>NC_092138.1:59137852-61637852 GCF_043159975.1 Macaca nemestrina
TGTGACACCTGCTTTTTTCTCTGTTTTCTATTTGTTTGGTAAATTTCCTTCCTTTATTTTGAGCCTATGTGAGTCTTTGCATGTGAGATGGGCCTCTTGAAGACAGCATTCCAATGGGCCTTGGCTCTTTATCCAGCTTGCAATGCTGTGTCTTTTAATTGGGGTGTTTTGCCCATTTACTTTTAAGGTTAGTGTTGTGAATTTGATCCTGTCATCATGATGCTAGTGGGTTATTTTGCAGGCTTTTTTATGTGGTTGCTGCATAGTGTCACTGGTCTGTGTACTTCAGTGTGTTTTGGTAGTGGCTGGTAACTGTTTTTCCTTCCTTCATATTTAGTGCTTCCTTCTGGACCTCTTACAAGGAAGGTGTGGTGGTGAAAAATTCCCTCAGCATTTGCTTGTCTGAAAATGACCTTATTTCTCCTTCACTTAAGAAGTTTACTTTGGCCAGATATAAATTTCTGGGTTGGAAATTCTAAGAATGTTGAATACTGGCTCCCAATCTCTTTTGGCTTCTAGGGTTTCTCCTGAGAGGTCTGCTGTTAGTCTGATGGATTTCCCTTTGTAGGATTTGGCCTTTCTCTCTGGCTGTTCTTAACATATTTTCTTTCATTTCAACCTTGGAGAAGCTGATGATTATGTGTCTTGGGGTTGATCTTCTCATGGAATGTCTTACTGGGGTCCTCTGCATTTCCTGAATTTCAGTGTTGGCCTGTCTTGCTATGTTGGGGAATTTCTCCTGGATGGTACTCTGAAGTATGATTTCCAACTTGGTTACATTCACTCCATCTCTTTCAGGTACCCCAATCAGTCATAGGTTCAGTCTTTTTACATAATTCCATATTTCTCAGAGGTTTTGTTTATTCATTTTCATTATTTTTTCTCTATTCTTTTTTGTCTGTCTTATTTCAGAAAGATAGTCTTCAAGTTCTGAGATTCTTTCTTCCACTTGATCTATTCTGCTATTGATACTTGTGATTACATTGTGACGTTCTCATGTTGTGTTTTTCAGCTCCATTAGGTTGGTTATATTCCTCCCTAAATGGGCTACTCTGGCTATCAGCTTCTGTATTGTTTTATCATGATTCTTAGCATCTTTGCATTGGGTTACAACATGCTCCTTTAGCTCTGCAAAGTTTGTTATTACTCACTTTCTGAAGCCTACTTCTGTCAGTTCAGCCATCTCAGCCTTAGCCCAGTTCTGTGTCCTTGCTGAAGATGTGTTGCAGTCATCTGGAGGAGAAGAAACATTCTGCCTTTCTGAGTTTTCAGTGTTTTTGTGTTGATTATTTCTCATTTTTGTGGGCTTCTCAGCCTTCCATCTTTGAGGCTGTTGACCTTTGAATGAGGATTTTGTGGGATCTTTTTGTTGTTGTTGTTAATGTTTTTGTTGTTGTTCTTGATTTTGTTGTTGTTCTTTGATTTTGTTTCTTTGTTTTTCTTTTTTTTTTTTTTTTGAGACGGAGTCTGGCTCTGTCACCCAGGCTGGAGTGCAGTGGCGCGATCTCGGCTCACTGCAAGCTCCGCCTCCCGGGTTTACGCCATTCTCCTGTCTCAGCCTCCCGAGTAGCTGGGACTACAGGCGCCCGCCACCTCGCCCGGCTAGTTTTTTGTATTTTTTAGTAGAGACGGGGTTTCACAGTGTTAGCCAGGATGGTCTCGATCTCCTGACCTCGTGATCCGCCCGTCTCGGCCTCCCAAAGTGCTGGGATTACAGGCTTGAGCCACCGCGCCCGGCCCTTTGTTTTTCTTTTGACAGTCAGGCCACTCCACCACACTGCTGCTGCAGTTTGCTGGGGGTCTGCTCCAGAGCCCAGTTGCTTCAGTTTCTCCCATACCTGGAGGTATCATCAATAAAGCCCACAAAACAGCAAAGATGGCAGCCAGTTCCTTCATCTGGAAGCCTCATCCTGGGGGGCGGGTACTGACCTGTTGCTGGCCCATACATACCTGTAGGAGGTGGCTGGAGACCCCCATTGGGAGGTCTCACCCAGTCAGGAAGAATGGGGTCAGGGATCCACTCAAAGAAGTAGTCTGGCTGCTTTTTGGTAGAACATGTGTGCTACACTGAGGGAGATCCTTCCTTGTCCAGATCACCTGTATTCTCCAAAGCAGGCAGGCTGGAGTGGCTGAGTCAACCATACTGCAAGATGGGGGCCACCTCTCCCCATAGGAGCTGTGTCCCAGGGAGAGGTCAAAGCTCTGTCTGTAGAACCCTGGCTGAACTGACTGAAGCTCCTGCAGTGAGGTCTCGCCAAGTGAGGAGGAATGGATCAGCATCCTGCTGAAAGAGGCAGTCTGGTGATGATCTGGCAAGGGAGCTGTGCTGTGTTGTGAGGGAGCCTTCCTCATCCAGACCATCTGTTTTATCCATAGCCAGCAGGCTGGAGCAGGTGTGTCAGTGGAACAGCAGAGATGGCAGCTGCCACAGGAAACTGGACCCATCTCAGACGGACTCCACCCACTGCCATCGGCTGACTGGGATTCCAAACCAATGGGTTTTAACTTGTGAGGTGCTGTGAAAGTGGGGCCTGCAGAATGACTCTGACTCTGGCTCCCTGGATTCAACTCCCTTCCTAGGGATATATACAAATGAATTTCACACCTTACCAGGAATCCTGGGGCCAGAGTATGTAAAACTCCTGGATCTCTGTGCCTGAGCGACTACTCTGCCAAGACTCCACATGGCTGTGTGTATCAGACCCAAGGCCCTGGTGGCATGGCTCATGAAGGGTTCTCCTGATTAATGGGTTGCAAAGATCTGTAGAAGCATGGTTTCTCAGGTGGAGATGTACAATTACTCATAATTTCCCTTGACTGGGGGATGCGTGTTCCTTTGGCTTCATGCCACTTCTGGGTGGGCTGTCCCCCAGCCCTGCCTACCACCCTAGTTTTCTTCTTTATCTGTGGGTCAAGCTGTTTGCCTAGTCAATCTCAGTGCAAGAATCTTGATATCTCAGTTGGAAGTACTGAATTCCTTCATGCCTTTCCATTCCTCTCTGTGAAGGCTGTGCACCACAACTGCTTGTAATCAACTATCTTGGATCCCTGTCCAAATTTTACAGATTTGACCCTGTCATTTTTTTTCTTAAAATTGTTGAGTGCCCTTAGAGACAGCCACCTTATACTGTATTCCTTGAATTATTTTTACCCATCAGACAAGTCTATCATGGCAAAAAATAAAGAGCCCTCCTTTACTTCAAACTTGCTTTCAATCAGTTCTTTAATCATGGTTATCATAGGGAATACTTTAATTTTCTATTTCATATCTGTCTTGTACACCCAGCTGCCCATCCATTCATGATAATGGGATTTTCATTGTCCTTAGCAGTGATAGTAGACAAGCTTGCATTTATTCCATTTTACTCCAAATCTCCTGTCTACAATGCAGTCTTGGTTTCAAAGGCTGTTCTTTGCATCTGAAATAATTTCTCTTGCTTGCATAAGGTTCTTGTTTCAGATGCAAGAAATAGCAAAATTGGTAGCATATCTAGACAATAAGGCTTGGAAAGTAGGCAGGAACCTATAGTAGATATAAGGTAGGAGATAAATGTCCAGGGTATCACCAACAGCACTATCTCCTCTGAACATGCACTACGATAGCACAGATACAGAAGATTTGAACAACACATCTAACAAGTTTGATTTAAGGAGCACATATAGAACCTTGTACCCAACAGTGAGGGTATACCTATTCATCATAATGACACAAGCAACGTTTTCAAACCTGCAGCCTGCCTTTCCTAAAGGAGACAGAGAAGAATAGTACTTGAAGTCATTTACAGGCCTTTTTTGCTTTGTGAATATAAACAGGGAATAACAGATGTCAAAAAGTTCCTCATATTCCAGGAGGATATATTATATTAGACTATGATAGTTATAATTATAACTTTATATGTAATCAGTGCATATTGTAGTTATATTTTTGTGGGAAAATGAGGCCATGAACACTAGCTCAATGGTTAATCAGTTTCAATGACCAGTCTGTGGCATAAACAAATCCCTACAAAAGCAAGTCACTTTAACTGTCTGTCTGTAGCTAAGGCTCAACTGAAATAAAAATTTACTAACACATAATTTTACAGATTATTAATAGATCAGTTATTTTAACCATCTTACTCCTACCTCAAATCAATTACAAGATTAAAGTGATCAGAATATTACGAGAAAAGGCTTTTCAACTTTGGACAAGCCCTATATTTGTCAAAATATCCAGTGTCAATATATAATATTTTGATTGGTATTATATAACAATCACAGTGATACTGTATGGCATTTTATGACAGCCAGAATACCAATTTAACTTTTATGAGAAAGCCTTTATTCTTCATTTTTAAACCTTCTCTTTTAGTTTCAGTCATAACCGAAGTTCTACTTTGCAGTCTCCTTATACAGAAATTAACTACATTCCACTCAATTTGTTGAACATCAACTAATATTTAATGAGTACCCAGTGGCCACATGGCAGTGTAATAAGCATTCTTCTCTTTAAATGTCTATTTGTTCCTGGATTGCTGTGCCTTTTTAAGACGCTGAGAATCTTAGCAGTTCACAACATGAAAAACATAATAGGCCCCTTATGAAGAATTAACACTCTCTAAAATATCCAAGAAAAAGAAACATCATGCCTCTGAATATTAATAAATATCAGAGTTGTACATTTTTACAGAAAGAATTATTCTATTTTTCAGATTTTGAACAGCATTTGAATAGGTCCAGAATATTAAGAAGAAAAGAAAGTGAATAATGGAAGCACAAACTCTGCACCTAATGTTCACAAAGTTTACTAAGTACTTAAAGGAACTGTGTATTTCACATCCATTGAAACTAATAGATGCAGTGTTTTTGCAGGGGTGAGGAGTATCATTGATATAAACAATAGAACAATCAAGCAGAAATAGAATTATTACCTTAAAACATAAATTGGAATATATTTTCCAAGGACTAAAGGACTGACAAACGTGGTTATAGTTGGAGCTGTGATTTCTTTCCTTGTTGGTGGAAAGGTGGGTGTGGGTGTAGGCTCCAGGGGCCATTAGCACATCTAGGAATTCTTTATACTTAGTATAATGAGTATACTTATTATACTAAGAAAGTATAATGCCTAGGCTATGTTTATCTAAAATAATGTATTGGAAACTGATGATGGGCAGTCTAAATAAGAAAATTACCAGAATCTACCTATTAGCAGAGTGAATTGCAGATGGTCATCTGCTCCACAGATTGGCAGGACTGAGCCTGGAGGTCAGCATTAGGAAAACATGGGTAACAGGCAAAGCGTTTTAAATATTTGTTGGTACACTTAATCTGATGGATATAATCCTGTTGACATATCTAGTTGGACAGATCTATATGTGGTAGATTCATTTGTTAGACTTTCTGACAGGCTTATGTTTGCCATAAGAGATGTGAAAACTTTCAGCATAGACAAGAAAAAGTCATGTAAAATCCATACATATTCCAACAGTATGTTGTCTGAGAGGCAAGAAGACAACTTTTCCAGGAAAAAAGTGGCCATTTTATGAAAGCTATTAGTCCTTACCACCCTGTTTTCTAACTATAAGAAGTAATGGAAAGTTCCTTTTTAAATATGAGAATAGTTATAGCCCTGGTCTCCAAGAGCATAGAGACTTCTGTAGTAGCTCTGATCAGATGCAAGTGTAAAGGATATGTGCCATTCTTAAAACCAGACACAGGGTATGCCACTTAACTTACATTTTAGAAGCAATTTGAGTCAGATTCAGAAAGAGTAGTTATCTGACATTGGATAACGAAAAGTAAGGATGTGTTTTGCATTTTTCATTTAATGCATTGGTGCTGCTGAGTGAGTTACATATATGTCCTCCAGTACTTAGAATCAAGTTCTCAGTTTTCTCCAACATAAAGAATTGGAGACAAACCTAGAGGTGTGGCTACAAGGACACATTGGTACAAACCTAGAGGTGTGCCTACAAGGACTCACTGTAGAAATTTACGAAAGTTGTATCTGTGATAGTAAAAGCTATCATCATTGAGCACTGTTTGTCAGGTATTTCTCTCAGCACTTACATAAGTTTTTTTTCATTTAGTCCTCTTAATAGGCCTATGAATGAGGGGCAATCATTACCCCATTATTATAGACAAGGAATTTGAGGCTCAGAATGTTTCTTTTGCAAATAGTCAATAGTGGAGCTAGGACTGGAATCCAGGTCTGCCTAACTCCAGAACCATCAAACTTGCCACCTATTAATTTCTTTGGTAGGATAGAGTTTCTGGGATATATAGGTATATACAGTTTTTCATGGATGAGTAGCATTATTAAGAATAATAATGAAAATTATGATGATAACAATAATGATAATTATGAAAACTGCTCTTAATTTGGGATTTATGTACCAGGAACTGTAAGTACATTCTAAATATTATTTATTATGAACGGAATGTTTGTGTCCCCTCAAAATTTATATGTTGAAGCCCTAATCCTCAATGTGGATGTATTTTAAGGGAGGCCTCTAGGGAAGTAGTAATTAAGGTTAAATTAGGTCACAGGGGTGAAGCCCTGATCTGATAGGATTAGTGTCCCTATAAGAAAATCCAGCAAAGGGTTCACTCCCTCACTCTCTGCACCATTAGAAAGAAGAGGTAAGAAAAGCACATAGCCAAAAGGCAAGACTCTGCAACCCCAGGGGAGTGCCCTCAGCAGACACCAACCCTGCCAGCACCTTGATTTTGGACTTCCAGTCTAGAGAACTGTGAAAAAGTAAACGTCTGTTGTTTGAAACATCCAGTCTATGGTATTTTATTATGGCCGCCTGAGTGGACAAATGCATTGTTGTATTTCATTCTCACAATACCTCTGCCTTAGGTATCATTATTTTCCCAATTTAACAGACAAAGTAACTAAGTTTTAATTGTAAACTGTCACAATTATTGAGTTTAAGAACTAGAATTTGACCATGGATCTTTCCATCTCTAAATCTTAAGTGCTTTAAAACTGTGACACACATTTTATCCTCATTCTGAAGAATCTTAATGTACACTGGCCTACTGAGAAGTCCCCCAGCAACCCAGCCCTTTCACAGAATGCCTTGGTCCATGGAGAACAGTCATGGAATCATTTTAGAGAATACTGATTCTAATATGAGTTAGAATTTTATAGTTACTGATTATAAAACATTTCTTATGGAAATGTATTCCCAAAGATACCCTGAAAATAAGTTAAAGAAGACAATTTGGCTCACAGAAACTTGTTAAATTCATAATTTATTAGTAGTGCCTCAAACGGAGATAAGACATATGAATTCCTGAGTAGGCTGAATGAGCTTCTGTACTTTGAACAGATAGTAAGTATTCAGTTGAAAATCAGGAAGACCACCTGCCAGATAGTTTTTCACATGTAAAAAGCTGCACTGTATGTCTATAATTTCATTAAGGCTCAAATACTTGGGAAAGTATTTGGGAAAATTGGGAAAAGGTGAGTTATTATTAAAGATATTTTAAAATAAACTTTGCAAGTACTCATCTGTCAGAAATTGGTAGAGTTTCAAAGTAGCCAATACCACAGACCCACAAAGGAGCATTATGTAGACTGTTTATCCTACAAAGTTACCATAACCACTGCCATCGTCACTTGGTATGGATGTGCAAAATTTGAAGAAAAGAAAAATGGGTAGTAAATATTCAGTGAATTAGAACAGAGATCAATGCCTTAAGTAGAATCTTCACATCTTCTTTTGCTATATATATCATAGCCTACTTTAATCTACCTGAACTGTTATTTTTTAACAGATGTTTTGAGATATAATTTACATAACAAACAATTCTTTCATTTAGAGTGGACCATTCAATGGTTTTTAGTGTCTTCAAAGAGTTATTCAACCATCACTATTCAACCATCACTACTGTCTAATTTTAGAACATTTTCTTTTTTTTTTTTTTTTTTGAGACGGAGTCTCCCTTAGTCACCCACGCTGGAGTGCAGTGGCGCAATCTCGGCTCGCTGCAAGTTCCGCCTCCCGGGTTCACGCCATTCTCCTGCCTCAGCCTCCCGAGTAGCTCGGACTACAGGCGCCTGACACCTCGCCCCGCTAATTGTTTTTGTATTTTTAGTAGAGATGGGATTTCCCCGTGTTAGCCAGGATGGTCTCGAGCTCCTGACCTCATGATCCGCCCGCCTCGGCCTCCCAAAGTGCTGGGATAATAGGCTTGAGCCACCCTGCCCAACCAGAACATTTTCATAACCTCCAAAAGAAACCTACTTATTAGTGGGCAGTCTCCATTTCCTTACAACCAACTCCCCTCCTCTCAGCTCTAGGAAACCAGTAATCTACCCTTTTTTCCTTTCTTTTTTGAGACTGAGTCTCACGCTGTCACCCAGGCTGGAGGAGTGCAGTGGTGCAATCTCAGCTCACTGCAACTTCTGCCTACAGGGTTCAAGCAATTATCCGGCCTCAGCCTCCCTGAGTAGCTGCGACTACAGGCGTGTGCCACCATGCCCGGCTAATTTTTGTACTTTTAGTAGAGATGGGGTTTCACCATGTTGGCCAGGCTAGTCTCGAACTCCTGATCTCAAGTGATCTGCCTGCCTCGGCCTCCCCAAGTGCTGGGATTACAGGAGTGAGCCACCACGCCTGCTATAATATATCTTTTATCACTTATAGATTTTTCTATTCTGGATATTTCAGATAAAAGAAATTACATGATTTTTTTGTGACTAGCTTTTTTCCACTTAGCATAAAGTTTTCGAAGTTCATCTATTTGTTGCATAGATCAGGACTTTATTCCTTTTTTTTTTTTTTTTTTTTTTGAGACAGAGTCTCGCTCTGTTGCCCAGGCTGGAGTGCAGTGGCCGGATCTCAGCTCACTGCAAGCTCCACCTCCCGTGTTTACGCCATTTTCCTGCCTCAGCCTCCCGAGTAGCTGGGACTACAGGCGCCCGCCACCTTGCCCGGCTAGTTTTTTGTATTTTTTAGTAGAGACGGGGTTTCACCGTGTTAGCCAGGATGGTCTCGATCTCCTGACCTCATGATCTGCCCGTCTCGGCCTCACGTGGGATTACAGGCGTGAGCCACCGCGCCCGGCCAGGACTTTATTCCTTTTTAAGTATGGCTAGACAAATAACATTTTGTTGTATGGGTATACCACATTTTGTTCATTCTGTCATTATTTGATGGACTTTTGAATTGTTTTCTCTTTGGGCTATTATAAATAATCCTGCTATGAACATTCATATACATGTTTCTATGTGAACGTAACTTTTCATTTATTTGTAGTGTTATGTTGAAGTAGAATTGCTGGGTCATATGGTAACTCTATGTTTTAAACTGTGTAATTATTTTACAAGCAGCTTTACTATTTTACACTGCTACCAGAAGTGTACAAGGAGTTTTGATTTCTTTACAATCTCTTTAAAACATATTATTGTGTAACTTTTTAAATATAATCATCCGAACAGGTGTGAAATGATATCTCAGTATGGCTTTTATTTTCATTTTGATGATGGCTAATGGTGTTGAATATCTCTTCATGTGCCTTTTTCCATCTATCTATACTCTTCAGTAAACTGTTTGTGTCTTTTGCCTATTTTGTAACTGAATTTTTTTTTCTATTGAGTTTTGGGAGCCTTTTGTGTATTCAAGATACTAGTATTTGTGAAACATTGACTTTGTATTCTACAACCTTGCTGAACTTGTTTATTAGTTCCAGTTTTTATGTGTATTCCTTAGGATTTTCCATATGCAAGGTGTGTTTAACGAGAGATAGTTTTACTGCTTCATTTTCAATCTTTAATTTCCCTGGCAATTGCTTTGAGTAGAACTTACAGTACAATATTTAATAGAAGCAACAAAAGCAGACATCATTATCTTGCTCCTAATTTTAAGGAGAAAGAATTTTGGTTTTTGCCAGTAAGTATGAAGTTAAATTTGGATTTTTCATAGATATCCTTCATAAGATTGAGGAAGTTCCTTCCTATTCCTAGTTTGTTGAGTTTTTCTTTTTAATAAGTGAGTGTTGAATTTGTAAATGCCTTTTATTCATTTCAATAGATGTTAGTTTTTGTCCTTTATTCTATTGCTATAGTGTATTGCATTTATTGACATTGGATGTTAAACTAACCTTGTATTCCTGTGATCAATTATACTTTATTATGGTATATAATTCTTTCAATATGTTTCTGGACTTGAATTGCTGGAATTTTATTACCGGAACTGTTCTTACCCAGGTATTTAGTGACTTTATGAGGGTCAAACTGTTAAGTCCAATAGCATCTGTTCATTGATTTAGCATCTGAGATCATTCTACATCGTCCTCTAATATTTTCCTTTTCTCCTTTATCACATGAAAAGCCATTAATCTTTCAGGTCCTTCCCTTGGCTTTGCCTTTTTGTGTTCTCTCTGTTCTCATCTGTTATAGATAGCACTTATCTTTATATATCCTTAACTAGATTGAATGTCTCTCAAAGTTAGGCTGTTATTTTCCTTCACTTTCCACAGTGCGTCATATGTGAAGACTTTCAAACTGCTCCTCCTCCTCCCTTTTCTTTTCTTTCTTCCTACTCCCTCCCCTCTCTCCTTTTCCCTTCCCCCTTCCTCCTTATATGCTGTATCCCTCTCACCCTCCTTATTTTCCTTTTCCTTTTTCTGGCTAAGTAAATGTGTGTGTGTGTGTGTGTGTGTGTGTGTGTGTGTGTGTGTGTGTGTGTGTGTGTGTGGTGTGTGTGTGGAGAGAGAGAGAGAGAGAGAGAAAAGAAACAAAGAAGAATGGAATTGAAGAAGACAGTTTTCTATTTAAGCACTAACTATAAACTATTGATCAGCGTGTCTTGGGAAGAGAATAGTAAAGATGGAAGTAAAGGAAGATACTTGGAGTAGTTTTCACTTAATAAAATGTCAGTGAGTAGAATTAGAAAAGACAAAAGAATGAGAACAGTCCGTTGTATCAAGCAGATTAAACACTTAAAGGATTTTAGGACAGTGTTTCCCAGATTGTGCTTTAGATGTTAATATGTGTTTGGGGGTAAACTAAGTCATTTAAGTCTAGCAATTTCTGTATAAAATAAAGCTAAACAGTATTTAGAGATTCTAATAGATTGGCATATTGCCAATATTAAATGATCATAATAGTTAGCATTTCTCAAACATATTTAAATATGAGTCACCTGGAAAACACTGTAGCAGTCACCTAGGCATGCTTAGCTTTTAGATGGGGAATGTCCACTGGCCACAGCTTCAGAAATGTCAGGGTAGTGGATGGGATAACATGGTAGTAGATAGATATTTTTTTAATTGTCTTGATAATTAAATTTCGGCTCAACCATTATAAAGTCAGGCCGTTAGATAAATATAATCATGTGATGATTATATATGATATTTTATCTGAAACTACTTCCTCAGCATTTAAACTTGCCTCTTAGCCTTCAATTTATAGTTGCAAAAATAAAGAGTATAAAATATTTTAAAGCAACAGTATCACAATAAATATTAATAAAATAAAATGTGACTTAAGGCCAAAACAAAAAAAAATAATTTGTATATTTATTCATTAATGTTGTGGTTAAATACAAAGTCAGGTAGGGAAACATTTGCAATATAAGATATATAGTTACTTAAATTCTGCAATAAAACCATTTTTTTTTGTTATTATTATACTGTAAGTTCTGTGGTACATGTGCAGAACGTGCAGGTTAGTTACATAGGTATACATGTGCCATGGTGGTTTGCTGCACCCATCAACCTATCATCTACATTAGGTGTTTCTCCTAATGCTATCCCTCCCCTAACCTCCCACCCCCTGACAGGCCCCAATGTATGAAGTTCCCCTCCCTCTGTCCATGTGTTCTCATTGTTCAACTCCCACTTATGAGTGAGAACATGTGGTGTTTGGTTTTCTATTCTTGTATTAGTTTGCTGAGAATGATGGTTTCCAGCTTCATCCATGTCCTTACAAAGGACATGAACTCATCCTTTTTTTATGGCTGCATAGTATTCCATGGTGTGTATGTTCCAAATTTTCTTTATCCAGTCTATCATTGATGGGCATTTGGGTTGGTTCCAAGTCTTTGCTATTGTGAACAGTGCTGCAGTAAACATATGTGTGCATGTGTCTTTACAGTAGAATAATTTATAATCCTTTGGGTATATAGCCAGTAATGGGATTGCTGAGTCAAATGGTATTTCTAGTTCTAGATCCTTGAGGAATCGCCAAACTGTCTTCCACAATGGTTGACCTAATTTACACTCCCACCAACAGTGTAAAACCGTTCCTATTTCTCCACATCCTCTCCGGCATCTGTTGTTTTCCAACTTTTAATTTTTTTAAAGAAATTTTCTGTGAAAATTTCATATTGATAGTGCAGAAGACACATGTATTTCAGTTACAAATTTGATTTATTAAAAAATTATATGTATGAGAAAATAATTAAAAATGAAATATTTATTAAAAACTGCTTTTGTATTTTTAGAGAAACAATTCATTTGTTCATTAGTAATGACAATTGTATTGTTTAAAATTTTACTTGGCTAATAGTAATTATTACAAGCTTAGGTTGTCTTAGAAGAAGGGGTTTCCATAATGGCATTGTAATGGTTAATAATGATTGGCAACTTGACTGAATTGAGGGATACAGAGTATTAATCTTGGTTGTGTCTGGATTCACATTTATGTCAGTGGGCTGGGGAAGGCAGATCCACCCTTAACCTGGTGGGCACAATCTAATCACCTTCCAACGAATATAAAGCAGGCAGAAAAAGTGAAAGAGACAGGCCTAGCCTCCCAGCCTACATTTTTCTCCTGTGCTGGATGCTTTCTGCTCTTGAACATCAGACTCCAAGTTCTTCAGCTGGACTCAGACTGGCTCTCCTTACTCCTCAGCTTGCAGACAGCCTATCGTGGAACCTTGTGATCAAGTAAGTTAATGCTTAATAAACTCCCCTTTATCTATCTATCTATCTATCTATCTATCTATCTATCTATCTATCTATCTATCTATCTTATTAGGTCTGTCCCTCTAAGAGAACCCTGACTAATACAGGCATAATGCAGAATAAAATACAGGTGGAAAATTTGGGCAGGGTGAAAAATAGGTAAAACTTTCATTATTACTAATAGTGTTGTAGTATCAAAAAATAAGCTTTTAATGATTAAATATAATCTTGACTTATTAAAATAAATGATATTGTTTGTATTATTTCATTTTTTAGACCTGGTCCTGGAACCGTATAGTTAAGGGGCTGCATTCTTCCATCAGAAATGCCTTCTCATGTGCATTCTTACCAAGTCATCTTTCAATTTCTATCTTCTATCTGAAGGCAGGTCATCACTTTAATGGAGTATTCTTCACATTCGCAACATGTGTTTCTGAGAATCTTTGCCCATTTCCCAAGGCTTTTTCCCAATCACTCACTCCCTAAATACCTTCCAGCCTTCCCCGATTCTTCTGATCTGCAAGGGCAGAGGGAGTCATTATGAACCCTAGGCTATCACAGTAACCTATCTTCTTGCACAAAATAATTACTGAATTTTAACAGATGCAAGGAAGAGATCCTTAAAAAAGTTAAAAAAAAACCACTGATATGGAGAAAAGAACATGAATGTGGATAAAAAGTTCAGTGAGAAAAGTCCAATGTTATGGTATTTTTAATGATTAAGTCTCTAATGGAAGTCAGAGTTTCCTTCAGACACAGTATAAAAGAGGAATATAATCATTGAGAAAATATTTTCATAGCTCTTGATTATAAAGTACATTTTTCATGTGGTATTGCTTTTACAATATTTCATGTGGTATTGTGTAAAGATTGATAAGAGAATGTCAACAGTATGTTAGGAGACACATATGTTGAAAAAAATATAGTGATTACTTTTGTATAATTCTTTCCTATAGATTTTATACTTAAAACTCAAAGCATAACATCTGTGTGTGTGTGACTTAATAATTTTATACAGAAATAAGCACGTAGAGTCAGAACTTTTTTAAAAATAAAAAGTATGCACAGTAGAGTTTTATAATTCTCTGTTAAACGTGCCTGTCTTTTGCATTACCAAAAGACAGAAAGTGCATTTTAAATTTCGTTATATCTCGTTACAATAACGAGGTCAGTATCAGAGACATAGAAGGTGCTAAATGAATTCCAGCATTTTGTTTGAATAAATGAATAAAACATATTGTCCAACAATGGTCATTACACATAGTATCTGTGGTTCTTTTTTATACTTTGAAGATAAAATGAAAATTGCAAGCTAGATAGCAAAACAAGTCAATTTTGATTTGCACATATTAATGTATGATCTTACGCACATAGTTTTACACACACACACACACACAGAGTTTTATTTTCACTCTTCAACAGTGGGTTTTGTTGTTTAAATTATACAACATTTACCCCATGTCCACTTGTTAATTTAGGTCCTTTCAGAGCAGTGGTGCCTATTTGTATTCATTTGTTTCCATGTTTCCTGGAGTAACAGTTTGTTCACGGATCATATTTTTTTTTTCTTGAGCTCTTCTTTTCTCATTGTTATGTTTTGTTTGGACAACTACACTTTATAGGTTTTCTCATTTGGATTATTCAACTTGGGATGGTGAAATTTTAACATCTCAACCCTGACTGAAAATTTTCCTTGTTCAACTGAAATGGAGTTGAGCTTTGGTGAAATGAGGTTAAATATGGGTTGTCTACAGCTTTGTCTGCTCTTGTACACTTTTCACAGATAAAAATTACTCTAGATTGTATTTTTATGCCACAGAATTAATGACTGAATATGCAGTATGTAGTATTATAAAGGTTTCATGGCATAATTGGGATCTTAAACATGCTTTATGACATTTCCAGCCAAAAGGTTGCATGGAATTCAAAATCTCAGTAAACCTATTCAAATTCTAGGGAATATGAAAGAATAATGGAAAAAAATTGAGGACTTAATGTTCTAAACTCCTTCAATAAGTTAATTATAAAATGAATTATTGAGTTAATGTGCACTTTACTTTCATGCAGAACAATTTTCCTTTAGTATTTCCTAATGACTCAAAAAAATTGAAAAGGGCAGATTTTAATGTTAGCATTTTTACTAATAGATTCTATTTTTCAAGCATAGGCTTCATCTACATGTGGATGGTAAGGCTTTTCTACCTAAAATATTTTCTTAGATTAAAAACTAAGGTGTGAGCCATTTTAATTTTGAAAAAAGGTCCCGTCCCTCTGCTCTACTGATCTCCATTGCATTTACAAACTTCATCATGGCAATATATTCATTTGTTCCATTTTGTTTTCTCATTAGGTATTTAAATTCGTTAACAAAATGATGTAGTATTTAGTGCCTTTACATGACTTTTTACAAAGCTCTGCGACCTGTTCAATATTCTCTAGTTTATTTTACTGGCAGCTCAACTCAAATACAGTTGTTTTGAAAGAATCTAGTAGCCTCAGGGTTTAAGTTGCATAACTATGGTTTTATTAAGGCCAAAGAGAAATTCAAAAAATAAGACCAGTTTTTAAGTAATGAAGTTAATATTTTTTTCAAGATGAGAAAAGGGAAGGATAAGAGTAGACTATAAAAATGGACTAAAACTTATAAGTAGAATTATTGATCTCCATCTTAGACCTGAGTCTTTGTATTATATTCATTCATTCAACCATAAAAAACTTTTTTGAGGCATACTCAAGGCAAAGATTTCTGGGAATTAAATATCAATTCTTCCCACTCCAGACCTTCAGGAGGCTATAGTCTATTAAGTGAATAATAGACACATAAATGTCTACAATATTTGATAAAGATATAAATAAAGTGCTACAGATTTTAGAAAATGAAAAGAGTATTTCCAACTGGGGAAACGAAAAGCCCTCTAGAAAAGATGGAAATTGAGTTAGACCTGAAAAGACTAGGAGAATTTTGATAAATGTTGGTAGAAGAAGGCATTGTAGGCAGATGGAATAGCTAGAGGTTAAATATAATTGGAGAATCATAGATGTTTTGTTTTGTTTTACTATTTTATAAAATGTTTTTTAAGTAAGAAATATTTCGACTAACTAAATTAAGCTTCTTGACAGGTATAGAATACTGAATGCAAGTCTATGAATGCATTTTCACATTTTCAAGTGCACTTAGAATGTTTACAAAAAAGAATCATATGCTGGGGCATAAAGCAAATTTTACTAAGTGGTTTAAACAACAAATATTTATTTCTCACAGTTCTGTAGACTTGGAAGCTCAAGATCAAGGTGCCAGCAGACTCGATGTCTGTTGAATCCCTGTCTGACTCACAGAATGGCTGGTTGCCTTCTTGATATATCCTCACATGGCTGTGACAGAGATCATCTCTCTCCTGTATCCTCTTAAAAGGGTACTAGTCCCATTCATAAGGACTTCATTCTCATGACCTAATTACCTCCCCAAAGTCCCACTGCTCAATCCTATAACATTGGAGATTAGGGCTTCCATATATGAATTTTGGGGGTACAAAATCAGTCAGTGCATAGCATCTGACATTAAAAATTTGTCTCTTACCTACCTCTTTAGGCTTATATTCAACTACCTTAGTGCTCCATTTCCCCCAATAATGTCTGACATAAAATAATCACATATCACTTTTTATAAATTTTTTTATTGAGATATAATGTACCTGATAATATTCTGCCAATGTCATTTCCAATTTAATAATTTTAGTGAAATGTTACTACCATCACTGCTATCCAGTTTTTCAATAATTCTATCACTCTAAAAATTATGTTGATAGCATTTTAAACTAATTTATATTATTAATTTCAAATTAATTTCAGTCTTAGGCACCTTTGGTTTGCTTTTCAGTCTGCATACATAATCTGTCTTCTATAATTTAAATCATACAATGCAAAATATTTTGAATCTAATATATTTTTGAGGTTCATTATTTGCAGTTCATTATTTCGTCTTTTTTATTGCTGAAGAGTATTTCATTGTATAGTATACAACATTTTGCTTATGAAATCACCAACTCATGAATATTTTCATTGTTTCCAGATTTGGGCTGACATGAATTATGTTGCTAAGGATTTTTATTTACAAGTCGTCGCGTGGACATATGTTTTTATTTCTCTTGGGTAGAATACTAGGATTGGAATTGCTGGGTCACAGAGCAGATTTGTTTCACTTTAAGGCTGTGGTCCCCAGTGGTTTTGGCACTAGGGACTGGTTTTGTGGAAGACAATTTTCCATGGATTGGACAAGGGCAGATAGGGGAATCATTTTTGGAGGAAACTGTTCCACCTCAGATCTTCAGGCATTAGATCCTTATAAGGAGTACACAACCTAGATCCCTCACATGCACAGTTCACAATGAGGTTTCTGTTCCTATAAGAATCCAGTGTCACCACTAATCTGACAGGAGGTGGGGCTCGGGTGGTAATGCTATCTTGCCCATTGCTCACCTCCTGCTGTGTGGCCTGGTTCCTAACAAGCCAAGGACTAGTACCAGTCCTTGGTCTGCGGGTTAGGGACACCTGCTTCAAAGAACAAATAAAATGTTGGCCAAAGTGACATGTAATTTTACATCTCTGCCAGCAATGTATGAAAGTTCCAATTTCTTCACCTCCCAGCCGGTACTTGGTATTGTCTTCTTTATTATAAGTCTTCTGTTAGGTATGTAACATGATGACATTGTGGTTTAATTTACATTTTTTACTAAGGAATGATATGAAACACCTTTTCATTTATATACATCAGCTACTTGTATACCTATGGTGAAATGCCTAAGTCTTCTGTCCATTTTCTTGTCGAACTTGTTTGTCTTATTGAGTTATAAGTATTCTTTAATTGTTTTGAATATAAGGTATTCATCAGATTTGTTATTTGCAAACACATTCTCCCTGCCTGTGGACTATTTTTATCTGTTTTTGTCCAGAAGTTTGAAAATATTAGCTCTTACACTTATGCATTTAATGTATTTTGTGCTAATTTTTGTGTGTAATTTTAGAAAGGGGTGTGAGGGTTTGTTGTTGTTGTTGTTGTTTAATTTGGCTATTCAATTGTCTCAGAACCATTTAGCGAAAGGACTGTCCATAACCTATTGAATGTCTTGGCATCTGTGTTAAAAATCAATTGACCAGAAATACGTAAGAGTTTATTTCTGAATTCTCATTTATTTTTCATTTACATATAAGCCTATCCATATCCTACTATCATATTGTCTTAATCAGTGTAATTTTACAGTAAGTTTTGAAATCAAAGTCCTCCAGCTTTGTTCTTTTTCAGAGTCGTTTTTCCATATCTTTTCAAGTCAGCTCATTAACTTCTTTCAAAAAATGCCTATGAATTTGACACATGTTGTATTTTATCTATACATTTTTTAGGGGAGGAAGGCCACTTTAACTCCACTGAAATTTTCAATTTATGAACATGAAGTGTCTGTTTATGTCTTTTTCTCAGTAAAGTTTTGTTGTCCTCATTTGTACAAATTATATCATTCTTTTATTCAGTTTATTCCTAGGTATATTATTCTTTCTTAAGCTATTATGATTTTTAAACTTTCATTGTTAGATTTTATGTTGATAAAAAATATAATTGGTTTTTCATTACATTTTTCTTTAGCTTATGAAGAAAATTTAAAAGCCCTCATTACACCACTCTCCACCACAATACGTGTTTCCCGCAAACAAATAACTGCTATCAGTTTGAATTTTCATCTCTTCTGGTGCTTACCTCCATCTTGCTAAATAAATTTTAATTTTAGACATTAACCTTTTTTTTTCCTAAATAAAAAGTAAGTCAGATTTCACCACCTTGTTTCTCAGTATGCTTTTTTTCCTTCAAAATGCTGGTAGTTATTTTTTGTCGCTCTTTTGATTATAATCGTTGTTTTAAACAGTACTCTTAGTGTTTCAGTGTTCATTAGGAGCAAAACAGCAAAGTATCACTGCTTCTCCACTTCCTCACTTAAAAATAATAGGCAACAGCATTGGGAATGAAAAAAATCTCCACAATTTACACCATTAGTGAGAAGGACCTAGGGATTTCTGACAAATTCCCTTTAAGATGTAAATGAACAGGTACCAGAGGGCATTCAAACCTAGCAGAATTACTGCAAATAGCTGTGACGGTGTGGTGTGGTGGGCATCATGGGGGAAATTAGGGAGCTCAAGGAAGACCTAGAGAAAGCAGCACCCAGAGAACATCCCCACCCCTAGTGGAAACTGATTTAACCAATTCTGAGAATAAACAGGGTAGCAAACGAGTGCTCTAAGTGGCTAAGTGGAGAAAGGTATGATGAAGGGAAGAGAAAATGCAACAAAAACAGTTACTGAGCTGAAGAATTTTCTCCCCTGCATGTCCAAGTTTCCTCCCACTGGTCCAAGAAAATCCAACACTTATATTTAAACATAAATACTAATTTTCTTAAAAATAATGAGAATATAAAAAATTTTTTATTGGAGTAATATCAGTTAACATGAGATCTACTCACTTAAAAATGTAAATGTACAATACAGTTTTGTTAATTATAAGCCCTATGTTTTACAACAGATTTCCAGAACATATTCATCTTGCACAAATGCAACTTTAGACCCACTGGACAGCTGCTTTCCATTTTTCCCACCCTTCAGTGTCTGAAAATCCCCATTCTAGTCTCTGTTTCTGTGAGTTTGAACATACTAGATACCTTATAGAAGTGGAATCATGAAATATTTTTCTTCTGTGACTGGCTTAGTTCATTTAGCACAATGTCTTCCAGGTTCATTCATTTTGTCTCATATGGTAGGATTTCCTTCTTCAAATGTCCATTGATGAATGAATGGATAAAGAAAATGTGGTGTCTGCATACAAGGGAATATAATTCAGCCCTTCACTAATTTTTGTATCAGGGTAATAATACTGGCCTTTTTCAACACTTTGGATTTATTACTCCACTGTTTTCTAGACTCTGCTGCCTTTGATGAGAAATCTGCTGTTAACTCTATTGTTTTCTCTGTATATGATGTGTCAGTACTTTTTTGTTGTTGTTGTTTGTTTGCTGTTTTAAAAATTTTATCTTTGTCCTTGACATTGGACCACTTGATAATAATGTGGCTAGTGTGGATCTTTCTGCGCTTATTCTGAGATTTTTTGAGCTTCACAGATTATATGTTCCTCAAACGTGGGAAGATTTTAGGACTCTCTCCTAATCTATGTGTTCACATGTACTCCATAGGTCATGGAGTTTTGGATGGTTTGACTCTGCTCTGGTCTCTGCCAGACATGTATATAGTTTCTGGTCAAACCGATATAGTTGGAGAAATTTTCAGGCCCTCTATCCTCATCTAATTTCCTGGAATTCCCTTTTATAACCTACCTAGTCCAATGGACCATTGCTTACCTTAAGCAGGCTACAAACTCAGAGTGGCAGAGCTAGTGGCCCTCCCATTTGCTTTCCACTAGGAGTACCACATTTATTGACAGTTTCCAATAAGGTACACATCTTCCCACAGAGATGGGGAAGATACTGAATTTCACGGTTTTACCTACTCTGATTGAACTCTTATGTTCACAGGTCTGCAGAGGTGATAGGAGCAACGTTAGTTCAAAATGCCATAGAGGCTTACTGTTGTTACCTGAAATTATTTCTCTGTATGCCTTTGTTCAATTTCCAATGCACTACAATGGTTGTCTTTGACAGTTTTGTCATTCTCTAACATTACTTTTTGGGGAAGAGTTTTTTTTTTTTAATCTCTTTATATCATCATATTGTAGAGGAATCTCCTGTCTTCTTTATTTTTAAAGTATGTTGAATAAATTACTGAGTAAGCGAACAAATGAATTATTGTTACAACTATCTTGTAATGGTCTATATAATTACAACTCAAACACATACTTGGCAAAGGCAGAACCCTTGCATTCCAAAGTATTTCAAAGTTTTATATTATATAATGTTTTAAAAAGTAATAAATGTAAATAAATGGAACAGAGTAGAGAGCCTAGAAATAGCCCCACAAATGTGCCTAACAAGTTTTTGAGAAAAGGGCATGGCAATTCATTGGAAGAGGAGTAATCATGTCAACAAATTTGTCACCATTTCAATAAATTGTGCAAAAGGAATTGGACATCTATGAATAAAGGAAACAAATTTTGACCTAAGCCTCACATCATATGCAAATATTAACTCAAACAGGATTATGAATTTAATGTAAGATGTAAAATGATAAAATATTTAGAAAAAAATTAAGAAAATCTTTGGGACCTAAGACTAGGCAAGAGTTCTTAGACTAGACACAAAAAGCATAAAATATAAAAGGAAAATTTTATAAAATTGGCTTTATAGAATGTTAAAAAATTGCTTGTGAACATCCTAAGAGGATATAAAGAAAAATTATAAACGGAGAGAAAATATTTGCAAACCACATATTCAACAAAGGACTTGTATCTAGAATGTAAAAAACCTCTACAAGCTGAACATTAAACAATAATTCCAATTACAAGATGGGAAAAGGACATGAATATATATTTTACAAAAGAGGCACAGATGACAAATAAGTGAATGAAAATATGTACAACATAATTAGCCATTAGAAGGATGCAAATTAAAACCACGATGAGATAGCACTATATACCTATTACAATGGATACAATTAAAAAATAGGGATAGCATCAACTCCTAAGTGAGAATGTGGAGAAACTTGATTCATCGTACTTTACTGTTGGTAATGTTAGATGCTATAATCACTAGGGAAAATTATTTGACTTAAAATCTAGCAATTGCACTCTCAGATATTTATACCAGAGAAGTGAACATTATTTTCAAGCAGAAATTTGCATACATTTTCATAGGGTCTGAATTTGTAATAGCCCTAAATTGGAAAATATTTACATATCTTCCAGTGGTTAATGGTTAAACAAACTGTGTGGCACATTCACACTATTTGAATATTACTCAGCAATAAAGTGAAATGAACTAGTGATACATGCAACACTGTGAATGGACTTCTGAAAATTATGTGATTAAAAATATAAATTTCAAAAGAATAGACACTGTGTGTATAATCCTATTTATTGACTATTTGTGAAATAAGCAGAGAGATGGGTGCTGATTAGTAGTTGCCAGGTACTGAGGGCAGGGGATTGAACAGCTACAAGGGGGTTGTAAGTAGAATTTTGGTGATTGTGACAGCACAGTTACGTATCTTAATAGTGGTTTTAGTTACACAAAGCTGTCTGTGATGAAATTGCATAGAGCTACACATACCCAGATACTGCTCCCACTCCAATATGAGTACATGTGTAGCTGGTGAAATCTGAATAACCTCTGTGACTTGAACTAATGCCAGCCAGTTTTTTGGTGTTGATATTGTACTGTAATTCTACGTGATGTTAACACTGAGGAGAGACTGATTGAATGGTTTGTAGTACCTCCCTGCACATTTATTTGTGACTTCCTGTGAATCTGTAATTATTTCAAAAAATATTAAAAACATTTTGAAAGAGAAAATAATTCAAAGTTGAAAAATAATGAAAAATATAAATAATAAACACAGCTAATTAAAAAATTTTAAAACATAAGAACATTGTAGAAAATTAAAATAAAAACTCAAAAAACATGATTAATTCTCACACATAGAGAGAACTACTGTTGATATTCTGGTATACACATTTTTCTTTCTTTTCATGTATGTACGAAATATTGTTCCATAATAGACTTTAAAAATATTACATTGTGAGTATTCTATAATCTCATTAAATATTCTTCTACATAGTTTTACATAAGAGTGAAACATGTGTAAGTGCCATAACTACTAAAGAAATTATTTGTGGACATTTAATTAGGTTCTGATTTTTATTGTGGCCAATAGAGCTGCACAAAATATTCTTTCAGACTTTTCTTTACTTAAACTTATAATTATTCAGGACACATTTCTTGACGTGGAAATAGTAGGTCAAAGATTAGGCATATTTCTAGTTTTCTAATATATATCCAAAAGTTGCTCTTGGCTGGGTGCAGTGGCCCACACCTGTAATCCCAGCACTTTGGGAGGCCAAGGTGGGCAGATCATTTGAGACCAGGAGTTTGAGACCAGCTTGGCCAACATGGAAAAATCCCATTTCTACTAAAAAATACAAAAATTAGACAGGCGTGGTGGCAGGTGCCTGTAATCACAGGTACTTGGGAGGCTGAGGCAGGAGAATCTCTTGAGCCCAGGGAGCAAAGGTTGCAGTGAGCTGAGATTGCACCACTGCACTACAGCCTGGGTGACAGATTCCATCTCAAAAAAAAAGTTGCTCTCAAGAGCATTGTACCAATTTATAGTCCCACTAGGAATATTTGAAATTTGTCTCACAAATTCATACATTAAAAAACACTATCATTAAAATGTCTTTTAATATAAAATATTATCTGTACAAAATGATACATATATATGTATGTCATCAACTTAATAGATGAAAATAATCTTACTCATTTTTAAAAATTTGCTTTAACTTTGATTTAGGCTTATTGGCCATTTTATTATTCTTTGGTGATTTGGTCATTATATCCTTCAACCATTTTATGTTAGAATATTTAACATTTTCTCTAAACATCTTTTGACCTAGCCAGTTTACAATAACATGCTATTTTCAGATTCTATTTCAAAGATATTCAAGTAGTTATTAATAGAAATAACATATTACATGTGCACACTATATTATGCTTTTCAAAATTCTATAAAATTGCTCCTATTGCACCTGTCTTTAGGGAGTGTTAAACAAACCAAACACTGTACTACATTTTACTAGTTTTAAAAGTGCCATAGAAAACAAATATAATTCTCTAACAACTTGAACCAAAGAGGTTGATAAAATATCGTCATTTTTTCCTGTACTATTTCTCAGTTTTTAGCATGTAAAAACCGTTTTAATACTTATTAGTAAAAATAAATATGTGTTATTTTATTGCATTTACTTTATGATCACTAGATATGATAATAACCTTATTCCCTAAGGTCTCCCTCAGATGTTACATAATAAAGACTCTAAGTTATTTCATAAAAAGATGAAAAAAAGTCTTTTTTACTTTTATGACCACTTTTCAGAATGTGAGATGGCTAGGGGTTACTACAAACACACATCAGGATTTTTATATTCCACTTTGCCCAATAACAGACTTTATGTGAAAATCCTTTAACATCTCAGTGCAATGACTTAACCATCTGTGAAATGTGTGTAGTAAGAATACTTGGTGATTTGAAGCTTAATTAATGTTATAAATGTCCCTTGAAATCCCTGGATAAAAAAGGTACTAAAATTGCAAAATATATGAAATTATAACTAGATTATTTTTCTTTCGAATTTATGAAGTTTTATTGATACAGAAGCATGGTGGAAACCAAACATCAAATTTTGAAAGCTGGTCACATTTTATATCTGTATATAATTGGGAGCAAAAGTAAAAAGCTTCTAAAAAAGAGACATAAAACAAAATGATTTCTTAAAACTTAGCTTATGAGATATCATCTCATGCCAGTTAGAATGGCGATTGTTAAAAAGTTTGGAAACCACAGAAGCTGGCGAGGATGCATAGAAATAGGAATACTATTACACTGTTGGTGGGAGGCTAAATTAGTTCAATCATTGTGGGAGACAGTGTGGTGATTCCTCAAGGATCTAGAATGACAAATACCATTTGACCCAGCCATCCCATTACTGGGTATATACCCAAAGGATTATAAATCATTTTACTCCAAAGACACATGCACATGTATGTTTACTGCTGCACTATTTACAATAGCAAAGACTCGGAACCAATCCAAATGCCCATCAGTGACATACTGGATAAAGAAATTGTGGCACATATACACCATGGAATACTATTCATCCATAAAAACTAATGAGTACATGTCCTTTGTACTCATTTTGTGCTCATTATACTCACTTCGACATGAGTACTCATTGTACTCACTTTGACATGGATGAAGCTGGAAACCATCATTCTTAGCAAACTAACACAGGAAAAGAAAACCAAACACCACATGTTCTCACTTATAAGTGGGAGTTGAGCAATGATAACACATGGACACAGAGGGGGGAACATCACACACTGGGGCCTGTTGGCGTGTAGGGGGAAAGGGGAGGGAGAGCATTAGGACAAGTTCCCTAATGCACGTGGGGCTTAAAACGTAGATGATGGGTTGATAGGTGTAGCAAACCACCACAGCACATGTATAACCTGTCTAATAAACCTGCATGTCCAGCACATGTATGCCAGAACTTAAAGTAAAAAATAAAAATTTAAAAAGTACCCCCAAATAGCTGCCAAAAAAAAAATAAAACACCTTAGCTTATGTCTACAATTTATAACATGAAAATGTCATGTTTTCTCAACACAGTTTTGGAAATTCAGTAATGTACATCATATAGGTGGGTTCCCTTCACAGTATTATGCAAGAAGGCATCTTAAGAGTAATTCTTCCAGGCTTTCAGTTTTATTTCCTGGAATAAATGTATCAAAACAATATCGTGTGTGTGTGTGTGTGTGTGTGTGTGTGTGTGTTTGTGTGCGGGCACACACATGAGGGGAGGGGAGAGAGAAAGAGAAAAAGAGAGAATGGGTGTAGTCATATTTTGATGAATCCGAAAAATATTTCTGAAATTTATGTGAGGCATCACCATTACCATTTTCATTTTTGTACTTATTTTTCCCCATCAAAATAATGCATCTTTTTTATTGACTTCACTCCCTTTCAGCCTCTCCAAATCCCTTGAAATATCTGTTGCCTCCTAATGTGTATGAATACTCTTTCAGATTTCTGTGCATCTGAGTTGTGGATAGAAATATTTCAATACTTTATTAGCTTGGAAACCTATCCTAAAACTAAGGCACATTCTCCAATCAGAATAGTTTGAATCCTTTTGGTAAGTTATTTAACTTTTACTTAGACTTTCTATGGGTTGATATAAATCATAAATGTTTTCTATACATTAATGGCAATAATGAATAATATATACTCTTTAAACTATAAAATATTCATGTGTAAGAAATATTTTATATGTGCACATTTTATTACTTCGTTCTCTTATGGTGTTCTGCAATGGCTTAGTCCTAGGAAAAAATCTGTAGTTGGTACCATGGCCATGATTTTCTGTGATCAGATCACACTACCTGCCCCTCTTCAGCTCTTTTCAGCACACTCTCCTCAATTTTCTCAGTTTCAGGTTTGCGAGAGTGCCTCTTTCTACCCTCACTTCTTAGTAAACCTATTTTTTTTTAAATTAAATTCCACAACTTCACAATTTCCTGTGTTTGAAGACTGTCCCAAATTCCATATTTTATCTCTTTCTAAAAGCCAGTGCCTTCCAGATTATTACCTTCCCTGGAGTGCCACACTTGAAACCTAATTTAGTGCATCATACTCTTGTAATGATTTAATACATTTTCACAACTGCATAACAAATTTATTATTCATTTATAACTTGTGCCACATAAGACAGGAGACCAAGCTATATAATTCATCATTTCACCACTATTGTGTTGCCCAGTGCCTGACACATAGGAGCCCCTTAATAAGTATTTATCGATCTGATTGGTGATATATATTTTCAGATATAAATACCAGAGGAAAAGTTTAGAACTACTGTAGAAGTGTTCTAATGTTGTATATATCTCTATAAAATATCACCTATTAATCAGTTGTCTAAACTTCTACTTGCCCATCTTTACAGGAAAGGTAAACTACTAATAGCCCACTTCGTTTTCAGACAGCACTGATTGTTAATATGTCAATTATTTTCAAATCAATTTTTAAGTCTTCATTACTCCTTTCCTAATGAGAGGTATATTAGACTATTCATACTTGATTATGTTTTCGTTCCTTTAGATCATTTATATCCTTGGTGATATATGAATATAATTAAGATGAATAAATGGCATAATATGAGCAATTATCAGCAAACTAATAATGAAATTAAGTTATATTCTAACTGGAGTGAGTGATAAGCCCATACTATTTCTTTTAAACTCTAGCCTCCATTGTTTTCCACAGCTTCTATTATATGTGATAATAATAATAATACTGGTTAAACATACAGAGCATCTTCTACATATGAGGCACTGTTCTAAGTGTCATAAATACAATAACTCATTTGCAGTAACAACCGGTTGGTGTAGTTTAGTTAGTTTAGTATTATCTTCCCATACATTATTATATAAACACGATTATTTGCCTTTTTATAAGCTTCTGAGTAATTAATAAAGTTATCATCTATTAGTACTTTTGATAAGAATTTGTTTAAATTAGTTTTGGAGCAAGGTATTTTGCCAAGTAAAGAAGGATTTGGGGATGATGGGTGTACCTGGCCAAGGCAAGATTGGGAACAGTTGTACTATGGGCAGAGGATGGAATTGCATCTGTGATATAAAAGGGCTTTCACAGGGAAGGTGAGAAAAGTAGAAGATAGAAATGGATAACTCAAGGAAACAAGCATTACTTGCTTCATGATTCTAGGACCATTTCAACTGTCCCATCTTGACATTTTCTACAATTAGAAAATTAAACAGAGCCCTAGCATGTCAAAGATGTGACTTTCAACAAATCCACAGTCAGAATTCCCCTCCAGTTCATAGATCATTCTCACCCCCAGGTACTATGATGGTTTTCTCTTATTATTAGAAAACATTTTGGTTTCTCACCTATTACAGGAACACTAGGTTTTCTACTTGCTGTGTAAGTTATATAAGGAATTGTCAGCATTAAAAACTAATTGTAAATTGTACCGTAGAACTCACATCATGTTCAAAATCCAGAACTCACAGCATGTTAAAAAACACAGTTCAATTCGCTGAGCAAATTTAATATGTATTTTGAAGTATAACCAAATCATATCTTGAGATTTTAAATAATGGAATAAGCGGTTACTTGTTTATATGATAATAACACTTCAAATTTAAATTTTATCTCTTTAGAAAAAATATTATTCGATGTAATATTTATATTAAAATTCTACTACTTAAATATTGAGGGACTCTTCTAGAGACTTGTGAACCATTATAAGTAATTCAATGCTGGCAAAATTCCCATATTCATGTTGCTTACTTTGAGAAGTATTGGACATTTTGAGTAGTAGAATAGTGTATTATTTTTGTCATATGGTGCCATGCTGTTTTCTTCAGTAAAACTACATTTCAGAAATTTAGCAACTGATAACTTTTGAGAGATTTTATTTTCTGTAAATAGATGACATCAATTATAAACCTCCCAGGTTATTTTATATTTTTAAATTTTTCTCAAAAATGTTTTAGAAAGCAAGTGAAATATTTGTTGAAGTGTTCCACAACATACAATATAAATAAAACATATATTTGTAGTTTTTATATTATAATTTATAGTTTATAAAAAATATTATTCAATAATTAAATATATTCAAAATATTATTGTAACCTGCCAATCCACAGATGGTCATCAAAGGATTCATGAATGCTTAAATTATATTTAAAAAGTTGTGTGAATGTGCTTTTAAATATAATTTTTATTGTTGTTATTCTTCCTGTGGAAGAATCCCTAAAGTTCATTTACTTAGCATCTACAACCACACAAAAATTAAGAATCCCTGCATATGTGTAAAATTATCATTCTATTCTTTCACAATATGCTAATAAGAGTTGCCACTTATTTGTCACTTAATTAGTATCAAGCATTTGTATTAGTGATTTACATATCTCTCATTTAGTTGTCATAATAATGTTATGAAGTAAGCTCCAATTTTGTATCCACTTTATGACTGAGTCATAGAGACTTAGTAATATGCCCAAAATCATTGAACAAGGATTAGAACCTGGGCCACCTGTTTCCATCCTCTGTGCTATAATGCATTATATTAAATGATATTTCATTAAACAGTCATATGGTTATGGGCCTAACACTGATACAATCACTTTACAATCACTATCCATATGTCTCATAGGATCCACACAATTACATTATGAATTAAATACAGTTGATTGTCTATATTTATGAAAGAGAAAACTAGAATTTGGATAGTTTAATATATAAATGGGATGATATCTATACCACTTGACTTCAGATACTGCCCAATAAATGGAAATTTCCATTTCTTTCTCTCCTTGTAGATGTTACATGCAAAGGAAATAAAAGATTTGAGAAAAGAAAGTTTGCTCTGACTCCAGTGTTTATGTACCACATAGGAAAGTTTAGGAGTGCAATGAAGTTGAGATATAGGAAAAAGTCCAGCATTACTATTCCTACTCAAAAACAGTTTTCATGAAAAGAAATCAATATGGATAGTCAGAAAAGAAATGTTTAATTCATTTAACACATACTTTATTTTAGATATCTAGCCAACCATAGTTTTTACATATTGTAAAACCAAAGAGCAGGTCAGTTTCCATTTTGCATACTCTTCTGCTGGACACCTATACTCATGGGTTGAAGATTCATTAGAAGATACTTTTTTCTAGTAATTTCTACTTGAATTTATTAATTTGGTTTTTAAAGAAATCATTCAGTTTAGTAGCATCCACTTACAGCCAACTTTCCTTTAGAGCATCTTGGGATTCCTCAGCAGTTTAGATGTTTGCCAAACTCAGAAATCCTGGAGAAAATCCACAGACGTTAGCCTTGTTGGTGCTTCTTGTTTGTTTTCCTCTGCCTTCCATCTCTTTACATTAACTAAATCCTGACTTAGCCTCAGAAAGTCACATCTGCTTACTGGACTGGAAGATCTACCTGCTCTGGGCTTTCAGGTGCTATTTCTGATGAGACTCCACACCCATTTCCCTGCTGTCTGTATCAGGAGTTCACATCTTGCACTTACCCCAACTCTAATACTCTTATCTCCTTCCAACTCTTTATATTCTCCCCTCCACCCAATATACCTTTGGACCTGGCTCATATTTATCTTCTTCAATCTGTCACTCTTTTAACTATCTGATTTTATAATCCATGCTGGCAATCTTTCTAAACACGGATGGAAATCTCATTGAATGTGATATTTAATACATATCAACCACCTACCGAGATCTCACTGAAACCTAGGAATGAACTATGAAAAACATTCTACAGTATGGCACTAAGCAGACCGTGATATGTTATTTCCTCACTGGCAGCTTCATTCAGTTACTTAGTGTACTGAAGCCTTTTATCACACCAGTTAATAGAAATAATACCTGTATCTCACAGAGTTATTAAGAAATATGCCGTGAAATTTTGTAAACTATAGATTGCTGGGCATATTATGAAATGAACGTAACTGAATGAAGACTATTCTTGGATCAATGATGATAATATAGTGTCCTAAAGCAAGGATTATGAATTATCCAAGTCTGAAAACAGTACGTCCATTTAAAATAATTTATAAATCGCAATGCTGTGGAAATGTTAATTCTTAGCTCCTTATTTATTCAAAAAATTTTGTTGAGTATCTTCTGTGTGCTTGACTTTTCATTTAGAACTATATCAGATTCAAAGTGGTGTAAAAAATGATTCCTGTGAGCATTTTGGCAGAGATCCTTGCAGTATTTATAAATATCTATACCTAGACATCTGTAAATTCCACGTTTGTGGAATTGAAAATCAGATTATACTTTTTAAAAAATTTAAATAAATATCATAAAAAGTCTAGTCCATTTTCCACTTCCCTTCCACTTCAGCACTGGGACTCTTTTATTAATGACACAATGTACTAAAGGAAGTTAATAAATGGACTAAGATGAAGATGTTTCTAACGTAGTAGAGAAAATATACATTATTCTCTACTACTATAACCAAAATATCTTTTCCTGTTATTCTCTATCCTCTAATTTTGATGAAATTTTTAAATTGTACTTATTTATTTACCATCAAATGTATCTATTTCCCACGTATCCCACTGAAATGAAAGTACCATGAGAACAGGATATTGTCTATCTCGTTCATGGCTATATCCCAGGATCTACACAGTAGTTGGCATTAGAAGCTACTCCAAGCATATGTATTGTATAATAATGAATTTGTATGATTATATGAACATTCTCTCTTGTTCTCTCTTTCCCTCTCTCTTCTTTTCCCTCTCTCTGTTCTTCAAACTCCATGAAGGCATAAATCGTGTTTATTTTGTTATTGTTGTCTCCATACGACTTCCAAAATAAATGGTACATAGTACATGTTTATAAATATTATAAACAAGCCTTTTCTTTCCAGAGAAACTTATGTTAGCTTAATAGAAACTTTTGATTATGTTCTGATGTTTGGTGGTAGTTTTAATATGTTTATATTGCCTCACCTAGGTTACACCTTTCTTATATCCTTTATTAGGGGCAAAGAGTTACCACATGCAAGGTGCTGCATAAATACAAGGCACAAATTTCACTTCCTCTATATCTGGTTATATCCTGTATGGATCATTGTTCTGTGTTATCTTTCTTAAGAGTTTATGGGATATTGCTATTACACTTTTACTTTTTTCATATTAGAATATAAGTGGATTTGTTTCTTTTTCTTTTCTAAAAATTCATTTATTGTAGCTTACAAAAAATAAGACATTTTAAGTAGGTAAGAAAGAGGTGGCAACAGGAAAACAAATGAAAATAGGAGTGAGATCAATACACAAAAACCATGCTATGAAATACCAAGTATAATCTCTGCAAGGGTGAGCCTCGCATTTGACTCTAAGTGGCTGTCATAAAGAGGGTAAAATGGCTTTTATGTTATTCACTAATTTATATTGTAAAAATTAATATTTTTCTAAGGAATATGATTATTGACAATAATAAGACTAGAAATATTTCTCTCACAGTTACCTTTGAGAAGAATATCCACTTTAAACTAATGAACAACACCTCTCAACAATGGTCCTACTATTGAGAATTTTTCTTAGCATATTTATCACACAGCACAGCCTCATTCTGTAGAAGGAATTCCATCAGGGACCAACGCTTTATAGTCCAGGCCTGTGTCTTTCTGCTGATCTGGCTTAATCTGAGGAAGTGGGATCGTGTTCTTTTAGGAAATCCTGTGCTTTTGACAGACAGTTAGGTAGTAGTTTTGAGATCTATTCCCTTGGCTATACTTGGAGTGCTGATACATTCATATAATTGAAGAAACTTGTGTAATTTTACAGGGAAACCCTTTCCCTGGGGCAGAGGTATGGATCCTCCAGACATGCAGTCCGCACTTTGAATAAAAGTACATTTTCATCACTGGCGGGAGTCTTGCAGGAAACCCCAGGACACAGCAAAAGACCGAAAGCTAAAAAAATCAATAGTCAAGGATTTATAAAGATAGGTGAAATTTAATCAAACACCCTAGCAGTGATTGTGTGAGCGAATCTGAACATTGCCTTGGCCAATTTGGCTTGAACTTCTTACTACTGAATATAACAAACTATTAATTTCTATTCCTTGAACAAAACTGATGGCAAGGGCAGGATTCTGCTTGGTGTCTGAGACAGGAGACAGAGCACAGGATGCATCCCTTGGATAAAGGGCACATTCTTTCTTGCATTAGATACTTTTCTTTCTTTAACGATGACTTTATTGCAGTTTGCGGATATACTTTAAGGAATATACAAAAATTAGATAGAGCAGCAAATATTTCATGAGAATGAGAAAGGGAATTATCATTTAATTACTACAAACATCACACAACCCAGACATTTGCACTAGTGAAGGACTGTAAAACTTAAACTTTAATATCGTCGTGGAAAATCCCCTGTTCTTCGTCATTGTAGAGCTGCAGAGGGAATTATAGTGGTTATCAGAGGCTGGGCTGGGGACTTGGTAGATGGGGAAAGAAAGGGAAGATGTTGGTCAAAAGACACAAAGTTTTAGTTAGGAGGAGTAAATTATATTCATCTTTTGCACAGCATGGTGATTGGAGTTAATCAATAATGTGTATTTCATAATAGCTAAAAGAGAGGATTTTAAATTCTTTCACCACAAAGAACTAATAAATATTTACATGCTTGGAAACACCACATGGTACCCAGTAAATATATGCATACGATTATTATTTCTCTGTCAAAAATAAATAAAATAAAATAACATAGCCATTATCAGGTCCTTATGGCCATAGAACTCCCTTATCCTTATATTATTCTAGGTGATATGATGGCTCTTCCTCAATGAATCCTTTGTAAGCTGAGTGTTAGCAAGGAGAAAGTTGTCCTTCCAGACTTGCTCTACACTAGCCGCCACACTGGTTTCCTCAGACGGCCACAGCTGTGGCATTTCCCAGGCTCACACAGCATTCGTCTACTCTCACACATTTTCTGGAATAAGCAGGGCTTCTTCTACCTCCCCCAATTCTCTTCATTGTATTGTTGCTCAGCTGGTGTACCCATTTTTTTCTCCCCAGACTTCCACCACCCAACACACACACAAGTGTACAAATATATTTAAGACAATGAGCATTTTGAAACTTAGTTGAGATAGATGGGACTTTTCGTTAATCTGGAAATGTGAAGGATTGAGGCATGTGGTCTTATCTACAACCCAAATGATAAATCCTGACAATGTTGTGGTTAAAGTGATACTGAAAAACACTTGTTAACAAAGAACAAGTTTGCTGGGGCCATCCTCCTATGACTCCTATGGTGCCTGGACAAAGAATCTAGAGCTAATTGAAAGTCGGGAACCATATTTTCTTTATTGCCTCAACAAACCTTTGTTACTGATGGCAAATCCATATGGGTCTGCAGCAAGCTCAGTTTTTGTCTCCTCAGAAGAAAGAATTCAAATGAGGGGAATAAGGCAGAAATGGAGACCAATGTAGAGCAGGAGTGAAAGTTTATTAAAAAGTTTTAGAGCAGGAATGAGAGGAAGTACACTTGGAAGAGGGCCAGAAAGACTACTTGACAGATTAAGTGTGCAGTTTGACCTTTCGACTTGGGGTTTTATACAGGCATACTTCTGGGGTCTTGTGTTCCTTCTCCCCTGATTTTTCCCCTGGGGTGGGGAGGTTGGTATGCACAGACGCCTGCTAGTATTTGAGAGGGGCCACACGTGCAGGGTGTTTACAGGAGTTGTAGGCATGCTCATTTGAGGCATTTTTCCCTTACTAGTCCAGTGTTCCTAGAGAAAGGTGATCGCCATTTTACCTCTTAGTTAGCGTGCTTGAGTCCACTCACCCAACTTCTGAGATGTTATTGGGAGGTTACTGATCACCAGCTTCAGATGTTTTTATCTTTTGGGAGACTGCCTTTTATCTATTGGGAGACTGCCTTTCCCTGTTGTTGGCTGTGACCCATTATTATTTTAGAGAGACAATGTAACAACTGCCTGAGCATCACCTGATGGTCATCTGACATTCCTTGTGGATGTGGGGAGGCCCTCTCCTGCCCTGCTCATGTCTAACTAGCTACCTACTGTAATACCTTTATGTCATAATGTCAAGCCTAATATAGTGCTTCATGCCTAAGAATGATGTAAGGACTTGACTAGAAGCACAATTTTCCATTTTTGAAAAGAAATGAATACTTTCAGAAACTTCCTAAGAATTTATAGAATTCACCTATATACTAAATATGAATAGTGTTTATTTCACATGATCATATTAATAATGATAAGACAAACATACATTTTGTAGATTACTCTGTAATCTAAAATTTGCTTTCATATCTATTGATTCTTATTTGTTCATCAAAGTTCTTTCAAACATGAAGGGAGAAAGCGATCTATTTTTAATTATAGCCTTTGATAAAATAGCATACAAACATTTCTACTTTTAGTTACACAAAAATTACAGAACTCAATTTTGTTTGAATAGGAGTTCCACTATATTTTCAGTTCTTTGAACATCAGTCTGAATGGTAACCAGCCCTTTATTTAGGGATTCTTCATTTTCAGCTGTTGGCACTGCCATCCTTTCAGCTACTCTTAGCCTCTAGAGCCTGTGTATAATAAATAATACAATCTGTTGGAAGCCTCTAACAGCTCTAAATGTTTCTGATAATGTGCCGGTGGCATTTTAGACCAGATTTTTAAAACTTCTGTAAAATATAGGTATTACAAAACATTTATGGGTTTAAAAGGGCATACATTAATGAACTGCCTGACTTTTTTAGATGAGACATCTATTTTCTATCTCAATCACTGAGTACTTATTACTGTCTGCTATTTAAATGGCTGGGGGAGCTAACCACCTATTAGAAATGACCACACTCTTTACCATATCTGCATTAAGCTTGATCTACAGGATTGCACTATTAGTTTGGGAACCAGTGTATTAGAGACACAAACCTCAGATGAATAATAAGCTCTTGTTCAATTCTGAAAGAAAAAAAAAAAAGCATTTTGTTTCTCATTCACACCTACAAATCCTGCCTTCTCATGCTTTCAAATTCTAATCCCTGTGGCAGATTTCAGATAGCCCTTGGGGAAGAAGTTAAAGCTTCCATAGTGTTTCAAAATTAGGGCACAGATAGGAAAGAAAATAACAAAGGCAAGGTAAGCCCTGTATTTTCATCTCAAATCATTCTCTCAAAGTCCTAATGGGCGAGGTGGGATGTGTACGGGGATGAGTACTGTTTTAAGAATGCTTTCAAGCCTCTTGAAATATAGCTAGTTTCACGCTAAGTGTAAAGAAGAGGTTTTTTGGAAAAAGAATTGTATTTGCTATTATTTGTGCATATAATGCAAACATTTCTAGTTCCTGAGGTTTTGAACACTGATATATTTTAAGAAGCTAGACTTGTGTTCAAAGTGCTAAAATCTTTTTTTTTTTTTTTTTTTTTTTGAGACAGAGTCTCACTCTGTCACCCAAGCTAGTGTGTGCAGTGGCGAGATCTCGGCTCACTGCAAGCTCCGCCTCCCAGATTCAGGCCATTCTCCTGCCTCAGCCTCCTGAGTAGCTGGGACTACAGGTGCCCGCCACTATGCCCAGCTAATTTTTTGTATTTTTAGTAGAGACGGGGTTTCACCATGTTAACCAAGATGGTCTCGATCTCCTGACTTCATGATCCACCCGCCTCAGCCTCCCTAAGTGCTGGGATTACAGGCATGAGCCACTGCGCCAGTCCAAAGTGCTAAAATCTTATCCCATGTGGAATATAAGAAAAAACTCAGTTAAACAGTTTAAGAATGCTGACCAACAGTCTAAATTTCCATTATTTATAATTTAGCTGTTCAAAATTGGGGATGAACTTATTCATAATTTTAAAGGTCTACTAATTCTGCATACTTAGCTAAGATTTGTGAAAAGTCTGAAATGGGGCCAGGGACATTTCCACAGTAAAATATTTTGTTGAAGGTAGAGAATTCATTGAAGAGAACACTTGAACTTATAAATGGGAGAACATCTCAAGTAGGTGTCAATGACACCTCAAGTATGATGGCTATAAATAATTCTCTTTTTCTTTGTCTTCTTTGACAGTGCTGCTCTGGCATTCCTGGCTTTTCTCTTTTCTGGTAATTTGATCTCAATATTTGAACATTTATTAAGAAATAAAATTGCTACTCTATTTCCAGGGAAAGCACAACCCTCTCACAAATTTGATATGCATTAATTGATCCAGGAATCTTTACTATTAATTATAATTTTAACACCAAATTTCATCCTACTTATCTAAACTATTTGATATTTGCTTCCTTGCTATGTCATCAAACAAAATATATCTAAAATGAAGCTCTATAGAAATCTGTCTAACTTAGTGACAAGTGTGTGCAGGAGATTATAATAGATTTAGTAATTTGTAGTATTTCCCCTTTGATTGATATGTTACTGGACTTAATATTTATGTAACCACTGCTTTTCAATTTTATTAACACTTTTTGAATGTACTCTGTATATCAAGAAACTCAGTGATAATTGCGATAGAATCAAGGATGAATAAAATGCTCTCTAGGCTTTTACTATAGCATGCCAGGAAACTAGCTTCTGAATAAATTGTCAAAAAATTTGTTTGAATTAAATATATGAATTTTCAGGTGATTAGATAAATTTTCTAAGATACAATGAAACCCTAAGTTTTCTAAGATACACTAAAATGAAGCCAAATAAATAAACAAATGAACAGGTATTTTAAATAGGACATATGCAGCATAAATGAAAATTTAGGTTGTCCTGGATATATGCATATATATGTGTGTAGACATACTATATATATGTATGTATATCGGGGGGAACCCCACCCCTGATGTTTAATGTGGGTTCTTTTCTATTTCCTAGGTGTCTCTGCTGGGTTGAGAAATAAAGGGAAAGAGCACAAGAAAGAGAAATTTAAAGCTGGGTGTCTGGGGGAGACATCACATGTCGGCAGGATCCGTGATGTTACCTGAGCCATAAAACCAGCAAGTTTTTATTAGCGATTTTCAAAAGGGGAGGGAGTGCACGAATAGGGTGTGGGTCACAGAGATCACATACTTCACAAGGTAAGAAAATATCACAAAGCAAATGGAGGCAGGGCAAGGTCACAGAACCACCAGATAGGGCAAAATTAAAATTGCTAATGAAGTTTTGGGCACGCATTGTTGTTAACATCTTATCAGGAAACAGGGTTTGAGAGCAGACAACCTGTCTGACAAAATTTATTAGGCGGGAATTTCCTTGTCCTAATAAGCCTGGGAGCGCTACAGGAGACCAGGGCTTATTTCATCCCTTTGGCTTCGACCATAAAAGATGGCAGGCTTCTAAGGGGGTCATTCATAGGCCTACCCTCAGGGCACATTCTCTTTCTCAGGGATGTTCCTTGCTGAGAAAAAGAATTCAGCAATATTTCTCCTATTCGCTTTTGAAAGAGGAGAAATATAGCTCTGTTCCGTCCGGCTCACTGGCGGCCAGTTCAAAGTTACCTCTCTTGTTCCCTGAACATCGCTGTTATCCTGTTCTTTTTTTAAGATGCCCAGATTTCATATTGTTCAAACACACATGCTCTACAAACAATTTGTGCAGTTGACAAAATCACAGGGTCCTGAGGCGACATTCATCCTCCTCAACTTCTGAAGAAGGTGACGGGATTAAGTCATTAAAGTAAAGACAGGCATAGGAAATCACAAGGGCATTGATTGGGGAAATGATAAGTGTCCATGAAATCTTCACAATTTGTGTTCAGAGACTGTAGTAAATGCAGGCATAATAAATTATAAAAGTATTAATTTGGGGAACTAATAAATGTCCATGAAATCTTCACAATTATGTTCTTCTGCCATGGCTTCAGCTGGTCCCTCCGTTTGGGCTCCCTGACTTCCCGCAACATATGTGTGTGTGCGTGTGTTTGTTTGTGTATGTGTGTGTGTATATATGTATAGTATGTGTATACTATATGTGTGTGTGCATGTGTCAATATAGTACACACATACTACACATATGCTACATATATATCATGTGCTTATGTATTTATATATGTGTATGTATATACATACATACACACACATATATATACACACAGACACATATAGCAAGGATTAAAATATTCACAGGCAATAAAATAGTGCCCTCTGGTCTCTGGCCCTTAGTGAAGAGCAAAGCAAAACTAAGTTTATCTCTCTAGGAATAATCCACAATTTAGACTCTCAAATTTTCAACATATTAGAGTCAATGAAGTAAAACAAAGAGCGAGTGACAAAACACTACAAAAATGACCAGGGAGAGTTTAAATATAATAAAATAAAACTTTCAGAAATAAAATATTTATTGTTGAAATTAAAAGCTAAAATGAATATCTCTGTTTCAGAAGTAGAAAGCTGTAAAAAATGTTGCACTTGTTCCTAATAATGAAAGTAAGATATATCAATCACATATTTTTAGTTATTGTCATTATTTTTTCTCATCATTCATTATATAATAAAATACAAATGAACGAAATGAGCAAAACTCCAGAGAATGAAAGGAGAAAAGATCCAGGAGTACTCTCATCCATGTTGAAACAGAGACAGGGCAAGGTATTTGTAATAGCTTAGGGTAAAGAAAATCAGTCTAATTTTTAAAAACTTTTAATTACAATGTGTTGATTGGCTAACTGGAGTCAGAGGATTTTCTGACAAAAGCAGAACTGTACGCCCTTCAAAATGCTAACCCACCACCCTCCACAGAATCCTGGAGGTTGCACCATACAAACAGAAGCAGGAAAGAAAAAGTGAGGGAAACTCTCCAAGGATTCCAGGTTTTCCAACAAGGAAGTGACAGGAGCAGGACTGTAACTCTTCTGGCTATAAAAATAACTCACTTCAGTCTTCATTGAATTTTTATATAAATGTAGAGCACAAAATAAAAATCTATGGAATAGCAAGAAAATGTGATACACATTTTTGAGAGGAAACAGTCATGGAATGAAACACAAAGAGAATCCACATGTTGGAATTGTCAATCATAAACTTTCAAATACCTATGAGAAATTGTTAAGGGGTCTAGCTGAATGCATAAACAACATGAATAAAATATAGAGCATTCCAGGATATTTATGTAAACTAACAAAAATATCTTAAGGAAAATACTTAGGATCTATAATAATACAACAGTAAAAAATGATGGGGCTGTTAGAAGACTAATTACAGGTCAATAGACAATGATATAATTTAATCACAAAAGACATTAGTGTCCAAAGACAAAGCATAAGCAGTCTCTTAGAGAATATAAAGTGATTTAACAGTCATAAAGTCTCAGGGGAATAGAAAAAATGGGATATATAAAATATAGATAATTGCAGAGATTTCCAAGGAGGTTGAAAGGCATCAAAGTGCAGATTAGTAAGTGCAAGACAACTTTAAAAAAAAAAAAAAAAAAAAAAAAAAAAAAAAAAAAAAAAAAAAACTAGATCTAAGTATTCTATAATCCAATAAATATAATAAAAAATAGATCTTCATGGCATCTAGAGAAAAAAATGCACCTTATACATGGCTGCAAGTTATATGAATGGTAATATTTTATTAGAAACAATAAAAGCTAGAAGCAAATAAAATTCAACCTTTATTGTCTTCAAATAAAATAATATCAATTTTGAATTTTATATCTACCAAAAATATTCTTCAGGAACTAAGGTGAATTAAGAACCTTTTTAGACAGATCAAAGCTAAAATAACTTGTCATCATAAATCCCTCACAAAAAATGATAAAAATTTTTAGGCTGGAGAAAAAGATTCCTTCCTTCAGATGTTGAAATTTTAAATCTGAAGGAAGAAATGAAGAGCCCCATAAAGGTAAATATCTGAGTGAAATAAAGGACTGATATTGGTAACAAATGTGCTTGTTTGTGGGTGCCTACCTAAATATCTATGTAGACACATGCACACACTTGAAGTATGTGTGTGTGTGTTCCAGCCGAATTGAATAGTGATTGCATTTACTCCCCCAATAAATCAGTAAAACAGATAAAACATATGAAACAACAATTTTTAGACAGTGTAGACCTGCAATTCCTGATAGATGGTGTCGTGGGAAGTCAGGGACCCCAAACGGAGGGACTGGCTGGAGCCGAGGCAGAAGAACATAAATTGTGAAGATTTCATGGACATTTATCAGTTACCCAAATTAATATTTTTATCATTTCTTATGTCTGTCATTACTGCAATCTCTGAACATAAATTCTGAAGATTTCATGGACATTCATCACTTCCCCAATCAATACTCTGAAAATTTCTTTTGCCTGTCTTTAATCTCTTAATGCTGTTAATCTTTATAAACTGAGAATGTATGTCACCTCAGGACCACTATTGCACAAATTGATTGTAGAACATGTGTGTTTGAACAATATGAAATCTGATTGTAAAACATGTGTGTTTGAACAATATGAAATCAGTGCACCCTGAAAAAGAACAGAATAATAGCGACTTTTAAGGAACAAGGGAAGATAACCATAAGGTCTGACTGCCTGCAGGGTCAGGCAGAATACAGCCATATTTTTCTTCTTGCAGAAAGCGAGTAGGAGAAATATCACTGAGTTCTTTTCCCAGCAAGGAATAACCCTGGGGAAGGAATGCATTCCTGGGCGTAGGTCTACAGACAGATGCTCTGGGAGTTTCTGTCTCATGCGGTTGAGATAAGGACTGAAATATGTCCTGGTCTCCTGCAGTACCCTCAGGCTTACTAGGATTGGGAAATTCCAGCCTGGTACATTCTAGTCAGACCAGTTGGCTGCTCTCAAACCCTGTTTCCTGTTAAGATGTTTATCAAGACAGTGCACAGTGGGACATAGACCCTCATTGGTAATTCTAATTTGCCTTGCCTTATGATCTTTATTGCCCTTTGAAGCATGTGATCCTTGTGATCTACTCTCTGTTCATACACCCCCTCCCCTTTTAAAATCCCTAATAAAAACTTGCTGATTTTGTGGCTCGGGGTTGCCATTATGGTCCTACCAATATGTGATGACACCCCTGGAGGCCCAGCTGTAAAATTTCTCTCTTTGTACTATTGCTCTTTATTTCTCAGACAGGCTGACACTTAGGGAAAATAGAAAGAACCTATGTTGAAATATTGGGGGCTAGTTTCCCTGATAAGATGGAAAACAAAAAGGGTGAGCTCCATGATTTTAACACTTTATTGCCTGGAAGCAGTTTTGAGGCACAAGAAATGAGAAATGAAACGAAATACAGTACTTATTGAGTATATAAGACAGAGGTTGTATTTCAGGGAGACCAGAGTAGCTACAACTTGAAGTTGCAAGGTCAAGTCCTAGAAAGAAGACAACTGGGGGTGGTAGTATGGGCATGGGAGGAGGGAGAGAGAGGGAGAGAATGCTAAAATAGGGTATTCTCAAGTCTATGCTGAAATTCTAATTTATGAATGAGAAACAAAGTTAAGCACATTGGAAAGACAAGAGTAAAATAATTATTTCTAGAAGTCACACAGGACAGGTTGGCTGGATACTCCAAATGTAACTGGACAAATTGATGCAAGAAGAAGATAAACTCAGGAATTCCACTTCTAAGTTCAAATGCCACATAAACGACTGTATTAGTCTGCTCTCATGCTGCTAATAAAGACATACCTGAGATGGGTAATTTATAAAGAAAAAGAGGTTTAATGGACTCACAGTTCCATGTGGCTGGGGAGGCCTCACAACCATGGCAGAAGGCAAAGGAGGAGTGAAGTCATGTATTACATGGAGGCAGGCAAGAGAGACAGCATGCTCAGGGGAACTCTCCTTTATAAAACCATTAGCTCTCATAAGCCTTATTCACTGTCATGAGAAGAACATGGGAACGACACACCCCCATGATTCAATTACCTCCCATCAGGTCCCTCCCATGACATGTGGGAATTATGGGAGATAGAATTCGAGATGTGGTTGGGGACACAGCCAAACCATATCATTTCACACCTGGTTCCTCCCAAATATCATGTTCTCACATTTCAAAACCAATCATGCCTTCCCAACAGTCCCTTAAAGTCTTACCTCATTTCAGCATTAACTCAAAAGTCCACAGTTTAAAGTCTCATGTGAGACAAGGTATGTCCCTTCTATCTATGAGTCTGCCTAATCAAAAGCCAGTTAGTTAGTCTGTAGATACAATAGGGGCACAGGCATTGGGTAAATATACCCATTCCAAACGGGAGAAATTGTCCAAAACAAAAGAGCTACAGGGCCCATGCAACTCCAAAACACAATAGGGCAGTTATTAATCCTTAAAGTTCCAAAATGATCTCCCTTCAAATCCATGTCTCACATCCAAGTCATGCTGGTGCAAGAGGTTGGCTCCCACTGCCTTGGTCAGCTCTCCCCTATGGCTTTGCAGGGTACTTCTCTCCTTCCAGCTGCTTTCCCGGGCTGCCATTGAGTGTTTGTGGCTTTTACAGGTGCACGTTGCAAGCTGCTGGTGGATCTACCATTCTGGGGTCTGGAGGATAGTGACCCTCTTCTCACAGCTCCACTAGGCAGTGCTCCAGTGGGGATTGTGTGTGGGGCTCCAACCCCACATTTCCCTTCCATGCTGCCTGAGCAGAGGTTCTCCATGAGGGCTCTGCTCCTGCAGTTCACTGCTACTTAGACACCCAGGCATTTCCATACATCTTTTAAAATCCAGGCGGAGGTTCCCAAACATCAATTCTTGACTCCTGTGTTCCCGCAGGCCCAACACCACATGGGGCTTGCACCCTCTGAAGCAACTGCCTAAGCTATATGTTGGCCCCTTATAGTTGTGGCTGGAGCTGAAACAGCTGGGATTCAGGGCACCATGTTCAGAAGCTCCACAGAGCAGGGGCCCCTGAGCCCAGCCCATGAAACCATTATTTCTTCCTAGGCCCTCAGTCCTGTGATAAGAGGGGCTGCCACAAAGGTCTCTGATATGCCCTGGAGACATTTTCACCATTGTCTTGGTGATTAACATTGGGCCCCTCATTAGTCATGCAAATTTCTGCAGCAGGCTTGAATTTCTCCTCAGAGAATGAGTTTTACTTTTCTATTGTGTCATTAAGCTGCACATTTTCCAAACTTTTATGTTCTGCTTCCTCTGGAACAGTTTGCCGCTTTGAAATTTCTTCCACCAGATACCCTAAATAATCTCTCTCAAGTTTAAAGTTGCACAGGGCAGCGGCAAAAATGCTGCCAGTCTCTTTGTATAGCAAGAGTGACCTTTATTCCAGTTCCCAACAAGTTCCTCATCAACCGAATCCACCTCTGCCTGGACCTTGTTGTCCATATCACTATTACCATTTTGGTCAAAGGCATTCAACAAGTGTCTAGGAAGTTTCAAACTTTATCACATCTTCCTATCTTCTGAGCCCTACAAGTCTCTAGGAAGTTCCAAACTTTCCCACCTTTCTCTATCTTCTGATCCCTCCAAACTGTTCCGACCTTTTCCTGTTTCCCATTTCCAAAGTCACTTGCACATTTTCAGATATCTTTACAGCAGCACCTCACTTTACTGGTACCAATTTACTGTATTAGTCTGTTTTCACACTGCTAATACAGACATACCCATGACTGGATAATTTATAAAGAAAAGTCAGTTTAACAGACTCACAGTAGACATGGCTTGGGAGGCATCACAATCATGGCAGAAGGTGAGGAGGAGCAATGTCATTCCTTACACAGCGGCAGGCAAGAGAGAGATCAGGTGCAGGGCAATTCCCCTTTATAAAACCATCAGATCTTGTGAGACTTATTCACTATCATGAGAACAGCACAGGAAAGACCTGCTCCCATGATTCAGTTACCTCCCACTGGGTCCCTCCCATGACATATGGGAATTATGGGAGCTACAATTGGAGATTTGGGTGGGGACACAGCCAAACCATATAAACGACCAAACAGCTTCGGTGTGTGGCCTGAAGGACACTTTTATTTTCTATAGTTGCAGGGCTGAGAATGCTTAAAATCCAACAAAGAATCTCAGTATGTACCAGATGAATTACAATAAATGTTGACCGTTTAGCTTCAAAGGTTATTTATTGTTAAAGTGAGGGCATTGTTTAGAAAAGAATAGGATCTTGTAAATTGAAATGTGAACATGTGGGAAAATCTTGTTAAGGCTGGGGACATTGAGACCCTAAATTCTGATGTCTTCTTTGCTAGTGGAAGAAGCTTCCCAACTCCCAGTAAAAGTAGCCTCCTCCTCCCCAGTAGTAGCAGCTTCTCTAACCCCTCTCTACTTGTAGCTGAAGGGATTAGCCCTGCATTGCATGGGGATACTGTATTGTCCTCCTAAGAGGCAACTGTAATGCAAGACAATGCTGATTACCCTCAGGAACCACCCAGACTACCCCTCTTTGATTGTAAGCCTGTAACTAGGCTCAAGTTTCAGCAGGATTCAAAAGTTAAAATACATAGTATGACCCAAGAGGAGGTGCATACTCTACACTCCAGAAAAATAACTATATGAGTTTTCTGATATATGCTGGCAGAATTCCAGGGAACATGTGTAGGAATGGATATTAACGGTATGGGATAATGGATAAGGGTATGGGATAATCAATCAGCATCCAACACTTGGTCTTGTTTCTCTTATAACCAGGATTTATGCGGCTAAGAATCAAGGGGTAGAAATAGGAGTGAGACAACTTACCATTCCCTCTAGTGACCCACTAGCCAATTTTTTCTTCCTGTTTGCACAATCTTATACTTTGCTGGCCTTGAGGTTTTACTTTCAAAGGCAGAAACACTTCCACCAGCAGTCGCAACAATGATTTCATTCAATTGGATGTTAAGACTGCTGCCGAGCCACTTTGAATTCCTCATGTTTCTGAATTAACAGGTGATTAAAGGGATTATTTCTGTGTTGACTGGAGTGATTGATTCTGATTGCCAAGGGGAAACTGCACTACTACTCTACCATAGAGGTAAGAAAGATTATGTCTGGAATACATGTGATCATGGTCAGTTACGTCTTCTTACCATGCCTTATGATTAAAGTCAATGGAAGACTACAACTCAATTCAGTCAGAGTTACTAATTGCTCAGACTCTTTACAAATAAAGATTTGGGTCACCCCACCAGGTAAAAAACTACTACCAGCTGAGGTATTTGCTGAAGGCTAAAGGAATATAGAATGGAGAGTAAAAGAAGCTGGTTACAAATAGCAACTATGACCACATGGTAACAAAAACAAAAAATCTAATTATCATGAATATTTCTCCTTATTTTGTTATTGACCTGTACATATATATATACACACACATATATTTATATATTATATATATAGAATATTATTTTCTCTCTTATTCCCTTATTATGTAACACAAGATGTATTGACTTTCTATCATAGTATTTAAGTAGTATTGATTTTCCATCATAGTATTTACACTTTCTGAGATATCAAGAACAGTAAACATCATTCAAGGACTATACCTCCTCTTCTAGGGAAGGGGTGAATTCACTTTTGTTGTATGCAGGATAGATGCAACATGTTAGGAGAAGTTATGGTCTTGTTATTGTCTTATCTGGTTATTTATTATGGTATGAGGTGATGCATATGGATGTCAGGTTGACAAAATCAGGTTTTATGATGGTTATTTTATGTGGCACCTTGACTAGATTACAAGGTATCAAAATATGTGTTTAAACATTGTTTACAGTGAACCTGTGTGGGCAGTTCTGAATGAGATTAACATTTGAATTGTTATAATGAGTAAAGTAGATTACCCTCCCCACCCAATGTGGGTGGGCCTCATTCCATTTGTTAAAGTTGTGAAAAGAACACAAAGCTGAGCAAAAGACTCTCTGCTTGATGGTCTTCAGCTGGAATACTGTTTTCCTCTTGCCTTCAGACTTGGACCAGAACTTAGACCCTTGTCTCTGCTGGTTCTCAGACCTTTGAACTACAGATCTTGGGACTTCTCAGCCTCCATAATTTTTATAATATTTTTCTCTTTACACACACACACACACACAGAGAGAGAGAGAGAGAGAGAGAGAGAAAGAGTCGTGCAGAACAAATATCCTCTTTGTTTTGCTTCTCTGGGGATACCTGACAAATAACCCAAATGTCCAACTATTGAGGAATGGATAAACAAAATTTGTTATATACTACAATGAAATGCATTTGGTAATAAAAACCAATAAGAAAATAATACATGCTACAATATAAACCTCAAAAATACTATGTTAAGCGAAAGAAGCCAGATTGAAAAAAAATACTCATTGTATTTATGTAAAATATCCAAATTAGGTGAAATTATAGTGACAGAAACTAGATGAGAAGTTATTAGGGTGGGAAGGAAAGAATGCACAGCAGCTTCTGGTGGGCATGAGATTTCATTTTGGGTTGATGAAAATGTTTTCAGATCACACTGAAGCAGGATATTTCCCTGACTCCTTCTCAAGACTGGTGATGGGGTGCCCCGTGTACTCAACCCACTGCTTTCAACAGCTCATGGCAGGGAGCACGTGAGTGAATGAGGCGGGAACTGGAGTACATGAGCAGTGGGACCAGCTGGCCACTTTGGGACCAGCAGGAGCGAATTCTACTCACTGGGACCTGCTGTGCTCCACCCCTCGCCCGAGGGAGTGCACAGGCGAGCGGGTGCAGGAGTCAGGGCAAGTACTTCTGGGCGCTGGCCGGAGTAAATTCTGTGCAGGACCTGTGGCAGCATCTGTGGGGATGCCTGCAACTCCCGAAGCCCCAGTGGGCATGTTACAGTGCTCTTTTAGTTCTGCTGTCCACAGAGGGCTCCAGTGTTAACAGCTCAGTGGGCCCTTTTGTATCTGCACTTGCTCCAAGCTCTTGGCTGGCATCCAGGAAAAATGAGGTCCAACGAACAAACTGAAGGATGGTAAATGCAGGGGATTTTATTGCCAGTGAAAGTGGCTCTCAGCAGGAAGAGGAGTGGAATAGAGGATGGGGGAGGTGTAGGTAATCTTCTCCTGAAGTCCCTCCATCTCGAGCCGGAATTCTTCTCTTAAGTTAGGCGGTCAAACTGTCCCTCAGAGGTCAAACCGCTTGTCTTGGACATTCAGCCGTAGTTGTCCTGGCATCCAGTTGCTTTTTCTCTCCACGTTCAGATGCTTCTTCTCTTCTCTCCTGCTCTGCCGTGCTGCTCTGCTTCTCTGCTGCTCTGCCACGTGGAACCTGGGGATTTTATCCATGCAGGATGGGGGGCGGGGCGGGCCAGGGTGGTTTTGGAAAAAAGCAACATTTGCAGGAAAACAGGGATAATTTCTCACTTTGGGCCGTGGTCTCAGGCTTTTCAGCTTGATGATTGGGCTTTGCCAAGGACCTGCCCTTTTCTGCCCAGAATGTCTCTGCCTCCTGTCCCTATCAACATTGAGGTGATGCTTTTACAACTCAATAAATACACTAAAAATCATTGAATTATCCACGTAAAATGGGTAAATTTTATGGTATGTAAGTTGTATCTCAATAAGGCTCTTTAAAATTTTTTAAGTGAGAGAAAAGTTAAGAATTCATTAGAAAGTTAGAAACAAGAAATTTTAAAGGAAGTTATACAGATCAAAGAAAAATGATACTAGAAGGAAATTTGGATTTGTACAGAAGAATGAACAAAACCCAGAAATGGTCACCATGTGGGTAAACATAAAACATATTTTGCTCATTTAAAAATCTCCTTAAAATGTAATTTACTGTTTATGGAAAAACAATAAAAATGTATTAGGGGTTTATAATATATCAGCATGTAGAATAAATGCATAAAAGTAATATCTTAAAAATGGAGGGGGAGACAGTGATGTTTGAAGTTTGATGTGAAGTGGCACAGCATTATTTGAAGGTGGATTGTATTCTAGAACCACACTTTCCAGTAAAGAAGCCATTATATGCATGTGACTACTGAGCACCTGAAGTGTGATGAATGATACTATGCAGCTGTAAAAAAGAACAATATTATGTCTTCTGTAGCACAATGGATGGAGCTGGATGCTATTATCCTTAGCAAACTAATACGGGAACAGAAAGACAACCACTGCATGTTTTCACTTATAAATGGGAGGTAAATGATGAGAACTTACGAACACAAAGAAGGTAACAACAGACATTGGGGTCTACTTGAGGGCAGAGGTAGGAGGAGGGAGAGGAGGAGAAAAAATAACTATTAGCTACTAGGCTTTATACCTGTTTGGTAAAATAATGTCTACAACAAACCCTTGTGACATGAGTTTATCTATATAACAAACCTTCACATGTACCCTCAGACCTAAAACAAAAGTTTAAAAAAAAAGTATGATGAGTGTAACTCAGGAGCTAAACTCTTAATGTTATTTAATTTTAATTTACTTTACTTTAAATTTATAAAATAAATCAATGTAAAATAATTTCTATTAAACACAAATTTGTTGCATCATGAAAAATAATATTTAATTGGAGTGTGCATGTTGGGCATATTTATCATTTCTAGTATTATATATAAACATATCATCATTATAGTTCCAGTTAAAAGTTGATTATTTAAATTACTTTTATTTTATATGCAGCAATGTATCATTGTAAAGACTTTATATAAATATTTATGAAGACCAGCATGAGTTATAACAATATCATTGCAAATTATAATTACCTTTTAAACTTACATAATTATTATATTATTTATAATATGATCAAATTATTGTGTCAGCTTTAAAGATGTATGAACAAATTTTAAAATTTAGAAGAAAACCAGAGTACTGGTACAGGACCAAAAATGCAAATGCAAAATAAATTAGTGCAAATGAAAAGTTAAACCAGAAGAGATTGAAAGTAAGTATGTTAGAAATTTCTCTAGGAGATTCCAAATGGAAAAATTATAAGGACTTTCTTTTGCTTGAGTTGATTTGGGTAAAGCAATAGAGAATGTGCAATTAATATCTGTAGGAAAATTTTGCCTTCAAAACTTATAATTCACAAATAATTATCATCATTTTGCAACCCAAAAATTTGGATTTGTGGTGGAGTTTTATTTTTGTTAAAGAAGAATATAAACTAGACATGAAAGAACTAAGTTTTTGTCTTGACAGCTATATTAGATCAAAAATATAATTATTAGAATGTTAAAACAGGAAACTAATGTTTCCTTCATTATTTCATCCTAATATATTATACTTATTGAAAATATTTGTGCTTGATTTCTGAAGCCGACTTATTAAATTGTCATGTATACAGTTGTGAGATTTGTGAAGTCTATATGAGAGATGCTATGCATCCTTAAGAGTTTATAGAACTTACAGAAGAAATAGAAGATAATAAATATTAAATTTATAAACTTGTTTTCTTTGCCACTTATTTCTGGTTCAACACAGAAGAGTTTTCTAGAAAATTATTTACTATACTCTTAATTCCAATTGCAGATTTTCTTGAAACTACAGTCTATCAAATATTTAATAATCAAAGACAAAACATGACAGTGTAATGTGTATTTTCTTGTAGATATCACACTGCATGTGCATTGAGTTCAATTTGAAGCTCAAAGAAAGGAAAAACTTATTTTTACTCAAATAGACAGATATAAAATGTATATTAAAAAGGAAAATTTTCAAAATAGAAATCAACGATAATTTTACACATTTTCTAATGTGAATCAACATGCAGATGACTTTAGTTGTGATTTAGTGTTTTACACACATATATTGTGAATAATCTATAAAAATCAAAGAACACTCTATGGGCAATTATAAATTTAGAGTTTCACGGTTTTTAAATTTTTACTTTTACTTATTTTTTTTTTTATTTTTTGAGACGGAGTCTCGCTCTGCCGCCCAGGCTGGAGTGCAGTGGCCGGATCTCAGCTCACTGCAAGCTCCGCCTCCCGGGTTTACGCCATTCTCCGGCCTCAGCCTCCCGAGTAGCTGGGACTACAGGCACCCGCCACCACGCCCGGCTAGTTTTCTTTGTATTTTTAGTAGAGACGGGGTTTCACTGTGTTAGCCAGGATGGTCTCGATCTCCTGACCTCGTGATCCGCCCGTCTCGGCCTCCCAAAGTGCTGGGATTACAGGCTTGAGCCACAGCGCCCGGCCACTTTTACTTATTTTTTAAAGTTTATGGATACACAGTAGATGTATGTATTTATGGGTTACATTAGATACTTTGACATAGGCATGTAAAAAGCAATAATCACATCATGGAAAATGGGCATCCATTTCCATAAGCATTTATCCTTTGTGTTACAAACAATACAATTATGCTCTTTTAGATATTTTTAAATGCACAATTAAATTATTATTGACTATAATCACCTTGTTGTGTTATCAAATACTAGGTCTTATTCATTCTTTCTAACTATACTTTTTTTTTTGAGATGGAGTCTCACTCTGTTGCCCAGGCAGAATGCAGTGACGTGATCTCGGCTCATTGCAAGCTCTGCCGCCCAGGTTCAAACTATTCTCCTGCCTCAGCCTGCCGAGCAGCAGGGATTACAGGCACCTGCCACCGCGCCCTGCTAATTTTTGTAGTTTTAGTAGAGATGGGGTTTCACCATCTTGGCCAGGCTGATCTTGAACTCCTGACCTCGTGATCCACCCACCTCAGCCTCCCAAAGTGCTGGGATTACAGGTGTGAGCCACCTCTCCTGGCCAACTATACATATTTTTGTATTCACTAACCATCTGCCCTCCCTTCACACTCCCCCATTATCCTTCCCAGCCTCTGGTAAGTATCCTTCTACTTTCCATCTCCGTGAGTTTGTTTTGATTTTTAACACCCACAAATAAGTGAGGACAGGCAAAGTTTGTCTTTCTGTGTCTGCCTCAGCCTCCCAAATGCTGGGATTACAGGAGTGAGTCGCCACACCCAGCCTCAATTTAGTTATTAAAAAATAATTACATGTTTTTAAAAGTTGGTTAATCTACATTTTAAACTGTATATTTTATGAAAGCCAAATATGCCAAATATCTCCAATTAAAATTAAACATTCAAATAGAGATGCACTATAAGCATGAAATCCACACCAGATATCAAAGTCTTAGTATGAAAATTTTATAGTGTCTTATTTACATAGATTGAAATAATTGAAAGTGTTGAAAGAATTTAAAAAGATATTTTGTATAAATTGGTTACATAATATATATCAATAAAATTAAATTCACCACTTTATTTTTATTATTTTTAATGTGAATATCAGAAACTTAGAATTATCTATCAGGATCACACTACATTTCTCTTGAACATCACTTAGAACAACTTCTAAAAAAGTAAGACAAAGATTTAGAGTAAGTAAGGTAACAGTGGACATAAAATAAAGTCATTAAAATATTCAAATAATACAAGTTCAGGGAAAGAAGAAAAAATGAGACAGACTTTATTGATTAAAAGCCTTCTATAAATGTATTTTAAGAGCCTGACATTTGGAGGATTTCTGTTTCTGGACAAAAAAAGAAAAAGGAACACACCAAAATATATGCAACAATGTTTCACATTGTTGTTAGACATTAGACATTTCACATTTGAGTTAGACATTAGACAATGAAGGACATGATCCTTGAGAGATGGGAAACCAACAATTTCAGCACTCCTGTTGTCTCACCTGTCTATCAATATTTTCCATGACAAAACACAGGGATAGAGGACACAGGAGGCTATACAGGGTGAGAAGATGGATACTGTAGTTCAGAGAGACCAAGGCAGTTAGAGTTTACAGACATAGTAAAAAAATAGCAGAGAGCTGCACAGAGAGAGAATTTTACCAATCTTCCCAGTGTCTGTCTTGAGTATTCAGCAGCGTACTTATTAGAACATATCTGTGAAGAAATTATTCATATCTTAGGAAAAAATAATGTAAAGGATACAAGTGTAGAGTACCAGGTACTTGTAGAGGACTGGAAGTGTGACTTTTCCTACCAGTCAAACTGGAACACCTCATTGCTCATGGAACATTGGATGATATACCCATAAGTTCTTGCATCATAAGTGCATAATAATTAGTCCTGCTTTAAACAAGATTTTGGCATGACCTAACAAGCTTGGAAAGAAAGCCAAAATAATCAAACTATTTATGAGTAATTTAGCTGTTTCCCAAAAACTAAACAGCAGACTACTTGTAGCAATATAAAAATAACTATAACTCAAGAAGACAACATTAATGAGGATTTACATCCAATAAAAAATGCCAGGCATTCCAAGTAGAAGAAATTCTATTTAATTAATAATATGGAGAATATTGAATATATTAAAACTAACACATATTAGACAAATACATCAGAATTATCAAACAGGGATGCATAATAATTAAAACTGAATTTCAGATGATAACTACATAATTAGAGACTTGGAAGATATTTGAAACAAAGAAAATTAACATTCTAAAACTAAATACTATAATGTGTGAAATTCAATATACAGTAGATAGTATTAATGACAGAATGACAGATTCGATATTACAGAAGAAAAGATTAGTGAACTTGAAGGTATAGCACTAAAACGCTATCTAAAACGAAGCACAGAGATAGTAATTTTTATTTAAAAAGGAAGATTCTGTCAGAGAGCCATTAGAGAGAGATCTCAGTGAACAAGAGGCTGTAGTGTTTGTAATGGAAGTTGCTAAAATTGGGAGGGGCAGAAAATATTTAAATAATGACTGAAATTTTCCCAAATGTGATTATAATAAGAAATTGACAGTTCCAAGAAGTTCAGTGAAACTTAAGCCCAAGAAAGATGATGAAAGCTACACAAAAGAATATTATAATTATATTGGTCAAAATCAATGCTAAAGAAACAAAAATTAAAAGCAATAAGAAAAATGAAAACACATCTAGAGAGAATCAAACTTTAGAATGACAGCAGATTTCTCGCAAGAAACAATGCAAGTAAGAATACAGTGGAGAAATATCTAAATATCTATACCAAATGAAAATATTTTAAATTCTATGGTAAAATGAAGATTTATTTTTCAGACATTGAACAGCTGAAAGCATTCATTTCATCCCTAGAAGATCAATCAAAATGTTAAAACAATTTCTTCAAGAAGAAGAAAATCAAACCAGGTATAAATATAGATCTACAAAAATGAAAAGAAGTTATATTGTTAACTATACATCTCAGATGCAAGATTTGTATATATAGTCAACCCACTGTATCTGTGGATTCCACAATCATTTCAATTAACTGTGAATCAAAAATGCTTTTTAAAATGGCATATGTACATTACGTTTTTCTTGTCATTATTCCCTAAACAATAGAGTATAACAACTACTTATGTAGCATTTACATTGAATTCAGTATTATAAGTAACCTAAGAGATAATGTAAAGTATACAGGAAGATGTGTGTAGATTATATACAAATTATATACACCATTTTATATAAGCATCTGCGGACTTTGGTTTCCTGAGTGTCCTGGACTCGATTCCTCCTGGATCCTTAAGAACAACCATACTTAAATAACTTTTTAAAAGACAATTGCTGGCCAGGTGCGGTGGCCCATGCCTATAATCTCAGCACTTTGGGAGGCCGAAGCAGGCTAATCACCTGAGGTCAGGTGCTCAAGACCAGCGTGGCCAACATGGCAAAATCCTGTCTCTACTAAAAATACAAAAGTTAGCCGGGCATGGTTGTGCACACCTGTAATCCCAGCTTCTTGGGAGGTTGAGGCAGGAGGATTGCTTGAACTCAGGAGGCGGAGGTTGCAGTAAGCCAAGATTGCACCACTGCGCTCTATCCTGGGTGACAGAGAGACTTCATCTTAAAATATAATAATAAATAAAAATAGCAAGTAAAATGTTATCTCCCTTTAGAAAGACAATTGAGTATTTCAACAAAAATAATAACCATATAGTGTGACATTTATAACATATGTAAATGTAAAATATTTGACAACAATTGGTAAAGGCCAGGTCTAAAGAAATGGAAGTATAAAAATTTAAGGATCTTCTAGTCTAGTGAAATGGCATAGTATCACTCAAATACAAACTAATAAATTGCAGTTATGTATTACCAGCAAAACAAAAACTGGGAGTTAATACACCAAAAGATGGGATGAAAATACTCATATATTTAAAATACTCCTATTACAAAAACACATGATATAAAAAAGTGGCAATACATCTGGTTTTAGTCCAGCACATAACAAACTTAGAAGTCATTACTCCATCATCGCAATATGTGTAAATCTGAACAAGCTGAAAAGTCAAAAATTCTTTCTAGATCCATCAGAGAAGTTAGGTCAAAGGGCAAAGTGTTGCCCTTAAAATTGGAAGAACAGACAGGGTGATACAGAGAATCACAGTTTAGTGGAGGAGAAACATATGCTGTGCCCAGTTTTGGCATAGGCATACATAATGAATTGCTGCAGACTTTGAGTCTAAAATTCTGACAGTTAAAAACCCCAGGGGAAACAAATCTTGGGGTGGGTCAAGCTGTATCTGCAGGAATGCAAACATTCTCACAGTAACTATGGGTGGAAAATCCCCTCATGCTTCTGGCAGGGAGAGGGGATTTGGAATGTGTTGGAACATGCTGTTTTGTTAACAAGGCCTGTCCTTAAAACAAACTATTTTAGCAAAGCGTAACCTACTGGGCTTTAACAAAGCCTAACCTACCTAGAGGAAGAGAATTCCTAACTCCAGGTAGCTCTAGTTTTCCACATGGAGTAAGGGACCCAACTCCAGTGGCCTCTAGCCATCCTGTCCTACTTAAGGGGGTGGAAAATTGAGAAGCATTGGTGACATTCATAGCCAGGGAGCACAGAGTCACCAAAAGACTGAGAACTAATTATACAACTATAGAATGCTTCCCTTTGCACTGCACCTTAGCGCTACAGTTTTAAATGCCTATTTACTACAGTTCCTTTTACTTGGTATGTCACGTCCAGCTTTCAACAAAAATACAAGGCATAATAAAGACAAAAAGAAAACAAAAACTATAAAAAACACAGTTTGAAGAGACTAAATATTAAACCAGAGTCAGATATGTCAGAAATGCTGGGATTATCAAACCAGAAAATTTTTACCTCTATGATTAATATGCTAAGGGCTTCAGTGAAAAAAAAATAGTAGACAATATTCAAATTAGATTGATAATGAAAGAGGACAGATGGAAATCCTAAGAAAAAAATAAAAAATAAATGGTAGAAACCAAAAACATTGTTACAAAAATAAATAATATATTTGATGGGCTCATTAATAGACTGGACATGCAGAGGAAAGAATCACTGAACTTGAGTAATAACAATAGAAACCTCAAAAATTAAAATCAAAACAAAACAAAACAAAAAACTCTGGGGCAGGAAACAGAAGATGGTATCTAGAATTGTGGGACAAATACCAAAGGTGGTAATATATGCATAATGGGAAGACGAGAAGAAGAAAGAATAAAGCAGAAGCAATAATGACTGAGAATTGCTCCAAATTATGGTCAGACACCAAACCACAGATCTAGGAAACTTAGAAAACACAAAGCAGGATAAATGCCAAAAAAAAAAAAAAACAAAAAAAAAACTAACTAAACTTAGGCATGTCAAATTCAAACTTCAGAATATTAAAGATAAAGAAACTATACTGAAGGAAGTCAGTTAAACAAAACAACTTACCCATAGAGGATCAAAGGAGAATTACATCAGACCTCTCAAAAACCATGTAAGCCAGAAGAAAGTGAAATAAAATATTTAAAATGTTGAGAGAAAAAAGCCACCAACCTGTACCCTGTGAAACTATTCTTCAAAAGTGAATGAAAAATAAAGCCTTTCTCAGACAAATAAAAGTTGAAGGAGTCTGATGCCATTAGAACTGCCTTGCAGGAAATGTTAAAAGAAGTCTTTCAGAGAGAAAAAAATGTATAGGTCAGAAACTCAGATCTACATAGAGAAAGGAAAAGCATCAGAGGTGGACTAAGTGAACATGAAATAAAAATTTTTATTTTTTATTCTTAATCTAACAGATAAGGTTTTTCAAAATAACATTGGCAACAATATATTTGATTTTATATGCTTATGTATGTATATTTACCTGTAAGTTGATGTATAAGCGAAATGAATTACAACAAAGGTATAAGGAATGGGAGATAATTTGGAATATTTTATTAGAAGGTGTTTGCACTACCCATTAAAGTGGGATAGTGTTATATGAAATTGAACTTGGTGGTTGTAAATGTATATTGCAAATTCTAGGGCAAATTTACTTTAAAAAGTGTTTAAAAATGGTTTAATGTATGTTAAAGAAGAAGGGAATATGGAGTCATATGCAATGCTCAATTAAATCTCAATTAAAATTTAAGAAAATATGTGGAAGACAACAATAGGAACAAAGTACAAAGGCAACACAGAAAACAGTCACAAATATGGTAGATATGAATCCAAGTATATCTATAATTACTTTAAATGCCAATGGCCTAAATACACCAATTAAAAGAGCAGATCAATAAACAAGACCTAACTATATTGTCTACAAGAAACTATTTTATGGCCAGGTACGGTGGCTCACATCTGTAATCCCAGCACTTTGGGAGGCCGAGGAGGGCAGATCACCTGAGGTCAGGAGTTTGAGACCACCCTGGCCAACATGGAGAAACCCCATGACTACTAAAAATACAAAAATTAGCCACTTGTGGTAGTGGGTGCCTGCAATCCCAGCTACTCAGGAGGCTGAGGCAGGAGAATCACTTGAATCCAGAAGGCAGAGGTTGCAGTGTTCAGCCTGGGCAACAGAGTGAGACTCTGTCTCAAAAAAATAAAAAAGTATATAAAGCTACGCATAGATTTATGGATATACATAATAAATAAGAATCAATATTCCAAGAAGACAACAATTTTCAGTGTGGTATGGACCTCACAACAGAGCATCAAAATATGTGAGGCAAGAACTAAAAGAAACTAAAAGACCTAAAAGAAAAAATAGATTAATCCACCTTTGGTTGGAGACTTTAACAAGTCTTGTCAGAAATAAACAGATTCAACAGGCAGAAAATTATTAGTAAAGTCATGGTTGAACTCAAGAGCACCATCAATCAATTGGATATAATTGCATCTATAAACTATTTCATTCAACACAGCAGATTACACATTCTACTGAAGGTCATGTGGAGTACTCACCATGATGGACAACATTCTGGGTAATAAAACGCACCTTAACAGATTTAAAAGAACAGAAATTATACTTGCTCTTAGATCATAGTGGAATTAATCTACAAGTCAATAAGAAAAAGGTAGCTGCAAAATTTCCAAATACTTGGAGATTAACTAATACATTTAAAAATAATACATCATTCAAAGAAGAAATCTCAAGAACCATTAAGAGTATTTTTAATTAAATGAAAATAGAAATACAAATTATCAAAATATATTGGATGCAGCAAAAGGCAGTGCTTGGGAAAGAATTTATAGCACTGAATTCATATATTAGAAAAGAACAAAGATCTAAAATGAATAATCTTTGCTTCTAGTCAACTAAATAAAGCAAATTAAGTTCAAACTAAGCAGAAAAAAGAAATGAAAATTAGAGTAGAAATAAATAAAACTGTAAGCAATATCAATAGAGAAATGAAAAACCTAAAGCTGGGTCTTTAAAAGATCAAGAAATTTAAAAAGCTTTTAGCCAGAGTAACAAAGGAAAAAGAGAGAAGACACAAATTATGAATATCAGAAATGAAAGAGGAGGCATCTCTATGGATCCTATGGACATTAAAATAAAAATAAAAGATTATCTAAAAATTCTACATACATAAAGTTGATAGTCTAAATAAATAAAATTGTCCAATTTCTGGAAATATGCACTGAGACATAACTCACACAAGAATAAACAATCTAAACAGTCCTATATATATATGAAAGAAATTGACTCAGCAAATTATAACCTTCCAAAGCAGAAAGCACCATGAATTGACTAGGAAATTCTGCCAAATATTTATGGAAGAAATGATACCAATTCTCTACAGACTTTTCCTGAGGATAGAAGGAAATAAAATACTTCTTAATTCACTCAATGAGGCCACCATTACCTTAATACCAGAATCAGACAGAGGGATCATAAGAAAACTAGTCTAGTATCTCTCATGAAAATACATGTAAAATTTATCAACAAAATGTTAGCAAATTGAATCCAACAATGTATAAAAAGAACTATACATCATAACTAAAAGGACTTATTTCATTTATGAAATGCTGGTTCAGTGTTTGAAATGCAATCATTGTAACTCAATACATTAACAGACTAAAAAAGTAAAACCAAAAGATCATAATAACAGATGCAGAAAAGGCATTTGACAAAATCCAAAACCCATTTATATAAAAAAAACTCTCCGGAAATTAGAAATAGAGGGGTACTTCCTCAACTTGCTGAAAAATATCTTCAAAAAAAAAAAAAAATCTATGGCTAACATCAAACTTAATAGTGAGAAACTTAAAGCTTTCCAACTCCAGCTGAGAAGAAGAAGGAAAGAATGTTTCATGTACCACTGCTTTTCAATATCCTACAGGAAGTCTGAGTTAACAACACAAGAAAATAAAACAAAAGTCATACAGATAGGGCAGCAAGAAATAAAACTTTTTTTTTTTTTTCAGATAACATGATTGTCTACATAGGAAATTCCAAAAAATAAAAAACTAAAGAAACTTCTGTAACTAATGTTATTATAGCAAGATTTGGGATACAAATTTAATATAAAAAGTTGACTGTCTTTCTTTATGCCAGGAAAAAAGTCAAAATTTCAAATTGAAAAAGAAAAACACCATTTATATTAGCACTTAAGAAGAAAAACACAAGTAGTTACATATAAATATAACAGAATAGTTATAAGATCTATATAAGAAAAACTATAAATCTCTTAAAAATCAAAAATTTTCTGAATAAATTGGGAAAAGAGTCCAAGGATAGAAAGATTTAATATTATAAAGATATCAGTTCTTCTGACTTGATAGATTCAATGAAAATGGAATAAAAATTATTGTGGATATTGATAGAATGACTTTAGAATCAATTAATTTAGAATTCTAAGTTTATAGAGAAAGGCAAAAGATCTGCAATATCTAACAAAAAAACTGAAGAAAAATAAAGTTGGAAGACTGGTGCTACCCAGCATCAAGACAGTGTTGTGTTGGTCAAAACGAAGAATAGAACAGAATAGAGACCTCAGAAATAGACTCGCAAAAATACAGTCAAATGATCTTTGACAAAAGAGCAAAGACGATATAATGGAGCAAACATATCTTTTCAACAAATGGTGCTGCGAAACTGAATATGCATATTCAAAAACAACTGACTTAGACACAGAATTGTCACAAAATATTAATTCAAGATGCTTCATAGACTAAGTATAAAACACAAAACATAAAATTTCTGTAAGATAACATAGAATAAAACCTGAATGACCTTGGGTACGCAATGACCTTTTAGCTACAACACAAAAAAAATGCAATTCTTAAAATAATTAATTGATAAAGCAGGGTTTATTAAAATTAAAACTTATCTGTAAAATATGATGTCAAGAGAATGAGATCAATTACAGACAGAAAATATTTGTAAAAAATTATTTGATAAAGAACTGTTATCCAAAATAGGCAAAGAACTGTTAAAACTCAATAGTAAAATGTACATTCTAGGCCAGGCATGGTGACTCACATCTGTAAACCTAGCACTTTGGGAGGCTGAAGCGGGTGGATCAGCTGCGGTCAGGAGTTTGAGACCAGCTTGGTCAACATGACAAAACCCCATCTCTACTAAAAATACAAAAATTAGTTGGGCGTGGTAGTAGGTGCTTTTAATCCCAGCTACTCTGGAGGCTGAGGCAGGAGAATCACTTGAACCTGGGGGGTGGAGATTGGTTGCAGTGAGCTGAGATGGCATCACTTCACTCTAGCGTGGGTGAAAGAGCGAAAGTCCATTTCAAGAAAAAAAAAAAAAAAAAAAACAGCACAGTCTAATTAAAAAACACTTGAAGAGACACCTTCCCAAAGAAGATATACAGGTGGCAAGTAAGCATATTAAAGGGTGTCCAGCATCATATGTCATTAAGGAATTCCAAATTAAATGACAATGAGATACACCATGACCAAATGGAGCTTATTCCATGTATGAAATGCTGGTTTGGTATTTGAAATGCAGTTATTGTAACTTACATTAACAAGCTAAAAATGAAAAATGACATGATCATAATCGATGCAGAAAAGGCATTTGACCTATTAGAATGGCTAGAATACTAATGACTAATTCCATTAATACTGAAAACATATTAAGACCTATTAGAATGGCTAGAATCCAAAACACTGGCAACACCAAATGCTGGTGAGGCTGTGGAGCAACAGGAATTCTAGTTCATTGTTGGTGGAAATCCAAAATGGTACTTACACTTTATCACACAGTTTTGTAGTTTCTTACAAAACTAAGGATATCTTAACATATAATACAGCAATCACACTCCTTGGTATTTACTCAAATGAATTGAAAACTTATGTCCAAACAAAACCTGTATGCAGATATTTATAGCTTCTTTATTCAAAATTGCCAAAACTTGGAAGCAAATAAGATGTCCTTCAGTAGATGATTATATAAATAGCCTGTGATTCATCCAGACAATGGAATATTATACAGTAGGGAAAAAAGAAATGAGCTATCATGCCATGAAAAGACATGAAGAAATTCAAATGCCAGTTACTAAGTGAAAGAAGCCAATCTAAAAAGACAACCAACTGTATGATTTCAACTCTATAACATTTTGGAAAAGGTAAAACTATGGAAACAGTAAAAAGATCTGTAGTTGCCAGGTATTGGGGGAAGGGAAGAAAGAATAGGGAGAGCACAGAGGGATTTTAGGGCATTGAAACTATTCTTCATAATACTACAATTGTAAACACATGTCATTTTACATTTGGTAAAACCCATAGAATGTAGAACACCCTCATATAGACTCTGAACTTTGGCTACTAAGGATAGGTCAAGCTAGATTCAGGTCAGTCAGTTGCAACAAATGTACCAATGTAGTACAGATTGTCAATAGAAAGGAAGTTGTTTGTGTGTGGGTGGGACAGGAAGTAATGAGACTTTCTGTACTTTCCACTGTGTTTTGTTGTGAAACTAAAAACTATGAAGTTTGTCAATTGAAAAAAGAAGGCAGAACAAAAGGAAGAGGAAGAAAAGAACAAAGAACCTATGAAACAAATTAGAAACAAAGCAAAGTGATGATAGACTTAAACCGAAAGATATCAATAATTTCACTAATGTAAATTGTAAAATATCTCAAATTAAAAGGAAAATATTATTTGATAATAACCTGGATATAACTACATGCTGCCTATAGGAAAGACTTTATATGTAAAGACACAATTAGGTTAAAAGTTAAAGGAAGGAAAAAGATATAGCATGCTATTACTAATCAATGTAAAACAGAAGTGACTATATCTATGTCAGACAAAGTAGATTTTAGAGCAAATAATATCACAAGTGATAAATATTCTGTCATAATCATAATGGACATAAACAAATATTTTGGCTACTTAAAATTATAAAGTAAAAACTGATAGAATTTGAAGGGAAATAGCCAAACCCACAATTATAGTCAGATGTTTCAATACTCCTTTCAATAATTAATAGAATAAGTGTACAGAAAATCACTAAAGAATAGAGGGAAAAGTACAAAATCAACCAACTTTACCTAATTGACATTTGTTGAATACCCATCCATCAAAAACAAAATGCACAATCTTTTCAAGTGCACATGGAACATTTACCATAATAGACTATATTCCAGGTCATAAAGCACTGCTAAAAATGGGGACATGAAAATGCCAAAAGTTAAATACTTTCCTAATTAAATCTGGTATAAGTATACATTTTTTAAGCAACATAGAATTTATGATGAAACTCACTATTAGGTATATTTATGAAATGTTTAATTCACAAGGAAAGTATTTTGAAACTTTAATTCCATTATATAAAATAGCCTTAAAATAAATAAAGCAAAATTTGATAGAAGTATAAAGCAACAGGCGACATCTGTTGACATAGTATGTGATTGAACACCACTAATGTAATCAACAATTTCCTCCTCAAGCACGTAACATAAATTTACAAAAATCACATTACTAAGCTATGACAAATGGCTCAATTTTAACAGTTTTATTGAGTTATAATTCCATATAAATTCAGTAATTTTAAAGATACAAGTATTCAATTTTTAGAAAGTTTACACAGTTGTACAACTATCAGGACAATCTAAGAATATTTCTATTACTGCAAAAAGAAACCTGGGCCTCACTTGCAGTCACTCTTCTCCCATGGCCAGCTCAGGGAAGTGCAAACATATTTTCTGTCTCTACAGATTTGTCTTTAGACAAATCATATAAATTAATCATATGATATGTGATATTTTATGCCTGTGTTCTTTCACTGAGGGTAATGATTTTGAGGTCCTGTGTAGTAGGATGTATTAATGCTTTGTTCTTGTTCAATGCTGAACAGTATTCCATTGTATTAATTCACCAACTGAGGGTCATTTTTTTCTTCTGCATCTTGCATATTATGAATAATGCTGCTATGAACATCCTTGTACAGGTATTTTTATGGAAATACATTTTCTTTCTTATTGAGTGGTTATCTAGGAGTGAAATATTTGGTCATATGGTTAATTTATATTCAACTTATCAGAAAACTTTCCAAAGTATTTCTACTATTTTACATAGCAAATAGCAAAGTATACTGTTTCTAGTTTCTTTAAATACTCACCAATGCTTGTTTCTGTATATCTTTTGGCTTATAGTCATTCTACAGGGTTTGACATGATATTTCATTGAGGATTTGGTTTTTAATAATTAATGATGTTGAATTGACCATTTTTTGTGCCTATAAGCCATTCATGCATCTTATTTCATTATATATTCATTCAAGTACTTTGTATTATTGGGTTTGTCTTATTAGGTTATATTATATATATGATATATATAGTTCTATATACACAGAAATACATATTTTATCAGATATATCTGATGTAAGCATTTTCTCAGCCCATTTTGTAGCTTGCTTGTGTACTTTTTAAATGTGACTTTAAATGAAAAGATAATAATTTTGATGAAGTTCAAATATCAATTTAAAAAAATTCCATGTGATGTGGTGTCACAGGTGAGAAATCTTTGCCTAACTTAAGGTTATGAAGATTTGCTGCTCCTATGTTTTCTTGTAACTCTTAAATTTAGGTTTATAATTGTGTTGGGGTTCCCTAAGACCACTACCAAGTTTGGTGATTCGCTAGCTGGACTCACAGGACTCAACATAAAGCCATACACTCAAATAAGATTTGTTACAGTAAAAGGACACAAATAAAAACCCATAAAGGGAAAAGATACATGGCGGTGAAGTTCAGAAAAAGCAGGTACAAGCTTCCAAGAGTAATTGTAGAATCACAGAGGAGGCATTTAACTCCTCTGGTATCTGACTGTTACAACACATGTAAGATGTTGCGTGTTAGGAAAGATTATTACAGATTTATGGCATATGGTTTTTCCTGGAGGCAGGTATTATAATGTATCCTGTCCTTAGCATCTACGAAAACTCCAGACTACCAGAAGGAAGACAAGTATTCAGAATAAATCATATTTTCCATACAAACCACTTAGGCACATTAAGCCATGCCTATCATTTAAGGAATGGTGAGAATACTCCTGAAATTAATTCTCAGGCATTAGCCAAGGGCCCATTTAGAAAGCATGCTAATAATTTCTAATGATAGTATTCTCACGCCTGCTATGTTAACTCTTTTCTGCACAATAATCCACTCGAGTTACTTTTTGTACACGGTATGAGATAAGGTTCTGATTTAATCTTTGTGCATGAGGATATCTAACTGTTCCAGAATAGTTGGTTGAAAAATGTATCCTTACCTATTGAACTGCTTAAGCACCTTTGAGAAAATAAATTGACCATAAATTTAAGGATTTTTTCAGGATTCCAATTCTAGACCACTGATATATATGTTTACACTTATGTCAATATCATATTTGATTACTGCATTGTAGTAAGTTTTGAAATTTGATAGTGTAATTTATCCTATGTTATCTTTCTTTATCAAGATTGCTTTGGCTATTTTCAGTTCTTTGAATTTTCATATAAATTTTGGATCAGCTTGATAACCTTTTAAAAAAATCAGTTGGGATTTTGATAAAAAATTTCCTGAATCAATATATTAATTTGTGGGAAATTTACATAACCTCCCAAACATTATCTCTCCCAATCTGTAAATATATCTTTGTTTGTTTAACATTTCATAATCTCTTTCAACAATGTTTTATAGGCTTTTATAGTTAACTCTTACAGTTCTTCTGTTAAATTTATTTCTAAGTTCTTCATTATTTTGATGTTATTGTGATTTAATTTCATTTGCATTTTGTTTATTCCTAGTATATAAAAATATAATTATTTAAAAAATTGATCTTATGCTCTGAAGTATGGTTGGCCTTGTGGATTCTGCAGGATTTTCTATATATGAAATCATATTGCCTGTTAATAGAGGTTTCTTATTTCTTCCTTTATAAACAAAATGCCTTCTGTTTCATTTTCTTTCTTTTTTGCCTTGTGAGAACCTCCAGCATAAAGTTGAATGGAAGAAGTGATTGTGATCATGCTTGTCGTGTTCCTGATCTTGGGGGAAAAGCATTCTGTCTTTCACCATTAAATATGATGGTATGTGTAGGTTTTCTTATTTTATTGTTGTTGATGCCCTTTATCAGGTTGATGAAATTCCTTTTAATCCTAACAAGTTGACAATCTTTATCGTGAAGAGTGTTGCATTTGTCAAAGGCTTTCACTGTGTCTATCGAGATGATCGCATTTTTTTTTTGCATTTTATTCTATTAACAGTATATTCATTGATTTTCAAATATATCCAGTTGCCTTTTGGATAAAAAATAAAATTTGTTAGTTGGTGTACAGAGTTCCGCCTGAGCTGGTATCAACAGTTCTGCTGAGTCATACATTGTTACTCTTGCCCTTTCTTCTCTGTTCTTCAGCCACACTGGCCTTTCTTTAGTAGGCCAAGGTAGTTTTCTCCTTTTTATATGCTCCTCTTTCTGGCTAGAAGACACCTCCTATTACCCCACACCTAGTAGTTAACTTAAATTTGTCTTTCAGATATTTCCTTAATCATCTCTTATTGAGAGAAGTCACTTTCTCTGTGGTAAGCTCCCAATGCCCCACGTGGCTTTATCATAGAATTTGCCTCCATTTGTAATTATACAATTTGAGAATAATTAATTCAAACAAAGACTTTGTTATTACTTCATATTGTATCACTAATATGTAGCAAAGTACCCACAACGTGATGGGCATTCAGTAAACATTGTAAAATGTATGAAATAGGAGTCACGGACCAAGAAGTGAAAGATTCTTTAGCAGTGTTTTGAGGTATCTGATAAGTTCTAAGAGATGTGATAAGGCATATTCTAGAAACTTCCAGTATTTTCACATGTCTGTGCCATTAAGTTTAGGTTGGACTATTGCCAGAAATAAAGCTATAATTTTAGATAGGTGTGCCTTAATGAACCTATTATGTCACAGTAAGTAATGTTATTGTATCCTGGTTATTTCCAGTTATTCAAGCTTGGACGTTTTAGTCATTACTATTTTCTCTCTTTAAATTTCAAACTTAACTATTTAGCAGTCTTTCAATTATTTTTGCTCTACAATGTTCCTCCTATGATTATAGTTTATATTTTCATTACTATAGTCATCTGCTGTCATTTCAAATTCATTGTCTTTACCTTTAGATTCCTCTACATCAATCCTTGTGTCATACGTAAAGGTAAAAGATTTTTTAAAAAAGGGCAAAACACTTCAGAAAAAACTAATAATTTAGTATGGTTTGATTGTCGGGTGAGACGGATGCAATGGAAAGTATGGGGCTTGACACAGATCCAAGTGATAACACTTAATCTTGTCCTGCTTAGAAGTTTTTATGAATCATACAAACTATGGAGGAAAAATTGAAATATTTTAGGCAAAATAACTGTAGTAAAAATCTTTCACTTTCAGGGATAGGAATATTCCAACAGTATAAGTAATTAATTTAAAATAGTGAAATTAATAGAGAAGTCAGAGGGAAATTATTATAACATGCCTCAGTTTCCTTATCTTTCCTGAATTAATGTTTGCAGAATGTTTTAAACAGAGCTTGATGCTCAGGAAAGCCTTGACAATATCTTCTATTATTATCCCTATGTGATATTTGTGAGTATTACTAAAGATAATGTAAATTACTCAAGGTTTCTCCCTCAACAATGAGTACGGTGCATTATAAGTAATGAGCTACTATTTAGTGTCTATTCCACTTTAGCTGCAATTCAAAACCCCAAATGTTGTGAAAACCAAAGAGCAGTTTTTATCATTCGATGGCCAAATTTGACCTAAAACAGTATCTGGCTAATTCCAGTCTTTACTTATCCCTCTCAATGTAAAAATTCATGTGTTTCATTGTAGGAATATAAATTTTAAAAATAAAAGGTAACTGCTGGGTGTGTCAGATAATGTAAGATATATGCAAATATACCTAAAATAATCCTGAATTTCAAGATAAATTCAGTTCCAAAGACTTTAATTAATTAATTAATTAATTATTTATTTGAGACTGAGTCTCCCTCTATCACCCAGGCTGGATTGCAGTGGTGCAATCTCGGCTCACTGCAACCTCCACCTCCCTGGTTCAATAGATTTTCCTGCCTCAGCCTCCCAAGTAGCTGGGATTATAGGCACCCACCACTACGCCTGGCTAATTTTTGTATTTCTGGTAGAGACGGTGTTTCACCATGCTGGCCAGGCTGATCTGGAACTCCTGACCTCAAGTGATCCACCCGCGTTGGCTTTCCTAACTGCTGGGATTACAGGTGTGAGCCACCGCACCCAGCCCCAAAGACTTTAAATAACGAATTGTGAGACTGTAGTATGTTCTCAATAAATACCTGTTGACTAATTGAAAAACAAATCAAGGATAATGTCATAGATACATTATACTCAAAGGAAAGCTATAAAGTAGGTACTACTATTATTGATCCTCTTTACAGATGAGAAATGAGATTTAAGGGGAGATATTATTTGCTCAATATTTAGTATGTACAGCCATGACTGAGCTCGAATCTGTCTGACATTAAAATTTATGTTCTTAGCCAATACTTTTTATAGCCTGTGCTCTGTACCAGCATCTCAAGAAGCTGCAATACTTTTAAAATGCCAGACATTATTTCTTTGTTTATAATACTTTATCTTGAAAAAGTACATACACTAATTCTACATAATTTGGGGGAGTTTGAAAACTAGTTATTCCTTAATTTCACCTTGTAGTAAAAATGATATCATATTATCTGATGTCGAATTTTTAATTCAGTAGTTCTAATGTTTAAATATTTATAAAATGTGTTTTAAACATTTTGCTGAGCCAAAAGTATCAGATCACACTAGGAAATGCAACCCTTGTGGAAGTAAATAATGTATGCTAATCATCCTCTTCTATTTCTCGCAGATGGTGTCACATTATCTGTCAAATTAAACTCATGATTGTGTTTTTATTTTAAATTATATACATAAACTATATCTTCAGAAAAATAGTCTTTCCTTTTTGTTATTTTAATGTTATTTTCCTTCTCTTCAAAAATACCTTGAATACAAGGAAGATCATGTTTAGCATTAAAATTCCAAGTTTAATACCCAAAAAGCAAAATACTCATTAAATATACTGCCGTAATAGGCTTATATGCATTGCTACTTTCTGGATTTCAATGGAAGGGTTTTGGATGATGTTTTTAAACACAAAGTGATTTGATTAGAAAGTAAGTGAATATAGCTCCTGAATTCTATATAATGCACGTAGGTACATGTTGATATATTAATGCCAATGATTCATTCTAAGGAGCAACAAAAGTGGATATTTAACCGATTTATAATTTTTTCCTTCATGAAATGAGATCATTCTAATCTATTCTAATAAAAGATACCTAGGCTAGATTTTACATAATTATGAAATATTATATATTCTCAGAGGAATAGATTTGTGTCTCAGAAAGAGTAAATTCATAAGACTACTCTGATATTGATTTAATCCTTTTAATATATTTTATACAATTCTTCTGTATTCACTTCCCAGCATCTAAGAAGCATTAAGTTTATGACAATTTACCTCAATGAAGGTATGCTGCTTTTTAAAAAATGTACTTAATATTCTCCATTATATTTCATAGACAACATTCTCAATTGAATTTTATGTTACCACTGTTCTCCATTTTCTGCTCCAACACAACAGATTCTTCACACCATTTCAATCAGATTTCTAACCTTGCTTTATTTGAAAAGTACATTAAGATTGAGTTCATATTGATAAACCCAAATTGCATGACTCAGGTCTTAGGGTTTTTTTTTGTTTGTTTTGTTTGTTTTTTTGTTTTTTTTTTTGAGACACAGGGTTTTCTCATGTTGCCAGGCTGGCCTTGAACTACTGAGCCAAGTATTCCTCCCACCTCAGCCTCCAGAGTAGCTGGGACTACAGACTCACACCACTGCAACATCTTCTTATTTCATGTCTGAGGTCTTTTCAGCAGTCAACACTTTTGACTACTCTCTCTTTCATTAAATCACTGCGTTTCCTTGAAATCAATCTTAAGCTCCCGGTTATCCTTTTACCTTAGTCTACTTTACCCAAATGGTTTTGGCATTTTTTGTCATTTCTTCTCTTCTCCTCCAACACTTAAATGATGAAGTTCTTTGGACCCAATACTCCCTTGGTGATCTCATCTACTTTCATACCTTCGATACCATTTATCACTTACTAAACTGTATCTTTAGTCCAGATTTGCCTTCTCAGTTGTAAACCTGTATGTCCCACTGATACTTGTCATCTTTATGTTTTAGGAAAGTCTCAGCCTGACAATTTCAAATTCAAACTCATATTCCTTTCTTTCTGCAAAGATGTGCCCAATTCATTAATTCAAACATTACTTATTGTTTTCAAATTGAAATCTTGGCATCAACTTTTTAAATTGACAAAATTTCATGTATTTATGGTCAACAACATGATGTTTTGAAATATGTTTATATCAGCCAAGCACAGTGGCTCACACCTGTAATCCCAACACTTTGGGAGGCTGAAGAGGGTGGATCACCTGAGGTTAGGAGTTCGAGACCAGCCTGGCTAACATGTTGAAACACCATCTCTACTAAAAATACAAAAATTAGCCAGGTGTGGTGGCATGCACCTGTAGTCCCAGCTACTCGGGAGGCTGAGGCAGGAGAATAGATTGAACCTGGGAGGTGGAGGTTGCAGTGAGCCAAGATCATGCCACTGAGCTCTAGCCTGGGTGACAGAGCGAGACTCCATCTCAAAAAAAAAAAAAAAAAAAAAAGAAATATGTGTACATTGTGGAATATCTTGATGAAGCTAATCAAAATGTGCATTACCTCACATATCATTGTTTGTGGTGAGAACACTTAGAATCTATTCTCTTAGTTATTTTTAATGCAATATATCATCTTGATTTCTGTCACTTCCATTTCCTACAGACCTGACAACTGAATATATATTGACTCTGTTCACCTTTCTATATTGTTGTGCAATATGCATAATATAAAATTTACCCCCAGTCACAAAAGTGTACTTATTCAATGGCATTGAGACCATTCACAATGTACTGCAACTCTGACTACTATATAGTTACAGAGTTTTTTCATCACCCCTAACAGAAATCCATATACATTAAGTGGTCACTCCCCAACACCCACTTAGTCCCTGGCCATTACCAATCTGCTTTCCATCTCTTGAATTTGCCTATTCTGAATATTTTATATAAATGAAATTATGCAATATGTGGCCTTTGCATCTGGCTTCTTTCACTTTGCATAGCACATATCCACACTCTGTTACTTTTTATGGAGTAATATTTCATTGTATGGCTAAACCACACTTTGTTCCTCATTCATTTGCACATTAGGGTTGTTTTGACATTGCCTATTTTGAACAGTGCTATGATAAACATTTCTAACAAGTTTTTGTTTAAACACCTGTTTTCTTTTGTTTTGGATATATACCCAGTGGCAGGTTTACTGAGTCATATAATTCTATGTTTCATTTATTGAGAAACAAGAAAACTATTTTCAACAGGAACTGCTTCATTTTACATCCCCAACAGTAAAGTACCAGTGGTTGAATTCTCCACCTACTCGTCAATAGTTATTATTTTCCTGTTTTTGAGAATGACTATCTCAGTGGCTGTGAAGTAGTATGTCATGTAGTTTTTATTTGCATTTCCCTAATGACTAATGACACTGAGCAACTTTTCTTGTGTTTATTGGCTATTTGTATATCATCTTTGGAGAAACATCTATTAAATTCACTTGCCCATTTTTAATTGGGTTGTTCTATTCTTGCCAAGTTGTAAGGGTTCCTTATGTATTTTAGATACTAAACCTTTTTGAGATACAATTTTCAAATATTTTATCCCAAAGACAATTGTGTCTTTTCACTCTCTATACTGTCATTTGTTGCATATTTTTAAAAATATGTGATAGCGTCTAATGTATTCATGTTTTCTATTTTGTTGCTTTGTGCTTTTGATATCATATCTAGCAAATTATTACTAAATCTAAGGTTATGAAAAATCACCTAAATGTTTTTCTTTAAGAGTTTTATAGGTTTAGCTCTATACTTAGGTGTTTGGTTCATTTGGAATTAACTTTTGTATTTAGTGTGAGGCAAGGGTCCAAATTTGTTCTTTTGCATGTGGATTTCCATTTGTCTGAACACAAATTTATTGAAAAACTATTATTTTCCCATTGAACAGCCTTAGCAACCTTGTTGAAAATAAGTCGACTGTAGATTTACATTTCTAGAATCTCAGTCTTATCCATTAATCAGTATTGTCCATCCTGTGACTGTGCCATACTGTTTTGATCGCTGTAAATATGTAGGAAATTTTACAAAAGTTTTGTGTTCGTCCTCCCACTTTTTCTTTTTCAAGATTGTTTTGAACATTCACATTCCTTTGCAATTCCAGATTAATTTTAACTTTTCCTTTTCTAAAATATAGGCCACTGGTGTTTTGATAGAGATTGCATCAAATCTTTTAATTGCTTTGAGGAATATTGCTATCTCAGCAATATTAAGTCATCTAATCTGTGGACACAGATGTCTTTCCATTCACTTAGACCTTCAGTTTATTTCTGTGATATCTTATGATTTGCAGTGTATAAGTCCTGAATGCCTTTGGTTGAATTCAATCCTAAGTATCTTATTTCATGATGCTATTGTGGATGGAATTTTTTCTTAATTTTCGTTTTCAAATTCTTCATTGATATTGTATAGAAACACAATTTTGTGTGTTTGTATTATATAACTTTGATAAATTTGCTTATTAAGTCTAATAGGTTTTTCCTCTAAGACTTTCCTTATATAAGATCATGCCATCTATGAATATACATACTTTTACTTCCAATTTTTACTTTCCATTTCCATTTAAATTGACTTTTATTTTTTATCTTGCCTAATTCCTCTGGCTAGGATTTCCAATAAAATGTTTAATAGTAGTGGCCAGTCATCCATGACTTACTTAGGAGGAAAGCTTCCAGGCTTTTACTATTAATTAGGATGTAGCAATGATTTTTTTAAAGATGCTTTTTATCATTGAAGCAGTTACATTCTATTTCTTATTTGCTAAAGGTTTTAAAATTAAACCAAAAAAGAGTATTAGATTTTGTAAGTGCTTTTTCTGTACCACTTGAGATAACTATGTTTTATTCACACTTTCATTGGTAAAATATATGCCATTAATTTTCATATGTCGAACCATCTTTGCATTTCTGAATCAATCTTAGTTATGATTCATAAATATTTTAATATGCTGCTGGAATTGTTCTGACAATACAGTGCTGAGAAGTTTTCCATCTATATTCATTAGTTATATGGGTGTATTATTTTCCTTCCTTGTATTATTTTCTGCTACTGGTATCAGCGTAATTCTGGCTTCATAGAATGATTTAGAAACTTCCTCCTCTTCTATTTTTGGAAGGATGTGGGAAGGATTGGTGCTAATTCTTTTTAAAATGGTTACAAGAATTAATCATTTTAAATGTCTGGTCTTGGTCTTTTTTATTGTCGTTGTTTAAAGAGTTTTTATTACAGATTCAATCTCTTTACTCATAATGGATCTCTTGATGGCTTCATTTTTGATTCAGCTTTGGTAATTCATGTTTTTTGGAGAAATATGTGCATTTCATTTATTTACCTATTTTGTGGGCATACAATTGTCCAAAACATTCTTTTACATTTGTACAGGTTTTGTAGTAATATGTCCACTTTTACTTATGACTTTAATGATTTGAGTCTCCTTTTTTCCCTCAATCTATATAAATGTTTCTCAATTATATCAAACTTTTTCAAAGAACAAACATTTGGCTTATTTGATTTTCTCTACTGATTTTTCATTTTCTAAATCATTTAGTTCTACTTTAATCATGATAATTCCTTCCTTCTGCTAGTTTTAGATTTACTTTGCTTATCATTTTTTAGTTTCTTATGGTATAGAGTTAGAATATTGATTTGAGATCTTTTTTTAATATAGGTATATGCTGCTATAAATTTTACTCTAAGAATGGGTTTTACTAAAAGTCTACATTTTTGCATGTTGTTTATTCCTTTTGTCTCAAGACATTTTCTAAAATCTTTTGTGATAAGTTCTTTGGCCCATTGTTGTTTGAGAGTGTGTTATTTAACTTACATATTTTTTTAAGTTTCCCAATTTTATGTTATCAATTTCTAGATTCATTGCATCATAGTCAGAGGATATTCCTTTGTATAATTAATATCTATATAATTTTATTGAGACTTGTTATGTGGCTTAACATATGGTTGATTTGGGGAAAGGTTCCACATGTACTTAGTAAGAATATTTGGTCTTTTGTTATTTGGGTGAAGTATTCTCTATTGCCCGTTAGTTCTAATAGGTTTACAGGGTTGTACAGATCTTAATCTACTCACTGATTTTTATGCTAGTTTTTCCACCTGTTATTGAAGGTGAGATTATGAAATCTTTAACTATTATTGTCCATTTTTAATTATATGTTTGGGGGCCATATTTTTGTGTGGGTATATGTTTTTAATTGCTCTCTGTTATGAATGGATTGGCCTTGACTGTTGCAAACAATAATTGACAATATCTCTTATACCTGAAATTACTGTATGCACTCCAATTTTGTTTTCATCACTATTTTTTATGGAATGCTTTTGAAAAATGACTTACTTTCAAACTATTTGTGTTTTTGGATTCAAAGTGAGTCTCTTGTACACAGCATATAGATGTATCATATAATTGCTCTATTCTACCAATCTCTGGACTTCAACTGGAAATTTTTATCCATTTGCATTTAAATCATTTATTTCTAAGAAAATATTTACTTGCACCATTTTGTTTTTTCTATGTCATATATCTTTTTTGTTCCTTAATTATTATTGCCTTCTTTTGTGTTCAACTGATTTTTGTATTGTACTGTTTTGATTCCTCTCTGTATAATTATTTCATTTCTTAGTAGTTATCTCACTGATTACAGTTAACATCGTAAACTTAAAATAGTCTATTATTAAATTAATACCATCTTAGCTAAAATGACATATAAAATCTCTGCTCTTTAACATCTTTGTTACTTCTCCTATATGTTGGTATTTTCGAAAATGACCTTATGCTCATTAGCATAGATTTAGAATTATTGTTTTATGTTATGTAGGAAAATAAGAGGAAATATAAACCAAAAATAAAATAATTCTGTATTTTATATTTACCTATGTAGTAACCTTTACTAATGTTTCTTTTCATTTCTTTGCATGATTTTGATTTAATATTTGCTGCCTTTCATTTCAGCCTGAAAGATTCTCATTAGCATGTTTTATAGAGCATGTGTAATAGTAGCAAATGCCTTCATATTTTGTTTATTTGAAGATATCATATTTACCATTTGTTAGGATTGTTTTGCTTGACATAAAATTTTTGATTGACAGAACTGTTTGTTTCAATACTTTAAATATATCATCTTTTTGCCTTCTGGTCTTCATGGATTTTACAAAAAATTGGTTGTTAATCTTAGTGAGAATCAACTGTACTTGCTGACTTATTTTCTAGGTTCTCTCTGTCATTGTCCTTTGTCATTTTAACCATAACTTGGTATGGATCTCTTTAGGTTTATGCTTCTTGGAGACTGTTGGACCCATTGGATGTAGAGATTCATGTTTTTCCTCAAATTTGAAAAGATTTTATTATTATGTCTTCAAATTTTTTTTTCTGCTCATTTCTTTTTGTTCTACTCATCTGAAACTGCCATTGTGCATACATTGGTACATTTTATGGTGTTCCAGAGATCTCTTAAATATTGTTTAGTTTTTTAAAATTTATTTTGCCTCCTCAGGTGGGGCAGTTTCAATTGTCTTTTCTTCTATTTGAATGACTATTTCTTTTGTTTGCTTAAATTTTCTGTTGAGCTTTTCTAGTAAATTTTGCATTTTAGTTATTGTACTTTTCAATTCCAGAATTTCTTTTTGGTTCCTTTTTAAATTGCTATAATTGTATTGATTCCCTATTTGTTGAGTCATTGTGTTTCTAATTTTCTTTAGTTTTTTTGTTGTTGTTGTTCCCCAGTGTCCTTTAGTCCTTTACCCTTTAAGCATATTTGAGACAGTGGGTTTATAGTCTTTTTTATTTTTTCTTTTTTTCCCAGAGGCTCACTCTGTAGCCCAGGCTGGAGTGCAGTGGTCTGATCTTGGCTCACTGCAACCTCCACCTCCCAGGCTCAAGCGATTCTCCTGCCTCAGCCTCCTGAGTAGCTGGGACGACACGTGCATGCCACCGCACCCAGCTAATGTTTTGGACTGTTAGTAGAGACGGGGTTTCACTGTGTTAGCCAGGATGGTCTTGATCTCCTGACTTCATGAGCCACCTGCCTTGGCCTCCCAAAGTGCTGGGATTACAAGTGTGAGCCACCGCGCCCGGCCTATAATGTTTTTATAGTACCAAAACTTGTGCTCCCTTATAGTCAGTTTGAGTTTTCTTTTTTCTATGAAAGAGCTTTTGCTTCTTTCTTGCAGGCATAATTTTTTGTTAAATTGGGGCATTTGTATAATTATGATTTGGTGTATCTGAAAATGAAACTCTCCCCACACCTCAGGATTTGGTATTATTGATTAATTTAAGTATCTGTTTAGTTTTCTAACCTATTTTTTGAAGACTGAATTCTTTGTTATGTATAGTCTCAGAAGTCTTGGTTAATTTGGTGAAGTGGTTAGCTAGTGGTTTAACATATTTTCTTACCCTTCTGGGGTAAGAAATTTATAATGAAAAAAAAAAAAACCCACATTTTTAAAATCTTTGCCTATTGACTCTGTTTTGGTCACTCCTTCCATGCTTAGTTGGTTATTTCTGATGCTACCTGACCCTTCCTTTCCTACTTCTGCTGAACATACACATGAGCCAGAAGTGAAAGGTTATGGAGTCTCAGATCATTTTTGAGCGTGCATTCCATTCTACTTGTTTCTTGGTTTTCCACATTCCCCAGTATATCCAGGAGCTTTTTAAAGTTCATATTTTAGGAAGTGTTTTACTCCACAGCCTTTCCTTCAAAGCTTTTGGCATGTCTATTTTTTGCCCTCTTGCTCCAGGTGACAGAGGCTTGTTCATTTGTTTTTTGATTGTTTGAAGGAGGGTCCTTCCCAAATTTGTTTCTTCACCCTAACGGAGATCTGAGTTAGGTAAAATAAAGTCAAGCCCCTTGTGTCAATCATTTAAGCAGCCTCAGGAGGGCAAAATATACAAACATAATTCCTTTGGAATAAGGTCTGTTATGTCGCCTACAGAACCAGGAACCCACACCAGTAATGCAGGTTGATGTTTTCAGGACTGCCACCACACTAGGGAGGTGTGTGTGACAAGGGTAAATTAGAAGTCCACAAAGCTCTTCCACTAGGTTTAAGTAGTCTTTCTCATGATTAAACATTTTATTTATTGCTATGAATATTTGAACATCTTCCAGAGTTCTGGTAAAGCAAATTCAGTTTTACCAGTTTATAGTTTTTAGGGGTTGCACATATTTCTTGGGGGACAGTATAGCCTGAAATTCCCTACTTGACCATTTTTCTGATATCTTGCTCAGTTCTCTCTGTTGTCACTACTAGCACCACTTTATATGAGGCTACTATCAGCTCTTCCTGGAAAATAGTCACATACTCTTCACAAGTCATTTCATAGGTACATTTGGCTCCAGCTAATACATTCTCCATGAGGAGACCAGAAAAACTATAAACTATAAACTTGATTATTTACTTTTCCTGCTTAGAATACTTTAGAGTTTTATATAGACCTTTAGGCTATAAACCAAAATCAGCTTAATGGATTATAAGACTTCACAGCTGGGTCCTTGCTCTCTCTACTTATTATATGTTTTCCTTTAGGTCTTTGTATTTCAGGTGCTTGTACCTCCTTTTACTTTTTAAAATCAGTCTCACACATCTCCACTTTCTCACTCTTTCAGTGACTTTCTTCATTTCCTTCCTACTTTTGCTTTTCCTTGCCTTTTTTTACTTCAGAGTTTTCACATATGTTAATCCTTCTTTTACACATTTGCCTAGCTAGTCAACATTTTGGTCAACAACAGATTGCATATAAGACAGTGTTCCCATAAAAATAAACAAGGTTACTTCAAAAAGTGTGTGGATAAATGGAATTAAAATATAAGCATATAAATATAAACTTTATTTCTCAATGTAAGCTTCAAGATAAAGACACTTATGTAAGGATGATACAGACAATTTAGTCCATTTCTAAGGACGTGAAGATCTTTGGAATTTAAACATATCAGTGAGGTCTTTCTTCATTATTAACTGAAGAAAAACAGGGGGCCTTTAGAGATTTTTTAAGATTAGGAAAAGAAAATAATTCAGAAGGAGCCAAATCAGGACCTTAAGTTGGATTCCTGGTGTTTTCTCATAGAAACTCACACAAAATTGCTTTTATTTCATAAGTAGAATAAGCAGGAACATTGCTATTCTTGAGAAGAACTCTCTGGTTAAGCTTTCCTAGACATTTGTTTTTTACTAAAGCTTTAGCTAACTTTTTCATAATAAGTACATATTATCATTCTTTGACTCTCCAGAAATTTAACAGCAAAATGTCTGAAGCATCAGCAAAACTATTGCCATGATCTTTGCTTTTCACCCATCTGATATGCTTTGATTGGACCACTTCCATCTCTTGGTAGACATTGCTTTGATCGTGTTTGTTTTCAGGATCACACTGATAAAGTCATGTTTCATCTCCTGTTATAATCTTCAAAAATGTTTTTCAGCATCTTGATTCTACTTGTTTAAAAGGCACGGAGTGGCAATTTGGATAAAGAAGCAAGATCCAACTGCATGCTGTCCTCAAGAGACCCATTTCACATGCAATTACACCCATAGAAACAAAGTATAGGGATGGAGAAAGATGTATCAAGAAAATTAAAAAAAGAGCAGGGGTTGCTATTGTTATTTTATAAAAAACAGACTTCATCAAATATCAAAAAGAATGAAGAAGGTCATGACATACTGATAAAGGGTTCATTTTAACAGGAATCCTTAACTATCCTAAATATATATATGTGTGTGTGTGTATGCAGCCAATGCTGGAGCTCACAGATTCATAAAACTTCTTTGAGACTTATTAAGAGACTTAAATAACAATACAATAATAGTGGGAGTTTTCAACACCTCACTGACATTGTTGTAGAAAAAAAATTCATTGTTGTCATAGGACCAGGAAAATTTAGACATGTGGACACATTGTAGGGTGATTAGGGTAGGATTTATTGGGAGAAAAGGAAACAGAAAAAAGGAAAGAGGAATTTTCAGTAAAGTGAGAGTCCTGCTAGCAGGTCTCCCACCTCACTGATTGAATCCCAAGTCACCACCTAGGAACTAAAGAGGTCAGGCTCCTCCCTGCTGCAAATGGCATAAACTTCCTGAGACTTCACCCCATCCTTCTAATGTGCAGGTGGGCATTATTCAGAGAGAACCAGTTGGGAAAGGGAGGACTTCATCTGGGACCAGCAGTCTGGTTTTTCAGCCTTCAGGCTGTTTTAGGCTTGAAGGTGAGGTTTTGCTGAGGACTTGTGGCTGTCTCCATCAACAGTATTAGACAGATTATGAAGGCAGAAAACTAACAAAGAGTTTTGGGACTAAGCTTGACACTGGATGAGATGAACCTACCAGACATTTAAAGAACATTCCACGCAACAATAGTAGAATATATATCCTTATCTGCACATGGGCACATACTCTAAAATTAACTACATGCCCAGTCATAAAGCAATTCTCAACAAATTCAGAAAAACTGAAATTATACTAACCACATTTTCAAACCGCAGTGTAATAAAAATAGAAATACCCATGACTATTTCTCAAATCCATGCAATTACATATAAATTGAACAACCCCCTTCCCAAATGATTTTCAGGTAACTAATAAAATTAAGGCAGAAATCGGGAGATTATTTGAAATGAATGAAAACAAATATACAACATACCAGAATCTCTGGGGCACAGCTAAAGCCATGTTAAGAGAAAAGTTAAGAGTGCTAAACACCCACATTAAAAAGAAAGATCTGAACAACTTAACAACATACTTAAAGGAAATAGAAAACAAGATTAAACCAATCTCAAAGCTATGAGAAGAAAAACAGTTATCAAAATCAGAGCTTACTGAATGCAATTTAGGCACAAAAAACAATACAAAAGATTAATGTAACCAAAATATGGTTCTTTGAAATAACACGTAAGATTACTAGACTACAAACTAGACTAAAAGAAAAAAGAGAGAACATCCAAATATACACAACCAGAAATGACAAAGGTGAAATTTCCACTGACACCATGAAATAAAAACAATTCTTAAAGACTATTATAAACATCTCTCTGCATAGAGACAAAAAAAAACCTAGAAAAAATGGAAAAATTCCTGGAAACATACAACTTTCCAAGCTTAAACTAGGAAGAAATTAAAACTGAATAGATCAATAACAGGTTCCAAAATAGAATGCTGTAAAAAGCCTAGCAACCAGAAAAAGCTCTGTACCAGACATATCCACAGCTGAATTCTACTAGATATACAAAGAAGAGCTGGTATCAATTCTACTGAAACTATTACAAAAAGTCAAGGAAGAAGGACTCCTCCCTAACTCATTCTATTAGGCCAGCATCATTCTGATACCAAAACCTGGCAGAGAAACAATGAAGAAAGAAAATGTTAGGGCAATATTCCTGGTGAGCATAGATGCAAAAATCCTCAGGAAAATACTAGCAAACCAAATCCAGTAGCACATCCAAAAGCTAATCCACCAGGATCAAGCAGGCTTTATTTCTGAGTTGCAAGATGGCTTCAACATATGCAAACCAATCAATGTGATTTATCATATAAATACAACTAAAAACAAACACCACATGATCATCACAATAGATGACGATAACACTTTTGATAAAATTCAACATCCCTTCATATTAAAAACCCTCAACAAACTCGGCATTGAAGAAACATACCTCAAAATATTAAAAGCCATTTCTGACAAACCCTCAACCAGCATCATATGGAATGGGGAAAAGCTGGAAGCAGTCCCCTTGAGAACTGAGACAAGACAAGGATGCCCACTGTCATCATTTCTATTCAACATAGCACTGGAAGTTCTAGCCAGAGCAATCAAGTAAGAGAAAGAAGTCAAAGGCATCCAAATAGGAAGAGAGGGAGCCACACAGTTTCTCTTCACGGATGATATGAATCTGTACAAAGAAAATCCAATAGTCTCTACTCAAAGGCTCCTAGATCTAGTAAACAACTTAAGTTTCAGGATACACACACACACACACACACACACACACACACAAACAAAATTACCTGGGAATACAGCTAATTAGGGAGGTGAAAGAGCTCTACAGCAAGAATTATAAAACACTGCTAAAAGAAATCACAGGTGACACAAATTTTTAAAATTCCACGTATGGATAGGAAGAATCGACATCGTTAAAATGGCCATATCGTCCAAATCAATTTAGAGATTCAATGCTATTCCTGTCAAACTACCAACAACATTTTTCAGAAAATTAGAAAAAAACTACTCTAAAATTCATGTGGAACCAAAAAATAGCTAAAATAACAAAAGCAATCCTAAACAAAATGTACATAAGCCAAATACATTAGACTACCCAACTTCAAACTATATTACAAGGTTACAGTAACCAAAAACACATGATACTGGCACAAAAATAGACACATAGACCAATGGAACAGATTAAAGAAACCAACAATGAAGGTGCACACCTACCCCCACCTGACCATTGACAAAATCAAGAAAAACAAGAAATGGGGAAAAGACTCCCTATTTAAAAAATGTTACAATGACTGGTTAGTCATATGCAGAAGATAAAGATTGAACCCATTCATTTCACCATATACAAACATTAACTCAAGATGGATTAAAGTCTTAAATACATAATCTAAAACTACAAAATTCCTTGAAGAAAACCTAGGAAAATATCATTCCAGATATAGGCCTTGGCAAAGATTTCATGAAGACTCAAAGCAGTTGCAACAAAAACTGACAAGTTGGACCTTAATAAAATAAAGAGCTTCTGCACAGCAAAAGAAACAATCAACAGAGTAAAAAGACAACCTACAAAATGGGGAAAAATACACACTATGCCTCCAAGATAAATCTAATATCCAGAATCTAAAAGGAATTTAAACAAATTAACAAGCAAAAAACAACCCTGTTAAAAAATGTGCAAAGGATATGAACAGAAATGTCTCAAAAGAAGACATATACATGGACAAGAAGCATATAAAAAAATTCTCAACATCACTAATCATTCAAGAAATGCAAATCAAAATCACTATGATACCATCCACACCAGTCAGAATGGCTATTATTGAAAAGTCAAAAAATAACAGATGTTAGCAAGGTTGCAGAGAAAACGTAATGTGTATATGCTACCTATGGGAAAGTAAATTAGTTCAGCCACTCTGGAAAGCAGTTTTGTGATTTCTGAAAGAACTTAAAACAGAGCTGCCATTTAATTCAGGATTCCTATTACTGCATATATGTGCAAAGGAATATACATAATTCTACCGTAATGACACATGTATGTGCATGTTTTCTCAGCAATATTCACAATAGCAAAGACGTGGAATCAACCCAGATGCTCATCAATGGTGGACTGGATAAAGAAAATGTGGTACATATACATCATAGAACACCACACAGGCATAAAAAGAATTTATTATGTAATATATTTAATATGTATAATTTATATTTTTATAATTATAATATATACATAAAATGAAATGAAATAAACAGAAACCACGTTAGACCTAATTTTTTTTTATTTTAAATAACCAAGGCCAAAATGTGGAGCAGGAAGGCCATGCTTTTAATTATTTTATTAGTCTTTAGTCGTTGGCAAAATTCTTTAATCACTCTAGGCTTCATCACTAAAGTAGGACTGATAAAGCCTACTCAAGTCAGATGATTGCTTTACAAATAAAATCAGCCAATATGTATTAAAATGCTTTATATTGTTTTATGAAAACACAAATTATAATTTATTCATTTATCAATTTTTGAAATAAATATTAAGCTCCTATTATGTCCCAGGTGCAGCACCATTGTCATCATCACCATCATCTGGGATCTTCGCATGCTGTGGGGCCAATTGATGTACCAATACAATATATTTGGGTGATAAGTTTTTGATATGTGTGATTACTATACTTGTGGTACCAATCTGGCTTGACTTCGAAGAAGATCTACGAAAGAAAACACTTTAAAAATTGAGTAAATTAGGTAATGTGAGGCAGGACATACCTGCATTTTAAAATACTTTTCCAACCTTATATTTTGGAGATGCTTGTGAAGAGTCCATGGATTATTGTAGAACTAGACTTAGACTCTAGGTAACTTTTATAAATATAATCACTGGTATGTTAAATTTGTTGAAGGAAAGCATTTCTGAATGCTTCTCTTTCCCTTCTCTCTCTCTCTAAATTACATCTTAAACATTCATTGCATTTTTGTCCCCAGGTATGGTATAGAACATATTAGAAAACCAAGAAGTCATGTGTTAACCACTTCATGGTTTTGAAAAATAAATTTGCATATCTGGGTCCTAATTTGTGTCCATGCTGGAAAACTCCTTATATGAATAGTTTAGTTGGGATACAAACATATTTATATAAAAAACTGACAATCTCCTTTGACTTCTTAAAATGTAAGCAAAAGCAACAAAAATAAGTAAAATCGAAGGAAGAGGAGCATTTGGAAAGTCCAAGTAATTCTGAGAATTCCACAAAGTCCTTCACTCCAGCGTCACTGAACTGATTATTAGAGTAAAAAGATGTTAATAAAAGGGCAAGTAAAAACTAGGCGAAAGCTGCTCTACAACTCTCCTGGGACACTGAGAGCAACGTACATTGGGAATATTACTGGAGTTATTGGAAAAAGCATTGGCAAATATGGTGGCAGGATTAGCAATGATGGATGCAGCAGTTGTAGTGGTAGTTAGCAATGGCAAGGGTACCAAATGTGATGCCTCGTTGCCTTCAATGTTAGGTATTATGACCAAAGACAGCACTCTTGATTATTGCTACAGTGGTATTTGTGGTGCTTTTGGTAGGTAGTAACTCTGGCCACACATCTCTTCCTTTTGGAAACAGCAATAATTAGAGATATCCCTGAAGCAATGGAGAAGGAAAATAGATACTATCTGGTATTCAAGGCAATTAGTTAATCCTTGAATGTCTTATAAAGCATCTATTTGTTATTACTAGAACAATTTAGGAGAAACAAGTAGAAAACAGATTTGGGGTAGAGAGGATGGGAAAGTGTCAGTGAAATGCTATTTTATGGCTATTGCTTTATTTTCCAACTGGTTAAACTGGAGAACCAATGGTCACATTTGTTTTACTGTGATTTAGGTAATCAAAACTTCACAAAAGCAGTGTTTCATTTTACCATAAAAGCATGCATTAAAACTCACTAAAATAATCTTTGCTCTTTCTCATAACAAGACTGTGTGTTACCATTATTGAGCACATGATATATTCTAGCCAACTAACTTACATCTAATCTTTGTAACCAAAGGACTTTTGTTCTTTGTTAATTTCAACTGTCTGGCATCAACAATCTTCCATTTTTGCTTGCATCACTCCAAAATAGCATAATGTACTCTCTCTCCTAAAGTACATTAACAAAAGCTTCCTCCTCTCTTCCCCCTTTACACTCATCGAGTCTTTTCTCCTTAATTTGATGAAGTTGCTCAAGACAAGTGTTCATGTCAGGATCATTGATGATTTCATACCGTCAGATCCACAAGAGACATTCTCATTTTAGCTGAACGGCATTCATCAACACCTGATATAGTTGATTACTCACTTCTCAAAATATCCCTCCTACCACCACATTCTACTTGTTTTTTCTCTTATTTTTCTGGACAATTATGTTTAATCTTCATTATAATTTCCCCATCTTTATATGACCTCTATAGGGCATAATGGGGTAGTTATTTGGATTTTAGGATTAGGTCCACAGTCTATTTTTCTGTTCTTCTTTCCTGAGAGACACTGTCTCCTGTACTCTGCCAAAACCTTCATATGGATGTGTGTGCCTACATTGTATATGTGTGTGTTGTGTGTATGTGTGTGTGTGTGTGTGTGTGTGTGTGTATGGCAAAGATAGCTCCTATTAACTTCATTTGTATACTCAAGAACCTGCATAATATCTTCACTTGAGTATCTCAGAAACATGTAAAACTGAACTTTAGGTTTTCTCCCCATCCACTTGTTTTTCTGGCATATGTATTTAGCATTGTGAATTGAATATATTTATATATTGCTGTAACATATTTCATTTACTCAATCAAAACATGTGGGCTAAATATCTAAAATAAATGAGACTCTACAGAGTTGTTTGGGGATGACTAACCAAATAAAAGCATGTTGCCTTTAAAAAGGTGATGGGATCCCTGACACAAGAGTTCAACTCTAGAAGACTGTGTTATGGGTTTTGTAAGTGCAAAAAGTATACAATAGAAAGGCAATAAATAGTTTTATGAATAGAAGTGACATGACTAGAATTAAATCTTGTGTTTTCTACTGTGGCTGCTTTGCAGAGACTGCACTTAAGTATGTAGGGATTTAAATGAGCATGGAAAATGAGGACTGCAAAAGATTAATAGTAAGACAAATTACCAGCCTGTTATAGGAGACACTAGTACTTTGGTCTAGAGTAGTGCTAGCAGAAATGGAGAGGAATGAATAGATTTGATATAATTTTGGTGATAAAATTTATATTACTTGCCAAGGAAAATACTATATTTCAAAAAGAGGTACTGTGTACTATCTGCTAAAATAATTTAATCTGCCTTTGGGATTTAGATACATTTATATAGAGACTGAAAATAGTAGGCATGTAATAAATATTGAATGTTTAAATGAATAGATGACTAGAGGGACAAACAGCTGGATGGATGAATACATGTGTACATGCATAGTGAATTTAACTCATTAAACTGATGAGCACCTATAGTTTTTATATTGAATAGTATATTAATTTGAGCATATATAGCAGTAGAGACATGCATATATTTGTTTGCTGGTTATTTTGTCAGATACTTCTTTTTAAACTTTTATAGAAGATTTTAAATAGGTTTTTGCTTATCACACAAAGGCCCCTGGGAAACCTTGAAAATTAAGAAAGAAGCAATCACTTGCAAACATTTTTTCGTGTTTATTCACTAAACAAATGCAGCTGAATACTCTTTAGAGAGATACGCAAGCTATTCAGCTCTTATAAGTTGATTTTTAAATTTATATGCATTGTACTTACAGTCACCTTTTCCCTAAAAAAAAATCACAGAATATCAAGTACTACTCTATGTGAAGTTTTTTTGTACCTAAAATAATTACTATAGAACGATATTATTATTTCTCCCTCTTTTTCCCCAAAATAATGTGCCGTTTTCAATCTCACTTTCACTTTAATACTTGTGAAAATTAAGATGATGATATATTTTAAATGGATAGCTTTGATTTGCATAGAAGTTTGCACAAGCTTTTGAAAGCACTTCAGAAAGTACTTAAAGCTTAGTATATTTTTCCATTGATTATACATGCCGTAGTAAACTGCATCTGGTGATATATGTTTTATTAGTAGTTTCCTCCTCCTCCTGCCTAAATCACCTGATTTATTGATGGCTTCCTTTTACCTCTGCTATGATTCTAATGCTCCCAAACCTTTTTATTTCCTTCTTATACTTGTTTATATGAACCACCATTGTGTGGGTAAGGGCGAGAGCACAGAAGAAATGGATTTTAGAGTCAATATTCAGTACCTATTCAAAGGTGACTAGCATGAGAACTAGTGTGCTTTTGAAGACAGAGAACAGATTGAGGAGATAGAGAGCTCTCTCTCCATATATAAGGATGGATAGCATCTATCACTTATTAAGAGTTGTTATTGGCCTACATATTTAGGTGATGCTTTAATAGTCAATTACTAATGCCTAGGTTATACATTGCAGGGAAACACTCTTACTTTCTGTGATTACACCTGAACCAAAGTCTTGTTTTCCTGTCATGTTGCTTTTATTAATATTTCCCTTCCCTTCCCTTCCTCTCCCCTCCCCTCCCCTCCCCCCTCCTTCCTTTTCTCCTTCCCTCTCTTCTTCCCTCCTTTCTGCTCTCCCTCCCTCCGTCTCTCTGTCCTTATTTATGTATCTATATTAACTCACATTTTTGTTGCCTTAGTATAGGCAGTGTGTCTTTAGTTTTACATTTGAGAAAATCAGAAATAAATACTCTGAGTTTTTATTACACATTATATGATTCTACTTTTATTATACCCAAATTTCATCTCATGTTTAATTGTAAAAGTAATAATTAAAGTATTAGAATATCAGAAAAGACATATAAACATACATAAGAACAGAGGTCAGTGAGGCTCTCAGAAATTGTGTTGTGGATAGTGTCCACAAATGCAGTATCCATTTTCATTATCGCTTACTGGGACTATTTTGAAAATATGTTTTAAGTGGGCTTCCAATCCCCAGTCTTTTTTCTATTATATCATTTCTGGATTCACATGACACTGATTAAATACACACACATATACACACACACAAGATTATAGTGCTCTGTGCTTAGGAAACTGTGACAGTTCCATGATACTTCTATGTTAAATATTCTTGCAAATTTTACTAAAATGCAGGTTCCCAAGACCTATCTACAAATATTTAAATTCTTAGTTATCAGGTGGTGCCCAGGAATCAGCATTTTAAGAAACAAAGTCTTTCTGATGTTTGACAGTCTAATCACATTAAATTTCTTACCATCCCTGTAAAGAGCACCTACTTTTACTCTCCATGGCCATTGTAGGTTCTGTATCTAGAATATTTGGAATCACTTTCACACAAAAGCTCAGGTTAAAAATCTCTTCTGCTCCACTGTCTGGAATGAATAACTCTAACTCCTCAATCTTTTCTGGCATCTCATTTGTACCCCAAATAGTCTTCTCTGTTATATTAGGGTAAGTTAATAGGTCTTGTTCCACATGGAGATTTTGAAGTTTTTCATCAGTATAAACATTCATAAATGTCTATATTCTTTGTACCTAGCAGATATTTGTGAAACAAAAAACGTATTTCAAAGGAATAAGCATAGATTTTGCTTTTGTTTCAGAATATTTGATATATAAATATACATGCAGACACCAGAAATTTTTAGATATTTTATTATTTCATGTTTAATTATAAAAGTAATATTTACAGTATTAAAATATCAGGAAATACATATAAACATATCTGTCATCTACCTACCTATCATCTATCTGCCTGCATGTCATCCAAAAGTTGCAACTCAGAAAAATTATATTTACTGACATTAATAGATCTTTTATATACAAAAATATATTTTTCTCAATAAAGTTTGCTTTAAAATTTTATTTTCTATTATTTTAATTAATAGACATTATTGCTTGGAGCAGTATTAGGTTTACATAAAATTTTAGTAGAAAATTCCTTTATAATTCCTATTCATGCCCCACCCCACCCTCAGTTCTATTACTAACACCTTACATTAGTGTGGTACATTTGTTACAATTGATGAACCAATATTGACACATTATTATTACATAAAGTCTATAGTTTGTGTTAGGGTTCATACTCTGTGTTTTACAGTTCTGAGGTTTTGACAAATGCATAATAGCATGTATGCACAATTACATCATCAACAGGATAGTTTCACTGCCCTAGAAATCCCCTGTGTTCGTGCCCCTGGCAACCACTGATTTCTTTACTGCTTCTATAGATTTGCTTTCTCAGAATGTCATATATTTGGAATCACATACTATGTAGCCTTTTCAGAGTTCTTTCTTTCTCTTATCAATATGCATTAAAGGTTCTCTTCATGTCGTTTTTTTTTTTGGTGTGCGGGGGCTTGATAACTCATTTCTCTCTATTGCTGAATAATATTCCATTGTTTTTACCATAGATTTTTATTCATTCGCCTATTGGTGGACATTTTGGTTGCTTCCAAGTTTTGGCAGTTATGTGTAAATCTGCTATAACCATCCATATTCAGGTTTTTGTGTGGACCTAAGTTTTCAGCCCATTTGGGTAAATGCCTGGGAGCAGGACTGCTGGATCAAATGTTGTGACTACGTTTAGCTTTGTAAGAAGCTATCAGTGTCTTCCAAAGTGATTGTACCATTTTGTAATACTATCAACAATGAGTGAGAACCCTTCCTGTCCCATGTTCTCTCTAGAATTCAGTGTAAGTGTTCTGGATTTTAATCATTATAGCAGTAATGCAGTGGTATCTCATTGTTTCAATTTGTAATTCCTTAATAACATTACATCAAGCAAATTTCATATGCTTATTTGTCATTCGTATATATTCTTTAGTGAAGTGCCACTTCAGAACTTTTGTTGTGCTTTTTGTTTTTTTACTTATTTTGAAGTTCCAAAATCATCAGGTTTTTTTGACTTCGTAGTAAGAATGTGGATGTTTTTACAAATATTTCCTTTTTCCTACATAAGCAAAGTAATATAACTTAGAAAATATTTTGTTGATGTGGGCCCTTATTTTTCCTAAAAATATTGTCTTGTTAATATTTTATATTTAAGCCAAAATATCTTGTAAGTTAGGCAGTGTGCCATTTCAAATTTGCAATATACATGACTATAGATAGTGTAATTCAATAACAAACACAGATAGTCATTTACAGGACTCGTTTTCTAATGTGTAGCCATAGAGAATGACACTCAAATTGGTTTTGTGATCTATGTAGCCAATATGACAGGTAATTGATTTGATTTAAAATATACCTTATTGGTGGCAAATTATAATATTATTACTAAGTGTAGCAAAATAATATTTAAATGAACATCTAATGGAGCAAACAGTTTTAAAAAAAGAGTTGTTAATTTTGCCACAGTACACTTAAAATTTGGACCAAGAAACAGTGTAATTATGAGTATAATGCATGTTGTGATATAATTTCTAATATGTTACTGAGAAAAACATCCTAGTGAGAAGAATTACTGGGGATGTATTTTGATATGCATGTAAGGATTCATATCTTAAAATGTTAATGTTTTCTCCATTCTATAACGAACTCTAATTTCTTGTTTGAAAATGGTATGAATACTCCATTTTCATATTCAAGATTACAATGTCTTCACCATAAACCATGAAGAGAAACAAAAGTGCTGAAGTTGTTTAAATAACATTGTAATTTTGATAATTCTGTAGTCTCATATGAATGTGCTTAAATAACGTATTTTCTATCGGGTTCTGTGAATTTCAAAAGAAACGTTTCTGTGGCAGGCTTACAGAGTTATATATAGAACAATAAAGGCTGAAGAAGAAACTTCACAAAATAGAAACATACAAAAGATGTGTGTTTTAGTACTGTTATATAGATATGCTCTGCCTTACTAAACCAAAGCTGGCTTATTCCAAGGAAATCATGTTCACTCATAGAAGCTTCCTGCTGTATATTTTTTGGTGAAATTTCATACTTTAAACTGGTTTGTTTTCATTTTTTACATTGCATTTTAAAGGGCTTTAAATATCTTTATAACTTGTTTAAAACTGAAGAGACATTTGATAGAATGCTATAGAAATACAGTGAAATATTAGTCTGAGAGGATTTGGATATTACTATATAGTCTGTTCCCTGCTAGATACCACAGCAAATTAAAAATAAACATGCCCTGGTTCTTGTCCATTAACGTCATGTAATGTAGAGGTTACATGCTTTATTAGAAAATCAATCAGCATTTTAAATTGCTAGATATTAAAATATGCACTTGAAATTCTTTTGTTTTCAACTTTTATTTTAGGCTCAGGGTTACATGTACAGGTTTGTTACATGGATGTATTGTGTGATCCTGAGGTTTGAGGTATGAATGATTCCGTCACCCAGGGAGTGAGCATAATATCCAACAGGGAGTTTTCAACCCTGGTCCTCCTTTCACTCTCCCCAGTCTAGTAGTCCCCAGTATCTATTGTTTTCTTCTTTATGCTCATGTGTGCTAAATGTTTAGCTCCCACTTATAAGTGAGAATATGTGGCATATGGTTTTTTGTTCTTATATTAATTCCTTTGGGACAATGGCCTCCAGCTGCATCCATATTGCTGCAAAGGACATGATTGTATTATTTTTATGGCTGTTTAGTATTCCATAGCATATATATACCACCTTTTCTTTATCCAGCCCACTGTTCATTGTCACCTAGGTTGATTCCATGTCTTTACTATTGTGAATAGTGCTACCATCAGAATGGTTATTATTAAAAAGACCAAAAATAACAGATGCTGGCAATGCTACAGAGAAATGGGAACACTTATACAGTGTTGGTGGCTATGTAAATTAGTTCAGTCACTGTGGAAAGTAATTTGGTGATATCTCAAATTACTTAAAATAGAACTACCATTCGACCAAAAAATCTCATTACTGAGTATATACCAAAATGAAATTCAAATTGTCATCCCAAAGTTAACATTTGCAAATTAAAACTCCTATTTCTATTGCATTCCAACCCTAATATGCTCCATCCACTGTCCTCTCCATCTCATTTAAAAGCAACCCCATTCTTCCGGTTGTCAGGCCGTAATACCTGGAGTCATCCTTGATTCTTCTCTTTCTCTCATACTCCTCAATCAAACCTTCAGGACAATATCACATTATGGTTACTTTCAAAATATATTTATAAACTGAATTTTTACTACTTGTACTACTACTAGAAGATTGGAGCTATCATAAACTTTTCTCTAAATTATTGTAGTAGCCTCATAAATGGTTTTCTTCTTTGTAAATTTGGTCTCCTATTTACACTGAAATTCTATTGTCTATTATTCAAATAGCATCCAGAAGAAATATTTTAAAACCTAACTCCAAATATTTCATTGAAATATGATCAAAACACTGATAGGTCTCCATTTCTTTCACACTATACAGCCAGAATCACTACACAGTCTAAAAGAACTGCATGGCCTTCCCCCACTACTTCCAGACTGACTCTCTTCTTTCCCACACATGTTCCCTTAGCTCCTAGAGCTTCCTCCAATACTCAAAGCATATCTTGCCCTAGTGACCTTGCTCTACTCTTCTGCTTATGGCTACTTTCCCCAAGACATGTGCTTTGCTAAATCATCTTCAACTTTGGTCAAGTCTCATCTTCTCTGATAGCTTTTCCTTGACTATCCAAGTAACACTGTAACCTGTGCCATCCCCCTGTTTCACATCCTATCTGTCACTCCTTATCTCTTTTACTATGATCTACTGTTTTCTTTACACTTATTCAGATTTCTTGTCAAGATCAAGCAATTTATTTAATGTATCTCTCCTGTGTTATATTTTATCATACATAGCTAAAAAAAAAAAAAAAAAGTTGGAAATCTCTGACTGGGATTTAACTGGGAAGCAGCAAGCTTCATTAATTACCCCTTTTATTTTCTGGATTACCGTAAGTTACAGTTGGAGCAAAATCTATGATTACACAGCTTTCTGCCTGACTCAGGAAAAAGCAATTCAAGCAAAGCACAGTTGGTATCACTAAGCAAAAAGACAGAAAATGGCTAAGATGACTAGGATTTTTGGAGGAGAGTACTGGAAAGAAGGGCACTACACAGAGGAATGTTCAAGAAACTACTGAAGATAGTTACAAAGGAGATATAGCTCAATAGTCAATACACTTTTGCTCTTCTGTCAGAGGCACGGGAACCAGAGAGACTCCATCTTAAGTAGGAGCTGGGTAAAATGAGGCCAAAACCTACTGGGCTGCATTCCCAGACGGTTAAGCCATTCTAAGTCACAGGATGAGATAAGAGGTTGGCATAAAATACAGGTCATAAAGATCTTGCTGATAAAACAGGTTGCAGTAAAGGAGCTGGCCAAAACCCACCAAACCCAAAATGGCCACGAGAGTGACCTCTGGTCGTCTTCACTGCTACACTCCCACCAGCATCTTGGCAGTTGACAAATGCCATGGCAACATCAGGAAGTTACACTATATGGTCCAAAAATGGGAGGCATGAATAACCCACCCCTTTGTAGCGTATCATCAAGAAATAATCATAAAAATGGGCAACCAGCAGCCCTCGGGGCTGCTCTATGGAGTAGTCATTCTTTTATTCCTTTACTTTCTTAATAAACTTGCTTTCAGTTTGCACTGTGGACTCGCCCTAAATTATTTCTCGCACAAGATCCAAGAACCCTCTCTTGGGGTCTGGATTGGGACCCCTTTTTCCTGTAACATATTTCTGGGAATCACAAAGGGAGTATAGCACAGAAACCCTGACCCGACAGCTACCTTTAGGTAAGTGTTGGGTTTCTGTAACATCTTTCTGGCAAACCCAGAAGGGACGATACAGAAGAAACCCCCTAACCCAAAGGAAATAGACTGCAGCACTGATTGAAAGACTGGTTAAGTGGTGTGGTACCCGGGTAAACAATGGGATTGGGTTAGTGGCCCAACTTAGGGGACTTAGAGTCTCTCCTAAGACAGAGTGGGTAAGAGGCCCCTCTTAATTAAAGGCAAGGATGCTTGACTGACCTTGGGTTAGAGGCCTGACTTAGGAGGATCAGAGTCCCTTTTAAGATTTAGAGGGTTAGAAGTCCCTCTCAGTAAAGTCCCACTCGGCTAAGAATACGTTTCGCACTATGGGATGTTAACTGCTATTCTCATTGGATTAATCTGCCTTGTACTCTTTGCTGATGGCTGTGGGTGACAGGGTTAGGCATGTTCAGGATCGTGGGACATGGGGAGCTTTTTCCTCACTAATAGGGGAAACCTAAGAGCTAATAGGCTTTCTGGAAAGATCCCTTTGCTACCAAGAAGCAGCCGACTGAACTTTTCAGTGTCACTGCAAATGGGTGGATCTTTCTCTGGCCTCTCTGATCATTTCACCTTCCCCACCCTACCACAGGCAATGCTTTTTTCTTTCTCCTTTCCCTTTCTTAATACAAAAGATTTTGTATTACTCAGGGTGACCATCTTGCCCAGAGACCACGTGTTGAAACTCCTAGTCAGAGGTTGGATTAAAGATGACGGGGCCCATCTGGGGGCAAATTTAAGCCTTGCTGGTTTGATACCAGATGCTAAGCAGAGTGGCTAATGTCTATGCTTTATCACATGTATTTTGCTCTGGCCAGAATGAAAAAAAAAAATTTTGTTTTCCTTTATGACGCGGCTTGGTCCCCAGGGTGATGGTGCTGCAAGCAAGATCACCTGGGCCGCTCAGGGAAAGGGAACCCAGAAGCCTGGCATGCTGGCAAAAACGTAAGAATTTCTTAGAGTCAGATCTCTGGATTCTCTCTCTGTGCAAACGGCTGAATGAATGGAAAAAAAATCAGTGTTTATCTCCTTTGTACAGTTTTGATTAACGCAAAAAAAAAAAAAAAAAAATTCTAATGCTAGCCTTAAGCTGGTGTACTTTGTGCCATGAGTTCATTTTTCTGTGTTGAGGGATATTTTAGGATAAAACAAGGGCTTAGAACACCTGTAAGCCTGCTCTTCAAGACGACCCAACAAGCTGGTCAGTAACAAACTTGGCTGCAAGTCCCTGAAACAAACAAAAAAACAAACAAACAAAAAACACAAAAAACTGGAAGAAGTCTCTACCCTGTTTTGCTTTGGGAGTTTGACCTTTTTTTTTTTTTTTTTTTTTTTTTTTTGAGATGGAGTCTCACCCTGTTGCCCAGGCTGGAGTGCAGTGGCATGATCTCGGCTCACTGCTACCTCTGCCTCCTAGATTCAAGCGATTCTCCTACCTCAGCCTCCCAAGTAACTGGAATTACAGGCGTGCACCACCATGCCCAGCTAATTTTTTGTATTTTTACTAGATACAGGGTCTCACCAGGTTGGCCAACCTGGTCTCAAACTCCTGACTTCAGGTGATCCACCTGCCTTAGCCTCCCAAAGTGCTGGGATTACAGAGGTCTGAGCCACCCCGCCCAGCGGGAGCCTGACCTTTTAACCATGTGGCTGTACCTTCTCTTGGTCTCCACCTTCCAGGGAACAGGAATTTTAGAGGTTATGTGCTTGTCAGCTCTAAAAATCATATTAGGCTGGGCACAGTGACTTACACCTATAATCCGAGCAGTTTGAGAGGCCGAGACAGGCAGATTACTTTAGGTCAGGATTTCGAGACCAGCCTGGCCAACTTTAGTCTCGACTAAAAATACAAAAATTAGCTGGGCATGGTCTGGGCAGGTTGGTACATACCTGCAATCCCAGCTACTCAAGAGGCTGAGGCAGAAGATTGCTTGAACGTGGAAGGTGGAGGTTGCAGTGAGTGGAGATCGCACCACTGAGCTGCAGCCTGGGCAACAGAGCAAGACTCCGTCTCAAAAAATAAATAAAAATAAGTAAGAACAAAAATCATATTAAATAGTTAAAAGCCTTTGCAAACTCAAAATTAACTACTCTAGAATTCTTCTGGGAAAGAAAATGGGGACAGCCCCATGCTGCAGCTCAGTAGCTAAAGTTTTGCACTTTCACAGTGGTGGTCTGGGTCTGATTTCCCACCTAGGAAGTAATTCTTTTTTGTTTAATATGTATGTGACCTTGTCTATTCTCTTCTCCATGGACTGTCTCAAATTTTCCTTTCTCTAAGCACCTAGGTGGTTGTCTTTGGTAAAGTTCAGAAGCTAGAAATATTGACTGCTTGGCATGGCTAAAGTACAGTAATAAGAGATCTGAAAGGATTTTTCTTTTTTAAAGAGCACTGTGGTTAAAAGTTTAATTAAAAGTGGATAAACAAGCTTTAGATATATTTAAAATGCCTTTATGTTTTTCTCGTCTTGGAACTTGTTTTACTGTAGAAAGGTGTTTTCCTTCTCATTTGACTGAATTATTTTTCTCCATATTTTTTGCCTTGCTACCCTTAATGGACACATGAGAGGCCTAAGATAATTTCTGGTAGCCTGTGACTAATTGGGAAAAACAGAGGAGGCTCCACAGACCCTGTTTTGGAAAAAACCTTTGTTTTCCTCATGAAACCCCAGGAATTAAAAGCAGATAGATCCCTCTCAAAATCAAAGGCTCTGTTCTGTTTTGCATTGTGTTATCTGATGGTTTTGAGTTTTGAGGGTATCAGAAATTACTTTGCATTATGAAAGACCTTTGGTGTGTAATAACTAGGTAAGAAATATAATTTAAGGGATGACTAATAATAGTTTTGGAGGGATACTTGACTCTTTGCACACTTGGATCAGAGAAGCATGCTCTCAACCATCTGGAAGATAAGGAAACATCCCCGTCCCCCACTGGGAGAGATGACACTCCCATGAGGGATGGGCTGATTACAAAATGGGCTGATTGGCTTTGGGTTGCCTTGCAATATAATGCAGAGTAGAAGCACTGCACTGTCTTCTCCTATAGTATTTCCCTCCTTTTGGGGATCCAGGAACAAGTATAAAATGGCACCATTAATTTTGGGGATCTGTCTTTGCCTTCAGTTGCTTATTTGCTGCCCTCATTTGACCCTAGAAAAACAGGCTTTCCTGGCCCTTCCTCCAAAGATTCCATCCTGAAGCCAGTAATCCAACTAAGAAACTGGCAAATGAAAAATCTTACAAGTGCTGAACCTTCTGTCTGTTTGTCTATTTATATGCATTATATGTTTATATATAAAAGAGCTCTACTTGGCTTAGAAAACTAAGTGCTTAAATCAAATATTTTAATACCTTTTGTCACATGACTTTAGTAATCTTTTGGAAATAAAGATAGTTTTGAAGATTGGTAAAATAAAATGGCTTGAAAATGTAGACATTTGGCCTACATTAAGGTCAGATACCAGATTTGCTAAATGCTTTAAGGTCAAACTGCTTCTTTAACTTTTAAAAATTGTTCAATTTATATACCTTAAAGCCATTAGAGCCTAGATAAGGCCTGGGAACATGTGGAATTAGCCATACCCTCTAGCTATATAAAGATTATAAAGAAAGAGATTTTATATAAGAAAGGTTCTTGTATGGTAAATTATTGTTCTAAAGTAAAATGACTGGTTGTTTAAAATGAGGGATTTTAGGACTAGTCAGAAAGTCCAAGAATGTCTCATATGGTCTGTGTAAGTCATGAAAAGATTTGTGAAAGGGAATTTTTGGAAGAAATGTTGTACAATTCAAAGGTTGTTAGAGGTTGTTAGACCTCTAAATGCTTCATAAAATGCCACTATAACTCTTACCATACAAGTTGCCTGCTTAAGTAAGGTAAGACCTGGGGACATGTGGAGTTAGCCATGCCCCTAACTATGCTGGAGAGTCAGCTCTTATCTGCATTTCTTCCTGGTATGTGCTAAGCTAGGCTCCACACCTAGTATATAATTAAAATCCCTTACTTACCAAGGTTTTCACCAAAAATGAAAGTTGCTAAGAGCTAACATTATAACATGTAATTAAAACTACAATTAAAGAAATTAAAGAAGAAACAATTGTAATTAAAGAAACAATTGTAATTAAAGAAACAATTTTACATGCAAGGTGTGTAAAGAAAGTAAAATGTGTTTTTGGTGAAAGATCATAAGAAGTTACGGAAATGTGGACTTTTTTTTCCTGCCTAAAGTGTTAAATTATTGTTTTATGTAAGAAAAAAAATCTAAAATTTAAACAAGTTGTGGAAGGATTATAAAAATTAATTTTAAGAGACTCTGTGTGTGAACATATTGGCTAAAGTTAAAGGGGTATTATTCAGTTTTTCCATAAATTAAACATTGGAATAAAAACACAACAGGTTTTTCTTAGAGCACTGATTTGCTCTTTCACAAAAAAAGGTAAAGGATTATAAAAGGTTTATAAGAATCTTACCTTATGGTTAAACATTGAGTAAATATGTCTATAAGGTAGACATATATGGTACAATTGCTATTCAATTCTAGTCTCATTAGTTGTTTTTAAGTTTGTTTTTGCAATTTAGACTAACCCTGCTTATTCATGTAAACCAAGCAGTGATCTCTGACTGTTGCTCAGAAGAAACAAGAGGGATGGGCGATGTAAAAATCTGAATCAGTATTCTAATTTGGGCACATTACAATTAGCTAACAACCCCCTATAAACTTAGTTCCAGCAGTTTCTCAGTTCATGAAAAGCCTTCCATACTTGGAATAACTTTACTTATTTTGCTTTATTCTTATGGAATATATTGCTGTTGTGCTCTTTGTGTAGGAATACAGAACAAGCTTACTGAATGTTTTCTTAAACTAAACAGTTATTCTTATCAAAACTCAGGAGTCATGAATGGCCCTTGCCATACTGATGCTTTCTGACTGAGCATCTCTCTACCCTGAATGCAAGAGACCCTCTTAGTTAGGCAGGAATATCAACACCCCTATATAGCCTGAAGAAGTTGCAGAAGATGGATCTTTGTCCCTCTGCCACATTTAGGTTTAAGTGTTCTCTTATAAAAGAAAGGACAGAAATGTCAGAGGCATGTGAACCAGAGAGACTCCGTCTTAAGTAAGAGCTGGGTAAAATGAGGCTGAAACCTACTCGGCCGTATTCCCAGATGGTTAAGGCATTCTAAGCCACAGGATGAGATAGGAGGTCAGCACAAAATACAGGTCACAAAGACCTTGCTGATAAAATGGATTGCAGTCAAGGAGCTGGCCAAAACCTACCAAAACCAAAATGGCCATGAGAGTGACCTCTGGTGATCCTCACTGCTACACTCCCACCAGCACCATGACAGTTGACAAATGCCATAGCAATGTCAGGAAGTTACTCTATATTGTCCAAAACGGGGAGGCATGAATAATCCCTCCCTTGTTTAGTGTATCATCAATAAATAACCATAAAAATGGGCAACCAGTAGCCCTTAGGGCTGCTGTGTCTATGGAGCAGCCATTCTTTTATTCCTTTACTTTCTTAATAAACTTGCTTTTACTTTGCACTGTGGACCCATACTGAATTCTTTATTGTGCAAGATCCAAGAACCCTCTCTTAGGGTCTAGATCAGGAGCCCTTTCTTGTAACATTTCCTTGTCTAATAAAATTCCTACTTTTTTCTAACTCTAATTTAAGAGTCTATTGTATTTCTAAGTGATCAGAGCTAATTGGTATGATAGCTGGTTATGCTCAGCTTTTACCCTCTTGATATTCTGTAAATTCTTTTAGGGCAATTGATCATGCTTATTTTTATTATGCTTAGGAGTAACCCATAAGCATTTGCTGAAGAACAAAACTAATAAAATAAAATGTCAAGATGTTGGATGTAGAAGCCGTTCGTTTTCAATTTACGTTTAAAGGTAAATGGAATGCTTAAACTTTGATATGATGAGCACATAGTCACTCTTTTAAGTTAATGTTGCTACAACTTTTAGTAATGCAACTAGTTAATTTCCAAATTTCTTTTTAAAATTAAGAAATTATATATTTAAAATCTAATCAATCGCTGTTAGCTGCACTCTTTAACAGTGAAAAGCTGACAGTAGACAAATTATTTATACCCAATTTTAACATAAACCTGTTTATGAGGTTTAATATGGCTATTAAATAAAAAAGGCTAGTTTCTGTGGGTAAAACTCATAAAGGTCTAAGCTTATTGGTTTTACCTAGTTCTCAGTATATGATATAGAGGAAAAATTTTACTAACAAAGAAAGTTTTTAGTTTTAAATGAGAACTACCCAAAGTAGCTAATTTCTGGCAGCATTTTTTTTTTTAATCATTTAACTATGAGACATGATGATTACTCAGGCAGACTATAACCACCATCCATTACCTTCCTTTAGTATTTACTGCAAATGGAAAAAGATAATTCTGATAAGCCTGTAAAATGTGATGTATCTTAAAACTCACTAAAGTTTCTTCATAAAAACCCACATTTTATCCCAAAACTCTATAACATTTCTGACTATTTTACTTTATAGAAATCTAAGATTAAGAAAGAGGAAGTATGTTTCCTGAGGTGAAAATTATAGTCTACTGGTTACTTGAAAATCTTTTTCAAATGGATTGGGCCTAATGCCAATATTTAGCTATGAGGTTCCGTTTCAGATTCAAAGTTCCATTGTTATTTCGGTTTAATCCACACTGAATATTTTTAAATATTATGGTCTTAAATTAAAAAATGCATTGCTAAATTGTAAGTAAAAGTCTGGATTGATGAAGTTAATTATTTAAAAATTGTTTGATAAAATTGTTAAAACAAAAATATATCTACCACCATTCTCTGATAAATTCCTTATTCTAACTTTGCAATTAATACAGCTTATTTTCAGATTTAAGACTATTTGTGATACCTTTCTTTAACCAAAGTCCTACATTTATCATTGAACAAAAGGGAAAAAAAGCTTTTAAGCATTTTTTTAACCTCATAGTAAAAATATAAACAAGACATTACTCTTTTCAAGTATTTTTAAACATTCCATTTTGTCCTGTTTGCTAAAATATTCATTGTACTTGAATCTATTTTTCTCTGTATCTAAATACTTCTTCTTTGCTAAACTTTCAAAATATGTTTGGGGCAGACTGAATAATGGTTCCTCAAATGATATCCACATCCTAATCCTTGAGATTTGTGAATATTACCCTATATGGTAAAATATGAGATAAGTATTTTGAGGTGGGACAGTATCTTGGCTTATCCAGGTAGGCTTGAATTCTAGTTACAAGTCCCTTTTCAAGAGGAAGGAAGAAAAATTTGAGTCAGATAAGAGAAGGCAACGTGGCCACCGAAGCAGATTTTGCAGTTATGTGGCCACAAGCCAAGGAATGCTGATTCAAGGGACAAATTCTCTCCTTGAGTCACCAGAGAGAGTATGATTCTGCCAACATCTTGATTTCAGCCCAGTGAAACTTTAGATTTCTGGCCTCCAGAACAGCAGGGGTAAATAAATTTTATGTTTGTGGTAAATTGTTACATCTTCCAAGATAAATTAATACATTTTTATTTAGTAAGCCTTTAACAGCAGGAGAAAATAAGAATAAAGTGGTAGAACTATTCTGCAATTTTATTTTGGATTTTGATAAATATAAACCCCATAAATACTTGGAGTAGATCTTTATACATGTTTATGAGAACCTCATCTGTATTCTGCTGTTCTTAGAAAAAGGATAGTAATAGGCATTGATTAGACTTTGAATTCCCAGGGACAGTCATTTCCCCTTTATGAAAACTCAATTGCGTCATTTCTCCTGAGGAAAACAGTGAATCAGGGATCAGCCTCCTCTCACCTATGTTCTCTGCCCACGATATTTTATAATTCTTTTCTTTTGTTGGGATGCAAAGCTTGAGGAAAGGGTAAGCAAAAGGAACTGAAATTCATTCTATTCCAAAAACCACCTGTATTCTGGCTGAAAACACATTAAGAGTCTAAGCTTAACACATAGGAAGACAAGAGAAGGTACAAAAAATCCCAGAAGGTTCCTGAAAAGCGAGAGGCTTGCAGGAGAAGTCATCAGGGCAAGTGTGTATTTGCTCAGATTTGGGGAAATGTATATAAACCTGGGACAAAAAATAAAGGGAGTACTTTTTCTCCTATTCTTTTTCCCTCCTATGTCAATCCCTACCATCTGAAATCTGGTTTAGATTTTCATTAGGCCCTTTCAACTTCAAGGAAAGAAACAACTGTCAGGTAACCAAAAATGAAAGAGGCTTATGAAACACATACTGGAAGGGCAGAAATTCAGAAAGCTCTTTAAGTAGCTGAACCAAGTCTATACTTCAGTAAATGCTATTTCCACCTCCACTTAAAGCAGCTAGGAATTAACATCACTACTGAGTGTTAGAATTAAAGTTTGCAATTTTTTGATAAGAAGGAGGAAATTTTGCCAATTTTAAAGCTACCGGCTTTAAAACAGGTTTTGATATAAAGGAGCTTTTTCTAGAAATATTTTATGATCCCATCTTCTTGGAATATACCAGTATTTATGGTTGCAGGTGTTCCAAAGCATTTCTGGTTTTGGTTTGCTTGACTTAGTCCTTCAAGTTGGAAGTGATTTCTGCCATTCAAGCAGACTTGAGTCTTCGCAGATATGAGTTCATTTTGGGTTTCATAAAATCAGTTGGTTTTCTGGAATCTCTCTTTTGGTTTTTGTAGTTTGTAACTTATTCTACAAGCTTTTGCTCTTTCTCCTACCTTGTTCTTTAAAATTTTGTTGTTTTGGTATCATTTAGCATGCTTTCCGGCTTGCTAATTTTGGTTAAATATTTTGCAACCATTTTCACCCAAGTTTGTGTATTGTGCACTAACAAGTTGGAAAATTCCAATATTTATTACTTATTGACCCAGGTACAGGAAATAAGAGGGTGCATTGTGTGTGTGTGTATATACATATGTGCATGTGCATATATATGTCTATATGTCTATATATGTGTATATATGTGTGTATATATGTGTATATGTGTGTATAGATACGTGTGTGTGTATATATATATATTTATAACAAAAGCACTGACTAGTAGTCTTTCTTTTATTAATCGCTGTATACTGATAATCCTAAATAATATCAGTGATAAAACACTTCTTCATGCTGGGGCACATACTCCCACTTCTTCCCCTCCCTTGGTATGCCACTTCCAGACAGTCTTCATTTTCTCAAAACATTGTTATGAATGGTATCTTCAGGAAACATTTTATTATTAATCATTAAGTTTTTATTGAGAAATAATTCTCATATTATGAAATGCACAACTCCTAAATATTCAACTTGATGTGCTCTGACAATTGAACCCTTGCAGCCACCATCCCAATTAAGATACAGAACACATCTGTTACCCAGAAATACCCCTCTAGCTCAGTTTCTGTTAATTCAAGGTCACCTTCACAACCACCCAAAACAAATTATTTCTCATTTATCACCAGGGATTATTTTTGCTTATTTTCAGATATTATTTAAAGGAAATGTATCTGGTAACTTTTGCTCATCGAAATGTTTTAAGTCTTCAGTTTGTTTCTAGTTTTTGATATTTCAATGATTTTATTCCTTTCTGCATGCAGATCCAACACACTCATTGATACTTATTTCTAGTTGTCATTTGGATCTTGTCATTTGGATCATGGTAAACTTAATTGTTTTACTTTGTACATTTGTTATTTTGTACAGATAATTTATTTCACTTTTATTCATTAAACTAATTTTTAATCAATTTCAAATTTTTACATTAAGTTAAAATCTTTAATTGACTTTTTGGTTACTATATTGATAATCATGTCTTTTAAATGACACTATTTTCTTTGTATTTTGTATTTTATACTTTATTCCTTCATAATCTGGAATTATACAATAAAAATATTGAAGTTCAAACTCTTTATAAATAAATTTTTCTATAAGTAACATTGATATTATCAGTTAATGAGTATAACATATACTCTAACAGAGGCTTTTAGTTTTCTTTTCTATAGTACTTGTATAATATGCATAAGTCAAACTAAAAATATAAACAAACACACAGACACATACATATTTTGAATCTGAGATATATTTTTGCCTCATATCCACTGCCCTTTTTAGGAGATGAAAAGATTAGGCATTGATGACACTGAATGCAATCTACCTTTGATAATTCATTTATATTTAGTTTAGTTCAATTGTCATTTGTTTGTTTTTGTCTACTTCTGTTCCTTAACTTGTCCCAAATAATTACAATGATATTTTTATTTATAAAGTGTTCCTTTTCCAAGCCCCAGGATCAGATTTTTAAAAAAGAACTTAAAGTTTGGTATCTTTTCTGTGCATTTAGTACTGGTAAATATATCAAAGACAAATAAAATTTATGATTTTCAAACTCTTTAGAATGTTTTTAGTTAAAAATATCAAAATATTCATTTGCTTTTTAAAAATTAATACCTTTAAGAAAGGGTTGAGTCTTGTTTAATTGTTATCTTTAAATTATACAGTTATTTTTTATCTATAGGATGCTATTTGTGATCACCCCAAATAAAAAAATTATGTGCTAAGTATTTTTTTACTGCAAATAGATGTATTCACCAGTGTTCTCCAGAGAAACAGAACTTGTAGGATATGTAGACATATTAGATAGATAGATCGATGACAGATGATAGACACATAGGTAGAAAGATAGACAGATAATCTATTATTTAAAAATTTGACTCAAGCAGTTATTTTGGCTAACATATCCCAAGACCTGTAGTCAGCAAGCTGGAAAGTCAAGAGAGCCAATCTTGTAGTTCCAGTCCAAAGGCCAGTAGGCTTGATACCCAGGAGGAGCCAACATTTTGGTTGTCCCAACATTTCAGAGTCCAAAGGCAGGAAAAATCGAATGTCCTAGCTCAAAGGCAGTTAGACAGGAGGAATTCCTTCTTACTTGAGGAAGGGTCAGCCTTCTTGTTTTATTTAGGCTTTTAAAGGATTTGAAAAGCCTCACTCATATTAAAGAGACCAATGTTTTACTAAGTCTATCCATTCAAATGTGAATCTCTTTCAGAAACACCCTCACAGACACACTCAGAATAATATTTGACTAAATGTCTGGGCACCCCAGACCCCAGTAAATTGGATGTGTAAAATTGTCCATCAAATAGGTCATGTTAAGTTGCAAAGTTGAAGATTCTCTGCTGTAGAACAATACAGAGTCCTCAGTATATTAATGTGCATTGATAGTTTGCATAGGAGAAAAGTATTTTTAGTACATCAAAAATATTTTCATAATGTGTTTTTTTTAGAAACAATGTGTTCAGTAACTGTACTGCAATGAACAGTTTTGAATATACTTTTTTAAATTGCAGAATGATGATCAGGTTTTGTTAAAAATACTATTAGTAATAAATTATCTATCTCTTCTTGGTGTTAAATTTTCAGAAAATTATTATCTGTACTTACAGGAAATTATGAGCTTTAATCTTTCATGTAGTTTTCCTTTACCGTGTTTATCCAAATACATCAATATTTCTTCCTCTGATTCAAATAAAGCTTATTTACTTATCTTGTAAACAAAATGGAAATGGAAATAATATAGGCCAGACTTCTACCCAACTAATGATTCATATATTTACACAGACTTATCACTGGGGCATATTTGTTGGAGACAAAATATGAAGGTTTAATACAATCCAACTTTTTTTTTCTTCTTTTGAGACAGAGTCTCACTCTGTTGTCCAGGCTGGAGTGCAATGGCATGATCTCGGCTCACTGCAACCTCCGTCTCCAGGGTTCAAGCAATTCTCCTTCCTCAGCCTCCCAAGTAGCTGAGACTGCAGGTGCCCAACCACCATGCCCAGCTAAGTTTCTATATTTTTAGTAGAAATGGGGTTTCACCATGTTGGCCAGGCTGGTCTGGAACTCCTGACCTCAGGTGATCCACCTGCCTCAGCCTCCCAAAGTGCTGGGATTATAGGCATGAGCCACCATGCCCAAGCCATCTATTTGTTTTATAGCAATTATTGTTTTTATCTTGTGGCTACTTTAATAGATAATTGTTACATACTGTGTAAGCATTAAATCCATTATTTTCTATTTGTAAAGATAACTGAAACAACTGGTTTAACTTTTTAGTAATGAGGTTGTTTCAGCATGTTGTATTGACAGCTTGTGGTCAAGTGTTCAGTAAGGTGATTTTGTCACTATTTAAAACCTTAAATTAAATATATTTTTGACATTGTAAAATAAATCAAAGCTTTCTCTTTTTATTTAATTACCAAGAGTATCTGTGGTGAGGATTCATATGCTAAACTAAGATACATAAAACAAAGACATCCTTATATTTAATATTTTGACTTGCCAGGCAAGCTGTCATTTCTACGTTTATTAAAATACCATCTCTATTCTCTGATTAAAATGGCTAGTCTTCAGAGGAATGTTTTCAAATTTGTAATGATTCTTTATGTATAATTCCATACTTTCATATATAATTATTTCTAAAAGAAGTATAGAATTCCAATCTACATTTTCATTTTGTTTTCTTTTCACTACTCTTCTAGATATGTTTGATACGGTTTGTCTGTGTCCCCACCTAAATCTCATATCAGATTGTAATCTCCACATTTTGGGGGAGGGACCAGGTGGGAGGTGATAGGCAGTTTCCCCATGCTATTCTCTTGACAGTGAGGGAGTTCTCACAAGATCTGATGGTTTGCCTTGTGCTCACTCTCTCTCTCTTACCTGCTGCCATGTATGATGTGCCCACTCCCTCTTTCGCCATGATTTTAAGTTTCCTGATCCCTCCCCAACCATGCAGGACTATGAGTCAACTAAATCTGTTTACTTTATAGATTACCCAGGCTCAGGAAGTTCTTTATGGAGTGAGAGAATTGACTAATACAGGAAAACTGGTACTGGTAGAGTTGGGTACTGCTGTAAAGATAACCTGAAAGTGTGGAAGTGACTTTCAAACTGAGTAATGAGCAGAGGCTGGAACAAGTTGTGGGGCTCAGAAGAAGATAGGGAGATGTGGAGGAGTTTGGAATTCCTAGAGACTTGTTGAATGACTTTGACCAAAACTCTGATAGTGATATAGACAATGAAGTCCAGTCTGAGGTGGTCTCAGATGGAGATAAGGAGCTTGTTGGTAACAGGACTAAAGGTCACTCTTATCTATGCTTTAGCAAAGGGACTAGTGGCATTTTGCCTCTGCCCTAGATATGTGTGGAACTTGGAACGTTGAACTTGAGAAAGATGATTTAGGGTATCTGGTGGAAGAATTCCTAAGCAGCAAAGCATTAAAGAGGTATCCTGGATTATTCTGAAAGTGTTCAGTTTTATGTGTTCACAAAGAGATGGTTTGAAACTGGAACTTATGCTTAGAAGGGAAGCAGAGCAAAAATGTTTGAAAAATTTGCAGCCTGAATATGTGGTAAAAAAGAAAAAACCATTTTCTGGGAAGGAATTCAATGTGGCTGCAGAAATTTGCATAAGTAACTAGTAGCTGAATGTTAATAGCTGAAACAATGGGGAAAGTATGTTTAGGGCATATCAGAGATCTTTGAGACAGCCCCTCCCATCAGAGGCATGAAGGCTTAGGAGGGAAAATGGTTTCATAGGCCAAGCCCAAGGCCCTAATGCTCTGTGCAGGCTCAGGAATTGGTGCCCTGTGTCCCAGCCATTTCAGCTCCAGCCTTGGCTAATAGGGCCAAGATACAGTCCGAGACATTGCGTCAGAGGATGCAAGCCCCAAACCTTGGTAGCTTCTATGTGGTGTTGGGCCTGTGGGTGCATAGGAGTCAGGAATTAAGGTTTGAGAACCTCTGCCTAGGTCTCAGGGGATGTATAAAAATGCCTGGATATCTAGGCAGAAGTCTGCCACAGGGACAGAGCCCTCATGGAGAACTTTGCTAGGGCAATGCAGAGGAAAAGTGTGGGTTTGGAGCCTTCACACAGAGTCCCCTTTCTCACCACTCCATTAGGCAGTGGGGCACTACCTAGTGGAACTGTGAGAAGAGGGCCACCATCCTCCAATCCCCAGAATGTAGATCCACCAACAGCTTTCACTGTGTGCCTGAAAAAGCCTCAGGCACTCAATGCCAGCCCATGATTGTGGCAGTAGGGCCTGAATCCTGCAAAGCCATAGGGACGGAGCTGCTCAAGGCCTTGGGAGCCCACTCTTTGCATCAGCATGCACTGGATGTGAGACATAGAGTTAAAGAAGATTATTTTGGTGATTTAAGGTTTAATGACTACCCTGCTGGATTTTGGACTTGCATGGCACTTGTAGCCTCTTTGTTTTGACCAATTTCTCCCATTTGGAATGGGAATATTTATCTAATACCTGTACCCCTATTGTATTTTGGAAGTAACTAATTTGCTTTTGATTTTACAGACTCCTAGGTGGAAGGGACTTGCCTTGTCTCAGATGAGACTTTGGACTTTTGGGTAAATGTTAGAATGAGTTAAGACTTTGAGGGACTGTTGGGAAGGCATGATTGTATTTCGAAATGTGAGAATATGAGATGTGGGAAGTGCTGGGAATGGAATATGGCTTGGCTGTGTCCCCACCCAAATCTCATCTGAAATTTTAGTCCAAATTGTATTCCCCATGTGTCAGGGGAGGAACTTGGTGGGAGGTGATTGAATCATGGGGTGGTTTCCCTCATGCTGTTCTCATGATAGTGAGAGAGTTCTCATGAGATCTCTTAGTTTAAAAGGGGAAAATTGCCCTGCACTCATTCTTTCACCTGCCACCATATAAGATGTGACTTCTTCCCCTTCTGCCATGATTATAAGTTTCCTGAGACCTCCCCAGCCAAGCAGAACTAAGTCCGTTAAACCTCTTTTCTTTATAAATTACCCACTCTTGGGCAGTTCTTAATAGCAGTGTAAAAACAGACTAATACAACATTCATTAGCATATTTAACTAGTCTCTTAGCTATCCCTTTCATTATGTTCATTTCAGCTGATGGGCGCATTTGCATAGGTTGAACAATGCAGAGGAAGGGGTTGAATGAGACAATTTATCAGTGTCTTTACTTACAACCCTGGGGGAGAAGAACAAAGAAAGTACTCCAAAATACCAGAAGAGCTGGGGAAAGAGTAGAAATCAAGAGAGGAAAATAAGCTGAAGTGATCACTGGTGTCAAATGTTGCAGTTTGTCTCATAATTACAGTTACTGTGTTCAGTGTTCATTTTCTCAGCAGGGTAATTTTTGAAGGATGTATTTTAACTTCTTCACTCTTTTGCTTACATTTCACCCATGCTGGCCTCTATTATTAATAAGATTATACAAATTTTAAGAATGTTGTAGATGGAGAAGGCCTTAGAAATCATTTACTTCAATCACTTAATTTTTCATAGATAAAAAGATGAAAGCCAAGTAGTTTGCCTCAAATTCCCAGCTAGCAGAACAGTGACAGACTCAATATTTTGGCCTCCTCATCAAAAGCTCTCTATTGCTCTAGAGCCTCATTCTCATTTCCTCTTTTCTTCTGTGTTTGTTCCCCACCCCCTTTCCTAAGGAGATAGTCAAAGGAATATGTTTCTTGATGATGAACAGAGCAGGATGCTTTTTGTAAGCAAATGATTAGGGAAGTGAATCACTAGTCATTGCAACTTTTTTTTTTTAAAGGAAAAGTAGGCTTTTGGGTGTGTTGAGATGACATTTAACATTTCCTTGAAACAATGTGTGCTTTTGTGTAGTCAGGTTTATTATAGTCATAAATCATGAGGACTAGTAAGGAAGGAAGATTCCATTTCCTTAGCTTTATTTTGTTCCCTCAAGGAGGGACTATAATGCAAAGGCCTTTATATCTCACTACTGCTAATAAAGGAAAGGCCAGATGATGTATTTTCTTTGCTATCTCCTACTCAGAGTTATATAGCATTTATCTCAGCCTTAGCTTTAATAGATAATATTTGTTCGCTTCATTACATTACATATGAGCAGAAAGGATGCAATCCTGAATCGTTTGGGTAGAAATCTTAAAAGCTATGTATTTGCTAAGAATGAAATTATTCATGTCTCTTTGAAACCTGAGGATTACAGGCATCAGACCAATGATTCAACAATAAGTTAAATAATCATAATAGCTATAACTAATTGCCTATTTATCTATCATTTCTTACTTTGTACCATGCACAGTTCTATAAACTCCTATTATTGTAATCTTCATTTAAATAAGAAAACTGAAGCACTGACAAGTTAAGTAACTTTTACAAAGCCACACAGTGAAATTCACTGTTAAATCAACAAATTATATATGAGTTCATTCAATTTCCCTTCATTTAATTTAAACTACTAAAAAGAAATGTTAGCATGCATAATAATTTCATGTAATTAATTTTCAATACAAAACTGATTACAGTGGCTTAATGAAAATTTGTAATATTAAAGACCTATGAGAAGCTTTTTAACACTTCTATAATATTTAATTCAAATTTTTATTAAAACTATACTACTATAAATATATCCTAAATAAATCAATAGGCAATATTATATTTAGGTTCTAAGATATTCATTATAGCATTATTTGCAATAGAAAATATTTGAATCATAAATGTTCATCCTTAGAGAACTATTTAAATGGAGTATGACATGTCTATATGTACCATAAGTAGAATATTATATAACCCTTTAGATGGTATTTTGAGAAAATGTTAATATCATAAGGTAATGGACATGATACAATATTGAGTAAAACAGTGATATTGAGTAATTATTGAATAAAATAAATTTTACATGCAATATAAACTGCATTGTGCAGACACATACACATCCAGAGAAAAGCAATGGAAAGAAATATACCAAAGAAGTTTTTGTTTTTTTTTTTTTTGAGACAGAGTCTGGCTCTGTCGCCCAGGCTGGAGTGCAGTGGCCAGATCTCAGCTCACGAGCTTACACCATTCTCAGCCTCCGGAGTAGCTAGGACTACAGGCGCCCACCATGTCGCCTGGCTAGTTTTTTGTATTTTTTTTTAGTAGAGACGGGGTTTCAACGTGTTAGCCACGATGGTCTCAATCTCCTGACCTCGTGATCTGCCCATCTCGGCCTCCCAAAGTGCTGGGATTACAGGCTTGAGCCACCGCGCCCAGCCTTCACCAAAGAAGTTTTGAGTGGTTATCACTAATGAGTAAATGGAACATTTTTGAGTATAGCTTTATAATTTTATCTTCTAATTTTATCCTGTGTACATAAACAATGAAATTTGCTTAAAATATTATTTATTCTTTGGCTTATTCTTAATAGAGTTGTTATTTCTGAATAAACTAAAGTAGTAGGTGTAAAAATGCTTCGTGAGAAATGTGTTGATCTTATAAAATTTATCTGACTTCTAGTTCCTATATGAAAAGTTTTCCTTAGAAAATAATATTTATAATTTCCAGGTTCAATATTTAAATAAAATTGCTCTATAATTATGAACTAAAAAGTGTAAAAGTTAAAAATTTGATTAAAGAAATTCTGTGAAATTTATGAAAATGTTATAGTTTTTTCTTTGATATAGAATATTTAAAATTTAGAAATATATAGACATTCTATGAAATGTAATTGATTATAAAACTCATATAATCTAAACATTTTTCTTTTTTGAGATGGAGTCTCACTTTGTTGCCCAGGTTGGAGAGAAGTGGTGTGATCTCAGCTTACAGCAACCTCCACCTTCCAGGTTCAAGCGATTCTTCTGCCTCAGCCTCCGAGTAGCTGGGATTACAGACACCTGCCGCCATGCCTGGCTAATTTTTAAAATATTTTTAGTAGAGGCGGGGTTTCACCGTGTTGGCCCAGCTGATTTCGAACTCCTGACCTCAAGTAATCCTCTGTCTCCCAATGTGTTAAAATTAGAGGCGTGAGTCACTGCGCCCGGCCCTTTCTCTACTTTTGAAACAAAATTCAAGTCATATGAAAGCAAAGTTCTGTAGGCAATTTAAGCTTTGTCAGTCATGTGTCAGGGAATTACCAAGAGTAGTTGCTCATTCACTTTCATCTATTAAACTGTCTGAAGCTGTCTTTCTTTTACAATGAGATTAATGATATGAATGATACTTCTGAAGAAAGTCAACATACATAGTTATTCAGGTAATGTGTAATACATTTTATATAATGATGGCTATTCTATTTTAAAAAGATTTTCTGCAGTTTAAAAAAAGCTTCATTATATAACTTATAACAAATGCATACTATTTTCCAGATAATAATATTAAAGTGAACATTCATTTCCTGGAACATTCTAGCTAACTAAAATTTTCCTAAACTTGCATAGAGAATATAACTTACAAATGTAACCCCACCAGAAAATATTTCCCAACTTATTTCTCCTTTTTTGCCAGCATTCCTGGTAAAACTGGTCAGACATACCAGAATCTAGAGATTTGAAAAGGTTGCTAACCGGCTCACCCAGATATCATAGCCAAGGTTTCCACAATTTATTTTAGGTTAATTTTAAATATGGGTTAAATATATTTTGCATGGTAAAGATTTCTGAGCTAGCTTGCTTTGTTCGTATCCTCTTTTTCCATTTCACTGCAGTCGTTCACCCACTAACTAAAACCGTAATTATCATTTGTTATATTAATGCCTACACTAAGGAGGTGAACACGTTAGTTTGACTCTGCAGGAGAAGGAAACATCTTCTTTCCATACGTCTGCATTAGCTACTGGGAGTCATAAAGGGTGATTTACTAATGTTTTGATGATTTAACACTAAGTTCACTTCAGATAGTCAAAAAGTTAATTGGCATTTAATTAAAGATCTGAATAAAATCATCCTGTTAGTTTGTGCCCAAATCATGTGTCTGGGGTCCAATATTCCTATTTAAGTTGTTGTAATTTCTCCTCCACATATCAATTAGTTGTCTAAAAGGTCTGTTTACTATCTTGGTTATCCAAAATAATGTGGCTCCTTTAAGGAGCAAAAGCTATTTACTCTTTGTAAACTTAGTGCATATCTCAGAGGTCATGGCCATTGATCAGTAAATATATGTTAAATAAATACAAATAAGTACGTGAGAGAATTATTTGCCTAATGGGCACTGAACTGATTAGATGTATTTAACTTTTGTGGGCATTTTACAAATTATAGCCTAAAATTGTAATTATTGACTATTGGAAATAATGGGAATACACTTAAATCTGCAATATTATGAAATATATTTTGGGTGGTTCTGCCTTGCCCAAGCCAAGTCCCAACAGAGACCTTTTGTGATACTCTTTTGATGTAATCCCATACTTGGGATTTGAGGTCAGCATTAATGTAAATCAAGTGAAATCTAGTAAAGAAAAATTAAAATGCTCCAATGCATTCTATATAAAATGATGAAAAATGTGGAAACTCAGGAAAAATTCAGACAGAAATATTTTATTTCAATGTAATGAATATTGATGTGAACCCTGCTGTGTGGACTTTCTGTTGAAAATGATATTAATTATATAACACAGCTTCCTATATATTAGTAACAAATAGGTTTTCTTAAAGGTGATAATTATGAAGCATAAAGTCACGAAATATCATGCAGGTTAGCCCAAAATAGGAGTGGTGAGTCAGGTTACATTTTTTTCTGCATCTTTACAAAGAAAACAAAGAATAATGTTGAGGCAGTTATCCAGACTACTTAAAAAAAAAAAAGAAAAAGATAAAAAGAAAAACCTTCTGATCATAGAAATGTGGATTTGGAATTCTTTATTTTTGAACCAGGTTTATTTATTAACAGCCTGTGTAACCTATACAAACAATGTAAGTGTTTGGTCTTCTCGCACTCTTAATTCTTACAGACTTAAATGATAAATACTAAAGTTGAATTCTGATTTTTGCATAGTCAGAGGATAATCAAATGTACCGATGAGGCACTCTAACTTCTTATTTTGTTTATTCCTCTAATTTTGCAATGAACGCTCATTAAGCATCAACTATATGTAAGAGGCAGAGTAACGTGTATATATATATATATATATATATATATTTTTTTTTTTTTTTTGCTGAAAAAAAAGTCAGCCTCATTACTAAAGGCTTAATCTTGAACTTTGCTGCATTTTATAATTATTTTGTGGACATAATTTAAATCCCTTTGATTTTTGCAGGAAAAATATGGGTCATGAAACACACTAAGTAAAGGAAAAGAAGATATGCATATACCATACAAGTATAGAAACATAAAACTGACCAAATGGAATAAAATCCACCAAGACTAGGCAGTGATTGGAAATAGACTGTGGAAATTCAATAATTGCTGGCCCTAGTGCTGTATTCACACAGGAATAATTTGTATCACTCTTGCACTGTTCCTACTTACATGATTTTGAGAATATTATCTAAATGCGCTGTTCTTCAGTTAGTTTCCTTGTAATTGATAAGTGGATATTCATAATCATCTCATCTGGTTCTGATATAGAATTGATAAAAATAAAACCTTTTTCAAATTATTGATACAAATTACACACTTATTTAATGTTTATTTCCTTTCATTTGCATCTTACAAGAGTCTTGGGATTTAAAAAAAAATGACATTTGAACTCACAAGCTAGTGCCTTTTGATTAGTCTCATATGAATGTTCAACTCAGTCATTACCCTTTTGAAATTTGTTTTTAATGTCTATTTTTAGCAAAAGCCATCTAATTCCAAAATTGAGAGCTGAAAGAAAATCTAATTATATTTAACTCTGCCATTTTACTAGGTGAGGAAAAGAACAAGAGGGTTTAAGTGACTTGACCAACATCACTAAACTAGTTAGTACCAGAGCCAGGACTTTAACTCAGCTCTTCTGAATTCACATGCATACCTTTTACACTATAGGATATGGTCACTTTACTGACAAAACTGCTGTTTAAAGTAGGATATTTGGATGGTTCTATTCTTACTAACTCTTCCATGTGTCAATGAATCAACATATTAGTCCTACTGACCATTTGACTAAATTTCAGCAAAGAGAAACAAATGTAATAAAATGTCTAGATTTTCTCAAAAAGAAAAATATTTCTGAGAGAGGTTATAAACTTCACTTCTTAATTAGTACTTTCTGTGAGAGTGGAGTTAGGGTTCTAACTTTCTGACTACATCTTTCAGGAGAGAAAAATTATGTAATATATACAAAGATGTCATTTATGATTACATACCATTGAAAACATTATTTGTTACATTCAGAGGGCATATATCTTCTACGTGAGGACTGAGGGTATTTCACATTTTATGATAAACATGCCCAGATTTAAAGGGCAAACAAAGCAGCCAAATTCCTTTTTAAAAAGCTTTTACTGTTTAACCTTGAGAGAAAATTAATTTCTGTGCATTTACTACAATTAAACTTATGAAGTGGGAAACATTTTTAAACATCCTTGTTTTACTCAAAATACGGGCACATGTGAAAAACAGTTCTCTTTGCCCAGTCCCTTAAATCCTTGCTTCAAGTTTCCAAACCTTGATTTGACTCTTTAGTCATCTGATCCAACACATTCCACAATAGTCTCCAAACTTGTATGACAGTCAAGACTGCATGAACATGCTGATTTCTCTTCAGAACGTTATTTATCTTTCCTTTAAATGGAATGATAGACATAGATAAAAGTGATAGTGAGAAAGATACATAGATTAGATAGAAATGTTATTGTCTTTTCCTCCATATCAGAGGATATTATAAAAATATATATTATAAAATATATATTATAAAATATATATTATAAAATATATATTATAAAATATATATTATAAAATATATATTATATATATATATAATATATATATATTATATATATATTATATATATATATATTATAAAAATAATAGAAGTTTAACCCACAACCTGTAGCAACCTACCCAGGAAAATAATACTCTTACCTATAATAAACAATTCAGAAACCAGCATGGTGTAAGAGAGACTTGCAGGAAGCCAAATTGCTGCCTTTATTGACAATATTGACAATGAAGAAAGCTAACGACAACTTCTGTAACAATTGACTCCAAATGGCCAGATCTTGATTAATAGCTGACAACTTTCCTAATTTTTGTCCTTGGTTTTAACTTAGAAACAATCACATAGGATGTTCTGCTTCCAGTTAGTCAGCATCCAGCTTCTCCACGCCAACAACCTCTAATCAGGGCATATCTGAAGCCTCTGTTTCGTTTCCCATTATACAGCCTGTACTTCTCTCTTTTTTTTTTCTTTTATAGAAAAATAAATAAAATAACCTATTAAACAAAAGACAAGCAAAATATTGAATAGTCATCTGAATATATAGGTCAAATAATATAATTCTAGCACCTTTATTTAGCTACATAACAGGGTTTACCAACACTAAGAGTCTGCACCTGTTCGTTCTCTGCATACATGGGTATGATATCTGCATCCTATTCCCTAAAAATCCTAGTGAAGCTTTTTCATAGGAAAATTTTCATTATATTTGATAGCACTGAGATGGCAAGCATCTTTATTTGATGCCAAGGGCAAAGACCATTCTCTGTATTCTCAGTAAAATGCCTCAGGCTTAACCCCTTGGCTCTTGCCTATGACCAATCCCAATAAGCTCAGATTTCATCTTGGTTTTCACGCACCGTGTACTGATACCAACTCATGAGATTAGTTGTGTAATTGTTATTTCTACCTCTCATCCTCTGTTCTTTCAGTACTGAGGTCCTGCTCTATGTGTTTAGATTGAGTGTCATTTTAGACCCAGAAATTATTGCCTGGATCTCAACTCCTGATCTTGGTTTGAGTGTTGCCCTTTCTTTTGGCCTGCAGATCAGTTTCATTTCCTGAATTGTTAAATTTGTGTGTGTGGTGTTGAAAGATTGAATATACAAATAACAATGGCCAAGACACATATAAAAATAATAGAAGTTTAACCCACAACCTGTAGCAACCTACCCAGGAAAATAATACTCTTACCTATAATAAACAATTCAGAAACCAGCATGGTGTAAGAGAGACTTGCAGGAAGCCAAATTGCTGCCTTTATTGACAATATTGACAATGAAGAAAGCTAACGACAACTTCTGTAACAATTGACTCCAAATGGCCAGATCTTGATTAATAGCTGACAACTTTCCTAATTTTTGTCCTTGGTTTTAACTTAGAAACAATCACATAGGATGTTCTGCTTCCAGTTAGTCAGCATCCAGCTTCTCCACGCCAACAACCTCTAATCAGGGCATATCTGAAGCCTCTGTTTCGTTTCCCATTATACAGCCTGTACTTCTCTCTCTGCCTTTCAGTCTTTGCGAAATGCTATTGATGGTGGCTGACTCTCTTGCTACAGCAGCCTCAGAATAGGCATTGCTTTTCTCATTTGTTTGGCCCTTATTTCCACATTTTATGTGTGCTTTGTGCAGATGCATGAGTTATGCAAGGAACACCAGACACACACACACACACGTACATATGTGTTAAGATAGGAGATTGACTTTTGTGGGAATGAAAGCTTAGTTTCCTGCTTAGAGTTGAGAATACAGAGACATTCAAATTTTTCTCCTTTTCACTTGTGACCAAAATGGACACAGAAGGTAGCTATACGTTTTACTTAGGAAATGTGTGGATATAACACACCCAGTTACAGGTAACCATGATAATTAGGGCAGAATGATAAGAGGTGTACCTTCCAATGACCCATCTTGAGGACTCTTGACCAACTATAATTGCTGAGCCACTTAATGTAGACCCCACAACCATTGTAATGAGGGTGCCATAACTACTTTCAAACTATTGAGTGTGGCGCCTATAAACCCCTCATTGCTTTTCTGTTTAGTGATCGTGGCTAATTGACTAGGATGAAGCTTCTTTACTTGGTTTAATCATGCGACAAACATTTATCAAGCATGTTCATAACGACTAGAAACTGTGGGTGAGTTAAACATATAACACTTTTGACATGTGCCCTCCAGAAATTTTTATTCTGATTTTCATTTGATATCCACATATGAAATATTAAGTAACAGAATAAGGCAATTATATGCCAGATGTCACAGGCAGTATATGATTAAGCCTCCAATTAAGACAAAACGGTGGTTAGGTTTCTTAATTGCTACAAAAGTATATCAACATCTCAATATCTCTCGGATGGGCGCAGTGGCTCATGCTTGTAATCCCAGCACTTTGGGAGGCCAAGGCAGGCGGATAACTTGAAGTCAAGAGTTCATAACCAACCTGGCCAACAGGGTGAAGCCCTGTCTCTACTAAAAACACAAAAATTAGCCTGGTGTGTTGACACACGCCTGTAATCCCAGATACTCAGGAGGCTGAGGCAGGAGAATCACTTGAACCCTGGAGGTGGAGGTTGCAGTGAGATGAGATTGTGCCACTGCACTCCAGCCTGGGTGACACAAGACTCCGTCTCAAACAAACAAAAAATTTTCATTTGCTCCTAGTAAGTCCAAGTGTAAGCTCACCAAGGCCTTGTCATAGAATGCACTCATCTGCTCTTATCAGACATATAGCTAAAAGAAATTTTATTTACAGGACATATTGGAAATACATGGTTAATCCATTTTGTGTTAGTTATTTCTATGGTCTATACTTTCAAGCCAGTCCACTGTGATAACGTATGCTTGGCCTGCTCAAAGAACCATGTTCCCTGATGATTTGCAGATGAATATTAAGGTATATATGTTTATTCAAGAGGGCTATAAGGAGTAACCACACAAAACCATTATATTAGCTACAGGATATTATTCAGTAATCTGTTCATGATATTTCTTAGTTTCTCCTTCATAAAATTCTACAGAAGAAAATTATTTCAGAGACTGATATTATACAAATTATTTTGCTGAGTATCAAGTGAGTTTCTTATTTTCCAATAATAATATAACTGACACTATCTCCTCCCTCTAATTATTGCTGTCAAGAAGTTAGGCGCAAACTTTGAACATTTAATTAGTAAACATACTAATTCATATGTTATAGGAAATGAAGTTTGGTAAAGGAGAAAGGAAGGTATAAGAAACGAAGTGAGAGAAAGGAAGAAGGAGAGTAACCTTTTGGCTCCTGATGCTCACCTTTGACCTTTAGTATTCCAAATATATTTTGGAAATGATGCTTTGCCTCTATATATGCTTTTATTGATAGTTAAAATTTTAAGCATTCAACTTAGTTCAGTGTATTACTTCCTCAGATGGAAATTATTCAATTTGCCTTCTCTTACCTAATGTACACACAAAATAATTATAAAAATCCACTTCCTGGGCATAAGCGTTCAAGATCTGAGGCTGTTTCTACTTAATTAATATTGGCATAAAAATATGTGAAAGATTGAGCATATAGGTTGATAATTATCAATGCTTCCAGCTAGGACTGATCAATATGACATATGAGGAATAATCATTGGACTTGTGAGGAGTATTAAATAGTTACTGCTTAGCTTCCTCTTTTATCCAGCAGCATCTAAGTGATTTATATATCACAAAAACTTTTATACTTTCTTTAGTAAACATGTTTCATTTTCATATTTTAACAGAGTTCTGCTCTAAGGATAGGATAGGAAACAGATTTTACTGAGTGCCAATCGTGGTCGAGTCTTGCGTAGAAACATTTTTTATTCAACTTAATGAGGTAATAAATATTTTCATTTTAAAGAAAGGAAAAGTATGATGAAAACATTTTCTCAAATCACACAGTAAGTGAAAGAGACAAGATTCAAACACAAGTTTATGTAATTTAACAAATCCATGCTCTTTCCTGACATGTCCTGCCTCTCTTATTGAATATTTTTATGACAGTCTATCACTTTAGTGTATGCTTAAGATGCTTCTTCACCTATTGACTCATTATTTTTGAGAAAAAATGACTGTCCCTCCACTTATTAATTCCTTCTTTTCATAAGGAACTTTTGGGTGTCTATTATGTTTTATATACTGTGACAGATGCTTGGAATACAAAATGAACAAGCTTGTTTCATCATGGCGATATTAGTAACAGCAGTTGGTCTAATTCTGACTTCAGTGATTCCATTTCCACATGCTTAAATCTTTCTTCTTAGGAAGAGAAGTGATTAAACATGACAATTTCATTTTCACATTTTGCAGCTAAGCTGCTATTGTGCACCCTCTTAGAGATGTATCTACTTCAGAGAAGATGAACTGATGTGAACACTTAGATGTTCAAATATTAAACAAGGATTTACAAGGTACTTCAGGATTAAATATGCAGAGTTGGAACTCCCTCGGGTTCTCAGAAATTTGTTGGTTTAAAGAAACAGTGCCATCAGATAGACAACTTTATTAAAGAAAAGGTAAAATTCTACATGCATTCTCCTTCCAGAGATTATTGAAATATAAATTTATTCGTGACTGTACTGTAGATATTTAAGTAAGTTCATCAGTCTATGATTAACATTTAGCTGAATCTTTTACTGATGCCACATGTACTTTATGACTTAAAAGAGACAACAACAATCATTTCATACATTGTTCTTGGCTACCTTCTGCTCTTCTCACACTGGCAATTATACAGGACACACAAGTGTAGCTCTAGATCATAGGCACAAATCACCAGATGACGAAAGTTACAGCACTAGTAGATGGATAGCTGCATGGAGCAGCATTGTTGAATATATTTACTTACTGTGAAGGTCACAATAGGTATCTGTCAGGAAAAAAAAAATGTATATTTAAGCTGAACTGTGATCAGCCTTGAATATATAAATCAAAAAATTATCACAAATAGTTTTTGTTAAAATTCAAGGCAAAAAGGAGATAATATAATGTGCTCTTTTGAGGAAGGTTAGTAAATAATTGAGAAAAATAATGTTTTCTACCACAGATATGCAGGTGAAGGCAGTGAACCACAGACCCATTTTGCCACATTTAAAACATTGCTTGACTGCAAATTTAAAAAATACAATGCTATGCTTTTATCTTTAAGAGTCTGAGGATATGCAGACTCTTACTCTGAATCCTACTTTTATTTATCTAATCCTCCTTTTAGTTAGAAAGAAGAAATAAATGAGAAAACTGCACGGGAACTATATATTTATTCAACCAGTCACTGACAAAATCTGTACTAGAAAGTGATCTCTGCTCTTATTTCAGTGTTATCACTGTAGGAAAGTAGAGGCATGGCCGTAGATAATTACTTAAATATGCTTCAAATAGATAGGTGTTCTCCTAGGAAAATCTGGCCAATTGCTCGCTCAAATAATTTCATTGCATATACTCATTGTGCTGATAATTTACATACAGAGTAATATTTTTGTCCATTTTAAGTGATTCTATTAAGTCAACTGCAGGTTGCTAAATTACAATGTGTAATTTTGTAACAAAAGTCATTTTCTTTCTTGGTTCGTATGCATATGGTACAATTAGATTCAGTGAAATAATTCCAAGGTATTCTAGATATTAAAGTTTGCAATTTTATACCAAGTATTTTTTCTTATTGTTCTTATACCTGCTTTCTAACCAATGATGTGCAATATTGGGTAATATATTATAGTTCAACTCAAGCTTTCATAATCTTCCTTACATTTTAAAAAAAATTACGAGTTTTCATATTGATTAGAACAAAGCTAGAAAATTATCCTTAACCAGTGTAATCTATCCAATTCTCCCCCTCAATCACCATAACATGATGTACCAATACATCTCCTGATAGTTGATTATGTTGATTGTCGATCCAAAACAAATTGAAACTTACTTATAACCAGGCTGAGGAAGGCTGTTTTATAAAAAACAAGCTAGAAAAATAATTTTAAAAATTATTTTTCTCAAAATAACATACTATTATTAAATATTCTATACATTTTATTGTCAAAGTTAAACAATACAAGTCAAGAAGTTCAAATCATCCCAAAACAAGACCCAGAGAAAATCATTGCAACATAGTTGATACCTGCCCTTACAGAAAACACAATTCCTGAAATTTATCTATATCTATTGTATTTCTATCAATAGTCAGATATCTTTCACGTTAATGAGGTACTCATTTTTCTGTTGTTTCCCTGCTCACTAGGAGCCTGACTCTCTAGTCTTCCTTTGTCTCCAATACTACACTAACTTCTCCAGTCACTAGTAACTTATTCCTACATTTTAAAATAACTACAAGAGTATAATTGTAACACAAAGGATAAATACATGAGGGAATGGGTACCCCATTTTCTATGTGATTATTACACATTGCATGCTTTATCAAAACATCTCATGTACCCCATAAATATATATACCTACTCTGTATTCACAAAAATTAAAAATTTCAAAAAATTATCTCTGCATTGAAATCCTACAGAGACACCCCTGCATCACCCCTATTTTCATGTCAACATCAATCAGTGGCTTTTTAATCATTTATAATAGGTCAACTTTAATCTTAATTTTTTAAGTATCCTATGTTTTCTATTTTAAATTAATTTTTTATGTATGCTATTTATTTTTTCTTAGGTCTTATTGATCTTCCTCACAAGGCAGTAAGCTTGGTAAGGGCAAGGAGCACTCACACTCTGTCATTGCACTGTCTATTGTCATTTTTAAAGGCTGCATGGTATTTATGTATGTGTGTGGATGTCTGTGTGTATATAATTTCTAAAAAAAAAAAAAAAAAAATCCTAACAAAGACTTTTCCTTCCATAAAGATGGGTTGAGCATACTTTTCTCAATTTCCACCACTAAGCATAGCTATATTACATATTAATATTTAGTATCAAATACATTATGTATTATTACATATTAAACATTTTTAAGAAAACTTGAAAGTGGGAGAAAAGTCAAAAGTCAATCAAAAGTCAAACAGGCTAGGAACTTCAGAATTCAAATCATAACACAGTGGTCAGTTTCTTGAGTTTTCTTGGTCTCACATATCCTATATTTGCCACTGGAGAAGCCAGTAACCCAGATAAAGCAATAGTGTAAAACTCTGAAAATTAACTAAAAGCTTATAGCAACCTAGACAGTGTTTATTCAATAAAAGCTGCCAAAAATCAAAGAGCAGCAACATTTGTGTAATTTTAACTGATCCTAGTTCCATCTCCGGTTCCACAGTTTATTGGTAACCTTGAAAAATAACAGCCTACCTTCCTCATATAGGTAGTGGAGAGAGCAGAATGAACTTAGTTCTATCTGGTGACTTCTAGAAGGCCCACTCAGAAGGCTTGCGTTTACCTCACATAACTCAGAACTCACCTAATAAAGCTGTTGCCTGAGGGAATTTGTCAAAAATACTTAAATGCTAATGTTTCAGTTGCTATTACATCAGGTAATGAAGAACACTGGAACAAAACAATGGATTAATCAAAAATATTAGGAGGAAAATCTATGGGCGAGATGGTTTAGTAAATAAAAGCTCTTAAAGTTCTGGCGTATTTCTGGGAGCCTAGAATGTCAATTAGAATGCTTGAGGTTCTGTCCTTCCTGCGTGGTCAAGAAAGAACTGGGAAAGCCCTACATGTCACCTTTGGCAGACCTTGAGGATTTGTGCAACCAGGAGCTGAAGGCTAAGGCAAAGTTGTAAATTGCCTAGCTGAGTGTTGAGGGTGTAATTCAGCACTCACACAGACACAGACACAGGCACACACACACACAGCCTATAGAAAAAGATAGGGTTATTTTGGGTCTAGGCATTTAAGAAAATCTTTGCCTATTTTCATTGGCTGACCATTAGATAATTAAACATTGGCTTTGGTGGCCTCACATGACAGTAACACAAATTTTCCAGAATTCGTTCAGAAAAGCCAGCAAACAAATAACAATGACTGCAGAAAACAGTAACAAACCCCAAGGAGGGCGAGACACATCATAATCAAACTGTTAAAAGCCAAAGGCAAAGACAATATTGAAAGCTGTAAAAGAGAAGTAACTCAAGTACAGAACATCGTCAATAGCTGATTTTTACCAGAAACTATGGTGTCCACAGGCAGTGGGATGATATAACTAAAATGTTAAAAGAAAAAATAAAACCCATAAACCTACAATATATCCAATAAAATTGTCCTTAAAAAGGAGAAACTAAGATATTCCAAATAAGAAACCATATGAGCTAACAAATGTCTCCTACAAAAAATTGCTAAATGAAGTCTTTCAGGCTGAAATGAAGGGACATATGGTAGTATGCTCAATACACATAAATAAATAAAGAACATCGGTAAGCATAACTACTTAACATAAAATACTGCCTTAATAGCCTTTGTATTATTTTTCTTATTTAAAAGATAACTGCATATATCAATAATTACAAATATATGTTGATGGACACACAATGTATAAAGATGTAATTCATGGAAATAAAATCATAAAAATGAGAAGAAAATTAAAATAGATCTAGTACAAAAGAGGAAAATAATGGAAAATTTGAAGAACAAGAAATAAGATAAACAAAAACAAATAGCAAAATAATAGGAATAAGTCCTTCCCTGTAAGTAATTATGTTCAGTGTAAATAGACTAATCTTTCTAATTAAAAGGCAGAGATTGACAGTATAAATTAAAATTAAAATAAAAAGAACATTATCCAACTATGTGCTGCTTATAAGAGATTCAAAATTTAAAGACACAAATAGATTAAAAATAATGATAAAAGATATTCTAGGTAAGACATAACCACAAGACACCTGGAATGAATATAATATAGCTCAGAAAAAATAAAATTTAAGACAGAAATTTTACTCGAGACATAAAATGACATTATAAATAAAAGAATCTGTTAATCAAGAAACTATAAGAATTATCGATATACATACAGTTAAAAACAAGGTCTCAAAACACATGAAGCAAAAACGTACATAATTGAAAGAAGAAATATTTTAACATTAATAGATGGAGACTTTAATACCCCACTTTACATAATGAATACAACTAGAGGGGCAGGATCAACAAAAATATTAAAACTCTGAGAAAAGTAAAAACCAAGATAAAGTAACAGAGATCCATAGAAAACTCCAACTAACAATAGTAATATGCCTATTCTGCATTACAGACCATGTACTAGGCCACAAAACAAGTAACAATACATTTAAAACCACTGAAATTATATAAATAATGTTCTCTTACCACAATGGAAATAAATTAGAAATAAATTATAGAAGAACATTTGGGGACTAACAAATAACTGAAAATTAAACAACATATTCATAAATAACTAAAGTTTCCAAGGAGAAATCACAAAGAAAATTATAAACTACTACTTGTTTGGGCTGCTATAAGAAGAATACCATAGACTGGGTATTTGAATAACATTCGTTTCCTACTGTTCTGGAGGGTAAGATGTTTGAGATCAAGGTGCCAACATGGTTGGGTCCTGGTGAGAGCTGTCTTACTGATTTTCTCACATGGCACAAAGTGATAGAAATAGAAAACAAGCTCTCTGTGTCCCTTTTTATAAGTGACTTTTTAGTCCATTTTCACACTGCTATAAAGAGCTACCTGAGACTCAGTAATTTATATGTAAAAAAAAAAGTTTAATTGGCTCACAGTTCTGCATGACAGGGAGGCTTTAGGAAACCTACAATCATGGTGGAAAGTGAAGGAGAAGCAAGGCATGTCTTACATGGCAGAGGAGACAGAGAGAGAGTGAGGGGGGAAGTGGCAACCTTTTAAACCATCAGATCTTGTGAGAACTCACTATCACAAGAACAGCATGGAGGAAACCATCCCCAGGATCAAATCACTTCCCCTCAGGTTCCTCCCTTGACACATGTGGATTACAATTCAAGATTAGATTTGGGTGGGACACAGAGTCAAGCCATATGAGGCACTAATCCTATAGAGAGGATTCTACCCTCATAAACTACCACTTATGAAAGGTTCCATCTCCAATTCTACCACACTGGGGATAGGGCTTCAATATATAAATTTTGGTGGGAAACAAACATTCAGCCCATATAAAAATCTTTGAGATAAACAAAAAGTGAAAACAAAATATACAGAAATATATGAGATATAGAGAAAGCACTGCTCAAATGAAAATTTACAAGAAGACAGATTTCAAATAATCTAACCATCCACTTTAATAAAGCAGAACAAAGAGAAAATTGAACACAATACAAAGAAATAATTTTGTTCTCAACCACAAACATGGTAAGTATGTGAGGCAATGCATATGTTAACAAACTCGACTAAAACATTACACAATATATCCCTATTTCAGATATGTTCCACAATATATAAAATTATGTCAATTAAAAATATTTTTAAAGATGGTTTGTTTAATCAACAAAATTCAGAAATCTTCAACTAGGCTGACCATGAAGAAAAGAGAAGAATCAAATTATTAACTTTAAAAATGAAAATGTGGGCATTATCATGGACCATAGAAACTGATTATAGAATAATGCTATTAACAATTAGAAAACTTAGATGAAATAGACAAACTCCTAGAAACACACAAACTACCAAAACTGATTTGAATAGAAATAGACAATATGAATATATTTATAATAGAATATTAAATGAGTAATAAAGAACTTCCCAACAAAGAAACACTCAGGGGCGGATGCAATCACTGGTTAATGCTACCACACATTTAAAGAAGAATTAATACCAATCCTTCTCAGCAAATACAGAAAAAGATGCTCAACATTATTAGTCATTAAGCAAATGCAAATGAGATTCATAATTAGATACCACTTCATATCCACTAGGATGGGTATGAAAATTAATGATAATAACAATCATTAGCAAGGTTGTGGAGAAATTCGAACGCTCTTAGATTGCTGGTAGGAATATAAAATGTTGCAGCACTTTAGTCAACAATTTGGCATTTTCTCAAAATTTAAATCAGATGACCCAGGAATTTCACATCCACAAATACACCCAGGAGTATTAAAATAGTATGTTCACTTAAAAATTTATAGGCCAAAGTGTACAAACCTGGAGTTATGCAGGATAAAAATAAATCTATAGAGTTAATGCACAGCATGAGTATGATAGTTTATAATGCTGTATTTTATACTGAAAATTAGTTAAGTGAGTAAATATTAGATGTTCTCACCCATAGAAAAAGAAGGTAACTATGGAAGATAATAAAGAGGATAATTTTCTTGATTGTAGATATCATTTCACTACATATTGTATATAAAAACATGTTATACACCTTAAATATATAAAATAAAAAGAATTATCTTAAAATACCAATAACATTAAATGTTATTTCCCTAAACATACCAATTAAAAGGTAGAAATCAACAGCTAGAAAAAAAGCACATGACCCAATTATATGTATTTCTGTATTTAAAAAAAACTCATTTCAGGTACAATGGTGTCCGTAGGATGACAATAAATGTTGGAAAAAATTGCCCATGCAAACAGAAGTAAGCAAGAATGTCTATGTTAATGTGAGTTGAACTTTACTTCACAGAAAAGACAATTACCAAGATAAATAGGTCCATCCACCAAGGAAGTATAAGCAATCTTACAAGTGAATACACTGAACAATAGACCTACAAAATATGTGGAAAAAAAAAAATGAAAGAATAGAAAATTCCAGAATACTGATTGGAGGAGACTTCAACACCCCACTCAACAGTTGATATATGTAGATAGAATATTAGAAAGGATGAACTAAACATCATCAACCAATAAGATCTAATCAACACTTAAGGAATATACAACAGCAGAATGTGCATAGTATTAATGCATTCATGAAAAATGTCCAAAATGGAACACATCTAAATCACAATTGATGCATCAACAAATGTCAATGATTTGCAATAATATAGTTTGTATTTTCTAATCACAGTGAAATCAAACTAGGGAACAATAACAAAAAGAGAACAGCTAAAACTCCAAACACTTGGAAAATAAGTAAGATACTTTTTTTTTTTTTTTTTTTTTTTTTTTTTTAGCATTTTACTGTGTTTATTCAGGCTTTATAATATCACAATTTGACCTATCTTCTGAAAATATTAGAGACATCCAAGTCAGGTATGACAAAATTACATTTTAAAAAATTATAATTTACAATTTAATATCTTAAAGTCTATTTAACCAATGTCATTGGAGAATTAAGTTTGCTAATATAGAGTGACCCAAACATATGTCACCAAAATACTTTCTCTGTAAACCATGAAATCCTCATTTTGACATTAATTTTGTGATGTATAGTCAACAGTAGTATGATGAAAGAATTTGGAATGGATTATTTTGTTGTTTAAAAACCTGTACTGAAAACAATGTAATGAATATTGAAGTATGAACAAATTGCTATAATGCTACTGCTGCTGCTGCTCAAAATTATAATGATGCCTAAACTTATTAGCATTCACTACCTACCTGGCCCTGTTCTAAGTGTCACACACACATATACATATATATTTATACTTCTTTACTTTGTTAGTGAGTACATACACTATGTAGAGACAACTAGCTTCTAATGAAAATAAGATACTTCTAAATAATACACAGGCCAAAGAGGAAATTGCAAAAAATAAATAGCAAAACTTCATAGAACTGAATGAAAATACAAGATATCAATGTATGTAAGACATAGCTATAAAATGTATATAACTAAAGAGCAAAATTTATATCACTAAAAACTTACATGAGGAAAGGTCTCAAAACAGTAACATAATAACTTAGGAAACTAGAAAAAAAAGAGGAAAATGAACCCAAAGAAAGCATAAGAAAGAAAACAATGGATGCAGAAATCAATAAGGTCAAAACTAGGAAAACAATAGAGAAAATCACTGAATCAAAAGTTTGATTCTTATGTCAAAATAAATAAAATTGGTAAATCTCTAGAAACATTGACAAATTAATAAGAATAAAGACATAAATCAAATTGGGGAAGTGAAGAAGGGATATCATGACAGAATCCACATCCATTTCAATTGCTTGAAAATCAGAAATTCCTCAAAAGTAATCAAAATTGAAGAAATGATCTGAAGAGTCCTATTACCTGTAAAGAAATTGAATTTGTACTTTAAAACCTTGTAAGTAGAAATATCTGGGCACATATGCATTCACTGAAGAATGCACACAAACATTTAATGATAAATTGATAAAACCAATTTTACAAAATCTTTTTCAGAAAAGAACACTAAGAAATGCTCCCCAACTCACATGAGGGCTTACTACTACCCTAAATGTAAAACCAGTGAAAGACAGTCCAGAAAATGAAAAAAATTAAATAACTCCCAGAGACTTAAATCTAAAAATCTTTAAGACAATATTAACAAATCAGATCTAACAATGTGAAAAAATAATACACCGTGAACAATTGGGCTTTCTTCCAGGTGTGTAAAATTGGTTTCACATTCAAAAGTGAATAAATAGAATTCACCATATCAACAGGCTATACAAGAAGATTGTCATTATAACCAACTGACACAGAAACATCCCTTTACAAAATTTAAAACCTTCTCAATACAAAAATCTTAGCAAACTAAGAATAAAAAACTTCCTCAAGTTGATAAGAGTATCTACAAATGCCCAGGACCAGACAGATTCACAGCCAAATTCTACCAGAAGTACAAAGAAGAGCTGCTACCATACCTTCTGAAACTATCCCAAACAAGAGAAAAAGAGGAACTTCTTCCTAACTCATTGTATGAGGCCAGCATCATCCTGATAACAAAACCTGGCAGAGACATAACAAAAAAAGAAAATTTCAGGCCAATATCCCTGATGAACATTGATGCAAAAATCCTCAATAAAATACCAGCAAACCGAATCCAGCAGCACCTCAAAAAGCTTATCCACCACGATTCAAGTAGGCTTTCACCCTGGGAAGCAAGGCTGGTTCAACATACACAAATCAATAAAAGTAATCCATCACATAAACAGAACCGATGACAAAAACCACATGATTATTGATTATCTCAATAGATGCAGAAAAGGCCTTCGAAAAATTCAACCACCTTTCATGTTAAAAACTCTCAATAAACTAAGTATTGATGGAATCTATCTCAAAATAATAAGAGCTATTTATGACAAACCCACAGGCAATATCATATTGAATGGTCAAAAGCTGGAAGCATTCCCTTTGAAAGTCGGCACAAGGCAAGGATGCCCTCTGTCACCACTCCTATTCAACATAGTATTGGAGGTTCTGGCCAGGGCAATCAGGCAAGAGAAAGAAATAAAGGTATTAAAATAGGAAGAGAGGAAGTCAAACTGTCTCTCTTTGCAGATGACAATCGTATATTTAGAAAATCCTATCCTCTCAGCCCCAAAACTCCTTAAGCCAATAAACAACTTCAGCAAAGTCTCAGGATACAGAGTTGTGTGCAAAATCACAAGCATTCCTATACACCAATAATAGACAAATAGAGACCCAAATCATAAGTGAAATCCCATTCACAACTGCTACAAAGAGAATAAAATACCCAGGAATACAACTTACAAGAGATGTGAAGGACCTCTTCAAAGAGAACTACAAACCACTGCTCAAGGAAATAAGAGAGGAAACATACAAATGGGAAAACATTCCATGCTCATGGATAGGAAGAATCAATATTGTGAAAATGGCCACACTGCCCAAAGTAATGTATAGATTCAATGATATCACAATTAAGCTCCCATTGACTTTCTTCACAGAATTAAAAAAAATTACTTTAAATTTCATATGGAACTAAAAAAGAGCCTGCAGAGCTAGGACAATCCTAAGCAAAAAGAACAAAGCTGGAGGCATCATGCTACCTGACTTCAAACTATACTACAAAGCTACAGTAACCAAAACAGCATGATTCTGTTACCAAAACAGATATATAGACCAATGGAACAGAACAGAGGCTTCAGAAATAACATCACACATCTACAACCAGCTGACCTTTGACAGACCTGACAAAAACAAGCAATGGGGAAAGGATTCAATATTTAATAAATGATGTTGGGAAACCTGGTTAGCCATATGCAGAAAACTGAAACTGGACCCCTTCCTTACACCTTATACAAAAATTAACTGAAGATGGATTAAAGACTTAAATGTAAGACCTAAAACCAGAAAAACCATAGAAGAAAACCTAGGAAATATCATTCAGGACATAGGCATGGGCAAAGACTTCATGACTAAAATGTCAAAAGCCATGTCAACAAAAGCCAAAATTGAAAAGGGGATCTAATCAAACTAAAGAACTTTCACACAGCAAAAAGAAACTATCATCAGATTAAACAGGCAACCTACAGAATGGGAGAAAATTTTTGTAATCTATCCATCTGACAAAGGGCTAATATCCAGAATCTACAAGAAATTTAAACAAATTCACATACACACACACACACACACACACACAAAATCAAAAAGTGGGTGAAGGATATGAACAGACACTTCTCAAAAGAAGACATATAAGTGGCCAACAAACATGAAGAAAAAAGCTCATCATCACTGGTCATTAGAGAAATGCAAATCAAAACCACTTTGAGATACCATCTGATGCCAGTTAGAATAGTGATTATTAAAAAGTCAGGAAACAACAGATGCTGGAGATGATGTGGAGAAATAGAAACACTTTTACATTGTTGGTTGGACTGTAAATTAGTTCAACCATTGTGGAAGACAGTGTGGCCATTTCTCAAGGATATAGAAGCAGAAATACCATTGACCCAGCAACTCCATTACTGAGTATATACCCAAAGGATTATAAATCATTCTAATATAAAGACACATACACACGTATGTTCACTGCAGCACTATTCACAATAGCAAAGACTTGGAACCAACCCAAATGCCCGTCAATGATAGACTGGATAAAGACAACGTGGCACATATACACCATGGAATACTATGCAGCCATAAAAAGGATGATTTTGTGTCCTTTGCAGGGACATGGATGAAGCTGGAAACCATCATTCTCAGCAAACTAACACAGGAACAGAAAACCAAACACCGCATGTTCTCACTCATAAGTGAGAATTGAACAATGAGAACACATGGACACAGGGAGGGGAACATCACACACTGGATCCTGTCAGGGTGTGGGGGGCTAGAGGAGTGATAGCATTAGGAGAAATACCTAATGTAGATGACGGGTTGATAGGTGCAGCAAACCATCATGGGACATGTATACCTATTTACAAAACCTGCACGTTCTGCACATGTATCCCATAACTTAAAGTATAGTATAAAAAAAGGGTATCTACAAATGCCTATGGTAAACATCATACTTAATGACGAAGTATTGAATGCATTTTCTCTTAAATTGGGATGTGTATATTCGGAACATATGAATTTCTGGAAAATCAAAATCATGGAGATAGCAAAAAGATCAATGGGTGCCAGTGGTTAGAGGAAGGGCAGGGGGATGAATAGATAGGTATACAGGAGTCTTAAGGTAGTGAAACTACTCTTTATCTTATTATAGTGATGGATGCATGTTATCCCAGATATTTCCAAATCCATAGAACATACAACATCAAGAGTGAGCCTATACTGTGTACTCTGGGCGATAATGATGTGTCAGTGTTGGCTCATCAGTTGTAACAAATGCACTATTCTATTGGTGGATGCAGTTAATAGTTGATTGAATGTCATTTTGTGCCACATGGCCATATTTGATGAAGAATTTGTGTTTAGACATTGTTGGTGAGAAAGTAAATTAGTTAAACCTCTATGGAAAATGGTATGGAGAGTTCTCAAAGAACTAAAGACCTTTTTAACCCAGCAATCCTACTACTGAGTGTCTATACAAAGGAAAAGGAATCATTCAAACAAAAGACACCTGAACTTGTATGCTCATTGCAGCATTATTTACAAAAGCAAAGCCATGGAACTAATCTAAGTGTCTTTAAATGGTTGACTGTATAAAGAAAATATGGTATATATACAACATGGAATAGTAGTCAGTCATAAAAAAGAATGAAATCATTTCTTTTGGAGCATGGATAGAGCCGGAGGCTCTTTTCCTAAGTGAACTAAGAAAACCAAATACCACATGCTTTCACTTAAACATGGGTACACAAAATGATAACAACAGAAATAATAGACACAGGAGACTCTAGAAGAGGGGAGGGCATGAGGGGTATGAGAATTGAAAATAACCACTTGTGTATAATGTTCACAATTTGGGTAATGGGTACACTCAAAGACTAATCCCCACCTATATGCAATATATCTATGTAACAAACCTGCATATCTACCCCCAAATCTAAAATGTTAAAAATAATTTTTATTTAAAATATATAAACAACACTCCACATTTATTTAAAACAAAAATATTCTGTTAGAAAATGAGCAAAATAAATCAACATACTTCTCACTTTAGAAGATATACAGGTGGAAAAAAGCACATACAAATATGTGTGATATCATTTGCCATATGATTCAGCAATTGCACTGTTAGGCACTTATTCTAGATAAATGGAATCTTATGGTCACAAAAAAACCTATATAGAAGTGTTCATAACAGATTTACTTGTAATAGGCATAAACTGGAAACTTTAATAAGTGAATGTTAAAAAAAAAACTTTGGTATTCCCATGTCATGGAATACTATTTAGCATTAAAAAGGCTATTGATATGCACGACAGCATATATAGATCCAGGTTCAAAAACTATGTTGACTATAAAAAGCCAATCTTAAAATAATACACTATTAGTCTACCTTTGCAGCATTCTTAAAATGACAAGATAGAGATGAAAATAGATTAATGGTTGACAGGCGTTGGATGTGGTGGTGGGGAGGTGGTGGGGGGTGGTGGCCGTGGCTATAAGAAAAACAGGTGGGACAAAATGATTTTGAAACATACTCACATGATGGTCACATAAATGTAACCATGATAAAATAGCTTAGTAGGAAACAGCCACATACATGCGCGCACACACACACACACACACACAATTAGTGCATGTAAAACTAATTGGTCTGAATAAAGTCAAATGATTTTCATGAATGTCAATGTCTTTGCTGTGACTTATAGCATATTTAAGAAAGATGCTTCAAATTTTGAGTAAATTGGGTGAATGGTATAGGAATCACTCCATATTATTTCTTATAACTATGCATGAAACCACAATTATCGCAAAATTAAAAATGAAAAAGAAAATAGAAACAAAACAGCTAAGTGGTTCACTTTATTTAGGGATCATAAAAAATGTAGAATAATCTGAGTTTTATTCCAGTTCTAGTATTAGAAAAATCTGTTTTTGAGTTATATAGTTCTTTAAGTACATGGACACACATCTAATTTTTTTTTCATTTCTACCACTGCAGACTTGATTGTTAAAAGCATTGTTCTGAATAAGTAATTTTATCTGAAGAGAAATGAATATTCTTTATGTAATTTAATTTCATTTGCAGAAAATACTACAGGTGTTCTATTTAACTCATACTATTTCAAAACAGTATCTGTATTAGTACCTGACATCCTGATTCCTTAGTACTCAAACTGGTATGCTTGAAAATTGAAGTTTCATTTAATCTTTAAAATTTACCAATTTGCACCTGCATGAAATATCTAAGACATCCTATTCAGAGTATAAGGTTCTTACTCATCATTAAGTGGGCATATGGGCTGTCTATTCTCCCTATTCCTTTACACTGATGCATGTTCTGCAAGAGATTCTGAAATGCTATGTTAAATAATCATAAAAAAATTTTTTTAACAAAATGCATAAGTTTCTTGTATCTAAATTACATCTAAGGCCGTGACCTCCAGTATCTTTTTGATGTTTCTCTACACGCTTCTACTCAGGCTTGAAACTCTGAAGCACAGTTGTTATTACAGTATTTTTTCATTTTACTTTTTATTCTAAGCATGTAAGATTGAGAAATATGTTTTGGTGCCAACGCTTTTGAAGCAATGAGGACTACAAAGGCTTCTTTATAACCAAAATCATGAGGCTGACCTTTATTAATCATGTAGCAGATGATAGTCACAGGATTGCTTTATTTAGGGTAATTTATTAGTTTGAACACAAAAGTACCTGAATTCTACAACAATAAGTCAAATACATCTGAATTCAATGGCTTTGGTGTGAAAAAAGAACCCAGAGATTAATCTTCCCATGTAATTTAATTTATCATGCATTTCTTGTGTGCTTTCTGCATGCCAGACACTGTGCTAGGCACATAAATAGTAAAATAGTAAAAGGTCTGGTCCCTAATCTCCAAATATTTAGCAAATAGTTTCGATATTTGACCCATCCAAATTATGTGCTGAAATTTGATCCCCAATGGGCCTAATTGCAGGTGTTCAGGTCATGGGGCAAATTCCTCATAATTAACTTGGTGCCATCCTTCTGGCAATAAGTGAGTTCTTGCTCTATTAGACTTTGGGAGAGCTGGTTGTTAAATAAAGCCTGGCACACCTTCCTCCCCTCTCTCTCTCTTGCTTTCTCTGTCTCCATGTGGTCTCCACATACTGGCTCCCCCTCTTCTGCCATGAGTGGAAGCAGCCAAGGCTCTCACAAGATGCGATAGCCAGCAACGTTCTTCTACAGCCTGCAGCACTGTGAGCCTAATAAACCCCTTTTCTCTATAAATTACCCAGCCTCACCTATTTCTTTAGAACACCACAAACAGACTAAGTTAGCAACTAGCCAGGAAGAAAGCTCATTGCACCAGTATTTACAATAAAGTGTGGTAAATAGTATGAAAAAGACTTCTCGCTTATGTTGATTATTCTTTAGTCTTATACCTATTCTGGATCTGAAATTCAGTTTGTAAATATCACTGTGTAGAATCAGTTTGGCTGTTAAACTAAAGACAACCTGGTGATAATTCTCATGATCTTTTGTGAAATTCTGTTACAGAAAAAATTAAGTCAGTTTATTCTGAAAGGTGAATCAATAATCTCCACGTCACTCCTTAATACAAATGTGGAACTTACACTCTCTTTTTCCTCATTGTGTTCCTTGGACTGGCTTTCTGGATAAATTATTTGGTTGGAAGATCTCTATGCTCCATTTTCTATTTTATATTCACATATTAATTTCTAGGAATAGATATTTTGGTATTTGTAAGGCAGGTATCAGAGATAAAAATGGGATAACAAGGTAGAAACTAAGAAACTCATGTGTGTATATATATGTATTAGTTTCTCTATTTGTGTTCTTTTTGTTGTATTAATCTTGTTGTATATTTTAATCCTCATAATCACCCCAAGTTTTTATATTTTCCATTTCTCATGACAAGACTAAGGCTATATTACTTAGGTTAAAACACAATACAATGCAATACAATAAAATACATGGCCAGAATAAATTAAGAAAATTTATAGCATAAAAACATACTCTTTAAATAAGTGACAAACCTGGGAATATAAACAGAGCTCTGGTTTGATGTCAAAATCTTGATATGCCGAATGGTATTGACAGCTTTCTGGTTACATGAAATAAAGATATATGCTTTGAAATTTGAAATTTTAAAAATATAGCCAATCAGGCTTTCCTGGTGAATTTCTATAATCATTTACAAGTGAATGTTTGCTTTGATACTTGAATACAAATACTCATTCTAATTTTATAGCAGCTATTTCATGTTCCTCCTGGAAACAAAGGTAAGTACAGGATTGCAACTCAGGGGACAGTGACTTGTACAAGAAGAGAATTCATTTCGTGTATTCAGAACACATAAAAGCAATTTAGTAAGATAAGTGTTAATTGGTAGGAGTATTTTTCCTTGTTTTTTTGGTTTAAGTGACTTTTTGAAATTGTTTTAATCCTGGCATCTTCCAGGCAGGAGTTTGAGAGCAGTAGATAACATGAGAACATTATGGCCTTGTAATTTTATAAATATACATTTTATTCACTTATTTTTTTCAGTGTGAAGGTGATGAGTCACCTTTACCAAGTTTTTCTAATAGTTTTATGCAGTTCAGGTCATTCAGACCTGAATGTTTACAAATTAGAAAAATTACCTGATAGCATATTCTCATATTTCTACCCAGCTTCCCTTATGAAACTTAATCATATTTTAGCTACTTCAGTGCTCTTTAAGTTCTTTATACTGTCTCTTGTGACTGAACTACAACACCATCCTGAAAACTTTGATTCCCATGTCATGATTCATAGGATTCATTCACTAACAAATATCTATTTATGTTTTACATATAATATGCTGGGTAGGGGTTCCACAGATAAATGTTTGCCCCTTGCTTCAATGCCAGCTTTTACAAGATGAAATAAAAAGATTTTCTTTCCATACTGTGGTCTTCCTTGTTTTTTCATGTTTTTAACTTTTGTGCTATAGCATCTTAGACATGGTGAATGTACAACTTAATAAATGAAACCTAGAAAACTGAAAATTTCTTCCCTAGGGTTAAAACCTCATTGGACTATAGAATTCAATATCTTATTTTAATGGCAATACCCTCTTTCTGTTTCTCCTTAATGCACTGGAAGGGCTATCTTAGAAAATCTCTCTCAGGGCCTCCTAACTGTCTGTGGTAACTGTCTTAGGCAGTCCCCAGACAACGGGATAGAGTACTTTATGTTGACAACCATTTCAGACTACCTAAGCAATGAGAGGTATATCTTCACATGGATTTTGGAAGTTAATGTGTACTGAAAGGAAAATTTATCACCTATTTTACCAGGTGGCCATTGCTCCAGCAGGAATTAGAAGTGGCCTTTAGGGAAGCAGGAACTGATTAATTAGGCTCATCTGAAATCACTTGTAGCCATAAAAAATGTTGCTCTAATAATCAGGATGTTAGCCCCAGTGTTCTGGAGAAGTTCCAGTTCTATAATTACTTCTGTCTACCTACTTTCCTCCCTGCAGTTTTAATAAGATTATTTTCTTTGCCTTGAAAAAGCAAATTTTAGAAGCTAATAAAGCCATACCCAGTTAAAGCAACACTATAATGACTTACTACATATTTACTGAAATTTAAGAATAAAGTGATTATACATTTTCTTATCAAAATATTCAACTGTATGCTTCCAATAGATCTTTGTTCATATAAAGACAGTTAGAAACAGGTATATTCAATCACCTTAAAGTTCATGTGGGAATATAAAAATTTCAGAAATGTTCTATTTGCAATACAACTTTTGGAAAAATAATCACCAGACAACATAATATTAATTTTCTTTGGACCACAGGCTTTATTCTAAACACTATTAGTATGGTTAACTATTAAAATTCATGATTCTGAGGTCTCTGGATTGACATGTCATTCAGAATTGTTTACTGGTGTCTTTTAAAAATCTCCTTGATGTAAGCGACAAAATTCCAATAGTGGAAAGGTGAATTAGCAAATTTTAAAAGTTGTGCAATATTGTCAATTCATTTTATCAGAATGAAAAGAACTCCCAGGTTGTAAAGAGAGCTTTGATATTGCCCTTGCTACTCTCAGAGCAATTGAAAACTTTCCTTAATAGTTGAATCACAAGGATGGTTTTTTAATAAGGAGTTGTATGTAAAAGAACAGAAATGTAAATTTTTTTACATTTGACTTATCAGTTTACACAATAAAAACCCATTGCAGTTTAGCTATTAAAATTGATTATATATATATATATATTATACTATGGAATTAATAATAATATATTTTACAAGTTGAGGATCCTCAATCCAAAAATCCAAAATCTGAGATCCAAATTCCAAAACTTTAATCCAAAAATCCAAAATCTGAGATCCAAATTCCAAAACTTTGAGTGCCAACATGATGAGTGAAAAATTCCACAAAGTACTTACACTAACTTGTTTTATGTACAATATTACCTAAAATGCTGTTAAAAGTACCTTCAGCCTATGTGTATGAGGTGTATATATAACACAAATGAATTTCACATTTAGACTTGGGTCTCATCCCCAAGATATCTCATTAGGTATATGCAAATATTAAAAATGTGGAAAAATCCCAAACCCAAAACATTTTTTGTTTCAAGCATTTTATGTAAGGTAATATTCAACCTATATTACCATATTGTTACTATGTAATTCTTTTTCATCTCCCATTACATCACATCAATGACCACATAGCAAGATTTACATCATAATAAAATTTTAGCAAAACAATATTTTCCTCAGGTTAACAAAAATGTGAACTTCTAGAGATGGAATTGTTCTGCTACCTTCTTATTTTTACTGTGCTTGCTGTTCTGAAAAACATTTCTTACTGCCAAACTTCCCAGTGATGTGACAAGCGGACCCTAGAAATCACACACAGGAGAATAATCTGGGAAGCACTGTAACAGGACTATCCAAAGGTCATTTGGAGGGGATTAGTAGAAAAGGGCAGAGCTACAGAAGAGTGGCTCTGGATCTTGGACAGCATCTGTCAGTATTGGGTTCATGAGTAAGAATGTTTCGTGGCTGACATGAACATTACTTTTCTCTTACCAAATGTTAGTAGCGTAGAGAGATAGTATTAAAGTAGTTGCTTACTTTTATGACATTTTTTTCTCATAGAATCCTTCAATCATTTTGTAAATAAATCAATAGGCTTTTATGAAGTTAATAAACTACAAATGAATTGAAGATGGATTCCAGAGCTAACAAGCCATTGGCCCATGAGCCTAATAACTCAATCTCTAGAGCAAAGTAGTGTATTTTAATTAGTCTTTTCTCTGATGGATAGTTTGGTTTCATTCAAGTTTAGAAATGTTGTTCCATCTGCAGAGGACTCCATAGCAATATTTTCTTGCATGTAGAACTTGACATAGGAAGTAAAGACATTTTAGTCTCTTCTTGATAAGGTTCTTTTTTCCTTTTGCTCAGGCATTACTGAATAACTTCAATACTTCTATTCTCAACATACTGACTTTCTTATCTATTGATTTCAAATATCCAATAGACACTATAGACTTTAATATTTTGGGCGCTAATAAATACCTTAATATTTAAAGCTGGCATTTTCAGATATGGAAATGAACACCCTAGCTAACACGTTTGACCAAATTCATAGAGTGAGATAGAATCTGACAAAGGACATTGAACAAATCCTTCCAAATTTTAAGGTAAAATAAATTTCATAAAGTGATATGGGAGATGAAGAGATACCACATTATGGCAGAAGATAAAAACACATTATATTTCCATTGTAGGTTAATAGTGCAAATATAGGTATATTTTATTGCATAAAGCAAAATGTACTACTAGAAATAACTTGTGCATTTATTTCTTCAGCAATATAGCCCTGTTTTACTGAGTGCAGTACGGTGAGTCAGATAAGTATAATGCAAAATATATTGGATTGGTTTCACCCAGTATAGCTTCTAACTTTGCCTACTGAAGATGGTAGTGTTTTAATTCTATGCAAATCTCTTGACTTCCCTGAGTCTTAGGAGGAAGTTGAACTTGATCACTCTTTTTGGCTCAGAGATATAACTTTCTAGTAGACAAAATCTTCATTTTTAAAAAACATGTATATTTTAGAAACAAGGGACCAATTTAATGCATTTATTATGTCAATTTAGTAACTGAAGGAATTTCAAATACTTTATGCTTTTAGGGGGCAATTATTTGAAATTATGCCCCTAATGTTTACAATCTAGTTTTTACTTTGTGTGTACCTGTAATAGTATAATAAAGATTATGCATAATATGCATCCACTAGTAGGTGGATAAGTGGAAGCATATTAGGACTTGCACATAAACAATCCTAACAACTTTATTTGTAATAGCTGGATTCTGAATGCAACTCTAATGTTAATCAGTGGATGAATGTGTAAATAACCTGTAGTATATCTATAAAATCGAATACTACTCCACAATAAAAAGGAACTATTAATACATAACATGAATAAATTTAAAAATAAATATGCTTAGTGAAACAAGTTGAGTATTATACGATTCCGTTTATTAAAAATACTCCAATAGAAAATGCACATGAATCCAGGGAACCTGTGCTGAAAGCTTCTCCATGGTTTGCCTGGGGGTGGAGGAAGGGAATTGGCCATGTAGGGAAGGGAAGGAGGTATTACAAAAAAAATGTTGAAACTTTTCAGAATGCTAAATGTGTTTATCGTGATTGTGGCAGTGGTTTCTTGGGCATACATACATGTCAACACTTATACAATTGTATATTTTAAATGTGTGCAATTATACCTCAAAACTGTTTAGAATATGTGAAAATTATTCAAAACTGAATCCCTGCATGCAAGGTTCTTCTAGTATTAGTAAAAAAATATGTATTAATAAAAAACTAGAAAAAAATAATTATATGAAAACATACACATAAACATATGATAGAGGTACTAATGCAAAGTGTATGAAAAAAAATGAGTCTTAAGGACAATGTAAATGTAGGACAAAATGGGAGAAGGAATGGGAAAGCGAGACAGAAGGAAGTAGAAAGAAACAAATGATTAGCATTATACTTTATTGTTAATTTGAAAGAAGCAAAGCAATTTCATTAACCTCTTATTTGTTTTATTGTAATTTGGTTGGTGAATATTGTAGCTACAGCCCACACAAGGTCAAATAATATTGCTTATGGTCTCTAGAGTTCAGGCAGTTTTAATTGCACATTGGAAAACAAATATGTTTACGCTTTGCAGAGTGTGTAGTGTTTAAATTGAGGCGAAGGGAACATCTGGGATGTTATAAAGCGAGAGGCATAACTACAAAAATTAATCAGCTGACATTTTTCATTATCATAAAGCTGAATGACTTTCAAAAGACCATAGTAGCTGTGCTCATTGGGACACTGACATTAAAATGTTTTAGGTGCTTTATGGCATCACTCTGACACTAATACGCCTTATTAAAAGATAATACTGTAGTATTAAGAAGAAAACTGAAGACGAAAGTACGAGTGGCCAGAGGCCAGTTTATTAACCTCTCTTTCCCTCTGTCAGTGAATATTTTATTCTAGTTGTGGCAACTAAATGTGAATAATAAAAAGATTTTCAGGGAATTTTTATATCATATTTCCATATAATTTATTTTTGAAGCTTTTGTCTCTGGATCCTGTCTCCCCCAGCCCTCTTTGCCTACTCAAAATCTATACATGTTTCTTAATCAGCTTACACATTCTTCTTCTATGAACTGTTCCAAATATTCAGGTTGGCTTTAGTACTCCATCTGTTATATTTATATCATGTTTCTCACTTTGGTAGGCAGAATTTAGTCTACCTGGTTAATTATCTGTTATCTTTTCTGTTTCCTCTCTGGGCCAACTTAGACCAGTGACTATGAATCCACATGTACATGCACTGAAACTACTAACACTCACCGTGTGTGATGGAAAGCTTGGGGTTCAATGCCTTTTTCTGAAATCTCACTAAAAGAAGAAGATAAAACTAATATATTATAGTACACCTAATAGAAAACTCAACAGTTACATTGGAGAGTTTATACAAATTAAAGAGCTGTGTTGTTCAAATGAACAACAAAACTAAATGCAGCCATTCAAATCAAGAACCAAACCTATTACAGGAGCTACTGAAGAAATGTGTATTGATTTAACAAGATAACCCAGGAAACTTGCAGAGTGTGCTTTATGGTATCCTACTGGTTAAGTAACTTAACCAATCCTCTGCTCTGCATATAACAATAACTTTATTTGTGTGTTGTTTCTAGGTTAAATAAAACTCATATGAACAACTTTCTAATCAGAAACGAATGATTTTTGTATGCCATACACAAAGCATATTAGAGCTAGAAAGAAAAGCAAGGTGGTATTTTTGGTAACTTTACCCCTCAAAATTTATACAGCTCACAGGCTGAAGCATATCATACCCACTTATCAAAACCAGGGATTTCCCTATTAGCAGCTGTATTTTGTGCTAATAACACAAAACAATGATTTCTACAAGGAAACTCATCAGTTAGCTACACTGATCACTTCTTACAGCTTATTACCAATCACCCTATTATTTACATGAATGGACAATGAATAGTCTGAATGGACTATCAGATATATTAGTCAGATGAAGAGGGGAAAATAAAGATAATGAGCCCTGTTTAAAAATCAACTTTCAAGAAAATAGGGAAATATAAAATTTTAAAATATGTCTAATTTATATTGTCAGAAATTCAAGAAGATTTTACATCTGTAATACAAGAACATGACACTTTAATAAAAATAATTGGAGATTAAGCATTTAAAGTATTATTTAAAAAATAAATTGATTCAAATGAATAGCAGAAATCGTGTGGTTGAAAAGAAAATTTGTATTTGAAATACATGTTTACTTAAATATTTCAAGAAAACTAACTTAAACCAGTAGAGAACTTGTAAGTACTAAAGTGATTCAGTAAAATGGCCTGTCCTAAATCATATCTACCTTAAATACCAACAATAATTAATGAGAATATATGTTATCAAATATTTTATTCACACAAACTAGTAACAATACAACACTCACACTCACACACACTTAGTGGCAAAAAATTGTGCAAAGTCTTTGTGGTAGAGAAAATGAAGGCCCTGTAAAGATATGTACACACTAAACTCTAATCTGAATATGCTATATGATAAAAAGAAATTTACATGTGTGATTAATTATCTTGAGATAGATCTGTAATTATAGATTATTTAGGTGAATTCAATGTAATCATGTCATGAAGATTCTTATGAAAGAGAAGCAAGAGGGTCAAAGTCAGAAAAAGGAGATGTGGCGATGGAAACAGAGTTTGGAGTGATGCATGTTGAAGACTGAGGAAGGGTCCACAAGCCAAGGACTGCAAATGGCCCCTGGAAGGTGGACAACACAGGAAAATGAATTCTCACTTGGAATTTCCAGAAAAAACACAGCCATGCCAAACCTTGATTTTAACCCCCTCAGACTCCCAGAATTCAGACCTCCAGAACTGAAAAATAACAAGTCTGTAATGTTCTAAGCCACTAAACTTGTGGTAATTTATCACAACAGCAAGAGAAAACTAATATAGCTTGTAGAATTTTGATAAATCAAAACTCTAAAACTGTTAGGAAAAATATAAAGTTTCCATACATATTGTAACATATGAATTATTCTCCAATTAATCCATAAATTCTAAGCAACCAAATTAAAATTTTGTAATCTTTACTATTATAATCATTATAATCAGTATAGTTATTAATCTCCTACAGTATGTGATAGGCATTGATTTACATGTCAGACATAAAATCACAAGGAAAAATCGAAATAAATGTTGCTTACATTGAGGTTATAGTTTTGTGAAGAAGATAAAAGTAAACTTCAGAAGATTATACATGCTTATATACATGCTGAGGTTTGTGTGTATTTCTCTAACAAAGGCAAGAAAGATGGAAGATACAGGGTTCTATGAGAAAATACTATTGGGTAACTAATCTAAGCAGCAACATCAGGAAGTGATATTAGAGCTAGGATCTACAGACTGAGTAGGAGCAGGCTGTATAGGAGGAAAGGAGGAGTAGCATGTGCAGAAGTGTTTTGTGAAAGGATTTATTACACCTTGTTCATGGTTCATGGAAAGAAAGGTCAGCATATATTAAATCTTATTTTTTACATAGGCCAATTAAAGATTTTACGTTTGTCCAAATAACACAATTGCGGCACAGGCACACAAAGGTATTTGTGTAAGAATGCTTACTGTAATGTTTTTATAATGTAATAGTAATATTTAAGTATCTATGAATACATGTGTCAAAGATATACAAACACACACACACATATATACCTCTATATATATTCTAGTAAATTTCAAAATATAGCGACATTTTTTAAAGTTCATAACACATTATGGCATAGAAAAAGGTCTTTATCAGTACCTGTATTATAGTTTTCATTCTTAAAAATCTATTATGTGCATGTGTAAATTCATAAAAATGTATACTCATATATTCCTGTTGCTCTAGGCTTTAGAGTGTGAAGAATATACACTAAGTATTTAAAAGTAGTTTCATTTGCAAAGTAAGATTAGGCAAACGGGGAACATTTTGGTTTTCTTACTGTATTTATTACTTGAGTTGATTAGAACAAGATAATTTATAATTTTGTTTAAAAATAGGAATTAAAATAAACGTTGAACTTAAATTTCAGTTGATGTTAACAAAAAAATCATCAAATTATTGTTTAACCATACATTTAATAACTCAGCCACTACTTATTTTGTACCCATAATGTTAGAGTCATAAAAAGCAACTGAGTCTTAACCTTATTATTTTATTCTGTTTACTTTAAAATTCTGTAAAATAAGTATTCTAGATGTCAAAATTATGCAAAAATCCCTGTTTCATCCTTGATTATTGCGTGTATCATTAAAATTCTCAAATAGGCAGCCTCTTAAGTCAATGCAAGAAACTGAAAACATAAATCTGATTAATCAGTTGCTCATAATTTTTCTATGTAGCAATATTATCCAAAGATATTTTGACATAATAAAAATCTGTTTCACATTTTCTGTAAAATAATACAGAGGAATAATAATACAGGCAGACATCTACAAGGAGAACAAATATTTCCCTAACACTATAATCCCTGATTCAATTATCCTTGTTTCCATCGGACTAAAAGCAAATGATCTGAATTAAAAAATAGGCATAAACGCTTTATAATTCTGGAATGTAGAAAGCGAAATTTACATTTAACAAAAATGTGTATAATTTTGATATGGCATTATTTATGTTGATAATTTGACCAATAATAATATCCTATACTTATAACTTGTTCTAATTCCTTGCCTCCATTATGGGCTTAAAATGGAGAGGGTTCAACCTTTGGAGGTGGAATTCTTTGAGAAATTTGAAGACAATACAAAGCAGCCGGTGTTTAGCTGCAGTATTCCTAAACTTTTACCTTAGCAAATCAAAGTCATGGACAGTCTTTTTTCCCACTTCTATTAGTACAACAGTTTTTGTGCTGTTCCATAAAAAATAGTATTGACATTCAACATACACAACACATGTAATTACGCTGAATGCAATTATTTAGCTTGTCTACTTTAATGTGATACATGACATCATTATGAATATACAGATTCCTATTCTGTTCCTAACCTTTTCAGAATCTAACTTATATTCACATTCTCTATGAACTCACATCCAACAATTTTAGTTTAACTGAATATGCTCAGGCAGTTATATACTGAAATGACATACATTTACTTATTTAACTGCATGCTTCTGTACGTTAGCTCTCCTACAACTGAACTGTCACCCTCTTGAAGGCAAACAGCATGTTCTGCACTTGTTGGTTGAACTGACATTCTGTCTATATGGTGTATTTCATTAGTTAATTGCCAACTAGAGGATGGTGTGGAGTGACTTATTCATGCAAGATTATTGAAAAGCTATGAATAAAGCTGTTATCTAGAATGGAGAAGTCAATGCTGATTTTAAGATTTTTAAACTTTGTTTTTATTGTGTATTTTAGTACAGTTTATAACTGATTTTTGTATGGATAATGCTTCTAATGTAACATTAAACTAAAGACAACAGTTTCCCCACTATCATAATCAGTCTATTGATACACACAGGGGCCCCTCAAAGTTTTGGTTTCACTTTGATGAAAGTCCCCAGCATTTAGAGTAGGGTCGTATTTTGCTAGTAGCCCCTCCCTCTATTATTGCAGGATCTGAGATGCTGCTGTACTCTGGAATCTCTGGGAGATGTCACAAATTATACATAGCAAAAAGAAAAGACTGTATATTAAGAAGTTGCAGGAAATGCTAGATTAATTTGTATTATTGTGAGTGCTCGTATAACCTTTAATAGTTTAAAAAATATTATTATCCAAATTCAGTTTTAGCATGCAGCGTTTCCCAGAATTAGTTGACCACACTCATACTTTTGTAACTTCTGATTTCAAATACTTTGTATCACAGTTTTTATGACATCTACCTGTGTAATAATTATTCTGGAAACCAGATAAACCAAATTTCTAGAAAATTTTCATATTTGTTACCAGATAGTTCATGGAATTGTGAAGGGTTTCAAAGTAATCTTGTTGAGGAATTTTAACCACATTATTCTCCTTGGGGGAAAAATCATAACACACTATAAATTGACAAGTGGTAGAGACAAAAGTAAACTTGCTATAATCCCTGCAATTTGTTACCAGTATATAACATGATCAAATTTGCAATACTTACTTCCTATATAAAATATGAGTATGTTAACTGCCTCTCTTGTTATTAAGCAGGTCGTTCTTTACAAATACACATCTTTATTGTTTGCATGAACAAAAATATTTAAGCACATTGAGCCATGAAATATGAATCAATTATTGATAGAATTGAGACATTGAGATGGTTAACAATGTCATGTTAGTTCTATAAGCCACAACAGACAAAAACAAACAAAAATTTTTTGGATAGTATCTATATCTCTGAGATAGGAAGAATTCCAAAGGCTGATAATGAAATCTAAGGTTGTTCAGCTGCTTAAACAAGATGGTCGTAGGTATTTAAGTCTAACTCAGTGTTAAAACTGTCATGAAATGCATAAGGCTTTGTCACTTTATGCTCTATGACATTACACAGATAACTAATAGTAATAGTACTTACTTTATAGAGCTGATATGGAGATATATATACACACACACACAGAGGTTATATATATATATAGATATAGATATATATACACACACGTTATATATCTATACACACACACAAATACAGGTGTATATATATATATATACACACACACATACACACACAAATACAGGTTTTATATATATATATATATATATTTGAAACAGGTTCTCGCTGTGTCATCCAGGCTGGAGTGCAGTGGCACAATCATGGCTCATTGCAACCTCCAACTCCAGGGCTGAATGTATCCTGCTACATCAGCCTCCTGAGTAGCTGGGACTACAGGCACATGCCACCATACCGAGCTAATGTTTGAATTTTTTTTTTTTTTTTTTTTTTTGTGGAGAAGGGGTTTCGCCAGTGGTGCCCAGGCTGGTCTTAAACTCCTGAGCTCCAGCAGTCCTTTTGTCTCAGCCTCCCAAAGGGATGGGATTACAGGAGTGAGCCACTGTGCCCCTAGCCTATGAAGACATTAATAATATTGATGATGAAAGAGGTTAGAATAGTCAGTAACAGACTGTAAGTGCTATGAATCCTTATTAAATGAAAAAGTACCATAATAAAGTAATGATAGTACGTTGATATAAAACAATTGTTTTCTAGCTATCTTTTTATAAATACATAAACTTCTAAAAGATATATCAAGCATTGAGATATTACCAAGCCCTCATAGATGAGGAAAATAGAGTTTACTGAATAACATTTATAATATGTTCTACTGGGAGCAAAGCACAAAGAAATGCTGTGAGAAGAGAAGTAAATTTCTTCAGGCAATGGCTCTACGGGACCTTGCCCCTATATTTGGTCATTAACTGTTGAGATTAGGATTCAGGAATGATACAATTGCTAGTTAGGTAATGTGCTGCTACCTTAAATCTAGCAGAAAGGCAGAAACATAAAAGGTATGTGATATTAGACTAGTCCTGAATCTTATGGCTTGTTATTTAACTATAAAACTACAGTAACCAGCCTTGTGATACAATGGAAGTTTCAAATGATGCATAGGTGGAACCCCTTACAGATATGAACTAGAAATGCAATCAGCAGTTCCATCATACATGTATGTCCTGATACCTGGTAACAAGGTAAATGCATGAATACAGGCCCTGATGTTGCTTTTTATATGCTTTTAATTCCTTCTGTTTTGAAGAAAAGTAATGAAATTGCTGTTCAGGAATATATCAAATCAAAATATTTTAGAGGCCATTGCATTTATTTCTGCTCTTTACTATTTCACTTTCTCTAATTTGGGGTTTATTTTCCTCTTGCTTTTTTATTGTGAAAAGATATATCATAATGTTGTTTTGACATTTGACTACTTTTCTGACATAGGTGTTTATTGCCGTAGACTTCCCTCTTAGTACTGCTTTTGTTATATCTTATACATTTTGGTATGGTGTTTTTCCATTTTTATATGTTTCAAAAATTTTCTTAATTCCTTCTTTTTCATTGACCTACTGGTCATTCAGGAGCATATTGTTTAATTTTTATATGTTAGAAACAAAAATCAACATAAAAATATTAGTAGCATTTCCATATGCAAACAATGAACAACCTGAAAAGAAACCAAGCAAGTAAGCAATTTAAAATAACTATAAATACAATAAAATACTTAGAAATTAGCCAAATAAGTGAAAGATCTTGACGATAAAAACTATAAAAAGTAGTAAGATAAATTGAAGGGGACACAGAGAATTGAAACATTCCACATTAACAGGTTGGAAGAATGTTGTTAAAACGTCCATCCTACCCAAATCAATTTACAGATTCAATGTTATCCCTATCGAAATACCAATGACATTCTTCACGGAAATTTAAAAATCAATAAGAAAATTACAATGGCACAAAAACAACCCAGAATAACCGAAGCCATTCTGACCAAAAAGAAAAAAAAAAGTACTGGAGGAATCATGTTAACTTGACCTCAAATTATATTATAGAACCATAGTAACCAAAACAGCATGAAACTAACTTATAAACAGACACATAGAACAACAGAACAGAGAACCCAGGATAAATCTACATATTTACAGTGAACTCATTTTTGACAAAGGTACCAATAACATACATTGGAAAAAAGTCAATTTCTTTAATAAATGGTGCTGGGGAAATGACAATCCATGTGGATAAGAACGAAACAACACCCCCCCATATCTCAACCATATACAGAAATCAAATTTTAAAAAGATTATAAACTTAAATCTAATATGACAAATTGTTAAACTACTAGAATAAACCATTTGTAAAACACTCCAGGTCATTGATCTGGGAAAATATTTGAGTAATACCTCAAAAGCACAGGCAACCAAAGCAAAAATGGACAAATGGTATTACATCAAACTAAAAAGCTTCTGTACAGCTAAGAAAACAAAGTTAAAAGACAACACACAGAATGGGAGAAAGTATTTGCAAACTAGCCATATGACAAGTGATTAATAACCAGTAATATATAAGCTCAAACAACTTAATAGAAAAAAAAACAACAAATAATCCAATTAAAAAACAGGCAAAAAATCTGAATAGACATTTATCAAAAGAAGACATACAGATGGCCAATGGTTATATGAAAAAGTGCTCAATATCATTGATCAGAGAAATGCAAATGAAAACTACAATGATATCATCTCTCCCCAGTTAAAACAGCTTTTAATCAAAAGACAAGCATAACATATTCTGACAAGGATGTAGACAAAGGGAAACTCTCATACACTGTTGGTAGGAATGTAACAATTAGTACAGCCTATGTGCAAAAATGTTTGGAGGTTCTTCAAGAAACTTAAGATAGAACTGCTATACAATTCTGCTGGGTATACACCAAAAAAAAAAAGGGAATTTTGCATGTATAAGAGATACCTGCACTTCCATGTTTATTGAAGCACTATTCATAATAATGTAGATACGGAATCAACCTTTGTGTTCATCAAAAGATGAATGGATAAAGAACATGTGGTACATGCACCCAGTGGAATATTATTCAGCTATGAAAATAAAGAAATCCTGTCATTGGCAGTAACATGGATGAAACAGGAAGATATGTTAAGTGAAATAAGCCAGGCACAGGAAGACAAATATCACACTTTCCCACTAATATATGAGAGTTAAAAAGAAAAAGAATAAGAATTGAACACACGGAGATAGACAGTAGAGTGATAGTCACCAGAGTTTGGGCAGAATAGTGGGGAGTGGGGATAAAGGGGAAGTGGTTAATGGGTACAAAGATATAGTTAGAAGAAATAAGATCTAGTGTTCATTAGAACAATAGCATGACTATAAGTTAAAAACAGTTTATCTATTTCAAAATAACTAAAATAGTAGAATTGATACATTCCTAACAAAGAAATAAACTATAAATGCTTAAGCTGATGGATACCCCAATTACCCTGATTTGAATGTGACACATTGTAGGCTATATCAATATAGCACATGTAGTTCATAAATATGTGCAAGTATTATTTATCCATAATAATTAAAAATAAAAACAATTTTAAAATAAAAAGATGCATTTAAGAGGGTAGTAAGAACATTTTGGCATTACTTGCAGCATCATACCCCTGCCAACCCAATCCAGCACAGCATGGAGGGAGACATCATCCACTTGGGGAAAAGATAAAAATGTAAGTAAAGGACTTTGCTTTGAACTTCAACACTGAGCCCGTCTTAGTAAAACCTAGCATTAGACAGATCCCACTGCCCCATCCTTCAGGCTAGCAGCCACGCCACCTCTAGGCTAGAAAACCTCTAGACCTTCCCTGTTACCAGGCATTGCTACACAGTCCTAGGCTTCAGTATTGCTGATTTGACCTCTGGCCTGTATCACTGTTGAGTTACTTTCAGAGGACCCAGGTTCTGGAAAACTCTCAGCCATAGGCAGCCTTTAGAGTCCCCAGGCTTCTATTGTTGTCCAGTGCTGTGCTGGCTGCAGTGGGCCCTGGGCTTCTGGTTCCAATGTCCCAGTGCCATGTCAATTGTAGCTGCCCCCAGCTTCTGGTGCATGGCAGTTCTCTGCCTGCCACAAGTCTTTTCCAGACAAAGTCAGTTGTGAAAGCTGGAACAAGTAGCAAACTCTTTAAATGCACAGACAGTAATTTATGACCATAAGGAAAAAAAAAAAACAGTTAGGGAAACGTGTCATCATATAGGCAAAATAAAGTACCAGTGACTGATCCTAAAGAAATAATGATGTATAAATAGCCTAATGAAGAATTCAAAATAACTATTTTAAGGAAGCTCAGGAAACTTAAAGACAATGCAGAGAAACAATTCCAAGAAATAAGGAAATCAATATGTAACTAAAATAAATTTAACAGTGAAATTTTCTAAAAAGTCAAATAGAAATCTTGGAGTAAAAAAAATAAAAATGACACAAAATGCAGTATTAGCATCGATAGCAGAATTGATCAAACCGGAGAAAGAATTATGAACTTAAAGACAGGTTATTTGACTATACATAGTCAGGGGGTGGTGGGGAGGAAATAACCAGAATGAAAAGAAAGAAAAAGTTTTATGAGATTTATGGAGCATTAAAAGAGCAAATTTTTAAGCTTTGACTGTTTAAGAAGAAGAAAAAAATAAGGATGTGAAAAGCTTATTTGAAGAAACCGTGGCAGAAAACTTTCCAAACTTGGAGAAACACGTAAATATCCCGGTATATGCCCCAATCAAATTCAATCCAAATAAAACTACCCTGAGACATAATCAAGTTGTAAATGATCAAAGATCAAGATGAAGGGAGAAGCCTGAAAACTGCGACAGTAAAGAAACAAACAATACATAAGGAAGTTCCAATATGACTAGCAGCAGACTTAGCAGAAATCTTACAAGCTAAGAGAGTGGGATGATATATTAAAAGTGTTGAAGAAATAAGTGTTAACAAAAAAATACTCTACTCAGCAAACGTCTTAAGAAATTGAAGTGAGATAAGTCTTTTCCAGACAAACAAAAGCTGAAAGAGTTCTTTTCCCACCAGATCTGTCTTAAATGCTGAAGGGAGTTTCCAAGCTGAGTGTAAAGGACACTAATGAGTAACATAAAATCATCTGAAAGTATAAAACTCACTGATAAAAAGAACTATACAACCAAGTTCAAAAAGTCCTTTAATACTGTAAAGTTGGTGTGTCAGTCAAATATCCTTATAAGTATGAAGGTTAAAAGATAAGCACATTTCAAAAAGCTAAATGATTTGTGAAACGATACATAATATAAAAAATTAAACTGACAGCAAAAAATTCAAAATGTGGAGTGGAGATTGGAGTAAAAGTGTAAAGGTTTTTCAATATTTTTCTCAGCTTAGAATAACCTATTATAACTACAATATAAGTCCCCTGGTAATCACAAAGCAAAAATCTACAGTAAATTAACAAAAAGTTAAAAGCAGGGAATGAAAATATAACACAAAAGAAAACTCAAAAAGGAAGGCAGCAAGAGACAAATTAGTGAAAGATGTGGAAAACAACTAGAAAACAATAAATAAAAGCCATAGTAAGACCAAACCTAGCAATACTTAACTTGAATGTAAATGTATTAAGTTATCCAATCAATATCCATAGAGTGGCTGAATCGATTATTTAAAAAAATTTTCAATTATAACTATGTTCTAATTATGTTCTGTCTATAAAAGACTTAATTCACCAGTAAGGACACACAAAGACTTCAGGTAAAGAGATGGAAGAAAATATTCCATACAAATAGGAAATAAAAGAGGAGTGACTATACCAGGTAAAATAGACTGAGTACAAAAGTACAAAAAGAGACAAAGTAACTCATTGCATAGTGATAAACAAATTCAGAAAAAGCATGTAACAATTGTGTATGTATATATGTGTGTGTGTATATATACATAATATACATATATATATATATATATATATATATATATATATGAACCCAATGTTACAGCACCTAAATACAAAAAGCAAATATTAATAGATCTGAAGGGAGAGATAAACTGCAATATTCAATCCTAGGGGACTTTAACCCCTCACGTTCAGCAACGGACACATCAGCCAGACAGAATATTAGTAAAGGAATTGGACTTAAACTATAACCTAGATCAAATGAACCTAAGTGACATATGAAGAACATTTCATATCACAACTGCACAATATATATTTTTCTCAGCTAAACATGGAACTTCTCCAGGATAGATTAGACATTAGGTCACAAAACAAGTCTTAACAAATTTAAGAAGGTAAAGCCATATCAAATATATTTTCTGACCCCAGTTATATAAAACTGGAAGTCAAGAACAGGAGGGATTTTGAAAAATGCACAAACTCATGGAAATTAAACAACATGGCACTGAAAAATCAATGGGTTAGTGAAAAAATGGGTTTGTGAAAAAGTCAAAAGGATATTTTAAAAAGTATCTTGACACAATACAAATAAAAATGGAAATAAAACATACCAAAACAGATCAGATACAGCAAAAGTAGTTCTAATAAGGAAATTTATAGCAATAAATACCTCCATAAAGAAAAATATATTTCAAATGAACAACTTAATGTTTCCCCTCAAAGACCTAAGAAAACAAGAACAAACAAGCTCAAAGTTAGAAGAAGGAAATAATAAAGATCAGACAAGAAATACACGAAAAGACCAGCAAAAACCAACAGAAAAGACCAGCAAAACTAAAAGTTGCTTTTTTGAAAACAAACAAAATTAACAAACCTTTAAGCTAACTGAACTAAAAAAAAATAGAGAAGACAAATTAAATCAGAAATAAAAACTTTGCAACGGATACAACAGAAATCCAAAAGATAATAATAGACTTAAAAATTATGTACCAACAAATTGGGTAATCTAGAAAAAATGTATAAATTTCTTGAAACCTATATAACCAACTAAGATGGAATTAAAAAGAAACAGACATTTTAACAGACCAATAATTGTTGCAGGAAATGAGGAACCCGGAACAAAGGGACTGACTGGAGTTGCAGCAGCAGAACATAAATTGTGAAGATTTCATGGATATTTATCAGTTCCCAAATAATACTTTTATAATTTCTTTTGCCTGTCTTTAATCTCTTAATCCTGTTATCTTCATAAGCTGAGGATGTACATCACCTCAGGACCATGGTGATAATTGTGTTAACTGCACAAATTGATTGTAAAACGTGTGTTTGAACAATACAAAATCAGTGCACCTTGAAAAAGAATAGAATAACAGTGATTTTTAGGGAACAGGGGAAGACAACCATAAAGTCTGACTCCCTGCAGGTTCAGGCAAGAGTCATATTTTTCTTCTTGCAGAGAGCCTATTAATGGACGTGGAAGTAGGGAAGATATCACTAAATTCTTTTCTTAGCAAGGAATATTAATACTCTGGGGAAGGAATGGGTTCCTGGGGGGAGGTCTATAAATGGACACTCTGGGAATGTCTGTCTTGTGCTGTTGAGATAAGGACTGAGATACGCCCTGGTCTCCTGCAGAACCCTCAGGCTTACTAGGGTGGGGAAATACTCCACCCTGGTAAATTTGTGGTCAGACCAGTTCTCTTCTCTCGAAGCCTGTTTTCTGTTAAGATGTTTATCAAGGCAATATGTGCACCGCTGAACATAAACCCTTACAACAAGTGGTTCTGTTTTTGCCCTTTGCCCTGTGATCTTTGTTGGATCATTATCAGTGGTTCTACTTTTTCCCTTTGTCCCTGTTTCCTCAGAAGCGACCCTTATTAGTAGAGTTCTGCTTTTTGCCCTTTGAAGCATGCAATCTTTGTACCTACTCCCTGTTCTTACACCCCCTTCCCTTTTTGAAACCGTTAATAAAAACTTTCTGGTCTGAGACTCAGGTGGGCATCATGGTCCTACTGATATGTGATGTCACCCCCAGTGGCCCAGCTGTAAAATTCTTCTTTGTACTGTCTTTATTTCTCAGCCAGCCAACACTTACAGAAAATAGAACCTACACTGAAATATTGGGGGTGAGTTCCCCCAGTAAATAATGAGTAAGGAAACTGAACCAGTAATAGTCTCTGGTCAAAGTAAAGCCCAGTACTTGATGGCATCACTACCGAGTTGTAGCAAACATTTAAAGAACTAATACCAATTCTTTTCAAACTTTTCCAAAATTTTGAAGTGAAGGAAATATTTCCAAATGCCCTTTATAAATAGACCAGTATGATCTTAATTTCAGAGCTAGAAAAGACACTACAAAAACAAACAAAAAGGTATAGCCAACATCCCTGAGGAATACAGATGTAAAAATCTTCAGTAAAATACTAGCAAACTGTATTAAACAACACATAAAAAATACAATTCACCATGATCAAGTGATATTCATTCCAGGGATCCAAGGGTGGTTCAATATATATAAATCAATAAAAATGATATATCACATTAAGAGAATGAAGGACATGATCATATATTACAATAGATGCAGAAAAATCATTTGCCAAAATCCAGCATCCCTTCATAATGAAAAAAAACTCTCAAAAAATTAGGCAGAGAAGGAATGTTGCTCAACATAATAAAGGCTGCATAAAACAAACACACAGCTAACATCAAACTCAATCAATAAAAGTTGAAAGCCTTTCATCTAAGCTCTGTAATCAAGACAAACATGCCCAATCTCATCACTTCTAGTCAGTATAGTACTGGAGGGCCTAGCTAAACTGAAATTAAAGAAGTTAAATTGGCGTTGTTGGCTTATGACATGATCTTATGTATAGAAAACCCCGAAGATTTCACCAATTTTTAGAAATAATGAACAAATAACATTGAAAGATACAAAATCAACATGGAAAAATCAGTAGCATTTCCACTAACAGTGGACTACCTGAAAAAGAAATCATAAAACAATTCCACTTAAAATAGCTATAAGAAAATAAAACATATAGGAATAAATTAACCACGGAGGTGTAAAAGCTTTACACTGAAAGGTACAAATCACTGATGAAAGAAATTCAAGAAGACTACATATGAAAAAAAAAAACCCCTCATATTCATGGATTGGAAGAATTAATATTGTGAAAATATCCATATTACCCAAAGTGATTCACAGATTCAATGCCATCCCTTTCAAAATACAAATGACATTCTTCACAGAAATTTAAAAAAATACCCTAAAATCGGCTTGCAACAGAAAAGACCCCCCAAAATAGTCAAAACAGTATTTAGAAAAAAAAAAATACCTAGAGGCATCACACTACCTGACTTCAAAATATACTTATATTATGAAACTATAGTAACCAAAACAGCATGGCACAGGCATAAAAACACATAGGCCAATGGAACAGAACAGAGACAAAAGAAAAAAACATGCACTTAATTTCAATTGATTTCTCAACAAAAGTGAGGTGACATAAGCACACAATGGGAAAAGGAAATCTCTTTAATCAATGATGTTGGGAAAACTGAATATGTGCAAAAGAACAAAATTAGACTTATTTGACACCATGTACCAAAATCAATTTTAAATGAGTTAAGGACTTCAACCTAAGACTCAAAACTATGAAACTGCTGTAAGAAAGCACAGAGAGAAAGCTCTATGACATTAGCCTGGCAATGGTATCTTTTTTATATGACCCCAAAAGCACAGGCAACAAGAACAAAAATAGCCAGATGGTATATGTCAAACTGGAGAGCTTCTGCAGAGCAAAAGAAATGATTGACAGACTGAAGAGACAACCTACAGAATGAGAGAAAATGTTTCCAAATTACACATCTGATAAGAGATAGTCAAAATATTTAAGAAAATCAAACAACTCAAAGCAAAAAAAAAAAAACTCGAGTATACATTTCTCAAAAGACATAGAAATAGCCAAAAGGTATATGAAAAAAAATGTTTAACATCACTAATCATCAAGGAAATGCAAACTAAAATCACTAGGAGTCATCACTTCCCACTTGTTGGAATGATTATTATCAAAAATACAAAGATAAGTGTTGACAAGGATATAGAGAAATGGGAACTCTTAACACACTGTTGAGAATGAAAATTAGTACAGCCATTATGAAAAACAGTGTGAATCTTCCTCAAAAAAACTAAAAATAGAACCACCATATGATTTAGCAATTCCACTACTGGGTATGTATCCAAATAAAATGAATTCAGTTGTCAAAGAGATATCTGCACTCCCATGTTTTTGCTGTCTTGTTTATAACAGGCAAGATGTAGAATCAACCCATATCCGTAAATGGCTGAATGAATAAAGAAAATATAGTTCATATACACCATAAAATACTATTCAGCCTTTAAAAAGGAAGGAAACCCTGTCATTTATAAGATGGATATACCTGGAGAACATTAAGTTAAATAAGCCAGGCAAAAAAGGATGAATACCACATGATCTCACTGATACGTGAAATCTACAGACTCTGATCTCATAGAAGTAAAGTAGAATTATGGGTTTTGGGTGCTGATGTATTTGGAGCAGTGGCACAGGGAAGATATTGATCAAAAGATACCAAATTTCTGTTAGGAAGAATATCTATACAATGTAGTGATATTGTATTCTTCAAAAATTCACTGAGAAAGTATGTAAATTATTCTCACCACAAAAATGATAGCTATGTGAGGTAATGCACATGCTAGTTGGCTAGATTTAATCATTCCACAGTGCAGATATACTTCAAAACATGTTGTACATGATAAATACATTCAATTTTATCTTTCAATTGAAAAAATATTTATATTCTAATTTAGTTACAAACAAAATATATTTATCTTCTTGAAAATGAAACTAAATTTGAATTCCAACAGTGTGGAAAGAGTATATTGTATATGTCAGTTTTCCTAAGAGTTTATCATTCCTTAAAACAATTTTGCTCTACAAGTTAAAATTAATCTAAATACTATATTTCTATTCTTATAATAGATATATGATATACTAAGTAGTGAGGACAGCAACCATAGGGGGAATAGAGATATGGGAAAGACAGATGACTCTTAATGACCTTTTCATGACCAAGAGAAAAAGGCCAAAATTAACAAATCCTGAACAAAAGTGCTAAAGATCTTATATCACTATGGTTTTCAACACATGTAAACAGCCCTGTAAAGTGGGTATTATGTAAATTTTGTAAATAAAGAAAACAGCGTTCACTGTATTTAAGATCTTTTGCCATGCATCACAAAAGCAACAAGTTGGTGAAGCTTAAATTTTAATCCACCCATGTCATACTGCACAGGATAATGAAAGAGGGAGATTCTCAATTCTAGTTCTCATTTGCATGTAACTTAAAATTGTAAAGAATTGGCCTCCCCCTGACAGCCCCATTTTATGGATTAACCAGAAGTTGAGTTATTGTAATAAACAGGCTTCTCTGTCCAAGGGAAATTACATTCTTTAGCTCCATCCAAAATTATTCCAAGTCTATTGTCACTCAAATATTTGTTAACAGAAGGGTTAAAATGGAGCTGAAAAAAGGTATATATAAACAAATAAACAAATGCTTGCTTTTAAAACAATTGTGACAGCAGTATGAGAAATTTGAGCAAAGATTATGACCAGAGAATCAGAGAACACACATATTGCAAGAGTACATGTAGACAAGATCAGAGCTGAGTAGCAGATGGTATGATGAACTTTCCAGATCCCTACTGAAAAGGGAAAATCTTACTTCTCCAGTTGATGTGAGTGCTACTGCCTGATGGCTCTCTGCTGCCAGCCCTTTCTTGGAGTTGCCCTTTGTTCGAGAAGTCGCCTTTTCACCGGGCAGCCTGTTTTCAGCGACTCATAGCCTTCATAGCATAAAGGTCTGGTTCTTTTACTGCAACACAAGATAATAGAAAGAGATATCTTGGCTTCAGAAACATTTATACAATATACAGTCAGCTGCAGCTTCTGTTAAGACTAGTCTTGTTCTCTGCCCAATCCTGCTGCTGCTTTTCTTCCTCTTCTATAATAATAATAGATAACTATAGAAGTAATCTTCAGTAATTACTGGCACATTAATTTTAGCCCAATGAGACCTATAGAACCATCAGACAATACAGCTCAAGAACGTACTCTAACAAATTTCCAAAAATTTATTCTTTATCTCACATTCTGTTTCTCAAGAAACCCAACCTTTAAAAGGATTTGCAATAATGATTCTGTATCTGTTGTAAGCTACAGGAGATCCATAGGGATTGAGCAAGGGTAATTGGTCAAATGGCTAGACAAATGGTCACAATTGGTCATTGAAAAGATATTAAAAATGTAGATCTGGGGCAACAAAAACTTGAGGAAGAAAAAAAGACATGCCCCTAATAGTGATCAAGTCTGTTCAGAGGAGATTATCTGTGACAGGAAGAAAAATGGTTCCCAAAGATGTCAACAGCCTAATCCCCAGAAACTTCGTGCATGTTGCTTTACCTGACAAAAGGGACTGTGCAGATGTGATTAAGGTTAAGGACAGTGAGATGGGAAGATTTTCCTGGATTATCAAGGTGAACCCAACGTAATCACACAGGTCTTTAAAAGCAGAGAGCCTTTCCAAGCAATGGTTAGAGTGGGAGATGTGACTAAGGAAAAATGGCCAGGGGGATGCAATGTTGCTGAATTTAAGATAAAGGGAAGGGAAAAAGGACTGTCTATGGTGGGTCATTAAGAACTTGGAAATGCAAGGAAACAGATTCTTTCCTAGAGAATCTCAGAAAGAAACACAATTGTGCTGGCACATTAATTATAGCCCAATGGGACCTATAGAACCCTAAGACAATAAACTTGCACTGTTTTAAACCACTAATTTTATAGAAATTTTTTACAGTGGAAACAGAAATATAGTACAGTGTCTTTAAACTATTACCCATTATAGCATTTGAGATACCAGTGAGAAGTAAAGGCTTAAATCTGTGACTGAAAAATGTGGTGACGGACAAAGGATAGGAGGCAATACAGGTTCTTCTCTGGGACATGTTCTTTACACTACACTTTATACAGGAAAAAATCCAGATTTATGCAAATGCTAATTAATCTTATGTGTAAATAATCCTGACTCAAAGCTTTAGAAATATGTTACAAATGTTCTATTTCATAAGAGAACTAAAATTATACCAAATAAGTTGGGAGTACTTCTTTATAGGGACAAATAATTTATATTCACTTTATTACTTCATATTTTTCTTTGTATATGAAACATAAGTGGGTCTAGCTAGTCCTTTTCAATAGTAACAGGTACTTCATTGACTGTAATTATAAAGCTTTTCTTCTTGAGTGTTTTTCTTTTCACGGAATTGAAAAGAAATTGCTTATTTTATCTCATCTGATTTGACTGCAATGCTTATATTGTAAAAATGCTGACAGATCAGTTCTCCACAAAGGAATGTTATACCTTTTATTCTTTTTGTGAAAGTGCTATGGAGAGTGGGATTTCACTGTTGCAGGATTGTTTTGCTATAACTGAACAGACAGAATTAACAATTTCGGAGCAGTTATAACATTTATACATAAATCCAGGTTGTTGGAAATATTTCATTCAGACACTAAGACATTTTTAATGCATCATGTAAATAAAAATAATCAGTGTGCTTATATCTACGGAAAAGTAAATGAAAATCTTGTAACACTAAACATGTGCTGTTTCAAGGAGAATTATCCAATCTTCAAGGTAAAGTGAAATGTCTTTTCATTCCTTTCATAATTTTTGATGCCCCATGGGCCATAATCAATTATAGTTCTTTTCTTTCTGGGATATTTAATTTTTGACCTTTTTTTGTTTTCTTTTCCAATCTCAAGTCATAAGATATTCAGTAATTGTTTTCAAAGGTGGAGAATATGTAGGGATTCACTTTACTGCGCACACACACACACACACACAGCTTTTGATGCTAGTTTGACTAGATATAGAACAAAATAATTCTCAGTATTTTAAAGGATATTTCACATTATCTTCCATCTGCAGGTATTGATGACTGGAATTCATAGTAAAAATTTGTACTTATTTGTATGTAAGCAATTTCATCTTCCTTGAAATATTATTACCAGTGGAGTTCTAATTTGTCTAGAATATTGTTTGTTATTTATTCTACTTAGAATTTTGGAAGTAAATTTTAAGATATTTCAGGTCAGGAAAATATACTTTATCACATTGTTGATAATTGTCTTATTCTCTCTTTTTAGAACTCTTAAGTAGAATAATTCTCCATATCTTAATATTTTCCATAATTTTATTTTGTTTTGGACTCTAGGGATTATTTTCCCCCAGCAAATTTGTGATTATTAATTAGATATCTAGCTCCATTGATTCTACTTTTTTAGTCATTTTTAATTTTTATGATATTTTTAGCTCAATATTTCCCATGCTTCTTTACTTCTTGTTTTATAGACTTAGTAACTATTTATATCTTCCTGAGAAAACTGACTAAACTTTTTAAAGTTTTTATTTTATGCCTGTAAGTCAGTTTTGCTGTTTGCACACCTTGTACTTTCTTTACTGAATAGTTTATTTTCTCCCCTAGATTGTCAAGTAGTCAGAGTTGTTTGTTCAGTTTTAAACAGTTATGCTGCTCAGTAGAGATCGCTGCTCTGTTTTCTCTGAGGTGTGTGGGTCTGATTTCCCAATATTTCCTTCTCCTGAATGAGAATAAAAAGTGGGTTTTGTGTGAATCCGCAGAACATGCCAACTAGTAGGTTCTGCTTAAGTGTGTTATGTTGCAGACAAGCTGGGCACTGAACTGCTTTCAGAATAAGAAGGTGGGTGGTACTTCAGTAAATTTCTTTTATGAACATATCTTTTTTTTTTTTTTTTTTTTGGAAGGTCTAAGCTGTGCTCTTTCTCTTCTGGTCTTAATTCCTGAACGAGAGACCTTCTTGTGGGTAGAGTCAATGCTTTTAGAAAGAAAATGTTTATGCCATATTAACATAGATCTAGCTTTTAAGAATTATTATTATTATTATTTTTTACTCAGTACCTGCTGTATAACGAGAATTCTTTTTCCTCTTGTGAAGTTTGCTCCTGCTTATGTTGTATATGTTTTGGGGGATGATGCTTTTGGTTCCCTTTTGATCTAATCTCATTTGCATCACATATTCTGGAAATTCTTTAATTTTCTGGCTCACTAGTGATGCCTTTTCATATCATGAAAATATATTTTATCATAGGAGAGGAGGTTCAGTATGCCATGCTATAATCTGCACAGTAAATCTATAAGAAAAAGTTTTTAAACCGCCTTTTTTTGGTCAAGAAACTGAAGAAACGTGCTGACATATTTTTGAAGTGATTGAGCAGTAATTTGACTTCGGTTTCTCTGCTACCATGTCAAGATCCTTCATTTCTAACTAGGGATAGTCCTAATATTCAATTCTATTTAATTCTATTGAGTTCAACAAAACGTATTCTAAATGACAGTACTGTACAAGCTCTGCAAATACAGAGATGGCCACACAATATGCAAATGATAAAAGCAAACCTACTCGTATATAATTATAAGATTTAATCATTTTCTCAACCTATTTAATACTTGTCAGAGACAATTTCTGACAAGGAGATAAGTGCAATAAAAAGTAGCATTAATAAGTAAAATACATTAAAATATAGTTAGGAAAATTAATGGGCTTAACTGTATAATTTATATTTTGACTATACTGTTTAAGTAAATAATATTTTGAAAGCTCCATGAAATGTGGTATCTTAGAGATCACTTGTCTGCCAGTCTTCAGTTTTAGAGAAAATAAAATATAAGGAAGTTAAGACTTCCTCTATGACATATATTTAAAAGGCATAACCAAGTGCACTCTAATTTACTTCTCCTAAGTTCCTTTCCTTAATGGAGTGGGAGGATAGGAAGACTTTTACTCACTTCATTCTCCCAATTTCTTTTAGGGAAATTTTTCCTTTGGTTTTATGGGAACACAGTACCTCAGTATTAGTATTAGTATAATTATTTTGAAAAAGCAACAGTTTAAGGAGGGGTAGACAATAATTAAACAAATAGAACCTTTGTTTTATGGAATAAATTTCTTACATCCATGAAGTTTGTTTCATTAAAAGCCCAAATACAGGGCTACCTAATATCAGTGAAGCTTTTTTGGTTGCTGACATCCATCCTACTGAAAATAAGACTGCTGTTGTTTTCCTCCATTATCAGTATTTAAGGAGGAAGCAGATTCATATGGTTTATGGTGCAAAGTCTTATTTTTAACTCTATTTTCCAATCTAGCTTCAAATTGAATAAAGTAGCTGAGAAAAGTGAGACACTTATTGGCTGAAGGGTAAGTACCATTTTTTCACGGAATCCAATGATGATTAAGAAAATAACAAAGAGATACATTTACGTTCCCTATAGACACCAAAGACCTGAGGAAGGAAAAAATGTGTCTTCTTCAATGTAGGCACATTTTACCTATTGCAGATTCAAAATGCACTTCAGCGGAACACCGATATGCAAGTGCCACAGAAATAATTGTTGCAGACAAGATTCATTAATGTATGTGAAAAGTAGTGGGAGAAAGCTTGAGAACAGGTTACTAATATAATCTGAAAGTATCTATCCAAAAATATTAATTACAAATGGAAAGATAGTAACCTAGCAAACACCATTCTAATTGATAATCAAATTTAACATTGTCCTAATATGACATATTGATATTATGGATATTTTGATATGATACATTGAAAATGACATTGTCATTTCTGTTATATATGCCAAATATGTATAAGCTCAGTTCAATAATGAAGAAACATAAAACAGATCCATATTGAAGGACATTTTATGAAATAAGTAGTACCATTCACAGGTGTCAAAATAATAAAAATGACACAGAAAAACCCATTAAAAAGTGGTCAAAGGACATGAAGACACTTTTCAAAAGAAGAGTGCATGCAGCCAACAATCATATGAAAAAAGTTCAATATCCTTGATCATTAGAAAAATGCAAATCAAAACCACAATGAGATAGCCGTTCTGACTGCTGTGATATTAAAAAGTCAAAAAGTAATAGATGCTGGCAAGTTGTGGAGAAAAAGGAATGCTTATACACTGCTGGTGTAAATTAGTTCAGCCATTGGGGAAGAAAGTATGACTATTCCTCAAAGACCTAAAGACTGAAATACCATTTGACCCAGCAATCCCGATGACTGAATATATACCCAAAGGAATATAAATCATTCCATTATAAAGACACATGCATATGTATGTTCATTTCAGCACTATTCACAATAGCAAAGACATGGAATCAGCTTAAACGCCCATCAATGTTAGACTGGATACAGAAAATATGGTACACATACACCATGGACTGCTAAGCAGCCATAAAAAAATGAGATCGGGACCGGGCACAGTGGCTCACACCTGTAATCCCAGCACTTTGGGAGGCTGAGGCGGGCAGATCACGAGGTCAGGAGATCAAGACCATCCTGGCTAACACAGTAAAATCCCGTCTCTACTAAAAAATTAGCCGGGCCTGGTGGCGGGTGCCTGTAGTCTCAGCTACTCCGGAGGCTGAGGCAGGGGAATGGCGTGAACCCGGGAGGCGGAGCTTGCAGTGAGCTGAGATCCGGCCACTGCACTCCAGCCTGGGCGACCGAGCGAGACTCCGTCTCAGTAAATAAATAAGAATGAGATCATGTTCTTCGCAGGGACATGGATGGAGCAGGAGGCCATTATTCTTAGCGAAGTAATGCAGGAACAGAAAACCAAATACTGCATGTTTTCACTTATAAGTGGAAGCCAAACAATGAGAACACATGGACGCATACAGGGGAACAACACACACTGGAGCCTATGGGACGTTAGAGGGTGGGAGAAGGGAGGGGATCAGGAAAAATAACGAATGGGTACTAGGCTTAATACCTGGGTGATGAAATAATTTGTACAACAAACCCCCATGACACAAGTTTATGTAACAAACTTGCACATGTGCCCTTGAACTTAAATAAATGAATACATAAAGACAGACTAAGAAATTGTTGCTAGCTGGGTTCAGTGGCTTATGCCGGTAATTCCAGTACTTTGGGAGGATGAGGGGGTTGGGTCACTTGAAAGCTCAAGAATCCAAAACTAGCCTGGGCAACATGAGAAAACCCTGTGTCTACAAACAATTAAAAAAAATAACTGGGCATGATGGTGTGTGCCTCTAGTCCCAGCTACTTGGGAGGCTGAGGTGGGAGGATCAGTTGAGCACAGGAAGCAGAGGTTGCAGTTAGCTGAGTTCATGCCACTGCACTCCATCCCTCCAAGTCTAGGAAGGGAGGGAGGGAGGAAGGAAGGGAGGGAGGGAGGGAGGGAGGGAGACTGGAATTGGAAGAGACTAAGAAGACTAAAGAAAAATTTCAGAAGGGAAAAAAATGCAACATTGAATCCTGGATTGGATCTTAAACCAGAAAGATGGCATTAGCAGAAAATCTGGTAAAATTTGTATATGATCTGTAGTTAAGAGTACTGCATAAATGCTAATTACCTGGTATTGATAGTGTACTATGTCAGATGTTAATATTGGCAGAAGCTGATGAGAGATATGTAGGAGCCTCTGTACTGTTTCTGCAACTTTTCTTAGTCTAACACTATTTCAAAATTATAAGTTTACAAAATCATTTTAGCATGAGAATACAGATTTTGAGTTACCCACTTTCTCCACATCTCTCTTAAAATCTCATTTAGGCCAGGCACAGTGGTTTATGTCTGTAATTCCAACACTTTGGGAGGCTGAGATAGGAGAATTGCTCGAGCTCCAGAATTGGATACTAGCCTGAGCAATGTAGGGAGACCCTCTCCCCCTCTCCCCTCCCCCCATATACATATATATATATATATAAATACACATATACATGTATATATATGTATACACATGTATATATATGTATATACGTGTATATATAGATACACACACGTGTATATATAATTAGCATCCTGAAGTTGTTTGGTGGTATCTCATTGTGTTTTTGATTTGCATTTCCCTCGTATTTAGTGATGTTGAACATTTTTTTCATGCATCTGTAGGCAATTTTCATGTCTTCTTTGGAGAAATGTCTAACCAAAATTTTTTTTTCCATTTTAACTGTTTTTCCCCCATTCTAGTTCAATAATGGGAGCTTTAATCTTTGAACCAAAAGAAACAAGTGAGAATAGGTAAGGAAAAGGAAAGATATGATTAAAAACTTTGGTCTCAATCCAGTATGTAAATCTGCTGTTACTCCCTAGGGATTACTATATAATCCTTGAAATAATGGGTAACAAGACGCTACAGGTTTTGGGGAAATGGCAACATCTGTAAGCCCCAGACCCCAATCAGAACAGATGGCTGTTTCCCAAGGGATATAAAAGTTACTGCTTTCCTTAAATAAGCCATCTGTCTGAATAAAATCATTTTTGCCAATTAATATAGAAGGCATTTTAAGGGCTGAGAAATTTCTAAACTCTAAAAAAACAGGAAGGATGAAAGAACTAAAATTTTCCCAGTTGTGCAAAGACACCATTCCAAGACATTTATGTTGAATATAAAATAGGATCTATTTTAGTTGCCCTTTCTGAAACATTCTGTGGACTAGCTGAACGGGTAAAAAAGCAAATCAATATATGAAACTAGTCTGTGATAACAAACTTGACTTACTTTACTGCAGTGTATATGATCATTGATCACCAATATCAAATCAGGTAGAATAAAGCAACTGACATGCTCTTGTAATAAAATAAGCTTTGACTTGTTAAACTGGTGGTAAATTCAGGTAAGTAGGTAATTTTATTGTATCTTTGTATTGTTTCATTATTCTAATATTGGTGAAGCCCCTACCAACTGCTCATTAGCTGTCTTCCTCAAGTCTAAGCTCCAACCATATCGAAACATTTATAGTTCCACTGGCCAGACTGTTTTACACTAACAAGCCCATGTAGATGCTGGTGTCAGCCCTAACAGACCTTCTCCAGTTTGACAAATTGGCAAACACTGCTTATTCTCCAGGTTCTAGCTCAGGCATCTTCTTTGTGAAGAATTATTTTATCACCCAAAAAAGCTGATGGTGTCATCTTAAGCTTACTCACTGTTTCTGATATGCATTAATAGTGCAACATACTTCCAACTGAACTTACTCATTGCAAAAGGTTGATTCCTATATTAATGTGTGACTACATAAGGAAACAGACTGTTTCCTACTCATCTGACGAGTAGCCCTGACTTTTGAAAAAAACCAAAAAGCCTGTTAATGAATAAAACAGATTGAAACTACTAATTACAAAATAAGACTTAGCTTTAAAAAATTATATCAATGATTATTTTGATAAAACTTTAATTCTTTGTTGCTTAATATAAAAAGCTAGGAATAAAATTAAGTATTCTCAATTTTCAAGCAACCAGCAAAAATATTTCACGTCTGGATACAGAGGTTGAAATTTTCAAATCTGATTCTTTGGGTTTAGGATTGGTGTAAATTAAATAGAATTTGCTGTCATTTGTAACCCAACTTCAAACCTGGAAATTCATAGGATTCAGAAATGTTGGTTCTGGTTCTGTATCCATACCCATAGCTTTGTATTTAATAGTTAAAAAATGCTCCCCAAAAGAGACTGATCTAATTTCTTAGTTTTATTAACTATTCTCAATCACACAAAATTGAAAAATCTAATATCCTCTGGCTTAGCTGCAGGCTTAAAATATTTCTTCCTCTTCCCCACCCAAGTCTCCTGGGGTCAGACATATAGGTTAGAATGATATACTATAGTCAAAGCTTGCATATCACAGTGAAAGTAGCAATAGTATGTACACAGCAAAACTCACATTTTTCCTGGCAAAAAAAATCATACAAAGGAATCAGTTCTTGATGAGTTGGATCTATCTGAATCCATAAACCTGGATAGATATTTTAAAAAGGCTGCTCAATGCAAGTTTGTTAGTTCTCTATAAATATATAAACATAAATTGTGTATATATGTGATGAAGATTGGCTTTCGCTTTTTTCTAAATTATCCTTTTATCCATTAGTCTCAGTTCTTTCATATTTCCTCACCTCATTTTTTCTCAGTAATTTTCTGAGTAGTGAGACTTTGCTCTTGGCAGCTCTTAATAATATTGCTTCAGGAAGGAAGTGCTTAGAATGAATTTTATGTTTGCTTATTTTATCCAAGTAGGAAAGTACTTTTGTATCATATTCCTTGCCTAGTGTCCTTAGTGCTGCATTCTCCCTCAGTTGATGGATTGTTTCCTGTCTACAGTCACTAACCAGTGTCTTTTAGTCTGGGATTTTGCACGTTAACTCAAGCTGTCTCCTTGTCTGGTCCTCTTAATTTAAACGCTTGTCTCCTTGCCTTTCAGTCTAATAGCTCATTTCTTCTCCTCCCCTATTACCCAGCATTGTTCCTCCATCACATCACTTGCAATTTCCAGGATGACATATTTTACTTCAGATCATAGCTCATTTAGTCTTTTCTCCTGCTGGTATGCTAATGGCATCTCAAGCTGATCATTAATTTCCACCCTGTGGTTTCAATAATTCCTTCCATGCTAAATGTTGCATAGGAAAAATTGTTTTAGGTTTGGCACCTTAACTTCGTCTAAGAAAAAAAATGAACCAGAGAATGCTAAGTCACTGCCAGATGCCCCTCTGGTCAATGGGGGCTCTATTGCTAACCTAGTTACGGCTTCTAAAGGGGGTAGAAAAATAAAAGGCACAGGAGTGACTTTAAATCTGCTGCTTTATGTGTGTTTAATCAATGTCTTTTGGAAATAAATAGGAAACATTCTGTAAAATTGTTTATGTGACCCTGCAAATAACTATATGTTATGGGGGTATAAAAGATAAAGCATCAAAAAAGATGAAAAAAACACAACAAAATGTTAGTGCTTGAAGCATCTTCTGAGATCAAGTTCAAACTCTTCGTTTTTACAGATGAAAGGACTGAGGTCCATGGAGCTTAAAATATTTGCCATGGGTCACATATTCAGTTACATGAGGTTTATTAGCAGGAAATACAGGCCCATGGCTAGCTTTAAATTGCAGTGCCTGAGATAAGAGAATAAACAACTAGCTCCAGATTCTTAGCCAAATCCATTTCTCTCTTCCTATCTTGAATTCATCTAGGGCACAGCACATGTATGCTGGGTATTCCCCCTAGACATACATTGTGATTCAGTACAACCTACTCAAGCTCCTTGAACACAGTAACTCCCCCATCACCAAGTAACTACCGCTACTGTGACATAGTTTGCCTTTGGAGAATATCCCAGAGAAGAAAAGCAGAAGAATATGAAGGCTGGCTCCAAGTCATTAGGCCAGGGAGTCCTAGAGCACTGGGTCATGGAGTCCAGTCCAGAAGTGGAGATGCAGGCTCTGGGTTCTGGGTTCTCTCTCTTTCCTCTTATATTTAGATGATATATTATATATTTTGATATAAGTTTCCTAGTTTTACTATTTCTTTTGATACAATAAATTTCCCAGTTTTACTATTTTTTTTTCTCTGTAACTCAGTTTTTGTCTTTCAAAATGTTGGATACCCACAAATCTTCCTTCCCCACAACATACACACAGACATGAATGTTGCATTTTACGTTACAGTTCATATTTAAGTACAGGACAATAATATACTGATAGAAGCTCTGTGTTAGGTGGGGAAAGAAGATTGTCAACTGGTGGTTTTCTATGCAGAAAGATCGAATAGGCAGATGGCAGACCCATCTATTTTACTTGAGGGACTTCTAAATAAGAATATCTATGAATCTTTCCTACTAGGTTTATTCAGTGTCTTCATAGCAGGATCCACCCATCTCATGCTTGGAGTGTATACATTTGGTGCCAGGATTCTAAAAGTTTAATCATGTTCCAGGGGGTTGGAAGTCCTACCATCCCATAACCTGAATTTCACTTTTTTTTTTTCTTTTTTTTGTGCAGCTCTCTCTCATTCTGAAGTGGCCAGTGTCCAGGGTCTGATGCCTCTTTGATTCAATTTTCTCAGTTCCTTGGTAAACAACATATGTTTGGGAATACTTACTGGGATGCATGGAATGAGGAAGCAAACTGGGGAGGTATCTATTTCATAGTATACCTTCTCTTTTGTTGTTTTTTGTTTTTGAGATAGAGCCTCACTCTGTCACACAGGCTGGAGTACAGTGGCATGGTCTCGGCTCACTGCAATCTCCTCCTTCTGGGTTCAAGTGATTCTCCTGCCTCAGTCTCTCAGCTAGCTGGGACTACAGGTGCATGCCACCACACATGGCTAATTTTTTGTATTTTTAGTAGAGACGGGGTTTCACCATGTTAGTCAGGATAATCTCGATCTCCTCACCTCGTAAGTCCACCCACCTCGGCCTCCCAAAGTGTTGGGATTACAGGCGTGAGCCACCACGCCCGGCTCATACTTTTGATCAAGTCTTCTGATTTTAACCCCACATGTAATGTACAGTCTCCACTTCCACACATACAGCCCACCCCATAACACCACCACCCCTTATTTCTGGATCTTTTCAAAGTTCTGTGGTTAATACTCTTGCTATTCATTTGCATTGTCCTTTGCAGGCACTTGACAATCAGCTTCCTGAATCTGCTAATGCCTCATCCACATTCCATTAAAAATTTGTTCATATCATTTATCCACTATATTTTCCTCTTCTGTTCTCTTTGTAATGGTAAATATACGATGTGAAAACCTTTGTTTTCATTATTAAATGTTTAGAAGACAGCAGAGCATTAGCCTGTTTCCATGCTGACCATCAGCTGCTCTCTGAGTGGAGTAAGTAGAGAAGGATTTAATATATATTATTCATTATTTTGTGGCTTACAAAGTCACAGAAAAGGCTAGATAAGCAGCTCTTGATGAGCTACATGAGCTACATGAGCAACACTGCTGAACAAGACCACTGAGGAAGATGCTAAGTCTGTGATGTCTGGAATACTAGAGACTTATGAAACCACCATCATTACTGCTGACTCCAGGACCACACTGTGTCTGCCAAGAACTTATCCAAGAAAATATTTTCCCTATCTCTCTCCACAGCCATGAAAATAGGTTCCTGAATTTGGATTCTGATACAGCTCATACAGACCGTGCTTACTAGCGGGAGCTTATCTCTGCTTTGTAATTTTTTTTTTTTTTTTTTTGGCCTTTGAACTCCAATGCTGGTTATTTGGGGATGTTTTAATCTAGATAATAATCTAAACGGTAATAAAGTCTTGGAAATTTGGCTTTTAGCTTGCCATTTACTAACATGCAGTGAGGAATATTACAAGGTTATTGGAATGGAATTGAATGAGCTATTATAAAATATTTTCCACATTTATGTTTAACAGAAATTTTTTTTTACTGATATGGGCTTGGCTGTGTTCTCACCCAAATCTCACATTGAATTGTAATCATCTCCACTTTTCAATGATGGGACCAGGTGGAGCTATTTGAATCATGGTGCTATTTTCCCCCTACTGTTCACCTGGTAGTGAATTATTCTCATGAGATCTGATGGTTTTATAAATGGGAGTTCCCTTACACAAACTCTTGCCTACCATCATGTAAGACATGACTTTGCTCCTCCTCTGCCTTCTACCATAATTATGAGGCTTCCTGAGCCATGTGGAACTGTGAGTCCATTAAACCTCCTTTCTTTATAAATTAACCAGTCTCAAGTATGTCTTTATTAGTATGAGAACGGACTAATACAGTAAATTGGTATTGCAGAGAGTAGGGTGCAGCTGTAATGATATCAAAATGTGGAAGTGACTTTGGAACTGTGTAACAGGCAGAGGTTGTAACAATTTGGAGGGCTCAGAAGAAGACAGGAAAACGTGGAAAAGTTTGAAACTTCCAAGATACTTGCAGTGCTCAGAAGACAAAGATGTGGGAAAGTTTGGAATGTCCCAGAGACTTCCTGAACGGCTTTTGACCAAAATGCTGATAGTGACATGGACAATAAATTACAGGCCGAGGTGACTCAGATGGAGATGAGGAACTTTTTGGGAACCGGAGTAAGGTCACTCTTGCTGTGCAAAGAGACTGGTGGCATTTTGCCCCTGCCATAGAAATCTGTGGAACTTTGAACTTGAGAGTGATGATTTAAGGTATCTGGTGGAAAAAATTTCTAAGCAGCAAAGCATTCAAGAGGAAGCAGAGCATAAAATTTTGGAAAATTTGCAGCCTGATGATGCAATAGAAAAGAAAAACCCATTTTCTGGGGAGAAATTCAAGTCTGCTGCAGAAATGTATGTAAGTAACAAGGAGTGGAATGTTAATCACCAAGACAATGGGGAAAATGTCGCCAGAGTATGTAAGAGACCTTTGCAGCAGCCCCACCCATCACAGGCCCAGAGGCCTAGGAGCTAAAAATGGTTTAATGTGGCAGACCAAGGTCCCCTTGCTGTGTACAGCCCAGGGACTTGGTGCCCTGCATCCCAGCAGCTCCAGCCATGGCTAAAAGGGGCCAAAGTATGGCTCAAACCTTGGCAGCTTCCATATGGTGTTGGGCCTGCAAGGCACAGAAGTCACAAATTAAAGTTTGGGAACCTCCCCCTAGATTTCAGAGGATGTATGGGAATGTTTAGATGTCCAGGCAGAAGTTTGCTACAGGAGCAGGGCCCTCATGGAGAACCTCTGCTATAGCAGTGCAGAAGGGAAATGTGGGGTTGCAGCCCCCACACAGAGTCCCCACTGGGGCACTGCCTAGTGGAACTGTGGAAAAAGAGCCAATGTCCTGCAGACTTCAGAATAGTTGATCCTCTGACAGCTTGCACCATGTTCCTGAAAAAGCCACAGACACTCAATGCCAGCCCATGAAAGCAGCTGGGAGAGAGGCTATCCACTGCAAAACCGTGGAGTAGAGCTGTCAGAGACTATGGGAATCCACCTCTTGTATCAGCATGACTTGAATGTAAGACAAAGTCAAAGGAGCTTATTTTGAAACTTTAAGGTTTAATGACTATCCTTTTGGATTTCAGACCTTCAAGGGACTTGTAGCCCCTTAATTTTGGCCAATTCCTCCCATTTGGGAGGAGTGTATTTACTCAATGCCTGTACCCCCATTGTGTCTAGGAAGGAACTAACTTAGTTTTGATTTTACAGGCTCATAGGGAGAAAAGATTTGCCTTGTCTCAGTTGAGACTTTGGACTACAGACATTTGAGTTAATGCTGAAAGCAGTTAAGACTTTAGGGGACTGTTGGGAAGTCATTACTGGTTTTGAAATGTGAGGACATGAGATTTGGGAGGGGAAAGGGGTGGAATGATATGGTTTGGCTGTGTCTACACCCAATATTGTAATAATCCCCATGTGTCAAGGATGGGGCTGGGTGGACATAATTGAATCATGGGGGGGTTTCCTCCATACTTTTATCATGGGCATAAATAAGTCTCATGAGATCTGATGGTTTTATAGATGGGAATTCCCCTGCACAGACTCTCTTGCCACCATGTAATATGTCCCTTCATCTCCCACCATGATTATGAGGCCTCCCCAGCCATGTGGAACTGTAAGTCCACTAAACCTCTTTCCTTTATAAGTTACCCAGTCTTGGGTATGTCTATTAGTAGCACAAGAATGGACAAATACACTTACTATATATTTTCTATAGATTCAGATGTGTAAATATCCATGGTTCTCAAATAGGAGCAGTTTTTTCCCTGGGGACATTCGTCCACATAATTTTTGAGTGTCACAACTAGGATTTAGTATTGGCTTCTAATAGTCAAGGATGTCACTAAACACCCTACAATATATAGGACAACCTCCAACAACAAAAAATTATCTGGTCCAAAATATCAATGGTAGTGAACTTAAGAAACCCTAATAAAGGTTGATTGTTTTTCTTCAACACTTTCAATATTCTCTAATCTTCAATTGCATCTTTCCTGAGGAAAAGTCAGAAATAATTTACATTTTTGTTTTTTGTTTGTTTCATCCCACTTAGTTTTCTCTGAGCTTCCTGGATCTGTGGTTTGCTATCTGACAGTAATTTGGGAAAATTCTCAGTCATTATTACTTCAAATATAGTTTCTTTCAGTTTTTTTAGATTCCCTCTACACATATTAACACTTTTTATAGTTGTCCCACAGTTCTTGAATATTCTGTTTTTGTCGCTTATTTTTTTCTTGGTTTTGAAATTTTCCATTCCTATATCTGCAAGCTCAGAGATTCTATCCTCAGCCATATCCAGTCTACTACCGAGCCTACAAGAAGCATTCTACATTTCTGTTGCATTTTTTTTATCTCTAACCCTTCTTTTCAATCATTCATATAATTTCCATCTGTCTGCTTACCCTTTTCCATCTCTTTTGCATGTCATCTACTTTTCACATTAATGCCCTTAGCATATAATAGGTTTTACTTTTCACATTCCTAATCTGATTAATCTGAACATTCTTGCTATATCTCATTTTGGTTTTGATGCTTGTTTAGTCTCTTCAAATTGTGTTTTCTTGCTTTCTCTCATATGCCATGTAATTTTTTGTTGAAATTCAGACAAGATGTACTGGCTAAAAAGAAATGCAGTAAATAGGCCATTAAGTGATGTGGTGGTAAAGTATGGAGGGAGCAACAGCATTTTATAGTCAAATGATTAGGTGTGGCATTTTCATGAGCCCATGCCCCTGGACTGTGAACTTTATCAGTAGTTCTCAGTTCCCCCACCCCTCTTAAATGGGACACGAAGGCTAGAAAGAGTTAAGCATTTCCCTTTCCCTAGGTAGGTTAGGCTTCGACAGAATAGTTTCTCCTGAAGACAGGAAGAACAGAATGGTGTGATACATTCCAAATTTGCTTATTTTCCCTTTTCCCTGCCTGAAGCACAAGAAGATTTTTCTCTCATCTTCATTGTGAGAACCTACCCACATCCTTAAAGGTAAAACTCGTAAGAGTGTGAGGGTCCTGCTGTGACTGGATCACTCCCCTTAAAACTCTCAGACTTGTCCACACCCAGCTTCCAGCAGTTTATAATTACTATTGAGGTTTTCCTACACCAACTCTGGTTCTCAGAGGTTTCTGCTCATGGGACACTTTTCCAGTAAATGGTAATTGTCTGTATCTGCCTGTCTGTCTTTCCAATTTTTGAGGCAGGGTTTGATTTTTTCAATTTGTTGGGATCCAGTGGTTACTTCTTAGCTCCTTGTAAGTTGTACTGAAAACCAAAAGTCCAGAACCCCTCATATACACAAATCCATGTAAAATAAATAACTAGTAACTACAATTATCTCTGGGGAATGGAGGTAAAGACTTGATTTCAGACTGAAGAGTAAGGAGACTTTAGTCATTATTGTATTGTGTTGTATTCATTTCACAGCATTTATAGAACAGTGTAAAGGTTGATAAAAATAATAAAACATAATGAACAAAAACCAAAGTGTCTTGAAAGGATGTAAGCAACTTGGAAACAAAAAAGATAGAGATATTCAAAACAAAACATCTGCCTTTCCTTTAAACGTACTTTCTTATATATTTTAATCAGTATTACAAGTCCACACTATTATTTTAGCAATAAGTCTAAGTACCTTTCTTAACTTCCATCTCCTTCCCATCTCCACATCTAATCAGCGATTAACTACAATACATTGTAATGGTGAAAATGCTTTCTGATTTGTCATTTCTTCATTTTCTTTCATCTTTCTTTTTTTAAACATGTATTTATTTGCTTGGTCTGAACTATTACAGCAACTGTTTTACTATGACTTCCCCTGCCTTCAAAACTTTTGTTCTCCTTGTAACTTTCTACATTGGTGTTGCCATTTGCAATTTCCCTTCTTAAAGATGTCAGTTTTCTCTTGTTGTTATTGTTATATAAAGAATGATAAAGCCAGCACTTAGACATCACTCTCAGTTCCCATGTCCAAAGCAGGTTACCTATGATTACTAACAGTAATATTTCTAGCTGATCCTAACTATGACCTCAGACTTCCTCCTAACATTATAATCCATGTAGCCACTACAAATGGACTGAGGTCTGTATGAAGAGGAAACCTATTGTGTTTTCTTTAACAAGAGAACTGCTGCATTTCTAATAGGTGTTTGTCTCTCAGTGAATATTTTCACATTCAGGAATAACATGAGAGGTCATTTGAGACTTGAAGAATGGAGTTCGATATTTAGGAATAACTCATAACTGAGTTCTTTCAAGATAATTTACTGTGATTGCGCAACTTCAAACTTAAGTCACAAGGCCTGACTAGTAACCATATTCTGTTTTTCTTATTTTCCTAAAATATAGTTTGCCAGAAGCTGACATTTAAGGGATAGCCTTATAAGTACTATTGTTAATAAACCATAGTATGGTATCTAAATATAAGTGGACATTGAGAAATGAAAAAAAGAAACATAGTTTCAGGATTTAGCTATCAGGAGAGCAATTAGGGAAAAGTTAAAAAAATATATAGAAAAGAGAAATAAAGAAGTTTGATTTTGGACAAATTTAAATGAAAGAGATGGCAAGACAAAGTGAAGGAGATTATTTCAGAATAAGTTAAATGACCATAGAAAATTTGCTGTGGTTTGTCATAGGGATGGACAAATAAACTTGTGTTTTAACAAGAATGTGAAAATGTCATCAAATTGACATGAATAAAATGAGTAGCAAGAAAGAATACAAAGACCAAAGGAAAAGATACATAATATTGAGTCAGAATTCTTAATGGAAACTTAATTTCTAAACACATGAGAGAAAAACAAATGAGTTAGGAATATGAAGAGACTAATGGCCCTAACAAGGAGAAAAAGAGTAATATGAAGAAGTTGACCTTAGAGAAACTGAAGTGAGAATATTTGGCATTATGAGGAAATTATCCAATACTTTCAGGAGAAAGATGAATTATCAAACAGAAGAGATTTCAATAATACATTTAAATTAATTTTATGTGGTTCAATTTCTGAATTTTCTGTAGATTGAGGAAAACATTTTTCAATTTGAATAACATTTTTAGAAAAAAAGGTCATACTTTGAGTATTTTTAAAAATGTTTTGCCGTATCATAGGACAGTAAGATTTCTTTCCATAAGCTGTGGATATGACATCTGAACCTAAACTAACTGCCAGTCATCAATGCCGTAGCCAGACGCAGAATCAGCACCCAACAGACCAGTAATATCTTTGAATGAAGTATCCGTGTTCACCTTTCACAATGTTAATGACTCTAGACTCATGAGATTCTGGAGCTAACCTAGCCCTGCAATTAATTCAACTGTTACTACTTTTAAATATGTAGTGAGGAAAAGTCAAAATTTCCCAAAGTACAACAGCATAATGACTTTGAAACCCTATCTGCTGAGAGGTGATGGCCCAATAGTTAAGGTTGAATTAAACCAACTAGAGTCTGTGTATTTCTTTCAAGAAATCAGAGGCAGTTGTATACTTAAGTACACTTGTGTGTATCTATTTTTTTTATTCCAACATTTCACACTATATGTTTCCATTTTAACTTTCGTCTAAAACTTATATTTGTGCTAAAATGATAGGGAGCATATGGCCTAAACAAAGAGGAAAAAAGACTGCATTTCAAAGCCTAGTAGATTTAGATATCACCCAATTAAAATTATTATAAGTCCCATGTAATTTTATATGCTTATAGATCTTTATAAATTCTATAAGTCTGTATATTTTCAAATAAAATTAAGAAGTAATCCAAGACAAAATACTTTCAATGAAATAATAAGATCTGATGAAGGATCACAGGAACATGAAAGTTAGACTTAAGGCATGAAATAACTGGACTTCCAGCATTCTCTTCTTGATGGTCAATTCTGTTAGGTTTTAATAGGTGGCACAGCCCCAGCAATTTACATTAGAAAAGGCAAATTATCCTTCTGTGGTATTTCATATACTTTAGTGGTATTTCATATACTTAATTTAGTAGTTCATTATCAAATAACAAACACCCTCATTGGATTACCATGAGTGGCCATATTTTATTTCTTTGAGTTGTGATGTTGGAAGGTGAGAATAATTGTATTTTTGTATGGAATTTAGCTTAGGTTCATATCTGCATTTTTATGGACTGAAGTATCATATATATCAGTCCCCCAAAAAGTAAAATGAACAAAGAAAGTTTATACCATGACCCAAAAAATATTATCCTAAAAACAGAATATGTTGGTATCATTTTTCTAGATCACAAAACGTAACCATCTATTTTATTAATGTTTACAATATTTCTGAAGCATGTTTTTGTAATGCCTCTCAAATTAGCTAGAACTATCAAAACTTAATTCCAAAATAAATATCAAATCAAATTATCTTTACGTCCACTATCACCCTATTCTAAACCACCATCACCTCTCTTCTGAACTAATATTGTACCTTAATTACGTTCTCAGCCTGCTTCTATGCTTACCATTCTTTTATTTATTCTTCACAATATTAACAGAGTAAAATTTTTAAAAGATGTAAATCAGGATAAATGAGACCTCTGCTTAAGATTATTCAGTGACTCTTCAATACAATTAATGTAAAATTCAAAGACTACCATGCTAATATTTTCTATATTGTCTACCCAAACTTCAGGCCACTTGTCCAGCCCCCTTGAGCATTGCAAATTAATGTCAGTTCCTAACACTGAAACCATTTTTTTTTTAAATGGTGTCATTGTTGTCAGTTTTATCTCATCCTATCCACTCTTCTTATGGTGCCTTGACAGCTGTTTTATTATCCTCCTCTGGGTCTCCACTTCGATGTCAGCTCCTTGGAAAATCTTTACCTATTAATATAGAGTTCTTCTTACAACCTTCTTTGGTACTCTTTATCACAGCATTTTATTTTATTGCATTTACAACAATCTGTAGGCTGTATTTATTGTACTAGATGTTTTCTTCATGAGAGGGGGATCTAGCATTCTAGATACCCCAGCACATGACAGTTAAATTAACTAAAAATAGAGCTTAAGTTGAAATCTTAAAAGCAGACAAAAATCAATTATATATGAGAATAATAAGCATTACAGTTGATTTCACATTGGAATAATGAAAGCAAGCAAACAATAGAACAATGCATTTCATGCCAAAAGAGTAACTATCAGCTGATAATTTTATATTCAGGAAACATTCTTCAAAAATAAAGAAATGGAGATATTTTTCACATTTTTTAAAAAACTAAGAATTTTTTACCGACTGACTTCTCCAGGAAATGTTAAAGGAATTTCACCAAGCTGAAGGGAAGCATACCAGATGGAAATGTGTATCTTCAGGAAAAATGAAGAATATTGAAAATATTAATATATGGGTAAACATAACATGCTAATTTTTCATATGACATTTATGAGTATTCAAAGGGAAAATTATAACACTTTTGTAAAATTTATAACATGTGTAGACATAATACATGTGGCCACTGAAACATGAAGGATCAGAGTGACAGTATATGGGTTTTGTTTGAAAGGTCTTCACGTATTATATAAATTAGTACAATGTAAACATTAAATAGACCATAAAGAGTTAAAGATACATATTATAAGACTACGTAATTGCTAAAAAAAAAAAAAATGTAAAGTGATATAGTGGGGGAAAACCCTATAGATTAAATTCAAAGGGAATTCTAAAGCATGTTAAATAATCAAAAGAAAATAGGAAAATGAAAAACAGTACATAGTTAAAACCAGACTAGACAAACTTAATTTAAAATTAAATCATATCAGAATTCCCATTAAATATTAATTGCCTGCACATTCCATTAAGAGGCTGAGATTAAAATATTAAAAACATCCCCATTGTCAGCTAGATAAAAGAAGTATACTTTAAGTGTAAAAACACAGAAAAAATATATAACTGAAAACATGAAGAGCAAAAGGGCTGGTATAGAGAAATTGGTATTTATGTTAACAAAATAAAATCATATCTAAAATAGAGTTTATTAAAGAGGGACATTTAATAATTATAAAAAATTGGTTATAAAAAAAGAAACCAACCATAAGTGTATGCAGCTAATACAGGTGAAAAATATATAAGGAAGCTTTTGGCCTGAATGCAATGTCATGTATTTGTTTCTCCCTGCCCTTCTCTGCTAAGTGCTGCTATAAATTCTGGAAATAATGTAAGACAGCCAAAGGAGAAGCAGGAAAGGAGGAGACAGGAAAGCAAATTTCTTAAGAATTCTAAGACAAGAGGACCAGGATTTTACAAACCTCACTTAATATAATAAGGGAACACAAGCCTGGGAGTTCCCAATGCCCACAGAAAGCCATTTATGTAGGCATATTCTTTCACCAGCTAGAACTGGAATTCTGATGAAAACATACATGAGTCCAGCAGCATGTGCACAAGGCACGAGAAGCCTCTGTCCTTGTGAGTCTGAAATGGTCCCCCTCAGACTGAAAGGCACTGATATGGACTGACAGTAGTAACAAGGAGGATTACACTACAGAAAAATGCCCATCCTGGAAACTCTCTATATCTCCATGAACTTTGGACTTTTATCACCCACCCAGAGACACTGGGTATTCAGGCAGAACTTGCAGGATAAATTGGGCTACAAAAAATGGTCTGGCATAGGAAGCCTCATGGCTGACTACTGTCTCTCACTGAAAGAAATGTAGTGTCAATAGCAAGGATCCACTAAATAAGTGGGTTGGCCGAGGAAGCCATATTGGTTATAAAGCCCTGAAACTTCCAATATTCTCTCATAGATGACAGGTAGCTAGATGGCAACAGGTAGCTAGATGAATCTCAGCACAAGAAGCATCCACCCCTGGAAGCATCCTTCTTCCCCGGCTGAGAGGAGGTATTCTACTATAGCAAATTGCAAACCTTAGAAATTCTCACCGTTCCCACTGTGTATGAAGTTCTACTTCTGCATTAAGGCACCCGTCAGCTTAGGAACAGTGGCAAAGACATCTTGCCATAATAAGCAGCCTGGCATGCAATGCCTCTTTGTCCTCAAAGGCCTGAGACTCTCTCCTCCACTTAGAGACACCATGTTAGAAGGTTGGCACGATCCCAGAATCAGACCTAGAATATCCTAACAGAACAGACAAAATGTTCAAGATGCAAAGGGACATAACTTGCCGTACAAAGAACCAGGAAATTCACAATTTGAATGAGAAAAAAAAATGCTGATGCCAACAGCTAGATGAAGCAGATGCTGAAATTATCTGAGAAATACTTAAAAGCAGACAGCATAAAAGTGCTTAAACAAGCATTACAGACGACCTTGAGACAAATACAAAAAGACTGAAATTCTCAGTAAAGAAATAGAAGTTAAAACAACTATATGAAAAACATGTAATGGAGAAACAATAACAGAAATAAATAACTTACTGGATGGAATTAACAGTGTAGTGTTAATGGCAGAGAATAGAATTACTCAACATGGGGATGGATCAATAGAATGCCTATAACAATATAGGCTGAGAACACATGAACAGAGCCCGAGAGACCTGTGGGACAATAATAAAAGATAAAAACCTTGCGTCACTGGATTCCCAAAGGAGAGAAAGTGATGCAAAAAGAGTATTCAATAATTAATAGCTGAAAACTTCCTAAAATTGGCAGCAGACACAGACAGCCTACAGAGTCAAGAAACTAAGCAAATCCCCAAAATGATAAACCTAAAGAAATACATACCAAGGCACATTGTAGTTAAACTTCTGAAAACTAAAGACAAAAGAAAAATAAAAACATGCAAACAGGTAGGTAAAAACTCATGTCAAGTAACACTATCTTATATTTGAGAAAGATATTTAAAAGTGGGAAAATTAAGAGGATCTAAATAGAAATAAGGTTTCCACATTTTGCTTGAAGTGGTAAATATTAATATAAGTAAACTGGTAAGTCATAATATGTAGATACTTGTAGAGCAACTACTATAAAAACTAAAAAAGATATAATCAAAACATGAAATAAATCAAGATGTAACCCTAAAAATTGTTCAAATAACCAACAGAAGACAACAAGATTAAAAGAGGCAAGAGAAAAACAGAAAATGATAAAATAAAAAATCAATAGTTACATATAAATGGTCTAAATATACCAAATAAGAGGCTCAGATTGGCAGAGTGGATAAAGGAAGAAACAAACAATAACAAAAGATGACTCACTTAATGCTGCTTAATGCTGCTTACATTAACTCACTTTAAATTCAACAAAAGATTAGCAAATTTATTCCAACAATGTATAGAAAGAATTACATACCACAAACAAGTGAGATTTATTCCAGGTATGCAAGGCTATGTCTACATTTTAAAACTAATCAAGGAACGACTCCATAATGACAGCTATCGAAGAAAAATCATATAGTAAAATCAATTGATGAAGAAAAAAGCATCTGAAAAAATCTAATACCTATGCATCATTAAAGCCCACAGCAAATTAAGATTAGATGGACATTAAGTTTACTTAATGAAAAACATCTACAAAAACTTACTGCTGACGTCATACTAATTGTGAAAGACAACACTTTCACTCTAAGACCAGGAATATGGCAAGAATGTCTGCTCTTATCATAATATTGGGAGTTGAATTATGAGAAGACATGGACACAGGGAGGGGAACATCACACACTGGGGCCTGTCGGGAGTTGGGGGGCAAGGGGAGGGAGAGCATTAGGACCTAATGTACCTAACGCACACAGGGCTTAAAACCTAGATGACGAGTTGATGGGTGCAGCAAACCACCATGGCACATGTATACCTAGGTAACAAACCTGCACGTTCAGCACATGTATCCTGGAACTTAATATTGGCACCTCTATCTACTGCAATAAAGGAGAATAAATAAAAGTCAAATAAAAAACCTTGGAAAGGATGGAAGAAAACTGTTCCTGTTTACAGGTAACATGATTCTCTACCTAGCAACTCTACAGAATAACATTCCTAGAATGAACTACTGGATTCAGCAAGCCTTCAGGATATATGATCAAAACAGACAAATCACAGCACTAGCATAGTTAAAATCACCTTGAAAAGGAATAATTAAGGGGTTTCACTCTAACAGATATTAAATCTTACTGTATAGCCACAGCAATCAAGACTAAGATACTAGCAGATCACAGACAGACTAAATGGAACAGAATGAAGAATACAGAAAATAAACTGGACCAGCAAAAATATGCTCAGCTGATTTTTGATAATGGTGTAAAAGCAACTGAATGGAAGAAAGAGTTTTTCAAATAATGGTGCTGGAAGAATGGAATATCTATAAATTAACACATCAAACTTGGACTCCAGGACTCAGGTGCTGGTGTCTATTCCTTCCTGTGCCTTGAGAGGCGGGTCTCCAAGCTGGTGTGGATGAAGATGCTGAAGGCATCGAAGAGCGTCCTTGCTAAGCACCGCCAGTACCTGCAAAGGAAGCTCTTATACGCAGTTCTTATACCTCATCATTTACATGAGCTGTGGCAGCCATCGTCTGAAAAGGGTACAATGTGCTTCATGCCTCCAGGGTCATGATAGGCCTCACCGACTCAGGTGATGCTGCCGGGGACCGTAGTGAGACTTCAGCGTCTACATTAGCAGAAACATCACCCATGCCAGGAAATCTGTGGGTGGGTCCCAGAGAGATCCAGCTGTGGTACCAGAGCAGTGAGCTGGTGAACTGGGCAGTGAGGGGCCATCACAACAGGGTCTACCCAGCCTGACTGCTCTTGGTCACCCCCAAGTATCCCATCAGGACCAACTGCTTTGGTCACAACAACTCAAGCATGCACCTAATTCCGTCTCTCCCAAAACACATCTGTGTTGATCTTCTATCCACCTAAACTCAGAGGAGGTTGAGGTTACCAACTTTACGTTCCTTTCTGTATCCTAATCCAGAGTAAAACTGAACCAAATCCTTTCTGTGCCAGATCACCTTTGGGATGTCTTCAAAAGTCTGTAATGTGACCTCTCCTTCTCCAAACGAGACATTAAAATTCACAGGCCAAGCAAAACAAAACAGAACAAAACTAAAACGGCAAAATTCCCATGGAACTCAAAATTTATACATAATACAAAAATTAATATGAACCTAAATGTCAAATGTAAAGCAATAAAACCTTAGAAAAAATAGGGAAAGTATTCAGGATTAATATTTAGTCAAATGGATGTTAGACTTCACACCAAAAGCATGATCCTAGAAAGGAAATATTAGTTGTACTTCATTAAAATGAAATATTTTGTGAAAAAATCCCTTGCAGAAGATGAAAAGGCAAATTAGGAGAAAATATTTACAAACCACATAGTCTACTAAGGGCTAATGTCTGGAACAAAGAACTCAACCTCAAAAGTAGAAACAAAAAAAATCCAACTACAAAATGTGCAACAGACAATTTCAATTATGCGTACTTAGAAATGAAGACTGATTCATAAAAATTTTATTGCATTCAATAAACTAACTCTTCTAATCTGAATAAATCCCCACTATGCATACTGTCATTGTTTAAACAAACACATTGACATAGATGGGAATTTACTGTCTTCTGTGCTGCATTTTAAATCTTTCAGTGTTTTTATTTTTATAACTAAAAAGATAAACTTGGAGTTTCAGCTTTCATTTATTATTTGAAATGTTGAAATGTGTTTCATTTGCTACTGTCTAGATGTTATTAATCAGAGAAAAGCTAAATTCTATTTTTTGTAAAAACTTACAACTTCTAAAGTCTCCCTGACAAGCCTATCTAATCTAGAATCTTGATCAAATTGTCTTATTTACTTTTTACATATATAAATCAGTGCTCTAGTAATATACTAAGCAAAGATTAGCTATTTTTGCTATTATTTCAACTTCAAGGTAGACATGAGTGGTAAGATTCCTAAGTTAGAGAAAAGCCTAGGGGGTTAAATCTGGTAACTCCTATGTTATAAATACATTCTACTTATATCTTAACACTCAGATTTTTTCCCCTAATAATTTTAGGAATAAAGTACGTGGTCTTGTTTTCTGATTTTTGAAGGTAAATAAAAGTTTAAATGTCTCATTATCCCCCCTCTAAGAAGTCATCATTACTATTTTCATTGTGAATGGCTTGTTGATGAAGACAAGAAAGTAACAAGGACAAGTAAGCATATTGCAGAAATTAGATGATGTCAGAGTGGGCAATATTTTTGGTTTTCCATTTCAGTTATTGTCATATCACTTTTTTTAAAAAAAGCTTATCCACTTTATAGAAGAATTGGTTATTACCTGATATTACTATAAATGAACAAATCTGCTTAGAGGAAAAGGCTGACATGCATTGTGTCACACTTTCTCATGTACGTAATTACCACTGTTGCTGTGAAGTTATTAATAATCATGTTATTTTCTTGTGGTTATGATTGGAGGTACATTAAGCCATTCAATTATTTTCAAATATTACATTATCATGATATTGGTTAATATTTAGTTTTATGGTTGTAATTGTGCTTTATGCTTCTTTATTCTTATCTGGCTATCAATTACCTGCCAAAGCATACAACTCTTTTTGTGGAATCTTGGAAAAGATTAGATTCACAAAAAATATTATACAAGGGTTCATCAGGTCTCGTTTTTTTATGTTACTTTTAAAAATTCATCACATTTTTACTTTACTCTTGGTTTTAAGACTTTTGCTTGATAACTTTTACAGTAGCCAACAGTTGGTCTTATTCTTTAAAAATTAGTCAAAGTTCACATTATAATCCATCCATATTTCAGAAAATTAAGTTAGTAATGTGAAATTGGATATTGCAAGACGACTGATTCTTAAGCTTATACACTGTGCAAAAGGTAAAAAGAACCAATTCAGTAATATTTTGTGTGCACTCGAGAAATAAAACATTTTCCTAAATAATTGCTTGTAGTTTTCATTCTAATTATAAAGCATATCACTATATTTTAATTACGTCCCAGTGTTTTAATTTTTTTCTGGATATGAGAATAGGATTTAAGATTTGGATGCCAGCCTATTCAATTATCAACGAGGCAATATTGGCATGCATTCTATTATTTGGGCAAAACTGTGCTAATTTTAATAGATTCTTAAATATCAATATTGTATACATATTGTATACTTTTTTAAATATCAATATTGTATACATATTGTATACTTTTACTCTGGAAACATTTTTCAATGTTCCAATAATATTTCTAGTGTAGTTTTCTGTATATTTTAAACCTTAATTCAATTAATTTAAGTGATTATTTAAAAGTACCATGCTAAATAATTTAAGTGGATGTAATGTTCTCTTAGAGTTTAAAATAATTTCTGCCTAAAATTAATAATTTCAACAAGTATGTCAGGGTAAAGAAACAAAACACATTTATTTGTAAATATAAACCAATTCAATTGTATTAACTAATTTGCTTGGTCAACTTTTACTAACTAATCAAACCACTATAAACAAACATCCCAGAATTTAGGGAAGTTAAATGAGTATCTGGAGAATAAACTTCTAGGTTCACTAGAGTCCCACTTCTAAAATATGTAATTGAAACATTTTAAATTGTAAAGCAATTTACAATTTGATAGAAGTTATTTGTTTTTAATATATATATATATTCAAGTTTTTGTTTTTGTTTTTTTTTTTGGAGACAGAATCTTGCTCTGTCACCCAGGCTGGAGTGCAGTGGCACCATCTCTGCTCACTACAAACTCTGATTCCTGGGTTTCACGCCATTCTCCTGCCTCAGCCTCCTGAGTAGCTGGGACTACAAGCACCCGCCACCACGCGCAGCTAATTTTTTGTATTTCTCGTAGAGACAGGGTTTCAACCGTGTTAGCCAGGATGGTCTCGATCTCCTGACCTCGTGATCCACCTGCCTCAGCCTCCCAAAGTGCTGGGATTACAGGCGTGAGTCACCGCGCCTGGCCCATCTTCAAGTTTTAAAGCTTTGACCTGCCTGAGCGTCAAAATGTCCTTCAGGGCATAGTGGTTTTATAAATTAGTAAAAAGAAAACACTAAATTATAATAACTGAACTTGTCTCTGTGATAATAAGATTTAAAATTATACAGAAAAAATGCATATTTCATATTAGGTTTAAACATCTTCAAAAAACAAATTCAGAAAAAGAAAATGGACTTTTATTCAGTTTTCTTTTTCAAATAAATATTTTAAATATTAGTTTTTACAATCTAAGAACACTAAAGTCGAATTTGTCGAATTTGTGCTAACCACAATCCTAGTTGAGATTTAGATTACAGTCAAAATTTTACTTTGTCATTTTTATACCACTGATTTCAACCTATTTATATTATCCATGTATAAAGGAGAATTACCTTATAGAACATTTTTATAAAATTTCCCCTTTGGCAATCAAAATGCAAAATAATTTAGACATTCATATAAAGTATGAAGCAGGTAAAATATAAGAATTTGCTTTGAAAGTCTAAAAATTTACATTTAGTATTTTAACTATGTCATAAGATTCTGACGACCTTATTTTTCACCTGGAGTACTGTAGAAATACATTTTTTATTAACATACATTTTAATTTGGTCTGATTCTATTCCCTTTCTCCTTCTTTCAACATCATGTTACCACATCTCCATTCATAAACTCTTAGCAAGAGTGATTAACCTAAAAGGCATTTTGATGTGATATGAAGTTACCAAAAAAAGAAATTGGTCCACAAATGACTATTTTGAGTTTATTTTCGTGAGGTTTGCAATGTGTTGTGTTACTTATTCCAAAGTTTTCTTGGTGGCTAATTTTATAGGATTGTTAGAGGTGTTACAGGATTGTTGGTGGAGTGTGTCACTGTACTCTCAAATGCAGGCCTTTTATGCATAAGAACCTAAAACTTTTCCTCCACTACTTTGTATAGTAATATTACATATTTTCCCATAAAAACTTATATGCAGTTATCTTCACAATTAAGATGCAAATATAAATTTCTCTTTGTAAATTGCGATAATAGCAAAGAACCGCTTGTGTCTATACATCTTAATTGCCACAAATAATTGGGTTATTGTTTATTAACAATAAAAACATGTACCATCTAGGTGGGCATGGTGGTTTATACCTGTAATCCCAGCATTTTGGGAGTCCGAAGCGGGATCATTTGAGGCCAGGAATGCGAGACCAGCCTGGCCAACATAGAAAACCCCCATCTCTACTAAAAATAAAAAATAATTAGCTGGACATGGTGGCATGCACCTATAGTCTTAGCTACTTTGGAGGCTGAGTCATGAGAATCATTTGAACCCAGGAGGCAGAGGTTGCAGTGAGGGGAGATTTCACCACTGCACTCCAGCCTGGGTGACAGAGTGAGAATCTGTCTCAAAAAAGCAAAAATAAAAACAAAAATGAACCATCTTATTAAGCTTACTTTTTTCCTAACTATTCAAAAATTTAGCCTAGGATTTATGGCACCTAGGATAATGTTTTTGAAATTTAACTTTATAGGACAGGCACAGTGGCTCATGACTGTAATCCCAGATGTTTAGGAGGCCATGGTGGGAGGATCATTTGAGCTTAGAAGCTCAAGACGAGCCTGGACAACATAGTAAGACCTTGTCTCCACTAAAAATTTTTTAAAAATTAGCTGGATGTTGTGGCACATACCTGCAGTCCCAGCAACATGGGAGGCTGAGAGAGGAGGATTACTTGCGACTGAGAGATCAAGGCTGCAATGAGTTAGTATGGTGCCAGTACACTCCACCCAGGGCAACAGATTGACAGCCTGTCTCAAAACAACAACAAAATTTAACTTTGTGTTAAGGGAATCCATGTTATTTTATTCTTCGAGTACTTTTGCTTTTTCTTAGGACTGAAAGTATGCTGGCGAATTTCAGTACCTTACCGTATATTGCTTGGATTTGATAAAGGCAACAAAATGCTGTAATAGCTAGAAATAACTGACATAGCCTCAGCAGTTTTGTATACAGAATCAAGTTGCATTTGGGTTGTATTTTTATTTCCCACATAAACAAGATTTAGTTTAACATACTAAGAAAGAAATGTTAGTGAAAACACCATTCAATATTAAATAACAAAATACTAATTTTTGATAAATTAGAAATTATTAAATACTTTTGGCTCACTTCACTGTCTTTAGCTGAAGTGCTTATAGTGTTTTATTTTGTATCTGCAACACTTTGTTTTAGAGTTAGAAAATCCTGCTCTCCCATTTTTACCTGTGTACAGTACATTGGCTTTACAGTATCTACTTATTCTCTTAAAGTCTCAGTCTTTTCATCAATAAAATGATTTCACATATCAATCCAACAAAAATCAGACAATATGTGTAACAGGATCAGTAAAGGTAGAAACTGACCGGCTAATGTATTGCTTTCATTTAGGTGTAGGTATGTAATTAGAATTTCTAAGCAATGAAATATGAGTGTACAGGATGTACACCCCTTCCAGGCTCAGACTATTAAATACCATTTCTAGCACAAACCTTTTCCCCCCTTGTTCTGGTACAGGGAAACATTTGTAACCATATGTTAAAAAATGACATCTCTTCCGTCATGCTTGGTCCCTGAATGTCAAAGCTAAAATTTGGGACTTTACTAAGAGGAAAAAAACTATTTTTAAACCACGAAGCTTTCAAGTGTATATTTTATGTTACTGGCATCACCTTAATCACATGGTTTGAATGTGTCCCCAGAAAACATGTATTGGAAACTGAATCCCCAATGCAACAACGTTGATAGATGGACCTTTTACAAGATGAGTAGGTCATGAGGGCTCTGCCTTCATGAATGGATTAATGTCTTTATCGTGGGAGCAGGTTTGTTATTGTGAGAGTGGATTTGTTATAAAAGTGAGTTTGGCCCATTTTTGCTGTATCTCTCTTGCTGTTGTGCTCTTGACCTTCTGCGTTTCACCACAGCATGATACAGCAAGAAGACTTTCACTGGGAACACCATAAGAAACAAATTTATCTTATTTATAAATTATCCAGTCTATGGTATTCTATTATAGCAGCACAGAATAAACTACAGAAGAAAATTGGTACTGAGAAGTGAGGTTGTTGCTGTAACAAATAACAAAAATCAGAAGTAGCTTTGAAACTCGGTAACAGGTGGAGGCTAGAATATTTTGGAGGAGAAGACTAGATAAAGCCTAGATTGCTATAAAACTGAGCATTAAAGGCAAGTCTGGCGAAGGCTCAGAAGAAGAGAAGACATGTAGGGAAAGCCTGGACTTCTGAAAGATTTCATAAGTGGTCATGATCGGAATATGGATAGAAATATGAACAGTTAAGGCTATTCTGATGGGACCTCAAATAGAATGGAGAAACAAGGTGTTGAAAAGCCCAAAGCCTTTATGGAAAAAGGAATTCAAGAGTGATAAACTAGAACACTGGTGAATGGAATTTCTAAGTAAAATATTAAAACTTGTGAGGCTACTTTTAACAGTATACAGTAAGGTTCCAGAGGTAAAAATTACCTAAAGAAGGGATTTGTTGTTAAAAGAGGAGCAGAATGGAAAGTTTTCGAAATTTTTGAGGTTGGCCATGTAAGGAATAAAATAATGTTTTCAGGAGAGCAAACCAGGGGTGTGGTCAAGAGATCATTTGCTAAAGAGATTAGCAGGAATAGAAGAGATCATTAAGACAATGGAAGAGTGACCTCAAAGGCACTTCAGGGAGCTTTGAGGCTGCCGCTCCCATCACAGACCCAGAGCTCATGGAGGGCAGAATGGTGTCAAGCTGGGAAGCTCTCCACCTGTTCAGTGCCCAGAACCACCTCAACTTTCTGTTCCCTGCATTCCAGCTCAACACTCGTTGGCCACACCAGCAGTGGTTCAAGTGATACCAGGTGTGGCTACACCTGTTGTTCAAGAAGGTATCAGCTGCAAACCTTTATGACACCCCCAGTGTTAATTTTGCATATGCCCAGAATGCAAGAATGGTAGGACATGGTTTCCCTGACCTACATTTCAAATGTTTATGATATCAGACAGCTGGAGGCTCAGGCAGAGACTTGTCACAAGGGTGGAGTCACTGAAGAGAGGCTTTAATAGGACAAAGCCAAGCAAAAATGTGGAGTTGGAGCTGCTACAGAGAATCCCCACTAGTGAAATGCCTTATGGACCCATGGATGTGGGGCCAACTCCCAGGACCCCAAAAGTGTAGAGCAACTAGCTTTGCAGTTTCAGCCTGGGAGAGCTGCGGGCATGAGATTCCAACCAATGAGAGCTCCTAGAGGTGAACTGAGTCCAATAAAGCCATAGAGGTAGAGCTTTCTGAGGGCTTAGAGGTTCAAACTCTGGCCCATTGTGCCCAGGATTAGGGAAACGGAGTCAAAGGAGATTATTCTCCAGCTTCAAGAGTTAATAGTTTTTCCAATTGGGTTTTGGACTTACTGGAACCAGTTACTCCTTTTTGCCTATTTCTCTCTTTTAGGATGGAAAATTCCATTCTATGCCCATGTCACTATTGTGTTTGGAAGCATGTATCTTGTTAATTTTATAGGCTCACAGTTGAGGAATTTGTCTTGGAATATTGCCTTGGGTCTCCATCCATATCCGATTCAGAAGAGACTCTGGATTTTGGACTTTTGAGTTGATATTAAGTTTAAAACTTTTGGGACTACTGGGATGGAATGAATGTATTTTGCCATGAGAAGAACATGAATTTTAAGGCTGGCCCAAAATGCTATAGTTTGAATGGGTCTTCCAGAAAGCATGTGCTGATAACTTAATCTTCAATACAACAGTGTGGATAGATGGAGCTTTAAGTGATTAATATACTCTAGGTATGTGAACATCTAATACCAAATTACAGACTAGGCATTCTCTGTAGTAGGAAGTTATTCACTGTGTGTATTAAAAAAAAAAAAATCCAAATTGACCAAAACACAATCCAACAGAAATGATTACCTACTGATTTGTTACTCATACCAGTGCTCAGAGCCCAAGAGCATTGCATTCATATGACATTTCTGCTGATTATAAGATCAAAATCTTGCTATTAACATTATAACTTCAAAAGACCTTTGGGCATCAAAGACATTGGAGTGTAAGCAGGTATGTCAAACAAAAATGAAATTTAGAATGTTCACTTAGCTGAGATTTTTTTAGTATCTCACATTTTCAGAAATTTATTGGTTCAGCTCCAAAAGTTAATTACAAGAAATGTTAGAAAAAAAGAGTTACCAAAGCAAGTATAAAATTGTAACAGGTGGATATGTCTGAATTTTTATGTAAGTATTTTGCTTCCAGTTAGGAGGGAAGATGATGATACACCAACATGTACTCAGCTGTCAGCGGCTCAGGCAGAGTGGGAAGATTCGGGTATTTAAATTTGATATAAAATCTCATAGAAAAAAAAAAGATCAAAATGGGTGGATCAAGAGAGTAGACTGCATTGGGATACTTCCTGTCATTCACAAATTTCTTAAAATAAGTGTTTCTTCATCTTTAATATTTTAATTATAGAGAACTTCTAAACATCTCAATATTCAAGCAATAACTACTCTTAAATCAGAATATATAGGGGGTGATATGAGTAACTTTTAAAATCCCCATATAATTCAAACTTCCAAAGTTGAGAACACAACTTAAAATGGCAGGGCACACCACAGATGAAAAGTCAAAAGAAAACGCAGAAAAAAATCCTTCCAGGAAGATGGAGTAGATGTACTTTTTCCTATTCTACTAAGTAGAGCTGAGGGTCTTGACTTTTTATATAAATTTTATATATATTATATAAATATATTTTATATATTTTATGTATTATGTATTATACACACACACACACGCAAATAAGATTTCTCTGAAAGGTCAGTAGAAGAAAGAAAACCGCTAGGTACCCCAGAATCCAAAGAATGACATGATAATGAGCTTCCTGGGCTTCACGTAACCTAGAACTTGGGCCTGTATTTGCCGACAACCTGAAAACACCAACAGAGAAATACAAATCCATAAGTAGAGCTGGAGACTAACACTTCTCTCTTAACAATTGATTGACCAACCAGACACAGAATCGACATGACAAAATAATCCAATAACATCTGCAGCCCATTAGATTTAATTGGCATTCATACAACATTCCATACAAAAACATCAAAATGCACATTGTTTTCAAATGTCCACAAAACATACTAAAATAGAGTGTATTCTGGACAATAAAACAAATCTAAGCAGATTTAAAATTTAAATTATACAGAATGCTGTTTCCAACCACAATAGAATCAAACTAGAAATCAATAATAAAAGAAAAATCTCCAAATATTTGAAAACGAAACAAGAAACTTCTAAATAATTTATGAATTATAGAGGTGGCTTAAGGGAAACGAACACAGTGAAATAAATGAAATTTAAAATGCAATATGTCAAAATTTATGTGACACAGGTAAAATACCGTGAAGGAAATTTACAGCAATAAGTAGACATATACATTACAAAAGAAGAAAAGTCTTAAATCAATCTGAGGTCCTACTTATGAAACTTAGAAAAAGAAGAGCAAAATAAACTCAAAGGAAACAGAAGGAAATGAAACATTATACATAGCCAAAATTTGTGACATTGGAGAAAAAGCAATAGAGAAGAATCAAAAGAACTGGTTCTTTGGAAAGATCTCAGCAGCTGACAAAGTTGTAGCAAAACCAACATCAATGGGGGTCTTAGGCCCTACAATCAATCATAGGCCAGAACATTTCTCCAAGACCAGTTTTTACACAGAAAGGTGGAGGAGTAAGTATGAGCAATCCTTTTAGGTTTTATGGCTGGCTCTGGTGAAAAGAGGTTCTAGTTTCTATGACTCACCTTGGGAAAGACAGATTCTAGTTTCTATGGCTAGCTTTGAGGAAAAATGAGACCGACAGTCAAAAGTAAGGGACAGCTTTTATTCTGAGGCTGCTTTTGTGGACTTCATTTTGGGGTACTATTTACCAAGTCTCAACACCAAAAAAAAATATATATATATATATAGATGTATCTATCACAAATCAGCAAGATTAGGGATGCAACAAAGAACATGTCTACAGTTCGTAGACATCTAATGGATAATAGGAATCATACAAACATCTCTATGCACAAAAACTAATAACTTACAGAAAATAGACCAATACCTCAAATAACCCTAGCTACCACACTCATGCAAGTATGAAATACTTTGAATTGTATTTAAAATTCATAATTAAAGAAATATTCAGGCCCATATGGTTTCATTGGAGAATTCTACCAAATATTTTAAACAGAATTAACATCAGTTCTACACACTCTCTTCCAGAAAAATTGACGTAAAAAAAATGATTCCCAATTTTATGAAGTTAATATTCCCGATACCAAAACCAGACAAACATTTGCAAAAAAGAAAACTGTAGAACAATACAAACATTCGTTGTTTGTATTCAGATGCAAACATTCTTAACATTATAGAATTTAGCAATAAATTATATACCTTGAGAATATTTAAAAGTCAAACAATTCAGTACATTAGCATGCTAAAGAATAAAATCACATTATATCAGACGCCGAAAATAAAGCATTTGACAAAATTTAACACCCATTCATAATAAAACTCAGAAAACTAGAATATGAAGGAAATTACCTTAAGTGGATAAAAAGCGTCTATCAAAAACCTACTGCTAACATTATACTTAATGATGAAAGATCAAATACTTTCCCTCCAGTTTGAGAACTAAAGGTTGTCCTTTCTCACCAAACTTATTAAACATACTGTTAAAAATTTATATCCAGTGAAATCAGGCAAAAAAAGAGTAAAGAAGATATAATGTGTTCATGGTTTGTGGTACCTCAACTAGTGAGGATACCCATTGTCTCCAAATTGATAAACAGGCTTAACATAGTCCCCAATTCCCAGCATAATTTTTTTTTTTTAAATAAAAGACACTATTTCAAAATATGTGTAGAAAGGGACAAGAAATAAAGTATTTTTGAAAGGAAGAATAAAGTATAAGTATTCCCTAAACAATTACAAGACGTATACATAGCTCACTCATCAAAAGTGTGCGATATTGGTAGAGGTAAGATTCAGAAGTCAATATTACAGAATAAAGACACCAAATTAAATCCACAAATATACGTTCAACCTTTGTTTCTTTTTTTTTTTTTTTTTTTTTTTTTGAGACGGAGTCTCGCTCTGTCGCCCAGCCCAGGCTGGAGTGCAGTGGCGCGATCTCGGCTCACTGCAAGCTCCGCCTCCCGGGTTCACGCCATTCTCCTGCCTCAGCCTCCCGAGTAGCTGGGACTACAGGCGCCCACAACCGCGCCCGGCTAACTTTTTGTATTTTTAGTAGAGACGGGGTTTCACCGTGGTCTCGATTTCCTGACCTTGTGATCCGCCCGCCTTGGCCTCCCAAAGTGCTGGGATTACAGGCGTGAGCCACCGCGCCCGGCCTCAACCTTTGTTTCAACATAGTGTTGGAGCAGTTTGACATCTATAGACTAAACATTAAGACTTACCTCTTACCTTATAAAAAATCATAAAACTATAATAAAACTTTTAAAAAAGTGAATAGACGAAAATCTTTTAAAGAGTTCTTAGTTTTGACACCAAAGGCACAATTTATAAAAGGAAAATTTGGTAAATTGCAATACATCAAGAAAAATTTATTAAATGCTCTAGAAGACTCTGCTAAGAGGGGAAAAGGACAAGCTACAAATAAGGAGAAAATATTTGCAAACCAAATTTCTGACAAAGGACTAAATATATTAAAAATTGTTAAAATTTAGTAAAAAGCAGACAGTTACATTCAAAAGTGGGTAAAATATTTAGACTTTTACAGAACAAGCAAATGGTATATGAGCACATGGAAACATTCAGTATTTTTAGCCATTAGCTAAATTAAAACAGTGAACTGTTTCACTGTACACCTATTGATATGGCTAAAATTTTAGTGAAAACATAATATGCTTGTGAAGATACATGATAAGTAGGAATGAAAAATGGTACAGATATATTGAACAATTTGAAAGTTTCTTTAAAAAAACCCTTAACATGCAACTCCCATATGACCCACTGACCCAACAATTGCACTCAGAGGCGTTTATCTCAGAGAAATGAGGATACATGTTCAGATAAGAATCTGTTCACAAATGTTTATGCTTATTTCCTAATAGCTCAGAACTGGAAACAATCCGAGTATCATTTAATAGGTGAAAGGTTAAACTGTTCTACATCTATATCCTATAATACTACTGAGCAATAATAAAAACTACTGATATACACAAAAATCCTAGATAAGTCTTCCAAGAATCGTAGTGTCACAAAAATAAATACAAAATAGGAAGATATATACTGTATGATTAATGCATATCATTCTTGAAAGGATGAAATTATAAAACTGGAGAAGGGACTAGCGGTTGCTTCCGTTCAGTTTAAGAAGAGGGTGAAGGCAGGAAGGTAGGGGTTGTGTCTCAAAGTGCTGGAAAGATCTTTCTGGTGATGAAAATGTTATATATCTTAACTGTATCAATATCAATATCCTGGTTCTGATATTATATTGTTCTGTTAGATGTTAATGGGGAAACTGAGTAAAGGGTACTTGAGATTTTAAAATATTGTTCCTTACAACTACATGTGACTCTACAAATTATCTCAAACTAAAAACTTTTATGGGGGAAAAGCTTAAACATTGAAACCTTATTAGAACAGAAATCTTGAGCAATTCCAGGAAGACAGCAATTGAGGTCAGCATGATGGAGGAAGATACACAGCATAAACACATCCCAAAACATGTGAGTGAGAAAAAAACTTCTGTTGTAAGGAGGTTCCAGTAATATGGGAGCTCAGATTCAACAAACTTGCAGAGAAAGGCTGAAGTTTAAAACAGCTGGTTTATTACCTCTTTCCACATAATCTCAGATAAATTTTAGACACAAATGGTTATTCCTCAATCTACTCCTCCACTTACATGTCGGCAAACAAAAAAAAAAGTGAATTTTGTGGAAGTGTTTAAAAAAGGGTGAAATATTACGTTTTTTCAATATATAATTGATAGGTAGAAAAGTGAATGAATGAAATACTTTCGAAATGTTTATAATTTTATACTATTTTTGCAACAATTATATTTACCTCCAACTATATTATAGCTTTTGTTCCACTTCTTTTAATTAAAATTTCCAGGTGTTTGTTACATTAAAAACCTAGTTTTTAACATATATTTTGAATTTTGCTATATTAGTAAACTTATGCAAAGTTTTAGTTGATTCCTTCTGATTTTATAGGGAGATTACTAAGTGCTGTGGGTGTACTTGTGTTTTTTAAATCATTTTCCACAGTACTTATGTTTTACTTGAGAAGAACAGTTGTTTGTTTTATTTACCAACTTTTACCATATTTCCTTATCTGCTTATGTCGTCATTAATTGCTTCTATTTTCTTTCCACTAATGTTAATTTTTATATTTTCCTCAGATGAATGCTTACTTCATATTTTTTCAATATTTTTAATTGAAACTACATACACTGAAATCTGTATGAATGTCTGTGATTACATTTAAGCTGAAACCATATTGTGACATTTCCTTTTTTTCCCCCACTATCCTGGTATAGAGATTATAACATTTGGTTATTCTTGTATTAAGGCTTCCTTTGTCATTGATCATAAGGTTACTTTTGAAAGAGTGATATTCATGAATGTCAGACTTTATATGAATGGATGCATGTTTGTAATCACATTTGTTGGTAATATCAAATATTACATGGATGCACATTATCTAATTTAATCTCAAATTCTGAGACACAATTGTCTTAGCAAATATTATAAATTTCTCAAACTTATAATTTTAAAAACTTTTTGCTCCACACACTGATGCTGAAGATTGAGGATAAGTCATGTGTTTTATAAGTTATAATTTTTATTAATATAAAACTTTATTTGCATCATTTGTTGTTTTGAATTCTACATTGCCTTATAGTATTCCTTACTTGCCATTTTTTTCCCAGTTGCTTACTATAACCTTTACCATTGCTGGATTAACTTCTAATCTGAGTTACTTTTCTAATTTACTTTTATAATGACAATTCTATATTTTGTTCACACATGTAATTTCATGTGTCTGATGGTATGCCATTTTTCTTACTGTTTTGTTCAGTTCTGTTTAATTTTTTGTCTGTAATCCAAATCACATATTTTCAATGAATACCAGTAACAAATTATAATACATCTCTCAAACTTCCATATTTGTACTTATCATGGTTTTACTTATGTCATTCTTGTAAATTGTGTCCTGAATGTTAATTTTTTCCTGCTATTTTAAAGTTATTACTACTTTTGAATTTCAGGGGCATATGGATATTATATTTGCAGACTGGTGAGTGGCTCTTTTTCAAGAGCACAGATAAGTCATTTGATACCAAAGTGATTAATGAGAATTAGATTATCCTGGAAGATATATAAAATGCAGACTAAGAAGGCCAGATGTGGCTTCCTGGCTTTCAAAAGGATTAAATGATTTCTGAATATGAGACAATATTTGCTAGGGGAGACAGAGCTTGAAGGGAATTCTCAGTATATGAAGCAGCTTGTTCAAAGGCCTGGAACCACTGGAGATTATAGCATACCTAATGTGAAGCATTGTAATTTGTCATGATTGGAACAAGGAGGGCATAGCAGAGAGTGGTAGAAAATGTTACTGGCACTTTTCCAACTGACTTATCTTAATTTTTACAATAAACTTTGGAAGTAGTTACTATTATCACCACCATTTTATGTTACAGGAAGCCGAGACATAGAAGACTTTAGTAAATTATCCCAAGTTATATTAGAGTGTGTTTTAGTACAGAATCAAATGTTGTGGAAAGTCTATTTAAGATGGTAATATTATAAATTTAGGAAACTGGGAATCAAAATATAGTTCTTAGTGTATGATTTTATAATTTTGCTATGAAGGATTATTCCCAGCTCTAAATATACAGCACTATTTCAATGGTTAGTTTTTATCTTTTCACAGGTATTTCATCTGTCTTAATCTGTATTCCAAACATGAGTTTGGGCTTCTCACAATCAAACAGAACTCTATAGATCAAAAGCTCCATAAAACCCTGCTTTGTCAAACTACACATTGCTAGAGAAGATGGATCAAGTGAAGTTTCAGTGACCTTGTTTTCCAGGCAAGGCAAAAATGACAAAAGGTAAGTAAATAAAAGCAAGGAATTTATTCCGAGATGACACTTTCCCGATTCTAATACAGGATATGTTTCTGACTTCTATGGAAAAACACCTACCACATGGACTCTAGGTGATATCTATATGAGTTTAAAGCTGAGACAACTTTTACATTCCTCTTTAAATTCATTTTTAATCCACTCTATTGCTTCTGAATGTGGAGAGATCATAGTTAACTCTGGGATAATAATGTTTGATGTTGGCCAATATCAAACAATGTTGGCCAAAGGTGTACTCTATCTCTAGTTCTAATAGTGGACTAAGATTATTTATAAATCGGAACACTTCACAGGTAATTCACATTTTTGCTTCGAATGGTTCTAAAACTCTGAAGGAAATAATTTGCTTCTGTAACTCAAGCCACATAGACATGTTCAAGCAATCTAAGAGGTAGAATAGCCCTGATATAAGTCAGATGATGGTTTACCATGTAATCCTCAAAATAATTCTGTGAATTATCCTCCGTTCACTAGTGAGTATAAGTGATGAGTGACAAAATTACACAGAAGCTCCAATAATCAAGATTATACCTTTTTCACTTGAACTTGAGATACTATCCATGCCCTATGAAGGATTTCCTCTAAAAAGATAATTTCCTGTATAATATTTAAGTAAAATATTATTCTCAAATGGAAAGGCAGTGGATAGGATAAGGATTCCATTCCGTTTTCTCATTTAACAACTAAGCATTAAGCATTTGCTATGGGCCAGATGTAGAAAGAAAGATGAGGAAATATTTTTATCTGTTCAATTTCCTGTTTTATGAATGTACCAGCAATTTGAGAAAATTGGAGAGCTATAAACGGGTATAATAGTGTGATGAATGTTACCGGATAGTCTAGGTATTATAGTGGCGTGTAGCTTTTCCCCATTGACTTGTTTTCATGTAACCTGGAAATACTTCTAAAAATGTGATGTTTTAATACACTAAATGTGGATAAGATTAGTTCATAAGTGCTAAGTGTTGTATTTTGAAGTTCAAATTGCATTACATCATGACACACATCTGATTGAACATTTATAATTGATTCTGAATTACATCATATTATGATCATGATATTCTAACTTCTCCATTACAGTTTTGTTTACCAACTTGTAACTAAAAAGTAACTTGCCTAATATTTTGGTATCATATGAATGTCTTCTTTTGACCACAGACCACATACTTTCAACAACAGTTGGTAACCTTTGTCTGGATCAATTTATTCAGTGTTACAGAATAGTAATTTTTAAATGTGGATCAAGTTGGACCATTTTTTCCTACTAGAAAAAATGGATATATGTTAAAGCTTTCACAATTTTAAGAAGCAGCTATTCGATTGCTTTCCCAAATGCTTACAAAAGATTTTTCCCCTAACATTGTTTTTAAAATGTATTATTTACTTATAATTTTTAGTCCCTATGTGTCAATTATTATAAAAATGATTCCGCTGGGTGCAGTGGCTCACACTGTAATCCCAGGACTTTGGGACGTCGAGGCAGGCAGATCATGAGGTCAGGAGATCAAGACCATCCTGGCTAACACGGCAAAACCCCATCTCTACTAAAAATACAAAAAATTAGCCGGGTGTGGTGGCGGGCGCCTGTAGTCCCAGCTACTCGAGAAGCTGAGGCAGGAGAATGGAGTGAACTCGGGAGGCGGAGCTTGCAGTGAGCCGCGACTGCACCACTGCACTCCAGCCTGGACGACAGAGCAAGGCTCCCTCTCAACAAAAAATACGAAACAAAACGATTCCTTTGCTCATTTTCACAATGATATGAATTCAGGCAGTCTCATATTTTTTGATTTTTCTTAAAGCTTTTGCTATTGTTTTAATGTTTGTGTCTTCTCCAAATTCATGTTGAAATGTCAGTTGTTAATGCAATAATATCAAAAGGTAGGGCCTTTAGGAGTGATTAGACCACAGGAAATAGGCCTATTTGGTAACAGCCTTAGGCCACCAGGCTCCCCCCTCACAAGGGGATTCCCACTTGTGAAGGAGATTAAGGCTCTTATGAAATAAGCCTTTTTTTTAACCCATTTTCCTTCCATCATCTGAGGACACAGAGTTCATTCCTTCCAGAGGAGGAAGCAACAGGCATCACCCTGGAAGGAAAAAGGATAACCCTTGCCAGAAACTAAATGCTGGCACCATGCTTTTGAACTTTAGACTTCAGAACTGTTAGAAAATAAAATTGTGTTCTTTACAAATTACACAGTCTGGGATATTTTGTTGGAGCAATACAAACTAAGACAGCGTTCCTCTTTGTTTTCCTGCCTTACATCAGGATTACTTTCAACTTTCTATGGCCAGGACTTGGAAGAATCTTAGATTTAGTAATTGTTTTACACACTTAACTGTAGTACTAGTGGTTTATAGTTACTGAGAATATGTTTATTGAATAGACTAAATATATCTATTTTCAGTGTAATTTAGTATTTACTTCATTTGATTTTATAGTTGCATTTTTTTGTATTGAATAAACTTATTCCTAATGTAATTAACATGATTGCTTAATTTGCTTTATTTTACCTTATATAAAAAGTTCCAAATAAAAATGCTGATATTACAACAAAAATACTACTGATGTATTAATTTTTTTGTATTAAATTCTTAGAATGGATCCAGATCAATGAAATTCCATAAGTGTGGTAAAGATGGCCTGATCTGGGTGTAGGGGTTAAAGGAATACATTTTGTTAAAAAAAAAAAAAAAAAAAAAAGCAATAATTACATTTACTAACTCATGGTCTAACATTTTATTCTCACTATGTGCTCACAATTTTCATATTGACAGCAATAAGTTACCCTTCCAAATCTTTTCTTAGTCTAGTTTTGAAATACAATCATTGTGTAGAAATTAAGTTTTAATTACACAAACATGCTTCATATTAGCACATTAACATTATGTATCATTAATAGTGTTGTATAACAGTTCTCTAAAATAACTTTCAATTATAAAACTGGGCTGAAAACCTGCAGACTCAGCTACACATGTTCCTTGTAAGAGTTTTATGGTTTGGCTGTGTCCCCACACAAATCTTGAACTGTAGTTTCTATTATCCCCACATGTTGTAGGAGGGACCAGGTAGAGATAACTGAATCATGGGGTTGGTTCCCCCATCTTGTTCTCATGATAGTGACTTAGTTTCTCACAAGAGCTGATTGTTTCATAAAGGATTTCCGCTTTCACTGGACACTCATTCTTTGCTGCCAGCATGTGAAGGATGTGTTTACTTCCCCCTTCTGCCATGATTGTAAGTTTCCCGAGACCGCCCCAGCCATGCTGAACTGTGAGTTAATTCTCTTTCCTTTATAAATTACCCAGTCTCAGGTGTCTTTATTAGCAGTGTCAGAACAAACCAATACAAAGAAGTTTGTAATGAACGTGGTGGTGGGCACCTGTAATCCCAGCGACTTCAGAGGCTAAGGCAGGAGAATTGCTTGAACCTGGGAGGCGAAGGTTGCAGTGAGCCAAGATCACACCACTGCACTCCATCCTGGGCTACAGAGACTTTGTCTCAAAAAAATAATTAAAATTCCAGCTTTCTTTTGATTCAGTTTTTGTCTCTAATTTCTGTGATACCACATCTCTTTGCCTGTAAAGATAATTCAAATAAATGAATTGTGATTGCACATCTAAAGATACAGAACCTAAATTATATTATTTCTGCTGTCATATGAACATCTCATAGAATATTGGTAGAAAAGTAGAAATAACTACCCATACAAGCTGGAATGCTGCTCTCATTGTCAAGTTGTGTGCACAGAAAAAAAAATTTTGAAAGACTAATCTCAAACATTGAAGTACTGAGCTATCTGGGGGGGAAAAAAGAGGATAAGAATATGCTCAGATTTTTCTATTTATGTAATTTTGCTATACTGAGTTATTTTTTTCTGGGATAAAGTTTTATAACATTTGCAAGCAGTCTTATGTAAATTACCCTTTGATACAGAAACACCAAGACTTAAAACTCCTTGAAAAATAAGATTCTAGTGTAGATTATTAATTGTGCAATGGAAACAATGAACACAGAAGGAAGTGGTATTTCCATAGAAAAAATAAGAATCAAGTTTCAGAGAAGAATACCAAAGAAACAATGAAGCTTAAGTGTTCAGAACTGGATATTCACTCCAAAACAAGTTGACAAATCAATACTGTTTTCTATCATGTAGCCATCTTTGGTTTTTTTCTTGGTGTGTGTTTCCAAAGAATAATTTCAAAATTTTGCTTAAATTTATCTTTTTGATATTTCAATGGAATATGGACTGGAGTAAAAGGAAAGAGAATGAATCCAAAAGAGCAAAGACATGAACAAAGATATTGCCACATTAAAAATTTCATAATACCAGAAATTGCTAAACTGTCAAACTCATTTTTATAACATTTAAGTCATTTGTGTGTTTGTTGCCTTCTGAGAAAGGAGCAATCCAATTTTATATATATATATATATATATATATATATATATATATATATGTGTGTGTGTATATATAGTCTTTGTTCAAATAAGAAAACATGGACACAGGGAGGGGAATATCACACACCGGGGCCTGTTGAGGGATGAGGGGCTAGGAAAGGAATAGCATTAGAAGAAATACCTAACGTAGATGGGTTGATGGGTGCAGCAAAACACCGTGGCATGTGTATACCTATATAACAAACCTGCATGTTCTGCACATGTACCCCAGAACTTAAACAATTTTATTCAGTTATCTAGAATGAAAAACTAGTTATGATTCATATTCATGTTTTATTCAATAATTTATGGAAGTTAAGGCTTGGAAACAGGAACTATGTTAAAAAAAATCAGAAAATAGATGTTTTATGTATCCAGACAAATGCATTCATGTTTTAAAAGTATTAATCCATTTACTTTTGTTTAAATTAGTTTTACTGGATTATGCTTCAAACATCAATAAAATGCTTACTGTCTACATTTTCTGGTCATTACTCATTTAAATATACATTTGTCATGTAAATGAGATGTTAACAAATGAGTTGGTTCTAGGCATCTGATCATTTAATCTCTGAATTCCTTTTTCGTTTTTATTTTTCCATAGGTGCATTAGATATATATTAGTATTGATATGTCTATATTATATATATTAAATTGAATTAGTATGTTGCTGTTTTGTTTCATATTTTTGTTAATTTTTTCTTGCTGAGAATCTGTAAATGTTCTTAATTTTTAAAATAAGGAGTGACATCATCAAGATGCTGCAGTAGGAAGTTCCTGCCCTTTCCCTCCAACAGAAACACTGATTTAACAGTGATGTACAGACTAAGATACCTATAATAAGATGTATTAGAATTGGTTAAGTGGTTACAGTATCAAAATCCAGGACAAAACAGAGCATCCACATTGAATCAGGTCAGAAGAGCAATTTCACTTAATCGACATCAGCTATTTCCCCAAGCCAGCACTAACTGGGTGTTAAGGAAGATGGCTTTGGACTGTGACCTGGGGGCAGGGGAAGTGGCCGAGTGGAGCATGCTTCCAACATCAAGATTTTTGGGATGCTGCCTGAGAGGACTTTGTCTGGCCTCACCTGGAGCATTGAGAAAACCAGCTTAGTTTGGAGGTCTGTGGGCAGCAAGGAACAAAGAAAATGTACAGGTAGCTTTTCTTCAGCTGACAAGGCTCTGTGAGATTTGCAAAAGATAAGCAACTCTGACATTTCTCTCCAAGGAGGGAGAGTAGTGGAGCATGCATTCAACATCCTGATCTTTCCAAGAACTTCATTTAGCTACTTTCAATTAGTGTAACGTCATCCAAATCATTTTATGTAGTTGGAAATAGGATGTACTTCTTGAAGGGAAATAGAAAAAATCCAAAAATTCATATGAAATTACAAAAGATCTGAATAGCCAAAACAATCTTGAGCAAGAACAACAAAACTAAAAGCATCACTTTCCATTTCATTAAAAACCTATCATTGTTAGGGGTGGTAAATATCCGAGTTACTGGTGGTGAATCTGTATAGGTCTGCAGCAACCTCAATTCTTGCCTCCTCAGAAGAATTTGAGGGGCATAAGGCAGAAAAAGAAACTGAGGCGTGTTTCAGAGCAGGAATGAAGTATATTTTAAAAGGCTTTGGAACACGAAAGAAAGGAAGGTACACTTGGAAAAAACCCAAGTGGGCTTGTGAAGGTCAAGTGTGGTGTTTAACCTTGATCCTAGTGCTTCACACGGGCTGGCCCCTTTCCCATGATTCTTCTCTTGGTGGACTGTCCGCATAGGCTGTGGCCTCCGTACACTTGGGAAGTGAGTAGATGTAGTGTGTTTAGGAAGTATGCATTCCCATCTGAGGCTTCTCTTCCCTTTTCCAGTGGAATGCCCGGGAAGGTCATATTTTGCCATTTTGTCTGTCTCTTAATGCACATGCCTGAGAAGTTGCTTCTCCCTGGTGTCTGCATTCAATTAATGCTTTCGTGCAACAGGTGTGGAACATCAGGAAACGGCCTCTCCCTGGCGCCAGCTGCCAATTTAGCATGCTTAGAGAAGCAATGTGATGATTACCAATCACCCAACATTTGTAGTGGGTTGGGGAGAGCCTTCTCCTGCCTGCTTATGCCTGTCGAGCTACCTGCAACATTATGACGACCGTTATCCTCAAAACAAAAAAGCAAGAATGTGGAGGAATGGGATCCCTTGTACACTGTTGGAATGTAAGATGGTGCAGCCATTATGAAAAACAGTATGTAAATAGTACTATATAGTACAATCATCCTACTTCTGGGTGTATATCCTAAAATATTAAAATCAGGATTTTGAAGAGATACCTGCATTCCCCTATTAATTGCAGCATTATTCCAATAGCCAAGATATGGAAAAAAAATAATTGTCCATGGATGAATATTTTACAGTGTGTATAATTTAATGGATTATTTAAAAGGAAATCCTGCTGTATGCACCAACACAGATGAAATTGGGAGATAATATAGTAAGTGAAATAAGCCAATTACAGAATACTCTACAATTCCACTTGTGTGAGGAATCTAACATAGTCAAACACAGAAGCATCAAGTTGATTGGTGGCTGTCAGGACTTGGAGGGGAACTGGAAACTTATTTATCTTGCATAAACTTATCCATTGAAAAACATGTTCTAAACATCTAATATACAACATAGGGCTTGTAATTTACAATACTGTATTGCACAATTAAAATTGTGGGTAGATCTCACATTGTTACACAATATAAAACTTTATATCATTATGAATTTTTTAACATCAGTATTTATATTTAAATATTGATATTTCTTTTATTTTCACGAACCAGCTGTCAGTAGGCGACTTCCTGGGAGGTTGGAATGCACAGGAAAAATTTAGTCAGCTTAACACACACACACACACACACACACACACACACACACACACACAAATTTGCTAAAGTGATGTGCAGTTTGAGTTTCTCAAACTCACCTTCTTTGCACTTCACTTCATCATACTTTTTTTCCACTCAGTCACTTACAGCACTACATTGCTACTCTGTTTATTCTAGAATTGGCCAAATCAGTTTCCACTAGAACAGTGATGTTCTCATCCTGGGAGTGTGTTTTAGGCTTGGTTGCTGGCGTTTCTCTGGGGGCTGCTTTCTTCCAGGTCTCACTTGAGCTTTTTTCCCCATGGTACCCACCACACCATAAACAGCTGTTTGCAGCAATTCTGCTAGATTTGAATGCCCCCTGCTCCTGTTCATTTACATCTTATCGGGAATTTGCCAGAAATCTGTAGGTTCTTTTCACTAATGGTAAAAAACTGGGGGAACTTTTGAAAATGCCCGTTGTTGTCACCTATGTTTGTAAGGTGAAGTCGAGAATCATCAGCACTACGCTGCTCTCCTAGCTCCTAAATGAGTACTGAAACATTAAGAATATTGTTTAAAATGATTATAAATCAAAAGAGGCAAAAAAATTTAACTCAAAATTTTGAAGGTGAAGAAAATCTGATGAGAAACAAAAGTAATTTAACTCATTTGTTATTTAGGAAGAAAACGACAGTAAATTTTTTGAGGAAAGCACCAGAAGAGAAACAAAACTGATAAAAGTGGTTGCCTGTGAGAAGCAGGTATTGGTTGGGGAATGGTGGAATAGAGATGTTTTCTTTTCTTTATAAATGATTGTTTACTGCTGATGTTCCAACCATGTGCTGCTATGTTCTCTCTCCTTTTGGTCATTTCTTTTAGAGGTTTGTAGTACCTCTGGATCCTTTGTCTTCTAGTTCAGGAACATTCTGTTCCTGAAATAAGTAGATAGTCTGAACTTACATGTAGTTGATTGGGAGATTTATGGCTGTCATGCCGCCTTGCTGGACACCACAGGAGTCAAGGTAATGGATAAATCATTCTTCTGAAATTAAGTGACAGACTTATTTCAAAGACAAATTTAAAAGATTTCAAAAAGCTTTCTTATATCATTCAAGGTACTGAATATTCTCAATTCAAATAATCTTGTGATCAGCTCTGACTTCTCTAAACACATTTAATTATCACTTGTACCAAAAATCAATGCATGGTATATGGGTATATGTTTTAAACTTCAAATTTTTAAACTAAACTTAAATTTTCTTAGCAGCCAACAACTCTGAAAGCAGATTCATACTATTTAGTGTAGCTTTGCTATTACTATGCTGGAGAGTTAACTGTTCTCAGACAATGATTGGATTTTGGACATTTGGGGTTTGTGAGTAAACTATTTTGCAAGTTTTCTCCCTTAGTATGAAAATGTTCTCTCTCCCAATGTTAATTAGTATGAAAGTGTTCTCTCCCCCAATGTTAAAAGATTTGATACATTCTGTAGAATTTACCAATAAATTGGAACTTTCAAAATCTATGACACACTGTCTGGTAGGTCTTGATATTAAATCCAGTTCAAGACATGACATGTTGGCATTTGTGGGACAAACAGTGAAGTCATTTTTACTGAGTGTTAACATTAGGTTACTTTTAAGTTTTCTATTTTATTGTTTGCTGTATCTGGTTTGCATGCTGCTTTATTATAATAGCCTTATATTTTGAAAAAGTGTGATGCCTTCAATTTTTATCTTTGACCAATATAGCTTTTGCTTTTTTTGTGGTTTTACACAAATTTTAGGACTAATTTATTTCTGTGAAAACATATCAATTTTTATAGGAGGTGATTTGAATGTGTAGATCACTGGAGCAGGAATATTTTAACCATATTAATTCTTCAAATTCATAAATGCAAGCTATCTTTCCACATTTGTGTCATTTTCAATTTCTCTCACAATGTTTTGAGTTTTCAGTACATAAGAGTAAACTAAGGAGCTAAAAGACCTAAGTATTTCTTAGATGCTATTGTAAATGGCATTATTTTGGATATTAATGTATACAAACACTATAAATTTATGTTCACTTGGTATCCTGCAACTTCACTAAATTTATAAGTAGTGTTTTCTACAAACAACACTATGCCATCAGCAAACAGATACAATTTCAAAGCAGAATTTTGCTGGCATAAAAACAGACACATCAACAAATTAAACATTATATAGAAAGCTCAGAATTAAACCCAAGATTTAAAATCAATTGTTTTTATAACAAAGGTGCCAAGAACACACGGGGTAAAACGGCGGCTTCGATAAACCGGTTTTGGGAAAACTGGATATACACATGAAGATAAATAAAATTGGTCCCTTATCTAACCCCATCTACAAAAATCAACTCAAAATGGATTAAAAACTTTAAAGACTGAAAACTGTAAAATTACTAGAATAAAATGGGAGAAAATCTGCAACATTGGTTTGAGCAAAAATTTATTGGATATGACTCCAAATCACAGGCACACAAATAGACAAATGGGATTAAATCAAACTAAAAACCTCCTGCACAGCAAAAGAAACTGAACCAGGAAGACAGTGCATAAGTTGGGACAAAATATTTGTAAATCATACATCTGATAACATGCTAATAAGCAAAATATAAGGAACAAACAATAGCAAGAAAACAAGTCAAATGTGCAAAGAACTTGAATAGCCTTTTTTTTAAAAAAGACAAATGGTCAACAGATATATAAAAAATGTTCAATGTCGGCCGGGCACGGTGGCTCATGCCTGTAATCCCAGCACTTCAGGAAGCTGAGGTGGGCAGATCACTAGGTCAGAAGACCGAGACCAACCTGGCTAGCACGGTGAAACCCAGTCTCTACTAAAAATACAAAAAATTAGCCGAGCATGGTGGTGGGTGTCTGTGGTCCCAGCTACTCTGGAGGCCGAGGCAGGAGAATGGCGTGAACCTGGGAGGCGGAGCTTACAGTGAGCCGAGATTGTGCCACTGCACTCCAACCTGGGTGACAAAACGATACCGTCTCAAAAAAAAAAAAAAGTTTAATGTTTTTAATGAAATACAAATTAAAACCACAATGAGATATTAACTCATGTCAGGATGACTACTTTCAAGACTAAAAATCAAGGATGTGGGGAAAAGGGAACCCCTGTATACTGTTATCCAAGCTGTTTAAGAAAACAGTGTGGAAGTTCCTCAAAAAAAGAAAAAACTGGAAATAGAATTACTATATAATCCAGCAATCCCCCTTCTGGGTATACATACATAGGAATTAGGAATTTAATATGTCAAAGCAATATCTGCACTCCCATGTTTATTTCAGAATTATTCACAATAGCCAAGTAATGGAAGCAAACTTGGTGTCCATCAAAGGATGAGTGGATAAAGAAAATGTAATATAGGCCAGGCCTGTTGGCTCATGCCTGTGATCCCTGCACTTTGAGAGGTGGAGGCCAGATCACCTGAGGTCGGAAGTTCGAGACCAGCTTGACCAATATGGAGAAATCCCGTCTCTACTAAAAATACAAAATTAGCCAGGTGTGGTGGCACATGCCTGTAATCCCAGCTACTCGGGAGGCTGAGGCAAGAGAATGGCTTGAACCAGGGAGGCAGAGGTTTTGGTTAGTGGAGATGACACCACTGCACTCCAGCCTGAGCAACAGCTAGACTCCATCTCAAAGAAAAACATGCACAACGGAATACTATCATCTTATAGTCTTTAAAAAGAAAAATCCATTTTAACATAGATGAACATACAGGCCATTAAGTGAAAGAAGACAAAGAAATACTGCATGATAGCATAAGTGAAATATTGAAAAGTCAAACTCATTGAAAGAGTAGAATGTATATTACCAGCAGCTCGGGGAGGGGCGGGGAGGGGCGGGGAGGGGCGGGGAGGGGCGAATGGGGAAAGGAGAGATGTTGGTTAAAAGGTAGGAAGTTTTTGTTGGGGTTATCAGACCCAACACCAGGTCGTGGGGGTGACAGTCCAGTGGAGTCAGAGGATTGAGGAGATAGTTTGAGAAAGGTGGCACACCAGAGGGCCATCGCTATCGTGGAGGCTGCGAAGGCCCTGAGCTCTGGGATCCCATAGGTATTCATTGGTAATCCAACAAAAAACAGGGTGGTGAGAATGTGGAGGCCAAAAGGACACGTTGTATTAAACACGATTTACAGCTGTGATGGTTTAGCATTTTTATGGAACATGTTCTGCAACTTGAGATAATGGGAATAGGAGCCTAGGAGGGCTAGAAGAAGCCACCAAGTCTAGACACATGCCAGAGGACATTAATGTCAGACATGCATGCCCTATCCTCAGTTCCCTCCCAACACGCCCCCCCACCCCGTTTTTTTTGTAAAAAAGGTATCATTACTATTACAGCATAAAAGGTGGCCTTTTAATTGAGCAATGCAATTGCAGGCTGTGCAGCCCTTAATTGCCGGATGGTGATCCAGCTTCATTTTTCTTGGCCCTTATTCAAACTGGAGTCACTCTGGTTTGAATACTTCCCACATACTTCCCCCCCCCCTTTCAGAAGGGGACCCTTAAAATCCTAGGGGTTGCAGAAGGATGAAGGTCCGTCTTTAACTTCGTGCTGAATGGGTGTTAGGCAGGAGTATCATAACTATTAGGGTCTCTTGTATTGAGGGTAGAGAGGAGCCGAATCAGAAAGCATTGGTCCATTAAGCATTGTTGACTCTGGTTGGTCCTTGTTCCATCTTCGCATTCAGATTCAACAGTCTCATGGCTCATACTGGGGGAACCCGGTCCATGGTTGGGATACATGGATCCCTCCCCATCTCCCAATTCCATGGTCGTACACATCTTGAGGGCATCCACACGGTTCATTCATCTCCTACAAAAACACAAGCATACCCTCACACCCGCAGGTTAGTAAATCTACTGAAACAGAAGCAAAAAACTTATGGCTGTAGCTGGGAGGTCACTGATAATGAGAAGCAGGCCTTTTCTGATTAACAGAAGGCATAGAGAAAGCAAATCGAGGCTTGTCAAACCTTCAATTCGCACTGTACAGGTGGGTCCACTAGATGCTGTGGCTCATGATAGATCTTCAGATGTTTGGTGGGCACCCACCTAGGCACCCGATTGTCACCTGGAGAGACACGAGCAAATCCTCTTCCCATATAATTATCTTTAGGCAGGGATCAGAGGAAGTAGACTCAGGTAAGGAGAATTTTGGAGTCTAATGGCTTCCTGATGTTTGGTAGGTGTTCCCTCGGAAGTTAGGAATTCCCTTTCTTTCCATATTGCTGCGTGGGCATGGAGGACTAGGGAAGCATACTTAGAGTCTATGTATTTACTCTCTTTCCTTCTAATTCTAGTGTATAATGGCCCCTGCTTTTGCTAAAATGTCTCTCCCTAACAAAGGACTGGGGCTTTCGGACATAATTAGAAAGGTATGTGAAAAGAGTAAAGTTCCCCAGTCAACTTAGTGGCGGGGAGAAGTATCTAGTGACTACCTGTCCTAGGACCCCTCGGATACTGACATATCTAGAGGACAGTTGTCCAGGACAGGAGTGTAAGACTGAGAAGGCCGCACTAGTGTCCATGAGACAGTTAACCTCCTGGCCCTCAGTGGTCTAGCATACCCGGGGCCCTGTGAGGGTGATGGCATGGGCTGGCGCTTGGCCCAGGCACCCTCAGTCCTGCTGCTGGATCATCTGGTGGCTTCTGACTCAGAGGACCTTCCTTCCCTGGGGCAGTGGGCCTTCCAGTGTTCCCTTGACGTAAGGGGCATGCACAAGGGGGCAGCTTATTTCTACTTGGACAATCTTTAAAGTGCGCTCGTAGACCACATTGGAAGCAAGGCCTGTTTAGGCATTTGATTTTCCCAGCCTTTCCCTTTCCCAGAGCCTCCAACGTCTGCTTGCCTTACTGACGGTCGTGACTAAAGCGGTGGCCTTTTAAAAAATCCCGTTTGTCCCATTCCACATGCTCCTCCTGATCTCTATTATAAAAAACCGAGGTTGCCAAGTTCCATAGGGTTTCTAAGTTTTGCTCCAGGCCTAAGACGGGACTTAGGAAGTTTTTTCTAATGTTTGCAGCTGACTGAGACTTATCCTTTAAGATTAGTTGGCCTTCAATAGAGTCAGGTGACAGAGGTATAGTTTCCTCAGTGCCTCCCTTCTCCAGACAAGCAGGATTTTCTTCCTTTCTCTGTGTTGTAGTGGACATCACTGAATTTATAACCACCTTCTTAGTTTCCCTTAGTCCTTCTAGCACGCAAGTTAGCAAATGTCTGCGGCACCAGTTTCCATGTTCCGATTCTGTGTCCCAGTGAGTGTATACACTGGGAACTGCCTGCTGGCCTGTGGCGAATCGTTCTCTTTCCTCTATTGTCATCCTGTCATTGACCTGAGATACCAGAGATCGCCAAACCCTCGAGCTGCAGTTATGGCGGCACTTTTCTCATTTGAGGTTAGTGTCTGATTTAACAGTAAAAATCTCTCCATGTCAGATCAAAGGGTGGTCCTAACCCTTGTGAAACATCAATATAACCATCAGGGTTATCTGATAATTTACCTAGGTCTATTTTAATTTGCTTTAAGTCTGAGAGGGAAAAAGGTACATACACTCTGGGCTGAATTCTCCAGAATACAACTTAGGGGTGTTTTATGCCGCCTTGGGGGGAATGTTTCTCATCTGAAAAACATAGGGATGCCAGCACCCCTGGTCATTTTTCTGATGAGCATTAGTCCTAGAGCGTCCTCTATGGTTCTAAAATGCTTAATTCCTTTCCAGGGTGCGTAATCACCCATGAACCTCTCCTCTGCTTATCGGATTAGTTATGCTCTCTGGTGTAGCAGTCCTGCACCCGTTTCCCCACCTTCCTTGACCACAAAGGAGGGGGTCCGGGCTGCTGGGTTCTAGTGGTTCTTTACCAGCCTGCCCAACATTGCCTTTGCACTCAGAGGCGAATTCTAGAGCTGGGGTCCTTGAGTATTTCCATAACAACCCAGCTGTCCCCACATTAAGATGTACTACCATAAACAGTTCTTAGGCAAATTTGTTTCAGAGGGTGTAGGTAAACCTTTATGAGTCAGGATTGAGATAGTTTGATTCTGTAAGTACTTTAAGGCTTGGCTGAGTGCAAACAGCTTGCACGTTTGAGTAGACCAATTATTGGGCAATTCTTCTAACTGCTTCCACAAGAGTCTCCCTATCAATTATTGAATACCCATTGTGTTTTTTTCCCCCTCAATCACCTGGGAGGAACCATCTATCATCCTGTCCTGAAGGGAGTTCCTGTGTCTGGTTGGACCTTTTATGGTAATTAAGATTTAAATCTATCATTAGGAAACCTGCTGGGTTAAGGGAATTTTCAGTGGTTAAATTCTTTTTCTAACAGAATAGCCCCATACTTTAAGATTGGATAAACTATTTAAAAAAAAAAAAAACACTTAGGATAGCTCTGAACTGGTGAGGTGTGCTCACAACGAGGTTTCTTCTAAGTTATTTTTCCACTTTCTTCTGTTAGCAAAGCAGTTGCCGCCACCAATGGAATGCATTTTGGCCATCCGCGGGTTACTGTGTTAAAGATTTTTGATAGCAAGGCTACTGGTTGTCAGTGGTCTCAGTGCTTTCGGGCTATGCCCTTGTTTACATTTACAAGGTAGTATTGGAGTGTTATAGGGTCACTGAGAAGACCTTCAATTATCAATTATAGGTTTTAAATTTACCCTGGCTTTTAAAGGAATAAGGTACACTTTTTTTTTTGTAAGTACTTGTATATCTTTCATCCTTTGTAGATGGATTTTGGAAATACAGAAGGATGTTTGCTGTCCTCCCTGCTGGATTATAGTTATGGGAAATTGCCATGCTTCAAGGTCTACCTCGACTCTAGCATTTCGAATTTTGTATAGCACCACCAAGGGCTCCAGGTTTTAATGTTGCAACTACAGGGGCAGTAAGAGAGGAGGTGGCCTTTCACTGAATTCAGCAGGTGGGGCTGACAGGCTAGTAAAATATTTTTCAATTTCCCTTTTCTTTCCTCCAGTTCCCGTTCCTCACATTCAGAATTTGAAGTTAGTTTTTTTACATTCATCCTCCTCTTCCTCATCCGAATCTGCATCATCTGTTATGAAATGGCTCAAAAGTTGCTTTTATTAGTGCCTACATTGACCAAACCGAGACTGGAATTTTTTCTTTTAAAAAAACCTCTGCCAATTCTCTCCTATTACATCCAACTCCACAGTCCCTTGCTTCCGGGAACCATAGGCAAAACTGCTTTACTACACTAAAGAGTGATAAGTTCTGAGTACTCACTTTCACCCCCCACTTCGTAATAAATGCCTTCAAAAATTTAAATAAGCAGAACGTCTGCTTTCACTTTGTCCCGTTTTTCACCCTGGTTCTTCTGAGCACTCAGCTTTCCTGCCGAACTTCTATAAAAAGACATCTAAAAGGGGCGCCTGAAAAGACGTTCTCAGGTGTTTTTATACAATGCATCCTTCGCTTTCACCCGCTCTAGCGTTCCTTCACTGGGGTTTTTGTCACCCCACATTGGGTAGCCAGGAATGTTGGGGTGATCAGACTAACACCAGGTCGTGGGGGTGACGAAGTCCGGCGGAGTCAAAGGATTGAGAAAAAGACAGAGGTGAGAGAGAAAGGTGGTACTCTAGCGGGCCATCGCTATCATGGAGGCTGCGAAGGCCCTGCGCGCTGCCAGCCCACGGTATTTATTGGTAATCTAACAAAGAAACAGGTGGTGAGAATGTGGAGGTCAAAAGGACACGTTGCATTAAGCACATGATTTACAGCTGTGACGGTTTAGCATTTATATGGAACATGTTCTGCTACTTGAGATAATGGAAGTAGGAGCCTACCAAGGCTAGAGGGAGTCAGCAAGTCTAGACACATTCCCGAGGACGTTATGCAAGCCCTGTCTCAGTTTCCCTCCCAACACTCAGCTTTTTCCCAACAGTTATAGGAAGAACACATTTTTAAGATTTATTGCAGTATGATGACTATACTTGATAACAATGTATCCTACATTTCAAAATTGCCATGTTAGTAGATTTTAAATGTTCTCACTGCAAAAAATGGTAAATAGGTGAGGAAATGAATATGTAAATTAACTTGATTCTATATATCTACAATGTGTGTATGTATGTGTATATAATTTTATATAGCTACATATAATACATCAAATTGTACCTCAAAAATTTATATAATACTTGTCAATTAAAAATGTTTAAGAAGAATTTATCCAAAATTGGATAATTGAAGCAAATTTTCTTTTCCTTAAAATAAGGGAAGATAGAGCTGGCTACCAGAATAAGGTTTTACTTTATTCACAGGCCAGTTGTGTAGGCTACACTGAGATTTCTAGATTTGCAAGAATATAGAGGCAATGTGATTTATTACATCATATCCAATCATACTTAAAATTTGGATAAACAAATATACATTTTTCATCAAATCTTTAAGACACTGAGGCATATCACCAATTAAGGTTTTGGCATTGTTGATTCTTATTTTTGTCGTCACCATTTTCAATTGCAATTTTTTTTTGTCCTAGGACAGCAACAAATGATATATTTTCATCCAGCCTCCGGTTTCTCTCATCTATGATAATGATTCCTGAACTCACTCACATATATACTGATCCAGTGACTTGAATTCTACTACAGATGCCAATAGTTCTCTATGCCCTTCCTCTGGTTTCTATAGTGAATGATGGTTTTTAGAGTTATACTCTTTCTTATATTTTCAGGATTATCATTTCCTTTTTTGTTTTGTAGTATTTTTAAGCATAAACACAACCCTGTGTTCTAAAGACTTGGTGTTTTCTAGTAGACCAATAAATAAAAGCCTTTGGTTTTATTTACAATTTAATTGAGTGATAGTTGGGTTTAAATAACTAAGAAGGCATTAATAAACATAATTTCCATTCCAATATATTTTACTCCTAGAATTTTTCTTACTATATTTTTCTCAAATCCATCTATGTAAGCCCATCACCATAATGATCCAGCCCATCATTACAAACTCACCTAGACTCAAACTTTTTCTTTCCATAGAAAATCTTGCTTCATTGAGCACATGCTTCTTTATAGCACCAAATAATCCGACTCTTCCTAACTCCCAATTCCTATTACCTACTTTATTCTATCTCCAATACTTCTATCAGTTTTTCAAATATGGTCATGCAGTGTTATTCCTTTGGACCAGGGTATTTCTCTTGTTTAAATATTTTCCCCCCTCCTCTCACTTTTCCTCACAATATACACATTGCCTAGACAACTACTCATATCTTACATAAAAAGATATTACATATTTTTGGAGTTCTGTGCTTTTCTTGCATTGCTAAAAAAAATTAAAATGCTTTCCCTATTTAATTCCATGTAAGTAATTGTGTATAATTTATCCATAATAATGCAAAGAAATAACCATTCCCAGTTGCAGATTGTTTGTCAATGTAAGTTCCTCAAAGGCAGACATTGTCTCTTATTCATTCCTGAATCCATAGTTTCTAGACATTATCTAGCATGTATTAAAAACATTACATATTTGTTCAATTAAAAATATCTTCTTGGCCGGGCGCGGTGGCTCAAGCCTGTAATCCCAGCACTTTGGGAGGCCGAGACGGGTGGATCACGAGGTCAGAAGATCAAGACCATCCTGGCTAACACGGTGAAACCCCCTCTCTACTAAAAAATACAAAAAAAAAAAAAACTAGCCGGGCGAGGTGGCGGGCGCCTGTAGTCCCAGCTACTCAGGAGGCTGAGGCAGGAGAATGGCGTAAACCCGGGAGGCGGAGCTTGCAGTGAGCTGAGATCCGGCCACTGCACCCCAGCCTGGGCGGCAGAGCAAGACTCCGTCTCAAAAAAAAAAAAAAAAAAAATTCTTCTTATAAGTATCTGACTAAAATCTAAGTATTGGCAATTAAAATGACTCAATATGTTTGCTATAGTTTTAAGAAATTTTTCTGCACTAGATATTACAACTAAATTTACATTAAAATATTTTTGAAAGAAGTATTTTGAATATTTCTGTCCATTATATGTTGATTAAAAACATATTAGTAACAATTTTTCTTGTACCAATCTGCTTTTCATAACAGGCATATACATCCACTAAAATCAGACTGATCTAGCATATATTAACCAAACATTTCCATGTAGTTGTTCATTTACTCATCTGTAGTAAAATAATGGTTAATATTCAAATGTTAATGCAAGACTCTACAAAATTTTGAAGTAACATAATAATCAAAGGCAGGTTTATATTGTTTATGTCAGAGTTCTAATGGCAATAATAATTACTGTACTAATAGCTGCTGTATGTGGTCCACACATCAGAAACATATATGTTCCATTTCAGCATCATCAAGACCCTGATATATAGATATTCATATCCCCCTTCTACAAATTAAGACACCTCTAAGGTCACATAGTTGAGCAGTGACAGGATCAAGAATCAAACCCGGGTTTTTTAAATTACAAAGTCCAGGCTCTTGAGAACTGCTTGCAGTTCACGACCATCAGAATTAGATGAACTAAAGGTATTAAGCTGATTTCTCAGGGTATCTATGCCATATTGGGGTCTAAGACCTGGTTTTTAGCTTTTCAGGATTAGGAAAAATCTTGAGCAAGTCAGTTCCCTGGGGCCCAATTTGATAAAGTAAAACTCATAAGAGACTTGTTTATAGACAAGAATGCCAATTCATTATTTTATCCCGAGAATTGTTACAATAAAGCTGGCTTCAATATTCATGCTTGGTTGTTTCATGCATTTTATGACATATTCCATGTTAGGCTATAAAGTCTGAATCCTCTGAGAGCTGTGACTGTTAACTAGGGGTGACTAGGAGAAACTGGCATACTGATAGTTGTTTTATAATGCCATTTTTGGGTGATTCTGATAATTGATATTTCCTAAGAAATAGTCCTCTGAGCTAGCATTTTTATTTATTTTTTAAAATACACTGAATATAGATTATATTACCTTTCTATTACTCTTTTCCTTCTAACATTGAAATTTAAGAAGAGTTTTTCTCTCTATAATAAGGTGATTATTCCTCACTCTTACAGGTTTGATAATGTAATTTCCTCAAATCCTTGAAAGCAGTTCTACCCTGTAGGATCAGATACTCACTAACCAAACGCATAAACTGATACATACATTCGGAATATCAATTTGTCCAGCACTTTAAAACAAGAATATGACACCTACAGAAACAGCATGTTCCTAGTATGCACAACTAGTGCATTCTCTTCCTATAGAGACAATAGCAAAAAAAAAAAAAAAAAAAAAAAAAATCAAAATTATAAAACTGATAGATGGACATGTAATAAGAATGAAATGCTCTAGTGTTATGTATTACATAGTAGTGACACCAGTTTATTCTATGTATTTAAGATGACCTTAAAAATGTGGCTAAATTTTGAAGTATTCTGTACATCCCAGATTTAACACTGTCATCATCTCCTTTACAGTGTTCCTTTATCTTTTCTCCTGGATGGACCATAGACTCCTCTCACTTGACTTTTTCATTCTTTTCTTAGCCTGTTAATATTATTTTCCAGTTCAAATAGGAACATTTTACCTCATCAGTTAGTTATTAAACTTTTATTTAACCCACATTGAAATTATCAGGATTAAGAATCAAACCCAGGTTTGATTCTTTAACTCTGAGAATATTATTTAAAAAAAATTTTCAAGCCCTTTTTGAGTAATTCAAAAAAATGGGTGAATAGATGCCATTTGACAACCATCTCTCTGACATTACTGTCTAATTTTGCTACTCTTTGATGAAATTACTAATGTCTAAAATATGAGTCTCTATGCCTCACTTTAAAGAATGCACTTTATAAATTTCTTAGTTGTGTATTTTGACTCAACTTCATTAAGCAAAATAGGGTATAAAGGAGGGTATGTTGAAAATCTATAAGTGGGATATTGAATGTGTGTATAAGAATTTCATATATCTCCTCAAAAAATTCTCTCTCTCACTCTATCTTGGTTACAGGTGTTTTCTTCTGTTCTTTCTGTATGTCAGATTGATTATTTCTCTAAAGATCACTTTTATGTGCCCCACTTGAATGTGCAGATTCCTGCACTTGAGTCATTTTTTTATCCCATTTCTCATAACTTGTCAGAGCCTAGTGTCATGTGGCCCACTACCCATTAGTTAGTGGTCCTAGGAAAAAATTATACAAGAAGAAGGTATGCTAAAGAGGACTTTCTAAATCTAGCATATCTTCTAGCATAGAGAGGAATAGACAGGACAGGAAAGGAAAGGAGAGAAGAGGAGAGGACTCCTATAATAAACAATTTCTCCTACAATAAATCAGTGTAGTTCACTTGCACACCTATTGGCATCTCATCACTAAGTTTTAACAATTTGTTAAAGGATCCAGGCACTGATATATCTGACAAGAGTTAAATGGAAGGACTCATCCCAGTGGTATGAACTTATATAATAGAGAGGCCACTGTGGGTTTTCATGGACTTTGATGGCTTTGTACAAGACTGTATGCTACAGTGAGATGAATTGAGATTTGAACAGGTGGAGAAAGGAGAACATATTCAAAGGGAGGGAATAGCACATGTAAAGACACATAGACAGAAGGATTCCTGTGCATTGAGGAAGTAGTTCCTTCTTATCTTGTCTGAAGTGGAGTTATTCAATTAAATATTTCTAAAATTTCTAGGAAATATGACTATAATTTAGAGAGTGAGATACATTCTAAATGTCCTCTTCATATTAGACAGGTTCTTTGGGTGATGCTAAGCCATTTCCAAATATTAAAAGAGGAGATCATTATTGTATTAATACTACAAACATGTTTATGAAAATATGACTGATCTATAAAACTGACTAATCAAAAGATAATTTAAAGTATCACTGATGTACTACATAAAAAAATTAAAAACAAAATTCATATAATCTCAATAGATGGAGAAAAGCTTTTGATAAAATTTAACATCCCTTCATGTTAAAAACCCTCAATGAACTAGGCTCCAAAGGAATATATCTCAAAATAATGAGTCATCTATGACAAACCCACAACCAACATTACACTGAATAGGCAAAAGCTAGAAGCATTCCTCGTAAGAACTGGAACAAGACAAGGTTTCCCCCACTCACCACTCCTATTCAGTAGAGTGTTAGAAGTCCTAGCCAGAGCAATTTGTCAAGAGAAAGAAATAAAACACATTCAAATATGAAAAAAGAAAGTCAAATTATTTCTCTTCACTGATGCTATGGTTCTATACTGAGAAAACCCCAAAACCTCTGGTAAAAGACTCCTAGATTTAATACATGACTTCATTAAAGTTTCAGGATATAAAAGCAAAGTACAAACCCCAGTAGCATTTCTATTTGCCAATAATATTCCAACTGAGGGTCAAATCAAGAACACAATCCCATTGACAACAGCTACAAAAAATAAAATGTCTAGGAATATAACTAATGAGATGAAATATCTCTATAGGGAGAACTATGAAACACTGCTGAAAGAAATCATAGATGATGCAAGTGACCACACAGACCAATGGAACAGAACAGAGAACCCAGAAGTAAAGCTGCACACCTGCAATCAACCAATCTTTGACAAAGTCAACAAAAATTAGAAAAAGTAAGCAATGGGAAAAGGACTCCCTGTTCAATAATTGGTGTCGAGAAAACTGGCTAATCATGCACAGAAGACTGAAACTAGACACTTACCTGTTACTATATACAAAAATTAACTCAAGCTGGATTAAATATTTAAACATGAGACCTCAAACTATAAAAATCCTAGAAGAAAACTTAGGAAATACCCTTCTCAACATTGACCTAGGTAAGGAAATTATGGCTAGGTCTTCAAAAGCAATGGCAACAAAAACAAAAATGGACAAGTGGGACCTAATTAAAGAGCCTCTACACAGCAAGAGAAACTACAAATAAACATACAACTTACAGATTGAGAGTACATATTCATACACTATGCATCCAAATAAAAGGACTAATATCCAGAATCTATAAGGAAGTTAAATAAATCAACAAGAAAACAACAAATAACCCCATTAGAAAAGTGGCCAAATGACATGAACAGATACTTCTCAAAAGAAGACATACAAGTAGCCAACAAACATGAAAAAATAATCAGCATCACTAATCATTTGAAAAATGCAAATCAAAACAATAATGAGATGTTATCTCACACCAGTCAGAATGGCTATTATTAAAAAGTCAAAAAATAACAAATGTTTGCTAAGCTGTGGAGAAAAAGGAATACCTATACACTGTTGGTGGGAAGGTAAATTAGCCACTGTGAAAAGCAGTTTTGAGACTTCTCAAAGACTGAAAATAGAACTGCTGTTCAACACAGCAATCCCATTACTTGGTATATACCCAAAGAAAAATACATTGTTCTACCAAAAAGACACCTTCACTCATATGTTGATCACAGCACTATTTACATTAACTAAGACAAAAATCAATCCAGGTGCCCATCAACAATAGATTGGATAAAGAAAATGTGGTACATATACACCATCAAATACTAGGAAGCCATTTAAAGAATGAAATCATGTCCTTTGCAGCAACATGGATGCAGCTGGAGGCCATTATCCTAAGCAAATTAACAAAAAAACAGAAACCCAAATATTACATGTTCTCACTTGTAAGTAGGAGCTAAACCTTGGGTATACAAAGACATAAAAATGGGAACAGTAGACACTATGGATTCCAAAAGGAGGTAAGGAAGGAGCGGGAAAGGGCTCAAAAACTTCCTACTGGATACCATGTTCACTAACTGCATGATGGGTTCAATAAAAGTCCAAACCTCAACATCACCCAATATACCCTTGTAACAAACCTGCCCATGTACCCCCGAATCTAAAATTTAAAATTAAAAAATATTTCACTGTTCCACAAATTTTCTATTTTTAAGTTATTTATTTTTTCAAATTTTCTGTAGCAGTTGAGCTTCTTTTGATAAAGAATTTCTTTAGTCAAGGATTAATATTCCCTTTTAAGGAGTTGACACACTCCAGTCCAGGAGTAATAAACATTTTAAAAATCTACAAGATTTAAATTTTCACCAGTGTTTAGAAAAAGTGGAAGGCATTATGTAAACAAACTCAGAATCTTAAAAATGGTATATGTAATGAATCTGCCTCTTTTCTCTTTGAGTTTTTTTTTTAATATTGGAAGGATAGTGGTTTCTGAAAAGTAAAATGTTTTTAAAAATTAAAAGGAAAATCCATATTTATAAGAGCATTAAATTGAACTGTGCCCCTCTACCTTGCTTTTAATGGTTTATTAATAAACACTTCAGAGAGAAGATACAACAAAACATGAACTACTCTTTTTATGCATACACTATTTTTATTCTTTAGCATATATTAGGCATACCTAAGTATGCATAGTGCTACATAGAATGAATAAAAGCTAGAGTGATGATTAGGTTATATTCTGCTGCTGAATTTACAGTGGGTTCCTAGTAAATATGTGTGACTCAGCCTCCTATTTTTCTTCTAATGTTTAAAGGGAGGTCAATAATTTTTGAGGAAGGACTGTGGAAGAAAATGTTAGGTTTGTTGTGGAGAATGTCCTATGTTATAATTCACAGACTTTATGCCATAACCTTCATTCTAAAAGCATTAAAATTGGCATACCGGCCAGGCACAGTGGCTCATGCCTGTAATTCCAGCACTTTGGAAGGCTGAGGAAGGCGGATCACAAGGTCAGGAGACTGAGACCATCCTGGCTAATACAGTGAAACCCCATCTCTACTAAAAATACAAAAAATTAGCTGGGCGTGGTGGCGGGAGTAGTCCCAGCTACTCAGGAGGCTGAGGCAGGAGAACAGCTTAAACCTGGGAGGTGGAGCTTTCAGTGAGCCGAGATCGCACCACTGCACTCCAGCCTGGGTGACAGAGACTCTATCTGGAAAAAAAAAAAAAGGCGTACCAGACTCTAAATTAACAACTCCAAATCACCCCATAAAACTGTATTCTGGTTCTTCTCCTCATAGAAGCAAAGCCCAGTTGGTTTATATGAAGGATCAAGAGCTTCTGCAGCAGTGGAGCACAATGGAACACCACATTTTTTGCAACATTGGATTTCATATGGACTATGTGATAAAATCATTTCTGGTCTTGTGGTCAATCAGTTGCCAAATTTGAACTATGTGTCTTTGAGCATCTTATTTAAATTCTAATAATCATTTGCATATTAAAACTAATTTCCATTTGCATCAAAAAGTGATAAGTCTTAGAATGCAACAATGAGGTCATATAATATATGGGGTAGTATATTGCAGACTAGACATTCTCTGGGTATTTTCTCAGTGTTAGAAAAATATTTCTGTAACAAAGAATGTAGTCCTCAGAGACAGGATAGTTCACCAGGTGAGTGACCTGTTGTGAATTCCCTCACTTCTGACAAAATGAACCATTTTCTGCTCTCACTTCACTTTTTCTTCTCATGTTTTTAATGAAGATATAATTTCCAAACAATGTATTCATTCAGGTGTAATTTTGATGACTTTGGACATAGTATAAGCCCATGAAAGCATCACCATAGTAAATATATCAGTAGATCTAATAGTTTCACCATGCTAAAAAGTTTGCTCAGGGGCCATGTAATAATTTACCCCATCTCTATGTTACACCCGATTTCATGTCTGTCACTATAGTTGATATTTTACTTTTTATGGTTTCATATAAATGAAATCATATTTTATGCATTTTTTGGCTCAGTATAATTTTGTCAAAAATGTTTCAGTGGTTTTGCATGTATAAGTAGTTTCTTCCTTTTTCTTGCTGAATATTTTTCCATTTTAAGAATAATCATAATTTATTGATTCACCTGTAGATGGAAATTTGGGTAGTTTTTGGTTTTTTGTTCTTACGAATAAAGCTGCTATGAATATTTATGTGTGTCCTTGATAGGATATATGTTTTCATTTCTCTTGAGTGAATACCTAAGGGTGGAATTTCTGTCTTATGGTAAATAAATATTTAACTTCTTAAGAAGCTGCCAAACTATTTTCCTAAGTGGTCCTGACACTATCCATTTTAAACAGCAATTCATGAGAGTTGCTGCACATCCAGTTGCTACACATTCTCACTAACACTCGGTATGGCTCAATGTTTTTAATTTTAGCCAATCTAACTTGTGTGAAGTGGTATCTTGTGGTTTCAATTTGCATGTCCCTGATGATTAATGATGATGTAAATATTTCAGTGTGATTATTGACCTTTTAAACATCTTCATTTGTGAACATTCTGTCCTTTTTCAATGGAGCATTTATCTTCTTATATATGTTTTTATTTTTCTTGAGTGGCTATCTGGAATTGGCATTGCTAACTTGTAAGTTACTTCTATGTTTAACTTTTTGAGAAACTGCCAAACTTTTTTCCAAAGTAGCTGCATTTTTCTTCATTCCCAATAGCAAAGTATGAAGTTTTCTGTTTCTCCACATCTTCACCAAAATTTGTCATTCTCTATCTTATTTATTATAGCTATCTTGGTGGGTGTAAAATAGCATCTCATTAAGGTTTTAATTGTAATTTCCATACTGACAATATGTTCTGCATCTTTCTATGTGCTTATTGGCCATTGTTATATATTTATTAGTAGGATGTCTTTTGATTTGGGGCTCTTTATTGTGTTGTTTCCTTATGGAGTTGCAATTGTGCTTGTAGATTTGCAAATTCTGAGTACAAGCCTTTTATTAGATATGAGTTTTAATTATCTTTTCATTTTCTTTATGGTATCTTGGCAGTACAAAACACATCTGAAGTTTGGTGAGGCCCATTTTTTCAGTTTTTTTCTTTTATGGATCATGCTTTTGGTGTCTGAGTTAAAATGTCTTTGTGTAGCCCTAGCTCTCAAAAATTTTCTTCTGTGTTTTCTTTTAAATGCTCTATTGTTTAGCAATTACATTTCAGGCTAAGATCTATTTTAAGTTGTGTGTGTGTGGTGTAAAGTGAGAGTCTAATCTTTCTGCGTGTGTATATTGAATGTCCTCTGCACCATCTGCTGAACACACTGTGTTTCCCATAATAAATTGTCCTGGCAGATTTGCCAATAATTAATTGAGTACGCAAATAAAACTTAGTTTTATACTTTTCGTATTTGTCTGTTATTTACATACTACCCTTACGCTGGTATTACACTGTTTTGATAAGTAGCTTTATGGTATGTATTGAAGTTAGAAAGTAAAAGTATTTGTACATTGTTCATACTTTAAAAAATTGTTTTGGCAAATTGATATGCTTTGTACTTCCATACACATTTTTGAATCTGCCTGTCAGTAACTACAAAAAAACAAAATACAAAACACCCTGGAATTTACTGAAATTTCGATAAGGTTGCTCTGAATTAGTAGATTAAGATGATGGTTTTTCCTAAATCAATCAAATTGAGTCTCTCAACCTATTAATGTAAAATTTGTTTTCATTTATTTAGAATTTATTGAATTTACCTCATCAAGTGTTATTATCACAGCCCAAGTCTTATGCTTTTTGTTAAATTTAGTCCTAAGTATGTTTATTCTTGTTGGTGATGTTTTGATTGTGTTCTTCATTTCAGTTTTGAATTGCCATTGGTCATAAAGAGAAGCACATTGATCTTGTGTCTTGTTATCTTGCTGTTTTATTTATTCTAATATTTTCTTTTGTGTGTGTGCATGTATTATTTACTCTTTTCTATATATAGTATTATGTTGTCTGTGAATATAAAAATGTTTTGCAATGTGGGTGCCTTTTTTCTTGCCTGATTGCTCTGGCTCGAACCTTCAGTACTATGTTGAATAGAACAGATGATAGTGGACATTCTCGCCATGTTCCTGATCTTAGTGGGGAAATATTCAATCTTTTATCATTATGTATAATACTCACTATAGATTTTTCATAGATGCTCCCATTCAGATTTAGAAAAGTTCTTTCTGTTCGAAGTTTGTTAAGAAGTTTGATCACAAACCGGGTACAGGCGTGCAGTGGTGCATACCTATAATTCCAGCCACTCAGGAGGTTGAAGTGGGAAGATTTGATGTGGGAGGATTGCTTGAGCCCAGGAGTTGAAGACCAGCCTGCTCAACACAATGAGCCTTTTTCTCAGAAAAAAAAGTTAGATCATTATGGGTGTTGGATTTTGTTAAATATGTTATCTATTAAGGTGTTTGCATAATTTATATTTATAGTTGTATAATTGGTGATTTATATGATTCATTATATTAACTTTGGGATGTTAAATCTTGCACCCCTGGAATAAATTCCACCTGTATTTGTTATTAGTAAATAGTCCTTTTAATGTATTGCTGAATTTGGTTTGCAAATATATACCAAATTTCGTTGATGATTTTGCGTTTATATTCACGAGGGGTGTTGATCTGTAGTTTGCTTTTCTTATGATGTTTTCATCTAGCTTTGGTACAGGGTATATACTACTAGTCTCATAGAATGCGTTGGAAAATATAATTTCCTTTTACATTTTATGGAGTATTAATATTTTTCTTCTTTAAATATTTAATAAAATTTATAGTTGAAATCATCTGGATCTGGGCTTTACTTCGTGGGAAAATTTTTAATTACAAATTCAATTTACTTACTATAGATTTACTCAGATGTTATATTTCTTCTTGGGTCAGTTTTAGTAATATATGGCTTATTAGGAATTTGACCATTTCATCTAAGTTACTGATTTTTTGACAGAATATTTTGCTTTTTTATTGTAATGCATATAACTGCTACTTATAATCATTAGCACTGAGTGGGCTCACTAATTTTTGCTACTGTTTTCTATCAAATTAAATTCCATTCTAATATTTATTATTCCCTTCATTCTGTTTGTCTTAGCTTGTTTGCTCTTATTTTTCTACATTTTAAAAGTGAATTCTTAAACTATCTGAGATTTTTCTTCTTTTCAAATATAGGCATTTAAATTTATAAATTTTCTCTGAGAACCAATTTAGTGGCATCCCATAAATTTTGGTGTGTTATGTTTCTGATATCATAAAAACTTTTTATTTTTGTTTTTTTAAACTTTTAAGTTCAGTGGTACATGCACAGGATGTGCAGTTTTGTTATATAGGTAAACATGTGTCACGGGGGTTTGTTGTAAATATTATATCATCCAGGTATTACATCTAGTATCCATTAGTTATTTTTCCTGCTTCCCTCCCTCCTTCCACCTTCCACCCTCGAATAGATCCCAGTGTGTATTGTTCTCTAAGCTCTATGTGTTTTCATCATTTGGCTCCCACGTGTAAGTGAGAACATGGGGCATTTGATTTACTATTCCTGTGTTAATTTGCTGAATATGATGGCCTCCAGCTCCATCTATGTCCGTACAAAGGACATGATCTCATTCTTTTTTTATGGCTACATGGTATTCCATGGTGTATATGTACCACATTTTCTTTATCCAGTCTATCATTGATGAGCATTTGAGTTGACTGTCTTTGATATTATGAATAGTGCTGCAATGAACATACACGTGCATGTGTTTTTATAATACAATGACTTATATTCCTTTGGGCATATACTCAGTAAGGGGATTGCTGGGTCAAATGGTAGTTCTGCATTTATCCAGCATCTGTAAGGAACTTAAATTTACAAAAGAAAAAAAAAGTAAAAAGTGGGCAAAAAACATGAAGAGACACTTCTCAAAAGAAGAGATACTTGTGGCCAATGATCTTTGAAAAAAAGCTCAACATCTCATCATTAGAGAAATGGAAATCAAAACCACTGTGGGATACCAACTCACACCTGTCAGAATGACTATTATTAAAAAATCAAAAAATAGCAGTTGCTGGTGAGGCTGTGGAGGAAAAAACTTTTACACTGTTGGTGGGAGTGTAAATTAGTTCTGCTATTGTGGAAGACAGTGTGGTGACTCCTCAGAGACCTAAAACATTTTTTTGTAATTTTTAAAATAACTTTTTCTTTGACCTGTGGATATTTAGGCATGTTTAAATTTCTAAATGTTAAAATATTAATATAAAGTTTAAAATATTTAATTTTAATATTTATCCATTTTCTAGATTTCCTTCCATTGGTGATTTCCCATTTGACTCCATCATGGTTGGAAAACATGTATCCCATGCTTTCAGTCTTGTTAAATTTGTGTGTACTAGTTTTATGGCTTAATATATGGTCTATTTTGTACAATATTCTGTGTGAAAAGGAAATAATTCTTTACATACTGATCTCTGGGGCCACAGAAATTCCCTAAAGATTATTCATTAAGCCTATTTTTCTCTGTAAGTCCAGAATGTTTATGGAGATTATGAAGACTATTAAAGATTCCTTTACAAAGCTCATGGTCAGAGTTTAATTTTATGAAATTTATAAATGGAATCAACAGTACAGTTACGACATTCCTGCCATGGTGTCATATCTCAGCACCATGGTATCTGCTTCAACCATAATATTAGAGGGATTTCCTAGTTAGAAGGATTTTGAATTTTCATGTAAGTTGAATTTCAATGATACCTAATGATGTCACATCCAGAGTGAGCAATTTGTATTTATTCAAGGGGCTAAAAGAAATTCTTAGGGAATAACACTTTTATCACTAAGTGGCTGTGAATCAAAACAGCATTTTGACTATATAGGTTGTCTTATCAATACACAGGTGAAGACTTTGGCCCTGGCCAAAAGAAAAGGAAATGAATCCCTTGCCCAGAAAAGAAATTTAAATAATTTTAGGAAATATTGCATGGAAGTGAAATATTAAGCTAAGCATTAATATCCTGAGTTCAGGCCAGGCATTGTGGCTCATGCCTGTAATACCAGCACTTTGGGAGGCCAAGGTGGGTGCATCACCTGAGGTCAGGAGTTTGAGACCAGCCTGGCCAACATGGTGAAACCCAGTCTCTACTAAAAATACAAAAGTTAGCCTGGCGTGATGGTGGGTGCCTGTTATCCCAGCTATTCAGGAAGCTGAGGCAGGAGAATCATTTGACCCGGGGGCTGTAGGTTGCGGTGAACCGAGATTGCCCACTGCAATCCAGGCTGGGTGACAGAGGGAAACTCTGTCTCAAAAAAAAAAAAAAAATTCTGAGTTCAAAATTAATCTTTACCTCTAACATATCACTTGACAGTAATCAAGATAAGAAACTTACTTACAAATATCTTGTTTTCATCTTAATGGAATGGAAATTGTAATAGTAACTACCACATAAGGCTTTTGGGAGAATGAACATAAATATTCTAAACAGTAAAAAAATCTGGCATCACAGTTAATTTCAATGTGAATATATCTTCTTTATTATAACTGTGACATATTTGAAGAGCACTTTTCTGTGACCATTAGTATAGATAAAATTTAATTCCAGTTGTAGGACCTCCACAACAAGTAGACAATAAAACAATCTTCTTTCCCAATTTCTTCAACTCTTTGAAATCATTTGATGTCTTTCAAGATTAGTGTAATAAGTCAGTTAAAAACTTTGAAGATGAACTCTCGAAAACCCAGTAATAGCATTGAGAGATACAACAGCCCCTCTGGATTGATTTTATTTAACTATTGATTTTAGTCCAACACATTCATTTTATTTTGAATATAATTTTTAAAGAAGAAAATGAGGTAAATCTGTAGATTTCTTTGGGTAGTGTGGACAATTTAATAATATTGATTCTTCCAATCCATGAACATGGGACATATTTTCATTAAGTTAAGGATCTTAGAATGAAGAAGTTATTCTAAATTATCCAAATGCCCAATGTAATCACAAAGGACCTTACAAGACTCAGGCAGAGGACGACAAGTACAGAAAAAGAGGGCAATGTGATCGCTGAAGCAAAATACCACACTGCTGGCTCTGAATGTGGAAGAAGGGTTTTTGGGCAAATAAATTTAAGGGCTGGGTGTGGTGGCCTGTGTCTGCAACCCTAGCTACTAAGGAGGCAGATCTGAGAGTCTGAGGATCTCTGAGACAGAGAGTTTGAGACCAACCTGGGCAATAAACTGAGACCCTTTCTCATACACATGCACACACAGAAGGAATGCTGTTTTAAAAGCTGAAAACACAAGAAAAAGCATTTTGCCCTCTGAACCTCCAGAAAAAGCAAGGCCATGCTGATACCTTGATTTGATTTTTACCCAGTGACATTGATTTTGAAATTTTGACCTCTAGAAATGTAAGGAAATAAATGTATGTTTTAAGCCATCAATTTTGGAGTAATTGATTACAGCAGCCATCAAAAGCTAACACAGGATTAGAACATTTTTCAGTGGAATATTTTAAAATCTCTACTCCAATGCTTTAACAGGCTACCTCTAGTCTACTTTTAGATAGGAGTAGAAAAGTAAGTGTGTTGGACATCCGGATTACTGAGAACTGTAACTATGGCTTAACAAAGTGCTGACAAAGGTTTTGGCTCAGGTGACCCTCAGAAAAACAAGGAAACAGCATAATGTGGCGGGAAGATAATTTGGAACTGGAAATATCTGTTTCCAAACATAGGCTCTTATATAGAATAACCATGCTATCTTGGGTGGTCTCTTTGACACATTTGTAAAATGGAATAATACTTATAGTGTCAGATGTTTTATTCTCAGAATTAAAGTAGCTATTATATTATGTGTACAGTGATGGGCAAATGTTATATTTTCAATGATCTATAGCTATATAAGAAGAAAATGAGAAATTTGTTATGTATATTTAATGATTTGGGAACCTAGGGTTCAGAGACTAATTGTTTTATGGATATGGATAGAAGGGCTTGGGCTGGAACCTGATTCCTGGTGAGAATTTCATAAAGTTATCTGCCACTAATTTATGAATCTAAATTTTAACTAAACAAGAGGTACATATAAAATTTTCAAAAATATAAATATAAATTTCTTATATTTCAAAAAAGTCTGAAACTTTTAGAAATCAGTATTAATAAGTAAAAGAGACTCCAATTGCCAAGGCAAAGGGTTCTTCTCTTCTAGATGAAGAACTGCATGCTAGATCTCAAAGATGGAACCCATAGAGAGAGTAGCCACAGAAACAGTCAGGTTTAAATTCTGATTTAATTATTTTTATGGCAGGTCACACCCACACGGCTTTCCTTAATGAAGTATTACGAAATTCTAAGGTGCATCCTAGTTGTTTAAAGTGATTTTTAATTATTCCTTTTTGATTAAAATATACAAGCAAAAAGGTGAGAGTTTTATGAATTTGAGGAGAACAATTTCTGGGGAACTTGCTTATGTTCAAGTTGTTAAGTTGAGCTTTATATAGATTTACAATTCTCTTTGACAGGTTTGGAGGAAAGTAATTCATGCTGTGAACTGTATGGATAAAATTCTGTGCAATGCCAGCTCAGTCTTTTCTTGTGTGCCATCAACCTTCAATATAGAAATACCAATATTTCTTCTGAAAAGGCTTTCAGTTATCGTCTCTTACCATGCAAAATTATATATATGTATGCTTTTCATAAGGTTAAAGTAAAATACAAACATTGTAGTTAATTCCAATGCATTCAGCTTGGGAATGTTTTATTTAGGGAACTTTTCAGTGAATCTAATTTAGTATTATTTAATTTTTATTTTAATTCCTAAAAAGTACATTTTAAAATACAGTATATGCACATTGACATTAAGAAACACAATCTCTGTGTTAATGTTACCACTTTACATAATACTGAGTGCTTAGTGATTGTTGAATTAAAATATAATTATATTTTAACACTTTAACGCATGTTTTCTACAATAGGCAATAGACAAGAAATTCTTTGCTAGTCAAACTATTCACAGAGTCAAACTATATGTATTATGCTTTTGTTTACCACTATATCTGAATGCTGAATGATTTGTAACATTATTCACAAAGGGAAATTAAACACATGGTTGTTAAATAGTGAGACATGAACCACCTTCAAATCATCTCACACTTCTATATTTTTTCATGTAGTTTCATGCAATTGTCAAAAACATTTAAATTATTTTGTTATAGTATTAGAATAATATGTATAATTATTTAAAGTAAACAGTTCTATTTTGATTTCCTATTTGTTGTAAATTGAAATGAAAGGATTTTATCCTTTTTACAAAGTAGTTTTAAACATTAGGTTTTGCAGGTAATCCAGCAGTAATTTTCTTTTCAATGCTGGTTATAAATGGGGCCACAGTGAATGCAGTAGTTAAGAGAACTGATTCTGGAATCAGACTCTTGGGGTGCAAATCCATGCTCACACAATTTGTAAGTCTAAGTGAGCCTTCCATCTTGGAGAAGTGTGGACATTTTTTTTATAGGATTTAACAGGACATGGTCATCAGAGTTTAGCTCATTTTAGAAATAGTTGGTCAAGGACAGTTCTCAGGAAAAAAAATTTTAATGATATAATAGCCATTGCTTGCAAAGTTTAGATTTGATCACAGGGAATCAGAAGAGTTAGTGACTGAAATAATGTGCATGCATTGGTGGAGAGACAAAGGCAACAACAACAAAATAAATAAATTGGGCTATGTAAAAATTAAAAACTGCATCAAAGGGTTTAGTCAATAGGGTAAAAAGGCAAACTATGGAATGAAAGAAAATATTTGTAAATCATATACCCAATACAAAGTTAATATGTAGAATATATAAAGAACTACAGCACAGCAACAACAAAAGCCATACACTCTAATTCCAAAAAAGATAAATGTGCACGAAGCATGTAAGAAGATGCCTGATATTACTAATCATTAGGGAAATCTACGTTGAACGCACAGTGAGATACCACCTCATACCCATTAACATGGCCACTATAAAAAAGAGATAAAATATTTTAGTGACAATGTGAGAAATTAGACAATTGGTAGAAATGTAAAATGGTACAGCATCTGTGGAAAACAGTATGATAGTTCTTCAAAAAATTAAAAGTAGATTTGCCATATGATCCAGCAATTCTACTTCTGGGTATATACCCTAAAGAATTGAAAGAAGAGTAAAGAAGAGATATTTGTACACCCCTGTTAATGCTCATAGCATTATTCATAATAGCCAAAAGGTGGAAGCCACCTAAGTGTCCATTTATAAGTAAAAGGATAAATAAAATGTGGTATAGACATACAATGGAGTATTAGACTTAAAAATGAATTCAATTCTAACACTTGCTACAACATGGTTGAACCTTGAGAATATTATATTCAATGAATTTAGTCACAAAAAGACTTATAGAAAGATATGACAAATTGTCAAATTCATGGGGACAAAAGTAGAATGGTAAGTGATAGAGGCTGGTAGAAAGGAAAACAAGGAGAACTGTTGTTTAATGGGATTAGAGTTTTAGTTTTGCAAGATGAAAGGAGTTCTGGTGATTGGTTGCAAAACAACATAAATGTACTCAACACTACTGTGATGTACTTAAAAATTGTTGAGATGGCAAATTTTGTTTTATCTGTCTTTCATCATCATTATTATAAAGAGAGAATATTGGAAATATGGTCTTGCAAAAGTCACAGTGAAAATTCCTTGGAGCATTATGTTTCTCACAGTAATATCAGGCAAGTTATTTAGCTCTCTCTGCTTCCGTTTTCTTATATTTAAAATAGTAACACCGTCTTTGTTGGGAAGATTAATGAGTTTATACATTTAAGATCCTTCAAACAATTCTTGGAACATCATAGCACTATAAAACTGTTCACAATTACTATTTTAATTCAAACTGAATTCCTCTTACCAGTAGATGATAGCAGAAGGGAGCATTGCCCATAGTTGCAAGTACAGTGAAAACCATTAAAAGCTGTATCATCATCTCAATAGTATCAAAAAGTTATATCTTGAAGTAGCCTTTATCAATTGATAGCTTTTTCAAAAATATAATATGCCTTAGCTTTCAAAATACTTGTCAAAATATACTGAGTAGCACTTTAATTCAACCCCAAAGTTTGTGTTAAACTTTACTCTTTATTTTAAAAGAACTTCTAGGTAATACCATTCAGGACATAGGCATGGGCAAGAACTTCATGTCTAAAACACCAAAAGCAATGGCAACAAAAGCCAAAATTGACAAATGGGATCTAATTAAACTAAAGAGCTTCTACACAGCAAAAGAAACTACCATCAGAGTGAACAGGCAACCTACAGAATGGGAGAACATTTTTGCAATCTACTCATCTGACAAAGGGCTAATATCCAGAACCTATAAAGAACTCAATCAAATTTACAAGAAAAAAACAACCCCATCAAAAAGTGGGCAAAGGATATGAACAGACACTTCTCAAAAGAAAACATTCATACAGCCAGCAGACACATGAAAAAATGCTCATCATCACTGGCCATCAGAGAAATGCAAATCAAAACCACAATGAGATACCATCTCACACCAGTTAGAATGGCAATCATTAAAAAGTCAGGAAACAACAGGTGCTGGAGAGGATGTGGAGAAATAGGAACACTTTTACACTGTTGGTGGGACTATAAACTAGTTCAACCATTGTGGAAAACTGTGTGGCGATTCCTCCAGGATCTAGAACTAGAAATACCATTTGACCCAGTCATCCCACTACTGGGGATACACCCAAAGGATTATAAGTAATGCTGCTATAAAGACACATGCACAATATGTTTATTGTGGCACTATTCACAATAGCAAAGACTTAGAATCAACCCAAATGCCATCAGTGACAGACTGGATTAAGAATATGTGGCACATATACACCATGGAATACTATGCAGCCATAAAAAAGGATGAGTTTGTGTCCTTTGTAGGGACATGGATGCAGCTGGAAACCATCATTCTCAGCAAACTATCACAAGAACAGAAAACCAAATACTGCATGTTTTCACTCATAGATGAGAATTGAACAATGAGATCACTTGGACACAGGAAGGTGAACATCATACACCGGGTCCTATTGTGGGGAGGCAGGGGGAGGGATAGCATTAGGATATATACCTAATATAAATGACAAGTTAATGGGTGCAGCACACCAACATGGCACACGTATACATATGTAACAAACCTGCACATTGTGCACATGTACCCTAGAACTTAAAAAAAAAAAAAAAAGAACTTCACAACACAATTTGATTTCTGTTAAATTCACTTAGAAGTCTCTGTGAATATGTTTTGTAAGTTACTTTACCATCTTCAGAGAAACAGATAATGCCAATAATATTTTCAGAGAATCCTAGTTTTGAAAATTACTACTTGATGTCATAGAAATTCAGTATATTGTAATCAGCTGCAGAATAATGGGATTATCCAGAGAAAAATCTGTAGCAAACACACGTTAGTAATGGTGGACCTAATTTGTGGGAGGATACTTCTTTGGGCCTTGACATGGCCAAGACTTCTTAAAATGTTGAAAATAGCAACTGTAAATGACATAAACACATAACAGGCAAAAAATAGCTTTGTACCATTTACAACACATTAAGAAATGCACATTAATCTATTTTTAATTCTGTTTTACATTTAGAAGTAATATTACTACTACTACTACTACTACTACTACTACTACTTTATGTATCTTCAGAAACTGTAATTAATACTATTGCTTTTGTATCATAGTGGGGGTTAACATATTTTTCATAAATTTTTTTATCCAATCTTATTTATAAAAATAAGTTACTTGTTATAATTTTAAAAGAAATTATTTTTGAAAAATAAACATTTACTTTTATCCATCCTATAAAATTCAACATCTTCTCTCATTAAATTTTTTATGGGTCCCTGAGGAGGACTGAATTGGACTGTTTCATCTTCTTTTATTTCCTGTATTTACCCTTTGACAGAGGTGCTAATGAGCAAAAAATTAGTGCTAAAGATGAGCCTTAGGAGGGAGGAAGCAGAAATAAGACTGGCAAAGAAAAATGTATCAACAGAGTAATCTGTTTCTAAACAAAGGATGCTGTTTGCTCCAATGCAATGTCAGAAATTTTGTAATCCAGGTGGAATTACACATACTTAAGATTAGGTAGCCAGAGTCTTACATTTTCCAAGAATGTTGTTAGAGATCGGCCATAATTGAATTTATCTCTCAAGAGAAAACAGGCTATATCACATTAATAATAGTGATATTATTTGGCATGGAGCATTTTCAAGGAGAGAGACTATCACAGTATTTGCTGTTTAGATATTTAAAAATGTCTCAGATAGCTTTGAACTATTTTCTTTTTGCTGTATTACAATTAGAATATGTAATCAGCATGTAAATTTAGGGAAATTTTGCCATTAAGTTATATTTAGTGCTCTAACATCCCATTTCTATGTCTTTATCCTCAATTTTGCATATTGCATGGCACCCTTTTCCATTTCTTCAAAGGATTTAGAATGCTTGTGTTTTTTATTATTCTTCTAATTTGTCCCTTTTCCTGTACAAATTATCAAATCCTATCCAGTAGCATCTCTAACTAGTCACACATTGTTTTTATTTATATATATGTGTGTGTGTATACATGTATATATGTATGTATATATGTAGGTAGATATATGTGTATATATGTAAGTGTATATATATGCCAATATATTGTCACACATTGGTGTGTGTGTGTGTGTGTATATAGATATATATATGTGTGTGTGTGTGTCAATGTATTAAGTTTTCCAGTGGTTTTTACCATATTTCGAATTCTAACATAAAATGTTTAAGAAATTTACATTCATAAATGTGCACATAACGGACTTTTTGGACTGGTGCCATTATACTCTGAATTTTACACCTCTGCCATTCATATGTCAAAGTCCTAATTCCTGGTACCTGAGAATGTGATTGTATTTGGAGGTAGGGTCTTTACAAAGATTATTAAGTTAATATGAGGTAATTAGGGTGTTCCCTAGCCCAATATGACTGTATCCTTATAAGAAGAGGACATTTTATAGACAAATGAGAAAATGGAAGATAATTTGAAGACACAGGGAAAAGACAGCCATCTATAAGCCAAGGAGAAAGGATCTGAAATAGATCCTTCTCTCATAACTAGAAGAAACCAATCCTGCTAACATCTTGATTTCAGACTTCTAGCCTCCAAAACTGTGAGAATAAGTTTGTTTCCTAAAACACTCGTTTTGTGGTACTCTTTTATTGCAGCCTAGCAAACTTATGCAGGTGTCTACTTTAATATTCCTCAAAACATCACATAGTCACTGCCTATTTATCAATACAACCAAATGTATTCAAGGGAGCATACATTGTAGTCTTCTCTTTTTGAAGTAAATCAAATGAAAAGGAATTCAATACATATATTTATTCAGTGTTTACTACTTTAAAACTTTGAACAATACCATAGAAGATACCAAGGCCCTGGTCTCAAGAAACTTAAACCCAATGAGGAAGACAAACTGATATGGTTTGGATATTTGTCCCTTCCAAATTTCATGTTGAAATGTGGTTTCTAATTTTGGAACTGGGGCCTGGTGGGAGGTGACTGTATCAGGTGGAAGGATCCCTTGTGAATGTTTTAGTACCTTCCCCTTGGTAATATTTGAGTTCTCATTTAGTTACTTCACATGAAATCGTATTGTTCAAAAGAGTTTGGGACCTCCCTCTTTTCTCTCTTGCTTCATATCTTCCCATGTGGCACTGCCTGCTTTCCCTTCACTTTCCACCATGATTCCAGAGGCCCTCACCAGAAGCAGATGCTGAAGCCTTGTTTGCATAGCCTGCAGAACTGTGAGACAATTACATTTCTTTACAAATTACTCTTTCTCAGATATTTCCTTACAGTGATGCAAAAATAGACTACACAGAAAGTTGGTACCAGCAGTGGGGTGTTACGATAAAGACACATGAAGATATGGATGTGGTTTTGGAACTGGGTAACAGGTAGAGGCTGAAGATTTTGGAGAGATCAAAAGAGGATAGAAAGATAAATGAAAGCCTGGAACTTCTTAATTACTGGTTAAATGGCTGTGACCACATTGCTGATAGAGATATGGATAGTGAAGGCCAGGCTGATGGGGTCTCAGATAGAATTGAATTTATTGGGAACTGGAGTATAGGACAAGTGTGTTATGCCCTAGTGAAGAGCTTGGTTTCATTGTGTCCATTTTCTAGGGCTCTGTGGAAGTTTGAACTTAAGAGTGATAACCTAGAATATCTTATGAAAGAAAATTCTAAGCAGCAAAATATTCAAGAAGTGGTACGGTTGCATCTAACCCATGATCAAGAGAAAATAAATGGCTTAAAGTTTGAAATTGTATTTAAAATGGAAGCAGAGCATAAAACTTTGGAAAATTTTCAGCCTGGCCCTGTAACAGAGAAAGAATCCCAGCAGGCTGTGAAGAAAACACTTACTAGAGAGATTAGCATGACTAGAAGGGAATCAAGTGCTAATATCTAAAACAGTGTGGAAAAGGCCTTGGAGATAATTCAAGGCAGCCCGTCCCATCACTGTCCAAGGGCCTGGGAGGAAAAATAGTTTTAGGGGCTAGGCACAGGGTACTACTGACATGCACAGACTGCTCCCCACATCCTGACCACTCTGGCTGCAGTTGGGGCTCACAGACCCCAGGTACAGCTCAGGCTGCCACTGTGAAAAACAAAAGCTGCCAAACGCCTTTACAGTTTCCATGTAGTGTTAAACCTGCAAGTTCACAGGATGCAAGAGTAAAGGCGGCTTGGTAGCTCCCACCTAGGTTCCAGATGGTGTATGGGAAAGCCTGGTAGCCCAGACAGAAGCCTGCAGAGGAGTGAAGCCCCCATATAGAAATTCTACTCAGGTGATGCTGAGGGGAAATGTAAAGTTGGATCTCCAACACAGAGGCCCCACCAGAGTACTACTTAGTGGAGCTGTGAGAAGGGTGCTGCCACTCTCCAGACCCAAGAATGGCAGAACATTCAGCAACTTAAAACATCAGCATGGAAAAGTCACAGGCACTACATTACAACCCATGAGAGCAACCACAGGAAGAACATCCTGCAAAGTCACAGAGGTGAAGTTGCTCGAGGCCTTGGAAGCCCACCTCTTGCAATAATGTGCCCTGGATGTGTGACATGGAGTCAAAGGAAATTGTTTTGGAGCTTTAGTATTTAATCATTGTCCTATGGTATTTCAGACTTATGTGGAAGCAATTGTCCCTTTCTTTTGCAGCTTTTTCTCTTTTGGAATGGGAATACATACCCAAATGCCTGTACTATCATATCTTGGCAGTAAATAACTTGTTTTTGATCTCACAGGCTTAGAAGTGGAAGGAACTTACCTACAGATGAGAATTTGGACTTGGGTCTTGAAACCTGGGACTTTTGAGTTAATTCTGGAACAAGTTAAGATCTTTGGGAACTATTGCAAAGGCAATGTTGTATATTGAAATGTGAGAAAGGCAAGATATTTGGGGAGTCAAGAATAGCATAATATTGTTTGGATATTTATCTAGTCCAAATCTCATGTTAAAATATAGTTTCTAGTGTTAGAAGTGGGGTCTGGTGGGAGGTGATTGGATTATTGGAGCAGATTCCTCATGAATGGTTTAACACCATCCCCTTGGTGATAACTGAGTTCTCAGTTCATGTGAGACATGGTTGTTTAAAAGAGTCTGATACCTCACCCTTCTCTCTTTTGCTCCCTCTCTCACCATGTGACATCGCCTGCTCTCCTTTTACCTTCTGCCATGGCTGTAAGCTTTCTGAGGACCTGAACAGAAACAGATGTTGAAGCCATGCTGTTACAGCCTGCAGCACCATAAGCCAATCAAACCTTTATTAATTACTGCATCACAGTTATTCCTTTATAGTGATGCAGAAATTGACTAACACAGAGACATACAAATCATTTTACTAAATATGTGCTCATTTACAGCTACGTAAATGGCTATCAATTTATTGCAAAGCACAATGAAGCTATCTTAGAAGTCCAGTTAGGGTACAAGGATGGGAGAGAAATAAATTACAATGAAATATATTGATACATTTTTTTCTAGAAGGAGCATTTACGGTGAAACTTGGAACCATATTTCTACCAGCCAAACTGAGTGAAAGGATGTGATAAATGAAAATAAATGGCCTGTGATAAATTGTAAATGTTAGACTATACAGGGTATGTTCAAGAAACAAAATAGGGATAGTCACATGGGGAAAACAATGAGAAAGGATTAAAAATTATAATCAATTTAGAAAAATAATATTAAGGTTAATTTAGAAATAAAGCAGTATGCAGAACAGTGAAGAAAATGCTAAAGAAATAAAGTACTAAACAATAGTATTTTATACACAATGAATATTTTCTTAACCTCATTTTAATTGCTTATAAAATCAACTTTATGAAACCTCTCACACATAAAATAAAATTCAAGTAAAAATCATCTACTTCCTTTTTAATGCAGTTACAAGACAAGTCTGGACATTTCCTATATAGAAATTCTGATTCTGCCATAGAATGAAACCAAAAAGAATTTGGGGTAAAATTAGCAGGTTTACGTAACGATAATACTGTTTGCAGAAAATTTTTCTTTTCTTTGTTATTTTTCTGTATATTCTTTCATTGCAGTTTTGGTAGTTATAGTACAGTCTTTTAATTATATTCATCCTAAAATTCACATAATAGAGATACGCATAATTTTGGTAGAGGCTTTCATTTTTGTTGCCTAAATATCAGTATTGTCTCTGGAGGTCTTGATAGTAAAGAAACATAGTTAGTTATGGCAAGGCTTTGGCTAAGAATAGTTTTGTCACCTTATGTTTGACATACTATTATGCTGAGCATTATGCAAAGCAATGTTATATAGAATCTATTTGTTCAGATAGGTAGTTACTAAATCACGAGGTCAAGAAAATTATGGCATTTCAGCCAGACTATAATACAGACTTCTTACACCTCTGTTTAGAAAATAGACTTGACTTATTCCTGACCTAATGAATCAGATTTTTAATGTCTCTTTTTTCATTATGGAATTATTTCTTGAATAAATGAGGGCAAATGGAGTGACTTATTTCCTATTTCATTCAAAAAATGGTACAAGTTCAAGTGGTTTATGTGATTGGAAAAAGAAAAACCTCACTAAATGTAATTAGAGTCACTCCCATACTTTCTCATTTTCTTTTAATACAAGTATTTATCTTACTAAAGAGCTTAATAGGAATATAAATGTCAATAAGTAAATGAAACCACAGCCAAATAGATAATGGAGAAATGTGTCTCTGGGCAGAAAAATAAGCCCTGGGTCAAAAATTGTAACTTTTTTCAATAAGAAGATGTAGTTTCAAGGTTTTCTTTGAAAAATTGACTCATATTGTTTAAGTGAGGCATGTAGCTTTTGAATGCTAAGATTGTTTCAAAAATGAAAATTTAAAACTTTACACTTGATAAATTCATAGTATAATAGCATGAGGAGCCCTTCAGACCAGCTCCCCAGTGAAATGGTAAAAACAGTGTGTTTCTTTTTTAACAAATACAACAATTTCAAAGCTCTGGAGATTATTCTAATGGGAAGATAACAAATTTTTTAAAATTATTCAAGAAAGTTTGTGAAAATTAGGTAACAAATGGGAAAATGTGTAGTATTCAAACCAAGAATGTGTTCTTCCTTTACCTCTCCAGTCTAAGACAAAACCTCCAGGCTAATGCAGCCAAGAACATACAGTTTCATCTCCTGCCAGCTCCAAGTCAAAAGAATTTCCTCCCCGGAGGAACAATACATCAGCATTTCTCAACTTGTCCTCTGCTACTTATTGCCATGGCTAAGTTCTGGGTAAATGTGGTTGAGACATGAGACTTCTTCCTTTCGCCCAGATTTCACTTATGAAATGGAGACTTTATACATGGCACCATGAAAATAAGTGATTCCCAAGTACCCTTGCCCTGGCTTATAAGTTAGTGGTTTCTTGCCAGGAGAGACAAACCAAGAAGACCCCAGGCTACTTTCCATCTGCTCCCTTAATTCTTAGCATCAAAAGTGACAGCATCACTCAAAGAAAAGTGTGTTCTTGTTTCCATGTCTAGGTCCACAGCCAATGCACTGAGATATTTTCTGAAATGGAAACATAACATAAGGAGTTTCATATTTCTTTGCAATAGGACCTGGAGAAGTCCAAGCCTAAGGGTGCTCCCTAGAACAGTGGAGGTTGAGCCGAAAGGCAATTAAGAGATTTCCACACTTTATGCCTAATGAAGATTCAGGATAAATTGTAGGGTGGCCAATTTGCAAGAGAGAGCCAAAAAAAAAAAAAATAAAAATGAAAAGAAGCAGCAGGAGGAGGAGGAGGGGATGGGGAGAGGGAAGGGATGTGGAGGTGGGGGGGGGAGCAGAGAGGGTGGGGAGGGGAGAGGGAGGGGAGGGGGGAGAGGAAAAGAGAGGGGAGAGGGAGAGGAAGAGGGAGGGGGAGGGGATGGGAGAGGGAGGGGAGAGGGAGGGGAGAGGGAGGGAGAGAGGGAGGGAGAGGGAGTAGTAACAATTGCTATAATATATAATATAAAATGTCCACTTTCAGCAAAATAAAAAAAAAGAAGAAATAAAGTATAACACAAGCACTGCACTGGGGAAAAAAGAACACAGGTCGTATACACTGCTTTTGAAAGAGAACAGAAGTAAGATTTGACAGATACATAAGTAAAATAACAATTTTATGAGGAAAATAAAATAAAAATACTTATAAGTAACTACTATGAATATTTTCAAAGAATTCAAAGAAAGCATGAGAGAAGCAAAGGAAGGTATGGTGTTGATGTTATATAAAATAGAGAATATTACTAGTAAGATATAAATTAGAAGGAAAAATAAATGAAAATTTTGTAGTTAAAAATCACAATAACTAAAATGAGAAATTTACAGGAGAGATGCTATGATAGATTTTAATTGATAGAAAACAGATTTAACAAACTTGAATATAGACCTATAGATATGCAATCTGAAAAACAGAGAGAAAGGAATGAAGAAAAATAGAGTTTCAGAGAAATCTTTGACAATATTAATGCACCAATATATGTGTAATAGGAGTACTAGGAGAAAGTAGGAAAAAAAAGCAGAAAACAAAAATTTTAAGAAATAACTACTCATGACTTTCCAAATTTAATTGAAAAGCGATATTGTATGTATCCAGAAAGCTTAATGAGCTCCAAAAAGGAAAAAATATCAAATGGATCCACCGACACACAGCATAGTAAATATGCCAAGAGTCAAAGACAAGCAGGAACTCTTGAAAGCACCTAGAAATAAATCACTTGTCATGAAAACCTCAGAACAACAGCTAACTTATCAACAGAAACAATGGAAGTCAGAAGGCAGAGGACTAATCTACTCAACTGATAAAATAAAAATTGTCAACTGGCGAGTCTTTATTTAAAAAATGAAGGTAAAACTAAGACATTTTCAGATAAACAAAAACTAGTGATTTTTTTTGGAGGGAGGGGCATACCCACCTTATAAGTAATATTAAAGGAAGCTGTTTAGATGAAAAGTGACCCCACATGCTAATTCAATTCCACACAAAAATATAAAGAGGAACAGTAATGTTAATTATGTAATTATAAAATAAAATATAAATGAAAATACTTCTTTAACTGATTTTAAAAGAAATTACATAAAATTATATGTCTATAATATATTGTCAGGCTTATAACATATCAAGCTGCAACTTTTACTAATATTTGCCACTAGCAACACAAACAAAAGAGGTCAGTGGGAAAAAAGCTGTATCAGACTGAGAAAATGTTTAGAGAGAAATATATATAGCAATAATACCATAAAAGGAAGACAAATGAATAGAAATATATAGGAATAATATTTGTATATATCGCTGAGATTAAGCTAGTATAAACTTGAAGGTGATTTTGGAACATATACATAAGCATATATATAAAACCAAAAGCTTATTCTTTGAGAAGATCAACAAATGGACACACTTTTAGCTAGATTGACCAATCTCGCTTATAAATAAATAAATATATGTATATGTGTACACACACACACACACACACACACACACACACACCCCGTTCTGGAACAACTAAAAAAACCCTCAAACCTTTACATAAAGTAAAATATATTAAAGTAAAATGCCTCATAAAATAATATTTGCCTGGGCACTGTGGCTCATGCCTATCATACTAGCACTTTGGGAGGCTGAGGCAGGTGGATTGCCTGGGGTCAGGCAATCATCCTGGCCAACATAGAAAAACCCCATCTCTACTAAAAATACCAAAAATTAGCTGGGTGTGGTGGCAGGCACTTGTAATCCCAGCTACTAGGGAGGCTGATACAGGAGAATTGCTTGAACCCAGGAGGTGGAGGTTGCAGTGAGCCATCAGATCATGCTACTGCACTCTAGCCTGGGCAACAAGAGGGAAACTCCACCTCAAATAATAATAATAATGATATTCACCCAATTAAGAATATTTTTAGAGAAAAGAAAATATAGGCCAGGTGTGGTGGCTCACACCTGTAATCCCAGCACTTTGGGAGGCTGAGGTGGGTGAATCATGAAGTCAAGAGTTGAAGATCAGCCTGGCTAAGATGGTGAAATCCCATCTCTACTAAAAATGCAAAAATTAGATGGGTGTGGTGGTGCACACCTGTAATCCCAGCTACTCAGGAGGCTGAGGCAGAAGAATTGCTTAAGTCTGGGAAGCGGACGGAGGTTTCAGTGAGCCGAGATCATGCCACTGCACTCCAGCCTGGGTAACAGAGCAAGACTCTGTCTTAAAAAAAAGAAAAAAAAGTATAAAGAAAAAAATACATGAGACACATAAGCAAAAATTAAATTAAAAGACACAAATCCAACATTATTTATACTCACATTAAACATAAATGAATAAAAAATGTAATCAAAAGGCAGCTATTGTAAGACTGGATTTAAAATTCTGACTGCATACTATATACAGCTCCTTGATTTAAAATATAAATTTATTGAAAATAAAAAGATGAATAAAGATATATTATACAAGCAGCAACCACAGAATTAGTGGCTATAATAATTCTAGGCAGATAATGAAACAAAATATGTTATTGAGTTAATAACTTTTTTTTTTTTTGAGACAGAGTTTCTGTCTTGTTGCCCAGGCTGGAGTGCCATGGCACCATTTCAGCTCACTGAAACCTCCGCCTTCCAGGTTCAAGTGATTCTCCTGTCTCAGCCTCCTAAGGAACTGGGATTACAGTGCCTGCCACAATGCCCAGCTAATTTTCTGGGGTTTCACCTTGTTGGCCAGGCTAGTCTTGAACTGCTGACCTCTCAGGTGATCCACCCACCTTGGCCTCTCAAAGTGATGGGATTATAGCTGTGAGCCACCACGCCTGGCCCATATTTTTTATTATTATAAAATGATATATAATTTTATCATTATACAATTTTATCATTCTATAATTTTATATTAAGAGAAACACTTTATAATGATAAAAACATGTAATGATAAAATGTGAGTTCATCAAGAAGATACAATAGTTATAAATATATATGTATCAATAGTAACAGAGCACCAATTTACATGAAAAAAATCTGATGAAAGTAGAAAAAGACAAGCTGAAAAAATGGTTGCATACATCACTGCACCACTTTCTGTAATGGATAGAACAATTAAACAAAAAATAAAGGAAATAAATGATTTAGCACTATAAGCCAACTAGACCTGGAAGACATCTACAAAACACATCACAATAATAGAAGGTACACTTTCCTCAAGTGCACATAGAACACCTCCATGATAGACCATAGCTTAGACCATATCCTGGCCATAAAGCAAATGTTAATAAATGTAAAAAGAGAGAAATAATGTGAAATATCTTTTGTGATTGCAATGGAATAAATTTAGAAATCAATCAAGGAAAAAATTAGGAAATTCACAAACGTGGATATTGAAAAATATTTAGAAATGTTTAACTACTGGGTCAAAGAAATCAAAAGAGAAATCAGAAAATACTTTGAAATGAATGAAAATGAAGAAAAAGCATAACAATATTTAATGGGGGTACAGACAGAGTAGTCCTTATTGGGGGACTTATAGCTGTACATGGATATATCAAGAAGAGAAATTTCTAATCCATAACCCAGCTTTCCACTCTGAGACACTGAACAAAAGAGCAGAGTAAGCCTAAATCAAGCATGCTAAAGGAAGTAATAACAATTAGAGCTAAGATTCATGAAAGAATAGAAAAATAATACACAAAATCAATGGGTCCAAAATCTTATTTTTTGAGAAGATGAACAAATGGACAAACTTTTAGTTAGACTGTTCAAGGAAAAAAGTGAATAGAAACAGAAATAAAAGAGGTTTTTCTATTAATCATGTAGAAATAAAATATCAGGAAGGAATACTATAAACAATTGTATGCCAATTATATAACATAGATGAAATTGACAATTTTTAAAGAAAGATACTGATTACTAAAACTGACTCAACAGAAATAAAAAATTAAATAGGACATACAACAAGTTAATTAATATTAGTAACAATAATAATAAATCTATTCATAAAGAAAAAGCCCAACCCAGGAGCCTTCATTACTATATTCTCCCAGAAATTATAAAAAGTCGTTTTACCAACTCTTGACAAACTCTTTCAATAAGTAAAAGAGAAAATACTTTCTCTTGCCTAACTGCCCTAGCCAGAACTTCCAACACTATGTTGAATAGGAGTGGTGAGAGAGGGCATCCCTGTTTTGTGCCAGTTTTCAAAGGGAATTTTTCCAGTTTTTGCCCATTCAGTATGATATTGGCTGTGGGTTTGTCATAAATAGCTGTTATTATTTTGAGGTACGTTCCATCAATACCGAATTTATTGAGCGTTTTTAGCATGAAGGGCTGTTGAATTTTGTCAAAAGCCTTTTCTGCATCTATTGAGATAATCATGTGGTTCTTGTCTTTGGTTCTGTTTATATGCTGGATTATGTTTATTGATTTGCGAATGTTGAACCAGCCTTGCATCCCAGGGATGAAGCCCACTTGATCATGGTGGATAAGCTTTTTGATGTGTTGCTGAATCCGGTTTGCCAGTATTTTATTGAGGATTTTTGCATCGATGTTCATCAGGGATATTGGTCTAAAGGACATAGGCATGGGCAAAGACTTCATGTCTAAAACACCAAAAGCAACGGCAGCAAAAGCCAAAATTGACAAATGGGATCTCATTAAACTAAAGAGCTTCTGCACAGCAAAAGAAACTACCATCAGAGTGAACAGGCAACCTACAGAATGGGAGAACATTTTTGCAATCTACTCATCTGACAAAGGGCTAATATCCAGAACCTACAAAGAACTCAAACAAATTTACAAGAAAAAAACAAACCACCCCATCAAAAAGTGGGCAAAGGATATGAACAGACATTTCTCAAAAGAAGACATTCATACAGCCAACAGACACATGAAAAAATGCTCATCATCACTGGCCATCAGAGAAATGCAAATCAAAACCACAATGAGATACCATCTCACACCAGTTAGAATGGCGATCATTAAAAAGTCAGGAAACAACAGGTGCTGGAGAGGATGTGGAGAAATAGGAACACTTTTACACTGTTGGTGGGATTGTAAACTAGTTCAACCATTATGGAAAACAGTATGGCGATTCCTCAAGGATCTAGAACTAGATGTACCATATGACCCAGCCATCCCATTACTGGGTATATACCCAAAGGATTATAAATTATGCTGCTATAAAGACACATGCACACGTATGTTTATTGCGGCACTTTTCACAATAGCAAAGACTTGGAATCAACCCAAATGTCCATCAGTGACAGATTGGATTAAGAAAATGTGGCACATATACACCATGGAATACTATGCAGCCATCAAAAAGGATGAGTTTGTGTCCTTTGTAGAGACATGGATGCAGCTGGAAACCATCATTCTTAGCAAACTATCACAAGAACAGAAAACCAAACACCGCATGTTCTCACTCATAGGTGGGAACTGAACAATGAGATCACTTGGACTCAGAAAGGGGAACATCACACACCGGGGCCTATCATGGGGAGGGGGACGGGGGGAGGGATTGCACTGGGAGTTATACCTGATGTAAATGAGGAGTTGATGGGTGCAGCACACCAACATGGCACAAGTATACATATGTAACAAACCTACACGTTATGCACATGTACCCTACAACTTAAAGTATAATAATAATAAATAAATTAAAAAAATAAAAAATAAATAAAAAAAAGAGAAAATACTATTTCTCAACTCAATTAGGTCATTGTTAATCTGAAACCAAAACCAGACAAAGACATCACAATAAATGAAAACTACAGACCAATATCTTTTACGAATATGTATTCAAACTCTTACCAAAATAGTAACCAAATTTATAAGGCAGCCCTTCATAAAAAGCAGGCTGGAACACTCAGGCATAATCTAGGCAACAGTCTTTAGTTATTAAATCAAACACTATTCTATGTCTTGCTGTAAAGACATTTTATAGATATAGTTTAAGTCCATAATCTGCTGACTTTAAGTAGGTAAAATAATCTCAGATAGATAATCTGGGTGTTCTTGAATCAAAGAGCTGAGAAGCTTTAAGAACAGAACTGAGGCTTCCCTTAAAAAGAAGAAATTCTGCCCGTGAAATACAGATTCAACCTGCACATGAAAGATTTGACCTGCTCTTCCTGGCAACCTGCCCCATGGACTTCAGACCTTCTTAGCCAGCTCCCACAATTGCACACATTAATGCCTTGCAATAACTCTGTAAACAAATGTCTTCTACTGGCTGTTTCTCTGGTTGTACCTTGACAGATAGAATTAGATTTAGATTATTTTTGTTTTCACAAACTACCATGAATCAAATTAGATGACATCTGTTTCCAGTAACCAGCATCATACCTGAATTTGAATAATAGTTTAGTTTTTAAGACAAGAAATACGTATCTATAAAAAAGTCAGTTCAGAGAGACCTGGAGTAAAGTGGCAGAGTGAGACTCTCCAAAATCATCCACTGACAGAATCATCAATTTGAACAACTATCCATGCATGAGAAAACCTTCACAAGAGCTAAGGAAACAAGATGTGAGTTCACAGTACCTGGTTTAAACATAATAATGAGTGAAGATTCATTGAAGAAGTTCTACATTATCCATGTCACCCTTGCCTCAACCCCAGGCAGCACAGCACAGATAGACACCAGCTGATTGTGGAGAAGGAAATAAAATAAACCAGGACTTTGCCTTGGAATCAGTAGAGGCCCCACTGCTGTAAAACCGAGTGCTGGGCAGATCCCCAGGCCAGCACCAGTGGGCAGAGCCTCTGGACAAGTGCCAGTGCCAGATAGGAACCTGTGGCCATGTCAAGAGAGAATCAAGATCTAATCCACATCATCACTGGCTGACTACAGTGGCCTTGAACACTGAACAAACCTCAGTGGCAGGCAGGCCACAGTGGTCATGGCCTTAGGTATACTCCAATGCTATGATGGTCTCAGAGATCATGGACTTTAAATGAGACCCAGCACTATGTCAGCCTCAGCAGTTACAGTATTCCTGCTACAGAGGTCCTAGGCTTAGGGGACTCCCTAGTGCTTCAACAACTTAAAGACCTCGCAGTCACCTAACTTCATTTGCCTTGAATCTATGGAGAGCACTGCTGCTAAAGGAGCCTCCCAAAGAAAGCCAGGCTGTGAAAACTTGATTAGATACCGATATCAATGCACAGACTTTGATACACAGCCACAAGGATTAAGATCAAGTAGGGAAATAAGACATCACAAATGGACAAAATAATGTGACAGTGACTGATCCTAAAGAGATGGTGATGTAGGCACCACCTGAAAAAAAATTCAAAAGAACTGTTTTATGGAAACTATGCAAACATGAACAAAATAAAAAATTAATAAATTTATCAAAGAAATTTTACAGAGATTAAAATATTTTTTTTTAAATACCAAATTTTAAAGCTAAAGAATTCATGAACAAAATTTAAAAATGAATGGAAAGCATCAACAGCACAATTGATCAAGCAGAGAAAATAATTTGTGAACTTGAAGACAGGTTAATTGAAAATATACATTCAGAGAAGAAAAAATAAAAAGGAATAAAGAAAGCTTATGGCATTTATGTAATAACACTAACAAGGGCAAATGTATGGGTTATTGATGATCAAGAGGAAGAAGAGATCAAAGCATAGGAAGGTTATTTAAAGAAAAAACAAAAACCTTTCAAACCCGGCCAAAGATGTAAATTCCAGGTACAAGAAGGTCAAAGGTTTTCAAGCAGACTCAATCCAAATAAAAATTTCCCCTTAATGTGTAATAATCAAAATGTCAAAGATTGAAGACAAAGAATCCTGAAAACAGTAAGAGAAAGGAAGCAAATATGCCTAACAGCAGACTTCTCAGCAGAAACCTTATTGGCCAGGAAAGAGTGAGATAGTATATTCAAAATGCTGGAAAAAAAAAAAAAAAAAAAAAAAAAAAAAACCAAAAACAGCTAGTCAGGAATACTATACCCAGCAAGCTGCCCTTCAGAAATGAAGGAGAGATAAAGACTTTCCTGGATAATCAAAAGCCAAGGGAGTTAATGATCACTAGTCATATCTTACAATAAATGCTGAAGAAAGTTATTCAAGATTAAAGGTAAAGACTACCAAGAAACAGAAACATCTGAGGGAATATAATTCACTGGTACTCTAGACAAAATGGGCCTTACAGGCAATCCAGCAGCTACCAAGTACAAATTCTTCTCAATTCCACATGGACCGTTGTGCAGGATAGATTATATGTTAGGACTCAAATTAAGTCTCAGCAAATTTAAGACGATTGAAATCATATCATGTATCTCTTCTGACCACAATGATATAAAATAGGAAATCAATAACAAGAGGAACTCGGAAACATTACATTACATGGAAAACAAACAACATGCTCCTAAACAACCCATTTGTGAATGAAGAAATCAAAAGGGAAATTTAAAAATTATGGCAAGTGATCATAAAACTACAACATACCAAAAATAACAAATAACCTGATTTTAAAAATTGGCTCAAGACCTGCATAGACCATTCTCAAAAGAAGACATACAGGCCGGGCGCGGTGGCTCAAGCCTGTAATCCCAGCACTTTGGGAGGCCGAGGCGGGCGGATCACAAGGTCAGGAGATCGAGACCACAGTGAAACCCCGTCTCTACTAAAAATACAAAAAAAAAATTAGCCGGGCGCGGTGGCGGGCACCTGTAGTCCCAGCTACTCAGGAGGCTGAGGCAGGAGAATGGCGGGAACCCGGGAGGCGGAGCTTGCAGTGAGCTGAGATCGCGCCACTGCACTCCAGCCTGGGCAACAGCGTGAGACTCCGTCTCAAAAAAAAAAAAAAAAAAAAAGACATACAAATGGCAAACAGGTAAACAAAAAGCTAAACATCACTAATAAGGAAATACAAACCGAGACCCCAGTTAGGTATCACCTCATTCAAGTTAGAATGGCCATTATTAAAAGACAAAAGATAGCAAGTATTGTCATGGATATGGGAAAAATAGAATCCTTGTACACTGTTCTGGGAATGTAAATTAGTACCCCCATTATTGAAAACAGCATGGAGCTTCCTCAAAAAAATTAAAAATAGAATGACCATATGATTCAGCAATCTCACTACGGGATATATAGCCAAAGGAAAGGAATTGATATATCAAAGAGATATCTGCACTCTAATGTTTATTGAAGCATTATTCACACTAGTCAATGTGTGAAATCAACCTCAGTGTCCATCAATGGAGGAATCAATAAAGAAAATATGGGATATATACACAATCGAAACTTTTTCAGCTATAAAAATTAATTAAGTCCTGCTATTTGCAGCAATTTGGATCAACCTGAAGGACATTATGTTAAGTGAAATAAGCCAAGCATAGAAAGACAAATATTGCATTATCTCAGTGATATGTGTAATCTAAAAAGTTGATCACATAAAAACAGAGGAACGGAGGTTACTAGAGGCTTGCATGGTTAGGTGGAGAAAGATAAATGAAAGATGTTGGTCAAAGAATACATAATTACAGTTAGGAATAATTTCAAGAGATCTATTATACAGCAAGGTAACTATAGTTAATGATTATAGATTGTATTCGTGAAAAATATAAAAAGCATAGATGTTATGTGCTTTTAAAACAAAAGTGATAATTGTATGAGATAATGCATTTGTTATTTAGCTAGATTTAAGCATTTGATAATGTATGTCTTTCAAAACATTATATCATAAATGAACAAAACATACAATGCTGTCAATTTTAAAAACAGTCAGCCAGGTGAGGTGGCTCATACCCATAATCCCAGCACTTTGGGAGGCCGAGACGGGCAGATCATGAGGTCAGGAGTTCAAGACCAGCCTGGCCAAGATGGTGAAACCCCATCTCTACTAAAAATACAAAAATTAGCCAGGTGTGGTGGCACGTGCCTGTAGCCACAGCTCCTCGGGGGGCAGTGACAGGAGGATCACTTGAACCCAGGAGGCGGAGGTAGTAGTGAACCGAGACTGTGCCATTGCACTCCAGCCAGGGTGATAGAGCAAGACTCTGTCTCAAAAAAATAAAATAAACCAGTAAATATCTAATTAGTATTAGCTATAAAGTGACAAACCAGCATCTGAATGGTTTTGTTTGGTCATGAAAAGTATTCATTTAAAACCCTGTGTTTTAAATGTAGCAAAGTGTCTATATTTTTAACTTATATAGATTTATTTCAAGTGAGAGAATTAGTCACACAATAAGATCAATCGTAATAATTCAACATAAGGGATCTAGAAGTTCTTTAAGGCGATCTTTATAAGACAATTTTAGATTGATCATTTTTAAGTGAGGAAACATTTAGATCCAATTTGATTTCATAGTCTTAATGAAGAAAACTAAATCACCTTTCCAACTATTAACTTAATTCAATGCCTGGGGCAGTCAATACTTCTCGATGGACTATGACTGAAACAGAACAGCAAAAAATATGCCCATTTTGTTTTTAGTAGGATAAATTTTATTTTGTTTGTAATGAGCTAAATTTAGAGAAATACCATTAGGTCCGCAACTTTAAATGGTAAAATTATGATTCTTGTCCTTTAAGCTCTATTTTTTATATGCAGCTAGATTAAAAATACAATTTTGACAAAGTTTGGAAAACAGCAGTAATGAGAAATAATGTTTAGTTAGTTTAATCAAAAAACATACTTCTAAGATGGTACAGACTGTAGTTATTTGTTGGAGAATTCTGATGATGCCAAGTGAGTTTCACTTAGCAAAGATATACAAAATGTTCGAATTTTATATAATGAAAATTATGCCAATACATAATTTTAGATAAAAAAATTAACAGTCAGAAGCCTTCTAGTTCCATCCATGGCACAGTAACTGGTACTAACTTGCTTTCCCAGGAAAAAAACTATAATACTAACCAAAATATATGCAGAAACTGTTTTCAGGCAATGAGCAATGGATAGAATAGGACTATAATTATTGCAAAAAGGAAAACACAGAAGTTAAGCCCCATGCAAATTACCTTACACTTCTTTATGAGAATGCTTGTATAATATGAGTTAAGGAGAACCATAGCTGAGCTTCAGAGGCAGAAATTAAGAGTTCTTTCTCACGAAAATGAAAAGGTTCCAGAAATAAGAGTGCATGATGGTATATAGAATTTGCATGGAAATTTATAAAGGTTACTAGAGTGAAGGCTGTTTTACTCAAGTGTAGGCAAAAACTTCATGACATGTAATATATATCATCTGCTTCTGGGCTGTGAACTAACTGGTGACACCAGAAATTACGCCTTATGGGGACATACTCAAGTTCTAGCCCAGTGGTAGTGGAGAGCCCTTGCTGAGCACCCAGTGCATTCAAACGAAACCCCAAAATAAAGACATTTCTAATAGAATGGAGCACACCCTACAGCAAGAATAAGGAAATCTGAAGATTCTCAGTGACTTGTGTGTTAGTATCACGTTTAATACATGTACAATTTGATTCCAAGATGACTATGATAGAGAATAGGGCAAAGTAATGATTGAGAAAATACATCCACAATGAGATAAAAAGTTTTAGTTTATTCAACATTTAGCTGTTTTTCACTGCATGGGCTGTTCAGAATGTCTCATCTGTCATACTGCCACAAGTAGAAATTCAATAGATTAATTTTTGAACTGATGTTAATTTGTTTCAACATTTTGTATACCTGTTCACTCCTACCCTTCAGATTATGACACACAGTATTGAAATTTAAAAGAATTAGGGCACTTTCTTTATATGTCAACAGAGGACATAGTAGATGCTTGATGAATCAAATTTCTTTGGGCAGTAAGTGGTATTGCTTAGTATTTTTTCCAGTGGTATAATGGCGGGACTAATTAGTGTTATATGACTTGCTATGGATGACCCATCCACAATAATGATATTTATGATGCAAAGGAAATCTATTTGAATTGCTTTTCCAGTAGAAATCAAAGGCAGTTTAGTGTTATGACAAACAAATTACTATACAGGTTGAAAGTACTGTTATCTTGCTGTTTCCATTCACATAATATTGGCTGTAATGCAGTGTAACTCTAGACAATTTCCCCTATTTTTAATGCAATAATATTAGTAAAATATACACTATGTATAATTGAATTTAGTTTTACCTGTCACAGTATCACTTGCAAAGAATTAACAAAATCAGCAGACCTGAAGTATATTTCGGCTCTAGTCATTTTCAACAATATATTTTTTTTCTCCCTGCCTTCTTTACTGAATGTCTAAGACAGTTGTTAGTTTCAGACTATGTTCTGATCATAGTTTCCTGAAGACATGCTAAGAGTATTTAATACTAAAAGAATGACTATGCAGAGGATGTGGAGAAATAGGAATATTTTTACACTGTTGATTGGATTGTAAACTAGTTCAACCATTGTGGAAAACAGTATGGCGATTCCTCCAGGATCTAGAACTAGAAATACCATATGACCCAGCCATCCCATTACTGGGTATATACCCAAAGGATTATAAATCATGCTGCTATAAAGACATATGCACACGTATGTTTATTGTGGCACTATTCACAATAGCAAAGATGTGGAATCAACCCAAATGTCCATCAGTGACAGACTGGATCAAGAAAATGTGGCACATATACACCATGGAATACTATGCAGCCATAAAAAAGGATGAGTTCAGGTCCTTTGTAGGGACATGGATGCAGCTGGAAACCATCATTCTCAGCAAACTATCACAAGAACAGAAAACCAAACACCGCATGTTCTCACTCATAGGTGGGAACTGAACAATGAGATCACTTGGGCTTGGGAAGGGGAACATCACACACCGGGACCTATTATGGGGGGGGGAGGGGGGAGGGATTGCATTGGGAGTTATACCTGATGTAAATGACGAGTTGATGGGTGCTGACGAGTTGATGGGTGCAGCACACCAACATGGCACAAGTATACATATGTAACAAACCTGCACATTGTGCACATGTACCCTAGAACTTAAAGTATATATTAAAAAGAAAAACCCCACAACACACCAATATTATATAAACTCTTGCAGAGAATGGAAAGGGAGAGACCAGTGTAACTTTGACATCAAGACCTGACAAGGACATGAACTAACTTGCAGATTAGTCTCCTTCCTGAACAAACACACAAAAACTGTAAATACAATATTAGCAAAGAGAATTCAACAATCTTAAAAGGGTAAATACATCACATAAAAGTGGAATACATTTCAAGCGTACCAGAGTGGTTTATGATTTGCAAAACAGAAAATCTAATTCATCACGTTAACACAAAAAGTAAGAAAAATTGAATGATTATATTGATAAATTTAGTAACAGCACTTGATACATTCAGAAAGCATTCATAATAAAAACCACAACTCTTGGCAAAGTACACATGGAAGAAAAGTTTCTTGGTATAACAAAGAATTATCAGAGGCATCATATTTTATAGTAAAATGTTGAGATTTTGTGCTGAGTTGTGCTGGGTATTCAGCACAATGCAAAATGGCAAATAAAAGAAGACAAAGGAATAAGGATTAGAAATAAAGAATCTAAGCTGTCATTATTCTCAGAAAATAGAATTGTGAAATAAAAAATGTTGAAGACTCTAAAAAATAAAAGAATGATTATGCACGTTGACTCATCCACTTTGAGAAGATAAAACAACTGAAACGTTAATTTTATGCTAATAATAAAAGACACCTGATATGGCATGGAATGAAATGCAATCTGCCTGTATTTTCTAAAATAAGACACAGTGTTCAAAAATATTCTTTACCAACAGCAGAAACTTCAAACTACACCTTTAAATGGTCAGAACATGCATTCACTTAGCTTTTACAGGCATTTCAGTAAAAACATTTTAAAAGCACAAAATTAATGGGTTATATTTCAATTTGTTATTGATTTTATAACTACTTTAAACATTGAGGTGGCATATGGCAACATATTGTACAATATGACTCTAAATGTAGATTTAGAAATTTTTAAAATAGAGATTAAGTTAAAAATAAACAAGGCAAAAGCCCAGATTAATATGTTCATTAAAATTTGAAACTATAATCAACTCTGACTTTGATAGGTTCCAAGAAAAAGGAAGGTAAGGAGAGAGATTCTAAACTGGCATGACTTCTAAATATAAACATGACTGTTATTTGGTGGAGGAACATGTTACTAGATTTTAATTTGAAAATGAATTTTCAAGTACCAAACACCTAGGTGATTCCCGATAAAAATCTAAGGGAATCATAATAAAATATCATTCAATGAAGGCAATTCTCTAAGGAAAAACAAAGTACATTTTGTTAAAGCCTATCTAATGGACATGCCTGTAAAATTTTCAACCTTGAACACTCCTGTAAAATTTTGGAGATTATCTGAGTTGCTGATTGAAGGAAAATTATTCTGGACATCAGATGTCAAGGGAACAAGATGAAGATTTTGTTAGGATAATTTAAGCCTTTGATTTGTAGTCTCATCTTGGAGCTCTGGGCCAGAGGCAAGCCTGGACATTTTCTTAAGAATACAATCTAGGTTTGTCCAAGGGTCCAAATAAGCATTAAATCTGAACAAAATCATAGCTTCCTGTGTCATAGTACATGAATGAGCATTATTTTAATTTGGGGAAAAATAAAGTGGAAGTAGCTTATTTTACTATAAGTGAAGTACAAAATAATTACTGAGGAATATCTAATTTGAGTAGGGCCTGAATCCTCAGCTTTTCCGATAAACTGAACTATTCCATTTAGGATACTTGTTATTTTCATCATTTTTTTTACATTTTATTGTATTTATATTTTCTGTATTATTATTATCTAAAAACAGTTACTTCCTTAGACTATCACCATTTTGTAATAAGATAATAATTTTTATTTGATGGGTCCATAGGTTTTATATTAACTATACCTAAAGTATAATTAACTTATTAAAATAAAATTTGAAGTGATGAGAGCATAGGCTATAGATTAGTTTCACATGAATTAAGATTAGTGTTTGTTTTTCAAAAATTCTGTAGTTGCCCACACTGGTTTTTTTAGTAGCTTTTTAGTTTTTGAATGTCAAAGTAGCTAAATGTCAAACTAAAACCCGTCCGCTATACATAAAAGAATAACTTTGGAAAAATTCAGTTTTTGAAAATTCTTACATTAGTCTTGCCAATTTTTAAAATTAATTAGTAATAAACCATTTGTTTCTAGTTATGTCACCAAAACTAAAATGTTATATTGAAAAAAATTAAATGAGAATAAAAGTAAATGTAGGAGTATAGTTTTAAAAATATAGATTATATTTTCAGTCTATCTTAAATCTTGGAAACAATTACTGAGGTATTTCAAAAAAATATTGACACACATTTTAAGAGAGGATTTAAAGGACATGGAAATAGTGGGTTTTTACTTTATGGTAATAATTTAGATAAATTATATTAAATTTGCAAACCAGATCTTAAGCCAGAGACTTTTCTAAAATTTTAAAACACATGAAAAAATTTTCTAGGATAATAATATAAATGAGAAAGCTTTTGCAATAATCAATAGGAAAACATGCCTTCATAATTTCCCTTATGTAGAATGTTGTTTGCTGATCGGTCTTTATAGTCGTCACTGATGGCTTATCTCAGGGCCTCTTATAAAGATATGGATTGAATTTTACATTTTCATGGTACAGGGAAAGATGTTGTGTTTCTAAAATAATTTAAACTCAAATCACTTAATCCATATTTTCCTTAGAGTATTTTTTGAGCAACCACTACTTTCCAGGCTATATTCTAGGCATAATGGATAGATAAATAAGTAACTTAAACATTGTCCATTCTCATAGATTCTGTATTTTTGTGGGTCAGATAGTAAACAGATAAACCAGCAGGTAAATATTTACACCTTAGTGAAAAAATAAGGCAAGGTAAAGGACCAGAGAGTAAGAGGAATGTTTGTTAGGTTGGGAAAATTCTGTATGTTAGTTTTCCAACTTTTTAAAAGTCTTACTTATTAATTTATATATATATATATATATATATATATATATATATATATATATATACACTTTTTGTTTTTGTTATTGTTTTATCTTTATGCACTTTCATTCTTCAAGATTCTAGCCAGGTTAGAGTGATTCTGGCCTCCAATGTTTGAACAACCTAGTGAGAAAGATCTCTGGAAAAATAAAAGCAATTTCTTCCAGAATACAGCTGAACTCATATTCATCATAGCTCTATTCACAATAGCAAAGACATAGAATCAACCCGGGAGCTCATAAAAAGTGGATTGAATAAAGAAAATCTGGTAAGTGGATTGAATAAAGAAAACCTGGTACATATACACCATGGGATATTATGCACCCATGAAAAAATGAAATCATGTTTTGCAGCAATATAGATGCAGCCGGAGGCCCTTATCCTAAGTGAATTAATGCAGGAACAGTTAAAAAAAATTACTGCAGGTTTTTACTTATAAGGGGAAACTAAGCATTGGGTACCTGCAGATATAAAGATGGCAACCATAGACACTGGGGACTACTGGAGTGATGGGAGGAATAGAGGCAAGTGTTGAAAAAACTGTTGGGTACCGTGCTCACTGCCTGGGTGATGGGATCAATCATACTCCAAACTTCAGCATCATGTAATATACCCATGTAACAACCCTGCACCTGTACCCCTTGAATCTAAAATAAAATTTGAAAATATTTTCTTAAAAATCAGAATACAGCTAATGTGGACATAATAACCTCTGCTAATCTGGAAAGAAACTGAAGGCAGACCCAGTCACAGTTATATTGAGGTTCAAAATAAATTGAGGACCAGATTCTAGATCTGCATCTTAAGGATAAAGAACCACTAATAAGATTAACTATTGAAAATACAGTAGTTCTGATTTCTTGACAGAAGAATATGTAAAATTTTTATAAACTTTTCCCTCAAGCTGCCATTTAAATAAATTATGTTGTACTTAGAGAACATTGGCCAGTTTTCCCATTTTATATGGATCTTTTTTGCTATAATAGACCATTCAGAAGTAAATTTAGCCATTTCATAAGTGCTGTGGTTAAAACTTATGAGTTTATTTAAAGGAATTATTTAATATTGTTTAAGTTATTTTATATTTTTACAATTACTCAAATAGTTGTATTGGACAATAAAGTTCAATTTCATTGCAAAAATATTTTTGTACAAATAAATGAGATATAGTTATCAAAAGTTAGATGATTTGTCACTGGCCTTTAGGGAAATTTGTCATATGTTTTCAAAAGCAGAAATTTAATCATTAGACATGCCAGTGCAGACATAACATAATTTGGTTTAAAATTGAGAAAAATGTGTTCCGGTTATGTATTGTGAACATTTAATTATTATCTCACATAAATATTCGTTTACTGAAAAAATTATTTGGTGAGTAAAATGTGCTGGATGTGCTTTATCCACCTGCTCAGAATACAGGAAGGATCAGAGCAAACAAAATTCCTCACCCATGGAACACATTTTCTGGAATTTACCAGAGATCAACATAAGCGGTTCAGCTTCACTACACAAAGTTCCTCCATTTGATGGCTAAAAACAAATGATCCAAACTCTTAAGCATAGGAAGAAATAATTTCCTAAAGTCAAAATATCATGCAGACCAAAAGGAAAGTCAGCAGGTCAAGCCTTTTTCTTTATGGTCATAATCTGCTGATGGTTAGTTGTTGGAATGAACTTTTTAGGTATTGTATAATGTCACAGAAAATTTGTGTAATTGGAAATATAGATTATATAAGAGGTGTTAGCTTGAAAATAGCAGAACCTGGCCATTTTGGCAAATTTCAAAATTATTAGAAAGATCATAAGACTTGAAATATTGAGCCGATAAGCTTTTTCATATCAGTGGATTATTAGATGTTTAAAGAAGAAGGAATAAAACAATAGTTTTATAGAAAGAGTGATCTTGTCTGAATGTCAGCTTGCTGTGAATGATGTCCAGATTTATCTTCTTCCCCCAAATCAAAATTCAATTTTAAAACAAAATCTAATTGACTGAACTTGATCAGGTTTTACTCTGGCTTCCGAGATCGAGAAAACCAAAATCTATTTTCTATAATTTCTGTGTTGGAAGATAGGCAATTTGATTTGTCCTTCCATCAAAACTTCATACAATAGGTGGTGATTTCTCAAAAGGAAATAGAGATGATAGAAGGACAGTCACATGAGAGCCGATCTGCCTAAACAAATAGAGAAACAAAACATACATAGAGCAGGCTTGTATCTGATGGAAGTTTGCTACTTGATTTCTGCTATCAGGATTAGTCAGACACCAGTTCATCTAATTTAAAGAATGATATAGCCAAAAAAAGAGAACATATTTCTTTACAGAGAGGGACTTTTCAAGAGCATCTGTTTGTCTTGGATCATAGAAATTTGCTCCAACCACCCTCACCCAGAAGCAAATTTGGTTGTCTTTTTCTTTTTCCCCCAGATATAATCTTTCTGTTGATGTAACTCCTTTTAGAGAAATTAAATGTCAACATTATAGAAAATTCAGCGAGGGAAAAATAAGTGTCCTTGGATTACTTATATACCAGTTATCCCATTTCAAGGAGAACTAATCTGCATGATAAAAGAAAAAGGATCTGAATGATATTGCATGTCTTTGCACGGTTGGTTGATGTTTCTTAAGTTTGCCCTGAGCACTGGTGTCTAGCTGGCAACCAAGTATGTACATTTTCGCTGAGTTAATATAGACTGAGGAATAGGATCATAGTATACTGCTTCAAATATACCGACAGAAAAATTAAAAGCATGACAATAATTTACCATAAAAGATCAGAAATGCATTCATTACTTTGTCAAATGCCAAAAATGTTAACATAGATTTGAGTTTTATTGATAATATTAAATAAAAACCATTCATTTCATAGTTCAAAAGTCAAGGTAAGTGCATCGTCAATATCTTGAGATAAAGATCCACATGCTATTTTAAAAGTTCTTCAGTTGTAAAAGTTATGATTTGATAAATGTTTGACTTCATGAATTTTGTTAGTCCTCAATTATATCAGTAGTTTCACCAAAGACATTCAATTTTTTAAATCTAATGAGTTATCAGTGGAGCTAAAAGTCAAAACTTGTTCAACTATATTTACACATATATACAGAAAAAAAAGAGATGATCCACTGTAATATACTTATCTGCCACTGATATCAGTAAACAATATATATACATAATGGAGATTAGGTATAGAAGTATATTAGCCACAGTTTGAGACACTCTGTCTTCAAATCTAAATTTTAAATTCATCCATTCTCTTGCTAGTTCTGCTGTGTTCAAATAAAACAAAAATCCCTAAGATTTAGCTTATTCTTTTTCTATAATAATGATTTGCTCTAAACCAGTTTTAAAACTCTTCTCTTTCACCTTGGGAAACAAGGAATTGAAGGAGACTCTGAAGAGGATATTTCAGTCACTGCTAATCTTTTTGATTTCATGACTTTACTCATGGGTATTCATTTCTTACTTTTCAATAAATTTTCTACTTTAGCCCATATTGTCACAAATAGCAGTAATCAAAAAGGATTCATGTACTTACCAGTATTAGGAAAAGGATTGATATGAGCACAACCAGTCTGACCAATCCCATTTTAACTTAGTTGTATAATACTGTAGAGTGACATAGTTTATTTTCTGTATATGTGTCTATGATGGTGGGGAAAAAGGTAGACAAAATAAGAAATTTCTAATTCTTTTTTCACTCATGCATTGAAATGGGATTAATCATTGCATCTATAAACATTTTTTTCCAATGGGAGCTATAGTCAGTGTCAGCATACGGCACAATTTATACTAAGAATTTCTTCTAGTATGTGAAATTATTTTCATATTTTCCAAACTAAAACATAAGTCATCAGTTCAATAGTCACACATCTTACACTTGGCAAATTCAAGCATAGGTTGAGCCTTCTATTCCCCTTGAATAATAAAAATGAGTAAAAATTCTGACTGATATAAATGCATGGAACTGGAATACTTTTAAAATTTATTTTCAGTGTATTTATTCTCCTAATTATCTTTGGTTAAGTGAATAACACAATTTGCTTAAATATCAAATAGGATCATTCTTTGTGAATAGGCATACAGTGTTATACAAATGTGACTTATGCTTATTGTAATTAATAAGCATAGATCAAAATTGGTCTGAAGAGTTTGGAGCAGTTGAACAAAAATTACTCAGTAAAACTCATATAACACAAATACACAGTTAGAAATTAATTGTCTTTGTGGAATAAAATGTTTCTCAATTTTCAACATTTTCATTGTCTGTAAAAATAAAGGTACATGAGCTCTTCAAGAGCCAAGACAAAATCTTGGTCCTTTCTATATCTCCGGTACTGTGCAGTGCTGAGCATGTGCACACTATATCAATTTAAAATGCACATTTTTAGTAATTTAACATCTCTGATAACTGGACTGTATCTTGCAATCAGTGTCATGTAATAGATTAATGGATTTTTTTTTTAACTTCCTAGAGTAAAATATATATCACTGTACCCTACAATCATCAATGGTGCTTTTGATTTAGTAGAATATATGCTAGTAGGTATTGACTAAAAGTTTATTAAACTTGAAAAGCAGCATAGTATGGCAGAAAGATAGCTCTAGGATCAAGTCTAGATTTATATTGCTAAATATGGACTGAAGCAATGAAATTGGTAGAATTGGCTTGATTTGAGGCTAAAGGGGGGCAATATTTTAAAAACCAAAAATGTCCAACTTTTTTGAGGTATGACAAATAAAAACCTTATATTTTCAAAGCATACAATGTGATGTTTCATATACACAAATAGATACATTGTGAAATGAATACCAAGCTAATAAACACATCAGTTATATTATTTTAACAGATAGGATAACCTTCTACAAAATGATATGGGGTGGAGTCAATAACAAAATAGAAATTTTGCCTGTGGGTAAAAGGAAGGGTAATAACTATTACCCTTGGGAAATAACTATTACCCTTGGGAAATAACTAAAATAACTAAAATAACTATTTTAAAATAACTAAACTAAACTAAACTATTTTAAAATAACTAAACTAAACTATTTTAAAATAGTTAAAATAATATTTTAAAATAACTATTTTAAAATAACTAAAATAACTAAAATAACTAAAATAACTATTACCCTTGGGAAATAACTAAAATAACTATTATTTTAGTGAATTGGGAGACAAAGTGATAAACTGAAAGAGAGCCAGGCCAGCTCTAGACATAAAGATGGAAAAGACTGGTTAATAATTTGGTATTTTTGCCATACAAAATTAAGAATCTCAAAAAAAAATAAAAATAAAAGTTTTGTGAGTCCTTGGTCAGAATTATCTGAAGCAGAGGTGCAATCCTGTTGGGGAAGGAGTTGAAAAGGGGCTGTTCATTTATGACCTGGGCAAATCCCCTTGGTCCGGCATTTCAGATCTCACTCAATAAAACAAAAGCCTTGAAATTGAGAGTAATATTGAAACATACAAATCAGTTTAACAGTACTTTTTAAAATGAGCAGACATGCATAAAAATTAATCTAGTCAAATTATGCTTCTACCAGTGGAAAAACATTAACAACAATTGCCACTAGCAAGACACAATGGAAATTAAATATTCAGTTTTTATGTTAGAAGGATTTAACAAGAAAAATTTAAAAACGAAGAACGGGTCTAATATAATTCCAAATTAAATAGCAACCTAGAATACCACAAGAGGGATTCTAGGTATGAAATTGGTCCTATAAGGAAAAATATTAGTGGCATTTACATACTGTACAAATATGTAAATCCAAACTATCATGTCAGAATTCTTAGTGCAATATATTGCTTCTCCTCGTCAGATTCATCATGTAATAAATTATGTAATTTTGTTTTTACATGGTAACTTTTGCGGTATTAATGTGTTTAACATCACTGCTTAGAACCAAATCCAGCAACATAAAATGGAAAAAGTCAAATGCTGACATTTCTAGTCTTGGATGAAGAATTCTGAGATAGAGACAGTGTTGAAAGCCTATTATTTTTATCACTTTCCTGGATTTTGTGGTAGGAGGGTTGAGTCCACAGATAGTGGAGAGAACTGGAAATAGCAACCCACATGAAGCAACCATATTCTCCATGGAAAAGCAATTAGTTATTATGGAGCCAAGATCCACAAATATAATCAGATTATAAGAGAAGTCCATCCAAATACATGTGTGACTTTCTCTGAGGTTTCTGATAACAATTCTTCTTCCTCCGCTTCTTCTGCTTCTCTTTCTTCTTCTATCTAAAAACATTTTAGGATTCAGTGAAGAGACAGGTGTTGCTTTGGTACTCCATATTAACTGGCACCTTTGGGAACTACATGTCTTTTGTGTCCCTTACTCTGCCCTTAGAAGGAGCAGATGTGAAGAAATGAAAGACACGTTTGACCCACGGATAGGAATTAGAAAAGCAACTGTTATTAGAATGAGAGAGGGAATCGCTGCTACTAGCAAAAGCACCACTGATATGACTTACTATATGGTTCAGGCTTTTTGGATTGAGAAATAAAATCAGAAATTGGTCGATTTATCATGAACAGATAGCAATCTAATAGATAAAACTTTTATAACAGGATTAGTGAGAAAGAAGAATGAGAAAAACAAAGTACTAATTTGTGCCCTAAAATTTTGCATTAAAATTAAGCAAGAAGCATAATGGTAGCCTGATGAGAGCATGATGCTGGTAGGATGAGAAAAGGGGTAGAGACTATGGTATGTGTGTGTCCATCAGGGCAGGCTGTACAGGCCACATGTAGCCCATTGACCCTCAGTTAGTTGTGTAAAGATGAAGTCGGATAAAAATAAGGTAAGAAAAAGAATCTCAATTAGGATAATCAAAAGAGTTACTAATGTTCACGCTCAAAATCCAACAAAACTGAAAACACAGCTTTGCTCTCTAGCACAGCTAAAAAGGTGGCATTCACATACTATGTCCACCGATTCCCCTGTGTGGTCCTGCCAGACTTAATACAGGAACTATAGGCTTTCCATTTAAATCCCAATCCCCTGAAATCATCAATTTTTGGAAAATGGCAATAATAATTACCAACATCACACTAACCCTTGCATACAATATAAATTCCATTAACAGTTTTAGCCGTCCATTTAAGACAAATTGAAGCAATTCTTTTCACTATGTTGGGCATTTATAAAAATGAATATTTTGCTTGTTTGTTTTCACTAATTCACTGGTAAATCTACTTGAAATGGTCAATCCGGCTCTATAATTACACAAAGCTAATGGATTTCTTGGACTAAGTCATTAGATAATTATATTTTTTAATGTTCTTTTGGTTGCAAGCAGTGAAACCTGACTGTGTTAGCTCACACAAGGCAGGAACCTTAATGGCAAGACATTAAAATAGAAATAACAGAAATAGTTGAGTAAACCAGACTTAACAAAAAAACAGAACCAGGAAAACTTAAAATATTTAATGGTCCATTGGTCTAGACCAGAGCAAAAAGAAACAAACTTGTTTTTCCCTCGTAAATAGCCAAATAGTAACTTATTAAAGTTTTACAGGCGATACAATCCCTGGTGTACTACTCATCTCTACTACTGCATCATGAAAGCAGTCATACACAAAACGTAAATGAATGAGTGTGGCTCTATTCCTGTATACATTTTGCATACTGATGTGTGAATATCACATTTTCATGTGTCATAAAATATTCTTTTGACTTTTATCCTCCAGCTATTTAAAAAATGCAAATCCATCCTTGCCTTTGGACCACACGATAACACAAAAACAGGCTGAATGTGGCAGATATGGCCCATGGGCCTTCATCTGTCTACTTTATTTGGCCCAGCTTTGCCCAGAACCCTCAAGGAGATTTAATCTCTTTGTTCAAAGTTTAAAATTTTAGGAAAGATTATCTTATGGTCTTACTGTGAGTTGGTCTTTTACTCCTGGATCTGTTGCCCTCTGCCAGGTGGGAAGGATTGCACAAGATAGATAAGGCCTCTGGAAGTTTATCCTGGGTATCGGGTATGGTTGTCAGAAAAAACCCCAATGTGAGTGACGGTTGTTAGCAGTCAAACAATCCCTTTAACAAAAAAACCGACTATCATATCATTATATTTTTTATTTGTATCCAGACTATTAAGTAAATGTGTGTACTTGACATAGGAACTTTGTTAAACAGTGCATCCACACGGGAGCTTATTCTTGTCTTTTTTCTTTTCTTGTCTTTGAGATAACAAGTAAGGTTCCCAGATGGGATTCTAAGAGATTCCAGATATCAGTGCAGCTTTGCCTTGATCTCTTCCAAATTCTATGAGATCTTATCAGAAAAATTTCAGAGGCTTAAAGAAAAAGTGTAGCTGCTTAAAGAGGTTTAAAGCTACTGCCTACCTGAAAATATCTGACTTGTGAAGAATGACAAATTTTCATAATCTGACTTGAGCAGACAATATTCTGCCACCCACCAAGATGCCACAAGGGTCTGTTCTACTGTTCCCTAAACAACATGTCTGAAGACATCTTTGCCTTTTGCAGCAGGATCCATCTAAATTATAATTGTTTCTCCTTCTTTCTTTAAGAACCCTTGTTTGGCATTCACAACCCACACAAGGTTTATTGATCCCCTTTTCCTCTGTGCTTTTTAAACGTTGTATTAATCCTTATTGTAGATTGTTTCTGATTTAAAAAAAAAAAAAAAGATATCATGGCGGGTGTACTAGCCTGTTCTCACACTGCTAGTAAAGACATACCTGAGACTAGGTAATTAGAAAGGAAAAGGGTTTAGTTGACTCACAGTTCCACATGGCTGGGGAGGCCTCAGAACCACGGCAGAAGGCAAGGAGGAGCAAGTCACATCTTGCATAGTGGCAGGCAAGAGAGCATGTGCAGAAACTACCTTTTTATAAAACCATCAAATTTCATGAGAATTATTCACTATCACAAAAACAGCCGAGGGAAAACTCACCTTCATTAGTCAGTTACCTCCCAGTGACGCCCTCCAATGACACGTGGGGATTTTTACAATTATAGGTGATATTTGAGTAGGGACACAGAGCCAAATCATATCAGAGGGCTTGACCTAATCAAATTAACACCTTAAAAGAAGTTGAAAGCACTTTTGGAGGCCAAGGCAGAAGGATCACTTGAGGCCAGGATTTTGAGACTAGCCTGGGCACCAAATTGAGATGTCTTTACAAAAAATTTAAAAATTAGCTGGGTGTGTTGCTGCATGTCTGTAGTCTTAACTACTCAGGAGAGTGAGGTGGGAAGATACTTTGAGCTCAGGAGTTTTAGGTTTCAGAGAGCTATGATCATGCCAATGCATTCCAGCTTGGGCAACAGAGTGAGATGAAAGAACAAAAAAATGAAAGAATGAAAGGAAAGAATGAAAAGAAAGAAGGAAAGAAAGAAAAAGAGGGAAAGAAAGAAAAGGAAGGAAAGAAAGAAAAGGAAGGAAGGAAAGAAAAGGAAGGAAGGAAAGAAAGAAAAGGAAGAAAAGAAGGAAGGAAAGAAAGAAGAAAAAAGAAAGTTGGTGAATCTCAGAGGGATATACTTAAGCTGACCTTGAAGTTGAAGCAAATTGCTATTTTGTTAGAGGTTCTATGGATGGTAGCAGGTGCAAGAAATATATGGAAAAAAATGTACCCCAAAGAGTTATATTTAAAGGATTGTATGTAAAAGCTTCATCTGCCCATGATTTAGAATAATTTAGATTTTGGACTCTGAGCTGACAATATTTTGATTTAATTTTGGACTTTGAGTTGAAGATACGATATTTAATGATAGATTTTGATTACGAACTTTGAATTTTGAGCAAATACTGTGCTAGGATGAAACTAGGAATTTTGAGAGGGGTGAATGTTCTTTGCACTTGGGAAGAATGTGAATCCTTGTGGGCCAGAGGGCAGACTATGGGTAGGAAGAATGATAAGGTTCCCAAGATTCCTGCCACCTGATACATATGTGTATATGTGTATACACATATCAGGCATGGTTGTTGTAGGAATCCTGGGAACCATATTATGTGTGTGTGTGTGTGTGTGTATATATTATATATGCATATATAACATATTGTATATATATGTGTATATGTGTCTATATAATGTATATACTATATATGTGTATATATTATATATATTTGTATATATATTATATATTGCTTTTGTTTTTGGGGGGATTTTTACAGAATTTTTATTTCAATAGGTTTTAGGGGAACAGGTGGTGTTTGGCTACATGAATAAGTTCCTTTAGTGGTAATTTCTGAGATTTTGGTGCACCCAGCACCCAAGCAGTGTACACTATACCCAGTGTGTAGTCTTTTATCCCTCACCTGCCTCCCATCCCTTTCCCCTCAAGTCCCCAAAGTCCATTATATCATTCTTAGGTTTTTGCATCCTCATAGTGCAGCTCCCACTTACAAGTGAGAACATCCAATGTTTGGTTTTCCATTCCTGAGTTATTTACTTAGAATAATGGTCTCCAATTCCATCTAGGTTGCTGTGAATGTGATTATTTCATTCCATTTTATGGCAGAGTAGTATTCCGTGGACACACACACACACACACATAGATACCACGGAATATTACTCTATTTTTTATTCACTTGCTGATTAATGGGCATTGGGGCGGGTTCCATATTTTTACAATTTTGTGAATTGTACTGCTATAAACATGCATGTGCATCCTTTTTCATGTAATGACTTCTTTTCCTCTGGGTATATCCAGTAGTGGGATTACTAGATCAAATGGTAGATCCGCTTTTAGCTTTTTAAGGAATTTCCACCCTGTCTTTTATTACATTCCCAACAACAGTGTAAGAGTGTTTTCTTGTCACCACATCCATGCCAGTATCTATTATTTTTGTTTTTTTATTATGGCCATTCTTGCTGGCATAAGGTAGTATCGCAATGTGGTTTTGATTTACATTTCCCAAGGTGGGGGGGAACCCTAAAACCCATACGGAAAACTCAAAAAAAGAGTCCACACAGCCAAAGCAACACCAGGCAAAAGGAACAAATCTGGAGACATCACATTACCCAACTTCAAGCTATACTATAAGGCCATAGTCACCAAAACAGCATGGTTCTGGTATAAAAATAGGCTTAAACACCCATGAAACAGGATAGAAAATCCAGAAATAAAGCCAAATACTTAGTCAACTGATCTTCGACAAAGCAAACAAAAACATAAAGTAGAGAAAGGATACCCTATTGGACAAATGATGCTGGGATAATCGGCAAGCCACACGTAGAAGAATGAAACTGTTCACCTTATACAAAAATCAACTCAAAAGGGATCAAAAATTGAAACCTAAGCCCTGAAACCATAAAAATTCTAGAAAATAATATTGGAAAAACCCTTCTAGACGTTGGCTTAGGCAAAGACTTCATGACCAAGAACCCAAAAGCAAATGCAACAAAAACAAAGATAAACAGATGGGACTTAATTAAACTAAAAAGCTTCTGCACAGTAAAAGAAATAATCAACAGAGTAAATAGAAAATCTACAGAGTAGGAAAAACTATTTGCAATCTATACCTATGTCAAAGAACTGATATCGGAATCTACAAAGAACTCAAATCAGCAAGAAAAATCAAACAATCCCATCAAAAATTTGGCTAAGAACATGAACAGACAATTCTCAAAAAAATACAAATGGCCAACAAACATATCTCAGCTATGTGTGTGTGTGTGTATAATATATATTTTATATTATGGTCTTTTAAATATATGTATTTTGGTCTTTTAAACACATGTTCCATTATGGTCTTTCCTTCAGTGTGTACAAAACCTATAAACATGATGAAATATTACTCTTATGATTAGGCCACCTTATATGTCAAAGATAAAGCCGCTTTCACATATCATTAAAGTCTGTAGTCAGTTGGCATTTAAGGAGATTTTCTTTGATGGGATTGGCCTAATCAGGTAAATTTTTAGAAGAGGAATTATCTTGCTGGCCTGACATAAAGCAAATACCATGTTATGAACTGCCTGTGGAAGGGGGCACATGGCTAGGCTCGGAGGGCTGACTCAAAGCTGAGATTGGTTCCTAGCTGACCGTACAGAGAGAAAGGGGACTTCTAGGAGTAAGGAACTGAATTCTGCTAATAGTCACATGAGCTTGAGAAAGGACTCTAATCACCAGAAAGGAGTACAAACTTGGTTACAACCATAAATTCAGCCTGGTAAAATCTGAGCAGAAGATCCAGCTAATCTGTACCTGAGCCTACCAAAACTTTGGGATAATAAATAGGTGTTGTATTAAACAAATGTAGCTCATAATTTTTTGTAGCAATAGAAAAATAAATTCAACTGTGTTGTGATTACTTGTCCAAGTTACCAGATGCTAGTCTTGTGTGATTGTTGACTATCTCTTATAATCTGTATCTTATTGTAAGTCTTCCAAAGAAAACTTAGTTCACATTTTCATAATTCTCTCACTAGTCCTTTAAATCTATTGTTTCTCTTATTCTTCTCTCATAAGAAATATCATGGGTTTGTATATTCATTGTCTATTCATTGTTTCTATCGTTGAACTGAAATTAGTAATATTTTTTATTTGTCTTTTCATCTTTTTTCTTCACAATTTGATACATGTTTATGCGCTTTTAACTGCTAATAAAAAAAAACATTATTAGAACTTTCATTTGTATATGAGACTATCTTATGCCCATGTTGTGCAAAACAGCTAACTGCATTTCCTCAGCAGGAAAAAGATTCAGAAACACAGACAATTCTGATTTTATTATACACTTGTCCTCTATACTAATTTTCTTCAGTATCTTGAAATCACACTAACTGTGCTTGAGCTCATTTCACCAATTATTGCTTCAGCCAAGAAGCAGGAGTTAATATCCCCAAGTTCTCATTTATTTTAGAAATTATTTTTACGCCAAAAGTGTCTCTAAATTAAAATGTGTAAAAGAACAGTTAGCAAAAAATAAATCACAAAAAATAAACATGTGAAATAAAATAAACCATACTGTAGTTATCAGCAACTCATTGTGAAATTTTAAATAATGTGTATCTTAAAATACCCAAAAAGTATATGAAATTCATTTTTAAAAGAATTGTACATAATTTTCAATAAAACATATAACTTGTGATTACTTAAAAATCAATAATGTATATGGAAGTAGTGATGGTAAAAATAAATGACTGAAAAAAATTCATAATTTCAAAGTTTCTTCATGAAAGTAGAAGGGATAGAATGTGGAATGGTAATAATCAGTGCTGATTAAAGCTGGAGGAAATTTTTTTAAGATGACATGGATGAAGGGAATGCACAGTTCAGAACATTTTCTACCACACAAGTTTGAGATCGGTGTGATGAAATCATTTAAGGAAATTATTAAGGTACAATGCTTCCCAGGTGTGACAAGGTCAATGGTAAGCCTTGTCAGTAATGCCACTCTTGCTTTCCTAAGCTGTCTAAGTAGAGCTGTTACCCTTCCCTCAATGTGTTAAGATTTTATCAAATTACGCTTTTACTTTGATCTTGGGTTTCAAACTGCATTTCCCATCACAATAATTTGGGTCTAAATTCTATTCCCTCTCAAGAAGCCTGGCATTATGGGAAGGGCTCATCTGACCTAACATATTACTGGGTGTTGGCCCTGACTCCTCCATAGGATATTGAAGGCAACCTGATTCATCTCAAGTCTGAATCAGTCATTCCCTTAGCACCTGCATTCTTGCCTGAATCTCAGTGCTTGCTCTTGACTTCCATGATGCTGACTACTCTGTGTGACTCACCGCATGCACATTTGTCCTTTCTTTTCTCCACGTACCAGTATCACAGGCGGCTATGTACAGAAAACCCTAAATATATGAAGACTTAAGGTAAATTTCACATAGTGAAAAATTATTAGAACCAAATTCCAAGCTTATTTCTTTTTCTTTAAGACGGAGTCTCACTCTGTTGCCCAGGCTGGAGTGTAGTGGCACAATCTTGGCTCACTGCAACCTCCGCCTCCCGAGTTTAGGTGATTCTCCTACTTCAGCCTCCCAAGTAACTGGTGCCACCATGCCTGGCTAATTTTTGTATTTTTTCTTTTTTTTTTTTTTTTTTTTTTTTTAGTACAGACGGGGTTTCACTATGTTGGTCGGACTGGTCTTGAACTCTTGACTTCAAGTTATCCACTCACCTCAGCCTTCCAAAGTGTTGGGATTAAAGGCGTGACCACTGCAACCAGCCGCTTATTCCTTTTCCTTAGGTCAATTTTCCTTGCAATGTTCCCTCCCACATGGCTTTCCTTTTCTAGATAAGATTTCATATCCCTGATCTATTTTTTCTTTAAATCTACTGAGCAATTTAATTTTTAGTCTCCAACTTCTGCATCTAGTCTCAACACACTTAATTGATTTGTTAATCCATTAAAATGAGTTTTGGCTTGCAGTATGGTAAAAGCATTTCCAATCCATGCCCCAAAGCCTTCAACCTTTCACAACAAAAAATATCAATCAAGTTTGTTTTTTCTTCCAACACATCAAAGTCATCTGCCTCTGAAATGAATACAACTCCTGCACCTAGAATTTAGAAACACTGGATATTACATTGTGGAAATAGTGTATATATTTTCTTCTTCTTAGATCACTATTATCATTGGACCTTTTGCCGTGGTTACTGCTGCTGTTACTACTATCACTATCACTGTTTATATCACTACACTACATCTATCATTACTACTAATAGATAGAGGTTTATTATTATTTCTGATTCTACACCAGACCTTAGGGGTTTTTATTGTTCTGTTGTTCTAAGAAATTTGCTATTAGTGACTGTGGCAGGTAGTCTCTAAGAATGGTTCAGGGTATCTCCTGTCTCCTAGTATTCACGTACTTGTGTAATCACCTCACCTTGAAGTAACTAATGAGGCATTTTTCCTTTTTTTTTTTTTTTTTTTTTTTTGAGATGGAGTGCAGTGGCATGATCTCAGCTCACTGCACCGTCCACCTTTCAGGTTCAAGCGATTCTCCTGCCTCAGCCTCCCAAGTAGCTGGGATTACAGGTGCCCGCCACCAGGCCTGGCTAATTTTTGTATTTTTAGTAGAGAAGGGGTTTCACCATGTTGGCCAAGCTAGTCCTAAACTCCTGACATCACCTGCTTCAGCCTCCCAAAGTGCTGGGATTACAGGCATGAGCCACTGCACCTGGCTGTGACTTTTTTTTTTCCTTAATGTAGTTAAAAATAATATAAACAAAAGTTAGACAATATCTGACAGATAAGTTGCTGCATAGCATATTTTCATATCCAGTATATCTCAAAAGATAAAAAAGTACATTTTTCACAATTTTATAAGTTTTTTTTAAATTATACTTTAAGTTCTAGGGTACATGTGCACAACGTGCAGGTTGTTACATATGTATACATGTGCCATGTTGGTGTGCTGCACCCATTAAATTGTCATTTATATTAGGTATATCTCCTAATGCTATCCCTCCCCCCCCACCCCATAATAGGACCCGGTGTGTGATGTTCCCCTTCCTGTGTCCAAGTGATCTCATTGTTCAATTCCCACCTATGAGTGAGAACATGCGGTATTTGGTTTTCTGTTCTTGCGATAGTTTGCTGAGAATGATGGTTTCCAGCTGCATCCATGTCCCTACAAAGGACACAAACTCATCCTTTTTATGGCTGCATAGTATTCTATGGTGTATATGTGCCATATTTTCTTAATCCAGTCTGTCACTGATGGACATTTGGGTTGATTCCAAGTCTTTGCTATTGTGAATAGTGCCGCAATAAACATACGTGTGCATGTGTCTTTATAGTGGCATGACTTATAATCCTTTGGGTATATCTCCAGTAATGGGATGGCTGGGTCAAACGGTATTTCTAGTTCTAGATCCTGGAGGAATCTCCACACTGTTTTCCACAATGGTTGAACTAGTTTATAGTCCCACCAACAGTGTAAAAGTGGTCCTATTTCAAGGAGTTGGTACCATTCCTTCTGAAACTATTCCAATCAATAGAAAAAGAGGGAATCCTCCCCTAACTCATTTTACGAGGCCAACATCATCCTGATACCAATGCCTGACAGAGATACAACAAAAAAAGAGAATTTTAGACCTATATCCCTGATGAACATTGATGCAAAAATCCTCAATAAAATACTGGCAAACCGAATCCAGCAGCACATCAAAAAGCTTATCCACCATGATCAAGTGGGCTTCATCCCTGGGATGCAAGGCTGGTTCAACATACGCAAATCAATCAATGTAATCCAGCATATAAACAGACCCAAAGACAAAAACCACATGATTATCTCAATATCTCAATAGATGCAGAAAAGGCCTTTGACAAAATTCAACAGCCCTTCATGCTAAAAACTCTCAATAAATTTGGTATTGATGGAACGTATCTCAAAATAATAAGAGCTCTTTATGACAAACCCACAGCCAATATCATACTGAATGGGCAAAAACTGGAAGCATTCCCCTTGAAAACTGGCACAAGACAGGGATGCCCTCTCTCACCACTCCTATTCAACATAGTGTTGGAAGTTCTGGCTAGGGCAATCAGACAAGAGAAAGAAATCAAGGGTATTCAGTTAGGAAAAGAAGAAGTCAAATTGTCCCTCTTTGCAGATGACATGATTGTATATTTGGAAAACCCCATTGTCTCAGCCCAAAATCTCCTTAAGCTGATAAGCAACTTCAGCAAAGTCTCAGGATACAAAATCAATGTGCAAAAATCACAAGCATTCTTATACACCAGTAACAGACAAGCAGAGAGCCAAATCATGAATGAACTCCCTTTCACAATAGCTTCAAAGAGAATAAAATACCTAGGAATCCAACTTACAAGGGATGTAAAGGACCTCTTCAAGGAGAATTACAAACCACTGCTCAGTGAAATCAAAGAGGACACAAACAAATGGAAGAACATACCATGCTCAGGGATAGAAAGACTCAATATTGTGAAAATGGCCATACTGCCCAAGGTAATTTATAGATTCAATGCCATCCCCATTAAGCTACCAATGACTTTCTTCACAGAACTGGAAAAAACTGCTTTAAAGTTCATATGGAACCAAAAAAGAGCCCGCATCACCAAGACAATCCTAAGTCAAAAGAACAAAGCTGGAGGCATCATGTTACCTGACTTCAAACTATACTACAAGGCTATGGTCACCAAAACAGCATAGTACTGTTACCAAAACAGAGTTATAGACCAATGGAACAGAACAGAGCCCTCAGAAATAATACCACACATCTACAGCCATCTGATCTTTGCCATACCTCAGAAAAACAAGAAATGGGGAAAGGATTCCCTATTTAATAAATGGTGCTGGGAAAATTGCCTAGCCATAAGTAGAAAGCTGAAACTGGATCCTTTCCTTACTCCTTATATGAAAATTAATTCAAGATGGATTAGAGACTTACATGTTAGACCTAAAACCATAAAAACCCTTGAAGAAAACCTAGGTAATACCATTCAGGACATAGGCATGGGCAAGGACTTCATGTCTAAAGCAGCAAAAGCAACAGCAACAAAGCCAAAATTGACAAATGGGATCTAATTAAACCAAAGAGCTTCTGCACAGCAAAAGAAACTACCATCAGAGTGAACAGGCAACCTATAGAATGTGACTCACTTTTAACAGAACAGAACAGGGCAAATGAGAGTAAATGCCACTTTCAAGATAAGATTATAGAAGGACTGTGGCTTCTATCTTGCTGGCCCTCTTGCTCTCTTGCTTGCTGGCTTTGATGGAAGACAGATAACAAGTCGTGAGCTGACATATAAAGAGGCTCAATGGCAAGAATCTAAGGCCCTCATACCAACAACTTTCAGGAACTGATTCCTGACCACAACCATATGAGTGAGCCTCGATGTAGATACTCCCCAAGTTGAGCCTTGATAGAGTTGTAACACTAGCTTACACCTTCATTGCAGCCGTGAAAGAAATTCTGAGCTAGAGGACCCAGCTAAGTAGTGTCTATATTTCTGAACTATAGAAGTTCTGTTGTTTTAATCTGTAATGTTTTGGGGTATTTTGTTTACACAGCAATAGATAACCAGTAGAACACTTCCCATAACTGAGTTGGTTGTCACTTTTATGGTTCTAAAACTATGCTGTCTCATTGTTGGTACTCCTTAGATGATTTAGTAATTGCTTATTTTCCTGCCTAACCTACCAGACACTAAACAGAACAGGAGTTGCCCCTTGGTCATCATTGCCCCTCCTGTGATCACTGCTGAGCCATATTGTCTTATTGTTCTCTCAGTGACTGACACAGAGTAGGCTTATTAATAGACACCAACAAATACTATGAAAGAACAAAGCCGTATACTGTGTATGAGCTATAGCAACAGTATATGTTGACTCAGAAATGAGATAATAAGTAAAGAGAAAAGTTATCTGTCCTGTTACATGTTTTAAAGACACAGGAGAGGAAAAAAAGTTAGACAAAACATTTTATCACGTGAGACTGCACAATATTGAATAGGAAGGTGTAAAAAAATAAAAAAGAAGTGTATAGTTACGAACTCTCAAAATTAAAAAGTAGAAAAATCAGGGTGAATCAGTTGAGTTTTATTTATATTTAGCCCTCTTAAGTGTTTTTAGTTTAATACAACTACTTTTATGAATACTCTCAGCCTCGAGTTATGTACTTGTTAAGTGTCTGGTTTCTTACGTTCCAGATATTTTGGTGGAATTATGATTATTCTCTTTCAAGGAGGTGAATATCGAAAGACCTGTAGTTTCTACTTTCCCAATCACCTTTTTTTCTGTTCATTTTATTCATTCCCACAGTAGGTTTTAGAAGTGACTCACCCTGGTACAAAAAGGAAAAGGGACTTTCATGGTGTTCCCAGGTTGACACTCCATCTGCTTCTAGTAGAACTGTTCAACAGAGGATTTCACAAGAGGTCTGTCAGCTTCTCCTTATAATGAAAACTCCCAGAAATATGATGATTGCTACTGCTCCAGGCAGCAGCTCCCAGCTGCTTCTCATAATCACTTTTATTTCTTCCTCAATTCCTGGTTGCATTCACATCAAATTCTTCTTTCATTGCATATTTCAATATTTCTCTGTAAGCACTATTCAAAGTTGCTTCTAACTTTCTGATAAGAATCATCTTGGGTATGGATTAAATTTAATATTACCAAACCTCTCTGTTACATAGACCGATTCTGTAGAATCTGTATGTTTGACAAGTATCCAAAGTGATTCTTGCCTGTGGTGACATTTCAAAATCACAGGACAACAACCTAAAACTAGGCCTGTGGTGAAATACCACCTAGAAATAATTTTCTCCAAGGCATTTTAATTATAACCCTTTTAAATTTCCTGAATTTTTACAAATATAGCTATATCTTTCTCTAAGAAAAACTATATTTATCACTTACATGCATAAGATTGAACACATCTGTGCTACAGACATTATAGTACTTTGGGATATGGAAGAATAAAGCAACTTCTCTGTCCTTGAGGAGCTCCTGCTTTGACAGCATAGTTGAAATCCAGGTAAAAATGAAGATCCAAACACTTCAGAAAAGGAAAATTAGAAATGCAAAGAATCTCATAACAGATTATGAGATTCATACTACATGTAAGCATGGTAATTAAATTTAAGTTTCTTAAAAGCCAAGGTCAAAAGGAAACACATCAATTCATACACTTCTCTCTGTGGAGGGGGAAGTGAGGTATATGCAAACAACCTTTGTTTCACCCTAGACACAGTAAAGAATCAAACTTTTCTTTTGGATAATGAGTATCAAATTACATAAATTATATTTATCATTATAAATATAATGATCATTTCATTATAAATATAATTTATGTCTATAGATAACAGGTTCATTCCTAAAGGTTTTAGACATTTACCAGAACAAAATATAAAAGAGGAGGAAGGATAGTGTTCTAGAAGAAGGGAATAGTAAAGAAACAGATAAATACTGAACAGTGGGATCTGTTTCAAAAGGTGCTTACAAGTTATGTGTCTGTAACTCAGCAAGCAAATATACCTATTACATGCTAATAAGTTTGCCAATGGAAATTAATAATAAACGGAAGATCTGAGGTTTTATTTGTATGTATCTGAAACTCAATTCTGAAATGCTACTTTAATATATTTAACCATACAATTTGCTATGTAACATATATAATGATAATCACAGTATTAGGATGTGTCACTGCACTGCCTCCATTTAAAATTTAGTGAATGCGGATTACTCTTTCACAGTATTTTTTGGAGCATATCAATAAAATGCCCATTTGACTTCCCGGATTCAGCTGTGCCCTTCACACGATGTCATTATTACGAGGCCTATTTCAGGACCTAATGAAGATCCAATGGTGAATCTCTACCAACAGTTTCTAAATCTAAATCTTGGAGTTGCAAACGTACTGTATTTCCATAGAGTACTTTGTGCAAAACGGATTGGAATCTGCTATGGTCTTACATCTCCTTGACAGTCAATTTTGTGCCTTATTTGCAAATGTAGCACTTTGTGTGAAGCAGTTCACCAGTGATGTTACAAATCCTAATGAAGTGCTTTACCTCCTGCCAGAATTTCAGTGGGGAAGGCTTTCAAATGCATTTCCATTTATACATGCCTGCTTTTTACCCTTAGTGCACAATGAAACCCTACTGAATAATGTGCTTTATTTTCTGTTTCCTTTCTCTGGGATGTATGTTGAAAGACAGAAAGTAGATTGGTGTTATAAATGCAAAGAGAGGAAAGCAATTAAGTCATAAAAAATGAGACAGGCATTGCCTAATGTAGATGCATTGTTATAAATAAGATATGTGTAGAAGTCTGTGGACTTAGGGATTTCATTCTCCATACCAATGGTTTCAGTTTTCTACCAATGGTGAGACAAAAAGGATCCTATTTTCTTTCCTCCCAGCATCTGCTAGACCTCAGAAACAACACATTTAATCTCATAGCATCAGTGTTTTAGAGATCTTGTTCTGTATGTTTCATCTTTCTGGTCTAATGCCATCAAGGGCAGTAAAGTTCAAGCATAAAGGGAAAATGTCAAACATGATAAAAATAAGTAATAATAAATATATGTAAAATAAATAAAAAAGAAAAATCACACACAAATCGAACACAGTCACTTGTTTGCTTTCAAATTATGCAGCACCAGTTAGGTTTAATAATTATAAATTTATGTCTAATCACATTGGGAGATGAGCTTTAGTAAATTGACAACAAAGCCTCTAACAATTATATATTCTTTTGATATATTTCAATTGTTTTAAGCACATGGTATCTTGATTGGTCACGAGCATAGTTTTGATTTAAACTCTATTGAGTCACTAGATTCATAATTGCTTTATTGCCCACTGATAAAGTTAGAACCTTGCTATAATAAAACATAATTTTAATGTATTTTTAGAATTATCAGTATAATTGAAAAATTTACCAAGAAGAGCATATACCTTTCACTTCTGTTGCCACAAGTGTGATCCAAGTGTAATAAAAATGCTGAATGCAGATTTTTAAAAAATTGGTATAAGATTATATTCTTGGTCTTCAAAGACAAGAATGATAATAGCCCTATAGTGTTACTTGTGTTACTCTATGACACCAGGTGCTGCTCTAAATCTTCCCCTAATTTGCTGTATTTCACACCCTGAATGATGTCATTTGATAGATGAAGAAACTAAGACTCAGAAAACCTAATAAACATACCCAAGGTTCTCCAGTTTTGAAGATCTAGTAAAGAACCAAGCTGGGATTTGAATCCAGACAGCTTCATTCCAGCCTTTTTTTTTTTTTTTTTAAAGACAGTTTCACTCTTCGCCCAGGCTAGAGTGAAGTGGCATGATCTCAGCTCACTGCAACCTCCATCCCCTCCCCTGGGTTCAAGCAATTCTCCTGCCTCAGCCTCCTGAGTAGCTGGGATTACAGGCATGTGCCACCACGCCTGGCTAATTTTTGTATTTTTAATAGAGAAGGGGTTTCGCCATGTTGGCCATACTGGTCTCGAACTCCTGACCTCAGGTGATCCACCTGCCTCGGCCTCCCAAAGTGCTGGGATTACAGGTGTGAGTCACCATGCCTGGCCTCCAGCATCAGGTTTTAAAGCACTACAACCTATAACTTCTCTCTCTCTCTCTCTCTAGTCCTTGTTTCAGGATTCTGCAAACAAGGTTAAAAGGAATTAAAAAGCTATAAGCTGGGAAACACTAAAATACTATTAGTTTGGCTTACTGTCCTTTTTTAGAAATCATAATTAGTAAGCAAGAGGGATTATTTTTAAGAATAACATTGGGCCAGCAACTCATTACAATACCTTCCCAACTTTCCATGAAAATGTCAGTGCAGGACAAACAAAAAGTGTGAAAACACACAGCAAAATTTTTAAACTAGGTATGTAGGCCATTTATTGCTATAATCTGTGAGAAATTTTATCAACTATAGAAAATGGAGTTGAATACACAAGGAAATTCATATTAAAGGATTGTTGTAGTAAAAGATGGAAAGGGAAATATATTCACATGTACAAGGTACTATGGCAAGGGGTAGACTTTGAGATTTCACATGTAGGTTTGTTATATGGGTGTATTTCCTAATGCTGAGATTTGGAATATGAATGATTTCATCACCCATGTAGTGAGGAATATCCAATACTTAGTTCTTCAGCCCTTGCTACTCTCCATCCCTCCTTCTCTGATAGTCCCCAGTGTCTGTTGTTGCCATCTTTATGTCCATGAGTACCCAATGTTTAGCTCTCACTTGTAAGTGTGAACATATGGTATTTAGTTTCCTGTTCCTGCATTAATTAACTTAGGATAATGGCCTCCATCCTTGTTGTTTGTTGCAAAATACATTTCATTCTTTTTATGACTGCATAGTATCCTATGACATATATGTACTGTATTTTCTTTATCTAATTCACTTTTGATGGGCACCTGGGTTGATTTTATGTTTTTGCTATTGTGAATAGTGCTAAAATGAACATACAAGTGCATGTGTCTTTTTTTGGTAGCACAATTTATTTTCTTTTCAATATATATCCAGAAATGGGATTACTGGGTTGAATGGTAGTTCTATTTTGTCTTTTTGAGGAATCAAAACTGCTCTGCATAGTGTCAGAACTAATTTACCTTACCATCAATCCTGTATTAACCTTCCCTTTTCTCCACATCCTTGCCAGCATCTGTTGTTTTGTACTTTCTAATAACAGTCATTCTGATTGGTATAAGATGGTTTCACATTGTGGCTTTGATTTGCATTTCTCTGATGATTAGTGATGTTGAGCATCTTTTCATTTGTTTGTTGGCCACTTGTATGTCTTCTTTTGAAAAGTGTCTCTGCTGTGGATTCTTAATCATTTAGTCATGGCCTCTTTTTCCCACTAGGCATTTTCAGTATAGTGTGTAGTCCTCTAAGATTTCATAGGCCTACAAAATAATTGAAAAAATAGGAAAGTATTTACTTCAAAATGCAGAACTAAGAAAACAAAACTTTGAAGTTTAAAAAGTATATGATTAAATATTCATAAATTATATAACCTGAACTAATTGGAATTTAATACACACACACCCACACACACAACTACATGAGCTATATTTACATGTATAGTAAGTACAAACAGAGCCATACAGGTCTATAAGTTCCTGAAAATGTCCTTGCACTGAAATAAACCTTTTCCAGACTCATAGCTCCTGACTCAGTCACCCCTAGATGTTCACATTCAATTCCACTGATCTCCTTCCCTGCAGGGTCAGTATAGTTCCATTTCCTAGGCCAAATAGGGCTCACAAAAGCAGAAACAAAGTCAGGTTCAGCCACCCCAAAACCTGACAGCATTGTTAACTTATTCCAACATGGAATGGGAGTGGTGCATTGGGGAAGGGTAGCTGCTGGTTCTTATGCTGTTCCCTGGATCCAGATTTTCTAATTGCATTCCTTACTTTTGGCCACACCCATATGTGTAATACCTTAAAATCAGATTTCAACTACAGTTTCCAGCCTAATGTCTTCTTTTTACTAGCTAGCCCTTACTAATGCAGATTCTCTGAAAAGTTTGAGGTCTGACGTTCTGTGAACTCTTGAGTTCCAGGTCCCTCAATGTGTCCCCAATTCACAGTCAGAACTAAGCTACTGTTTGAGTGGCCTGTCTACCACCAAAATCTCTTTCTTATCTGATCCTCTTTTCCTCCCCTAGATTCAGAACATTGCCCCTGAACCTGTTTATATCTGGGCTAGAACCCTCCATGGATGGCTTTAAGGTTCAGTTGCTGTTTCTTGGATATCTGGAGATCGTCAATCATCTAACTCCTGAGGGGAGAGGATAGTCATTATTGTTCCGCTGAACCTCTAGTTAGTTGGGCTCAAACATATTCCCAGGACAATACCAGGTCCCAGACTTTGCTTCACATTATTTACCACAAACAGCTTGCTTCACTGACATTCTTAACATTATATGAGCTGAACTCTCTTCTCTGATTTGATACTTTTCTTCTGTACATTCTTTTCATTTTATTTTGGTAGTACATTAGGCATTCTACTTTGTAAAGTGAGAAGCATATTCTTCTAATATTCCTATGAAAAGATGAAAACACATTTAAAACACTCATATCTAAGGCGCTTTCCCCTTTGGTAATACGATAATATATAAAGTAATTCCAAATTCATAAAAACTTACCAGACTTGGTGCTCTAGGACAACTTCCTAAATCAATGACTAGTCATTAAGAAACAAAAGTAACATTTTAAAATCCTTGAAACTCTGAGTTACCACAGGTGAACGGGTGTAAGGAATATTGTTGCAAAATAATTTCCAGTAAAAAAATAATCATTAGCTCATTTACAGAGGTAAAGCGTAGGTCTTAGGTATGACAATATTTCCATTTTCTTTTCTCAACTGGACACCCCCTGACCCTTACCATTGCTTATATGTGGTGATCAGATAGATAATTTACTCTTTTTCATAGAGGGCATCCACAGTGGCTGATTAGCAGAATGTAGGTTAGAGTCTGAGGTTGTAGTTTTAGGTAGTAAAAATTAAAAGACATTTATATGCACTAAACTGGATATTTTGTTAATCAGTTATTCATTTCAGCTTAGTATTTCAATCAAAATGATCAGTGAATAAAAATTGGATAGAATGCTATGAACTATGAGAGAGAATTACTATGAGAGTAATCCTATGAGAGTATAATTACTCTACTGTTCTCTCAGTGTAAGATAATTATTCTACTTACACTGAATACTGGGAAGTTAGAGGACGTAGTGGTTACCTTAAATTGAAGATAAAAGTAACATTATATGAACTTTGGCTTGTGAGCCTGTTTTCTTTTCTCTTATGTCCTTTTCTGGTTTCTGTATGGTGGAAATATTTTTAAAGAAAAATCACTTTTTAAAAATGATCGATACCCTTGTACCAATCAGTGGGTAATGAGATGAGGTATGCTAGCCTCTGGTATTTTCTACCTCAGCAAAGAGGATATTGCTGAGATGTGTACAGCTGCAACAACTATTTCCTACATAAATGCATTTGGCCTGTCTTGAGTATCTTTTTATGTTGCCAGCAAACCCATTTATCTTATGATATTTTTAATCTTGTGTGTGTATGGTGTTTTATAAACTGCAAGGCCATTTCAAAAACCTGTGAGTATACCTATATATATTTTTCAAGGCAGCATTATTTTCAAAAATAAATACCTTTTCTTGTACAAAAATTAATGACAAATACTTCCTTTACACAAGTTCAGAGACCAATAATTTCAGCTGTGTTTAGCAGAAATAGGTGATGTCAGAAGAGAAATATATACATAGTTAATACATGAATGAACAAGGAAAAACAATGTTTTCTGTGCATTAACAAATCATTTGGTAATTTAAGCCTTACACACAAGGAAAACAACATCTGTTATTTGTGATTAACATTTCTAATTATTTATTTTGGTGTTGATGTCTTAATGCAATGACTTTATTTTCTATTTCATTAACAAAAAAGACCAAGGGAACAAAAAAGTAGAAAAAAATTTAAACTATTTTATGTGTATTCGAAATTTAGGAGATGCACCATCTTTAAGATAATTTTTATCTACAAGAAAACGTTTATAAGAGCAACTTTTGAAATGTTTTCAAATACTGTTTTGAAATAGTATATATCACTTTAAGGTTTTGTTTGGCATACTGCTAAAACAATTTTTAGATATTTGTAAGTCTAAGAACAACCCATAACAGTATCTACTATCAGTCACATTTTGGAAACAAATAACATGATTAGATATCTATACAGAGGAGGAGAATTGTTCATACAAATTATTCTAACTTTTCCTTATTTTAAAAAATTTAAATATTACTGTCTCTTTCTGGTTTACCTTTCTTTTAGCTTTTTTAGCTTATTTTCCTTTTTATTACATAACCTGGGCAAATATTCATTGTAGGAAGATAGAGAACCATTTAGAAGCAATATTATCAACAACAAATATTTTTTAAAACCTACAATTTTTATAATGGGCAAAAGTTGATAAGGCAAAAGCTTTCAAAAATTCAAATGAAATTTTAAAGTCATTCTGACAGGCGATAGATTTCAATGTTTTGAAAGTCGAAATACTCTAATAGGGAGATTTTCTCTTTGTATTTCCTTTCTTTCTTTTCTGGCCCCATTTTTTCCTAGCTCAATGTGGGATTTAGTGAGACTTTCAATACCTAATAGTTGACTTAAGGACTGATGCAGTGTTCTTTGATGAATAAATAAATAAATGATATTTTAGGCATGTGACCCACTGATTCAGAAAAGATGGAAGAGGAGTATTACACTGAGAAAACAGTAGAGTAATTATCCTACACTGAATACTGGGAAGTTAGAGGAGGTAGTGGTAAGGAAAAAGAAAAAATATGATGAGATACAGAACAAGCAATATTAAAGAAATGGCCCATGGCCAGGATGTGCAGAAGCTAAAGATCCTGTTGTTTATATTCAAAAGTCCACAAGAAGATGTGATATTCTTAGTGTCTAGGTCTTCTGTAAAATAGCAATTCCCATTCTGAGGAAAACTATGCTGTAAGATAGTTATTGCTTGTGCTCTGTGCAAATTCCAATGACATTTCGTGTGTGCAACATATGTGAAATTAACTTTTTATTTTGCATATCTAACTCTATTAAAAATGTCATTAAATAGTAAATATTTCAGAACTGTTTACTAATTTTTTTTTGCATGGCTAAAGCAAAATGTTAACCATGTAAAAAAAACTTTAAAGAAGTTGAAATTTAAAAGCAAATATGTTGAGAATCCATCTATCTTTATGTACAAATATCAAATATTTGAAAAGTAATATGGAACATAGCGAAGAAAATTGATATGGTTTGGCTGCTTCTCCACCCATATCTCATCTTGAATTCCCATTTGTTGTGGGAGGCACCCAGTGGGAGGTAATTACATCATGGGGGTGGGTCTTATGCTGTTCTCATGACACTGTTTATGATAGATGTTTACACAATAACAGTTCAAATAATCATATCTGTACTTTATAGAAAGAAGGTTCTAACTAGTGCAGAGAAATTACAGGAAAGCTAAAGAGAAGGACTACTCTTCATTTGCAAAGGAATGCAATTCAAAGATAAAAGTTGCTATATTCATGTCTGATTTCAATAAGTTTTGAAAAGCTTGTTAAAATTGAGGACATGACTGTTGAGGACATGAACGTTACACTGGGAATTTCTCCCTGCCCACAACTAAGCAATGAGAATTACAATATAAATGTTCAAATACATTATAACAATACAAAGTAAAACAACACAGCTTCATAAAAATAAACCTTTTCATGGACCATAAATGCTGGGAATGGAGAGGAGAGGCATTTGGGAAACACAGACACTTTTAGGGCAGCAGGAATCAAAACAACTTCATGAATGACAGAGAACTGCAGTAAGACTCACTACATGAATCAAGAAGGTTTAAAATGTTGGGAATGTTGCCTGAGCTATTGCTTATTTCAATTAGTGTGCTTGTGGTAGCAGGAGAAATCATTGCAGATGGAGCTCGGGTCAAGTCACCCCTTGGTTGTATAACTGGAACTGGAATATTACCAATATAACTGAGACAGGAACTTTTAGCCACTAATTGAATATCCGAGTCTGAAAAGTCATCCACAGGGAGTGCCCACCAAAGTCTTTAAAGAGGAAGGGTTAGTAGAAACATTGAGGAGAAAATTTCACAAGAAAATCTTTCCACAGAATTAGACCCTGCTGATTAAATTCAAGACCTCCTGAGAAACTAAGAAGGACATCAACAATTAACATCAATTGTGATACATTAGACTTGTAGAGCAACCTCAAAATGATTTTAAAATAAATTAAGTTCTGGAAACTATAAAATAAAGGAATAATGGTTCTGATGATAACCAAATATAATATTGATAGTTATCAATAAAAAGTGCACAAGCATCAGTTTACAATGCTGAGTCTAACACACAGAAATCATGTTGTTTTAACATAAACGTAGAACATGCAAAACTTCTGAAAGTTGGCTAGGTTGGGGAGAGGGCAAGATGAACAACTAGCCAGGTGTAACACTTGCCAAAAGATGGACGTGCTTTTATTGGATCTTCAGAGGGAAGGTACCTAGAGTGGACAGAGGGAAGATACAAACTGGGGTGAAGGGAGAGAAAGCTGGGAACCCTGGACAGGGCTATGGCACACTGGGACTCTGAACCACAGCAGCCCCAGGGGAATGGGTGAGTTGATTTGGCAAGGAACAATGTACTCTCACCATGAGCCTCTGGAACCCCAGCAAGAGAGGACCCCTTGACTACCACAGGCCCTCAAGCTGGTGGGGAGAGCTGCTTAGAACAGTGATAAGGACAGCAAGCCAGCTGGACGTGGAGCCCAGAAGGTTCAGTGTGGAAGCACTGGTACCGGAACATGACAAGGGACAGCCATCCCATCCCCCTAGGCTCTACTTCCTCCCATAGAGATTTTAGCCCTGGGGGATCTCTGGAGGGCAGTCTTGCCCATCAGATGAGGCTGGTTTGACTTGAGCACCCCTTGGTCTGCTGTCCTCTCCTGGAGCCCAAGCCTGCCCAAGCCTGCTTGCCAGGCAGTCTTGGGTGCCCTGGCAGCCCATACCATAGCTTCTGTGCCAGTGGACCATGCCTGACTGGTGGAAAGCTCCACTGAGGCAGCCCCTATAGCCATGAACCAGCCTGCCCACTTCCCTCCCCATACTGCAGCTTCCCAGGGGCTCACAACATCCCCACATTGCTTTGCTGGCATGTGTCTGCACAGGTGGATGAGTTTTGCTTTTCTTACCTGCCAGCACATAGGAGAGCAGTCTGCCTTCACCTTCTCATGACCACTGACATTGCAGATGAAGCCTTTGTGGTCAGAGAGCCAGCAAACCTCACCCTCACTAGTGCACAGTCCTTGTGCTAACACTGAGCAAAGAACAGTGGCCCTCTCCCAACCTGAGCAATCACTCCTGCTTGCCAGGTACAGAAAAGGCACCAGGACCTGTGCCCTCCAGTGTCACACCCCCAAGTCAATACTACCTCCAGTGAGACTGTGCACAATTCTCCATCGGGGGCCCCCTACCTTTCCCAGTTGCATTGCCTCTGCCACTGTGAGTGCCCACATGGAGGCAGGCACTTCACCACCTGTTAGCACTCTGCCACAACTGCCACACCTCAACTTCCTCCCATCACAGTGGAATTCAAACCTCTAGAGGCCAGAGAACAAAGTCAGGGTCCAATACAAGTCCCCCAGAGTTACAGCACACTGCCCAGGAGTTAAGAACTGAACGTTGGCCCCCTAAAATCTTCCAGAAATGAAGCCAGTCAGCCGAATCCACCTTATACCATCATCAAACTCTCAAGGTCATCAAATAGGATAAAAACAAAAACAAAAACAAAAAACCATCTAAAAGTAAGCAGCCTCAAAGATTGAAGGTAGATAAGCCCACATAGATGAGAAAGAGTCCGTGAAATAATGTTAGAAATGCAAAAACCCAAGTGCCTTTTTTCCTTCAAACAACAGGATTGCCTCTCTAGCAAGGGTTCTAAACTGGGTGGAGCTGGCTGAAATGACAGCAACGGAATTCAGAAAATGGATAGGAACGCAATTCACTGAGGTACAGGAATATTTTGTAACCCAATGTAAGGTAGCTAAAAATCGTAATAAAACAATGTAGGAGCAGACAGACAAAATAGACAGTATAGAAAAAAATGTAATTGACCTGATAGAGCTAAAAAACAGAAGAATTTCATAATTCAATTGCAAGTATTAATAGAATACACCAAGTAGAGAGAAAAATCTCAGCTAGAAAACTGGCTTTCTAATGTCAGACAAGATTAGAGAAAAAAAATAAGAAATGAACAAAAGATCATAGAAATATGGGTTTATGTATAGAGAATGAATCTATGACTGATTGGTGTACCTAAGACATGGGAAAATGAGACCAACCTCAAAAATATATTTCAGGATAACATCCATGAGAACTTTCTCAGACTAGCTAGAGATGCCAACATTCAAATTAAGAAAATGCAGAAAATCCCAGGATGATACTTTACAAGAAGGTCATCCCTAAGACATAGCGATCAGATTCTCCAAGGTTGAAATGAAAGAAAAAATGTTAAAGGCAGCTATAGAGAAAGAAGAGGTCACCCACAAAAAGAAGTTTATCAGACTAACAGTGAACGTCTCAGCTGACTCTACAAGCCAGAAGAGATTAGGGGGTCAATATTCAACACTCTTTAAAAAAATAAATTTCAACCCATAATTTCATATCTGGTCACACTAAGCTTCATAAGAAAAGGAGAAATAAAATCCTTTTCATACAAGCAAATGGTGAGGGAATTTGGTACCATCAGACCTCTCTTACTAGAGTACCCTCCTAAGACTGAACCAGGAAGAAATTGAATTCCTGAATAGACCAATAACAAGATCTGAAATTAACTCAGTAATAAATAACTTGCCAACCAAAAAGAAAAAAAAAAAAAAAAAAAGCCCAAGACCAAACGGATTCACAGCTGAATTCTACCAGATATATACAGAAGAGCTGGTACCATTCCTGCTGAAACTTTTCCCAAAAGTTGAAAAGGAGGGACTCCTCCCTAACTCATTCTGTGAGGCCAGCATCATCCTGATACCCATATCTGGCAGAGATACAGGAAAAGAAAAAGAGGCCAACATCCTTGATGAACATCAATGCAAAAGTTCTCAGCAAAATACTGGCAAATTGACTCCATCAGCACATCAAAAATCTTATCCACCACAATTAAGTAGGCTTCCTTCCCAGGATGCAAGGTCAGTTCAACATAGGCAAATCAATAAATGTGATTCATCACATAAAAAGAACTAAAGATGAAAATCACATTATCTCAATAGATGCAGAAAAGGCTTTAAATAAATTTCAACACTGCTTTATGATAAAAACTCTCAATAAACTAAGCATTGAAGGAGCATACCTCAAAATGGTAACAGCCATCTATGAAAAATCCACAGCTAAGTCATACTGAATGGGCAACAGCTGGAAGCATTCCTCTTGAAAACCAGCACAAGACAAGGATGCTCTCTGTCACTACTCCTATTCAACATAGTATTGGAAGATGTGGTCAGGGCAATCAGGAAAGATGAAATACAGGGCATCTAGATATGAATAGAGGAAGTCAAACTATCTGTTTACAGACAACATGATCCTATATATAGAAAAACATATAGTCTTAGCCCAAAAGCTTCTTAAGCTGATAAACAACTTTAGCAAAGTCTCAGGATGCAAAATCAATGTCCAAAAATCACTAGCATTCCTATACAACAACAACAGTCAAGCCAAGAGCCAAATCAGGAATGTACTCCCATTCACAATTGCCACAAAAAGAATAAAACACCTAGGAATACAGTTAAGTGGGGAGGTGAAATATCTCTACAAGGAGAACAATAAAACACTGCTTGAATAAATCAGAGATGATACCAATAAATCCAAAAACATTTCATGCTCAGGGATAGGAAAAAAATAATATTATAAAAATGACCATACTGCCCAAAGCAATTTATAGATTCAATGACATTCTTAATAAACTACCATTGAGATTCTTCACAGGACTAGATAAAACTATTTTAAAATTCATATGGAACAAAAATAGAGCCCAAATAGCCAAGGCAATCCTAAGCAAAAAGAAATTAGCTGGAGGCATACTGCTACCTGACCTCAAACTATACTACAGGGCTATAGTAATCAAAATAGCATGGTACTTGTTTAAAAATAGCAGACCCATAACAAATGGAAGAGAATAGAGAACCTAGAAATAAGACCACACACCTACAACTATCTGATATTCGACAAACGTGATAAAAACAAGCAATGGGGAAAGGATTCCCTACTGAATAAATGGTGCTGAGATAACTTACTAGCACTGTGAGGAAGATTCAAATTGGATCCCTTCCTTACTTCATATATAGTGAAATATTGGTATATCTTGAAGAACATATACCAATGATATTTGGGGCTGGGTAAGGAGTTTAAGAAGGGAAACTCGATATGACAAACATGCCAAGTTTCTCTTGTCAAAATTTAATTTTCATTTGAATATGAATTTTTAAATTAGATATTAACAAATCAAATCTAACAACTCTGTAACAGATATATGTTGACTGTATTATACATGATCAAGTAAATTTTATTCTGGGAATGTAAGATATAGGATTATATCAAAACTTTGATCAATGTAATCTATTAAATCAATAGCTTAACGGCTATAACCTGTACCTTTCAACAGATAATACAATTTAACATTCATTCATGATTAAGATAAACAACAAGCAAACAAAATTAAACAAAACTTCTAACTATAACAGAATAGCCAGGAACATCCTTAATTTTATAAAACAACATTAACATATCTATGGTAAAACTCACATTGCCATTAAAGTCAAGAAGAAGCTAAGGAAGCCCTTCTTCCCCTTTATGACATGGTATTAGAGATCAGCATTGTAGTAAGATATATAAACCGAAAAAGAAGAAATAAAATCTGTATTATTTAATGTGCGTATCTTCTATGCGAAATCAATACAAAGATAAACTACAAGAATCTAAGAAGAAAATTTTGTCATGATTGTTGGAAATATAATATTCAATAATTAATGGCTTTTTGATACACCAGCTATAAGAAATTTTTAGAATCACATAAAATGTATTTCATTCTTAAATACCAAAAATTCCATATAAAACATTAACAGATTTTCAATACCTTTTGTTTTTTTTTTTAAGGACAGAAAAGGTGACCTGAATAAATAGAGCAAACTAGTGCATTTGGGAATTTGAATACTATGTAAAAATATCGTTTTTAATGATAAAAATATCACTAAAAGCTTAGGAAGATCCAAGGCAATTGAGAAAAAAAAAACACAAGATAGGGAATTGACATGATCAGATTTTAACATATACTAATATTATGGAGAACAGTGTAATATAGTAACTGAATAGCTTAGCTTCATAATGTATTTTAAAACATTTGTTTCTAGTTTTTTTTTTCCAAATATACTTTGAAACTTGTTGTTTTCCTTGCTTCTCACTGAAAACCTCTTACACTGTGATAGTTTATCTAATTATGTGCTTGCTTGGAAATTCCAGGGGCTAATATTGAAGTGAATCAGTTTTGGTGGCAGAGCTGTGAATTCCTCCCCATCCAGAGATTATCAAGGAAGTTAATTTACAACCGGCCACTATCAAGATGGCACCATCCCACACTTCATATGAACAATAGCTCTACATAGCCATTGGAACAAGACACATAGAATCCACACCCTGCACTGCTCCTGGTTTCTCATACCAAGTTTCCTTTCTCAAACCCTTTACCCAGCCCCAAATATGGAATGTTCTTTCAGAGGCATGAGCCTGTCCGTTTCTCAACTGCTAGCACTTGAATAAAGCTGCTTCCCTTTCACCACACCTCACTCTGGTAGTCTAAGGGAGGAGACCACCTCTTGTATTGTCTTATGGCCAATTTTGCCTCCAAATAAATAAGTAAAAACTAAAAGGCAGAAATGAAATCCACAGACAGGCAGACAGCCCGGCACCACACCCTGGGCCTGGTTACATTATCTATAGATTCCAGACATCATATGGAGCAGCATTGTGAAAATCCCTGTCCCGTTCTGTTCCGTTCTGATTACTGGTGCATGCAGCCCCCAGTTGTGTACCCCCTGCTAGGTCAATTGATCACGACCCTCTCACATGGACCCCCTTAGAGTTGTGAGCCCTTAAAAGGGACAGGAATTGCTCACTCAGAGAGCTCGGTTTTGGAGACCTGAGTCTTGCTGAAGCTCCCAGCTGAATAAAGCCCTTCCTTCTTTAACTCGGTGTCTGAGGGGTTTTGTCTGTGGCTTGTCCTGCTACATGACTTTATAGCATCAAGCAGCTGAACTTGGGTTAATTACAAATTTGGTGCCCTGTGTGAGAAGGTGCGTGTTTCAAGTGACCTTTTGTCTGTCTGGTTTCCAATGAGTGGAGTAATTAGCCATGCAGTGCACTAGGGCTTACTTACCTGTTCACACTACTGGACAAAACAATGTCTACTTATAAAGGCTAGCTGCTTGTGGTCAGCTGACTCCACAGCTAGGAACTCTAGGGGCCTCACAGCAGCTGCTGAGGATGCTTTTGCCTTGGAAAATTCCCCATTTGTTCACCCCTCACCCCGCCCCCCTCCCATGGCATCAACTGTCTGCAATGCTTTGTTGGTGTAAGGAAAGCAACATATGGGAAGGTGATGGGCTTCAAGAACTTTGTAAGTCAACTGAAGTGCATCCAGAAATCCTCTGACTCTGCCATGTGGACTCTCTAGCCATCTAGACCTAGTATAGGTCATTTGTGGTGCTGTATGAACCTAACACAGGTCATTCCATGGTGCCTACTGGGTTTGAGATATGATTGAAGAACTTCTCTCCAGTCTCCTCTCTTTGGGGATTCGTTCAGAATAGTCTGTCTGCAATAAGATCCCTCTGTGTCAGTGTTTATGTTTAATGTCCCCCCAACCCGTGCCCCCCGCCCCCCTGTCTCTGAGGGTGTTCAGCAGTTTCCAATCTAGTCTATCTATAGCAGGGTCCCACTAACTAAAAAGATCAGGTCCATCTGGTTGTCAGAAGGCAGCAAGATAGAGCATTCCCCTCTTTCAGGAAATAGGCGGAATTTATTTTCCTGGGCCACTGATTTTGCCACTCTCTCCGATAATGAATTCTAGGCTAAAAAATATACAAAATTTTAGATATTCATATTGAGACTTATGGGGAAAGGAAGCTTGTGAACTTTTCTAGACGAGCCTGCCACCCTGCTGATTGAGTTCTGTGCTGCTCATGTGAAAATAATATCAATAGTACCTGGGTTCAGTCCTCACATAATCCTCACTCTAACCTGTTTGCTTTTTTGGTCTGCCTTGGTTGTTATCACTCTATTTGTTATGGTTGGTGGGCCAGGAGGACTTGGACTCAGTGAAAAGCTCAAGAGATAGAGAAAGCTATCCAGACTGTTACTAGCCACTGGCCCACATGAGGAACTCTTTCCTTGACATTGCTGGCTGTCATGGCTGTGTGGAGAGACTTATGTGAGCATGCCTGCTGGGACTGGGAGTGACATTATCCCCAGCCCAAGGAAGCTCATCTTACCCCTGGACCTTTGATCATGTGACATGCTCTATATAGACATAAAATTGGTGGCAGGGTTTCTATTCCACATGACATTCCCCTGGGGCACATCTTGGCTAATTGGAGAGCCTATAGCTATGAGCCCATGTCTAAAAAGAAAATGATTTCTTATTGTAATACTGTTTGGCATCTGTACAAATTGGATGATGATAAAATTTGTCATGTGAATGGAATCACCCAATATTATAAACTATCACTGCTGGAATTGTTCTGTCAGAGGGTTTGGAAAGTGGGCAAAAGTGTGCTCTATGTTCAGGCTTTTATCTTACTGCCTAACTAGGACTCAGGTTAAGGGGAAAACTGACTGCTGACTGAACAAAGCAATGAAAAACAAAGCTTTTCTCAAACCTGGTCGTAGAACCCAGGAAGAAAAAGACAATGAGGAAACAAGCCTCCTAAATGTTCTGAACCTGCCCCTCTGGCTGCTTTCCCAGTTGCTGTTCTGGCTGCTACTCTAGCTGCTTCCCTAGGGGCTTCTCTGGCCATTGCTTCAGCCTCACAACATTTGATGACATGGCTCTGGCCACTGCTCTACCAGTTCCCCTGGCAGTAGCTCTAGCAGTTCTGGCAGTGGCCCTGCTGGTTGTGGCTGCTGTTCCAGCTACTCTTACCATTGCCCCAGTAAGCCTTTCAATGTCTGCACTGACTGCTTGGCCCAAGACGCCTTGGCACTACCACACAGGGACCTAGTACCAATCACTGTGCCAGACCAAGCTACCTTGGTGCTGCAATACAAGGCTCTAGACCCAGAAGGGGTAGCGACAGCCCCACTCCAAGACAATGAGGTAATTGAAATGACATCCCCCCCCAAGAACCAACAGGGCATCCAATTTGGCCAGAATAGCACTAGAAATGGAATAGGGCAATATCCATTCATGAACCCATATGGCTTCAAATATCCTGGGACCCAAGGTGGCACTGTGCATTAAGACTAAATGTTATGTATACACACACATATATACACACACACACATATGCACATGTATATGCACACACATATGGACATATATATACACACACACACACATACACAACCCGATTATTCTCATGATATAATCCAAGCCATGCATGCATTGGAGACCCATGTTTCTGCTGTAGATGCCCTCTCCCAGGACCCTGTAGCCACTCTTAATACATAGACTTTTATATACAGCATGATTGCTATTCTGTTCATTGACCTCTTCAGCTGCTATGAACTTTATTGCTATTGTATGCTTTGAATGGGGATGCAAGATAGATTTTCTCAAAGTTCCTAGGTTCTCACACGTTAATACTCCAGCAAGTTCGTGTAAGTTTGGGACCTAGGAATTATTTCCTACTTCAAATGTACATATTCCTTTCTGGTGTCCCCTAACTGTGCCCCTTTTCAGCAGGAAGTAGCCAGATTGACTGTGTTGCCCACTCTCCATAGAAATTGAATGGAATTTGACAGTGGGGAGTTATAAACAAGTAGTTTAGCTTCAAAATGCATTTAAATGTTTTTTTCCTTCTTTCATAGTCTTATAGCCTCGAAATACACTTTGAAACTGTTTGTTTTCCTCTCTTCCCACTGGATACTCCTTGCACTGTGCCAGTTTATCTAGAATTGTGCTTGCCTATAAATTCCAAGGGCTATACATGAAATGAGCCAGGCACAGAGACTCAGCTGTAGGATCCTCCCCGTCTAGAGATTACCTCAAGGCAGTTAAAGTACAACCCTGCTGGCCAGGCACGGTGGCTCACACCTGTATCCCAGCACTTTAGGAGGCTGAGGTGGGCAGATCATGAGGTCAGGAGTTCAAAACCAGCCTGACCAACACAGTGAAACCCTGTCTCTACTAAAACTACAAAATTAGCCAGGCCATGGTGGTGAGTGCCTATAATCCCAGCTACTCAGGAGGCTGAGGCAGGAGAATCGCTTGAACCTGGGAGGCAAAGGTTGCAGTGAGCCGAGATCACACCATTGCACTCCAGCCTGGGTGACAGAGTGAGACTCGGTTTAGAGGAGGAGAAAGGAGGAGGAGGAGGAGAAAGAGGAGGAGAAGAAGGAGGAGAAGGAGGGGAGAGAAGGAAGATAAAGAGGGGGAGAAAGAGGGGGAGAAAGAGGGGGAGAAAGAGGAGGAGAAAGAGGAGGAGAAAGAGGAGGAGGAGGAGAAGGAGAAAGAGGAGGAGGAAGAGGAGGAGGAGTAGAAGAAGGAGAAAGAGTAGGAGGAAAAGGAGGAGGAGGAAGAGGAGAAGGAGGAGAAGGAGGAGGAGAAAGAGAACCCTGCTACTGTTGAGATGGCAGTAGCTTGCACCTCAGGTGGACAATAACTCAAGGTAGCCATTGGAACAAGACAAACAAGACACATAGACCCTGTACTCTGCACTACTCCCTCATATTTTTCATACCAAGTTTCCTTTCTTCAGCCCCTTATATTCAGCTCCAAATATGAAATGGTCTTTCAGATGCATGAGCCTTGCCATTTCCCAAGTAGTAGCACTTGAATAAAGTTGCTTCTTTTTCATCACACCTTGTTTCTCAGGTTCTGTCCTCTCAGTGGCAAGCAGCAGAACTTGAGTTGGTTATCATACATTTAAATCCATCAATAGGCATAGATCAAGGGAAAATGTTGCAGAATGTTGAGTATATAGGGAGCATGAATGACACCATGGCATATGATAGGAGACACATTGAAAGACATGGAGGGCCAGGCGTGGTGGCTCAAGCCTGTAATCCCAGCACTTTTTGGGAGGCTGAGGTGAGTGGATCATGAGGTCAGGAGATCAAGACCACCTGGCCAACATGACAAAACCCCATCTCTACTAAAATACAAAAATTAGCTGGATGTGGTGGCACTTGCCTGTAAGTCCCAGCTACTCTGGAGACTGAGGCAGGGGAATCACTTGAACTTGGGAGGCAGAGATTGCAGTGAGCTGAGATCGCGCCACTGCACTCCAGCCTGGCAACAGAGTGAGATTCTGTCTAAAAAAAAAAAAAAAAAAAAAAAAAAAAAAAAAAACCAAAAAAAAAAAAATCACCACCAACAACAAAAAGATATGGAGAAAGGCTGAGCTGTTAAACAGACTGTGTTAATTCAACTGTATTTTTTCTTACATACAGAATGAAGACAAGAACATATGTATTTGCAAGTGCTTCGTGGGGGCTGGGGAATGATGAAGGCTAAATTCTCACTTCCTGTTTTAAGAAATAAAAAGATCTTGCATTGAAGTGACTAAAAGCAAGAATATTTCTCAAGTGACATTTTTTTAAAACTGAAAATATTTGCCTTTAAATGTAAAAATCTGGGATAAGATGGAATGAAGGTGGGCTCTGTTTTATTATAATCTTACTTCAGTTTTCCATATAATATGCATGGGTCACTTTCTTGAATATGAATATTAAATTTTTTTTAAAAGTTAGATTTTTGTCTTTTGAAATTTCAAACTGGCATCTGGAGTTTCCTATAAACATTTACAAAAAATTACTATACATTGTGATGTTTACAACACTTGCAGCACTGCGTACATAATAGACATTTCATTAACTATGCCTGATAAACCTGAACTTTTATCAGGGCATTGAAAATCTAGCAAGTTCATCCAGAATTATAAATGTAAAATCAGAGGTTAATAATTGCTAAAACTTTTAAGGATAATGACTACATATTGGGTCATAAAGTCAAAATCATGTGTTACTATTAATTCAGAGACAATAGAGGGGTTGAGAAACCATAGTATGTGGGCAATATCTATCCTCCTTGTTTTCATATGGTCTACAAGCTAAAAATGGCTCTTACGTCTCTAAATGACTATACAGGTGCTTAATGTTCTCAATCTTGCCTTTTTGGCCCACAAAGCATAAAAATATTTTCATTCTGGCCCTTCAGAGAAAAATTTTGCCAACCTCCTGTCTATAGAATAAAGCATACATAAATTTGGTCAATTTTGAGAAAAAAAAACCCTCAAATTGCTTGTTTAGCTAAATTTCCAAGTGTTTTCAATAGTGCAATTAATTAAAAATAGCTGATCCAGGTGTTCCAAGCAAGCACAGTCTCTAATTTGTCCCCCAGTGCCTGAACTAAGAAACTCTGCTATATAAACTATGTTAAAAAATGGATAAGTTCCAGCTTTGGAATGTACCAGCAAATATATTTTAGACAGGGCCTATACAGATTTCTCCAGAAGCAAGGTACACATCTGTTCTCTCACTTGATACAAAGTCTATATACTTGGCAGTTTCTGATGATCACTCTGCTAATGCATATGTCATAATTCTTGACTTCAGAAAGCTTATTCTTTTTTACTTGGGACATATCAATAGTCCAGATAATCCCTTTATAGACACTACACTTAGGTGGCTGTATAATTGGTTAATGGATAATACCCAAAGAATTATCTGTATAAAAATTCCAGCTTACAGAATGTAATACACATTCAGCTTCAATTCTATTGTACAAATTTGTAGAAGTAGAATTTGTATATGATTTGATACATCCACAAACCAAAGGTGAAGAATATGATGTAGAACCACATTGTTCAATAGGTAGCTACTTGCCAAGTACAGCTGTTTAAACTTAAATTCATTTTCTTAGTTGCAACAACTACATTTCAAGTATCAGTAGCCACAGATGTCTAGTGGCTACCATTTTGGACAGCAAAGACATAGAACATTTTCATCATTATACAAATTTCTGTTAGATGGAGCAGATACACAAGATAAAGTGAAATTCAAACCAAAATCATGTCTGGAAATGGTGAAAAAAAAAACCTCAATAGAATAGATACTTGTTTAATCTGACTGGTAATATACATCTCACTCTGGGTATGAGGTAGTGAGTTTTAAGTGCATTTGAGTATTTGTGGTACATATCCTAGTAGAGATATCCAATAAACAAGTGAAAATATAATCTGAAACTCAAATGTCTTTTTTTTTTCAAATAGAGAAAAAAGTATTTAGTGGTTATTAACTTCTGGGTTTTAGTTGAATCTGTGATAAAGTTAATGGATAGGCCTTTGAGAGACACTGCCTCAGTCACTAATAACTGCTAACAATAGAAACCACTGTAGCTAATTCATGTAGCTGAAAGCATATTTGTGACTTCTAGAGATTCAGGCTTAGAGGCTATGCAATGAAAAGTCTCCCAACGATATCATAGAAATGTACCAGGAAAGACTCAGATATGCAACAGGCATCATTGGTGCTTGTCCCCACCCATGACCCTCACTGTGTTGTGCCTGTAGGCGACATACCTCCACCTTCATCCTCACCCACTTTTGTTCCTCCTTTCCCAAGTCTCAGGTGAACTTGATTGGCAGAACCTAATTTCCACTCCTACACTCTATTAGCTATAAAAAAAAAAAAAAAAAGTCAAAACAGTAAGTTTTCCAACTTCTCCCTTAGGGTTGCACAACTCAAATTTATAAGATGTCCTAAAACATAGACATTATTTCCAAAAATTCCAAAATTTGCTAGAAATGTTGACAAAAATTCATAATATGTATGTCTGCATGAATATGCTTGATAAAGAATAAAAAACTAAGATACCAAAAATATTCAGCATGAACAATGCTGTGAAAGCCAGCAAACATCTGTATGAATGATGATGACATTGACAACTTGGGATTTTTTAAAATTTTACTTTAAGTTCTGGTATACATGTGCAGAACATGCAGGTTTGTTGCATGGGTATACATGTGCCATGTGGTTTGCTCCACCTATCAACCTGTCACGTAAGTTTTAAGTTCCACATACATTAAGTATTTGTCCTAATGCTCTCCCTGCCCTTGGCCCCCACACCCCAATAGGCCCCATTGTGTGATGTTCTCCTCTGTGTCCATGTGTTCTCATTGTTCAACTTCCACTTATGAGTGAGAACATGCGGTGTTTGGTTTTCTATTCCTGTGTTAGTTTGCTGAGAATTATGGCTTCCAGCTTCATCTATGTCCTTGCAAAGAAGATGAACTCATTCTTTTCTATGACTGCATAGTATTCGATGGTGTATATGGAATGGTACCACATTTTCTTTATCAAGTCTATCATTGATGGGCATTTAGGTTGGTTCCAAGTCTTTGCTATTATAAATTGTGCTACAATAAACATATGTGCATGTGTCTTTAGAGTAGAATGATTTATAATACTTTGAGTATATACCCAGTAATGAGATTGCTGGGTAAAATGGTATTTCTGGTTCTAGATCCTTGAGGAATCACCACAGTGTCTTCCACAATGGTTGAACTAATTTCAACCATTAGTTCACCCCACCAACAGTGTACAAGTGTTCCCACCAACAGTGTACAAGTGTTCCTGTGAAACCCTGTCTCTACTAAAAAAATACAAAAAAAAAAATTAGCCATGTGTTGTGGCAGGCACCTGTAGCCCCAGCTACTCCAGCTACTCGGGAGGCTGAGGCAGGAGAATGGCGTGAACCCAGGAGGTGGAGCTTTCAGTGAGCCGAGATTGTGCCACTGCACTTCAGCCTGGGCAACAGAGAGCAATACTCTGTCACCAAAAAAAAAAAAAAAAAAAAAAAAAAGTGTTCCTATTTCTCCCCACATCCTCTCCAGCATCTGTTGTTTCCTCACTTTTTAATGATCACCATTCTAACTGGAGTGAGATGGTATCTCATTGTGGTTTTGATTTATCATTTCTCTAATGACCAGTGATGAGCTTTTTTTTTTCCATATGTTTGTTGGCTCCATAAATGTTTTCTTAGTCATGTAGTTGTTTTCATTTTTATTTCTCATATACTTATGTTATTTTTATCTCATTTTCTTGGTCTAGTGTGTTGACTTTAGTTGCAGTTTTGGTTTAATTCCTAGCTTTATTATTCAACCACGGATTAGTTGACAGGCTATTCATTCAGTCAATGAACAGTTATTTACTGCCCATCATGTGTCAGGCATTTTGTTTGGTTCTGTAAATATAGTGAGCACCGTAGTCATGGTCCCTGTCTTCACAAAGTTTAAATCTCTAAAAGTAAAAATTAAACTCCACACTTAAAATTATACTGAGAGTTAATAAATCAATGCATCTACAAGGTTAGCACAGAGGTGAGTGGCTGATTTATTTACTCACTGATGAATTTATTTAACCCATTGCAACCATTCTTTCCTTATGCTTATGATGTTATCTTGGCAATTACTTTTGAACTAGGCTGGTTCAAGTTCCTGGAGTTCTGTTTCCGAATCCCAGATTGTTCTAACTCCTGTGGATAAATACAGTTGGTCCCTTGTATCTACATGTTCTGTATCTGCAGATTTAACCAACCCTGGATCAAAAATATTCAATAAACAACTTTTAAAAATATATAGTATATTAACTATGTAGTATTTACATTGCATTAGATATTCTAGAGATTTTCCTTATGCTAGATGCATAATTTAGTGATTAAAGCATATAAGAGGATGTGTGTAGGTTGTATGCAAATGCTACTCTATTTTATATCAGGGACTTCAGCATCAGCGGATTTTGGTCCACAAGAGGTCCAGGAACCAATTCTCTGAGGATATCAAGAGACAGTTGCATTCCTGGCAAGCTACCTAACATTCTGTTTTTGGTGTTCCTGTGATACTATATCTCCTCCCCTCTGGTGCATTTGTTCTTTATCCCTTAACAAACTTCTTTGAAGGACTAGTAGTTCTTCCTCTTGCCTAACAATAAAATATTTAGAATTATTTTCACCTTCCGATGGCCTAAATGCTCCCAGTTTTTTTCTGTTGAGTCTTATGAGGGCCGCCATAGGCTCTTGGCACCCTAAGTTTACTGAAAATTTACTGACATAAAAGCAGGTTGACGGAAGAAAAGGCATACAGATTATGTAATATGTATACATGTGAGCCTTCAGAAGGAAGTAACAGAAGCTTATTATACCACCTTGAGGTTACAGAAAGAAGGAGGGCTTGTGATGGTATAATTTTAGAAAACCCTAATGACTCCTCCAAATGATTCCTAGATCTGCTAAATGTGACTGTATTTGGAGATAGGGCCCTTAAAGGGGCAATTAAATTAAAATGAGGCAAGTAGCGTGGGCTCTAATTTAATATTATCTCCTGAGGGCTTAGGTGGATCGCTAGATGCTGATGAGAACCCAGCACCAGCTGCTGTTCCAAGTTCTTAACACCACTGCAAGAAAGAATTCAGGGACAAGTCAGAATAAAGCAAACGGCAAGAAACTTTCATTGCAAAGCCAAAGGTGAAGAGCAGGAGCATGGGCATACTCAGGAGAGTGAGTTGCAAATAGAGTTTGGTTTTCTAGTTTTATGGGCTCTTCTAATTAGGGTGTGGAATAATCATGAGGTTTTCTAGGAAAAAAGGTAGAGATTTCTTAAAATTGAGGTGCCACCCATTTTTATATTAAATACAGACATGCTCAGATCCGTCATGACGCTGGTTGGTGTGTGATTTAGTTTGGCAAGGAGCATTTGATTAGGTCTGGGGTAGGGAATGTGTCAAATCCAACACTACGTTGGACCTAGATGGTTTTAAACCAGCTTAACCCAGATCTTGTTGGTTACGGTCTTACCAGCCCAGGCTTGTCCTTGTTTTTATAGCTAATTTTAACAGTTCCTTCCTTACTATGTGAAATGGCTGTTTGATATTTTCCTACTCCTGTGACCATTCAGTATTCCTATTTTTTGGTTATTTTTTTTTAATTAGGGAGCGGCATAATCACTAGGTACTCCAGGAAAAGGAGATTTTAGAGACCCCCAGTTACTGATCCCTTTCTCTCTTACTTTAGTTTGCCTGGAAGAGGCAGAGACATGTCACTGTGACCAGGGGTTTGGCCATCTTATCTGTCTTAGTTTGGATTTTCTCTTATCTTGTAGTTTCTTTGCTTAGTTTTTAACTGTTTAGGTTTTTCTACCTGCCTACAACTGACCACCCAAGTACTACTCTTGTCTCAATGTGACTGGCCATATAAAGAAGACATCTGAACCCAGAGAGACTCCAATATACATACTAATGGAGAAAAAAATCATGTGAAGACACAGCAAGCAGGCAGCTATCAGCAAGCCAAGGAGAGAGGCTTCAGAAGAAACCAAACCTCCTGATACTTTGATTTTGAACTTCTCACCTCCCCAAGTGTAAGAAAATAAATTTCTCTTATTTAAGTCACACATTCTGTGGTATTTGGTTATGGCTGTTCAAGTGAGCTAAAGCACTGTAAATGAAGCAGAAAATATATGTTTTGCCCATGATCAACCAACTTAGGGAGAAGCGGGGAACATGACTCAAACATAGATCTGTTTAATCTATGTAAATGCTCTTTCCCGTTTCACCATGTTGGCTCACAAAAACAGCAGCGATAATATCTTCAGGTTATTATGAGTAACATTTTGTCGATGGAAGTTTTTATATATTCTCAAAGGAGAGCATAACATTTTCTCTACAGAATTTTGTAAGTCAAGGTTGAGTAAGGGTGGAGGAATTGACAAAATGGCCCACGTTTTGGGGCTCATTCGTCTATGGTTCAATGTTTTCTTCTAATATCTACTGGACACAGACTATTTTCTTTAATTTTCCAACTGAGGGGATTATTTGTTAGTGAATAAAGGGAGGAACTAATTTTTAAATATTATTAGTTTCTCTCTGTATTTCACTAGAAGGCAGAGAGCAGAACCAATATCATTTCTGTGATCTGTGCCCCATGTTTCACCTGCAAGTTTTCAGACACTATAAGCAGACAATCCACCATGTAAAGCTGGAAACTGATTACCAATAAGCAACTTTTTATTGTCACTCATCTTACCTTTACTATGTAAGAAAAAGTCAACTCTGATTTCACTTATTTTTAATGTTTCTTGGGATTATAGAAAAGTCCTTGAGCCTTGTCTATTTTTGTGGGAGTCAGCATTTTCACAAACATGATTCACATAGGGTAGAATCACTTTCAAGGAGTGTGACATTCTGAGTCCACAGTCTCATAACGCTAAGGTGAAGAAAAAGAGTAAAAGATCTCATATCTATAATGAATTTCAAAAGGCAAATTCTAAATAACTCAGACATTTTACCAAGTTATTGCATAAGTTTACATTTGCAGTTTGAATTCATAATCAAAATAATGAAGGTGAAACCTTCTATTAGAAAATGATACATTCTTTAGATTGAGACACTGAACTGTAACCAACTACAAAAACAGAATGTCCTAATGAAGCTAAAGTTGTAAGATTAATTGCTCCCTTATATTCACTTTTAATGAAGAATAACAATTGACTTGACAAACTAATTATTATAATATCCTGGGTCTACAGTATGTAATAAGAGTTATAATGTACCAGTCAATCAAAATCGTTCATTTCTGTTATTGGGCTTGAAATCCTCAACTTTGTTTTTCTTGTTAACTAAATGACATATGAAAATTACTAGAAGGTGTTATTCTCAAGAGAGAATAGAAGCATTAAATATTCTGCACATAGTTCTATTGCAATTGATGTTGTAAAATGGTTTTGGGTGCATTGAACATGCATTCTTTCCAACTTTATAATTATATTAGCATGAGGCATATTGAAACGGAAATTTCGATAAGATGCAATAAATCTTAGTGCATTCTTAATGTTAGATCGTATGGGCTTTTATAGACTCAAGGGAGATTAGATAAAATTTAAAACATAAACCTCTAATAAAATGTATGTTGGAGGATATGATGATACATAGAAATCATTGCTGATGTTGCTGGATGATTTTCACACAAATTTTTAGCAGCTCTCGGCTTTCACTTTAAAAAGTAGACAAGGTATATTTTCTAAGGAATTTATTTTTTTAAGCGCTTATATTTATAATTTATAACCTAAATGCGTATAATTCTTCTTTCCATTGCAATTCCAACTTTCTGATGCAGAAACATGACTGGGCAAATACAACACCTTCACATTTATTTTTCAAAGCTCCTGCCATCAAAACACAGAGGAAGCTACAATAGAAAGGAATATGAAGGAAACAGTCCAGGAGTCCAGCATCTAAAGAAGATGGAAATGCAAAAGCCTGTTTAGTAATACAATGTGAATGAGAATTCAAGAAAGATTTTCTAGATGTCAACAAGGTATTACTGTAATAGAGTGCTGATGTATTCCCAAGAGATATCTTCACATCATATCTGATGGGAAGAAGTAGAAATTTTGTATATCTTCTCACCTAAAATACCATCAATTTTAAGTTACCACTACCAATTTTACTAACTCAGCACTTTCTAATCAATTGAAAATGTTATTTAAAAAGCATTTTATTTTTGCATCTTTGCTTTCAATGTTTATTTTAGATGCCAGGGTATACATGCTTGCAAATTAGTTACAAAGGTAATATTGTGTGATGCTAAGTTTTGGAGTATAATTAAACTTGTCACCCAGGGAATAAGCATCATAACTAATAGGTAGTTTTTCAATGCTTGGCTCCTTTCTCCCTTCCCTGTCCAGTGTCTACTGCTCCCAACTTTATATCCATGAGCACTCAATGTTTACCTCCTACATTTTTTTTGAGACAGGGTCTTGCTCTATTGCCCATACTGGAGTACAGTGATGCAATCACAGCTCACTGCAGCCTTGACCTCCCAGGCTGAAGTGATCCTCCCACCTCAGCCTCCTGAGTAGCTGGGACTACAAGCAGGTGCCACCACGCCTTGCTAATTACATATATATTTTTTATATATATGTATTTTTATATATGTTTATATATATATATTTTTTAAGAGACAAGGTTTCACCATGTTGCCCAGGCTGGTCTTGAACTCCTGAGCTCAAGAGATCCACCTGCTTAGGCCTCCCAAAGTGCTAGGGTTACAGGTGTGAGCCACCATGCTCAGCCTAGCTCCCACTAATAAGTACTTACATGCAAAATTTGGTTTTCTGTTTGTGCTTTTGTTTGATTAGGATAATGGTTTCCAGCTGCATCCATGTTGCTTCATAGGACATGATTTTGTTCTTTATCACGGCTGCATAGTATTCTGCAGTGTATACATATCACGTTTTCTTTATCCAATCCACCACTGATGGGCAACTGGGTTGATTCTCCATCTTTGCTATTGTGAATAGTGCTCTAATGAACATATGGGTGTATATTTCTTTTGGGAGAACAATTTTTCCTTTAGTTATATACCCAATAATGTGATTGCTGGATTAAATACTAGTTCAAATCTTAATTCTTTGAGAAATCTCCAAATTACTCTCTGCAGTGGCTGAGCTAATTTATATTCCCACCAACAGTCTATAAGTATTTCCTTTTCTCCACATCTCCAGCAACATCTGTTATTCTTTGACTTTTTAACAAAAGTCTGACTGTTGAGATGGTATCTCATTGAGTTGCATTGCTCTCATAATTAGTGATCTTGAGCATTTTTTATGTATTTTTTGGCTGCTTATATGTTTTTGAGAAGTGTCTGTTTTTGTACATATTTTGGCAAATATATTTGTTGCATACCACTCTTGAACATATATAAAAAGGAAATGGAAGAAAAACTAAGTAGTCAAGTGATTCCTAAAATTTCTTCCCAATTCAAGTTTTTTGAAACATAGTTTGACTTGAAGTAAGAAATTTTTATAATTGCTGTGCATTATTGTCCTTTAGGACATAAAGATAGTTGGTAATGCAGCATTCTTAAAACAATGCTTACTATTGTGTTTGTGTTTACATTGCTGGCATTTTTTTGGTACGTTGGTGCCGTTTCTTTCTTCTAAGAGATGTCAACAGAAAGTAATCAGACAACAAACCTCCTATAGGTTTCTGAATTGTATGTGTGGGAGTGTGTGTGTTTGACTGAAACATGGAAGGGTTCCATTTTTCTGCTCAGATAACCAGAAATAACCAAGTTTGTGCACATACGAGGAAAAAGTACATCATGTCCGTGACCAGACCAAGAGTAAGTATAATATGTAATCATGTAGTAAGACATAGGCCAATTTTAGATATATTAAAATATTAAAAGCAATGTCATTTAAACTTGAAAAAATATAAATTCCATCAGGGTTATTCCATATGAGTTTAATACTTCTAAAAACATATCCTTATTCTATAAACAACTAATAGATTTAACTTTACTTACTACTGAAATTTCTGCTCAAAATAAAGAAATGAGAAGATAGGCTCTTTCTTGGGTACCACATAAAATGTCATTTCCTACAGCTTGTGGAGTTGAAGTCATTCTTCTATATACAAAGGAAATGATTACTTTTTCAAAATAGGGCTTTTTTAGTTGGATCTCAAAATTTAATATAGTATCTGAAATTGATCCAATCATTTATTGTTTATATATGTATATTTAATAAAGCAATCTTAAAATATTAACAAGAATAATGCATTAGTTTGATTCTGATCATGTTCCACTAACATCGTCTCACTAAGCTGCTGTTAAATATGCACTAGCTATGAATAAATAAGAAAACATCCCAGGCCAAATCTTGGATATTATTGTTTTCAACTTTTCTCTGTTTTTGGCCTTTTGGTATACCTTAAAGGAAGTAACAATCATTTTGCAGTACAAATCTTATTCCAAAGTCTTTGCTCCACTAAACAAAGATAATTGCTTTGGTCCTGCTCTTGATTCAGACGTTTTTGCTGATCAAGACTACATGAAGTCTATTTTCCATGTGCTCTCTTATGATACTTCATCCTTTACCCATCCATGTTTTTCTATACGTCGCTGGTTACTCTATATTTTCTCTAATGAGTTAGTCAACTGAGTCCCTTCCACTCAGTGTCTCTTTTTCTCTCTCTCTAGAAGTGTGTGTACTACTCTAATATTTCCTGATTGTTTTTTACCCAAACTTTGCTCATATATGAATAGATTATTAATCAACAAACCTATACTTAACATTACTAATAACGTAGCAGACAGTAGGAGGAAAACTTTCATTTATGCTTTTGTATTTTTATTTACTTGCTTTTATATTTTTCAATCTGTATGTCTTTAAAGGAATCATTCAAAACCATTTTTCTGGGCAGGCATGGTGGCACACACCTGTAACCCCAGCTCTCTGGGAGGCAGAGGAGGGTGAATCACCTGAGGTCAGGAGTTCGAGACCAGCCTGACTAACACGATGAAACCCCATCTCTACTAAATACAAACAATTAGCCAGGGGTGGTGGTGGGGGCCTGTAATCCCAGCTACTTGAGTGGCTGAGGTGGGAGAATTGCTTTAACCCGGGGGGCAGAAGTTGCAGTGAGCCGAGATTGAGCCATTGCACTCCAGCCTGGGCAACAAGAGCGAAACTTCATCTCAAAAAAAAAAAAAAAAAAAGAAAAGAAAAGAAAAAGAAAGCCATTATTTGCATTATTTGGAGGGTAAATGTAGTTAAAACTAGATAAGATAGTCTAGAAATCCTTTTAAGATATATAAGTTGTGGTATCCCAATAACACTAAAAAACTAATTAGAGTCTCTGAAACAGTTGTAGATCTTTCTTCTTTAATCAGAATTCCTCTCATCAGGGCCATCTGACATAACTACGGGGGCTTTCAGTGTCAAGTCTTCTATTAATGATATACGAACCTTAACTTTTAAAAATACACATAGGTATAGAGATATTGATATTGTATATTCTGTCCACATTTCAGTGGACATTCATAGTCTCTAGAATGCACTGACTCCACGTGGAGAGCACTGCTCTAATGTAAGCTTCTTGGTCTTGTCACAAGGTCAGTGATGTGAATGTTTATATCTTTCTTCAATTCTTCCGGGTTGATTGACCTCTGCGTATGTAGACTTTACTAGTTGAAAAATTTCAATATCTTACAAAAAGCAAACCAAAGAGCAACAAAGAAAATTTGGTTTCTACGTTGCTTTCTTGTCCCTGGATAAATGTTACCCCTCGGGTAGTAAACAAGAAAAAAAAAATGATTAAAATATGCCAACTTGCTTTGAAATCTCGCAATTGCAGATAAAATGTAATATCTTTGGCTTTTTTTCTCATCTGCTATGAATAAATTACATAAGCAAATTCCTCTTCTTCCTGCATTTTTCTTTCTTTCTACGAGCTGGATATCACCGGTAAAGAGGTTAAATCAGCCTATTTCTTCTGGGCATTTTTTTCTTCTTTGCAATTTGTATGAACCTCTTTACAATTACATATTTTTGAAATAATTCTGGCTTTCCTACTTTGATGAGAAATTGGCCAATTCTCAATATTGAGTTACATAATCATTTGACTATTTACTCTGTGTGAAGCATATGTTAGAAACTAGAGATGAAAATGTGGTTGTAAAGCCCTTATAGAACTGAGTCTAGTGAGAAAGACAAGTGCACAAACATGTAATACTAATAAAATCTGCTATACGTATTAAAATCAAGGGAAGAATTAATTCTGCTTCAAAAGCAGAGAAAGCAGTTTTGTCTTGAATGATGAATAGCCATCTGCCAGGAAGACAAGAAAAGCAGGAGAAACTACATGGGGTATTAAAAATACTTGGTTCCATATTATGTTTAATGAGTAAGGAAGGAAGAGAGAATGACTGAAAATGAAGTTCAATTCATTTAGAAATTTATTCAAATGTAAAAACCTTACATTCATTTAAATTGAAATGATTAAAATAATTTTTAAAATAAATTTTATAAAAGTTTTGGAGATACAATACAAATATAAGCTAGAGCTTTTTTGATAAAATATTTCTGATTAACTTATAAAATAAATTTGAAGGCAACTGGGTAGCTAAAAAAACTAAAGAGAATCGTAATAAGATCTAAGAAAGGGCAGGCTGAAAACTTGTGTAGAAGGAAGTAATGTACATTTTCTTCAATATGTTTTCATTAGAATATCCCAGTTTCAAATATGTTATATTGTTGTCTGTCTTATAAAGTTTAACTTTCATGGGAGAAAGTGCCCAATTGAATTAGCTTGGGTCATAGACTCACAATTTGACCAGGTAGAAACAGGGGCAGCCCACATGAGATTGGGCAGGGTAGTTTTCCAAAAGACGTTACCACCAAAAAAGGTTGGAAATAAAAATATGCTTGGAAAAACAACACTTTTTCACCCACTGGCATTCATTTGCTTCTCAGCATAAACACAAAATCCTTTTGTTTTAACAATTTAACTTACTTAGCATCCTTTACGATTTTATATACACATACGTGTATATATTTATCATATTACTATATGCTATTATACCATATGTCATATATATATATATAAATAAAATCTCCTTCCCTTCCCAAAAGTCCATCAGCCCAAACTCCAAGTTTCTGCAGAAGCTTCACAATCTGAATAAGAACAAGAAAAATTTACTTTTTTAAAAAAATTATGTTTAAGTTCCAGGGTACATGTGCAGGATGTGCAGGTTTGTTACATAAGTAAATGTGTGCCATGGTGATTTGCTGCATCTGTCAACACATAATCTAGGTATTATGTGGAAGATTGGATGGTGATTCCTCAAAGATCTAGGACCAGAAATACCATTTGGCCCAGCAATCCCATTACTGGGTATATAGCCAAAGGAATATAAATCATTCTATTACAAGCATACATGTACGTGAATGTTCATTGCAGCACTAGTCACAATAGCCAAGCATATTGTGAATAGCACTTGGCTATTCACAATAGCCAAGACATGGAATCAACCCAAATACCCACCAATGACAGACTGGATAAAGAAACTGTGTACAAATACACCATGGAATACCATGCGGATATAAAAAGGAATGAGATCATGTCCTTTGCAGGGACATGGGTGGAGCTGGAAGCCATTATCCTCAGCAAACTAACACAGGAGCAGAAAACCAACCACCACATACTCTCACTTATAAGTAGGAGCTGAACAATGAGAACACATGTACACAGGGAGAGGAACATCACACACTGGGGTCTGTTGGGGAGTGGGTGGGGAGAGGGTTCTTTATAGATATCTTTTGGTCACATGTATCTACAGTGTTTCCTTTATTAGCAGTATAAAGACGAAATATATACTAATTTTAGTAGAACCTAACACCATACTTCCTCAATTGTACAGATCTGTAACTTGTATTTATAGTGTTCCTACCCTAACTTTCCCCTTCCTTGTGCCCAATAACTTACCTGTATGAAATACCTTGCCTAAAACTTTATCTGAAAAACTTGAAATAATCCTGCCTAAACACTTCAGAATTTGCAATCTTTTAAAATTTGCAACTGCTATATTAGTTTAAAATAGTACACCCCCAATCTTATATTTTTCTTTACTTTGTCTAACAGAAAACCTATTCACCAGCAATTCAAACTATTTTTTTGTTGATGGATCTGGTGCAATGAAATGCCTAAAATAGACACATAGCATTATCAACTGCCAATGTAATGTAACCATGTTTGTTTGCTCTATTGGAAGCTGACTCTAGAGTGGCGAAGATGGGATTTATTTTAAAGAACAAAAACGAATGTACTTTACAATCACCATTCTCACATTCCCATATCCATTTCTTGGCTCTTGGTCTTATATAATCTGGCTTTAAGAGAAACAGCACCATATAGATAAATGGTTTAGAAAATATAGCATATTCCCCATTACAGTGCCCAAACCAAAAGGTGTTGATAACAGTGTCTGGTATCACATTATTTGTTAAACTTTAATGAGAGTCTAGTAGCATGTCAAGAGATATTTCTCTGAGGTTAACTACCAAAAGGATGGCTTTTCTCTCTCAGCGTGGGATCCTATTCTCCAACTGTGAGAGCAATGCTTCTCAAAGACTATCTCCAGTTGGCCATAGACACTTTGAGAATCACTACCTCTGTTTTGTCTTCTGACTAGTTGAAAAACTATCAGCAATGTAACCTGATACTGCTTTTCTAACTGTATGACCCTCACAATTTTCAGTTTTTTATTGCACCAGGTAAATGGGTTATAGTAGGAGTTCTTGATGTATTCAAAACCCTAAGTAGCCTTCCAATTAGGCTCTTTCCTCCCTCCCTCCCTTGTTTTTTTGAGATGGAGCCTCACTCTGTTGCCAGGCTGAAGGGCAGTGGCATGATCCCTGCTCACTGCAACATCTGCCTCCCAATTCAAACAATTCTCCTGCCTCAGCCTCCTTAGTATCTGGGACTACAGGCATGTGCCACTGTGCCCAGCTAATTTTTGTATTTTTAGTAGAGATAGGGTTTCACCATATTGGCCAGGATGGTCTCGATCTCTTGACCTCGTGATCTGCCCACCTCGGCCTCCCAAAGCACTGGGATTACAGCATTTCACTTACTACGTATCTTGATCAGTGTATGGAACATTCAAACTCCAGAAATTTTCCTGAAATAAAACTTATAAGATCTTCTGTTTTGCTGGGTTATCTCCCACCCTATAATACTCTTGTTTATGCATCTATATGTAACATAAAATACTCCTCTAGGATTAACATTCTCATTGTTATATGATGGTCACTGTAAGAGTAAGGCCACACCAGGAATGAAACTGTGATACAGAGCAAGGATACAGGAGCATGGGAGGCCAACAGCTCCAAAATGTGTCCAACACTGTAATCCCTATAATCTGTAAATACATTTTTTTACATAGAAAAAAGTCTTTGCAGAGATGATTAAGTTCAGGATCTTGAGATGGGGAGATTACCCTAGATTAACCCAGTGCATACGAGGTCATCATTAGGGTTCTTATGAGAGGGATACAGGAATTTCAGAATCAGACAGAAGATGTGATGAGGGAAGTAGAGGTTGGAATGATTCGTTGCCACTAGCTAAGGAATTCAGACAGCCTTTAGAATGTGGAAAAGACACAGGAAAAGATTTTCTCAAGAATGTAGCCTTGCTTTATTCATTTTAGACTTGACATCTGGGACTTATCACTTTGTTTTAAACCACTATGTTTGTGGTAATTAAAGTAGCAGTAGAAAACTAATACAAAGAATAAAGGGATACTATTGGTTTTACTGGGAAAAATTAACTTACTCAATAGCCAATACCAACAACAAGGAGCTGTGTTAGTTTATCCTAGTAAGGCAACAGCATTAGTGACAGTGGATATAGTTGGAGCCATTCTTTATTTCAAGAATCCAATAATTTTTCTAAGACTCATTAGAAATTTTTCAAGACAAATGAAACATCTGTATATGGATGATTTGGAGGTATTCACCCTGATGTACTTTTTAGGTCTTTTATGGTGGCTCTGATATCTTCAAATAACCCAAGAATGTGTTGTTGCTTTTGTAGGAATAGGTGTCTCCAGTGGCTTCCTCCTGCCATTCCTTCAATAATAATTCTTACAATATCGTCAGTGGAGGATTCTGCCGCTTCCCGATAATTTGTATCCAAATTATTACTCTCAGGAAAATGAGAAAAGCAGAACAAAACGAAACACAGATCCGTTTGGGGTCAGAATCAGGCATTCTCTATCTGCTGAACCCCATTAGCCAGTATCACTTTTACCTGCAGGCCACAGTGGTATTCTGTACCTTTATGTACCCAATGCTCTCTGAAAGTTTCAGTTATTTCTCATTAATCCAGTATAAGGTTGTTACGGATATTGATACAGGTTTCTTTACAGAGGGCTAACAAAAGATTCGAAGTATATATTTGTGGATGTAAATTTTCTTCAAGAGACCACAATATTTTATTTCTAGTAGCCTACTGGCTCATTGTCACAGATGTATGCAGACCTTAACCTTCCATGTGATCTAGTTATCTTTCAATCTATTGTGTTCAAAATAACCACAGTGACTGAATGGATGTACATAAAAAGATTCCATCTTCCAGCATCTCAAAGTTTGTGACAGTACCTCCTCTAAACATGAAGAGACGTTTTTGGTCTTCCTATGTCATTTAGCAAATTGGATCCAGCTTTGCTTTATCTAAACCAGAACAGCAGCTGGCTACTTGAACTAGCTCACTGAATGCAGGAACTCTGCTGAGAGTAACTACTCGGTAAATCCAGTCTGAGCCAAAATCATAATCCTCAGTTCCCTCCTTGACTAAGCATTCTCAAAATCCAATCTTACAAATAATTTCCAGGCTTTGAGTACACAAATTAACAAATTCCCATAAATCCTTCTGGGACTATTAGCTTCACTATTTGAATTCTATATTTCAATATCTGTATATATTCATGATTTTGGCTACAAGGTTCTCCGTACAGATTATTTGATTTCTCTTGCAAGAGAGAAGGTGGATTCTTTCCATAAGGAGATATATATCACAAAGATTTGAGGGATCAGAGTTCTCCAACTGATCTTATTTTCCCATATATTGCACTCTAATCATTCCAATTGTTAGGGCTATATTAGTTCTAGAGTTGTGCCTGAACTTTACATAAGAGAACTGAAAAGGCTGTAAATTTGACTGACTTTTTATTCAGAATATACGGAATTAATCTCTGAAGTTGTTTTTTCAGTGATCTTAGCCCTAAAGCTATAAAGACACAGAAGAGGTTCTTTCAACACAGTCACAGAAAGACCCTGAGTTTCAGTCCATGCCTTGAGGCAAGAATGTTAAGATTTGAGCTTGTCATTCTTTTGCTTTGCTTTTAAAATATCAAATACTGTCAGAAACAACTCTCCTTCCCCATGCTTGCAAAATTATTCGACCTCTCTAAGCTTTTCTGACAGCAGTTAGTCACCCAACGCTGTGCTTTTGTTGGACGCATGGTTCCAGGTGACCACAGGGAGATACTTAATTAGTTATTTCACTGCTGATTACCTTGGGGCAGTTAATTTTCAGTTCTGGAATGCTAATGGGAATCTCAAAAGTCATTTCTTGCATTTCAATGCCATAAGCCATTATAAATACCCCGAATTTCACTGAGGATCTGTTTGAATTTCATTCTGAGTTTTCATATCAGCAATTCTGAATACTTCCTCTAGGTAAATTTACTATGGATAACTTAAACTTTCATAATCAAAGATAAAATTAAACAAACACACTTAAAGATAAGTACCAGGAAAGCTCATGTGATTTATTTAGAGGGCACTAACTGGTAGTCTCTTTGCTTTATAGACATTAAGATGATATAATTCCAACAGTTTTTTATTCTTGGGTACCTTTCCTTAAAATTCAAATCTCTCAATGTGCTTTGTATAGTTTGTGTCATTGCTTGCCACCATGACTAGGTGTTGGTGGTGGAGGGTGACATCTTGATTTATAATACCATCAAGAATATGTGGAGGGCAAAGCAGTACACTATGAAGAGTAGAAAGAAAGGGATGCTGATCAGGCAAAAATCAATAAATATTCAATGAAGTTCTGGATACGTGAGCTAGTTTTTGAAATTTTAAATATTGCTTAAAATAGCTCTTAAATATAAACTTCATTTAAATAATGGATCATTATTTATTCTATGGATATTAGCTTTTACACAGATATGTAAACGCTAAAAGCTTCCCCAGAAGGCCAATAAATAGCCTACAACTGGTAGATACCTTTAAATTTGTATCATATCATGTAAATATCACATTTATATATATGTGAGAATCTATTTATACTTTAATTGCAGTACATGCAAAATGAATAATTTTACGTGTTCCAAATCAGTGAACAAAACCTCCAGTCTGGAGAGTTAAAATCTAAAATGAATATGAAAGCAATGTATTGCTAAAAAAAGAAATAATCTAGAAACTAAAGATTAGAACTACTATCTGGCTTCTTCACTTCTCAAAAACTTGTATAAATCTTTGAAACTTATTTTTAAATTTACACTAAATAATTACTTTCAAATATGGCAAAACCAAGACTAATCTCCTATCCACTGGTTAAAGGTTGATAACTCCCTTAGTGAGAAGGGGCTAGAGAGTAATGTCAAGAAACTAAACATTCTCTGGTTATTTGGTGTGTACAATGCAATGATTAAGTGGGTAGGCCAAGTGAGGCTGAATGGGATCAAACCCTGACTCCATCGTTTGCTGGCTTTATGATTTTAGGAGACTATGTATCTTTAAATTTCAGTTTAATTTGTAAAGTGACAATTATGATACTGCATATAACAACTGAGGATTAACTAATGCACTTAAGAGATGTTAAATATGCACAGAACCTATACAGATGATATATCCATTTGTGTTTACATGTGGATATGTAGCTAGCTAGATATATAACCAGATGTGTGTTCTATACCATCATTCTAATGCGTGTTATCCTCTAAATATATTTAATAAAATTACATGAGGACTGGATAATGTAAAAGAAAAATCTCAATGTCTTCCTAACTTTCCTATGACTTCTCAATTAACTAGAGATGAAAATAACCAGCTCAGCAATTTTCAACAGTGTTGGGAATGTTTAAATCTTTTCTTTCTTCTTATATGGTTTCTCTTATTAATCTGTCAACAGATGCTTACATTGGTATTGAGTCAGGTCTGTGAAGCAAAAGCAGAATTTACCCTCTATCCTCCAGAAATTTTCTGTGATTCAGATAAACAATTGTGATTTTTTTTTCCCTCCCAGGCAAAGAACTGGAGGACCAATAGGAATTGAGAAACTAAACTATCGTGGAAGACAGCGTGGTGATTCCTCAAAGACCTGGAGGCAGAAATACCATTTGATCCAGCAATTCCATTACTGGGTATATAACCAAAGGAATATAAATAATTCTGTTATAAAGATACATGCATGCTTATGTTCATTGCAGCACTATTCACAATAGCAAAGACATGGAATCAACGTAAATGGCCATCAATGATAGACTGGATAAAGAAAATGTGGTACATATACACCATGGAATGCTATGCAGCCATTGAAAAGGAATGAGATCATGCCCTTTGCAGGGACATGGGTGGAGCTGGAAGCCATTATCCTCAGCAAACTAGTACAGGAAGACAAAAACACACACTGCATGTTCTCACTTATACCTGGGAGCTGAATGATGAGAACACATGGACACTTGCGGGGAACAACACACACTGGGGTCTGTTGGGGAGGTGGGGGTTGGAGAGGAGCAAGAATAATAGCTAATGAATGCTGGGCTTAATACCTAGGTGATGGCATGATCTGTGTAGCAAACCACCGTGGCACATGTTTACCTATGTAACAAACCTGCACATCCTGCACATGTACCCCTGAGCTTAAAAGATAAAGAAATAAGCACAATAGAGACCAAACACAGACATGATATTCAGGTTTTTTATCTTTCCACGTACAAGTTGATTAGTTTCCACTGGCATACTGAATTTTCAGACAAAGTAATATAAAAAGTCTCACACAAGGATCATCCTCCTGGAAAAAAAAAAAAAAAGAATTACATGAAAAATGTCCAGAGTTTGAAGATAAATGGGGTCCAATTCACCAATAAGTTTAAAAGATTAAACTTAAATTCCAACTTGTTTTGAAACTACCAAATACAAGACTAGACACAATTAGACGATGTATAAAGAAGTAGCTACCTTTAATTCATTTAACATTTGAGTCACTTAGGATGCTTTTATTAGCTAGTAACAGAAAACCCAACTGAAAATTGATTAAACTATAAGCACTATTATGACTCAGGACATTAGAAGGCAGGTAATCCAAAGGTTTGTTCAGTAACTAGAGAATGCCGGCAGGGACCCAGTGTTTTCTGATTCTTTTGCTTAATCTTATTCTGTTTGATGCAATGTGTCTCTATGCACCCCATGTTCACAGGGCAATGTAACAAAGCAGGAAAAAAATGGGCTTGGAAACTGCAGGTAAAGATATTTGCCCTTCAGCTCCAGATGATTTCCCCTGTGGTTCGCTGACCACGTCTAGACCATGTTCTTAAAGAGGTTGGGAAAGCTGACACTTTTAATCCCTATCATGGGAGACATACATGGAAAAAAAGTATTTGGGAATGGTTATGCAATAGATAATCACAGCACTACCACAAGTGTATTTTGTATGGCATTTCCTGATAGGAAAAAATTCTGATAGAAGACTGTATTAGGCAGCTCGGGCTGCCACAACCAAATAGGACAGACTAAGTGCCTTAACCAAAAGAAAATTTGTCACAGTTTTGGAAGCTAGAGGTCCAAGATCAAGTTTCTACTGATGAGACTTCCAAGTGAAAGTTCTCTTCCTAGCTCACAAACGGTAGCCTTCTTGCTATGCTTTCACACCTTTTCAAGGGGCAAGGGGCAGGAGTGGGGGTGGGGAGAGTGAGCTCTCTGGTGTTTATGTGGACTTGAATTCTCTCAGATCAGGGCTTTGCCTCCTTAGGACTTCAGTTAACTTTAACGACTCCCTTACAGGCCCCATCTCCAAATAGAGCCACATTAGCATTTAGGATTTTTATAAACATTTTAAAACCATAAAACTTAGGGGGATATAAACATCTAGTCCCTAACAAAGACCTTGTGTCACTTGATTCATTGAAGTCAAATATTTTGAAGTATGATTAAAAAAAATAGGCTGTAATAAACAAATGGGGTCTAGTAATTCACTCATTATTTCTATTTACCAAGTATGTCTTGAAGGGCTTCCTCTCCTCTTTCCTTTCCCTTTTCTGTCTTTCTTGCTTTTTTCTTTCCCCCGCCCCCCGCCCGAGACAGGATCTTGCTGTCACCCAAGGTGGAGTGCAGTGGTATGATCACAGCTAACTGTAACCTCAAATGTCTGGGCTCAAGTGATCCTCCCGCCTCAGCCTCTCCAGTAGTTAGGACTACAGGCTTGCAACCACCATGCGTAGCTTAAAAAACAAACAAACAAAATTAAGAGACAGGGTCTCTCTATGTTGCCCAGGCTGGTCTGAAACTCCTAGCCTCAGGCCATTTTTTCTGTCTCAGGTTCCCAAATCACTGAGATTACAGGTGTGAGCCACCGTGCCCAGCCTGAATGCCCTCTTATAATCAAATCAAGACAAGAAATTGTGCCGAGTTCTGAGACTACAAAGATGATTACAATCTAGTTTTCTGAAAGAAGGCCATAGACTCGTAGAGTGAAATGTAAACCAATCAAAATAATTAAAATGCCATAATTACGACAGAAGCATGCCCACCAAGTTAATAAAGAAAAAATACATCAAACAATTTGACCAGTCAGGAAATCTTCATAGATTAAAAACAGGTGACAGAAACAAACCCAAAACCAAACACATGGAAATCACGTAAGTTTTACAAAATAAACAGCTATACTATTTATAGTAAATAAGATGTAGCAAATAATAAGCTGGTCGGGGAGATTTATATTTCTTGGGTATGACAGAACAAGTGAAATCTAGACACTCAGGTTTCAAATTTGGATAAACTGGGTGGATGATAGATTCTCCCAAATCTTGAGTAAAACTACTATTTCATGTGGAATGGAGGAAAATACCATGCATTCTCCTTAATATGAGTTTGAAACACGTTCAAGTGAAGATTAGAGTAGGCATTTAATATGAGTTTGGAAAATAGTTTTGAAAAAAAAATATTTCTTAGCATTAGGTTTACATGACTAACAAATAAAATGACAAGCACAAAAGACTTCTCTCAGGGAAAGAACATGACATAAAAAAAAAAAAAGAGCAGGATCCCATGGAACTGCAGTATTAAGAAGCTGGTGGAGGAAAGTTGTGAAGGAAACTGAAAAGTAGTCTAGAAAAGAACAGATTTTTTATTTAACTGAGCAATATTGAGTAATGACAGACAACTGGACTGGACTTAGAGCTATATCTGTTGACCAAGTCAGAAACCATGGGCTTCACACATTTGTTACTATTTGGCCTTTCTGTAGGACCTGCTAGTAGATAACACACAGGTTTTGCTTTATAAACACAAACATGAAGTTGTGCTAGAGGCTTTAAAAAAAATGTACTCTATAGCCACTGGAGTGTACTACCCTGTCTTCCAACTTAATCTTTAACTAAACATCAGCATCAATTATTACTCTCATGAAAAACAACATATATGACCATCTCAAGAGAAAGTTTGGGATGACTTTAAGTACCAGGTACTAATTCCAGGAGAGATTGTAACTTCATTTTCTTTAAACATTTGAAAAATTCAGCATAATCTTGCCCATAAACAGCATTAAGAGGCATACATTAGATTACATAAAATAACTGTAATAACGATAGTTTCTTGAATTAAAACTCTGTCAATACTGTCATTTGTCACTACGACTCTACCCATGAGGGATTGGTTTCAGGACCCTCCGTAGGTAACAAAAATCAATGATCAGGTGATCTAGATTCCTGATATAAAATGGCATAGTGTTTGCATATAACCTCTGCATATCCTCCCTTTTACTTTAAATCACCTCTAGATTGCTTGTAATACACTGTATATTGTAAATGCTATGTAAATAGGTGCTATTTTGTTTTGTTTATGAAAAAATAAAAGGAAAAACTATCTGTTCATGTTCAGGACAGATCAATTTTTCCCCCAAATAATTTGATCAGCAATTGGTTGAATCCAAAGATGCAGAACTTACGGATATGGAAGTTCAATTATGTATCACATGCTCCTTTGACAAAATAAATGGAATTGTCTCAAGCTTGCTAAACCATTTTCTCGATTACTACTCAGTGCATTGTGACTCTGTAAGCAAGCCTAAACAATATCTAAAATCTCAGAAAGTATTTTGGCACTGCTAGAGAAATTTAAGAGCATTTCAATGCCCACTTGGTTTCCCATTCACTAACTTTTGTCATCAAAGTTTTAATTTTGACATATTTCACCCAACAACAGTAACAGTAAAAAAAAAAAAATTCTGCTTGTGTTTCTGCTTCCAAAGCTGAAGTCTGATGGAAAGAGAACACTTTTCTATTTTAATGTTTATGTCCCCATTCTCTACTAAGTAAAATTTTAAGCAAATGCAAAAATAACTTACAGTGAATTCTGTCCAATTTTCCTGTGGTCTCAATTCTTTAGGGTAGTAAAACACCCCAGAATTTAACCCACTGCTTTCCATCCTCTATTCTCCTATCCTCTTCTTTTACCATAACTCAGGAGGGTAGATAGATATGTGTTAGAAATAACTAGTCAAGTTTAAAGGATATACGATAGTATTGTGGGGATAAAATATTTTTTAGCAGAACTCTTTGCAATATAACTTTTTGAATTAGAGTATAAGTCTCTGCAGTTTACATTTTATAATACATTGTATGGCTTGAAAGTATAGTAATATAAGATTCTTTCAGCTATACTATTAAAACATTTTTCAATTTATCATGCATTACATATGTTGCTATTTCACAGCTAGTAGAAACTTATGACTAGAACATATAAAATTCTTAATAGAAATTCAGAGATATTTTTAGCAGCATGGGTGAATGAGAAAAAAAAATATTTTATATTTGAGAAAAACCTGTATAGTTTAGGATGGTTTCCCGATTCATGTAGGTGCTTCCTTTCTAAGCCATTTGCCCTTTCTGACATATATCTTTTGTAAGACAACCTTGCCTGTGGATATCAGGTGCATGAAACTGTCAACATGTGTTCAATATTCCCCTGAATGGGGGAAGACATTTGATGTGCCCCACATGTATTATTAAATTCACTTTCAGAGGAATAGTTGAAGAAAATACAAAGTGTCGTATTTTCTTTTAGCCCTCAGAGCTAGTGCAATACTTCGTTTTATTCTCCCTTAAGATCTCTGATTTAATAACTACTTAGGTGGGGGTGGCAATCATGAATTGTTAACATCAAGATCTATAGTGGCCCAAGCCTGCAAGTGTCACAGGTAATCAGAGCACTGCCACTATCCTTCATGCCTGTAGCTTTAGGGCCCAACCTCATTTCTTTGATCTTTGGACAAATGCAACATGGACACGGGCCAGACCACACATCTCAGGTGCAGATTTTCATGCAAGGTAACCCATTTGCTCCAATTTAAGAAAATAAAAAAGACTCCAACCTTACTAAAATATTTAAAACCTCAAGGGATGGGTGAAAGAGAGGTTGCAGTAGTCCCTCTTGTGACTGTGCTCGCTAAACAACCACTAGAAGCAAATTTTATGTGGGTACAATTCCAGACTAAAGCTAGGCCAAAATTTTGGGAGTCTTCTGACCGAGACTGGCAAATGAACTTCCTCAGTTTCAGTAATGTAACCTGTAAAGGAATGCATGCAGGGCCCACGTGGGTACTCAAACACTAAAACATGAATGAAAGTTGACTCACTCTCACTAAGTTCTGTAATTGTGGCTATAGGAAATTTTCTTCCAAAGGTTTTTTTTTTTTTTTTTTTTTTTTCCCTCAGGTAGTGTCAGATTTCTCAAAAAAAGAGTACATCCCAATCTAACCTGTTTTTCCTTTTTAAAAAATCTGTTTCCTCTTTGGTTACTGTCTTGGTAAATGATAACATCTATGCAAAACATCCAAAACAAAAGCATAAAGTACAAAAAAGTACACAGGCAGCAAATATGATGAATGAAATGGTACCTCACATCTCAATATTAACAATGAATTTAAATGGCCTAAATGCTCTACTTAAAATATACAGAACTGCAGAATAAATTCACCAACAATCTGCTGCCTTCAGGAGACTCACCTAACATATAAGGACTCACATAAACTTAAAGTGGTGGAAAAGGCATTTCATGCAGGTGAACACCCAAATCAAGCAGAAGTAGCTGTTCTTGTATTAGACAAAACAGACTTTAAAGCAATAGTGGTTAAAAGAGACAAAGAGGGACATTATATAAAAGATCTTGTCCAACAGGAAAATATCACAATCCTAAACATATGCACCTAACACTGGAGTTTCCAAATTTATGAAACAATTACTAATAGACCTAAGAAATCAGATAAGCAGCAACACAGTAATAGTGGTGGACTTCAATACTCCACTGAGCACTAGACAGGTCAAGACAGAAAGCGAGCAAACAAACAATGTATTTAAACTCTACTTTGGAACAAGTGGACTTAACAGATATATACAGAATATTTCATCCAACCACAGAATACACATTCTATTCCACAGTGTATGGAACTCCATGATAAACTATATGATAGGTCATAAAATGAGCCTCAATAAATTAAAAAAATGAAATAATATCAAGCTCTCTCTCAGACCACAGTGGAATAAAACTGGAAATCAACCCCAAAAGGAAACTTCAAAACCATGCAAACACATGGAAATTAAATAACCTTCTCCTGAGTAAGCATTGGGTCAAAAATGAAATCAAGACGGAAATTCAAAAATTATTCAAACTGAAGGACAATCATGACACAACCTATCAAAACCTCGGGGATACAACAAAGTGGTGCCAGGAGGAAAGTTCATAGCCCTAAAGCCTACATCAAAAAGGCTGAAAGAGCACAAACTGACATTCTAAAGGTCACACCTCAAGAAACTAGAGAAACAAGAACAAATCAAGCCCAAACCCTAAACCCATACCAAGAAAAAAATGGAAATAACCAAGATCAAAACAGAACTAAATGAATTTGAAGCAAACATACATAAAATACAAAAGAAAAATGAAACAAAAATCTGGTTATTAGAAAAGAAAATTGATAGTCCATTAGCAAGATTAATCAAGAAGAGAAAATTCTAATACTCATTAAGAAATGAACAGCCAATATTACAACTGATAACACTGAAATACAAAAGATCATTAAAGGCTACTATGAACACCTTTATGTACATAAACTAGAAAACTTAGAAAAGAGGGATAAGTTTCTAGAAAATACAATCCTCCTACCCTAAATCAAGAATTAGATACCCTGAATAGACCAATAACAGTGAGACTGAAATGGTAATTTAAAAATTACCAAAAAAAAACCCTCCAGGACCAGAAGAATTCACAGAATTCTACCAGACATTCCAGTAAGTATTGGTACCAATCCTTTTGAAACTATTCCACGAGATAGAGAAAAAAGGAACCCTCCCTAATTCATTCTATAGAGCCATCATCACCTTAATACCAAAACCAGGAATGGACATAACCAAAAAATAAAACTACAGATAAATATCCTTAATGAGCATAGATGCTAAAATTCTTAACAAAATACTAACTGAATCCAACATTTCAAAATGATAATCCACCATGATTCAAGTGGGTTTCATACCAGGGATGCAGGGGTGTTTAACATACACAAGCAATAAATGTGACATACCACATCAGAATTAGAAACAAACATCACATGATCATCTCAATAGATGCAGAAAGAGAATTTGACAAAATCCAGCATCTCTTTATGATTAAAACTCTCAGCAAAAATGGCATACAAAAACATACCTCAATGTAATAAAAGCCATCTATGGAAAACCCACACCCAACATGATACTGAATAGGGAAACGTTGAAAAACATTCCCTCTGAGAACTGGAACAAGACAGGGATACCCACTCTCACCATACCTCTTTAAACATAGTACTGGAGGTCCTAGCCAGAGCAATAGGACAAGAAATAAAAGGCACCCAAATCAGTAAAGAGGAAGTCAAACCATCACTGTTTGTTGACAATATGATTACCTTGAAAACGCTAAAGACTCTTTCAGACTGTTTACCTTGAAAACGCTAAAACGGAACTGACAGAAGAATTCAGCAAAGTTTCTGGATACAAGATTAATGTATAGAAGAGCTACTGATTTGTGTACACCAACAGCGACCAAGCAGAGAATCAAATCAAGAACTCAACCCCTTTTACAAAGCGGCAAAAAATAAAAATACTTAGTAATATACCTAAACCAAGGAGGTGAAAGACCTATACAAGGACAACTGCAAAACTGCTGAAAGAAATCATAGACGACACAAACAAATGGAAACACATCTCATGCTCCTGGGTGGGTAGAATCAATATTGTAAAAATGACTGTACTGCCAAAAGCAATCTACAAATTCAATGCAATCTCCATCAAAATACCACAATCATTTTTCACAGAATTATAACAAACAACTCTAAAATTTATATGGAACCAAAAGAGCCCGCATAATAAAAGCAACACTACGTGAAAAGAAGAAATCTTGAGGCATCACACTACCGAACTTCAAACTATAAAGCCATAGTCACCAAAACAGCATGGTACTGGTATAAAAATAGGCACATAGACCAATGGAACAGAACAGAGAACTCAGAAATAAACCCAAATACTTACAAGCCCACTGATCTTAAACAAAACAAAAATATAAAGTGGGGAAAGACCATCGTTTTCAACAAATGCTGCTAGGATAATTGGCTAGCCACATGTAGGAGAATGAAACTGAGTTCTCATCTCTCACTTTATACAAAAATCAACTCAAGATGGATTAAGGACTTAAACCTAAAATCTGAAACTACAAAAATTCTTGAAGATAACATTGGAAAAAGCCTTCTAGACATTGACCTAGGCAACATTTCATGACCAAGAACCCAAAAGCAAATGCAATACAAAGATAAATACCCGGGACGTAATTGAACTAAAGACCTTTTGCATGGGCAAAAAGAATAGTCAGCAGAGTAAACAGACAACCCACAGAGTGGGAGAAAATCTTCCCAATCTATACATCTGACAATGGACCAATATCCAGAATCTACAACAAACTCAAATCAGCAAAAAAAAAAAAAAAAAAAAACAACAAACAACAACAAAAAAACCTAATCAAAAAGTGGACAGTTCTCAAAAGAAAATACACAAATGGCCAATCAACATAAGAAAATGATCAACATTGCTAATGATCATGCAAATGAAAATCAAAACCACAGTGCAATACCCCCCCTACTCCTGCAAGAATGGCCATAATAAAAAAATCAAAAACCGGCAGATGTTGGCATGGATGCAGTGAACAGGAAGCACTTCTTATGGTGGGTATGTAAACTAGCACAATCACTATGGACAAAAGTGCAGAGATTCCTTATAGAACTAAAAGTGGAACTGCCATTTGATCCGGCAGTCCCACTACTAAGTGTCTACCCACAGGAAAAGTCATTATACGAAAAAGATACTTGCACACACACATTTATAGGAGCTCAATTCACAATTGTGAAATTGTGAAACCAACCCAAATGTCCAATCAATGAGTGGATAAAGAAACTGTGGTATATTTATACAACTAAATATTACTCAGCCATTAAAAGGAATGAATTAACAGCATTCACAGTGACCTAGATGAGACTGTTGACTATTATTCTAAGTGAAGTAACTCAGGAATGGAAAACCAAACATTGAGTATTCTCACTGATATGTGGGAGCTAAGCTATGAGGATGCAAGGCCTAAGAATTATACAATGGACTTTGAGGACTTGGGGGAAAAAGTGGGAGAGGGGCTAGGGATAAAAGACTACAAATATGGTACAGTATATACTGTTCAGGTGATGGGTGAGCCAAAATCGTACAAATCACCACTAAAGAACTTACTCATGTAACCAAATATCACCTGTACCCCAAAAACTTACGGAAAAAACTTAGAAAGTATCACCAACCAATACTAAACAACTTTGATTTTTGTAAATTGCAGATGTGATTTATTTCATCAGTATTGTTTGATATTTATCTCCAAAAGATAAATTTCTTGTATTAATCTGGGTTCATCTTTTAAAACTGTTCACTGTCTTCTGAACATATTTTAGTCTCCTTGTATTTCTCTACATGTGACATTCAGAATCACACTTCAGTAAGTGGAAATGAAATTAATCCACAGAGAAAAGTTATCACCATTCTGACTCCGCATATATACTTTGAGACAACTACCTATTCAGTTGCAGAATAAAAGAGAATCTATTTGCTCCTTTGTAGCTATCTTCCAATGCTGATTCATTTTACCAGTCAGGATACTTCTGACATTCTATGTGTTCAGAGCCTCGACACATACATTTTTATACACAAGCATAGAAATAAAGGAATACAATTTGCATTTTTATTTTTGGAGAATTTTAAAGAATCACATAAAAATGTGAGTGGCTTTGGTATCTTAAATAGCTCATAAATTTCTCTAAATAGGTAGTAAAATGGGATGAAACAGGACAAAAGAGACAAGGTAGTGAAAAATGGAGAAGTAGTACTTTCGAGATTCCTCAAATACTGAGAAAATATTTAAATTATCACTTATTGGTCACAAACTTTTTTATTTTAGTTTAAAATTGATGCAATTTTAACTGTGTGTGGTATTACAGATCCACTCCAAAATCACTATCAAAAACCACATTCTATTTACAGGGGGCATCTCAATCCTGGCAACAATTTTGTGATTCAGGAAACAAAAGTTTAACTGACAAATATTTATAGGATACAATATGCTTCAATATTTATACTGTGAAATGATTAAATCAGGCTATTCAACAAATCCATCACCTCACATATACAGTCTAATATAAAATTAAACTGAGTCTCATACAATGTAGTAAGTTCCCATGATCATTCACTAGTGAAACCAGTTTTCAATTTAGTCCGTCTTTACTCTAAAACCCATGCTTTTTCACTCAATTATGGATAAAATTATCTGGTAAAGGTGGACATTTATGAAAACAAACACTGTATATAAGATACTTGGCTTTTAACTCTTTCCTAATCACACTAGCTCTAGAGAAGTTATAAGTGCAAATTCCCCCAACCCAGGAAGTCAATCCAACTTTCTCTCTCCAATGTTACAATGGTTGTCACTCAGAAATGTTCTGATTACATACTGTGGTTTGTTCTTAATTTAGAGACAGGGTCTCACTCTATCATCCAGGCTGTAGTACAATAGCACTATAACGCACCGTAACCTCAAACTCCAGCAAATCTCCCACATCAGCCTCCAAGCAGCTAGGACTACAGGCATGTATCACCAAGCCCAGCAAAAAAAAAAAGAAAAAACAAAAACAAACAAACAAAAAAACACTGTAGAGATGAGGTCTCATTATGTTGCCTAGACTGGTCTTGAACTCCTAGCCTCAAGTGATCCTCTTGCCTTGGCATCCAAGAGAACTGGGATTATATAGACATGAGTCACCCTGCCCAACTCATACTATGTTTTAACTTCATTAAAATGAATATCGTCATCATATAAGTCATTTAATACCCACATCTTCTGTCAGAATGTCCAAATATTCACACCAGTTACATTTCTATTTTTGCTCGTACTCTTGGAATATGAAGATAAGTATTTCAGTAATTCTAACATGAGTGCTAGTCAATGTACAGGGAAAAAATGCTTTAAAAGTCAAATTTCTAAACTATTATCAGTTAATATTACTCTGGTATCAAGGTATCTAATGCAATTATAGACTAGTAGACACACATTGTGTGAGAAAGAAAAACTGCAGAGGCCAAGGAATAAATTCAAACAGCTATGAATAATAATCAATGAAATGTGTGCAACCGATTGAGTGGGTTAATTTAACAGCGAAACCAGCAATGAGAAAGAAAAAGTAGTGAAAATTGACATGCTTTAGTTCACTTAGGAAAATAGGTGTTTTTACAAAAGGAAATCTTAGGCAATAATACTAACAAGATATGAGACAAATCAAAATGATATGCATAACGTGTAATCTATTGAATTACATAATTAAACTTCCTGGAAAATTACCTTTTTAAACTGATTCTATCACATTTGATGTATAAGTGAAATCTCAAATACCATAGAGTGCATTTGTTAGTGTAATGATTTATAAGAACTCATTCTCATTGTCCTTCAACTACTTTGATAAAGTGGTAAAACTTCAAAAATTTCTCCAGTTTCATAGAGTTTCTTACTCTATATGTTTTTATCTGTAAGATAGTTTCTGAATGCTTACACTTTAAAATGAACTCTTTATTGAAAGCTGCAACCTTCTTAGTTGAATGATCTGAGACTATGCATTAAGTCCTCATAGATCCTCATTTTACTTTTACAGCAGCTGAAGTAAGATTGAGTATGATTTACTCAGATGAATTCATTGACTTCATTCTGTATTGTAACTCTTACTGTAGTCAGATAAATTCAAAATGAATTACCGGGGAGACTCAAAGGTCCAATAAAACAGAGGGCAGACACAGTGGCTTATGCCTGTAATTCCAGCACTTTGGGAGGTCGAGGCGGGTGGATCATGAGGTCAAGAGATCAACAGCATTCTGGCCAACATGTTGAAACCCCGTCTCTACTAAAAATGCAAAACTTAGGCATGGTGGTGCGTGCCTGTAGTCCCAGCTACTCAGGAGACTGAGGCAGGAGACTTGCTTGAACCTTGGAGGCAGATGTTGCAGTGAGCTCAAGATCACACCACTGCACTCCAGCCTGGTGGCAGAGTGAGACTCAATCTGGGAGGAGGGGGGACGGGGCAAGGTAAAAATTTAACCTCTTGAAGAGGGTCTCTATGTGAAAAGACACCACCAATGCCTTCATCCAGTTTCCCTCTTGGGATACTCTAGATGGCAATAGGTTATCCTTATTCACTGGCTTTGAGACATTGTGCTACCTAACAGACTGTGTCAGTAACCTGGATGTTGACTTCAATCGGGTTTTTTTTTTTCCTTCCTTCCTTCCTGGTTTGGAACTTTTTAAGATATGCAAAAAGTACTTTATTAGAGATTTTATGAAGAGAAACTATAAAAGTATTTAATGACATTAAACTGAAATAAACTAATATGTGATCAACGTAAACACAAATTGGAAAAATCTGTGTGAATTTGTAGAACCATGTAGTATTAGCAACTAACCTTTTACTGGCACATAAAATGTAACCACATGAAAACTTGGAAACTGAGCAATTGTGGATTGCTTGGTATCAAAGAAAGGGTGAAAATATGAAATACACAATAGGGAAAGTCCATGTGGAATCAGTAGCACTTAAGCCATAGCTTACAAATATGTAACATTTGCAACCATTTCCCCCTTTATTATCATGGAAATTGCTAATCAACGACAAAACTATCTGAGTCTAGAGGTAGTCCAGAACTTTTCAAGGAAATAAACCACATGGCTGATAGCAATCAGCTGTAAGATATGCTGTGAAACTTAGTTCCCATTCCTTGTCTAACCAAGACCTCTAGTATGATAGAATGCTACATAGCAATACAAATAAATAAAGAACTGACATAATGATACAAATGAATCTCAATCATTATCCTAGGTGGAATAATTTAGATGCAAAAGCATACATAAGCATACATACTGTACAATTCCATGTTTATAAAATTCTTGAAAGCATCTTGAGTGACAGTGACAAGATATAGATTATTGATTGCCTGGGACCAGCATGGTTGAAAGGAGTAATGAACTACAAACGGGCAGGAGGAAAATTTTGGTGTGATAGAAATGTTTGGTGATCTGATTTTAGTAATTTCGTGTTAACTCAAATCAGACTTGAAACGGATACTATTTATTTTATGTAAATTATACACAGTAGCAGAGACACCAAATAAACAAAAAACCCACCAGGAAAAAATAAGAAAACACGAAGTAAAACATGAGTTAAGCAATAAGAGAAAATGCAGTATTACAAAGATGACCAGGATATGGAGGAAAGAACATTTTCAACTACTCAGTGTTGTGTGTATATATGCCTTTTCTGATCAGATAAAGTAGGTGCAGAATTTACCAATCCTGACATCAATACGATGATCGTTATCCCATTAAAAAAAAAACTTAAGCCAAGATTATTTCCAGAATTAAATTAGTATTAAAAGAGGAATTTTTGACAGGCTAGTTTCCAATTAATTCCAAAATTCGTGAGTAGTTGAATTTGTGAAACTAAGATGAGACTAAATTTTGGCATGACGTGACAAGAAAAAATGATATTGAAACAGTAGGGGCAAGGAAAATGTCAGTCTGAGCAAATCAGTCTTGAGAACTACATGATTTGTAATATCAGTTTCTTTCATTGCACCTTTATACAGGATGATGACTATGCCAGAAAAATGCTTTCCTCCTTAAGTCATTTGATAAACTCCTATTCAATCATCAAACTGTAGCACAAGTGTCAGCTCCTTTACTAAGCCTATTCCATCTGTCACTTGATGTCAGGTGGACCCCTTTCTTCCATCAGGACACAATGAGTTGTATTTCCCTATTTCTTCTACGTGAAAAAATGCATTAGATTGTAAATAATTATTGAGAAATGGACTTGTCATTTTATTTCATATTACATCAGAGCTGCTGAATAAGTTGTGTGTATGTGTGAATGAACAATAAAATCCACTAACTGGGTGATACCTCTACAAGATAAGTTATATCAGGTACTTATTTTATGTTACTTTTAGAAAATCAATTAAAATGTCTTTTCAAAACGTATTGGGGTTTTACAAAAGTGATTCAGAAAATACATGCTCTATTTTCCAGTAACTTACACAATACAAACTACGGGTGTCTAACATCTAGCCCCCAAAATGTGTATATGGTATATAAGAAATACACATAAATTCCACATAGGCAAACTATTGCCCGTAGGCAAACTCTGCTCTGTTGTCCATTTTGGTAAATAAAGTTTTATTGGAACATGACTATGATCACTTACAAATTGTTCATTGCTGCTTTCATGCTACAACAGCAGAGTTGAGTAGTGGTGACTGAGACCGTGTGGCCCACAAAGACAAATATTTAACTATCTGGACCCTTAGAGAAAAGATGCTGATAGTCCTTCAATATAAATATGTCACTTCAATATTAATATGCCTCATCCATCCAGAGATGAGGGGAATAGGGCATTTGTTAAGAATATATGTTGTAGAGCAAACACTCTGTTCCCCCCTTACACTCCCAGATCCTATCTTTATTTGGGAAGTTTTAGGAGTTTCATAGTTATCACGGGCTTTTCCCTAAGCCACCACTTGATGAACTGCCTCAAAATTACATGAATTGCAGTTATGAAATGCCATGTATTTCTGGATTCTGGGTCTTCCTGCCAGCCTTGCTACCAAGATAATTAGTAAACCCATTCTCTTTGGGGCTCACGTCTCTCACTTGTAAAGTGAGGTTTGGATAGCATACTATTTTTCCCCTCTTCAAGGCATGCCTGATTTCCTGTATATGTGATCTGTGCAGTCTCAGTTTCATTAAAACTCTTACCTATAGAATTCACTAACATTGCTTCACAGTCTGAAGCAATTTTGGATTTGCACCTGGGCTCCCAAGAGGTATGAGAACATTGAGAAGGAGTTGAAGCTAAAGTGTTTTTGATCGATTGTTTCTCCACCACTTTACTCCTTTCCCATTAACTATGTTTATTCTCCAGGTGTCCAATGCTCTTGTATTTTTTTGAGATCTCACCAGTGATGGACAAGAGGTGGATCACTATTGTTTTCCATTCAAGGAATATTTGTATCTATTAAATAATCTTGGAAAATATTAAAACAAAATGATATTAGATTGTCTAGGAACCTAGTTGTCTCATTTTATAGATGAAGTTGAGAAGCAGAGAATTCCTGGGACTTTCCCAAGTAAATGACAAAGCCCAGACAAGAGCACATGACCTGAATCACTCTCATCTGATTATTTCATCACTTCAAGGAAGAGGCAAGGCATTTCCAAATTTTTCTTCAAAGTACTGCAAATAGCAGGGGAACATCCTCTAGTTATTTTAATAATTCAAGGAAGGTACAAGGTTTTCCACTCTCCCTCCTGCAAAGCACTCTAAATTGCAGCCTGATGTACAACTACCACTTCAAGTTTCCAAAATAATGATAGTCATAATAATGGCTCAAAATTTACCATGTAACTATTATGTGTCAAGCATTGTGCTGAGTTTTATGCAACTTACCCATTGGTTCCTTTTACTATCATAGCTGTGAGACTTTGGGGAAAGTAACTTTACCTCTTGGTGTCTCAGCTTCCTCATATGTAAATTGGAGAGTACAGCTGGTACATAATCAAAGTAAAAGTTATATCCAAGCATGGTGGAAAGTTCTGGAGATTTATATATATATGGCAGCATAAAGCAATATCCCAAAATGTAGAGGGATAAAATAACATTACAGACAATTTTGTGGGTCAGGACTTCAGGGGGGTTGCAGATTACCTGGTATCTTTTACCGTAGTTGTGTTCAGATGTTGGGTGGGACTACAGTCATCTGAAGGCTCGTCTGGATAGAATGCTCAAGATACTTCACTGACATAGCTCAGTTAAGGCTCTCTGTTGCTTAGGCTTTCACAGGGTAATGCTGATAAGAGGGCCAGTAGAAGGCGTTTTTAGCAGTTCTGTCTCAAAGCAATCAAACTTCTTGCATAGCAGCAGTATTCTCCCACGGCAAGAATCTCAAGAGAAGGCAGCTAAACCTGCATAATCTTTGATAAAAAGTGTAACATCTTAACTTTATTTCTTTATTATTCCAAGTTCTCACAAGCCCAATCATTGTCAAGGGTATAAGTATAGATCTCACTTTTTAATTCTTTGCCAAAAGGGAGGAAAAACGATCTCAGAGTTTCATATAATCTCCACTTTTTATCTTATTGTTCAAGTCTGCTAATGGATGGGGGAAAGCTTATTTTTTAAATGTATAGTAAAAATAAGCTGTAACTTGGCAAACGTTTCAGTAGAAACAAATGTTACAACTTTTATAAAAGTTATGGTTTCATGCAAACAGATTTGGTCTATTTTTAAGACTTTTATATAAATTTATACTTAATATACACAATTGGCTCTCGGTATGTTCTCTAAATGTGAGTAGACACCTAGATTCATCCTGAGGCAGGTCCACATTATGCAGGCATTAAAGAGCAAGTATATATCAAACAGTCACTCAAAACAAATACACGTTAACCAGTTTTGAAGAGAATACTATTATTTAAGAGCTGATGGGGTTATAACAAAAAACATTGAGTAGCTTATATTAGTTTTGTGGAAGAAAATGTAAAAATTCAAAGATATATAAAGCAAATGACATAGGCAATCATTTCTGTAGTGGATCAGTGTAGAGAAAAGTCCTTTTGGTCAAATAGGTAATAGGTTATTTAAATTCCTAATGTTAGATGCTGTAAATGTGAAGAAAATTTCCCAAAGAACTGCGTGGAACATGTTTATTTTTATGTCGAGAGTCCCTCGTCAGCTTGTGACCCAAGAACAGCTTTTAAAATAAACTATGAGAAAGCCAAGGTTTACCTGGCTTCTCATCCGAGAGGCAAGTAATACATTATCTACCACAACCCTGTATTATTGCTTGGTGGTCATTGGAGATATAGTGAAGGCAAAGGTCCGTTTGCCTAGCTGAATTTCAGAATGTTTCATATACCTTGTGACACAAGTTTTCATGAAACTCAGCACAAAGAATAAACAAAGCATTGCAATTCCTTTGGTTTACAATATCAATATCTTTGTAATAACTAAGGTTTATAATAAGCAAGTGTGCTATTATTACATAATATTGAAAGAATAACTGTGAATTTGTTGGGGTGATCAGACCCAACACCAGGCTGTGGGGGTGACGAAAGTCTGGCGGAGTCCAAGAATTAAGACACAAAGGTGGCACACCAGGGGGCCATCACTATTGTACAGAGGATGTGATAAGCCCCGAGCTCTGGGAGCCCACGGTATTTACTGGTAATCCAACAAAGAAACAGGTGGTGAGAATGTGGAGGTCAAAAGGACACATTGCATTAAGCCCATGATTTACAGCTGTGACGGTTTAGCATTTATAAGGAACATGTTCTGCTACTTCAGATAATGGGAACAAGCCTAGGAGGGCTAGAGAAGGAGCCAGCAAGTGTAGACACATGCCAGAAGACATTATGCAAGCCCTGCCTCAGTTTCCCTCCCAACATTCAGCTTTTCCCCCAACATGCCCCCCGCTTTTTTGTAAAAGAAGGTATTATTACTATTACTAGCATAAGAGGTGGCCTCTTAATTGAGCAAGGAAATTGCAGGCTGTGCAGCCCTTTAATTGCCAGTCGATCCAGCTTCATTTTTCTTAGCCCTTATTCAAACTGGAGTCACTCTGGTTTGAATGCTTCCCACATGGTTCCCCTTTCCCTTTTACAAGGGGACCCCTTAATCCTAGGGGTTGCAGAAGGATGAAGGTCCATCTTCTGTAACTTCATGCTGAATAGGGGCGATGATACTCCTGCCTAACTATTAGGGTCTCTTGCGTTCATGGTAGAGAGGAACTGAATCAGCAAGCATTGGTTCATTAAGCATCGTCGTGACTCCGGTCGGTCCTTGCTCCACCTTTGCGTTCAGATTCAACTGGCTCATGGCTCATAGTGGGGGAACCCAGTCCACGGTTGGGATCCATGGATCCCTCCAGTCTCCCGTTCCATGGTCGTACACATCTTGAGGGCATCCACACGGTTTATTTATCTCCTGCAAAAACACAAGCATACTCCCCTCACTCCCACTTTAGTAAATCTGTTGAAACAAGCAAAAACTTACGGCTGTAGCTGGGAGGCCACTGATGAGAAACAGGCATTCTCTGATTAACAGAAGGCATTAGAGAAAGCAAATCGAGGCTTGTCAAACCTTCAATTCGCACTGTACAGGTGGGTCCACTAGATGCTGTGGCTCATGATAGATCTTCAATGTTTGGTGGGCACCCACCTAGGCACCCGATTGTCACCTGGAGAGACACGAGCAAATCCTCTTCCCATATAATTATCTTTAGGCAGGGATTGGAGGAAGTAGACTCCAGTAAGGAGAATTTTGAGGCCTAATGGCTTCCTGGTATTTGATACGGAATTTCTAACTTCCGAGGGAATACGTTTCTCTCCATATTGCTGTGTGGGCATGGAGAACTAGGGAAGAATAGAGTCTGTGTATGTATTTACCCTTTTTCCTTCTCCTAATTCTAGTATACAATGGCCCCTGCTTTTGCTAGGATGTCTCTCCCTAACAAAGGACTGGGGCTTTCAGGCATAATTAGAAAGGCATGTGAAAAGAGTAAAGTTCCCCAGTCACAACTTAGTGGCGGGGAGAAGTGTCTAGTGACTACCTGTCCTAGGATCTCTCAGATAGTGACAGATCTGGAGGACCATTGTCTGGGACAGGAGAGTAAGACTGAGAAGGCCACGCCAGTGTCCAGGAGACAGTTATCCTCCTGGCCCTCAAGGGTCAAGCATGCCCGGGGCTGAGGGTGATGGCATGGGCTGGCGCTTGCCCCAGGCACCCACAGTCCTGCTGCTGATCATCTGGTTAGTGGCTTCTGACTCAGGACTGTTGTCCCGTGGGGCAGTGGGCCTTCCAGTGTTCCCTTGACATAAGGGGCATGGACGAGGGGGTGGCTTATTTCTATTTGGACAATTTTTAAAGTGTCTTTGTAGACGGCACTGGAAGCAAGCCCTATTAGGCATTTGATTTTCCCAGCCTTTCCATTTCCCAGAGCCTCCAAAGTCTGCTTGCCTGACTGAGGGCCAAGACTAAAGTGGTGGCCGTTTTTTAAAAATCCTGTTTGTCCAGTTCCGCCTGCTCCTCCTGGATCTCTATTATAAAAAACTGAGGTTGCCAACGTCAATAGGGTTTCTAAGTTTTGCTCCAGGCCTAAGGCAGACTTCTGAAGTATTTTCTAATGTCTGCAGCTGACTGAGCGATAAACTTCAAGATTAGTTGACCTTCACTAGAGTCAGGTGACAGAGAGGTATGCTTCCTCAATGCCTCCCCTTTGTCTCTCCAGAAAGGCAGGATTTTCCTTTCCCTGTGTTATAGTGGACATCATCGAATTTATAAGCTTTTTCCTAGTTTTCCTTAGTCCTAAGCACGCAAGTTAGTAAATGTCTGTGGCACCAATCTCCATGTTCTGATTCTGCATCCCAGTGAGGGTCTACACTGTAAATTGCCTGCTGGCCTGTGGGGAATTGTTTCTCTGTTGTCATCCTATCATCTACCTGACTGAGATACTAGAGATCGCCAAACTCTCGGGCTGCAGTTATGGCGGCACTTCTCTCATTTGGAGTTAAGTGTCTGATCTAGTAGTAACGTTCTCTCTCTCCATGTCAGATCAAAGGATTGTCCTAACCCTTGTAAAACATCAATATAGCCATCAGGGATATCTGAAAATTTACCTAGGCCTATTTTGTTTCAAGTCTGAGAGAGAAAAAAGGTACATGCACTCTGGACTGAATTCTCCAGAATACATCTTAGGGGCATTTTTGCCCTGGGGGGGAATGTTTCTCATCTGAAAAGAGAACATAGGGATGCCAGAACCCCTAGTCATTTTGTGATGAGCATTAGTCCTAGAGCGTCCTCTATGGTCCTAATAGCTTATTCCTTTCCAGGGTGCGTAACCACCCGTGGACATCTGCTTATCGGATTAGGTACGCTTACTGATGTAGCAGTCCTGGACCTGTTTTTCTGCCTTTCTTGACCACAAAGAAAGGGGTCCAGGCTGCTGGGTTCTAGTGGTCCTTTACCAGTGTGTTCAACATTGCCTTTGCACTCAGAGGTGAATTCTAGAGCTGGGCTGGGTTCCTGAGTATTTCATAACCACCTAGCTGCCCCATTAAGATACACTCCCATAAACAGTTCTTATGCAAATTCATTTCAGAGAGATGTAGGTAACCTTTTGAGTCAGGATTTAGATAGTTTGATTCTGTGAATACTTTAAGGCTTGGCTGAATGCAAACAGTTCACATGTTTGAGCAGACTAATTATTAAGCAACTCTTCTAACTCTGCTTCTACAAGAGTTTCCCTATCAATTACTGAATACCCATTATGTTTTTTCCCCTCAATCATATGGGGGAAACCATCTACTGTCCTGTCCTGAAAGGGGTTCCTCCTAGGTCTGGTGAGACCTTATATGGGTCCAATTTAAAGGAAGATTTAAATCCCTTGTTAGGAAACCTGCTGGCTTTAAGGGAATTTTCAATGGTTAAATCACCTTTTTCTAACAGAATAGCCCCATATATAGAGTTAGTAAGCTACCTTTTTGCTTTTAACTTAGGATAGTTCTGAACTGGTGAGGTGTGCTCAAAACGAGGTTTCCTCAAAGTTATTTTTCTACTTTTCTTCTAGCAAAGAAGTTGCCGCTACCGATGGAATGCATTTTGGCCATCCACAGGTTACTGGATTAAGGATTTTTGATAGGAAAGCTACTGGTTGTCAGTGGTCTCAGTGCTTTTAGGCTACGCCCTTGTTTACACTGACAAGGTAGCATTGGAGTGTTATAATATCACGGAGAAGACCTTCAATTATCAATTATAGGTTTAAATTCACCCTGGCTTTTAGAGGAATAGGGTATACTTTTTTTCTTTAGCTACTTGTGTATCTTTCTCCTTTGTAGATGGATTTTGGAAACAGCGGGAGGACGTTTGCTGTCTTATCTGCCGGATTATAGTTTGGGGAAATTGCCATGCTTCAAGGTCTCCCTCGACTCTAGCCTTTTGAATAGAATTTTTTGTATAGCACCACCAATCGCTCCAGGTTTTAATGTTGCAACTACAGGAGCAGTACGTTTTGCAGCGAATTCATCTTCTTGCCCATTAAGAGGCAAAAGAGGAGGTGGCTTTTCCCTTAGTTCAGCAGGTGGAGCCGACGGGCTAGTAAAACACTTTTTTCAGTTTCCCTTTTTTTCCTCTGGTTTCTGTTCCTCACATTCAGAATCTGTAGCTTTTTTACACTCGTCCTCTTCCTCATCTGAACCTGCCTCATCTGTTTGAAATGGCTCAAGAGCTGCTTTTATTAGCACCCACACTGACCAAACAGACTGGACTTTTTTTTCTGTCTTTATATGCTTTCTTTAGATTTCTACCAATTCTCTCCCATTCATCCAACTCCATAGTCCCTTGCTCCGGGAACCATGGGCGAAACTACTTTACTGCATGAGCAATAACAAATTCCAAGTACTAATTTTCGCTCCCCCTTTGTAACAAACGCCTTAAAAAATCTAAAGAAGCAGAATGTCTGCTTTCACTTTGTCCCATTGCTACCCTGGCTCTTCTGAGTGCTCAGCTTTCCTGCTGAGCTTCTTGTAGACATCCTTGGGTGTCCTTTAAGGCAATGCGTCCTCTGGCATTTTTTCACCGGGGGCTTTGTTGCCCCACGGTGGGCAGCCAGGAATGTTAGAATGATCAGACCCAGCACCAGATTGTGGAAATCAAAGGATTTCCTGGTGGAGTCAAAGGATTGAGAAAAAGAGAGAAAAAAACGGGTGCTTACTAGGATAGGCCATCGCTATTTTATGTAAGCCGCAAATACCCCGAGCGCTGGGAGCCCACGGTGTTTATTGGTAATCCAACAAAGAAACAGGTGGTGAGAATCTGGAGGTCAAAAGGACACGTTGCATTAAGCACATGATTTACAGCTGTGTGACGGTTTAGCATTTATAAGGAACATGTTCTGCTACTTGAGATAATGAGAATAGGAGCCTAGGAGGGCTAGAAGCAAGGAGCCAACAAGTCTAGACACATGCCAGAGCATATTATGCAAGCCCTGCCTCAGTTTCCCTCCCAACACTCAGCTTTTTCCCAACACATTTCCTATTTGCCCACATGTATGGCTATTCATTTGACACTTGGACCATGATATTGTGATATATATTTGGTGGTATGCTTTCCTGTGGGATTACTCCGTGAATATTTTATATTGTTATCATTAGTTTTTACCTAGTTCTTCTCCTTCTCCTTCCATCCAAATATATGCTATATCCTACCTCAATCATGCATTCTCACTTTTTATTTTACTTTTTAAAAATATTTTATTCTTTAATCTCGGCTGGGAGATAAGAAGTAGACATGAGGAGTAGAGTCGTGGCCTGGAGCAGTAACACAATCAGTTACTAATAATTTGTTGGAATCTCCTGTTTTTTGTTTTTTGTTTTTTAAATTATCTCACTATAGCAAAGGTGATTGATAAACTGAGCAATTGGTCACATGAACTTAACTTGAACTGGTAAGCAGAAACTGAGAGTTTGTCATTCATTGTCTTAAAAGGTGAAGGGGAATTGGGTAAATATTTGCTTGATCTTTTATGCCACCTATATTACTATTTCCACAATGCAGTTTTAAGATAGAGTCCTTAAGTTAGTAAACTTTGCCTAGGATCATGTAAAATACCTTTAGAGTTCTGAGATGAAACAGCACTTTTTAATACTTTTATGGATCTAAGATTTATGTGTTTTCTGACTTAGCTAAGATTTCATATATATTTTTCAGTCCTAGAATTTCAGTTTTCAAATTTGTGCTGAGATTTTCCATAGTTTCATTTATCACAAGCATATTTTACCTTATGATATTGAACATAGTTACAGTAGCTGCTTTAAAATCCTTGTCAGCCTACTCTAATATCTGGTTTATCTGGAAGTTGGTCTCTGTTGAGTGTGTTTTCTCTTGCAAATAGGTCATGCTTCCTGTTTTTTTCTTTTTTTTTCCCCCTGTGTATTGAGTAGCTTTGTACAGTATATTGCACACCATGAATTTTATGTTGTAGAAAATCTGGATTCTCTTACTATTTTTCTAAGACTGGTCTCCCTTGATTTTTAAGCAGGCTGAAATCAACCTACAAAACTTGTCTCCCCCATGAAGGTTGGCATTTCAAATTTCAATTCAGTTCTTTTATCTGAACAGCTTGATGTCAGCTCCATCCATGCACGGTCCAGGGCTGTGCTAGACTTCTGAGCAGTGATTAGACACAGAACTTGGTACTTTCACTATCTAGCTTTTCCATTTCTAGGACTTCATCTTTTTGAAATCCCCCCTTTACTTTTCTTTCTTTCTTTCTTTTTCTTTTTTTTTTTTTTTTTTTTTGAGAAGGAGTCTTGCTGTGTTGCCCAGGCTGGAGTGCAGTGGCGCTATCTCGGCTCACTGCAGGCTCAGCCTCCTGAGTAGCTGGGACTACAGGCGCCCGCCACCATGCCCAGCTAATTTTCTTTGCATTTTTAGTAGAGGCGAGGTTTCACTGTGTTCATCAGGATGGTCTCGATCTCCTGACCTCGTGATCCGCCCGTCTCGGCCTTCCAGAGTGCTGGGATTGCAGGCGTGAGCCGCCGTGCCCAGCCCTCTTTACTTTTCTATAGTTGTAGTTGCTCTACACTTGATTCCCTGATTCTTCAAACCAGCATAGCTGTGTGTTGTCTATTAGAGTTTTAAATGCCCTGAATGTTGCAGACTTGAGCCTGCCCTCAGTCTAAAAACAATAAAATATGATAAATTTAAATTTACCCAGTACCATTCTCTTTTTCTAGAACAAGAGCTAACTCCCTTTTAGTTTCTGGCTGTGCTCCCCAAGCCCCCTTTAGTGTCTTCAAATAAGTCCCCTGTCCTCAAATTTACAGTCATCTTTAGGAGGTTTATTCTGATAGGAGCTACTCAGCCAAATCTGAAGCAAAATTCTCAGATAATACGTGAAATGCAGGTGGAGGTTTGTTATCTACAATTAATATCCATAATTGAATTAAAAGCTTATTTTTAATCATATTAAATATATTATTCCCCATATTCGAGTCCTTCCACACTCTATTGATAGACTTTAAAAGATTGTTTTTAAACAAAATACTCTTTATAAACTAATTTCTAGAACACTAATTAAAAGATAATGTTCATAATTATAATTTAAATGATTTATGATCTGCTTCATTTGTAATCTACTGAGTATAAAAAAGATTTAAAATCCCTAAAGTATTCTTCTATTTTAATAGGTATGGAATTTGAATTATTTTGTGACACCTCTTGATGTGGCCCCTCTTACAAGGAATTATATTTTTAAATGACTGTTTAAAAATATGAGTGAATAGAGCCACATGTACTACAAGGAAGTAAAGAGGAAAAGAATCACAATATTTAAAAAGTACTTATTCCTTGATTAGCATGTCTTATATAAGTTATACAAATGAGTCTGTTACCATGTGTCATAAAATAAATTGATTATTTTATCTTAGTTTATTTTTTTATGATGAAATAATTGTTTTAAGAAAAAAATGTGTATTTCAGTGTTGGCTACAGATGATTAGAATAGAAAGTTTTAACTCCAAATTTAAATTCTGACAAACATAGCTACTCTGTTTCTCTTCCAGACTAATAAAGTCTTTGCATAAACCAAGCATATTCTGGTGAGTCAATATGACAAATAAATTGAATTCATGCCCAAACTAATAAATTACATACATTTACCAACAGTGCATGTTCTGTTTCATTTCTCTTGATACATAATCACTATAAATATAGGCTACTTGCAATACAAAACATAAGTTATCTACAAAACCATTACTTATTCACACTGATAACAATTTTATATAAAATATTCTGTTCAGTTTGAACACAAAAATTTATTCTTATATACAGAAAAGCTAGTCATAAATCCTATCGGGTTTTGCTTTCATGTTGAATTTTATATTTCTTGTACTCCTTAATTTAAATCTAGTTTCATTCACAAAAATCATTTTGTGGCATATATCATTGTCTTATTTACTATTCTGGTGATATAAAATAAAATATTATAATGTAATAAGCAAATAGCACACACCAAAGTAGAAGATAATCACCAGTAATATTTATATATTTATTTCTGTGACCTCTTTAAAGTTAAATGTTAATACAATTTGAATGTCAAATGTCATGTTAAACTGTAATCCTCAATGTTTGGAAGTGGGGCCTGGGAGGTGCTTGGGCTCTGGGGATGGCTTGGGCCATCATCAATGACTTGGGCCATCCTTTTGGTGATAAGTGAATTCTCACTCTGAGTTCACATGGGATTCAATCATTTAAAAGTGTGGGCCCCTCGCTTGCCTCTCTCTCTCTCTCTCTCTCTCTCTCTCTCTCTCTCTCTCTCACTCACTCACTCACTCATTCCTGCATTGTCCTTGGCTATGTGATGTGCTTGTTGCTGCTTTGTCTTCTTTCATGAGTAAAAGTTTCCCGAAGTCTCCCCAGAAGGAGATGTCTGCACTGTGCTTCTTGTACAGTCTGCAGAACCATGAGCCAAGTAAGCCACTTTTCTTTATAAATTACTTAGTCTGAGGGATTTCTTTTATAGCAATGCAAAAATGGCCATTCATATTAACAAATATATATTTCTTTGTTAAATTTACACAAAATGTGTTGCATGTAGTTCATCTTTGTGTATATTTTAAATATATTTGGATTAAAATCAAATAGGAAAAAGCCATGGTTTGTTTGCTTATAGTAAGCACATTCTTTTCCTAATATATTTTTGTTCCTACAGTTTTCCAAGAATTTGTATGTACATTAACTTACAGTTGTGAACCCATGAGCACTGTTGCAGTAACAATTTTATTTCTTGAATATTTGTAAGTCAAAGAGATGTTGAAAACTGGAAGAGAACCAAACATAGCCATTCATTTTTGTTGTATGAAAGCTAGTTTTTGTGAATAATTGTATCTAAATTGACTACATAAAAGACACAAATAATGACAGGTCTTAAATAATGACACAGATTTTCTAGTACATTTGTCAAGAAGCTAGAAGTATAACACTAGCCCAGAGGTCAAAGAAAATTCCATTATCTTTTATATGGTATATATAGTAACTAATCATATATATTTTCATTTTATACTCCAATCTGCTTTCTCCTATTGGGTTTGACAAGAATTGTAGGATTGCATTTTCAAACAAAGATATGACTAACTCTTATTTATTTATTGGAAAATAGATATTTTAATATGTAAAAGAAGAGACATTGTTAAATTCTTTAAAAAATTCTTCCTCTCACATAATTAGTCTTTGAATAAGAATTCTGGACTTTAAAGTTTAATAGTTAAGCATATGACTGGCATTTAAAAATTTTTTCTTAGCAAAACACCACATATTTATTGTATTTTATTCTATTTTTTTGGTTTGAAGATTACCATGAAGCTTGCAAATACTATCTTATAACTAATTATTTTAACCTGATAACAACTTAACACTCTTTGCATAAATAAACAAATAAGCAAAAAAAAATTAATAATAACTTTATGTCCTAACTCTGTCCCTCTACTTTTTAAATTTTGTTGTCTCTATTTATATCTTATTGTACTGATAATGTCTTGAAAAGTTATTGTTATTATTTTTTATTGATTTATTATTTAGTCTTTCTACTTAGAATAAAAGTAGTTTACACAAATCAGAACAGCAATAAATGAAACTGAAATGGAAAAAAAATCAGTGAAACAAAATGTTGGGTTTTTGTAAAAGTTAAATAAAATGATATACATCTTTAGTCAGAATTAGAAAGTGAGAGAGAAGATCCAAATAAGAAATATCAGAAATGAAAAAGGAGACATTATAACTGATATGGCAGAAATTTAAAGAATCATTGGTGGTTACTATGAGTAGCTATATGCCAATAGATTGGAAAAATCTTGAAGAAATGAACAAATTCCTAGATACATGCAACCTACTAAGATTGAATGAGGAAGAAATCCATACCATGAACAGACCAATGACAAGTAATGAGATTGAAGCCATAATAAAAGCTCTCACAGTAAAAAAAAAAAAAAAAAAAAAAAAAAAAAAAAAAAAAATGCCTGGGCCCTGATTACCTCACTGCTGAGTTCTACCAAACATTTAAAAAAGAATTAATACAAATTTTATTCAAACTTTTCCAAAATGTAGAGGAGGAGGGAATACTTCCAAACATTCTGTGAGGCCAGTATTACCCTAATACCTAAACCAGACAAAGACATATCAAAAAAACAAACAAAAACTACAGGCCAATATCTCTGATGAATATTGATGCAAAATACTAGCAAAGCAAATTCAACAATAGGTAAGAAAGATCATCATAACCAAGTGGGATTTATCCCTAGGATGCAAGGATGGTTCAACATTTGTAAATCAATCAACATAATTCATTGTATGAAGAGAATGAAAGATAAAAAGCTTATAATCATTTCAACTGATGCTGAAAATGTATTTGATAAAATTCAACAATCCGTCATGATAAAAATTCTCAAGAAAACTGGGGATAGAATGAGCATACCTCAACATAATAAAAGCCATATATGACAGACCCACAGCTAGTATAATAAAGAATGGGGAAAAACTGGAAGACTTTCCTCTAAGATCTGGAATATGACAAAGATGCCCACTGTCACTACTGTTACTCAACCTAGTACTGGAAGTCCTAACTAGAGCAATCAGACAGGAGAATGATATAAATGGCATTCAAATTGAAAATCAAGAAGTTAAATTATCCTTGTTTTCAGATGATATGACCTTATGTTTGGAAAACTCTAAAGACTCCACCAAAAAACTATTAGAACTGATAAACAAATTCAGTAAAGTGGCAGGATACAAAATCAACATTAAAAAATTTAATAGCATTTCTATATGCCAAAACCAAATCATCTGAGAAATGAATAAAAAAGTAATCCCATTTACAATAGCCACACATAAAATTAACTACCTAGGAATTAACCAAAGAAGTAAAAGGTCTCTATAATAAAAACTATGAAGCATTGATTAAAGAAATTAAAGAGGGCACCATAAAATGTAAAAGTATTTCATGTTCATGGAATGGAAGAATCATTATTGTTAAAATGTTTATATTACCCAAAGTAATCTACAGAGTCAATGTAATCTTTATCAAAATACCAATGCCATTCTTCACAGAAATAGAAAAAAATCCTAAAATGTATATGGAACCACAAAAGAACAAGAATAGCCAAAGCTATCCTAAGCAAAAATAACAAAACTAGAGGAATCACATTACCTGACTTCAAATTATTCTACAGAGTGTTAGTAACCAAAACAGCATAATACTGGCATAAAACAGACATATTGACCAATGGAACAAAATAGAGAACACAGAAACAAATCCACAAACCTCTAGTGAGCTGATTTTTGATAAAGTTTCCAAGACCATACACTAGGGAGAAGACATACTCTTCAATAAATGATGCTGGAAAACTGGATATGCAAAAGAATGAAACTAGACCCTTGTCTTCCATCATATACAAAAATCAAACCAAAATGAATTAAAGACCTAAAAGTCCCAAATCTAAGACCACAAATTATGAAACTACTACAAGATAACCTTGGGGAAAATCTTCAGGACATTTTTCTGAGCAAATATTTCCTGAGCAATACCCCACAAACACAGGCAAGCAAAGGAAAAATGGACAAATGGGATCACATAAATTTTAAAAGCTTCTATACCACAAAGGACAGAAGAAAATATTTGCAAGCTACCCATCTGACAAGGGATTAATAACCAGAATATATAAGGAGCTCAAACAACTCTCTAGGAAAAAAAAAATCTAATAATCCTATCAATAAATGAGCAAAATATTTGAATAGACATTTCTCAAAAGAAGTCATAAAAATGGCAGACAGACATATGAAAAGGGACTCTATACCACTGATAATCAGAGAAATGCAAATCAAAACTACAATGAAATAGCATCTCACCCCAGTTAAAATGGTTTATATCCAAAAGACAGCCAATGACAAATGCTGGCAAGAATATGGAGAAAAGGGAACCCTCATATACTGTTGATAGAAATGTAAATTAGTGCAATCACCATGGAGAACAGTTCGCAAATTTCTCAAAAAAGTAAAAATTGAGCTACCATATGATCCAGCAAGCCTACTGCTGGATATATACCTACAAGAAAGGAAATCAGTATCTTGAAGAGATATCTGCATTCACATGTTTTTTCTTTTTCCAGCACTGTTTACCATAGCTAAGATTTGGAAGCAACCTAAGTGTCCATAAAAAGATGAATGGATAAAGAAAACGTGGTACATAAACACAGTGGAGTACTATTCAACCATAAAAAGGAAGCAGATCCAGTCATTTTCAACAACATGGATGAAACTGAAGATCACTATGCTAGGGAAATAAGCCAGACACAGAAAGAAAAGCATATTCTCTCTTATTTGTGGGATCCAAAAATCAAAACAATTGAACTCATGGACATAGAGAGTAAAAGGATCGTTACCAGAGGCTGGGAAGGGTAGTGGGTGTTGGCAGGAAGGTGGGGATGGTTAATGGGTACAAAAAAAAAAAAAGAATAAGACCTACTATTTTATAGCACAAAAGGGTGACTGTAGTCAATAATAACTTGATCATACATTTTAAAATACAGAATGTAATCAGATTGTTTGTAACTCAAATGATAAATGCTTGAGGGGATGGATAACTCATTCTCTATGATGTGCTTATTTCACATTGCAGGCCTGTATGAAAATATCTCAAGTATTCATATATATATATATATATATATATATATATATACACACACACACACACACACACACACACACACACACACACACTATGTACTCACATACATTTAAAAAAAAAAAAAGGAAAAAAAAACATTGATTCAGCCTGGATTGTGGCAAATGAGGAATGTAATCTACCTTGAGTGAGCAGTGCAGGCAGAGGGGATTAAACCTTTTACATATAAAGAGTGAATAACATCATGAAAACAACATTTTAAAAGATTTGCCTTCTCTGGAAGCATAGTGAAAATTATCATGGAGAGAAATTAGAGATGAAGAGTTAGGAGATAATCTACATATGTGATTATGAGAGCCTGAAGTATCATGAATATATGTAATACAGTACAGAGAAATACTTAAAAGATATTTGACAAAATAATTGACAGAACTCAGTGGATCTTTTGAACTAAAAAGATACAAAGGGGTAGATAATAATCATAGCCAAGTTTTCTGAGTCCAGAATACTAAGAAATTGATAAGGCCCCTAAAAACAAAATTAAAACTGCTAGAATTTGAAAGAATATGTAAACCAATATTGTAAAATTACTTTTTATCTTATCAATATTCTTTAATCAAAAATGAGGTAAATAATCCTTAAGAATACTGAAAAGTTTTTCAATAATTGATTCTATTATGCAGAGACTGACATTTTATGAAGTTAGGAGCATAAGTAAGCCCAAGAAGATTCTAATTCATAGCAATAGTTTAAACCCTATTACCCTAAATCATCTTACTGTTCAAAAAAAAAATCAGAGGCAAAATATCAATTATAATATTGCCACTTGGCTAAAATTTTCTTTGGATATATGTTCTTTGAGAAATAAAGATGAGCATCATTCTATATAGAGTCATTAGATTACTTGTGAGTTATCAAATTGATCTCTATGCTGAGTGAAAGTGGTCTATTTCTTGCCATATATGCTAGTGTCAAACCATGAATAATGCATTTTATTATGACTCAACTTATTTTTTTTAAAGAGTGTCCCCTGCAGGTAGATTCAGGTTGAGGCATGAGCACAGATTATATACGGTAATTATTTTAAATAATTAATAGTACTCTATTATTTATAATAATTGATTATACCATGTAATAATATGATAAACAATTCAATATGGTCCAGCTCTTGAAAATTGCTAAGACACAATTAACTGTGAAAAATTAATTTGGAGATTAGCACATGTTAATTATTAGAAGAATAAAAAAAAGGCCTTCTGATGTTACAAACCACTGGTGAGAATTTCAATTTTTACAGATTAAATGAAGTGGTTTTAAAATTAACTATGACAGAAGGGGGGTATAAATGGCAGGAAAAAAACAATCACTGTCAAGGAATCAAGAAGAATAGGAAAAGGGAAGGTTCTATTCAGTGTTTTGGTAGAAAACAAGTAAGTTTAACTTTACTGAAAGTAATTGAAATAGGGAGAAGAAAAGCAGATTCCCTAGTATTTTCATTTAAATGCCTATTGCATATCTTTATATCATATCACCTTTAAGAATGACCAAGCAATTAATAATAATCCATTATTTAAAATTCCAATGAGATCAAATAATATTCCTTTATGTCATAATATATAGGTTTTATTTATTTTGTTATTTACATTTTAGAATCCATCTTTATCTTCATTAGTCATTGTTTTGAAAAAGCTTTCATGTGAAAGCATGGATTATAGTCATGAGATATGAAATACCTTCTCCAATATTTCACACTCTTTTGGGATGAAACATAAAGGCATGCAAGAAATAATGTGCATCATGATAAAATCTAGACATATACATAATTCTACAGTGACCATTATTTCACTGTTGTATTAGCAGCGTTCTTCACAATGAAGATACTCAGGCATAATAGGCTATCAGTGTATATTTGGTGAAATAACATATAAGGGTAAAGATGAAGTGGAATTGATAAGGAAGCATTCTTCCTTTAATTCACATAAAAAACAAGAGTCTGAAAGAATGGCTTAACGAAGAGATACAGGCACAAGAAAGGCTATTTGCTTTCACCACTTTCGTTTGGCATTGCATTTTCACACCCAACCAGTATAAGGCAACATAAGAAACTATAAGGACTTTGGAAGGCCAAGGCCAGCGAATAGCTTGACCCCAGGAGTTGGAGAATAACCTGGGCAACATGGCAAAACTTCTTTTCTACAAAATCTTTTAAAACTGCAAAAAAATTAACCAGGTGTGGTAGCACACACACCTGTAGTGCCAGTTACTAGAGGCTGAGGTCTGAGGATCACCTGAGCCTAGGAGGTGGAGGCTACAGTGAGTGAAAAAAGAAAGAGTGAAGAACATCTAGATCTTTGAATGAAAAAGAATGAAACCCAGCTTCTATCTTACACTATACAAAAGCATTTGTTTAGATGAATCATGAGCCTAAATGTGAAAGCTAAAGTAATAAAAACTTTAGAAGGAAATATTGGAAAATATCTGTATAATCTTGGTGTAGTCAGGAGCTTTTGAAGAACACACAAAGTACTAGCAAGAAATTGGAAAATTTAAATTCATCAAAATTAAAAATTTTTACTATTTGAAATATATCATTAAGTCAATGAAAAGCCAAACTGAGAGAAACTGATACACACACACACACACACACAAACACATACATATGGCAGGATTTTTTATCCAAAATATATAAAGAACTTCTGCAATTCAATAAATAAAAGATTTTTCAGGAGAGTTTAAACTGAGCAAATAACTTGAACAGAAACTTCACAAAAAGATGTTATACAAATGGCCAATAAGCATACAAGATGATGCTTAATGTATTTAGCCATCACTGAAATGCAAATTAAATCACAACTAGATGTCACCTTATATCAGGAGAATATCTTTTAAAAGACTAACAACACAGTGATTGTGATGGAGTGATTGCTGGTGAGGAAGAAAAATGGTAAAACCACTTTGAGAAACAATTTGGCAATTCTTATGAAATTAAACATAAACTACACTAAGATACAGCAATTTCCCTCTTAGATATTTACCTAAGAGAAAAGCAAACATATGCTTACAAAAAAAACCAAACCTTATATAACAATGTTTATACCGTGGCAGCTTCCCTCCTAATAGACTAAAGGAAGAACCCAGCCAGATGCACGTCACTGAATAATTATTAAACAAATTGATTTATTATTGCAATGAAATGCTGCTGAGCTATGTAAAGAAAGAAACTACTGATATACAAAACAGTATTTTTAGTAAACTAATTCTAACACACACACAAAAAAGTTATTACTGTGTTAAGAAGACGTTCTAAACATGCAAAACTATGCTATAGTGAAATACAATCAGTAGTTACTGTTAATGAGGGTGTGGAATTCCTGAGGAAATGCAAATAACTTTCTGCAATAATAGAAATCCTCCACATTTTTTTTTCTGTTTTAACTAGATGTTCATATACCTTGTGAAAGCCCACTGAAATAATTAAAGTTGTGCATTTTACTTTGTGTATATTATACCTCAAGTAAAAAGGCATATAACTCTACTTGAGAGAAGGAATAATAAAAAGGAGATGCAGATATTAGAAAGATTTTACTGGACAAATTAAAGAACTTGGGACAGGCGGAATACAGGAGATAAACAAGAGAGTTTCCACTGACTCTCATTCTACTACATTGCTCTTATCTTCAACATGTCTAGAATTAACGAGACATTTTTCATGGTAAGCAGAGTATATGCAACCTTTAATTATATGGCCCTGATATTTAATCATCCTTTATTAAAAATAAGTTAAAATATTAGTTCATGAAAAGCAGCTACAATATACCATATGCCATTTTCTATTCTTAGTTAATGCATTCTACCAGTTATTTAACTATCTACATGAAATGCCCTTTTCTCCTTTTCATTTCCCTCTCACCTATTGGAACCTCTTTTGACTTACAGTGTTCCAGAAAGGTTAGTTCTCTCAAAAAATAAGGTTTCTGGCCTTGAAAACTTAAGTAGAAATAAAGAATAGTTTCTGTCTCACTACCTGTTGCTAAATCTTCAGTTTTAGTTTCTATGTATAAATATTTTTTATCTAAATACCATTTGTAATAGAAAATTTTGAAATATAAGCACATGCATATAAATAATATATTCATTGTTGTATCTCTATGAATAATGGAAGCAAAAAAAAAATTCCAGAGAACTCTAAAGAAATTATATTCAAGTTATTCTTGAATAGATTTATCCTATTGCTCTGGTGATAGTAAGCTTAGAAAGTCAAATTTATTTTCATACTAATGGGGGGCTAGAATAATCTTAAATTCTCTGCTTAATACAATACAAAAAGAGGATTAGAGTAAGGCCTTCGTAGCTACTGACAGATTTAGCATGCAAATATTTAGCTGCCTAAATGCTTGGAGAGTAAGAAAATAATAACTGAGTTGGTACTCTGACTTTAAATTTTCAAACAAGTTGCCATATTTGAATGAGATCACTACAACAGTCATTTTTCTGTTTGTCTTTGTGTGACATGGGAGAGTAAGGCAACGGTGGCTCTGAAAGCTAAATAATCTGAATTTAATAATATATTCGTCATACAAATATTCTGGGAAACTATTTTGGAAATGGTGCGTCAATATGTAAGAGTTTACAGGAATAACTATATTTGGTCTGAGGGTTAAACAGAGATATGAGAAGTCGAGCAGTGCTGAGACATTTGAAATACTGATCCATCAAATTGGACAATCCTCATTCATACTACAGAAAATTTATTTGAAACCTAATCATGGAAAGACGACAATGTTAGGAATAAGAATTACATTCTGGCATACTTGGAAAAAACTGGCCTATAATTGTTCCAAATTTAATAAAAACTTTAGATATGTATATTCAATAAGCTTAATGGAGGCACAGAATAAATACAAAAGTGTTCACACTTAGCCAATCATAGTATTGCTGAGAACTAAAGATAAGTAGATTTTTACAGAAGCCATCAGAAATATATGTATAACGTGGAGAGAAACAAAAGGTAAGTTTCTGATTTCTCATAGGAAACGAAGAAGACCAAAAAACAATGAGAAACATTTTGAAGTAATGAAATAAATAAACCAAAAAATCCCAAAAATCCTAAATCTATCTACCTGAAATTTCAGAATTAACAAAAATACTTCTAAAATGAGAGTTATATAAATATACATTATATAAATATAAATACTTCTAAAATGAGAGTTATATAAATATATATATATCAAAATATACATTTTGATGAACTAAAGTTGACAAAACAAATTCTTAGTTGATCTGCAATGCAAGCAACGGTAAAGGATATTCTTTGGGTTAAAAAGTAATGATGCCAGATTGAAACTCAGATGTATGAGAAAGCATAAAAATACACAGAAAGGATACATATTTGCATAAAAGATCTATGTGTTCATTTTATAATTTCCTTAAAGAAAATTATAATATATAGGTTTCTTTTCTTTTTTGTTTTATATCTACAATGTTATAAACCATCATCACTATCCATAGTCACAATTTTTTCATCAGCTCAACAAAACTCTGTGACTATTAAACAATAACTCCTTCTTACCCCCTTACCACAGCCCCTGGTAATGTTTATTTTCTGTCTCTATGAATTTGCCTATTCTAGGTATTTCGTAAGTGGAATTGTACACATTTGTCTTTTTGTGTCTGGTTTATTTCATTTAGCATAATGTTTTCAAGGTTCATCCATGTTGCAGCCTGAACTTAATTCCTTTTTATGGCTGAATAACATTCCATATATGTATATACCACATTTTGTTTATCCATTCTTCTGGTGATAAACACTTGAGTTTTTTCCACCTTTCGAATCCTGTGAATAGTGCTGCAACAAACATTGGTGTAGAAGTGCCTGTATGACTATCTGCTTTCAAATTTGGAGGTATATAATGAAGAGTAGTTTGGTGGTTTACAAATCATGAAAAAATTAAAATAAATAAAACCAAAACAGAAACATCCACAATGGTTGTGGGAGATTTTAACATCCCATTTTCAGTATTTGATAGAATAAATAGACAAAAAAATCACTAGGGATATAGAAGATCTAAACAATTTTTCCAACCAATTTGATCTATTAAACATGTTATAAAATACTACAATCCCCAACTGAAGAAAAAACATCTTTTAAACTGCACAAAGTTTACAAAGATGAACCATATTTGGAAGCATGCAATAAGCCTCAATACATTTTTAGGTACCAAATTCTGATGAGATGTCTTCTCTGGCAACAACAGGATTATGAGAGCATACAGAAGCTATCTTTTATAATCTTTGAATTCCAAAGAATATCATTGTTCTGTATATAATTCTGACCATGTCTCTTAGTAATGCAGTCAAAGCTGTATACTATACAAAGACTCCTGAATTATTTGTCTTGCGCTTCATTTGCTTCACCAGCCATGTTACAACTACAATCACAAGCTTTCCTCAACAACATGAAATCAAAGCTTCATACTGAAATAATCTTGATATATTAATAAAAAGACAAAACTCTTTAAAAACATATTAAAAGGAATAATATTTTCTTTATTCCGGTATCTCCAAAGTATATGATAAATGTTAGGTGTTCAACATCCCTTATGTAACTGGTATAATTTATCTGAATATATCAATATATACTTTAAATTTCATTTATGGTATTTGCTTCACTTTATTGTCCACTATATTTATAATCTCATTTTGAATTCTCTATGCTATATACTGATCATTTGTTTTTTAATTGTTTTATTAACTTTTAGTCATCTTCTGTATTTGGCCATTTGATAACTGAATTTTAGATTAATTCTACTTAGCTTAGGATTTTCTATAGACATCTATAAAATTTCTATAAAAATTCTATAAATTGTTTTCTATAAATTGTTCTTAATACATTGATAAATGTTATTATTGGCAAAATACTCAATATAACTATTTTATGAACATCCTTTCAATTTCTATACTGGAGTTAACTTGTCTTCATTGAATTATTAGTATTTATTCAGTATTTTTATTGTTTGTATTTAGTAACTGTGTGTGGATGTGTGTTTGCGTAAATTTGGCAACATTCTTTGTTCCCTAGTTTTTAAAAATATAAGTGATAACCTCTTGAATGGTTTTTGATTTCTTTTTATATTTCAAGTTTTATTTTCGTGGGTTCCTTTTTATCATATGCTATATGTTTTACTCACTGACCTAAGTGCACTTGCTGCTGAAACCCTTCTCATGTTCTGAATCAGTGTCTGTCTCTACAGCAAAGGAACAATCCACAAAACTAGAGGCCACTCAATTGCAGACACCCTTTATTTTGAGGATATGGAGTCTGAGGTATGGAGAAGTGGTTCTCTGATGCCTGAACTGTGCTACTAAGAATATATATCTAGAATTACAGTTGACTGTGTGTAAGTACTAACTGTCAAACTCCAAGTAGTAAGTATCTTAACACAGGATGTGTGCATGTATGTGAATGTGTGTATGTAATATTTGGGGGTCAGTTGAAGTGTAGGACTATGCGAGTGGCTTTTACTGCCCAGGATTAAGTGTGATACTCTTTTTGGATAGAACCATCTGGTGATATTCTGCATTTTGTTCACTTTAAATATTTAGTCTCCTATTTATAATAGGGATATTGTGAGATTTCTGAGTAGGGAAATTTGGTATTTATAAAACGAGGATAATAGATGTTGAAGAGGGTAGTTATGAAACTAGTATTTTTTTATGAAGAGTTTGGGGTTTTGGGGATTCTTCTGATGTATTCCTAGTGCAAATAAATTGATCCCATGTATCCTAAATGTCCAATGTCTTATAAGAAGTGAGTAAGATCACTAGAGGGGACCCTGAGGTCAAACAAATGTGGCATGTAAAAATTTCTCTCCCTCTTAATAATCCCACAATGTATTATGGATTTGGGCTGTTAACATGACTGAAAAGAAAGATTAATATCCTATGAGATCAAAAAACTCTTCGAGCCAATATTATTTTCACTATCATTATTTATTAAGCCATTTCATTTTCTTTCAAATTGCAAGATGGAAGTGAAAGTATGCAGCAATATAACTACGACAATATGATCAAGAAAAGGTAGAAAGAGAAGAACAGTGCTATGCATAAAGGTGATGCATTTTCTTACTGGCAGGGTAACAACACGTAATTTTTAAAAAATATTTAGGAGTGAGTGTGTATATATGAGCAGTTCATCCTGAATCATTTAGATTCCAGGAACGGCAAAACAGATTTGACATTTTTAAATAATATATTGTAGAAAAGATAAAGGGACTTTCAAACATGCCCAGTTTATGAGTTTCCTGCTAGAGAATGAGTCAAAAGAAGCCCCAATAAGTGAATCAATGTGAGTTCTGTGTTCTGGTGAGAAATGCCATTCAAAATTGATGACAAGATTTCTGACCAAGATCTATTTTGGGATAGCTTTCTTCATACCATCTCTGACCTTACACTCAATGTCTCCTTGACTTATGTTACTAACATCTGAAATTAGAAATGAAATATTAATTGCTAAGCTACACATATACGTTGTTTCTTCACTCAGTAGCAGTCAACCTAGAGGTAACCAGGAAAAATATAGATGGTTCTTTGAAAACTAGCTCTGAAAAATAAAACCTCGGCAGGCATAAACTATTATTAAACTGTGATTTATGTAGTCCTTTGCTCCCTACTTTCCTGATGATAATCAGAAAGATATTAATTATAGTTACACAACACTGATAATTGGAATCAGCTCATTGGGTTAGAAAAAATAAAGATTAGTCCTAACATTTTTTTTTTCCAACTCACTACTCATAACAGAGTGTGAAAATAATGTTCATTACCTTGTTTTAATTGGAAAAAAAGCCTTCTTTCAAATGCTTTGGTCTTTTATTATTTCAGTAAGGAAAATATAGGTGGTTTTTAAATGTCTTAGAAAAAGTGTTATTGTTGCACTTTGGACAATTTGTGAACAAACAAATACACGGAACCAAGGACAATGTTCAAATATATATGATCACATGCAAGGCAGAGGAAACATTTCTAAATAACTGACTTAACTATCACAGCAATTTATATTATAGACTGACTCAGGTACTCAAATATACCAAAATTAGGTCAACACACTCTCATTCCATAACAATGCATTTATCTGCTTTCAATTCTATTTTCTTTAGCACTTCTATATTAACCTAATCATGAAAGATTAGGGTACTAACAGGAAAAGGTAAAAAAAAAAAGATCTTTGAAATTTCAAATCATCTTCATAATAGCCCAGTCACAAATGGGGAACAGAATCCTTCTTACCTTTAGAATCTTGACATTATTGAGTTTTGCTATCATGATCCTTACTTTACTTTTCTTTGCTGTATCTTCTGACATTTTTAATCACTGATGCCCTGTTCTTTTGGGGGTCTATTTTAATGAAAAGAGCTTTCTTGGTTCACCTCTTGACTTAGGCTTTGGTTCCATTTGTTTCAAGACTTTCAGTGTACTGACATTTGAAAGTTTCTTGGTGCTTTAGTCTCAATTTCATACTATAATTATTACTATGTATGTTCCCTGGTCAATTTCATTTCTTTTGTTGTCTGAATTCCTTTATATTCTTTTGAGTCCTCAATTCATAACTGCAACACTCTACAAGGCATCCAGTGTTTCTTCAGTATTCTTTGTTGATTGTTAATACCACCCGACTATACAGTTTCTCAATCCATAAATATATACCTTTTGTTATTTTCTTTCACTGAATTTCTGTATCTACTTGATTGGTAATTAATTAGGAAAAAGTATTCACTCAATATTGTCACAGAATTAATTTAAAGTATCAGAATTAATTACAATCCTGATTCACAGGAAAATACTCAAATCTATTTCTGTAGGCAAATTTAGGTGTTTAGATGATTTAAAAAGTTTTTGTTCTGAGTTTTTTTTTTTCAGAAAGTTTTTTATTTTGATTTCAGGTAGGCAGACAAGAGTATTAAGATTTGAGGTCTAGCTTTAGGTCAAGTTGCCCCTACAATTCTACTGTTATTATATTTTTTATGATACTTTAAGTTCTGAGATACATGTGCGGAACATATGTGCAAGTTTGTTACATAGGTATACAGGTACCATGGTGGTTTGCTGCACACATCAACCTGTCATCTACATTAGGTATTTCTCCTAATGCTATCCCTCCCCTAGCTCCCCACCCCACCGTAGGCCCTGGTGTGTGATGTTCCCCTCCCTGTGTCCATGTGTTCTCATTGTTCAACTCCTACTTATGAGTGAGAACATGTGGTGTTTGGTTTTCTGCTCCTGTGTTAGTTTGCTGAGAATGATGGTTTCCAGCTTCCTGGTTCATCCCTGATGAACATCAGTGCATTCTGAGCTTTTGTAAATGTTTTCATCAGGACTGTAGTCTGAGTCTGAGAACTCGCAAAACATCTATTTTATATCTGTCTATATAAAATATATATGACAAATATAGTTGAAATACATAAAACTAACAGAGAGTTTATATCCAGAATATGTACCAAGGGTCTACAAATCAATTTTACAAAAAGATAGGAATCCTAAAAGAAATATAGACAAGAGACTTGAGCACTGTTTTCAAAGAAAGAAATGAGGATATCTAGTCATTAAATACATGAAAAGTGGTTCAACTTCATTATTATATAGAAAAATATAATTTAAAATTACAGCATGATATCTCTATGGATAAGCCAGAGTGGAATTTTTTTACAGAAGAAAAAAATATAAAGAGAACAGCAACAAAAAATAGACCACAAGTTTTGGTATGTGAAGAAACAGGAGCTCATGAACAGCTTGCAGGGGAGTGATTTGGTTAACCACTTTCAATACCAGTTTCACATTATATATAGACTCTAAAGACAGGTGTTGGGTATCAAGAACTGTTCTGGTATTTGTTCTGAGTTCTTGGAATAAAGCTTCTAAAATTCTTGGAATACTCCAAGTGATAGGAGTGTCTTTATTATTCATTGACTTCTTGGAATACACCTTAGTTTAACTGGACAATTTAGGATGGGGGCTGGTCATTAGAAAGATTAACCATATGATTAAGAGGTTGAGGCTTTGTGCCAGTTCAACCTCCAGGCAGGGGAGGATGGCTGGTGATTGACTTCAATCAGATGGCCAATGATTCAATCAATCATATGTGTGTAATAAATCTCCAAATAAAAACCCTGGACACTGGAGTTTGGTGGGCCTCCTGCTTAGTGAACACATGAATGTTGTGGGAAGGTGATGCACCCTGATTCCATGGGGAGAAGGCACAGAACATCTGCATTTGGGAACTTAACACACCTTGTCCTAGAAATGTCTTCATTTGACTGATCCTGATTTGTATCAGGATAAATAAACTGTGAGTATAGAACTTTCCTGAGTTCCGTAAGTTGTTCTGGTGAATTTTCAAAACTGAACCATTCATGGTAACACCTCTGGATTTGTAGCAAGCAAGTCAGAAATGTGGTTCAACGTAATTATTGAAACAGGGGAGACTAGGGGCCCCTAAACTTGCTGCTGGCATCTGATGTGGTAACATTCCTAATGGGGATAATGCCATTAGCTCGTGGGGCTTGCACTAAATCCAGATGGTTAGAATTATAATTGTATTTCACTACAATAGGCATACACTAAAATCCAACAAGTATACTCCTAAGCATATTCCCTAGAGAAATGTGTCCATGTGTGCACCAGAAAACATGTATAAGATGTGTTATTAGCAGCATTATTCATAAGTCAAAACCTGAATAAGTCATAAACCCAAATGCATTTTAACAATACAAGGAATAAAATGGTGTATCTTCATAAAAAGAGTACTAAGCAATGAAAATTACTGAACTACATGCAAAAATATGCCTGAGTCTTAAAAAAATTTTTTTGAATGAAAGCAGGTTACAACAAAAGAGTGTAGTATTGCAATTTCCCATATGAATAATACCAGCATAAAGTATAAGAAAACCTAAACAAGATTGTTTATAGAACCTTATATAGAGTGTTAATAGATACATAAAATAAGAAATGTACAGAAATACAAGGAAGTGATTACCATAAAATTCAGAATAGTGACATTCTTTAGAGGGAAGAGAGAATGTTATTACTAGGATGGGCCAATTAAAGAAACTAAGATGTTGACAAACATTTCATGTATTGTCACAAGTGGTGGTTACATAAGTGTTTGTTTTGTGGAAATATTTTGCTAAATATTTGATTTATGCATATTTAGACTATATTTCACTATACAAAAATCAGTATCATTATTTGTTTCATAGTTTTGGAAACTTGTGAAAAGTTTTCCCACTTCTTTTCAACTAGCTTTGAACCATATTGATAACAATTCCACAGTGGTTTTCACATAAAAGTTTGATTTGAAAATAATGATTGAAGAAGGTTATTTTGTGACAGGAGACATGCTTCCTAAAATTGTTTTCATAATTTATTTGATGAGGATACCAGTAATACATTAGCAAAGTAGAAATGGGCTTCAGCTAAGCTCCTTACAAAATGTAAATAAAAATTAGAGAGTAGAGTTCAAATAAATGGAATTTTAGGAATGTAAATTTTTCTTGTCATAAGACAAGCTTTACTTTAACCTAAGCCAGGGTCTGGGAAATTAACTACTGTTCTATAGCTCAAAATCGAAACTGCCAAGTATACTCATACTGTTATAAAAATATATGATGTTTGAAATCAGAACAAATCAATGTTTTGCCAAATAAAGTAAAATAATTTAAAAATAATCTATATATTATTTTTGAGTAAATGCTGAAAGGTGGAGATATATCAATGGAAATTCTTCAAAACAGTTTTTGATATGGCTTATCACTCATTCTGCAATCATTGTAATTTTTTAACAAAATACTTAAAATATTCTAGGGAATAAGTTGTGAGCTTTATTTGATTTCATTGCTTTCTCCAAACCTCCCCAACATTTATTTTAAAATAAACTCTTTTCTTAAAATATGACAATAATATAAATATGATGTGAAAACAACTTATTATTTTTATTTGTTTTGTATTCCTATTGCTCAAATTGTTGTATAATGAATGCATTAAAATAACTTTCTTTTTGTATTTTTGAAGAGCAGCAGTTTATTGCCTAGAGCAGTATTTCTGAAATGTGGTTCACACAGTAATTAACAGTAGATGAAAATTCTGACTCAGTAGGTTTGGGGTGTGGCCCAAGTATTTGTCTTTTTGAAAACCTCTATGAAAAAACACATGTGCAATATAATATGAGAATAAATAGATGCTATATAAATTCCTATTTATTAGTATCATTTTCTCCTTTTGGAAGCGTGTGTAACTATCTCCAGTAAGAACGGTTCAGTTCTTATGATATGTGATTTTTCCCTATTTATTCTTAATTTTTATGGTAACTGTTAACTTCTTGCAGAATACAAAAACTGGGCAATTGTAATTTTTCTTTTTGATTTAGGATAATAATTAATATAAAGAATATCTCTCCTTGTCCATACTCTTGATTTACCTGGGACCAGTGGAAAATTATGGCTGGCCTTTTTTTATTAATAGGAAGTCTTATTTAAACAATGTCCAAAGTGGTTCTACATTTTTATTAAAACCTGAACTATGTTTGAACATATGCATCCCTAATTTATTTCCAAACCTTGATTTTTCTGAACCATTTAAATCAACTACCTCTCCCATTACATTAAAGCAAATATACAACACAAATGTTACATTTACTCACCTTGGTTTCAACAGCATTGTCTGAGAAGGAGTGGGACTCTTTAGAAAAGGCTTCCAGGTACACATGTACCCTAGAACTTATAGTATAATAAAAATAAAAATGCAAAAAAAAAAAAAAAAAAAAAAAAGACCGAAAAGGCTCCCAGCAATGAGGTATTTGGGGACAAAACAAGCCTAAACTAGCATATTGGCCTGCCTGACAATGCATATAGCTAACCCATCCCTTCATCTGTTTTTATGTGTAGGAGTAGCAGAACCTTTTGTAATTATTTATCGACAGCCTTAGAAGTAATTGAAAAGTACAGAATTTCAAAGTCAGACCCACATTTAAACTGACAAATACACTTGACCACTCTGCTTCATTTTTCTCGTCATTAGTAGAAATAATTATGCTTTTGAGGTGAATAATTATGCTTTTGAGGTGAAATAATCATGCTTTTGAAGTACTGATCAGTGGAAGACTCTCTTGTATAAGAGGAAGGGAAAGCCATAAAGAGTAACTAGAAGAAATGGAGCATGTCAACTTAAATTCAAGAGAGACTGGAAAAACAGCAAGATCATGGGAGAGAATGACATTTTGGGAGAGAAGACCTTTAAAAATTAAAAAAAAAAAAACTGAGAAAAAATCATGAAATGTTTTTTATTTCACTAACCAGAAAAATGACCAGAAGTCCAGATCATAACAGGAATATAACCAGGTAAATTCAAAGAACATTCTCAAAACTGCCCTATAAATTCCTAATTTCAGGCACACAGGTATGCCTTATGATGAGAAAAAAAAAATTAAATAAAGTAAATAATTTTTAGAGTACAGGGCAACAAATGTCTTTTTAAATTTGTCCTAGAGAACCATTTGGAGAAGATTTTAACTAATATTTGGACCACAAAGAGTATTCTCTATATTGTAATAGCTGATATTTACTGAATATTTATCATATGTCAGGGACTGCTCTAAGTTATCTGCATGTGTTGAGTTATTTAATTCTAATAATAACCCCACGAATAAATATAATCCCCCTTTTGCATATGAGGAATCTGAAATGAAGAGAAATTAAGTAAATTATCCAACGTCACCTCGCCTGTCTGTAGATACTTAATATTTGACGAAAGTAATATTGATGTATACAGAATATAAAAGACAATTTTTCTATACTGTAAGTATTTCTATAATATACCAAATCATTTTCCTTCTGGTTCCCTTAGGAAAAAAATAAAATCACTAATGATTATCTCTATGTGAAATTCGTGCTGTCTTTTACAGAAAATGTATTTTTTTGAAATTTGCAATAATTACTTGTAAAAATGAATTATTCATGTACTGACAGAAAATGGGCCTTTCAATCCTCTTAATAAAAATAATATAAAGTAGTGAAAACATTCTATTCTTTAAAACCAATAGCCGGCATCATTGTACCTTATAAATAAACTCAATCTTTGCAATTAATTTTCCTCAGGTGGAAAACACTTCCAACTTTTTGATCCCCAAGCACTTTAAAGTGTCTAGCTTTTCCTCTTTTCCTCCGCAATTTTTCTTCCTAACTTCACAGACTAGTCTAGGACAGGAATCATGGTAAACATGTTGGCATTGCTATAAAAAAAGACCATGAACCATAAGGTGAACAGACATTCTTTTTGTTTTACCAATTAGCTAAGATTTTTAGGATTTTCAACTAGTTAGAATGTATAAAAGGCAAACTAATTTACACGGCTTTCTATTTATAGTTTTTATATATCAGCATATTATAGAACATCACTACACAGATATAGACATACTGCAGATGGAGTTCCATCTGTTCAGCCTAATTTTGGTACATGCTTAAGAACAAAGCCCAGGCATCAACCCTTAAAAATTCACTGCATTTTGACATTATAGACTATGAATGTTTTCCTTGCCTTGAATATCATTTTCTTTTCCTTGAAAATTGATTGTTTTGCTGGAAGATATGCCTATAATGTAATGTGTTATTTTTGACAAGTATTGCCTGTTACATCTCTTATATTAATTTTAATTGTAAATTTATTCATTAAAATGCTTTTGTTTGCACCAAAATTCCAAAAAAATATTGCTTTAAGTCAACACAATGAATACATAAATGTTGTCTTACTAATATTTTTGTTACTTTAATTATAACCATCTTTTTTACCAACAGCCATTTAGTACTGACTAAATTGACATGGCATTGCCTTAAAAATACAATGACAAAAAGGTAGCTTAAATCTATAGGATGCATTAGCACAAACAAATGCAAGCAAGGCACATGTGTCATGCTCTTTTGTCTTGAGAAGCAGAACCTAATGTCAGGATGGATGATTTCTAGGCTCCCTCTGCAATCTCTTCCACCATCTTTTCAGAGTGGGTTAGAAAAACAACAAAATAAAACATAAATGACAGATGAAATTAAGAAAATGCTGCCATCATTGCCTCCACTGGAATGCCTACAGTTTTGGGGAATAAACTCATGGTTCAGAAATGAAGTCTCTGTATCACCTATGTCCCTCATAGTAGTACATTTACAGCAACACACCAGTTATTTGTTGTGCAATAAAATATGTTATATTGGAGGAGAGGGAGTATAAGAACATGCATAATATAGGTCTGCAACTGCTTTTACATAGATAAACAATGTTTAACTTCAGTCTAGAGCTTTCTTACTTTATGATTAATAATTCTACAGACACACTTCTGTCCATCTGAGAATAGTCTGTTCTAAAGTATTCTTTACTCGAATTGATGAGAATTATAATTTATTTCAATCTTTCTTTCCATCTTTCTGCCTCAATCTCTTTTAACCCATACTGTTCCTCATATAGAGAATCTCTTGAGAACTTTTGCCTCGTCAATGAAGAAACAGTTATTTGATATTCCCCGCTGTGGAAAGATTATCAATTTCCTCCTCCCATCATACAGCCATATGTACACACACACATGCACATACAGTATTCTTTTTGAGCTACCGTCTGGAAGAAATTTCAGAGTCATTGAATCCCTCTTCCTTTCCCGCCTGCCCCCTTTATCTTGCAAGGTATATGAAAAGGTCTGAGTTTAAAAGCTTCAGTCAGGGAGATTTGATTTTGAGTGAGATAGTTGAAGCTCTCAAAGAAGGAGCCACCAGCCAAGCAGCTGTAACAAATCGACGTTACAGGTGGTGATCTCCCACCTAGAACTTCCTGGTGGACTTGGTCACTGTCCTCACAGGTATATGTCTCTCTAAGAGCATTGCACCCAACAATTTCAGTCAAACAGTATAGGGCCATAAAAACAGAATGGAGTTTAAGATCACAGAATCCTGGTTTGAATCCTGGGTTTGAGAAGTGTCTGTTCTATTTTGTTAACCTGCTGAGATGTGTAAATCCTGTTTTTGCTCATGTCTAAACTTGATTCCCCTACTTTCTGCAACACCCTTCCTGTTATCCTTGCACCTTTATTTCCAGACCTAACTCTTATTCATGCTGTGTGTTGTATAACATTAGTACATACACAAACACATGGTATATTAGTCAGGGTTCTCCAGATGGACACCACTAATAGGATGGATACCCATATCTATAAAGGGGAGTTTATTAAGTATTAACTTACACAATCACAAGGTCCCACAATGGTCTGTATGCAAGCTTGAGGAGCAAGGAGAGACAGTCTGAGTCTCAAAACTGAAGAACTTGGAGTCTGATGTTTGAGGGCAGGAAGCATCCAGCACAGGAGAAAGATGTAGGCCGGGGGGCTAGGTCAGTCTCTCCATTTCACATTTTTCTGCCTGCTTTATATACTCCGGCAGCTGATTAGATTGTGCCCACTAGATCAAGGGTGCACCTGCCTTCCCCAGCCCACTGACTCAAATGTGAATCTCTTCGCTGTCTCAAACGTGAATCTCTTTCAGCAACACCCTCACAGACACACTCAGGATCAATGCTTTGTATCCTTCAATCCAATCAAGTTGACATTCAGTATCAGCCATCACACATGGGATTTTAAACAAAGTTATGTTTATATCACATTTAGTAGATTTGTACAGTACTTTCTCTCTACTTCCATTTTTCTCCTATACTTGGCTTTCACAGTAAGCGTTCAGGTTTTTGTTGGTCTATTTTTACACCAGCATATTAACTAAACATTTCACATTTACTTAAATAATTAAAATAATAACTTTATTATATATTATTGACATATGATGATGTTATTTCCAAATGATTATGTTCTGCTGATATACACTTTTCTTTTACCAATAATATAGTACATTTTCTAAAGCCTCAGTTTAATGAGATTAACAAATATAGGTCAAGCATTTTATCCAATTTCTCGATGAAGTAGTAATTTATCTTAAAATCTGAATATAGTTGTATTATTGTATATAGTTACGTAAAATATATAAAGAAAATCACTAGTAGGAATTAAAAAGAAGGAAAGAAATTAGTGTGCAAAAGTAACATGTTTATAAACATTTTTGATAAACCAAATAGACATATATAAACAAGAACGCTTCTACCGTCAATGCAAAAATTATACATAATTTCTTTACCCTAACGAAAAGAAAAAGGTAGATAACCAAGAAAATATTAATTGCATTTAAATTTCTGAAAGCTTTAAGAATTTAAACAAACTTAAACAAATTAAAATCCAGAAAATGATCCCCTTCTAGGGCAGAAGAGACCCACTGTGCTTTTTCCCTGGGCAAAATAGTTAAAAAGGAATAAGTTGACATTATTAGGAACAAGGAGAAACCAGCTGAATATTTTCCATAACTTTTAAGACTATGTGTGGACTAGCATGAGTGTTAACATTCTAGGGAAGTCTGAAAGGCAAAAGAAATTTCTACACACCCATCACCAATTACCCACAGTTCTTCCTCATGTACTCATAAGGAAAATAAGAAGGGTTCATCAGGGTAGGCAACAAAGACCCAACCAAGCACTGCAGGTCCTGGAAAGTAGAAAGAGGCCACGAATGCCTAGGAGAGAAATGCATCATTTACATAATTGCCAGTGAAAGTGGCTCTCAGCAGGCAGGAGAGCTGAAAGGTGATGGAGTGGGAAACCACACCATCAAGCCATCCCTCTGAAATCAAGCTGCTTCTCTCCGACATTAAGGCATGGTCTCCCACTCCAGCTGCTTATTCTCTTCTCTTTGTCTCCTGTCTCTGCTGGCAGAGTCTGGGGTTTTGTGGGCACAGGATGAGGGGGCAGGGCAGACCATGGGTGGTTTTCAAAAAGGCAAAATTCAACCAGGAAAACAGTAATGTATGTTCTCTCTTTCGGCCTCAGTTCATGGCTTGAAGGTGAGGCCCTTGCTGGGGACCTGCCCTTTTCTGCCCTGAATTTCCCTGCCTCCTGTTCCTATCACTAAGAGTCAGATGTGTATTTATATATTGATCGCAAACAAATGGAGAATAAAAAAAATTGAATACTAGTAACAAGTAAATAAAAAACAGTATCTATATATTAACACCGAAATGTGCAAATCCTCTCTTTTAAAGACTACCATACATTGCTGACAGAAAAATAAAAATACCTAAATAGCTTGTTCTCAAGCTATTTTTGCTCATTGAACAAAAAATTCAATATTGTTAAGATGGCAATTCACTCAAGTTGATACACAGTCAACCCTCACTATCCATGGGGGATTGATTCCAGAACACCCTCAGATACCCAAATCTATCAATATTCAAGATCCTTATATATAATTTGTAGTATTTGCACATAACCTACACAAATCCTCCTGTATAATTTAAATCACCTCTAAATTACTTATAATACCTAATACAATATAAATACCACAAAAATATTTGTGATACTATATTGTTTAAGGAATAATGGCAAGGGAAAAAAGTCTGTATATGTTCAGTACAGATGCAAACATTTTTTTTTCTGAATATATTTTATCCTTGTTGAATCCATGGATGTAAAACCCATTAGTATGGGGGGAGCTGACTGTATTAATTGCCTATAATCTCAATCAAAACAGAAGCAATCTTTCTCAATGAAAGAATAATCTTAAAATATATGTGGAGAGTTTGATACTTGAGAATACCTGAAGCAATTTTTAAAAAGAAGAATAAATGTTTAAAGCAGGAAAGAAGTTTTCAAAATATATCTCTGCAACACTGGTTCAACAATATAGTCTATAGAAAAGTAAGGATTAGTAGTCAACCCAGTGTGGTAAAAGTAGTATACTGTGAGTTGCATTTTTAGAAAAAATGTACAGTGCACACTAACATTGTCTATAGGAGTAAGGCAGTAAATATTATATAGGGTTTAATCCATGTTTCCCAGACTTATTTGACTACCGAAACTCTTTTCTACTCACTTACCTCCTCTTAACACTCTTGGAAAGTTAAAGTAAATTGAATATTCTTTGAGAATCAGTGCTTTATATCTCTGTAACTGAGAAAAAGACAAGATAATGGCAAAGATAATATGTATATTAAAATATTTTATAATGCTGAAATAAGCTACCAAAGTCAAAAATGTGGTTTTCTTTAATGCCATAATTATAGTGTTTTGACTTTTGCGTATGGGCAACATTTGATTAAATCTGATGAAGTGCTAAATGGCTGAAAATCTACTTTTGATCCACTGGCCACAAAGCTAGACTAAAAATACAGTTGAATCACATTGACCCTCAAGAATTACATTTATCAAAGAAATAGCAGAAATGAAATTTCTACATTACAGGAAAGAAATAACTTCTTAATAACTATGATCAGGGTGTGTTTGTGGTTATACATTGAGTGAGCTTAGCAATAGAGCAGGAGTCTTTATGTTACATAAAATGTCACTGTGATGGTTAATTTTGTGTGTCAAGTTGACTAGGCTATCTTAGATATTTGATCATACACATCTGGACGTTGCTGTAAAAATATTTTATAGATTGATAACATTTAAATCAATAGACTTCAAGTAATACAGCTTAACCATTCACGATGTGGACAAGTCTTGTTCAATTATTTGAAACTTTTCATAGGAAAAGAATGACTTCTCCAGAAAAAGAAGGAATTCTGCCAGCAGAGTGCCTCTGGAGTTCCACTATAACCCTTCTCTGAGTCTCCAGCCTGCTGGCTTACCTTTTTGGACTTGCCAGCCTCTACAGTTATGCAAGCCAATTCCTTAAAATCAGCCTCTCTTTCTCTCTCTCTCTCTCTTTCTCTCTCTCTCTCTCTCTCTCTCTCTCTCTGTGTGTGTGTGTGTGTGTGTGTGTGTGTGTGTGTGTGTATCTCTCTCTTTCTCTTTATGTATGTGCTATTTCTCTTGAGATTCCTGTCTTTGGGTATCCTTGTCTACTACAGCACATATTTCCATTCATTTAAAAAAACGATTATTCCCTTTAATAAATCTATAAGATGCAAAATTCTTTTGAATGTGTTATGTACAGAAATGCTATTAATCACTCCATTGAAGTCACTTTGTGCATCTGCTCTGAAACCCAAGATAATGTACTTCTTAGGCACTAATGAAAAAATAGAAAGCATGTATTAAATAATGTTCTAAATGTGACCATTCATTAAAGCTTGTCATTCTGATACTAGACAATGGATATTTCAGCAAGAAATTGCATTTTAAAATTCATCTGACTTAGGCAACAATTTATCTCTAACCGTGAAAGAGACAGCAGCAGCATATTTTAAAGAGTTTTTCTTAGAAAACAGTGGCTTTGCAGCCTTTGAGTAAATGTCTTTGATGAATGAGCTAAGTATTGGACATTGTGTTCTACTCTCTAAGCATCTGGTTAATCCCACTATGATGCAGTTTGACTCATTACAGTCAGTCGGGAACACAAAACTTTGTAACCATTCATTTGGCTAATTGTTCTGACTCACAAGGTAAGGTTTAGAGAAGAAAGAATGAACAAATTCAGTAGGTATTCTTTATGCCCTTGTATTCCAAACCCTTTTATTTTTCCTGAGGAAAGAAAGAGTTCCTAGGTAAGTTTAAAAATATGTCTGGTTACTTAATTTTATGACCAAAATGCTCTTGGTTTATACGCCCATAAGAGAAGGATCTCTCATTTTTTTAGCATCCCCAAATTTTGTCTTATTTAAATGTGTAATAATTTATAAAGAATGCTTTGGTAGTGTTTAAGAATAAAAGTAGAAAGAGAAACTGCCTGAAAATGGGAGAATGCATGATTTTAAAAAGTAGTTTACATTAAATGGGGCACTCCAATCTGCAGTCTCAGTAGAGACACAGCAACAATAAGAAATGAGATTGTGTTGGTACTACCCATGAAGTTAGGAGAACATCGCTTCCTATGAAATCCTTCCTGGCTAATTTAGGAAGTCATGGGTGGTGCCATCTCTTTCATCATCTCCCCCTCTCTTCTAGTTTTGTTTACTTTAATACTCACAATTCCTTCCAAGCATGCTCTTCTGTACTATTTTTTTTCTATTTCCAATAATGGATGCATTGCTTAAGTTGGTTCTCTGATATTTTGCTTAATCTTAAGTAGGTTATAATGTTGAAGGCCCAAACAGTCTTCAGTACTTTATATTGACCATATAAATATACTCTGCTACTTCTTGCATAAAAAAAAGGGCTACATATATTCTTATTTCCAAAATTTCCCAGATTCCTGCATCCTAAATTCTCAGTTTCCATCTCCTCACATGGGCATTTCATAATACAGGAAGAAAACTCTCCTTCCACTTTTGAAATTAATGTTATTAGGGCTCTACAGATTTCTAAAGGAAAGTAAGAATATTTAAAAGGCCATTTATGAAAAGCTCACAGTTATCATCACAATCAATGGGAAAAAATGTGAAAGCTTTTCCTCTAATACCTGGTATGAGGCAGGGATGCCCCCTATCACCATATCCACTCATCATAGTACTGGAAGTACTAGCCAGACTAATCAAACAAGAAAAAGAAATAAAAAGCATTCAAATCAGAAACAAAGAAGTAAAATAATCCTTGTTTCCAGATGACATTATACTTTTTGCAGAAAACTAAAGATTTCAGGAAAAAAACTGATAGAACAAATAAATGAATTCAGTAAAGTGTCAGCATACAAAATCAACACACAAAAACAAGTTGCAATCTGTTATTCCAACAATGATCTAGCTGAAAAAAGAACAAGAAAAAAATTCAAGTTATGACAGCATCAAAAGAATAAAACACTTAAGAATAAATCTAAAAAAAGAAGGGAAAGATCTGCACATTGAAAACTATAAAGCATTGATGAAAGAAATTCAAGAAGTCACACACACAAAAAGATATTCCATGTTTGTGGACTGGAAAAAATAATATTGTTTTAAAAATCCATGTGAACTGCCAGGCACAGTGGCTCATGCCTGTAATCCCAGCACTTTGGGAGGCTGAGGCAGGCAGATCACAAGGTCAGGAGATGGAGACCATCCTGGTTAACACAGTGAAACCCTGTCTCTACTAAAAACACAAAAACAAAATTAACCAGTTGTGGTGGCAGGTGCCTGTAGTCCCAATTACTAAGGAGGCAAAGGTAGGAGAATGGCATGAACCCTGGAGGTGGAGTTTGCAGTGAGCTGAGATAATGCCACTGCACCCAAGCTTGGGCGACAGAGAGAGATTCTGTCTCAAAAAAAAAAAAAAAATTCCATTCTAGCCAAGGCAATATGCAGATTCAATACAATCCCTATCAAAATTCTAATGACATTTTTCATAAAAATAGAAAAATAATTCTAACATATGTATGAAACACAAAAGACATCAAATACCAAACAATCTTGAGAAAGAAAAACAAACATAAAGTTGGAGGTATCATATTTTTTTATTTCAAATTATATTACAAAGGTACAGTAATCAAAACAATATGTTACTAGCATAAAAATAGACACATAGACCAGTATAACAGAATAGAGAATCCAGAAGTAAACTTAAGCATATACAGAGAGTCAACTAATTTTCACCAAACCCACTGATTTGTTATGGCTCTGTATCCCCACCCAAATCTCATCTTGATTTGTAATCCCCAAGTGTTGAGGGAGGGACCTATAATCCTCACGTGTCAAGAGAGGAATATGATTTGATTATGGGGGCAGTTTCCCCCATGCATTTCCTGCAATAGTGAGTGAGTTCTCTGGAGACCTGATGGTTTTATTAAGGGGCTCCTCCCCCTTTGTTTTCTCCTCTCTCCTGCCACCTTGTGAAGATGGTGGCTGCTTCCACTTCTGCCATGATTGTAAGTTGGCTGAGGCCTCCCCAGTCATGCAGAACTGTGAGTCAATTAAATTCTTCTCTTTATAAATTACCCAGTCTCAGTAAAGTTCTTCATAGCAGTGTGAAAATTGACTAATACAGTAAATGAATACCACAGAGAGTGGGGTACTACTATAAAGATAACCTGAAAATGTGGAAGTGACTTTGGAACTGGCAGAAGTTGGAATAGTTTGGAGGGCTCCAGAGAAGACAGGAAGGTGTGGGAAAGTTTGGAACTTATAGAGACTTGTGGAATGGTTTTGAGAAACATGCTGATAGTAATGTGGACAATAAAGGGCAGACTGAGGTGGTCTCAAATAGAGATGAAAAACTTCTTGGGAACTGGAGCAAAGATCACTCTTGCTATGCTTAGCAAAGACACTGGTGGTATTTTGTCCCTTCCCTTAGAGATTGGTGAAACTTTTAACTTGAGAGAGATGATCTGAAATTGGAAGTTATGTTTAAAAGGGAAGCAGAGCATAAAAATTTGGAAAATTTGCAACCTGACAATGTGATAGAAAAGAAAACCCCATTTTCTAGAGAGAAATTCAAGCCAGGTGCATAAATTTGCATAAGTAACGAAGAGTAGAATGATAATCACCAAGACAATGGTGAAAATGTCTTCAGAACACGTCAGAGATGTTGGCGGCAGCCCCTCCCTTCACAGGCCAGGAGGCCTAGAAGAAAAAAATGGTTTCCACAGCCTGTTCCAGGGCCCTGCTGTTGTGTACCCTGCATCCCAGATGTTCCAGCTCTGGCCATGACTAAAAGGAGCCAAAGTACAGCTCAGACCATTGTTTCAGAGGGTGCAAGCCCTAAGACTCTGTGGCTTCCATGTGGTGTAGGGCCTGTGGGTGCACAGAAGTCAATAATTGAAGTTTAGGAACTTCAACCTAGATTTCATAACATGTATGAAAAAACTTGGCCATCCATGCAGAAGTATGCTGCATGCGTGAAGCCCTCATGAAGAGCCTCTGCTAGGGCAGTGCAAAGGGGAAATGAGGTTGAAACCCCCACACAGGGTCCTCACTGGGGCACTGCCTAGTGGAGCTGTGAGAAGAGGGTCACTGTCCTCCAGATCCCAGAATGGTAGATCCACTGATGGCTTGCCCTGTGCACCTGGAAAAGCCACAGTCACTCAATGTCAGCATATGAATGAGCTACCCAAGGCCATGGGACCCTACCCCTTGCATCAGCATGCCCTGAATGTGAAACATGGAGTCAAAGGAGATCATTTTGGAACTTTAAGATTTAATGACTGCTCTGCTGAATTTAAACTTACATGAAGCCTATAGCCCCTTTTTTGGCCAATTTCTCCCATTTGGAAGAGGAACATTTAGCCAATGCCTGTACTACTATTGTATCTGGGAAATAACTAACATGCTTTTGATTTTACAGGCTCATAGGCAGAAGGGACTTTCCTTGTCTCAAATAAGACTTTGGACTATGGACTTTTGAGTTAATTCCAGAATGACTTAAGACTTTGGGGGAGTCTTGAGAAGGCATGATTAGTTCTGAAATGTAAAAGTCATAAGGTTTGGGAGGAGTCAGGGGCATATTGATATGGTTTGACTCTGTGCACCCAAATCACATCTCAATTTATAATCTCCATGTGTCCAGGGAGGGATTTGTAATCCACCCTTGTAGAGGGAGGGAGATGATTGAATCATGGGGGCTGTTTCCCCCATGATATTATCATGATAGTGAGTGACTTCTCATGATAGTTGATGGTTTTAAAAAGGGCTCTTCCCCCTTAACCTTCTCTTCTTTCTCCTGCTGCCTTCTGAAGAAGGTGCCTGCTTCCCCTTATGCCATGATTGTAAGTTTCCTGAGGTCTCCTTTGCCATGTGGTACTGTGAGTCAATTAAACCTCTTTCCTTTATAAATTACCAAGTCTCAGGGAAGTTCTTCATAGCAGTGTGAAAACAGACCAAAACACCCACTAAGAAGGCACAGTGGAGAAAGGATAGTCTCTTCAATAAATGGTGTTGGAAAAACTGGATATCTATATGCAAAAGAAAGAAACTTTATTATCCAAAACACAGAATCATTTCAAAATAAATTAAAGACCTAGATGTAAAACGCAAAACTAGAAAACTGCTAGAAGGAAACATAGGTGTATAGCTCCTTGATATTGGCCTTGGCAACAGTTTTTTCTTAATATCAAAAGCTCAGGCAACAAAACAAAAATAAAGAAGTGGAACTATCAAACTGAAAAGCAACTGCACAACAAAAGAAATAAGAATTACAAGAAAAAGGCAGCCTATGGTTTGGGAGAAAATATTTATAATCAGTATATCTGATAAAGGCTTAAGATCCAAACCATGTAAGGAACTTTAACCAATAGAAAACAAAACCAATAACAAATAGCCTAATTAAAACTGCGAAGACACTGAATAGACATTTTTCCAAAGAAGATGTAAAAATGGCCAACAGTTACATAAGAATGTGCTCAACATCACTAATCCTTAGAGAAATGCAAATGAAATCCACAATGAGATATCACATCACAACTATTAAATGACTAGTAACTGAATGTTGAAAGATGACAAGTGTTGATAGGGATGTGGAGAAAATGGAACACTTGTATACTGTCAGCAGGAGCATAAATAAGTATAGCCATTATGAAAAACAGTATGGAAGTTCCTGAAAAGAATTAAAAATAGAACTTTAATATGATCCTGAAATCCCTTGGTTGAGCATATACCCAAGGAAATGGAAGCAGCACTGCATAGAGATATTTGCCCTTCCATATTCATTGAATTGTAATAGTCAAGATATTGAAACAACCTATTTATTGTCAAATGAATGGATAAATAGATTTATATATACGTGGCCAGGTGCGGTGGCTCATGCCTGTAATCCCAGCACTTTGGGAGGCCAAGGTAGGCAGATCACAAGGTCAAGAGATCGAGATCATCCTGGCCAACATGGTGAAACCCCGTCTCTACTAAAAATACAAATAATTAGCTGGGCATGGTGGTGCAGGCCTATAGTCCCAGCTACTTGGGAGGCTGAGGCAGCAGAATTGCTGCAACCGGGGAGGCAAGGGTTGCAGTGAGCCAAGATTCCACCACTGCACTCCAACCTGGAGACAGAGACTCCATCTCAAAAAAAAAAAAAAAAAAAGACATTTTGTATATGTATAATAGTCCTATATATATAATGGACTGTTACTATTCAGGATTAAAGAAGGAGATACTGCTATTTGCAGCTACATGGATGAACCTGGAGAATATTATGCTAAGTGAGATGAGCCAGAAACTAAGAAAAATACTATACCATGTTGCTTATATGTGAAATTTTTAAAAAGTGGAACACATAAAACAGAAAATAGAGCAGTGTTTATTAGGGTCACAGAGAGGAAATGGACAGAAGTAGGTCAAAGGGCATAAATTTGCCATCAGGGAGAATAAATAAATCTAGAGGTTTAATGTACAACATGAGGAGTATAGTTGATAATGTGCATTATATACTGAAAATTTGCAAAAAGGGGTAGTTCTAGATGTTCGTAACACACATACACACAAAAGGTAACTATGAAAGGTGATTGACATGTAAATGTTTTCACTATAATTATTTTACTATGTATATTTGTATCAAAAATTCATATCAAAACATGCTGTATACAACAAATATCAAATAAAATAAATTTAATTAAAAAAATAATATTTGAATATATACACTGATGCTCTCAAAATAACCCTTTCATATTTTCTGGCACTTAGAGATTTTCAATTACTTTAGGAAAATCTCTTTCTCCTGAAGACACCCAAAGCATTAAAAAAAAAAGACCTATTACAAATAACTTAATACAATGAATTTGTCCTACCAAGTCAGCATTCTGTGATAAGTCTGTATTTAAAATGTGTACACAGCTCCATTGCCTCAATAGCTCAATTGTTATCTGTGTCCTTACTACATAAATAAAGTGAGTAGGCAATGATCTGCTTGAACCCAGTGCCAATGAATGCAAAATCTGGAAAATGTAAATGATGCCACTCAACGTTCCATTATGGAAGCAGTATACCTTGAGAGGATCAACAAGGGAGTTAGTTTACTATAAAACACCTGTAAATATTAGTGTGGCTTTTAATTAAAATATACTACTACATAGTACCACTCACAACAAGTCAATATCTGGGATAGAGATAAGATTTTACAAAATTGAATTAATATGATTCCAAGGACAGAAACTCAAGGTCAACCTATTTTATGCTAAAAAAAATAGTTGCAATGTAGAGAGTAAAAGATTCATTCTCAATTCAGAAAAGCATGTTACTCTTTATTGAGCATTGATTATGTGCTAGGCATGGTATATACATTATCACTGAATGTTCTATAAATCCAAACATGCTAACTTACGTAATATTTATACTTTGCACCAGGCCTTGAGGTAAGTAGTAGTATTAATTGCAGTTTATAGATGAGGAAACTGATGTATCCACAAGTAAAGTAATTTTCTCGTGATGCTTCTGGTTAGTTACAAAAGCCAAAATTAAAATAGAATTGTTGGCAGCCATGCTTCTTAAGACATTGTAAAGCAAAAACTCAAAATGTTCAATAAATAATGAGATAAACTGAGCTTAATTTCACTAACGTTTATAACTTTAAAATGTAGTTTTGACTGAGAGACATGTATTTTAGTTTGAAAAAAGAAAAATTAAGTATCAATGTAAAATCCCATCATCTAGTGAAACATTTTAAACCCAATTCTCTTTGGACTACATTTAAAAGATTTATGAGAACTTAGTAGCCAAAATATCAGAAAAAACTACTAAGGTATGCTTGCTTTTATTTAAAAACATGACAGAAAGAGCAATAAATTTTTTTCATTTAGTATTTTTTGAAAATAATTTCCCATATATCTAGTAATTCATCATAATTTATTATTTTATATAATATAGGCTATGGAAAACATGAAAACACATAGCTTGGTTCAACTAATATTTAACACTTAAATAGCTCACGATTCTTCTCAAATAAACCAAAAATTTTAAAATTTTGCAATGATGGAGGCCAGTAATAATTTAGTTCCTTTGAAATTATAATTTTATTTTCTATTTTCAATTCCTTAAACTTAAATTTTAAAATTTGATTTATTTTCCCTTTGTAACAGTACTAATTTTAGAAATAAGAAAAAGCCATTTAAATAGCAATAAGATATTATTATTAATTTTAATTTACTTATAGGTTGAGTGACAAAATCTTTATCAAGTGAAAATAAAATTTCACAATAAAAATGAATTCCCTTGATGGAATAATTTTGTTTCTGGACTGGACAATTAAGAACTAAATAAACTCACTCTTCTGTAAAATTATGAGCAAAACCACTAAAATCCAACATTTCAGAATTCTGAAAATTGATCAAAACTACATGACATACTGAAAATCATCTATCAAAAAGAAATTATAAACCCTCAGTAAGACAGCAGAGTCTGAAATGCTTTGACTTGGGAGTATTTTTATATCTTTCTCTCCTGCTCAGTGGTATGGTAGCCAAAAGCCAGCAGCCTTGAAGTAAGCAGCAGAAAGAATAAGTTTGGAGCTGTGTTGAAAGCATACTTCTCAGAACATCATAATTATTTTGTCCAAAGCTGCAGGTCCATGAAAATGCATGGGTATTTGCTTTGACTCTGGGTCAGATCAAAAGAAAGGGCCCTTCCCCAGAGCACTAATAAAACATTAACAATATGCTGGCTATATCGAAGCCACCTAAGATTATGATTTCAATTGAGGTAGACAAGAGTCAGAGTCTGGAGAATTAGACAACCATAAGGGACTTTGAAACCCTCTGACATGTCCCTGGGGATCTAATAAGTTCACATTTCCAGAAAAAAACTTGAAAAAGAAGGCCCCATTTAGTCATCACTTGTTGACCTTAACACCCTGTGCAAAGTTAAAGCTAAGGCTGTCTTGTGACCCTCCTGAAGTTTGAGCACCTGGCTTCTCACACTGATTCCTTGGACAAAAAGTGAGGAACAAATAGGCATAATTTTAAGAAAATATTCTGACCAATCACTGGCTGGCCAGCAATTTATACTGAGGTATGATACCCTACAGAGCTGGGGCTTAAAAATAATCCCCCAAAAATTAAAAAATGAAAAGCTAACATGTAACTCAATGGACACAAGGGATGAGAATGAATGATCTAGATAATTAGCCCAGGAAAGTTTACAAACAAATCACCAAGAATAAGAAAAATAAGAACAACAAAAAGTGATATCAGCAAAATGGCTGTCTAAGTACTTCTGGCATGTTCCCCACTCCCACAGGAAAGGAGGAAGGCAACAAATAAACAGATTTCTCTGGCATGTCAAATGGAGAGCCCTGGAGTGCAGCATAGGAGTGGAGATTCACCCGTGGTGACTGGAATTTCAGAAGGGAATCATGGAGGCACCTGGCCTCTGCATCCTCATCTACCTCACTTAAATTGTGTTTGCCTGTAGTCAGGAGGAACCTCTTCTTGTGGGGAAAACATAAGCAGAAGATCCCCACCATTGCCTATTGCCAAGGAAAACACTTACAGCTCTTACAACAGGACAATTCTACATTCTGCAAAAACCCTGAACCAAATATGAAGAGCTGGGGGAATTCACACAACTAGATTGCCCCAGAATAGGAGCATAAAGTGTATACTCCTGACCCCAACCTTCCCACTATGAGCCAAGCTGAAGTAACACAGCACTATCTTTATATCAAAGCCACCTCTGGAGTGTGCCCTGCTCTAAGGGCCAGTAGCTACTGCACTTCTACAGCACAGGGGATCCATCTTCATTACCCCAAGCCCATATAGGTGTGCTGAACACTATAACCCCAGCTATATGGAGCTTGAGCCCAAGATTAGTTGTGACTCTGGTCCTGTACAGCCAGGATAACAATCATAATTGACTACACTTCCCAGCCACAGAAGCAGTCTCTCTTTCTTGCCCAGGGTGAACCTGCCCTTGAGCCAAATAAACTGTTTCACACTCTATCCCAACAGGCCCCAGAGCTTCTGAGTAGCAAATATGCCCCTCCACCAGCAGAGTGGCTATACACCCATGCTTAGGATGTTAGAAACAGCCTCAAGCATCACTGTGCCCCACAGACATGCCCTTGGCCTGTCTAATATCCCTATACCCCTAATAAGAGTCTGAGAAACAATCTCATAGGATACTCCTGGAAGGCATGTTCCAGGCCAGCCAAGAAGCTATGAATCTGCATACTGGGCCTTTAAAACAGCCCTACAGGCTGCCCTCAGCAGGCACGCCCTTGAATCAGCCAAGCAACCTTGCACTTAACCTCAAAGATCTGAGAAACAGCACTGTGGATCACATCTAGCAGGCATGCCCCCAGGCCAACCAAGCAGTCCTGTGCCCATGTCCTGGGCCAACAAAACAGTCCTGTGGGCCAGACCCATAGAATGCTTCCAGACCAGCCAAGCAGCCATGAAGCTGTATTGGGAGCATAAGAAACAGCCCTGTGCCTGCCCCAAGTGTATGTGTCACCAGGCCAGTCAAGCAGCCATGCTCCAAAGTCAAAGAACTGAGAAATGGCCTAATGGGTCATCACACTACCCTATGCCTGCCCCCAAGCACACACAGCCTCAGGGCCAGCTAAGCAACCTTGCACCAATATCTCAAGCCTGAAAAACAGCCCCATGGGCTACTCCTTACAGAAATGCCCTGGGACCAGCTGAGTAAATATGCAGCTACGTCTTAAGCCTGAGAAACAGCCTTATGAGTTATTAGTAGCTGACACACACTTAGGCAAGCCAAGAAATCCTGGCAGGTACATCCCTAGGTCATTCAAGCAACTGTGTGCCTGTGCTTCCAGTCAGAATAGCAGCTCCATTGCCCCAACCCCAGTGAGCCAGATCCTAAGTCAGATGATCCTCCTATACCCCTGACCTGAGAAACAGCCCAGTAAGCCAACTCCTGGAAAAGCCACACCACCATTGCCACAGGTTCTCTTAGCCTAGGTCACTGAGAAACTTGCCTATGCCACTAATGTAGACTATAGCTGAAGAAACTACTTGGAGACTACACTACTGCCTCTACCCAGAACCAAGACCAACAAACCCCACAAAAGCAACACCCCAAGACCCAGTCATACAAATACATCTTTTTATATGATACCTACTCCATAAAATTGGAAGCACTGAGCAACTTTCCACCTGATGCATAGAAGTCAGTGCAGGAACACATCAATCATGAAAAAGCACGGAAATGTGTCACCTCTAAGGTAAACAATAATTCTCCAGTAACCAAACCCAGTCATAAGAAAACATATGAAATGTCAGAAAAATAATTCAAAATTATAATCTTAAGGACATGTAAGCAAAGGCAGGTAGACGACTTGATGAAATTAAAAATGCAGTTCATAATTTGAGTGAGACATTTGACAAAGAGGTGGACATAAAAAAGAACCAAACAGAAATCCTAAAGTTAAAGAATTTAATGAATGAAATTAAAAATACAATTGAGAACTCCAAGTACAGACTAGACCAAGCAGAAGAAAGAATTTCTGAACGTGAAAATAGTCTTTTCCAATAACACAGGCAGACAAAATAGAAAAAATAATGAAAAAAATAAAGAAAGGCTACAGGACTGTATTAGTCAGTTTTCATACTTTCATAAAGAATCCTCGAGTCTGGGTAATTTACAAAAGTAGTTTAATTGCCTCACAGTAACACATGGCTGTGGTAGCCTCAGGAAACTTACAATCATGGTGGAAGGTAAAGGGAAAGCAAAGCATATCTTACATGGTGACAGGAGAGACAGAGAGAGAAGGAGGAAGCACCAGGCATTTATCAAACAACTAGATCTTGTGAGAACTCCCTCACTATCATGAGAACAGAATGGAGAAACTGCCCCATGATCCAATCACCTCCCATCAGGTTCCTCCCTTGACATGTGGAGATTACAATTCAAGATGAGATTTGGGTGGACATATAGAACCAAACCTTATCAAGGATTTATGTGATACCATTAATCAAATAAATATGCATATTATGGGAATTTCAGAAGAGAGGTGAAAAGGTTAGGAAAACACATTTAATGAAATAAAAGCAAAAAACTTCCCAAGTCCTGAGAGAAAAATGAACATTAAGGAAGATAGATATCCAGGAAGGTCAAAAAAGTCTCAAATAGATTCAATCCAAGTAGGTCATTTCTGAGACATCATATACTCAAATTGTCAAAAGTGAAAGGCAAACAAAACATTTAGAAGCAACATGAAAAAAACATCAAGTCAGACATACAGGAATCTCTTTTAGGATAACAGTGGATTTCTCAGCAGAGATCTTACAGGCCAGGAAATAACGGATGATAAATTCAAAGTACTGAAAGAAAAAAATGACAACCTGTCAGTCAAGAATGTTATACCCAGCAAAACTATCCTTCTGAAATGAAATAGAAACAACATATTTCGTACACAAGTAAAAATGAAAGAAATTCATCACCATTACACCAGGCTTACAAGAAATGCTAAAGGAAGTCATGTTTGGAAGTATAAAGATAACAACTATCATTATTAAAGTAGGTAAAACTATAAAAACAAGTTGGTGGAGCTGATACACAAAGAAGAGAGAAAAATGAATGAAACATATGATTACAGAAAATCACCCAACTGCAAAAATAAACAGTACAAGATATAGAATCAAGGTATATAAAAAACAACCAGAAAACAATAAATTGACAAAAGTAAGTCTTCACCTATCCATAATAACCTTGAATATAAATGCAAATATATTAAATTCCCCAGTTAAAATATATAGAATAGCTGAACAGATTAAAACAAAACAAAACAAGACCCAACCTATGCTGCCTATAACAAATTATCTCACCTCAGAAGACTCATATATACTGAAAAAGAAGGGATGGAAAAATATGCTCCATGAAAATGGAAAGTGAGCAGGAGCAACCATAGTTATATCAAGGTAGATTTGAAGTTAAAAGCTGTAAAAAGAGACACAGAAGAAAATTATATAATAATAAAAGAATCAATTTAGCAGTTATTATATTTGGCAAGTATATATGCACCCAACATTGGACCATCCAGACATGTAAGGCAAATATTATTAAAACTGAAGGGAGAAGTAGTCCTCAATATATTAATAGTTGGGGCCCTTAACACCCTACTCTCAGCATTGAACACATTATCTAGGCAGGAAATAAACAAAGAAACATTGATTTTAAATGTACCATTGGGAAAATAGACTTAAGATATTTACAGAACTTTTCACTCAGCTTCAAAATAACACATATATTTTTATCAGTGCATGGAGCATTCTTAAGGTTAAGACACATGTTAGGACATAAAACAAGTCTCCACAACATTTTAAAAAATCACATCTAGTGTCTTCTCAGATGACAATGGAATAAAACCATATACCAAAAAAATGAGAAATAAGAAATATTTGAAACTATACAAATACATAGAAATTAAACAACATGCTACTGAATGATAAATAGGTGAGGGGAATAATTAAAAATAAAATGTATTTAAATTTTATTGAGACAAATGAAACTAGAAATGCAATGCGTCAAAACCTTTGGGACTCAGGAAAAAAACAATACTAAGAGGAAAGTTTAGAGTGATAAATGACTACATCAAAAAGCTAGTAAGATTTCAAATAAATTACCTGATAATATCTCTTTTAAAAAGTGAGAAAAAACCCAAAATTAGTAAAAGAAACAATAAAGATTAGAGCAGAAATCAAAACAAAAAGTTAAGTAAAAGATGCAAAAGATGAACAAAAAAATTGGTTATTTGGAATGATAAACAAGATCAATAAACTATTAGATAGACATAAAAAGACACAAATAAGTAAAATTAGAAACAAAAAAGGAGACATCACAATAATTAGCACCAAAATACAAGGTATTAATAGAGACTACTATGAACAACTATACACTAACAAACAAGAAAATCTACAGGAAATGGATAAATTCCTATACAAATACAACCTACTGATGTTGAACCAAGAAGAAATAGAAATCCTAAACAGGTCAATAACAATTACCAAGATGGAATCAGTAATAAGCCTCCCAACAAAGAAAAGTCCCAGATTATATGGCTTTACTGCTGAATTTTACTGTATCTTAAAAAAAATTATGCCAACTCTTCTCAAACTATTATGAAAAAGTGAAGCAGAATAAATTTTTCCTAACTCTTTTTATAAGACTGGCATAACTCTGATACCAAAACCAGACACACTCACACACACACCTCAGACCAATATCTTCAAAGAACATAGATGAGATGCAAAAATTCTCAACAAAATATTATCAAACCAAATTTAACAACACATCAAAAATATAATACACCATGATCAAGTGAGTTTTATCCCAGGAATGCAAGGATGGTTCAACATATGCAAATCAATAAATGTCATGTCATCCATCACATCAATAGAATGAAGGAGAAAAACTATATCTTTATCTCAATAGAGATTCACGAAGAGCATTTGATAAAATTCAACTTCACTTATAAATTTTAAATAATATTAAACACAAAATTTGTTCTTTTAACAAATTTTAAAAGAACAAGAATATACTTTGATTAGGTAGATGTGAGTATCAGATTAACTATAATATGTTATCAAAACTGTTCAGCTTTTAGAAATAAATAAGAGATGTGCAAAGACATAGGAAAATATGCCTGAAACACAGGGTAGCAGAAAGTAGCTATTAAATGACCCTGAGAAGGCTTAGATTTTAGGCTTCATAGAGATTTTAAATGATCTATCAAAATATATTAACAGAACTAAATAAATTATATCTAACAATGAAACCATCAGAATGCTGCCTCATGAAATAGAGAATATTAGTAATGAGATAAATGCCAAGACTAGCTTGGTTGCGGAGACCCTAACCCAGCAGTGCTAGAGGAATTAAAGACACACACACAGAAATATAGAGGTGTGAAGTGGAAAATCAGGGTTCTCACAGCCTTCAGAACTGAGAGCCCTGAACAGAGATTTACCCACATATTTATTAACAACAAGCCAGTCATTAGCATTGTTTCTATAGATATTAGATTAACTAAAAGTATCCCTTATGGGAAACGAAGGGATGGGCCAAAATACAAGGATGGGTCTGGCTAGTTATCTGCAGCAGGAGTATGTCCTTAAGGCACAGATCGCTCATGCTATTGTTTGTGGTTTAAGAATGCCTTTAAGTGGTTTTCTGCCCTGGGTGGGCCAGGTGTTCCCTGCCCTCATTCCGGTAAACCCACAACCCTCCAGCATGGGTGTTATGGCCATTGTGAACATGTCACAGTGCTGCAGAGATTTTGTTTATGGCCAGTTTTGGGGCCAGTTTATGGCCAGATTTTGGGGGACCTGTTCACAACAGATAAAATTATAAGAAAGTATCAAATAGAAATTCTAGTAATTAAAAGTATAACTGAAATGGAAATTTACCAAAATTTCAACAACAGATTTGAGCTGGCAGATGAATTAATGAACAACACTGAAGATAGGTCAATAGAGACTATTCAGTCTGAGAAGCAGAAAAAAATATGAACAGATCCTCAGAGACATGTGAGCCCATACAAATTGTATCAACATCCACATAATACAATACCAGAGAAATGACTAGAAAATTTTTTAAAGAAGTACTTTCCAAAACACTCCGAAATTGTATAAAAGATACTAATCTTCAAATTCAAGAAGCTCAGATAGAATAAATTTACCTGCAATTCCAGGTAGAAAAAGTCTAACAAGTTAATCGATGACAATAAATGAAAAATACAAATCCTTGAAAGCAGTGAGAAGGATTAACTTAACATATTGCAGAGATCCTTGTAAAAGTAATAACTGACTTCTCATCAGAAACCCTGGATATCAGAAGACAGTGGAATGACATGTTCAAAATATCTCAGACTGTAAGCTGAGAATTCTGTATCCAGCTAAAATTTCATGTAAAAATAAAAAAGAAGTTAAGACATGCCCAATTAAACAGAGAGAGAAAGAGAATTTCTTGCTTGTATACTTGCCCTACATGATACATTAAAGTAAGTTCTTTAGGCTGAAATGAATAAAACACTTTATGAAACTCAAATTCACATCAAGAAGTAAAGTGCAACAAAAAATAACTACAAAGAGGGCTGGATGCAGTGGCTCATACCTGTAGTCACAGCACTTTGGAGGCTTAGGAAGGAGGTTTGCTTGAGCCCAGGTGTTTGAGGAGACCAGCCTGGGCATCATGGAATAGCCTCATCTATACAAAAAATACAAAAAAAAAAAAAAAAAAATTAGCCAGGCATGGTGGCGTATGCCTGTAGTCCCAGCTACCTGGGGGAGCTGAGACCAGAAGATTGTTTGAGCCCAGGATGCGGAGGTTGCAGTGAGCCAAGATTACACCATTGCACTCCAGCCTGGGCAACAGAGCAAGACCCTGTCCCAAAAAAAAAAAAAAAAAAAGAAAGAAAGACAAAAGAAAAAAGGAAAAGAAAACTACGAAGATAAATATAAAAGCCAGTGTAAATGTGGTTTGTTTGTATTCCTTGCCTTACACCGTTTTAGATGACAGCTGCACAAAACAATCATTATAAAACAGAGTTAAAAGATTATAATGTATAAACATGCAATTTGTACAGCATTAATAGTAAACAAAGGAGAAAATAGAAATATTGGAGCATGTTTTCACATACTATAAAAATTTACTGTTATTCTGAACTAGATCTTTTAAAATTAAGATACTAATTCCCATCCCCATAGCAACCACAAAAAGAAAATCCTCAAACTTTTAGCAAATAAACAAAGCAATTAAAATGGTATGCTAGAACGTAACTATTTAACATAAAAGAAGATAGTAATAGAGGAAAAGAGGTAAAAATACGTGATGCATATAGTAATATATAACAAAGTAGATGTAAACCCCACCATATCCAATCAAAAGGCAGATATCCACGGAATAAATAAGTTATGATTCAACTCTATGATCCCTATGAGAGACATGTTTTAGATTCAAAAAACAAAGAGGTTGAAAGCAAAAGGATGAAAAAGTTATAATATGCAATCAGTAAACAAAAATGAGCTGCAATGCTACACTAAGACAAAGTAGAGTTAAAAGTGTTTGTAAACAATGAGAAAATTTTGTAATGATAAAGAGGTAAATCTACCTTTAAGATCTAGTAACTACAAATGCATTTAATAAAGCCCTCAAATTCTGTCAGCAAAACCTGACAGAATTGAAGGAGGAAGAAACAATTGAAAAAAAAAATTGTTAGAGACTTCAATACTCATTTTCAATACTAGATGGAACAAGTAGGAAGATCACCACAAAATAGAAGGCTTAAATAACTATTGTGATTGCTTCCCAGAGACAGAATAGATGCCTACACACTCAAATTTGACTCAGATATCAAGATTGATAACACCACCTGTGTACCAGGAGGGCATAAAAAGGATCTTTTTTTAAAATTTATTTATTTTAAAAAGGTTACACTATGTTTTTCGTTTGTTTTGTTTTGTTTTTAAATGGGCTCTCTGTTGCCCAGGCTAGAGTCAGTGGTGCAATCTCGGTTCACTGCAACCTCTGCCTCGTGGGTTTGAACCCTGCCTCAGTGATTCTCCTGCCTCAGCTTCCTGAGTAGCTGGGACTACAGGCATACGCCACCATGCCCAGTTAATTTTTGTATTTTTAGTAGAGACGGGGTTTCACCAAATTGGCCTGGCTGGTCTCGAACTCCTGACCTCGTGATCCACCCACCTCGGCCTCCCAAAGTGCTGGGATTACAGGCGTGAGCCACCGCTCCCAGTCCTCACTATGATTTTTATACACTGTTGAAAACAATGACTTTTATTTATTTAAAAGCAGCAACAGTTCCCATTACTCTCATAATGTTATATTTAAGCCTTGATTTAGTTCCAGAAAATAAATAGGGTACATTTTTAATATTTCCCTAGCTCTGTCTGCTATAAGAGAATTTCAGAGTATGAAGGTAAGATGAAGCAAGACATAGAAGAACATTTTTAGATACTGACCATTTTTCCTTGTAATTTGGTGAAAATTTAGTTTCTTTCCCAAATTCTGTACTTCTATACATAAAAGTAAATTTCTATTTTAGTAGCTCTAAAAGAACTAGGTGAGAGAAGATTAGTATCCATAATAGTAAATAGCAAGTACTTTGGCAAGTCTGAATTAGAGTACAAGTGAAGACATTGACAAACAAACTTTCTGTCTCCTGGATGTGGTATGGTATTTATGTTAGAATTAAAGCATCACAATTAACTGATTGTAGGGTGCTGGTCGGCAATCCGTCAACAGGTCTACCCCAACAGATGTGGAGACACGTGGAAAAAATATGTTAACCAAAGTGGTCAGGAGAACAAAATACAGAAAACACCATAAAACTGAGGACATTATCTCTTCTTGTCTGAAAAACAGGGGTTCCCCGGAGTACAGGAAGTATTTATCAGGGGAGTGCTTCTATTCTGTTATCAGAGGAGGGCTTGAAGCAGATTCCGGCCATTCATACACATCTGGCAGCAGGGAATCATATTCACTCCATCATATTCTTTCTTTAACATATTTGGCCTTGTCTTCAGGTTCTGGGTATTGGAAAGCCATTTTGTTAGCATATAGGTATTCTGTAACTTTAATAGCAATGTTAATAGAAACTTTCTGAATATTAGCAAGTGGTGGGTAAAGTCTCCCTTGGGCTAACTTTTCATCCCTCATTTGGCTTGTCAATGCCTTTGCAGCTTCTAGGAAAACATTGTCACTAATACGCTGGGTATTACAGAGAATAACAGCTAAAGATGCACCTGGAAAAATATATACATTGTTTCCTTGATCTGGTGTAAAGATTCTCCCATCTGTGAGTTTCACTAGCCCAAATGGACTGCCACTGGCAAACAAACACTTGCCCTCTGTAAGTGTATATGCTTCTTTGGCCGTGCACTCTGCCTGTGCTGTAGGATTACTTAATGCAAATATTACAGGCCTTTCATTGATAGGGGTCATGGCTCTGATTACATCAGGAATGAAAAGATGGCCAGCACCTGCAACTCCAATTGTAGTTGAAGTCCTCATTGTATTCACCACATCTTCAAAAGTATCAGGTATGCTCTCTGGGACTGGGTAAGTAAATGGTTCCTGATAACTATCTATTTTTGCTTTCCGCCCCTTAACTAATAAACCATACTTGTCAAACATCCAGATTTTCTTTTGTGCCTCTTCTTCTGACAGGCCATTTTCTACCATAGACATACTTTTTTAAGATTTGCAATTCCAGGAGTAGTCTCTCCTGTTCCAAGGAATAAGATTTTGTGTTTGGAGACTGGTTTATTAATAACTTTTTGTGTTGCAAGAAGATCTGCTAGAGCTACTGCAGCTGTCCCTTGAATATCATCATTGAAAGTGCAGTATTTTTATTGATGTTTTTTCAAGAACCTGAATGCATTATGATTTCCAAAATCTTCAAATTGAATGAGTGTGTTCCAGCCATATCTGTCATTAATAGCTTCCATAAACTCATCAATCAGGTCATCATACTGTTGTGTGCGATCTTGTTTCCGGTACAAGCCTATGTAAAATGTGTCTTTTAAGAGTGCGATATTATCAGTTCCCACATCAATACACACCGGTAGGCATCTATCAGGCCATATTCAGGCACAAACTGTATACAAACACATTTTTCCTACTGGAATTCCCATTTCATAGACACCCAGCTCTCCAAGACCCAGAATTCTCTCTCCATCAGTCACTAAAACAATCTTAACATGATTTTCTGGCCACTTATCCACAATTGATCTAATATGACCTCTGTCTGAGATCGACATAAATAATCCCTTAGGTCTTCTAAAGATGTGTCCATACTGGGAGCAGACAAGACCAACTGTTGGTGTATATACAATTGGCATTAAACTCTGTGTCATCTTGAAGTATTCGATAAAACAATTTCTCATTTCTTTCTTGTATTTCCATTATGTAGATATACGTTTCCAAAGGGCTAGTCATTTTTTTCAAGTTTCTGTGGAATCCTAAGGCTTGAATATCTTGTGTCTGTATTTTGGGAGGTGGAAGCCCTTGAAGACCAAGCATTTGTCGTTCTTGTAAAGTAAATGCCATTCCCTTGTTTGTTCTTGGATTCAGCAAAAATGGCTTGCCTTTTTCTTTTATGTGCAAATGTCGACATGCCAAAGTACAAGTGGTGGAAACTGCTCTTAACCCGGGACAACATCTTTTCTTTCATCAGAGGTCTCACCACACGACACTTGGTGCTGCGGATGAAGAGGCTGCACCCTGCCTCCCGTCCTGGCGATGCTCAGCTCTCGCATCGCCGGGCCCTCCCCTTCTGCGAGCCTCCTGGAGTCCGCGCCAGCTCAGGCTCGCACTGGCGCGAGAGGTGCCACACTCTGAGGTAGACCCGTGAGAGTGGAGGGTGAGGGGGGGGGGCAGGGCCGAGTGGCCATGGCCCACTGGATTTTTTTTAAACGTAAATTATCCTTTTCTATTTTTAATTTTTTTTCTCCTATTGAAGGTATTTGCCATTTTCAATTAACTCATATGACTTCTTTATAAATTAAGGTAATTAAAACTTTATATTATCTGTTACAAATATTTTTCTCTCTTTTTCTTTTTCTTACTCTATTAGCCATAAATGATTGATATGATGTAGTGAAATACATCAAAATTTTCATTCGTGGAATATTTTTTGAATATATCTATGGTGTCCTATTTTCCCAGGTTCATACTTTTAACTGCATGTTTGTTATCTACATTTGAATATTGCACTGATACCGCTAATGTCTCACATGGAGACATCTCATGTGATGCCAGCCTTAACTTTACCCAGAGCCCTTGGTCAATTGTCTCTACACTTTCACATTAGTTATCAGATAATGTGGTTTGAAACTCTGTCCCCACCTAAATCTCATGTTGAAATGTAATTTCCAATGCTGTATGTGGGGCTTGGTGGGGGATCATTGGATCAGAAGAACAGTTTCTTATGGTTTAACACCATTCCCTCTTGGTGCTGTCATCACAATACTGAGTTCTTATGAGACCCAATTGGAGGTCTCAGAAGAAGATATGAGGGAAAGATTGGAACTTCCTAGAGACTTGTTGAATGGTTGTGACCAACATGCTGATAGTGTTATGGACAGTGAAATCCAGACTGAGGAGGTCTCAGATGGAAATAAGGAATTTATTGGGAACTGAAGTAAAGGTCACTTCTGCTATGCTTTAGCAAAGAGCCTGACTGCATTTTGCCCCTACTCTAGTGATAAGAGAATTTGAACTTGAGAGTGATGATTTAGAGTATCTGGTGAGAGAAATTTCTGAGTAGCCAAGCACTCAAGATGCACACTGGCTGCTTCTAACAATCTATGCTCACATGCATGAGTAAAGAAATGATCTGAAACTAGAACTTATATTTAAAAGAGAAGCAGAGGGTAAAGGTTTGCAGCCTGTCCATTTCATAGAAAAGAAAAGCCCATTTTCAGTGGTGGAATTCAAACAGGTTGCATAAATTTGCATAAGTAAAGAGGAGTCAAGTCCTAATAGAAAAGACAATAGGGAAAGACCTCAAATGCATTTCAGAGACCTTTGTGGCAGCCCCTCCAATTACAGGCCATGAAGCCTAGAAAGACAGAATGATTTTGTGGGCCAGACTCATGACCCCACTGCCCTGTGCAGCCTTGGGATGCTCTCTGCTTCCCAACCACTCAACCTCCAGCCATAGGTAAAAGGGGACAAGGTACTGCTCAGGCCACTGCTTCAGAGGCACAAGTTATAAGTCTTGGTGGCCTCCATGTTGTGTTAAGCCTGTGGGTGCACAGAATGCAAGAGTCGAGGTTTGAAAGACTCCACCTAGATTTCAGAGGATATATGGAAATGCCTAATGTCCAGGCAGAAGCCTGCTTCAGGGCAGAGCCCTTGTGGAATCTCTACCAGGGCAGTGCAGAGGGGATATCTGGAGTTAGATCTCCTATTCAGAGTCCCCACTGGTGCACTTCCTAGTGGAACTGTGAGAAGTGGAGCACCATCCTCCAGACCCCAGAATAGTAGATCCACCAACAGCCTGCACCCTGCTCCTGAAAAAGCAGCAAGCACTCAATGCCAGCCCCTGAAAGAAACTGTGGGGGCTGAAATTGTCAAAGCCACAAGGGTAAAACTGCCCAAGGCTTTGGGAGCCCACCCCTTGCACTTGTATGACCTGGTGAGACATGGGGTCAAAGGAGATTATTTTGGAGCATTAAGAGTTAATGACTGTCCTGTTGGGTTTCAGATATGCATGGGACCTGTAGCTCCTTTAATTGGCAGATTTCTCCCTTTTGGATTGGGAGTAATTACTCAATGCCTTTACCTCTAAGGTATCTTGGAAGTAACTAACTCGTTTTTTATTTTACAGGCTCATAAGTGGAACAGACTAGCCTTGTCTTAGATGAGACTTCAGACTGTGGACTTTTGAGTTAACGCTAGAATGAGTTAAGACTTTGGTGGACTGTTGGGAAGGCATGATTGTATTCTGAAGTGTGAGAAGGTCTTGAGATTTCAGAGGTGCCAGGTGTGGAATGATGGTTTGCCTCTGTGTCCCCGCCCAAATCTCATGTTGAAATGTAACCTCAGTGCTGAAGTTGGGGCCCAGTGGGAGGTGATTTGATCATGGAGGTAGGTTCTCATGATTTAACACCACCCCCACTTAGTATTATCATCACAATAGTGAGTTCTCATGATATCTGGTTGCTTAAAAGTGTGTAGCACCTGCCCCTTCTCTCTCTTCTTCCTGTAGCAGTCAGGTGAAGCTCCTAACTCCCCTTTGCTTTCCAACATAATTGGAAACTGTCTGAGTCCTTCCCAGAAGCAAAATCCACTATGCTTCCTATATAGCCTGCAAATGTGTGAGTCAATCATGACTCTTTTCTTTATAAATTACCCAGTCTCCAATATTTCTTTATAACAGTGTGAGAATAGACTAATACACCAAGTTAGTCTGATTTTAATCCAGTCAATGGCTGAGGCAACAAACTCACTATGAGAACAGCCAGACAGTGCTTTACAACTTGCCCTTAATGCTATGCTTTATTTCCCATCTCACGGCTTCTCTACCATTTCTGAAGCATATACCATATTCTTATTGCGCATAAATACAAAATTTGGAGGTATCGAGTAGTTACTACTCTTGAGGTTAATCTGTGATTGCAGAAAAAGAATTGGTGGAGAAATTCATATCCCTTCTTCCTCCTGGACCTCTCCTTTGCAGTGCTTTGTATTATATGACCTCTTGGAAATCCTGTGAGTTTGAGTTATTGATAGGAGCTTGACCCAAGAATCAGATAACCCAGTTATGCACCAATATTTGTTCTTGTTCCTTTCCTACCTTATTTCCCCTTTCCTTCACACTTGCTTCTCAATGATTGCACTTTCGAACAGCACATTTACACGTAAACTTTTGCTTCAAGCTTTGATTTCTGAAAATCCCATATTAAGTAGATGTCCAATAAAAAGTCATTAATATGTTAAATATAAACCATTTATTTTCTTAAACTTGCTTTTTCTAGTGTCTATCCCATCTTATTAAATGACGACTCCATTTTTCAAGGACCTTGTACTCAGAATTTTGAAGTCATTCTTGTTTATGCTCTTCTTCTCATATTCTACATTTAATTCGTGAGCAAATCCTGCTGTATATTCCTTCAAAATACAAGTACAAAATGACCCTCTCCATTCACACCACAATCTCTCATATTCAAACCACCATCAACATTCATTGGCTTTTTTTTCATTATTCTTCTATTTGGTCCCATTGTTTTCATATTTGTTATCTACAATTCTATTTGCCATATGCAGGGGAAAGATGCTTTTTAAAAAGACACATTGTATCATGTCGCTAGTCTTCATTCAGTGCTTCAAAGACTTTACACTTGCTCAGAGTAAAGCTGTGACCTTACAATAACTTATTAAAGTCCTACTTATTTTAGCCCTTGTTATTTATCTAACCTCATTTTCCTACTACACATTCGGTCTTTTCCCCTAGTCACAGACCTCCTTGCTGAATGTTAAATATGCCAAACGCCCTCCTTTTTAATGGCTTTTTAACTTGCTATATATTAATACATTGTTAAATAGATAATTCACAAATTTTTTTTAGAATAGTGTCTCACCCATATAGTAATATAATAGTTATCACTTGTTATGACATTCCTAGATTAGAAACTGTTATTAGTGTTAGTACCTCAACGTTATCATCATCAGTAAAATGTGGATGTTTTGTTCTTTTGAATATATGTGAGAATAATATGATAGGGTGGTCAATACCAGAAAAACATTATACAAATGCCAATAATTATTTCAATATTTAACGTGTTCACTGCACTAACAATCACTTTTTTCACATTTCTAAATTTTTACTATCATACATTTAGATGACTAAATGTTTCATGGTTATAGAGTTCAGCATGTGCCTATGTTAATATGTTACTTCTCCAATCACCTCCTCTTTCATTCCCTTTCCATTATCTAATTACTATATCCATTCCTGGTCCATTTCCTCCTTCATTCTAGCAACTATTCCATTGTTTTTTTAAAAAAAGTCTCCATCACCATTCTTTTTTAGGTTCACGTCTCACTTTTCTAGGTTCTTTTCCATTTCTCATCTTCTTTTTCTAATATCATGAGATTTCTCAGCCAGTGTTTGATTGCCAAGTTTGGAGTTGTCTGTTACCATGGATACTGTTTCAGCTACTTGCCCACAGGAGGGAGCCCTCTACTTGTTAAAGGTATGTTGGCGGCAGCAAGACGTTTTCCTAGTAAAGGACAGTGGGGCCGGGACTAATTAGCAATAAAGATGTAAATGGCTTATTTTCCCACAGATAGTGTACATCTCAGGCTGGTTCAAGTATGGCATTTTGCACTTTCACTAGACTTATATCAGAAACATACAAAATAGGTACTTATATGGCAGAGTATGAAAGGCATCTACATTGCCCCAATATTTCTTCTCACTTTCTTTTACCAGTCATGTTTATCTCTTTGCATTAAAATCTTAAAATAAAATCTCTCGTTAGGTAAAAAGAACCTAATGGAAATGAACATCACATAGGATAGTTATCATGGGAAAGAAATAAAAATCAAAATGAGTGGCTCTCAAAGAGGGTAAAGTGTAAATGGGAAAAAGCAGCAGAATTATCTAGATAATTGTGAAATTTTTTTGTAAGATTTTATCTTGAAGACTAGAATGCTGGAAATAAAGGAAATTTCAAGTTAATCTCTCCACATTCACAGTTTTTTTGGGGGGCAATATGTCAAGATAAAAATGTTTGTATTCAGGGTTAAAAGAGTGATGTGTAAGTTGGGAGACCGGGAAATATTGTTTCACAGTTATCTGCCACTGTCAGTCCCCTAGATACACTATAGTTACTCTGAAACTTTGAAGTTCTGGAAGATAGAATGCATCCTTCTGCCTTTCCAGGCAGTCATTTCTGCTCACTCACCTACCCCTGCTGAATGAGATTTGGCTCATTGTGAGTTTACAGTTTACAATTATTTCCCTGGCTACACACTTTTCATAACTGACTAATTACAATTTACAGTAAATAGGAACACAAGGTTATCCCTAAAATAGAGTATGCTGCCTTCTCTAGGCAAAAAATTTAAAAAGGTGTTAAAAATCCAAAGAAAGTGTTTAAGTAAAATATGAAGAAGAGGACATTGGATAGTCAAAGTTGGTGGGTCAAGAAGCACAGTTCTCTTAAAACATGTTAAGTCTGATGCCTTGTATTTCTTAAGAAACAAGAGACATCTATCTGTCCAAATTAATGTGGGGATGAAGTTGGCATAAAAATAAGAAGGCAGCAATTGAAACCATATCTCTTGTTGTGTTTTTACAGTTCTGATCACAAATGCTCATTTACAATAAAGAGTATTAACTTAAAGCAAATGATTAGATTATACTCACATAAAATAAGGCCTGTATTTTATTATTGAAAAGCATTCTATTATTGAAAAGGCTTTTTATGGTAGAGAAATAGAGATTTAGGATGGCAGACCATCTTCATCAACCCTAAATTGATGATTATAAAACACATATTGAGTGTAAAAAATGGAGCTGTAATTTCAAATATAAATGATTCAAAACAAAGTGAATTTGATGGACTTTCTGCTTTGTTCATTTTTATTTTTACTCTTCCTTTAAGCAGGATTCTCAACTTTCACATGGCATATCCAAATACTTCCATTTTAAAATGCTGCATTCTATATGTTGATGCTGGATATCTATTTTATTTGAGTGCCTGAAAATAATTTCAGAGCCAGAAATTAATGATAGAGGCCAAATTCTTCAAAAACGATTACAAAAAGAAGAGATTCCTACTACAAAAAAAGTCACTATTTTCTATTACAACTAGGACTAAGGGAAAAATTCTTTCATCAAAGCAGCATCACATATATATTTGAAGCACTTATCTGTTCCCTAACTCAGTAAAGATTTCACAGATTGATTCTTTTTTTCTCATTTAGCTCTAACAGTCAGAGAAAAGTAGACATTTTAAAATAATAATAATAATGACACCATAAATTTAAATAACAAAGCAGCTTTTTTTCCCCCAAAGTAACCCAACAGAAGAGTTATATAGCTGAGATCTGCATGGACTTATCACATAAAGGAAAACGTGCTCTATTTGTAGCTAAGTTTTGTTTGGGGGGTGGGGGTGGGGGATATGTTGGATGTGTCTGAAGGCTCATTAAAACCCTCTAATAATTTTCAAAACATGCTAACTGCAGACAGAGGTTGAATTCTAAAACACCTTTTAAAAATTTTGTATATAAGTCATCACAGAAACAACACAGAAGCAAACAAATGAACAAAATGGTGAACAAATTAACTGAAGGGTAATAGTCACTATGCAACCTACCTGTATCTCTATAAAATAACAAAAATGCCATCAGCACATGACAAGAAAAACAACATTTAAATAATTGAGGAAAAATCTCCTTAAAAATTCTTGCTGAAATGTTTTGGTTTCACCTGAGCAAACCATCAATTCAATGATACAAAGTGATTGAGCTGATTTTATCTCAAAGCACAATACCTGTGAGCACAGTCTTATTTTGAAAAACAAAATTACATATAGATACATATATACATATATGTATATTATTTAATCTATAATTATTTAACCATATTTTTATTAGAACCTGTTTAAATTATTTAGATTGGCTAGATAATATATGTGACTTTAATTTAGACTACTAAAAAGTGAATTTGTTTTACTTTTTTAGTATGAGAGTAAAATATTATTTCAATATAATCTTTACATGATTGCTGATTCAAAGTGGCAAAAATAAATTTTTTTGAGCATGAAAAATTTAAACAGTTATCTATAAAGTCTGGACTTTGGACAAGTGAGTAATTGGCTTGATCTTTTTGTCCTTTCCTACACTGTTCACCAATTACACATTTTGCTTTTGAAAACCAAGGTGGGAATCTAAATTACAACAGGTTTTTCTCACTTGACCTTTCTTACTTTGCTTACAGGCTTTAGAAAGATAATTACTTATTTACATCAAAAGGCTTTTGCTAGGTTATTTAAAAAACAAATCTGTTTACTTCTCTTTACAGGTGAAACGATCTAAATGTGTTGGCCTCACATATAAAAAGGATAAATGAATAAAGTCCTTGCATACTCTCTGTACTCGTAGCAACATATCTCCCATGACCCAAAAGCCAGGGATCCCAGAGGAAGCAATTCAGCATTCAAAACCACTAACATTCCATTGTAAGTCAATCATACTTCCCATTTATTGAAAAAAGATCTCGAATTTTTCTTCCTCAGAGCGCTGATTGTTGCACACTCATTCACGGGAGCTTTATGTTGGAAGTAATTTTGTACACCTACATGTTTGCTGGCCTTCAACACATACAGTTCTTTTACACTTAATACCATTTCAAGGGGTGTGTGGGTGGGTGTGTGTGTGTGTGTGTGTGTGTGTGTGTGTTCTTAGTTGCTGAGTCATAACTTTGGTACTTCTTTTCCATTACTTTTGCTTTGTAATAGGTTGCAAACTTCTGCAATCCTCTTTCTTCCTAGACAGTCATCACATAAATCTTGGCTTCAAGTCTTCTTTGTTCTACATTCCAACAAACCCCATGCTGTAGCCTTACTCCCGATGATACAATTCGGGACATGATCACAACCTCATCACTTTGCAAAACTTTGAACTGAAGTTGTGCAATAATAACACTAACTGTCATTCATTAAGTAAACCTGCAATTCAGCAGGTTAAATCCTTGCAACCCCTTTCACCTTTGTCCGGTGGAAGATATGTCTTTTCCAGAAACCCATTTTGAAGTAATCAACCCTTCTTTATCTGTTGAATTCTGCATATCTATCACAGTCGCTATTGCATGTTTGTCCACGGATTTGTACACATTTGTCTTTCTTGATGCCCTAGACTGTAAACTCGTTAAGGGCTATATTTTTTTTAATATATGCCCATTAGCTAGAACTATACTAGATATGTAACAGATTCTTAATAATTTTTTTTCAATAAATAAATCCTTACAACAATACAGTAATGTAGGCATCATTAGCACATTTTAATTTGAGAAACTCAGGACTGGGAGGTTAAGTAAATGTTCCCAGCTCTTATTGAAACTAAAACCTCAGATAAATCTAATGCTTATACTTATTCTTTTTGATCTTTTCTTTCTTTTTTTCTTTTCTTTTCTTTTTTTTTTTGGAAACAGTCTCTCACTTTGTTGCCCAGGCTCCAGGCTGCAGTGTGCAATAGCATGATCATAGCTCACTACAGTCTCATACTACCTGGCTCAAGTGAGACTCCCACCGCAGCTTCCTGAGTAGTTGGGATCAAAGGCTTGTGTCCCCATGCCCAGCTAATTTTTTATTGGCGTAGGGGACAAGGTTTAACTTTGTTGTCCAAGCTTGTCTTGACCCCCTGGGCTGAAGTGATCCTCTCACTTCAGCCTCCCGACTAGCTGGGATTAGAGGCACACATCACCACACACAGCTAGTTTTTTAAAAAAATTTTGTGTAGAGATGGGGTCTCTCTATGCTACTCAGGTTGGTCTCAAACTTCCGGACTCAAGTGATACTCCTCCCTCAGCCTCCTAAAGTGCTGGGATTACAGGCATGATCCACTGTGCCTGGCCATTTTTTTTTTTTACTGTTGCTAAACCCTTTATGACCTATTATTCCGATTTCATCATTTACAGAATTAAGTTTGTATTGTTGGCATTTTGGTTGTCATTATTTGATGTGGTTTGGCTCTGTGTCCCCACCCAAATGTCACCTTGAGTTGTAATAATTCCCACATGTCAAGGGCGGGACCAGGTGGAGATAATTGAATAATGGGGCTGGTTTCCCGAATGCTGTTCTCATAATAGTGAGTGAGTTTTCACAAATCTGATGGTTTTACAAGGGGCTTCCTCCTTCAATGGGCACTCATTCTCTCTCTTGCTGCACTGTGAAGAGGTAATTTCGGCCATGAAAATATTGAGATTGAAAAATTTGAAATGAGGTATTCAACATTATATTTAAAAACAGAGTGCAAGGTCCTAATCACACTATTTTTGAAAAGAGGAGAAAAAGAGATGTTGAAATTAGCCTAGTAGCCAGAATTATTGTTCCTAGGGGAAATACTTCTAAGGCAGTTACTGTAGTTCTGAATCTGTAGTTTCGCTTTGTTTTTATTGCTGCTCTTTTTTCCTAACCCTTCAAAATGTAGCTATCAGGAAATGTTATTACAACCTATTCAATTTTAGCTGGACTTCATTAAAGGCTAATCGGCCGTTGTAATCTATTTTATATGTTTCTGTACGACTTGCTGAATTGTTTTCTCAAAATAACATTTTTAATATGTTCAGCAATACCACAAGTATACTTGTGAACTCAATAAAAAATAACATTAAATGTTCATGTCCCCAAGTACTCATAAGAACAAGAGAACTTGACTTCCCAGAGAATACTATATAGAAAGGATTTTTGTCTACACCAGCATACCTCAGAGATATTGCAGGTTTGATTTCAGACCACTATGATACAGAGCAACACAAATTTTTTGCTTTCTAAGTGCATATAAAATTTATGTTTATGCTATATTATGGCCTATTAAGTGTGCAATAACATTATGTTTAAAACATTTTTTATACTTTAACTTAGAAATATTTTATTGATATAAAATTCTAATAATTATCTGAGCCTTCAGGGAGTCCTAATTTTTTGCTGGTGGAGGGAGTTGCCTCCTGTTGTTGGCTACTGACTAATCAGGGTGGTGGTTGCTGAAGGCTGGGACGTCTGTGACAATTTATTTAAATAAAACAACAATGAAGTTTACTCCACTGATTGACTCTTTCTTTCACAAATGATTTCTCTATAAAATGAAATGCTGCCTAATAGCATTTTACCTAGTAGAAATTCCTTCAAAATTAAAGTCACTTCTCTCAAACCCTGCCACTGCTTTATCAACTAAGTTCATAAAATATTCTAAATCCTTTGTTGTTTTTTCAATGATGTTTACAGCATCTTCACCAAGGGCAGGTTCTATTGCAAGAGATCACTTTATTTGCTCATCTGTAAGGAGCAACTTCTCATTTGTTCAATTTCATCATGGGATTGCAGCAATTCTGTGACAGCTACAGATTCTATTTCTCAGTTTATTCTCTTGTTATTTACATCACATCTGTGGTTCCTTCCTCCACCGAAGTCTTCAAATCCTCAAAGTCACCCATAGGGGTTGGAATCAACCTCTTTCAAACTCCTATTTGTGTTGCATTTTTGATCTCCATTATAAATCACAAATGTTTTTAATGGCACCTAGAACTGTGAATTCTTTCCAGAGGTTTTCAATTTATTTTTCCCAAATTCTTCAGAAGAATCACTATCAATGGCAGCTGTAGCCTTACAAAATATATTTCTTAAATTAATAAGACTCAAAATTCAAAATTACTCCTTGATCCATGGGCTACATAATGAACGTTCTGTTAGCAGGCATGGTCATCTCGACTCCATCTCAACTCATCAGAGCTCTCATCTCGACTCCATCAGAGCTCTTTGATGACCAGGTGTATTGTCAAATAAGTAATAGTGTTTTGAAATTATTATTATTATTATTTTTTATCTCTGAACAGTAGATCTCAACAGTGAGCTTGACGTATTCAGTAAACCATGCTGTAAACAGATGTACTGTCATCCAGGCTTTGTTGTTTCATTTGAAGAACACAGACAGAGTAGATTTAGCATGATTATTAAGGGCCCTCAGATTTTTTGGAATGACAAATGAGCATTGGCTTCAACTTAAATCCATCAGCTGCGTTGGCCCCTAGCAAGAGAGTCAGCCCGTCTTTCAAAGCTTAGAAGCCGGTCATTGACTTCTCTCTAATCATGAAAGCCCTAAATAGCATCTTCTTCCAATAGAAGGCTGTTTTGTATAGGTTGAAAATCTGTTGTTGTTTGCCACCTTCATCAATGATCTTAGCTAGATCTTCTACATCAACACGTCCTGCTTCACCATGTACTTTCATGTTATAGGGATGGCTTCCTTCCATAAACCTGATGAACCACCCTCTAATAGCTTCAAACTTTTCTTTTGCAGTCTTCTCACCTCTCTCAGCATTGATAGAATTGAGGAAAGTTATGACCTTGTTCTGGATTAGGCTTTGGCTTAAGGGAACACTGTGGCTTATTTGATCTTTTATCCACACCAGTCAAACATTCTCCATATCAGCAATGAGGTTGCTTCATTTTCTTATTATTTGTGTATTTGCTGGAGTAGCCCTTTAATCTCCTTAAAGAACTTTTTCTTTGCATTCGTAACTTGACTAAGTGTTTGGCACAAGAAACCTAGGTTTCAGTCAGTCTTGGCTTTTGTTACGCCTTCCTCACTAAGCTTGATTATTTATAGTTTTGCTTAAAAGTGAGACATGTGTGACTCTTACTTTCACTTGAACACTTAGAGGCCATTGTAAGGTGATTGATTGACCTAATTTTAATGCTGTTGTGTCTCAAAGAATAGGGAGACAGAGAGAGAGAGAGAAGAGAGAGAGAGATAGGGTTCTACAAATGGCTGATTCATAGAACAGTCAGAGCACAAACAAAATTTACTGATTATGTTTGCCATCTTATATGAGTGTGGTTCTTGGTGCTCTAAAACACAATAGTAACATTAAGGATCTTTGATCAAAGCACGTCATAATAGATATAATAGTAATAATAATAATAAAGTTTGAAATATTGCAAGAATTATGAAAATGCAACACAGACATGTAGTGAGCACATGCTTTTGGAAAAATGGCACTTATAGACTTGATTGACATAGGATTGTCAGAAACATTAGACTGTAAGAAAATAAAATATCTGCAAAGCACAATGAAGCAAAAGATGATAAAATGAAGTATGCATTTATTTTATGAGTAATGGTAAAGGGTGGCAAGCTAGCGTGAAACAAACTGAAATAGGATACTGACACCAGGCACTGTAGTTTTGGAAATATTTTCCTATTTAAGCTGTCTTTTTATAAACACATAAAACTTCTTTTGCAGAATTCTTACTATCATAACTTCCTTATGTGGACCCAGTATTTTAAAGAATACTGTTATTGTAGAAACAATACTTCAAAGTGCTTAGTGGTAAAGCTGTTGAGAGTAAAATGAATTTTCGACACCTATCATAGAATGTTGTATAAAAATAAGGATTTTTTGGATCATAATGAGATCATTGAGTTTTAACAAAATGAATCTCTCTCTCATTCTTTTTAACTTCTCCATAGATTACACAGAGATACTAAATACAGGCAAAATTCACTAAATGTATATGTAACTTTACATGTGTTTCCAAAATCACTGAGCAAAGAGGAAAAAGTGTGGGCCACTGAAAGTATATAAGGAGAGTAAGTGGGCGAAGAAAGCAAAGAGTGAAAGAAATAAGAAATTCCATTATATCAAAAAGAAAAAAATAGATAGTGGATATAGATTTAAAATTCTAGTTTCTTTAAATACTAATTATATTGCAAATCCTCTTAGTTATAAACATTGCATTCATAATATATAGCAAACTTTTTTTTCTTTTTGAGACAGTCTCAACTCTCTTGCTCAGGCTGGAGTGTAGTGACACGATCTTGGCTCACTGCAACCTCTGCCTCCTGGGTTCAAGCAATTCTTCTGCTTCAGCCTCCTGAGTAGCTGGGACTACAGGCAAGTGCCACCACATCTGGCTAATTTTTTGTATTTTTTTTTTTAGTAGAGATGGGGTTTACCCCATTGGCCGAACTGGTCTCTATCGGGGAACCAGCCCCCAATATTTCAATGTAGGTTCTTTTCTATTTTCTCTAAGTGTTGGCTAGTCTGAGAAATAAAGGGAAAGAGTACAAAAAGAGAGAAATTTTAAAGCTGGGTGTCTGGGGGAGACATCACATGTCGGCAGGTTCCATGATGCCCACTGAGCCGCAAAACCAGCAAGTTTTTATTATGGATTTCAAAAGGGAAGGAGTGTATGAATAGGGTGTGGGTCACAGAGATCACATGCTTCACAAGGCAATAAAATATCACAAGGCAAATAGGGGCAGAGTGAGATCACAGGACCAGGGAAAAATTAAAATTGCTAATGAAGTTTCATGTCCCACTGGGCATGCATTGTCATTGATAACATCTTATCAGGAGACAGGGTTTGAGAGCAGACAACCGGTCTGACTAGAATTTACTAGGCAGGAATTTCCTCATCCTAATAGGCCTGGGGGCGCTATGGGAGACCAGGGTTTATTTCATCTCTTATCTACAACCGTATAAGATAGACATTCCTAGAGCGGCCATTTTAGAGACCTCCCCCTAGGAATGCATTCTGTTTCTCTGGGCTGTTCCTTGCCGAGAAAAAGAATTCAGCGATACTTCTCCTATTCGGTTTTGTAAGAAGAGAAATATGACTCTGTTCCACCCAGCTCCCAGGCAGTCAGACCTAATTGTTATCTCCCTTGGTCCCTGAACATCGCTGCTACCCTGTTCTTTTTTCAAGGTGCCCAGATTTCATATTGTTTAAATACACATGCTTTATGAACAATTTGTGCGGTTAACACGATCATCACAGGGGCCTGAGGTGACATACATCCTCAGCTTACGAAGATGATGAGATTAAGAGATTAAAGTAAAGACAGGCATAGGAAATCACAAGAGTATTGATTGGGGAAGTGATAAATGTCCATGACATTTTCACAATGTATGTTCAGAGATTGTAGTAAAGACAGGCGTAAGAAATTATAAAAGTATGAATTTGGGGAACGAATAAATGTCCATGAAATCTTCACAATTTATGTTCTTCTGTCACAGCTTCAGCAGGTCCCTCCATTCGGGGTCCCTGACTTCCCGCAACAGGTCTCAAACTCCTGACATTGTAATCCACCCACCTCAGCCTCCCAAAGCGCTGGGATTACAAGTGTGAACCACTGCATCCGGCGATATATAGCAAACTTTTGATGCCAATGATTTTTCATTTTTCAATAGCTTTTAATGTTTTAAAAAGTTTTTCTCTAATATTAGCCTATAATATTATTTCTAATATTATAAACTTTCACCTTAAAGTGTTACATATAAAACTGCTTAACTGTATGTTTTCTGATTTTCAACTGTTAAGGAACTAATTCTGCTATTTTCTTATTTAAAAAAGAAGCATGGATTCAAATGAAAGAATATTAGAATTCTTTTTATTTAACACTATTATTTAGTTGTGTTTCCTTCCATGAAAAGTTTCCAGTGTCTTTTAATAGATTCTTTATTTTCCTGCTTTTCACACAGTTCAGTGGGCATGCAATTACCTGCTATCTATACTTGCAAAGAAACAAATTATTGGAAAGTTATAACCTATTCCTGTTACTTTTCAGTAATTTAAATAGAATTACAAGGAACATATTTAAGTCTATATTTGAATCTGAATCAGATGTCTCTACAGTGGAAAATATATGTGGGCTTGATTATATATGTTAAACTATATTAGCAGAAAACAATCAGTTCTGTTTTGTGCCATAGTTCTAAAAATGTAGCTGGAGATCTTTGCATTAGAATATATAGTCTGCATGCAAATAAAATCTTGACACAAGAGCTTAAAAAAACTAAAAATGTAAGTGCAAAGTAATAATTCCTAATATAGCTGGCCTAGACATTATGTGTACCATTTTTAAATGATTTAAATTTATTTGCTTTGCAAAAAATAACATTTTAAGTAACTGCTCTTTTATCTCTTGAGGTGAGAATGTCTGTGTGTGTGTTTAAATTGGCATTGAATCAAATTTACCTCAGGATTGCAGTAAGTCACACATTTTTATTTAAAGATACTTTAGTCCATTTGAATATAATAACTTTTTAAAAATTTATAGAATTTAAGAATATTTTTAGAGCAGTTTTAGGCTTATAGAGTAATTGATCAGAAAATACTACGTTCTCTTAATCTTCTCCTCCCTACAACTTTCCCTATTATTGACATATGACATTAGCATTATTATTGACATATGACATTTGTCATAATGTAATTAAAATTGACTAACCAATATTAATGCATCATTGTTAACTATCTATGCATATCTTGGTGCATATAATAGTGTCCCACATTTTTTTCAGACTGTGTTCAGTTTTCTTCATTCTTTCTTTTCTTCACATGTGCATAATTGACGTCAGTCGATCTTCATATTGTTGATTCTTTTGTTAGTTCACAACTATTTTTTAGCTCCTCTAGTGAATTTTTTATTTTAGCTACAACACCGTTCAACTTCTTTCATTTGCTTCCTTTTTATAATTTCTATATATTTATTTATGTTCCTATTTAATGCAACATTGTCACCATGCCTTCCTTTAACTCTTTAAGAAAGGTTTTCTTTAGTTCTTTAAGTGTGTTTGTAGTGGTGCCTTTGAAAATTCTGCCTATTAAATCAGATATCTGCACCCTCATTCAAGCAGTTTTTGTTGTCGGCTATTTTTCTTATGTATGTGTCACAATTCCCTGTCTCATTGTGTGTCTCATTACTTGCCATTAAAAGTGGATATTTTAGAAAACACAGCAATTCTAAACATTGACTTTTCTAATTAGAGTTTGCTGTGGTTGTGCATGTCTTCATTTTTTTTAATGAAGTCTATCCACCACTACTGCCCACAGCATCCATCAGAAACCCCTGAAGTCATTCTTTAGCCAGCATAGCCTTTGGCATGCACACCCAGGGATGAGACTAGCATCAGTGGGACTCTTTTAGTGGTATTATTTCCCAATCACACTCCAGTTGGGCTCTATAAATTACTAGTTGATTACTCTATTGTACTTGACAATGGCCTGGATATAAATTGCTCTACAGCCTGATCCAACTAAATTTGCTCTCCTTTGCAGAAGTATTTTTTCCAGCTTTATTGAAAATTAAAAATTATATATACTTAAGGCATACAATGTGATTTTTTGATACACACTATGAAATAATTATCACAATCAAGTTAATTAACATACCCATCACCTCTCATAATTACTTTTTTTGTATATATAGTTGCTGAAAAAAACTTAAGATGTACTATTTTAGTGAATTTCAAGAATGTGATACATTATTATTAACTAAAATCACTATGATGTATACTAGATCTTCAGAATTTATTCATCCTATTACATCTTAAAACTTCAATTTTTTAAAAACACTTTTCAGCAGGTATGTTGGTTTCACTGAAAAGGAGATCACAGAGCTCCTCGTGCTCCACGCCAGAAGTGGAACTCTGCAGCTCACATAAATTATGCGTTCCAAATGAAAGGTGCCTTGTAAATTATTTAATCATCGCATGTTGCTTACAGTAGAGTTGAGGCCTAAGGATGCTTAAATGATAGTCTAAATTCAAAACTAGTGAAAGACCAATAATTATAATTCAAATTATTAATCAGTATTTTTCTCCACTACATGCTGTTCTCAACCGAAATTAGGCAAAATGGAAACCATTCCATTTAAAAATTATATATTTAGGGGAATATTTTTATTTTTATTGACTAAAATAAAGATTTCTCATTTGTAGACTGACTGAGGCAGATTCCAATACAGACTGAACATCTTAAGAATTGATAGCAATATAATCTGATTATTGAATACACTAATTCTCACATAATTTTCCTTTTACTTATATTATTATTTTATATTTGTTGTTATTTTTGTTGTTTTTGAGAAGGGAAAATTATTATTTATAATTATATATTATAAATTTGTATTATTTGTAATTATATAGTATATATATATCTGGGACACAATGTGATATTTTAATACATGTTAATGTGGAATAATTAAATCAACCTAATGAGAAAATTCATCACCTCACATACTTACCATTTTTTGTGTGTGTGGTTATAACATTTAAAATTAAGATGGCTTACTAGAAGCATCCAGGAAGAGCTTCTCCCACCAAGAGACCAGACAATTAAGAAGACTGGAACACTGCAAGCAGATCTTCAGAAGAAAGGCATTGAGAGTGGATGGAGGGAGGACACAGACTCTAGGCTGAAGGGGCAGGAAGCTGGCAAACGTGCACAGAATTGTCAAGCACCGAGACTCATTTCTGGCCCTGAGTGTCTGCTGGGGAAGGTGTTAGGTTAAACAGGTGAGGAATGGCTCACTCTTTCCACGGAACTCTGGATTCCTGGCTGCAGGAGACCCCACAACTTCCACAGACATTTAAGTAGGTAGGAAGAGATGCTTAGAGAGTTGGCAGGGACAGGACTCCAGCCTGTGTGGAACCTAGAGGATTTGGCATTAGAACAGCTGCAGTGGAGCATGGCTTTTGGGTAAGCAATAAAATTAAGAAAGAAGTCAATAAATTTTTTGAAACTAATTAAAACAAAGAAATAACATACCAGAATCTCTGGGACACAGCTTAACAGTATTAAGGGGAAAGTTTATAGTGCTAAACACCCATATCAATAAGTTAGCAAGATCTCAAATTAACAACCTAACAGCACATCTAGAGGAAACCAAAACACAAGAGCAAACCAACCCCAAAGCCAGTAGAAAATAAGAAATATCCAAAATCAGAGCTAAACTGAAAGAAATGGAGAAACAAGGAAACAAACAAAATATCATTGAAATCAAAAGTTTGTTTTTGAAAGGATAAATAAGGTTCACAGGCCATTAGTTGGACTTATATAGAAGAAAAGAGAAAAGATCCAAATGACAAAGGTGATATTACAATCGACCCCACAGAAATGCCAAAAAAAGCCTCAGAGTATTATGAACACCTGTAGGCACGCAAACTAGAAAACCCAGAAAAAAATTGGTTAAATTCGTGGAAACATACAATTCTGCTAAGATTGAACAAGTAAGAAATTGAATTCCTGAACAGACCAATAATGAATTCTTAAATTGAATCAGTAATAAAAAGCCTACAAACCAGAAAATGCTTTGGACCATACAGATTCACAGGCAAATTCTACCGGACTTATTAAAAAGAACTGGTACCAGTACTACTGAAACTATTCCAAAAAAATGAGGAGGAGAGACTCCTCCCTAACTTATATGAGGCCAGCATTATTCTGATATCAAAACCTGGCAGAGACACAATGAAAAAAGAAAACTTCAGGCCAATATACCTGATGAACACAGATGCAAGAATCCCCCCAAAATACTAGCAAGCCAAATCTGGCAGCACTTTAAAAAGCTAATCCACCATGGTCAAGTAGGCTTTATGCCTGGTATGCAAGCTTGGTTAAATATGTGCAAATCAAACAGTGTGATTCAGCAAATAAACAGAACTAAAACCAAAAATCACATGATCATCTCAATAGATGCAGAAAAGGCTTTCAATAAAAGTAAGCATCCCTTCATGTTAAAAAGTCTCAACGACCTGGATATCAAAGGAATATATTTAAAATAATAATAGCTATTTTATACTAAAATAATAATAGCTATGAGCAACCCACAGCCAACATCATGTTGAATGGGAAAAAGCTGGAAGCATTTTCCTTGAGATCCAGAATAAGACAAGAACATCCACTATTACCACATCTATTCAGCGTACTACAGGAAGTCCTAGCCAGATCAATCAGGCAAGAGAAAGAAATAAAAGGCATCCAAATGGAAAGAGAGCAAGTCAAACTATGTCTCTTCACAGGCAATATTATTCTATCCCTAGAAAAACCCGTAGTCTCTGCCAAAGCCTCCTATACCTGGTAAAAAAAATTTCAGCAAAGTTTCAGGATACAAAATCAATATACAAAAGTAACTATCATTTCTATATAACAATAATATCCAAACAGAACCAAATCACAAATGCAATCCATTCACAATAGCTACAAAAACAACAAAATACCAAGGAATGTAGCTAATCAAGGAAGTGAAGGAGCTCTCTAACAAAAATTACAAAACACTGCTGAAATAAATAATAGATGACACAAACAAATGGAAAACCTTTCCATGCTCATGGATAAGAAAAATCAGTATTTTTAAAGTGGTCATACTGCCCAAAGCACTTTACAGATTTAATGCTATTCCTATCAAACTACGAACATTTTTCACAGAATTAGAAAAAAGTATTCTAAAATTCATATGGAATCAAAAGGGCCCAAATAGCGAAAGCAATCCTAAGAAAAAATTGCAAAGCTGGAGACATCACACTACCTGGCTTCAAATATAGTACAAAGGCTATAAAATTCCAGATGAAAATGTAGGAAATACCATTCTGAACATAGTTCCTGAAAAAGATTTCATGATGAAGTCTCCAAAAGCAACTCAAAGAAAACAAAATTAACAAGGGAAACCCAATTAAAGGACTTCTGCATAACAAAAGAAACTATCAACCCAGTAAAGAGACAATCTAAAATATTTGCAAACTATGTATCTGACAAAAGTCTAATATCCAGAATCTATCCAGAACTTAAACAAATTAACAAGCAAAAAACTAACAACCCCACTAAAACATGAGCAAAGCACAGGAACTGACACTTCTCAAAGGAAGACATACATGCAGCCAATAAGCATATACAAAAAGGCTTGGCATCACTAATAATTCGAGAATTGCAAATGAAAACCATCTCATACCTATCAGAATAACTATTATTAAGCAGTCAAGGCTGGGCACGGTGGCTCATGCCTGTAATCCCAGCACTTTGCGAGGTTGAGGCGGGTGGATCACGAATCAAGAGATTGAGACTATCCTGGCCAACATGGTGAAACCTCGTTTCTACTAAAAGTACAAAAATTAGCTGGACGTGGTGGGGTGGACCTGTAGTCCCAGCTCCTTGGGAGGCTGAGGCAGGCGAATTGGTTGAACCCAGGAGGCGGATGTAGCAGTGAGCTGAGATCGTGCCACTGCACTCCAGCCTGGAGACAGAGCAAGACTCGGTCTCAAAAAAAAAAAAAAAAAAAAAAAATAGAAAAAGAAAAAAGAAAAGAAGTCAGAAAATAACCTATGCTGGTGAAGTTGTGGAGAAATAGGAATGCTTATACACTGCTGGTTGGAATGTGAATTAGTTCAGCCACTCTGGAAACCAGTTTAGAGATTTCTCAAAGAACTTAAAAGAGAACTATTATTTGACCCAGCCATATATACCCAACATAAATATATATTATTCTAACATAAAAACACATGTGCATATATGTTCATCTCAGCACTATTTACAGTAACAAAGGCATGGAATCAACCTATTTGCCCATGAATGGTGGAGTTTATTTAAAAAATATGTGGTACATATAAACTATGGAATACTATGTAGTCATAAAAATTAAATCATGTTCTTTACAGAAACATGGATAGAGCTATAGGCTACTATCCTAAATGAATTAACGCAGGAACAGAAAACCAAATACCACATGTGCTTGCTTAGTTGAAGCTAAACATTGAGTATATATGGACACAACAAAGGGAACAATACACACTGGGGAATACTTGAGAGTTGAGGATAGGAGGAGGATGAGGACTGAAAAACTACCTATTGGGTACTATTTCTCACCTGGGTGAGAAATAATCTGTACACAGAACCCCCCAGGCTATGCAATTTACCCATGTCATAAGTCTGCATCTGTATCCCTGAATATAAAATAAAAGTTAGCAAAAATCGTTGTATTTAAAATTTACTTTTAGAAATTTTGAAATATATAATGCATTATTACATATTATAATCACTGTTCTGTGCAATAGATCACCAAAGCTTACTCCTGTGTAACTGATATTTACCCTTTTATCAACATCTTCCCTTCACTTATCCACCTGATCCCAGCCACTGGTAACCATTCTATCCTTTATTGCTATGAGCTTGATTTCCTTAGATTCCATACATAAGTGAGATTATGCAGTATTTGTCTTTCTGCATCTGTGTAATTTCATTATAAGTATTATATCCTTCAGGTTCATCCATGTTATTGCAAATGACTGATTTTTTTTTTTCCTTTTTAAGGCTGAATAGTATTCCTTTGTGTATAAATGCCACGTTGTCCTTATCCATTCCTCCCATTATGGACACCTAAATTGCTTCCACATCTTAGCTATTGTGAATAATGCCACAATGAACATGAGTGTGTAGATGTATCATCTATGTACTGATTTCCATTCATTTGGATATATAACCCAGCAGGAGGATTGCTAGAGCATATAGCAGTTCTATTTTTAGTTTTCAGTGGAACCGTCATAATGTTTTCTATAATAGCTGTACTAATTTGCATTTCCACCAAGAATGCACTAGGGTTCAAGAAGGGAATAATTCTACTTCTGTTTTGTGCAGCAAAGTCTCATGAGTTCTTTCTGAAATATACTAAATGATGTACTGGAATGTCATAAAAGAATGCTATACTACTTGCATTCTTCAAAAATCTCCAAAGAAGTCTCCAAGTAGTATGGACAAAGATTATTCAATAAAGATAAATTTATTATGAAGTCTGAAATAAAACATAATCACTGGCAAATATTAGCAGCTGTAAACTCGTGGCTGGATAAATGGACTGTATACATGGTAGATAAATAGAAATGTTGATTCAAATCTATGCATACATTAATAATTCTTGATTGATTTTGTCTCCTGGGAATTTTAACAATTAGGCAGAGAACAAGGATACTGCTAAACATCTTAAAATGCACAGGACATTCTCCTCCAAATCTATCTATATCATCTGGCATAAAATGTCAATAGTGCCAAGGTTGACAAACCCTGTGAGTATAAGCGGAGGCCCCATTACTATATTGACATAAATTTATTTAACTCATATTTCTCCTGCATATACCAGGATTGAGCATTGTTCTAGGCTTTTTGGAATTCAGTGGTAAATAAGATACATGCAGTTGCCTCATGGAACTCAAGATTTTTATGGGGAAAGTTTTTCAGGAAAACACCTATAGAGAAATCTATATAAGAATCTAAGAGAGCAGCACAAAGACTCTCAAGTACATGGATGACCTCTTCCTGCCAGAACTCCTACCTGGTTTTATGATCATCTCATTTATGGAGAATGAAAACAAAGAGGTTACATTTGGAACCTAAGTTTTGTTCACTCTGAGTATTGAAAAATTTTAGATCTATCTAGATATGCAGAGGATCAATTATAGTGGATTTAATTTTCACATTTAACAAATAATTTTACTTTATTTCATGAATAAAGAAGAGTCATCCTAGGGAATATTTAAGAAGAAAAATTGTGTACATATTCTTGTCCAAGAATATCTAGAAGCAAGATTTATTTCTAATATAGCATAATATTATCAATTTTTATTAGGTGCTTGGCCCCATCCTTACAGATTTTATTAGAAACATAGGGTGAGAGAGATAAAATAAGAATTAGTAGGAACAATATAAAAATTCCTTTGTAATGCCTATGGATAATTTCTTGGCAGTATTAGTAGTGATTCCAGCATCTTTAGTCTTAGATGTTCATTACCAGTCTAGGGAAAAGCAGGGGTTTTGCTCAGGTGTAAAGCTGTAAATTCTCAGCTTTGTTAGCACAGTTTCCATTTTTTGCATCCAGAAATAATATAAATATACATACATGAATCATGTCAGCTCATGGCTTACAGGAGACATTTCTAAGGTGTACACAATATATTTGCGACATGCAATTTCTGGCCCTTCATCTCCAGTATAAAATTTTAAAAAATGATTGCAAATTATTAATAAGTCTTTTCTAGACTAAATATCCCATAAATTACATCAATGATTGTTTTTAGGGTCAAGTTATGAAGAAAATTAAGACTGACATATGTGCTTGTCTTGAAGAAGAGATTTCTAATTAATTGATTGTAGGCAGAGACACATGCTTTAGATGCAGGTATCATCACTAACATTTTGTTTGAAGAATTTAAATGCTTGGCTCCTAACTGTTTGGGAAGTGCCAAATTTTTTCTCTATGAATAGTTTCAGTTATACTCCAGTGCTCCAATATATATGTTGTTGACCGAACCAAATTGTGATTTAAAAAGCAGGGATGGAAACCATTTGTTCAGGAAGATGTTAAAAGAGGTAACTTCTCATTGATTTGCTTAGGATTACCACTTAATGATTTACTCTGAGCAGGACTATATTGCTTTCTACCGCTAAAGTGAGTATCTTAGTTGGATTCACCTAAAATAGATCCTGAAACAATGACTTGGGTGCAGGAGTGAGGAAACATAACATGTAAAGGGAAGGGGAAAAAGCTAATATAAGGCTGAATTATTGGGGTCATTGCTCTAGGCTTTGACTCCAGATTCCACCTGGACATTTGCAGTGTGAGAATACCTCTCAGAATGGTCCATCTAAAAAATAAGAGAAACAGGAGTCTTTAACCAACAGCCTCTATTTTTCATTGTTTGAGGATTTCTCCTTTGGGATGTAGTCATCCCTGTACTTCTGGGCTTCCCCTTGGCCATATCAAAATAAATTTCTCTAGGGTAGAATATGGGAAGATGCAGGGAGTTTAAATTTGAACAATAGCAGACCAACGTGAGTCAGACTTACATGAAATTTTCCACCACAACTCGGGCAAAAAACAGAAGTGGGCAAGGGTAATTTGATGCAGGCGATGGAAGCATGTTCTACAATGAGTTTGGATGGGAAAACAAATATATATACTGACTTTATAAATCGTCTCTTCTGAATGCTCATCCGTGTTTCCTAAAAATGAAAGCTTAGTTGTATTATTAAAACAATATTGTTTCTTTTGACAGTTGCAATTGTTTTTAAAGGAACTTCTGGAATGTGACAAAGATAAAGTCAACAGCAATTACTGTTATCTTATTAAATGCATTTTCATTATAGCTGTAAGATTTTTTAAATATAGATTTATAAATAAAACTGAAATTATTGAGTCATTGTCAAGCTTCACATCATAATTACAATACCTATGCCTAACTCTGGAGCATACAATTTTAAGAAAACAGTTTTTACATCAGGTGAAACTGTAGATAAAACTTCAACTGTATATTTTACTTATTCGACATATTAAATTAAAATGCTAAAATCTGTAGCTTTAAAATAAAAAAGACAGGGTTTTAAGAGGACAGCTAGCAAAATGCTGGATCTATAATTTTGGAGAGAGCAAAAAATATAAAGAATTAATCATTACTGAATACAATTGCACTGACATTTTTTATCAAGAGGAATAATTACAAATCTGGGTTACATCTTTAGACTGGGGCAACTGTCAATTATTGATGCAGTGAAATGTTAAGTGAATTATTTTAACTTAAAAATCAGTGGAAAGAGAATCTCAGAGGGTTAAGAATAAACAACCAAAGAAATGTCTAAGCATCCAAAAGCATCTTAATTAGGGAAGTCCTTTGGTATATCCTCCTTATCAGCATAATTTTCCATTACTTTATATTTTACACTGAGAAAACTGCCTACAGCTTCATTAGAACAGACTTAAGGGAGGGACTGCAACTTTAACATCAAAGAATAAATAATTATATTCAGCTATTAGGTATTTTTCTACTCTTCAAAGACAAGAAATTAGTTTCTGCCCTTGAGGATATCACAGTTAAGTTAGGCAAATGGACAAATAAACAAATTATTTCAATAAAATATGCTAGTTGGTATGATAGAGGAATGCATAAGATTCTGTTGGCGTAAGAAGGAAGGGATACAACCCACGGTGGTATTTGAGTACAAGCTTAATAAAGGAGATGGTTTTTGTGGTCCTTTCTGAAAGACAAATGAGTGATTTGAGTAAAGAGAGTGAGTGACCTTATATGGACAGAGTGTAGCAGGTGCAAATATGCAGTTCATGAGATATCATGACTTTGCAGAACACTCCAACTATAGTAGATTCATACGTTTGCCCAAGGTAGGCTATGTTTTATAGATTTTCTTGTCTGATTCTGAAGGCAAGAGTCACTTTTTGATCATACCATGAGACATTCTGGTGGTGGGCAATAATTAAGTTTAATTATTAGAATCACCAGAATAAAATCGATTCAATTGATTAGTCACCCTTTAATAAAATCACCTGCCTCAAAAGAATCTTCCTAATTCCTGATAATTGAATTTAATAAAATATTATTTAAGTAATATTTTATTTAAAAATATAATATTTTATATAAAATGGGATAATACCAAATTCATTTATTCTTGGCTCAACTTCATCATAGTCTTATTACCTCTCTTTATAAAAGCAGCATCCGAAATTTTCTCCATCAGAAAGGGCTTATATCATGGTCGAAGATGTACTTGAAGGCCTAGAATGTGTATATTCTTTAACAACCTTATACAATAAAAAACCTTTTATCTCTACCTTCATTCCCACTTAGTCTACACTAATTTTACCATGTATTTGGTATTCAACTGATTTTCTAGGAAAATTAATTTTAATTTTATCTTAGATTCAGGGGGTACATATGCATGTTTGTTACATGGGTAATTGTATACTGGTGGGGATTGGGATTCTAGTGTACCCATCATGCAAATAGCGAGCATTGTACCAATAGGTAGTTTTTCAACCCTTGCCCCTCTCCCACCTGCTCCCTTTTTGGAGTCCCAGCATTTATTATTTCCATCTTCAAGTCCATGATTACCCATTGTTCAACTCCCGCTTATAAACGAGAACATGTGCTCCCCACTCCCTCCCAAGTTAGTTCACTTAAGATAATGACCTCCAGCACCACCCACATTGCGGCAAAGGATGTGATTTCTTTCTCTTTCATGGCTGTGTAGTATTTCATTATCTATCTATCTATCTATCTATCTATCTATCTATCTATCTATCAATCACATTTTCCTGGGAAAAATTTTATCAAGTATTTTTAGGTAGAAACTCTGTTACCCTTGCCTTGATTCCTGTAGCAGCCAGACAAGTCATTTTGTGTGTGTGTATGTGTATATACTTTTTATTATATTTATATGTAATATATAATCATTATATTTTTTATTATATATAATATATTTACATTAAATATTATGTATATAAATATTTATATTAATTTTATTATAATTTACACTAGTAACATTATATTTAGGTAATAGAATGACATATATCTATTATTGTGAGAATAGCTGAGGTAATATAGTATATATTATGGTATATTATATTATACTATATATAGTATAATATATTCCTGTAGCAGCCAGGCAAGTCATTGTGTGTATATAAATACTTTTATTACATTTATATATAATATATATGATCTTTTATATATTTTATTATATATAAATACATTATATATAATATACATATATTATATATTAACACGTCATATATAATTATATATAATGCATATATTATATAATATACATTTATAGGCCGGGCGTGGTGGCTCAAGCCTGTAATCCCAGCACTTTGGGAGGCCGAGACGGGCGGATCACGAGGTCAGGAGATCGAGACCATCCTGGCTAACACGGTGAAACCCCGTCTCTACTAAAAAATACAAAAAACTAGCCGGGCGCGGTGGCGGGCGCCTGTAGTCCCAACTACTCGGGAGGCTGAGGCAGGAGAATGGCGTGAACCCGGGAGGCGGAGCTTGCAGTGAGCTGAGATCCGGCCACTGCACTCCAGCCTGGGCGGCAGAGCGAGACTCCGTCTCAAAAAAAAAAAAAAAAAAAAAATATATATATATATACACATTTATATTATATAGTATAACATATATTTTATATTATATATTAATACAAAATATATAAAAAATATATAATGATAATATGTATTATATATAAAAATATAATAAAAGTATATACACACACACACACACACACACACACAATGACTTACCTGGCTGCTACAGGAATATATTATATATAGTATAATATAATAGACTATAATATATACTATATTATCTCAGTTATTCTCACAATAATAGATATATGTCATTCTATTACCTAAATATATGTTACTAGTATAAAGCAGTAAAATTGACCGCATGTTCTTGACTTAGCAATGGGTCACAATAGTATTCAAATAGCTCCTATGACACAAACAGAGCTTGCCATAAATACAAAGCTTAGAAATTTCAGTAATTTGGTTTCTCCCAGAGATTGAGATAGATATCAAATTTATTATCTAAAAGAAGAGAAAAATGTATGACCACCCACTAAGGTAATGGATCAGAAAAACTGAATTCACGGACCAGAGATTGAACAATAAACGATATTCTTTTGCCTGCAGGGGTTCCACTGACAGCTAAGTGGTTGTGGGTGCATTTCTCAGTTCTTGGACTTTCCCGCTGGAAACAGAAACTCTCAATACATTTTTCTGTCCATAGAGCAGACACTTACTGGCCTCTTTCCACAGTCCTACTTCTTAGTGTATCATGGCTCTAGGCCTAGAAGTCTAGTGAAATTCATTAATTTAACATTCATAGAAACATCTAATGCTGAAATTGGAAGGAATTTTAAAGGTTAGTTAGTATCAAGCTTATATGATGCATGAATCCACTACTTATTGACTGCTTGAAAGACAGTGTGCTGGAAATATTCTCTCTTGGCCCTCCCTCTGGAATCTGAGAAGCGGATTTCAATCTGAGTGTCATTACAAGGTTATACAAAAAGAAAGCTTGATAACTAGACTGCTGATCTTTGCATCCTGACTCTTACCATTTAACTTTGTTAAGTTAAATGTACTGTGCCTCAGTTTTCTTATCTACAAAAAGGGATGAAAATACTGAATTCAGAGAAGTTCTGAGAATTTATTGAGATTTATGCAATGTTTGCAAAATATTTTCTGGCACTCAGTAATACTCAATGAGTGTAAATTACTATTTTCATTTAAGTCTGCTTAACTTAAGACTTCGTCTTTCTCAAAGCTATCGCTTGTAACAAACCTTCAGCATTTGTTTACATCATCTCACCAGGGAACAAAGAACATTAATAACTCTTTGCTCTCATTCATCTACTGCTTAGGAAAAATATGAAGAGTATCTTAGCAGTTAGTTTGCCTTGCTGGAAGATGTGTTAATTATAGAACAACTTTATCTGTAAATCCCAGAAATCAACATCTTTTAATACAGCATATGTCAGAGGCATCCTGACATATTATCATGTTATTAAATTCTCATGTTTTCCGATATTTAAAACTGTTATAATTCCTGCTTGCATAGTTCCAATTTTTATGTGTTCCACCATGTCAAAAAATTGTGCAAATGTTGGGGTTGTAACCTAAACATTACAAATCTGACATTATAAAATTGCATGCCATTTTAAATTAAACTAGTATCTACTGAGTTTTGTTTTAGATAAAATAGAAAGACAGTGAGAGTAGGAACCCTCTATATTTAATTCATTGCAATGTTAGTAGCACAGAAGCTAGTATATAGCAAACTCTAAGTAAATATTGTTGAATTAATGATTAATTCGTTCCTAAAAGATAAAATGTAAATTTTGTAACAATAAAACACTAATAGAATAAATAAATGTGTATTTTGCTAAAGGAAGAGTACTCATATGAACAAGATAAATTGATATTGAGATAAGAATGTAAATATTATATTAGCCATTGCATTCATTAAAATAACCATATTAGAGTTTAAGTGGAAAAGTCATAATTAATATCATAAATATTTGTCTGCTAAATATGTGCATGTTCAAATTTCCAACTAGTTTACTTTTGCTCACTAATAAGCTGTATGCTCTCTCTCTATTCACTAAGCAGTGCAGTTTAAAAAATACATATGAGTATAAAATACATATGAGTATAAAATATATCATCAGCTAACAGCAAATGGAATGTTTTTATTGAGTACTCCATCTGAATATTAGATTCTAGTGTAGATACTTACTTGAGGTTTATTTGGGTGACATTCAGTTTGCCTGTCCTACAAAAGCTAAGGTAACTCTTGCAATTTGTCAAAGATTGTAATTTTCTCCTAAATGTCTTAAACTCAAAAATTGCCAGGCTGAAAGTTTCTATTTTGAGTTCCTCTGAGAGATGCATGCTGCTTTTATTTCTTATGAATAGTAAACTCATAGAGTGATTTCTTTATTCATGCTTTGTTTAACACTTGGCTTTTTATATTTCATACTTTTATACTTTAGTATACTGAAGGATAGTTTTATGCTTTACACTTTCAACATAATTTTAGAGATTATAAAGCAGGATTTTTAGTTTTTATAAAGTGTAAAACTAAATAATTTGTAACTGCTTTCTCTTCCACATATTTATACATATACTATCCTATTTTATTATGACAGATATATACTATTAGTTTTTTAGATATTAATTTTTAGATATATAGATTTTTTTAAGAATAGGGTTATTCACATTGTTCTCTCTGCCTAACTTTGTGTCTATCATACCAGAAATGTTTAATAACTTCAATGTGTATAATTTATTAATTCTATTTGAGAGAATATTGGAATCCCATATAATGTTTTATTGGAATTATTTTTAATACTTTAAAAATCTTTTTCTATGGTCTTTGTTTTTGATTGATGAAAATAATATAAACTATAATTATAATTGTAATATATATTGTGCTAAGATTTGAATATGTATCCCAAAAGTTCATATATTGGAAACTTAATTGCCAAAGTGACATTATTACGAGGTGGGACCTTTAGAGATGATTGGGTCATGTGGGAAAAGTTCTCATGATTGGATTAATGCCTTTATTGTGGGAGTGAGTAAGTTCTTGCTAAAGCAGGTTGTTATAAAACAAGTTAAACTTGCCCTGTGGTGTTTCACATGCATGCTGTTGACCTTTTGCCATGTTACTGTGGGGCAAGAAGGCCCTTACCAGATTTTGACACCACGCTCTTGGAATTCTCAACCTCCAGAACCACGGGCTAAATACTTTCTTGCTCATTATAAATTACTCAGTCTCAAGTATTCTAACAGAAAAGAAATTAAGACATCACAATTTTTTAGCAACATAATTGTAAAAAGTAAGTCATACATGATCTCATTTGAAATTGTCATTTCTACAAACTATCAAAGATAATAGCTTGAAGTAAAATATTTCTGGGCATTTTTTCCATCTAAAACAACTTTACAAAGAAACTTGCTTTATATAGTGCTGTGGGCATGGGTTATGTGATGTATCCTTAGGTGATCAGTTCAGCTGATTTCTACTTCATGCAGTAAGACCTGAACTGTTGGATACTGTCTCCTCACTACCACCCTCATCTTGAGCATGGCTAAATATTAGGTACAAGAAGATGGTATAAAGGGGGGCTTAGTTACTAACATATGTTGGACACAGGTAGTTTGTGTGAGATAATCAAGACTTGAATGAAACTAGGTGATAAGACATAGTATATCCTACGTTATACCAAAAAAAAAGTGTATTTCTATTTGGTATTTTAATTGCTCAAAAAGTAAATGTGCAATTACTAGTTGAATATAGGAGCTTCTTGTCTTGAAAGAAAACTCAATTATTCCTATACATAGACCATTATAGTATTTTACCTGTTACATGCGTATACTTTTTTTCCATTATTTTCCTCTTAAATTGAGAATGTCTTGATTTCAGTGAAGTCAGAGTACATGCATTGACTACCATGTGGATTTGTAAATATATTGCCCTTTTTTCAAAACCAATTACTAGTTTTATTAAAGTGATTTCAGCTAATTATACTGCAACTATGCCAATTATTTTAAAAGTCATTATAGCTCAAATATTAGCAATCATTAATTACTTTGCATACCCTAGCTGTCCAATTTTATTTAATTTACATGCCTATCTGACTCATTAATATCTTTGACATATTGAAGTTGATTTTTTTTATATAGAATGGAAAAGGCAGCCAGTGAAATAAAAGAAGCCTTTAACATTTACAAGAAATGCTTATACAATATTCTAGTAGTAAATAATTCAAAATAATTAAAGGTATTTGCTCTATACTTTTAATTTTACATAGTAAATAATTATAAATATGAAATTTATAATAATTCCTAAGTATAATAATTCATACCCTGAAAATGTGCTGAAACTTAACATGCATTGTATACTTTGTTTTCTCTAATATTTGTGCTTTCACGTGTGCTATGCTGTTGCACACTATATCCTAGTGTATGACAGATGTTTGAAAGAAGTCTGAAATAACACTAAGAATAACCTTAAGACACTTTATGTAGAGGAAAATATTTTAAATAAATGTTTGAATAAAAGGTTGTAATCTTACTAATACAATTTATCTTTAACTTCTCCTCAAAGACAATTGTGCTTTCTATATAATACTTTTTAACTTAGGAAACAAATTTTAATAAATGTTTAAGTTCACATGCGAAATTACCAAAAAAAGAATATAAAATGTGTCTTTAAATTTCATTGAAAAGTCATATATTAAAACTCTGCAGATGAATTCCTATACTGATTATTAAAAATATTTATCCTAGCTGGGCATGGTGGCTCACGCCTGTAATCCCAGCACTTTGGGAGGCCGAGGTGGGCAGATGACCTAGGGTCAGTAGTTCACGACCAGCCTGACCAACATGGTGAAACCCTGCCTCTATTAAAAATACAAAAACATTAGCTGGGCATGGTGGTGGCTTCCTGTAATCCCAGCTACTTGGGAGGCTGAGGCAGGAGAATCACTTGAACTCGGGAGTCAGGGATTGCAGTGAGTTGAGATTCTGCCATTGTACACCATCCTGAGCAACAAGAGGGAGATTCTGTCTCAAAAAAAAAAAAGTTTATCTTGCAACATCTAATATGTAATGTTTCTTGGTTGTCTCTCAAAGCTATTCACAAAGGTTCTGAGTTCTAAGAAATGATTACCAACATTTTCTTCTGTTTTGTTTTCCAACCTTCCTTTTATCCCTGCTTAGCCATATCTAATGAGCAATGATTAGCTTCTGCAGCATATACACATCCTAACATTTGTTTCGTTGAGGAAGTCTAAGTGACTCAAGCTGGAAGCACACATAGCCAACTCATGAAATCCTTAGCTTAGCTTCATCCAATTCCTATGAAGGTTCTGCTTTGGAAGTCAATATGAACAGTCATAAGTGCTAGTATTTATTTAAAAAGAATAAAAATGTATTTTTTTGTCAAAAATTTGATATGTTCTGACTTATCCTATCTTCTCCATGACTATATGAGTCAGGTACTAACTCTGTTCTATTGAAGAAAAAAATAACCAGAAACCAAAACCAAAATGAAACCCTGAATCTACACAGCTGTAAAATGAGCCAGTTAAAATTAAAATTACATGACTACCTTGAGGCAGAAATTAAATTTAAATTTCAGGTCAGTCTGATTTCAAATCCTGAGCTCTTTTTGAAATACAATGCTACCTTTCAAAACTGCCGCTCATTATTTACCTAAAGACTTGATATATAGGCCAGGAATGGTGGCTCACACCTGTAATCCCAGCACTTTGGGAGGCCGAGTCATGTGCTGCTGGATTCGGTTTACCAGTATTTTATTGAGGATTTTCACATCAATGTTCCTCAGGGATATTGGCTTGAAATTTTCTTTTTTCTGTTGTGTTTCTGCCAGGTTTTGGTATCAGGATGATGCTGGCCTCATAAAATGAGTTAGGGATGATTCCCTCTTTTTCTGTTGTTTGGAATAGTTTCAGAAGGAATGGTACCAGCTCTTCTTTGTGCCTCTGGTAGAATTCATGTGTGAATCCATCTGGTCTTGGAATTTTTTTGGTTGGTAGGCTATTAATTGCTGCCTCAATTTCAGAACTTGTTGTTGGTGTATTCAGGGATTGGACTTTTTTCTGGTTTAGGTCTTGGGAGAGTGTAGTGTCCAGGAATTTACCCATTTCTTCTAGATTTTCTAGTTTATTTGCGTAGAGGTGTTTATAGTATTCCCTGATGGTAGTTTGTATTTCTGTGCGATCGGTGGTAATATCCCCTTATCATTTTTTTATTGTGTCTATTTGATTCTTCTCTCTTTTCTTCTTTATTAGTCTGGCTAGCAGTCTATGAAGCTACCTTTGACTTTCTTCACAGAATTGGAAATAACTACTTTAAATTGCATATGGAACCAAAAAAGAGCCCGCATAGTCAAGATAATCCTAAGCAAAAAGAACAAAGCTGGAGGTATCACCTGACTTCAAACTATACTACAAGGCTACAGTAACAAAAGCAGCATGGTACTTCTTACTAAAACAGATATCTAGACCAATGGAACAGGACAGAGACCTCAGAAACAACATCAAACATCTACAACCATCTGATCTTTGACACACCTGACAAAAACAAGCAATGGGGAAATGTTTCCCTATATAATAAATCATGTTGGGAAAACTGACTAGCCATATGCAGAAAGCTGAAACTGGATCCCTTCCTTACACCTTATACAAAAATTAACTCAAGATGGATTAAACACTTAAACATAAGACCTAAAATCATAAAAACCCTAGAAGAAAACCTAGGCAATGTCATTCAGGACATAGGCATGGGCAAAGACTTCATGACTAAAACACCAAAAGCAATGCCAACAAAAGCCAAAATTTTGTAGACAAACGGGATCTAATTAAACTAAAGAGCTTCTGCACAGCAAAAGAAACTATTATCAGAGTGAAGAGGCTACATACAGAATGGGAGAAACATTTTGCAATCTATCCATCTGACAAAGGGGTAATATCCAGAATCTACAAGGAACTTAAACAAATTTACAAGAAAAAAAACAAACAACTCCATAAAAAGTGGGCAAAGGATATGAACAGACACTTCTCAAAAGAAGACATTTATGCAGCCAACAAACATATTTAAAAAAGCTCATCATCACAGGTCATTAGAGAAATGCAAATCAAAACCACATTGAGATATCATTTCATGCCAGTTAGAATGGCGGTCCTTAAAAAGTCAGGAAACAACAGATGGTGGAGAGAATGTGGATAAATAGGAGCACTTTTACACTGTGGGTAGGAAATTAGTTCAACCATCACGGAATACAGTGTGGCAATTCCTCAAGGATCTAGAACTAGAAAAACCATTTGATCCAGCAATCCAATTACTGGTGATATAAATTATATAAATGATTATAAATCATTCTTCTATAAAGACACATGCACATGTATGTTTACTGCAGCACTATTCACAATAAATAGCAAAGACTTGGAACCAACTCAAATTCCCATCAACAATAGACTGGATACAGAAAACGTGGCACATACACACCATGAAATTCTATGCAGCCATAAAAAACATGAGTTCATGTCCTTTGCAGGGACATGGATGAAGCTGGAAACCATCATTCTCAGTAAACTAACACAGGAACAGAAAATCAAACACCGCATGTTCTCATTCATTAGTGGGAGTTGAACAATGAGAACATGTGGACACCAGGAGGGGAACATCATACACCGGGGCCTGTCAGGGGGGTTGGAGGCTAGCGGAGGGATAGCATTAGGAGAAATAATTAATATAGATGATGGATTGATGGGTGCAGCAAACCACCATGGCACGTGTATACCTATGTAACAAACCTGCACATTGTGCACATGTACCCCAGAAGTTAAAGTATAATTTAAAAAATAATTTTGAGGAGGAAGGCCAATTATTAATTAATATTTGTATATTTCAAAGGGTATGTCACTTTACCAAGCACCCCAATGAATGGGAAGCGCGAGCAGGTCTCTTTTGACACTGACTGACAATACAGAGCAGCCAATCCTTTTTATCTCAAAACCATGTGCCAATATGTAGGACCCACTGTACCATGTCATGGCCTGAGGCAACAACAACTTTTCTGCCTTGTTGGAGACATGGCATGTGCCCTTATTACCCCCGCCATAGCCTACGGATGATTACCATTTCAGGTAAAGAACTTTGAGAATTCCTTGCCTCTCACATATCAAAGATACAAATTAAGATTATACGTCTTTGCCCACCCCAAGGCTCAGATGGCTGAGACCCAATTTAATGTACAAGCTGATAGATTAGCACAAATTTTGGAGACCAGGGTCAATTCTTCTCCAGATAACACTTCAGATTACGTTACCCTACTTTTTGTCCCAAGGTACTCATGAAATACTACATCATAAAAGATCCTCTCCCCTTGAGGCATGGATTAAATAGAAAGGGCTTTGCCCCTCCTCTGCCATAGCAAAAATTGAGACAAGCCCATGACAAAGATGGGTCATTGATAATATAATCTCTGGGGTGCCATCCCACAGGGATCTTGCTCCTAGAGTCACTCACCAAGATTTATCAGGCCACTGTCCCCTCAATCAGTACCATTAATGTGCCTTGATCATGGTGGATACTTATTTTTGTATTTTTTCTCATCCCACCCACCAGACATGTCACCACTAAAACTATCAGAGACTTGCTAAAACACTCCTCATTGCCTTTGGAGTTCCAGGCACAATTAACACTGACCACAGTACTTACTTTACTTCTCAAAATATATAACACTGGGCTCCAAAGACCTAACCTATCAGCCCCAGACTGCAGGTCTTATGTAACACCACAATGACTTGCTTTAACAAAATTTATTTACCAAATAATGTGATCTTCTACATGGTTATTGCTTCTAATAGTGGCTCTCATTATTCTAAGCACCCAGCCTTTAGGGACCTGTAGTCTATATCAAATGCACCCAAAATACCTAAATTGACTTTTTTACCCTTCGTAGTGATGCTCTGATTTTTGAAGATCACAATGAACTAGGCATTCTTCCCTCACCGTTCTCCTCTTTTATCCAATTTTGGTTGGACCATCAGTCAGATTGAGATTGAAGCCATTCAAAAATGAATTGTAAGTTATGATCCACTCACTGTTGTATGCCCCTCTGGATATCTGCCAAAACTATCTGACACCCTGATGATGACAATTTGCCTAAGCTGCAAGTTTGCCAACATTTTTTCTAGCTATAAGGAAAATTTAATTAATAATGTTAAGAATGATTTCATTCAGGAAGTAGACGTCATACTTCAAGTTCTAGGACAGCCAGTACATTACATTTTGTCCTAGCTGCTGTCCACACTTACTTGGGCTCTTCAGTACAACTACCATAGCCAACCACTGAATGACACTGTAATCTCATTCCCACTTTTCTGGGAAAATTTTCTGCAGTGTTTAAAGCAGTCCCTACTGGTAATTCTAAATGCACAGGGGTTCACACCACACTGGAGGCCTCACATATACTTACTACATGCCCTGCCCCTCCCTCATTGAGCTTCTTGAATTAATGCCCCTAGGCCCAGACCTGACTTTTCACAATACATGCCAGACCATTATTCAGTCTCATGGAGTGAATGTATGCATCAGGCTCTTTGGGGGATTATGATATACCCAACATGATGCCAACAGAAGAATTTCTTTTCTTTCATGTTTTGCCCCTCCTTACTCAACTACATTCATACATTTCTGTGACTCCCTGATCAACAGTGTTTTATACCTGAATGTCCTAAATGAATGTGGCCTGAGTATTACAAATCAAGTGAGGTTCATGACCTTACACTAAACTAACTCTGTAATAGCCTGAGGGACTCTCAGATTACTCCAGTCTCACAGACAGCCTCATGCCTAATGATAACATGACATCTATACTGGGACCCATCCCTGAGGATGATGTCAGACCTTCAGCTAAACTCATTCTTCATCCTCTGTTAGCCCTCCTATCCTCACCTCTCCTTCCTCCCCAAGTCAGCCTGAACACCATGAGCTACTCTTTCTTCTCAAACACAGAAACAAATAATAAGTAATAATTCATAAACTATTTTTATGAGAAAATATTTTGCATATTCTTCAAATATTCTATTATGGCAAAGTTTGTGACACATATATATCATGCAAAGGTATTTTCACATTCTACAATGTATAGAAAACATGTAAAGTAAACTATGTTTAATGGCCAAAGTTTCTTTTTTTTTCTTATTTGAAAATATCCAATTAACCAAAAATAATTTATTAACACAACTTAATATTAGTCTAAGGTCTTAAATTTAATTAAAAGTTTGGATATTGTAACTAAAGTCAACACATTAGTCCCTTATTATTAATATTATTTGAACTTATGAGATTAAACATTTTAAAAGATATCTTCTTGTTACAAATTAATTTCTTCAAACACCATTTAATATGTTTGAAATCCTAAACTATTGTCGGAACAATGATAGCCTCTTTGACTCATAAACCAAGTGTTGGAAAATTTGAAAAGTTTACATCATGAAATGTTTAACATAATTATATACAAAATAGAATTTTTTGGCAGTAATTTACATAGAAAACATAGAAGTCATATGCATTTGTTAACCAGTGTTGTTCAACTACTTATTTGAAATATTATATGCAGTTATTTTTAATAAAATGTTAAGTCCATGTGTTTAAAAGCTAAATTTTATAAAGACTCCTTGAATTATGTTTAAACTTTCTTTCTTCATTTTGTGGAAACAGAGATCTTCTTTTCTCTCTTAGTAAGTTAGTCCATTAGTCACTAAGTTTTCCTAGCTGCAGGTTTTTATATATAGCCCATATTTTTGAAAGCAAAGTAAATTCAACTTAATATTTTTTTTTCAGTTTTTAGGAGGCCATTTATGTCGATCTGTACTAGATATTTTTAGGAGGCACAGAGGCCAACAATTTTTTTTATGATTAATTAGTCTCCAAAAGTTCTCCACTTAGCAGATAAAATGAGAGAAAAAAATGAAAAGGAGAAGTTTGAGGGATCCAACTTCAGTCAGATGTGAAATTATAATTGTCAAGATACTTCTTCTCCCTTTGCATAAAGGAGAGAAAAAATAGATGCAGGAAACTTATTTTTACACTTTCACACACACACACACACACACATCTATTATAGCTGACTTACATGAAGTAAACTTCACACACAGCTATTACAGCTGACTTACATGAAGTAAACTTTCTCTTAAGTGTGCTTTCTTTTAGACAAATAAAACTAGATTCTTTCCTTCTGTTTGTGCTAAGGTGCCTCTGAAGTAAAAATCCTATGCCCAAAGTTTCTAAAACTGGCCATTGTAATTCTAGATTCCCCTTTTTGAGATCCTTTCAAGAATTCAAATATTTTGTGCTGTTAGCATCCATACAATTAAGCAGATAGAAACTCTCTTGGTAGCAAGTTTATGAAATAATGGATGCCTGTTGTAGTTGAAAAACAATATAATTGCAGGTCCCAAATTACCAAAACCGGTTCTTCACTTTTACCTAACTCATAAAAATTCATAGCAATAATAGAATGAAGTGGTGCTATCTCAACCAAGGATAGTAATAATAATATTAGTAACAGTCATAAAGACTCCAGCATCCTTCTAACACAAAAAGGCTGACTGTAGTAGAACTACTGCTGTTAGAGGCCCCACTATCAACACCCTGAAAAGGGAAGATAGCAAAGGGTCTTCAGCATACTTTATCCTCATTGAAGCTTTCTGGGCTAGGCAGGGGAAGTCTGGTTCTGATATGAATGATACTATCAAAAGGTGTGAGAAGCAAAAAATCCAAACAAAACGATCAGTTCAAGACTATACACTGCAAGTAAAAACAACTTAAGTATTCTTGAAGAGAGGGGCAAGTAACTTAAAAGACCGTATTTAGTTGGGGAAGATCAAACCCTTATTTCAAAAATTATTTACCATTCAAATCTCTGGAAGGCATGGGAAACAGGTTGGGTTAATCATAGGTCAATATGTAGGCACAGAAGAATGAAACTGGGGTATAGCAACTGTTGGTCAGGAAATGTCAGTTTAGCAGAACTGGGCAGGAACTTTTAGCGGACTTGCAAGTATCAGTGAAAAATTTTTAATCTTTATGCTTCTTTCCATTTAGTTTGATTGTATGAGTTGATTTATAGAGTATGTGACAACATTTATAATGAAGATAATACAACCAGTACATTTAGTCAGTAATTAAAAACTATGAATATTCTCCAAGGTGTTTTAAATAAATCTGTCTTTAAAATATCTCTTCTTTCCACTACCCTGTCAGCACATTTATTACTACATATGGAGAATAGTACTGAGCAGTGAGAAAAGAATGTGCTAATGGAGTATCTCCTTTATTATCCTTCACTAAGTTATATCTTTAGGATCTCTTATACATCAAACAGAAATTATTATTATTTTTTGTCTTCAGAATCAGGACAGATGAAACTCTAATACCAATTGTTGACCATCTTGCTATTTCCTTTGGTAAATAAAATGGCATAGAGTAGTCTTTGAAGTTAGCAATATTTTTTAATAATGTGAAACTTTGCTTTGTTTTCAGAAAAAGATAAAACAGATGAAAAATATTAGTGCTGACTGATGAAAGCTCCTGAGGATTTCTTTCTGCCTAGCATATTTCCCTCAAGCTTTTAAATCCAATAGTAAGATGAAAAACCTTGCTGAATAACCATGTAGAGAAGCATTGTGCTAGGCATTGTGGGAGATTTGAAGAATAAATGAGGAACATGGTTGTTATTCCCATCAAGCTTATCACATAATTAAAAATAGATACACATGCTGTCACACACACACAGGCAAAGCCTAAGAGCAAATAATATTTAATAATACTAGATACCAATAAAGCTGAAAAATGCAAATTATTATATTATCTGTTTTCAAATACACATAGTTATGAAATATTACAAATAAAGTTGATAATCTTTGAGATGTAATAATGATGTGAAAAAATAAGATTTCAATGAGACAAATGTAGCTCTCAAATAGAGGAAAACTAAGGGTAATAGGAGCAATGGAAAAGAAAGATAATTCAACCTATTTCTTCAGCTTTATGAGAGATAATCATAGGGTAAGTACATAATATTTTATGCTTCTCATTTAATGTATTTTATGCATTTAAGGATACTATTTGAAGTACTAAACTAGAGTGAAACAAGTTCAAAAACTTCCAAATTACTGGAGAATTGGTTGCACAAGGGAGGAAAACATCTTATAAATAATAAATGTAAATGAAATAAATGTAAGCATAGAAAAAATGAGTCAGAATTTAGTCATAAAAGTACAACTCTATATGATCCTCAAAGGTAAACCCAAGCAGTGTCACTCAAAAAGACTGAAAGGGAAAAGTATGAAAACTGCCCAAGTAGACAATAGAGAAAAGTTAATAATTATAATGATAACATAATTAAATAAAACTATAAGAAAAGGTTAATTCATTGCAAAAATTATGTTAGGCAGTTAATTCATAGTGTTCAGAAAAGTGTGTGCAGCCAATATCCTACTATTAGTTTATGAGTAATAGACAAATTGACAGAAACTACATAGCAATGCAATTTATTAACATTTTTCCCTGGCATTGATATTCAAGATAATAATAATAAAGCAGGCTATAGTATATATGTAACTCAATTTATGAAATTGTATCTATCTAAAACATTGAAAAAGATATATAAACACATTTAAACACTACAAATTTTCTGTATGTCCTCTTATTGAATCCATAAAAAATATACAATGTTTAATAACATGCTGAATAAAAAGAAAAATTGTAAAATTCCAAGAAATAGAAATTGTACAGAATTACTCTCTAGTCACACCATATTTAGCACTGTAAAGAAACTGCAAATGTACAAATAAAAATTATCTTAACAATATGAAAATTTGTTCATTTGCTCTCTGAACAACTGTAGCACACGAGATAATCAAAATTAAATTGCCAAATAATTATTAGTACATATCTAAAATTATAAGATATAATGATAATTTTACTGAGAGGAAAATTAACCACCTAAAGCCTTCCATTAATCACCCATAGAAAAAATAGTAAAAGATACATTCAACTTGATATTTAAAATACCAAAAAGTACCCAAAAAATAAGAATGATAATGTGTAAATACAAAAGCAGAAATGCTGAAATGAAAAACAGTTGGGCAACATAATTATAATAAATGTAAGAGGTGATTCTTGGAAAAACATAAACTAATTGTTGGTCTAAAGAAAAGGAGGACAATACTTTCAAAGCAAAAACTGCACCAGTCAAAGTTAAAGAGGCAAGATAGGCTTTATCTAAAAGCTATTGCAGTATGGAAGAGAAGACAGAATGCAATCTGAACTCAATTCTGTTGTAATAAAAAGTTTTAGATCGATGTTTGTTAATTGGCTTTATCACAAAGAAAAGTAAACTTTCTCCCTGTCTTCATTAGGGGAGGTAGTTTTGTAAACTGAATTAGGCTCCCAGAGAAGTTAGGTTCCCACCCTCTCACAGAAGCTAAGAGATGGGGTGCTATCTTCCTTGATGATTGCACTTCAAAGAAATAGCCCCCAGGCTCTTCAGAAAGACATTTCTGGGTTATAAAAACGGCAAGAGAATTTTAAAAGATTTACATCTCAAGGGGTAGGGTAAGAATTCACAATTACAAATTCTCTAAAGTAAATGCTCTATCAAAAGGGAAGTTGGAGGCAAGGGTTAAGAAGAAGACTATCTAACGTTTAGTCAAGCTGAGGGGAACATTAAATCCATCTTGTTTAATATCCCAGGACCACGCATTTCCACAAGCTATTATCTTCAACGTTTAACATAGTACATAGTACCCATGATAACTACATTGTCTTAGAACATAGAAAAAGGAAGAATACTTACTATTCCTTTTAAAGGCCCCACTTAACCCTTATATCTAAATCTTACAAACTAAGAACCAAACGTAAAACATCTGCCAAGCTCTGCTGAGTTTGACATACATACATTCACACACACACACACACACACACACACACACAATATTTAACACTAACAGACTGATTCCAGCTGGCATTACCAGAAAACCCGCTGATAAAGTGGAGTTGTGTGTTAGTCAGAGGTCTAGCAGGAAAGAGATGATACAATCAAAAGAGGTTATTAGAAGATTGGAGGAAGGGACTACAATATTTATAAGGATCTGGGCCACGTTAAGAAAATCAATAGGGGCCAGGCGTGGTGACCTGTAATCCCATAACATTAGGTTGCTGAGGCGGGTAGCAAGCTTGAGCTCAGAAGTTTGAGGCCAGCCTGGGCAGCATGGTGAAACCCCATCGTTTCAAAAAATAGCTGGGCGTGATAGTGTGTGCCTGTGGTCCCATCTACCCCAGGCTGAGGTGGGAGGATGGCTTGATCCTCAGAAGATTGCAGTGAGCCAAGATCATGCCACTGAACTTTCAGCCAGGACAATAGAGGGAGATCCCACGAAGGGAATGTGGGTGAATGACCAAGGCAGGTGACCCTGCAGAGATCAGACACCAATGGAATGTGGGTGAATAATCAGGCAGGCGTCCCTGCAATGATTAAACACCAAGGGAAGCCTGCCTTTCCTAGTCCATGACTGGTGCCAGAGTTTTGGTTCCATGGATAAAATGTGTCTCCTTTGTCTCTACCAGAAAATGAACGGAATTGAAATTAAGAGAAGGGAGATTGAAGGGTGCAGCCAAGATTGAAAGGAGAAAGGTTGAAGGATAGTGAGAGACGGTGGAGAAGACAGTAAAAAGCGGTTGCTTACCCGATTTAAAATTGGTGAGATGTTCCTTGGGCTGGTTGGTCTGAGGACCTGAGGTCACAGGTGGATCTCTTCACGGAGTGAGGGTGAGGACAGGGGACTGGCCTCCCGAAGGAGTCCTGCTGACCCGGGTCTTCGGCACCAAATGTCTCACGTATCCATGTGAAGAGGCTTTGTGTGAGCAACAAGGCTGTTTATTTCACCTGGGTGCAGGCAGGGTGAGTCTGAAAAAGGAATCAGCAAAGGGTAGTAGGACCATCATCAGTTCTTACAGGTTTTGGGATAGGCGGTGGAGTTAGGAGCAATGTTTTGCGGGCAGGGGGTAGATCTCACGAAGTACATTCTCAAGGATGGGGAGAATTACAAAGAACCTTCTAAGGATGCAGAAGAAACAAAACACAATGGTGGAATGTCATCAGCTAAGGCTATTTTCACTTCTTTTGTGGATCTTCAGTTGCTTCAGGCCATCTGGATGTATACGTGCAGATCACCGGGGATATGATGGCTTAGCTTGGGCTCAGAGGCCTGACACTAAAAATCCTGGGTTTTGTTCTTTTGTCCAAACTTGAGGCTCTTCTTTCATTTTGATAGACAGTCTGGAACGTAGTGAAAGATGTTATAAAGTACATCTATGCTGGTGATGAAACTACCTTTGCAAATTATGACAGTAAGAGAAATCTGAAATAGTTGACTCCATTTTGCTTCTGACCTCTATGCTGGCCTTGCTTATTCCTGGGTGTAGGCCAAACTAACACTGGGATAAATTTAGTTTATAGTTTAACCTTAACAAGGATGATAATAGCCCTTCTCAAAACTAAACTGCCTTTGTAAAACTAGTAAAAGCCCACAAGGATACAATTATGAGAGGGGCCTGGATTCTGCCAACATATAGGCTTAGTTAAATGATAACCACTTATTGTTCCAGAGGTCACAAGATTTGTAACATCCCCAGTTACTCCTGTTGATAACATTGCTATTGCAGAATGTAAGATTGGTCTCTTGAGATGTTTTTCAGACTGACCCCACTGGGATCCACAACTCAATTCAATTAGCCCTTTGGCCCTCCACCCAGAAGTGGACTCTGCACAGAAGAACCAATTTCTGCACCCCTATAATGGCATCCCTAACAAATCAACAGCACCCATTCCCTAGCCACCTGCCCACCAGACTATCCTTGAAAACCACTAGTTTTCCGGGAGACTGATTTGAGTAATAATTTGGTTCTCCCATATGGGTCAGCCTCATGTCCCTTAAAGTCTTTCTTTACTGCAATGCCATGATCTCAGTGACTTGATGTTGTTTTTGTAGTTGGCAAGAAGAACCTGTCAGGTAATTTCAGTGAGAGTTAAAACTCTGAATTCTGTCTTTTCATCTCTTGAAATTTTTGCTTGGGTTTTTAGCTTTCCAGCATTTGTTCTCCATTGGATTTTCCTCCCTAAACCTTGATAGTTAGTCAAGAATTTGGGGAGATTTGACCTTGCAGTTTAGGGCTTCCCATTTTGGGGACTGCTTATAACCAGGATCTTCCTGTTCAGTTTCATGCCACTATAAGAGATCTGGACTTCAATATTTAACTCTAATTCTACTAAGTTTTATTTTCCATGACTGGGCCTTCAAAATTAGGCATGTGATCATGGGCAATACAATTTAAATATTTTGCTTCCTTATTCTTTATAATTCCTGCCTACTCTGCTCACAATAAAATGCTTCCAAACATTTTTTTATTTTTGGCTGATTAGACTTTGTAATTGTTATTACCAAGAAGATAAGTTTAGTAGCAATTAATTCAGAAAATAAAATTGTATTTTAATCTCCCTGGGTGATTCTAATGTGTACCCAGAATTTAGATCTAGCCAAAGGCTGACCTAATCACATATAATTGTAAATTCTTTGTCACTTAGATTATTAGTTGAGTTTGCATTGATAGTTACCAATAGCATAATAAATATTATTATAGTACCTATTCCAAATTAGTCTAAATTTTCTATCCAGCTGGTAATAGTTACAAAATATGATAAATACACTTTCCGATATTTTATTACTTTTGTCCTATAAAAAAATCACAATTCCTCAAAAGTCTATATCTGCTTATGAACTTTAAACAAGCTTTATTTATGTGTGCTTATTCATCTGTGTGACTTTCATAAGGCACTGGCCTATTATGGCACCTCAAAATACTTCGATAGGCTGAAATCACTCCTGAGATTTTAATCTAAAGTCTTTGTTCACAAAAGCAAATATTAATTCCCACTTCATCAGACAGCTGGAAGAACTAGCAGGCATTAAGTGTTCCCAAACATTTTACAAAATACGGTGTTTGTCTCTAGTTTGATTAAACCTAACATTAGTTTCCTAACAAATCCTGATACTTCAAGGTTGTTTTCTACAGGATTTTATACAAATTACAGATTATATGATGTGATTCTTTTAATATTCAATTCAGTCACTGAGATTTCTTTATTAAGGCCAAATTTTAAAAAGGCAAAAAAGGCTTCAGAATATATTGATAGATATAGATAGATAGATAATAGATTAATAGATGCACACTTGGATTCTGAAGCTCTATTAAAGCAATATTTATTGCTTTAAATATAACCATCTTAAATTTTTCTTTACTAATTTGGAGGACAATAGTATTAGTGGTTAATTTGTACTTTGCAGATGAAATAGAAATAGTTGAAGTGCAGCAATTCATATGCAAACAACATGCATCACCATTGCCATAGTCAATCATTTTTGCATTTCAAAAACACTGTAACAAAGACTAGGGTGCATAGAGTTCTCTATCCTCAATATAAAAGGAATTTCAAATAAGCCCTCTTTCAAGCATATCAAAGAGCGCTTAATGGGAAAATTATATTGTAATCTCTAAAAGAACCAGTTTAGTGGGAGAATGAGTTCCTAATTAGTGGGACTATCATTTTGCTGTTTGATAATAATCTTACTCTTTAGTGAAGCATATTAACTCTTTCAAGCCACTGGGGGACATTTATAAGTATTGCTGCCAAAAGCACTACAGTTGATATTTACTAAATATTTGGACCCTATTAAACTAAACATGCTGCAAAGCATTTAAAGTGTGAATGGTGAATGATAGCCTCCACAACAAGGTGTTTCATTGCCCTTGGATTCAGAAAGCTCAATTTGGTTCAGAAAAGATAATTTGTGGCTGGAGCGGTGGCTCATGCCGGTAATCCCAGCACTTTGGGAGGCCACAGCGGGTGGATAACTTGAGGTCAGGAGTTCGAGACCAACCTGACCAATATGACGAAACCTGCCTCTACTAAAAATACAAAAACTAGCTAGGTGTGGTGATGCACACCTGTAGTCTCAGTTACTCTGGAGGCTGAGACAGGAGAACTACTTGAACCTGGGAGGCGGAGGTTGCAGTGAGCCGAGATTGCGCCACTGCACTCTATCCTGGGTGACAGAGTGAGACTCGGTAAAAAAAAAAAAAAAAAAAAAAAAAAAAAGATCATTTATTTGTGTTTGTAAGATTAGTGAAATTTTGATTTTAGGTTTACGTGTATCTTCTCAGAACTAATCCTCAGAAAATATCATAAAAGGAAAAGCTGGAATGAACTAGCAAGTTTTGCTGAGCATCAGCCCTAAAGAGTTTATTTTGCACATTATGTTAAGATTTGAAAATAATGTAAATGAGGAAAGATGCTCCTTGATGTCAATTCCTTGCCCCTTATCAGAAAACAGTTTTTTCTAATCATTACATAATATCATAATGTTGTTTTCAAATATTCCTGTTAGAAAAAGGAAGTAAATTTAGATGATCTCTTGTTACCACATTTGATGTTTTAAAGGTTGACTTTTTTTTTTTTAGTTACAATTCAAAATGTTATTTATTTTGTTTTTATTTTCCTCAGCCTCCATAAACATTTGATATATGTGGCAAAAATATAGTGGTAAATGATAACATTCCACTTAGCTTAACAAGAAGATATTTGAAAAGCACAATAGTAATGTAGTCATTGTTTGAACAAAACTAAGACTTGATGGTCATTAGATGACTAAAATAATGAGCTTCTGTAATAACAATAGAAGAAACTGAGATGAGAGAATTGATACAGTGCGTATCTCAGGGTGTGATTTAGCTTCTGTCCATCTGACTGAAGAAAAAAATAGATTGTATCTTAAGCTACTAAGATGAAAATAACTCTAGTATTTTTATTTCTCTCTCACAGATCCTGGAGATTAGGTCATGGACACCATTGTGGACTATTATTCCATCTACCACACTCTATTTGAAGTAATCATTTATTTATGATCAACTAATACAGTAATTGAAATTATTCATTTTTATGATCAGGTCCTACATATTAATTAACCAACATTCAAAAAAATAGACATCTATTATGTACTCAAGATTATTTGATGTTACATAAAACAAAAAAAAAATTTAAAAATTCCACTACATTTTAAAAACTTACAATTTACTTGAAAAACAAAAATATTAGGCAAAAGTTAATATGAGATATAGTTGAGTGAAAAATTATGAGAAATCTTTTACAACCTGAAGTAGAATATAATTCAAAACTCAGGTTATTCATTAAAAGCTTCAGGGAGTAGTTGAATTTGAGCTAGTCCTTGAAGAATCAATAGGAGTTGTAAGAGTAGAAATGAGAGTAGAAATGAAAGAGAATACTGTATGCTGGGTCAGTAAAAAAGGAACGTAATAAGCCAATGTTAAACAATCCTGGCATTCTAATAGAGCATGAAGAAATAAAAGCATTGAGAAATGAGGATTGTGGCCATCAATAATGAAACAATATTTTATTTTTAATGTGTATGCATGCATGTATGTGTGTATGAGTATGCTGGATATATTTTACAAAAGCTGGAACTAAAATAGATTGAAAATATGAAAATATAAAAACAAAGAAATAATTTTGTTACAGGTAGTTAGATAGGCATGAGTGGGGCAGGAGAGGGCTCTTCTCCCCTCCTCCCCTAGGAATGTCAGGTGATGATTCGTCAATTATCACAAATGCCTCCCTAAAAATGATAATTTGGCAGCCCACTGAGGGTGCCAGGGAGAAGTCATTTCCCATGACCCACAGGTATTAACATTAAAATGTTCATTGAATGCAGATGCCAGGGAGAAGAAACTTCCCGGGCACATGTACTAAGATGAAGTGGTGGAATATGACTCTCCAGGTGCACTCCAACGGAAAAAGGAGGAAAGCCTCAGATGGACATGCATACACCTTCCTAAACACACTGTGTGTGCTCAGTTCGCGAGGGTAAAGGGGACTCGCTACATGCGGGAAGCCCACCCTAAGAGAAGAATCATGGGAAAGAGGTGAGCCTATAAAGCCCTAAGATCAAGGTTAAACACTCCTTTTCTCTTTGACCTTCAGGGGCCCTCTTGGATTTCTTCCAAGTGATTTTTCCTTTCTTTTCTGTTCCAAAGCCTTATAAATAAACTTCCGCTCCTGCTCTGCAACTTGCCTTGGTCCCTTATATGCTTTATGCCTGTATTCGTTTGTTCTCACACTGCTAATAAAGACATATCCAAGACTGGATAATTTATAAAGGAGAGAGGTTTAATTGACTCACAGTTCTGAATGGCTGGGGAGGTCAGGAAACTTACAATCATGGCAGAATGGGAAGCACACAGGTCCTTCTCAGGTGGTGACCGGAGAGAGAATGAGCGTCCAGGAAAAGGGGAAGCCCCTTATAAAACCATCAGATCTCGTGAGAACTAAGTCTCTGTCACGAGAACAGGATGGAGGAAACTGTCCCCATGATTCAATTATCTCCACCTGGTCCCTCCCATGACATTACGGGATTATGGAAACTAAAATTCAAGGTGGGACTTGAGTGGGGACACAGCCAAACCATATCAATGCCCCTCTGTCAAATTCTTTCTTCGTAAGAGGCAAGAATTGAAATTGCTGGAGACCGGTATGGTTTCACCACCAGTAACTCAGGGTAAATCGGATCTCTTCCACCAGTAGCGATTTAACTTTGTGTTTGTTTGTTTGTTTGTTTTTAGACAGGGCCTTACTCTGTCACTGAGGATAGAGTGCAGTAGCGTGATTTCGGTTTGCTGCAGCATCGACCTCCTGGGTTCAAGCAATTCTCCTGCCTCTGCCTTCCCAGTAGCTGAGATTATAGGCTCCCACCACCACGTTCAGTTAATTTTTTGTATTTCTAGTAGAGATGGGATTTCACCATGTTGACCAGGCTAATCTCATACTCCTAACCTCAAGTGATCTGCCCGCCTTGGACTCCCAAAGTGCTAGGATTACAGGCGTAAGCCACCGCACCTGGACAACTTAACTTTTCTTATTATAATGCTGTATCGCAAACCTTATGAAATATACATTTTGTTTAATTACATCACCCATTCTATTTATTTATTGTTAGATGGACATTGTAGGTAGGATTATTAATATTCCAATATTTGATTAATCTTGGGAAAAAGCAGATTCCTAGTAGCTTTGTTCTTTCAGGAGATAAAGTGAAAATGAATATCCTGCTGTATTAAAGCTATTACACTTGGATATGTGGCACAATCATTTAAAAGTTCCTTTTACAAATAATATTGAGTTGCATAAAAACATTGTAATAAAACATTTAAGAAAAAATGGTGCAGTGTGTTAATATGAAAGTAAGCAACAATAAGGGAGCAGATATTTGCAATGCATTTATCTGACAAAGGATTTATATTCCAAATATATGTAAGGAATTTCTTCAAATTACTATGTAAAGTACATTACTCAAGCATCTTGGCAAACTTTTGATAACACCTATAAAAACTGGATCATCATTTCCCAAGACCCAGCAAGTCACCTCATATGTATATATCCAACATAAATCCTTACCTGGTAGCCAATAACTAAAACTCCCAAATTTGTCTCAATAGTCAAATGAATAGTCATCACATAAAATAACATAAAGCACAAACGATGCCTGACACATGAAATAGTAAGAATGATTCACAGATAATGAAAAACAAACATACAGTTGAACAAAACAGACAAAAATATGCATGCTGTATGTTTTCTTTAATGTAATATTGAAATAAGTAAAAATAATCAATGATGTTTGATAACAGAATATAGTTGTCTTTTAGTGGATGGTAGTAATGAGAGGCAGGGGTGTTTTATATCCTGCTGTCAGAACCTATTTTTAGATCTGCTTGGTGGTTCTGTGTGTGTTCACTCAGTGAAATTTCATTGCACTATAAACTTATTTGTAAATTTGTAAAATTTTTTTCCAATGTTTTTGCCATTTGACTGGCACAATTAAAATAATAATAGTTGGAGATGACGTGGATCAGTAAGATATTTTATTTATTTATTTATCTTGCAGAGATGGGGTCTTGCTTATTGCCCAGGTCAGTCTAGAACTACTAGCCTAAAACAATCTTCCTTCCTCATATACATATACATATATATGTATGTACATATGTGTGTGTGTGTATATATATGTATATGTGCATGTGTGTGTATATATATAGTTAAAAATCAAATGTCTACAAAGTAGCTAACAGTGTATTGATATTAATAATATTACCTATAAGACATAATTTGAGAGCTTTCAAGTAGAAGTAAGAACAATTTGAGACTGCCTCTATTTTGTTTTAGTACTACATATTTTGTTAAGTTTTGATTTACCTTATAGTCTATGATTATTTCAAGTAGTGTATTAAGAAGAGTTTTGTAATATTCCCTAATTAAAAAAAAACAAACAAATTTGCATTTGAAAATATTTTATTTTTCTAAGGCTTTTATTTAACACTTTTTTCAAATAGTAGTGCACATTTTTTCAGTCTTTTCAAACTGAAATTAAATATATTGGTTAGTATAACTATATTTTTCCTATTTATGTTTTTCTACTTTAGTTCTTTTAAATATATAGGTGAGTTTAATTATCTGAGTAAAAATTTACTGAAATATATTATAAACGATATTTTTAATCATAAAAAATTCAGAATTTTGGTTTTGCCTTTGATGAAATGTAGTCTAAGAAATTTAAGTGTAATGTACACACTTTCTGCTCAAAATGGCACGTATACTGAGAACATCCATTGAAAATAGTAGTGCCAGATAATGTGATAAGTGCTTTTGTCCAATGTGTTATGTAGACTTCACAACAAAACCATGAATCTCAGCGTCCTCATTTCAAAAATAGGGATTAAATACTCATCATATTTCTTATAATTAAAATATGCTGTAATTTGTTGACAAGAAATAACTGCAAGCTTCTTTCCTTTTTATAGAGATTCATTATTTATATTCTAATAAATTCATGTATTATAAGTAATTAAGCAAAAAGTTCTAGCTGAATTTTAACTTTTAATTAATTATTTAGTGCCACTGATGGTAAAGTCAGTTTTGGGTCTGATTTAAAGTTTATTCTGATTAAACAAAATATTCACTTAAAGCCTCACCACTGTCATAAAATGATCCCATCAAATAATGAGACATAATAAGCACTGAGGGAAAATATCCCTACCTGTGTCAATAGTGAGCATGGTGTGAAAGGTATGCAATTGAAGACAGAAAACCTGAATTAAAATGTGTACCATTTAGTACTTATGTGATGTCTTGCAAACAACTTTATTTCTCTGAGCTTTTTTATTCATTTGTTAATTCTCAAAAATTGTGCAAGGAAAAGTAAGTCAGATTTGCTCTACCTTGTTCATCTTTGCAATATTGGTCATGACTGACTCAAAAGTTGTCATAAATTCCAAGGTGGCAGGGTTAGTGCATTACTTTGCAAACCATAAATTCCTGCAGGACTGTAATAGATTATTGTTCAGGTAAGGGAGGCGCTCTACTGAAATAAGAAAATAATTATTTTTACTTCAGCCTGCCTTACCACCAGATTGATAAAGGATGTCAAATGATTACTTTTAACAATTTGTTTAGATTTTAATAAATAGTCTCTTAGATCTCATTGACTCTAACATTCTATACAATGTATTATTTGCATTGATTTTTTCTTCATTTAGTTTTCATGTACATTTGTTTGTTTATTCTTAAGACAAAACAATTACATGACCTTGTTTCAGCTACTATAAAGTCTAAACATCCTTAAGAGGCCATTGTATAAATTCTACACAGATGAGCTCAAAAACTGTACTAGATGAGATTAAATGCCATTCCTTTCTTCTGGATTTTGAGAACGTGTGTTCTTTTATAAATATTTTATTTTTTTCTATGGATTATTATGAAGAAAAACATTCTTTGAAAATAATATTTCATTTCCTGTACCATGTAATAATTCATTATAATATCATTTCAGGATTACTAGACAAGTAAGGAGTAGGCAAGGGCAAAGGTAGAGAGCTTGGATACCTAAGGAAAATAAGGCAATGCAAGATGGTACTCCTCTCCCACCTCAATCTCTTGCTCTACCAGTCACTAAATTGGAGGGGGTAAATTCAAACTGATGGGGTATTAAATTAACGAGCAAGCATTCTACCTTTGATGCATTGTTAGACTCAACCAGACTTGAGAACTTATTGGGTGAGAAGAAAATGGGGGGAAAAAGACATTATTTCGAAGGCTAATAGGTTGCCTACAGGGTTTTACAGGTACAGCTATGTATGTAATTTAAGGGGACATCAAGAGAAACATTATTTTTATAAACTAGAAGTAGCCTCTGCTGCAACCATTTTATATATATAATATGTTTTATATTAATATATTTTATATTTTATTGTAAAACAATTGTATCACCTAAAATTAACCAGTTTAAAGTCCACAATTCTGTGACATTTAGTATATTCATTATATTGTACCATCATTCCCTTCTTTATCTTTTCTAATACATTGTTATCACTCCAGAAGAAAACCTGTTACCCATTAAGCAGTCACTCCCTCTCTTCCACCAGCCCCTGGAACTTGCCAATCAGCTTTCTGTCTGTATTCTGGATATTTAGTATCAACTTACCTAGTTTTTTAGCAGTAGATCTTTATGCTCTTTGTACTTGGTGTACTTTTGACACTTGTGCATCTTAGAGAAATTACCCTTCCTGTGTATTATATAATACTATTAATAATGTCATGGTAGAAGATGCACTGAAAGCTTGCCTCATGTTTGCACAGTTACCTTATTTTTTATTGCCACCATGTTGCAGTTAGTATTTTTTTAATGATCCCATTTATCCAAAAGTAAACTTCATTTGTGATGCATCTAAGCGAGTGCCAAGTTAACTGTCCTTATAGCAACATGCAAGTTTTACATGGGGCTTCAATGACGTTGTGTTTCATTGTTTTTGAAATAATAGTTTTCCTAATATTTAAGCAGATATGTGTGTGTGTTTCTGTGTGTATATGTATATATGTGGAGGGGAGTAAGTGCAGCTGTACAATGTGCAGTAACATATCTGTTCATTTTCTAAGTTGGTGTATTTCAAAAATGTGCTTTTATGGCCCTAAGGACTATCTAGAAAAAGTATAAAACAGGTTTGAATCATGCTACAGTTCCCAGTTACCTAGAGGCTTTTATAGCAATCTGTGCTTCTTTTGTTCTCTTCCTCTTTTTCCATTGATTGGGTGTCTAACTTGATTCAAGGTCTGCTAATAACAGGATGCACTAGCCATTTTCACTCCATCTGTTCACCTGAGCTGATGGTGAGGTTCTTCCTGCTATTATTTTTGTTTTCCCCTGTGGATCAACAAAGGAAATAAGATACAAAGTTTTGGATTTTGACTTCCAGATATGTAGAAGACCCACATTTAGCCTCTAAGTCTTTAGTTCTGAGCTACAGATCATTGCTTTTGTTATATGAAATATTTGCATAGCTATTTATAATGACCCATTTATTCATATTTGTTGCTTAATTTGTACAAAATTCTTCAGAGAAAAGCAACGGTGATTAATTGGACAAGAATTTAGCATTTGTTTCCTACCAAAAAATAAACAGATAAGCAAATAAATATACAGCAATTCCTAACTCACATCAGCTAAATAGCTGCTGCTTTACTGATCTACCTCTCTTGTCTACATCGAGGCGCCTAAGTGTAAAGTGCCTTTGATATATTCAGTGTCACTTCTGACCATAGGAACAGGTAAAGAGTATACACACAACACTCATCTGCAATATAATAAACATCAAGATAATATTTTTTTATTTTTTATTTATTCATTTTTTTGAGACGGAGTCTCGCTGTGTCGCCCAGGGTGGAGTGCAGTGGCCGGATCTCAGCTCACTGCAAGCTCCGCCTCCCGGGTTTTTACGCCATTCTCCTGCCTCAGCCTCCCGAGTAGCCGGGACTACAGGTGCCCGCCACCTCACCCGGCTAGTTTTTTGTATTTTTTAGTAGAGACGGGGTTTCACCGTGTTAGCCAGGATGGTCTCGAACTCCTGACCTCGTGATCTGCCCGTCTCGGCCTCCCAAAGTGCTGGGATTACAGGCTTGAGCAAGATAATATTTTTTAAAAGTACATAGTGTTTGACAACTTCATATTGCAATGTTTGTTACACAGGATTAGGGAAGCTACTATAAGTATTCATATCTATATCTATACTTATATCTCTATCATACAAAATATTGAATTTCCAACTAATTTTACATTCTATATCAAGAGCCAATGATAGGAGTGATGTCAGCAAAAATGGTCAAGTAAGCACCTCTAATGTTTTGTCCCACTCCAGAAACACTGAAAAACCTGACAATTGTTGGAACTAACTTCATCAGAACTCTGGAAGACAGTCCAATGTTTACAGCAACCATGTGAATTCTTAAACAGAAGAAAGATAATATAAATGGACGGAGAGAGTTTTGCAGCATTTTGACTTAGCTTTGCCCACTCTCCCTTTCTGTCATAGTAGTTAGTTTTGAGATGGCAACACTTGCAGTGTGAGTAACTGGTATAAAAATCAATTAAAAAATTTAAAAGCTGTTGGAACACCCCAAACACTTTCAGACTTGAGAGAGGCGTGACTGTGATTTGAGTCACGTAGCACGTAGTTGCAACTTCTGCTTCTTAGATTATAGATGAACTATCACGTTGTTCTTGTTCTGTAAATGACATGGGAGAGACCAGAGACAGGACCTCCTCCCCTTCTAATCACTGACCTTTATCATAGATTAACTGCATCCTTTTTTGTTCTGTACTTAACTCAGAGCACTAAATAATATCATACACAAAAATTAACTCAAAATGGATCAAAAACCTAAATGTAATGGCTAAAACTCTACAGCTCTTAGAATAAAACATAAGAGTGACTCTTCATGCTCTTGGATTTGGCATAAAAAGCTTAACCAACAATAAAATATGTTAGACTTCACCAAAATAAAAAAAAGTGCATCAAAGGACACTATCAAGAGAATGAAAAGACAACCCACAGAATGAAAGAAAATATTTGCAAATCATATATCTAACAAGTACCTAATATCTAGAATATATAAAAATCTCTTAAAATTCCACAATGAAAAGACAAAAAGAAAAACCATATTCAACAATGAACAAATAACCTGAAAAGATATTTTTCCAAGGAAATATACAAATGGCCAATAAGCACATGAAAAGATGATCAATGTCATTAGTCATTGGGAAAAGCAAATCAAAACTACAATAATATTTCACTTCACACCTTTTATTAGAATGGTGTAATGAAATAAATAGGAGATAAAAAGTGACAAGAGAATGTGGGAAATTGAAACTGTCATAAAATGAAAAAGATACATATTGTCACTCTGGAAAACAGTTTGGTAGTTCCTCAATGTATTAAACATTAAATTACCATTTGTCCCAGAAATTCCACTTCTAGGTGGAATTGGAAACAGATATCCAAATAAACATTTGTACATGAATGTTCATAGCAGCACTGTTCACAATAAACAAAAGGTGAAACAACTGAAATGCCCATCAACAGATGAATGCATGAACAAAATGTGGTAACAAAATACATGAACAAGGTAATTTTATTAAGCCACAAAAAGTACTGATACCTCCTACAACATGAATGAACCTTGACAATATTATATGGAGTGAAAGAAACCAGAGGCAAAAGGCCACATATTGTTTATCATTTATATAACATATCCCAAATAAGCAAATACATAGAGACAGAAGGCAAATGAGTACTTGCCAGGGGCTGGGGGTAAGATGAAAATAGGGAGTGATTGCTTAATGCCTTTTGGTGGAGTTGATGAAGTAATTCTGGAACTAGATAGTGGATGGTTGCTCAACATTGTGAATGTACGCAATGCCACTGAATTCTATACTTCAGAATAGTTAAATGGTAGATTTATATTACCCATTGTTTACCACAATAAAAATATGCTGAAATAAAACAATGATAATCTATTTTTTCTCACTTCTACTTGAGAACCAGGTATATAAGAGAATCTATTGAATCTGTGGCATTGACTCTATGAGGTACAAGAAACAATTTCTAAGACTCAGTCAGTGACTTATTTCAGAACTATTTGAGAAAATGAATACATGGAACAAATTTTAATAGTCACTCAGAATTTGCCACAATTATGTTCAATGTAGTCACACAGCACTCTTGAGAGAGAGAGACAAAAATGTGAAGTCTGCTTTATGTAAATATTTTTCCCAAAACCAAAAAAACCCACACAATTTAATATTTTTAGTAATAAAATAAAATCCATGAGTTATTAAATAACCAAGAATAGTCATTCAGTCAAAATCAATGGCCTTATGGTCTTACTTTAGTAATTAAAACTTTATTTATATTTTCAAAAATCAAAAGATGAATGTATAAATATAACATGGTATAACCATACAATGTGATGTCATTCAGCCCTAAAAAGTACTGATACCTGCTACAACATGGATGAATCTTGAAAGCATTATGTTAAGTGAAAGAAACCAGAGACAAAAGGCCACATATTGCTTAATATCAATTAATCTTGGGAAATTCATCCATATCCTTGTAAAAGATTCAGAAATTAACATAACAAAATATTACTGTTTGAGTCACAGTATCCTCTACACTTGTTCTTTGGTGTGTTGTCTCCCAGCTTAGCCCAATTAGTTATAAACTGTCCCCACGCCCTTCCCCTTTCTTTAAGATAAATATTGTGTTTATCTTAAGAATGATCTTTGAAGTGATACAATTTAATGAATTGTGTTCTAGGCTTCTCAATATAAGTAAAACAGAATAAGTTACAGAATATTTTAACTAGAAATATCTTTAGTAATTTATGTAGTTTTGTAATTATTTTAGAAAACAGATTTCTAGAGATTTAAAACATAGTCTTACCTAAAGTCACACAGAAAATTAGTAACAGAGCTGAGTTATAGGACATCAGGCATCCAATTTAGTGTTTCTTAACTTTTGCTGCTTGTATGTTTCCTATTACTTCTATAACTCCTCACTAATAATTCTTTTTTAAGGTTAAAAATCACTTTTATTTACAATTTTAATGGGTAGTTTAACTAGAGTGATCATAAAAGGCCATTCTGAAGAGGTGATATTTGAATTATGTTTAAATGATGAGAAAGAGGCATCTATTCAAATATTTAGGGAAAGAGTGTCCCGAACAAAAGAGGAGTGAGTAACCAAAGAGGGAATGAGCTTTAAATATGTTAGAATGAGGTCTCTGTAGCTGGAACACAGTGAAAGAAGGAGAAACAGGAGAGAGGCGACTTTGGACAGGTAGACAGTGGCCAGAGCATGCAGAGCCCATAGGCTATGGGAAGAGTTTTTGTTTAATAGTAATAATAATAAAATGGCAGCCTGAGGTGGTGGCTTACACCTGTAATCCCAGCACTTTGGGAGGCTGGGGCAGGAGGATTGCTTGAGGTCAGTAGTTTGAGGCCAGTAGTTTGAGGCCAGTAGTTTGAGACCAGCCTGAACAACAAAATGAGACCCCTGTTTCTACAAACAAAACAAAACAAACTGAAAAATTGGCCAGGTTTAGTAATGTATGCCTGTAGTCCCAGCCGTTCCAGATGCTGAGGTGGGAAGATGGCTTGAGTCCATGAGTCCAAGGCTGCAGTGAATTATGATTGTGTCACTGCACTCCAGCCTGGGCTAGAGCGAGATCCCATCTCATAAAATAAACAACCAAGAAAGAAAAGCTGGAGGATTTTTAATGGTAAATGATAACTCTGATTAAAATTTTAAAATATTAATCCATAGATGACTGTTCTATGAAGGATGGAGAGAGAGATGATAGCATCTTTGCACAGGGTTGTATCAACAGAGATGCGTGGAGAAAAAAAAAAAAAGGTCTTATCTAGGATATATTTTGGAGGTAGTCCCAGAAATGCCCACTGAAAGATTGGATGTAGGTTTTCAAATAGACAGATGAATCAAAATGACTCCTTGATATATATATATATGAGATATATATCTCATATATATCACATATATCTCATATACATGATATATATACCTCATATATATGAGATATATATATCCTTAAAAATCTAGGTGGATGTTATTGACATGATTTGGAAAAAGAAATCAATGGTTAGATTTTGGCCACATGAAATAGGAGCTTTCAATTATACATCCCAATGGAGATGTAATGTAGTTAGCTGGATGCTTAAGTCTTGTAATGTCTAAGTCAAGAGAGAGGATATATAAGTTTGAATGCTCTCAGTTTGTTTCCTTGAATCTTGTAATTAGATTAGATTACTTAGGAACAAAGGAAAACAGGGCAGTTCACCAGAGAGCTCCTTAGGGTACTCTAACATTTAAAACTCTGTAACAAAGAATTAACGAGAAAGGAAAAGTGGAAAATAATTCCCATTGGAAAAGTAAAAATCCTGAGACATCTTCAAAAGCTTTCAAGAAAAATGTTTCAAATAAGAGTGTAGTGAACTGTGTCAAGTGCTTCTCAGAAGTCATGTAGAATGGAGATGGGGAATTGACTACTGTGTTTGCCAAAATGTAGATTATAACAGCTGTAATAATGAGCAGTGGAATTGAGAACCCAAATGCAGAAAAATGAGGTAAAGATATCTGGTAAGGAAGGAGAAACAACTATTTTTGAAATGTTTATCTTTGTATAGCACAAGTGAATGGGGCATCTGCTGGAGTTAGAAGTTTTTGAGCAAAGGCACATGATGGCATGCAATTTACCAGTATGCATTGTTCCTCTAAAAAATTATGAAGGGTATACTTTTATTGAACTGTTTCCAGATGAGGAATCTGGCTCAGTGACTTTGCTGAAAAGCCCAACTGACCATAAACAGTATGATTTCTGAAACTTAAATTCTAAATAAAGTGTCTAAACTCCAAAGATCACTCCTTTTTGGTGTATGATCCAAGGAAATCAATTTTTCAAATTCATTTTTGAAAAGCAAGTTAGTGTATGAGTCCCAGCAATTCTGTATCTGCATGCGTGTTCCTCAGTGTTTATGAGATAAAAGAACTGGAGATCGCTTTTGACTGTCTGTGTCTTCTTGCCTTGACAATGAAAGGGTTAAAGCACAATTGCTTAGTACTTGTATACTTAAATGTATGTTGAATTATTCACATGAGTAATTGCATTGTGCTGGAGTTAGTATGGAAGAGATGACTAGATGTCTGTCAGAAGTTTGTGACTCTCTACCAAGGGGTAGAGATATGTTTAGAAATGACATTCTGGCCCCAGTTTCATCTCTTCCTTCATCTGGATAACACCATGTAAATAATTCTTACCAGTGCATTTTGAATAGAGGAAATATGTGTCAGTGCCAGATCAAAGTGATTCAGAAGCAGGTATGCATTCATCTTTTTTTTTTTTTTTCCATTTCCTATGGACATGATGAATGTAGACAAATCGGCTGCCCCAGAAGTAGTCATTTCCATATAATGGAAAGGGTCTGGGGGCTTGAATGTCCCTGTAGAAGGTCACTTGTAGATAAGGATCATGATACTCAACTTTACGTGAGCAAGAAATAAACATCTATCAAACCACTAGGGTTTTAAAATTTAGGTATTGCAGCAACTACAGTTATCTGTACTAATGCATTCAGCTTAGGCTAAATCACTCTGTATCAAATTCTTTAGAATTGTAGAGTCATAAATAGCTTGAGAATATTTGGACATGGTAATAGTGGTGTTATGTTCAACAACATAAATGTCTTGCTGCTGAAAGGATGGAAGGTTTTGTAAATTTTGCGTGTGATTTTGCTGCCTTCTGGGTGTCATGAAGCAGAACTATCACAGTATAGTTAAAAAAAAAAAAAAAACTGATAAAATAAAAAGCACCAGCCTAGCTAGCAACTGCAGTGTGACAAATAGGTGCTAGGCAATTTTCCTTACCGACTACGAAAAAACAAGTGCAATGAAGAAACATTTCCTCATAAAATACTAGTTTGTAAAATCAAGTGTTCTTTGAATATCTCTTTTATTTCATTTATAAATATCAAGTGAAAAAAGAGTAGTGTGGTGGGGCCAAGATGGCTGACTAGAAACAGTGGCATTTGGAGGCTCCCATAGAAAAAAACCTTAATAAGCATGTGAATCCTTCACTGGAAACCAAGGTATCCAGGCTGTTTCATCAGAACTGACTAAGTGGCTGGTGTGACCCATGGAGAAAAGGAAGAACAGTGCAGTGTGGCAGCCCACATGAGAGCCACAGAGGGCAGGGGACCCCCTCGCCCCAGCCAAGGGAGGTGGTGAGTGAGTGTGCTACCCAGCCGGGGAAACCATGCTTTTTCCATGGCACTGTGCAATCCGCAGATCAGAAGAGCCCACTCACAGACCCATGCCACCGGGGCCTAGTGTCCAAACCCCAGAATGCACAGTTTCTCAACAGCATCTCAGCTAGAATCTGCTTAAGCATACCAAACTCCTGTGGGGAGAGGCAACCAGCACCTTAGGTGTGGCTGCCTGCTGTTTAAGCCATTTGAGCTCCTTGTGGGAGGGGCAGCAGCCAGCACTAGTACCTGCAACTGCCTAACACAGTAAGCTCCCAGGGCGGGGGAAGGGCAACAGCTACCTCTATAGCTCCAGGCTGTACTTTTTCTCTGCTGGAGCTAGGGAGACTGGACGGCTTGGTTCTAAGATTTGTCTCCCATAGCCCAACATACGAGCTGTGGCAGTCTGAGGCCAGAGTGTCTCTTCAGGCCTGACACTGACCCATCCTTCCTTGTTGGGTGGGGTTTTTCTGCAGGAAGTCCAATAACTCCAGTCAGAGGCTCAGGGACAGAACCCAGATCTCCCTGGACCTGAGACCCTAAGGGGAGGGGTGACCACAGCCTCTGCAGACCAGCAGACTTAACTTTTCCTTCTGGTAGTTCTGAGGAATCCAGGCAGCTCAGATGAGTGGATTACCTCCCAGTGAAGCACATCCCCTCCACCAAGGGACAAAGTGCTTTGTTAAACAGGTCCTGTTTGTGTGCTACCCAATTGGGTGAGACCCTCTAACAGGGGTTGTCAGACAGCCTATCACAGGCGCAATCTTACTGGCATCAGGTTGTTGCCCTTCAAGATCAGATGTCCCAGAAGAAGGAGTAGGCATGCAACTTTGCTGTTCTCCAGTCTCCTCGAGTGACATCTCCAGGCGCAGGAGTGAATCAGATGAACAGGGCCTGAAGTCAACCCCTAGCAAACTGTAGCAGCCTTGCAGAAGAGGTACCTGACCATTGAAAGAAAAACAAACAAGCAGAAAGCAATAACTAAACCATCACAAACAGCAACACAAAGCCCACAAAAATCCCATCTAAAGGTCAGCAGCCTCAAAAACTGAAACTAGACAAACTCGTGAAGATGAGAAAGAATCAATGAAAAAATGCTAAAAATCTAAATGGCCAGAGTGCCTCTTCTTCTCCAAATGATTGCAATTCTCTCCATCAAGGTCACAGAACTGGATGAAGGATCAGATAGATGAATTGACAGAAGTAAGCTTCAGAAGATGGGCAATAAAAAACTATACTGAGCTAAAGGAGCATGTTCTAGCCCAATGCAAAGAAGCTAAGAACCTTGATAAAAGGTTACAGGAATTGCTAACTAGGGAGGAACATAAACAACCTGATGGAGCTGAAAAACACAGTACGAGAACTTCATGAAGCATACACTAGTATCAATAGCTAAATCGACCAAGTGGAAGAAAGGATATCAGAGTTTGAAGACCACTTTGATGAAATAGGGCATGAAGACAAGACTAGAGAAAAAAGAATGAAAATGAATGAAGCCTCCAGGAAATATGAGACTCCATAAAAAGACTGAACCAACAATTGATTGAAGTACCAGAAGGAGATTGGGAGAATGGAAACAAGCTGGAAAACACACTTCAGGGTATTATCCAAGAGAATTTCCCCAACCTAGCAAGACCGGCCAACATGCAAATTCAGGAAATACAGAGAACACCATTTAGATACTCCACGAGAAGATCAACCCCAGGACACATAATCATCAGATTTTCCAAGGTCAAAATGAAGGAAAAACTGTTAAGGGCAGCCAGAGAGAAAGGCCTGGTCATCTATAAAGGGAAGCCCATCAGACTAACAGCAGACCTCTCGGCAGAAACTCTACAAGTCAGAAGAGATTGGGGCCAATATCCAACATTCAAAAAAAAAAAAAAAAAAAAAAGAATTAGCAACCCAGAGTTTCATATCCAGCCTAACTAAGCTTCATAAACGAAGGAGAAATAAAATCCTTTCCAGACAATCATTACCACCAGGCCTGCCCTGCAAGAGCTCCTGAAAGAAGCACTAAATGTGGAAAGGAAAATCCAGTACCAGCCACCATGAAGACACAGCAAAATATAAAGTCTAGTGACACTATGAAGAAACTGCGTCAACTAGTGTGAAAAATAAACAAATAGCATCATGATGACAGGCTCAAATTCACACATAACAATACTAACCTTAAGTGTAAATGGGCTAAATGCCCCAATTAAAAGACAGACTGGCAAATTGGATAAAGAGTCAAGAACCATCAGTGTATGTATTTAGGAGGCTGTGTCTAGGAGGCTCAGCTCACATGCAAAGGCTCACATAGGCTCAAAATAAAGAGTTGGAGGAAATTTTACCATGCAAGGGAAAGAAAAAAAAAAAAAGCAGGGGTTGCAATTCCAGTCTTTGATAAAACAGACTTTAAACCAACCTAGATCAAAAAAGACAAAGTAGGGCATTACATAATGGGAAAGGGAACAACTAAGAGCTATTTTAAATATATATGTACCCAATACAGGAGCACCCAGGTTCATAAAACAAGTTCTTAAAGACCTATAAAGATACTTAGACTCCCATACAATTTCAGTGGGAGACTTTAACACCACACTCTCAGTACTAGACAGATCAAGACAGAAAATTCACAAGGATATTCAGGACTTGAACTTAGCTCTGGATCAAATGGACCTATTAGATGTCTCCAGAACTCTCTACCCCAAATCAAAAGAATATACATTCTTCTCAGTGCCATATGGCACTTATTATAATGGACCACATAATTGGGAGTAAAAATTGCCTCCACAAATACAAAAGAAATGGTATGATAACAAACAGTCTCTCAGACCACAGTGAAGTCAAATTAGAACTCAGGATTAAGAAACTCACTCAAGGGCAAGGCATGGTGGCTCATGCCTGTAATCCCAGCACTTTGGGAGGCTGAGGCGGGCAGATCATGAGGTCAGGAGATCAAGACCATCCTGGCTAACATGGCGAAACTCCGTCTCTACTAAAAGTACAAAAAATTAGCCGGGCGTGGTAGTGGGCACATGAACTCGGGAGGCGGAGCTTGCAGTGAGATCGCGCCGCTGCACTCCAGTCTGGGTCACAGAGCAAGACTCTGTCTCAAAAAAAAAAAAAGAAAAAAAAAGAAAAAGAAGCTCACTCAAAACCATACAATTACAGGGAAATTGAACAACCTGCTCCTGAATGACTTGGGTAAATAATGAAATTAAGGCAGAAATTAAGATGTCATTTGAAACCAATGAGAACAAAAAGATAACAAACCAGAATCTCTGGGACACAGCTAAAGCGTGTTAAGTGTGAAATTTGTAGCACTAAATGCCCACATCAGAAGGCTAGAAAGATCTCAAATCAACACCCTAACATCACAATTAAAAGAGCTGGGGAGCCAAGGGCAAACCTTTGCAAGATCTAGTTTAAGAAAAGAAATAACTAAGATCAGGGAAGAACTGAGGCAGACAGGCATATGAAATACCCGCCAAAAAATTAATGAATCCAGGAGATGGTTTTTTGAAAAAATTCACAAAACAGATAGGCTGCTAGCTAGACTAATAATGAAGAAAGGAGAGGAGAATCAAATAGACACACTAAAAAATGACAAAGGGAATGTCACTGCTGACCCCACAGAAATACAAACTACCCTTAGAGAATAGTATAAACACCTCATGCAAATAAAGTAGAAAATCTAAAGAAAAGGATAAATTCCTGGATACATACACCCTCCCAAGACTAAACCAGAAAGAAGTCCAATACCTGAATAGACCAATGACAAGTTCTGAAATTGACACACTAATTAATAGCCTACCAACCAAAAATAAATAAATAAATAAAAAGCCCAGGACCAGATTAATTCATAGCTGAATTCTACCAGAAACACAAAGAGAAGATGGTACCATTCCTTCTGAAACTATTCCAAATAATTGAAAAGGAGGGACTCCTCCCTAACTCATTTTATGAAGCCAGCATCACCCTGATAGCAAAACCAGGAAAAGACACAACAAAAAAAGAAAACTTCAGTCCAATATCCCTGAAGAACATCGATGTGAAAATCCTCAGTTAAATGCTGGCAAATCAAATTCAGTGGCACATCAAGAAACTTATTCACCATGATCAAGTTGGTGTCACCCCCTGGGATGCAAGGCCGGTTCAGCATACACAAATCAATAAACATAATCCATCACATAAACAGAACCAAAGACAAAAACCACATGATTATCTCGATAGATGCAGAAAAAGCCTTGGATAAAATTCAACATCCCTTCATGTTAAAGACTCTAAATAAACTAGGTATTGATGGAACATATCTCAAAATAATAAGAGCTACAAACCTACAGCCAATATCATATTGAATGGGCAAAAGCTGGAAGCATTCCCTTTGAAAACTAGAACAAGACAAGGATGCCCTCTCTTACCACACCTATTCAACATAGTGTTGGAAGTTCTGGCCAGGGCAATCAGACAAGAGAAAGAAATAAAGGTATTCAAATAGGAAGAGAGGAAGTCAAATTGTCTCTGTTAGCAGACAGCAGGATTTTATATTTAGAAAATCCCATCATCTCAGCCCCAAAACTCCTTAAATTGATAAGAAAATCCAGCAAAGTCTCAGGATACAAAATCCATGTGCAAAGTCACAAGCATTCTTTCTTACACCATCAATAGACAATCAGAGAGCCAAATCATTAACAAACTCCCATTCACAACTGTTACAAAGAGAATAAAATATCTAGGAATACAGCTAACAAGGGGTGGGAAGGACCTCTTCAAGGAAAACTATAAACCATTGCTCAAGGAAATAAGAGAAGACACAAACAAATGGAAAATATTTCATCCTCCTGGATAGGAAGAATCAATATTGTGAAAATGTCCCTATTGCCCAAAGTAGTTTATAGATTAAATGCTATTGCCATCAAGCTACCATTGACATTCTTCACAGAATTAGAAAAAAAACTATTTTTAATTACATATGGAACCAAAGAAGACCCTGTACAGCCAAGACAATCCTAAGCCAAAAGAACAAACCTGGAGTTATCACACTACCTGACTTCAAACTATACTACAAGGCTGCAGTAACCAAAACACCATGGTCCTGGTACCCAAAACAGATATATAGACCGATGGAACATAACAGAGACCTCACAAATAACAGCATACTTCTACAACCATCTGATCTTCGACAAACCTGGCAAAAACACGCAATGGGGAAAGAGTCTTCTATTCAGTAAATTGTGCAGGGAAAACTGGCTAGCCATATTCAGGAAACTGAAACTGTACACCTTCCTTACACCTTATACAAAAATTAACTCAGGATGGATTAAAGACTTAAATGTAAAGCCCCAAACCATAGAAACCCTAGAAGAAAACCTAGGAAATACCATTCAGCACATAGGCATGACAAAAAATCCAAAAACAATTGCAACAAAAGCCAAAATTGACAATTTACACTAATTGAACTAAAGAGCTTCTGCACAGCAAAAGAAACTATCATCAGAGTGAGTGGGCAGCCTACAGAAGGGGAGAAAATTTTTGCAATCTATTATTTGACAAAGGGCTGATATCCAGAATCTACAAGGAACTTGAACAAATTTACAAGAAAAAAGCAAACAACCCCATCCAAAAGTGGTCAAAGGATATGAATGACACTGCTCAAAAGAAGATATTTATGTGGCTAACAAACATATGAAAAAAAGCTCAACATCACTGATCACTGGAGAAATGCAAATTAAAACCACAATGAGATACCATCTCATGCTAGTCAGAATGGCAATTATTAAAAATTCAGGAAACAATAGACGCTGGCAAGGCTGTGGAGAGATGGAAACGCTTTTACATTGTTGGTGGGAATGTAAATTAGTTCAACCATTTTGGAAGACATTGCATCTAGAACCAGAAATACCATTTGACCCAGCAATCCCATTGCTGAATATATACCGAAAGTAATATAAATCATTCTCCTATAAAGACACATGTACACGTATGTTTATTGCAGCACTATTTCCAATAGCAAAGAAATATAAGTAACCCAAATGCCTATCAATGATAGACTGGATAAAGAAAATGTGGTACATATAAACCATGGAATACTATGCAGCCACAAAAAGGAATGAAATCATGTCCTTTGCAGGGACATGGATGAAGCTGGAAGCCATCATCCTCAGCAAACTAACACAGGAACAGAAACCCAAACACTACATGTTCTCACTCATAAGTGGGAGTTGAACAATGAGAACATATGGACACAGAGAGGGGAACAACACACACCAGGGCCTGTTGGGGGTTGGGAGGCAAGGGGAGGGAACTTATAGGACGGGTCCATAGGTGCAGGAAACCACCATGACTCACGTATACCTTTGTAAAAAATCTGCACATTCTGCACATCTATCCCATTTTATTTTTAAAACAGATAAAAAAATTGAAAAAGAAAATAAAAAAGGATAATGCATGTTGTTCCTTTCTAAATATTAAAATCCAGTGGTACAAGATTTTTTTGTAAATATTAAGAGCCAAAGCAATATTATTGATGATATAGATATGCAGATATGCAGATACAGGTATAGGTAGGCAGATATGTTTATATGTGTGTGTATGTAACTGTTGTGCTGAGTATATATGTTTATGTCTCCACATTTTTATGAAGAAATTCTCTATTGGGGATTCTATTCTGGACTTAAATCTTGAAGAAAATCTATGAAAGATAGGAGAGAGAGAGAGATTCTATTTCTCTGGAAAACCTAACTAATTCCGCTATCTCTGATATACAGATTCTTTCATGAGGAAAAAAAAAAAATAGCATAGGAACATACCCCCTTTGTCTACTGTGCCTCTGAGATAACCAGAACCTTCATAAGTCCATATATATATATAATGAATTCTATGTATTCTGCCTTCATTCACAGTTTTTTTTAATATTGATATCTGGTCCATAGTGCCTAAAAATGGAAAATGTTCAGAGGCAGTAGTAGAATATAAAATTTTACTTCTATATTTTGTTGAACATAAAAGTACCACAGAGCCAATAAAAATAGAAAGCTAAAGAGTAGAGGAGCACTCAATGAGGGATTAAGCAAAATTGATCATCATATGAGTCAGATACTGCTAAATTATTTTTAAACTTGTTATAAAATTCCTCTATAAGTGCTATAAAATGAGTAGGAGACAACAAATATGTAGGCATCTCAACCTATGATGGAAGTTATCAAAAACTCTTCGGGTTGGCACTAGGAAGGGAATATAAAGAGGACAGTCAAAGAAATATGCAGCAAAACCCTTGTCTAGTTCAAATGTCAATGTTGCTGCTGGCCTTTTCTCATTTATATATTATTTATTGACTGAAAAGAACATAAAGCTCTAACAAGATGCCAAAATATCAAAGTGTAATATACACTACATATAATCTATGCATTCTTTTGAAAAAAAAAGTGATATAAAACACATTAGTAATGCATTTACTTTGAGTTCTCAGTGAATTTCCAGAAATCATAGACTCCATGAAATAAAATGTAAATGGTTATAATGCTCATAAAATGAAGTTAGTAGAAACTAAGTCAATGATAGAAAGAACTGAATATTGCAAGGAAAATAAAAGTGCAATAGAAAGACCTCTAACTCAGGCCATAGTGTCATATCTAGTACTGGTCTAGCCTTCCTGCTGTGTATAAAATATGAAAGTGGATAAACTATATGAAACAAACATATTATATATTGGATACCTGTGAGAGTCTGGTTGTAATTCCCAAGATAATGGAAACAAATATGGTGAGACCCACAATGGCTCTAAATTTATGCTTGAAGGTACTTTCTTGCCTGTACTTAGCACAAATAGTAGAGCCCAAACCAACTTCAGTGGTCTTGTTGAAATAGGAGAAAGAGCTGCAGTAACCAAGACAATGTGGGAATAGCATGAAAATAGGAAGGTAAGTAAACATCTACATAAATAACTCAGAAATAGATCCACAATTAGGTGTTTAAATGAATTTTGAGTAAGACACCAAAGCTATTCATTGGTGTAACGAAAGGAAGTGTTTTCAACAAATGTTGCCAGGTCATTTAGCAATCCTTATGGAAACTATTGATCTCAACCTGTATTTAAAATGAAATATAAAATTTAATTTGAAATAATATGTATAGATGAATAGGTAGAAGAGGCCATGAGATATTCAGGAGACAGTAGGAGTGAGAGTCAGGGTGAAACATAGATATAGTAGGGAGTGGTGAGTCTTGCTTGCTTTGACTGTATAGTTTCAGACAAGCCCAACATACTCATATCAAGTATTCCAACATGTGATGAAATACACAATATTTTTGTCCTTGGAGCAAGTGATTGTTTCTTAGATTATCAGGTAAAAACCCCACCCTGATATTTATCATGGGTTCTTTTCTATTCCCTAAGTGTCTCAGCTGGTTTGAGAAATAAAGGGAAAGAGCACAAGAGAGAGAGATTCAAAGCTGGGTGTCCGGGGGAGACATCACACATTAGCAGGTTCCATGATGCTCCCTGAGCCATAAAACTAGCAAGTTTTTATTAGTGATTTTCAAAAGAGGAGGGAGTGCACGAATAGGGTGTGGGTCACAGAGATCACCTGCTTCACAAGGTAATAAAATATCACAAAGCAAATGGAGGCAGGGCAAGGTCACAGGACCACCAGATGAGGCGAAGTTAAAATTGCTAATGAAGTTTTGGGCATGCATTGTCATTGATAACATCTTATCAGGAAACAGGGTTTGAGAGCAGACAACCTGTCTGACCAAAATTTATTAGGCAGGAATTTCCTTGTCCTAATAAGCCTGGGAGCGCTACAGGAGACCGGGACTTATTTCATCCCTTTGGCTTTGACCTTAAAAGGCGGCCACCCCCATGGAAGCTGTTCATAGGCCTACCCTCAGGGCGCTTTCTCTTTCTCAGGGATTTTCCTTGCTGAGAAAAAGAATTCAGGGATATTTCTCCTATTTGCCTTTGAAAGAAGAGAAATATGGTTCTGTTTCGTCTGGCTCCCCGGCAGTCAGTTTAAGGTTACCTCCCTTGTTCCCTGAACATTGCTGTTATCCTGTTCTTTTTTCAAGGTGCCCAGATTTCATATTGTTCAAACAGACATGATCTACAAATAATTTGTGCACTTGACACAATCATCACAGGGTCCTGAGGCAACATACATCCTCCTCAGCTGACGAAGATGACGGGATTAAGAGATTAAAGACAGGCATAGGAAATCACAAGAGTATTGATTGGGGAAGTGTAAGTGTCCATGAAATCTTCACAATTTATGTTCAGAGATTGCAGTAAAGACAGGCGTAAGAAATTATAAAAGTATTAATTTGGGGAACTAATAAATGTCCATGAAATGTTCACAATTTATGTTCTTCTGCCGCCACTTCAGCCGGTCCCTCCATTCGGGGTCCTTGACTTCCCGCAACGTTAGATAAAACACAGAAAGCTCTTAGCATAAATGAAAGAAATATGTTAAAAAATGACTGCATCAAAATTTTAAACTTATGCTCATCAAGACATCTTTAATTAAAAGAATGAAAAATCACAGACTAGAACATATTTGCAAAATAGATGTTATAGATGGCTTATATCCGAAAATATGCAAAAAAAAAACCCTCTTAAAACTCACTGACAAGTAAACAAGCACCCATTAAAAATATGCAAAAAATCTCAGCACATACATCACTGAAAAAGGTATACAGACAGCAAGTAAGCAAATAGCAACATCAAACATCATTAGAGAATTGAAAATTAAAACAGCAATGAGATGACACTTTATATCTACTAGAATGGCTCAAATTTGAAACACTGATGCCAGCAAATGTTGACAAGAATGTGAAGCATCAGTAAATCTTATTTATTGCTGGTAAGAAGGCAAAAAGGTACAGCAACTGTGGAAGGCAGTTTGGCGGTTTCTTACAATGCTAAATAGAGGCTTACCATGCAATCCAACAATTGCGCTTCTTGATATCTACCCAAATTCATAGAAAGTTTACGTACACATACCACACACACACACAAACACTTCACACAAATGTTTATAGCAGTTTTATTCATAATTGCCCCAAATTAGAAGCGACCAAGAAATCATTTAATCGGTGAATGGTTAAACAAACTGTGGTAGTTTTACATAGTGTTATGCACCAAATAATTTTAAGGGATGAAAAGAAATGACCTATGCAGACATGAAAGGACACAAAAGAAATTTAAATGCATATGAATAAGTGAAACAAATCAGTGTGAAAAGGATTAAAATTGATACTGCATAGAATCAATGATATGACTTTCTGGAAGAGGCAAAACATTTTTTATTTTATTGTATTATTATTATTATTATTTGAGATGAAGTTTTGCTCTTGTTGCCCAGGCTGGAGTGCAATGGCACAATCTCTGCTCACTGCAACCTCCGCCTCCCACGTTCAAGCGATTCTGCTGCCTCAGCCTTGTGAGTAGCTGGGATTACAGGCACGCACCACCACGCCCAGCAATTTTTTTGTATTTTTAGTTGAGATGGGGTTTCACCGTGTTGGCCAGACTGGTCTCGAACTCCTGATTTCAGGTGATCCACTCGCCTCAGCCTCCCAAAATTCTGGGATTACAGGCGTGAGCAACCACACCCAGCAAAACTTTTAATGGTAAAAAGGTAAACACATCTATGGTTGTCAGGGGATGGCAGAGAGAAAAAGGGACAGATGAACAGAAGGAGCACAGGAGATCCTTAGGGCTGAAAACTATTCTGCATGTTACCTTAATGGTGGATCCATGACATGATGCATTTGACAAAACTCATAGAACTGTGCAACACAGAAAGTGAACCCTAAGGTAAACTTTGGAATTTAGTTCATAACAATGATGTATTAGAATAAGTTTATCAATTGTAAGCAATGTACCACACCAAAAGCAAGATGTTAATAATAGAGGAAACTCAGGGCAGAGCGGATATGGGGAGAGAGTATAAGACAATTCTGTGCAATTTCTGCTCAATTTTTCTGTAAACCTCAAACCACTCTAAAGAAATAAAGTCTACTAAAAGAAATCTGGAATTGAGACAGCTGAGTCAACCAAAAGTTGGAGACATTGTGTACAGCTTTCTGTATTTTCTTATAAGAAAAAATACGATAAGTCCTGTATTTTAACTATTCATTATAAGTGAGGGCACTTACACAAAATGATACCATATGCTGCTGATATTAATTAACCTGCATGTTTTTTTATCTTGCTACAAAAATTTAGGGAGTCAGTACTTAAAAAGTGCCAATTTAAGCAGCATGTATGTTAATTTCATTTATGGAGCCTTAAACAGGGAAGCTTATAATAGAACACTCTAATTGATTACGAAGTAAAAACACCATTTTTGGTACTTTTTCAATATAAACATTTCTTATAAAAGCAGCCATAGGGTAGACAGCATAGTATTTCTTTAAATCTGTGAGTTGAAAGATGTCAAAAGAATTTCACCAGCAAACAAATAGTAGTATATATTTTTCCCATTCCCCATGCCTCAGAGTACCATAATATCCCTCTTCAGTGAAGCAAACATAATTCCTTATACTTGTGTTAAACAATACTGGGACTACACAAAGTGTCCTTATCTTAAACAATGCAAGATCTAGATATATTTTCCTGCCCCTGCTTTAAATACTGGGACAAGCCAATATATCTTAGCTCCTAGCACTAGGAAATGCCTGCTCCCAGAAGATACTATAGATAAGTAGCAGCTCCTTTACGACTAAACAGCTTCCTCATCGACAGGCGCTTAAGAACGCTCAACACTTTGAGTCAAATAAACCAAAGTTATTATATCATAAGTTTGTCCATACCAAACTGGTTTTCTAAATCCACTTTAAAATCACCCAACCAAATATTATTTTTTGATTGCTTATACCAGCTGGTAAAGGTGTCACATATTAACTATAAAGAACATTTCAGTACTGTGTAGTACTGGTATAATTTAGGGTACACACACTCAATTCAACAGATTCCTGAAACAGGTTCATGGTCAATTCAAATCTAAAATCACAGACCTTAATGTCGTCATGGAATATTTTATTTTATTTATTTTGGTAAGAACACTTAATATTAGATATGCCCTGTTAACAAAATTTTAATTGTAAAATATGTTATTGTTAACTATGGTACAATGTTATGCAGCAGATCTCTAGGGTTTATTCATCTTGTTTGACTAAAAGTACACACTCATTGATTAGTAACTCCCTATTTCCCACTTCTTAGTTCCTGGCAACAACCATTTCACTCTTTGATTCCATGTATCTACCAAATTACATAAATGGAGTCATGAAATACTTCTCTTCCTGTGGGTAGCTTATTTCATTTAACATAATGTCCTCAAGGTTCATCTATATTGTCACATATTACAAAATTTCCTTTCTTTTTAAGTCTGAGTAAAATTCCAATGTACCTATTGAAAAGGAAAATAAAATTTTGCGACCCCAAACTCACTATGCCAAAGGGAAAAGTTAAGCTTGGGGAATGCGTTATGTAAAAAACTAACTTCTTGTTCTTCCTAAACAGAGAGCTACCAAATAGAAGGCCACATATCTCCCTAAGTGTCCTTCTTCATCCTGAAAATGTAAATCAACAGCTTATTTTCACAGGTAGGGAACAAAGACAAGACAAGAAATTACCCCTCTGCCTACTCTGAGACAAAGGTATATTTGGTCTTTCCACTACTCTATGTTTATTTTATTTTATTTTATGCAAAATGCACATTTACTGAGTGTGAGATGAATGCATAATTGACTGTTCTCTTTCCTCTCCTGCCCACTCTTTCCCCTTTAAATGTTAAAGTCCTCAAAATGCTTTTTCAATACAGCACAGGCCACAGATTCTCCTGTAACTTGTGTCTCTTTTTCCTGGGTAATTCCTCAACTTTGTCAAAATAAACCTCAAAAGGGATTGAGACCTGTCCCAGACACTTTGTTGTTTGCAGTACATACCATATTTTCTTTATCCATCTATTCCATTCACGTGCTGATGAACATCTAGGTTGTTTCTGCACCTTAGTTACTGTGACTACTGCTACAATGAATACAAGAATGCCAATAGCTCTTTAAGAGCTTGATTTTGTTGCTGGTAGAAGGTATCTGAGTTACTGGTGGCGAATTCCTATGGGCCTGCTGCAACCTTAATTCTTGCCTCCTCAGAAGAAATAATTAGACTGAAGGGCATAAGGTAAAAAAATAAAATAAAAAAGAGAGGCAAGTTTTAGAGAAGGAGTAGAAGTTTATTTAAAAGGCTTTAGAACAGGAAAGAAAGGAAAGTATGTTTAGAAGAGAACCAAGCAGGTGACTTGAAGTAGAAACGTGATGTTTAACCGATTCCTAGGACTTTCTAGGCTGTCTCCTTTCCCGTGCTTCTTCCCTTAGGATGGGCTGCCTGCATACACAGTGTTCTCCTTACCCTTGGGAAGTGAGTACATGCATTGTACTTAGGAAATTGTACGCATGCCCATCTGAGGCTTTCTTCCCCTTTTCTGGTGTAGTGTCGCCAGAAGACCATTTTGCTGGTTCCTTCTCTCAATTAACACTTTAGTGCAATAGGTGTAGGCCATCAGGAAATGGCCTCACCCTGGCACCAGCTGCCAATTTATCACTTTTAGAGAGGCAATGTGATAATTACTGAACTATCACTTGACATATCTAGTGGACCAGGGGAGAGCCCTCTCCTTCCCCACTCATACCTGACTAACTACCTGTAACAATTTCAACTCTTTTGGATAAACATCCAGAAATGGGATTCCTGAATCACAACTTTAGTTCTATTTTTAATTTTTCTACGGAATGCCAAACTGGTTTTCATAGCAGTTGCAGTAGTTTGCGTTTCCATCAAAAGGGTACAAAGCTTCCAATTCCTCGATATTCTCAGAAACACTTTTTAATAAAAACAGTAATAGCCATCCTGACATGTGTGAGGTGATATATTATTGTGTTTTGTTTGTTTGTTTGTTTTGCATTTCATTTTCCTGATGATTAGGAGCATTGAGCATTTTCTCATACATCTGTTCGTCCTTTGTATGTTTTATTGGTGAAATGTGTACTCAAGTCTTTAGGCCATTTTTAAAAACTTAGATTATTGGTGTTTTCTTTTTTTTCCACCATTGAGTTGAAGGAGTTCTTTATACATTTTGGAGACTAACTTCTTATGTAGACAAAGAAAAAAATAGCAATAACTCAAATAAAATCAGAAATTAGAAGCGACATTACAACTGATGCACAGAAACAAAAAAGATTATGAGAGACTACTATGAAAAATTACATGCCAACAACTTAGAAAATCTAGAAGAAACTGATAAATTTTCAGAAATATATAAGCTACCAAGACTAAATAATAAAGAAATAGAAAGCCTGAATAGATATGTAATATAGTACAGAGATCAAATTAATAATTATAAACCTCAACAAAGAAAATCCCAGAACTGGATGCCTTCACTGATGAATTCTACCAAACATTTAAGGAAGAATGAATGTTAATGTCTTTCAAACTCTTCCAAAAACATTGAAGAGGAGGGAACACTTTTAAACCTTTTATACAAGGCCAGTATTTCCTTAATACCAAAGCCAGACAAGAAAATAAAACTACAAACCAATATCCCTGATGAATATAGATACAAAATCCTCAACAAAATATAAGCAAACTGAATTCAAGAGTTCATTAAAAGAAGTATGCACCAGGAACAACTGGGATCTATCCCTGGAATGCTGAGATAGTTCAGCATACAAAAATCAATTGATGCGATATATTACATTAACAGGATAAAGGACAAAATCACTTGATCATCTGAATAGACACAGAAAAGCAATTGACAAAATTCAGCAGATTTTCCTGATAAGCTTTCAAAAAACTAGAATTAGAAGAAAATTACCTCACCATAATTAAGGTCATGTATGAAAAGTCCACAGCTAATATCATTCTCAATGGAGAAAAACTGAAAGCTTTTCCTTTAAGATCAGGAATAAGACAATGATACTCACTATTGTCCAATTTAAGATCTGCTTTGTCACATCTTTGGTAAGTTAGACTTTGGGGGCACATATAACTACTAGTCTTAATCATTTCAGAGACCTTTTTCTTTCTTTCATTAATTAAAGGAGTGCAGTCCAGATATGTAATCTCTCCCCGATGTAAATAATGATATCCCTATTATAAGGCGGACACATTTAGAGTTAGTTTTGCTCTTTAATATATCCCAAAACTAGACCTAGCTACATAATTTGTAGATCCTAGTGCAAAATGAAAATGTGGAATTCTTGGACCAAAGAGCAAGAAAAAAAGGCCACACATTGTATGTTTCCATTTATATGAAATAATCAGAATAGGCAAATCCATAGTTAGAGAAAGCAGATTAGTGGTTAACAAAGAATGTCCACTTAATGGATATTAATGGATATGTGGTTCCTATTTGGGGTAATAAAAATTTCTGGAACTAGACAGTGGTGATAGTGGTTCAATATTGTGAATGTACTTAATACCACTGAATTATGTACTTAAAAATGGTTAAAGTTGTAAATTTTACATTATGTGTATTTTATCAAAATAACATTTTAAAAAGAGGGATAAATGAAATGATAAAGGTGCTAAATTATAAAGTTTTTGCTTTCTTTTGGAGTCCATCTCTCAGCTTGTCATGTGTTTTTAATTTGCTATTTAATATTATAAATAACTAAAAATCAAAAATTAAAATGATTAGCATGAATTTTAAATTCCTCTTTATATTTTTCAATGCCAATCAGTATTCTATAGCTCATATATACATAGGTATTTTACCCTTGTCAGAACAGTGGAAATGCTGAATAAAACTCAATTACTTCATTTAATTTGACATGCATACCCTCGACCTTAGGCTTACTGATGAGTAAGTGAGGACTAAAAATAAAAGGAACAATGAACTACCATTTCTTTGTCTTTCCTTCTAGGTCATCATTTTCAGCATAAGTGGTTGACTAAATACAGGGAAGAATTATAAGTAAGATAAGATATGATAGGGCTCCTTGATTGTTCAAGTTTCACAGAGCATTATTACCTTCTTTCAACATTGGAAGCCAAAGGGAATGTGGCCTATCCAGGCTTTCAGCACCTTCACTTACCCAATGGTAGATGTAACGTGCATTCTTTGCACTTATTTTGAGTCTCACTGAACTCTCATTCACATGTATTTTGGATCCACTACAATTCTGCACTCAGAAGACACTGCAATTCTTATATGTGAGTGGGATGTCAAGGAACTCTACACATGGATCCTGTGCCTATCTCCTTTGCTCAATGTCTATACTCCATTGTCTCATCACATTTCACTGACAAAACACAAATTTAGAAGTAAAATTAAATTCAAGATGTTGAAAACAGTCTTCCACCACATGTGGGGCCCTGTTGAGTGTCAGGTTCCATATAACTTCACTGTTCCCCTGCCCATGAGGTCAACCCTGCTCCAAATACATTCATTTGTATCCTCTTTTTAATCCTAACTTTTCCCATTAAAATTGCTCCACCACCAAAATATTGTGGCCCTGTATTTGATTTTATACAGGCTCAGGGCACTTAATTTATCAATTTGAAAGACATGAATTTAATAACATTAAACCAATTTTTAACTTCTAGATGATATAATTAACATCCTTTGTTGCTTTTTTCAATTATTTATATGTTTCAACCCAAAATTAATGACTTTGGAATTTTTTTGTTAATCTTCCTCATGTTGTCCTTAGAGCAGTTACACTATTGAACATTCTGATTCTCAGGTGTCCCCTTTCTTGTCTTTTAAGGTTGAACTCCTGAGGAACAGATGCTTCTGTTATTGAAAAGTTATTTATTTATTAATATCTTTTTTTTTTTTTTGAGATGGAGTCTTGCTTTGTTGCCCAGGCTGGAGGGCAGTGGTGTGATTTCTGTTCACTGCAACCTCCGCCTCCTGAGTTCAAGTAATTCTCCCGCTTCAGCCTCCCAAGCAGCTGGGATTACAATAATGTGCCACCACACCTGGCTAATTTGTGTATTTTCAGTAGAGTCTGGGTTTCACCATGTTGGCTATGCTTGTCTCAAACAACTGACCTCAAGTGATCCACCTACCTCAGCCTCCCAAAGTGCTGAAATTAACAGCATGAGCCACCACGCCCAGCTATTTATTTATTTATTTATTTATATCTTAAGTCAACAATGTTTCTTTTTCTTTTCTCCCTATGATTTTCTGAGATTAATTTTCATACTTCTTATATATTTATTGTGTCTTTTTATTTTTTGATCTTTAATTGTGTTTATCATCCTATTATTTTAACATCCTCATAATTTATTTGTCCCTTCCTCTATTACACTCATTCTCCAATTCATACTGTTGCCAAAGGGATAACATGGTGACATGTATCTTACGAGTCATTTTCTTATTTTAAAACTTGCTTTGGTGTTGCATTGTCTGGTACATAAATTCAGACTTAGCTGATATACTACATCTACTGCATGAAACACACTATTGAATAGGCAGGGAATCAAAGGGAGAGTTACAAAGGGCACTCAATCCCTATAGAGGCTCCATAGAATCTAACTCTGGGGGAAGATACTAAATAATCTAGCAGTCACTTTACTAATTTTAGTTAGAAATACAGAAAAATTTCTGCAGTAAGAAACAATTTGTAGAAAGAAATGGAACAAAATAAGGAAAAGCAGAAACAATAAAATACCTTTGTATCCTTGCCACTATAAAAGTGAAGGTAATCAAAAATGAAAAAATTGTAACTAAGAAGGTAAAAAGTAATCAGCAATTGCACTGCAGGTACTCCACTTACAGGTATGCTGCTACAGCAACCCTTGATGGTGCAAAAATCACAATGGAATTAGGTAAATTGTAATTAGAATTGAAGTCAAACAGAACCATTTAGCATTACTTGGGGTAAGATCTGTGCAAGACTTTGCAAAAGGACTGTGCCTCAAAAAAACAATGTCAGGAAAGAAGTTCAGTTTTGTATGAAAATGCTAATTTGAATCTTCCATCTCACAGTGTGTCTAGGCACTCAAGACGTATTTCTTGTCTGCTGAATTTAGTTAATATAGGTAATAAACTGTGTAGTTGCATATTTATGTTGAACCACCTGTTCTATTTCTCAACATTGATGCCCGAAGGAAAACTCAAGAAATCTAAGAAGTGATACCAGATAGAAACTTATTCTCCAAGATGTCTTTGTCATTTAGACTGAGATTGGAGTACCTGCACCAACCAGCTGCTCATCTTATACTCCTCAACTTTTCAAAAATGCTGAATCTCTTCAGAGCATAATAGAGTCAGAACAAAAAGCCAACACGAAGCAGACTTCCAGCTTCTTATAGTTTCCTCTAAAATGAAAGATCTTTTCAACTTTCCTCGATTGTTTCATTATCTGGAAAACTCCATATCATCCTTTAAGAGCAACACAAGATCACCTCCACTGTGATATCTTAGTAAGAACCCTCCTGTCAGGAATAATTATCACCACTAAGGCTCTACAGTATTCTGTATGCGCTCTACTTTAGTATTTCATTGATGGCATTGTTTTGTAATGTCTGTGACCTTTCTCTGATGGGTTTCCTTCTCACTCTGGGTAAAGTCTGAAGTCCTTACTATAGATGTAAGGTGCTGCGTGACCTGGCTCCCAGCTATCCCTTGGATCTCATTTCTTCCCACCTTTCTCACTTTCTCGTTTCTGCAATCAGACTGACCTCTGTACTCTTCCTCTTTCTGCTACTCCAGGACATTTGCACTACCAGTCTTCTTTGGTCTTTTCTTGTTTTTTTTTTTGAAACGGAGTCTCCCACTGTGGCCCACCCTGGAGTGCAGTGGCGCCATCTCGGCTCACTGCAAGCTCTGCCTCCCGGGTTCACACCATTCTCCTGCCTCAGTTTCCCAAGTAGCTGGGACTACAGGCACCAGCCACCACACCCGGCTAATATTTTGTATTTTCAGTAGAGACGGGGTTTCACCGTGTTAGCCAGGATGTTCTCGATCTCCTGACCTCGTGATCCTCCCGCCTCAGCCTCCCAAAGTGCTGGGATTACAGGCTTGAGCCACCGCGCCCGGCCCTGGTCTTTTCTTTTAACATATTTTCCTTTACATTTATCATTGGTTTATTCCTTTGTTTCCCTTTTTAAATGGCCTCATCAGAGATCCTTCATAATCACTTCACCAAAAATAGGCCTATTCCCACCATGTCAGTTTTTTCTATTTTTACCATCTTTTGGTTTCTCTTCATAATACTTTTTCCCATAATTTTTTAAAAAAGTTTATTTGTTTGATCCTGTTGTCTATATGCCCCACCAATACAATGTATGCTTCATAAAAGGATTTTTTCTATTTTTTTTTAATTTTCAGATAATTGGAGATTCGCATACCATTGTAAAAATTAACTGCAGATAGATCTGTGTTCCTTTAACCAGTTTCCCCAAAATGGTGACTTTTTGCAAAATTATAGGAAGATATAACCACCTGGATACTGACATTGATTCAGTCAAGATATAGAACACTTCTATCACCACAGGAGAGGACATTTTTTGTTTTACTGCAATCATTTGCTACCCAGGACTTTTTCTGGAGCACAATAGGTATTCAGTAAATAGTTGTTGAATAATAAACAAATTTTAATCTCATATTTTAAACTATAGATTCCATAAAGGCAAGGACTGCATCACATCTCTTCAGTGATTGGGCCACCATCATCCATAGTTGTGAACATATAACAAGTGATTAATAAATGTTTATTGCAAGAATAAGATATTTTTCTTAAATTATAAAACACTTTATCCCTTTATAAAACCTAAGTATAAAGGATATATGCCACAGATTGAAAAGACTCAAACTAACAAAAAGAAAGAAAGATATAGTTGGCACAGAGTTTGCATTTTCAGTTTTCTGTTTTTCTTCCAGATCTCAGCCCCATGAACTTGGCAGGCCCACATTTGAATTTTGCCCTTTGATCATCATCGGATCACAAAAGATCATGCTGGTGTCCCTGCTTCTTCCTGGTCATTCTCTGCAACTTCTAGAGCTTGTACTATGCTACTTAGAAAAACAGAAAATTAACTGAAGAGGAATGTAGTATACAGAATGTGAACCATACCTCAGTGAACATCCCTTCTTTCTAAAATTTTAATTCAAAAGTTCCCTACTGTCTTCTCTCTTCATACAAACTTGGTTTTATGTGTGTGTATGTGTGTGTGTGTGTCTGTGTGTGTGTGTTTCTCACCTATCTTTTCTAGTTTGTTTTTAGCAAGAACATTGGTCAGCACAAGCTCTAGCTATGTCTTCATAAACAGAAATGGAATGTAGATATTATTTTAATATTTCAATTAAGTCAGATGAATTATAGGCTTGGGATCTGTTAGGCTTCTTTTAAGATGAAGTAATTATCACATTTATGACAATAAAAACACTAAAAGGAAAACATGGTTGATGATACATACTATGAGAGGTATGTAATTAAATCAATTTGATGTAATATAAAGAATTTTATGCAATTTTAAAACAGTAATCTTTCTACCTTCCAAGTTTTTAGGACACAATGTGGCAATGAACATGGGTATGCAGATTAATAGAGTATTATAAGTCTGTGCCTAAACAATTGAAAAATACTAAATATACTGGAAATGCAAAATAAGCACATAAGAAAGACTGGCTATCAGATTATAACAGTAGACTATTAAAAAGAGGATAGTGTAATGGAAATGATTGATATAACTATTCTGGTTAGAAACTGCAAAACATTTCAGTTGACCTTAGAAAATGAATATGTGATATGATAAAAGAAGTAGACTGCAAAAATGGCAAGATAACTCAAATATTCTCCAATTTACACATGCACAAGTAGTAATCTGTCATGAATTGGCATTCCTTCAGTTGAAAGAAACCAATAAATTGTCAGTTTCAGCATTTTGGAAAAGGTTTTATTCAGCATCCATTCACTCAGCCAATAGTGGATGAATGACAGCAGATACTTAGGCAATGAGGTTTCATTACAGAAACTGTGCCTTCTGTGCACTAAGAATCTAGTGGATGAAACAGAAATTAATTGAATAATCACAGAAATGTATTTATAATTGTATATTGGATACCTATTAGAAGGAGAGAAAATTGAATAATGGCAGAATAGTGAACAAAATTACTGCCTATCCAATAGCCACCGCCACTTCTTGCTTTTTCATCATAGTCCCTCTTACATGGTTGAAGTATTTTGCCACATCCCCCTTCCTCCCTGCTGGGATATTCTTAACCAAGGTTGCCACATTTGGGGCTCCAGAATTATCTTGCCAAAGTAAGGAAAATACCTGAGAAACACGGGATGGCAAGTCAGAAGCTTTACATCTTGGCATTGTTGAGCCACTGTTAGCCACTAGATTCATCTATGTAAAATGAATAAAACTCATACAATTATTTGGACAATATTCAGTTATTTGGAGCTAAACACATCTGTATTTTAAAAAGCAGTATGAACACACACATGCATATTCACTAGTTATGCTACTATTAATTATTGTAAGTCTGTGCCTAAACAATTGAAAAATACTAAATATACTGGAAATGCAAAATAAGCACATAAGAAAGACTGGCTATCAGATTATAACAGTAGACTATTAAAAAGAGGATAGTGTAATGGAAATGATTGATATAAATATTCTGGTTAGAAACTGCAAAACATTTCAGTTGACCTTAGAAAATGATTATAATTATAAGATTATGGCCATTATAAGATTATGGCTATGTAATTGTTAACATTTTATATAATGATATTGTCCAACTATTTAAATGAACATTTACTTCAAAAAGACTTAAATGTATATTAGAAAAAAGTGTTTGAGAATTAAGGTTGACAGCATTACTGTCTCCTGTATGTCAGAGTAAATTTTATTTTTCATCACTTTAGTGAAATGTGAAGCTAAATACAGTCATAGAAAACACCAATAGAAATTTAGCCTATTGCTATCAAATGTCTTCAACACAATTTTTAATGAAATTCTCATCTCTCTGCCTCACTAATACAACCTGTTAAAGCCAATAAAGCGTTTTAGAACTCTTTAGAAATAAGTGAACTCAAGGGAACAGTATTTTCCAGGAAAATGATAATGTGATACAGAGCCTTTTATGTTTGGGTCACTAGTTTGAAAGTAGCTCATGTTGTAAGTGATGGAAAGTCATTACTGTTCACTGGCCTATGTGAAATTAGTAGGTGGTTTCAGTCAAATTGTTAGTGAATTGCTCACATCCCAACTGGCATTAATTGACATGTATGTTGACAGTTTTATTATGAGTACCAACGACTGTAGGCACTGAAAATATGATCTGGGGGCACGTGACAAATAATAGTCCACAAGGCCAGGCGAAGGTATGTTTCTGAGAATGTACCCATGGAAAGAGTTGGAAAGATTTTTCTTCTCAGGAGTTTCTCTGAATGGTTTCTTTTGTGCTCAGAATTTTTAAATGGCAGAGGTTTATTTATAACATTGATTTGTTTTTTCTCTAACGCGGCTCCATATTTTCAGAATATTATTTTTTAAATCCCATGTTACTTAGAGTACATCCAAAAGCTAGTTATCAATTTTCTTAAACCAATTAAGTTATAACCTCTTGGCTAGAGCAAGTAATCAATCACTTGTTTTCTAGACGATTGTGAAAGTTAACCAACTTTGGAAGTAAAATAGAATGTACGTTATACAGATTCATCAAAATTCCTTGACTCAAATAGTATTAAAATATATTTTTTCAGTATAGAAAAATGTGTAGCTGTCTGAATCTCCTAATTAACTGTCAGGTGTAGTGGCAGAGGCTAAAAGGTCAATTTAATCAAAATCTCAGAAACACCATCAAGTAAACAAATATATATTGGACAAAGGCAATGCTTATTGTTCAATTTTGTGAAAGTTTGATAGTAATGTACAGTAGATATAATTCTCTAAATAGGTCTCTCTGTATCTCTTGCTCTCTGACACGCACACGTAAACATACACACCAATTAGGAAATAAGCCATCCAGTAACCATTTGTTACTGAGTACCTATTATTTTATTACTTTCTAGGAACTTTAGGCTTCTTCAATATGATAGCTCATCTAATGCTCTCAAAACTCGTAAAGATTGCCATTTGTATTCCCATATCATAGGTGAAAGGCAAGTCTAAGAAGAGTAAAAGTGCTTATCCAGGTACCAATGACTAAATAATAGGGTCAGGTTTCACATTCTGTGAAAATCCATGTTTATTTCACTACACTAATAGAGGTGCCTATTTTGAATTACAATTTAGATATTCATAAGCAAGTAATGTCTGCTTTTTTAGAGATCTTGTATAAAATAAGAGATTAGAACTAAATACATTCCTAAATCCCTGTTAGCTCACCTATTATAAGATTATGGCTATATTCTAGTTGTTGCAGGCAAGAATTATAATCATTAACTATGTTCTATCTAGAGTGCATCTAAATGGTAGGCGCTATGCAGAGTGCAAAGGGAAGAATACAGGAACTTGTTTAAATGTTAGGAAATGAAGATTAGTAACTACGTAGTATGAACATCAAGTTTTATGTAAGGAATAAGTCAAAACTTTTAATGGATGAGCAATTATTACCAGGAGAGAGAGGAAAACTGTAAGAAAAAAAAAAGCAAATGAGAAAATTAAGTCAATAATATTTTAAAAGAATATATATAATTGTGAGAACAAGTTTTGCCATGTATGAAATACCTAATCATTCCTGGGTGAGATTTGTTGCCAATAATTCCTCAATAGAATCTCAGGACTTTATGCACTTTTTTTTTCTCTCACATCAAACTAAAGAAAGGCTACTCTGTTGGATACACATTAAGGGATGGCATCATGAATATAGTGGAAATTGGGTTGGGTCTCAAAGGATAAGAGGAGTAACTGAAGGCATATAAAATGATTTTCCTATGTACTTTAAACTTCCCATTCTGATAGCAGAATTACTGAAATTCTTGGTGGAAAATGTCTTTGCTTAGTAAATTGCACTAAGTATAAAACAATGCTAAAGCAAGAGAAGAAATGAACCATTAAAAATCAACTACATAAGCTCAATGACAGATTTTCATGAGACCAATCTAATTGAGCCAGAATTGAGGCTTTTTATTACAGGATCTCTATGACGCAATTTTTTTAATATTTGGAAAATTATAAAATTTTGTATTTCACAGATATATCTTATGCAATGTTCTAGATACTTGCGAATGTTTTTAAACATGGAAAATGTCATTTCAGAATAAAAAAAAGTGATCAGAGGGAAATGTTACATTAAATGTTCATATTAGGTAATAGTGAAAGCCTCAAATGAATAGTCTAAAAGTCTGCCTGAAGAAATTAAAACAACAACAATAACAATAACAAAACACTAAATTAAACTCAAAGCTAGTATGAAATAAGACCAGAGGAAATAAGACCAGAGCAGAAATAACTAAAATTGAAAACAGAAACATAATAAATAAATAAATAAAACCAAAAGTTGGTACTTTGAAGAGATTAAGAAATTCAATTTTTAAAATGAATGAGAAGAAGCAAATTACTAGTATCAAGAATAATGAGGAGCTATGGTATCAGCTCTCACAGATATTAAAAGTATAGTAAGATATTATTAGAAAAAAATTTATGCAATACATTCTAGAATGTAGATGAAATGGATAAGTTCCTTGAAAGACAGCAATTCAACTACAAAAGCACATTCAAGGAGAATAAACTGAATAACCTTAAATCTATTAAAAATTGAATTCATACTTAAAATATTTCCATAATAGTTTCCCAGTAGCACATATTTCACAATAAATGTTAGTTGTCATCATATTGGTTTTTATTCAGTTATTCCATAAGTGTTTATTGAGTTATATACTTGAATTCAGAAATAGTTATGATCTTAATTAGTAAATATTATTTTTAAGAAGGTCAGGTTTTTATCAAATATATTTTTTCTCACTTTGGAAATTCAGAGGCAATAATCGTGTCATTAATTTAATATGCATTCAATAATTTTTATTTCAATTACTTGCAATATTTTATCTCCTTTTGTATATCATATCTTTATCTCCTCATAATGCTAAATATTTGTCTTCCCTTTAACCTCTTTTTTCAGAGATGTTTCTATATCTCATCTAATGTACTATAGCATTGGACAAAATAGTGCATCTCACTGGAAATTGATAGGTATTGTTTAAAGCTACCAAAATTCCTTCCTTTTTAACTATCCAGTATCCTTAAAAAGAATATGAATAAAAAGGATTTAACAAAATAGTCTTTCTCCTGTTAGAGAATGCCTGGAATATAAAATATGTCAAATGCATGAGAACTTGCTCAAAATATGACTATAATGCTATAGGCATATTAGTTAATGTAATTCAATAACAATTCTGAAAAGGCATGTTTAAACTTTGCTAAGTAGTGGTTTTTGAAAGGAAACAAATCTTCCTTTGAATTTGATTGAAAAATGCTTAACTACTCAATTTCTTCAACTAGCTTTGTTTGCATATAATTTGGTTTCACTGCTTTGTGATTGCATATTTGCATTTAAATAGATTCATCTTCAAATGATGTGCAACATACAATACAAATGTGAGAATCTGTGGCCATTTTGTAGAAGACATTTTTACTGACCTGATAGTCCAAAATGCTCCAAAGCTCTCTTTGACATTTTAAGAACTGCACAATGAATTTTATCCCACCTGTAACTCATAATGAAATAATAATTTGAAATGATTTCTCAGTGTGTGGCTGGAACCTACCTCTTTCCTTTATTCTTCACCTTATTCTAATGCACATTGATAAAAACTGAATATCTCATCCATTTTCCTAACTTTAAATCTGGGTAGAGGACTTTGCAATTTAAGGTAACTCAAATGACATTATGTACTTTTATTGATTTTTCCTTCTGCGTGCAATGTCTGCTTGAATTCTAATACTGTCAAACAAAATTCCTTCATAATGAAAATTATAGAGAGGTTAAACTCAGCCAATATTAAAGTTTTAATACTAATGTAGCCATTGAACATAGGTAACAATAAGATCATTAAAATATACATTCCTCTGTAAACCCTCACTACCTTTTATATTTACATACTTTAAACTACTCGTACCTTACTTATTTTCCTGACAGAAAATTGATTTGACAAGGGCTAGCACACAATGCATTGCATGAAGTCTCCTAGTATGTTCGTGACTTTGAGATGGCCAGTCTTGTTTTTATTTTTTCTTTTTTAAAAAATTAATTTTTCTTTTAAGTCTCATCAACTCTATAGCATCAATCTAGTTTTTAACAATTGGTGTCCCTCACTAAAGCAAGAGCTATATAAATACAATTATTTAATGCAATAGCAGAATTTATTCATGTGCTGTTTCACTAAAAAGTCTGTCTTTTGATGGAAACGGATTTCTTGCATCTGTGACAGGTAATAGAACTTGTACTCAATCTAATCAATATAATCCCAATCTAATGAACAGAGCCATTCATTCAAAAATATAAGTGTTTTCAATCCGAGTGGAGCCCAAGAAATAATCTCCATATAAAGTTTTCTCTCTGCTGAAAATAAGTTAATAAGAACTTTTAACAACCACCTTGAGACCAAAAGGAGAAAAAACTACTTGATGAAAGAGCCTGTTAAAACAACAACAAAAACTGAAAAAGAAAATGAAAAGGGAGAACTCATGGCTTGGTCATATTAAATGAGTGCTGAATCAAACTGTACCTGAAATGTATATTAATGTCATTAACTAAATTTACTACATTAAATTAAGTTAATCACACCTAACTAATTATATCACGTTAAATAAAATGAAATTAAATTATATATTAATGTAATTAATGAACTCTGGAAATGTATATTAACATATTGAAAGAAAATTATATTTAGCTTGAGATACATGTGGTTGATATTACCCTTCCCATGCTAAGAGTTTTATAATTTACCTATTTTCGCTAAGTAAAACATATATTGATAGTGCTGTGCTGGTAAATATTTAACAGCCAGGTCTCCAAACATAGGTCGTGATTTGTAATGTTGGTGTATCATCATCATGTCACTGAAGGTGAAGTTGGGAAGGGTCACACAATCAGCTGTCACGAACCAGTGTGAGTCAACTCTGGCATATCACCAAGGCTCAATTGCAATTGTGTTATTAACTGTCTTCTTAAATTTAATGATTTAGTAGGGGGAAAACTAGATTTATAACAAAATGTTTAAATATTATTTGAAATAACTTTTTAAGGGCTCTGCTGTCCTTCATTTTTTTGCATGATATTATTTGAATAGTGGGGAGTAAAGAGAGATTTAAGCAGTGTATTGTGTAAGAAGTGTGGAACATAAACTGGAAAAGAAGAGGCGGGGAAGTGTAAGACGATAAATGATGACATAAATGTAGCTTCAGTTTCTGAAATCTTGTTTCCACAGGCTTCTTCCTAGACCATAGTAATGGCCCTAGACATATGTGTACACAATCATATTTCTTTGTAAAATCATTAATGGTATAATATTTTAACCAGAGCTATTTAAGACCACTGTCTTTTGCAGCTATAATTTTTCTACACATTTTTAGTATAGAAACCTATGGCCATAGGTGTTTGTTGAAACCATGAAAAAGGCATGGCAACCCAAAGAATGTGTGTAAATTTTTAAAAATAGATAAAATTAAAATATTGGAATGGCATCGTTGAATACATGGAGAACAAAACCAGGGAAAGAAAACTATAGAAAGGGACATGGAACTCTGTAGTGGTGTAGACTTACTTGATGTCAGAGTTTCAAGAGAAGGAGTTTACAAGATCTCACAAAAGGTGAGAACTAAAATGAAATAATTAAATTTAGTTGTATGAAATCAATTTAAAATAACCAATTTAACAGCTTTAGGAGAACAAACTAGACAACAAGAAGACAAAAAAGTAATATCAAATGCTGCTTTGGACTTTGGAGAAATGTGAACAACTCTCTCAATATTTCTCAACATGTTTGAACAAGATGTAAAAATAAATTAGCTTCAAGATGATCCCAAGCTTTAATCTCAGGTTTGACTGCTTCACACGTGCATGCGCGCACACACGCACTCAAGAGGTAATTTATATAATTACCTAACATATATGTGTGTGTATATATATACATATAACATAATTTCTATAATATATATAATTTGTCTCCATGTTAAAGAAACATTATTTCTAATTATTAAATTAGAAAATTAATAAAACTTTTGCAATTAAGGGAACAAACATTTAAGAATGGACTATATAAACACTAATCCAAAGTTTAGTATTTGTCTAATCTGTTTGTTTAGCTTTTTGCATTATTTCATTTTGATATACTGCACTTATTTGCTCGAAGGGAATAAAAAGTGCAGATATAAGAAGGTAATTCATAATTGCTAACTGTTCAAGCCTAATGAAAGCTATATAGGACATGTAATTTTAGAAAACTGTGCAAAGCTAATTTGACCTAAATTCCTATGGTGTAGTAGGCCAAGGAACAATTATTATTAAAAATTAATTTAATATACAATAAAGAACTATTTGGTGCTTATCTATTAGTATCTACCTTCTCTCTCACAATTGATGCAAGAAATATTATCTCTTTTTAAGATTTTTGTTCATTCCAAATTTCTGTACCTCCAGGAAAAAAATGTTAGATATGTTTTGCTACATTTACAAAAGACTACAGAATAAGAAGACTGCTTTGAAGTTGTGAGCATTTTTCTTCATAAGGGATGTGACAAGAAACAGTTTTACTCAGCCTTATCTTCCACTGGTACAAAGCCAAAACATTTGGGAATGGTGCATTTATTATTATTTCCATTACAGCCACTGTCAGTTTGAGAAACATTAATTTTGTCTAAATACACAGCTTGCAGATTTTGAATAATCATTTCTGGAAATAACAAAACATAAAATATCAGGCTTAATGTTATACTGCGTATTATCTGAAAATGGGACATGCTAGTAATGAATTCTCTTGATTCTAAACGTTTTCTTTTTTTCTTTTTTTTTTTTTTTTTTTGGTTAGTAAACTAAATACATCAAGACTCATTCACAGGGATGCATTGTTGGAAGACTGACAGAGGGAAAGAAAACAGAAGACGTCACTCATAGTGAGGGAGTAGTTCTCTGAGGGTCTAAATAGGAATCAGAAAGATCACAAACTAATGGCAACAGTCCTACGACTAGGAGGTTGTACTGAACCCTTGTCAGGGCGCTAGAATCAGAGGAAGTTTGGCTTGAGCTTGAATCACTCTTCTGTTGCTGACTACTGACAAATTATGTAACTTCTACAATGTTTTGTGACATTGTTTATTGTGAAGGCAAAATAAAATAATAATTATGAAATGTTTGTTATTTTCCTGGTATAATATTAACAATAAATATAAACTATTACTGCTCTCTGAAGTAAAGAAAGTCAATAGCAGATATACGGACTCAGGCAAGAAGGAAAAAAATTACTGGGTACATTTAATATTCTATGTGTGACTTTGGGATCTCCAGAAATTTGCCAGTATATCTACTTCTAATATTCCCTCAAGAACGTTGATGATGCGTTGATAGTCATTATTGAGGTAAATTCATTTTCAGACTAAAGTATATCTGGAATTTTCAGTGCCTATTTTAAGCCTATGCATTTATTATTATTTCATATGTTTTATTTTTCTTTCCTCTCCACCCCCCCTTTTTTTTTTTTTTTTGGACAGAGTCTTGCTCTGTTGCCCACACTAGAGTGCAGTGGCATGATCTTGGCTACATGCAATCTCAACCTCCCAGGCTCAAGCCATCCTCCCACCTCAGCCTCCCAAGTAACTAGGACTACAAGCATGTGTCACTATACCTGCATAATTTTTGTATTTTTAGTAGAGAGGGAGTTTTGCCATGTTTCCCAGGCTGGTCTCGAACTCATGAGCTCAAGTGATTCATCCACCTGCCTCCTGCCTCGGCCTCCCAAAGTTCTGGGATCACAGGCATGAGTCACTGTGCCCGGCCTATATACTATATTTTTTCCTAATTCATTTTATTAAATGCACTATAGTAAAAAATTTCATAAGATTTTAATGATGCCTAATAATTGAATGTGAAATGTGCTATAGAAATTAGAATTTTAAAGATGATATTTAGAATCATCTGTTAAGTCCTTTGATTTAGGACCTGTACATATTCCCTGAATATTAGTGTTGTGAAATCTCTTCAATTCAAGAGATAGATGATCAACTTAAAGCACTGTGTCAATATTTAAAAAGTGAAGGATTCATTAAGAAAGTACATTTTTCTATTTTCCTGTACTGAAAAAAATGTAATCAAACTTTGGTGATTTGGGCCTGTCAGTTCATTTAAGAAAAATAATCTTTCCAAAGCCAGCTTAATTTTTCAAAAAACTTTGATTTATATTTCCATTCTGTCAATCTTCTCATCTGTAACACTGTATATGTCAATGATAAATACCTTACAGAACTGTTTTGAACACCAGTGAGAGACTGAATGTAAAGCACATATCAGAGTGCCAAATACATAGTAAGTCTTAAATAAATCTGGGTGATTCTTATTGTTGTAAGTATTGGCATAAATAATAATTACATTGTGGAAATTGTATCTGTTGCTTCTTGGTCTTTTAGGTAAGATCAAGTGTGGAAATAGCATCTACACAATTAGTTCAGTTCTGTAGTCATGTATGTAATCTGTAATTGTTTCAGTAAAGGAAGAAGGGAGTGTCAAAGATAAAACTGGAAACTAAATAACTATTTTAATTAGTAATAACTAACGCAATAGGCAAAAATAGTTCAGCATGAGCTAAACTCAACTTTGATTGGTACAGGAATGAATAGGTGTTTTAAACGGAGAATGAAAGAAGAGAGAGGATTGGTGAGTTGGGGCTCAGGGAAATGAAAAATTTAAAAAGGGTTAGTAAATCCTAATGTGATTAGCCAGCTCAGCTGTGCCTGCTACCTAGCAATTATCAATGATAGGATTCTATCCTTCCACAGAGACTGGGAGATGTGGCGCTAGCCTCAGACGTTGGCAGAAACAAGCAGTAAATTATTTTGACAGCCTTGAGTTTTTTTTAGGCAATTCAAGGAGAGTAGGATTATTGTAAGTATGTGGCCTTGAGTTGTTAAAAGCTATGTTCGTGTTTTTTTCAAGTCTTTATGAGCCAAGGTTGAGAATTAGTTGAGAAGAGGCCTCGGAGAAGACTGACGAGGATTTTGTCAAAAAGAGAATTTTTGTCAGGGGTCATCAACAGAAACAGGAGAGAAAAATATCTGAGTAAGTGCTTTTGAATATTAGTTCCTTTCCTAAGTAGAGACATTTAGTTAATTTAAATTTAGTCCTTTAAATTTAATTATCATGGAGTTTATTATAAATTTAAATCACATGTGAGGGATCCCTTTTTAGATTATGAAAAATACCTAAAATATAATTTTAAGTTATAATATTTGAACTTCAATAGAAAGTTGAATTTGAACTCACTGTGCTAGACAAATCACATAAAGACCTTCCTTCCACATATCATTTTCCAACTAAATCTAATATCTCAAGCCTCATGATTCTTGGCCTTTATATAAACTGCCATTTAGCATCCCTACATAAAATTTTTGTTATCAGTAGTGTCATATCAAACTAATAAAAGAGTATGATTTACTCTCATTTCCTTCCAACTAAGAAAATTTTGTTGTGCACAGTATAAAATATTTCAGAAATCTTTCAAAGAAAAGCAAAATATTTCAAGTGATTTTTCTTTAGCTCCATTATCTTCACCTGACTTTCTTCCCGCCTGCTTTAAATCTCTGTACATTCTCGTCAGTCCTCCTTGAAATTCTCTAGTGATGACTCAATCAATTCAAATCTGAAATTTAGAAAGTGTATATTTACCTACCTTGACTCTTTCTACAAGTTCAAAGCTATTTATTCATCTTACTGCATTTTGGCTACATTCTTTTCTTATTTTCTAAAAATAACCGCTTCCGTAGGATAAAAATTTACCTCCCTACTGTGTTAATCAGGGGTTGCCAACTTACTAGTCCCAAGACGAATGTTTTCAAAATTAAAGTGGGCAATTCTATATTCCTTGTCTCCTTGGAAGATGTCTTTCATGTGGGAAATATTATTAAATAGACAATATCTGTTTTAGGAAGCCAGTCTTTCAACTTAGATTTCATAAGCTTCCTTTGTTTTGAACACCCCAGAATAGCCACCCCTTTCCTCTTCCCTAAACTATGGTAAATCTATATTTTAGCTATTAGCCAGGTGTATTGGCTGATCTCTCTTAATGTTATTCACAAATAAATGAAGAAAACAGACATTTTCTATTAAATAAAAAAGTAAGGAAAATGTGAATTTCAGGAAATGTGTACTATTGCAGGGAAGATATCTGGAGGGCTTAATAGATAAAACATCCATCCCAAAAGTAAAGACTAAAGTCTCTACCTAAAAAGTACAGATCTCATTTAGGCCAACACTCTATAGTGTAATAAACTGGGCTTGGTCATCACAAAAGATCTGGGTTCATCTCCAGGTTATCCACTTAAATGGATAACCTTAAGCTTGCCCTACTTTTTATGTAGATATTATTTCTCTCCTTCATAATTTCAGTTAACAATTAAATGAGATAATAAATATCATGCTCAAGATTGTGTTACAATAAATGATGAATAAATAGCAGCCAATTTAAAGATACTAATAATGGAATAATAATGTGATGGTGATGATAATGGTAATTATGATGTAATTCTTCTTTTAATCACTTCCTATTCTCCTCCATTCCTATTTGTCTATAATCAGAGAAGATGTTGCCTTGAATATCTGCACATTTAACTTTACTATAATTTCTATTACTCTATTTCATCTAAATTACTCATATCCTATTTTTTCTTTTCTATTTTACTATCTTATTTATATTTACAGAGGCTCCATCAAATCTTTGGAGGAATCAGACAGTAATACAAAAGGTTATGTATATGTGCATATATATGTATGTGTGTGTATAAATGTATATAGATATAGAATATTTACACATATATATTTATATACAATAGAATTATATGTAAATAAAATAGCATCAACTTGTAGGGTCACTATGTTTTTATGCACTGGCATAATATATAATATAATATAACAATATAATATAATAGATGTTTCACTAATATATTAAATATGTATTTAATTTGTTATTTATCATAGTATAATTACTAGATATTTTATTGCCCTTGAAAGCACAAGTCATTGAAAGCTTTTGTCTATTTTTCTGTCTTCTAACTGGCCCATATACCTAACCTTTAGATGTAGATTATTATAAAAAATAGCTATTTTATAGACTCTTACAACCTTGTGACTGGAATATGTTAGAACACCCACTCCAATGTTTTACCCAATAAAAGAGACATTTTTTAGAAAATTACCATTATTACAATACCCAGGCTTTCTTAACAAAAATTACAGTTTACTCCCTCAAGAAGCAGTCCCCAACTTTACTGTTCTGATTACTGAAAAATACTTCCACTTGTTAGGTATAAAATCTGCTTCCCTTGGACCAACCAATGTAAGGTATTAGTTCTGCTCTCTAGAGCTCCTCAGTACAAGTCTAATCCATCTTCCACATGACAGCCTTCACATATTTGAAGACAGCCTGCACTGCCCCGCTAAGTCCTTAATCTATATTTTCCTGTGGTTCAACTATATTTTTGTCAACTCCAATTATTCTTTCTCACCTTCCTATGAGGTTATTATTTGTCTTTCTTTGGTTTTAGTTTGTCAGTGCTTAGTTTCAAGACATTCTTTTCTTAAAATGATCAATCTTCAAATGAATGGGTATAACATCAAATAGAAATTTAAAAATCAGTTGAAAAATAAATTTTTAAAATGCACTTCTGGGTGCTTCGGTTATCAGTTGTTGTATCACAAACTTTATGGTGTAAACCAGCAATCATTTTATTAAGTTTATGAATTCTGTGAGTGAGAAGTTCAGACAGATGCGTATAGTAGAAATGGCTTATTCTCTGCTTCTTGATTCCTGAAGCTTCCTTCATCTGGGAATATTGAAACAGCTGAGCTCACTCAAATGTGTAGGTCCTGAAATCATTTGGAGTTTTCTTCAGTAACGTGCTAGGTTGAGATTCCTTAAATGCTGACTTCAGCTGAGGCTGTAGACTGGCGCACCTACGTGTGATCTCTCCACATGGCTTGGGTTTCTCGGAGCCTGAGAAACAGTTCTGAAAGGGAGTATGCAGACAGAGCACTCAAAGAACAACATAGAAGCTAAACAGCTTCTTCTGTCCTAGCCTCAGAAGACACCTAGAGTCACTTTAACTATATTCTCTTAATTACAAGTGAGTTTTTAAGTTAACTCAGCTACACGTGAAGAGTAATTGGACTTCTGCTCAATAGTGGAGTGGCAAGACTACGTGGCAGAGGAACACGTGGGCTAGGGGATATTATTAGGTACTCTTTGGAAAACACAACCTGTCCCAGCCTGTCCTCTGCCTGCAGCTCGCATCCTTCCACATGCAAAATAAACTCACTAACTTCAGAAGGCCTAAAAAGTCTAATCTCATACAGCAGTAGATTAAAGTCTAGGATTTCATCATCTAAATCAGGGACAGGTACAGATGAGTCTCTTTTTGTTCAGTTTTTCTTATGTGTCTTATCTCCATCCACATGCTTGTAAACTAGAGACAAGTTATCTTCCTTCAACAAACAAAATATCTGATATGAATGAAGTTTGGAATCATTACATAGATATTCCCACTGGCGGAGGGGAAATGGAAAGTTCACAGCTCGCTGCTCTACAGCAATTCTGCAGTCTTTCTCGGGACATGTTGACAATTCCAAAGGACTCTTCATTTTGAACTGCCTCTGTCATTTTCAGCACAACCAGATAATTTTTTTTTAAGTTCTGAGTGTCTTACATATCAATTTAAAATACACTCCAGTAAATGAAAGCCATAGCCACAAATCTTTTTTGCAATAAGCTCTCTCACCCTTGGGCTTCCTGTGAGGTAATCATGGGGCCACACCCTCAAGGTTATCATAATATTCTTTAAGAGAGAGTGTCTCTGAACCACAATGAAGGAACTTAGATGGCCTTTTGCTTGTCTGAAAGAGACCATGAGGCATCACTTAAAATTTTTTGGAAGATTTAATAAAGAGATTTTCAATCACACCCATGGTTTATCTTTATTCTGAGGCCACATTCTCCTGACAATATTGTAGATCTCATATTTTCCCTGAGCCCCTTTACTATTTTGAGAATCCTTTACATACTGAAAAGAATGGGAATGAAAAATAGTTGTATTTTCAAACTTCAGCAAGTCTTGTCTTCATATTTTCTCTGAAGTTTGCTTTAAAAATGAACAATAACTTTTCAGCTGATTTTTTTCTCTTTTTATCTTATACACAGCTAAAAGAAAGATGCTGGCATTTTTTAAATTCAGCCTGGAAATCTCATTAGCGAATTCAAATAGCTTATTAGCTATATTTTTATTTTTCCTGTTACCACAGGTTACAGCACTGCCAAATTTCCTATCGCTCTATAATAAGGGTCCTCTTCCAATGAATAACATTTATTTTCTACTTTCTTTGAATCCCCCATGGATAGCCATTTCAAGGCCTTCCAGGTTCATGCTTGTGACCAAGTCTCCGAACCAATGCCAGATGTTTTCAGTTTTGTTTTATTGATACTGTGTTTTGAGATACTAAATTATATTCTCATTATCACTTGCTCCACAACAAAGTGCCCTAACTTAGTGGTATAAAACAACAAAAACATTATATCATGCTAACTGATTATGTAATTAGGAATGTGGACAGACACAGGAGAAGATCGCTTGCTCTCCTTCACTATGTCTAGGGACCCAGTTAGGAAAAAAATCAATCAGTCAGAATGACCTAAATGGCTACAGGCTAGAATTGTTGAAAGCTTTTCATGCATGAGTCTGGCTGATAGGCTGGGATGACCAAAAGGATAGGCTCAGCTGAACACTGTAGACTGGAGCGCCTCCACATGGCCTCATACGTGGCTTGAGCTCTCACTGCACAGCAGCTGAGTTTTGAGATGATTACCAGAGAGACAGCACAGAGACGGCAGGTGGTTTAAGAGACCAAGGCAGATGCAAAACTCTCACTGACCTAGTCTGTGTCACTTCAGCCTCATTCTGCTTATTCTGCTAATTACAAGTAGGTCACTGGAGCTAACCTGGATTCAAGGGTTGGATTTAGACTCCACTCTTTAGATGACTAGAAAGCTCATACTGCACAAGTTTATGAGGTGAGAGATGTTATTATAGCCATATTTGTAAAATAAAATTTGTCATACCTGGTAATTATTAACATGTGACTTATCTCCAAGCCTGGATACTGTGTATTATTTTGAAGAAAAAAAAGTCTCCATTTTCAAATCGATTTCACTATGAAATTATTCTCAAATGTACTTTGGAATGTGAAAAGTGAAATAATATCCAAACTATCTTTTCCTTTCTTTCTTTTTTTTTTTTTTTTTGGAGACAGGGTCTCGTTTTGTCACCAAGGCTGGAGTGCAGTGGTGCATTGGCATACAGTTGACTGCAGCCTTGACCTCCTGGGCTTGAGCAATCTTCCCACCTTAGCCTCCTGAGCAACTGTGACTGGGACTATAGGCACACCCTACCATGCCTGGCTATCTTGTGTCAGTGTGTGGAAATGGCCTCTGACTATGTTGCCCAGCTTGGTCTTAAACTCCTGAGCTAAAGCATCCTCCTGCCTCAGCCTCCCAAAGTGATGGGATTACAGATGTGAAGCACTGCACCCAGCTCTTAAACAGTCTTACAAATCAAGAACCATGTTACATAAAGAAAGTATTAGGGACCCTATTGCTTGTTATCTGATGAACAAAAATCATTTCAACACAACTCTTGATCCAATTTTTCTACATTAAATTCATTCCAAATGGATGTGGTAAGCAACGTAAACCCTGGCCAAATTTTGAGGTAAGCGGTTTGCTTTTGATGCTGTATACTTTTTGTGAAGGAGCAAGTGACATAAAGGTAACCTAGATAACCTGTGCAGAGTAAAGACAACAGTGAAGAAAATTATTACCATCCTGCCTGTTTTGGGTCATAGAGGACATTTGGTCAATTGGTGCAAGGCATAAATCTATGTAAGTAATTCCATAATATGGTCAGTTTACTAATGGCCAAAACACCCATGTGATTCAAAAGCCCTAAGTGTCCAGAATACTACCTGACCAGAACCCAGTTATGCAACCCCTCATCTTCAACCTCACCTCCTCTACTACTCCTAAGACAACTATTAAAATGTATGGATACCTCCAATCAGTACAGTAAGTACTGTTACTCCATATGGTTCTCTGATTTCAGCTACCCAGGTACTATTCCATGGGTCTTCATTATAAAAGCATGTTTACCAACTCCTTTAGTTTTTATGATTTCCCTACACCTCTGTTATACTTGCCTGGAGACACCCTGATTACAGTTAAATACAACTATCTTCCTTCTCTGTGTCTGCAACGTAACAGGTTAATATTGCTGAGAGAAACCCTAGATATTTCCTGAAACAATATTGCATGTCCTGAAGAGATTTGTTTGATTGAAATCATGGCTGTAACTATAAGCCACAGGTTTCAACCTTCAGTTAATGAAAAAACACAGAGGAAAACTTTAAGTAAATAAGCTGGTAACAGAAGTGCTTTGATAATGTTGAGCTATGTGCTAGTGATGAACCTTTGTTTGGAAAGCTAAGGAAGGAAATACTACATTAACATATCTCTTGCTGAAAAGCTTTAAAGCTTCAAATTTGTAACTTGTCATAATAAAGTTCAAGTGTTACCTGTCTGTTTACCAAAGGAGACAAAGAGCTTTCTCCCTCAAATTTAAAAATTTTAAAACACTGTTAGAATTGTTGGCTTCTAATATATGAGTGTTTACAATAGAAATACTTGTTAGACTGTTTTAGAAAAACTTGTGGTTCACCCAAAGTTTTAAAAATATTTGGCACAGGAGTATAGTTTTCCTGATAATAGTCAGCCACTATGACCTGGCTGATATAGTATAAAAGGCTTAGCATTTTTAAATAGGTTAGGATCATATCTAAAGACAATTTTTCTTGCAAAGAAAACTATAGTTTTAATTTACCCTAGGAAATAACCTAACAGTTGTCCTCTTAATCTACTTCTCAGTAGCACTCAGACTGAGCAATGCCCCATACTGAAGTATGTTATTAATTTAGCTTTGATGTCACCATATTTTACTGAGTGTATCAGATCTTTTATTGTGTATATGTGTGTCATGGTTTCAATGTATCCCCCAAAGTTTATGTGTTAAAAATGTAATTCTCAATGCAACCAGTGTTGGAAGTTGGATCCTAATAAGAGATAATTAGGCCTGTAATCCCAGCACTTTGGGAAGCCAAGGTGGGTGGATCACATGAGGTCAGGAGTTCCAGACCAGCCTGGCCAACATGGTGAAACCCCATCTCTACAAAAAAAAAAAAAAAAAAAAAAAAAAAAAAAAAAAAAATTAGCCAGGCATGGTGATGCATGCCTGTAGTCCCAGCTACTTGGGAGGCTGAGGCAGGAGAATTGCTTGAACTCGGGAAGTGGAGGCTTCAGTGAGCCAAGATCACACCACTGCACTCCAGCCTAGGCAAGAGAGCAAAACTCTGTGTCAAAGAAAAAAAAAAAAGATAATCAAGTCATGAGAGCTCTGCCTTCATGAATGTATTAATGTCATTATCAGGAGACTGGATTAGTTATCACAAGATTGGACTTATTATAAAGGGGGTTTGGCACTCTCTTGCCCTCTCTTGCCATGTTGCCATGTGATGCCTTCCAATGTGGGATGATGCACCAACAATGCCCTCACTAGATGTGGCCCTTTGATCTGATGCTGAACTTCCCAGGCTTCAGAATCATAAGCCAAATACACTTCTACTGTTTAAAAATTACCCAATCTCAGGTATTCTGCATAGCAACATAAGATAGATTAATACAATATACACTTAACATATCAATATATTTTACCTTAATCTGTCAACCTAGTGTCTGTATCTTTAGAAGATTAAAGTGTACACATCCTAAAATTAAATGACCTAGGGTATAACTGGTTTATTAAAAGAGCTGGACTCAGTGAGTTCAAGAATAAAGGAATTTCACTCACTTTCATCTCTATACTTTTAAACTGCTCTGTTGAATTGTTCATCCTCATCCTTGTATAAGATGTTGAATATATCTCAAAGTTTTTATAATCACATTCCAGTATTTAAAAGTCATCTCTGGTCTAATGGCAAAACTTTATTGTATCATTTGATTCAAAGGCATTTTTTTTTCCAGGCAGCTTTGACCTGAATACGTCAAAGAAACTTTCATGTACTTCATATCCAGCTTCTTTCTTCTGTTTGCTTTACCTCCTGCATTCTAGTTGATGATTATATCTATTCTGACTTAGGGGAAAGAGGTAGTTTATAGGAAATAAGCATACTGTTACGTGGCCAGCATAACTGTAACATAACATCAGGACCACCTTTATGTCTAATGCTTACATAATAACAGTTCTGCCTATCAAATATAATTTGGGAGTTCTCCAAGATAACTGTCTCCGGAGACAACATTTTCTGTAGTTCCCCGATGAAGATGAGGCTTCTGTTGATAAGACTTTTTGTTAGACTGTTCTTGTCTTGCCATAAACAAATATCTGAGGCTGAGTAATTTATAAGAAAAGGTTTAATTGGCTTATGGTTATACTGGCTGTATGGGAAGCATAGTGCCAGCATCGATTTCTGGGGAGGCCTAAGGAAGCCTATAATCATGATGAAAGGTGAAGGGGAAGTAGGTATCTCACATGTCAGGAGCAGGAGTAAGTCAGGGGTTGGAGGTGCCCCACACTTTTTACGACCAGATCTTGTGTGTGAACTCAGAGCAAGAGCTCACTTATCACCAGGGGGATGGTGCCAAGCTGTTCATGAGGGATTTTCCCCGTGGCCCAAATACCTCCCACCAGGCCCCACATTCAATGCTGGACACCACATTTCAACATTTACTCAAACTATCAGATTTTTATGACTTGGCCCTCCTCCAGTCTATAGCTTCTAGCTATCTACCCTATTGCTCCATTCTCTTTTGAGGTCACCTCGTCCATGCTCCCTTCCACAAGCTCCAACTTTGGCCCATAAGAAACTGCCTGGTAGAATTCTAGAAGTTCTCTCTATTTTCCATGCTCTAACTTTATGCCGCTACTACAGGTCATTCAAGCCTCTAGCCTTCTTCAGGTTTGAATTAAGAAACACTTCTTATGCCCCTAACAACCCCAAAGATCACATAACTTCTCTAAATGGTTACCTAATCTTCTCTTCACATGACTTCATGATGGGAGAGGAGTGCACAAAATATTAACAGCTTTCACTCCAAATAAATTCCCAATTTGTAGTTATTTTTACCATTACTCTCTTTTCCCCTCATGGGGAGTTGAGCCTGCAGTTAGATGAGGAACCAGTTTTATAATGTCTTACAACGTTCTGCTTATGATGTAGCACCTTGTCTTCTTGCCCATTGGAGCTACTGCCAAAAGCAAAGATATTCCAAAACAGTAGAAAAGGTTACCCTTGACCTTATGTTACAATAGGTCAACTCCTAAAGAGAACTTAGGACCCATAATTCAAATTCCATACCTTCATTGTGGTCAAAAAACCAAACCAAAACAAAACAAAAACTACGAAAGACTGAGAATCAATGTTCAACTTTGTTACTTCAGTGATAATTATAATATTTTATTAATTTGTGGAACACATTTTAATAGTCATGTCTATATTAATTATTTCTTAAATTACTTACAGGTATGTATTACTGGGAGAGAAAACTAGATTGATATGCATACTTAAACATCTGGCGATACGTTTTGCCCAAATTTAAAATTATTAATAGTAGGTTCACTTAAATCGACTGAAGATTGATTAAGGTGGAAGTTTGTATTCCTGAATTCTTTGGAGGCTTGCTGATTAAAGAAGTCACCTGCAAATGTGAATGTCAAATTGGGTTATGACTTTCCTAACAACATTCAATAACTTTCCTTTGCTTATGACAATAAATGTAAACTTCCTAATTCAATGTCACAGGAGCTCCTTTTCTATATCCTTCCTGCTTTCTTCAATAAACTTTCCTCACACTACCTCCTCGCTTCATCTTTCTGCTAATACATATATATATATATATATATATATATATATATATATATATATATATATATATTTTGTATTCCCCATCATTTGTTCAAAATCATGCCACATTCTAACTTGCTTCATGCTTCAGATTATAGTTGCTTGGTACAATATTTTCTTAGAATTTTAAAAATAATGTTTTTTTGCCATAGGTTATTGAGGAACAGGTAGTGTTTGGTTACATGGGTAAGTTCTTTAGTGGTGATTTGTGAGATTTTGGTGCACCCATCACCCAAGCAGTGTACACTGTCCACTATTTGTAGTCTTTTATCTCTCACTCCACTCACCCCATTCCCACTTTTTTCCCCTGTTTTTTTGTTGACTTTCTGTCTTGATGACCTGCCTAATGCTGTCAGTGGAGTACTGAAATCTCCCACTGTTACTATGTTGCTGTGTATCTCATTTCTTAGGTCTATCAATAATTATTTTATAAATTTGGGAACTCCAGTGTTAGATGCATATATGTTTAGCACTGTGAAGGCCTTTTATTATTATTTAATATCTCTTTTTGTTGTTTAACTGCTGTTACTTTAAAGTTTGTTTTGTCTGATATAAGAATAGCTACTCCTGCCCACTTTTGGTGTCGATTTGCATGAAATGTCTTTTTCCACCCTTTCACCTTAAGTTTATGTGAGTCCTTATGTCTTAGGTGGGTCTCTTGAAGACAGTCGATGGTTGGTGAGTTCTTATCCATTCTGCAGTTCTGTATCTTTTAATATTTAGGCCATTCAATGTTAGTATTGAGCTGTGGGGTACCATACCATTCATTGTGCTCTTTGTTACTGTATACCTTGGGGTCTTGGTTTTTTGTTTGTGTTTTTTAAATTGTATTTTTGTTTTATGGGTTCTATGAGATTTATGCTTTAAAGAGGTTCTGTTTCTATGTGTTTCCAGAATTTGTTTCAAGATTTAGAGCTCCTTTTAGTAGTACTTGTAGTGGTGGCTTGGCAGTGGCAAATTCTCTCAGCATTTGTTTGTTCAAAAAAGACTGTATCTTTCCTTCATATATGAAGTCTAGTTTTGCTTGATACAAAATTCTTGACTGATACTTGTTTTGTTTGAGGAGGCTGAAGATAGGGTCCCAATCCCTTCTAGCTTGTATGGTGTCTGCTGAGAAATCTGCTGGTAATCTGATAGGTTTTCCTTTATAGGTGACCTGATGCTTTTGTCTCACAGCTTTTAAGAGTCTTTCCTTCATCTTAACTTTAGATAACATGATGACAATGTGCCTAGGCAATGATCTTTTTGCAATGAATTTCCCAGGTGTTCTTTGTGCTTCTTGTATTTCTGTGTCTATGTCTGTAGCAAGGCTGGGGAAGTTTTCCTCGATTATTCCTCACAATATGTTTTCCAAACTTTTAGATTTCTCTTCTTCTTCAGGAATGCCGATTATTCTTAGGCTTGGTGAGTTTATGCCCCTTGTCTTCAGTTACCATGTGGGTAGGGAAGGACCACTGGGTGGGGGCAGGGCTAGGTGTGTCTGAGCTCACACTCTCCTTGGGTGGGTCTTGCTGCAGTGTTCTGGGGGATGGGGATGAGGTTCCCAGGTGAAAGGTGTTATATGCCTAGAAGAATTATAGCTGTCTCTACTGTGTCATCCAGGCGGTAAGGAAAGTGGGGGAAAGTTGGCAGTCACAGGCTTCACCTAGCTCCCATGGAATTTGAAAAGCCAGTCTCACTCCCACCATGCCCTCCCCACCAATAGCACTGAGTCTGTTTCCAGGCAGTGGGCAAGCAGGACTGAGAACTTGCCCCAGGCTACCCACCTTTCAGCTGAGAAAGCAAGTATGACTTTCCTTCCCCAGCCTGTGGAGTCTGTGTATCAGATTCACACCCTTACCTGAGTTCTGGCCAGGAGACTTCAAACTGTTACAAAATTCATCGAGACATTTCCTTCTCCCTGTGGCCTTTCCTCAGTGCCTCTGTTCACCCTCCCGAAGGACCCCTGTGAGGCCAGGTAGAAATAGTTTGCTAGGGGACCCAGAGAGCTCACAGAGCTCTTCCTGTTTCTTCTTCTATCCCTATATTTCACTCCGCTCTCTCAATTGACTCAGCTCCCAGTAAGTGAGAATCTTCTCCTGTAATCTAGACCTTCATTTTTCCCAGTGAGGGTGTGTGTTACAGGGCAGATAATCTCCCTTTCTTACTTCCACAGTTTGGGCACTCACAGTATTTGGGGTGTCTTCCGGGTCCTGCAGGATCAATCTGCTTCCTTTGGAGGGTCTGTGGGTCCTCTTGGGTTTCCTGATTTATTCCAACCGTTGTTTTGGAGCAAAAATTCGTGATGCGAGACTCCACACACTGCTGTGTCTGTCTGAGTTGGAGCTGCAATGTAGTCCTGCCTCCCTTCTGCCATGATCCCTAATCTTTGTATTCTTTGACTGTGAGAAACTCATCACACAAAATAGTTCTCCCAGATGTTTTCTTCCTCGAATTCCTCTCTAAATTTTTGTCCTTTTCTTCTTTGAAAGTCCTGTGCCAATAATTGAATGAACTTATTTTGAATTTGCTTAGGCAAATTGCAGATATGTATCTGCAGATTCACCTCAACTGGATTTTAAATTATTTAATCTTAAAACTTTTGGGGGTTCAAGTTTTAGTGTGTAACACAGGGTTCTATATACAGATAGCAGACTTGCAGGCTAACAATACATTACGTTGGTGATCATTTATTATGTAAACAAACAGAAAACACTACCATACAGTTTACATTTCGCTTACATTTCACCAAAGAAAAATAGAGTGCTTTGACTTGCTGATATTATGTGGTAGCATGCCATGCCTTGATTTAGTTCTCTCTGTTTATGTATACTTCTAATAGAGTTCAGATGCATCTACAAAGATATGAACTGATTTTTTGTTGCTTTGGAAAGGTGTTTATAAATATTTTAATCAAAGGTCATGTGTATTTAAAAATATATATGCATATACATACACACATATACATATTCATATGTGAGACGAGTTTGATATGTGTATGTGATATATGAAATACATATATATATTTCTATGTGAGTATATATGTGTATAGATAGAGACTATGGAGATTGTGACACTGGGCACAATACTTTGCCTCTTCCCATCAAAAAGTGGAGTCTTTCTCCACCCACTTGGACCTGGGCTGGTGTTTAACATGCTCAGGCCAAGGTGATAGTGGCAAGCATGGTGCAAATAGGTTTGAAAACCACTTTCACTTTAAGAGTCTGTCACTTCTGGAAATCCTCTACTAACATACAAAGAAGCTTCAGCTAGCCTACTGGAGGGTAAAACCACATGAAACCGAAACAGGTCTAATTCACTGGAGGCTCTAAAACCAACCAGGCTGTGAATCACCAGTAGTGTGAGGACATTCCAGACAACTGTGCCCCAGTCATGCCACCAACTGACTACAACAATCAGCTAAGGCAGTCCAGATCTGAAGAGCTGCTGAGTTTACTTACTATGAACTAAGTAAATGGTTGCTACTTAGTCTCTTAAGTTTTGGGGTAGCTCATCATATCCTAAAATAGTGGTTAGATATTGATATGGTTTGGCTGTGTTCCCACACAAATCTCACCTTGAATCGTAGCTCTTATAATTCCCACATGTTGTGCGAGGGACTGGTGGGAGGTAATTGAATCATGGTGGCAGTTTTCCCCGTACTGTTCTCATGGATAAGTGAATAAGTGAATAAGTCTCAGGAGATCTGATGGTTTTACACTGAATTTCCTCTTTCACTTGGCTCTCATTCTCTCTTGCCTGCTGCCACGTAAAACACGCCTTTCCCCTTTTCGTCATGATGTGAGGCGTCCCCAGCCATGTGGAACTGTGAGTTCATTAAACCTCTTTTTCTTTATAAATTACCCAGTCTTGGGTATGCCTTTATCAAGAGCATGAGAACAGACTAACACAGACATAATCATAAATTGATTGTGACTATAAAAATGAAGTTGAGGCAGGCATGGTGGCTCACATCTATAATCCCAACACTTAGGGAGTTAAGCTGGAGAAACGCTTGAGTCCAGGAGTTCAAGACAAACCTGGGCAATATAGGGAGAACTTGTCTCTACAAAAAATATTAAAAGTCAGCTGAGTGCAGTGGCATTTTCCTGTAGTCACAGCTACATGGGGGGCTAAGATGGAAAGACCACTTGAATCTTAGAGTTCGAGTTTACATTGAGCAATGATCACACTACTGCACTCAGTCTGGGCAATAGAGTGAGAACTTATCTCAAAAATAACTAACTAACTAAATACTGTTTATTTGGGAATATATATATATAACATCTATATATCATTATATATAACATCTATATATCTCTTAATTCAAAAGAATTTAACCGTGATCTGAATCATGTTAAATGTGAATATCCCCTAATGTTTTTGGAAACTTTATTTTTTTTCCCTCTTTATGAAATTGCCCATGGATTTTTATGGGTAGGTATATTGAGAGTTTAGAGGATTACGTACAGAATAGCAGTAAGATTGGAAGCAGATAATTGCAGGCCTGCAAATAACTATTACCAGAAAAAAAAAAAAATTAAGCCAATAGAGATAAAGAAAGCAAGAGTGAGAGCCCAGGGAGTAACCTCATTCCTGTTTCACATTCATTTTAACAACTGCATCTTCCAATAAAATGAGTTTAATGTGATAGATAAATAAAATATTTTACTTGGAAAATATGATTTGAATTTTGTAACATGCCAATGCTAATTGCACGTTTTAACTTTTGTGTAAAGACGAAACTAAAAACCCAAGATGCCTATCCACAAAGTTATAGCACATTTAGATCAAGTAAAATATTACAATATATTTCTCATTAATTTATGTCCCAAACATCTGATTTTGTCCTTAAATTGTGTAAGAATTTCAAGCTTAGGCAGTTGTATGTATATATATGCAAATAAAAAATAAAATAACATACATTTATTTAATATCTATTATGAATCACTTGTTTTTCCTCATGTTATTTTATGCAAAGAGCCACTGATGAACTAGAAAGAGGATATGATGAGAGGCACCAGCTTCAGAGAGTGTACCAATGCCTAAGAAAAGTAATATAGTGGTGACCAATCTTCCTGGCCTTCCTCTGATTGCTTTCTTTTTTTTTTTTTTTTTTGAGATGGAGTCTTACTCTGTCACCCAGATGGGAGTGCAGAGGAGTAATCTTGGCTCACTGCAAACTCCACCTCCTGGTTCAAGTGATTCTCCTGCCTCAGCCTCCAGTAACTGTGATTATCAGGCGTGTGCCACCACATCCGGCTAATTTTTACATTTTTAGTAAAGACAGGGTTTCACCATGTTGGCCTGGCTGGTCTCGAACTCCTGACCTCAGGTGATCCACCCCCATCGGCCTCCCAAAGTGCTGGGATTACAGGCGTGAGACACTGCGCCTGTTCCCTCTGATTGCTTTGAATATATATCATTATATCTTGAAGCTTCACAGCAATCCAGCAAAGTAGATAGTATTATCATACATCATGAAACTGAGACAGAGAAAGATCTTATGGTCACTAGATAATAAGCGGGTAGAGTAGAGGTTTGAATCCTGACTCTCTGTTCTCTTCATATAAATGTCTGAATTTCTGTTCCTGCTGGAGGAATTGAACTGGGAATTATTTATTTAGGGTCAAATAGTAGGGAAGCTTAAAGAATAATGACTTGATTCCTCAAATGAACAGTTAAGAGCAATAGAGCCAGATACAGGTCTCAGTTTCCCATCATGCTGGCCTCTGGAAATTTAAAGCCAGCCAAAAAGGTAAAAAATACCAAAAGTTGAAAATTCCTCTAACTTATTTCTCAATTTTGAAGGTGGTAGGCAGCAGCCAAAACACACCAACCATCTACAGTGAGACCCTTATCACAACAATTCTGTGAAAAAGGTATGGATGTTCCTACTTCACAGAAAAGGAAATAAAAGCTCAGAAGAGTGAAAGAATTTTCTACACATCACCTGTTGGTAAGTAAATTTTCTTATTCCAGCTGCATTGTTTCTTCCCTTAATGTTATCTGTCTATAGTCTGTGCATATGGATCAATTAAAGAACTCACACAACAGTGGCCCATTCAGCAAGTCCCAAAACCCCACCTACACACACTTTTCCCCACTCAGTTTAGAGGGGGATGTGTATCTGAAATACACCTGACATGTTTTCATGATTTAACTGTAACCACAAGGAAAAATACAAGGTACGGCATTCATGTAGTTTATTGATAAGTAAATTACAGGGGTTTAATTTTCCCTTCTTCTTGTGTAGATTAAGTTACTTGCCTTCAAGCAATATTACTCCTAATTATAGGAGTGATCAGATTAAATTCCTAGATATTAGTGCTGAAAATTGACTTTCCTTCTTGGCAATCACTGAAGTTCATATAACTTATTTGGTACTAATTCTCTAGTGCTTCTTGAAAATGACCTCTAGTGCTTAGTATAAATTAATTTTGTAAAATGCTTTCACATTTGGAGAACAGGGATAGGCCTTTAGGTCAAGGATATAAGAAAATTAAATTTTAACATTTAAGACTTTCATTTCTTCCTGTGGTTATTTGAACTTCTGTAATTTTTGTGAATAAAGGCATTTTTGTTCTTTTTATGTGTTTTACTTTAAAAGTGGTTTAAGTAGGGAAAGTAAAAACAAAAAAGGCATTAAGGCTGAATTAAAGGAATGTTTCAAGTAATGAAGCATAGTGGCACTTACTTCACAATAGCAATGGCGGGAGTTTTGTGTGCACAAGTCTACAATGCAATCACCAGAGATTTAATAAGCAAATGCCCCTAAAAACGTGTAAGAATTAACCAAAATGTAAGGCAGTATTCGAAAAGTAATATATGTTAGATACTAAGTAAGTGAAACAAGAAGACAGAGGAAAGAAAGATACAGTATTACCCAAAGCGATTTGTGGAAGGAGAATGTACATTGAGTCAAAGAATGGATTGGATGGCATGGAGGAAAAATTCAGGTAGTGAGAAGAGCATCGATAAGTCATAAATACTATAGAGTTCTTAGAACAGTGGTGTGGTTATATCTAAATTGAGATTTCTCAACAAATTTCTTTCAACAACCTGCCAAATCTAGGAAATGGAATTGCCGTAAGTGTTTATATGCCTTGCCTGGAAATCATGATGGAGGTCTTGAAATTTATACATCCATCAAAAAACAGAAGATAGAAAATATCACCATTGCTTTCAATATGAAATTTGGGAGATTGGGGGTAGTTAAAACTCTTTTATGCTAATTGTGAGTATTTTGACACCTGACACTTAACAGTTGATAGTTTTTATAATTTGAATAGGTCTAGGAGGAACTGAAGTTTACAGTTAATCTAATTTTAAAGACAAATTTTAAGCAAAAAATGAAAAAAAAATGCAGGGATGATAGATGAGGCTATGTTTTAAAAATGTTAAGGAAAGTTTCAGATAACCATTTAATCAAAAAGCTAATGTGATCATTGTCATTAGTCTTTTTCATTCACTAATGTGTCATATAAAATGAATTAAAAGCTGTTTACTTAAGTTACAATACATCTTTTTAAAATTTTATGATTCAAATAACACATTTCTTCATCTTAGTCATCTGACATTTAGTCTGAATGAGAGAGACTTGCTTAGCATGTTCCCTTTTATAACGGTTTAACAGCTGATTTTTTGAATAGTAGTGTAGGAAAATTACTTTTTTCACCTCTTTCTATTTTAATGACAGTATCACCTAGCACTAATAGTTAGAAGATAAAACAATATAATTTTAATGTGTTTAGGTTATATATATTATATATAACAATTGTAGTGCAAATTAGTATGGGCGAGGTGCTTAATTTAACATCAACTGTATAACTAGGTTACGAGAGCACCATGCCTACTCAGTAGTGAAAGCATATCTGAAATACATATATTAAAAAAAATACCTCGCACCCCTGTAAAGATGTGGAATACAGTTATGCCTTGATTAATGATAGAGTTACATTCTGAGAAATGTGTCATAAGGCGATTTCATTGTTATGCAACATCATAAAGCATACTTGCATAAACCTAAATGGTATAGCCTACTGCACACCTAGGTGATATAGTATAGCCTACTGCATCTAGGCTACAAATCTGTACAGCATGTCACTCTCCTGAATACTGTACGCAATTGTAACACACTAGTCTTTGTGTATCTAAACATATCTAAATAGAGAAAAGGTTCAGCCAAAATATGGCATAAAAGTTTAAAAAATAGTACACCTGTATAGGGCACTTACCATGCATAGAGCTTTCAGGACTGGAAGTTGCCCTGGGCAGTCAGTGAGTGAGTGGTGAGTGAATGTGAAGGCCTAGGACGTTATTGTCTGCTACTATAGACCTTATAAAAACCGTACACCAAGGTTATACTAAATTTATACAAATATTTTTCTTTCTTCAATAATGAATTAACTTTAGCTGACTGCAACTTTTTACTTTGCAAACTTTTAAACTGTTTTATACTTTTTGATTCTTCTGTAATAGCACATAGCTTAGTACACAGATACATTTTACAGTTACACATTTTGTTTTTTATATCCTTATTTTATAAGCTTTCTCCATTTTAAAATTATTTTATTTCATTTTATTTTTTAAACATTTTGTTAAAGCTATGACACAAGCACACACATTAGCCTAGGCCTACACAAGGACAGAATTATCAAGACATCACTACAAGACAGGAATTTTTCAGCTCCATTATAATCCTCTGGGACCACTGCTGTATATGTGGTCCACTGTTGACCAAAATGTTGTTATGCAACTAATGACTATATTTTCACCACCCAAGAAATATTCCTTTTGCAACTCCTAAGACAAACCTTTCCTATTCTCCACTACCAAACCCATTAGTCACTGTTGTTATTTCTTTCCCTATAATCTTTTGCTCTTCTAGAGCTTGATTTAAATGAGATCAAAAAGTATATCATATTTTATGTTTGGTTTCTCTTGCCTAAAACAGTTTTTTAGGTTGATCTACATTGTTGCTTGTATCTGTAATTTGTTCCTTTTGATTGTGGAATATTATTCCACTGTGTAAATAAATTATAATATTTTAACTTATTTTCCTGTTTATAGACATTTTGGTTGTTTTCATTTCCTGGTTATTATGAATAAACCAGAAGTTGAATATTTGGGTATAACATGTTTTTATAGACATAAATTTCTATATCTTGGAAAATATAAAAAATATAATTGCCAGTTAATAGCATTAGTGCAATTATTCATTTCTATTAGAATGTCCTTCAATGATAGACTGGATTAAGAAAATGTGGCACATATACACCATGGAATACTATGCAGCCACAAAAAAAGGATGAGTTCATGTCCTTTATAGGGACATGGATGAAGCTGGAAACCATCATTCTCAGCAAACTATCACAAGAACAGAAATCAAAAACCACATGTTCTCACTCATAGGTGGGAATTGAACAATGAGAACACTTGGACATAAGAAGAGGAACACACACCAGGGCCTGTCGTGGGGTGGGGGGAGGGGGGAGGGGGGAGGGGTAGCATTAGGAGATATACCTATTGTAAATGACGAGTTAATGGGTGCAGCACACCAACATGGCACATATATGCATATGTAACAAACCTGCACGTTGTGCACATGTACCCTAGAACTTAAAGTATAATAAAAAAAATGCCAAACTAAATTCTGATGGTTTTTTAAAAATAATTTTTATAATTCTAGTGATGTTCAGACTGCCCCACATATTTGCTAATATTTGGTATTGTCAATCCTTTTTATTTTAGATATTCTAATAGTTGTGTAGTATTATCTCACTGTAATTTTAGTTTTCATTTCCTTGATAGTGATACTGAGTATTCACTAAATCATTAGCCATCTGTGTATTGTTTCATGAAATGCCTATTCAATACTTTTTCCCATTGTTTATTGTGTAATTTGTTTTCTTAGTATTTATTTGTAAGAGTTTTTAATACAATCTGAATACAGCTTCTTTGTCAGATATATGTATTATGAATATCTTAATCTATTCAGTGCTTGCATATTCATTTTGCTAAAGATTTATTTTCAATAGACTTTGTTTCTAGAGCATTTTTAGTTTTACAGAAAGTATAGAGAGTTACTGTATACTCATTCTCCCACATATATATTTTGCCGTATTATAAATATCATATATTTGTGTGGTACACTTATACAATTGATGTATGTATTGAGTCTGATAAATTATTTTTTAAAGAAAAATAGTTTATATTAGGGTGCACGTTATGATATACAGTTCTATGGGTTTTAAAAAATGGATAATATGATGTATTGCCCATTATAATATCATTAAGAATAGCTTCACCACCCCAAAAATGCTCTGCGTTCTATGTATTCATTCCTCTCCACCTCACTGTCCCTGAACTGTTGGTCGCCACTGATATTTTTACTGTCTCTATAGTTGTATCTATCCTAGAATGTTATACACTTTATATCGAAAAATATGTAGCCTTTTCAGAAAGGATTCTTTCACTTAGCGATATATATTTAATCTTGTACTTTTATGACGTTTTTGTCCCTGAATTCTACTTAATTATATGAATGTAACTCAGCTTATTTATTCATTCACCTATTGAAAGACATCTTGGTTGCTTGCAATTGTGGAAATTATGAATAAGCTTGCTAAAAATATTTGTGTGTGGGTTTTTGTGAGAACATAAGTTTTCAACTCATTTGGGTAAATACCTAGGAGTGTGATTGCTGAATCATATGGTAAGCCTATGTTTAACTCTGTAAGGAATTGCCGAGCTGTGTTCCAAAGAGGCTCTAATCATTTTGCATTTCCACAACAACAAATGAAAGTTTCTATTGTTCCACATCCTCACCAGCATTCGCTGCTTGCAGTATTCCAGATTTTGGCCATTTTAACAGGTGTGTAGCGGTATCTCGTTGTTTTAATTTGAAATTTCATAATGACCTACGGTGTTGTGCTCCTTTTATATGGTTATTTACCATCTGTATGTCTTCTTTGGTGAGCCATCTTTTGTGAGCTTTGGCCTGTTTCTTAAGTTGGGTTGTTGGCTTTCTTATTGTTGTGGTAAGAATTTCTTGTGTATTTTGGAAAACAGTCCTTTACTAGGTATGTGTTTTGTAGTTATTTTATCATAGTCTGTGCCTTGTTTCTTTATTCACTTACCATTGTCTCCTGTAGAGCAGGAGTTTTAAATTTAATGAAGTCCAACTCATTAACTTTTCCTTTAATATATTGTATCTAAAAGCTCACTGCCAAACCCAAGGTCACCTAGGTTTTCTCCTGTGTTATCTTTAGGAGTGTGATAGTTTTGTGATTCAAATTGAGAAAATTTTTGTAAAAAGTATAAGGTTCATGTCTACATTGTGGTTTTTGCTTTTGTTTTTGTTTTTTGTGGGGTGGCTTTTTCTTTTTTGGCTTCTGGATGTCTAGTTGTGCCAGCATCATTTATTTGTTAAAATAGACCATCCTTACTCCATTGAATTGTCTTTTCTTCTTTAGCAAGTATCGGTTGACTATACCTGCATGTATCTCCTTCTGAACTCTCTATTCTGTTCCATTGATCCGTTTTTCTGTTCTTTCACCGATAAAAGATAATGTTGACTACCCCAGCTTTATAGTGAGGCTTGAAGTCAGGTACTCCTACTTTCTTCTTCTTCAACACTGTGCTGCCTATTTGGGTCTTTTCCTTGAGCATATATATTTCAGAATCAATTTATTGATCTATGATTTTGAGTGCCATTCAGTGACATATAGATCAAGTTGGAAAAATTGACATCTTACCAATATTGAATCTTTATGAACATAAAATCTCTTTCCATTTATTTAGATCTATAATTTCCTTCATCAGAGTATTGTAGTTTAGCTCACATAGATCTTACACAGATATTGTTAGGCTTATACCTAAGCATTTTATTTTATTCTTAGTGATAATGTAAATTTTGGCATGCTTTTTATTTCAAGTTATAATTGTTCATTGCTGATACAATGGCACATGAGTGACTTTTGTATATTAACTTTTTTTTTTGCAAATTTACTATAATTGCTTAGTACTTTGGGGATATCTTTGTTTATTATTTGAGATTTCTACAGAGAAAACAATCTCTTATGTGAACAAAAGCAGCTTTACTTTTTTCCTCTCAATCCGTATTTCTTTTCTTTTCTCTTCTTTTCTTTTCTCTTTTCTTTTATTTTCTTTTCGTTTCTCTTCTCTTCTCTTCTTTCTTTTTGTTTCTTTTCTTTTCTTGATTAATTACATTAGCTGTGAGTTCCAGTACAATTTTGTATTGGAATAGTGAAAGGTGATATCATTGCCTTGTTCTCAAACTTAGAGGAAGAGCTTCTACATTCTCATTATTAAGACTGGTGTTTGCTCTAATATTTTGTGTACACACTTTTTATCAAGTTGAGGAAACTTTCCTCTATTCCCAGATTGCTGAGAGTTTTTACAGAGAATGAGTGGTACATTTTGTTACATGCTCTGTTTATTATTGATATGATTATATGACTTTTTAACCAATTGATGTGGCAGACAACATTTTAAACTGTTGAATAAGCTTTGTTTATTTTGAAGAAATCCCACCTGATTGTGATGTATAATATGCAATTTTTATATATTTACATATTTTATCTTAACTTTTAGGTTCAGGCATACTTGTGCAGGTTTGTTACATAGGTAAGTTGCATGTCACGGGTGTTTAATGTACAGATTATTTCATCACCCAGGTAATAAGCATAGTACCTAATAGGTAGTTTTTCAATTCTCATCCTCCTCTCACCCTCCACACTTAAATAGGCTCCAGTATCTTTGTGTCCATGTGTACTCAACATTTAGCTCCACTTGTAAGTGGGAACATGTGGTAATTCTCTTTCTGCACTAATTTGCTTAGGATAATTATATCCAGCACCATCCATGTTGCTGCAAAGGACATGATTTCATTTTGTTTTTTTATGGCTACATAGTATTCTATGGTGTATAGTACCACATTTTCATTATCCAGTCTACTGTTTATGGGCATTTAGGTTGATTCTACGTTTTTGCTATTGAGAACAGTGCTGTGATGAACATAGGCATGTGTGTGTCTCTATAATAGAATAATTTGCATTCCTTTGGTATGCCAAATAATGGGATTACTGGGTCAAATGGTATTACTATTTTAAGTTCTTTGAGAAGTAAACAAACAGCTTTTCCCAATGGCTAAACTAACTTACATTTCCAACTGTGGTTTATAAGTATTCAGTTTGCATCCTAGGGAAAAAAAGCCTACTTGATTGTTGTGGATTAGCTTTTTGATACACTGATGAATTGGGTTTACTAGCATTTTTTGAGGAATTTTGCATCAATCTTCATCAAGGATATTGGCCTAAAGTTTTATTTTTTGTTGAGTCTCTACCAGGTTTTGGTATCATGGAATGAGTTAGGGAGGAGTCCCTCCTCCTCAACATTTTGGAATAGTTTCAGTAGGAATGGTACCAACTTGTCTTTGTATGTCTAGTAGGATTCAGCTGTGAATCAAGCTGGTCCTTGGCTTTTTCTGGCTGGTATTTTTTTTTTTTTTTAATACTGATTCAATTACGGAACTCATTATTTGTCAGTTCAGGTATTTAATTTTTTTCTTGTGCAATCCTGGGAGGTTGAATGTTTTCAGGAATTTATCCATTCCTTGCAGGTTTTCTATTTTGTGTGCAGAGAGGTGTTCACAGTGATTTCTGAGGTTTTATTGTATTTCTAATAGGCTGGTTATAAAGTTCCCTTTTTCATTTCTGATTGTGTTTTTTTGGATCTTCTCTCTTTTTGTTTTATTATTAGTTTAGCTAGTGGTCCATCAATTTTATTTATACTTTCAAGGAACCAACTCATGTATTCATTAATATTTTGTATTTTTTCACGTATCTTTTTTATTCAGTTCCATTCTGATTTTGGTTATTTCTTTTCTTCTGTTAGCTTTGGGGTTGGTTTGCTCTTGTTTCTATAGTTCCTCTAGATTTAGTGTTAGCTTATTGAGATCGTTCTAACCTTTTTATCTACGTTTTTAGTACTATTAGCTTTCCTCTTAGCATTTCTTCAGCTGTGTCCTAGAGATTCTGGTATGCTGTATCTTTGTTTTCATTAGTTATAAAAAACTTCTTGATTTCTGTGTTAATTTCATTGTTTACCTCAAAGTCATTTGGGATCAGGTTGTTGAATTTCCATGTCCTTATATGACTTTGAGCAATCTTCTTGTTACTGATTTTCATTTTTATAGTGCTGTGGTCTGAGAGTGTGATTGATATGGTTCCATTGTCTTTTTTAATTTGCTGAGTATAATTTTGTGGCCAATTGTGTGGTTAATTTTAGAGTATGTACCATGTGCAGATAAGAGGAATGTATGTTCTATTGTTTTTGGATGGAGAATTCTGTAGATGCCAGTTATATCCACTTGGTTTGGTGTTAAGTTCAGGTCTCAAATATCTTTGTAGTTTTCTGCCTTGGTAATGTGTCTAAGGCCATCAGTGGGGTGTTAAACTCTCCTACTTTTATTGTGTGGTTATATAAGACTCTTAATATGTCATTAATAACTTTTTATGGGTTTTGTTATGAATACAGGTGCTTCTCTCTTGTGTGCATATATATTTAGGAGAGTTAGGTCTTCTTGTTGAATTGAACCCATTACCATTATTCACTGCCCTTCTTTGTTTCTTTTCATTTTTGGTGGCTTAAAGTCTGTTTTGTCTGAAATTAGACTAATAACCTCTTTTTTTCTGTTTTATACTTGGTTGGTAGGTTTTTCTGTATCCCTTTACTTTGAACCTATGGATGTCATTACTTGTAAGATAGGTCTCCTTAAGACATCATACAGTTGGATTTTGCTTGTTTATCAAACTTGCCACTCTTGTCAATGTGCCTTTTAATTGGGGGCACTTAGCCCATATATATTCAAGGTTAATATTGATATGTGCAGATTTTGTCCTGTCACCATGTTGTTAGCTTATTATTATCCAGACTCGATTGTGTAGTGCTTTCTAGTGCCAATGTCTATGTACATTACTGTGTTTTTGTGGTGGCCAGTATTGGTCTCAGCTTTCCATATTTATCACTTCCTTAAAGACTTTGTGTAAAGCATGTCTGGTGGTAATGAATTCCCTTAGCATTTGCTTGTCTAAAAATAATATTATTTATCCTTTGCTTATGAAACTTAGTTTGGCTGGATATGAAATTCGTGTTTGGATTTCTTTTCTTTGAGAATGCTGAATATCAGGTCCCCAGTCTCTTCTGGCTTGTTGATACACGATTAGCCTGATGGGGTTCCCTTCATAGGTGACCTGCCTCTTCTCTTTAGCTGCCTTTAACATTTTTTTTTTTTCATTTTGATTTTGGAGAATCTGATGACTACGTGTCGAATAATCATCTGCCATGGTATCTTGCAGGAGTTGTCTGCTTTTTCTGAATTTGAATGTTGTCCTGTCTAATAAGACGGGAGAAATTTTCAAGGATGATGTCCTCAAATGTGTTTCCCACGTTGCTTGCTTTCTCTCTCTCTCTTTCAGGGATGCCAGTGGGTTGTAGATTTGGTCTCTTTACATAATCTTATATTTCTCAGAGGTTTTGTTCATTCTTTTTTATTGTCTTTTCTTATTTTTGTCAGTGATTTTATTCAAAAAACTCATCTTTGAACTCTGAGGTTATTTTGTCAGTTTGGTCTATTCTGATGTGAATACTTGCCTATTTATTATAAAATTTTTGAATGAGTTTTTCGACTCTATCAGATCAATTTGGATCTTTCCTCAAATGGCCATTTTGTCTTTCAGTACTTTTATTGTTTTATTACCTTCCTTAAATTCTTTGGATTGGTTTTAGACTTTCTTCTGAACTTTGATGAATTTTATTCCTATCCATATTCTGAATCCTATGTCTGTCATTTTAGTTATTTTGACCTGGTTAAGTATCACTTGGGAACTATTTTGGTCCTTTGGAGGTATGGAGACAGTCTGACTTTTCGAGTTGCCAGATTTTTGCACTTGTTCTTTCTCATCTGGTGTAGGCCGATGTTCCTTTAGTCTTTGAAGTTGGTTTCATTTGGATGGGTTTTTTGCTTTAATCTTCTTTGATATCCTTGGGGGTTTGATTGTGGTATAAGGTGGGTTTGGTAGACTGTCTTTGTTTCAAAACTAGTGGCTTCTGCAGACACAAACTTGCAGGAAAGCTTCAACAACAAATACAATGAATTGCTTGAGGCTGAGTGTGGAACAGCATGAGAGAGAGAATACGTTTGGACTGCAGTCTTAAAGGCATCCACATGTTCATGGGCATCAGGTCAAGACACAGATTTTCATGATGAAGATCTGAGAAAGATGCTGTGGTCTCTCATGATGTTGGTGATTTCTATATAACCGACTCTAAATGAGTCTTAGTGCTTTGGAAAGCATGATTCATTTCCACATCCCAGAGCCCAGTTCAGTACCTGCAACCCAGCCTATAATTATTTTTATATATTTTAGGATTCAGTTTGTTTACTTTTTGTCAACAAATTTTGAATCTAAATTTATATGAGGTATTGGTCTATAGTTTTCCTTTCTTGTAATGTTTTGTTTTATTTGGTATTACAGTAATAGTGGCCTTATAGAATTGGTGAGGAAATGTTCCTCTGCTCATATTTTCTGGAACAGATTGTAATAAATTGATATTATTTCCTTCTGAAATAATTTGTAGAATTCATCAGAGGAAACATCTGTGCCTGATTCTCTCTATTCTGGAAAGTTATTAATTATTGATTCAATTACTTTAGTAGATAAATACCTATTTATATTATAGATTTCTTCTTTTGAGAGCTTTGGTAGTGTCTTTTGAGGAATTGCTCTATTTCAATTAAATTATCAAATATTGGACATGGAGTTATTAATCATGTTTTTTTATTTTCTTTTTAACGTTCATGGGATCAATTGTAATTGTTATTTCATTGCCAATATTAGTAATTTGGATCTTCTCTCTTTGTTTCTTACTATGATTAGGGCTTTTCAATTTTAGAGATCTAGTCAGAAAACTAAATTTTTGTTTCATTGATTTTTTTTCTATTTTTCTGTTTTTGCTTTTTATTTGACTTTTATTACTTATTTTCTTCCGTTTATTTAGCTATAATTTGCTTTAATTTTTAATTATCTTGTGGTGGAAACTTAAGTTACTAATTTTACATCTTTCTGATATTTTAATATACACATTCAATGATATACATTTCTTTCTAATCACTCACTTGACTTGGTTCTATATTTCATTTTAATTTAGTTCAAATATTTAAAATTATTTTGAGACTTCTCACTTGACTCATGTGTCATTCAGTATAGTTGTAATCTCCAAATATTTTAGGCTTCTCCATCTTACTTTCTATAATTGATTTCCAGTTTAATTATCTTGTTTGAGAGCATACTTTGCAAAATTTCTATTATTTTAAATTTTTTATAGTATGGTTCATGGTACAGATATGATCTTGGTGAATTATACATTGAGCCTGAGAAGAATGTGCATTCCTCTGTTGGATGAAATATTCTATAAATGCCATTTAGATCCAGCTGTTTGCTAGGACTGTTCAGTTCAAATATATTCACATTGATTTTCTACTTACTGGATCTGTCAATTATTAATTAAAGAGATTTGTAGTCACAACTACTATAGTGGATGCAGCTATTTTTCCTTGCAATTATATTTGTCTTTGCCTCATATATTTTGATTGTGTGTTGTTAGACATATACAAATTCAGGATTACCATATTTTCTTGAAGTATTGGCCCCTTTTTTATTATGCCCTGTTCCTTGTTATTTCTGGTCTTTTTTCTTGCTCTGAAGTTTGCTTTGCCTGATATTAATATAGCTTCTCCAACTTTGATTTGATTAGTGTTAGCATGCAATATCTTTCTCTCTCCCTTTACTTTTGCTCTATCTGTGCATTTAACTTAAAGTGGGTTTTTTAAGAAAAGATATACTTGAATCTTCCTTTTGTATCTAATATGACACTCTCTCTTTTAATTAGTGTATTTAAAAGTTTTACATTTAGAGAGATTATTGATATAGTTTGATTAATATATACCATATTTGTAACTGCTCTCTATTTATTGTCTTTGTTCATTATTTCTTTTTTTCTTCTGTGCTTTTTACTACCTTCTTGTGTTTTAATTATCATTATATATGATTCAATTTTCTCCCCTCTTTTAGCATATCAACTATAATTGCTTAATAAATTTGTTTTTATTTTGCATATAAATTTCCAGTTTTCCCAACACCATGTATTGAAGAGGGTGTCTTTTCCCCAATGTTTAATCTTGGTGCCTTTCTCAAAAGTCAATTGGCTGTAAATGCATGGATTTATTTCTGGGTTTGCTATTCTTTTCCATTGGTCTATGTGTCTGCTTGTATACCAATATTATGCTGATTTGGTTACTATAGCTTTGTAGTATATGTTAAAGTCAGGTAGTGTTATGTCTCCAGCTTTGTTCATTTTGCTTAGGATTGCCTTTGGTACTCGGACTCTTTTTTGGTTCAACATGGTTTTTAGGATAGTTTTTCTTTATTAGTATTTCTGCAAAGAATTATGTTATGGGTAATGAATCCATTACTCAGAGTCAGAAAATATTTGTATTTTCCTGTATAAGTATCAAAGCAAAATTTTTACTAGACAATTTGAAAAGGCAAGAATGACTTTTATTCAAGGTTACTGCAATGAGTAGAGAGGTTGTAGTCAACTCTGCTGAAATAAAGTTAGAGAGTTAAGGGCTGGTGTGTGTATGTGCGGGGAGGTGGGTTTATAGGCCATTTGTATTGGCTAATTGGTCTTCTCCTATCCTTATCGTGGAAGGTAGTTTTAGAACTTTGAGAACATGCTCACTGTCTGCATAAGTGAGGCTCTTATTCTCCCATAGATAGTAGGAGATGGGGAGGCTAGCTTCCCTGATGATTACACTTCAAAGAGATGGTTCCTAGGTCTCTGAAAAAAACAAAAACAAAACAAAAACAAAAACAAACAAACAAAATTCCTGGGTTGTAAAACTAGTAGGAGGCATTTAAAAAGAGGTATAACTCAAAAGAGCAAATAAACTACTTACAAGTTTTCTGAGGAAATTGGTCTAAGAAAAGGGAGGTCAGGTGCTAGAATCCAGGACAATAATCAACTGTCTAAGTTTAATTAACCTGAGGGAAATGTTGGTGTCCTCTTGGTATAGGCATAGAAACTGAAATAAAGCTTAAATAGGCATAGAAACAGTCCTGGCTCTACAATAACTATATCTTATCTTGGCTTTACAAGAATTGTATCTTATGATTCAACCTAGCTGATTTTCAAAGACTTGAGTCCTATATTCAAGGCCAGGGTAATCATAGCAAGCTGATTCTCTGAAAAACTGAAATGTTTGAAAGAAAAAAATTTATATTAGATGACTTAGGTAAATATTTGAAAATATCTAAACACTAAAATCTAAAATCAAAATTTTTTGGAAAAGGGATATGGTTATATTTTTAAATTTTATTTATACTTAATATTTTTTACTTCTATAGTTTTGGGGGTATTGTTTTTATTACATGAATGAGTTGTATAGTGGTGAAACCTGAGATTTTAGTGCACTGCCCCTCCCCATTCTGAGTCTCCACCGTCCATTACACCACTCTAGATGCATTTATGTACCCATAGCTTAGCTTCAATTTATAAGTGAGAACATACAGCATTTGGTTTTTCATTCCTGAGTTATTTCACTTAGGATCATGGCCTCAAGCTCCATCCAAGTTGCTGCAAAATACATTATTTCATTCTTTCTTTATGGCATAGTAGTATTCCATGGTATATACATACCACATTTTCTTTATCCACTCATTGGTTTATGGGCACTTAGGTTTGGGCACAATTAAAATCTTTGCAATGTTAATTGTGTTGCAACAAACATATGCATGCAGGTGTCTTTTTAATATAATGACTTATCTTCTTCTGTACTCAGTAGTGGGATTGCTGGATAAAATGGTAGATCTACTTTTAGTTCTTTGAGAAATTTCCATATTGCTTACCATAGAGGTTGCACTAATTTACATTCCCAGCAGCAGTGTGTAAGTGTTCCCTGTTCACCATATCCATGCAAACATCTATTATTTTTTGACTTTTTAATGACAGACATTATTGCGAGAGTAAGGTGGTGTCTCATTGTGGTTTTAATGTGCATTTTCCTGATGATTGGTGATGTTTCATAAGTCTGTTGGCCATTTGTACTTTTTCTTTTAAAAAATGTCTGTTCATGTCATTTGTCCACTTTTGACTGGCTTATTTGTTTTTGTTCACGCTGATTTGTTTCTTTGTAGATTCTGAATATTAGTCCTTTGTGCAAATATTTCCCCCTTCCGCTAAACACCATAGAAATTTGAAGTGTAAACAGCATTGTAGATGAAAACATAATCCCTTCAATTCCACATATCATAAAAATTAAAACTTTAATATGTTCATGTCATAAAAAAATCAAGGCACTTTGCACTAATATAATTAATAGGTGTAAGGCTTCCTTTTTATAGTTTCTCTCTTTGAGTTTTATTAGTCAAATCTTCAAAAAAGCACTCCTCACAGAAGAAAGAAGGCAGCTATTGATGTAACAGCAAATTGTATGAATAATCACAAATTAAAGTTGAATAAATGCTCAATTTCAAGGATTTTACAGGGCATCGATATGTAAATATTGAAATATTATTGCTCCGGTAATTGGGTTTCCTGAGGCTATTTTTTAAAAGTTGCAGGCTTGTCTGTAGCTGCTGCAAGGGCAAAATCAAGATGGTAATAGTGATTTAGCACAGAAAACACCAGAGATGTCAAGTAGATTATCTTTCAGTGCTTTCATTATGTCACTTTCAGATAAAGCTGTATTTTCTCTTATTTTACCTTCATTTAAAATTTGTTATTCTCACCTTGGCATCCTGTGTTCATTGTGGATTTGTCTCTATCCTTATTCCCAACCATGGTTCTACATTGCTGATCATATTTAAAAATATACAGACAAAGTTTTACCCAAAAGTAGTTCTTACAGTAATTCGATATAAGTGCTATAATAGCAGCTCATTCAAGGTGTAAATTGAGCAATAAAATATGGAGCCAGCTGCTGGAAGTATTCAAATAAGGCATAGGGCACCAAGTTAGTGTCATTTGAATGAAGGGGCAGCAAAAGAACAATGGAGATATTCTACCCATTAAGGAGCAAATATAAAGTTACAGGGACATGGAGAGGGACTTGGGGAAAGCAAGCAGCTTTAGGTGCTAGAGTGCAGTGTCTTTGGAGGAGGTCAGTCAGGAAAGAAAAATATTTATAGAAAATAGAGGAAAAAATAGAACTATGCTAAGGGAATTCTGTGTATTGTGATTGCAAAGAAGATAATTGACAAACAATGGATTTTCTTAAAATTAATGCAACCAGACTTTGAGGGCATTAATTTTTGGGATCAGGAAAATGACATTTGGAGAAATAAAAGAGAAGACCACATAGAAAAAAACATTATAATAGTCTGGATAGGAAAAGATACTGAGGTTCTACATTCTCACTCTTATTTCAGATATTGAATAGTTGATTAATTTCTAATGATAATTAATTCTATCTTCTTTACAGGAGACATATATAATAATTCAAGTGCAAATCCTGTGTTAAATTATGGAAGACAAAAACAAATGAGACATGGCTGTTGACCTAGTAAAGCTCACAGTATCATGGTATACAAACAGGAGTAGAAATGGCTGTAATTCAAAGCCTTGGCTTACAGCAAAGATGAAAGTCAGTTAAAAGGAATAAATCATGTACCAAAACTTAATGTTAAGTGTATTATTTAGATTCCCTTAAATCTTTCATCTTTGGTAAAATTTGCAGTTTATACTGTTTCATTCTTTTAAGTTTTAAACAAAAACTACAAACGGTCACACAGAATGACAAAATTGACATAACCCAGATTTCATTTCTTTTGTTTATATTCATTGTGTTATTATTTGTTATTTATTTTGAATCTATTTTTTAATATGTAGTACCACAGGGGTTTGAGACAGGAACTGCCAAGGTTGGTTGAGCCCTTCTCAATCACTGAAAATGTACTATTGCAGAAGATGCATGACTCAGAGTCTACATGTGTTGGAGAAGCCAGGAGGGAACTACTGTATAATTAGTATTTGTAGTAACATCTTTGTTGAGTACAATGCTTATTAAATACTAAGCAAAAATCATGTTGTAAGTCAAAGTTCATGTGTTAATATAATTAATAGTTACCACAGCATTTGTTTAGAACTTACAGGGGAAAATGTCCCATGTCCTCTTACCAGCAGAAAAGGTCACCTCCAACCACTAAGTCTGTTGGAGAGTTGTTGTGTGCCCTTACTGCCAACACTGGGAATGTGCAGTGCTCCAATTTCCCACTCAGTCTACTTATGCTAATAACTATCTATGTATTGTTGTGAATTGGATTTATAGACTAGATTACTATTGTATGAACCGTAATGATGCCCCAAAAGACAAGATTATTTTACTGTAGTGCATAGGATCAGACAAGAATGCAGCTATAATAATGCCAGAAGAACACAAGTTTAACAAATTGAACTCAAGGAAACCCTAGCATTTCTTAGAAGTAGTTCAGTCTTTGGTAAAAGAACAATCCAGGGTAAATATTTTAGTAATTTGAAAATACTGAAAAAAATATTTTATTCGTTTTATTTTGTATGACACAAATTTCACAAGGTTCTTTATGTGCTAAAAGGTTGCAAAATATTACTCTATATAAAAATAAACTTAAAATTATATTGATCAAGGCACCAAGGGCTCCCAGTGACCCTTTACATGAGTCACAGTAAGTGTCCAGGAGAGGAAGATACTATCTATTATGGACTGAATTGTACCTCCCCCAAAACATAAATGTTAAAACCCTAACCCCCAATATGACTAGATCTGAAAATAAGATCTTTAAGTATTTATGGAATTAAGGTTAAAAGACATCATAAGAGTGGGAACATAATCCAAGAGATGGTGTCCATATAGGAAGAGATACACACCCTCTGTTTCTCTCTCTCCCCCACAACCCTGCATGTACAGAGAGGAAGGACATGTGAGCATACAGAGATAAAGCAGCCATCCACAAGTCAGGGAGAGAGGCTTTACCAGAAATAAACTCTGATGACACCTTAATTTTGGATTTTGAAAGCCTCCCAAATGATGAGAAAACAAGTTTATGTTGTTTAAGCAGCTATGATGTGGCATTTGTTACGGTGCCCAAGCTGACATCATCTTAAATGTAACACCCACAATTGTACCATAAATTATAATAATTGCAGCTATTTCCGAAACTATTGTGAAGACTGAACCATACATCCATGAAGCATATTTACTTCATGCATCTGCCCTGCCCTTAGAATTATGTTACATATTTGACAAGTAACCAGACTTCAAGTCTAACTGTATTCAGAACTCATGGATTATTTGTATTACCCAATAAAATCTAATTATTCATTTAACATTAAGATATTAATATTTCCCAGATTACTATAAACCTTTCAAATTTTATAACTTTTATTTTATAATTACGATGCTTAAAGAGACAGTATTTGTTTATGGATAACAAATCTGGGATCCAGGGGGAAATAAAAAACTAATATCATACTCCTCATAGTAGTGGGGAGGAGGCTAAAATCCAGGTTTTCTAATTCCCACTCTTCTTGTTCTACATCAAACTATCTTTTAACTCTCACCAATATAATCTTTTTAGACAGCACAGGATTTTCAATATTCCCAGACAAGTCATGTTGATTCATGTTCCAAAATTCTATTTATAATAATAATCATTATCATCATCCTAGCTAATGCTCATGTAGTACTTATTATGTGCTGGCACTTTTCTAAGTGCTTGACATTTATTAACTTATTAACTTCATTAACTTTTGAAATAAGTACTAGTCTCATTTTACAAATGACGAAATTAAAATGCAGGAAGAAAAAAGTTAAGTTGCTTAAAATCACACAAATGGAAAGTGGAGGTTCTGAAGTCCTAACCTTGAGAACATAATAAGATTGGCTAGAAGTGAGAAAATCGACACATTTCTATAGAATGAGAAAAGAAATTCACTTTTTCACATTAGAGAAATTGTGGCAGCCCAGTAGTAATCTTGAGAAACTGCCAAAGATAGGCATAGGACTTAGAGAAAGTCCCAAGCAATGTGGAGGATACTGACCCTCAAAGAAGAAACAATTGTTAAAAATTTCCTGCATCAAGATATGATGTAGGAAGTGTCAACAGATATATTAATATACACATAAAAAATTGCTACTCTATGTTATTCTAAATATTATATATGTCTGTCTGCAATGTTTTGTATGTTATTCTACCCCTATGATTTACAAGAATCTTCAGACAACTATGAAAATGTACAGATTCAGTACATGAAGTTATATTAGCTGTTATCATTTTGATTTGTTATTTTGATATTCCATTTTTAAATGCAATAATGGATGAGATAACAAAAGTCTTAGAATTCTCTGATGACGCAAGGTTATGCTATTAGTTTGCTGGAGCTATAACAGAAGGTAGAATAATTGTCAAATCACTATGTGCTTCAATTACAAAATGTGTATTATATATTTTATATGATAGACCTGTGAATTCAATGATTATGCACCATTTTTCCTACATAAAAGTTTGATTATGATATAGTGAATATAATTTCAAGGAATGTCATTTATAACTTCACAATATCTTTTGCTTCACTAAAACATCCAGAAAGTGTAAAGAAATCAGTAGCACATTGTATTAATCTGGTTCTTGAGAGTTTTTTAAGAGGAAACATTCAAGGTATCCATGATAAATTTTAATATGCAGGCATGAAACTAGGGATTATTGCTAGGTACATTTATAAAAACAAAGGCATTAGAGTTGATGTTCTAAATTTTTTTTGTTCCATGGACTCTTGTGGAAGCATGGAAGCTCACAGACTCCCTGTCATCTTATTAAAATAATACTTTTAAATATATAAAATCCCACAAGATTGCAAAATCAATTATATTAAAACATATTATCAATAGTGTAAAATCCTATTTGTTATTTAGTAACATGTATCTTAATAAATTAACAAAGTAACACATTTAAAATACAGGCAATTTAAATTTAAATTTTGTTTTTTTTACTCCTTATACGAAAATTAATTCAAGATGGATTAGAGACTTAAATGTTAGACCTAATACCATAAAAATCCTAGAGGAAAACCTAGGTAGTACCATTCAGGACATAGGCATGGGCAAAGACTTCATGTCTAAAACACCAAAAGCAATGGCAGCAAAAGCCAAAATTGACAAATGGGATCTAATTAAACTAAAAAGCTTCTGCACAGCAAAAGAAACTACCATCAGAGTGAACAGGCAACCTACAGAATGGGAGAACATTTTTGCAATCTACTCATCTGACAAAGGGCTAATATCCACAACCTACAAAGAACTCAAACAAATTTACAAGAAAAAAACAAACAACCCCATCAAAAAGTGGGCAAAGGATATGAACAGACATTTCTCAAAAGAAGACATTCATACAGCCAACAGACACATGAAAAAATGCTCATCATCACTGGCCATCAGAGAAATGCAAATCAAAACCACAATGAGATACCATCTCACACCAGTTAGAATGGCGATCATTAAAAAGTCAGGAAACAACAGGTGCTGTAGAGGATGTGGAGAAATAGGAACACTTTTACACTGTTGGTGGGATTGTAAACTAGTTCAACCATTATGGAAAACAGTATGGCGATTCCTCAAGGATCTAGAACTAGATGTACCATATGACCCAGCCATCCCATTACTGGGGATATACCCAAAGGATTATAAATCATGCTGCTATAAAGACACATGCACACGTATGTTCATTGTGGCACTATTCACAATAGCAAAGACTTGGAATCAACCCAAATGTCCATCAGTGACAGACTGGATTAAGAAAATGTGGCACATATACACCATGGAATACTATGCAGCCATCAAAAAGGATGAGTTTGTGTCCTTTGTAGGGACATGGATGCAGCTGAAAACCATCATTCTTAGCAAACTATCATAAGAACAGAAAACCAAACACTGCATGTTCTCACTCATAGGTGGGAACTGAACAATGAGATCACTTGGACTCGGGAAGGGGGACATCACACACCCGGGCCTATTATGGGGAGGGGGGAGGGGGGAGGGATTGCATTGGGAGTTATACCTGATGTAAATGACGAGTAGTTGGGTGCTGACGAGTTGATGGGTGCAGCACAGCAACATGGCACAAGTATACATATGTAACAAACCTGCACATTATGCACATGTACCCTAGAACTTAAAGTATAATAATAATAAAAAAAAGATGTACCTATGTGAAAACTGCTAACTCTTCTAATCTACATGTCTATATGTCTTATAAAAGGTTACACTCTCTGAGTTAAGCATTCTCATTTGAACTGTCATGTTTTAAAGACAAATGATGATAATTACTCACTTCTTTCCATATATTGATCAAACAATTGAGGATTGAGACTATTTGAATGTGGCATATCTATCTACATACCCAATGTAAGAACGCATGATTTCAAGATTTAGTTTGCTAAATGATTACTAGGTGTGGAGTTTTCCCAATACTGGGAGGTTAATGTTGATCAAATATTTGTAGACAGAAATAATAAGTTGAACTGTGATGGGGAATTTCGTTTATAACTAATGAAATCCCAAGTCAGTGATAATCATAAGTTATATATACAGCACCTCTAACATGGAATAGAAATACCTGCAATATATTTTGATGATTAAGTTGCAGTTACTAATACTCTGCGCTTTCTTGCCTATATTCATAGGGAACCCTAATAAAACAATTTAAGTAAATGTTACTGAAAAAAACATACAACTATTTTCCTGCCTTCATGTCCATAGACTCCCTGGATTCAGTATGTGAAACTCCTTGGGTGTCTATGGACTCTGAAGAATAATGCCTGAATTAATAATAGGAAAATGGCAACTGCTAATATTTAGAGGGGCATCAGTATCATATTAAATTTTCCTAAGTAAGCTACTAAATATTCTACTGTAACATATGTTTTATTTGCTTCTTAAACAATTCCTACTTGTTCAAAATTATATTCAGCCGTGAATTGATGATTAGTAACAAATATAAAATACTGAAAATTCCGAAACTACTGAAAATGTAAATAATGAAGAAATACAGACTTTTAATGTAAAGTCAAAATTAAAATTTAATTTTAAATATCTGACACTTTGTCAGGTACTCATTAGGAACAGAAATTGCAGAGACAAATAAAATATGTCACTGTCATTATAGAATTTATCATGTAGGTTAAAAAATAAAAGAAGTCCCTTAATTTGCTTTCTAACTGAATTTTCTTTCACTTTTGTTACCACTGTTGATTTTTACCTGAATGATTCTTAGCCTCTGCTGATTGAAGTGTCCAGGACCTATCATGGCTCCTGGGATAGAAATAGAGTGCCAGGGCTTGTCATTAGACTTGTCCACTCTACGTGTAGGGTCCTAATCACACATACTGAAAGCACGAATTTGGTATTCAGCAAGGCCTGATTTAGAAATTGGCAAGACCTAATTTCCACAAAATATTGCAAACACCAGTCACTATATTTCAAAAAGTTAAATAACATGATCACTAGGAAAAGCAGTGTATCTTTCAAAATAAGAAGTAACATAGAAGACGGAAGACTGTCAATGAGCAGTAAAACTCAAGTTATCATTTACAGTTTCATAAATAGAGCTTTATGGAGAGATTAAGTGGTAGTAAAGAAAGACTACCTTTACTTATAGGTTACTGAAGTACAAATGATAGGGTGTAACAAACAGAAGCCCAGAACATGAACTGGGCACACAATGATGACCCGTACGGAAGTGGCAGATAGTAGAGGAATGTTTTGATAGAGGAGTGAGTCCAGCAGAAGCACTAGAGGGCTGTGTCTTGGAGAACAAATTCAGTCTAACGACAACTGCAATACCTGGGCAATGATTCAGTGTCACAAGTTATAAGAGATTTCAGGAAGTAACATCTCAAACAAGAAAAATCATATAGGAAAGTTGAAATTCCATGGATGTTTGGCAGTTTTCCTCATACTCAATACGTTTTCTCAGTAAAGTGTTCTACTGGCTAAAATTCTAAAATCTGTTTTTCTTTTTTGAAAATAAATCTGATTAAGTAATTTAATACTTGTTAATCAATTTATTAACATATGAAATCATTCAGTGGGCTTATGACGTGTTCACTATGCATAGGATACTACATTAGCCCAGTGAATACAAAGACACATGGATGATTAACCTAACTTTGAACAACTCAAGGTCTAGAGGTGACTGTGCTAAAGTTGAAGCATGGTACACTCAAGGTGCAAGCACCTGTCTGTGCTTGGCTTAGAAATAGGGGCCACACAGCAATTTCAACACGTAAGAGGAAATTTTTTTTCCATTCTAGTTGAGGCAGGGTCTCACTCTGTCACCCAGGCTGGAGTTTAGTGGCGTGATCACGGCTCACTGCAGCCTCCACCTCCTAGGCTCAAGCAATTCTCCTACCTCGGTCTCCTGAGTAACTGGGACTGCAGGTGTACACCACCACACCCGGCTAATGTTTTTGTATTTTCTTATAGAGACAGGGTTTTGTCATGTTGCCCAGGCTGGTCTTGAACTCCTGGACTCAAGTTATCCTCCCACTTCAGCCTCCCAAAGGGCTGAAATTGCAGGCTTAAGCCACCATGCCCATCCTGAACAGGTAAGTGGAACTTAGAACTGAGACATGAAGGACAAATTTTTTTTTAATTTTATTTTTTCAGTTACATAAGACAAAAATGAACATTCTAGAAAAATGGATCAATGCATGGAAAATATACAAAAAGAAAAGATTGTGGTATTATCATGCGTTGCTGACTGTTGACATTACAGTGTGAACAGTTTACCATCCCTCTCCCAGAACATTTCTACTGATGTGGAATGACAACACTGATATTTATAATACAAAGGAAACATATAAGGAAAATAAGTAGATAATAGGAGGCATATTTCTTCATCTTCCAACTATGTTTAGGGCTGTGCTTGCTCACAAAGGAAAAAGATTTGGCTTAGACATTAATTCTACATAATGATATCATAAACAGTTAATTTAGATTCAGATATATGTTTTACTTTTAAATTTTCAAAGTATTGTCTCATCAGTTGAAGAGATAAGAAAACATAAAAAGAGTTTAATCAGCTATTAGAGTTTAGCCACAGATCACAATTGACTGATTCTTTTTTACTCCAAGCAGAGGCAACACTTTCTCTCTACTTAACACAATTCAACCTGGGCTTCCTTGATTTTAAAAATATAATAAGAAAGAAAAGATATAGGCTGCTCATTAACAGCATATATGGCTTCTTGATCAGGATGGATTCGTGTTGGTAATTCCATTTTCTGCTGAAGGCATTGCATGGCAGACTAATTGCTGTCTATAAAGGTTGTACTCATTATGCTACACTTGGCAATCACTGGGGAAGAATGTTATTTTCCTGGCCACCATGCTGCCTAATACTGATTTTTTAAAACAAGTTGCACTGACTTTTACAGGTGTTATAATTTGTGCCTTTCCTTTTTATGCTCTATACCTCTCTAGATTCTTCATAATGTGTTTTATGCCTTATCATTTAATCAAGTCATAATCCTGTGGACTACTGGATGAGTTCAAGGTGTCTAATTGTTGACCTTGCTGAATCCTACTGTGTGAAATCTAGTTATCAGAAGAATGAGATCACAGCAGTGAAAAAAAGAATGTGATGATATATAACTGTAGTCAATTGTTTCCAGAGGAAAGAAATCTGAACTCTTAGGACCGATGACATTGATTGAGACTTTCCTCTTAGAAAGGAAGTGTTGGGCTCATACAAAACAGAGGATGAATTGCAAGGCTATCATCCCTTGTGAGGGAAAAAAAGATTAATCAGTTCATTGTTGAATAGAGTGTACACTCAATTTTTCATGTTATCTGAGAAAAACTTCTTAGAATAGACCATGAATAAACAAAATGCATTGCCTAATAAAATGGCACTTTCTTTTCTCCGTGTAGTATTCAGCCTAAATAAGAGATTGACAAACAATTATAGTTTGGTTATGCACATGGATCATGAAAAAGAAGAGAGGAAGAGTCAGCTTTAAGAAAGAAAACTAAGATTAGAAAAAAATAGTGATATGAATAATATAATTGTGTTAAGAGTGTACTATGCATATCCCTTCATGTCTGCTTTGGGTTAAAATGTCTAGAGGAGTGTAAACTGCTTCAATTCACGCAATTTTGTGAATATTTAAATAGTTCTGTAAAACCATGCTTTTACTTTTTCTCATTATCTATATTATTGACTATTTCTTTAAAATGTGTAAAAGATTTTCTCTGAAAGTGGCACATGAATATTTTATTTAGGCAGTCTGTGTGGTCCAAGGAGCTAACACCATATTTTTTTTTAATTATTTTTTATTATTATACTTTAAATTCTAGGGTACATGTGCATAACATGCAGGTTTGTTACATATGTATACTTGTGCCATGTTGCTGTGCTGCACCCATCAACTCGTCAGCACCCATCACCTCGTCATTTACATCAGGTATAACTCCCAATGCAAGCCCTCCCCCCTCCCCCCTCCCCCTCCCCCCTCCCCATGATAGGCCCCGGTGTGTGATGTTCCCCTTCCCTAGTCCAAGTGATCTCATTGTTCAGTTCCCACCTATGAGTGAGAACATGTGGTGTTTGGTTTTCTGTTCTTGTGATAGTTTGCTAAGAATGATGGTTTCCAGCTGCATCCATGTCCCTACAAAGGACTTTATTATAATTCAAAGAAAATTTCAAACAAATTTTTGACAAATATGAAAAGTATAGGTTTTTCTATTTTCTTCTCAGAAAGTAAAATTTTTAAAATAACTTAGATTCTTTTTAAAATAAATATAAAATTAGTATTTCAGATAAGGCTACTAAATTGATTAGTTCTATTCAATGATCAATCATAGGAAATAAAAATGACTATTGTAGAAAATATTAATTACAATAATGCATAATAACATTAATTTTTCGTAACATGATTATTATTTATTAAAGAATACTGTACTGGTTCATTCTCACACTGCTATAAAGAACTACTTGAGACTGGGTAATATGAAGAAAAGGGGTTTAATCGACTCACAGTTTCACATGTTTAACAGAAACTATGGCTAGGAGGCCTCAGGAAACGTAGTCATGGTGGTAAGTGAAGACGAAACAAACATGCCTTACCATGGTGGAGCAGGAGCTGGGGGTCAGGAGACTGCCACACACTTTTAAACCATCAGATCTTGTGAGAACTCACTCACTATCAGGAGAACAATGGGGGGGAACCTCCCCCATAATCCAATCAGCTCCCACCAGGTCTCTTCCCTGACATGTGGTGATTATAATCCGACATGAGATTTGGATGGGGACACAGAGCCAAACCATATCAAATACAAGCTGAGTATAATTTCTATTCTTTAATTAGCAACACATCATGGTATATTTCTTAATCACAAGAGTTTACAAACCATTTTTAATGTCTGAAGGTATAAGATCTCTTCCTCAGAAGAGTTCATGTAGCACACACTTGCAGGAGAGGAAAAACAGTTATCTTTTTGTCCTTTCCCAGACAGTGATGGAAACCTAAGTAAGTGGTGAGTCATTGATTAGGTAGCTGGTGCTCCTTCCAGCTTCCAGCTAGACAGCTTCCTGGTCTGCTCTGAGGTGTAGTTTGCAAAACTAGGCTTCCAGAGTGCTTCATCACCACATGACAGACGTAGAATTGGGATAAAGTAATGCTGTCATTTATTCTTCTGTTCATTTGAAACATATTTATTGTGCATCAGGCTATGTTCTAAATTCTAAGAGTACAAAACTAAAAAGAAGTATCCCGCCTTCAAGAAACTCAGTCTATTTTCAGAGAAAACGCAAATATTAATAAATATCTTAAATTAACAGATGGCATAATAGAACATATAGGGAGGAGACATGGTTTAGAGATGAGGTCTAGTAAATGGAATCCAGTTAGGGGACAGATACTACTCCAGTTATTTTACCAGGTATATTTTAATGAAAGCAGTTACTAACATTATCGGAGAACTATTACAGCAAACAGAGGAACATTAAAGTGTCATAGCAGCAGTAACTGCAGGAAGCACTTAACAACCCCTTAGGCTAAGCTAACAGAGGAAAAAGGTTAAAATTATTGATGTTTAAAAGCCCAAAGGAGAAGTTCTGTTGAGCTGGAACCCTGCCTTGTAAGAAGGGAGCACTGTATGCCTGGAACAGATGCCACAGGACCTCAGAGGAAGGACTGCATAGATCTCATACTCAGATTTGAGGAAGGACTACAAGAAAGATGGTTCTGATGCCAGTAACAGGTTATTATGAGGCTGAATCTGGGGTGTTTAAAAAAAGCTGATAGTGAAATCAACTGCCATTAGTAAACTGTAATCACCAAAGTCAAGATGTGCCACTACGGTGATGCTGACAAAAACAGAAAGCAGTCCTGCAACTGGGAGCAAAACACTAAGAGCCAAAACGCTTCTCCGTCTTCTGACTTTTCAGTCTTCCTCTAGCATCTCCAGTGGCAGAAACTACGAGGTAGCTAACTAGCAAAGCCAAAATATGGCTCTCAGAATCTTTGCTAAATATAGGAAAATGAGTTATAATTAGAGTATCTAGGAAAAAATAGTCTATTATGTGACACAGAAGGTAAATGTACATAAGAAAATAAAGGGCAGTAAGATAAGCAGAAGCTTCATAGGAGAGGACCCTGAGCTGAAGTTGAGAGAGTGAGCAAGGATTTTATAGTATGGTGCAGAAACTTGGGATGAGCCAGGAAAAAGAATCATGGAGAGGGCTGGTTCACAAGAAGAGAAAACTAAGATACATGGACCATCAAGAATAATTGTGGGAATGTATATTTGAAAGGTTAGGCAGATAAAACTGCTTGAGTTAGATTATGAAAACCTGAAAACATCAAACAGTAATTGGATTGATATTTTTACTATGCAGCCATCGATGTTTGTAAAGGAGGCTAGTACTACGGGAGTAGATATTGTTTAAAGAAGACTGAGATGGGTACAGGTTGTAGGATCGATTGGAAGGAAGAAGGGAATAATAAATTAGATTCTGGAAAAGGAACTATTGTCATAATATAGAAACAGAGTGATGAGGGTGTCAACAAGATAATCAGTGTTGACAGATTCCAACAATATTGTAAAAGAAAAAAATTATCGTTAACATTTAAATTTATTTGCTATAAATGAAGAGAAAGGATAACTTCTTGCATAGCGAATCATAGTGCTAACAATATGTTATTTTTAAATTAAGATTAATGACTCAATTTATACTTTGGAGCTGAACATGTGGATTATAATCATCAAGAGTGAAATGATCATATAGGTAATGAGAATGCATAAGATCTACAAGTGTATATTTTGAAAGATGAAGTCACATCAAAATAATCACACCCTAAAGATACATCATCCCAAGATGATTAAAAAAAAAAAATAGGAACAGTAAAATAGCCGAGACAAGAATCTCAAAGACATGAGAGCATTTCAAAAAGCTGAATGATATAGAGCCAGAATGAGGACAGTATTTCAAAAGAAGAAAGGACAACCTGCCCGCAGAGTCACCCTTTTTTTTTTTTTTGTTGGCAGAGTCTCGTTCTGTCACTCAGGCTAGAGTGCAATGGTACAATCTAGACTCACTGCAACCTCCATCTCCTGGGTTCAAGCGATTCTCCTGCCTCAACCTCCCGAGTAGCTAGGATTACAGGTGTGCATCACCATGCCTGGCTAATTTTTGTCTTTTTAGTGGAGATGGGGTATCATTATGTTGTCAAGGCTGGTCTCGAACTCCTGACCTCAGGGAATCCACCTGCCTCAGCCTCCCAAAGTGCTGGGATTACAGACGTGAGCCACTATGCCCAGTCCTTTCTTCTTTTGAAATGCTGTCTTCATTCACTTTATTTTCTTTGATGGATTGTTCCGTTTCTATTGTGAACAGCCCATCAAAGAAAATAAAGTGTAAGAAATGAGATCTGTCTAGGAAAAGATGATACAACTGTCACGGGATCCTTGGGGTGTCACTTTTCCAGCCAGAAATCTCTATAGCCAATGGTGCCTTTGCCTGAGTTTTGCTCTGGCCCGATGGGCTCATTCCACCCACTTGGCCTGGCAGGTGGTACTCAGCTCGTGCCATCAGGCTGGATCCCACACCTGTCAAGGATGAGCCAGGCATGGAGCAGTGAGGGGTGTGTGAGCAAGTGAGCATGGAAGCCAGCCACTGTGCACAGCCAGGCATGCCGGCGGTGGTGGAGTGGGCAGCTCCCTGCAAGATTACTGCAGGACCAGGCATATCACAAGCAGCTTCCCCAGCCGGCACCAGGGAACATAGTGGCACCTGGAGGCTTGGAGATGCCAGGAATCAAACAGCCCCAAAGAGGAAGTCACAACCCTGGCTCAGGGAGCTCCTAGGTCTGGGCTCCCTCAAGGGCTGCAGCTCTTCTCTCCTTCTCTTCTCTCTCCTTCTCTTGCCTGTAACGTGGTGAGCAAGGAGCGTGTTTCAGCCCTATTTGTGTTACAGCTCTTGCCCTGCCACTTGATAGGTCTGGAATTCTTGTTCTGCAACCAGGAAGAATGAGGCATGAGAACAAGTGGAGGATGAGCGAGGTGAAGAGGTACTTTTTTGAGTGACAGAACAGCTCAGGGACGACCCGCAGTGGTTAGCCCCTTTCTGCAGGCAAGGCATCCCAACGAGCATTTAGCTTTCAGCAGAGAGGAGACCCACAACAGGTAGTCCCAACATCTGCTCAGCTCTCAGCTGAGAGGAGACCCAAAATGGGTAGCTCCTCTGTGCAGGCAGGGCATCCTGGCGAGTGTTCAGCTCTCAGCAGAGAAGAGATCCACAGTGGGTAGCTCCTCTCTGTAGGCAGGTCATCCTGTTTTCTGCCCAAGTCTGGGTGAGCCCAGGGTTTTTATGGGCCTCAGAGAGGAGGAATTGCATGCTGATTGGTCCATGGGTGGCCATGAGCAACTCATAAAAGCACCAGAAGTTCTCACTCTGGTCCTTGGAACTGGCAGCCAGATCTCCAGGCCTCAAGTCATCTCTGGCCCGAAGGTGGGGTTTCACGGAGGACCCATCTCTTTCCATCCAGGAACCTGTTTGCGTCCTGCCACCATTAACCTGCCATCCACAGTGCCCATAGCACCCAGGCTGTTTGTGCCTAGTGTTGCCTGTAAGCCCATGCCAAGCCACACTTAACCCACCTTCGGCCTCCCTCCCATGATCATAGTCACCCAAAATTCAGAGGGGGGTGAGGTGGCACAGGGCTGGAGTGTCGGTGCTGCACTGAGCATGTGCACACCCAGCCAGATCGTGATAGCACCTGGGCTCAGCCACCACTTAGCTCCAAAATCAGAGCGGGTGCCAGGAGTCGGGAGAGGTCAGGCAGTGGGAGCAGGCACTTTTGAACCTGTGGGAGCAGGGGGGCTTCCTAAGCCTCTGAGAGTGCAGAGATGCCCAGGTGTGCTTTGCAGCTGAGCAGCTGTAGCTGAGTCTGGGGGGGCGGGGCTCCTGCCCCTGCAACTTGGAAGCAGGCAGGGCTTCCACCTATTCCCAGCTCCTATGCCAGCTTTGTGGAGCCTGCAGCCCCTGCGGCGCCTTCCGCACTGCAGTTGGTGTCATGGCATAGGCCGCTCCAGATGGCCCCTGCTGCCATCACAACCTGTCAATTTCTGAGAATGTAAGGACCAAAATCCAAAGTGCAAAGTATTACGGTAGAAGGGCTATTGGAAAAAATAGAAGATTTTAGCAATCAAAAGAAATAAGAAAATATGGCAATGCTCAAGCAAGTTATTTTCATATATAGAATGCCAAGATTTTAGAATGGATTTTTCTTCATTATATGTTGGACTATTACAATTTCAAGAAACATTAATATCTACTTCTTATAGAAATAGTATTATGTACTCTACATCCTGTGATAAGCACTTTGTATATATTATCTAATTTTAGGCTCACCTTTTAAAACCGAAACAGTGTTATGTTTATTTGAACTAGAACAAGATACTAATTTTAAGAGATGAGGTAACATCATCGAGATCACAAGGGAAAGATGTGTTTAAATCCACAATAGTGTTAATGAACTTGCCTGGTTTTCCCTTTATTTTTTACAGTTCATAAAATTTTTCTCATTTTGTACCTCTTTAATTAGGCACATACACATTTATGATTGTTACATCTTTCTTATTAATTGATCTTTATTTATTTTAAATTATCTCTTTTTCTGCTAATAGTTTTTATCTTGAGGTTTACGTTTATATTAATGTAGACAAAACAGCTTTATTTTTACTTTTTGAATGGCATATTTTTTCACCCTTTTTCTTTTAATGTTTTCCTGTCTTTATATTTCAAATTAATCTCTTTTAGATAGCATAAGTTTGGGAGTGCCTATTATATTTACTGTGATGATATCTACCTTTAATAGGACTATTTAGTCAGCTTACATTTAGCAGAATTACTGATGGGAATTGGTTTGTAGTGTCCACTGTTCAATTTTTCCTATCTGATTTTGGTTTCTACATTCCTCATTTTCTGCCTTTTTGATTTCATCAAAAATTTTGTTCTCTTTTAATTCTTCTGTTGATGATTCTAGCTATACTTACCTAGTTTTCTGTTTTTTCTTTCTTTCTTTCTTTCTTTTTTTCGTAATGGAATCTTGCTCTGTCACCAGGCTGTAATGCAGTGGCACAATCTCGGCTCACTGCAATCTCCGCCTCGCAGGTTCAAGCAATTCTCTTACCTCAGCCTCCCGAGTAGCTGGGACTACAGGCACGTGCCACCACACCCTGCTAATTTTTGTATTTTTAGTAGAGACGGGGTTGCACCATGTTGGCCAGGATGGGTTCAATCTCCTGACCTCGTGATCCACCTGCCTCGGCCTCCCAAAGTGCTGAGATTACAGGTGTGAGCCACTGCCCCCATCCCTTACCTGTGTTTTAATTGTTAATGTAGGAATTACATTTTTGGTTTTATCATAATCTACTTACGGGTGATATCAACTTCATGTAAAATATAAGCACCTAGAGTAGTTCAATTTCCTTTACACAACAAAATTTTTGGCAGTATTATATAAATCTAAATTTTACATCTTCCTAAGTTATAAATGTCATAATAGATGACTTTTTTTGCATTAAAATGTCAACTGATTTTTAGATAAATTAAATGAAGAAAATTTATATATTCTTTTAAAGTTACTATGCCGTGTGGACAACCCTTCCAGTGTTTCCCTTTCTCGTAGTTGTATGTTTCCCTACACTTAGGCTGGTATCGTATCCTTTTAGCCCTAAAACACTCCTCAACATTTCTATTAAGACAAGATCTGAGAGTTGCAAATTCTCTCTCTTTTGTTGCTCTGAAAAAAGTATTTTGCCTTCATTTTTCAAAAATATTTTTACCGGATGTTGAATAAAGACAGTCCTCACTTTACATGATTCTGATATGCATGAATTTCAGTTATCATAATTAAATAATACCAGTGTCACACAACATGGTTTAAGTTACAGTTATCACAATATATTAAATGTAATTTCCTAAAGTATTAATTTTATTCTTATTTCTTCAGCCACAAATCACTATGTAAGTGACAGATGCATATTATGACTAGTTACCAAATCACATCATTTCTTTCAAGTAATTCGGTAATTAATCACTTCACATCTATTGTGCAATTCAAGTGCAAAAACCAACACATATATTCATGTTGCCTTTTTGTTTCTCAGTGATAAACTCACATGACATTTTACAAAAGTGGATAACTGAGAAAAGGAATTGGTCAACAAAGATGGAAGCAGAAACAAAAATGGTATAATGCTTGAAGTGAAATTTGATTTGAACATAAACGGAGTTATAGAAGAAATAGCTGATTGTCAGAATGTGGATGCTGTTGTCATTCAAGAAGCTCTAGCTATGCAGCTAGTAGACAAGCAAGTTCTTAATTTACAGATATTTTCAAATCAAATTTGATCTGTTAACTTTTGAAAAAGTAAGGTCTTATGAAAAGGTAGGGTGATTCCAAAGTTAGAGTTTGTAATATTTGAAGATCAAAACTCTAATAATTTTATAAAAGCTACAGAAATCATATTCAGAAAAGTACACACAAATGTATTCTTCTACCTACAAATTCAAAGATTCAGATGAACATTGAAGCCCTGTTAAGGAATCAAATAAAAAATAAAAACAAATCCAGTCTAGAAACTGAATTTTTAAATTTCTCAGCCTAACTACATGTCTAGTTTAAACATTTTGACTTTGTTTCGACAAATACACACACACACACATACCTGCTCATACACACAGTAAAATATAAAAGTAATTTTTAAAAAATTTTGACCCAATGTAGAAAGTTTACATTAAAAAATAGGTGTGGCAGGGCGCGGTGGCTCAAGCCTGTAATGCCAGCACTTTGGGAGGCTGAGACAGGCGGATCATGAGGTCAGGAGATCGAGACCATCCTGGCTAACCCAGTGAAACCCCATCTCTACTAAAAAAAAAAAAAAAAAAAAAAAAACTAGCCGGGCGAGGTGGCGGGCGCCTGTAGTCCCAGCTACTGGCAAGGCTGAGGCAGGAGAATGGCATAAACCCGGGAGGCGGAGCTTGCAGTGAGCTGAGATCTGGCCACTGCACTCTAGCTTGGGTGACAGAGTGAGAATCTGTCTCAAAAAAAAAAAAAAAAAAAAAATATATATATATATATATATATGAGTGTGATTAACTATATAATTGGTGTGAAAGCGGCTACTAAACACGAAGCTTTCAGAAGCGCAAATTTTCAACTGGTTCAAGAAGCTCTAGCATTACTTGGAAAGTGTGGCTCCCTCATGAGTCCTGGGTAAAGGTAGCTAAGAATATTGGTTTCTCATACTTTTTAAACAAGAGCATCTCATGTATTTTAAGCTATTGGATCCCTAGTTCCATTTCAGTCAATAAGGGTTATCATTTACAAAGAAATAAACAACTGATCTGCAGAAGTAATGCAGAATCTAATCTAAATAACCAGCTCATACTTTTAACATTAGACATCATCACGCTATGATGTATTTGACTGCGATTATGAAATGGCTCAGTTAATTCCACCTTTACATTACCACCCACTGGTATTGTGAAGAGTCTGTGGACTAGAATGATTTTTGTTACTTCTGTAATTGATAAACTCTGAGAACTCATTTATTTCCTATTAGTCTCCTTAAAGAAATCAGTAAGCTTCTCTTTAAGCAACCAGCAAGTAACAAGAATATGTGCAGCAATCAAGTCTCAGGACTGCAGTATTTTGTCAGTTCTTAACCTACATGATCGAATAAAATATGCTTTCTCTCCAGGATATGCATGTCATTAACCACTGAATATAATGCTGTTGAAAAGGATCATGGGCTGGGCATGGTGGCTTACACCTGTAATCCCAGCACTTTGGGAGGCCAAGGCGGGTGGATCACTTGAGTTTAGGAGCTCAAGACCAGCCTGGCCAACATGGTGAAACCCTGTATCCACTAAAAATATAAAAACTAGCTGAGCATGTTAAGTTAGTAATTGTAATCCCCGCTACTTGGTGTTGCTGGAAATCAGGGACCCCGAAAGGAGGGACCTACTGAAGCCATGACAGAAGAACATAAATTGCAAAGATTTCATGGACATTTATTAGTTCCCCAAATTCATACTTTTATAATTTCTTATGCCTGTCTTTACTACAATCTCTGAACATAAATTATGAAAATTTCATAGACATTTATCACTTACCCAATCAATACTCTTGTGATTTCCTATGCCTGTCTTTACTTTAATCTCTTAATCCCGTCATCTTCATAAGCTGAGGATGTATGTCATCTCAGGACCCTGTGATGATTGTGTTAACTGCACAAATTGTTGGTAAAGCATGTGTGTTTAAACAATATGAAATCTGGGCACCTTGAAAAAAGAACAGGATAACAGCGATGTTCAGGGAACAAGGGAGATAACCACTGGGCCTGACTGCCTAAGGGGCCAGATGGAACAGTCATATTTCTTTTCTTACAAAAACGAATAGGAGAAATATTGCTGAATTCTTTTTCTCAGCAAGGAACAGCCCTGAGAAAGAGAATGCATTCCTAGGGAGAGGTCTCTAAAATGACTGCTCTAGGAATGTCTGTCTTATATGGCTGCAGATAAGGGATGAAATAAGCCCCGGTCTCCTGTAGCGCCCCGAGGCCTATTAGGATTAGGAAATTCCTGCCTAGCAAATTTTAGTCAAACCAGTTGTCTGCTGTCAAACCCTGTCTCCTGATAAGATGTTATCAATGACAATGCGTGCCCAGTGGGAGATGAAACTTCATCAGCAATTCCAATTTTGCCCTGGTCCTGTGATCTGTTTCTGCCCCCATTTACCTTGTATTATTCTATTGCCCTTGAAGCATGTGATCTCTGTGACCCACACCCAATCGTACACTCCTCCCGTTTTGAAATCCATAATAAAAGCTTGCTGGTTTTGCAGCTCAGGGGGCATCATGGAACCTGCTGACATGTGATGTCTATCCTGGGCACCCAGCTTTAAAATTTATCTCTTTTGTACTCTTTCCCTTTATTTCTCAGACTGGCCAACACTTAAGGAAAATAGAAAAGAACCTACGTTAAAATATTGGGGACTGGTTCCCCCGATACTCACGAGGCTGAGGCAGGAGAACTGCTTGAACTTGGGAGGTGGAGATTGCAGTGAGCCAAGATCATGCCATTGCACTCTGCCCTCCAGCCTGGGTGACAAAGTAAAACTCCATCTCAAAAAAAAAAAAAAAAAGGATTATGAAGCATAGCACATGTACGTTAATATGATTTGAAAGTCTTATTTCATTACATGTTTTCCATCATATTGAATTTACATCATATCACAGTTAGCTGTTGTTTATCCTAATAAGAAAGATGTAGTGTAATTAAATCTCTGCCTCATATTTATAAAAACAGATATAACTTGGCACGTTAGATTAACTCCTATGAAATGACTAAGAATGACTAATACAGAGGACAGTTCACAGAGTAATTTCCCCAGGCACTTTTTACACATTCAATTTTTCACTTGCTTTGTGTGTGTGTGTGTGTGTGTGTGTGCATCCTTGCTGAATGTGCCACACATACGGAGATAAAGATATTATTTCACGCTATCTTTCTCTTTCTCCACGTATATATACATACATATATATTTAATTTAAATCTTTGATTTCTAAGTAGATAGAAAATGTGCCATGCTTGTGGGTTAAGAAAATATACATGAGATATACTCAATATTCAAACCTATTAGGCTCTTTCCCTTTTATCTTTGAGAATTTCATCTTTAAAAATAAGTTACTATATTCACAAAGTATATTTGAGACCTGGCTTTGTTATCTTTAAACACCATTTCAAGTAGAGCCTTGCTTATCATCTAATTCACCATCTAATAATTTTTTGAAAAGCACAATATGATCATGTAGTCATGAATTTTATATTTTACTTCTTGGAATGTTTTGGACTGTAGGGAGTTGTACAGCATTTAGTCATTATTTCTTTTATTCTAAAAATCAGGGAATGCTTTATTGCATGTAATAGTATACATAGTATAGTAACTGTTAAAATTACATGCTTATTGACTTGAATTCTTTATATAATCTGGATACAAGTCCTTTGTCAGATATATATATGTATATATATATTTATATAGTCCTTTGTCTCATATATATATATATATATATATATATATATATATATAGTGAATATTTTGTCTTATTCTGGGCCTTGTTTTTTGTTTTGCTGAATACTAACTTTTGAAGAGTGAGTTGCTTTTTTTGTTTTTTTTTTTTCGAGACAGAGTCTCGCTATCACCCAGGCTGGAGTGCAGTGGCGTGATCTCAGCTCACTGCAAGCTCCGTCTCCTGGCTTCATGCCATTCTCCTGCCTCAGCCTCCCGAGTAGCTGGGACTAGAGGCGCCCACCACCACACTGGCTAATTTTTTGTATTTTTAGTAGAGATGGGGTTTCACCATGTTAGCCAGGATGGTCTCAATTTCCTGACCTCGTGATCCACCTGCCTCGGCCTCCCAAAGTGCTGGGATTACAGGCGTGAGCCACCACACCCGGCCGAAAAGTGAGTTTTTAATTTGCTCATCTTTCATGTATTATTTTTATAGCTCAATTTTTTGTGTCCTAAGAAATCTTTTCTACTTGGCACAAAGATTTTCTCCTATGTTCTCTTCTAAAAACTTTATAATTTTAGCTTTTCCATTTAAGTGTGTGATCAGTTTGAGTTAATTTTTTAGTATAATGTGAGGAAAGAGTCAGTGTTCATTTTATTTTATGTGAAAATCCAATGCTCCCAGCACCGTTTGTTAGAGAGACTTTCTTTCCTTTATTACATGTGATAATAGATAAAATAAAATACCAAAAAATCTACATGCTTTGGGAGAATACCTTAAGTTTTACAAAGTGTATTCTTTGCCCATGTGAAGTTATATCTTTGTCACACCGCTTACCATAAATTCTTGGTTTTTTTACTCGTTGTAGCACTCTCAGTAGAGCGAGGTATGATACCAGCTAACCACAGAGAAAAAATTTAATGTCAGAATTGGGTAGAAAATAAGGAGAATGTTAAAGGTGGTAATTATCAACCATTGCATCAGTTTCTTTCATATGAATATCCACCAAGAAGCATATGACCTCAATAGATCAAATAGAAACCATAGATGACAATCAATAAATATTAATTTACTATACACTGTCTAGAGCATGTCCACATCCACAAGATATTCAAGGAACTGTCCTATGACTCATGAAGTGTTCATCATTATTTTATTTATGTCATCTATTATATGAACAACACAACAGATTTCATCTCACTGGGTAGGCTTGATGTTTCTAACCTAACTTGTGTACCATTTTGTTTTCTCATGCCACAGCTGAGGCTGTGTATTTAACCTGTTGACTTCTGCAATTGGAGGGATATCTCCACTGGCCATTCACTTACCTAGTACAAGCTATTAATTTATCAAGATCACCTATACATGAAAGTTCCATCTCATTTTAGATAAACATTCACATATGTATTCCATTAATGATCCCAATAATCATAATGATTATATTACAGATAACCAAAAATTAATCAGTAGCAATACAACCAAAGTAGACCAGAAGTTGCCATATAAAACTTTGCCTTCTGCAAAAGCAAAAAAAAGAAGAAAAAAAAAAAGAGAGAGAGAGAGAATAACAACTATAAGAAATACTAAGAGAAAGTGGTATTAGGAATAAAAGCAGAATTATACCATTTCTTTCTTGTTTGTTTATCTCTTCTTATCGACAAGTGGAATATTTAAGAAACATGTTCAACAAACATTAGAGGTCATAGCATAGTATTAAAGAAATTGCTTTTTTTTCTTTTATCCTAAAACCTCTTTTTTCCTAGTATTCCCTCCAGTGCTTGATTCTTTATTTACTATGGGACTCAACTTTTATGTTTAAATTATTGTACTAAGTTTTCTGCCTTATGTGTCATATAAAAGCAGTAGTTTAAATATCTCTCATGTATTTTTTTAAAGAAGTATATATATTTGACTAAATATTATGTACAATACATCTCATTTACAGAGGAGTAAACTGAAGTTTAGAGAAACTGGTTTGCCCAAGACAGTGACATAAGACATAAAGATGAGATTCAAACCCAGGCCTACGTGACTTGGTTTTCTATTTTCATCATGTGTTGGACTCTGTAAAGTGGTCCTTATTAATAGTGTCCTTTTCTGCAATTCAGTTATGAATACATTGAGAAATAAAAGAAGAAATAGAAGACTGGGGTTAGCATATTAACTTAACCCCCCCAAAATAAGGCAAGGTAGGAAGAAGCAGATTACTGTGGGAACCATTGCATCTGCTAACTGAACCCTAGTGTCAGGCTTACTGACCTGCACGGTCATGGGCACGCAGGACCACAGGAAGCCTCCCTTTACTAGCAAAGGCAGAGCTCTCCCCTAGAGAAGCAGATAAAACATTAAGTTATGGTAGGATGCATAAAAGGTTTAACTGAGATAAGCCCCTCCTCAGGGCAGAGTGTGCCAGGGAAAGCCACGGGGGTGCATACAAAAAACTGTCTTCATTGAAATCAGTAATAAGAAAAAGCAATCCCAGCTAATGCTTTACTCTAGTGAGTTTGACATAAAAGAAAACTATTTCTTATTGAAGAAAAAATATTTGTTCCTAAAAACTCTGTGAAATCATATATTCTATGAAAGTAATATTCTTAACTCTAAAGATCTTAAATTTCTTGAACTATGTTTCTCATATAAATCTTATATAGGGAAAAATCAAATATCCCATTCTCTGAAAATACATAAATAAAAATAATAAAAAGAAAATGAACCAAATTAAGTATTTAGAGAACTGTGACGTTTTTATCAGCTATGTATTACATTTTTATATTTGTTTAGGTAGAATAAATTACTTTTTAAAAATCTTAAAAACCTTACAATTAATGAACCCTATATTTCTCAGAGTAAATGTAAATTTCTTCTTATGTGAAAATTATTTCAAAAGGAATGTATATAAATATTAAGAAGTTCAAATGAATCTATGACTAAGTTTATTTCAATATTGCTATTAAAATTTCTTTTCTTCAATGCCTCTGGTTCTGTTATATACTGAAAACTATGCAGGATATCAATGAAATAGGACTTCATGAAGGAGTGGGTGGTCATCATCAAACCCTTGCCTTATACTGCCTATCTTTTGAGCTTCCATATCATGCAGGAATACCTCAAAAAATACAATTACATTTTCCCAATTTTTAAAGAAAGCTAAGATTTTATAATGTTAGTAATTACTTGATTTGAATTCTAACCTCTTTGTATTGTAGTTTGATCCAATTTAACCAAAGGTCTGTCTTCATATAATTAGCAATGTCTCTGCCACAGAAGTCATGCTATATCTTTGATCATGAAGGCCACAGTCATTCCATAGAGACGGATTCTGATAAATATCAATTGACTTTATATAACCAGTAATGTATATTATCATTTAATTGGAACACATTTTCATGGCATTGTTAAATAATATTGTGTTAACTATCAGTTGTACTCAATTTCTCTATATCTACTGTCCTCAGTGCCAAAATTCGACAAAAACACATTAAAATATGCAATAAAATAAGTTCATTATATTTGGTAATAAGGGCACAGTTCTGTCAAGCCCATAGTTATTAGTGAATAATAAAATGGAAAATGGTTTCCTTTCTCTCACCTAATTTCAATGCTTATACTATGTAGGAAACAAACATAATAAAACACTATCAGCAAACAGCTTAAAATTATGCTTTCATAAATTTCTTTCATGAATAATATATATCAGGGTTTCTTTTAGTGACAAATGGCCAATTGATTTGAATTAAAATGATACAATCTTAAGGTCTGTGAGGCAGAAAAGGCTAGATTCTTCTGGAAAACAGAAGATGAATGGTTAGGTCAATCATCTTAGCCAGGAATGAAAATAACTCTTCTGAGAAATTTAATGAACACTAAATTCAGATAATATTAACATACATTTGAACTGCCTTTATCATATAAAGATTTGAATATCATCAGGAAGCATAGGAACTAACCTGAATAGTTCTTTCAACTTCCAACCTGAAATATGACTAGACTATCTGACAATTCTAAATAATGATGGTGCTATCTGGTACTATATCTGGTATTATAGCATCTATATTTTTACCTATATAATTATTTTTGCCATCTGTGGAATATTTCATATATGCAGGTAAGAATAGATAAAAAAAAAAACCGTAGACAAAAAATAAATCTCACAGTGTTAAAAAATCTGAACACTAAGGCACAACTTTTAACATTTTTTTTTTAATTTTTTTTATTATTATTATTATACTTTAAGTTCTAGGGTACATGTGCATAACATGCAGGTTTGTTACATATGTATACTTGTGCCATGTTGCTGTGCTGCACCCATCAACTCGTCAGCACCCATCAACTCATCATTTACATCAAGTATAACTCCGAATGCAATCCCTCCCCCCTCCCCCTCCCCCCTCCCTATGATAGGCCCCAGTGTGTGATGTTCCCCTTCCTGAGTCCAAGTGATCTCATTGTTCAGTTCCCACCTATGAGTGAGAACATGCGGTGTTTGGTTTTCTGTTCTTGTGATAGTTTGCTAAGAATGATGGTTTCCAGCTGCATCCATGTCCCTACAAAGGACACAAACTCATCCTTTTTGATGGCTGCATAGTATTCCATGGTGTATATGTGCCACATTTTCTTAATCCAATCTGTCACTGATGGACATTTGGGTTGATTCCAAGTCTTTGCTATTGTGAATAGTGCTGCAATGAACATACGTGTGCATGTGTCTTTATAGCAGCATAATTTATAATCCTTTGGGTATATCCCCAGTAATGGGATGGCTGGGTCATATGGTACATCTAGTTCTAGATCCTTGAGGAATCACCATACTGTTTTCCATAATGGTTGAACTAGTTTACAATCCCACCAACAGTGTAAAAGTGTTCTTATTTCTCCACATCCTCTCCAGCACCTGTTCTTTCCTGACTTTTTAATAATCGCCATTCTAACTGGTGTGAGATGGTATCTCATTGTGGTTTTGATTTGCATTTCTCTGATGGCCAGTGATAATGAGCATTTTTTCATGTGTCTGTTGGCTGTATGAATGTCTTCTTTTGAGAAATGTCTGTTCATATCGTTTGCCCACTTTTTGATGGGGTTGTTTGTTTTTTCCTTGTAAATTTGTTTGAGTTCTTTGTAGGTTCTGGATATTAGTCCTTTGTCAGATGAGTAGATTGCAAAAATGTTCTCCCATTCTGTAGGTTGCCTGTTCACTCTGATGGTAGTTTCTTTTGCTGTGCAGAAGCTCTTTAGTTTAATTAGATCCCATTTGTCAATTTTGGCTTTTGCTGCCATTGCTTTTGGTGTTTTAGACATGAAGTCTTTGCCCATGCCTATGTCCTGAATGGTACTACCTAGGTTTTCCTCTAGGATTTTTATGGTATTAGGTCTAACATTTAAGTCTCTAATCCATCTCGAATTAATTTTCGTATAAGGAGTAAGGAAAGGATCCAGTTTCAGCTTTCTACTTATGGCTAGCCAATTTTCCCAGCACCATTTATTAAATAGGGAATCCTTTCCTCATTTCTTGTTTCTCTCAGGTTTGTCAAAGATCAGATGGCTGTAGATGTGTGGTATTATTTCTGAGGACTCTGTTCTGTTCCATTGGTCTATATCTCTGTTTTGGTACCAGTACCATGCTGTTTTGGTTACTGTAGCCTTGTAGTATAGTTTGAAGTCAGGTAGCGTGATGCCTCCAGCTTTATTCTTTTGACTTAGGATTGTCTTGGAGATGTGGGCTCTTTTTTGGTTCCATATGAACTTTAAAGCAGTTTTTTCCAATTCTGTGAAGAAACTCATTGGTAGCTTGATGGGGATGGCATTGAATCTATAAATTACCTTGGGCAGTATGGCCATTTTCACGATACTGATTCTTCCTATCCATGAGGATGGTATGTTCTTCCATTTGTTTGTGTCCTTTTTGATTTCACTGAGCAGTGGTTTGTAGTTCTCCTTGAAGAGGTCCTTTACATCCCTTGTCAGTTGGATTCCTAGGTATTTTATTCTCTTTGAAGCAATTGTCAATGGAAGTTCATTCATGATTTGGCTCTCTGTTTGTCTGTTACTGGTGTATAAGAATGCTTGTGATTTTTGCACATTAATTTTGTATCCTGAGACTTTGCTGAAGTTGCTTATCAGCTTAAGGAGATTTTGGGCTGAGACAATGGGGTTTTCTAAATATACAATCATGTCATCTGCAAAGAGGGACAATTTGACTTCTTCTTTTCCTAACTGAATACCCTTGATTTCTTTCTCTTGCCTGATTGCCCTAGCCAGAACTTCCAACACTATGTTGAATAGGAGTGGTGAGAGAGGGCATCCCTGTCTTGTGCCAGTTTTCAAAGGGAATTTTTCCAGTTTTTGCCCATTCAGTATGATATTGGCTGTGGGTTTGTCATAAATAGCTCTTATTATTTTGAGGTACATTCCATCAATACCGAATTTATTGAGCGTTTTTAGCATGAAGGGCTGTTGAATTTTGTCAAAAGCCTTTTCTGCATCTATTGAGATAATCATGTGGTTCTTGTCTTTGGTTCTGTTTATATGCTGGATTATGTTTATTGATTTGCGAATGTTGAACCAGCCTTGCATCCCAGGGATGAAGCCCACTTGATCATGGTGGATAAGCTTTTTGATGTGTTGCTGAATCCGGTTTGCCAGTATTTTATTGAGGATTTTTGCATCGATGTTCATCAGGGATATTGGTCTAAAATTCTCTTTTTTTGTTGTGTCTCTTCCAGGCTTTGGTATCAGGATGATGTTGGCCTCATAAAATGAGTTAGGGAGGATTCCCTCTTTTTCTATTGATTGGAATAGTTTCAGAAGGAATGGTACCAACTCCTCCTTGTACCTCTGGTAGAATTCAGCTGTGAATCCATCTGGTCCTGGACTTTTTTTGGTTGGTAGGCTATTAATTATTGCCTCAATTTCAGAGCCTGCTATTGGTCTATTCAGGGATTCAACTTCTTCCTGGTTTAGTCTTGGAAGAGTGTAAGTGTCCAGGAAATTATCCATTTCTTCTAGATTTTCCAGTTTATTTGCGTAGAGGTGTTTATAGTATTCTCTGATGGTAGTTTGTATTTCTGTGGGGTCGGTGGTGATATCCCCTTTATCATTTTTAATTGCGTCGATTTGATTCTTCTCTCTTTTCTTCTTTATTAGTCTTGCTAGTGGTCTGTCAATTTTGTTGATCTTTTCAAAAAACCAACTCCTGGATTCATTGATTTTTTGGAGGGTTTTTTGTGTCTCTATCTCCTTCAGTTCTGCTCTCATCTTAGTTATTTCTTACCTTCTGCTAGCTTTCGAATGTGTTTGCTCTTGCTTCTCTAGTTCTTTTAATTGCAATGTTAGAGTGTCAATTTTAGATCTTTCCTGCTTTCTCTTGTGGGCGTTTAGTGCTATAAATTTCCCTCTACGCACTGCTTTAAATGTGTCCCAGAGATTCTGGTATGTTGTATCTTTGTTCTCATTGGTTTCAAAGAACATCTTTATTTCTGCCTTCATTTCGTTATGTACCCAGTAGTCATTCAGGAGCAGGTTGTTCAGTTTCCATGTAGTTGAGCGGTTTTGATTGAGTTTCTTAGTCCTGAGTTCTAGTTTGATTGCACTGTGGTCTGAGAGACAGTTTGTTATAATTTCTGTTCTTGTACATTTGCTGAGGAGTGCTTTACTTCCAATTACGTGGTCAATTTTGGAGTAAGTACGATGTGGTGCTGAGAAGAATGTATATTCTGTTGATTTGGGGTGGAGAGTTCTATAGATGTCTATTAGGTCTGCTTGCTGCAGAGATGAGTTCAATTCCTGGATATCCTTGTTAACTTTCTGTCTCATTGATCTGTCTAATGTTGACAGTGGAGTGTTGAAGTCTCCCATTATTATTGTATGGGAGTCTAAGTCTCTTTGTAAGTCTCTAAGGACTTGCTTGATGAATCTGGGTGCTCCTGTATTGGGTGCATATATATTTAGGATAGTTAGCTCTTCCTGTTGAATTGATCCCTTTACCATTATGTAATGGCCTTCTTTGTCTCTTTTGATCTTTGATGGTTTAAAGTCTGTTTTATCAGAGACTAGTATTGCAACCCCTGCTTTTTTTTGTTCTCCATTTGCTTGGTAAATCTTCCTCCATCCCTTTATTTTGAGCCTATGTATGTCTCTGCATGTGAGATGGGTCTCCTGAATACAGCAGACTGATGGGTCTTGACTCTTTATCCAGTTTGCCAGTCTGTGTCTTTTAATTGGAGCATTTAGTCCATTGACATTTAAGGTTAATATTGTTATGTGTGAACTTGATCCTGCCATTATGATATTAACTGGTTATTTTGCTCGTTAGTTGATGCAGTTTCTTCCTAGCCTCGATGGTCTTTACATTTTGGCATGTTTTTGCAATGGCTGGTACTGGTTGTTCCTTTCCATGTTTAGTGCTTCCTTCAGGGTCTCTTGTAAGGCAGGTCTAGTGGTGACAAAATCTCTAAGCATTTGCTTATCTGTAAAGGATTTTATTTCTCCTTCACTTATGAAACTTAGTTTGGCTGGATATGAAATTCTGGGTTTAAAATTCTTTTCTTTAAGAATGTTGAATATTGGCCCCCACTCTCTTCTGGCTTGGAGAGTTTCTGCCGAGAGATCTGCTGTTAGTCTGATGGGCTTCCCTTTGTGGGTAACCCGACCTTTCTCTCTGGCTGCCCTTAAGATTTTTTCCTTCATTTCAACTTTGGTGAATCTGACAATTATGTGTCTTGGAGTTGCTCTTCTCGAGGAGTATCTTTGTGGCGTTCTCTGTATTTCCTGGATTTGAATGTTGGCCTGCCCTACTAGGTTGGGGAAGTTCTCCTGGATGATATCCTGAAGAGTGTTTTCCAACTTGGTTCCATTTTCCCCCTCACTTTCAGGCACCCCAATCAGACGTAGATTTGGTCTTTTTACATAATCCCATACTTCTTGCAGGCTTTGTTCATTTCTTTTTCTTCTTTTTTCTTTTGGTTTCTCTTCTCGCTTCATTTCATTCATTTGATCCTCAATCGCTGATACTCTTTCTTCCAGTTGATCGAGTCGGTTACTGAAGCTTGTGCATTTGTCACGTATTTCTCGTGTCATGGTTTTCATCTCTTTCATTTCGTTTATGACCTTCACTGCATTAATTACTCTAGCCATCAATTCTTCCACTTTTTTTTCAAGATTTTTAGTTTCTTTGCGCTGGGTACGTAATTCCTCCTTTAGCTCTGAGAAATTTGATGGACTGAAGCCTTCTTCTCTCATCTCGTCAAAGTCATTCTCCGTCCAGCTTTGATCCGTTGCTGGCGATGAGCTGCGCTCCTTTGCCGGGGGAGATGCGCTCTTATTTTTTGAATTTCCAGCTTTTCTGCCCTGCTTTTTCCCCATATTTGTGGTTTTATCTGCCTCTGGTCTTTGATGATGGTGATGTACTGATGGGGTTTTGGTGTAGGTGTCCTTCCTGTTTGATAGTTTTCCTTCTAACTGTCAGGACCCTCAGCTGTAGGTCTGTTGGAGATTGCTTGAGGTCCACTCCAGACCCTGTTTGCCTGGGTATCAGCAGCAGAGGCTGCAGAAGATAGAATATTTCTGAACAGCGAGTGTACCTGTCTGATTCTTGTTTTGGAAGCTTCCTCTCAGGGGTGTACTCCACCCTGTGAGGTGTGGGGTGTCAGACTGCCCCTAGTGGGGGATGTCTCCCAGTTAGGCTTCTCAGGGGTCAGGGACCCACTTGAGCAGGCAATCTGTCCCTTCTCAGATCTCAACCTTCATGTTGGGAGATCCACTGCTCTCTTCAAAGCTGTCAGACAGAGTCGATTGCATCTGCAGAGGTTTCTGCTGTGTTTGTTATTGTTTACTGTGCCCTGTCCCCAGAGGTGGAGTCTACACAGACAGGCAGGTTTCCTTGAGCTGCTGTGAGCTCCACCCAGTTCGAGCTTCCCAGCAGCTTTGTTTACCCACTTAAGCCTCAGCAATGGCGGGCGCCCCTCCCGCAGCCTCGCTGCTGCCTTGCCGGTAGATCACAGACTGCTGTGCTAGCAATGAGGGAGGCTCCGTGGGTGTGGGACCCTCCCGGCCAGGTGTGGGATATGATCTCCTGGTATACCTGTTTGCTTAAAGCGCAGTACTGGGGTGGGAGTTACCCGATTTTCCAAGTGTTGTGTGTCTCAGTTCCCCTGGCTAGGAAAAGGGATTCCCTTCCCCCTTGCGCTTCCTAGGTGAAGCAATGCCTCACCCTGCTTCAGCTCTCGCTGGTTGGGCTGCAGCAGCTGACCAGCACCGATCGTCCGGCACTCCCCAGTGAGATGAACCCAGTACCTCAGCTGAAAATGCAGAAATCACCGGTCTTCTGTGTCGCTCGCGCTGGGAGTTGGAGACTGGAGCTGTTCCTATTGGGCCATCTTGCTCCGCCCCTTCAACATTTTTATTTAAAGGAGAAAAAAAGGATAGTGTAAGCCACCTGTTCACTCTCCCCAGTCTCATCTTTCTTTCCCCTAGCAGCAGTGTTGTTTCTGTGCACATTTACTATGTATTTATGTATTCTCAAATATTAAATAAAAATTGTTTTACAGTATTTACATTTTAGACAAATGGCATTATATAGTGTTTTATACATAAATTGCTTCACAAATAGCATAATATTTTGAGATTTGTCTGTTGGTAGATAGTTACTATAATTCATTAATCTAAAATGATGCATTTTTCCACAAAAATAACATTTTAAAAATATTTCTAGCTTCCTGTTAGTATGTTGAGATTATTCCCATTATTTTTTTAAATGCTTCAATACGTGTTTTGTAAATTTACAAATTCATCTTTCATTTCTGTGATACGCCAGACATAGTCATGATGTCTTTTAGATTTTATATATTGCTGGACAGGGTTTGCTAATATTTCATTGAGAATTTTTGCATCTGGGTTTATAAATACTATTTGCCTGTAATTTTCTTCTTTCAGATTTTGGTATCAAGATTATGCTGTTCTCGGGAAACTAGTAGTAACTTTTTTTCCTTTTGGTCTATTCCCAAGAGGACTTTGTGTAAGACTGTCATTATTTCTTCCTTAAATGTTAGTAGATAGCCTGACATTTTCTATTTTTATGAGATTTTTATTTACATTCTCAATGAATCTCTTTAGTCCTTACAGTTATGACATATTTTTCTATTTTATTTTATTATTTATTTATTTATTTATTTATTTATTTATTTATTTATTTATTTATTTTTTGAGATGGAGTCTCACTCTGTTACCCAGGCTGGAGTGCAATGGCGTGATCTTGGCTCACTGCAACCTACGCATCCCAGATTCAAGTGATTCTCCTGCTTCAGCCGCCTGAGTAGCTGGGACTACAGGTGCATGCCACCACGTCTGGCTAATTTTTGTATTTTTAGTAGAGACAGGGTTTCATCATGTTGGCGAGAATGGTCTCAAATTCCTGACCTCATGATCCACCTGCCTCAGCCTCCCAAAGTGCTGAGATTACAGGTGTAAGCCACTGTGCCAGGCCTCTATTTTATTTTTTAATATTGCATTTGATTTTAAATTGACAGATAAAATTACATGTACATTAAAAGTATGTATGTATATTGTAGGATGACTATACCTAATTAACATGTAATATTTTTATTACAATATTTAATTATGAATATTGCTATTGAAGTAATGTGAAACAATTTACAATTTTGATTCATTCTTGTTTACATTTATGTTATTTACATTTTTCTAGAAATTCATACATTTTATTTAAATCTTCCAGTTAATGGGAGAAAGTTATTTTATTCTTTTATGTGCTTTTGAATCACTCCAGAATCTAAAGTACTGTTCCCTATTATATTCCTGAAATCGATTATTTATACCTTTTCTTTACTTTTTTCTTCCTTAACAAGTCTCCACAAGCTGTTGTTAATTTTCACAGTTTTAGCAAAGACCTGATTCTGCTTTATTAATTTTTAAAATTGTAGTTTATATTCTATTTTATTGAGTTTAATTTTCCATTTAATATTGTTTCAATAATTTTTTTGGATTAATCTACATTTTTTTCTAATTTTATTTCCTAAATCCTTGGCTACTTTCAGTCTTTCTTCTTTCCTTGAAGGTGCATTTAATACTAAAAATTTTCCTGCAAGCAAAATTCAACTGCAGCATATTTATTTTGACATGTTTTAGTTTGATTATACAGTAGCCCCTCCTTCTCCATGGGAGATACATTCCAAGAGACCCAGTTGATGGCTGAAATCATTGATAGTACCAAATCTTACGTAGACTATGTCTTTTCCTACATACATACCAATGATAAAGTTTAATTTATCAGTTAGGCACAGTAAGAGATTGACAACAATAATTATAAAATAGAACAATGATAACAATATACTGTAATAAAAGTTACGTGAATTTGCTTTCTCTCTCTCAAGATATCTTATTGTAGAGTATCTTCTTCTTATGATGCTGTGAGATGATGAAGTGTTCTTGTGATGAGATGAAGTGAGGTGAACAACATATTCATTGTGACCTAGGCTTAGGCTACTATTGACCTTCTGCCAATATGCCAGAATGAGGATTATCTAATTTGGGTGATCCTGGATTACCTAGCCATGACCATGCTGATGGTTGGATGTTGAGAGCAGATGATGTGGATGACTAAGGGGTGGGTAGCTTTGACAATGTGGACACGCTGAACAAACAGATGATTTACAATCATGACAGGATGAAGCCGGATGGTGCAAAATTTCATTATGCTACTCAGAATGGTGCACAGTTGAAAACGTGTAAGTTGTTTATGTCTAAAATTTTCAGTGTAGTAATATTTTCGACCCATGGTTGACTGCAGGTAACTGAAATTGCAGAAAGTGAAAAGTCAGACAAGGTGGACTACTATACTGTATTTCTGTTTAAAATATTTTCTGATATGCATTGTTGTTATCTTGGACATGTGTGTTATTTACAAAAGTGCTATTATTATTATTATTTTCTTTTTTTGAGATGGACTCTCTGTCGCCCAGGCTGGAGTGCAGTGGGTGATCTCAGCTCACTGCAACCTCTGCCTCCCAGGTTCAAGCGATTCTCCTGCTTCAGCCTCCCAAGTAGCTGGGACTACAGGCGCCCGCCACCACACCCAGCTAATTTTTGTATTTTTGGTAGAGACGGGGTTTCACCATGTTCGCCAGGATGGTCTTGATCTCTTGACCTCAGGTGATCCACCTGCCTCAGCCTCCCAAACGAATGTATTATTTAATTTCAAAAATACGATATTTTTCTAATTATCTGATTATTTTCTTAAATCCATAGGTCTGCAGTTTTCTTATACGTATTCTGCATGACTTAATTTATATTTGCGGATGTTCCAGCATATGATCAATTTTCATAAAAATTGCACTTGAAAATTATGCATGTTCTCTAATTTGAAGATATAGTAGCCTCTACATATCAACTAGAACAAATTTGTAATTTGCGGTCTTCAAATCTTACACTTAGTGGTTTTTTCTTTTCCTTTACTACTCTGTTACTGACAGAGGTGTGTTAAAAACTTTAATTATCGTTCTTGATTTTCTTATTTATTTTGACTTCTCTGGATTTTTGCTTTATGTATTTAAATGCAATATGACTATTCTATCCGTTACAGTAACCACTTGCCACATGTGTCTACCAAAATTAAAATTCAGGCCTCATTCACAATAATCAGATTTCAGATGCTCAATAGCTACATATTGGAAAGTGGCTTTTATATCAGACAGTGCAGATATAGAACATTTCTATGTTTCCAGAAAATTAAGTGGGTCAGTACTGCTATGGAATTACATTTATAAAAATTTAGACTTCTTATATCTTCCCAAAAAATTAAGAAAAAAAATCATTGTCAATTGCCTGTCTGTATGTAGAAATCCTTCTTTCTTTAAATCCTGTTTTCTAACATAGGGTAATGGCACAAAATTTATTTTGGATAGTTTTTGTATGTTAGATTTTGTTCCATTTCTTAATTTTTATTCTTTGTGTGTGCTTACAATTCAAATTTGCTTGTTTAGACAGAAAATAGTGAACTGAAGTGATTCTAAATAAATTTATGTTAATAGTAATATACTTGGGTTCAAATCTGACATTTGATTATGTGCTTTCTACTCTATGTTTATTTTCCCCTAATTTCTTTTCTTATTTTTAGATTTTCTATTTTTCGTCAATCCATGTGTGTCTTGAATACATATACAGTTTATTATTACTATTTTTGCAATGATTTAGAACATACACATTTCAGAACATATATACTTTGGTATTGTTACTACTTTTGTAATGTTTACCTTCCAAACTACAACCTGCATCCTTAAATTAGCTAAGGATAGTAAACATCTGGTCCTCTCAACAGATAAGAAAAGAGCCTAGAACACTTCAATTCCATTTTTAACCTCTGAACTTATACAATATTATTCTTATTATATGTGTATACATACAAACACATATAAAATATATTTATGTACATATTTGAAACTTCACAAACTATTTTATTTATATGATTTTTTTTAAAGTATCACTACACAGGTATCTTTGTTTCTATTAATTCCTTAATTTCCTCTATATTTTTTATTCCAGAATTAATTAGGAAATTTACCTTCCTGACTAAAGTGCATTCCTTAGATTTTCTTTCATGTATATCTTTTAGTGGGAAACTTCATTTTTGTTAGTCTGAATTTTGCCTTAATTCTTGAAATTTAAAAAAATTGTTAAAAAATGTTTTGCTGAATTTAGAGTTCTACAAAACAATTGGAGTGAAGATATCATTGTGTTGTCTTTTCCTTGCATCTTGAACAGAGGAGTCCTCTATTGTGTCATTGGCACTCCTTTAATGGCAATTTGTCTTTTTTTTCCCCTGCTGGCTCCATTTTGAATTTTCTTCTTATTTAGGCTTTTCTCTAGTTTACTTCTGATATGTTTTTCTATTGACATTTATTTTCATTTATCATGTTAAGAGCTTGTCAGAATTACTAAATCTTTGATTGAGATATTCCAATATTGATTCTGCTCCTTTCTGTATCTCTCCTTCTCTGGCAAGCTCGTGTTAGACTTTTGTTACTAAGCCAAACTGGGTTCATTTGCCTGTGCATAACAAAAAGCCAGATGCCGAAACACAGGATTTTTGCAGTGAGAATAGTTTCTTGCAAGTTGACTGGTAATAAGACAGACAAAAAAGCTCAAATCTGTCTCCCCAAGATGGGGACTAGGTTAGGTTTTAAAAGCACAGAATAATGGTTGTGATCTGACTAGATATTTCAATGAGATGATTTCTAGAGGCGTGATATAACTGAATCCTGCATGGGCTGATGGCAGAGTATAATCTGATTGGATCCTGCTTCCTGCCATGTGATGTCTACTTCTTAATTCAGCCCCTACACCTCATTCCAAGCACTTAGGTTCCCCATGTGGTTGCATACTTTGTTTATCTGGGTGTGCTCAGGTTATGTGACTTGAGCATCCATGACAACTGAAACAATCATGTTACACAAACCAGATTAGTCTGGTGCAGCTACAAGCCCACCCACCCCCCACCTTTTAATATCCATTCCTCAATCTTGAGGAAAAATGGGCAATACTCACTCTAGCTACTTCCTGTTGATTTGGGGCTAATTCCTTTTGGTTTGCTTAGGGGAATACAATTGTTTAGCACTTTGCTGCAGTTGTTCCCTGATATCAAGGTAATGTTTCAGATGGAGTTGTTTTGACTTGTTTGTAGGGAAAGACATAGGGAGTTAATAACTTACACATTATTTTTTCAAGAGAACAGAGGGAACACTTCGGTTTTCTAGCAAAAGTTCCCATCCAAATTCCCAATCAAATCTGCTTATGCAAATGAAGGACTGAAAGTTGAATTTAACTTAGTTCTGATTGGTCCATGCAGCAGTACCCCGTCTGGCTGACGCAGGTAAGCTTTAATTGACTCCTTTAGGTGAGTCCTGAAGGTCCCAAAGATAAACAGTGTGGGCTTTTGGCAACTCAGAGCATATGTGGAACCTCGAGTTAGCTAATGGCTGCTTTGCTCTATTTTAAATTTAGGTCTAGTTAGCCACTCAGAATCTATCTTGAAGAGTTGGTTCAAACCTGTCCCCAGACAGCACTGCATTTCATTATGGCACCAGTAACTTTCTCTGGGCACCAGCAACGTGCTTTAAGTCCGTCTAGTCCCACACATGGATCCTAATAGCAGGTCGGTGGCCAACTGAGCAACTAAAGCCATTTACTATACTTATGAGAGGCACTCAGGTGCCTGTTAGATTTGAATCAGTTCCTCAGTCACTGTGAGGCACTGGAGAGACTCCCCAGATCGGTATAATTTTTCCAATAGGGCCTTAGCTACTGCGTTGCCTATGGCCTGCCAATAGGGAAAGGCTTTAACCCAACTTGAAAATGTGGCTTCCCTGGGCCACATTGGAAGAATAATTGTCTTAGGCCACACATAACACACACAAATGATAGCTGATGAGCTTAACAACAACAACAACAACAACAACAACAACAAAGGTCTGTGCATAAATCTCATGTTTTAAGAAAGTTTACAAATTTGTGTTGGGCAGCATTCAAAGCCTTCCTGGGCTACATGTGGCCACGGACCACTAGTTGGACAAGCTTTATGTAAACTATAACTAGTATATTCTGGTTTTCTTGAGAGGTGGGGAGCCAAATAAAATCTTGCTGCCATACTTCAAAGGGACCACTCAGTAATGGGAAGTGGCCCTTGGATGAATGTAATGTTTTTTCAGTATTGTATTATGGACAACTTTTATATAGTTGGTACACCCAGTGGACACTGATGGTAGAGGGGCCCTGAGAATTTTGCTTTTCCCCTTGGGCCATTTTATCAGTGTTTCAGCAGGTAACCTCACAGTGTGGTAGGTGGCTTTTGATGTGAATCGAGGAGAGCCTCAACAGCGTATGGAACACAGTGAAAGGTGACCTCGTGCCCGTCTTCTCTATGGTCTTACAAAGGAAGAGACAGCTTCAACTGCTTGCAAACAAGAAGGAAGTCCCTGAGCAATAGATCTAACTTCTGACCATAATATCTCATGGGTCTAGTTTATCCCCAGTTTTAATATTTAATTTCCATTGTTGGTTAGATTTAGAAAGGAGAAATCCCTTGAATGTCTGTGGAGCATCCCTATCCTGGAATGGAAGAAGAGGGTCAGGAAACATCATCGGGATTTAGTTGTAGCCAAACACTGAAGAAAATGAGGAGAATTCAGGATCTAGTTCAATCAGGCATATAATTGAAAACTATGCATGGAGTTACAAACTAATAATAGGTATACTTTTGTTTTCCTTAGAAGCATAACTTTTTCTCTCCTCATTGATCATATAGGAAATCTCAGATTTTAGAACCTCTTGGGGCTAGGAAGTCAAGCTTCTGCTATTACTTGTTTTCTTTTCTTCTGGGACAACTATAATTTTAAAATGGAGTCTCACAATCTACCCCCAGGTTTCTTAACTATTTGTTCATATTTGTTTTTAAATAGCTTCTTTTTCCTCTCTGTTGCATTCTGTGTAAGTTCTTCAATGCTAAATTCTTTTTTTTTTTTTTTTTTTTTTTTTGAGACGGAGTCTGGCTCTGTCGCCCCGGCTGGAGTGCAGTGGCCGGATCTCAGCTCACTGCAAGCTCCGCCTCCCGGGTTTACGCCATTCTCCTGCCTCAGCCTCCCGAGTAGCTGGGACTACAGGCGCCCGCCGCCTCGCCCGGCTAGTTTTTTGTATTTTTTAGTAGAGACGGGGTTTCACCGTGTTCGCCAGGATGGTCTCGATCTCCTGACCTCGTGATCCGCCCGTCTCGGCCTCCCAAAGTGCTGGGATTACAGGCTTGAGCCACGGCGCCCGGCCTTCAATGCTAAATTCTTATTCATTGTTCTATTTTCAACTGTGTTAACTTTAGAATTTTTCTCACATATTGTATTTTTAATAACTTCTTCCTTTTAAAGATTTCTTGTTTCATATATGCCTTTTCTTTTTTCATTTTTTCTTTAAAAATTATTTTTTTAAAAAAATCATTTTAAAAAATCATTTTTCTTTAAAAATTACTTTTTTAAAAAAAACAGGAATTAATGTACCTATATTTCTTTTTGAATATTATTACAAAATTAAAGCATCTGTAAGAATCTCTTATAAAATTCTAGTATAAAGTTTTTATTATAAATACAAATTTTGATGTTGTTGGCTATCTTTGCACTAGACTATTTTAAAATGTTTTATCATGAGTGAGTGCTTACAAGTTTTGGAGTTTGGAGATTGGTTTTTTCTCCCCACCATCCTGAGATCACTTCTTTCTAACAATACTTCAGTTGCCTCTACTCATCCTTACAGGACCACAATAAAAAACCAAGTCCTCAATGAAGTTTAGATTTTCCATCCTTTGATTATATTAGGAATATTACAAATTCAGACATAGAGGTAGTTAGTTATTTGGCTCAACTCCCTTTTGGAGACTTTGTTTATCCACTCACCTCCCTATATTTGAAGCTCTCCAGAATTTATAGATACAGCAACTGATTGATATCATATATTTAATATTACTTTATTTTTTGTCTCTATTCAAAAGCTTATGGAGTAGGAGTGTCCAGTTAGCATCGCCTGGCTTCATTTTGTTAGTACAGTTCAGAATTATTTATTTTACCTGAAGCAATTTAGCAGCATTTACCCTGCAGGAGCTGAACTCCTGGCCAACACTGCCTTCTTTTGGGCCTAGTGCTCAGTAAGCCTGCAGATTCAGTCTGGCTCATTACTCTGTTTTTATTCTATTTCTGGTACACAGAGATTTTTATCTTGTATTTGAGCCCAGCAGTGCCTTTTGGATTTTCCTTTTTAATATTTTATCAATCATTATTATGTGTTTAGAACAGAGAGGGTGATCAAAGCATGAACTCCTTACTCCAACTTGACCTGAATGCCAGTAGCATTGATTTTTCACAAAACTGTGTAACTACTCTATGGAATATTAGACCTACCAATCCTTCCTGCAGATATATTGACCACAGACATAAAGATACAATTATAAATTATGCAGCATACAGAGAAGATAGGAAAAACATAATGCCTCTATCAATGAAAATATTTTATGTGATATTGAGTTTGATTTTTCCATACTATTCAACTTAATGGACAGGTGCAACTGAGCTATACTAGTCTACCTGTAAACTTTGAGAGGCACTGCTTTTATTTTTCATAAATAGGTATTTCAAAGCATATCTCTTTGAATTCTGGTACTACTACAACATATTTTCTCCACTACCATTTCTTAAGTAAAAAACATCTCATCATCTGATATTTTTGATCCTGAATATGATGCTTCTATTTAATAATTGAAAGGTATGGCTCAAGGCACAAAACCTTAGGTCTACAAAAAAGGTTAGGAGACTTTTTTTCCTTTTTCACTGCTCTTTGAAGTTTTTCTTCATGTATTATTCTTTGCTTTGCAATGTTTGGCAGATTCACATTGGTGAACACAAGTTAAAACAGAACTATTTTGACAAAACTGAGTAATATTGTTGCAATATTGGCTTTTCCCTTTAAGAAAATTTTTGTCATTGACTCTTCCGTAAGTTTGGAGATAATTTTTTTCATGCCTTAGAATTTATATTGAGCTATAGTTGATTAACTTCCCTACCTTCACAGACACAGTGGGCTATATATGTGTATTTTGTGTCTGAGAGCATTAACAAATACAGTGCTATTGTATCTTATGTCATTGTGACGCTGAGTCTCTATTTAAGAAGGTTTTGAGATTTAACATATTATCAGAAATCAGTTATCACAGCTTTGCAATGGAGACCTAAAAGACTGATTTAACTCTACATTTGGATTGAATTTTAAAGCTATGACTAAAAAGGTAAGACACGAGGAATCAAGAATAAAACTCTAAGAGAAACCTAAACTTCACACGATTTCATGTTAAGCTAATTAATCAGACCTGACTTCAGACCATATTAGCTGATTAATCAGATGACTGGCTATGAAATCTTAATATGAAGTCTCATGTGGTTTAGGTTTATCTTAGAGTTTCATTCAACATTGAAGAGTTTTCTCCAATTTTCAACCTGTTGTTGTAAGAGATCACTGAAATAAGGAAATAAATCATATATACTCTATGATAAAATGTATTTAGCCAAACCTTATTAATGGGAAATGGGGGAAAAAAAATTCACTTATTGCATGAGTGCTATGATACTGAAAGATGCATCTAGGAGTTAGAGGGCAGTTTATTTCTAAACACTTTTCTAAATATGGACAAACAGTAAAATAATAAATAATAAAATCAGATTTTTAAAATGTAAGGCTACATAACAAACAAACAAACGTCAATTCAGGATAACCTTACTACATACAATGCATGCAGGATTATCTTATTCAAATGATATAGCTAAAATATAAAACTGTTTTGAGTATTATTACAGCAAAAGCAAATAAGGAAACACTATGTTGTTATGCAACTTATAGGGTTGACATGAAAAACAAACTAAGTACTCCCTGCTACTGACATCCAAGAACATTTATTGCATAAATGTTTATGAATACTTTTTGATGAAGTAAATGGCAATAGAAAAGTATCCCTTGTTGGGAAATGATTTTTTGTAAGTGACTAAAATAACAATTTTACATTCACAGCTTTCGAATCAGCTGCATAATCTTAATCTATCTAGATAAAGGGTTGTAAATTTACTTCTTACTTCAGATATATGCCATCAATGATTGTTAACAAACTGAATTGGGAGGAAATAAAACATTGGAATATCTGAGGTGATAGTGATTTTAATCCTTCCTTTAGTGAGGTATCCCTTCTCGTAGGGAAGAATCATAGGCATCTTGAGATCTGCCACTTCTCTGTTTGGAAGTGGGCTAAGAAAATGTCTGTGAACATGGACAAGATTTTCCTCATGAATGCCACTTGAGTATTTTCTAATACATAGATACACAGTTTTTCAAGGCTGTAAATACTATGATGCAAATCATTTTAGCCTAAATAATTTTCAATTTAGAAAATACTAACCAACTAACAATTACAGTTAATTTTAACAATGCAACTTCATGGTAAATTTTCTAAGACAAATTAATTATCTCCATATAACTGGATGATTTCATCAGATGTATTAATTTTTAACTGCAGTTGTAACTAATTACCATAAACACAGTACTTTGGAACAACACCCATTTATTATCTCACACTTGCGTGGGTCTGAAGGCCAGGCACAGAGTGACTCAGCTCTCTCTTCTTCTCAGTCAAGGTGTTGACTGGGCTCAATTCTCATCTAGCAGATTTGGGGAAGGTGCAAACCCATTCAAGTTGTTGGGCAAATTCAGTTCCCTGTGGTTGCAGAATTGAGGTCCCCATTTCCTTGTCATCTGTTAGCCAGGAATGGGTCTCTAGTCCTAAAGAACACTCTTTCCTTCTCATGCTTTCCATGTGGCTCCCTTCAGCAACACCAGATCAGTTATCTGTTACTTCAATTCTAACTTCTTCCACTGTATCTCTCTAAATTTAACCAGAGAAGGTTTTCTACTTTTAAGGGATCATGTGCTTAATTTGGGCTCATTCTACATAATCTAAGATAGTCTCCCTAGTTTACTCCACAGTGTCAGTTACAGTATTAAGTCCAATGTGCCATGTAAAATAACACACTCACATGTTTGAAGGAAAAGGGCATGAACATGTATTTGTGAAATGTGCTGTCTATCATATCTGTTTTTTTCTTTGAAATTTCATGCTGAAGAAATTAAATATTTAAGCAATTTACAAAAGTTTTGGATTTTTACTGTATAAAGTCAACCCGTGTATAACAGTTCAATATTCCTCAACTAGTCCACTCCTAATTCTTGAAGAAAAAAATGTGACCAGTTTATAGAATGATATACATCCACAAGTCTTTTTAATAAGGGATATGTATGCCTAGAAATATAAATTTAGAAGAAAGTTGCCTGAATTCAGTTTATTGATGTAAGAAAATATATTATCCCACTTTTTTCTATCACATGTTCAGTAATGCATAAATAGGAAGATATTCACTATATAAAATAAAGACTAACGGTCCCATTCCACATATACAATATAATACCAATTCATATATGCATATATTCTTATTGAAACACTGTATTAATATTTTTCCTAATGTCAACTCTTGTCTATTTTCTGTATCTGGTAAAACATTGAAGGAACATTACTTTCTTCATTTTTCTTTTTCTTTTTTTTTTTTTGGAGATGGAGTCTCGCTCTGTCACCCAGGCTGGAGTGCAGTGGCTGGATCTCAGCTCACTGCAAGCTCTGCCTCCCGGGTTTACGCCATTCTCCTGCCTCAGCCTCCCGAGTAGCTGGGACTACAGGCACCCGCCACCTCGCCAGGCTAGTTTTTTGTATTTTTTAGTAGAGACGGGGTTTCACTGTATTAGCCAGGATGGTCTCGATCTGCTGACCTCGTGATCCGCCCGTCTTGGCCTCCCAAAGTACTGAGATTACAGGCTTGAGCCACCATGCCCGGCCTACTTCCTTCATTTTTCAGTGTATCTAAATACGTATGTCATTTTTTCTTTCTCCTACTGTATGGGAATACAGGTGCATTAGAATAAGTAAGCAACCTAGAAATGCATGAAGAAAAATATAATAACCTTCACCTAACTGAATCCAATTCTCCTCTCTGAGATAAAGAAAGCTATCTGTTTAATGTATGCCTTTATAGTCCTTTCCTATACACACAAAATATCCTCCTCTATATACTTGTGTGTGTGTAAGTATAGTTTACTTTATTGAAACATTCCTATAATTATAAAAATTCAGGTTAACATTTTGCTGCTACAAAAACATTTAAATAATCTCCTTTTATGTATTTATATATAATATTCTTATTTTTATAGCCTATATTTTGGTGAGTGTAACCAAGACTTAAATGTTAATAACGTTCAAAATTTGAAATGACAGATAATATTCAGAGTATTGTCCCTGAACACTGTAGCCATTGACTTCCCCTAAACAAGGCATAAGGTTAATCAAAGTTCTGCTAAAACAAGGTTTTATCATAATTTTTATATTTGTGTTTGTAGATGGAGATATTACTTAATCAGGGTCAATAAGTGACCTAAACAGGATCTTTTCCTAGATACATTAGATTAAGGAATTATTTTCTCAGCTATTGAAAAGCCATGCATATATGATTCTGGATCCACTAGAAAACATTTTTCATAACCCTGAGAATAATGAAAACATAAATTAAGCATTAATAGAATATGCAGTTTGAGTAGATGGATCAGGACATTATAAAAAGACAAGTCTACCCTTAAAACTTCTCAATTACTTTACACTCCCACCAACAGTGTAAAAATGTTCTTATTTCTCCACATCTTCTCCAGCATCTGTTGTTTCCTGCCTTTTTAATGATTGCCATTCTAACTGGCATTAGATGGTATCTCATTGTGGTTTTGATCTGCATTTCTCTAATAATCAGTGATGATGAGCTTTTCTTCATGCTTGTTGACCACATAAATGTCTTCTTATGAAAAGTGTCTGTTCACATCCTTCGCCCACTTTTTGATGGGGTTGTTTGTTTCTTTCTTGTAAATGTGTTTAAGTTCCTTGTAGATTTTGGATATTAGCCCTTCGTCAGATGGATAGATTGCAAAAATTTTCTCCTGTTCTGTAGGTTACCTGTTCACTCTGATGATAGTCTCTTTTGCTGAGCAGAAGGTCTTTAGTTTAATTAGATCTCATTTGCCAATTTTGGCTTTTGTTGGAATTGCCTTTGGTGTTTTAGTTGTGAAGTCTTTGCCCATGCCTATGTCCTGAATGGTATTACCTAGGTTTTCTTCTAGGGTTTTTATGGTTTTAGGTCTTATGTTTAAATCTTTAATCCATCTTGAGTTAATTTTTGTATAATGTGTAAGGAAGGGGTCCAGTTTCAGTTTCTGCATATGGCTAGCCAGTTTTCCCAACACCATTTATTAAATAGGGAATCCTTTCCCCATTGCTTGTTTTTTTCAGGTTTGTTAAAGATCAGATGGTTGTAGATGTGTGGTGTTATTTCTGAGGCTTCTGTTCTGTTCCACTGCTCCACTTGATCTTAGCCAAAAGGCCAAGAAGCGATGTTCTATGTATCTGTTTGGTACCAGTACCATACTGTTTTAGTCACTCTAGTCTTGTTGTACTGCAGATCTCTTTAACTTATTCATTTGCATAACTCAAATTTCATACCTCTTAGGTCTCAGACTTTCCAAACTAAATGTGGGGTTGTGTCATCCTCTGTCAGATAAGACACAGAAAGAAAGATACTTCCAAATGACCTTCATTTTTCAGTGGTTAAGGTTGGATGAGATGAACAATATCTGATGGATAAGTAGTAGGCAATGAGCTATTCCAGAGTCTTGGGAATTTTATAACACTTTGTTAGAAGTAATGAGAGAACTTCTTTGCTTAAATACGTGTGTGTGTGTGTGTGTGTGTGTGTTTTCTGAATCTAAGCTGATCCAGAACAAGAGACAAGGATTATACTCTGAAAGAAAACTTTTAAATACACAGGCGGAGGAGAAGCGAAGAGACTGAATGTTATATAGTCCCAAAGGTTTTTTTTTTTAAAGTTCTTTGAACTGGTGATGCATGATCTGGCTCTATTTTACATATAAGTGAATTATAAGGACAGAATTTCTTTTATTCATTTTATCATTTAGTTATATCATCTTCAGCTGAAAAATTTCAGTGGCCATTCTTCACATGTGTGTTGGAATAAAAATAAGCTAGGTGGGGTTTGTTTACTATTAAGTAAAATTACTTAAAATGTCAATGCATAGCTTCATATTATTAAACTAATCACTCATTTTTAAGACACAATTATTTATCTCTTTAATATTCCATTGAATAATTAGATATATTTCTGTAAAAATATTCAATTTATATATTTGACTCTTAATTTTAAATGTTTGTTTATATACATCATTTTAATAAGGGCCGTGTGTTTTCACACTGCTATAAAGAACTGCCTGAGACTAGGTAGTTTATAAAGAAAAAAAAGTCAATTTATAAAGGAAAAAAGATTTAGTTAACTCACATTTCATCATGACTGGGAGCCACACGGAAAGCATGAGAAGGAAAGAGAGTGTTCCTTAGGAGTAGAGATTCATTCCTGGCTAACATTCTTCCCTGGATGACAGGGAAGTGGGGACCTCAATGGCTGGGAAAGTCTCATGAAACTTACAATTATGGCAGAAGGCTAAGGGGAAGCAAGGCACCTCCTTCACAAGGAAGCAGGAAGGAGAAAGACACAGGAGAAACTACCACACCATCAGATCTCAGGAGAACTTACTATCATGAGAATAGCATGGGGAAAACCACCCACGTGATTCAATTACCTCTACCTGGTCTATTCCTTGACATGGGGGGATTATGGGGATTACGGGGATTACAATTCAAGATGCAATTTTGGGTGGAGACACTGCCAAACCATATTAGGCTGAAACAGAATTTGGAAAGCCATAATCTTTTTTCAAAAGTAAATTATAATAAAAAAGTTAAAAATATAAGTAAAAAGCTAAAAATTAAAATTTTAGAGTAAATTTAAGATAAATAGAGTTTAACTTTAAACAGAATGAAAATGATAAATAATTTGAAATATGACTGTTAAAAATCAAGTCAAACATATTTCCATTTTAAATTATTTATCATTTACTAAGTACCTCCTATGAGTCAGGCAATGTAGTGGGCTCTGTTATATACACTTTTTTTGTCTTCTCAACTTTAATTCCCTTTTTTCCTCTAACATTTTCTATCTGTCTTTTTGACTTTATATTTTACTATGTTATGACAGCAAATCATATGTATGTCTTTTAACTCTCTCCTAAGTTAAACTGAGATGGGAAATGTATGTTTTAATAAGACAGCACTGTTTTATTCACTGCTTCTATGAGTTCAAGTGTTTTAGATTCCACAAATGAGTGACAGCATGTGGTATTTGTCTTTCTATTTTTGGCTTATTTGACTTAACACAGTGTCTTCCAGGTTCATTCAGGTTGTTGCAAAATGACAGAATGATATCATTATTTATGGCTCAGTATATTCCATTGTGTGCATAGACTCCATTTTCTTTATCCACTTATCTGTTGTTGGACACTTAAATTGATTCCCTATCTTAACGATTATTTATAGTGTTGCAAGAAACATTCTCTTTTTCTTAATGGTTTATAGAATTTCTATGTACATTTGGAAATCTCAAGTTTGATTGTTTGTATGTGTTGCAAACCTCTTCTTCTAATTTATAAATGTATGACCCTGGGATTAGTGAGAGTAGCTTTGTTCCTTAGTATGAGTGTGTGTTTATTTAATGGGCACAGACACACACATGCATACATACGTATAAGGAACAAAATTGGCTCATCCCAAACTTATTACGTCTGTTTTATTAATCTAATAGTGGTTAATTAGTGGCTCATCAAGTCTAAAATTATTAACAACCAAGTGTCTTGGTGGAGAAGAAAACAAATCTATCCAATGTCTCTAAGGACAACATATTACAGATAAATTTCTTCCTTGTGAATATATTGAATGGCTAGTCATTAAAGATATATTCTCTCACTGTGGTAGAAATTCAGGAGTCTAAAATTATATCATGGCTATTTTTATGGCTAAAATATGTTTAATGGTAACTTAGCTTTCCTCATTTATAAAATTAGGAATTGGATTCAGAAATGATTAAGGCTTCTTATCAGATTAAATAGCCTAATATTTGACAACTCCATAAATCTAATGACATCATAGCTAAAATTTACTTTTATCAGGAACCTTTTCATGTGGGGAGGTAGAGAGCCTAAAGCATATATAAGGTTAATATGTAAGTATATAATTTTTTATAATTGGCATTTATAGAAAAACATTGTAATCATTTCATAAGTGATATTAACAAGTGAAATTTCTGTTGATAGTGGTTTTTACTCTTTGAAACCTATATGTAAAACATAACATTGCTTATCCAGTTTCCAAAATCTAACATTGATAGATTATTCATTCTCTAAGCACTCACTAAGATCAGATAACAGAAATATTTAAATACACTGTATAATTTAATTCTCCAAGCTATTTTATGTATTAAATTATTCTATAAATCACTAGCTTTATAGAAAAGGCACCAATTCTCAAGACTGAGAAATAGGCCAAAGTCTCACATTTAGAAAAACACTCCAAATTGAGATTCATATTCACATACTCTAACTCTGGAGACTGTCACCATGCTTATTAAACACATGCACACACACACTCTCCCACGCTCCAGATCCAAAGACTACTTCAGAAGGCTTTAATTATTTTATCATTCACACTTCTGCTACAAGCATGAATTAAAAGGCTATGTTGCTGAGATAGTGTATAAAGATATCTTTGGATTAAATATTGACTTATATATGGTCCCTGAAACAAAGTTTCTTGTAGTTTGCAGACCACCTATCTGGTTTGGACTTATACCCCAATGTGTTGGAAACTTGATCCTCAGTGTGGTAATGGTGGGAGGTGGGACCCAATGTGAGGTGTCTGTGTCAAGGAGGCACCACTCTCAAAAATGGAGTAGTTATCACGAGAGTGGGTTCATTTTACAAGTATGACTTCAGCCTTCTTTTCTTTCTCTGTCTCTCTCTTGCCCTCTTGGTTTCCACAATAGAATGAAGCAGTAAGAAGACTCTCCAGATGCTGGGGACTTGATCTTGGACTTCCAGCCTCCAGAAGTGTGAGAAAATATTCTATTTTAATAAATTACCCAGCCTCAGGTATTCTGTTATAGCAACACAAAATGGGCTAAGACAGAAAATCAGTACTAGAGAAGTGGGGTGTTGTTTTAACAAATATCTATAAATGTCAAAGGGGCTTCAGTACTGAGTAATGGGATGAGGCCAAAAGTATTTGGAGGAGCAGGCTAGAGAAAGCCTGGATTGCCATGAGTAGAACTTTAAGACAAATTCTGGTGAGAAGCCAGAAAAGAAGAACTGTAGGAGGACTATAGAACTTCTTAGAGATTACTTTAGTGGTTGTGATCAGAATGTTGATAGAAATATGGACAGTAAAGGCCATTTTGATGAAGTTTCACACAAAAATGAGGACGGCCTTATTGGAAACTGGAGGAAAGCTCATCCTTCTTATAAATTGGCAAAAAACTTCATTGAATTGTGTGTATGCACTAGGGCTTTTTGGAAGACAGAATTTAAGAGCAGTGAACTAGGGCAGGTGTACCCAACCCCCAGGTCACAGACCAGTAACAATTCATGGCCTGTTTGCCACCCAATAGCACAGCAGTAGTTGAGCAGTGGGCAAGTGAGCCTTACTGCCTGAGCTCCACCTCCTGCCAGAGCGGCAATGACATTAGATTCTTACAAATGCATGAAACCTATTGTGAACTGCACATGTGACTAATCTAGGTTGCGCGCTCCTTATGAGAATCTAACTAATGCCTGATGGTCTGAGGTGGAACAGTTTTACACCAAAACCATTCCCCTACAGTCCCCATCTGTGGAAAAAATTGTCTTCCACACAACCAGTCCCTAGTGCCAAAGAGTTCGGGGACTACTGAACTAGGGCATCTGATGGAAGAAATTTCTAAGCAAAATATGGAAAGGTGTGCATGGCTTATTTTAACTGCATACAATAAAATGAGAGAGGAGAGGAATAATTTTTTGAACCCTGAAAATCTGAGATAGGTCTCAGTTAATTTAGAAAGTTATTTTACCAAGATTGAGGATGCACACCCATCACACGGCCTCAGGAGGTCCTGATCACATGTGCCCAAGGTGGTCAGAGCACAGTTTGGTTTTATACATTCTAGGGAGACAGGAGACATCAATCAACATATGCAAGATGAGCATTGGTTTGATCTGGAAAGGCGGGACAACTCAAAGCAAAGGTGGGAAGACTAGAAGCGGGGAAGGGGCTTCCAGATAGTAGGTAGATAGGAGACAAATGGTTGCATTCTTTTGAGTTTCTGATTAGCCTCTCCAAAGGAGACAATCAGAGATGCATTTATCTCAGTGAGCAGAGGGGTGACCTTATTCTAAATAACAATAATTAGAAGGTTAAATATGTGTCACTTTTGTTTTTTACCAATGGTACTTTTAGATAATTTTTTTTTCATCTAAAACGAATGCTTAGCTATTTCATAGGTCCATTAAATGATTCAAAATTCCTAAGGGAAACCTTTTAAAAATAATTATTAACTTAGATATTTAGTAATGCAGAAAGGAAACACTACAATAGTTCTTCTTTTAAAATAAATATTTTAAATAACAAATAAAAATTTTATATATTTATGGTGTACAACATGATATATAGATATATGTGTACATTGTGGAATACCTAAATCAAGCTAATTAAAACATATGCATTAACTCACATACTTACCCTTTTTTTTGTGATGAGAACATTTAAAATCTATTATCTCAGCAATCTTTGAATATATAAGACAATGTTATTAACTATAGTCACCATGTTGTACAGTGAATATCTTAAACTTACTCCTTCTAAATGAAATTTCGTATCCTTTGACCAACATCTCCCTAACCTTTTCTCTCACCCTAAGGTTCACTTTCTGCTTCTATGAGTCTAACCTTTTTTATATTCCACATGTAAGTGAGATCATATGATATTTGTCTTTCTATATCTTTCTTCCAGGTTCACCCATGTTGTTGCAAATTGAGAGAATTCTCTTTTTAAGGCTAAATAGTATTCCATTGTGTGTATACATATATATGTGTATATATACACATACATTTTATATATAAATACTATATATACACACACACATTGTATATATATGCATATACAACATTTTATTTATTAATCTATTACTGAACACTTAAGTTGACATCGTATCTTGGCTATTTTAAATGATACTGAAGTGAACATGGGAGCATAGATATCTCTTTGACATACTGATTTTTTTTTCCTTTGGACATATACCGAAAAGTGAGATTGTTGGATCATATGGTAATTCTATTTTTAATTTTTTCAGGAACTTGCATACTGTTTTCCATATTGACTGTACTAATTTGCACTCCCACTAACAGTGTACCAGGGTTCCCTTTTCTCCACATTCTTGATAACACTTGTTATTTTTAATCTTTTTGATAGTAGCCATTCTGGCAGGTGTGAGGTGATATCTCATGGTGGTTTTAATTTGCATTTCCCAAATAAGTAGTTATGTTGAGCATCTTTTAATATGCTAATCATTTATAAATTAATTTATAAGCTAATTTATTAATAAATTAATAGCAATGACATGAGAATGCACAGTAATCAATATGGCAAGGAAACCAACCAATCAGAGAAGACAGTGAGAAGCAAATAAGCCTGGAATGAAAGTTGCTGACTGAATCTCAGGTGCCAATTATATGTCAGATGCTGTTCAAAGTGCATTTCATGGATTGTCTCCATTCATAGTCCATAAGATTCCCTGGATACTTTCCATTATACTACCGTCTTAGAGATGATAAGAGTAAAGAACAGGAAAAGTGAGAAACAGCCTAATTCCTATGGGAAGAAAATACCAATTAAACCTGACCAACCAGACTTCAAGACCTTGCTCTCCACTTTTTAAACATGCTCTATGGTTAAGAGAAAAAGATTAGAAAATTAATGTAATTTAACTAACTTAGTCTGTTGATTTTCTTAGCCTGGGAAACAAGGAACATGATTCAGGATTGGGCTTCAGAGGGCTTATTCATGCAAAATTTAAAAGTCTATGGACATTTGAATATACATGTATTTGCGTGGTAGACAAATTCATAGACAATTTTAGAGCCTTCATTTTTCTCACTTGCAATAGTATAGCATATTGCATAGTCAAACTTTTGTATTTCACAAGTATTGAGATCCCAGAATTAAAATAAAGGCAGTGTGCATAGCTTAAATTATATATGACAGTGTCAATTCAAACCAGATTACACTTGGATAAAATTTGTGTATGTATTTTTAAAGTTCCTGATTATGATTAAAAAAATAACAAAAATATATTCCAGCTTATCACAAGAATATCCTAGTTTATCTGCACAGGATGAAGAGTTGTACATGGTTGTGTAATGCATGGCTTATCATGGATTATAATGCAAGATTTTTAAAAATATTAATCTATTTGGGGCTAACATACGTGACATGTTTTATGTCAGAGTGAGAAACTAGCCTAGGTTAAGGATGAAGATCAATTTTAATTTTCTAGAACTTTCTTTCAGTCAACTTTAAACTCTAAAGTACAGATTTTTAACCAAATTACTTTGTTATTTATTTCAAGGAGAAACCAATTTTTGCTCACATACCCATAAAATGTTAAAATATATTTAAACAAGCAGCCAGAATTTTATTTTTATTACACGTTTTATTTAATTCTGTAAAATTTTACTTATTTAAATAACTTCTTCTTACCTAGCAGCTATTTCACTCTATCATCAGCTTTGAACTAAAATAATTTTCGAAATTCTGACTCAGTTGTGTTCAATATTTTGAAGAAGTTTGTTTATGGTACAGAGGTCAGTTTTAATTGGGAGAGATTTCTTCATGGATCTATTTCCTGTAGTAGCAATAGTCAAAGGTAAATATAGCACTTCTCTGAATTATTGTTATTTTATTGCTTCATTTCTTTGTCCTGTAGGCTTTACAAGAGTGCTTCAGACTAGCATGAGGGAAAATGAGAAACCACTTATTGATGATAAGATTGAATGGTTCTAAATAATTTATGACAACAATCAATAGTATCAGAATGGAGGCAAATGGAATTTTCTTCTTGATATATGGCATATAACTATTTAATAAGGTTTAAGTCAAGATTGTCCTTCAGCTAAAAACACATTATAAACTGTAGGACATGAACAAACCTCCAAGGCCCTCCGTCTACCCAGAAAAGTATGTGTTAACTACCAAAAATAATTAAAATTGTTTAAATCTAGGATAAAATATTATTAAATATTAATTTATTAAAAGTTACAATGTTACTCTGAACATTAACATGAGTATGCTTCTGTCTACACTAAAGTATTTGAATAGAAGTATTTGAAGAAAAACACGTGCATATTTGTTTATATTAACTCTCCTTTTATTAGGTGAATAAATAGACTTTGGAGCTACTTGGTGGCCATCTGGGAAACACCGAATATAATTTTTTATGTAAAAGTCTTCTTAACAGTTTTATTATTTTGAACTTGGGCCTAAATTTATGAAAGGCAGTAAGTGTCAGAAAAAGTTATGAGAAGGCACTGCTCATTATATTAATATGCATGCATAAGTTATAGATGCATAATGTTGAGAAATGATTACATGTTAGATTTAGAAGGACAATAAATAAGTTATACATAGGAGCAAGTAAGAGTAATTATTAGAAATTCTACCCTTTTAATACAAAAAAAACTAGCCGGGCCTGGTGGTGGCGGGCGCCTGTAGTCCCAGCTACTCAGGAGGCTGAGGCAAGACAATGGCGTGAACCCGGAAGGCGGAGCTTGCAGTGAGCCGAGATAGCGCCACTGCACTACAGCCTGGGCGTCAGAACGAGACTCTGTCTCAAAAAAAAAAAAAAAAAGAAGAAAGAAAGAAAAAAATTCTACTCTTTTAAAAGGTAAATAACTTTATCAAAGAATAGTATAATGAAAAATACAAAAATGTAACCAGCTCTCACAAAGTACTTTTTTTGTGTCTGGACAAAAGTAAATGTAGAAAATAGATTTTACTGCTTCTTCTGAAGAATCAACTGGATATTCAAAGAAAACTTTTCAAAGAATGTAATAGTTTTCTGATCCTAATTATTTACTATCATTTATTTAAAATTTTTAATATATTTTAAAATATATGAATAAATTCAGGTGACTACATATTAACCTTATCAGCATCCTATATAAAATAATTCCTTATGACTTCATCTTATGGGAGTGTTACTATAGTAAATAAGGACTCTATAGACAGAATATATAAGTTAAAACTATAATACTAGGTTGATTACTCTTAAATCTTTTTTTTTTTTTTTCTTTTAAGGCAGCAGCTCAGTCTGTCACCCAGGCTGCAGTGCAGTGGCATGATCACAGTTCACCGCAGCCTCCATCTTCTGGGTGCAAGCCATCCTCCTGCCTCAGTCTCTCAAGTCCCTGGGACTACAGGCGTGCACCACTACATTTGGCTAATTATTTGATTTTTTATAGAGACGAAGCCTAACCATGTTGCCAGGCCAGTCTCAAACTCCTGAACTCAAAGGGATCCTCCTTCCTTGGCCTCTCAAAGTGCTAGGATTACAGGCATGTGCACCATACCTGGCCTTAAATTGTCTTCTTACAAATTTTAATCTTCATAGAAATTGGTAACCAAAATCGTTAAGCAATGAAAAGCAGCTCATTTCTTATCCGTGTTAAAGATAGTCTAAAGTCCTAAAATCATTTGAAACTCTTAATTACACTACACACAACACAATGACAGTAAAAACTTATCTGAGAGATGACATGAATTTTTAAATAGTTTATGTAGAATAAATCTACATTCGGCTTTGTCTGAGGTTAACAAGGGATAAATCTTTTAAAAAGTCATTTTGTTAAAAATATGTTTATGTTTTCATGATCTTACATAAAATTAAATGTTAAACTTCTGTAATATTTTATACTGTGAAAAGACCAAAGAGGATATATAGCTTTTTTTAAAGCCAAGTTATGAAAGCACAGTAAGTTTAAGAAGTTATCTTCTTTATGGTACTACATGAGTATCAGATTATTACACAGTTTCTGGATAAACATTTTAACATTTTTAGAAATTTCCATTACACTTTTATGACAGACTATGGGTCATTTGCACTTTTTTTTTTTAATCTAATAAGCAAACAATATTATCTTAACTTGGCTTTTTCCCAGCTGGCAGGCAGTACACTTAAAGCATTGGAAGTTAAGATTCCTCCTTCTTACAATTCTCCAGAACTTTCATCTCAGATTTAAGTAAATCCTTAATAGTATCTATAATCCTATTAGAAAATTAGCTCCCTCACACTTGGGATATTTCATTTGATTTATTAATTCCTCCTTGAAGTAGACAACTTATGCCAACATGTTTCCCTTGAAAATATTCCACATCCATATGATGAAAGAATCTTATCAAACTCCCAGAAAAGCCTGGGGATTTTGAGGTTGCCTTTATGATATAAGCCATTTCCTTTGGGGCTGATATTAATTACAAATCTTAGTGCAGGTACAGAATTGTAACCCAGAGAATCCTGGAGTAAAGAGTTTGTGGTTAGATAATGTGTTATGCAAAAGGCTTAACTCGAACTTCAGTGCTTTGCTATTGACACACAAAGATTTACGTCAAATCTTGACTTGATTCTTTGGTGTATGAAACTTCCTCACTACTTACAAAAGAAAAAAGAAAAAGTCAGGGTCTCAGATATAAAGAACAAGACATTACGAAGATGTCAGACAAGTTAGACACAGATAGATGCCCCCCGTCTTGCACCTATAGTTTAATATTTAAGACACATTTCAGCTCATTCCCACAGTTGTCATAGAAGCCAGCTAGTGCTAGAAAGCAGAGCTCTGATCTTTAAGTAGTATAAAACTAATCTGAATTTACTAAGACATTTGCTTATATTTTTCCTTTTTGTTGGTAGAACCTTGTGTGATGCAGATATCCCTAGAATAGAAGCAAAGAAAGATCAAATAATATCAAAAAGTATACCCAAATAGATCATCCGTTAATACTTAGAGTCATTATTATAAAAGATCATTGTAGTACAGCATTGTACCTATGTTAAAAATATCATATTGCATACTTAAAATTTTGTTAGATCTCATGTGTTCTTATCAAAATAAAATAATTCATAAAAAAAATCTAAAACCCTGAATACACAAACTTGAGATAATCTACGGATTTATAATACAGAAGTTGATAAAGAAAGAATAAAGTCAACAAAAAGCTAATAGTCCATTGTTTTCAAAAAGTTATTTTTATGAATAAAGCATCATAAAAATACATTTATTAGGTTGGTGCAAAAGTAATTGCTGTTTTTGCCATTGAAGGTAATGGCAAAACTGCAATTACTTTTGCATCAACCTAATGTGTTTTAGTATTAAAATCTACTTTTACAAAATTATTGATTTTCTCAATTAATACATATTTAAGCTAGATGATGACAAAACATAAATTTATGTTTTAATTATAAAAACACATTTTTATCTTAATTGACAAGAATAATTAGTGTAGGATCAAATATAACAGATGGTGACACATAACTTTCAGGTTCAAAATGTTACACAATAAGCTATACTAGAAATTTTTATATAACCTATAGGGCTCAAAAATTTTCTTTCATGTGACTTTTTCAAGACATAACTCTTATTCTTGAGTATTCAAAAAATTATGATTTACATATACAAAGATTAGGTATGGTTAAACCAATAATATTTTTATCTAAAAATATGTTAATATTTATTTAATAACCACATACATTTATTATTTTGTCTTATTAACTTATTTACCAAGTAGGATACAGTATTTCTGAGATGAGTTATTTTATTAGTGATGAAATAAAACATTAAAAATTTAAAAGGCCAATGTAATTGGCCATTTTGTTTTTGTGTTTTAGTAATAATGGTTTTCTTGTTTAAAATTAAGCAGCAACAGGCCGGGCGCGGTGGCTCAAGCCTGTAATCCCAGCACTTTGGGAGGCCGAGACGGGCGGATCACGAGGTCAGGAGATCGAGACCATCCTGGCTAACACCGTGAAACCCCGTCTCTACTAAAAATACAAAAAACTAGCCGGGCGAGGCGGCGGGCGCCTGTAGTCCCAGCTACTCGGGAGGCTGAGGCAGGAGAATGGCGTAAACCCGGGAGGCGGAGCTTGCAGTGAGCTGAGATCCGGCCACTGCACTCCAGCCCGGGCTACGGAGCAAGACTCCATCTCAAAAAAAAAAAAAAAAAAAAAATTAAGCAGCAACATAGAGATTATTCAGCTTCAATTCTGTAAATTAAGTCATAGGTTAAAAGAAAATGTATATTTTAACAACCGCTGTATTGTACACATACACAGACAAGACCATCTGAAATTTCTCTTTACAGCCAAACTAAAATACCATCGGTTGGTTAACATGCAATCTGGAACAATTGTCTCAACTTTGCTGTTGACACTGGGCTGGAATCCTGGTCAAACTCCAGCCATTGTGACCTGTTCTAAACAGATGCCTCAATTACTAGATTCCTTAGTCCTGCAAAAATACCTACTAAAAGAAAGACATCCACCAACCTCTCAGCACTTTCCACTTGTTTTTTAAATATATATTAAATACATATTTTATATATAACATATATAAATCATATATTAATTTTTATATATTATATATAATATATTACATTAAATTTAAAATAAAATATATATTTAAACTATATATTATAAGTGCATATTTAAATATATAAGTACATATAAAATATATATTATAAATAAAATTATAAAGTATATATTAAAATATTGTATATTTTTTGAAAAATAGATAAGTCAGCTGTGAGTCAGAAATAATTCAGAAACACACTTAGTAAAAACAAGATCTTTCATTGCACAGACTTCCCCAGAAAGCCAAAAAAAAAGAAAAATGCTGAGAATAAGGGAAGAGTGAAATAAATTTCTCAGGCAATGCAACTCATTGAACTTCAGTGAGTTAATCCTTATGGATATATTGCTGGAAACTTCATTTCAAATAAGAATAATAGAATTGAGAAATGTTTTGAGCACTGAATGAAAAATCATTATTGTTAGGGTTGTTTGTTAATTACAATAATTATAATGCAAAAGAGTCTAGAGTTCATAGAAATTAAATTTCTCTAAGAAGGAAGTCTGTGTTTATCATTCAATTGTCATAGACATTCAACAGTTCTGATTGGATAAAGTTGGAGTCAATTTTGAATTTAAAAAAAATCCAAAACTTCTATATTTTATAATCAGCTTCTTGTCTTATCCAGAATGTAAAACTTTTAGGAGGACTCTGTTATTCATAGTATATGTGTTGAATAGCAGGGCCTTTAGAAGTATAAATCTCTTCTGTGCCACAATAATACTATGCTTCATTCAGACAATAGGGGAGGCCAAACTAAGCATTAATGTCTTTTTTAGATTGCAGTCATTAAATCATCAAGAGAACCACAAATTTTTAATAGTCACTGATTTAATGGGAAAAAAAGTCAGGATTTTCAGTCAGACAGATTTCTATAATTCTAGGTTTATGGTTTTGCAAAAATGTGAATCTCCAGCATCCTTTTAATACTCTAACTTCAGGATGCAGGCATTTCTTCTCTACAGACTGGCTGAATTGATTGTTTGGCAGTTTTAATCATTTCTACCATGAATGTTACGTTTGCATTCCAACAGAGTTTCTATCTGTTTTTCTGCATTGAGTCACATAACTAAATCCTTCCAGTTAGTATTAACATTGAATTTTGCTACCTTTCAGAAGGTGGGTAAGGGAGGAAGTAGACAAATTATTATCTCGATAGATATTCCAACTTCGGTTAGCTCTGCTATAATGCTGATTTTGAAACATGAATGTTTTTTCCAATAAGATTTATGTATTAGGAAACAGTTTGAGTATAACCCAAATTTTACACCTACTTATCACCTGCTTATCACACAAATCACACACATCTAGGACATGTATTCACTTCAATTCACTAGGACTGTTATGAGGCACACCCATAGATTTGGTGTTATAAACTTCCAGCTGATTTCAGTTCACCCCCACCAATTCACATAATTCACAAGTTTACGGAAGAAAAAATATGCATTGCTCTTTTAGATTTGTAAATTGTTTCAGTCTGATTTTCAGGTGATTTTATTTTAGTTGATCTTATTCTTAATTGAGGGAAATCACTTTTCCAAACTATGTAGAAATACAGAGTATGCATGTGGTTGGTGGTTGCTATTTAAGTTATGATTAAACTTTTCAATCAATAATTGCTATTAAGCAACTTATTTTCATTAATTTCCCAGAGGTTGACTTATTTTTCACTGTTCAGATCCCCCGAGTTTTGGTAACTGTGCTCAAACAAGCACCTCTGTTTTAAACTCTAGATTAGGTCAAATGACTAAGCAATGCTGGCTACAAGTAACATTATGATGATTTTATAAATAGAATTGAATTACCATTATCCAAGTTTTCAAAAACATCTTTTGAAAAACCCAAGTTTTGGATGACAGCCAAGCACCTATGTTTTTGATATATATATATACACACACACACACACACATACATACATACATACATACGTGTGTGTGTGTGTGTGTGTGTGTGTGTAGTCCATTTAGCTTGATCTCTAGCTCTCTGGTGATAATTTTGGGGTTTAAATAGAGCAGAGGAACAAAAACATTACAATTTCTGTGTTTTGCAAAAGTCTGTTTCAGTTCATGAAATGGGACAGTTTACAACACACCCTTACCATGCCTTTTACCATGTAAAAGGCATCAATTTGATCTCATTTGATCCTCACATCTACTGTTATGTCAGGCATTATCATCTCAATTTTATTAATGAAGAAACTGATATTTTGAGAATATGATGTAGTGATTTATGGGATACTTCATTATTTTCTACTGATTTTCACTTCATTAGAAAACACCAAGCTTTGCCACAACTACATTGCTACTGAAGAAAACCAGAAAAAAATATTTCATATATATATATGTGTATATATTTATTACATATATATAATATATGTGTGGGTGTGTGTCACAAACATTTTACTTAGCCTCTGATATTATAACTAAACTACACTGGGATACTACCAAAACAGTTGTAAATTTTCAGTTTCTGACTTAATGAACATTTTCATTAATCATGAGTAAAAGGAAATTACCTTTTCTGATTTTTATAAGCACACCTGTTATTCTTATGCACATATGTACTTATACAAACATATACACCTCCTCTATACAGATTGTACTACGTGAGTTAAGAAAGAAGAGAAGGGGGAAAGTACGTCTAACAAATGATTAAATATTTATGACAAAATCAGTACACTTAAACAATTTAGTAATTATATTAGCCGCATGGCATAAGGTTTTTGGCACCAAACATGTTTCATCTGTCTTTAGGATTTTAGTAATAATGTAAAAGTACTGAACACATGTTATTTTATGGCAGTACTCATTTTAAGACATTGCACAAAATGGTATGAAGTTCTTAAACTCTCAAAAATACATTAAAATCTCAGAATATGTTAGTGACTTCTTATGCATTCACAAAAACAGTCCTCTCCAATCTTAAAATATGGCACATCAATGTAAACATTAGAAAAAGATGCTCAGTGGCAGATAATTTTGCTATTTACCCTTCTGTATTCAGAAATACACTTTTTAGCTTAAGATAGTTTAATTATCACTTTACTGTTTCTTAACTTTATTCCAGCCACAGTTAAGTGATTGGAAAAGATATTATCTGAATTATAAAAGTGATTGATCAAATTTAGAATTTTTAAGGAGACTATAACAGAGCTCACTTTTTTTTTCTTTTTTTTATAAGGTTGCTTTTCTAAAATTAATTTACTGGTTTGTAAGTATTTCTGTTTAATGTCTATATAAATGATGCTATATTGAAATGATGTCCCAAAGATATTTTATAATATTTATACAAAGAATATAGACCACAGTTTTGATACCCAGGGATTTCCTATAAACAGAAAGATACAGTTAACTCTGAGTATTTCTGAATCATTTGATTATTTTTGAAATTTTGATATTATAAATCTTATGGCTTCTCTTCATGTCCAGGATTATATAACAGAAACCAAAGCAAAATATATTAAGTAAATAATTTTAAAAGTCTTTTGTTTTGTTTTAATATGAAGACCAACAGTTATCTCTGAAACTATGTTTTCATTTTCAAGGTGCTGCTGTACAGTGAATTCTAACAGTGATTTAATTATAAATGCAAATTTTAAAGCTGGTCTCATACTTGAAACCTGCTAATAGGGTGAATTTTCCAACTGGCCTTCCTTCTTCCTTTTATATTACCTTTTCTGTTTTTGAATATTTTCTATAAACCAGTCCATTAATGTAATCAAAATTACATTATGTAAAATAATCTTAGGAAGGACAATTATGGGAATGAAAATGAAAAGAACTAGGAAAAAAGTGGCTTTCCAGAGTGAAACTGTATAGAGAATAATTTAGGTGTTCTATTTAACAGAATCAAAGTGTTTTTCCTCTTACTGAAAGCACTTTTTTTTTGGACTCCCATAAATGCTTTTAAGACTTTCTTTGGAAAACCCGTTATTTTCAAAGTACCCTTAAGAGCACATAATCCCTACATAATTTGAAAAAATTGCACTTTTCTGAAATAATGGCAATTTTCTAGATAACTAGTTTATACAATAAGGAAATGCCTCAGACTTGCTTTGAAAGGGGGAGTGCATTACAGATGGACACCTTGTGCCATACTTTGGATTAACTATATTACCTGCAAATACAGAAATACATTAATGTGCATTAGATGGTAATCTATACTTTTTTCAGGAAATAACGTGTATCTCAAAAACACCTAAGTATTTTTGGGGAGAAGAGGGTAGTGTTATAAACTAATAGTTCTTGAAGCTTTGTAAGGAGAAAACACAGAGCTATTTGATAATTATGTAGATACACTGGTATTTTTAAAGGTTACTTTACACTGTATATGTGGTGTCCTATAAAAGACAAAGAGAGAACGCAGGTTGAACCTGACCTACCTTGACAAATTACACATACCACATTTGCAATGTGATTTTGAGATAATTTATATGCTACACATGCAGGGAAGAAAAAAATGTATAAAAGAGAAAAAATAAATGAACCCTCCTACACACGAGATTGTAATCTTCCTTAACAGGTAGGGATTGTATTCTTTTTCATCCTTCCAACAATCAAAATTCTGGTCTTATACCCACTGCTGTAAGATGACCTGATTTAAATTGTTTACAATTAACCATAATTAATCCATGGCAAGTCTAAACTGCTTTTATTTTCAGTCATCCTTATAATATCTACACTAGGAGAATATCAGAATTTCCGACAGTGGAAATTTTTACAAGGGGATCTAATTTTCGGTTTCATTATTATCAACTTTTTACTTATAGAGATAATTAAACATTTTAAAACGAAATTCCCTGGGAAGCAAAAAGTCCCTTGTGAGAGAATAGCCAAATAACCAATCTCTTACAAAAAGGCAGTCAATGCTGCTTGTCAAACCTTGGAAATAAATCATTGTCATTCATAGTCATACTCAGTTAAATCCGATAGGGGAACTGAGGATAAACTCTTTCTCTTGGGTTATATATTGCAAAATGTTTTATGTTGGGAAAATATTCATTATACTTCAAAATGGATCTTGAAATACCAGCTCAATTATAGTATATTCATGAAAGCAATGAAACCTACCTTTGTAGGTGAAAGCTCAAGAAAAAACAATTTCTAAGTAAGATTGATGAAAATAACATATCTAATAAGTTATTAGAAGTATTCAAAAGGAGACAATATTAAAATGATGCATTATTCTTGACTCTATACAAATATTTTAAATTTTGAAAATTTTGTATACACTATAGACACACCTAGCACAGTCCAAAGAGATTTGTGCTCTATGTAATTTGCCTTAAATAAATAAAAAATTTGTACTAGGTAAATAATACTTTAATAATATCACCATCTAAATAGTAAGCTTATTTTAGATAAAGCAAATATAGGTAGTAAAATATAATGTAATCAAAATAATATTTTGTTTTATGTATATGCAATGCAACAAAAGCTACAACTGATGACAGGCATTAAGCATTGCAGGGTTTACTATTAGAATAGAATTATCAAACCATTGATGTTTGATAATGAAGGAAACATGAAGATTTTACTGATTTGCCCTAATTTTTTTACTGATAACAATAGGATGTACTTAAGCTGGCAGGAGCTTCTATTATTTCTCTCAGTAGAGGCTGGAGTGTGAGTACTTATTAAATCTTTGGCACTAAGTACAGTAAAAGCATTTTCTCCTTGAATTTTGCTCATTATTCTATTAGGTTGATACAGTGGGAATAATGGAATTACTTATTCTGCAAGGATTCATAAGCAAGTAAGGTGGAAATTTTATAAAGTCAAAATTTCTCTGGAAAGTGCCTTAGGTGCCATGTGGGAGATGAATGAAATATTTTTGCAAGAATCCTTACAGCTAGTTTTTGCTATTGGTCAGATTATCATTTTTTTTTTGAATTCCAGATAAGCTAGTTTACTGGCTTTGTATGAAAAATCCACATATTAAAGCACCAGTATTACAATCAAAGATGTGGTTACCCTGAAATGATTATTTTGCAGAAATTTCACATTGAGTGGAATGGGAGGCAAGTTATGATGTTTAATGTTTTTCCTGTCAGTTTATTAGTTTTCAGAGATCATACATTTTACTTTGTGTGAGTTAAAAAATACTTGGCTCAACATTATTGTATTAAACTGTGGATTTCTTTTTTTTTTTTTTTTTTTTTTTTTTTTGAGACGGAGTCTCGTTCTGTTGCCCAGGCTGGAGTGCAGTGGCCGGATCTCAGCTCACTGCAAGCTCCGCCTCCCGGGTTCACACCATTCTCCTGCCTCAGCCTCTCGAGTGCCTGGGACTACAGGCTCCCGCCACCACGCCTGGCTTTTTTTGTATTTTTTTAGTAGAGACGGTGTTTCACCGTGTTTGCCTGGATGGTCTCGATCTCCTGACCTCGTGATCTGCCCGCCTCGGCCTCCCAAAGTGCTGGGATTACAGGCGTGAGCCACTGCGCCCGGCTCTTCTTTTTTATCTATAAAATTTTTACTTTCATTCGTGGGATACGTGTGCTGAATGTGCAGGTTTGTTACATAGGTATTCAAGTGCTATGGTGGTTGGCTGCACCTATCAACGCATCATCTAGGTTTCAAGCCCCACACGTATTAGGTATTTGTCCTAATGCTCTCCCTCCCCTTTCTCCCCACTCCCAACAGGCCCCCATGTATGATGTTCCCCTCCCTGTGTCCATGTACTCTCACTGTTTGACTCCCACTTATAAGTGAGAACATGCGTGTTTGGTTTTCTGTTCCTGTGTTAGTTTGCGGAGGGTGATGGCTTCCAGCTTCATCCATGTCCCTGCAAAGGACATGAACTCATTCTTTCTTATGACTGCATAGTATTCCATGGTATATATGTGCCACATTTTCTTAATCCAGTTTATTGTTGATGGGCATTTGGGTTGGTTCCAAGTCCACTATTGTAAATAGTGCTGCAATAAACATACGCGTGCATGTGTCTTTATAGTAGAATGATTTATAATCCTTTGGGTATATACCCAGTAATGGGATTGCTGGGTCAAATGCTGTTTCTGGTTCTTTATCCTTGAGGAATCGCCACATTGTCTTCCACAATGGTTGAACTAATTTACATTCCCACCAACAGTGTAAAAGTGTTCTTATATCTCCACAGCCTCGCTAGCATCTGTTGTTTCCTGACTTTTTAATAATCGCCATTCTAACTGGTGTGACTTCTTACCATGTGCATCATTCCAGACTCTTTCCCTTTCTTATCTCTAAATTCCTACTCCAACAACAGTGAAAAACCTGGCTCCTACCATACATTATCCATTTACTGTCAAAACCAGTATACACATATAGGGCTATCAGAATTATCAGCCCATGTCTTTATGAGACATACCTTTATCAACAGAAGCACAGAATTTATGGAAAGTTTATTTTGCATTTAGTCTTGCAGCCAGAGGATTTTTAAATTGACAACTTTGGTCATGTAGGTTACAAACAGTAGTTCTGAATGAAACCCTTCGATCTGATGAGTGAGATTTTTTTTATTAGTTATGCTCATATTTGGTGTATCAGTTCATCTTTATCTGAAATGCTTTTCTCTGTCAATAAGACAATATCTTAATAAATATTAGCTTCTAATCCAGAGGAAAAAAACTATTCTGTTGCAAGTAAGTAGCATAATCTTTCTGGCATATAGCTGTGTAAATTGTTCTCTAGACAGTCACAATGACTTGTTGATATTAACCTTTTATATTAAGTATATTTTCTAGTCTTGTAACTAAGAAGTTATTAAGACTACCAGCAAATGAGGATAGAAAAGTCACATTTAAACAGATAAATTCCTGCAAATGTTTTCAGAAAGTTGAGAAGCGACATGATGTTCGCTGTTTAGTACAAGCCAAGTATTAAAAAAAGTTTTAATTGCAATTTTCCTAATAGTACCTATAATAATCTCATGTTCCTATTAATGTGATTTCCTATGCACATCAAGTTATAGCAAAAGTGGCTCACACCTGTAATCCCAGCACTTTCCATGAGGTCAGGGGTTCGAGACCATCCTGGCCAACATGATGAAACCCTGTCTCTACTAAAAATGCAAAAATTATCCAAGCGCAGTGGTGCACGCTTGTAATCCCAGTGACTTGGGAGGCTGAGGCAGGAGAATTGCTTGAACCCAGGAGGTGGAGGTTGCGGTGAGCCGAGATTGTACCACTGCCCTCCAGTCTGGGAGACAGAGTAAGACTCTGTGTCGGAGAGAAAAAATGAAAGTTATAACAAAAGCAGCACACATTTGTTAGGTGGAAAGATTTGAGTCCTTATCTGACTTGGTTCTTACAAGTTGATTGACCAACACATTTTTTTCTTATATTTAGCGTGGTTGACCAACATATTTTTTTTTCTTCTTATCTTTAGCTTCTACATGTGCCAAATGTGAAAAATAATTTCAAACTCTTAAGATGATTATTGTTTAGGATTAAGAAGATAATGTATAGAGAGCTTACTGTAGTATCTTTAGTAAACAGTAGATACTCCGAAACTATTACGGTAGTCCTCACTCATATGTGGTTTTGTATTCCCCAGTTTCAGTTACATATGGTCAACTATGGTCTGAAAATAATTAACTGAAAAATTTCAGAGATAAATGATTCATAATTTCTCAATTGCATGCCATTCTGAGTAGTACGGTGAAATATTGTGTACTTCCACTTCCTCTCATTTGGCACATAAATCATCCTTTTGTCAACTGTCTCCACACTGTATATGCTACCTGCCGGTTCATCTTGTAGTAGCCCCATTGGTTATCGGAATAACTGTCCAGGATTGCAGTGCTCATGTTCAAGATCAATGTAGCCTAATGCTAGGTCACAATGCTTACATAAGCCGCCTCACTTTATTTCATCACCTAGGCATTTTATCATCTCATATCATCACAAGAAGGGTAAGCAGAGTCATATCATATTTTGAGAAAGAGACCATATTCAAATAACTTTTATTACAGAGTATTGTTATGATGATTATTAGTTTTGTTTATTTCTTACTGTGCCTAGTCTAATTTATAATAGGTATATATTTACAGAAAATATAAACTGGTATATAGAGGTGTGTTAGGCCTTTCTTGCATTGCTATAGAAAAAAACCTGAGACTGAGTAACTTATAAGAAAGGTTTAATTGTCTGATGATTCTACAGGCTGTAGAATCTGTAGAATGATGATGGCATCTGCTTCTGTAGAGGCCTAAGGAAGCTTGCAATCATTTCAGCGGGCAGATGGGGAGCAGGAATTTCACATGGCCAGAGCAGGAGCAAGACAGCAAGACAGTTGGTGTGGGAGGTGCCACACATTTCTGAAAAGGCGGACCTCCCAAGAACTTACTATCTCAAGGACAGCAGCAAGGTAGGAGAGATCTGCCCCCCTTGACACAAACACTTTCCACCAGGCCCCACCTCCAGCACTGGGGATTACAATTCAATATATTTGGTGGGGCATATATTCAAGTCATATCATTTGGTTTCTATCCATGTTTTCAGACATCTGCTAGGGGTCTTGGAACATGTTATCTGCATCTTATTTCTAATTTCCTCTAGGAACAAAACTGTGTTGAAATAGACTAGAACCTACACTATTGGGAAGTAATGCTACAATATGAATTTCCATGATTGCCATCATCTCTTTAGGCATGACTTTGAGCAAATTCTATAAACTCTTATACTGCAACTCTGTTATTGATTCCATGGTATTTTGTTCTCTTTTATTCCCTTTTTATTTATTCCTGTAATGAACAGTCCAATCTGTTACTTAGGATAGGAGAGATTTGGAGACCTAAAATGGTAAAAAAAAAACAAAAAACAAAAAACAAAAAAACAATTATAATAATAAGCCTGTGTGATCTTAATTTAAATCTTTTACCTCTCACGGTAGTGAATACTCTCCCAAAGCACACAGGTATGTTCTTCAAAGCATTAAATGCAGGCTTACTTAGACCAGAACCATGTCTTCTTTTGTGCATCACTGTTTCTCCTATTCCTATTATAAGGGCTTATATTTGCTATTCACTCAATAAATATTTATGGGATGAATGAATAGATGAATTCAAATCTTATTTCCAACAAACAGAGGATATTTCCTCAGTTCTACCAATGATATTTAACTTTGTGCATATTCTATGTAATGCTCATTACATTCCTTATTTATCTTGAACTTTCAATACCATAATTTTACTAATAATTTCATAAGTAAGGTAAAAAGCCTGTGTTATATCTAAGCAATAGATAACTACAATCGATTGAATCAGGGATTGGCAGACTGTGATCCACAGACCTTGCTGCCTGTTTTTGTAAATTTTTATTGGAACACAGTCATACCAGTTTGTTTACTTATTGTCTGTAGCTGCTTCCTTGCTCCCATGATAGCACTGAGTAGTTGTCAAAGAAACAATATGGCCCACAGAATCTAAAGTATTTACTATATGGCCCTTTTCAGAAAAATGATGATCCTTAGATTAGAGGAATAAGATTAAGATTTTATCAGCAGTGTTTAGTCATCTCTGCATTATTTACAGCACAGAACTTCCTGGGGGGAAATACCATGTGTATCATATTCCACTTAGCATACAAAATATTAATTTAAAGCTATGCAACAGATTTTGTTAAAAGCATTTGAGAATTTATACATCTAAATGAGTGCAGTTTTTGGTGGTACATCAAATTATATATTCTCAATGGTGAAAACACATTTGTCTTTTAATGATAAATTTAAATTTTGGAAGCATCACAATTTTCTCAGAGCCAATGTAACAAAATATTGTGTTTGACAGTAGGCAGTATAGTTTTGGTGTAAAAATATAGAGAAATGGTACTTGTTTCCTTATGCGGCATATAATTTGACTCTAAAGGTGATATCACAAATGTAGTTAAAAATATTTTGAACAAAAAGCATTAGGGAGATTAGTGTGTTGTTTTTCAACGTTAAAAATCTCAACATTGCTGCACCCAAGAATTTAGAGTCAAATCTGGTGTAAACATGGGATATAAACATAAAGTTCATGGTGTCATCTGTGATATCATATCATATCATATAATTTTGCATGTCAACATTCATCCTGAATATATCTTTTTCCTAATAAACATTTGGATCAAAAAGGAAAAAATAATCATTGAATGGTAAAATAAATTTGCTGAAATAAATTAATTAATATGCAGTCTTGTCCACCATGAATTATAGAGCATATAACATTTTTAATGTTCAACAAAACTGACAATTGATTCTTATTCTGCTCAGGCACAATGACATTACACGTTTTAACCACATTGGTTGTGAAAACATGTGTCGGCTTGAACATAATTTCTTAGGAATGTGAGGGTATTAAATATTGCCTTGCAGATGCTCACAAAATATGTACCCATTTTTGCCATATGGGAGAGACAAATGAAAGTCTTCAAGGATCAACAAGAGAAAAACAAACCACCCCATATGCAGATTAAACTAAGTGCTAACTTGGGATAATATCCTCTTTTGAAGTGTCAAGAATGTTAAGGAAGTTTTAAAAAGTAATCTATGAATATACAGTGGCAAGAGCAACAGAAAACAAATTCTCTTATTTTGAAATAAATGGATAGACATTCTGTTCTTATGTTTAAAAAATATTAAGGCATGTTGCAAGGGATACCATGCTGATTGTCTGTGTCTCTCTTTTAAATAGAATGTAGAAATAAAAACCCAAGATAATATGCCAATATATATGTTTTTTCAGTATAAGAAACCACTAAGCACCCAAAGGAAAATTAAATACCCAGTCTCCTGCAAATGACTGTAGGATACGTAAGAGTAGCTAATGGTGATATGAATGCTATATAATACAATTCAAAATTAGTATCGCTCCTCTTTCCATCACCCAAATTGGCTTCCTTTCCGTATTTAAAATTCACAATAAGTGGCATCAACATGAATGGAGTTGGCCTGTTGAGTCACTTAGACTCCTTTCTTACCCCTAATAACCAATCAGTCACCAAATCCTACAAATCATATCTGATGATTGTATCTTTCTTGCCTTGCTCCTTACCTTTTTTCCCACTGCTTTTAAGTCAAGATTATCAACACAGCTTATACAATTTACTTGCCATGACTACAGGTCCTTGCATATTTTTTACCCTTTCACTGGACCACAGATGTACATAATTAAATTAATACTATTCCTCTTTTCGTGACTCATTTTATCATTTTTCCATATGAGCAGTACTGCTATAAAAATACCTGTATTTGTCTACCATTGCATACACACAAGAATTTTGGGGGAGAGGGTATGTACCCCAAATTAAAATTGCCTGGATATAGTGTGAGTCTGTTAAATTTTATAAAATGTGTTTGAGAGTGTACACATCTAAATAAGTGCAGTCTTCTCTGGTGCATCCATTTATACACTCTCAATGGTGAAAACACATTTGCTCTTTAATGGTGAATTTAAATTTTGGAAGCATCCAAAATTTCTTTCAGAACAAATATGACTGAATATTGTCACAAAATAATGCTATTTTTTAAAGATGGTTGTACTAATTTACATTCCGACCAGAAATACATAAGATACCTTTGATCCCCATCTGCTACAACACTTGATATTGTCAAACTTTTTCATCTTTTCCAAGTAAATGAAATAAAAATATTTTTATCATAATCTGTATGCCTCTGCTAACTATTGAGATAGAATATCTCCTCCTATTCTCTCTAGCTATGCCCCATCCCACCTCTGATATAACCACAAAATGCACATGTACAGATGCACATTTACTCTCAGTCACAATCACACACTTACATTTTTCACTTATATATAAACATTTTGTGTCTTCCATTTCTTGGATGTTTTCTTTTTCCGATTCCATCTGTGTCTGATTTAACTGCACAACTATGTGCATGCCACAGAATTTTTCTATTTCTTTTATTATAGCATTTGTATTAGTCAGGGTTCTCTAGAGGAATGGGACAAATAGGATGGATGTACATATTAAAGACAGTTTACTAAGGAGTACTGACTCACGTGATCACAAGGTGAAGTCCCACAATAGGTCGTCCGCAAGCCGAGGAGCAAGGGAGCCAGTCTGAGTCCCCAAACCTCAAAACTAGGGAAGCTGACAGTGCAGCCTTCAGTGTGTAGCTGAAGGCCCAAAAGACCCTAGCAAACCACTGGTGTAGGTCCAAGAGCTCAAAAGCTGAAAAACTTGGAGTCTGTTGTTCAACGGCAGGAAGCATCCAGCACAGGAGAAAGATGGAGGCCGAAAGACTTAGCCAGACTAGTCCTTCCACATTCCTCTGCCTGCTTTTGTCCTAGCCACACTGGCAGCTGGTTAAATGGTGTCCACCCAGATTGAAGGTTCATCTGCCTCTCCCAGTCCACTGACTCAAATGTTAATCTCCTTTGGCAATACCCTCATAGACACACCCAGCAATAAGACTTTGTATCTTTCAATCCAGTCAAGTTGACACTCAATATTAACCAGGATAGCACTTATGATAGAAATGCTATCTAATGGACATTCACTTGTTTGAATTCCCCAACCTGGACCCATGAAATAAGAGACTATGTATCTCACATACCAGTGTGTCCCCAATGTATAAAGATTCACTGCTACAGTTATACTCTCTTGATCCAGCTCCTTGAATTATTCATTTAACAATTTCACAAATACTTTTGAGCCCTTGAGAGACAGAAGTTATAAAGAAAATCAAAAGGATATTTTGCTAGAATAACAGCAGTAGTTGCTCCTTTAGAAAGAGCAATAAAGGATATCCTCTCTGACGAAGTGACATTTGAGCTTAGATATTAGTAATGAGAAATAGGGCTGATATTTATTTCTTTAAATGTTAATTGAAGAAATCTCTGATTTTAGTTTGGTTAGTGCTCCTGATGAAATTGCCAATTCCATGCTAAGGATGCTACCTCCAGACATTTTCAAATGCTACTACATCCTACATATTGCCACAGTGGTGCTAGATTCTGTGCACAGGAGAGGAAAAAGGTCTACCCTACTGGATTAAGGACCTACCCCATTCTGGTGATATCTCATTTTAACTAAGTTACATCGACTGGCCCTCTTCCTTTGTCCCCTACGTATATACCCTTGAACTCATCAAGATATTCACCAAAGATGTCAGTTACTCTCCTCTGTTCATTTTCTCCTGCAGCCAACTTACAAAACGTCAACAACAACAACAACAACAAAATCTCTCTATTCAGGAAAATTTCTGTGTAATGCACATTCTTTGTTCACAAACCTAAGACACGAATGATACCCGTCCTTCCCTAAAAATAACCTTCAAGAAAAAGCTCTGCCACAATGAAGAGACTGCATAGAATTTGAACTTAGAAAGACCTGGATTCAAAGCCTTACTTCACTTACTGCTGTGGTATTCAAAAAGATAAAGCAATTTAATAGATTTAGTTACCCATTAACCTTCAATGGAATATAATTATTAGGTTTCAGACTGGCAAGTTTATGCCTTAAAAAGTAATCCCAGGTCAGCTGTATCAGAATTCTGTGTTATAGGATAAAGTTTAGAAATCTTAAGCAAGCAAATGTGTTCTTGGTCATATACACTAAAGCTTGAGAACTTCTGGTCTCTGACAACAAGAACAAGCTGATTTAAGACAAACATCAATGTCTTCGTCTCCTAGGGCTACTGTAACAAAGTACTACAAATTGAGTAGCTTAAAAGGACAGAAATTTATTATCTTATAGTTCTGTATGCTAGAAGTCAAAATTAAGATTTCACAGGGTTGGTTCTCTCTGAGAGTTCTGAGAGAGAATCTGTTTCATGCCTCACTTTTGGCTTCTGGTGACAGCCACAAACCTTGGGATCTCTTGGTTTGTGAACATGTCACTTCAGTCTCTGTCTCCATCTTCACACAGGATTCTCCCTATGTGTCTTTCTCTTTTCTTCTTCTAAGAACACCAGCCACATTGCATTAAGGGACTACCTTATTTCCTCATGACCTCATCTGAACTAATTACACCTACCAACAACCTGTTTACAAACAAGGTTACATTCTGAGGTACTGGAGGTTAGAACATTGCATTATTCAGGGCTTTCCAGAGAAACAGAACCAACAGTAGAGAGAGAGAGAGAGAGAGAGAGAGAGAGAGAGAGAGAGAGAGAGAGAGAGGTAGATAGACAGACATTTATTATGAGAACTGGGCACAGGTGATTATGGAGGCCAAAAAATTCAATAGTACATCATTTGCAAGCTAGAGAACCAGGAAAACTGGTGGTGTAATTCACTCCTGGTGTGCATGCTTGAGAACCACTGGGGTCCAGAGTCTGGAGGCCTCACAACCAGGAGCTCCAATGTTTGAAAACAGGAGAAGATGGATGTCTGAGCTAAAGAAGAAACATACAGAATTCATTCTTCATGTTTTGTATTCTCAGGTCCTCAAAGAATTGGATGATGTTCTGCCACATTAGTGAGGGTGGGAACTTCTTTACACAGTCTGTGGATTCAAATGCTAATGTCTTCTGAAAGCACTCTCACAGAGACTCCAAGAAACAGTGTTTTACCACCTATCTGGGCATTCCTCAGCTTGGTGAAATTGATGCGTAAAATTAACCCTTTTGGATTTCAACAAATATTTTTTAGGGGACCAAAATTCAACCAGTAACAAAGAATAACTGCATCTACAGCCAAGGGCTCCCCCACATGATATGCATCATAATCTTCCACTAAGGGTCCTGGTCATGCACTATGGCCCCTAAATCAGGATTATCAAAGCTATAGACCTGGTCCTGGGTTTTTAAGTAACTTTCACAAACATGTTTAAAAATCACTAAACACATATGCTAATGATATACTAATGTTTCTATGGCAATAGCTTGTGATATTTATAATGTATTAAAAGACTTTCTTAACATTAAAACTGTGTAAAACAAAATACCAATTTTTGAGTTAACCAAGCAGTATTAAGTAATACTGGTAGTAGGTTGCTTTGCAACAGAAGGAAATAAAAATAATAATTTCATCTGAAAATGATGTATTTTATAATGAATTTCTATCTCTATTACATTTTTCACATGCCTCTTTTTTGTATTATATTAATCTTTTTTCTCTTTTCTGTATATGTTTATGTTTCTTTTTCTTTTGTAGCATCATAAATTTTTTCACAATTATGTTTTCATCTTAACAAATTTATGCTGAGTACTAACTATATATTTGGTTTTGTGCTAAAAGTTGAAGTAACAATGTCCTTTAAAACTCAGTCTCAGCCCAGAAGAAATTCTTAGTTTACCAGAAGAGAGACACATAGAACCTTAAAAAAAAAAAAGAAAAGAAAGAGAGAGAGAAAGAAAGAAAGAAAGAAAGAAAGAAAGAAAGAAAGAAAGAAAGAAAAAAGAAAAGAGAAAGTAAAACAACTACTGTGAAATTTGAAAGAAGGTACTTCCAAAAATTTAATGTGCACATGAATCAACTTGGGAACTTGTTAAAAATAAATTTTGATTCAGTAAATTTGAGGTGGACCCTGTGATTCTTCATCTCTAACAAGTTCCCAGGTGATGCTTCTGGCTAGTGATTTATGCTTTGTGGAGGAACTTGATTGGAAATAAAATGAAGATGCATGCAAAATGCTAATGGAACAGAGATGGGGACAAAATTATTGCTGTATCCATCTTAAGGCTTAATGTTTAAGGAATGTTGCAAAGAAGAAGGCTGTAGATTTTGGGCTTCAAATATCACAATGAATTAATTGCCTAATGTATTAGTCTGTTCTCATGCTGCTAATAAAGACATAGCCAACATCGAGTAATTTGTGAAGGAAAGAGGCTTAGTGGACTCACAGTTCCACATGGCTGGAGAGGCCTCACAATCATGGCAGAAGGCGAAGGATAAGCAAAGTCACATCTTACGTGACAACAGGCAAGAAAGCATGTGTAGGGGAACTCCCATTTATGAAACCATTAGGGCCAGGGACAGTGGCTCATGCCTGTAACCTCAGCACTTTGGGAGGCCGAGGTGAGTGGATCACCTGAGGTCAGGAGTTGGAGACCATCCTGGCCAACATGGTGAAACCCCATTAATATTAACAATGCAAAACTCAGCCAGGTATCATGGCGGGTGCCTGTAGTCCCAGCTACTCAGGAGGCCAAGGCAGGCGAATTGTTTGAACCCAGGAGATGGAGATGGAGGTTGCAGTGAGCTGAAATAGCACCACTGCACTCCAGCCTGGGCGATAGATCAAGATGCCATCACAGAAAATAATAATAATAATAATAATAAATATATCTCATGAGACCCACTGGCATGATTCAGTTACCTCCTACCGGGTTCCTCCCGTGACACGTGGAAATTATGGGAGCTACAATTCAAAATGAGATTTGGGTAGGGACACAGCCAAATAATATCATTCTGCCCCGGCACCTGCCAAATCTCATATCCTAACATTTCAAAACCAGTCATGCCTTTCCAACAGTCCTCCAAAGTCTTAACTCATTTCAGCATTAACTCAAAATTCTAAGTCCAAAGTCTATCTGAGGCAAGGCACGTGCCTTTGCCTGTGAGCCTGTAAAATAAAAAACAAGTTAGTTACTTTCTAGATACAATGGGGGTACAGGCATTGGGTAAATACACCCCTTCCAAATGGGAGAAATTGGCCAAAATGAAGGAGCTACAGGCCCCATGAGAGTCTGAAATTCAATGAGGCAGTAAAATCTTAAAGCTTCAAAATGATCTCACATCTGGGTCATGCTAAAGCAAGAGGTGGGTTCCCATGGTCTTGGGCAGCTCCAACCCTGTACCCATTGTACCCTGTAAGGGTACAATGCCCCCTCCTGGCTGCTTTCACAGGCTGGCATTGAGTGTCTGCAGCTTTTCCAGATGCACAGCACAAGCTGTCAATGGATCTACCACTCTGGGGTCTGGAGGACAGTGGCGCTCTTCTCACAGCTCCACTAGGAAGTGCTCCAGTGGGGACTCTGTGTGGTGGCTCCAACCCCACATTTCCCTTCCCCACTGCCCTAGCAGAGGTTCTCCGTGGGGGTCTTACCACTGCAGCAAATGTCTTCCTGGACATTCAGGAGTTTCTGTCATCCTCTGAAATCTAGGTGGAGGTTCTCAAACCTCAATTCTTGACTTCTGTGCACCCACAGACTCAACACCATGTGGAAGCTGCCAAGGATTGGTGCTTGCACCCTCTGAAGCCATGGCTTGATCTGTACCTTGGCCCTTTTTAGCTACAGCTGGAGAAGCTGGGACACAGGGCACCAAGTCCCTAGGCTGCACAGAGTAGGGGGGTCCTGGGCCTGACCCATGAAACTTTTTTTTTCTCCTAAGCCTCCTGGCTTGCAATGGGAGGGCCTGCTACAAAGGTCTCTGACAAGTCCTGGAGACATTTTCCGTATTGTTTTGGTGATTAACATTTGGCTCCTTGTTAATTATGCAAATTTCTTAAGCCTGCATGAATTACTCCCCAGAAAATGGGTTTTTCTTTTCTACTGCGTTGTCAGGCTGTGAATTTTTCAAATGTTTATGCTCTGTTTCCTCTTGAACACATTTTCACTTAGAAATTTCTTCCACCAGATACCATATATCAAGTCCAAAGTTCCACAGATCTCTAGGGCAGGGACAAAATGCCAACAGTCTCTTTACATAGCAAGAGTGATCTTATTCCAGTTCCCAAAAAAGTTGCTCATCTCCATCTGAGACCACTTCAGTCTGAACTTTATTGTCTGTACCACTATCAGCATTTTTGTCAAAGCCTTTCAAAAAGTCTCTAGGAAGTTCCAAATTTCCCCGCATCTTCCTAAGCCCTCCAAACTGTTCTAACCTCTGTTTGTTACCTAGTTCCAATGTCACTTCCACATTTCAGGTATCTTTACAACATCACCCCACTCTATTGGTACCAATTTACTCTACTCATCTGTTCTCATGCTGCTAATAAAGATATATCAGAGACTGGGTGATTTAAAAAGGAAATAAGTTTAATAGACTCACAGTTCCACATGGCTGAAAAGGCCTCACAATCATGGCAGAAGGTAGAGGAGGAGCAAAGTCACGTTTTACATGGCAGCAGGCAACAGAGCATGTGCAGGGGAACTCCTCTTTATAAAACCATCAGATCTCATGAGACTTAATCACTATCATGAGAACAGCATGGGAAAGACCCACCCCCATATTCCATTACCTCCCACTGGTCTCTCTCAAAACACATAGGAATTATGGGAGCTACAATTCAAGATGAGATTTGGGTGGGGACACAGACAAACCATATCACCCAGTAAGAAAAATAATATTTTTAGCAATGACAATGGAACAAGTAAAGGTTCAGATATAAAGAATAATAACCAATAATAAGTGTGCTTAAACCAGTGCTTTTCAAAATGCACTTGTTAAAAGAGCATTTTGTTGGATCATCCTCCAGGCACATAATTATTTAGAATTTATGAGATTAGGGCATGTGGATCTTTCTCCTTAACTATCCCAACTCCTTCTTCTCCTTCTGCCCCCTTTATTTTGGGCTAGGGTTTTGCATACCTGTAGAAGGGAGAAAAACCATGTTCTGAGGGTATCTTTGCACACAACTTAGGGTCAAGTGATGAGGAGCCTTTCTGTGCCTTGTCCAGAAATTTGGATTTTATTTTTCAAAAGTAGTATTCAATTTTTGGATTCTTTGTTCATATTTAAAAAACAATTGAATATACCTTCATATATTTGTCATCATTTAGTTAAAATATATGTAACTATAGTTATATGCTTATACTATTGCATTTTAAATCACAGTAAAAGACAAAAACATTGGCATTAAGTACAGATAAAATAAATGATAAACAGTATTTAAAGTATATTTTAAGATATCTTCATATCATCAAATATCATTTCTTAGGACACAATATATATTTAAGGTGAGATTTGTTAACTATAGTGACAAACCTGAAATGTTTTGAAATGCTGTAGTTATTTGAAGTACATTTTTGATAATGTCGATTTATAAGGCTTACATTTTATAAAATATTATAGCAATGTTTTTCCTTTAAGCCTTGAAATAAAATTGATTGTCAGATTACCAAAACATATATGATCATTATTGTTAGTATTATTATTTTTTGAGACAGAGTCTCACTCTGTCACTCAGGCTGGAGTGCAATGGCATGATCACGGCTCGGCTCACTGCAGCTTTAATCTCCTGGGCTCAAGTGGTCCTCCCACCTGAACCTCCCAAATAGCTGAGACTGTAGGCATGTGCCACCATGCCCTGCTGGTTTTTGGTGCATATATTTCTGTAGAGACAGGGTTTCACCATGTTTCCCAGGCTAAACTCAAATTCCTGGACTCAAGTGATCTGCCTGCCTTGGCCTCCCTAAGTGTTGGGATTACAGGCATGAGCCACTGTGCCTGGCCTAAAATGTACATTATTGATAGTATCCATAGTCATCAGATTCTTGAGAATTTTTATTGTGTGAAAGTTTTTTTTATTAGGTAAGAGTTTGATGAGTTAAGTCTACAAAATCTAAACTTTACATTCATGTAACTGGGCAGTCATAAATTGAAATATTTAATAATGTGCTAGAAGACAACAAAACTATGTGCTCTTATCAAACTCTCCCTGGACTAAAACTCTTTTTCTTCCCTGGGATGCCTCATTACCACGGGGACCTATGGACAAGAGGTACCTTTGTCAATTCATATATTAAATGCATGTGTGTCTATGTGTCTGTGTGTGTGTGTGTGTCTGAGTGTGTTTGGAACTAAATATAGACAAAATAGAAGCTCTAACATTCTAGTCAATACGATAGTCACTGCAGATTAATTCTTCCCAATCCACTGCCAAATGTATAACTACTCTTTTACAAGCTATGCCCTGGCTCCAGAATTTTCTAAGGAGCTTCAGAAAAAAAATAAAAATTCCTTTGCCCCGTGCTTACCTACTATATAAGAATCTCTGAGTATAAGCAAAGAGCCTTAGAATATGTACTTCTTCAAAACAACCAAGCTGACTCTGAAGTCACCCAAGGATTACATATAACTGTGGATGAAAGACCTTTAGAAGTTTGTAAGTAAGGGGGCATATAAGTAAGATGATCAAAATTATTTGAACTCTAAAGGAAGTGCAAAATATAGACTTCATAAACAGTGCTGGAGGTAAGAAGACCCATGGGTAATTGTGAAGGTATCAACTCCTAACTGATAAAGTTCTGGATATTAACTTATGAATGTCCCAATAGTGACCCATTTTAATCTTCAATTCTAAATTACACTGGCACGTTAATTTTAATTATCTTAAATTTTTTGTCAATATAAGCATTATTTTCATTATAAATCCTAATCACTGTGGTGTTTACGGTAAGCCAAAGGTACTAAAAGCTGCATTAGAAACAACTCTTTGTGTTCTCACTCTCTCTCTCTCTAATAACAGTTGAAAAAAGAAAAAGGCAGAGAGTAAACCCGAGGTTTTAGATTCAATAAGACTCCCCCATGCATCCCACTCAACTTTTTATATTATGATAGGAAATGTTTATATCCCAATGGCTTACACAGTGAAATAATTTACAGCTGACATTGGTTGCCAGCTTTATGATAATTTTAATGAAATATTCTCCAGTTCCTCCAAATATAAAGAATGTTTAAAGTGTAAGATAATGCTCAACAATTGAGAGGATATAACCAACAAGGGAGAAATGATGCAGTAATAACGAAACTGAATTGTTGTAATGTGACTGTTCTTTTCTAACAGCCTTATTCACTCCTTTTTATGCTCTGGATAAACTATCTTACATAGTAGTGAATAAGTAATAATGGTTCATATCCCAGCTGTGAGCAGTTTTGTGGTTAGTAAAAGAGGGAGCAGCCAGGGATTTTCAATCTCAAATAACATTGTATATGACAAGTGAAACTTTAGTAATTTGTAGTCAATAATTTGATATAAGAAGAACAGAAAACTGGCTATGTGGCTCAATTTTTTTTTTACATAAAATTGGATCTGTGTTTAAAACCTGAGGTTTGGGAATTTAATAAGTTAGGGAATTTAACATAGCTATCTCACTTATGATATTAGGCAAGTTGCTTAACTTCCCCAAATCTTGGCTATTCCCACCTGTAAAGTAGGAGATTGAATGATATTGTTGTATGTGAATCACATAGAACATTGTGGTAGATAGAATTTGGTTACAGCCTCTTCCCCAGTTCTGACTCCTCTTCTTCCCATTTTCTCATCTTTAAAAGTTGCAGTGCCTAGGTGCAGGGCTTTTCTCTTCTCTTTCTACACAATCTCCCTAGAAAATCTCTTCTTGTCTTTGGTTTGAAATACTGCAGGTAGGCTGGTGGTTCCCAGGCTCATATCTCCAACACAAACTTTTCTCTTACTCGAACTCTGACTTGGCTCATCAAACAATGAAAACTGTCTACTCAGCAACTCCCCTTAAATGTCTGATGGACATCACCCACATCACACATTCAAAACTGAGTTCTACCTTATTTACCTTCTTCCCAAACCAGTCATCTGCTGTTCCTCCAGTTTACCCTACATCAGCAAATCAGATAAATCCTCTTCTCTTACAACTCGTGTGTGATCCATGAGCAAACTCTGTCATCTCAACTTACAAATCATCCATGATCCAACCAAATTTTCAACATTGTACTGTTTTTATCATTGTCCAAAGCATTGCTATTTCTCACCTGTATTGTTGAAATAGCTTTCTAATTGAACGTTTTGCTTTTATCTTTGCCCTGCTTCAGTCTTTTCCCTGTTTAGCAGTCAGAAATTCTTTCAGAATATGTCAGATAAATGCCACTTACTTGCTTGCCTTATGCTGCAGAGCATGATCCAACTACAGGCTGTGACTTCCATGGTGCTGCTCTCCTTCTGACCTCATCCCCTTACTACTTGTTCTTTGCTCGCTCAGTTTCATTCCAACAGTGAAAATTGAACAATTTTCCATCTGAAGGCTTTACACATTGGGTGGGGGGGGGGGATCTTTTATAAATCTGGGATATGGCTGCTAGGACAGCCATGGGTGGGCTATTTGGGATAGCAAAACCCATATTTCTTCTCTTATCCTCAAAAAGTCTAACTTGGAATTTTTTACAGGATAGAAGAATGTTTTTCAGCAGCAAGAGAGGACAAGCTTCAATGTGTTATATGCAAGTTACTGGTTGTGTTTGTTAGTGTATAACTGAGCAAAATAAATCTCATGCCCAAAATCAATAACAACATGGGAGGAAACTGCACATGAGCATGGATATGTGGAGGTGCAGTGTCTTCGTGGCACTACTGTAACATTTTAATTATTTTCTTACTGCTGCTGTAACAAGTTACACAAACTTAGTGACAAAACAATTCAAATGTATTATTTTATAGTTACTGAGGTCCAAAATGAGTCTTAGGGGACTAACATTAATGTATCAAAGAACAGTGTTCCTTCTGGAGGAAGAATCTGTTTCCAGGGAAGAATTTGTGTCCTTGTCTTATTCACATTCTGGAGGTCATGTACATTCATCCATAGGCTAGTGGCCCCTTCTTTCATCTTCAAAGCATATCACTCCAACCTCTGTTTCTCTCATTACATCCCATCTTTTGACCTCAAATCTCCTTTCTCTTTCTTATGAGAAGTCTTATGATCACATTGGACTCATCTAAATAATTCAGAATATGTGTCCCATGTAAAGATTCTTGATTTAATCAAATATACAAGTCCCTTGTGCCATATAAAGCAATATATTCTCAACTTCCAGAGATTAGGATATGGCAATATTTAGGAACTACTACACCTACCACATAATGTGTTTTTAGAGCATGAAAAAAAATTCTGTCACAGAATGGATATCTCTTAGATGTTTGTTGAATGAATGAGCAGTTATGAAGTAAACTTGTTTTTAAAATTTTTTTATGGCATATGTATGTATATTGCAAGCATAAGGAAAATTTCATGCTTCACAGTGCAAATGGTACAATAAAATTGTGTTGAGTTCTATGTAACAATAAAACAATTGCAAATATTATATAATACTAACTAATGTATGATGTGTTAGTATAAGAATGTTACTTGTGTTAACTCATTTGATTTTTTTCAATAATATAACAAGGTAGATATTAATAGCATCCACCACTTGTTTACAAATACACTGAAGCACAAATTAGTTAAATGATTTGCTTATTATCACATATTTACTAGGCAGAGGAGTCATGAATGAAATCCAGGCAGTTAGCTTCAGATGTGGCTACATTAATTATTGAGTGATAGATTCCCGAAACAAACAAACAAACAAACAAAATTCTGGACAATAAAGAAGAAAACAATCACATTTAATTAGAATTATTAGAAAGACTTCTTTGGGTTAGAGTTATTTATATTTAGACATATTTTAGGATAAATAATTATTTCAAGTAGATAAAATAGTCTTGAGTGATGAGGAATAGTTAACATTCTTGGTTGACTGGAGCATCTGAAATATTTCCATGCAGGGGAAATTAAACTAAGAAGATAGGATGAGAACATGTTATGGGAGAACTTGATGAAGTAAGATATCTGCCAAATTTGGCGAACAATGAAAAACCTAACTAGGGGAATAATCTGATTAAATTGTCTTTTCAAAGTCTGATGTAGCAATGGCATACAGGATAGCCTAGGGTACTGCCAGTTTCCAGTGACAAAATGAAGCATTTTGCACAATTTCGGATAAATTGTCATTTATATGAATTAATGTGAATAAGTAAAAATGAAAAGAGACAGATGAAAGAGACTTGAGGAATTTAGAGTTCACATAATTTTCAGCTTTATGAATTTTCTACCTATTGTTAAGAAAAATCTAAAAATGCCTGATTTTTAAATTTCACATCAGTTAGATGTTATTTATTTTTTCAATTATTTGCAAATATTAGCCAAGCACCTACTGTGTAACATATACTCTTCCAGTTATTGAAGATTCATTAATAAAAAGACAAAGGCCCTGAAGTGAAAGAGGGGCCACACATAAAGAAATAATTTTAGTGTTATTAAAATATAATTATGATTATTTCCTTCATGATAATAGTGGTGTTGAGATATAGCTATTCTTTTCATGGAAAACAATAAGTTATAATTAAATGCATGGAATTACAAAACAGGTAGTTGAAAATGTCAAGAAAGGAACTGGAAATATGGATCTATACATGAAAAAAGAGACCAAAGTTAAAAATAAGGATTGGAATGCTGAAGAGTCAGGAGAGGTTAACTGTTAAAACAAACAGCCCTCACATTTTAGTGACTTTCAATAACAATTTATTTATTTCTCATGGCTGAGTTCATGTTGTGAGTTCAATATCAGAAGGACAGGAGGTGAATAAGTTTAAGTTAACTTAGAGTCTGTTCTGCACAATTATTCAGGGATCTAAGCTACTTTCATCTAGCAGTCTCATTCTCTTCTAGGGTGTTGAAATCCTTTACTGGATGAATTGCATAAATGGTGTAGCCAGGAAAGAAAAAGCTTGTGAAAGGTGCATGGGATGTTTTAGGTGACAGGTTTGGAAGTGGTGTGTATAATATCCAACAGAGCTTCATGAATTCAACTCAGATTCCCTCAGGGTAGGTAGGGAAATGCACTTTAGCTGTGCATGATCAAGAAAAAAAATAATCTATTGATGAAGATGTAGTACAGTGTCTATGCTGCAGGTGGCATTTGCAGATATTGAAAGTTGAAGATACTAAAAAGGAGGAGAACTACTGTTATATGACTAACTATAGAGAAGATATATATATAGTATTACAGCCTTGGTGAACCCCTCAATTCAGAGAGCTATTGCAGGAAACAACAATAAAGAAAACAAAAGAACAATATGGGACATATTGATATTATCTACTATGAAATCAAGGAAGAAAAAATTTTAATACTGGACAAAAGTGAAGCAATAGGTTGACAGGTACAGATAATTTATACAAGTGAAAAATACATGCAGACATTAGATTTGCTAATAAGGAGCAATTTGGTGAATTCTGGTAGAAATTTTATAGTAGACTAATGACAGCACAGAATCAATTGCATTTTGTTTCTATACTTATTAACTGTGAATTCTTCATTTGGATCCTACATATAGCGTTAATTGGTTAGAGAGTTTTTAATTCAAATTAAGATATTTGTTGTTATGATCACGTGCTTTGTGGCTCAGTCTATTTATTGTGTTTTACATTTTCTAAAATCAGAATAAAATTGTATTCTTTCATTTATAAAAAAAGTTTAATAATATTAACCAGGTTTTCTAAACAGGATTGGAAAGAAAACTTTTACTTCATTTTATTTTATTTTATTTTATTTTATTTATTTATTTTTTGGCAAAGCTGTGAAAATGTGAGCATCTAATGGAATGTTTCTACTTCATTTTCACTGTCATCTTTCTTCAGTAGTGAAGTACCAAAAAAGTACAGAAAAAAAATGATGCAGACGATTTTTGTGATGTAACTGTCTACAGTTTAGGTATCTCTGAACCCATCTCCGCTCATCGTTTCTGAAGTTTGGCCATTTAATTCAACACAATATCCTTTTTGCTTGATATATTTCAAATTGGGTTTCTGGCCTTGAGTTGGATGCTAACATAGTCTTGATTTTTATATCATAAATTTTGGAAATAAGTTCTAGTCTGCAAAATTTCTTTAATGACAAAGGAAGATCAGAAAGAAGGAAAACTAGCAGAAATTAAGAGTTAAAAGAAAACATGTGACCATGAAGATATGTTAATATACGTCTAAAGAGTCACACATATAACTAGGAAGACATGAAGAGGAAGAGAAAGAGGGTTTCCAATCCTTGTTGAATGCTCTATTTCTTCATACTTCAAATGAAGGATCACTTTTATGTTTTGTTGTGTTTTGTTTGGGTCTTTCCCTTTTTATTCTTTGAATTAATTGCAGTGCTTATCTTTCAATATGAATATGATAATTGTCATGTATTTCTTTATGTGTTTTGATATATACCTAAGAAAACAGTTTTGTAGAAGGCTTTCTCATAATTCTTAGAAACTTACATGGTGATTTATAAGTACCGTCTTGCACTAACATATATATGAACAATGCATACTTAATTTTGAAGCTGTGTTATTAATATTTTATAATGGGTGATCATGTTTTCTTTTTAAAATGTCAGTTGTCAACACATTGTCTTTTACTAGAACTCTAACATATGAATATAAATATAATAAGTTGCTATTTAAGTTAGTGAAGTTTTGTTGTTATTGTTTCAAAGGGAATATTGTGGAGTATTGTATACATTTGGAGAAAAATATGCATACCTGCAATGTAATTATATTGTTACAAAATTGACTTAAATTTCCAGAAGGTGATTTGTCAATACGTCCTAAGAATCTGAAAAATTGTAACGGCTTTTGACACAACAATTTTTCTTATAAAATGTATATAAGAACATAATATAGTAGATCAAGATTGAAGAAAAGATTTATGTATAAAGATGTGCATTGCAAAATTTTTTGTTAAATTTTAAATAATATATACAATAGGATTGTCTTAAACATGTTATATTTATGAAACAAATATTTAACTATCAAAGTAATATTTAAAAGTGTTTATAGCATAATAAATGTATACGCAAAATTGCAACTACAAAAAGATATCTTGAAAATTACACATTATGCTATATTAAAATATATATTAATAAGGGAATTGAGGGAAATAGACCAAAATGTACTTTCTTGTTTCTCTTCTTAAAAGTAAATTGTTTTTATATATATTAAAATCTTCATATAATTTAACCCATTGACCTTATATCTGCTAGATCATTGCTGTGGCTCAGAGAGTAATATTGGATAAAACTGGAGATCCACTAGGGAAACAACAAATTTGAAAGAAAAAAATCTATCAGTTAATAAGTTATTTCCCCAGTTGATGATACAGAAATGAAATGAACTTTCTAACCTCCTCTTGGTTGAATAAACTGAACTTAATATAACCTCAAGGCTAGAAAGGGCAGTGGAGATGTCATGCATTTCATCCCCTGCTTCCTATAAACTGCCCCCAGAAAAAATGAGAATGTTTCCTATTTTTTTATTATAATTCCCCAGAGACAGCATTGCTGTAACTTCTCACTTTAAGCCTTTTCAATATTTCAAAGTTCTGTTAAGGAAAACTTATTTCTTTAACACCCAAGGCAAAAATATTAATAACTTTCTTCTTGAAGATTTAAATGTTCTAACCATCACCTTGAACTCTTTACATCATACCGTCATTTTTAAAAATTTTCTACTCTAGTTAAAACAGTTGTATATCCTTCAACTTCTTCCAATATATGTTCTTTATAAGTCCATTAATTAACTCTGATCTCTTAACAGTCTTCAATTTCTCTGCATGCCAGTTTATTTGTGCAAAACAGAACTGGTCAGAGTTCTCTTTCCTTATTTCCCAAACTCTAGGAATAACTCGAACTTTTTAACATAGTGTGACACTAAAATTTCTGTGAGTTATTTATAACCCTGGCAAATATTTTATTATTTTAAAATTTACTATCAGAGACAAGAGCAGTAGCATTCAATGAATACCATGATGTTTCTGTAGAAATGTTATCTAATTCTTATTTCTTAGAATAAGGCGTACTTTTACTTTTTAGAAATATCAGAACTTTATATTTAAACTACTTGGCTACAGTAGCCTCCCAACCTCCTAAAAGAACATCTACTTCAATTGCATATTCTTTCAATAATCAAATTTGCAAAAGGAACATTGTTTAAAATGAAAGTAAAATTTACAAGCATTAGCACTTTTTGCTCAAATATATTAATTCTGATATGACTAGTATCCTCTTTTTATTGGGAAGCCAAGGGCAGCGATTAATTTTCTATGATTTTTTATCATTAAAATGAAAGCTTTTGAACTTACAAAGATTTGCATTCTTGTGTATCTTAGTTGTATTAGTCAGGGGTCTCCAGAAAAAAAGTACCTGTAGCAGATTGCCTGTAATATAAATGTATATAAAATATATATGATTGCATATATATATAATTTATCATCTTATATACATATGCATATATATTTGATTTATACATGGAGAATTGGCTTATATAATTACGGAGGCTGAGAAGCTCCACCAGCAGAGTCAATGTGTAAATTCTAGTCTGAGGCCTAGAGAAAGCAGTTATAGCTCAGCTTAAGCAGGCAGGCAGAAGCAAAAGGGATGAATTTCTCCTTCCTCTATCTTCTGTTCTGTTCAGGTCTTCAATTGATTAGAAGAGGGCAGTCTCCTTTACTGAGTCCACCAAATCAAATGCTAATCTTATCCAGAAACACCCTCACAGACACACCCAGAAATAATACTTAACCTTCATACCCCATGGCCACTAGAGTTGACATGTAAAATTAATCATAACACTAGTCGTGATTATGTAACAGTGAAAATTGCTATATATGCAGCCTCTGTAAGCTTGGGTATGAATAAATGTGTTACTTAACTTGAGCTTTATACAGAAAAAGTTGTAATGTTTTTTGATGATTTATTACAAAATATATACCTTTTGATATGTTAATCAAGTAAGCATCTGGCCAATTAACCCAAAGGAAAAGAATACACGTTGTCACTGAATATACTTACTGATCCTATTGGAAGATAAGAGTGATGATTAAAATTTGAATGTTAAGATAAAAATACCCATTAAAATGAATTGGTATCAGACCAGTTATATACAAATGCTGTAAACACACAGTACTTTGCTAATGATAATGATATTAAAATGTGCTTTGAAAGTTAGTAATGAGAAGAATTGAATTTGTAAAGCAAGTAAGATCTATAACATTTATAAAGAATGGTGGTTCCATTATCCATCCACATCAAATTAATCTTACTCTTTACAATTTACAGAGCTTTATAAATCATTCAAATTTGTCTAGTTATTGAGTTTGGTCACACAGTCACACTCCTAGGTATGTGTCTCCAGCTTATTTCTGTCTCTGTTTTATAAGAGTCATTGGAAGTGTCATTAAATGACTGGCTCAGGGCCACTCTGATCAGTTAGATTTGAATTTCTCATCTGCTTTTATATTCAGTTTAGTGGGGCCATGGTTGCCTTTGCTTTAAGTAAATAAAATGTTATCTCAAGAGAACAAAAATAAATACATAAAATATATTTATCATTCCAGATGAATCAATCTAATATTGAGTACATACGTCTATTTTTCTTTACTGTTTATACATTTTTATTTATTTAAACTAATTCTATTTATATCAAACATGTAATCATGCTAATAATTTTATCATTGTATATGGAATATGAGATATCAACCGTAATTGCTATTGGAGAAGAATGTTAGATTTCTTAAAAAATGTATACTTTTCTGAAAAAATATAACATCCAACTTTCAAATTTAAGTTTCTTTAATTTTGAATTGTTTTTCTTTTAGTTCAACCTGGTTAAAACAGAAAATTTCTGTGGGTTCATTGTTAATTACCACACCTAAGACAGAACTGATAACCATTAGCCTATGTTCCCATTACAGGATTCCTTCAGTGTTGCTTCAGCAACCAGAAATCTCTATGGCCATCGTCGTCTCTGCCCAAGCCTTGTTTAGGGCCCACTGGGCTCACTCTGCCCACTTGGCCCAGCAGGCTGCACTTGGCTGATGCTTTGGCCCAGATACTGCACCTGCCATGGCTCCATGCTCAGCCCACAGCTGGACCAGGCGTAGTGCTAGTGACTTCTGCCTTGGGCAGCAGCATCTAGACAAAGGGAACACAGTGACACCTGAAAACTTGGAGATGACAGCAATTGCGAAACCCCAAGGGGTGTTACAGCTCTTGCCTGAGGAGTCCCAAGGTCTGAGCCCCTAAGAGATGTTGCATTTCTTCACTCCTGTAGCTCAGCAAGCAGGAGCGTGTTACAGTTCTCTTTCTTCCATAGTATGGCAAGCAGGAGTGTGTTACAGCCCTTTTATTCCCACTGCCTGCAACCCAGTGGGTTCTGGGTTCTTGTACTGCCACCAAGAGGAATAAGGTGTGTGGACACCAGAGAGTGAATAAGGCAGAGAAGAATTTTTTTGAGCGACAGAAGGATAGCTCTCAGCTGTGAAAGAGAGGATCCGAGAGTGGGTAGCCCTTTGTGAGGTTGAGTCCAGGATATGTGGACTTAGAATGGGTGAGTGCCTGCTGATTGGTCCTTGGGTTGGCTTTGGAAAAAGCACCATTCAATTGGTTTAAAGGCATCATTCGGAAGGAACCAACTGAGAGAGAGAAAGAGGGTGAGATGGGTATAGAAGTTCTCACTCTGGTCATAGACTCTATGTGGAACCAGCAGCTCAGTTTTCAGGCTTTAAACGGTCTTTGGCTTGAAGGTCTGGTTTCACCAGGGACTTGTCTCTGTCTGCCTAGGAATTTGTCTGTCTCCTGTCACTATTACTCTCTATTTCCACTGCTGCTTCTCTTTAAAGAATTTATCGGTTCATGCTTTGCAACTAAATTATTGTAGATGCCTGCCTCTTATTCCTTCAGTCAGTTCTGAACATCACTTCTAGATTAATATATTGTAACACCTCTTTAATTTTATCACTTCCACGTTCAAGTCTCTTGCTCATAGAATGAAGGCTTTCAGTGTTTTGTTGGTTGTGACATTCTTAACTGCTCTTATTCTTCATTTTGTAGTCCAATCTTTAGCAAAACTGTCAATCACATTCTTGGGCTTTTGACCTGTACATGTTTGTACTTCAGTACATTTGCCCTAGTCAATCCCTATTTTGCCTTTATGTCCACCTTCTCATCTCAAGCCCCACCTTGAAGTTCTGTACAGTTTTTAAAGCCTGGCTCAAAATTATAGACCACATTCTATATAAAATATCTTACGATAATGCTAGGTATAAGTGACTTCTTTCGTTTCTATAATCCCTGATCCCTTACAATTCTTCCGTTATGCCATGGGGGATATAACTATATGTCTTGTTTCTTATAGTGGTGGTTCTCTTCTCTCCTTGTGTCATACATTCCTTCATTCTAGAGACATTTTAAACTCCCCGAGAATTCCTTACAGATAAAAACTAGGGATTTCACACCTAAACTGATGTCTTGAATATAGTAACTAAAATTTTGTTTAATAGATATATCTATTTTTTCTAAATAAATATATATAAAATATTCCTATGATGGATAGATCAATAAATGTATCCATTAAATACTACTACTTTATACCAATTCAATTCACATTTATAGAAGCTTTATTTTGACCCAAGCATGTAAAATGCAGAAGTGATTTTCATAGGCCACGTACACTTAAGGAGTTTAGTCTGACAAAAGAGATTCAAGATTAAATTAGAATGACAATAAAATGAGACACTGATTTGTATTGGTGAATTCTGCTTGCATAGAGGAAAGAGTTATTGTCTTAGTCTTGGATTCATAGGTGTTGTGATTTGATTTGAGTCAAAAGTTGAATATAATAAGGAAAATGTGGCATACAAAACATTTCATGAAGAAGGTGGGCAAAGAAACAAGAGAGTATGTGGTTACCAGTAAAGTGCAATGTTCATGTGCAGAAAGAGCTGGAAATGAGACACGTGGAGAGTAGGTAGTGGCCTCCCAATCTGAGCCAAAGTCCAGGAGTTGAAACGTAAAGACTTGCCTCTCCTGGTCCCTCTTCCTCACCCTAACTGTGCACAGGTCAGTCCTTGTGGCAAGTATTAGATGTTATTATTATTATTATTTTACTTCCTACTATTGTTTCCTCTCCTCATAAGCCATTACAAATCCCAGCGAGTGGAAGAAACATGAACATATCACTTTATTATCAAAGCTTCAAACCAATAACTTTGCCAAGGATTCTAACAGAACCCTACCATTAATACATAAATTTGTCTTTTATAGAAAAATAAAGCAAGCTAGGAAAATTAGAGTCCTAGAACATGGAGATTTCAAGAAGAATTAAGAGTATTTACCACAAAATTGAATATGGCTTCACTAAGAACACAGCTATTTGGGGAGAAGCAAGGATGGTAGGTCAAGGATCATGTTTTATGCAGTAGGTTTCTCACCTCTCTTATAGTCTTATACAATATTCATTCTCCACATTAAAAATTGTATGTGGAAAAGGAGAGACATCAGAACAATTATTAGATGTTTTATAAAAATGAACCACAGGAAGTGGTATGGTGAAGACTGAAGCCAACAGGATTAAACGAACATGATTTTAAATTATAGTTCTACCAATTATCAAATGTAGAACCTAAGGAAATAATTGAATATTATTAATGCTTACTTTTATTATCTGAAATCACAGGAAAAACATTACATCCATTTCCTAGGGTTGTTTGAAGACAAAATGAGATAATAAAAGGACAGAGCAGATTTTGGCACATAGTAAATGCTCAGTATATGTTGATTATGCTGATTGCAGATATTATTTGAAAGGACTGTTTCTGAAAATATGTTTTCTTAGTTATATCTCAGAATATTCTCCTTGAAATGTTAATTAGAAGCATACTATTTCTTCCTAACTTCTGATACAGTCTCATTATTTTCATATAATATCACTTATGTCTTTAAAAAATTCTTCCATTTATGTATTATTACAAAGAAAATCAGATTTCTCATCAAAGTGGATTAGTTATTTCCAAAGCTACTATAAATATTTACTCTTAAACTCCTAACAAAACCTATAGTCACATTTATAATGAGTAGAAGAAAAAATAAAATCTGGTTATACTATATATTAATTCCATTTCTTTCTACATATTTATTTATTTATTTATTTATTTTTGAGACAAGTACTCGCTCTGTCACCCAGGCTGGAGTGTAGAGGCAGGATCACAGTTCGCTGCAGCCTTGACCTCCTGGGCTCAACTGGATTCTCCCACCTCAGCCTCTGGAGCAGCTGGGACCACAGATACATGCCACCACACCCAGCTAATTTTTATATATTTAGTAGAGATGGGATTTCACAGTGTTGAGCAGGCTGATTTGGAACTCCTGGGATCAAGCCATCCCCCTGTCTCAGCCTCCCAAAGTGCTGGGATTACAGACGTGAGCCACCACACCTGGCTGCATTTCTTCCTTTGATGGTTGAATTCTATCCATCAAATGCTTAATCTACCTAAGGCTTGAAAAATGCAATTTATGATTAATTGAAAGTATTATTATAGAGCTGTGAGCAGTGGCTCACGCCTGTAATACTAGCACTTTGGGAGACTAAGATGGGTGTATCACCTGAGGTAAGGATTTCAAGACCTGCCTGGCCAACATGGCAAAACCCCATCTCTACTAAAAATACAAAAATTAGCTAGGCATGGTGGGGGGTGCCTATAATCCCAAGCTGCTCGGGAGACTGAGGCAGGAGAATCGCTTGAACCCCTGGGGTGGGCAGACATTGCAGTGAACTGTGATCACGCCTCTACACTCCAGCCTGGGTGACAGAGGAAAACTCCGTCTCAAAAAAAAAGTATCATTATAGTATTTAAATTTTAGGAAATACAAAGATTAAGTGAACCCACAAAAGAGATTTTTTGTCGTTGCAGTTGAATGGAAAGAATACTATCCCTTGCAATCTTTATTTTCTTTGGCATAATCCCCAGAGGCACCTTTGTTGTATTTGTTTATGGATTTTCAGTCTGTGAAATGCTAAAAAGAAGAACACAAAAAGGTTATCATGGTCATTATACACATGTGAATAATTAGATGTGACTGATTATAATAGCTCTGAGCAAATGCTTTAAAGTCTCTGCCTGTTATATGAACTGTTTCCTCATATTTCGTACTTTTCAACTGATAAAAGACTTGCTCAAACTTTTCATTTTGGATGTGTGAATTCTATACTAATTCTATTTGTGTGTGTCTGGCTGTTCTAAATGGCTTTCTGGGAACTTTGGACCTAACAATGCTTTAATTGTATTTGCTTAGTTTTTGCCAGGATTTTTTTTTAATTTGTATCAGATGAGAAAAGAGAGGTTTAGATAAAGGCAATTGAAATAACTGAAAATTTTTGACTAAATAGCCTATTTTGATTACCCAAATGCATCCTCTATGATAAATATACTGGGCTATTTGTCTAGATAGCTGCATGATTTCAGCAGAGTTTAGCACAAATTCTTTATGTTTATGTCAGTGAACATTCATTCAGAAAATGAATTTCCAGCAGTTAAAACCAGCGTGATGCTGCCAGTCAACCTATCACAGCCGAAACTCAGATGAAGGAAAACATTACATGGCAAGTGGTACCACAACTGTTGAATAAAAATGACAAATAAAAAGGCTAATGAGAATTGAGTAGTTCATATCCTGAAACCTCTAAAACCGCATTCATTATGCTAAGAAATTAACCAAATGCATTTTTTATTTTGTAATAGAAACTTGCACTTGGCTAATTGAAGCTTCCACTGCATCTCCCACAGAGCCCAAGAAGTATCAGTATGTGACTACTGAATGAAGGACAATGAAATATATTAACACCATAAAAAAGAGAAAAGGGCAATTAGGTATCTGTTGAAGATTCTGAAATTTAAGTAGGAATATATGCCAGAGAAAACAATTATTTAATACCAGAGTTTTGAGACATATTTAGTATAGAAAACTTGGTAAAGTTTTATAAAGGAGAGGACTGAAAGTAGAAAAAGAAAAAAATAGTTTTAAAATCTTTATATTCAAATAAAATAAACATGTGGAATTAATTTGAAATTATTAATAAAAACTCTTTATAAATAACATTTTATAATTCATTTCTGTGTCCCAACAAGTGTTACTTATTATTACAATCTTGTACTCATCTGCTATTCCTTGATGCAAACCTGTTTCTACACTGAAAGAAATAGAGTTCCAAGAGTTGTCTGCATCTTGGAACAGCGAAAATAAAGATAGGAGAAGAAAACAGAGTCATTGCTAGACAGTAAGAATACTTTCAGGGATGCAGAGCAGGACATTTAAAGGAGCTTCTCTGAACAAGGTGTGATCATCTAAGAATTAAATGTGAAAACAATAATTATTTGAAAACCCAAGAATCTATAATGATATTCAAATGTGTTAAAGAATGGTCATATACAAATGAATTTCAGGTCTTTATGCTTAACTCATTTTGATCAACATTTAAGTATCATTATACTTACTTGACAGTAAAGTTGTTACCCCTATGTCTAGTTGGGGTAATAAAAATCTAAACAGGTGAAATCAAACAACAAAAACATTAGAGAAAGTGCAGATATTTATATTGAATGTTTTAAACCCATGGAAATACATTTCAACTATTGGTTCCACATTGGAAAAATGGCATCTTTAAGGTCCAAAGTTTTACTTGATTAAATTCTTATGGTATTGTTATTTTACCTGTATAATTTAGAAACTAACTGGGCAAATATTGGTTTGAGTAAATGGATTTTATTCAATATTCTCTTACTCTCCAAACACACACAATCTTTGTTTCTATCTCATTTTCACACACACACACACACACACACACACTAGAAATGATAAGGGCAAAACACATATTGTATGTTCAAAGGATGTGGGATTACTCAAGGTAAAAGGAAAGGCATCACTGGAAAGTTCCTTTCAGTATGTAATGGTCAATAAAGCCAAGTCTGGGTAGAGTCTTCTGGAAGCTTCACTCAGATCCAAGAGACAGAATCTTGGGCCATTACCTCCGTTACAGAATCAAAGTTGCCATAGCAGGTATGAGATGGTCATTAGGTCCCTTAAAAGAATGCAATTGTAACTATGGAAGGAAAAAACTAAATATATTATTAAAAGTTTCCCCCGTCTCTACTAAAAAATACAAAAAACTAGCCGGGCGAGGTGGCGGGCGTCTGTAGTCCCAGCTAACTCGGGAGGCTGAGGCAGGAGAATGGGGTAAACCCGGGAGGCGGAGCTTGCAGTGAGCTGAGATCCGGCCACTGCACTCCAGCCTGGGCGACAGAGCGAGACTCCATCTCAAAAAATAAAAAAATAAAAAAAAGTTTCATGCTGCTTATATTAGTAACGCAAGTATAATAATGAGTTTTGGGGTCGTTGCATTGTGTGCCTCTGTGTGTGTGTGTGTGTGTGTGTGTGTGTGTGTGTGTGTGTGTATACACATATATAGTTTAAAGTTAATTTGAATGGTTAAATAAGACTGAGATACTATATTGATAAATGCTTTGTTATACTTACAAGAATGGCTTAAGTTCATAGTACTATTTTCCTTATAAAATCTATATATTTTCCTTGTTAAATGTTTGAAGTGATTAATATAATCAGATAAATAAATTTTTGAACATATATTGAAGTGTAAATGAATTTAATTATTTAAGTAGAAGTAGATGTATAAACAGATTTTAATCTCTCAAATGTATAATTTAGTTAAACATAAATTGAAACCAGTAAAATGACTAATCTTATTTTACAGTTATTTATGACATTAGAATAAGTTTAACTTCTCAAGAATAACTAAACTTTAAAATTACTAAGTATAATAATTGAAATTTCTATTTTAAAAAGTAACCTGACCTATTTTTTCCATGTAAAATTCATCCCCTCATACACTACGAAAAGACTAAGGAGACTTAAGTTTAAATATCTTACCATATGCTATGATATATATTTTTACATTATAAGCATATGTTTCATTTTTTAATGTGAGCAGCAACGTTATTCAACAATTTTTTGAAAACCCTCAGATTTCTAACTGTAAACTTTTCTCAACCAAAATCTTCACATTTATATTCTATGACTGAGAAGACACTTAGCCATAAGATAAAGCATACTAAACGTCCCTTTGAACCAAGATACATATGAAATGAACAGTAGCAAAAGGTGAATTATTTTTAAAATAACACCAAAAAACTATTGTAGGATCTGATGTTTAATAAGATGAAACCACAACTAAATATTTCATAGCTATTTCAGAAATAAAAATAATCAAAAAGCATATAATTTCATTTTTATTCACTTTGGATATCTTACACTTCATGACTGTTATTTCCAGTTATTTCAAGATTCAGTCTAAACATTACTACTTTATTCCAAGAGGAATATTATATCTTTCTTCCCTGTCTCTACCCTTTCCCTTTATTCCTTTCTCTTCTCTCTTCTCCTCTTCGTCTTATTTCTTCCTTTACTTCTATGGTTTTTTTCTTCTTTCCATCATCCATTTCTCCATTTCTCATCTTCTCTTTCCTCCCCACAGATATCCCTCCTTCTTTCTCTCACATTCCTACTTTCCCTCCCCACCTTTTTTCATTTCTTTCCCCAAATACATGTTTTTGTTGATGTGCAAGACATTGCATTTTTTAAATCAATTTGGTTTTGCAGCTTTATTGAAGTATAGTTGACAAAAAATTGTATATATTTAAGCTGTACAACCTGATGTTCTGATATATATGTATGCACATTATAAAATGATTGCCATAATAAAGTTAATTAACATATAAAGCTATATTTAATCCAACAAAATGACATATTCTTATTAAATACCTCTCAATGTTCAAATATTCAATGTTTTGGGACTAAGATTTATTTTGAAAATATTATTCATAAATGGATGTATTTATCTAATAACTGCTTACATGCTGGGAAAATAGCATCTTCTAAAGTTGAGTGCTGTATCTGATGGAATCCTTTTCCTTTTTTCCTTGCATAATGTAGAAAATAAAAAGTTAAATATTGATTGAGTAATTTATTTTATTAAACTCCCCAAACACACACTCCAGAATTAGAAGAAATAATTTTTGCTAACACTAGATTAATGCAAAAATTTATGAAATATAGTTGCCAATTACTATAAGGCCTTCACAGAGAGAAACACAGTAAGGTGAATATATCACCTTAGATTTTAAGCAGTTTAGGAATTTTCTACACATCAACCAATTTATTTCAAAAGGCAAATTTAATAAAACTCTGATTGCAGCAGTGACTTCTCACCATACCATTGGAAAGGAAGGACATATCATAATAGTGACTTAGCTCACTGGTTTGGGATGACCATATATGCTGTTTATTCTCATGCCTCTAACTAACAAGTTAGTTATTCCATTCATTTCAGAATGGAAAATAAATAAGCGAAATATATAATTACATCATTTAGTATACTTTGGATATTGTCCCTGTACCGGCTCAGAGTAGAGAAAATTGTTAGACTAAGAAGGACATTTTTAAAACAATAAGCCAGAGTCTATATACTGACCCAGTTGACTCTTCTCTCCCTTTCTTCTCAGCCTCTTTGATCTATTTATGGCTTTAAAGAGAACATACACTAACTATACCACAGGAATTTTAAAACATAGAATAAAAATGGGATCTATCAAGGTATTGTCTCTCAACTCGAAGCCCACACTCTGTATACTCTGCTTTGTGTGCCTGAAGGGAGACAGATCTGCAAAACACACTTCTTCCTTGCCAGCTGGTGCTTTGTTAGACTCTACCAACAGGAGACACAATATAGGAATGGTGAAGCCAGGAAGAGGGAAAGGGAACATACTTTTCTTGTTCCTTGCTCTGCCTGTTTTTGCCCCCAGTTCTTCTTTACGCTTCCTGTTCCATCAATATCACCAAGGCAATGCTTCCTCATTTTGACGGTAAGAATCTGTCTAGAAGTAGCAGTGGATTTTAGCCTGTAGTTTCTCCAATACTACACACCTTTAGCGAGACCTTATTCTCAGAGGTGTGATTTCCAGGCCTGTAGAGTCTCTTTTCTAATCTCAGAGACATCAACACAAAGGGAGCAGCATCTCCTACTTATAGGACCAACTTCCAACTTTCTGAAGTTCCCTCCTAAAAACATTCCAGTTTCAATATTTCTCATGTCTTCTCTTTGTTCTCACAGTTCTGTAATATCTTAATGTTGCTTTTTACCTTTTCAGATCTTCAATATCAAGTGAAACATTTCTTTATAATAAATTCTCTCTCTTATAACAACTGGTATGTTTATGTCTCTTGACTGGATCTGTGCTCATAAGCCACCTAATTAAAAATAGTATTTCCTCCGATTCTTATATTTCCTATTTGCACTCTATTTATTTCTCTTCATATTAATGATCTTTAGTTGAATTACTATATTTTCCACTTATTAATATTAATATTTTTCTTGTGTCTCCTAAGTTTCAAGGAGGCAAAGATTTCTGTAAGCTATGTTCACTGCTATTCTTGCAATCACTAGAACATTGACAAACAATAAGTAAACAGTAAACATATATAATGTAAACAAATAAATGGATATATGGTAAAAAAATCAATGAGAAAACTATGAATCAATAAAGGGATATTAATTATCTTAAATCGTACATCCAGAAGTACACATTATCATAATTAACACTGAGAAAACATCTTTCTTAGCCATCCTAGTATACAAAAATTGACGGAACATCAATGCAGATAGAAAGTACTTATGAACAGAAAATAAAAAATAAAAAAACAGAAAATAAAAAAAATTTTAAAAAGATTATTTCGATAAAATATTAAATCCATTTTAAGTGAAGGTATAAGAATGAAAAAGGCCAGAATTACTGAACAAGAGTTAAGTCTGAACTGAAGAAATATTAGTTATTTTAAAAGGTTGAAAATTGGCAAGCAGATTGCCTAAATAATTAAATAATTCTTAATTATTTAATAATTTTAATAAATTTAATAATTTTAAATAAATAATAATAAATTAAAATTTGCCCTATTGACCTTTTTAACTGTATAATAAGTTTTTAAAAATGTCCTCATAATAAGCATATGTACTCCAGTTCCTCACAGTTCCACCTACTCCCAATTGCCTTAAATCCAATTATTTAATTCCCTTTATTATGTGTCTGTCATCTGGTAACATTTGAGTTTATGACCCCTGTTTAAAGGTTTCTGTAAATTTAATGAAATTGGTTTCATGGATACTTGAAGTAGTTGTGGCTTTATCATTTGATAGATGTCTCAGGAACAGGATTGAAGATGTATAGTCCTTTAAAAATTAAAAGCTGTCTCTGTAATCCTACCAGTATGACAAAATACAGCTGGTTTGCTACATGACACAGAATAGTGATTCCTTTCCTCAAATTTCTTTAGCAGAGATGTGCCTTTATTCTGGGTTGCAATATAAAAGTAAATTTTATTTATGGAAACTTTTATTTTAAATTACTTCTCATAATCTCAATGTCCCTTCATAGTGTATAAAAATCTATTCTGGGAGTAGATCTCTGTATGCTAGTCCTTGTACTAGGAATAAGCAATACAACCTAGAATTGAATGTCTTGGTCCTCAAGGAACTTACTGAAATTTCTGTTTTGAGATCTTGTATGTTTATAAAATAATCTAAGAAAACTGCCATAAAATAGATATCGTAGTGTCTAAGTCTCCCTTGTAAAGGTCTATTATAAATCTCCCCTTCAATATAGAGTAGATGGAAGAAATAATCAAGGTAATCTTTTTCACCAAAAAACTGTAGCAAGTATACTTGTTTGTCCTATTCTATATCTATATCTGTATCTATAATCTCTATGAATCATTCAAATATCTATCTTTTGAGAGAGAGACAGAGACCTGAGATAACAATATTGATACACTTAATTTGGGATATTATTTATCAATGAAAATAATGTCCAAATTGGACATTAGGATAGATCTTCAATTTATATTTCAAGAAAAATTGAAAAGAGAAAAGGGAGAAGCAGCTCAGGCATCGCTCTAGTCTTTGCTTGGGGAGGGTCGTTGGTGTTAGATTGTAAGCAGCCTCCTTCTTAACATTTTCCATGAATGAAAAAGTATTTTCTATTCCAGCTCTGAGATTTCAAAATAGGGCACACTATAGTGCTGGTGATATCAACCATGATAGTTAAGATAAGAGATCAGGAAAAAGTGTAGCCTCATTTGTACTGGGTCTTTTGCTTTTCATTCGCTTTTAAATTAAAAAAAAATTTTTAATCCAAGTATAGAAACCCCATGTTTAGTACCCCTAAACTGGAACAGCTTCAGATAGCAACTTTTTTTATTTAAAGGCAGTTTCAAAACTTGAAAGAAAGTATATGGAACCAATTTAACTACTATTTGATAACATCTGGAACAGAAAAATAATCCATTATTCATAAACTACTCAATGTTGAGTACTGAGCTAGGTTGCTTGCATCCATTTTGTTTCATTTACTGATTATAAAACTCTGTGAGGAGTGTTATTTCTATTCAAAATTTATAGCTGAAGAAAGTGAGATTTCAATATTTTAACTAATTTCCCAAGGTATATATTATACAGTACAGTTGGGACTAAACTAAGGAGAGACTAGAAACCCCATCCATAATTTTTTCTTTCTCTTTGCCCAGCTGTAAAATTAGGAAAAAAAAAAAAATCTCTTAAGTTTCTTCCAGCTCTGAAATACTGATTCCTATTTAAATAATATCTCAAATAGATATTAGTAAAATTCTGTATATCTTTTTCCATTCTTAGTAAGTTGATTTATTCATATCTTCAATATCTTCAATATAGACCAAGAAGAGTAGATCTTGAATTGAGCTAGTCAGAGACATACATTTCTTACATGTTGTCCCTAATGCCTCTGTATATCTTTTCACATTGTAGTAACAAAAAATGGAATATTAGATACAACTTTAATATAGATTGACTCTATAATCTCCTTTAACTAAAGGATCTTATGCTAGTGACTCTCTAAACATTTATATTGCTGCTTAGAGGCCCAGTCAACAAAGGAAGTCTTTAGTAGCTGGAGACATCACTCCATCATTTCTTTTTCATTTACTAATTCTATATTTTTATTTATGCATGTATGTGTCTGATTTCTCCACCTACATAAAAGCGGGAGGGCTCTTAATAAAGCTATTGTCACCTGTTTTACTGTTACACTTTTTCCCTGCTTCTCATTTCCTCTTAACCCAAAGTTATTTGTGGCATCAGACAGACCTTGTGTACAGTTTATATTATTAAAAGGTATTATAATAAAGATATTGTTATCTTTATTAATATTTAGTATTTGCCTCCAGAGCTAGTGACACCAGAAAACTTACAGAAAGCGCACACACACACACACACACACACACACACACACACACACATACACACACACCCCCCAGATTAGCCAGAGGGTATTTTTATTTATTAGGTTCCTGGTGTACAATTAAAATGAAAATAACATGTTAAAACAAGTGCACTTTGCTGATTTCAATCTGCCTGAACAGCAACCATCTGTTAAAGTAAAATTCACACTGACTTTCCCAGCAATGAAAGTCCTTACATAATGTATGTGACAACAGAGGGAAATCTAAATTCAGAGAGAAATATTGGGTGAGAAATAGTGAATGTCCTTTGAACAGGTCAAAAGTCAATTCTATAGCCTTCTTGTCTAAGAATAGACATACACTATTTACAATATGTCATTGAAAAATTTCTTTACTGATTTAGAATTCAAATGGCTGTAATTTCTTTAAAAGACCAAGAAAAAAAAAATTCCTAAGTATTCATATGTTCTTTATGTGCTTCTTAATATGGTTACCTCTTCCTTGATTTGTTCCGTAAGGGACATGTTGGATGAAAAATTTAAGGCCTTTTAATGGTCCCTGATAGCTACTTTAAAAGAGTATATCAAACTGTTTTGTACATTTCATTGTTTGACATTATTTTAATACTTTGGGCAGCCGCATTCCTCTGTTCATGTTTTTCTTCCTGTGTCTGCAACACCAGAAAGTTCTAGTCTTCTGACCTTCCTAAATTTCTTTTTGTGGTAATACTTTTTCTCTTCTTATCTGATAAATGTAGGCATTGCTCATTTTTTAAATTAATTAATTAATTTATTTATTTTTGAGACAGAGTTTCACTCTTGTTCTCTAGGCTGGAGTGGAATGGCGTGATCTTGGCTCACTGCAACTTCCGCCTCCCGAGTTCAAGTGATTCTCCTGCCTCAGCCTCCTGAGTAGCTGGGATTACAGGCATGCACCATCACACCCAGCAAATTTCTGTATTTTTAGTAGATATGGGGTTTCACCATGTCGGCCAGGCTGGTCTTGAAATCCTGACCTCAGGTGATCCACCTGCCTCAGCCTCCCAAAATGCTGAGATTACAGTGCTCATTCTTTTTTTACTACCTTTTTCTCTTTATTACACTGGAAATACTATTACCCCTCCATTTATCTCTGAGAATAAAGATCCGCATTTGTGCTATTATTCCTGACTGATTTTCTGAGTTTCAGCATTTCCATGTAATAGTTAGTTCTACCTTAATTAAAACTGACATTCCACTGACATCTTAATTGAATGATTCATCTTAGATATCCAATTACTCCCAATTAATTGAGGTTATTTTGTTTATAAAGTTGCTTACATAATAACTCCAGAGGTATGTTGAGCTCTAGAATTGGTTGCATCAGCTACACAATGTTCTCTGTATTTCCACTCTACATGTCTTGGCTTTGACTCTCTATTTAAGCTGGTACTAAGATAGCTTCAGTTGTTCTGGGCATCACATCTAGACATATAATTGTTGAAAGTAAGGTGATGAACCAGCTGTTTCTATGACCTTTTGTTAGAGACAAGTACCCTTACCCAAAACTAGTTCCAACCTCACAAGACCAACAGATTTCCCTTCATTTGTCTCTGGCCATAACTGAGACTAATTCGGTTTTTAAGCCAATTATTAACAGGGAGAAATGAAAATCATGACTGGTTTAGACTAATAACCTGGGGTAGAATGAATATTGGGGAGGCAATAAGAATGTCCTTGATTATATTACATCCTTTGTATTACTAACTAACAAAATTCTATCAATCTTTTTTTTTTTTTTTTTTTGAGACAGAGTCTTGCTCTGTCCCCCAGGCTGGAGTGCAGTGGCGCGATCTCGGCTCACTGCAAGCTCCGCCTCCCGGGTTCATGCCATTCTCCGGCCTCAGCCTCCCGAGTAGCTGGGACTACAGGCGCCCGCCACCTTGCCCGGCTAGTTTTTTGTGTTTTTAGTAGAGATGGGGTTTCACCGTGTTAGCCAGGATGGTCTCGATCTCCTGACCTTGTGATCCGCCCGCCTCGGCCTCCCAATTCTATCAATCTTTAAAGCATGTATCTTGTAAATCTTTTTATACTTACAAAACACAAAACCTCCATATATTTTTGTCTACACTGTTTATATAAATTTTACCATGTACAGACTTGCTGACCAATATTTCTGTATGTCTTAGCTAACCTGAATACTTGCTTTATTTATTTGTAGAGGAAAACATTACACTGAGATTTAGATATCAAGTCCATTGGCCCCATGGGCCCCACAAGTCCTCACTCTAATCTGGTGTTTACTGTACACCCCAATATCTCAGTATAAGTCCCAACAGGAGCTACCATAGGTAGTCTTTGGCATTACCACTACCTGATCCTCTACCATTTCTATGTTCTTGTATCATCAATGTCTGACCGGCTGACTGACAGAAGGTCAAAATGTTTTCTTATTCCCAGTTAAGTCAATAGCCTTATAGGAACAAACCCAAAAGATAATATAAATGATTCATTTTGAAATATATAACTTATATTGATGATATGCATATATGTAGACTTCATTGGGAATATATAAGGAAATGCAGATAAGCATTTAAAGAAAAAGATTATATGATATTTAAAAATCATAAAACTTCAATGATGGTAATGTTGTTTCATGGACTAATAATAGTCCATAATAGCAAAGAAGTAAAACAATCTATATATCCATTCATTACATGTTTACTCTCTCTATATAAAATATTAGATCAATTTTTTCTAGGATGTTTCTAGCTTCTAGACATGGGTAACTCATGTCTTCACATGGATGCACTTTATCCATTTTCACTTCTTATCATTTTTTCCAAAAATTCTAGTTTGTCTCAATTATATTTAAAAAGACCCATTTATTTTACATAAGAACAAGCCATTTGGAAACAATGAATTGTAAGCATATATGATTTTACATAGGAAAATGCTTTTATGATAGGAGAGAAATAAGTATTTCTACACGGCAATTGCATGAAATTCACATCATAACTCTTTCTGAGAATCTCTGAGAAACATACTCATTTGTCATATGCAGATGAAAATTAAATAACTGTCAAAATGTCAGCTATATAGACATACAAGCTAATAAATAAAAATTCTACATTCCAATCAAAAATGTGTTCTTTTGCTGGTAATGCAAAAGTCTCTAGGAAATTTTATCTGTTCACAGCTATAGACATCTTGGTTTAACTGAGTCTTTGATGAAAAAATGAGAAGACAAAGCACTTGTCTTCCATTCAGGTTTGTTGTTTCATTGATGTCACTGAATACAGTATAAATAATAATGAGCCTCTGACTACTTACAGCTTTTCTCAGCATTAAATATGCTGCTTGATGAATAGCAGAAATAATAAACCGTATTTAACTCTTGGATGTCATAGTTTTAGTATTTAGGCTCTATTACCTTCATTATTTTCTGAGTGGGACCTCTGAATTTTCCCTGGCATTTGGGAAGCTAGACTCCATGACAGAAGAAGACATATAGGATTTAACCACGGAGCACTGAAAAGAATAAACAGTTAAAAATCATGTGTTTCTCTTTAAGAAACAGACACAGGAACTCATTTGGGAGAAAATATGAGTGCTCTGTAGATGGAGACACAAAATCAAAATAAAAAGTAGACAGTTCACATGAATGATCTGAAACTTGTTGAAGTGACTGATGGCAATTACTACAACACTAAATTGATTTTGATGTTTTTGGTGAAAAGAAGTGAAACCTGCAAAGACACGACGAGCAGGGGATGTTTGCCTAGAAATTTCAATCACAGGCACACTGTAGAATCAAGAGTAATACAATGATTTCAGGAACCAATTTAACCAACACAAACCAAAGTTATTCAAAACAAAACAAAAAACAAGCAACAAAGCTACAAGTAAACATTTCACAAAGGCTCTGAGAATGCTCTGTAGACCTTGTATATGGGATACCTTAGCAGCTTTAGCCTGGGGCAGATGGTTGCCAAAAGGCAGCAGTGAGGGCTGAAAGAAAGCTTTAGATTTTGTTCCTGCTTTTCCCCTATTCACTTGCCTGGGATAATCAGTGCCTCACTTCACTGTAGGGAACTACCAGGGCTGATATATGCATAGGAAGGATAAGCAAAAGCCCTGCTAAGGTAAAGTACTGATAAAATTAAAACTAAACAACAAGCTACACTGGGACATTCAATTCCTTACAATCTCCCTGAAAACGGCTAGATTATAATCTAGAGTGATGCTATCATTTCTACTATGACATATAATTTAGCACTGAATATATTTATATGTGTATATGTATATGCAGTATACATATAGGTAGCACTATTTGTACAGGTGACTCTTGAACAACTTAAGGGTAAGAGGCACCAACTCTCATGCATTGGAAAATCCATGTATAATTCTTTACTCCCCCAAAACTTAACTGCTAATAGGCTGCTGTAGACCCAAAGTCTTACCAAAAACATAAGTAGTTAATTAACATGTATTTTATATGTTATGTAGATTATATATTATTACAATAAAGTAAGCTAGAGAAAAGAAAATATTATTAAGAAAATCATAAGGAAAATAAAATATTCTTGCTATTTGTTAGGTGAAAGTGGATTACCATAAAGTTCGTCATTCATGTTGTCTTCATGTTGAATAGGCTGAGGAGGAAGAGGAAGAGGAGGGGTTGGTCTTACTGTCTCAGGGGTGGAAGAAGAGGAAGAAAATTTGTGTATAAGTGGACTTGCTCAGTTAAAATCTGTGTTGTCCAGGGGTCAACCATATATATATACACATATATATGTGTATATGTGTGTCTATATATGTGTGTGTATATATATATACACATAATATGTATAGGAGCTAAGATATGTATATATAATATACATATACACACATATATAATATATATATTCAGACTTACAAAGTTAATGGTGATACTGAAAAATTATGCATTTGCAGATATTCATATTATTTATTAAAATAAATTTTAGAATTAGTAAAATATTCCTATAGAGATATTATTAGACATAAATAAAGACAAATAGCTAAGTCAGCCTTAAAGAGAGAATATAAAATGAAAATGGGCAGTAGAATTTTCTGCCCATTTCAGCCAACCAATGGGTTGGCTTATGCACAAGGCACCAACACATGTTGTAAAGCCATAGCAGTAACAATAATGTTAAAACAAGAACAGAGAAATAGACATATGAAGCAGCACGAAAATTTAAGAGCATATCTATGTGTATGTGAACATTTAATAAAAAATAAAATTGACACCATAAGTTAAGAAAATTATGAGTTCTTTAGTAGGTAGTAGTAGATTACTGACTCATTATAGAGAAAAAATATAAAATGGAATTTCATATGCAAACATGGACTACATAACACAAATTGCATGTGAAAAGTAAAATTAAGGAATTAATAGAAAACACCATAGGAATTTATATCAATCAATTATCAAGAATGAGGAAAAAGTTTTTTTCATGTTTTCTATAATGAAGAACTCCATGACAAAGTTAATAATCATATTAGAGAATATAGAAGATCTTTGTAATATCTGAAAGCAACAAGGGAGTTATTCCTTCTACTGTGCAAGCAACTTGTACATATTCACAAGAGTGAAACAGCAACTTCAAAACATTAATGGACATTGTATACAAACAAGTAGTTTTTAAAGAATAAATATCAAAATCTAGCAAAAATATGACCAAATTATTTAGTAATGAGAGAAATACAATAAAGGAAAGTTAACTGTCATTTTATAACCAGGGTACTGGCAAAAATTTAAAAAAGGTAATACCAAGTATTGATGTAGAGCATAGATAACCTCACAGCCTACAGATGGCAGTCACTCTAGAGAGCAAACTAACACTATTTAGTCTATAAGTATATAGTCTATAACAGCCTATGAACGAAAAATTTCACATGTAGGTACACAGCACAAATTTTTACACTATTTCAAAAGGGGCAGGCACGTGCATATTCAATGTGCAGTTTTATTCATGGAAGCAGAGAGGTGAAGGCAAATAGAATCAGCCATCACTGGGAGTGTGAAGAGTCAGACCATGGACTATTATTAAGCAGTTAATTACAACACGTATATGTGATATTGGCAAATAAACTATATTAAACCACAGTTTAAATAGAGAATGTAAAATTCAAGCTAGAAAGTAAGGTAAAATCAAAGATATATTAAAATCAAAGAAAATTCAGAGTATGACATCCTTTTGGTAGAAGACATGTTAGTCTACTGGTGGAAAGAAAAAAATATTTAGTTATATATTCAGCATCCATACAGTAAAAATCAAAGTAATTACTGATAAATGAGTAATGAGATTTGAGCCATAGGAAATGAGATTTGTTCTGCAAGTGAGGCAGAGAGCTAATTCACATGCTCAACTTCTTAGAGAAAATACTTTAGTGTGATAAACAACATCATTCATTATATAATCATGAGTTTTTTTTTTTAAATTTATTTATTATTATTATACTTTAAGTTGTAGGGTACATGTGCATAACGTGCAGGTTTGTTACATATGTATACTTGTGCCATGTTGGTGTGCTGCACCCATCAACGTCATTTACATCAGGTATAACTGCCAATGCAATCCCTCCGCCCTCCTCCCTCCCCCCTCCCCATGATAGGCCCCGGTGTGTGATGTTCCCCTTCCTGAGTCCAAGTGATCTCATTGTTCAGTTCCCACCTATGAGTGAGAACATGCGGTGTTTGGTTTTCTGTTCTTGTGATAGTTTGCTAAGAATGATGGTTTCCAGCTGCATCCATGTCCCTACAAAGGACACAAACTCATCCTTTAAAGGTCTGTACTTTACTAGAAACTCATGTCTCAGTCAAAAAGCTAATGCCAAAGTACAGTTCAAAGTACAGTTGGTCAAACCTGCTGTTTGGACAATCAAGACCCAAGACAAGAACTTGGCTTTTAGCATTCAGCTCAGCTTTTAGCATTCATTAGAGGAGAGAGTAGAACATGTAGTCTTAGAAAACCTATACACACAAATATGTTTTACTGTCTCTCAGACATTTAATAGGTATTGAACAATCAGGTCAAAAGTTAAAAATAAGTTAAGAGTAGTTCTCATGCTTTAATATCAGCCAACAAGAGGGTAGAGTTGACATTTTGTTTTGAATCTTGAAAGCTTAGAAAGGTTGCATGCCCAATGGAATGTGTTATTGATGACTATTGATTCCCCAAAATACCATCAAAAAAGTAGGCTAAAAATCAAAGATAGGGCTATTAGTCCTACCAGGAAATAACATCATCTTGAGAGAGAGGAAAGTCAGAGATTACTTGAAGGATTTTAGGAGCTAAGATAAATAAGTTTAAGATGAGTCCTTCAGGGAGGAGAATGGATTGAGATTTGACAGAGTTTATGATATAATGCATTTGGATTGGTGGGAACAAAGTGAAAATATAGTAGTGAGTCTTAATGATTAGTGAGTGATAGGTTCATTTTCCAAAATAAAGCAACATTAGTTCATAGTCTAATCTCTGGAAGTATGTAAGTCCTGGAACAAATATTTAATATTTTAACAGTGCTTTTGAGCAAAGAAACAGAAATGTAGGCCCAGTCCTAATATCACCTAAATTAAGACATGGAATTATATTGGTTTCTCTGCCAGCCACTTTGCTCCAAAATTTATAATTGGAGTGTGAAAAGGAAAACACTCAGAATCATTTCAGAAAGTAATTTTTAATACTTAAGTGCATACAAAAGATAATTATGCAAATTAAAATGATAATGATGTACCATAACATACCTATTACAATGGCTAAACCTATCATATTTCAGCATAAATAACTAAAGAAAAAAAAATGGCTAAACCTAAAAAATTGACATAGCAATTCCTGGCAAGGATATGGAACAGCAGTAACTTTCATTTAATACTGCTGGTAATGAAAATGGTATAGTACTTTGGAAGACAGTTTGGCAGTTTCTTACAAAGCTCAACATGTTCTTACCATGTGATCTAGCAATTGGCTTCCTAAATATTTACGTAACTTATTTGAAAAGGCATGCAAATACAAAAAAACTTTGTAATTTATTCATAATCAATGAAAACTAGAAATAAACAGATATTCATCAATAGGTGAATAGACAAATTAATATATGTGCATTCTTACAATGGAATATTTTTCAGTGATAAAAATTAGACTAATGAGCATATTGCTAAGTAAAATAAACAATCCTGAAAAGACAACATAATGTATGATTTCATTTATATGAAAGTCTGAGGGCCGGGCGCGGTGGCTCAAGCCTGTAATCCCAGCACTTTGGGAGGCCGAGGCGGGTGGATCACGAGGTCAGGAGATCGAGACCATCCTGGCTAACATGGTGAAACCCTGTCTCTACTAAAAATACAAAAAACTAGCCGGGCGCGGTGGCGGGCGCCTGTAGTCCCAGCTACTCGGAGGCTGAGGCGGGAGAATGGCGTGAACCCGGGAGGCGGAGCTTGCAGTGAGCCGAGATCGCGCCACTGCACTCCAGCCTGGGTGACAGAGTGAGACTCCGTCTCAAAAAAAAAAAAAAAAAAAAGTCTGAAAAAGGCAAAAATATGGAGATAGTCAAAATATCACTGGTTGCCAGGAATTTGGGAGAAGGAGAAAATTTGAATAGACAAAGTATAGGGGATATTTTAGGGTGGTGAAACTATTCTGTATTATACTGTAATGGTTAGTGCATGACACTAGTCATTTGTCAAAACCCATAGAACTTAGGACCACAAAAAAGTGAATATTAATGTATGCATCTTTTTATTTTTAATTTTTTTTTGAGATGGAGTTTTGCTCTTATTGCCCAGATTGGAGTGCAGAGGCCTGAACTCGGATCACTGCAATCTCTGCTTCCCAGGTTCAAGCAATTCTCTTGCCTCAACTTCCCAAGGAGCTGAGATTACAGGCACCTGCCACCACACCCTACTAATTTTTTTATATTTTTAGTAGAGATGGGGTTTCATCATGTTGGCCAGGCTGGTTTTGAACTCCTGACCTCAGGTAATCCACCTGCCTCAGCCTCCCAAAGTCCTGGGTTCACAGGCATGAGCCACTGTGCCCAGCCAACTTTTTCTTTTTAAAATGTTAGGGGAGTCCCAGGACAGAATGTAGATCTCATTGAAGAAAGTTGGAGAAAAGGTGCTGCTGAATTTAGTAACTTTGAAAATGACTGGACTCTGTGACTAAAACGGAAATAAAGAATACATAGCACTATACTCTAATTGATATGGTTTTTTTTTTCTACTGGGGTACGCTTAACAATTCAGATGTAGTACACATATGTAATGAAATTGAAAAATCAAATAAATGAATGGAAGATGGAGAGGACAAAAGTTCTTATTTTTGCAGAGTGAGGTTACAAATGAACAAGGACAGGAGGCTGGAATTATCTATGTAGTCAGGAACTGCAGTTAGAGATATCAAAATGATCCCATGCTTAGCTTAATAAAGATTCATATGTTCGGTGGCTCACGGCTGTAATCTCAGCACTTTGTGAGGCCAAGAGGGGGTGGATCACCTGAGGTCAAGAGTTCGAGACCAGCCTGACCAACATGGAGAAATTCCATCTTTACTAAAAATACAAAATTAGTCTGGCATGGTGGTGCATGCCTGTAATCCAAACTACTCAGGAGGCTGAGGCAGGAGAACCGTTTGAACCCGGGAGGTGCAGGTTGCAGTGAGCTGAGATCACACTATTGCACTCCAGCCTGGGCAAAAAGAGCAAAACTCTGTTGCAAAAAGCAAACAACAACAATGACAAAACCAAATAAACATGTGTTTACACAGAGAAATAATCATAGGTATATATGCATACATAGTTTAGCACATATACTGTTATTTTCTTGCTGTTTCACTGAGAAAACCCAGAAGAAAGACTTCCCCAGGAGACGCAAGTACATCTAGCATTGAAATCTTGGTTTCTAACACAGCTCAAAGGAATCAGAGCTCCTTGCAGAAATGGCTAAATCTAGGGAGGGGGCAGAAAATATACAAAGGGGCATGGAATATTTGGTACTGCCAGAATGTATAGATATTCCATAAAAATTCCATAATGATGAACTCCTTAAGATTTTTACAAATATATATTTTTAATTACTAAAATTTATAACACAAATGACCGTGAATAGCCAAAACAATCTTTAGAACAAATGCTGGAGGCATTACACTTTCTGATTTCAGAGTGTATTAAAAAGTTATAGTAACTAAAACAATATTTAATTGGCATAGAAACAGACATATAGAGTAATGGAATAGAAGACAGAGCATAGAAATTCATATATATAAAGTCAACTTATTTTTGATGAGTGCCAAGAATACATAACAGGAAAATGATCATCTCTTGAACAAATGGTGTTGGGGAAAACTGAATATCCACATACAGAATAATGAAATTAAGTCTTACTTTAACATAAAAATGTTACCTTACATAAAAATGTTTTACCTTATATAAAAATCAACTTAGACCTGGTGCAATGGCTCACGTCTGTAATCCCAGCATTTTGGAAGACCGAGGGAGGTTCATCACCTGAGGTCAGGAGTTTGAAACCAGCCTGACCAACATGGTGAAACCCTGTCTCTAGTAAAAATACAAAAAACTAGCCAGGTGAGTTGCTGCATGACTGTAATCCCAGCTACTTGGGAGGCTGAGGCGGGAGAATGGCTTGAACCCAGGAGGTGGAGGTTGCAGTGAGCTGAGATCGCGGCACTGCACTCTAACCTGGGTGACAGAGCCAGACTCTGTGTCAAACAACAGCAACCAATTTAAAATGGATTGAGGACCTAAAACTAAAACTCCCAGAAGAAAAAATATGAAAAAACCTTATTGATATTGGTCTTGCATACGACTTCATGGATATGACACCAAATGCATAACAATAAAAGGAAGACAGAGAGAAGCACACTAAACTGAGCAGCTATTGCACAGCAAAAGAAATAATCACAGAGTAAAGAGACCACTTATGAATGGGAGAAAATATTTGCAAAGCAGGTGTCAGATAAGCGGTTAATTTCCAAAATATAAAAGGAGCTCCTCCAACTAAATTCCAAAATAAACTAATAACCTGGTCAAAATATGGGCTAAAGACTGGAGCAGACATCTTTTCCAAAGAAGACATATGAACGGCTATATGAAATTATGCTCAATTTCACCAATCATCAGGGAAATGCAAATTAAAGCCATAATGAGATATCTCCTAAAACCTGCTAGGATGACTGTCATTTTAAAAAAAAAAAAAAAAAAAAAAAAAAGGACAACACGTTTTGGTCAGGTTGTATAAAAAGAAAAATGGAACCTGTTTGTTGTTGGCAGGAATGCAAAATATTGCAGTCACTATGGAAAACTGTATAGAGATTCCTCAAAAAATTACAAAATAAAACATCCATATGATTCAGTAATTCCACTTCAGGGTATTTATCCAAAAGGTTTAAATCATAATCCTAAAATAATATTGGCAGCACTATGTTTATGGATAAACAATATTCACAATAGCCAAGACATGGAAATAACCTAAACATGCATTGATGGATAAATGAATAAAGAAAATGGAACATACGTATAGTGGAATATTACTCAGCTTTAGAAAAGGATATCTTAACACTATGCAACAACATGGATAAACTTTGAAGACACATGAAGTAAAATAAGCAATTACAGAAAGACAAATCCTGCATGATCACATGTATGAAAATATCTAAAATAGTCAAACTCATAGAATAAGAAGGTAAACTGTTGCTTGCCGGAGTGTGAGGGGAGGAGGAAATAGAGAATTATTAATTAGTGGGCCTAAAGTCTCAATTGTACAAGATGAATATGTTTTAGAGGTATGCTGTAAAACATTATCTCCATAGTTAACTATACTGTATTCTACACTTGAAGATTTATTAGCAGGGCAGATCTAATTTAAATGTTCTTTCCACAATAAGTAAAATTTTAAAAGAAAATAAAGCTAAAAGGTAAAATAAGGAAATATATCAAAGTAGGTTACTTTATTATGAAATCAATTTTGTGAGCCATAAACAAAGAATAACAATGTTGCAAAACATAAAGTAAAAATAACAATAAAAGAATAAGTTAATTTTAAAAACCCACAATTACAAAGAAAATGCACAAGGATTAAAATATGGAAAAGAGACACAGGAGCCAACTGAAAGACTCTCAATGGCCAAAACTGAAATAATTTTGGCAATAAAATATAGTATTATTAAATTATAAGGCAAGGTATAAAATAAATGTTTGTAAGATCATATGGACGTTAATAGTTGAAAATTCTCTTTGCAGAAGAATTTCAAATATTTTATGTAGCTAAGCATCACTCTCAAATGTTTGGCATAATTCTCTACTCCTTAAATGTGAGCTGTACATAGTTACCTTATTCCAGAGTACAGTATGGAAGATGCAAAAAGTAACTTCAAAGTGGAGAAAGGAAAACACTGCCCCAGGCAAGCGATTTGATTAAGTTATGTCAACAGAATGTATTATGAATACCATGTGATGGAAGTGAAACTTTACTTCTCTGTCCTTCCTCCCCCCAGAACATAACCCTTGTGTAATCATCAGAAAAGTATCAAACATAACCTGACTGAGGGACATACTACCACACATCTCACCAGTACTCCCCCAAATTTTCAAGATCATTAGAAACATGGAATCTGAGAAAACGTTACAGTCAAGAGGAAACTAACGAGATAAGATTACTTAAATGTGATTGTCTTATTGTTTCATATTAAGACTAAATCTAGATTGTAGTTAGAGCTTCCAGCAGCTTCTGTTTGCTTTACAGGTAAAATGATTTGAAACCACCTCACCAGGCAAATAATTATTTGCTTAGATAGAAATTCCAAATTAAGCATCTCCACACCTTTGATGTTGTTTTAACTCATACATGTAACAAGTAGGTCATTATTAAACAGGTCATTATTCCTGAAGTCACTATAGATAGAAGTCTATAGACTTCTATAGAATTCACTAAGGTCAAGAGACCATTCTGAAAAAGAAAAAAAAGATTAAATCATACATGTAGTGCATGGTTAACTGTAAGCACACACACAATATTACTAAAAGTCAATTTATCATTGTAATTCTTTAACATGTATTATGTTCCAGAGGATGTGTGCTAGGAGAGCTAGGTGCAGTGTCTTCAGAATACATTTAAAATATTCTAGAGATGCTTTGCTGATCTATTTAAAACTCTTCTGTGCTTTGTTGTGACAAAGTTAATAGCTGAATCCATTTCATATGTATATTTTAGAGCAGACTAACTGATGGTCTGACTACCATCTGTTAATATTGCTGCCTGCTTACAAACAGCTTCTGGGAAATCCTAAGAATCTTAACAATAGAAAATGGCATATTTCTATAGAAACTAAAAAATGATATTGCCAGAGTTTTGACTTTTGTCCACAGGTAGAAAAATATATACCCTGTTGACATGACATAGCAAATAAAAGGTGGAGATAAATTAACACTTCACAGATGACTGAGTGGTTCCATGCTTACTGCTAGGTTGTCACAAAACACAATTACTCATCTACTACTGTATTCGGGTTCTCTAAAGGGAGAGAACTAATCAGATAGATGTATATATAAAGGGGAGTTTATCAAGGAGTATTGACTCACATGATCACAAAGTGAGATCCCATAACAGGCCATTTGCAAGCTGAGGAGCAAGGAAGCCAGTCTGAGTCCCAAAACTTGAAAAGTAGGGAAGCCAATAGTGCAGCCTTCAGTCTGTGATCGAAGGTCCAAGAGTCCCAAAGCTGAAAACTTGGAGTCCGACGTTCAAGGGCAGGAAGCATCCAGCACGGGAGGAAGATGTAGGCCAGGAGGCTAAGCCAGTGTAGTTTTTTCACGTTCCTCTGCCTGCTTTTAGTCTGGCTGCACGGGCAGCTGATTTAGATTGTGCCCAAACAGATTAAGGCTGGGTCTGCCTTTCCCAGCTCACTGACTCAGATATTAAGCTCCTTTGGCAACACCCTCAAAGACACAGCCAGGAACAATAATTTGCATCCATCAATCTAATTGAGTTGACACTCAATATCAACCATCACAACTACCAAATGTCAATGTGCTATTAAAAGTATACTTTTCTCTTAGGTAGGTAACATGTCAGAGATACTGTTCTAGCCAGAGTTTCAAGGGCCATGTTTACACTCTGGGAGCAGGGAGAGAGAGAGAGAGAATGTGTTTTAGAAGAAAGTTGGGATTTCATAAACGATAAACACACCAGAAATCAAATACTTCTTTCTCTTGATTATTTGCAAAAACAAAATTTAGGTGAATATCAGAATACTAGACTTACCCGGGTATCGAAAACACACCATGTTATCTATATATCATAGTGTATGGTTAAAAATTTTTCAGTGAAAGTTTTATCAGTATAATTTTTGATGGCTAAAACATTTATCTATAAATACATAGTTTTATTTTTTCCTTCATGCAATTTTGTTTATAAAAGTACAACATTCGTCAATAGACAACTTGCTGAGACGAGATGTCTTCTCCCAATTGAAGGTCTTTAGTTGATCAAAGGGTTCTGGTTTCAGGGACTTCAAGAAGTGAAGCCAAGGACCGCACTGGCGCATGTTACAGCTCTATTAGAGAAACGTGCAGACCCAAAGAGTGTGTGGCGGCAAGATTAAAGCAAAGGTGAAAGCGAAAGTAAAGCTTCCATGCAGTGGAAGGGGACCCAGAAGGGTTGCCATTTTTGGCTTGAGTGTCCTATGCTCATATCTCCTTATGACCCCTCTCCTTTCCTTTTTCTGTCCTATAGAATTAGCTTATTTTCTATCTGTTTGTGGGTTGGCAGGCCTGATTGGTTAAAAACATCAGGCTGCAGCTAGAGCTTAAATTCCCTATATGATTGGTTGAAGTTTCAATCCCTTAGCTTGATGCTGTGACTCATTTTGGCTTAGAGGAAAGTACCCTTTGATTGGTTCAAGTTTCAATCCCTTAGCTTGCAGCTATGACTCATTTTGGCTTAGGGGAAAGTCCCCTTAGGGAAGTCCCTATTGACCCAGGAAGTCCAGCCAACTTAGCCACTTAGTCCCTCATTCCCAAATAAAAACTATCAATTGGTGCATCCACTTGGGAGAAAATAAACATTTCTCAGTAGACGTTTGATACACATTGTAAGAAGATTCTGCTACTTGTACAATTGCACAATTGTGTTTATTACCAACATTGTTAATACCTAAGTCTCTGAACTGTGAAGTATTTTCCCTTATTTCAGACAAATGTCCACAGGTTTTCTTAGTCTCATTGCTCCATTTTTCTGTGTACCTGTATATCAAAATCATTCTGTCTTAATTCATTTTTATTCAACTTATCACTTCAATTCTATGAGCTCAGCTGTTTTTTTATGTTAACTCTTTACACAATGTTTTGCAAGGCTTCAAACAAGTTGGAAAAAGCTGGCTGTTACTTTGTAATTAATAGAGAATGTAATTGCCCTTTTAGGTTTAAACTACTTGCATAAGGATCCTCCAGAGGGACAGAACTAATAGGATACATGTGTATTTGAAAGAGTTTATTAAGGAGAATTGGCTCACACTACGGAGGACTAAACTCTGATTTTTTTTTAAATCTTGCACAAATTTCTATTTAAAGGGTCTGGGGAGTCATGCGCTACAAATCATAGATTCTTATCAGGTTTTATTTAACCCTGTGTATCATGACTTATTTTCCAACCTGACTCTGTCATAACATTATGAGACAAGGAAGAAAATAAAAATATTTTACCCCAAAACCTATTTCGCAGCCATATCTTGAAATGACCCTGCAAAGCTGTTCTTTGTGGGGGAGAATTTGCATCTGTAAAGAATCTCTAATAACATAGCTAGATTTTTCTCTTCCAGACCCTCCCAATCCTGAAGAGATTAACTAAGATCTGAATAGGAAACATTTGTCATTTATTGTCTCTAAGGGCAATCACTATAAGACTTCACAAGAACTTTGGGTTCCACAATCTTTATCTTAACCTGAATATTCCCTTTCTATGAATCCCAGGTCTTTAGACAAATGCAACCAATTGTCAACCAGAAAATGTTTAAATTCACCTATAGCCTGGAAGCCCCCCCAGCTTTGAGTTATACTGCCTTTCTGGACTAAACCAATGGTATTTCTTAAATGTATTTGATTGATGTCTCCTGCCTCTCTAAAATGTATAAAACTAAGCTGCGCCTTGACCACCCTGGGTATACATTCTCAGGACCTCCTGAGGGCTGTGTCACAGGCCATGGTCACTCATATTTGGCTCACAATAAATCTCTTCAAATATTTTACAGAGTTTGACTCTTTTCATCCACACTATCACAAGGTGAACTCCCACGATAGGCCGTCTGCAAACTGAGGAAGAGAGAAGGCAATAATGTCTCAGTCTGAGTCCAAAAGCCTTAAAAGTAGAGAAGCTGACAGTGCACCCTTCAGTCTGTAGTTGAAGGCCCAAGAGCTCCCGGCAAAACCACTGGTGTAAGTCCCAGAGTACAAAGGCTGAAGAATCTGGAGTTTGATGTCCAAGGTCAAGCAGAAGAGATGGAACCATCCAGCAAGGGAGAAAGATGAAAGCCAGAAGACTCACCAAACCAGCTTATTTCATCTTCTCCTGCCTGCTTTGTTCTAGCCACACTGGCAGCTAACTGGATGGTGCCCACTCACATTGAGGGTGGTCTTTCTCTCCTAGTGCACTAACTCAAATGCTAACCTCCTCTGGCAACACCCTCACAGAGACCCAGAAACAATACTTTAACCACCCACCTAGGCACCTTTCAATCCAATCAAGTTGACACCTAATAATAACCATCACGCTACTCTACTCAAGTATCTTTCTTTTTTCCAAGATATTATTTTCCTCCACCTCTCTTTTGTTGTTGTTGTTGTTGTTGTTTTGAGACAGGGCCTCCCTGTCTCTCAGGCTGGAGTGCAGTGGCATGATCATAGCTCACCATGGCCTCAACTTCCTGGGCTCAAGTGACCCTCCTGCCTCAACCTCCCCCAAATATCTGGGACTGCAAGTGCCTACCACCATGCCCAGCTTGTATTTAAAAAAAAAAAAAATGTAAAGATGGGGTCTCACTATGTTACCAGGGCTCCTCTTCTTATAGATGGGGAAAATGAAGCCTCTGAAGGTCAGATGACATGGCCTGATCAGACTAGGCAGAGCAGAGCCAGGAAGAGTGCCTGATACACCAACTTCTAATTCAGTGCTCCAGCCCCTGTCTTCTCCCAGGGCCAAGGCTTTTTCAGGCCAATGGACATGGGGTGGTAGACATGGGAGAAGGACAGACAGAAGCCTGGGGAAGATGCTGAGAAGTAATAAAAGGGAGGAGAGAAGCTTTGCAAGAAAACTGTCCCTGGCTTAGAGAAGTAAAAACAGAGTGGGTTGGGCAGGTGTTAGATGTGATGGAGTGGAGGTGAGACCAGAGACCTAGGAAGAAGGAACCACAGGTCTGGTCAATCTGGCACTGAAAAAATGAGACAGGAAGAGCATGGTGTTGCCACCATAGCAGGACCTTGTGAAGTCAGTGAGTTTCCTGCTTCACAAGGGTTCAGCAAAGTTTTGTCTTCCTGGACAGAGAGAGGTGCAGTAGGAGGGTGAGGACAGTCAGAAGGCAAGTCCCAGGTCTGTCCTGAGCTAACGCAGGACTGGAGGGGGGAGGCATTTCCCCCTTGAGCCACAACCTTACCTTTTGTGCAATGGGGAGATGATAAGAACCCTGTCCTGCCCACAATATCCAGCTGGTGATCTGGTCTATAAATGAAGATCCTGTGCTACTGTAAGGATCAGAGGCAGTGCTTGGCAGATGGTGGCTGCTGCTGTCGCTAGCACTTCCAATTAATTACTGGGCTCAGGCTGCTGTCACTTGCCCTCACCTCCTCTGAGATGTCTTGCCCAGTGCCCCTACTCCTTGAAGCTGGGATCCTGGAGCCCTTGGGCTCACTCCCTCAGCCCTCAACACAGACTGTTGTTTTCTGCTTGCTTGTTTGCCTTCAACCACCCTGGGCACCAGTTGAACTCAGGAATGTCTAGCCCTGAGCCTAGCCCAGAGTGAGTGTTCTAGAAGCATGGCTGGATCTCATCACCCAGAAATGTTTGAGAATCCATGCTGTGCTAGGCCTTGCCCGTCATGGCGATGTCCATGCTCAGAGTCCTGCTACCCTCAGGCTCGGACTTGAGTGAAGGAGATAGGGTGGCACACAGTGATAATGTCATGTGGTAAGTGCCACTGTGGGGGCTGTGGGACAGAGAGGAGGACCAGACCCTACCATACCCAGCAGAGGAGTGGTGGTCCCTTACTGCTGTAGTGCCTGCAGCACCCCAGCAGCTAGCAATGGGCCACTCTCCATTTGCCTGCCCCTTTCATCATGCAAAGATGGTTGCAACAGTAAATGAAACCACTGTTACCAGAAACCTTCAAGCCAGGTCCTGCTCTGAGAACTTTAGTGCATTTACTCTGCCCCTCAGAGGAGCCAGTGTGGGAAAAGAGGTCCTGAGGGGCTGGTCACTGCTGGCACACTCAACCATCTTGTGGTTGTGTAGGATTTGAACTCAGGCCTGCTGGAACTCACCTTCCGCTCACTCTGCCCCATGCCATTGAGCTTCACAACTCTCTGTCCACATTTCCTCCTGTGCAGCTGATGGTTCCAATGTGCTCAAGTATCTTAGTCTAAATCAAGATATTCAATGGGAGGAAAATTCATATACTACATTTCAAACACATACCTTTGAAATGAGTAAAGTGTTACTGACTTGAAAAAAACTATAAAATGTTTACAAAATATTTTGTAATACACTATATGCACACATATTCATACTATATATATATAATGTACAGATATATGTGTGCATATACAATGCAATGTGATGGAATATAATATAATGGTAAGAGATAATAAATTTAAAAAATTTTTTTTCTTACTCTCTTACTCAACATACTATTTTATGTTTTCATTATTATTATTCTCTTGTAATTTTATATATTTTTCTTTTCTTTTTAGTTTATCTTTGCTACCCTCTTACATTTTTTTCTTTGATTTATTATTTTTAAATTTTCTGAACTTAAACATTACCTCAACTTTAAATTTTCCAGTGTTTTAAGAAATAGGCTGAGTTTGGTGGCTCATGCCTGTAATCCCAAACCTTTGGGATGCTGAGGTAGGAGGACTGCTTAAAGACAGGAATTTGAGGCCAACCTGGGCAGCAAAGCAAGTGAGACCCTGTTTCTACAAAAATTTGAAAGAAAAAATAATTTTTAAAAAAACTAAAACTAGGAGAGTGGTGCACATACTTGTAGTCCTAGCTACTCAGGAGGCTGATGCTGGAGGATCACTTGAGCCCCGGAGTTTGAGGCTGCAGTGAGTTTTGATCTAGCCACTGCACTCCAGTCTGGGTACCAGAGTGAGACTCTCTTTCAAAAAGAAAAAAAAAAAGAAGGAAATTAAATTCTAGCAGTGTAAGAAAATATTATTTTTGGGAAAGGCATTGTGGCTTACATCATGATCCACCAAGTGGCTTACAAATACCAGCACTTTGGGAGCCCAAGGTGGGAGGACCACTTGAGGTCAGGGCTTCAAGACCAGCCTGGGCAGCATGGTGAGACTCTCTCTTAAAAAAAAAAAATTATCTGGGCATGATGGCCTGTGCCTGTAGTTTCAGTTACTGAGGAGGCTAAAGTGGAAGGATTACTTGAGCCCAGGAGTTTGAGGCTGCAATGAGCAATAATGGAGCCACTGAACTCCAGCCAGGGTGACAGAGAAAGTCCCTGTGTCAAAATATATATATATATATATAACATATATGTATATAATATATACATATATAATATATATATTTTATATATATATAGGATCATCATATAAACATACATATAATTTCACTAGGCAGAAAGAAGAGAAACAGGATAACTGAGCAAACTGGTAGAATGGCCAATGAAACTGAGAGCACAAATATCTAGTATTAGTTAAAAATCCCTCTCAGTGTTGTAATATAACCAGAAATTCATCTCGGAATCGCTTTTAAATAAATCATGCTATTTATGCAAAAGGTGCATGTGCATTTTGAAAGATTTTGTTGGCTTGTATTATAAATCAAGAAAATGGGTTGTTTCCCATGTTATGTTTTCCCAGAGATAAAGGAATATTCTGAAAAACAGATCAGGAAAAAAACATCTGGTCGAAGCAGATAGAAGCCTGAAGGATTTGAAGAAATCTTCTTTAGAAAATAAATGGACCTTCTACTGGAGTTTTTCTCAATCTTACCTGAATATTAAGTATCAGGGAGACATACACATTGGGTTTATTTAGTGTTTCTTACATCTGTTTCAGATTTTTCCCAATATGATACATTCTAATATATGTATGTATCATAATATGGTAAACTTAATACTATGACAGATCAAGGCATATATTCTTTATTTCTCCACAGGCATTAATCTGTGCTTTTCCAGGAAACATTCTAAAGTTGAAGACTTCAAACTGATCTTAAGGGGCTTGCTTCAGTGCAAATAAATCTGTGTATTGTGATGACATTAATCTTTTCATTGCCATAAAATTCTATTTTTAAGTATATTCTTTATTCCTAAATATGAGAGCCTTGTGAATTTATTTATAACTTTTTTTTATTTGAAGTACACCTACCTTCTATTGCAAACGATGCACTTCAACTTCCATATGATTTTCTAGTAGAGTGAAAACTTACCACATTATCATTGGTAGAAGAGCATAAAATTACTATGTCCAGGAGTATAAAATTACTAAATCTAATTTTAAAATATGATAAATCTAATAAAAACTTTGAAACCTAAAGTCATATATATTTTGAAGTAGCCGATATTATTTATTGAAAACAACAAAATGATAAAGCATTTGTTTTACCGACTAACTCATATGAAATAGAATAGGAGTCAGCATTCTGTTACATAGCATGAAAAAGTAGTTCTTTTACTGTATTGTGAAATAGAAAACTGTAAAAGAAATATTTTGTTCTTGTTTCTCCTGGAAACTCTTTGAGTGAGAGGTCTGTGAATTAGAAGACTTTCAGCAGTCCTTAACCTAAACACCTTGAATTGCACTTTTCTCATTTAGAAATATAATACTGAAATAGAATGAACATGAGCTCAAGTAAAATGGAGTATTTTATATAAATGACCACCAGTAACAGGATAACATGGTCATTTGTTAACATTGTAGATTTTATCTCAATTACAAAAATAGTCTTCCAAATTTGGACAAAGTGAAAGCCCCCTGTAACTACGTTTATGGTCGGAAAAATTAAAGAATAGGCATTCTCTAATAAATTCTTTATAAAATCTAGAGTTTAGATTTTTTTTAAAGGCTTGGACTAGAATCCCTTGATAATCTGAAAGCACAATTTTAAATCAGAGACAGCACAACTCAGTGGGTGAAGGTAGAAGTAGGAAGCTGCTTATTAAGGAAAAAAGAAACAAAACTTTATATCATTAGTCCCTCCTTCTACCTAATATGAATTTATTTGATTTTGTGTAACTTTTATAATTAGTAGGAAAATACTTGGGAGATTTTTGTAATTTTAGAGATAATAAAATATATGTGAAAACCTCACTCTGAGTGACATTTAGTTAGAGACATGATTTGCTCTAATAATGAGATTGTAAATTGATCCGAACTCAGAACCATTCAAGCAAAACATATACCTGCCTGTGATGTAGCAGTCATGCTCCTAAATATATACCTAAGAGAAAGGTAAGAGTATTCACAGCAATTCCACTGGTAATTGCCAAAGTCTGGAAATAAACAAATCTCAGTCAACACGAGAATGGAAAACAGATTGTAGTATATTCACACAATAGAATATTACTCAGCAATAAAAAAGAAAAAGCACAGATTCACATGACATAGAAGATGTTACATTTATAATGACAAATAAAGGAATGTAGATATAAAAGAGTATGTGATGTCTAATTTATTAATATGAAGTTTTAAAAAAGCAAAAGTAATTGATGATAATAGGAGACAGAATAGTGTATACTTCTAGGTGGAATAAAGGTGCACAAGGCAGCCTTCTGCAGTTGTTGAGATTATTCTATTTCCTGACCTAGGAGATGTGTATACATATGTGCTACATGTGTACCCACAGCACATACACACACAAACCAAATTAAACACATGTATATATGTGGCAGGAAGCAGCGGAATGGCATCCAAACAATTTATAATATTAATAAATGTTCGACAATGTCATTTTTTAAATCCACATTCTTTAATGTTTCTAGTCAAGTAATTTTTATTAATGCTTTATCCTAAATTTAAAATTAAAATTGCAACTTTATTTGAAATTGTAAGTACAGTAACATTTTACCTTGCATTAGTAGTTTGTTAAAGAAACAAGCTATTTGGAAAAATTTGCCCTGCTGAGTTATATTTGGGAGATGTTTAGCAAGTGAAGATGTTTTTGACAGATGTACTTGTATCAGCTCAGGGCTATTAAAAATACATTTTGATAGTTTACAGTTATAAAATTTCAAATAATTGAATTCCATAAAATTAAAAGGTTTTATCTCTGTATTCATTGAATTTATTCTACAGCACCTTAACACATATTCGTTTTTCCTTATAATGCCCTCATACTGTTGATACACATTGTACTTCATTTTTGTCAATCTGTAAGCTAATATATTCTTTACATTGCCTAAACACATATTTTTATCTCTCTGTGGTTTATGTATCAAGTGTTTCAGAAAGAAAAATATGTTCTGTTTATAAACACATCATGAAAAAGCAAGTTAAGTGGAGAGAACTTGAATTTCAGTTACTCGAATAGAAAAGATTCCTTGTGATCTTGATCTTTGAACTACTGTTTGTTGGGTAAATGCTGTTGGATAGCTCTCAGAAGTATGTTGTCAGAACATACACTAATTGTGGGAGCGTCATTGAAAATTGCTGTCTTAGTCAGTTTGGCCTTCCCTTACAAAATACCACAGACTGTGTGCCTTCAACAGCAGAAATTTCTTTTTTCACAATTTGGGAGACTAGAAGTCTGCAATCAAGGTGTCATCATTGTCGGTTTTTGGTGAAGGCCTTCTTGCTGGCTTGCTGAGGGTCCTCTTCTTACTTTGCCCCACATAGTACAAGGAGTGAGGGAGAGCGCAAGCTCTCTGGTGTCTCTTCTTATGAAAGTATTAAGCTCATCATGAAATTTTCATTCATATTCTCATTTTAACTGGTAGAAATGCACCATGGTGCACAACTATTGATAAACTGTGATGGGTTTATTAATAGATCAATGATACTACAAATATCAATATAGTTCCTACTATGCATGTAATTATGTGCAAAGTCCTGAGTAGTGTTTACATTTAAAATCATTCTAATTTTAAAGTAACCTTCATTTTTTTAAATGCTAGTTTTTTTCCATTATTTTAATTTTCCATTATTATAAATGCTAGGGCTTTCAGAAAATAAGCTAATATATTTATAAATTTACACATAGAACAAAAACACAGAATAAAAAAATGGAAAGAAACTTCCTTAGAATGTTATTGTTTTAACTTGTTTATCTAGAGTTCAGTTTTGTAACTAGATGTTAGTCACACAATATTAAAATTTCCTCTGTAAATTGAACATAGGAAGTTATTTTTTGTTTTGTTCAAAGCTAGCACAAATGCCTACACTTAGTTATACTGAAGAATTTTTAGGAAAATCTGGCTATTACAACCATTAGTAAGATTATCAGAAATTTAAAATATCATTCAGGAATTGGTACATGGTGAGGTTGCTAAGGTTCATTTGATTTCCATAAAAATCAGCATTAAAGAGGAAAATACCTTCCTAAGATATTAAAATCCAAAGAGAGGTCAGAAAATGGCAGAATAAGAACATTCTATATGCCAGACTGGCCTTCAAATAACCTTTAGATATCTATATTTTTAAGATATTTTTTCTGCTCCTTTCCACTTAAGACTTACCCTACTGCAGAGTAAGCAAAAAAGTATGTGATTCATTCATGAGCTTTCTAGATAATCTTCAAAAATAAGACTCTAAGGAGTAATCATTGCAAAGTAAGTTTTATAATAAATCCCTTAATTTTTTCTTTACATTTACATAATATTTAAGTATGCAGCTATCTCCAATGCAATTAAAAGTAAACATTTATCCAAAATAACTACAATTTGTACTTAATATTGTGTCATAACATCTTTGGGGTAATATCAACAGTCTCCCAAATTCACATATAGACATATTCACCTTTACTCTTTTGCACATATTGTTACTTCTGTCTGAAACATTCTTCCAGCTTTTTCTGCCCAATAACTTCTACTGCTTATATTTCTTCAAGAGTGAATTATCGCTTTGAATAATTTTGAATGTGAATCACCAGGCGTGATGGTAAGTGGGGCCATGTCCACTTCCAGCTTTTGATTCTGGTGATGGGAGAAACAGTACCATACATTGAAAATATCCCTTTGAATAATTTTGAATGTGGATCACCAGTTGTGATGGTGAGTGGGGCCATGTCGACTTCCAAGCTTGTGAATCCTGGTGATGGGAGAAACAGTACCATATATTGAATGCTGATTCACGTCATATACAGCCTTCTGAAGAACTTTGCCCCAGACCTGCAAAGTATTGTCACCTAGTTGGCATTGTAATTGTGACTTCAAAAGGCCATTCCACCATTCTATCAATCCAGTTGCCTCAGGATGATGGGGAACATGACAAGACCGGTGAATTCCATGAGCATGAGCCCACTGTCACACTTGTTTAGCCATAAAGTGAATGCCTTGGTAAGAGGCAATTCTATGTGGAATGCCATGATGGTGAATAAGGCATTTCATGAGTCCACAGATGATAGTTTTGGCAGAAGCATTGTGTGCAGGATAGGCAAACCCATATCTACAGTAAGTGTCTATTCCAGTGAGGATGAACCACTGCCCTTTTCCTGATGGAAGAGGTCCAATATAATTAACCTGCCACTTGGTAGCTGGCTGATCACCCTGAGGAATGGTGCCATATCGAGGGCTCAGTGTTGGTCTCTGCTGCTGGCAACTTGAGCACTCAGTAGTGCCTGTAGCTAGGTCAGTCCTGATGAGTGAAAGTCTATGATCCTGAACCCATGTATAATCTCCATCCCTTCCACCATAGCTACTTTGTTCATGGGCCCATTGGGCAATAACGAGGTGGCTGAGGAAAGAGGCTAATTAGTGCCCACACAAAGCATCAATCTATCCACCTGATTATTAAAATCCTCCTCTGCTGAGGTCACCCTTTGGTGAGCATTCACATGAGATACAAATATCTCACAGTTTTTGACCACTCAGAGAGGTCCATCCACATACCTCTTCCCCAAATTTCTTTGTCACCAATTTTCCAATGATGCTTCTTCCAAGTCCCTGACCATCCAGCCAAACCATTGGCTACAGCCCATGAATAGGTATATAGTCATACATATGGCCATTTCTTCTTCTAAGCAAAGTGTGGCAGGAGTGGAGACCACGGGCATTTTTTAGCCACTTCTCATGTAACTTAATTGTGCCTTCAACACCTGCTAAAACCCGATCATGTATATACCACTTTCATTTGATAATGGAATGCTGTTGGGCGTGCCCAACTTTATGGTTAGATGGGTCAGAAAACACCCAGTTTATGATAGGCAGTTCAGGTCACATGGTGACTTGATGACACACAGTCAAATGTTCAGTTTCTACCAAAGCCTGGTAACAGGACAAGAGCTGTTTCTCAAAAAGGAGAATAGTTATCTGCAGAAGACGGCAGAAGATAGCCTTGCTCCAAAATTCTAGAGGTCTCCACTGTGATTCACCTATGAGGGCCTGCCAAAGACTCCAGACAACATCCCTATCAGCTGCTGACACCTCAAGCATGATTGGATCTGCTGGATCATATGGCCCAAGTGGCAGAGGAGTTTGCACAGCAGCCTGGACCTGTTGCGGAGCTTTCTGAACCCCACTCAGAATAGGCAGCCTTTCAGGTCACTCAATAAATGGGGCCAAATAACACAGGTGGCTATGCGCAGCTCCTGGCTGATAGCAAGGAAACAGCAATCTTAACCCTACGACCTAGTAACTTAATTCTGCCAATAATAGGAAAGAGTTTGGAAGCAGATTTTCCCCCTGAGCCTCCAGATGAGAACTCCACCTGACCAACACTTTGATTTCAGGCTTGTGATGTCCTGAATAGAGAACCCATCCACACTGCTGGGCTTCTGACCTAGAGAAATTCACATTTCTCTAGATTATTGATAAATACATGGTTGTTTATTTAAGCTGCTAAGTTTATGGTAATTTTTTACAAGACAATAGAAAATTAATACACTGATATCTTGCAGTTTTTCTGTACAATAATTTTATTTGTATTTATCTTTCTCACTACTCCTTGCAGACTTTCAATATGAAAGCCTAGGTGCCTCTTCCATTAAATGAACTTATTATCTAGAATCTTCTGAATATTGCTTGTCTATTTATTCCTTCATTTTCTAATCTATTTTCCATTTACTCTTAGTGAATATAAATTTCTTTTAAATTCTTCTTTATATATCTATCTCTTTATATTTTTGTTCTGGGATCTGGATCTATTTTATAGTATTCTCTTTCCACGTGAGTTCAAAGTGAGCATTTCTCTTTAGTTTTTTCTTTTTTTCTCCCTTGACATGTTCCTTTTCTATATCTGACAACTCTGTTTATACCTTATTTTTTGCTTTGATGATGTCATTGATTTCTTTATCACTGAGAATTTTTTTTTTTTCTTTTTTTTGAGACCGAGTCTTACTCTGTCTCCCAAACTGGAGTACAGTGGTGTGATCTCGGCTCACTGCAAGCTCTGCCTCCCAGGTTCATGCCGTTCTCCTGCCTCAGCCTCCAGAGTAGCTGGGACTACAGGCGCCTGCCACCATGCCTGGCTAATTTTTTTGTATTTTTAGTAGAGATGGGGTTTCACCGTGTTAGCCAGGATGGTTTCGATCTCCTAACCTCTTGATCCACCTGCCTCGGCCTCCCAAAGTGCTGGGATTACAGGCGTGAGCTACCGCGCCCAACCGATCACTGAGAATTTTTTAAAAGTCTTATCTTAAATCCCTCTTCAAGATTGCCCATTTACTTTTATTTTATCAGGAGTGAATCATTCCACTGCCTGATTTAGTTTCGTATCTATTTTGATGTTGTGTTTTCTTGGTTGTTTAGAAATGTTAATATATAGGGTCAGTTTATCTTAATTGGCCTTTTAGATTTTTTTTGGTTTTTTGGTTTTTTTTCTTCTCTACTGCTTCCTTTCTATATATGACTTTTATATTTGCATTTCATACCAGAAGGAGGACATATATTAGGAATTTAACATTCTAATTCTGAAGAAAGAGGATAGATCTGTTTCCTAAGAAACTGTATGGCTTGGTCCTGGTCCTGGTGGCTACATAGCAAATATAAAGCCTGCAGCCTCAGGCACCGTCACAGAAATTTTAGTTTCCATTCACAGTGGTTCCATGCTCTGAAAATGACTCCAGTGCTCCACCAAAAAAATACGTTTTTTACTGTACCCTGAAAGGTCTGAATTTTTTTAATACCTCTACCTATTTGTATTCCTGGAGTTCAAAGGACTGAGACATCAGGCCTCCATGTTTCCAAATTATTTTTGTTCTAATTCTAGTCAAAGGAGTTGTTTGCCCTTTTATGGTGGAATTAGTTCTGAAACCAGCCCAATTGACCCACAGAACTGATGTTTATGGTTTCTTTTAAATAAACATAGAAATTGACCCTCACAGTCTTAAAACATAAGAAAATTACATTTGTTTTATTTGACATCCTTTCTCAGGAAACCAAGGATTAGGCCTGTTAGATAGTATCAAGGAACTGAAGCTTATCAGATCACAGCTCTAGGATATTGGGACCCCAGACCACTCACCCATCATGATTGTCTAACCAAACACCGGCTTCCTGTTGACCAACTTCTCTTCCTTACCTGTCCCAAATTTCTGTTTTTCCACACACGGTTACATTGCTTCTCAACTGTGTAAACCTTCAAGTTTAGTCTATTAGAAAGATAGGTTTGAGACTCATCTTTCATTCTCCTTGGCTGCAGCATCTGAGTGAAGCCTTCTTGCCTGGCAAAACTCATTGCCTCAGAGATTGACTTTCTGTGCAGTGAGCAGTAGGATTTACACAGAATCCCTGGCTTTTTGGTAACAGTTAACCATTTTAATATATTTTAAAATCATTTTTGTAGCTTATGTTTGAAAGGGGTTTCATATGAACAGATAGTACAATATTTTGGCTAAGAGTCTCTAGTATTATGTCTAGTATTATGTCTGTTTGACTCAAGTAATCTCTATATATAATGGAAGAATTAGAAAATCGAGAGTCTCATCTTTTTTTTTTACAAAATAATAGATGTTAGTTCTCACCATATTGAGTGAGACGTATCCAGTCCTTTACAGATTTCCTACTTTGCCTTCTTCCTCTGCATATGTAAGAAAATTGACTCTGGACTGCTACCATTTGGGGGGAAAGTATGATAGAATCTTGGTTTCTCCAGGAAGGACTGATGTTTCAGCAACACAATGATTATTATAACAAATATAATAATAGATTATAATGATAACTATAATGCTATTTATTCTATGGTTATCATGTACCAAGAATTAACTATTTCATCTTAATAACTAACCTGTGGCATAGGAATTACTCTGCGCACCTCATGCAAGAGCAGTTGAGAAGAGTTTAAGCAGTTTGCACAGGTTAACAAAGCAAGAATTTAAATCATGTCCGTTTGACTAAAAGAAAAGCTGTGATGCTCCTGTTAGTTATTCCATAGCACACCTGCCATATCAAGTTTAAATGTCTTTTCTCTTTTTATTCAGTAGACATTTTATAGACTGAATCAAAGTCACTTCATTTTGAATAGAATAACTACCAACTGCTTTGATATGATGTTGGAAATTTCATGTGTACTTTGTTCTTTTCCCTTGAGTAACCTTTTAGGGATTTTCATAGTTTTATATAATAAAATGATTTTGTGTATTAGTAATCAGCTGATGTCTTAATATATTTAACTGACATAATGCCATTCCTTGAATCACAAGAAAAGACCATATTTCATAGAACATTAGAAAATCCTATAAATTAATAATTTCTAATTTTATGCTAGGTCCTCTGCCAACCACTTACACATATTATGTCATTTACTCCTCAGCAACCTCTCAATTAGAGAAAAACTACTGTGTTTATCACTAGACAGGTGAGGAAGCTGAGATTTGCTTATGTGTAAAGCACCCAGACCACACAATTTCATATATTTAGATTATGTAATTAGTAAAAGGCACAGTTAATAATTGGCTCAATGGCTCCCAAATCCATGCTTTTACCACTGAAGTATTTGGTGCAATATTTAGGCAATTCTGAGCCAGAGACATTTACAATTTTTTAATTTCAAGTATTCTATGTGAAAGATGACATTTGTTCTGGCATCAATAATAAGAAATCCTAGATACATTTTGAAAAATCAAAATGTTTACCCTCACTTCTCTGCTTACACAAATAAGGAGTAATTACCAGAAATAATTGATTATAGGGCCTGACTGTATCATGTAATCAATGTATTAAATTCTTGTGAATTTTTTGCTTTGAGTGTTGGGACCATGACTGATACAGTCATCTTCTTGTTTATCATTTAAATATTAACACAACTGATATAACTTAGTAGGTACATAGAAGCAAAAAGGCTACTTTTTGGTGATTAAGATTCTCGAGGGTCTACGACTATGAGGCATTTGTGTCCCTGTGATTAGAAAATTTCATAGCAACGCCATTTTACATTGTCTAATATTATCTTTGGGGATACATGTTAAATATGTTTATGAAAATATAGTTCATGTTAATTATAGAATTTTGTGAAACTAGATTTCATCCCTTTCTGAAGTTTATGGAAATTAGGTGATCTTAAAATATCCTTCTAGCCCCAACAGAACTATGCCACAATATGTCTGCTTCACTTACTCTACTTTTCAACAATATGTCTTCTCTTCTTACTGAAAGGGTTGTTATAGACATTTCAACAGTTTTATTCCTTATAGATCAATCCATTTTCCTGTCTGTAAATACATGGAGCTTTAACACACCACAGTTAACTGTAACAAATTCCATTACTTACTGTTTCATTCACATATGGTTAATGGCTTCCAAACCAGTAGATCTATTAATAATTTAGTATTCTACTGAAATAATTGATTATTGTTGCAAAGTTCAATAGCCTGCCTTTGGAAGATCTCTGTTCTTAATCAATATCAAATAATGGCCTATGTGTAATGGGAGATATTGAAACAGACAGGATCAGGTCTTTTAGTTTTCTAGGGTTGCCTTAACAAAGTAACACAGACTGGTGACTTAAACATTACAAATTTATATTCTCACAGTTCTGCAGGCTAGAAGTTCCAGATCAAGGTGTTAGGAAGCTGAGATTCTTCTGAGAACTCTCTTTCTAGCTTGTAGATGACCGTCTTCTCCGTGTCTTCACATGGTCTTTCTTCTGTTTATGTCTATGGCATAGTACCAAAAAATAAACAAAAACACAATAAAATCTCTCTTCGAATCTGCTTGCTAACTCATTCTCTTTTATTTATATTTTTGTGCTGTGGCTTCTGTAAACTCAAATCCATTGTATATGAACTTTTGTACCTCCTTTGAACCTCCACACAATGTTCTATGCTCTGTTATGCCACAATAGAACTAGGCTTTAACATGGAGCTTGTATTTCCCTGTGGCCCGCAAGGACCAGCAACACATTCTCTCCCATATTATATATCAGGGTTCAGAGTTTGTGCCTGGTGTATTTCTACACTGCCAATTCCAGATTATTAAGTCCTAGAAGATCATCATCTTCCTTTTCTGATGGTTCTTATAATTGGCCTCCTGGGCCCTTGCTGATGTCACCTATGACTCACCTTTACCCTTTCTGTCCAGGCCCTTCCTTTATCTTCAGCAACTTCAGTGTTCATGTGAATGGCATATCCACTTTTATGTAAAAAAATCCTCATTTATCACTTCCTGAAATAATAATAATAATACTCAATTTTAGCTATCATCCCTTTGCCCTTTTTTCATTAATAAGGACTCTTACTTGTCTTATTCTTGTCCCAGTCTAGTTTGGGGGCCGTTCCTTTGTTGGTCTATAATCCAGAGCAAGTTTTAATTGTATATTTCTCTGGACTGTGATTTTCTTAATAATTTACATATTAGTATGTCTGGAACATCTTCCAGCAATAGGAACACATATAAGTCCTCCATACTGCCAATCCTTTTGGCAAATGGTATCTGCTTCTGTTTTAAATACCATTCACACAGAACCTTCAATTTTTATTTCCGTAACATGTTCTTGTGCATACTCAATGGCTCGCACTTTTCTTGGACAATTTTAAATGTCAATTTTCATTTAGTCAAGATACACTGTCCTCGCTGAGAATTCTATATATAAACCAATTCCACAAATTATCATCTACAAAAATCTTCTATGTTGAGACAAATTTTAAAATTATATGATATAATAGCCTAAATATTTGGGTATTCTTTTATAATTTACCATTTTCTTTGACATTCAACATAATATTTTATCTTACCAACAGACGTGAGAAGAAACTATGTCAGGTATTATTTCCTACTTACTGATAAAGAAGACACTGAGCCTCAAAGAGATTTCAATATAAATACTAGAGTTTAGATTCTAGACTACCATGCATTCCTAAGCCATCAGAGAGCTCACTGAATTAAATAATATATTGTATAATTACACATAAAATGTTATCTAATAAGCAATATCACAAGTTCATAAATACTGTGTAGAACGTGAGCCAATGGAATGCGCTTGGACTTCAAGCTGTCAGCATGCTACATTACAATGTATGCAATTATCAGTGGACAAATAATCAATATACTGATTGGATAAACAATAAAAGATGCAAAGCATATGGATATTATAAAACAGACTATTATCAAATACTAATAAATGTTCATTAACAGAAATGAAAAGTTTACTGTTGTTTTAAATTGGTTTAAAATTAAGACTCCACAAATACATAGTGAGTATTTCAGTTCACTCAAATATTTTGTACCGCATTCAATCCTTAAGTCAAAACTATAAGATATGTGTTGCTCTTCAACTGTACAAATGAATAAACTAAACCTTGATAAAGGAAATAACAGCCCTATGTCATCTAGATTGCAAATGTGAAAATAAAAGATGCATGTTTTAATTATTTTTCTATATGTCACAAAATATTAAGCCCATGCTAGCTCCTAGATTCTGCGGGGCCATAGAATAAATACTTTTTAACCTAAAAAGTAGTTCTTTGTATACTGTTTTTTTGACAATACTATTGAATCTGGTGTTCCACTGTGCTAAATTAAAACAAACTAATCTTTTCTATGATACATTTAAAGAATACTTAGTGTGACTATTTATAAAAATAATTTAATTTTCCTTTTTTCTATGAAGTTAAAACTATTAGAATTGAAACTTTCTATATTATAAATGTGCAGTATGTTGGATTTAAGATAGCACAGACCCTTTTCCTTTAATAGGAGAATCAATCTTAGTTTTCTTTTCCTTTTAAAGAGCTGCCTGTGAGAGTCTTTGGATGCTGCTGGACTAAAGAAGGTCAGTTTTCCTTATTAGACTTTTTAAACCAGTGTCTTAAACTGCAGAGAAACAATTTTGGTAAACATGGCATCTTAATGCTGCATTCGTTGTTGGCTCAATAGAGGAAAGATTCACAGACTGAAAACAATCAATAGAAAGCAGCAGGCTAGTCAGCAGCTAATGTTCACTCTCCTTACAAGTCCCGATAAAAGCTTACATCAGCGAAGAAAGTCATGGCAACTGCAAAATCAAAAATAAAATGGCAATCTTCTGCTCCTAGAGTATCTGAAGCCACTTAATGGTCTTGTTAAATCTCTCCAGACTCCACATAATTCTGGATTATTGCTTTCAAGTTTAGGGAACTATTTTCCAGCTTACCAACTGACCTGACATTGACTTATATTGATAGAGCATCTTCTAAACTTGATTCCATTTCATACTATCTTCTGCCACTTTTCAGGAAAGTCTGAAAATTTTCTAATATAAATTGCTAAGGTAAAACATGACAGAGTGAGTTCAGGTCTGGGAACAAGACTCAGCTCATTTTCAGAAAGAAAATATCTTTATATCTGCTATGAATAAAGGATTTTACTGTGAATATTAACAGAATGTTATATATAACTGTGGTGTTATGTTTGCAAAAACCTATTGCAATGATAATAAATTTTAATATTTTGTTATTCTCGTTTTTAAATTTTTCACTTGTTATTCAGTGGTTGTAATCTCTGTGAAAACTCATTATATCATTATATCTGTCAATGGAAAAGGTGTAATTTCTCCCTCCAGCCTGCCAGATTCAGAGCTGTGCAACTCTGGAGAAGAAGAAAGCAATAAGCATTGATTATCAGGCATTAACTTCTAGCAGGTACTTACTGTTCTAGACACTAATAATGCCATCTCTTCTAGTTATGTTGAAATATACAATATATTTTAAGGCAATTAATAGCCTAACAACCCAGATTTGATCATTCCACATTGTATACTTGTACCAAAATATCACATGTACTCCATAAAAAGGTACAGTTATTATGTATTCATAAAACTTAAAAAATAAAACTATAATAAAATTAAGAGGGAAAAATGTGATCTCAAGCAATTCTTACAACTTCTATAAGCTCTAGGCATTAATAATATCCCTAATTTACAGATGATGAAAGTCAGGAGATCTAAGAACCTTAGTCAATTTACCCAGTGGTAAAGAAAAAAGCATAACTCCTCTAGACATTTGTTTGTTCATTTGAATAAGTTAAACTAGGTTACTGCTAATAATTTCTTTATTTTAAATCACTATCCTGAGTGGGGTGTGGGTGGAGACCTTCACTGGTATATTTCTGAATCTAGAGAAATTACTGAATAAATATGTGAACATATAATTTGTGTCATCTGTTACATGGGCATTCATTACATGGGCAAAACATAACATCTATTAGATATTTGAGAACATATCTAACCCTATGACCTTTGGTTTTCTTGCTCTGTTTACAGTAAAACTTGCAGGAAGTATGAAGTTATCTCTCCTAATTTGAAAGCTGTGTATTATTTTTTGAGATATCTAAGAGGAAATTTTAATATGGAAACTTTAATTACTGAATGATCCAATTTCTGTCAGATGAAGTGCTAGTTATAATTATACAATAGAAATATTTTATTTCTATCTCATTTTTATTAAAATATACTTATCAAGTGAAGGTAAAGTGAATGTGATAAAGACTCAATAAAACTCATTTCAATCTATAATACAGATATAATCCATGTTATCATTTCAATGGCTTCTGTTTGTTTTTGTATGCATATATGTTACATGCCTATTATATATCCATATAGTTACTGTATATATAATTTTGTATGCTATTTTGTTGACTTCATATGAAATTAAGATAATTTTCTTAAAGATGAATATATAAAAATAAAATATGCATATTTTAATTTTAATTATTCTTCTATATGTCACGAAATCATAAACAACCCCATGTTAATTCATACAATAATATATTCATGAAAATATAATTTAAAAAACTATTTTATAATATAAAATCATAGCATTTCATTTAACATCCCCAAGTTTACACTATTGTGTTAATATTTCTGCTACTATATTATTATTAACATCATTGCAAATAAAATATCCCATTGGAAACTGCTTTACAAGCAAAGGCTGATTAGCCATTTGCTGTAAAATAATCTCTCCTTCAACTGAGAAAAAAGCATAGACCTAAAATTTTGTCTCTGATACATGGTAGCATATATGAGTGAGTTTATTTCTGTTCTCTTGGTCTATATGTTTGTTATTATTCCAGTACCATACCATTTTGATTATTGTTGCTTTTATAAATATACTTTGAAATCAGAAAATGTGATACCTCCAGCTTTGTTCTTCTTGCTCAACAGTGCTTTGAACATTCAATGTCTTTCGCAGTTTCATATAAATTTTAGGATTGTTTTTTCTATTCCTTTAAAAAAATGGCAAAGTAGAAAATTTAACAATATTGTCATTCCAATATTGGAACACAAGATTGCTTTCTATTTATATGTGTCTGTTTTATTTCTTTCATCAATTTTTGATAATTTTTAGCATATAAGTCTTTCACATTTGTGGTTATATTTATTCACTAATATTTTATTGTTTTTGATGCTATTTTAATGGAACTTTCCCACTGAAATTCTTAATTTTAAAAAATTTCCTTCTTGGATTGTTTATTGCTGGTCTAAAAAAGCACATCTGATTTTTGTGTGTTAATTTTTTTATTCTGTAACTTTGCAAAATTTGTTTATTAATTCTGGCATTTTTCATACAGTTCACATTTTTTCATACATAAGTTTATGTCCTCTGCAAACTGAGATAATTTTACTTTTTCCTTTCTGATGTGGATGTTTTAAAAATTATTTTTCTGACCTAATTGTTTGGTCTAGGACTTCTGGTAATATGTTGAGTAGAAATGGTGAGAGTGAACTTAAACGGAAGACTTGAAACTGTGGAACTCCTAGAATAAAACACAGGGGACAAGCCTTTTGTCATTGGGTTATGTAGATGATTTCTTAGATATGACACCAAAAGTACAGGTAGTAAAAGTAAAAATAGACAAGTGCAATAACATCAAATTAAAAATCCTTCTGCACAAAAAGGAAAACAACAAAATGAAAAGGCAATCTAGAGAATGGGAGAAAATATTTCAAATTATATATTTGATAACGGGTTAATATTCAAAATATGTAAGTAACTCACATAAATAAAAAACAAAAGACATAATAACCTGATGAAAAATGAGCAAAAGAACTGAAGAGACATTGCTCAAAAGAAAACACACGAAACAGCCAATTGGGCATACGAAAAGGTACCCAGGCCAGGCGCGGTGGCTCATGCCTATAATCCCAGCACTTTGGGAGGCCCAGGCGGGCAGATCATTTGAGGTCAGGAGTTGGAGACCAGCCTGACCAACATGGTGAAACACCATCTCTACTAAAATTACAAAAATTAACTGGGCATAGTGGCGGGCGCCTGTAATCCCAGCTACTCAGGAGGCTGAGGCATGAGAATCTCTTGAACCCAGGAGGCAGAGGTTGCAGTGATCCAAGATCGTGCCGTTGCACTCCAGCCTGGGCAATGAAGTGAGAGTATGTCTCAAAAAAAAAAAAAAAAAAAGAAAAAGAAAAGTTGTTCGATATCACTAATTTTTAGGGAAATGGAATTCAAAATCATGATATCTCACCCGTTAGTATGAATAATATGAAAAAACAAATTATAACAATTACTTGTGAGGATGGAGTAAAGAAAATCTTTTTGTGGGAATGTAATTTGTATAGTTACTATGGAAAACAGTATGGAGGTTCCTCAAAACATTAAAAATAGAACTACCACATAATCCAGTAATCCCACTAATGGGTATATATCCAAAGAAATTAAAATCGGGATCTTGAATAGATGTTTAAACATCCATGTTTACTGCCACATTATTCACAACAGCCAAAACAGGGAAGCTACCAAATGTCCACTGAAGGATAAATGCATAAAGGAAATGTGGTATATACATGAAATGTGTGGAGAAAAGAAAGAGAGATCAGACTGTTACTGTGTCTATATAGAAAGAAGTAGACATAAGAGACTCCATTTTGTTCTGTATTTGAGATGCTGTTAATCTGTGACCGTACCCCCAACCTTGTCCTTGCAACAGACGTGTGCTGTGGTGACTCAAGGTTTAACGGATTTTGGGCTGTGCAGGGTGTGCTTTGTTAAACAAGTGCCTGAAGGCAGTATGCTTGTGAAAAGTCATCACCATTCTCTTAATCTCAAGTACCCAGGGACACGTACACTGCCAAAGGTGGCAGGGACCTCTGCCTAGGAAAGCTAGGTATTGTCCAAGGTTTCTCCCGATGTGATAGTCTGAAATATGGCCTCATGGGAAGGGAAAGACCTTATCGTCCCCCAGCCTGACACCCGTGAAGGGTCCGTGCTGAGGAGGATTAACATAAGAGGAAAGAAGGCCTCTTGGCAGTTGAGATAGGGAAACGCATCTATCTCCTGCCCGTCCCTGGGCGGTGGAACATCTCGGTGTAAAACGTGATTGTATGTTCTATTTACTAAGATGGGAGAAAACCGCCTTAGGGGGAAAGGTGGGACGTGCTAGCGGCAATGCTGCTCTTTATGCACTAAAAAGGTTTATGGAGATGTTTACATATGCATATCAAGGCACACCACTTTTCCTTAAACTTACTCATGTCACAGAGATCTTTATTCATGTCTTACTGCTGACCTTCTCCCTATGATGATCCTATTATCCTGCCACTTCCCATTTTCTAAAATGGTAAAGATAATGATCAATAAATACTGAGGGAACTCAGAGACCAGTGCCGGCGTGGGTCCTCTGTATGCTGAGCACAGGTTCCCTGGGCCCACTTTTTCTTTCTCTATACTTGTTCTCTGTGTCTCATATCTTTTCTCAAGTCTCTCGTTCCACCTAACGAGAAACGCCCACAGGTGTGGAGGGGCAGGCCACCCCTTCAGAAATGCAATACTATTCAGCTTCAAAAAAAGGGAAATTCTATCATTTGACAATATAGATGAACCTGAAGAACATTATGCTAAGTGAACTAAGCCAGATACAGGAAATACAAATATTATATGATATCACGTATATTAGGAATATCAAATAGTCAAACTCCTAAAAGCAGAGAGTGGTATATTTGTTGCCGGGAGCTGGAGGAGGCAGAAAATGAGAGTTATTAGTCAAAGGATACAGAGATGAATTATAGAAGATGAATATGTCCTAGGAATGTACTGTACAGTGCCATGCCTGTAGTTAATGCCATAGCAACATAGATGTAAATTAATATAGGTATTATAGAATAATAGTATATTGTATTGTATACCTGAAATTTTGCTGAAGATACATTTTATGTAAAGTGTGGGTGGGAGGACACTTTTGGAGGTAAATATGTTTATGGCATATATTTTGGTGATGGTTTCATGGGAATATACTTATTTCCAAATTCATCAAGTTGCATACATTAAATATGTACATCTACAGGACAGTGGCAAACATAGTAGATATGGTTCCTTTATTCACTACACCACTATTAGAGGTTCTCCTATTGTTAACCTCTTTCGTGAATATGATTCACTTGTCACCATTAAATAAATAATACATTACTATTAATAAGCAATATATGATTAAATTATTATTAACTTAAAAGTTGCTGTTGCTCTGCATGCTAACCAGTAACTGATAATGTCAGTTTGTTTAGATTTTAACGATGTGTAGCAGTATCGTTTTTTTCACTAAAGTTTTTATCTATTTTCTCATTTTTTTTTATGTCTGGTGTACATTTGTCAATTTCGTTAGTTTGATCTTTTCAGAGTCACTTTAGTTTACATGTGTCCTTTGAATACAGAATATATTGCGGCCATGATTAACGAAACAAAGTCTTTTTTTCTTTTAATAGGCAAGTTAAGCTCATTAATATGACTGACATACCGTTGACCCTTGAACAACACAGACTTGGACTGTGTAGGTTCAATTATAGGCAGATTTTCCTCTGCCACCACTGAAACAGCAACAGCAAGACCAACTCCTCCTTTTCCTCCTCCTAAGCCTACTCAACATAAAGACAATGAGGATGAAGACCTTTATAATGACCCATTTCCACTTGATGAAGAATAAATATATTTTCTCTTTCTTATGATACTTGTTTCTCAAACTTGTTTTATTATGAGTACAGTATAAAATACATACACCATACAAACTATGTGTTAAGTCATAGACACATGTGTACCTGAAGATGGAGGGTGGGAGGAAGGAGGGGATTGAAAAACTATTTGTTGGGTACTATGCTTATTACGTGGGTGATGAAATAATCTGTACCCCAAACCCCCATGACATGCAATTTACCTATATAACACACCTGCACAAGTACCAATTACCCTTGAACCTAAAATAAACTTTACAAAACAAACCAATAAACAAACAGCAAAACAAAGTGTGTGTTAATGTATTGTTTGTTATCAGAAAGGCTTCCAGTCAAGAGTAACTATTAGTAGTGAAGTTTTGGGAAGTGGGGTCAAAAGTTATTCACAGATTTTTCACGGTGTGGGTGTTTGTTGCCTCTACTTCCCATGTTCAAAGATCAACTGTGTTAATCTTAGCTCTGTTGCTTAATAATGTTTTATATTATTTTCATTGGTCATGTTATTGGCTGTATGATATTGTGTGACTACTGTATTTTAAAAAAATTACTGTGGGTTTAGGAAGGCTTTAATATTTGTTTTAATGCCTATTTATACATACGAATTTCATTAGACATTTATATTCTTATTTAACTTCTTATCCGCTGGTTTGTCAAGTTTAATTTTATATTTTACTTCCTATACATTTGCTATGCAATCATGCGCTTTTACAATTGTCTTTTTTACTTTCCCTTCTTCTCCCATTGTTTACATGCATTATTTCTAGTTTTGAATAACATAACGTTGATACATTGTTCTTCCAATTTTATTCTCCTTTTATTTTTAACCTTAGATCTATCTTGATATATATTTAAATATTCACATCAGTCCTCTCACTGAAGTTTGTCTAGTCATTTTTGGTTGAATGATGCTTAACCTCTAATAGTTCCTGTGGAAGAGTATATAGAATACTGTATGTTCACACATATCTAAAAACGCTATATAGTATGATAATTAAAGGAGATTTGGGAAAAAAAAAGACATTTTAACTTGTATTTTAAATCTTTTATTTATGTTTATTTGAAATATTGATCCATTGTGGTCTTGTTTTACATGATGATTTGAAATGTCTGATGCCATTCTGATTCTTTTGCCTTAGTAAATTATCCTCATCACCATCCCAACCCCTGAGAAAAATTATCAAGAACACCAAGAAAAAGAAGAAGAGGATACTTTTCTTTGTAATTCTATTCAAATACTTGTACTAGGCTGTGCCTCAGAGTTGATTGGATTTAATTGGCCTGTCTATCTGATGGGTCCTTTTAAGATGTAGGCTTAGGTTTTCTTTTGTTTTTGAAAAGTGTTCTTGGATACAGTTTTACATTCTAGTGATATCCATTGTTTTGCTTTTCTTCTTCAGAGACCCCAATTATATGAAAATTATTCTTCTTTGTCCATTTTCGATTATCAAGATGTTCTGTTCTACACTTAATGCTTCATTCTTTATCTCACTTTCAATCTCTACCTGCTTTCTTGCAGATTAAATATTTATTTTTTATGTTTCTTATTTTCTCAACTACTCTTTTATATCCTCATGTTTTTTATTGATTTATTTTCTATTTATTAATTCAAATTTCAGGGTAGTTTTCAAATCCCCGAAATGCTTGGGGTATGGTTTTACAATCTTCTTTTACTGGATGTTGAGGGGAATGGGAAAGATTCTCATTGGTTGATGGGTCTTTAAACCATTTTCTGATTTGTACTGATAACTTTTAAAAGACATATTGAGTTAATTATTAGTACTGTAATTTTTCAGTAGTTTACAATATTTTTAGTTCAAGGACACCCTCTTCTTACATTGTTGCAAATTCCAAACTCTTGGACAAGATTGTGGATTGTGGGTTATGTTTTGTTTTGTTTTGTTTTCTAGTGGGGAGAGGGGTTATGTGTCAACATTTTTCTTTTCTTGTTTGTCTTGTAGAACACTAAAAGTCTCCTTTTTGCTTTTCTTCCCCTTTAAACATCAAAGGACAACTCCCTGTCTTGTTTTTTGTTTTTTGTTTTTTTGGTTTTTTTTTAACTTTCTCTACCTCAAACTTCAAATCACATTTACTTTGAAGCTCTTTTCATACAGTCCAGGCTCTTATTTAGCCGTATACATTTTTAGTATTTTTAATCTCACGGTGGACCTAGTGATTTTGTGATCTGTCATTAGCTCCACATTTCTCTCTTCCTTGCTTTTTTTTTTTAAGTACTCTTGCTCACAATGAATACTTGTGGTTGGGTGGATATACCAGGATCTGGTGCTGTTTCCTTTATTTACTTTCAGTTACTTCTATATTTGGGCATTCTATGACCTTAGGTTATGCTGAGTTAGTATATATTTGTTCTTTTAATTATTCTGTATTTTTGTAGAAAATATTGAGAGTTATGAGGAAAGATTGGATAAACCCTCTAAAGAAATATATTTGCAAAGTCTGTCTCTGTGTATCCTTTTACTATATATCTCTATCTTTTTCTGTTTTCACACTTTAGCGGAGTTTGTTTTGGTTTTGCTCATACAATCAGTTATCACATTTGGCTTTTACTTTACTAGGTATTTGAAATATTTTTACTGCCTCCAGTAGAATTTCATGCTCAGTAGTATTCTGTTTTTAGACAAATTATCTGGATATTTATCATCCTGTTTCCAGTTCCATAACCCTAGTATATTCTCCATTCAGTTGAAAGTTTAATAAGTAATTCCAAATAAAAAAACTTTTTCTTGTTTTTTCAATATGTATGTTTCTGAGAAAAGAATTAAATTTTTCTTATTTTTTTTTTGGTATTGTTACTTCTTATTTACTTGCAGTATCTTTGACAGGTTTGCTGATTTTTATCTTTTTATTTTAGAGACATTTCCTTGATTGTGATTTTTCTGTTTATTATATCTGACTACTCTGGGGCAAAAGATTGCTATTCTTTTGTTGCATATTTTATAACTTTATGCAACAAGGGGAAATCTAAGATGGCACATGTGCAGAGAAAATTATTTTCTAAATTTAGTTCTGGTATTCAATGGCAATGACTGAGTCTTTTCCTCAGGTTACAATCACTGAATCAGGAAGGGAGATATTTTGCAACATTACTTAAGTAAAAGTCATCCTTCAATAGTAACTTTAGTTCAGAGGGTTTTATCTCCTTTTTTTTTTTTTTCCTTTTTGAGACAGATTCTTACTCTGTCACCAGGCTAAAGTGCAATGGCATCATCACAGTTCACTGCAGCCTCTCAGCCTCAAATGATCCTCCCACCTCAGCCTCCCAAGTAGCTGGGACCACAGGTACACACCACTATGCCTGGTTAAATTTTTATTTTTTATTTTTGTGGAGATGAGGTCCCACTATATTACCCAGAATAATCTTGAATTCCTGACTTTCAGTTATCCTCCTACCTTAGCCTCCCAAAATGCTGGAATTATAGGCATGAGCCACCATGCCCAGGCTGTCCAAATATTCTTGATTCTATATAACTAGTTGTCATTTCTCACATTCAGAGATACTTCTAAGCATAATTCAACCTTAGAAAGATCCGGAACCATTGGAACCGGAAATCTTTCTTCCTTGTAATATAATTTCCCTATGTAACAGGAAGTAAGATATTTTGAAACTTTAAAATAACAGAAATTATTTTAACACTGTCTTTTAAAAACAGTGAGAAAAATTCTCTACAAGTAATTTTTAAATAAAAGGAATAGCTGCCTTAAGGTAATTTTATTTTCATTGTTTATATTGTGTAATAAGGAGCAACTTCTCTGCTATGGAAGAAAAAAGCACATACATTTGACTTGTAGGTGCCACCCTTTGACCAGTGAGCTGAATTATGCAATCTTAGTTTTGCCATGTATTCAAATAATAATACATTTTATGATTTTTAATAGTTTGAAAATTGTGATTATTCTCATCGGTGAAAAACAATGAAACAGAAATTTTTAAAATAATTCAACCAAATATTGGATTATCACTGCCCAGCGCTCTGTGATCATCTGTCAAAAATTATGTCATAAAGAGAATTACATTGTCAATGAATTCTTACTAAATGAGGGTGAATTATGATAATGAGAAGATTAGAATAATATGAATCTCTCATTTAATTTTCTATTTTTCTACATTTAAAATGTAAATTATAAAACCCAGTAGAGACATTTTCATAATACTATATATATTCATTGGAAGCTTTCAAATACATGTGTTAATATCAGGTAGACAGCCCTACTCTCATTTCCTATCTTTAATTCTCTCATTTAGTGACGCCCATGCATCCTGAAGAAAACTGTTCAAGATGCCGCAACTCCACTGGTAAAACAAAAAGATATCAATACATAGGCTTTCCATTACCTCTTTTACATTTTAGCAGCTGGCATAGGCAGATGTTTGCTGTTTCTTTCTTTCTTTTATCTTTTTTTTTTGGCATTTTATTGAAAGGAACAATAAAAAGGCTGCAGCTCAATCAAAAACCTGTGTTTTCTTTCATTTGCTTAACTGCATGCTGAGGTAGAGAGTTGAAATCTTAAATTTACAACAAAAAATCAAAATACCAGATGGTTTTATAATTGGATATTTCTTTTCCCCTAGAGCAACCCAGACTCTCTGAAAGATGAAGATCCAAGCTAAAAATATCTATGGATGTAATATCCAATCCCTGTACGTACTTGAAAGCAGGTAACTTGAAAGAAAAAAAAGAAGGGAAAAATACCCATTTGTTTAATTATTGAAAACTCTGTAGACTTAGCAAACTTACACCTGTGTGAGTCATTGTGTATTGATTTATGCTCAGCCATTTTGAGTATTTTATTTAATATAATAAATCATAATTTTTGAAATGAAGAGAAGAAGTATATATGTAAGTAAATCTTATGGCATTTTAGGTTTCATTTGAGGTAATAATGGCAATAAAATTAGAAATTTTAGTTAGGATATTTTACCAAGAACATAAGATAGTAAAACAAAACCAAAGAAAAATATTACATTAAATTAAAGATAATCATCATCTTTGCCACATACAAGGTCCAGTAAAATAATAATTAACCAAAATAAAGAATGTTATATTTAAGGTTTCAAATTTGCCTTTTGTGGTATGCTGAATAATGCTCACCTCCTCATAACCAGATTCTAATCTGTAGGACATGTGAATATTACTTTGTACAGCAAAAAGGCTTTGCATATGTGATTAAATTAAGGATTTTGAAATAGATTATCTTCTATTAGCTGCATGGCACAGTATATAATCACAAACATTAAAGAGGGAGGTATAAGCAGCTTTGACTACAAAGATAGAAGACAATGTGACTATTGCAGCAAGATACTATGCTGCTGGCATAGAAGTCGAAGGAAAGGGCCGCAAGCCAAAGAATTCAGGTGGCTGTAAGAAGCTAGAAATGTCAAGCAAAACGGACTTTCTTCCAAAGCCTCCAGAGAGGGAATGAAAGTGGCCCTGCTGAACTTTGATTTTGGTTCAGTGAAACTGATTTTGGCCTTCTAATCTGTGGAACTGTAAAAGAATGTGTGCTATTTTACACTATCAAGTTTGTAGTTACTTATTATATTAGAGCAGCCACATAAAATTAATACACTGTTTAAAACAAATAATTGCTTTTAGTAGCTGTTGCATTTATGAAGATTACAAAACATTTTTAAAGTATTATAATGCCTAATTTATTTAGAGACTAAAACATAAATATTTCTCCTAAAATAATTTTTATATGACTGAATTCAGCCTAAAAATCAACAGACACATATAACCACATGTATAGCTTAACATATATGTATATGCACACATACAATATTCATATATTTGTTTACACTCTTTTCTTTAAAATATTGTTTTAAAATATATCATCTTTCTATGCATTTTGATATGAATATAGATATTTTAAGATTTAACAAATTAGTCATAATTATATAAAAATATGCTTGTCCAAACTTTGATCCATCTAGGTAAAATTAAATAGGTTCTCCAAAACTACATTGAGATTTTTGTTACTGCACTTTTTTTTTTTTTCCAGACAGAGTCTCACTCTGTCACCCAGGTTGGAGTGCAGTGGCATGATCTTGGCTCACTGCAACATCCGCCTCCTGGGTTCAAGCAATTCTTCTGCCTCAGCCTCCTGAGTAGCTGGGATTACAGGTGCACACCACCACGCCTGGCTAATTTCTGTATTTTTAATAGAGATGCATCTCACCATGTTGGCCAGGCTTGTCTCGAACTCATGACCTTGTGATCTTCCTGCCTAGGCCTCCCAAAGTGCTGGGATTACAGGTGTGAGCCACCATGCCCCACTGTTATAGCACTATTGTATTCTAAGTACTTTGGATATGTTGGGTAGTTGAATATTCACGCTTTTTGGATAAGTACTATTTATGGTTGAAAAAAATTAAGTACAAGGAAATAACATTAGTTGTGTATAAATATAGTGAGAAAACTGCAGCACCTATATAAAAACTCTATCTCATTCATTTGTAACCATGAGAAGCATTATTTACAGAATGTATCATTTGGCAAGTAACCAAAAATAGTGTTTGATTTTTAGTTGCATGTTTTATAATAATTAATAAAGTGTGTTAACCACTTTTCAAATTTTCTACATTTTCAAATTTATTGTCTTGGTTAATTGCATTTTCCTCTTTCAAGTTTATAAAAGTTAGGTATACTTTAGTTGATTCCATCAGTTTTTAATACTACTACTACTAATTTGTCTTTTTCCTTGCTTTTAATTCTGACTTGATTTTAGTTAACTTCCATTTAGCAAAATCATATTTTGTATGTATCTATGCTTAGTAGTATTTTTACATGAGGCAATCAGGTAGTCATTTACCACTATTGTTATGGTGTGGCTGTGTCCCCACCTAAATCTCATCTTGAATTGTAGCTCCCATAAATCCCACATGTTGTGGGAGGACCCAGTGGGAGATAATTGAATCATGGAGGTAGTTTCCCTTATAGTGTTCTCATGATGGCAAATAAGTCTCATGAGATCTGATGGTTTTATACGGGGGTTTCCCCTTTAGCTTGTTGTTCATTCTCTCTAGTCTGTCACCATGTAAGACGTGCCTTTTGCCTTCTACCATGATTGTGAGGCCTCCTCAGCCAGTGGAACTGTGACTCCATTAAACCTCTTTTTCTTTACAAATTACCCAGTCTCGGGAATGTATAAAGAAATTAACAGCAGTGTGAAAATGGACTAATACAAATATGATACTGCTTTCCTCTTTCGTAATTATTTTTCAGGTTAATAAGTAAACATTTATCAAATTTAACACTAGATTTGGCATATAATATACAGTTAGGGCATCATAAGGTCTTTGAAATGATCAATTGTCCACTTCAAAATGCTTCGCTGGTCTACTGATTTTTTCTATCCCACTTTATTCAGACCTCAATTATAGGGTTTTATTTGTAGAGTTGCTGTTGTTGCTGCTCATGCAGCAGCTGTTGTTTTTGTATTTGCATTTACTATTTTATTAGATGTTTCAAGACAGAGTTACATCTCAAACAACTTTTAACATGCAGAAGTAAAGTAAGCTATTTAAAGAACTCTTTCATATATTATATGGACAATCCTGATCCTTTTAATTTAAATATACTTTATCACAGAGGCAAGTATGTACTATGCTTTTTTAAAGTAGCATATCTACATAATGATTTCATTTCCTTTGGGTAGATATCCAGTAGTGGGAGGCCATTGTTTTCAGTGAAATAAGAAAGTCAAAAACAGAAATAGAAAGTCAAATATGACACGCTCTCACTTGTAAGTGGGAGCTAAATAATGGGCACACATGGATATAGGCTATGGAATAATAGACATTGTAGATTAGTAAGGTTGTGGGGTAAAGGAGGATGGATGACAAATGAGAAATTACCTAATGGGTGCAATGTAATTTACAATGTAAATTTTTCAGGTGATGGTTACACTAAAAGCCCAGGCTTCACCACTATGCAATATATCTAAGTAACAAAACTGCACTTGTACACCTTACATTCATCTGAATTTTAAAAATAAAAAAAGTAAAAGTAGTAAGATGTCTCGAGTAATAGAATCAATATTTATTTTATTTGCATGAACATATAACTATCAACATCAGCATTTTTATTGTTAAATAGTTGACTACAGTGTTACAGTATTCAAATTATTTTAATTTAGATAAATTCCCTGTATTTTCAATGTTTATTAACAACCTTAATTTATTGCATCTAGACAGGATAATATGACTATCACAAATTTGGAACTTATTCTTGAATATATATTTCATTTTCATTTTATAATAGTCATTTTGAAAATAACATTTTATTAAAAGTCAAATATAAATCATGCACAATAAGTCATAAATAGGATTTGATATACTTTGTAAGTGTATGAATCAAAATAAAATTTTGTTTTAATAGCCATGCTAAAGTTGAATAAAATTAAATTCATATATAATATTTAAATGTTTTTGAAAAATTTGCTTTATTGTTATGAGAGAATCATGTTTTAAACAAGAAGACAGTAATATTAGTCAAATATTTAGTATATTTTCAGGATTAGTACCTTCATTGCTGAAAAGAGTCAAACTCTGTATTTATTATTATTAATTTATAATTTATTATTTATTTATTATAATTTATTTATTTATTATTATTAAAGAACTATATTCTGAGCTAAATATGAGCGACCAATAGCCCATAACACAGCCCTCAGGAAAACCTGAGAATATATACCCAAGGTGTTTGGACTGTAACTTGGTTTTATACATTTTAGGGAGATGTAAGACATCAATCAATATATGTAAGATGTACATTGGTTCAGTCTGGAAAAGCAGGACAACTGGAAGTTGGGGGTTGGTTGCGTAGGGGGTGGGGAGGTAGGAGGGGCTTCCAGGTCATAGGTAAATTAATAGATATTCTGATTGGCAATTGGTTGAAAGAGTTAAGTTCTTGTCTAAAGACCCAGAATCAATAGAAAGGAATGACAGGGTTACAATAAGAGCTTGTGGAAACCAAGGTTTTATCATGCAAATGATGCCTCCAGGTAGCAGGCTTCAGAGAGAATAGATTGTAAATATTTCTTATCAGACTTAAAGGGTCTGTTCTATGTCTTAAGGTCTGTGTTGATGTTAATGCTGATCAGCTTTTCCTGAATTCCAAAAAGGAGGAAGGTACACTATGGCATGTCTGACTCCCTCTTCACTGAGCTAGGTTCTACAGGTTAATTTTGGGATGCACTTTGCTGAGAGGAGGGGTCCATTCAGATGGTTGGGCTGGGGCAGTGCTTAGAATTGTACTTTTTGTTTAACGAAAATAATACAGGCCAGGCTCAGTGACTCAAGCCTGTAATCCTAGCACTTTGGGATGCCAAGGCAGGTAGATTGCTTGAGGTCAGGAGTTCAAGACCAGCCTGCCCAACCATGGCCAACATGGTGAAACCCTTTTTCTACTAAAATACAAAAATTAGCCAGGCTTGGTGGCCTGTGCCTGTAGTCCCAGCTACTCAGGAGACTGAGGCAGGAGAATCACTTGAACTCGGGGGGCAGAGGTTGCAGTGAGCCAAGATTGCGCCACTACACTCCAGCCTTGGCAACAGAGCAAGACCCTGTCTCAAAAAAAAAAAAAAAATATATATATATATATATATATATATATATATATATATATAATAACTAATACCATTGGCCAGGCATGGTGGCTCAACCTTGGGAAGCACTTTGGGAAGCCAAGGTGGGCAGATAACTTGAGGCAAGGAGTTTGAGACCAGCTTGGGCAACATGGCAAAACTCCGTCTCTACTAAAAATTAGCCAGGCATGGTGGCACATGCCTGTAATCCGAGCCACTTGGGAAGCTGAGGCAGGAGAATCACTTCAACCTGGGAGGCAGAGGTTGCAGTGAGCCAAGATGGTGCCATTGCACTTCAGCCTGGGCAACGGAGCTATACTTTTTTTTCATTTTCAAAAAGTAAATAACTAAAATAAAAATTAGTGAATAATATCATTGATTGAACATATTACCCCATATAATTATCTGAGAATTGTGTTTATCCTTTAATGTTACTACTAAAGAGCATTCAGTACATTTACTCTAATGCTTAATCCACCCAGCCATTTAGAGAAATATTCACTTGACAATAATTTTGAAAGTTTACATATTGTTCTGTGTAACTTCCTTCAGAAATTCTTCTTATAATCCCCTACAATCTATTATTATCAGATTAGGATTTTTGTGGACCATTGCTACATCCTGAGAACTAGTTTGACTAAATTTTTGTGTTAAGATGCCTACTTCATTGCCTATTCACTAGAAAATGGCCAGTGTGGGTTAGTTTGATAAAATGTTAGACTAACGGTTAGCAGATGAAGGACTCCCAAAATGAAAGCAAACATCCTTAAAAATGTGAATTGTGTGGTTAATTCATTTAGTCATTCAACAAAGAGTGGATAAGTATTTAATATATGATAAGTAACCTAATAAAAAATAGCTGTATATTTAGAGCTTAAATTTTACCGAGTAGAGACACAATAAATAGTATAGGCAATATATAAATATATTATATGTTATATTAGAAGATAATTGTTATAGAAAAACTATTTTGGGGTAAAAGCAATTGAAAATGCTTGAGGGCACTACTTGCGTATTTAAATAAATGGTTATCCTAATTGAAGGGGTAACATTTGTGTAGAGAAGTAAGTTACATTTTGAAAGGATTGCTCTAGCTGCTAGATTAAGCATACACTACCATTTGATTTTTGAGGGGCAGAGAAGGGGAGTAAAAAGAAGGGACAGAAGGACAAGTCTGGAATTTGTGGATCTAGTCTTGAGAGTAGCACTGGAAACTTGGTTAGAAATCTTTACAATCTGGAATAGGATTGCAGCAGTAAAGATGATAAAAACTATCAAGATTCAGGCATTATTCTGAAGGGAACAAGGGAAAATTTCTCGCAGAAGAATATGATATATAAGAGAAAAACAATCATCAAGGGTGATTAAAATACATTCGTTTTGAGTAGGTTGAAAGACGAAATTACCATCAGCTGAGACAGGAAAAGGTATAGGGTGGATTTGGTATTTGGGGGAAGTTAAGATGTTACTGTTGAGATGTCTATTTAAAGCTCAAGTAAAGATGTGAGTAGGTATTTAGATATACAGGTTTGGTACTTCGGGAAAAAATGTGGGCCGAAAATCTTATTTGTGTAGTTTTGAGTTTAGATGAGATATGTAAAGCCATGAGACTTGAAAAGGTGACCGAAAGAGTTGAGTGAGTGTAGAGATCCAAAGACTGCACTTTGGATTCTCAGTTTAAGAGATTGAAGAAAAGATAAGAGGAATAAAAAGGCAGAAGCAGGGTATGTTTGAAGGAGCATAGCCATGAGACTTTGATATATTGGACATCATATAAACAAAGTATACAGAGGAGGACATACTAATCAGTTGTATATAATGCTAAATGCCAACACGGAGATCACTGGAGGCAATGACAAAGCATTCAAGTGAATTAAGCTCATTTGTCCATTCCACAAAATATTTTTCTCCATCTCATAATCATCTTTATATTTTCTGTTGAGTCATTTTCTATCTGGCAAAATAATACATTATTTATTTTTGAGGGAAATTAGCTAGGTTACAGCATACCACATTAAATATTTAATATTTCATACAAATTGATTAGGCAATTAGACAATTATCTATCTACTGATAAGGCTATGATGAATCCTTATTGATCAGATGTCCAAAGCTTGTGTCTTGTACTCCATTTCAGTCTATGTTCACTCGTTGGTTACACATTCTAGTCTCATGACTTTCAAAATACCGTGTAAGCAGAAAACTATCCAATTTCTATATTCAGCCCAGATTTCTCCCTTAAATGCCAGAAATTTATACATAAATACCCCTTCAACATTTTATGTGAGCTTTACATAGATATCTCAAATTCTTCTAAGATGCTTGGTCTAAAATAATTGAAAAGAGTTAACATTTTTATTGTTATAAGATAAAGTTGGAGTATCCACTGAACTCTATCAGGAGGTTGGTTGTTTGCTTGTTTTTAATAATTTTGAGTTGGAACAGACTTTCAACTCAACTTTCTGAGATTAACTTTATGAATAAAATTTATTATAAGTGCAAGAAGTTTGATATGTGGAAAAGTTTCATTATTTATGTTTTAGAATAAATTCTATGAATTGAGGAAAAAAGTAGAATCACTTGCTTGGATCTGCAGCATCGTTTTAGGCTCAATTTAGAGTTTCGAATGAGACTACAGTACTTGAGTGAAAGAAAAGATAAACTCTTGAAGAAATTTCCATGACTGAAGAAAAATACTATAGCTCATGCTAGGAAAGGCTGACTATGAAATAAGGAGACAGGGAATGACTCCAGATATTTATTTGTTTATTTATTTGTTATCTTTTGAAGTGAGGCTTCTGCGTCATTAGTTGGGAACACTGCAGAAACTATAGACATTTTGGAAGGCTAGATTCATCCTAATCTAAAAGAAGCAAGGAGAAATATCGCTGGGAAATTGAGAATTTCTGTATTCAATCACAAACAGTAGAATACATTAGCCTGCTTTCTGAAGTAAGCTAACCTGTATGCTGAAAGTATAATGAAGCTTAACTAAGATGAAAGCATTTTTTTCTTTACTGTGAAATAGGCTTTCCAAGAGAAAGAAAAGACTTAATGTTTTTTATTTGCTTTTTTCTTTAAAATTCTAAGGTCAATTTTCAATGTGCATAGAGAGTCTGAAAAATAAGTTATTCTTTTGATCAACGTAACTGACCACTGTAGAACATTGGCTGACCACTATATAGCTATTAATGTCATGAATCAGGTAGTGGTTCACACTCACAATCAGGTTACCAGACACTGCAAGGAGCAGCTCATTTAACCTCCACTTAACTTCCCTGAGCTACTTTTGTGATTCTTCTTTTTCAATCCCATTGCAGCTTGCCAAGGAGTTGCATATCTGTTAATGGTAAATCTGATTTTGTCTGTATCAGACAGCAGAAACACATTATTGACACCAATGTAACCTTTTGTTTCAGGAAGATCCAAGATGTTGAGCTTCAATGGCAGTGATACAACAAATAAATTAGGCATATTCAGCTTGACAGGAAGCAAATATTGTACTTCAGAGCAGCTTGGAATTTAAAACAAAGGAGAATGCCATGTTTTTCAGTTATCATTTAAAAATGTTACTTGACTGCTATTTACCAATTTTGTAATCTAAGAAAAACAAAAAGGAACCTGGTTTTCAAAACAGTGCCATAAATTAATATTTTCACTAATGGGCTAGATATTTCATTACAGATCTCAAAGAAAAAAATCTGAAATTCAAAGTAGACATTCCCCTCTTTTTAATTGGAGCAATTTATTGAAAGTCCTGAATCATTCTTTTGTGCATATATTTATAAACTTTTCTTGAGAGTCCAGAAGGCTTTTTTTTTTGTGAACGGTACAAAACAGTCTTCATTTTTATTTATTGTCATATCTACACTAAAATCAGCAAAACAACAGCAATGTATTATGTGATCTTAGAAGGAAACGGGGCTGAAATGGATTGATTATGACTAGTGCATTTAGCAGCAATGCATGTGCACACACACACACTTTCCTAATTACAACTCTTTTAAATTAACATATAAACACCAAAGGCTTTTTGAAGTGACATAGAAAAAATGGTTTCAGGTGAGATTTTCTGTACATATGAGAAATTTATGTTGAAATATGTGTTAAAATATATTTGTATGTAAATCGGAGAGAATTGAACAACAGAGGAGGTTTGAAGATACAAACCATCTGCAGATATCATCTGTTTGCCATGAAGGCTTCGGTGCTCATTAGCAAAAAGAGTTGTTCCCTGTACCCACAGATGTCCACCCTGGTTGCCTAGAGCAGACTATATAGAAAAGGAATAAAAGGAAGGAAATCATTGCCAATGAACAAAAATAATGTGATTTCTCAGTTTTCATACTTTTAGAATTCTAGCCTCCTAGGCTGTTCTTGCATTGCTATAAAGAAATACCTGAGAGTGGGTAATTTATAAAGAAAATAGGTTTAATTGGCTCATGGTTCTGCAGACTATACAGTAAGCAGAAAGCTGGTGTGTTCTCAGATTCTTGGGAGGCCCCAGGAAACTTACAATCATGATTGAAGGTATATGGGTAGCAGGCAGGTCACATGGCCAAAGCAGAAGCAAGACAAGGGGGGCAGGTGCCACACACTTTCAAAAACCAAATCTCAGGAGAGCTCATTCATTATTATAAGAACAACATCTAGGGGATGATGCTAAACTGTTCATGAGAAATCCACCCTGTTGATTCAATCACCTTCCACCATGCCTCACCTCCAATACTGGGGATTACAATTCAACATGAGATTTGGGTGGGGAAACATATCCAAACTATATCAGCTAGCTTTAGTAGGTCTTTGGTGGACTCCCTCAGAATGATTAGAGCTTTGAAAAACAGGTGACTTTAAAAGGGCTATCATCAGTCCTAATTTATTATGCCTGACAGACACATAGTTATCTGACAGTAAATCATTCTAACATCACAAATATCTTATTTCTGCGTGTCTCACTAATTTGCAAAGCATTCAATCAATTGATTGACTATTAATGAGAACCTTGTCATTCACAGTGTTTTAGGTTTCTCAAGAGAATTATGTTGTTCTTCCTGTAACTCAAGTAGAGGAAGAACATATTCTTGTTCATTTCTAATTAATATATCACTAATATATTGGTAACTACAAAGGGAACTTCATAAACTAACCTATTAGCTTGGACTCTGACTTAACAATTTTCTTTTCATTCATATAAGAAGTTAGTCGCTGTTAGTAGATTATAAATGGACTTCCTGAGTCCCGACCCCTCCCCATAGACATTGCTAGTCTACAGCTTGCTAAAAAAAATGCTCACAATTTTCTCTTTAATCATTTTGTGTAAAGTATTTCAGGAATCGGAACTTGCACAGAAATAGAAAATGTTTTCCTAGCAACTTAACAATAAGACATAATTAAATGCAGGCTGGGGAGGTGGCATATGTGAAATTTATTTGCCCTTAAACATATACATCAGTATAAGAACAAGTAAAGTAAATCGAGCAGGGAACACTTATAAAGTAAAGTTTGCCATCAAAATCTCCTGCCACCCAGTTCCTAAAGTAATTGAAATTTTAAGTTCAATTCTAGGTCTAATAGATACTGTTAATGTATTCAGAAAAAAAAAACAAACGCTATATGACTATAGGGTAATTGTAATTCTTCTTAGAATACACATTACAATAAAAACATGCAATTACTAAGCATATTTAAATGCTGATAATGTCTTTAGTTAATTATTTGCCAACAATTGTATAAACTCTGAAGATGGGATTTTTAGAAGGTGAAAGTCAATATAAATTGAGTTCGGTGAGGAAAAAAGTCATTACAATATATGAAACAACATGAATTCAAAACTCCTAATGGGCATTAATAACATTTACAATAAAATGAGATCTTAGTTTATCCCAATATTAGGATATTGGGAGTCATTAGAATTAGCTTCTTGTTGAGAAATTAATACTGTTTAGATGTTTTACTGTTCTTCATTTATGAGAGCAGACACTTCTAAGATGGGAAATGTGTTCTCATGGTACACATAATTTGTACTATATCTAAATAAACATAAAAATTTTTAAAGCAGAATTTTACATGATTTGCCACCAAGTGAAACAGAATCTTACCTGCGAGAATCAGTAGGGTTCCACCTGGCCTAGATAACCACTTATGACTATACGAACCTACAGTAATTACTTATTTTGAAGATTTATGAAGATAGCTGGATGGACTCACTGAGAATGGTTAAATAAACACTACAGAAAAATAGCTATACATGCTTACTGTCATGGTGAGCAACTATTTTAGGGTGGCACACAGCGGTAAAGAAATTTACCAAGACAGGAATGATTTTAAAAGGGTAGATTTATTAATGAAAGTTGGGCAGGTATGTTGCAAGGGAGCAACAAGCAAGACAGCAGAAAGAAGGTTGTCTGCTGTCTGCCAAGAGGCAGGAGCTGGACAGGGAGCTTGCAGACAGGATGCTTGGGTGCAAGTAGGCTGTGAGCTGAGTGCCAGTGACAGGACATCTGAGAGGTAGCAGCCTTTTGTGATTGGCCTTATTCTTCTTGGAATATTTCCTCTACCCCTGTTTCTGTTTCTGCCAGTTAAGCCCGTTTTTCAATTTTCTTTTAACTCCTTAGGATTCTGCACTTACTATATACTTGCCATTCATAATTATACATATAAATCTATGAGTAACAGGATGCTTCTAGTTCTCCCATTCTGGAAACTGATTATAGCTCTCATCTATCAGTTAATAGGGAACTGTATATTTTCGGGTTCAGTTAGAATTTGTCTTGCGACTGTCTTCCTCACTTGTATGCAACAGGCCATGTTTCTTTCATAATGACATTAATTATGAAAATGTTTCCCAATATGCCTTTGTTCAAATTACACATAAAATAAAATGTTGATGACATTCCTAAGTAGGCTTTATTTTTGTACTAATTTCCTACCACTCATGCATATGACAGTTTGATTTTGTCATTATTCCACTGTATATCTCTCTGTTTCATACGAAATCATTCTTTTCTATTTTTTTTCTATGTTTTGGTACCATATTCTTCATCAGCAAGATGGTAGTGTATGGAGAATGGGGAGACAGGATCATAATATCAGGATCATAATATCAGGTAAAGTCTGAAGGAACAATTATGATAGAAGCCAAAGTGGTAATGTATTTCTTTTTATAACAGAAAGAAAACCAAACATAAAAAACATGGTTACCAGAACTCATTTGTTAGATATTATTACTAACTGCCCTATCTGTTTGGGGTATTTTACAGTTATGTTATTTGAGTATCATGCCCTCTATTGGATATGGTACTAAGACTTCTTTCCAAAGCTTTTCTAGTTAAAATTCAAAGCATGACATATCAATTATAACAAATGTACCACACTAATGTAAGATGTTAGTAATAGGGAAAACAGGCATGGGTACGGGTGAAAGGTATATGAGAGGTCTCTGCATTTTCCATTCAGTTTTCTGTAAACATAAAACTGGTTCAAGAAATATAGTGTATTAACTTAAAAAATTAAAAAGAAGAAAAAATTATCAAAGAAAAATACATTTTGTACAACTGACCTGAAAAATATTTAGCATATTTAAGATTTTTAAGAATGTGACAAACATATTCATATTAATTAATAATCACTTTGTAACTAATAGATATTGTTTTCTGTTTTTTTAATTTGTAAAGTGCATTTTATGAAACTTTATAGCTTATCTATTCAAAATTACCCAAAACTTTGATGTTGCCATTTCTCATTTGAGAGTTCACAAATGTAGAGAAAATGATTTCATGTTATATAAGACAATAGCATTGAGTATCTCTAAAAGTGGAGAATATAATCGTATTGTCTGGAATAATATTCAGTCCAAATACGAATAGATTTACTGAGCATAACAAGTAAGAGCTTTCTTTGATTGCAGGTCAGGAGGTGAGGATGGATACATTTCTTCTCCTGAAAACAAATATCTCCAGTTTTTGTTGCTAATCTTCCTTATCTAATGGGTGTCAAAGTAGCAGAGAGTTTCCTTAAAGTTGTAAAGAAAATATTTACTTGATTTTATAAATGGAAATGGAGAAAATGATGGCTCCTAAAGTAATTTGTAAAATATCTGTACAATATGTTAAACAAGTCCTCCTCAGTAATTGCTTTCTAAAAATGTAATTTAAAATTACACTTCGTTTTACAGCTGCCATTCTAATCAGTCAAAATATTGAAATGCCAGCATCTTGGTTATAAGAAAACAGGAAATATCATCTTAATCAACATACTTACTGAAAAAGGAGGTATTTTAGTGGAATTCCTATGTCAACATGTTTTGACATGGTTTTAGCAGGGGCTCACCTAGTATACCTTTGTTAGCAATAAGAAAATCATCAATTATTCATATCACTTAAAAATCACACTTTATAATAAATATTCCTTTGCCAAGTGATGGTCTGAAAACATTTCAATATATAAAGATTTATATTTTCTATCTATCTTTCTCTCCCACTTTCTTTGAAGAGATTTTGTTTCTACCCCTACTAGCTTTCTGCAGTCAGTGTTTCCATCTGTGAAAACTCAAAGAATTTGGCTTTCACTTTTTTTTTTCCACCACATGCATTTTCAAACTAGACGAAAAGCTGTTGGATGTCATTGTCCTTACAGATATTCAAATGCCACCAAACTGTGTTTCTTTTTTTTTTTTTTTTTTTTTTTTTTTTTTTTTAATACAAGTAATGGTAGCATCCCAGCTGTCTAGATGCCTGAAAAAAAAATCATTTGCTGGAAAGAATTCACTTGGCTTTAACTCACCTCAGGAATAATGGAATTGAAAACAAGTACATGGAAAGGGATCAAGAATACAGTGGCAAAAGAAATGAGAATCAATTAGTGGTTCAATGTGTAATACTTCACTCTATTTAATTAAATTGATATTTATTGATCTCCTATTACACACTGTGCTTGGCACAGTGGGTGATATAAAGATCAATTGGACATAACTGCTGTGTTGTCAGAACTCACAGTCTACTGAAAAAGATAACAAAAGGATAAAAAGCAAGTTCAATTCTAATAAGCTCTGTAATTGAGCTCTAGACAAAGAGTAAATTAAACAGAGATGGGGGAGATTGCATGTGACTGAATAACACGGGAATAATTTACCAAGGACATGACTTCTAAGAGAGATTATGGAAGATTAACGGAAGTTTAAGTGTAGGGAAAGACAATTGAAGTATAAGGAACACGATGAGTAAAAACATGTAGACAGAAAATGGTCAATTTTAAGGAAACAAGTTCATTATAGCTAAAAGTTATTGCTAATATATATTTCCTTTCCACCACAGCAGTTCACTGAAAATACTTCTGGCTGTCCATCTGTGAGAACTGAATCAGTATGCCTTGGGAATTATAATCGCATTGCTATTAAATTATTTACCCGTTTACTCAACAAACATTTATTGAGTGTTAGGGCCTACTCAGTAGCCGCCTACACACAGTAAATATGAACAAAATTGAATTTAATGTGTTCCCTTTAGCGCAGGTATAAAAGGGCAATAACATACACAGCTGAATGAATATTTGATATTTTCTCCTACTCCTAATACGATAGCCTACCACAATTGTATTGATGCTGGCAGAAGACACTAAAATACAGGGTCAGAGATTAAAAAATAAAATAGCTCATTACGCATAACACTAGCAGTAGCCAGAATGCACTGATTGCCCAAGACTCAGTCTTCTCAGAGTGACACAAAGTGAACCATGTCAAAGACATATATGCAGTGGGTTGCATTAGAGGAGAAGAAACCTGAGCTTTGGGAACATGAATCTTTTATAATAAGCAGCAAGCATGCCTGACCTTTGCTCCAGTGGAAAAAAAAAAAACCCAAAAACCATAAACCAAATAAACCAAATAAAAAGCTCTCTTGGTCTAACAGGACTGTTTGATATACCAAAGAAGTTCTTGAAAAAATAATCCAGAACAAAGAGAGTCAGTGGCTCTATTTACAAGATGCACAGAAATGTGAGGAACCTATGAAGAATTGTCTCCCTATCAAGTTTAAATAAAGAAAAGGGAATTACTCTTCCTGACTAGCAAGCAGAAGGGAGCAATGTGTCATGGACACATTAACACTTGAGTTGGCTCTTGTCAGTTATGATATATAAATATAAAATGCTAAAGAAGTATATTATAGGCAGAAAGACAAGAAAAGAAAGTTATATGTGTGCTGATAGAAATATATGCAGAATTTTGGGTGAAAAGAAGGCATTTGGCTGAAGGAAGTTTGGATGTAGAAGAAAATGCAGGGGAATTGATTCAGAAAAGGAGTGTTAGTGCCACGTTATGGAGGTGATTGAATAATCTGCCAAATACATTTTTTTTTTCTGTAGAAATAGTAGAGAGCCATGAAAGGTCTTTAAGTTAGGTAAAAATGAAATATTTTCATCTGGTTTACAAAGGAAATGTTAATAGTTTTATGAGAGAGATCAAGAGAATTGGGATTAGAGGCAGAAAAGGGAGCAGGTGAGAAAGGGATTGCAATACCTGATAAAGGTCTGTGTATAAATTGAGAAGTTTGCAGAGGTATCTTGAAATTTTAATTGATGGGACTTTTTGACTAATTAGATTAATGGCATGAGGATAAAATTCAAGAAGCTATTTAGTTTCTTAGCTGAGTGAGAGGGAAAATGATGCTAGCAACTAAAAGCAGCCAAAAACCAAAATGAAACGAAACCAAAACCAAATCAAATCAAACCAAATCAAATGAAAAACAAAGGGGTAACTCTCTATCAAAGGGAAAATCTAAGTCCCGTTTTCAGACATATTTATGTTCATGTACCAGGGAGCCATTTAGCTGTAGGAATCAAGTACATAGTTTACAATTTAAATCTTGAGCTTCAGGGAGAAATTGAGCTATAGACAGGATGAGATCCACAGCAGTTGCACAAGCCCCCATGAAGGGATCTACACTTTTCCCTGCCTTTGCTGTCTTGAAATTCTTAGTGATATCTGAACAGAGAGCTCTGCTTTTTCATTTTGTACTGGCCTCACAAATTATGCAGCCAGTCCTTACTGTAGATTTAAATTTGGAAGTCATCACTCTATTAGGAATAAAGTCATTGGAATAAGTGAGATTGCCAAAAGCAAAAAAAACAAAAAAACAAAAAAACAAAAAAAAACACGTAACTTTAAAAAAAGACGGAGGTAGAAACGGGGTGAACCTACATTAATCACAGAAAAAATAAAGAACCACTGGAAGCAATCAGAAGTGATCAGCTACATCCTTTTTTTGGTGGGGGTGGGTGGGACCTGCTCTTAAAATGTCATTGTCTTTCCTCTGAACTGCTGTTCCAAAGTAAAAATCTCTTATAACAATCACTCGTGCTCCCCATTAATCTTTTTTCACATATGAGACAGATTGTTCTTTTCAAAATAAAAATCAGATTTGTAGCCCCTGATCTCCATGGTGTAGAATCCTTCAGTTACCATCGCCGTTAGGAAAAATAAGCAAGCAAAGAAATAAATATTTAATTTGCCCCACCTAGCTCTTCGTGGTGTAGCTACTTACTCTCCAGCTTCATTTTATATGCTTCCCCTATCATTCCGCACACTCAAGACACTCTACCTTTTATTCATTTCCTTAAACTAATTTTGCTTGCTAATCTTTTCTTCCACAAAGATGTTGCCATCACCTCAGCTAGGAATGCCATTTCCCTTGACGCCCATCCATGCCCACAAAAAATTGAGCCATTCTAATGTTTAGATCATATTTTTAACACTAAGGGCTCCAACTACTAAATCTCCATCTATCACTAAGGATAGGTCAGGAGCTCAGTTCAAATCTTTAATAGAACTCTGAATTATTCCAATATAGTGTCTGTCACAAAATTTAATTTATAAATTCATTTTATGAGTGTCAGTTTAATGTCTGTCTCTCTCCAGAGAGTGCAAAGTCCTTACGGTAGGGACTATTTGTATTTACATCATTGAATAGTAACACATAGCATAAAAACCTGGTGCATATTTATGTATTCTTTCAAAAAAAACTCAGTAAATGTTATTGAGACCCTGATATGTGCAGTTAATTATTCTAGGAATGTGACACTTAAATAAAATCAAACAAAACTTCAAATGTTCCCATCTTTATAGCTTATATTCTAATAGGAAAAAGTAAGAAAGAAAGAAAAACACGAAAACTAAAAAAAAAAAAAAAAAAAGAAAATTGTATTTTAGAGATCAATGAGTCCAACTACAAAAAAGGCAAAGTAAGTTAAGGCAAGCTGAATTCTTGCATGGGGGTTGGGAAAGCAGTAGTAGTAAATAGGATGATCTCAAGATTAGATCTAAATGAGAAGGTGATATTTGAGCAAAAATCTGAAAAGATTAGGGGACTTGCAGTGCTGATATGAGGAACAACAGGCAGGACACAGGGAACAGACAGACAGAGGTGCTAAAGTAGTTCACCTTTAATTTTCAAAGAACATGAAGTAGATCTGTCTGATGAAGTGGAGATAGGAAGGGAGAAAATATTGAGAACAGTAGTATTCCTGGCATATTTCATAATCAGTGTTATGTTAACACGTTCCTCCTCTATGTAAGAGTTTTATTTTCAGTAATTAACATGATATAAAACAAATAATCATGGTGAGAAAAGAAACACAGAATAAGTACCCTTCAATTGATGACATGTATAAGTTTAAGATACTTAAAAGCAATTAAAAGTTAAAACTGCAAAAGACTTTGGGACATTCTATATAATGATACCATTAAATATTTAAAAAATTAAAATAATTAAATGTTACAATACAAAATTGGGAAATTAACAGATTAATTATTTTTCATTATATCAATGAATTTTGGAAAAAAGGTGGACAAATGTATTCTTGCATATTGGTTTGTCACAATAATGAGTATTATTAATTTCTTTCTTGAGCTTCAATTTCCACAAATTGTCTACAGCTTTCAAAAGCGATCTTCAATATTCAAATGTGATAGACAGCAGTGCCAGATTTTAAAATTTATCTTGGCTCATGGTCTCTTAAAAACACGATTTATTAATTTTAATTATGGAAGTTTTTTTTTAATTTTTTATTTTCATAGGCTATTAGGAAACAGGTGGTGTTTCATTACATGAGTAAATTTTTTAGTTGTGATTTGTGAGATTTTGGTGCACCCATCACCCAAGCAGTATACACTGCACTCAATTTCTAGTCTTTAATCCCCCACCCCCTTCCCACCCTTTCCCCATAAATCCCCAAAGTTCATTGTGCCATTCTTAATGCCTTTGTATCCTCATAGCTTAGCTCCTATTTATAACTGAGAAAATATGATGTTTGGCTTTCCATTCCTGAGTTACTTCTCATAGAATAATAGTCTCCAATCTCATCCAGGTTGCTGCAAATTATGGAAGCTTTTAAATGAAGCAACATACATACTGACAATAGTTGAGATGGAAAGAAAAGGTCATATTTTCTGTAAATCTTGAAGAGAGAGCTGAGAAGATAAGTAAGTATGAGGATATGAGGGAGTAAAAGAGAAAGAATAATTTCAGTTTTTGGCCTGACTCTATAAAATGATAAAGTTCCCATCAGTCGAAAGACTGTAGGTAAAGCCAGTAAGATAGAGTAGGGAAATTATGACTTCACTTTTATGCTGCCAAATTTGATATTTTTATTGGAACTCCAGGTGGATATATCCAGTAGGCAGCTGTAATTATGATCTGAAGTGGGAAGGGAGACTTGAACTGGAGATATAAATGTGAGTGTCATTAGGATACAGCCATGTACATGGATGAGATCACCCAAGAGGTCATTGTTGGTAGCAAAGACAACCACAGAGTCAGCCCCAAAGGAGCAATATTAAAAGGTCAGCAAAAGGAGAAAATGGATAGGGCCTTGCCCATGAGATAAAAGACTAAGAAAGAATGCCTGGTCACTTGAAAGCTAGGTGGGAATATTGTATGCAGGAAGCAATAATCAACACTGTGGTAATGTTGTTTATTCCTTATGTAAGATAAGGAATGATAATTAACGATTAGAGTTAGTATTGTGACCTCGATAAGAACAGGCACCATGGAGTCACAGAACAACAGCCTGATTGGTGCAGGTAGGTGAGGGATTAAGAGGAGAGGAGATGGAAGCGATAAATGTAAATAACTGTTTCAAGGGAAGCCAAAAAGAAAATAGGAGCATTTCTGATGGGAATAATTCATTAGAGAATGAATAAGCTGATACTGGACATAATAGGATTAGTCCCTATGTATTCAAACAGATTGGAAAATTGAGGCTGTGAAGTCTAGGCATAGAAAAAATGAATAGTTTCCTAAAATTACCTCTTTACTCTTGCTGATAGAGGTAAAAGGTCTGAGGGAGGCACAGTCTTAGTCCCCGCACACTAATCACTCCTTTTCCTCTTTGTCCTAGAATTCATTTTACCTTGAGTGTGGGTGGGTGTTCTGTTTCAAATATTGCTAAACCCATAGTCTTTTAAATAAATGAGTGAAAAATCACACTAAACTAATCACACTAAACTAATTACATTCAACTAACAATCATACTAAATATGAGAAATCAATGAAATAAAAAGGGCAAGTTGCTTTAAAAATATAAAACCACCCAATCTTCTCCTCTTGCTTTTCTTCTTTATTGATGCTTTTTTCTCTCATAACAATAATTTTCCAAAGTATCAGGTAAGCAAAATACTAAGGATGTTAGATACATATAGTTAGATACAAGGAACCTGCCTACTTTTATATGTGAGTTTTTTGATTTCTTGTATCTCTAATTAGCCCAAATTTTCAAATTTTCTCTCCAAAAGAAAAATTTGGATTATTTTATTAAATGTAGGATTAGCAAATTTTCTGAAAACTACGAGTCTTAAATTAGTCTACAGGACAAAATTAAGAATCATGATTTAATGGACTTTATAGTTTCAGCTCCTGTAAGAAATGATAGTTATGTTTATTAATTTGGTGTTTTTATAATTGGGTAATGATAAGTTTGTTCGTTTGTTAATTCGGTTTGTTTTTTAATTGGAGAGACTTGCAAGGTTTGTGTTTTGTATTTATTTGAAAGGCTGTCACTAAGAAGTGTTATGTGGCTATTAGCAACTTGAAGACACAATTGCTTTAAGCAGCCATGCCATTTCATGTTGAGAATGTCACTGAAGAAGTGACATAGAGATCCTGTATGTCTACTGGGAAATTTAATTTAAAACAATTTCTCCCATATTATAGGAATTGAATAGATTTGTTTCAGCTGACATTAAAATATATTTACCATAAATAGATGAGGAAATTTTTTTCCTTTTCGTTTTCTTGTTCCTTTGGACTATATTCTTCTGGTAAATAAAGACTAAAATTTTAATTAAAGTGATTAAATACATTTTATTTCTCATTATGACTTATCACAGACACATTTTAAGAAAATAATAAGAACCCAGGCAACTGAGACCAGAGATACATCTTATAATTGCTATCTCCTGTGATGAGAAGCAAGAGCTTCCTGTAAAGGTGTTCAGGCCTGTGGATTTAAGTATTTCATGAGACAGTGGGGAAAGGATGTAGGTGTCTATTGGAAATAGGAAACCTGGACATTGCGCCACTGAATACCTCCCTTCTAGTTTCCATATTTAGAAGGACTTTTGTCAGTTTTAGTCACTGGGATTTCACTTCTCAAGTCTAATTTACTGCAAATGAACAAATCATCGATTGTAGCTTGGTAGTGTTTAATCACATTTCCCATCTTCATCTGCAATAACTGATAGTTCCATGATCTTCGGCCATGAGAGATGTCACAAATTCAATGATGAAATATGTTGAGTTTACGCATTTTTCAGTTCTCTCTCTTAACAATGAAGTTATGGGAGAAATGATTCTAGTATAATTTTCAAATCATGCACTCTACTAATTATGCCATTAAGATTAGATACTTAGGTCAATTATACAATTTTTTTCTAGTTTCAAATTTGTTACAAAGTATAAACATAGAGTTGAATAACACAGTTTTATGAGGAATTCTACAATAAGAATGCAAAAAGTATTTCTGGAGTGTTTACTACTAAGTGTGCAGTACTCTGCTTTAGATAAAAATGAATTGAGTCAAGTGGTGGTGTTTGTTATATAATAGACCCATCATGTGCTGAAATAGAGATATAAGGCTGTGAGGATTTGATGTGTTTCACTATAACGATATACCTATTTTTACATATCTATATGCTTGTGCATATAAATCTCTGTAGAAATTTAAGATTTGCTTGTAATCTTGTTTGATATAAGTCTATGTCTGAGGATGAATCTACTCTCAAAGTGTTAATGTAAACAAGTTTCTAATCTTACCCAGAACATCTTAGTATTTGAAGGGGAAAATTCTCTCCTGTGAACAACTGGCAATTCCTGAAAGCTCCTGCCTAGGCTCATCTGTTTCCTATATGTTTCCTTTGCCTTCAATTTTAAAGTTGTCGCGGGGTAAAAAACACCTCTTCGGAAACATGTCATATGCCATGATGTGGTCCATACAGATCAAAACTATAGATTCATGTATTTTTGAAGACTAATTATTATTAGGTTGAAAACATGAATACCAACTCTATTGCTTCTTTCGTCTAACTTGTACTCTCTCGAAATACTTTTCAAAGATAGATATGTCTGATAATTCTGAATTTAACTTGATGTAACTCTGTGATGTACTCTAATCTCATAATCGGGTTTTTACTTTCTGGATCTCTGTGTCATTTCCTTAACTGAGAAACTTCAGGCTGTCATCTCATATACAGGTCGCACATTTTAAATAATCTTTCCAAATAATCTCAACAAAGGAATACTACATTGGTGGCAGCTTATAAAATGTTGAAGAAGACTTAAAGTCAAGTGCCACTTATTTCTGGGTTCATAAGTTTTAAAACTATATGACTGAAATTAATTTTTATATTTTTCTCAATATATTTTTAAATTTTGTATTATTAGAAAAATACTTTTTTTGTAGTTCTAAAACTCAATAATCAAAACGCAGGGTAACAAATGAACTATCAACTTAAATCATTGGCAAATCAATTAATAATATGCACCTTCTAAAATTGAAAGTCAAATTGCTATAATATTAAATCAGTATTTAAACACTGATTTCCAGCTTTCTACTCAAGTACTTTTACTGCTACACCTTAACATTTACACAACAGAACTAGCATATCAAATAATCAATACATTCTATAATCAATTTGATACTATATATGAGAACCTTTATCTTTATATTTTATTTCTTCAATTTATTTGGGGTGTGTGTATGTTTCTGAAAGTGTATGTGCATATATTTGCGTATGTCCGATTATGAGAAACAAGTACAGAGAGTGGGCAGATGAAAATGGCATGAGTTTTAAAATAATGACACTGAACAAGGAAGGGGAAAAGAGATACTTTGCCTTTTGTTGATTGTGAGATATATATTGAAAGTGAAATCTGCATGGAATTTTCAAAATACATTCATACATCCATATACATATACATATATATACACACATACATATACATATATACATATTCTTTTGAAAATACAAGGTTTGAGCTGATATTTTGCTGAGAGAGAAAAAAAAATTCCACCTGTGAACAACAGGTTTGGACTGTACCTGCGGAGTTTGGTCCCGTACATAATCTTCCTTTCCTGACTGGTACCCTAAACATTTCAGATAGGCTTAACCAGTCTCCACTGTCTCAAAACCAATTTGTTAAAATAACTCAAGCTCTCTCTCTTTTCTCTGAGGTTGCTTTCTTGTGTGTACTGTGTTGCCTAGGGAAGGCATATGCAACCATGTATCCAATATTCTATACGTATTATACCTTTATGGGAAAGTTTGAAAACAACAAATAATTAATAAGTACTAAGCAATTTAAAATTAACTGAAATCTTAATTAAACATAACAATTTAATTACCAAGTTATACTTTCTGCAGCTAAATAAAAACATTAATATAAGTGAATAATATGTAATGTGAATGAGTATGGGGTAATTTTGGTATGCAGAAGCATAAACTCATTGGGATATATCAAACTGTAAAAAAATTTTTAAACAAAAAAAAATTGAATACTTCTTCTTGATTCTATTTATTGTGCTTCTCTGCTTGGACTCTATTTGATACAGTGAAGCTATTATCCACTCTTCAGAATTGAGACAACTCTATAAACCCCTCACCTATCACTTACTAGAACAATTTGGGGATCCACCTACCCCAAGTTCGGAGTGACATTGCAACTTAAACGCGTTTGTACAAATTTTACTTTTTTGTGACTTTTCAAAAACTGTCAAAAATAATCTTGACAATCAAATTTAAATGTATATTTTCTTCTTTGAAATAAAAATAAAGTTAACTAAACAAGGATTTATGATATCACTCATCTTCAATTGAAATTGATAAATGCACTTACTGGAGCTGTAATATACAAAAAGCAATAAAATAAACCATGATTTAAATGAGAAATACAAGGATAACATATATAAACATTAATTCTAAATAGATGCTGAAATCTTACTTAAAGGGATAGACAAATCTTTGAATATACCAATTTAGATGAATAGATGTTTCTTATGAAATTAATGGAATAAATCTATTTTCAAGTCCTTATGGTATACAGTACAGAAAAAGAAACATAGGATTCTTTCCTTTTTCTTTTCAAAAACTTACTAGAATTTTAATTCCTGTTTTGTTTTGTTATTGTTTTCTTGAGAATTTAAGAGCACTTGAAGTTTTTCTTGATTGCATTTAACTAAAATGTTATTTGACTATAAATTTTTCTGAAGCTTAATCTTTTTTTTTTCCTAGGAAAGTACCTAAGTATCTTAACTTTATAACTTCAGCAATTGTTAGTATTTCTTAAGACAAATTATCCGATTTTCAATAGGGATGTAACCATTATTTCCCTTTCTTGTAGAACATTTTGGTTTTTAAGAAAGTACTCAATGATGGTTAATTTTTAAATTATCTTATTCTGGTTGTAACTCCAGCATAAGTCAATTTCGTTTACTAAAGAAAAATCATTATATACTGCGGTTCTACAGGGGCAGAGACTATACCCATTTTCTATACCTCCTGTATTTCTAGATCTTCTATGTTTTATACATAACATGTTAAATGCAATTTAGTTGCTTAAGTCTTTTTTGAATGAATATATCAATTCCTTTGAATAAGATAATCACCCTTCCACCTGAGGAATTATCAGCAGGTTTAGAATTACTTAGAATTCATTTAAAGTCTCCTAAAGCGGTTGTCCCCAACCTTTTTGGCACCATGGATCGGTTTTGTGGAAGACAAATTTTCCACAGGACGTTGGGGGTAGTGGGGTGAGGTGGGGCAGGGAATATTCAAGATGAGACTGTTTCACCGCAGATCATCAGGCATCAGTTAGATTCTCAAAAGGAGCTCACAACCTAGATCCCTAACATGCACAGATCACAGTAGACTTTGTGCTCCTGTGAGAATCTAATTCTGCGGCTGATCTGACAGGAGGTGGAGCTCAGGCAGTAATGCTCACTTCCCTGCTGCTAACTTCCTGCTGTATGGCCTGGTTCCTAACAGGCCATTGACTTGTAAAGGTCCACAACCCAAATGTTGGGGAACCCTATCTTACAGCAAAGGCATGTGCAAACCTGTATCCCTTTCTTCTCACTTCCCCTTACTTTAGCTTCTCTTCCCATCAATAAGGGCTATATATTTGATTAGAAAGAAAAAAGATAGTTGCAGGAAAAGAAAATTTATATACATCTAAACAGTTTATATACATATATGTATACACATATTTATATGTATACATTTATATGTATATATGTATATAAACTGTTTAAAATAATGTGTATATATGCGTGTATATAAACTGTTTAAAAATAATGGTAACAAGAGAAGGTAGGCATGCTAGAAAAATATTCTAGCCTTAGGAAGAGATCACTCTGATTACCCTTATGCAGTCATATCACTTCAGCTACTTCTTTAGAAAGCAATAAGGCCCATATATTTTTAAATTATATTTTAAATTAGAATTTGAAGTTAAAAAATACACCCGAAGTGATCTGCAGCAGATTCCTTCTTTGATTTTTCTTTCTTTCAGAAAAGTATGAATTGTATTAATTCATTATCTACAACTGCATTCCTTACAAGTTCACAACCAATAGCCAGCCCCTACATAAACCAGTTTTATGAAGTCATCATAAGAAATAATAATGAGGGCTGCAGAAGACATTCAGAGATGTTGGGAGAAATTGGTGCACAGTGTGTGTGAGGATTGAAATAAAAAGATTGATACCAAGTCTAGGACAGGATAACTAAGCTATTGAAAACATCAATAAACATGGGGAACAAAGGTATTTTATATTTCCATCACATGACAACTTATTTTTCTAGGCTTATCTCTGACCTCCCCCACATATCTGATTCATCAGTATTTTTCCTGATCATTTTCTGATTGCAACACGTCCTTTTATGACCTTGGCCTATATTATTCCTACCATCTAGTATGTTTTGTCTTAACCGTCACTTTTCTTTCCCTACCTAGAAAGCTCACTTTTTTTTAATCAAAAACCTATCTAAAATTATATCATATACTCTCTCAGATCACAGTGGAATAAAACTGGAAATAAACTCCAGAAGGAACTCTCAAATACATGCAAATACATGGAAATTAAATAACCTGCTCCTTAATGATCATTGGGTCAACAATGAAATCAAGATGGAAATGTAAAAATTCTTTGAACTGAATGATAATAAGGGCACAACATATCAAAACCTCTGGGATAGAGCAAAAGCAGTGCTAAGCATTAAATGCCTCCATCAAAAATTCTGAAAGAGCACAAATAGACAATCTAAGCTCACACCTCACAGAACGGGAGAAACAAGAACACTCCAAAACCACACCCAGCAGAAGAAAAGAAATAATGAAGATCAGAGCAGAACTAAATGAAATTGAAACAAACAAATGAAAAAGACAAAAGATAAATGAAACAAAAAGTTGGTTCTTTGAAAAGTTAAATAAAATTGACAGACCATTAGCCAGATTAACCAAGAAAAGAGGAGAGAAGTTTCAAATAAGCTAAATTAGAAACGAAATGGGAGATATTACAACTGATACCATAGAAATACAAAAGATTATTCAAGGCTACTATGATCACCTTTACACACATAAACTAGAAAAACTAGAGGAGATGGATAGACTCCTGGAAATATGCAACCCTCCTAAATTAAACTAGGAAAGTAAAGAATCTCTAAACAAACCAATAACAAGCAGCAAGATTGAAATGGTAATAAAAAATCGCTAACAAAAATAAAAAAGTCCAGGACCAGACCAAATCACAGCTGAATTCTATCAGACATTCACAGAATTGGTACCAATCCGATTGACACTATTTCAAAAGATAGAGAAAAAGGGAATCCTCCCTAAACCAGTCTATGAAGCCAGTATCACCCTGATACCAAAACCAGGGAAGGACGTAACAACAACAACAACAACAACAACAAAAACTACAAATCTATATCCATGATGAAAGCAGATGCAGAAATCCTCAACAAAATACTAGCAAATCAAATCCAACAGCATATCAAAAAGATGATCTAGTGGATCCACCATGATCAACTGGATGCAGGGATGGTTTAACATATATGTCAATAAAGTGTGATACACCACATAAACAGAATTAAAAACAAAAAATCACACGATCATCTCAACAGATGCAGAAAAAACATTTGACAAAATCCAGCATCCCTTTATGACTAAAACCCTCAGCAAAATCAGCACAGAAGGGACATACCTTATGGAAATAAAAGCCATCTACAACAAACCGATAGTCAACATTATACAGAACAGGGAAAAGTTGAAAGCATTCCCCTCTGAAAACTGGAAAAGACAAGGATGTCCACTTTCACCACTTCTATTCAACCTCGTCCTGGAAGTCCTAGCCAGAGCAATCAGACAACAGATAGAACTAAAACTCATCCAAATAGGTAAAGAGGAAGTCAAACTGTCGTTATTTGCTGATGAGATGATTGTATACCTAGAAAATCTTAAAGATTCATCCAAAAAGCTCCTAGAACTGGTAAATGAATTAAGCAAAGTTTCAGGATATAAAATTAACATATACAAATCAGCAACTCTGTTATATACCAACAGCGACCAAGCCGAGAATCAATCAAGAATTACACCCCTTTCATAATAGCAGTAAAAAAACAAAACAGAAAGCATAAGTACTTAGGAATATACTTAACCAAGGACATGAAAGACTTCTACAAGGAAAATTACAAAACACTGCTGAAAGAAATCATAGACAACACAAACAAATGGAAATACATCCTATGCTCATGGATAGGTAGAATCAATATTGTGAAAATGACCATACTGCCAAAAACAATCTACAAATTCAATGCAATTGCCATCAAAATACCACCATCATTCTTTTCAGAAATAGAAAAAACAATCCTAAAATTCATATGAAACCAAACAAAGAGCTTATATAGCCAAAGCAAGACTAAGCAAAAAGAACAAATTTGGAGGTATTACATTATCCAACTTCAAACTACTATAAGGTCATAGTCACCAAAACAGCATGATACTGGTATAGAAGTAGGCACATAGACAAATGGAACAGAATAGAGAATCCAGAAATAAAGCCAAATACTTACAGCCAACTGATCTTTGACAAAGCAAACAAAAACATAAACTGGGGAAAGGACACCCTATTGAGCAAATGGTGCTGAAATAATTGGCAAGTCACATGTAGAAGAATGAAACAGGATCCTCATCTCTCACCTTATACAAAAATCAACTCAAGATGGATGAAAACCTTAAATCTAAGACATGAAACCATAAAGATTCTAGAAGATAACATTGGAAAACTCCTTTTAGACATTGGCTTAAGCAAAGACTTCATGACCAAGAACCCAAAAGTAAATGCAAAAAAAAAAAAAAAAAAAAAAGATAAACAGATGGGACTGAAGGGACTGAATTAAACTAAAGAGCTTCTGCACAGTAAAAGAAATAATCAGCAGAATTAATAGAAAACCCACAGAGTGGAAGAAAATCTTCACAATCTATACATCCAACAAAGGACTCTTACCTAGAATCTACAAATAATGCACACAAATTATCAAGATAAAAAAAACAAATGATCCCATCACAAAGTGGGCTCAGGACATGAATAGACAATTCTCAAAACAAGATATACAGATAGCCAAAAAACATGAAAAAATACTAAACATCACTAATTATAAGGGAAATGCAAATCAAAACCACATTGCGATACCACCTCACTCCTGCAAGAATGGCCATAATAAAAAAAATAGATGTTGGTGTGGATGTGGTGAAAAGGGAATACTTTTACACTGTTGGTGGGAATATAAATATTGCAATGAAAAAACAATGTGGAGATTCCTTAAAGAACTAAAAGTAGATCTACCATTTGATCCAGCAATCTCACTACTAGTTATTTATCCAGAGGAAAAGAAGTCATTATACAAAATAGATACTTGCAGCACAATTTGCAATTGCAAAAATATGGAACCAGCCCAAATGCCCATCAATCAGTGAGAGGTAAAGAAAATGTGGCGTTTCCCAACGTGGGTGGGCATTATCCAATTCCTTGAGGACATGAATAAAAAAAGCAAAGTAAGTTAAATTCATTCTCTGACTGAGTGCTTGAACTAGAACATCCACTTATTTGCTCTTGGCGCTCCTGGATGTCAGGCCTTCAAACTACACCACTACCTCTCCTGAATGTCCAGCATGCAGACAGTAAATCATGGACTATAGTCTCAGTTTACATAACTGTGTGAGCCAATTTCTTATAATAAATTTCTCAGTTTGCGTAATCATGTGAGCCAATTTCTTAAAATAAATGTCATTTTCATTTTGTGTGTGTGTGTGTGTGTGTGTGTCCTGTTGGTTTCGTTTCTCTGAATATCACTGAGTAGTGCAATCAGGAAATTCCTTCCTGTGAGTTGTGGAAATTGGAGTTTTGTGCCATGGCCAGACAATTTAGAATCATGCTGCAAGGGATGACGAGTTTTCTTTAATTGTAATTATTCAAGGCAGTCAGTAAATATGAGTAAACAAATAACATAAAGAAATATCTCATAGATAAAAGGATTAATGTTTCTGATACTTCTACGTAATTGTCTTAAAGAAAAACACCTTACAGCTGAGGGTCTGATTAGACATAGATATACGTGTGTCTTGGCTAACAAAATATATCTAATACATTTTTTTATTATCTGTGCTACATGCTTTTTAAAAATTCTTTTTTTCAGTGTTTCAGAGTCCAAGGACTAGTCAGAAGCACTGTTGATTAGACTCCTAGTCAGTCTCCCTTCTTCATCCACTCATGTTAGCCATCTACAACAAACCGATAGTCAACATTATACAGAACAGGGAAAAGTTGAAAGCATTCCCCTCTGAAAACTGGAAAAGACAAGGATGTCCACTTTCACCACTTTAAAAATTACACAAAATAGTATAGGCTATAATATGATTAGGCTTGTATCCCCACCCAAATCTCATCTTGAACTGAAATCCCCATAATCCCCATGTGTCAAGAAAGAGACCAGGTGGAGGTAATTGAATCATGGGGCTGTTTCCCTTAAGCTGTTCTCCTGATAGTAGGTGAGTTCTCACGAGATCTGATGGTTTTATAAAGGGCTCTTCCCCTCTTGACTCAGCACTACTTTTTCCTGCTGCCTTGTGAAGAAGGTGCCTTGCTTCCCTTTCACCTTCTGTCATGATTTTAAGTTTCTTGAGGCCTCCCAGCCATGCTGAACCGTGAGTCAATTAAACTTCTTTCCTTTATAAATTACCCAGTCTTGGGTATTTCTTTATAGCAGTGAGAGAATGGACTCATATTAGTTATATTTAAATTATAGTCTACTAGTTATATTTCATATATACTCATACTAGCTATATTTATATTATAGTCTACTAGTTATATTTAAACAGAAAATAAAAATGTCTTTCTAATAACAGGAAATGATAATGAAGTTGATTATAGATCTTTACCCCCATTTATCTCTCCAGTAGCAGAAAACTTATGTCTGATTTTAGGAAGTGTTTTTTGTGCTACGTAAGTGCTACATAGTGTGCCTTGTGCTACATATGTGCTAAAGAACTATTCTTAGGCTCTTTGGTATCATGGAAAATCTTTTTCTTAGAAATGATAGTGAAGGAGATCAGCAGGACCTGTTTTCTGATGACAACCCTGCTGATCAAAACAGGATGCAGCAGAGAAACCAGACAAAACCATCAGAGACAAAAACCACATCTAGCTGCCTTCATTACTCATTAGCATAAGGCACTCCCACCAGTGCCATGACAGTTTGTAAATGTCATGGTATTGACCCAGAAGTTACCTTATTTGGTTCTGGGAACTCCTCACCACTTTTTATAGAAAACTCTGAAAAATGTGCCCCCACAATTAGCATATAATTAAGAGTGGTTATAAATATAGCTAGCCAGCAATCTACAGGGACTGCTGCTCCACACTGTAACTGTTGCTGTATGCTGCCAAGGCTGCTCTGGGCCACTCTGCCTGCAGAGCAGCCACTTTACTGTACACTGCTACTCTGTGCTTCTCTGCTTGTGAGTTGGCCCTGCTTTGTCTGAGGAGCAGCCAGTTTGCTGTACCCTGTTAATCTAATAAACTTCCTTTCTTTCATGGCCAGCTCACTCTTGAATTTTTTTCTGATCAAAGCCAAAACCTTCCCCGGCTGAGCCCCTCATTTGCATCAATGGGATAAAAATAACTAGCTCTTTGGAAAAACGGTATGTATTATATCCTGAATGATACATTTTTTCCCACTCTGAGTTTACAGTATGTATTGGTCTGTTTTCACACTGCTATAAAGAACTGCCCAAAACTGGGTAATTTATAAGGAAAAGAGGTTTAATTGGCTCATAGTTCCACATGGCTGAGGAGTCCTCAGGAAACTTACAATCATGGGGGAAGTGGAAGGGAAAGCAAGGACCTTCTTTACATGGTGGCAGGAAAGAGACAGCTAGCAAGAGCAGAAGTTGCCTTATAAAACCCTCAGATCTGATGAGAACTCGCTCACTATAACGAGAACAGCATGAGGAAACTGTCCCCATGAACGAATCACCTCCCACCAGGTCCCTCCCTGGATATGTAGGAATTATGGGGATTACAATTCAAGATGAGATTTGGGTGGGGAGACAGCCAAACTATATTACAGTAATTAAACAAAATATAGCTTTTAAATATTTCCAAAACCTGAATACAGGTAATGAAGACCTGTATATTCAACAATATATTGTGTTATATAAAAGAGAAACAATTTTTTTGTAATAAAATATCACATTCATTAACCTACTTTTAAATAACTTCTGCATTCAAATGTGCTGTACAAAATCCTTCTTAAAAAATAAGATAATACTGGTGAATCAATTTTCCTTTAAGATCTGATATTTTATTTTTATAAAGGAAAATAAAGTATCATAAAATATCTAATTTAATTTAAAAATACTAGATACACTATTAATTGTGCAGCACGCAATGTTCAAACTCCTTTTCATACAGCTGCCATCAAGGAGCTATAGTATGATGCTCCTTTTATATCTGAGAAAATGTAGGTTCAATAAAGTTAAATGACTTAACCAACGTCACACAACAGATAAGTGACAAACCTGGATTTGAAATCCAGGGAATATTTAGGCCCAGAATCTTAACTGCTACGTTATACTGAATAACAGAGTGAGAAGAAAAAACAAATCGGAAAGTGCAAAAATTAAATGTTTCAGAATATGTCTCACAATTTTGGTTTTCAAACATTTATAAAAACAAAGCAAAAAACCCACTATATTTCCAAACAAACAAGAAAAGCAGCTTTCTTATTTTGCTATATAGTTACTTGTTGTAATTTAGATACTTCTACAATTTCAATGTAAGTTAACAAGAAATTCAAGGAGTATTTTCATAGGCACTGAAACAAGGTTTAACTAATGAGGAAATTCCCAGTGTACTCAGTAGTTTCTAGAAATCATATGGAATCAGCATGTGAAAGAATGAGAGAAGAGTGAGCAAGAAGATAGATATAAAATGGCTGCACTGCACTCCTACAATCCTAAACTGGTTGTGATTTAAAGACTGGATTTCCTTTGCCTACTGCTTGCCTTTCTTTTGCAGATTAAGGCTGCTTTTTAAGCTCATTTTGATATGTGCACATTTTTTAGAGTTCCATGGAAAGTTATTTTACAATATTATTTATAGCTTTATTTAGAAACATTTTTATTTGTAAAATATTTTATTTCACATTTACTTGAAAAACATTTGTTGGTTTTAGTAGGATGAAATGGGCATGTTTCTTTATGTATATCCATTGCTTTTTTAATGCTTCCCTTAGCAGTTCTAATATATTCACCTTATATTGTGTTCTGCAGTTTTGCAGTTCAAATGCATAGCCTTCTGTTACTTTCTTGGGGGAAAAAGCTCTCAAGATTCGTAATGTTCATAATTTTGACAGTGTTGTCGTTATTATAGTGATAAAGTAAAAAGCAATGAAAAGATCAGAAAACTTAGAAAGTAATTTTAGATGTGTTATATCATTGAAAAGAGTCATGTGAATATAGCCTAAGATATAAAACCAGTCTCCAGTATGGCAAGGCTAATATTTCCTGTCCCATATCTTCCTGGTTGTAGCAAGTTTTTTATTATACATGATGGCTCTAGAAATACTTCAGAACCATGAAAAACTCTAATAATAGTGATTTTAATACATCTATATAGAATAATGTTACCAACTCTGCACCTTAAAAACAATAGTCTCTTATAAATAATATATAACTTAGCCAGGCTCGCAGCTCATGCCTATAATCTCAACACTGGGAGGGGAGGATTGTTTGAGCCCAGGAGTTCAAGACCATACTGGACAACAGGGCAAAACCCTGCCTGTACAGAAAAGACAAAGCTAGCCAGGCATGGTGGCGAGCAACTGTAGTCTCAGCTGCTCAGGAGGCTGAGTTGGGAGAATTGCTTGAGCCTGGGAGATGGAGGTGTGATTTCACCACTGCCCTCCAGCCTGGTGATAGAGTGAGACTCTGTCTTAATAATAATAATATATGACTCAATCTGAGAAGTAGACCAAAATTATTTAAAAATATATTACATATTTTAATTTCAGATGCACAGGTGTATGCGTTTTTCGTGACATCAGGTTGCTGAGTAAAAGCGTAGCACATGTAGAGCCCCAGTTTTACTTTCAGCCTCTTACCTAGAAGCAGGACTGGTGCTTACTCCTGGAGGGCTTCACAGAACCTATCACAGTGAAGCCTTCCTGCCCCTACCCTTTCGCTCTTTCCTCGTATTGTACATAGTAACGCTTATAATCCCGAGATTCACTAGCATAATATTTTTTATATTTATCTTCCCAAAGATTATATAAAGATATTCTGAATGTTTTTCTTTTCCCTTAACAGAGCAGTTGCTTCCTATGAGACCAATATTTAACCTTTGGGAAAGCGGCACTAACCAAGATGTAAAGGTTGAAGTCCATTTCAGTAAAAATGTGTGTGTATATGTGTGTTTTTTAAGAGCTATTCTATGAAGCCGCACATGATCTAAAATAACTCTATAGAGCCCATTGGCATCTATCAAAATTGGGTTGTGTGTGGGTTTAATTAAGTGGACACAACTGCAGCATTATTAACTTAAACATAAATGACAAGTGCTTTTCCAACTTATGCATTTATTCACTCATTCATTATCGCATTGAACAAATATTAATGGATGGAATCTATGGTCCTGGCGTCATGTTAGACAGTAGGGATATGGCAAAAACGAAGACTGACATAATCTCTGCCTCTTTAGGCAGAGATAAGACTTTATAAGCCCCTCTATCTATGCAGGTACAGGTAATTTATGCATCTTGTTATATGACATTTTAGGAGAGGGATATAAGAAAAAAAAAGAAAGAAGGAAGAGAAGGACTGGATATATGTTAAAACTCTTTGTTCCACACTGAGAGCCATTGCTGTTAAGTAAACTTCATGTCCTCCTTCTTCTGTTCAGAAAAGTCCATTTTTTCCACCACTAAGTCACTTTGAACACCAAAACAATATAACTTTTTACACTTATGTAATAAGTGTAAAATAAAGCTACTTCTTGAAAATATTCAACTCTTTCTTTAAAAATTTCAGAAGTATTCAGCAAATATTTCTTGAGCACATACTATATGTCAGTTATAGGAGAAAGACCTGTTTTCTTTTTCCCTTACTTGGTTTACAGGATATTGCTTTACTATGAATAGGAACAGAGGAGAGACCTTTGTTGAAAGGAATGGCATAGAACGAACCAGAACACGGAGACTGTAGATGGGCTGAGAGTTGACTTATCTCATCCACTCACAGTATTTGGAGGGAAGGAAGAGAAATATATGTGTATGTAGGTATGTGTGTGTGTGTGTGTGTATATATATATATGACAAAAGTGTGTTAAAAGCTTTAGTTGGCCTATAAGTTAATAACCCAAAGATTATGAGTAGTTTATCAATATTTAAAATTTATAATATTTTGTATAATAATCCAGATTTCAAGTTTATCTTCAACAGTGACTCATACTAGAAACTACAGTCCCTCAGCCTGCTTCATCTACTTAAATCATCTACTTCATCTCAATCAACTTACGTTTCCCTAAATTGCCAAATCAGAAGAGCCATCTAAGTTGTTGGCTAAAAATGTACATTTCCAGCTCATCCTTTGGAAGCTCCAATTCAATAAAACTGGGATGATGATATGGACTCTGTATTTTAACAGATATCCAAAGTGATACATTTGTCACCAAAGTAGTTGGGAAAGGGCTGTTGTAGGCATTTCAGTTTGCAACCCCAAAATGATTAACAACATACTATTAACCTTACATAAAGAGTCAATGATCTCAACATAGTATTAATTTATGGGAGTTTAACAAATGTGTAAGCAGAAAATACATTACAGTAATCATATGTAGTTTATGTGTAAGAATATATGGAGATATATGCCCATGTACCCATGATTATTAATGTACAGTGCCCTAGGTCAGGCTTCCCCAACCCCCGTGCCATGGACCACTACAGGACTGTGGTCCATTAGTAACGGGGGCTGCACAGCAGGAGGTGAGTGGTGGGCTAGTAAGTGTAGCTTCATCTGTATTTGCAGCCATTCCCCATGGCTTGCATTACTGCCTGAGCTCCGCCTCCTGTCAGATTAGTGGCGGCATTAAATTCTCACAGGAGCGAGACTCCTGTTGTGAACTGCACATGCAAGGGATCCAGGTTGCATTCTCCTATAAGAATCCCATTCCTAATGATCTGTCACTGTCTCCCATCACCCTCAGATGGGACTGTCTAGTTGCAGGAAAACAAGCTCAGGGCTCTCACTGATTCTACATTATGGGGAGTTGTATAATTATGTTATTATATATTACGATGTAATAATAGTAGAAATAAAGTGCATAATAAATGTAATGTCCTTGAATCATCCCAAAACCATCCCCTGACTCCTGGTTTGTGGAAAAATTGTCTTACACAAAACCGGTCCCTGGTGCCAAAAGTGTTGGGGACCACTGCCCTAGATTGATGTAACATTGTGCTTTATGCATCATTATAGCATCCCTTGAAATATAACTTTAGTATTTTTGAACTAGGTCAGTCTCAAACATGTATATATTGCTATTAAATTGCCTAGAGTGGGGTCCAAGTACTCTCTAAAACAATAACAAAAACACACAGAAAAAGCAAGATAAAACAAAATGGAACCTCCAAATATTATTGTATTCAGATTGAGGCACAAGAAACTATTATAAATATAGAGACTTAGTTTAATATTAATATCAATAAACATTTCATCAGGTAGTGCTGGGAAATAGTTAACAACCTGCACTCTGGGGTATGAGGACACCCTGATTGGTAGCATATGTCAGTTTCTATAACATAAACACTCCTGTTGCTAACTTTAAATTTCCAATCTGATGTTACTAAACAAGAAGTTGAGAATGAGAAGAAATGTTCCCAATCAGCTCTGATGCTGGTACAATCTGATTCCAGCAGACCACATGATTTAAGGACCAACAATTATGTCAGAGGTAGAGGTTAAAAGAAAAAGAAAAATAACAGTCTTGTTTTCAAGTCACTGCAGTTTTTTTATGTCACTGCAGTTTTGTATATTATATACAGAAATCACAATACAAATAAACACAGCACTCTTTAGTTTCAAATGAGGCAATGAGAAAAGTAATGATAAACACTATCATTCACTCAACTTTTCCTTTCTTCTGGGCATTCTGTTAGTAACTAATACATGTATGCATACATAAATAATATATAATTGAATGGTGATTATGTGAAGGACACTATTCCTAGCACTTTACCATATTATTTCTATGATGTCAGTATGTAAGAATTTCCCTTTCATGCCAAAAAGGAAAACAAAGCCCAGCAAAAAAATCTGCAACCTGTCCAGTGTCTCACAACTGCTAAGTATGAAAATAAACCTAAACCCAGGTAACTATACTTCAGAGCTAACATTCTGTAACCATTAGTCTCACTGTTCTACGGGTCCAGACAATAAGTGATATCAGAAGTCAGAAAAGGAAATAAATACTTAAGCACAATGGTCAAAGGTGTCTTCGTGCTTAAAAAGCTAACGATTCAGCATGTCTTCAGAGTTTGTAATCAGTAATTAATGATGCTAATATCCCACCATAAATCAGGATAAGAAATTGCTTTGTAATGTCTGTACCATTAAAAGTAATCTACAAAAAATTGATTAACTGTGAAAAAATAAATATACTAACCTAGTAGGTTGATATATATTTACATAGAAAGTATTACTTAATATGTTATATAAATTCACACAATATAGTGACCATGGTCCCCTTGAGAGCTTTATTATAACAAAGTTATTTTTTCCAAATAAAAGTAGGAAAAAAATCCATTGTTTTTAAAACTAGATTCATTGCAAAAGTATTGGATTATTATTTTCAAAACAAGTGCACCTTTCTCTATTTTTTTCTGGTATTTAGTATTGCAAGGATGTCTATCAGAAGTCTGAATTTTTCCCTCTCCCTATTTTTAAAGTCTTTCCTCTTTCCTATCTAGAGACTGGGAAATTTCTTTATACTTTTAATTAGAAATACGTCTGTAGAGTATGGACTCTAACAAGGTGTGAATCACTTTTTATGGATTTTTTTCCTGTGAATTCATTTGGTATATTAAATCTGCATTCTGTATTTTTCTATTGATTGTTTTCTGGTAGTTTCGGTCTCATCATAGATATAGAAAGAAAGGTGTGAATAGGATGAGAGGTAATACGCAGCATTGTGTCCCTTCACCAAATCAAGCAGCCAAGTAACAGAGTGCCTATAGCTCCCATTCGGTATTGATTCCAAATCTGCGTTTCCTGAACAGAGAGAGTTTCCTGGGGTAAAGATCTAAGTGACTTTCTGCTTATTCTGGTGCAGATTGTCCTGCTCTGTTCTGGCATAAACAGTATACTGTTTGATCTTTGTAAACTTATTCTATCAGTTTTATAGATAGATAACATTTTGTTCAGATTCTAGAATTTGTCTTAGTATTCCTATGGTTTTCTCTCATCTTACTCTGTTTTATATATGCCTTTATAGTTATTTTCGTGAGAACTTGAGAAAGTCAGTCCCAGTAGTTTTAAGATAGTTATAATTTTTAAAATCTGTCCAAAGAGTTTTTAAACCATTTGCTTCTGTCGAGCTATTTCTAAGATACTAGCTTTAGTAGGTTATTGTCACCTACACCCTCTAGAATTATTTCTTTAGTGTGAACCAGATTTAGTCGCACAGGCCAGGATTTGCCTAAGAATACCTAGTATTTTAAATAGCCATAGCCAATGGATCTCTGTCTTAGTTCACCATATGTGATAAAAAAGGAAATTTGTAAGCAATAACTATACACTAAATAACCACAATTCTAAAAGTAAGGCATTATAGTTACCTCTATATTAAAGATGAGAATGCTGATGCTTTGGTAGTTTATATGACTTGCCTAGCAAGCTATGAGACACAAAGTTGAACTTAGAGCCCAATTTTGTGTGACTTCAAGGCCTAAACTCTAATTTGCATATGTAAGTGATGAGTTTGTATCAATACTAAACACCAAAATGATTAAAAAGTCATAGTAGAATGAGTATTCGTATAATGTTTTGGCTATTTATAAAATCGAACTGGTCTAGAAAGTCTCATAATATTAAACTATATCGATAACAGATTAAAAATTCCTTGGGAGAAAATTTAAACTGTTTTGACTATGTAGGTTATTTTTTAGTTTGGTTTTAGGGATCTATGACAATTTTTTATGAGCCATTTATTTCATAAAATATAATCAGAAGAAAGAAATGTTGGAGCTCAAATTCTACTAAAAATTGCATGATACACAAATGTCAACCTCAATTTGTGCAACATCCTTTGCATATTATTAGAGATAATATTCATGGGACATATAAATATGCCATAATAATGTAGATTTTTTCTGTTTAGCAATCAGACATACGAGATCTCTCATTTCTTATGACAGAGAAATCTAATTTCACAGCCAGTTTCAAAATTCTGCTGTTTCAGCACAGCTTACAGAGATATGAGAACGAGTGGAGTAAGCCCTTATTGTAGAACAGCTATGAAATCTGTAATTTCAGGATCCTACATAGGAAACATATTGCTAGTGTTATATTTTTTTAAATGAATGGAGTTTCTCTGGTGCTGAGTTCTCTAAAACTTGTAAGATACTGTAGTTACATGATCTTACATATATGCAGTGGTTAATTCCTTTTGCCACAGAGGATCATAAAATCACTCAGAATTAAAACATATTTATTCAGTGCAGTGCAAGGCTTCAAACAGATAAAAGAAAAATTGGGTGGAAGAGGTAGATATGAACTGAATTACACTGACATTTTGAGAAACTTTGAAATTAAAACTGCAACCTTTTATATTCAAAAATTGGGAGTTTAAAACATTTTCTTAAATTGATTTATTCTGAACAAACAAAATTTTGCAGTAAGTGGGGTTGTTTTCTTAAAGGTACAAAATACAATTGTCCTCAAAGTCTACAAAATAAGAATTCAAAAATATGGATGTTTGATATTTTGCTTTTTACTGACTTGCATGTTTGCATTTAATGTATAAAACTAGGAAATTGACATGTTTGAATGGTCCGTTTTTATATTTATCTACTAGCTTGAAAATCATGTTAGTTACATTCCTATTACATTCCTGTTTAAAATACTGGGTATTCCTAGGCAAATCCTGGCCTGTGCGACTAAATCTGCTTCACACTAAAGAAATAATTCTAGAGGGTGTAGGTGACAATAACCTACTAAAGCTAGTATCTTAGAAATAGCTCGACAGAACCAAATGGTTTAAAAAGTCTTTGGACCTAACTGAAATGTTTGTGATATAGTAAAGATAACACAGTGCAAGAGTGTTTGTATTATTCATCATTTTATAGATACTCAAACTGATAAATATTTAAAATACAAAAGCATAATCTAGTTTCTAACAAGGTTGACATGCATAGCTACTTCTTAAAACTCATAACTTTAAAGGAAATATTTATAGTGCTAAAAGCCTATGAAACTTAGGTTTAAAGTACTTTTAAAAACACTAAACAAATTCTCTGTTTTTTATCCATTTGTCAGTACAAATATCAATAAACAGTCAAAATGTAACCTTAGTTTATGAGAGAGGTGTTTCCAATATGACTTGATTAAAATTGTTTTAGGTGTAATACCAGCAATTGCGTTTAAGGTTAGTTTCTAACACATACACCCATGGTATAGATATTAAAGAAGTACAAGTAACTGAAGACATTATATGAAATATCATTTCTACATATAAAATGATAAAAAATAGTAGAGTTTCAAAGTTTGAGATCTTAGATTTAAGTCTTTAATCCATTTTGATTTTACTTTTGTATATGTTGAGAGATAGGAATCCAGTTTCATTCTCCTGCATATGGATATCCAGTTTTCCCAGCACTATTTACTGAGGAGACTGTCCTTTCCCCAATGTATGTTCTTGGCACTTTAGTTGAAAATAGGTGCACTGTAAATGTATGGATTTGTTGTGTCTAGGTTCTTTATTCTGTTATGCTGGTCTGTGTGTCTCTTTTTATGCCAGTGCCATGCTGTTTTAGTTACTATAGCTTTGTAGAATAATTTGAAATTAGGTAATGTGATTCCTCCAGTTTTGTTCTTTTTGCTTGGGATAGCTTTGGATATTCTGGGTCTTTTGTGTTTCATATAATATATTTTTGTTTTTTGTTTGTGTGTTTTGTTTTGTTTTTTTGAGATGGAGTCTCACTGTGTCACCCAGGCTGGAGTGCAGTCACATGGTCTCCGCTCACTGCAACCTCCATCTCCTGGGTTCAAGAAATTCTCCTGCTTCAGCCTCTTCAGTAGTTGCGACTATAGGCATATGCCATTGCACTCAGCTAATTTTTATATTTTTAGTAGAGTCAGGGTTTCATCATGTTGGCCAGGCTGCTCTCAAACTCCTGACCTCTGGTGATCTGCCCACCTTAGCCTCCCAAAGTGCTGTGATTACAGGAGTGAACCACAACTCCTGGCCCGATTTCTTATAAATTTTATGATAGTTGTTTTTTATTTCCACGAAGAATGTCATTGCTATTTTGACAGGGATTGCATTGAATCTCTAGATTGCTTTGGGTATTATGGATATTTTAACAATATTAATTATTCCAACCCATGAACATGGAATATCTTTCCATTTATTTGTGTTATCTTTGATTTCTTTCATCAATTTTTTATGGTTTTCATTGTAGAGACCTTTCACTTTTTTGGTTAAGTTAATTCCTAGGTATATAATTTTATTCATAGCTATTGAAAATGAAATTATTTTCTTGATGTTTTTTCAAATTGTTCACTGATATCATATAGATATATTGCCTATTTTTGAATGCTGACTTTGTAACCTGAAACGTTACTAAATTTGTTTTTAAATTCTAATAATTTTTGGTAGAGTCTTTTGGTTTTACGAAATACAAAATTATGTCGTCTGCCAACAAGGATAATTTGGCTTCTTCCTTTCCAATATCTTTCTTTTGTCTATGTTGATGAAAGTCAGCATCCTTGTTATGTTCCAGATCATAGAGGAAAAAGCTTTCTTTGTTGATTATGTGTCTGGATGATCTGTCCAATGCTGAAAGCAGAATGTTGAAGTCTCCAGATATTATTGTATTTGGGCCTATCTCTCCTTGCAGCTCTAATGATATTTGCTTTATATATCTGGTTGTTCCAGTGCTGTATACCTATATATTTAAAATTGTTATATTGAACCCTTTATCATTATATAATGGCCTTCTATGTCTCTTTTTATAGTTTTTGTCCTAAATATATTTTGCCCTATATAAATATAGCCACTCCTCCTGATCTCTTTCCATTGGCATGGAATATCTTTTTCCATTCCTTTATTTTCAGTGTACATGTGTCTTTACAGGAAAAATGTGTTTCTTGTAGGCCACAGATCATTGAGTCATGTTTCTTTATCCATTCAGCTACTCTGGGTCTCTTGACTGGAGAGTTTAGTCCATTTACATTCAATATTATTATTGATAAATAAGAATTTATGCCAGTCATTTTGTTATTTGTTTTCTGGTCTTCTCTTTCTTCTTTCCTTCCTTCCTGTCGTCCTTTAACTGAAGGAATTTTCTCTACTTGTTTATTTTAATTTCTTGCTTTTTATTTTTTGTGTATCTGTTGTATTTTTTTATTTGAAGTTACCATAAAGATTGCAAAACTGATTGCAATTTAACACTGATTGCATAAACAAAGTAACAACCAAACACAGCAAAAACAAATAAAAATTTAACACTTGAACTTTGATCCCCCTGTTTTTAACCTTTTGGTGTTTCTATTTATATCTTATTGTGCTATGTCTTGAAAAGTTCACATTGTTATTATATCTGATTGGTTCATCTTTTAGTCTTTCTCCTCAAGAAATGACTAGTTTACACAACACTATGAAGTTATAATATTTTGTGCATTTTGTGTGTGTACTTACTATTCTCAGTGACTTCTTCACCTTTGGATGATTTCTTATTGATTAGTAACATCCTTTGCTCTCAGATGAAAGAACTCTCTTCAGCATATTTTGTAGGATAGGTGTGGTGTTGATAAAATGTCTCAACTTTTGTTGGGAAGTCTTGGGAAGACTTCTTGGGAAGTCTCTATTTCTCCCTCATGTTTGAAGGACATTTTTGCTGGATTACTATTATAGGATAAATGTGTGGTTTTTTTTTTTGTTTCCCCCAACTTTAGCACTTTAAATATGCCATGCCACTCTTTTCTTGCCAGTGAAGTCTCCCCCATTGAAAAGCCTGCTTCCAGACATATTGGAGTTCCATCATATTCCATTGTATGGTAGTTTTCCTCTTTTTTCTCCTTGGACTGTGTATTTTCAATAGCCTGTTTTCAAGCTCACTAATTCTTGCTTCTGCCTGATCAATTCTGTAAGAGTTTCTGGTTAAGTCTGCTAAGGGTCTCTGATGGATTCTTCATTATGTCAGTAGCACTTTTCAACTCCAGAATTTCTGCTTGATTTTCTAAAATTATTTTAATCTCTTTATTAAATTTATCTGATAGGATTCCAAGTTACTTTTCTATTATCTTGAATATTATTAAATTTTTTAAATAAAGCTATTTTGAATTCCCTTTCTGAAACGTCACATATATCTGTCTCTCCAGGATTGTTCCCTGATCCCTTATTTAATGTATTTGATGAAGTCATGTTTTCCTGGATTGTTGATGTCCATAAGTGACTGGACATTGAAGAGTTAAGTATTTATTGTAGTCTTTGTAGCCTGGCCTTGTTTGTACACCTCCTTCATGGGAAAGCTTTTCAGGTATTCAAAGGGACTTGGGTGTTGTAATCAAAGTTTTTTGTCTCTGTAGTCATATCTGCATTAGGGTAACCATGTTCTTGGTAATACCAGGACTCTTATGTACTTGTAGATGTTCTGCCTTGGTGGTCTTGGCTAAGATCCAGAAGAATTTTCTGGATTACCAGGCAGATTCTTCTACTCTTTTGTTAATTTCTTCCCCCAAATTGGGATCTTGCTCTGTGCTGAGTTGCCTGGAGCTGGGCCAGGGTGACACGTGCACCTGTGTGGCCACAACCACTGGGATTGTGCTGGGTCATACCTAAAGTCAACACAGTGCTTGGTCTTTTCTAAGGCCCACAGTAACCACTGCTTGGCTATTTGCTGTGTTTACTCAATAACCTAGGGCTCTACAATCAACAGGTTGCAAAGGCAGCTGTGTCTATGTCCTTCCCTGCAGGGCTGTTCCCTTAAGGCCCCTGGCAGGTCCAGAGATGCCATCTTGCAGCCAGGGCCTGGTATCAGAAGCCTTAGCTATCTACCTGATGTTCTAGTCTACTGTGGCTAGAGCTGGCACTCAGGAAAAAAGACAAATTTCTTCTTGCTCTTTCCTCCTTTTTTATAAGCAGAGTGTTCTCTCCCCATGGCCACCACCTCCCCATGCCCATGCAGAGTACTGTCTGGCTATCAGTGGTGTCCACTTAAGGCTCAAAGACTCTTAAGTAAGCTTGTGTTGAATGCTACCAAGCCTTTTACTCAAGGCAATGGGCTCCCCTCTGGCCCAGAGAATGTCCAGTAATGTCACCCAAGAGCCAAGACCTGGAATCAGGGCTCCAAAATCCCATTTGGTGCTCTACCCACTGTGGTCAAGCTGGTACCTAAGCTGCAAGTCAAAGTTGCTTTTACTGTTCCCTCTCCTTTTCTTGAGCAAAAGAAGGCTCTCCCTGTAACAACCACAGTTGAAAATGTTCTGGGTCACTCCTGTAGCCAGCACATCACTAAGTCTGACCCAAGGTCCACAGTGAGTACTACCTGGATATTGCTGCTGATTATTCAGAGCCCAAGGGCTCTTTAGTCAGTGTGTGATGAATCCTGCCCATACTGGATCCTTCCTTTCAAGACAACAGGCTCCCTTCCAGCCTAGAGTTTGTCTAGAAATGTTGTTCAGGGGCTAGGGACTGAAATGGTGGGGCAGCGAGGGGATGTCTAGGGCTCTGCCCACTGCCCTGTTGTGCTATGGCTGAGCTGATATACAAGGTGAAAGACAAAGCCTTCTTTACTCTTCCCTGTCCTGTCCTCAAGCATAGAGGACGATTCTCTACTGGAGGTGTGAGCTGTGCTGCCTAGGGCTGAGGGAGAAGTGGCATAAGCAGCCCATTAGCCACACTGGTTGGTGTCCCTCTAGTTCCATGCCCCCTAAGTTCACTGGCCCTGAGCCCAGCACAGAGCCAGGACTTGCCAAGAGTTGCAATTCGTGTGGCCTAGGTTGCCTTTCAAGTTTATTTTAGACTCCAGAGAACTTTAGCTCAAGGTGACAAGGTTTGGCAGAACTCAGGTTCTAATTGCTGGGATGGGCAATACCCCTGTGGCTTGGGATGGTCTAAAGGCTCCTTCAACAGGTGCTGGCTAAGTCTTGCCTTGTGTTGCTTTCCACTTTGACAGGGTAGTACTGAGTTCTAATGCAAGGTTTCACAATCACTGCACTCTCCCTCAATGGCACAGATTCTCTGTGCCACATGGCCACTGCTGAGTGATTGGGAAGAGTTGATGTCAATATTTCAATACTGTCTTTCCTACCCTCTTTAGTGCCTCTTTCTGTAATATGAAGGTTTTGTGATCCCTTACTTGATTTTTGGTTCTTAATAAGGTGCTTTTTTGTGTGTAGATAATTGTCTAATTTGGTGTTCCTGTGGGGAGGGCAATTGATGAAGGCTTCTATTCAGCCCTCTTGCACCACCTCCCCTTGAGGCACTTTTTAGATCATGACACAGAGAAGAGAAACCCAAGCATAGCATGACAGTCTTGCTAAATCAAAAAGGCAAACATTAATGTTTGGAAAGGCCAAAGTAAGTGGAATTTTGGGGACAAAGTACTGAAAAAAAAAGCTATGTAGATAATGAGCTGTGGAATCTCCATTGGTGTTCTCTGGGTATTGAGACGAGTCCTAAGCAGCACACAAATAGGATTTAACTCCACTAGGCCAGGCAAAGAAAGTTTTCTTGGGATCTTCACATCCAGTGTTTCCAAAACTCATACAAGCCAGGGAGAAGATGTTGAATTCTAACTACCAAAGCAGAGAAACTTTGTTGAATACTTGAGATATATAGCAGACACCCATGCAAGGTCATGCCTTAGTAGTGGGATAAATAATCTCTAGAGTAAGATTACTACAAATTCACCCTTAGAAAGTATAAAAAAACAAGTCTTTAAAGGATGCAGTAGCTAAACTTCCTTTTATAATAAGTCAACTACTTTATAAAATGAGAAGAAAACTTCAGGCCAAGCCTGTGACTGCCACAACCCAGCCAGGTGTGGGTATGCTCAGGGCAGTGCTGACATGCTATCTTGCCCCCTTTCAGACTTTGGGAACCTATGAGCATGGGAGGGAGGCCAGGGGCCTGAGGGAAGCTTGGTATAGGCCTGAGGGCATCCCTTGGTGTGGACAGCCTGGGCGCCATGAACAACATGTTGATAGTGGTGGGAGGCAGACAGGTTCCTAGGCAGGAAGGGGTGGGTTCCCAGTGATGAGCCACTTTCAAGCCAGAGACAGCCTGAACTCCATCTTCAGGTGGAGTCTGAGACCAGGAGTGAGAATTTATGATACTTTTTCCAGGCCCACCAATGGCTGCCCATGGACCAATCAGCACATACTTCCTCTCTTCTCAGACCATAAAAGCCCTGGACACAGCCAGACTCAGAATCTCATTGAGACAACATGCCTACAGATGTTCAGATCTCATGTGCACTGAGATCTGAACACTCACTGGGACAACCTGCTTGTGGAAAGGAGCTACCCGCTTTGGATATCCTGAGATCTATTCTGTCTCTCAATAAAGCTTCTCTCTACCTTGCTTACTCTCTGGTTTTTCATGTACTTTATTCTTCTTGGATCCTGGACAAGAACTTGGGAACTGCCGAATGATGGGACTGAAAGAGCTGTAACACAAGCAGGGTTGAACCATGCCCCCTACCATCCCACTTGAATCTTGTGGGTGATGAAAAGGAGAGAAGAGCTTCAGCCCTTCAGGGAGCCCAGACCTAGGGGCTCCCCAAGCCAGGGCTATGACATCCTCTTGAGGGTTCTGCTATTCCTGGTGTCTCCAAGCTTCCAAGATCCACTGCGTTCCCACTGTCCAGAGAAAGTTGCCCACGGCAGAAGCCACTTGTGGTACATCTTATACAGCTGCAAACTTGCATGGAGGTGGCACTTGTGCTGGCACTGGAGTTGCCCACCTTGCAGCTGGTGTGCCTGACTGTGTGCAGTGGCCAGACTCTGCGCTCACTTGTTCACACACCCCTTGCCACTCTGCAACTGACTGACCCTTGGGAAGTGTGGGATCCAGGCCAATAGCACAAGTCAAGTGCAACCTGATGAGCCAAGTGTGCAGAACAAGCCCAGTGGGCCTGAGCAAAACTCAGGCAAAGGCATCACTGGGCATAGAGGTTTCTAGCTGGTGAAGTGACACCCTAGGGATCCCGTGACACTAGGAAAACCAGGAAAAAGGTAAACCAATGAGGGCTAATTAAAGGAATCAATAGAGGAGATAAAATGAAATACAAAATATACTTAATCCAAAAGAAGTGTGAAAAAATAAATCACTAGACAAATAGAAATAGCAAGATGGCAGATGTAAATCTAACGATATTAAAGCATATATTAAATGTATGGAGTTCAAGAATTTCAGTTAACAATTAGTGATTGTAAGACTAGGTTAAAAGCAATGCTACCACTCAGCAGTAAACCAGAATAACCACTGGTACATGCAACACAATGAATAAATCCCAAAAGCATTGTTCTAAGTGAAAGAAGCCAAACACAAATGGTGACATACTCTAAGATTCCACATATATGGAATTCTGGAAAATACAAAAAAGTAGGCACAGAAATAAGACCACGGTTGCCAAAGATTTAGGGTGGATGGAGATGATTAACTACATGAGAGCATTTGGGACTTTTTAAGTTAATGGACATTTTTGATATCTGTGATGGTTAATATTAAGTTTCAACTTGATTGGATTAAATAATGCAAAGTATTGTTTTGGGGTGTATCTGGGTTTTTCTGGGTGTTGTCAGAAGAGATTAACATTTGATTCCCTGGAATGGGTGAGAAATATCCACCCTCAGGAAGACCAACCAACAATGTGAGTGGACACCATCCAATTGGGGGCCAGCACAACTAGGAAAAGCAGGCAGAATGAGCCGGTGGAATAAGCAGATTTGCTTAGTCTTCTGGCCTTCATCTTTCTGTCATGCTGGATGCTTCCTGCCCTCAAAAATCAGACTCTAAGTTCTTCATCTTTTGGACTCTTAGACTTATACCGGATTTGCGAAGGGCTCTTGGGCCTTCAGCCACAGCCTGAAGGCTGCACTGTCAGCTTCCTTATTTTTCAGGTTTTGGGATTTGGACTGAGCCACTACTGGCTTCCTTGCTCCTCAACTTGCAGACAGCCTATTATAAGACTTCACCTTGTTATCTTGTGAGTAAATTCTCCTTAATAAAATCCCTTTCATATAGAACCCTGAATGATACAATGTCTTAATTATGTTGATGATTACATTACTGAATAACTTATCAAAACCCAATGATCTGTACACATAAAAAGGGTGAGATGTGTTATATATAAATTATACCTCAATAAATTGAAATTTTAAATGATAAAACAATCAACATTCATGTTTAGGACCTATATAAGAAACACAATTTAAATATAAAGATAATGAAGGGCCAAAAGTAAAAGCATGGAAACTAATATATCATGTAAAACTACACATAAGACAACTATATTGGTTATGTTAATCTGAAAATAATGAATGACAAAGTGGTAAATTGTTTAAAAAAACAGGACTCAGGTGGTCAAGAAGACATAACCATCCTATTGTATGTGTATGCAATAACAGAGCTTAAATAAATGAAGCAAAACCTGCCGAAACAGGAAGGATATATAAACATATTCACAATTACAATGGAAGATTTCAGGACCCTTCTCTGATAAAAATATAGACAGAAAAATAAGTAAGGATATAGAAAACTTGATCACTCTGAAATGAATGGGCCTAGTTGACATTAATAGAACATTCCACAAAACGTAAATAGAATACAAGGTGCTTTACAAATGCACAGTGATGGAATATTGACCTAAACATATGAGTAAATTTACATGGAGAAACAGTATGCCTCTAACCACAAATAAATTATCTTAGAAAAAAGTTGTATAAAAACATATAGAAAAATTACAGACATTTAAAGACACAATAATTCAGGTCTACATAACCAATGGGCTAAAGAATCAATCTAAAGATATGTTAGAAACTATTTAGAACTAAATGTAAGGGGAATGAGGGTCTGGAATGAGGAACTATGCACTGATCTGTTTGTGGATAGTTTTGGTAAAAGAAGCACTCAGAAAGAGGCATGAGAGTATAGAGGACCAATGAGGGGCTGAAGTGAAATCTTGGCCCAAGGACCTTGGCCCAGGACAAACAATGGCTGAAGTGGAGGCTTAGCCCAATATCTTGGCTCAGGACCAATTCGGGGTTGAAATGAAGGCTTGTCCTGAGACTTTGGCCCAAGACCATTCGGGAGGAAGCACATGAAATGAGACAAAGGAGTGCCAAGGAAAGAGAAATGTGTCCAAACAAAGAGTGAATTTGTGCATCTGGGTCCACAGAGTAGGCATTTCCTTTCAAGAACACTGGCTCTTTCTTATCTGGGGCCTGCATCTCTATTTTTAGGCTGTTGTTGATTTGATGGAGTTTTACCAAGGACCCACCCTAACTGCCTGGCTGACTAGTTTCTTTCTTTCTCCTCTCTCATTTTCTGCTGTTGTTAGATAAAGTAGTCCAGAGATGTCAATTACATCTAGTTCATTGATGATGTTGTTGAATTGAAGTATGTCCTTCCTAGTTTTCTGCCCACTGGATTTGTCCACTTCTGATGAACAGATGTTGAAATCTCAAATTATAATAGTGGATTCAGCTATTTTTTATTGCAGTTCTAAAGGTTTTTGCCTTATGTATTCTGACACTCTGTTATGGCAGCCCAAAGAAACTATAAAGTTTCACTTTACTACACGTGGGAAAGACATCTTTGTACTTCTTTGTATTTTCACATAGAAATGTGATTAGGTCAGAACTTTACTAGTCTTTTGAAGTGAGAAAGATAATACATCATTTTCTTGCACGTTTAATGTAGTAGAAAGCATTAGGGACCAGGAATTTGACAACCTACATTTGATAAGTCTGAGTTTGAGTGACAACTTGGGCACTTTGTAATTTTTTGACCTTTGACATGAGGTTTCAGTTTCTTTACATACAAAATTGAATTAATAAAGTTTAGGTTATAGAATTGTAGCCATTATTTGGGACAATATGTGGTGCATAACTGGTTCTACTCTCTTACCTTGCTTTGCCTTGAAGCAGTTACCTTTTCTATTAAAACATACAGTTTTCCAGATAAGTATACTGGAGATTAATGGCAAAGGGGCAGAATTCAACGTTGATTTACAGGATAGAATAGATTGGCAAAATCATTTCACCTTTACTTTCTTGTTCCCTAGGCTCTGCTCTACCTTAATTTAAAGTTCAATTGAGGATTCTGGTTCTTATCTTTAATTATTGAGGGAAACAGCATCCCTTAATTACTTTAACAGTGTATTCTCATTTAGCCTTTTTATAGCCTTTGGGTAAAAGTACAAGAACCAATATGTCTCTAAATTCTAGAAAGAATATATAAGTTAAAAAATGGCAGTACTTTTCACTTAATGTAAAATATACATTATAAAAATTTCAGTTATGTCAATATTGTGAAAAGTTTCAAAAATGGCTAAGAATTGAAAAAAAAGTCTAAAAGCATAGAGTTGTTAGTATATATATTCATTTTAATCTAAAATTTTTCATCTAATTTTATTTAATATAGAAATCCCTTCTTTAACAGAAATGCTGTTAAATGTAGCTAATATAAGTACCACAGACTAATTTTATATGTGTATGTGTATGCAGATATAGGTTTCCCCAAGAGGAACTTGAGAAATTTCTACTCATGCTTTTCCCATCTTAACTATTAGAGTTAAGGTAAGTAAAGCAGATTTAAGTAACCGTAATGCATGATTAGGAATGTTTCACAATTAGTTATTTATTAAAGCAAGAAGAAATGAAAAGAAACAAACATTTTAAGAGTGGATAAAGTAATATAATCCATATATAAAAAGGCATTTTCATACTTTGAACACTGATTTTATAATATTCATAGAAAATATGTATAAAATGATTTTCATAAATTTATTTAATACTGATTATGGGTATAACATTAATACACCAGTAATAATAATCATTGAGAATATTGCATATCTTTTACATACAGCTGAGAGCATAGCATATAAGTATAAAACTCAATGAATGTTCACAAAGGAAACATATCTATATAATCAGCAATAAGGTAATGAAATATGATTCTACTGAGAAAGAGCATTTAAACAAATAGGATGATGAAATAGGTTTTACCAGAACCTTAAAATCCCCAACATACCCTCTTTCTTTCATTACCTCCATGGAAGGTAATTACTGTCATGGCTTTTTTTTTCTGTTTTAAAAACAAATATTAACGTAAATGAAGTCATAAAGTATGTATTTATGGTATCCAGCATCTTTTACTCAATCTTATATTTGTGAGTTTTATCATGGTTGTTGTAATAAAAACAATTTGTTCTTATTGCTGTATATTATCCAATTGTATAAATTCAACACTACCTATTCAACTGTTACTGCATTTCCAGTTTTTGTCCATTATTAATAGTGCTATTATAAATGTTCTTGTTATTGGTGAATATGCATATGCAATTCTGTTAGGTAACATCTATACATCTGATTTTAGCAATAGCTACACAAGACTTCTCTTGGGTAGTGTTCACATAATGTACTCTGTCAGTACATTTAATTATTATATTTAAGATGTGTTTCTACTAGGCAGTTTATAGTTGAGTTTTTAAAAATCTGTCTAAAAATCTTAGTCTTTCTATTTGAATTTTTAGTCTAACATTTGTATTTATGTGACTACTTTCATATTTGGGTTTCTGTCTACTAGTTTATAATTTGCTTGAGTAGTTTTTCTCTTTCTTTCCTTATTTCGGATTATTCAACTTGTGAATGTATTGTCCGTCTATTAGCTTACCAGTTATATATTATTTTTAGCATCTATTAAAATTATCTCAGAGTTTAACAGTCATCCTTCATTTTTACCATATAATCAAAAATATAATTTTTAACCACTTCCCTGCAAAGATAGGACATTAAACATGATACCTCAATATAACAACCTCTCTTACTATCATGTTACTGTTGTCATGCATTTTAACTCAAAGTATAATTTTAATTTAACAGTTTAGTTATTATTTATAGTTGATGTTCATTTATACTTACCTACATATTTGCCTTTTTATTGTTCCTGATAATTTGCTGCATATATATAGTTCTGCCAGTGATATTTTTCTTTAGTCTAAAGAACTTTAACAGTGTTTGGTGTAGATATGTTATAATGTTCCTATATTTATTTGTTTATTTGCAAATATTTTAACATACATTATTGAAGGATATTTTAACTCAGTAGAGAAATCTACATATTTTTTCTTTTTAGGGCTTTATAGATTTCATTATTTTTACACTTACAGTGTTTATGTTAAAATGGCAATCTAATTCCTGCAGCTATAAAGGTAACTTTACTTTTTCTGGCTGCTTTTAGTGTATTCTCTTTTGCTTTGATTTTCCTTTTAGCTTTCTCTAGAAAGGATCACCTTTTTCCTTTGTTCAGAACATAGTATGGGAGTTAATCACTTTAATTCCATTCAAGAGTCTGAAGCTACTCAAGTTCGGATTGTAAATTTTTGCCTTGATCTGTCTACATATGTTTTACCCCTAAAGCCAGGCCCTCCTAGTTTTAGCTCAGAATCTGGCATAGTCAATCACAGGGTTTCTCACCAATTAAGTCCAAAATTTGAATCCTTAGTATTTTCCATAGTATAGAGTTCATGCTCCCATGCTCCGTTTTTCCCTTCTTATAGGCTAACCTGATGCTTAAATCTCTTACGTTTCTCTGAAATGGGAAAATTCTTTTACCCCTTTCACAGAGTGTGCAATGGTGGTATGGCTCCCTTCTTCAGTGCTCCACTGCTCAAATCCCTAGAGGGAGCATGCAGATGGGCAGGTTGTGAGGCTCTGACCCCATGGCAGTGTCTAGGGGTGAATGTTTTCAGTTCCTGAGGCCCCAGTGAGCATGTGTTACCATGTGCTTTTTTAGTTTAGCCATCTGCAGGCGACTTGTGTTTATCTGCTCAATTCGACCCCTGCCTTATCACAAGGACAGAGGGCTTTCTGTATCCTGGGATTACTTGTCTTGGTGTACCAAAAGAATCAGATCACACGTGGGCTTGGAGAATGAGTGCAAGGTTTTATTGAGTGGAGGTGGCTCTCAGTAGATGGGGGACGGAGTGGGAAGGTTGTTTTCTTCTGGAGTCCAGTTACTGAGTGGCTGGACTCTCCTTCGACCACCCTAGCCAAACTGTGCATCATCCTGCTGGTAGATGGCTGCCAGCGTCTGCTGGTGCCTGTCACTTGTGTCTTTCACCAAAGTGTTCCTCTCGACGTCCAGACATTTGTGTCCATGCCTGCTAGGGTCTCGGGGTTTTTATAGGCACAGGATGAGGGCATGGCAGGCCAGGGTGGTCTTCACAAATGCAACATTTGGGCAGGAAGACAGGAGTGCCTGTCCTCACCTAGGTCCATGGGCAGAGGCCAGGGGTAGAGCCTGTGAGCAAGGGACCTTGCCACTTTCCTGCTGGGACCTACCCAGCACTTACCTGCTGCCCTTCTGTATCATCTCTATTACTGTGAACCTGCAGAATCTATACAAGTACCTTATATTTTTATAGTTGCCATGTGCTGTCTTTACCTTGCATCCTTAGTCTTTTGCCCTTACTCCAGAACTAGCATGCACGTGCATGTGTGTGTGCGTGTGTATATTTTCAGGATAATATAGCTTCAGAATGTAAATTTTCTTCTCCTTGACATCTCCTTTCTTTTGGGTTATGTTTCCTTAAGTTTTAGTGCTTGGAGTGTTTTCTATGCCTTTAAATAATTTAAAACATTTTGTGTTTTTGTTATTTTGAATATTTTACAACAGGAGCATTGGTCAGTCCCAAGCTTTTTTGTCATTTCCACAAATAAGAATCACATGGAGAGTTGATTTAAAGTCACACATTTTTTTTATAGGGGGAGAAAAGTGAACAATGTTGATTTTTAAAGCAGAGCAAGAGATATATAGAAAAATAGATGAAGTAAAGTAATTATTAAGAAAACACAAAGAGCTATATATTTGTATTTGTAGGGTTTTCTTGACCTCAAATCTTCTGATGGATTTAAAGTTGATCATTGTGGTATTCCAAGAAGCATCAAAGGCCTCCAAAGAGGTAATAGTAGTGTCCATAATTAAGCACAGTTACTAATCCAGAAGTCATTTCACTTACAGTTTTGTAAGGCATTATATGAATTTTTCAAACACTTAAAAAAAATCTTGTACTTTTTACCAGGACATAAATGACTTTTTCTGAACACATCCTTTGCTTATCCAATACACATTAGGTTAATGGTTGTATTAGGTAGGATAGATTGTCGTAATAATTACACCAATATAATAGAAGTTTGTTTTCTCTATCATGTAACAGTCTGAGTCAGGTGTTTTTCATTGGCAGGTGCCTCTCCCCTAGGTGTTGATTCATTTATTGAACTCTAACATCTATTGGGTTTCATCATCATATGGTGCTGGCCAGTTGATTGAGAAATGAAATGCAAAGACAGTTAACACAGGTCTTAAAAGCACTATAACAGCCCACATCACTTTCATCGATATCCCCTTAGCTGGATCTCAGTTCCCATAGTCATATCTGTCTGTGAAAGTAGGAATTGTAGGCCAGGCGCGGTGACTCAGGCCTGTAATCCCAGCACTTTGGGAGGCTGAGGTGGGCAGATTGCCAGAGGTTGGGAGTTCGAGAACAGCGTGACCAACATGGTGAAATCCCATCTCCACTAAATAACAACAACAATAATAATAATAATAGTAAAATAAAATACAAAATTAGCCAGGCATGGATGTGCATGCCTGTGGTTTCAGCTACTCGGGAGGCTGAGACAGGAGAATCCCTTGAACCCAGGAGGTGGAGATTGCAGTGAGCTGAGATCACATCATTGCACTCCAGCCTGGGCAACAAGGGCGAAACTCCATCTCAAAAAAAAAAAAAAAAAAAAAAAAAAAAAAAAAAAAAAAAAAAAGAAAGAAAGAAAGTAGGAATTGTAGCCTATTTCCATACTCGGGGTGAAGAAGAAATATGGTTCTTGATGAACAGCAGTGTCTGTCCCAATAATAAAAATAGTTTCAAGAATTAAGCGAGTTTTAGAGAAATGTAGTAGTACTTATACACACAAAATTCTAAACAATATGTAGCCAAGTGTATACTGAGTTCTGGAATAATTGTAGATTCAGAGCCAGCAGTAGCTGAAGGGAAAACCCATATATGTGATTTTTATATTACTCGGTTCATAGTCAATAATATGTTTGACAAATAAAAAGTCACGATATTCTGATTTATATATGCTCAGTTTAGAAATGTAAATAATAGGCCGGGCGCGGTGGCTCAAGCCTGTAATCCCAGCACTTTGGGAGGCCGAGACGGGCGGATCACGAGGTCAGGAGATCGAGACCATCCTGGCTAACACGGTGAAACCCCGTCTCTATTAAGAAATACAAAAAACTAGCCGGGCGAGGTGGCGGGCGCCTGTAGTCCCAGCTACTCGGGAGGCTGAGGCCGGTGAATGGCGTAAACCCGGGAGGCGGAGCTTGCAGTGAGCTGAGATCCGGCCACTGCACTCCAGCCTGGGTGACAGAGCGAGACTCCGTCTCAAAAAAAAAAAAAAAAAAAAAAAAAAGAAATGTAAATAATAAATATTTTTTTAAAATTATTATTAATTTTATAATATAAAATGACCATTGCTAATATTCTTTTCTATCACCTTCTCATTTTCTTTTACACATTAAAATTGACATAGTGAAGGATATTGGGCTGAACAATAAGACTGATCATTTTCAGCATTTTTGAATTGGGAGAATGGTAGTTTTATGTAATTTAAAGTAACAAAATCAAAAATAAGGAGTAAAACACTTTCTATTAATTAGAAATTTTGACTATACTTGACTCTGTAATAGTCTATTTAAGATGTGGGGTAGCCATCATTAAATTAGTCATATTCTTTTATAAACAAAGTCTCTGACATTTCACATTAAGTTTTCAATACTATTTAATGAGTAAATTAGCAAACATATTTCTATAAATCTTCAATTAGTTAAACTTATCACAATACATATATGTATATATTTAAAATGCTTAGAGACAATAAGAGATAAAAAGACCCTAAAACCCTGTGGAAATCAGCAATTTTTTATAAAATATATTTAAAACAAAAACTAGAATTTTAACTTGAAAGTAGAGAATAAGCCTTTAAAAATAGAATTACTATCATATAGGTAATGATGTTTAGATGTAATGAACATGTTGAAATGTCACGTGTGTGATAGATGAGCTAATGTCTTCAGTATTAAAGTTGCACTTAACCCAAAAGTTAATGATCTTTAAATCTGACAAAGGTATCTAATTCATTAAGTGCCTAATGTTTTTCTAATTTTTTGAAATATTATAGAATCATACAAAGTAAGTAATATTCTACTGTGAGCCAAAACACTTAGTAAATTATCTCAAATAACCTAAATATAATAATTCATTTCAAGTTACAGAATTGGAGACCAAATTCACTGAATTAATTATATTTCATTTGACAAGAGTAATGATGCTTCATCAGAACTACATTTTTTTTTGATTTGTTGAGCCCACTTATTAAATTTCTGTTTATTTAAATTTATTGAAGTAAAAATTTTACACCTTAGTTGGTGGTTTCTGCAGTCTTCATTCTATTCTATTATTTTTTGTTCTGAAATATTATGCTTTTAAAATCATCCAAGTGATAGCATTAAAATATAGCATGCATTTATATATATTTTTATCAAAAGCGTTCATTATATTTTATGTCTTCTACAGAAAAAATACATGATAATGCATATTGGGTGGCTATAGTAAACAAAGAAAGCATTATCTATTTGCTAATTGTGTAAATAATTCCTAAAGGTTTTAGAAAGCTAATGAAATCTAATCTTTCATTTAACAGGTGAAAATATTATGGACCATAGAGATTCAGTGTCCTGATCAACCTCTGTTTCCTTGTTTTTAGTTTTCCCTGTCCCCAATAGAGAAAATAAAATTTCACTTTCCATTTCTGGAATTTTATTGACTTGGGTTTATTTGTGTCCTCAGCTCTTTGATGAGCATAGTTTTTAAAACTATTGTCCCTAATCTAGGCTACTCTTGTTGTTAGGATGGGAATGACAGTTTCTTGCACCTGTCTACATTCTACTTAGAAATGGAAGGCTTATTCAGATTATATTATTGTTTACATCAAAATGTTTCATCTGATAAGAATTATATTGCCATAGAAATAAAAGTTCATATTTGTTTTCTAGTAGAAAATATAATCAAAGGTAAGAAATGCAATCATTACATCAAGGAATAAATTGCATGTGTTACTTCTTTAAATTCTGTAATTTCATATTGTTATTGAGCTATTCAAAACAAGCTTGATTCTTTGCCTCCATTATAAAGATTTATTTTATCTCTCTATACAAATATTTATTTAATAAAAATTATGATTTGTCACTGTCATTTTTTAATTTTTTAGATGATAAATTGCATTATTTATGGTGTGCAATATGAAACATGTATATATGGCGACATGCCTAAATCAAGCTAATCAACATATGCATTCTGTCATTCTTTTTTGTGGTAAGAACATTTAAAATCTACTTAGCAATTTTCAAGTATACATTCCATTGCTCTAAATTATATTCACCATGTTGTACAATAGATCTCCTGAACATATTCCTCTTATCTAACTGATATTTTATATTCTTTGACTAATATCTTCCCCAATCCCCTCCCCTCCCCTCCACGAAGCCCCTGATAACTGTCATTCTACTCTCTGCTTCTATAAGTTCAACCTTTTCAGATTCTACGAACAAATGAGATTATGTGATATTGTCTTTCTGTGCCTGGCTTAATTCACTTAACCTAATGTCCTCGAGGTTCATCCATGTTCTTGCGAATTACAAGACTTCCTTCTTTTCAAAGGCTGAATAGTTTTGTTGTTGTTGTGTGTGTGTGTATGTGTTACATACAGGTTCATATAAAATTTTCTTTATTCATTCATTGGTGGACAATTCATATACTGATGGTTGATTCCACATCTTGGGTATTGAGAATAAATCCACAAACAACATGGGAGTGCGGATATCTTTCAACATATTGAATTCAGTTCCTTTGCATATATACCCAGAAAAGGGACTGGTGGAACATATGGTAGTTCAATTTTTAGTTTTTCTTAAGAACTTCCAAACTGTTTTCCATATTGGCTGTACTGATTTACATTTTCACTAACAGTGTCTAAGGGTTCTCTTTTCTTCACATCCTCACCAACACTTATCTATTGTCATTTTGATAATAGCCTTCTAACGTTTGTGAGTTGGTATCTCATTGTGGTTTTCATTTGTATTTTCTTGCTGATTAGTAATGTTGAGTATTTTTCCATATAACTATTGGCTATTTTTATATCCTTTTTTGAAAAATGTCTTTTCAGGTCCTTCATCCATTTTTTTTCATCAGGTTATTTACTTTCTAACTATGGAATTGTTTGTGTTCCTTAAATATTTTTTATATTAACCCTTTATCAGATTTACAGTTTGTAAATATTTTCTCATATTTCATAGGTTATCTCTTCATTCTGTTGTTTGCTGTGCAGAAGCTTAGTTTGATGCAATCATATTTATCTACTTTTGCTTTGGTTGCCTATGTTTTAGGGGTCATATCCAAAAAAAATCATTGCCCCGATGAATGTCATGAAGCTGTTTCCCTAGGTTTGCCTTTAATAGTTTAAGAGTTTCAGGTTTTACATTGAAGTCTCTAATGCATTTTCTTTTAATTTTTTTTTATTACAGTTTAAGTTCTGGGATACATGTGCAGAATGTGCAGGTTTGTTACATAGGTATACACGTGCCATGGTGGTTTGCTGCACCCATCAACCCGTCACCTAGATTAGGTATTTCTCCTAATGTTATCTCTCTCCTATCCCCCCACCCCGCAACAGGCCCCAGTGTGTGATGTTCCCTGCCTGGCGTCCATTAGTTCTGATTGCTCGAATCCCATTTATGAGTGAGAACATGCGGTGTTTGGTTTTCTGTTCTTGTGATAGTTTGCTAAGAATGATGGTTTCCAGCTTCATCCATGTACCTGCTAAGGACATTAACTCATCCTTTTTTATGGCTGCATAGTATTCCATGGAGTATATGTGCCACATTTTCTTTATCCAGTCTATTACTGATGGACATTTGGGTGGGTTCCAAGTCTTTGCTGTTGTGAATAGTGCCACAATAAACATACGTATGTGTGTGTCTTTATAGTAGCATGATTTATAATCCTTTGGGTATATACCCAGTGATGAAATTGCTGGGTCAAATGGTATTTCTATTTCTAGATCATTGAGGAATCACCACACTATCTTCCACAATGGTTGAACTAGTTTACACTCCCACCAACAGTGTAAAAGCATTCCTATTTCTCCGCATCCTCTCCAGCATTTGTTGTTTCCTGACTTTTTAATCATCGCCATTCTAACTGGTGTGAGATATATCTCATTGTGGTTTTGATTTGCATTTTTCTGATGACCAGTGTTGATGAGAATTTTTTCATATGTTTGTTGGCCACATAAATGTCTTCTTTTGAGAAGTGTCTGTTCATATCCTTTGCCCACTTTTTGATGGAGTTGTTTGTTTTTTTCTTGTAAATTTGTTTAAGTTCTTTTTAGATTCTGGATATTAGCCCTTTGTCAGAGGAGTAGATTGCAAAAATTTTCTTCCATTCTATAGGTTGCCTGTTCACTCTGATGATAGTTTCTTTTGCTGTGCAGAAGCTCTTTAGTTTAATTAGATCCCATTTGTCAATTTTGGCTTTTGTTGCCATTGCTTTTGGTGTTTCAGACATGAAATCTTTGCCTATGCCTACGTCGTGAATGGTATTGCCCAAGTTTTCTTCTAGGATTTGTATGGTCATAGGTCTTTCGTTTAAGTCTTTGATCCATCTTGAGTTGATTTTAGTTGATTTTGTATATAGTATGAAATAATGGTGTAATTTAATTTTTCCGCATGTGGATATCCTGTTTTCACAACACCATTTAATGAAGAGACTGTCCTTGGTGTACTTGTACTTGCTATGCTTCTTTTCTCCTTTTTTTTTAGTTAAGTAGAATTTCCCTTTTAATGTTGCCATATTTTTTTCTTTATCTTCCTCCATGTTTTTCAAATAAGTAAATTACATCAAATTGTACTGTGTTTTCTGTGACTTTATTTGACTCTCTCCTTACTACTGTGGGAGCTGTTGATCTTCTCTATAGAACTGTAACTTAAAGATTGATTTTGTGTTTTTAGGTTGTATTTATTTTTAGGTGGCAGTGACTAATCTTGGTTGGTAAACCTGGGTATATTCTTCAAGCTCTTATTTTATTAAATGGATCATATATAAGGTTTACCCAGCTGAATTAAAACTACCTTTTATTTTTATAGGGAATCCCATTAGATTTTGGAAACTGGAAGGTATCAACTTTGGATTTTGTTTCTGAATTTTAAATATCTTCTTTCATCAGGAGTCATTTTCACTCATAAATTCAAAAGAAGAGCATAAAATTAGGACATATAGTTTTGGTTATCTGTCTTGTTTACTGCTACAGTAGAGAGGCCTGGGGGAAAGGCACCCTCACTGGGAATTTCAATGTATTTCTTGATTCCTAAATTTCTACTTTCTTTTATTAGGTTGTCTTTTATTCTTTTATTGGTTTATGTTGCTAAGGTTTTCTTTATAGCTAGGGGTAGTCTTATTTTTTTGTTAGCCTTCATTACATTTATGATTGGCCAGAAGGCATTAGCTGAGCTGTATTAAATTAATTGGTGGAAAAACTTGCTCTGTGAGATTTTTATTTATTTTCATGTTGAGCTGCTATCTTATCCCTCAGTCTGTTTCATACAAATATGAATATATTCACATCAATTTTCAGGGTGTTCCTACTTTTAAAATGTATACTTTTTGAGAGAGACACAGAGGAAAGTGAAGATAGAATTATATGCCGACCTCAGTAGCAACTTCTTTCACTGCTAGGTTTAGAAACGTATTGTATAAAATTTTGCCTCTTTGTTATTTTTGTTGTTGTTGTTGAAGATTTTCTATGCTTTTCTTTATTTGTTTGCTTTTACTCACCGTAAAACAATATGCTGTCATTGGACTTTACCATCTTAACTTGAAATTCTGTACATCATCTTTTGCCTTCCAATTATTTTTGCAATCAAACTGGCATTTCCATCATATATTCAATCCCCAATTATTTTTTTAAAAGATTTATATGTTCAATCACCAACTTTTCTAATTATGGCTCTAGTATTAAATTTGTAACATGAAACTTTCAACTGCTGAGTTATTTCATATAATCATTAGTGTACATCTTAATTTTGATTAGTCTTTTATTCCACATGATGTTTCTTCTTGTGTTATTTTTACTGATTATGTTAGTGGGTATTCCAGCTTTCATAAGGAACCCTTGCTAAAGTGTCTTTTAAATAAATGACAAGCACTTTACTACATACATTTCAATTTCTTTTTTATGGTGGTGAGTCAGAATAGGACCAGGTAATTTGCATTTCATTTTCTGTCACACTAAGTTACGTGTCCTTTAAAATTCAACCTGTCTTTTATCCTCCCCGTTTACTATTGTTTCTTTAATATTATAATGGTATGCATTCTCTGCTGAACTTTAGTTAAAACAGGTGGTTAATTTTTCAGACTGAAAGTCTCAGCTCTCCAGAAGAGCATATTGGAAAGCTTCAGAAGCATGGTTAATTGAATAATTGAAGCAACTCTACAAATTGCTGAACCCCAGTATTTGCATATGTTGAAAATTCTCACAAGTGCTTATTGCATGGAAAGTGCAGGCTGTGCATAGATCTAAAAGGAATTTCAAGTCCCTAATATCCCTTTGATTCTCTATAGCAAGAACTAAAGTAAATTTGAAAATAATCTTTTAAAATTAATTGATTTGTTAATAAACATAAACTATCCTTTTCAAAACAATGGATAAATATGAATGATATATTGAAAGCCACGATCACACCAAATTATAATTCTTTTATTATAATCTTAGGCTTTTCTTACCTAGTAAACTATTCCAGCTGATATTATACCAGATGTGAAATTTATGTGCCAAAAATACACGTTCCAAAAACAAGATACAGAATAATTTTATACAGATAACAATGCTAAATGCATGTAAATGATGCAATAAAATTAATGCTGATGACTCAATATCCTGCACTGCAGCTAATTAAATTTAGATTAAGAGACAAATAAAAAGTGTGATGCATTTTTAATATATGTATTTAAAATTATTTTTTATGTTTTTATAATTTTATTTATTATTAACCTAAAGTCATACCCCAATTGATCAATATGTGTGAAATATGACTGGAGATATGGAAAAAAGAACATTTTTGTAGTGTTTCAAGAGTGACATGAATAAAGCTTCACATTTTCTAAAAGATAACATCTCAAGACCTTTAGATATTCAATGGAGCCACCTTTTTTCTTTCCTTTTTTAGAGATGCATAGCTAGTGTAGCATCGAGAAAAGTTAAAAAAAAATACCTAAAATATTGCATATAATTCAGTTGATGAGTTGTTCGTGTAGCTCCAAACTACCTTTCTCTACTTCACTTTAGTTTTTGTGGCTAGGACTAAGGAAAACATTTCTGCTTCATTAAGTAACATCCTGTTAGGTAAGTTATTAGACAATACCCTTATGTACATGTAATAATAAAAAACTTTTTAAAGCAAAATGAATGTTTCATGGTCTAACAAGCAGATTACTCCTGGCCTATTGGTGAGTCAGGGCTCCTTTTTGTACAAACACTAGTCTGGGAAGAGAGAGAATAAAAATAAAGAGATGACACATAAACTGTATGAAATTATTTTAAAACACACAATGGACTCAGTGGTGGTAAGGGGATGAAACTATTTTATTAGATTACCTTCATCTTGCTCCTCCCCTTTCCTTTTGACATAACCCATCTTCCTAAACTTGACTCACATGTCTAGGGGCAAGTAAAAAGCAGAGCTTGTATTTCGATCAACTGTAAGGTAGTAGGACGAGATAAAGTTTATAAATGTGTAGAAAGAGAAAAGAGAGAGCAATCAGTTTTTTTTATTACCTTTAGAGGAGGGTAGTTTCTGTTATCAATGTTCATTGTAGAGAGGCAAATAGAGGTCAGAAATTAACTGAATATACCACAAGTCTGAAAATGCAGATGTAACGATATCTTATTTTCTAATAAGTTATTTATTTTTCTTAGATTTTGTTTTAATGAAATGAAAAAAATTATTTAAACACACATACAAACACAGAAAGTGCTGATGTAATTTTTTAGAAGCATTTAAACTACCCCTTGTTTACTGAAAATATTCTATAATAATTTGATTAGACTATATTGTTTCTGTTTATCAATTCATTTGCTTCTATAATATAACAAGCCTTCCAAAAGTCAAAATGTTAAATATATCACCCCTTTGTCTCAGTGTGTCTATTTTTTTTTCTTTAATATTTTTCTTGGCTCTTTTTTTTCTCAAAGCCCCAGATTCACTTAAAAATTATCAAATGATTCTCGTACTTAGATTTATATACTTATTTTTATTTTATCTGTTGTTAGGTAAGAAAGAAGAGGTTAAGGAAGGATGGGTTTAACAAAGTTAAAGCAGGTATTTCTAATAAAACTCATTTTCCACCAGGTATTTATTGAGCAGCCCCTTTATTTCCATTGCCACATTAAGATTGCCATGTAAAGATGAATTAGACATACTTCTACTGTCTCATAAGACAAGACGTAGATGAAAGTTAGCTGGTGGTTGACAAAAGCAATACAATAATATCATTGCTATGTCAAAGACACTTAATGATAATAGAGTAAAGAAAGTTCCGAGATTGATATAAAACTTCCAAATTACTAACAACAAAAAGATCAGATGAAAAATTATTTACTAAGTTAAAATGATTAAGTAGTTAAGTAATTTAAATGATTAATAGAGGTTGTACAGAAAGTTTCCAAGGCTAAAATAATGACTTGCCAACTCACAACCTCTAAAATATTGGGCAAATCACTTCTCCTCTTTAGGCATATTTCTGTGGCTATAAATTCAAAGCAATTGTGGGAAAATATACTTGCTATTTTTATAAATATCAATTATTTCTTGCCACAATTTTAAACTAAAAACTGGCAGCACAACTTTATATACGTTCAGCAAAATGTTTAGTAAGAGTTCAACAAATGCCAGCAACAATTATTATTACTGTATTTCTTGATATTTTTTCAAGTTGCAATCCTGTAATTTGATTTTCACATCACATCCTCCCTCTGGACTAGAAACCCCACAGTAGAAAACAAATATTTCCTTAAATTGACAACATAACAATCTAAACAGTTTCTTGAATTAGTAAGTATTGTATAAATATTTGCTGAATGGTATTTGATATCAAAGAGGTAACTTTGCACATTTTTAAACTACTGCATTTGTAATATTCTGGGCTTTCCTTCATTAAAACTGAAAGAAAAAAGATACATTGTTTTGGAGAATGACCTTTATAATTAGTGTGAAAGAAAAAAAAACCCACAAATTCACATTCCCTGTCTGTTCTTGAATTAATAATCTGTGAAAGTCTTTCATAGTATAAAAATGACATAACTAAAAGACTTTCCAAGAAAAGGTTAGTGTTATCTAGGGTATGATGAAGGGGACGTCTCTCTTCTCTCTGAATTAGAATAAATTTTGATTCTTTAAAATCCCAGTGATATAGTGAGACAGCAAGAGCATGAGATTCTATTTATTATATTTAACCTTTCGTCTTTTGCCTGTGGTGGGAAACTTTTAGATTTCCAAGTCAGGACTACAGATTTGATCATTTACTCAGTGATGGGGATGAAGAAGAGAAGATCTTGTCTGTTATTTGATATAAGATGACCCTAGACAATGCTGTTAGGAATGGGTAGTTGGAAGCTAATTTAGAGGTTGATTTGTCACATATTGTATGTTTTCATTTTGGGTGGAAATTAAACTCACATGTTGACTTCCACTTACCCCATCAACACACATGTTCTTATTTACATTTACAGAGGCCAACTACATAATTTTTTTCTTAACTTAGTGTGAAAAGAGTAAGTAAAATGTTCAAAGATAAATTTGGAATAAACAGCTTTTTTGTTGTGATATAATAGTTATATAAAAATTAACTCTTGAGGCCAGGCATAGTGGCTCACCTGTAATCCCAGCATTTTGGGAGGCCAAGGTGGGTGGGACACCTGAGCGCAGGAGTTTGAGAGCAGCCTAGGTAACATGGTGAAACCCCATCTCTCCAAAAACAGAAAAATTAGCTGGACATGGTGATGTGTGCCTGTGGATCCCAGCTACATGGGAGACTGAGGTGGGAGGATCACTTGAGCATGGGAGAAAAGGTTGCAGGGAGCCGAGATCATGCCACTGCATTTCAGACTGGGTGACAGAGTGAGGCCCTGTCTCAAAAAAAAAAAAAAACCAAAAAAACAAAAAACAAAAAAAAAACAGTAAGAAAGAAATAAAAAGAAAAGAAAATTAACTGTTAACATATGACCTTCAGATACTGACTATTCTTACTACTTATGAGAGAGGCACATCTTTTTTTTTAGCTTGGACACAGAGACTTCAGCATACTATGGGATTAAAAATATCAGGAACAATCAGATCTACTTCCCATGAGAGGGATAATAATGCATGGTAGTATTAAGACTATCAGATACCATACAGATTCATTTCCTAAGGATATTCCATAACACATTTGACAACCTAAATTAGAAAAACAAATATAGATTTGAATTATCTGACTGCTGCTGAAAAGATAAAATATTTTCTTATGCCATCAATGTTTACTTAGCTGTTATGATTGCCAGGCACTATGCTACTATCGGGCTAAGTAATGAACAATGAGAAGAGCATGGTCCTGACATCATGAAGCTAATAGTATGTTTTAGAGTTGACAGACAAGTCATGAATTATACTCTGTTACACTACTAGTTAAAGGAGAGGGACTACAGTTTGCTAGGGTAACACATAGGAGCTATAGGCTATGAAAGATAGGGTCACAGTGTATTCCAAACAAGACTCATAAGGAATGAGAAGACTTGAGAGCAAGTGTGAAGCATTTAGAGATCTGAAGAATATAAAATAATTCTATTTTGTAGTAGGAGACAGTGATTAGAGGTAAACTGGAAACGTAAGTGTAGACAAAACCTTACAAACTATCACTATGATCTATGGCTTTTACCTTAAACACAGTAGTGAGTCATGGAAAGATTTTATGGAGCAGAACTACATGGTTACATTTGCATTTAAAAAGATCATCCTGATCTCCCTGTGAAGTGTGGATTAGTTGGAAGTAAGACTAGAGAGAGTGGGATCATTTAGAAAGTTGTTGAGTTAATCTAGGGAATTAAATGGGTATCCTATGTTTTTAGAAAATATATATGGGAATTGAAAAAATGAGGCTCTGTAATTTATTGATATGAATTGTGGTGGAAAGAGCTGGTGTGAATGATGAGGATAGAAAGATGGTATTCAATAATAGGAGCATTTTTGTAAAAGGGGAAGTTGCATTCATTTTTGGAATCATAGTTCATGTAGTTTGTAAAACAAACAGCTGGACATGGGAAACAATTCCTATATGTATAGGTCTGAACATCAGCACTAATGTTATAGCTGTTTGATTTGAAGTCATCAAATGATTATTGAAGTCACTATGGTAATGAATGACTGCATCTAGGAAATGTAAAATGAAAATAGTCCTTGGAAAGAACTGTGAACAATATTTAACACACATGTTCAAGAAGTGGAGCTCCCCCCCAAAAAAAAAAGACATTAAAAAAGAAGAAACCAAAAAAGTGAATTTGGCAACCAGAATTACAGAATGAGTTATGCCAGTGAAGAAGAAAGTTTGAGGAAGAAATGATAAAAATTATTAGATGCTAGCACAATCAAGGAAGGGTACCACTGAGAAAAGTTTATTGATTATAATAATGAAGAAGCCACTGATGCTTTCTGAGCAATTTGAGTTTAGTGCTGTAAATCACATTCTAATAGTTTAAGTGTTAATGAGTGGTGAAGACATACAGAGAGCAAATACATGCTATTCTTTCATGATGACTGTGAAGAAGCAGAGCTAGCTAGTTAATGGAGTAGTTGAGAACAGTAGGGTGTTCAAAGACTTCCTTTATGGTGGAAGAGGCTCAAATGTATTTAAAGAACCATAGGAGTGATTTTCCAGAGAGGGAAAGATGAATAGTGTACAGAAAAGAGAGTGAGGGTTCAGAGAAGACTCTTGTCTTGTGGATGAGACACAGAAGCGTAAGTGGAGACCATTGCTTTCAACAGGTCTAAGAAACTATTCTGTTGCAACCAAAAGAAACAAGAAAATAAAAGATGGTAGTGTAGATGTGTTTGCAGATTGAAAATAAAGTTGAGGAAGTTCTCATTCAGTGATTTTGTTATTCTGTAAAGTTAGAGAAAATATAGCTTTGTGATAATGTTTGCATCTACATTTTAACTTACCTCTTCTTTCTGAAATATAAACACAATTTATGAGACACTGTCATTTACAGTCCTTTTGGCTTCTCTATTTAGCTTTGATCTCTGTATACTTGAGAGAGCATGGAAAATGAAAAACCACTAGGCAAACATGCAGGTGAATGAAGTCTAGCCTAGAGCTCTGTGAGGCACTAACTTTCTTACTATAAACAAAACCTTAAAATTTCTGAGCCTCTTTTTTATTATTTGTAAAATGAAGGACTGGAGATAATGTTCTATATATGGTGCTCTTTAGCACAGTGTATTTTTGACCTCATTTCACTTTTAATCTTAGAATCCAGTAGGTCAAAATTGTCAACTAAAATATATACAATTTCACTTGTGATGGCAGTAATACATACAGATTGTTGTTCTGATTAGCCACTTATTTCCATGTGAAGAATTCCTATTGATAGAAGTTAATATCTATCATCTGTTGGGGTTTTTATAGCATATTGAAGGTTAAATAAATGTAGAAAAAGACAAAGCTTTTCCTCATATTTAATAAGTGATTGAAAAACATTTCAATAACATTGACCACAGCAAGAATCATGCTATTTATCCTGTTATTGTAATTGTGAACTACAGTTGTGAGCTGTATAAATGGCAAAGTAAAAATGTGGAAAAGAGCACAAGACTTCTCACTGACATCAAAGCATATGAGACACAATTCAAAGAAAATTATTTCTTTCTCTGCATCTCATTAAATGCATGCAGATATTATGATACACATTTCCATAATTGAGAGAATAAATTTTAAACATAAAAGATGAAGATTTACATGTTAGAGTGAAAAATTAGTTTCTTATTTCAACTCATTGTTCAGAAAAGATATTTTTTCAATTTATTTAATCTTAAAAGGTGAGAAAGGCCTCATGCCCAGTGTGCACTCAGGAAAAAATGAAACAAAATAAAAGAATAGAAAATAGGATGTAACAAGAAACTTTTTTTCTTTTGACTCCTTTCATGTCAAAGGGGCCAGAAAGCTAGGAAGTTATTGTTTGAAAATATATTTTGTAGTAGGAAATATCTTAGCTTGCTATAAAGTGTAAGTCTTATATTAGTAAGAGTTCCATAACAACCGGTTGGCAAATCCTCTTGATAATGAGATTCTCACTTTCTATTTCTATACAAACAATTCTGGGATCATCTCTAAATGTCCTTGTCTCTGAGAATGTTTTTGAAGACAAAAAGTATGAGACAAATATATGAGCAGAAAATAAAAAACAATATTAACTTTAGTTGATTCATTAATTTCTATTTTTTACATGATTTGAGATGACCAGGTCTACTTCTATATTACTAGACAAGTGTATTTCCTCTAGTACTTTTTTCCTTTTTACATCAGAAGGATAATATGCCGATGTCATAAAATGTTTGAGGGAGATACATCTCACACACAAATGTGAAAACCTAATCATCACACTTATGAACTACAAAAGGATCCTCCTCCAGTCCTTTAATCATGGTTATTTATACACCTTTTTCATTAATTTAGAAGTGACCATCACATTGTAAATTTAAATCTCAATGGAGTGAGGAAAGAAAGAACAGGTTAACTTTAAATAAGACAGAAAAGAAATACCAAGAACCTAATCATGTCTGTCCTGACTCCTGCCCTCTCATATCTGCATAGGCAACTATCACAGGTCCATTGTCTGGGCACATGCTTGCCTCGCCCAACATGAAGCAACCTAAACCTCAACTGCCCTAAGTAATTTTCTTGGAATTTCTCCATTTCACTTAGGTTATGTTGATAACTTTTGACCCAGAGGATTTTTTTCTCACTCTTCTTATGTAGACTAAGGGTCTGTGTTTGTCTGGGAGGGAAGGGAATTGTTAGGACAAGGTTTTGAAGTGGTACAACTGTTTCAAATGCTTCTTTAACAGTGTCCAGGAAAACTGATTATTTATGATATCTCTCTTTTTCTTTAGTTCTAGAATCTAGACAGAAATGTCTTGATAATAGGAAGAGTCCTCAATATTATGTTTTATATAAAAAGCACATATCCACGAAAATCAAATGTTACTAATTTCATACTAAAGATGAGAAACAAAAATACACAAATTCTTATTGTATGCAATTATAGATTCTTGGTAGAATACTCTGTGTCATGAATATTCTAGAAAATATAGCAAATATCTCATTTATCAATGAAAGGATGTAGAAAGCATTTTTTTTTTTAGTTTACTTAAAATTCTGTTCCCCAAAATAACAGTCAAATAACACTCACCAGATTTTTGTTAACTTCTGCGTTATCGATTGAATGTTTGTTTCCCTGCAAAACTCATATGTTGAATTGTTACCCCAAGTTTTATGGTGTTGAAAGATAGAAACTTACATAGGTAAATTTAGGTCATGAGGGTGGGGTCTTCATGAATGGGATTAGTGCCTTTATAAAAGAGACCCCAGAAAGCTTTCTCACTCTCTTTCCACCCTGTGAGAACACAATGAAAGGACAGCAGTCTGTAAACTGAAAGAGGGTTCTCAACAGAACCTGACTCTGCTAGCACCATGATCTTTGGCTTCTAGCCTCCAGAACTATGAGAAATCAATTAATATTGTTTATAAGCTACTCATTCTATAGTAATTTGCTATAGCATCCCAAACTAAGACACTTTGCAAGCAATTTTTGTACTTTCTATTTGCTTCCATTCTCTATTTATATTACACATGTGCATACTTTTGTTCCCAATTAAATTTAATACATTGTTTTGTAATTATTGTTGCAGTTTCTTCTCAATTAATAAAGTGCAATACACTCCATATTTTTAACGGTATAAATAAAAAGCAGCTCTGTGTTCTAATAAATAATATTTTAAAATATTCAAAAGAATATTTACCTATTTAAAATTAGATTCTTAATATTTGACACTAAAATATATAATCATGTTAAATATATTTTCAATTGAAAAAAGTTAAAAAATAAATATGAAAACTATAATATTTATATTTCTAAATAGGTAACAGAAAATTGAAACTAAGGCACAATATAATATGCACCTGAAAACATAAAGACATGCTTGCAATACTTTCAGTAAGTTTTTGTATTTAATCCTGACTTTAAAACAAAGCACCAACAGATATGTTTTCATTGCTATTCTTGATTTTGTGAACTTGTTTACTTTGGGGAGGATTCTTTCAGCAGCTGGTAATGTACTCCTCTTGAGAAATGCTCTAGATCGGTTGCCTTAGGAAGTACTTAGTTTTATTGAATAATATCTCAGTGCCAGATATCTCTTATAAGAAACTTGATTTCTCTGGGAAATGTGTTCATTTGTGTGGCTTTTAGATTAAATCAGTTTGGAAAATGGTCAGGAGGCATTTCAGCTCTTTTTCATTGCTTTTGTAAAAAGTAATATGGGCACTGTCACAATTTTACTGGGAACTCTAGATGAATTAGAGTTGTGAAGGTTACTGAAAACACACTCTAAGTTCCTTAAAAACTATAGGAAGAAACACTGAAAACCAGTAAAATATTCAGCAAAATATCAAATAATGAGATAGTTTCTAAAATAAACTAATGCTAAGAGAAGAGTGACTAGAACTAAAATGCAGGTTTTGAGTACCAATAAAGCATTTCAATAATCTAGAAAACACACTTATCTAATATCCATTCTCAGCTACATCCTCCCCAACAAAGTCAGGAACAAATACCCCAGCCCATCTCTCTGGGAGTAAAATGAGGGGACAGGTGATTTTATAAACACTTAACAGAACACTTGAAATCTACCTCAAATTGAAGCTATTGACAACATAGACTCAATGAAATGGGATTAGTATCAGGTTAAAAAGAATCATACAGTTAATCATAAAAATAACAATAAATAATTATGCATAGAATATTGAGAATATTAGTGATATATAAATTCCAGCTTTGCCAAAGTAAATTGTTAGAAGACAGAAAGGGGCAAATTGTAATAATATAAAAGAATCATCTAGAAAAATTTATCTATAGATAATAAGCATTCCTAAGTAGAGAACAGAAAGAAACCTCACAGTAGCTAAAAGCAGTAGTAGAGACACTGGAAAAAAAATAAAGTAAAACAGGATCAAATTTCACTGAATGAAGTTTATAATTCAGATGTAAAATATCATAATCTCTTTAATTCCAGGCTAGCAATGTTTCTGCCAACACAACATTTTCAAAAACCTTATTGGTAGCCTGTGCAATTCATGGGGGTCCAAACCATCAGACAAGAGGCTCCTCCAAAGATCTTTTTTGGATAATTCATCTTTATTCTTGGCTGCTGCTGAGATAGTTGATTGAATCCATGAGTCACACACATAATCTTTTTAGCAAAAGTTGTCTAGCTAGACCCCTGGCATTCTTTTAACCACATGCTTGCTCATCTTGGCTATCTAGAGAAGTTGAGAATTTTCCAAATTATCAAGTTTTAGTTCTTTTTTTATTAAAATGACCTTTATCTGTTTCTTCTTTTTTCTTTTTTCTTTCTTTCTTTCTCTTTCTTTCTTTCTTTCTTTCTTTCTTTCTTTCTTTCTTTCTTTCTTTCTTTCTTTCTTTCTTTCTTTCTTTCTCTTTCTTTCTTTCTTTTTCTTTCTTTCTTTCTTTCTTTCTTTCTTTCTTTCTTTCTTTCTTTCTTTCTTTCTCTCTTTCTTTCTCTCTTCTCTCTTTCTTTTCTGTCTTTCTCTTTCTTGCTTGCTTCTTTCTTCTGTCCTTCTTTCTTTCTTTTTCTTTCTCTCTCTCTCTTTTTTTTTTTTTTCATTTTACTATAAGGAGGAAATAAGGTCATACCTTCCACAATTTGCGGAAAATCTCCCCAGCTCAATACTCTTGTTTATTACTGACAGGATCTACTTTTCATCCAATGGTAGAACACAGTTAAGGCAAGTTTCCTGCCACTTCATGATAAGGATCTCCTTCCTTTCATCATCCAATTCTGTGTGCCTCATTTCCATGTGAGCTTTCACCAGAAGCACATGTAACATTCATGTTTCTTAGCAATTCCTTATTCGTGACAATACATGTATTTTTATAATAATGGAAGCATTCTGTACATTTATTATTTGAGCTCTCATCACAATTGCCTTTAACAATCTATATTTATACCGATAATCTCAGAAATCTAGCTATTTTCTATTTTGTGTCTCAGAAATACTTAGCTTCTGTTCATTACATAATTCCAAAGCCATTTCTAAATTTTTATTATTTGTTAAAGCATCTCCCCACTTCCTGGTACCAAAATTGGCATCAGTCAGGGTTTTCTAAGGAAACAGAATATATATAAATATGTACAATTTATTTCAAAGAATTCACCTATGTAATTTTGGGAGTTGGCAAGTCTCAAATCTGAAAGGCATGCTGGTAGACTGGTAATTTGCAGGCAAAAGCTAATATTGTAGTCTTTTTTCCTTAAACTTTCAGTTTCAGGGGTATATGTGCAGCTTTGTTATACAGGTAAATTGCAAGTCACCGTGGTTTAGTGTACAGGTTATTTCGTCACCCAGGTAATAAGCATAGTATATAGAAGGTAGTTTTTCAATCCTCACCTTCCTCCACTCTCCATCCTCTAGTAGGTCCCCCTGTCTTTTATTCCCTTGTGTGTGTTGATGTATACTCAATATTTTAGCTCCCACTTATAAGTGAGAACATGCTATATTTGGTATTCTGTTCCTGATATGTTTTCCTTAGGATAATGGCCTCCAGCTCTATCGCTCTATCAGTGTTGTTGCAGATGACATGGTCTCATTATTTTCATGTCTGTGTAGTATTCCATGGTGTATATGTACACATTTTCTTTATCCAATCTGCCATCAATCGGTATCTAGGTTGATTCCATGTCTTTGCTGTTGTGAATAGTTCTGCAGTAAACATACATGTGCATATATCTTTATGGTAAAATGATTTATATTCCTTTCAGTATATACCCAATAATGGGATTGTTTGGTCAAATGGTAGTTCTCTTTAGCACCACACTGCTTTCCACAATGGCTGAACTAATTTACATTCTCACCAGAAGTGTATAAGTGTTTCCTTTTCTTCACAAATTTGCCAGCATCATTTATTTTTTTACTTTTTAATAATAGCCATTCTTATTAGCAATGTTGCAGTCTTGAGGCAGTATTTCCTTTTCAAAACTGTGATAAACTTCAGTTTTGCTCTAAGGCCTTTCAAGTGATTAAAAAACGCCTACCAACATTATGAAGGTACTCTCCTTTACTTTTAAGGTCAACTGATTATAAATGTTTACCACATCTCCGGAATACCTTCACAGCAACACCAGGATCCATGTGTGATCAAATTACTGGGTAGTATACACTAGCCAAGTTGATACATAAAACTGTCATATTTGCCTTATAGACTTTCTAAAATTTAGTTTCTTGAAAGTTGTACTAAGGAATCTCAGATTAGACTTTGGAAAGCCTCCTGAAGCTAGAAAGACAAGCCAAGAATTCACCACAAGATAATACATGTAGTTGCTATAAATGTGGGAAAATTCCTTTCTTTCTGAAGTTCCCAAAATATTACAAGGTTACTAGACCTACAGGAATTATTTTCCTAATGCAACCCTGAGACTTGATAGACTATAAGCCAGGTACCAGGGAGTTTATCCCAAGAGAGTTTTGTAAGCATTGCCTCCACAAAATTGGCCTTAGTTCCTTAGAAGTGTGTTGTAATATTAAAATAAATGAACATCATTCTCAAATATGATATTTCAGGCAAGGCCTTGGCTGTAAAACCAAAGTTATCAAGTATGTCTTTGCATTAAGGTGGATAGATTCGAATTAAACCTATGCAAATAACTATATTTCCCCAACAACAAGAATATTCAATAAGAACTTCTGAATTCTGGAGGGCTCAGGTAGGAGAAAAGATTGTCATTATTAAATATTTTGTCTTCAGGTTACAATAGCATACTCTACTAAATTATTATAAGTTATATTTACTTATAAAAAAGATGAAATGTTTGATAACATACTCAGAAAACAGTATCTTAAAACAGCAGCAATATTACAAACAATTCCCACGATCATCTTTTATCAGTTAATTCAGTCCTATATAATTAATTTTTGTTCCAACTGATCTTGAGTTAACATTCTGATGAATTAATTTTCTTCTCTACTAGAAACGTAAAAATCTTGATTTAGTTCACTAGTATAGTCTCAAAATTGCTTAAATAATACCATCACAGGCCTGTACCCCCCAAAATACTTGCTATAGTGCTTTTCTACAGGGCTCTGAGAACGTTCTTGTCTGTTGCAGATAAAGCACTCTCACATGTAACTGATGCAAGAGCTTTTAGGGAAGCATCATAATGAAATAAAAGACTTGATTGCAACAATCATGAAATGGCTGTAGTTAATTAAATTGATAATTTTTTTTTTTTTTTTTGATATGGAGTCTCGCTCTGTCACCCTGGCTGGAGTGCACTGGCCTGATCTGGGCTCACTCTGCCTCCAAGGTTCAAGCAATTCTCCTTCGTCAGCTCCCTGAGTAGCTGGGGCTAGAGGCAGGCACCACCACATCCAGCTAATTTTTGTATTTTCAGTAAAGACAAGATTTCACCATGTTGGCCAGGCTGGTGTCAAACTCCCTATCTCAAGTGATCTGCCCGCCTCGGCCTCCCAAACTGCTGAGATAATAGGCATGATCCACTGTGCCCAGCCCAAAATTGGTAATTTTCAACAGCAAAAGATGCGGTGAGAGTTTATTATAAGAATAAAATGACTGACAACAAAGTTTTAGATTCAATATCTATAATTAATAATGTATTCCATTTTCAAAGAAGAGTAGATATAAGCAGCTTATAAAATAAACATAATTTACAGAACAAAACTGCATATAATAACCCTGCTCTAATATCTCATGAATATATTAGGCATATTTTTAGAATATACAAAGAAAGTATCAATTTTATATAGCAAAGAGATTCAGCAAGTCTGGAACAGGCCTAAACATCTGTATAATAATAAAACTCCGTAGGTTAGGAGTGTGACTCCTTCATTGAAAACTACTGGCCAAGAAGATGCTAGATTCACATTAAAGAAGTAAAGGTGCAACGAAGTTAACATTTTAAAAATAATTGCAATTATGACTGATACACTATCTGTGTTGTCTAAGCAGATAGAATCATATCACGAACAATAAGGGCACTGATAAATTTTCAGGAATTTTCATGTGCCATAACATTTTCTAAAACATTCATATAAATATGTTTTTACCTGTACTAATATGCCCACGGGAAGGCTGAGTATCTCTTTTTATTTGACAACCCTTGCTATATAACTTATGAATAGTAACATATCAAGTAAGCTGGGTTACTTCTTGCACATATCTTTTCGTTTGTTTTGTTTTGTTTTGTTTTTTGAGAGGGAGTCTCGTTCTGTTGCCCAGGCTGGAGTGCAGTGGCGCAATCTCGACTCACGGCAAGCTCCGCCTCCCAGGTTCACCTCATTCTACTGCATCAGCCTCCCAAGTAGCTGGGACTACAGGTGCTGCCACCACATCAGGCTAATTTTTTTGTATTTTTTTTTTTTTACTAGAGAGGGGATTTCACTGTGTTAGCAAGGATGGTCTTGATCTCCTGACCTTGTGATCCACCCACCTCGGCCTCCCAAAGTGCTGGGATTCAGGATTGAGTCACTGTGTATCAGGAGAACCTGCTCCCGATGTTTAACGTGGGTTCTGTTCTATTTCCTAAGTGTCTCAGCTGGGTTGAGAAATAAAAGGAAAGAGCACGAGAGAGAAATTTAAAGCTGGGTGTCCAAGGGAGACATCACATGTCGGCAGGATCCATGATGTTCCCCAAGCCGTAAAACCAGCAAGTTTTTATTAACGATTTTCAAAAGGGGAGGGAGTGCAGGAATAGGGTGTGGGTCACAGAGATCACATACTTCACAAGGTAATAAAATATCACAAAGCAAATGGAGGCTAGGCAAGATTACAGGACCACCAGATGAGGCGAAATTAAAATTGCTAATGAAGTTTCCGGCATGCATTGTTATTGATAACATCTTAACAGGAAACAGGGTTTGAGAGCAGATAACCTGTCTGACCACAATTTATTAGGTGGGAATTTTCCTCATCCTAATAAGCCTGGGAGCGCTATAGGAGACCAGGGCTTATTTCATCCCTTCAGCTTCCACCATAAAAGATGGGAAGCCTTAAAAAGGGGCCGTCTATAAGCCTACCTTTAGGGCACATTCTCTTTCTCAGGAATGTTCCTTGCTGAGAAAAAGAATTCAGCGATATTTCTCCTATTTACTTATGAAAGAGGAGAAATATAGCTCTGTTCAGTCCGGCTCACTGGCGGCCAGTTCAAAGTTACCTCTCTTGTTCCCTTAACATCGCTGTTATCCTGTTCCTTTTTTAAGATGCTCAGATTTCATATTCAAACACACATGCTCTACAAACAATTTGTGCAGTTGACACAATCACAGGGTCCTGAGGTGACATTCATCCTCCTCAGCTTACAAAGAAGATGATGGGATTAAGAGATTAAAATAAAGACAGGCATAGGAAATCACAAGGATATTCACTGGGGAAGTGATAAGTGTCCATGAAATCTTCACAATTTATGTTCAGAGATTACAGTAAAGACAGGCATAAGAAATTATAAAAGTATTAATTTGGGGAACTAATAAATGTCCACAAAATCTTCACAATTTATGTTCTTCTGCCATGGCTTCAGTTGGTCCCTCCGTTCAGTGTCCCTGACTTCCCGCAACATCTCTCCCTTTCTTTTTATATAAACATGCCATGGCGATGAAGCCTTGTTTGTTCTCTCAATTTTGACACAGGATTCTTTGGTCTGGCACACTGAAAACAAGCCGATTAAACAGAGAAACATAATTCCAAAATTTACTAGTAGAGCCCCCAGTAGACTTGATCCAAGTTGTGGGGTTCAATCCATAAAGATTTTCTGCCACCTGATCTAACGCCTCAGCTCCAGGCACAATGGATAAGTGAGCTTGAGAGGCTTCAAAAATTTGTTTCTTTAATTATGTCCAATGATAAATTATCTTCCCTATCCAGAAGGTGTCCTTTCACCATTTCCCATGAATGGTCAGTCTTGTTATAGGAATACGGGGTGATACAGAAATCAGAGGTATTCCAGTCTCACTGCATTTGCATGCAATGTTCGAGACTCACTACCCGATCTCAAAGCCAAAAAACAGACTGTCTTAAATCATTAATTTGATTAGCCAATTTTTGATCAATGCCTTGTTGAGAATGCCACATTCGGTGGGATTGGCTTGCCAATTACTAACAAAATGAGCTGTTTGAATAGATTGATGTAACGCCATTCCAGCAGTGGTGGCCAGTGCAGTGACTGTAATTAGGCCCATGATCACAGCGATTAAAGTGAAAACAAATCTCTTAGATCTTTTTAGAATTCGCTGTAGCACTTCATTAATTAAATGTGTCGAGGGAGAGGATGAAGCTGGAAACCATCATTCTGAGCAAACTATCACAAGGACAGGAAACCAAACACCGCATGTTCTCACTCATAGGTGGGAACTGAACAATGAGAACTCTTGGACAAAGAGTGGGGAACATCACACACCGGGGCCTGTCGTGGGGTGGGGGGTTGGGGGAGGGATATTATTAGGAGAAATACCTCATGTAAATGATGAGTTAATGGGTGCAGCATACATATGTAACAAACCTGCATGTTGTGCACATGTACACTAGAACTGAAAGTATAATTTAAAAAATGTAAATATGGAAGTTACTATGATTATGAAAAACTTTGGCTCTTTTCTAAGTAAAAATATTGCAGTTTTCTTAAATAATCATGGACATAATAAAGCCAACATAAAACAAGGAAAATTATTTTGGTAAAACACAAACTGCTATCCAGGCAGACTGCACAGAGTTTAAAAAATAACTTTTTTTTTTGAGACAGAGTCTCGCTCTGTCCCAGGCGGGAGTGCAATGGTTCAATCTCAGCTCACTGCAACCTCCAACTCCTGGGTTCAAGGGATTCTCCCACCTCAGCCTCCCAAGTAGCTGGGATTACAGGTACGTGTCATCATGCCAGGCTAATTAAAAAAAAAAAAAAATTGTAGAGAAAGGGTTTCACCGTGGTGGCCAGGCTCATTTTGAACTCCTGACCTCAGGTGAAACACCCGCCTTGGACTCCCAAAGTGTTGGAATTACAGGCGTGAGGCACTGCACCCAGCCAAAACAAAACAAAACAAAAAATACTTTTTACAGTCACTTATTGAGAGCACAACAATTATACAAAAACATTTGCCATTTTAATAGACAGAAAACCAAATCCTACCTTTTTGTTAGTTTGGTATCTCATACTGAAGCTTTTTTGAAAATCTTATAAATAAGCCCATCAGACCTTAGTCTTCATGAAGGCAAATTCACTTTCCCTGAAACTTTTACAGCTTTTTATACATCTATACATTTCCCTTGCAGTGAAACTTCTCAAAGTGGACAAAATTAACACATTTGTTAACAAATTCAAATGTATAAAGTTTCTAATTTGCATATGAAAACAAGAAAAAAGTACACCTTAAAATTATGCTTAGTAGTTCATATTTCAGCATTATTTTACTTAGAAATAGCACAGGTATCTAATTAAGATCCACACATTAACTCAATATAGTAACAGTCCAAGATTTTAAAAACCTAATGGTCTTAGAATTTGATAACATGCAAATTATAATTATTGTGGAAGCAACTCAAGTGTTCATGGACAAATGAATGGATAAATAAAATGTAGTACATACATACAATGGAATATTATTTAGCTTTTAAGAGGAAGAAAATTCTTATACCTGCTATACAACATGAAGGAACCTTGAGGACACTGTGTTAAGATACATAAGCCAGTCACAAAAGGACAAACACTGCATGATTACACTGATTCGAGGACCTTAGAGTAGTCAAATTCATAGAACTAAAAAGTAGAATGGTACTTAGAATAGGCTGGGAAGAAAAGTGAATGAAGAGTTACTATTTAAGAAAGATACAGTTTCAGTTTCTCAAGATGGAAAGAGCTCTTGAGATGGATGGTAGGGATGGTTGTATAACAATGTGAATGTATTTAATGCTGCTGAACTGTAAAAATGATTAAGATGCTAAATTTTCTATTGTATGTATTTTACCACTATTAAAAATGATTATAACTATTATAAAAATAATATAAATGCTTAAATACAATATATTAAAATAATGATTCAATTTGTTTAAACACAAATATATATTTCTCATATCGTAGCAGCCTCATTGTCTGAGGTAATACCTGGAGTTTTTTGTCTCACAACCAAGAAAATCGAATAGTGTGGACACAAAAAGTGAGGTTAGCACAAAAGTTTAACAAGCAAAAGAAGAAAGATCTTCACAGTGGAGAGGGGGCCTGAAAGATTGTTGCCAGCTATGAAACTGAGTCTGAGGGTTTTTATGAACCGGAAGGAGATGAGTGTGCTGATTGGTCTGTGTAGGCCATCTTGGAGAAACCACCACTTAGAAAGAGGTATGATAGTGTAAAGAACAAATTAGAGGCAGAGGTGAAGGCTTGGCCCGAGACCTTGGCGTGAGACCAGTCAGGAGTTGAAGTGATGATTTATCCTAAGTAAATGAAGACTCAACCTGCAGCCAATCACAGAAAGGTAGGCGTATATAATGTAGGTGAAAAGTAAGAGACTAAGGTGTGACAAGGAGGGAGAAATGTGTCTAAACCAGGAGTGGAATGTGTTCATCTGGGTTCACACAGTAGGTGTTTCCATTCAAGGACACAGAATATTTCTTCTCTAGGGCCTGCAGTTTGATTTTCAGCCTGTTCTTTGTTTGAAGGAGTTTTACCAAGGACCCATCTTAACCGTCTGCCTGACCAGTTTCTTACTTTCTCTTCTCTCAATACTCTTAAACATTTTGTAGTAATAATGATAATTTACTCAGTTAGAAACCAGGTTGAGTTTAGGCAGAACATACAAAAGCAGGAAAAAAGATCTATGTGGACGTCATACTTAATACTGATAAATCAAATACATAACTATTCTTATTAAATCAAAATTATTCTGTTGTCCTGTTTGCCAAAAATTATCTAAATTATGCTGACTTAACTTCTTAAAATGTTTCTGAGTTAGTTTCTATTCTAGTACATTGAGGTTTTGGATTTTTTTCCACATTGAAAGTATTCAATTTCTTAGTTTGCTAATTTTCTTGAAATTTCAGGAATATTCAATTGATACATTAGCTCAAAGTCAATTACAATAGGCGTCCCTTAAGAGATTTTATTATCTAATTTGGTAATAACATCCAGAGGTAGCAAGATATAACACACATATAATGAAAGGTAAAAGCCCTTTTGATTCACAAACATTTAAACAAGCAGAAAAATTAAAAAAAGAAAGCTTACAGTTTCAAATTTAAAATTACAGTTATGGTTCAAGTATAAACACAGAAATACAGAACTTCCCAGTCTAGATATTCACTCCTCAGAGGGTATAATATTCCTCATTGTTTTGAGACACAAATAAACATAAAAGCTAACAAATAGGTACTCTGTCCTCTTTTACTCAAAAGACAAGGCCTCAATTATTCATTAATCTGTTAACAGAAATTACCACATAATTAGACCATATAACAAAAGATGCTCGCCCCAGAAGTTATGTGATTACTCATAAAGGATCAAAATTAATTCCTTACTGTGCTATTGATGTACATGGGTACTAATCTGCGATGAGAAGGAATGAAGAGCTAACACATGGTACAAGACTGGTGTACCCTAAAAACATTACACTAGATGACAGAAGCCCATCACAAAAGACTACATTTTTTATTACATTTATGTAAAATGTTCAGAATACAGAAATACATAGACACAGAAAGATTACTGTTTGTCTAGGGCTGGGGATGCAGAGAAACGGGGAGTGACTACTAAAAGGTACAATATTTATTTTTGGGGTGGCATAAAAGTTTGAAAATTCGATTATGATTTGACTATAATTTATAATTAAAGGATATAATGAGATGTTTGCATAACACTGTATATTACATAATTTTGAGATGTATACTTTAAATATGTAAATTTCATAATCTGCAAATTATATCTCAATAAAACTAAAAGCAAATTGCACATAAACTATACTACTCAGTCTCTGTCCTGTTAGTTTCTTTTAGGTACTCATCAAATTTTATGTATTTTGTTTGATATCTGTCTCCTACTGCTAGAATAAGCTTCACAGCAGAAATTTTTATGTGTTTATTATTTACTGCTTTATCCTCATTGCCTAGAAGACTGTATGGCATATTGAAGGGTATAATAAATGTATTAAATGAATGACCCAGTTTTAAAAATTAAAAGAAATGAAAATAATAGTATAAAAACACCCAAAACCCCCACCAAAACCAAACACCCAAGAGTGAAAAGCCAGATTAAAATATACCCATCAAATCCAAGTGTAGAAAAATAAGCCATAATTTTATTGTAAAGTAGAAATTGTAGATAAAAGTATCTAAATGGAAATGATTCATGATATAATATGTGTAATGCAACATAACAATATTTACTACAAATACTAAATTAAAAAGTCTCAAAATTAAATTTAAAAAATCAATAAAAAATGAAAGGCTGGACACAGTCACTCATACCTGAAATCCAGCACTTTGGAGGCCAGTGCAGGAGGAATGCTGGATCCTAGGAGTTCAAGACCAGCCTGGTCAACAGAGTGAGATTCTGTCTCTACAAAAAGTTTTAAAAAAATTATCCAGGCATGGTGGCATGTGTCCATAGTCCCAGCTACTTGGGAGGCTGACACAGGACAATTACTTGAGCTTAGAAGGTTGAGACTGCAGTGAATCGTGATGACACCACTGCACTCCCGCCTGGTGAAAGAGTGAGACACTGTCTAAAAAAAGAAAAATGAAATAAAATATATAGATGTGTTATTAGATGCAAACATAGTAAGTTCAATTATCTGGCTATATCAATTCAGAGAGAATAGCAATGCAATATTTATTTAAATCATACTATTAATGTGATAAAATTAACTCATTTTAAAGTTAATTAAATTAAAATAACAAATAATAGTCTTTAAAAATTATTTTCTCAAAGTATGTAATCTTTATAGCCTTTGAAACTTCAAAAATAGTAATAAAATCTTCCCTCCCATTTATTTCATACAAAGTATTTGCCAGACACAGAGGTAAATTTCACACAATGTCTTTTAATCATTATAGCAAGTATGAGAATACCAGTTTCACTATTTTATGGAAACTTTGGCAAAGCTCTGAGATAGTCAGAGGTAGAGACAGAAGAGCACCTCGTCTATTCAACTCCAATGTCTGTACTATCCACCACAGTTGTTTGTTCTTTAGGATCAAAAGAGCAAAGTTGTCAGTGCAATAAAATAATTAATGAACATAGGAAACTTAAAAGTGGTCTACTATAAGACAGTTTTCTCACCTGAAACTACAGAGTTCAGTACACTCCAAAACCTTAAAAATCCAATGTCCAAAGCTTACTCAAAAAATATATGTGGCTATTAATGTTCTCTTTAATAAGAAAAAAATAGATTTATTTTACTAAAAATGTAACATAAAAATAAGGAATCAGCAGTTTAAAAGAAAATGGTATGTTAAGGAAAACATTTGAAGAAGAAAAATAGGTTGATTATTGTAAATGTCTAAACTATTTGACAAATCACTAACGTATTTCATAAAGAAAAGCACAACATAGTAATTTAAAAAGAGAACTCATTAAATACACATAATACTGACAATATATGAAAGGTTATTATATGTACTTATTTAAAAATACATTTGTTCTACATGAAAAAATAAAGATTATAATATAGATAATCTAGGGTTCTTAAATGGGGTGGGGCCCATTTCAACCTGTAAGAATATAAAATAAAAATGTTAGAAAGCATCTTATGACAATTATCACTTTCACTTTTGACAACATTTCTACTACATAAGGTTCATATTTTTAAATATGCTGTGTAGATTCTCATTTTTAGGCAATTTCCACATATATAACATGAGAAACATTTGTAGGAGAGGACAAACCAATTTTAATCTAGCTCTCAAGTGAATGATGTACATTACATAAAAAGCCTATAATAGATGGTTTTAAAATTAATTTGTCTTTTCTATCTATAACGTTTAGGATGAAAATTGGAATGTTTTAATATTAAAGACTATACCTGGTGTAGACGTGTGCGCTAAAAGAAAGGCCTACCCTTACGATTTCCATCACATGATACAACTTTCTTGGGAATGGTCAAGCAACAGAGGGCAGGACTGGTATGATGTGGATGGGTAAATTTGTTGTATGGGTTGGTGACTGCTAGCAGCATCAGTTTTGTTTTAGTTCTCAGGTTTAAGAATAAAACAGCCCCTAGCAACACAATTTGTAAGAAGGAGAAATGAAAACATCAAATATAAAGTTCATTTAATCTAAACTTGAAACAGAACGGAGGAGCTTCCACATCAGCCTTACAAAGCTGGTTATGTCAAATAATAAAAAAAGAAGTCGAGTAGATGGCTGCTTAGTCATTATCCTTTTAGTGTTTGCCTCAGAGAAGCCAGTTATGATGCCAGAGAAGGTGATAATTGCATCTAATAATTATTAGAGACTAGCTTCTGTGCTAATATTTATGAAAGAAAAGATCAGGTTTTGAAGAATCAGAGAGTGTTCAGTTAAAAACAAATGTCACATACTTACTTCGCTGAATAAATTCAAAAAGTCTTTCTAACAAACGTTACACAACTTATAGAATCAAGGAATTTTGCTCTTGGAAGAAAGCATGCAATAATCAAGCTTATGCTGGTTTTCTTGCATATAATAATAATGAGGATGCCAGGCTTAAGTGTGCTTTTGTCACAGATCTATGAATCACTATAAACTTAAGTAAACATACATGTTGGAGATTGGTGCCATGAGATTATACTGGGAATTAAGAGGTCTTGTTATACCCACATATTTTAGATGATAATGAAGCCCTATACAATCCTCACCCCAAAATCTTATCTCAGTGAAAAGATCTAATTATTGTGGGTGATTTTAATTACATCACTATTCATTAAAAATCAAAATTTAGACTGGGCATAGTGGCTCACACCTGTATTCCCAGCATTTCAGGAGGCCGAGGTGGGAAGATCACTTGAGATCAGGAGTCCGAGACCAGCCTAGCCAACATGGTGAAACCCAATCTCTACTAAAAATACAAAAATTAGCTAGGTTTGGTGGCATGCACCTGTAATCCCAGCTACTCAGGAGGCTAAGGCATGTGAATCGCTTGAACCTGGGAGGTGGAGGTTGCAGCAAGCTGAGATTGTGCCACTGCACTTCAGTCTGGGCGACAGAGACAGACTTTGTCTAAAAAAAAAAAAAAATCAAAATTTCTAATCTTTTCTTTTCAGGTAAATAAAGCACGTGCTAATTGACTTTGGGAGTTTACACATTTGTATTATAACAAGATGCCATGGAGAAAACACTGGACTCTGAGCTGGAAGATACTGAGATAGAAGATATTGTTCTAGTATTGTGATGTATGGCTATAGCAAAATAGCTTCTGTGTTACTCCCTAGCAGAACAATTCCCTAGCACTTTCATTTGATTCAATATTAAGAATAAAAGCCTGTAATAGTGAACCTTCATAACATATTTGTGATTAACATCCAGATCTCCAGAATTTCTGGCCAGCTAGTTTTGCAGGCTTACTTTGGTTGTTATTCATCTCAAAATAACATTACTTCTCCATTAATATGGTAGTATTTCATTTTTGCACCCATCATTTTAATTATCTACTAGTACATAACTACCACAGAATTTGTGGTTTGAAACAATGACTGGGCTTAGTTAAGCAAGTCTGCTGTTTTGCTTGGGATCTCTTAACTGGTTGTCTTCAGGTGGCTTCTAGAGCTGAAGTCATCTGGAGAATATGGTATAATGCTCTAATGCCTGTGCCTCAATCTGTTTTATTATTTTTCTGTGTAGTCAAAGGGCCTATCAATCTCTATGTAACCTGTTCATATGGTCTCTGTATAGAATCTCTTTAGCAGGGTAGCAAGATTTCTTATAAGGCCAATGAAGTATACTAAAGTGATCATCTCAGGAAGAAGAAGCTGCCAATCCCCACAAAGTCCAGTCTAGAAACTGGGTCATTGTCCCTTCTCACACAAGGGTTACAGTATTGACCCAGATTCAATATGGCAAGGGCCACATAAGGGCATGAATACTGAAAGATATGGTTCATGGTACGGACATTATTGGAGGCTGTTACACTTACTTTAGAGTTAATATGAGATTTTACTGTACTTTTTATTAAATATCTTAAAGTGTTGTATGGCAACACCGAGATATTTGCATACTGTATAATAGGAAAGGAAACGGTTCTGCAAGAAAAAGCTTAACACCTAGTTAGTGATTCTTCCTCTAGCCTTAGGAACAGCTGAGGAGTTATTTTTTTTAATTGTCTGAAGTTAGTACTTCAGATTTTGTTTATAGAAGCATACCATAATCCAAGAGTCATCAGAATTCAGTATAGATAACTACATACTAGAACAAGCTATAAATCCTGTAAATTCACATCAAAGCTATTTATTCAGTAATAAGTAATCAGTATTGAGAAAATTCCATTGAACCAAAAAATGCAGCTAGTTCTGTACAATTGAGGGTGGTTTATAAACAGAAAGGTATGAAAGATGATGGGAACACTGGGACTTTCCTGAACCAAACTCAGTCTCATTTCTTACAACCACATGTGTCCAAAGTAAACAGTTATTGGGACACTGAGGAACTGTCTAGAGTTATGAAATGATAACTATGCTGTTCCTTTGCTACTGCGTTGCTGTATTTTGTCAATCCTGTATTCATTTTCAAACCTAGTTGCACTGGTTCCGGATGAAGCCTATTATATCTTGTAGCTTTGCTGTCAGTGTCACACCAAGAACACCGTTGTTGAGTGAGTAGAGTGTGTGTGCAAAATTTCAACTCTTTTCTTCCTTTTCTCTGTTTCATTCTCTTAGTATTGGACATGAGGTAGGTAACTAATTGATTAGGTGAGATATTTTTCCTTGAGATAGATACGATTGATAGACTGAGCATCACAAAATCCTCTTGGATGATGGCATGACTGCACTACTCAGGGAGTGTATTTGTGTTAGGGGTGGAGGAAGTGAACTTCTACAGACTTACAGTTTTTGTCACTTATTATGAGGTCCACATCCCATCAGAAGCAGGACAACTCATCTGGAGTTGATTTACTTCCTATTCTAAAAGTAATCAGCACTGTAGAATATCTAATTACTAGCAACTCAACCATTAGGACACTTAGAAAGGGGATACATTGGTATGTATTGACAAGCCTGCTTCCATTTCCTCTTGGTCAATAGTCACACCATTTCTTTCAACCTTTCACTTCTATGTTCACATAAGCAACAAAATGTTGCTATGGAATAAGAATAAAAATGACATGGCCGGGTGCAGTGGCTCATGCCTGTAATCCCAGCACTTTGAGAGGCCAAGGTGGGTGGATCATGAGGTCAGGAGATTGAGACCATCCTGACTAACATGGTGAAACCCCATCTCTACTAAAAATGCAAAAAATTAGCTGGGCGTGGTGGTGGGCACCTGTAGTTCCAGCTACCCAGGAGGCTAAGGCAGGAGAATGGCATGAACCTGGAAGGCAGAGCTTACAGTGAGCCGAGATCTTGCCACTGCACTCCAGCCTGGGCGACAGAGCAAGACTCCGTCTCAAAAAAAAAAAAAAAAAAAAAAAAAAAAGACATGTGACTTTCAGAGTAAAACAGTAAAAGACAGACATAATTTTACTGTCATCTCATTTCCTGTTCTCTAGGTTAGTCTGAAATTTGAAAGTTGATGTTTAAAAGAAACTGTGTCCCTGACGTTTGCTTGCAGGGTATCCCTTCACTCCTACAACCTATATACTATCCTATACTAGCAGTCAATAAAAAAACTAAACTTTTTTTTTTGTTATGCTACTGAGACTTCAAAATTTATCTCTTATAACAGCCAGCATGTTATACCTTAACTAATCTAAAAATTCATACAAGTAGTTAGAGTTCTGGTATAACAAAAAATTAAGTATGTAGTTTTGGATTAGAAGCTGGGCAATGGGAAAAAAAGATCAAGAAAACTCAAACAATAAAGAGAAAAATAAGATGAGAGGTTGGAAAGTTGTTGCTACATGTTTTTAAGTTGCAAATATTTGAAAAAAAAAATTGCCCGTGGTAATTTAGGAGTCAAACCTCAAGAGCGTAGATCTGGCATCTCCTGGAAAAATAATCAGAACAAAGTTTTAATGTGTTTGAACTATTTTTAGCTGTTTGACAGGGTTCTAAAAGAAAGAGATGAGCTCAGGGTAGGAACAGTTAATTTCTAAACAGGTATGAAAGTGAATTCATAGAGGTGAAAAAAATCAAGCATTGAATGTTCACAAATCTCCAGAAAGTAAGAAAAAAATCATAAACATAGTCTATTGGGAAAAATGTTCAGAGATGGGAACAGTGGGAGATGAGTCATTACCAGGTACACTCTGGGCAAGCATGGTAGAAAAATTCAGCAGAGCAGTATATCAGACTCCGTGAGATGACCCCTTGACTTTGAGCTGTGGAGTCGACAAAGCACATGATTTCAGAAACTTAATTCCCTTTCCTAATGTGAACAAAACCTGAGTTTTAAGAGTGTTTCAAGTTTCTGCCGTGAAACGAGATCAGTGTCGTCCTCCATCCTAGCTCCTCTTCAGCATTCATATTTGGTGGAGCATCAGTCCCTCTCCTGGAGTGATTGGGAATGGGGGTCTGTGTTTCAATTTTTAACTAATGTTGAGAAAAACATATTTTCTCCAATCTTGTTCAAATGTGTCTGGGCCATCAAAGAATATTTCTTTTTCTTTAGCTCAATTTATTTTTTCTGTATCAGCTGACCAAGGTAGTTGAGAATAAGTTATCTCTATTTACAATAAAAATGATATATGTTATAATTTTCACTGACCCTAACAGCAGTAAAGGTTTTCTCGATAAATTTAAAAATACAGTAGATGATATAATCGTTTTTAAATTTTAAAAAATCCATGATATTTCAATAGGAAACATCTAAAATCTACCTTTGAGTCATTTTAGATATTTTCCAGTACTATATGTATATACGTTTACCACTCTCTTTAAAGTCTAAACCAAACAGAGCTTTTTGTTAAAGTTAGTGTATTGGCATTTAATTATTTTGCTATTTTCTTGGTTTATAAATGAATCGTATCAATATAAAGACTCTACTCAAAAGAAATACAAAGGAAGTACAGGAAAAAATTTATATAAGCAATAGCAAGTTAAAAGGCAAAGTTATTTTAGATTACTAAAGTATTTCATGAAACAAAGAATTAAACAGTCATATTTTAGAAATGGTTATAACTGATTTATTCTTAAAGGCTTCAGTATAGCACATATTCTTGGATGTTACAAATTGTCTTCCAGTCTAAATTTCCATATTCCTGAAGATATTATTGGCTTAGCCTGGATCCTTCTGTCTAATTCTAGAACGAATAACGAAACCATGAATGCTGGAAACCACCCTGAATGGCGGGGCTGGGAAATCCCAAAATAGCAAAACTAAGCATAAATTCCAGTATATGTCTATTTTAGGTCCCAAGACAAGGGAGGAGGGGGAAAGCAGAAACAACTCTATGCATTTAATTCTCCAGGGATTTCATATATGAAAGATATATTTTGTTCTGCTTGACCAATTTTTCTATGTAGGAAAAAGAGCAAATTCAATATTGACCCATTTGTTGGTTTCATTATTTGTGAGATAATTTTCATCTGGTTTGGAATTGGTCAAGCATTCCAATGTGTGGCGGTGAATGGTTTTCAATGTTGAGATGTTGCTACAATTATATAAAGCAACATTTAGATAAGTTTAATCATTATGTCCCTTAAATGACTTCATTATTATGCTATTATATACTTTCAAATACCCTGTATTCCAGAACTTTTGAAGAAAAAAAGGGGAAGGAGCAAATATCTGACCTTCTAGAATAAATTTTGAGACTGCCTTCAAAGAATTAGACTCGTTTATCATACACGCACATATATACCATCAAAATTGATACCGTAGATTTTATGCCACTGATAGACCACATTGAGGTCCCATTTGTTAAAATTAAAGATGGTTAAAATTAGAGGTGTGAGTCATATTATTTAAGTGTATTACAGTTATTATAACCGTATAAACAAATTTTAAATATTTACTAATTTGTAATCTACATCTCTAGCAGATTGTTGCCATTTAAGGATATTTTTCCAGCATTGACAGATTTCCTTTTTTAAAAAAATGTGATATTCAAAAATATTAAGTAAAATATTTAAATGATTGATTAGTCATATTTTAAAAAATACTATTAAGCTAAATAAAACTTCCCTATTTTAAAGCTTCTTCCATGCTCTTAATTAAGTCACAATTAAGTGCTGGTATTTTCCACCTTCTCCTTAACATTGCAGCACATTGACTAAAGGGTATAACTGTATACTTACACTTTTTCTACCACATGATAGAATCTATCTGTGTCTATCTGTACCCTCTATCTACCTATCTGTCTGTCATCTTACTGTGGTAAATTACACATGAAATAAAATTTACTATTTTAACCATTTTAAAGCATACTATTAAGTGGCATTTAGTATATTCACAATGTTGTGCAACCATTACCACTTTCTTGTTTTGAAATTGTTTCACCACCCCAAACAGCAACCCATACACATTAAGCAGTCGCTTTCATTCCTACCTTTCCTCAGCTCCTGGAAAATATATTGGTAGACTTGATAATCTGGGTATTTCATATAAATGGATCATACATACAATATGTGGCATTTTGTGTCTGACTTATTTCACTTAGTGTATTTTATTTTTTAAAAGTAGTAAGAGTGAGAGATGTCACTTGATAATCACTGTTGAAATTGAAATGCGTTTTTTGAAACTGTAAATCTGTATGCTGAGAAAACCTCTGTTGTATATAATAAAGTCAGTGGCTATAAGAATATGTTAGTTGTAAACATCACTTTTACTATGTGAAGGTAGGGAGGAAACAGTCTTGATTTTGTTTTTAGTAAATTAAAGCAGATATCTTTGCTGGCTATGCCATCTTTAAATTATTTTAATATTTCTTCTTTTTCCCAATCTCATTTTTTGGATTAGGTGGGTAAGAAGGAAATGGAAATTCACTCTCAGAAGGCCTAACTATAGGCATTTTGTAATATTTCTGTCACTGGGAAAGCCTTACCTATGAGTCATTCACATATTAAGATATATAAATAAACTGTTTTAAGATAACAATGTAAACAAAAAACTGATCATTTAGCTTTCAGATAAATGTGGTAGACACGGCCTCAGAAAATAAGCAAAAATGCATATCTATATGAAAAATTAGACAGCATTCTTTGTGACACCACTTGTTCTATGAAAAAGCAGAATTATTTTCTCCAAACCAATGCAGGAGAAGTTTGAGAAGCTTTGTCTTCTGTATTCCCTTTTGTTTGTGCTTGTTTCCTTAGTTCATATCTGAGATCTTACTATATTTATACTCTGTTTATAAAGCTGTAGTAACAAAAGTAATTTTTAAGTAATAATCATATCCATTCTTCTTTGGAATATTACATTTTATAATTAAAATATTTCAAAGGTATTAATATTATCAATATCAGAACAGAAATAAGGCAAAATGGATTATGTTCCTTTTCTTTTAATCCTTAAGTCTACTGAATGTAAGATGATATTTTAAGCATATTTTTTATTTTTGATTATAAAGATAGAAAATAAAAAAATTACCATTTTTGATGGGAGGTTGGAAAGTGATACAAAAGTATCCTCTTGAAGATAACATTTTGGAACCAAATTAATAAAATCAATGTTTAAAAATCCCAGAAAGTTATCTTAATTGATTAAAATTCATGTTATTAGAGAATATATTTTACAAATTAGAATATGTATATTAAAAATACTTAACACAGAATAAATTTGTATTTAAATTTTTCCTTTGGGTAAAAGAAACTTCTAAGTAACAGGTCACATCATCAAATCTTTGGAAACAACACTAACATGATCATAGTTTTTTAGAAAAAGGCATAAAGTGAATAATTTTAACTTATATTTTCAGTAATATTTAGCAATGAGACATCAGTATCTGCAAGCTTTGCAGTTTCTCCTCAGAGAAATGCATTCTATTGTGGAGTAGAAAAAATACAGCAGGCCTTGTCATCAACTGAATGAAACGTGAATCAAGATGGTCTGTTTCTCTTTGTTTTAACTTTTTGCTTACTGAAATGAGCAAGTTAAGATATCTAACCCTCTCTTACATTTTTAATTTAAGCTAATCAGTTTATAAAATTCAAATGTCAATTTATTGACCCTTGATGTGTGCTAAACTTTCTCAATCATTCCAATGGAATTACAATGTTTTCAAGTTTCAAGAGGAGATTTTTTTGTCTTCCTACTGGACATCAATAGGAAATGTGGAAGCCTGAGGGTAGCTTATAGGTATATAAATTTTAGGAAACTAAGGTTATGGATGAAGAAATCATTGAAGGCAAGTGTAGAGACCTGAAAGGATGAACATTCTGTTTGATGCAATTGACTCATAGATCCTATTATTCTTGTGGGCCATTTCTCCTTTGTACTTCGAGCTATGTGAGCTATCAAATTTCATTATTATTCAATTCAGTTTGAATTGGAGATTTGAGTAAATAATTGCTTCCTAATTGGTACACTCATTGTGGCAGAAGTTTTTGGTTGATTGTTGGCTGCAAGAATATCCCATTGTCTCCCTCATTCCATTCACATTTATGCAGTATACCAACATGTTAACTAAAAATGCAATTCCTTGCTTTGCTTGTAGTTATGGATGGACGTATATCTAAGTCCTGGACAATCTGAGAGTACAGAAATAAAGTGTTGGAGAAGAAAGTAAGAACACTTTAAAGATAGGGGTTCTTATTTCCTTTCTTCATTCTCCTAGTTGGAATGTAGTTGTTATAGCTTACAGCCTTGAGAATAAATGTTTCAACTTAGTGAAGACATATGGGGAAGTTGGAAGTCATTATTTTGTTGTTTCTGTTCTGAACTGACAAGCTCTTAACATTTTTACAGGATAAAGACATAAAATTCCATTTTGTTTAATCTTTTATTTTTGAGTCTGTACATTTAAATACAAAACTAAACTTAACTTACACTGACAAAAATATTCTTCCGATAACCACTCATTTACTTTAAAACTAGGACAATGATGTTCCACATGTACTAATATATTAGCATTATGAATTATTAGTACTGTACATTTCATTATCATGAATCTGTTCAACTATGGATTTCTGGTAATATTCAAGTTCAGAAATTGATCTCCATAATATTTTACCCGTGTGACTTTAGGAAGATATTTAACTTGATTGAAATTTGTTTCATTACCTGCAAAATGGGACAACAACACATGGAAAGAACTCCTGTCTGGCACAGAGAAATCCTTCAGTGCATGTTATTTCTTAAGATTGCAAAGCTTGGGAAACTGAATGATGCTGACTGAAGTACATTCTTGCCCTTGCTAAGCAACCAATTAAAATCCCAACAGAGTTTTCACAATTCTCAGTCAAGTTAATTCTGAGAAGGGAAAAAATATGTGGCTCTTCAAGTACTTTACTCATAGGTAGGTCTACATATTTCAAAAACATAACCTGATCTCTTAAATAAGTATTCCCAAAATATGCATTGCAAGATGGCCAGTATCTCATCCAGAATGCATAAATGTATGAAGAAATTGAATATTAGTAATAACAAGAACATAAAAACTAAGGAAGGATGGAGAAGCGTGGTGGGCAGAATTCTAAGATGATCCCTGTATTAGTTTGGTGGGGTTGCCATAATAAAGCACCACAACTGTAAGGAAAATGGATGTGCTGCAGTCAAGAATAGGCCTAGGTAAACATCCACTGTAGCATGACTCGGCGAGTTTGGAGTGCAGGCAAACAACTCTGCTCATTATATAACCTGTTTGTGTAAGCTCATACTTGGCTCTGAGCCACCATTGCCTGTAAAAGGTATAACTGAGCTGCCAACACTGTACATAGGGCTTGTGCCCAGAGAGAGAAAAAAAAGCTGCTGACCCTCTAAGGGAGAGCTGGCGGCCTTGCAGGTGGACGGAGGCGAGCCAGGCACGGGCAAGCACAGGGGAATGTAGCTGTAGGTGTGGGAGTGGCAGGGTCCCCCACAAGTGTGGAGAAAGCACTAAGGCACCCGGAAGTGCACAGCACTGAGAAGGAGCATGCTTTTGGCCGGCAGAGTCAGATGGGCGTTTGTGACAGTGCTGCGGGAAGTGCATGCCCAATCTCTATAGGATGCAACCCAGGGAGGTGGAAGAACCTCCGTTACAGGCTTGTCCAATATTCCGCCAGAAAATAGAGCACGAGCAGCCTCTTGCGCCCCAAAGGTGGGCCCCAGGACCCCCTACCGTGGTGGAGCATGCTCCTATAGTGGCTACATCTCCACTGAGTTGCTGGAGTTAGGCAAGCAGTGTTGACAGCCATAGGGGGAGCCCCTCCCTGCCTGAATGCTCCATCTCTGGGAGGAGGGAGCTGATGCATTTCCTGCTCTGCCTCTGAGATGGAAAACCTAGTTTCTTTAATTAAAGCGCAGACTGATGCCACTGAAATACTAGGAACTGTCAGTAGAAGGCAGTCATATACAGAGTCGGTGTAAGTCATTCAGGAGAAGGGTAATGCTACGTGACCCAGCCCTGCCAGGACGTTTCAGCTCGAAGACTATGCTGCAGCCAGGTGGAAATATAAAACCTTTTGTGTTTGATTAGGGAACTGGCCGAGGTGCCTGGCTTGGGGGAACACCAGATGACTGGAGGCCACATGTGGACTTGACAATCCACTGTTGCCTGCACCTGGGTAAGTTTCCGGGCAAGGTTTCCGGGCAAAGCTGTATAGACAGCTATGAAGGCTGGTCGTTGAAAGTAACACCTTTATTTCTGCACCTCAGCATCGGCCACTTGGCCCCCCCACTTATGCACGGTGTATGTCTCTGCCATACCTGAATACATTCTGGGGATGGATGTTTTACAGGCTTGGCAGCTGTGCCATCTATCATGGACTTCACGAACTGCTCAATGATGGAATTGGGCCAGTACCACCATGTGGTGGACTTGGCTAATGCATTCTTTTTCAGACAGCCAGGAACAGTTTGCCTTCATGGAAGAGCAACAATGGACTTTCACAGTGTTGCCACAGGGCTAGAAGCATAGCCTCACCCTATGTCATAGTCTTGTTGATGATATATGTTAACTTTTGATTCTCTTGCATATTTAAAAGTGATTAAGATAGTGTGACTGAGGCCACCTTCCTGGCAGCCAATCAGGCTATTCATCACGCACAAGCCCTATGGGTAGTTGACCAAGGGTGCCCGTTTGAGCTGGATGTGCATGTGACCACAGATGGTTTCAGTGGGGACCTGTGGCAGTGCACAGAGCACTTGAGAATGCCAGTAAAGTTTTGGTCCTAACGATGGTAAGGAGCTGAACTCTGATATACCTTAATAGAGAAACAACTAGTAGCTGTATATGTTGCCCTTCAGGCTTGCGAAAGTGCGACAGTACGGGCTGCAGTTGTCACGCTGACGACTTACCGGATAGCGGGATGGGTGCATTCATAGGTAATGACCCCCTGGACTGGGAGGACACAGACATCTCCTTTAGCAAAGTGGGGTGCCTACTTAAGAGTACTCTGAGTACAAGTCCTTTTAGCAGCAGAGCTGCACAGTGTCTTGGGACCTGTAGTCCTAATGCAAGATAAGGCTGGGGGGCCTGAGGCACTCGCCCCGCTCCTGATTTGACATGGTATATGGATGGGTCTAGCTAGGGTTCTGCTACTGCTACCTAGACTGCTGTCGTAGTTCAGCCCAGTACTGACACTATATAGTTTGATACTGGGTGTTGGCAAAGCAGCTAATGAGCTGAACTCAGGGCAGTGTGGAAAGGTGATCACCAAGGAGGTGACCCCAATGGTAATCTGCACCAATAGCTGGGCAATTTACTGAGGCTTAACCTTGTGGTTAACTACCTAGAAGTTACAGAAGTGACTGGTTAGTCACCAGCTCATGTAGGGCCAAGCCATGTGGCAAGAACTATTGAAGGAAGGATGACTGTCTCTGACCAGGTATGGGGATGAACAGTAACCTGTTGTTGCCTGCCCCATGGCCCTTAAAGGTAGAAGAACAAAAAAAATCTGTCTTAATATATAAAGCAACATTGGGGTAATGTCACCATTGGGTAGTTGCCCACATGTGTCAGACCTGTGTGTCCGGGACCTACGTGCCAAGCCTGTGTATTGGTCCTGTGCGCCCAGAGCTTATGTGTCAGGCTTATGTGTCAAGCCTGTGTGTCGGGCCTGTGTGCCCAGGCTTATGTGTCAAGCCTGCGTGTGTGTATTGGACCTGTGTGCCCAGAGCCTATGTGTCGGGCTTATGTGTGAAGCCTGTGTTGGGCCTTTGTGCCCAAAACCTGTGTATCAGGCCTACATGTAAGACCTGTGTGTCTAAGACCTATGTCTCCTAGGCCTAGGGGTAGAGTGTAAGGAAAATAGATGTCCTGTGGTCAAAAATAGGCCAAGGTAAACATCCATTGCAGGATGACTTTGGAGCGTAGGTGCACAACTCTGCTCATTATATCGCCTGTTTGTGTAAGCTCATACTCTGTTCTGTGCCACTATTGTCTGTAAAAGGCATAACTGCATTGCTGATGCGATACATATGGCTCGCATCCAGAGGGAGAGAAAGAAAAGCTGCTGACCCTGTAAGGGAGAGCTGGCCTCCTTGCAAGTGGACAGCAGGGAGCCAGGAACTGGAAAGTGTGCCAGGGAGTTCAGCTTTAGGCATGGGAGTGGCAGGAGCAGCAGAGCTGGCTGCTAAGAGGGACTGCGGCTGGAGTGGGCAGCTGAGTCACAGGCAGACGGAGAGAGAGAGAACACAATAAAACCATATTTCACTTGTCTGCTGCCCCCCAAGTATACTTTCAGCTACCTGCCACCCATCCACCCACTCCCCTCAGACCTCCGCTCGGGCTGGAATATAACACTTGGTGTGACAACAACCTTGGCAGCTGAAACAATAGGAATTGATTTTGTCACAGTTCTGAAGGCTAGAAGTCTGTAATCTAGGTATTGAAAGGGTTGATTATTTCTTTGGGCCATGTCTTGGTTTCAGAACATGTAGATGTCTATGCTCATGTTTGTCTGTCTTCATGTTCATATGGCATTCTCTCTCGACATCCAAATCTCCCCTTCTTAAAGGATCACCAGGCATATTGGATTACAACTTACCCTAATGATCTCATTTAAACTTGATATCCACAGTAAAAGCCCTCTCTCCAAGTAAAGATACATTCTGGGATATAGAGGTAAGACCTTCACCCTACAGATATAGAGGAAGAATTCAGCTCACCAAATTCTAGCCCCCTGGTGTATATTCTCCGCTTTAACACATCCTTTGAGTAGGTGCAGGACTTGTGACTAGGAAGGAATTTCCACTCTCTCTATTAGATCCTATTGTATGAAAAGTGAAAACATTTTGCGTATGTGTTTAGTTCTCTAGTCAGCTGACTTTAAGTCAGTAAAAAGGGAGATAATCCTTTGGGGTCCTGACTGAATTAAGTGAGCCCATTAAAAGAGTGTCTGAAAGTCAGAGAAAGAGGATGCTCCCTTATGGATATCTTAGATTAATTGAGAAAGAAAACTGCCATGCTGTGAGAGAGGGCCAAATAATAGAAAATGGTGGGCAACTTCTAGGAGGTAAGGGTCTCACTCCTGTGTCTGCTAGAAACTGAATTCTGCCAACCAATGAGTTTAGAAGAAGATCTCCCACCTTAAATGAGATACCAGTTCCAGCTCACATCAGCCTGGTTAGTTTCTGTGCAGAGTACCAGTTAATTTTTACCTAAGTGCCTGACTTATGGAAACTGCGAGATAATAAATTTGTGTTGTTCAGGCTGCTAAATTTGTGGCAATTTGTTAAGAAACAATAATAAAAACTAATACAAGATAAAATATTTAACAAGTACATAATGGTTGAAGGATCTCTTTGGAAATAGATTTTACATCAAACATGGGTATAACTGATCCAGCAAAGTTTACGTTAATATTTTCAGCAATTCTGATAAGCCTACAGATCTGTCACAGCATAGGAGCCTAGGTAAGTATGTATGGAATTTAATATGTGAAAAAGAGAGTTATTGGGTATTTATATAAAACTAGATTTTTGGCTCATAAAACATGTTTTATAATTATATCATACATATGTTAGATTATGCATAGAAAAAGGGTCTGGGATGTTACATGCCAACATGTAAACAATACTTATCTTAAGAAATGGAGTAACCAATTGGGTTACTGTGAGAAGGCAGAGGGAAGCCAAAATTATTATTATTATGTTTCTCTTTGAGGCTTCGTTATTTAACTGGTTAGTAGAACCAAGATAAACCAATTTAAGTGCTGACAAATCAAAGGAAAGCAAAATTATAACATTAAAAAGCAGAATCTGTACACAGTTATCAAGGAGTTAGACTTTAGAGTGCTATATTCCAGTCATTGGGTGATATGAAATGTATTTTTATCTATTGTCAGAAGACTGAGAAATACATGGGATTCTAAGAAGTCTGGCAGCCCTGGGTTCAAATCATGATTGGGCATGTTACTTAACTTCTCCATCTCTGAAATCCACAATTGGATAAGTCATGTCATTTACATTTACCCTTCTAACTTAATGAAAGGGGTTTATTTTCAAACTATAAATGTACTATTTTGATAGGTCTTGATCTCCCAAAAAAATTTAAAATATGAAAATTTCTTTATTCTCTAAATTGATGTTTCTATCAGCTCCTGTACTTTTAATCTTTCTCAGGGTGGTTGTCGTTCTGGTTGCCAAGTTTTCATTTCACTCTACGTACCACCATGAGTTTGCAGTCTTCAACTCCTATATATTCCAAATTCGAATCAGAGATCATGAATGTCTTAGAATGGCATCTTCCTCCCCTGCTTCAGCCATGCATTACTCTATCCTCACTACCAGAGCTAAATGGAAGAGTATACGACCCAATTATGCATAAAGAGGTTTAGAAGACTTTGAAGTGATTGTTAACATTTGAAAGAGAAAATTAAAACTTAAGTAGAATACTTTCAGGATTTTTTCTCACTGAAAACCCCTGCCTTCTGTATTTTCTCAAGTATTGATTCTTTTAAGAATTAGTCTCCCTCCCCTATAAGCAGTCATAATTTTTGTTTGTTTGTTTATTTTTGAGACAGAGTCTCACTCCAGTTACCCAGGCTGAAGTGGGGTGGTGGGATCTCACATCATTGCAGAGCCTGGACCTCCGAGGATCAGGTGATTCTCCCACCTCAGCCTTCCGAGTAGCTGGTACTACAGGAGTGTGCCACCATGTCAGCTTATTTTTCTTTTCAAATTTTTAGTAGAGACGTTTGCCATGTTGTGCAGGCGCGTCATGAACTACTGGACTCAGGCAATCGACCCGCCTCAGCCTCCCAAAGTGCTGGGAATACAGGTGTGAGCCACTGCATCTGGACTAGCAGTCATGTTTTTGACCTTTGGTTTTAGAACAGCATTCTGTGATAATCTCTTACTTTCCTTATAATGTGTGTGTACTAGATTCCATGAGTTCCTCTTAAAATTCTACATTAATGTTCCACAGAATTTCAATTGAGTTTATGTTTATCATATTTCATTATAAATAGAGACTCCATTGGACTAATTTAAACATTGTTTTTTAAAGAAGTTGAAACAATAACTAATGTATACTTTTTTAAGCATCATCTTTCAAAATGGCTGAAGCTATTAGTTGTTAAAGCTTTCCAGTCAAATTTGAATTTCTATTACACAAACTGAGAACTACTACATTAAAACAACCTCTTGATTAATAAACTGACAGTAATTGGACCTCTCTTCTGTCTCATTCTGAATTTAGCAATACTTAATGTTAATCTACTTGTATACTTCATTTCTAAAAGGATTTTGTTGGCTTGCTTTATTCTCTGAATTACTACAATGTATCTTTGGAAAACATAAATACGATGTCCTTACAAATACAAATATAAAAACTCAAGTGGTTACACCATATTGTCTAGTTAAAAGCAGTAGTAGGAAGCATTTGTCTCCAACTTCCATAGTCTCTTCTATTTCATGAGCGACAATGGAATAAAGATAGTCCAAAAACATTTCATTTTTCTTCCTTTTTAAAAATCTGTTCAGTTGACGATATGATTATTAAGAGTATAGCCAAATCTATAACACTAGAGCTATGCAAGTGGTTTATCACCTCTAAACTCTCCCCCAAGTGAACCTGCCCAACCTCCAGGACTTGCTGCCTAATGACCATATTTTGTTTGACATGAACTTGTGATGATAGCTAAGTCAACAAGGAGTGACATATTTCCCAAGGGTGGCCAAATGAAATCTCATGAAAATTAATTTGTGCTGATAAATGAAGAACTGAAGTGGAAAAATCATGATCCTTAATGAGCCAGGGAGGATATTTTGCAATTTCTTGTAATTAGAGCACCTAAATTAAACATTGAATGATGCCAGTATTATTTACTTAAAATAATGAAACATTTAAAATAATTTGCTTCATGAAAAGTATTAAAACTCAAAATATTGGGATGTTTAATCCATTAAGTAGAGTTCAAGTACTTCTGATTCTTTTAAATTCGATACTGAAAGTTTATAAATTTCATTAGACATATAAAAATGAATATGCAATAACAAATATAAAACTATTACACACAAATTGGTACAAGCTATATGTCATCAGTAGTTTGAAAAGAAAAGCTGTGTATAAAGTATCCATAGTACTATAGACCTACATTTGCAAACTTTGTTCATTAATTACTTCTAATTAGGATACATATTTTGCTTATCCCAGAAATACATTGTCATTTCATTTAGAATAGTGGTCTATTTTATTTAAGGGCAATGTTTTCTCTAGTTTCCTTCCTTCCCTACCTCCTTTCCTTTCTTCCTTCCTTTCCTTCCTTCCTTCCTTCCTTCCTTCCTTCCTTCCTTCCTTCCTTTCCTTCCTTCCTTTCCTTCCTTCCTTCCTCCATCCCTCCCTCTCTGCCTCCCTCCCTCCCATCTTTCTCTCCTTCCCTCCTTCCTTCCTTCCTCTCTCTCTCTCTTTCTTTCTTTCTTTCTTTCTTTCTTTCTTTCTTTCTTTCTTTCTTTCTTTCTTTCTTTCTTTCTTTCTTTCTTTCTTTCTCTTTCTTTTCTTTCTTTCTCTTTCTTTCCTTCTTTCTTTCTTTCTTTTCTTTCTTTTTCTCTCTTTCTTTTTCTCTTTCTTTCCTTCTTTCTTTTCTTTCTTCTTCCCTTTCTTTCTTTCTCTCTCTCTCTTCCTTTCTTTCTTTCTCTCTTTCTCTTTCTTTTTCTTTTTTCATCTTTCAGTGTTTCTTTTCTGAAAATGTATATCCATAATAATTTTGTCAGTCAAAGCAATAATGTCATAAGATAAACTTATGGAGTTTTACAGTCTTTCTCTTTTCATATCTTATACCACATATGGTATGTGATGACTCTGACAGTCAGCTCAGAAATTTGGAAGCAAAGAGACCAATCAATCAAAGATTGTGGAAGTACGTCTGTAAACCACGTTTCTAGTAAATCTGAAAATTCTTGGAGTGAAGGAAACAACTGCGTTGGGACATGTTTGAGATGTTAGGCTGGCACTAGAGAAATTAGTGGGACATTATTGGCATGGGCTTAAGGGTTTAAATAAAACAAAATGCTTATATTATTCTATAATGTGTTTTTTTCCTGCAGATTTCATTGTTCATACGTAAAAGCCTTCTTTGTTGTTTTGACTGCATATTGGCAAACAGTAATTTTATCAGCAATCCTCTTACTGATGGACATTTAGAGGGCTTAATCTAAATTCAAATGTTATGATGAACTACTGCATATTTTTAACTATGCCTATGTTTACAGCAATATGTTCACATTTATGTAAATATTACAGTAAAAGGATGCACATGACTCATACTCCATTTCTTCAAATTTTCCTTTTGCCCTTTGTTTGCTGTATTGAATTTTGGGCTTCCCAAGCCTGTTTCTTTCTTTAAATAATGCTATTCCAGTACTTAGTCTTAAAATTGCAGGTACCTCTACTATATGGTTAAAGAAATATTGACAGGAGAATAAACAAAAATATATTTTACAAAACTACTAGAAAACACTATTCCTCAGAATAAAACTGTTCTCAGAATATAATAATTCATGAAAAGAGAATATTATAGGACATGAAGACTTGCTAAATTATGTTCTGTAAAAATATACTTTAAACTTTAAAAGTCTTTCATTTCTACTGATTTGTTACCATGGTACTAATACTTAAATTGGCATCTATATTTGCTGAAATTATCATTTGTTTCTTAAGCCAAAAGGGATCACTGGCATTTTCCTCTTCTTCATATGCATGGCATCTGGGGATATCAGGTGCATAAAAATTAGTAATAAACATCTAGAAGACATGCAGTTGCTAAGAAAAGTAAATATAATTAAATTAAGATAGATTGATTAATTTTTTACAAAATGGCTTAAACCTACTCCTACTAACTGCACAAGAGGACAAGTTTCTTCATGCTCTTGTCAGCTTTAGATATTGTCAATATTTCCACAGTCTGAAAAATGAACGCTAATTATTCATTGTAGGAGTTTTGAGTTGATTTTGAACTGACTACAGAAGTGTGCGACACTGGTATTTCTTCATCTATATTTGACTATTGACAGTTTTATATATTATTTCTTGGCTGTCTTATAATTTATATTGTATTGTATAATGCATTATTTAAGTTATATATACAGTCGTACATTGCTTACCAGTAGAGCTATGTTCTGAGTAATGCATCAGTATGTGATTGTATTAGTCTGTTTTCATGCTGCTGATGAAGACACACCTGAAACTGGGCAATTTATAAGGAAAAAGAGATTTAATGGACTCAGAGTTCCACATGGCTGGGGAGGCCACACAATCATGGCAGAAGGTAGAAGGCAAAAGGCACGTCTTATGTGATGGCAGACAAGAAAGATAATGAGAGCCAAGTGAAGAGGGAAACCCCTTATAAAACCACCAGATATCGTGAGATTTATTCACTACCACGAGAATAGTGTGGGGGAAACCGCCCCCATGATTCATTTACCTCTCATCAGGTCCCTCGCACAACATTTGGGAATTATGGGAGCTACAATTCAAGATGGGATTTGGGTGGGGAAACAGCCAAACCATATCAGTGATTTTATCATTGTTTGATAGAGCGTATTCCCACAAACCTAGATGGTATAGCCTACTACACAACTAACTATATGATACAGCCTATTGTTCTTAGGCTACAAACCTGTATGGCATGTTACCGTACTGAACACTGTAGGCAGTTTTAACACAGTGTGAAGTATTTGTGTACATAAACATATCTAAACCTAGAAAAGGTACAGAAAAAATATGGTATTGTAATCTATGTGATCACATAGATTATGTAGTCTATTGTTGAATGAAATTTTTATGTAGTCATATATGTAGTCCATCGTCAAGTGAAATTTTCTTATGTGGTACATGACTATATGTTGCAAATATAATTATATGTATTTATTGTAAACATATTGTTAAAATTGATGAATATTTGAATGCATAAACTAAATCAACAATGTTAAAATGTTATGTAGTAAATTTGTCTCCATAATTATTATCAAATCTATAATAAGAAATTAGTTCCATATTTAAAAATTAAAGAAGTTTCATCACATTATAAAGTGGTAGTACTGTCAACAAATAAAATATTTATTGATATTGGAAGTATTGTCTATATAAAGATCATTCATTATAGAATGAAAGTTATATTGGATGACTCAAGAATTTCTTAAGTACTATTTTATATAGTTGCATAGGGTAGGAATATCTTCCTTATCGAGGTAGTGGAACAAAGCCTTCTCATTAACATTAAAGTGCTATTTGAACTTGAACAACTCTTTTTGGCAATATATTATTAGAGACTGGGATATATGCATAGCACTGTGGGACAGTGATTATAAATATAGTTATTTCTCTAAAAATTATATATGCCATTTAAATACATAGATACAGCTTCATTGTATAAAAATTTGCCCATTTTTCTTCTTTGCTAGTCAAAGTCCAGCCAAACAACCAATTTACAACAATAGGAAAGGATGAAGAGTACTCTCTGGATAAATCGAGGATGGTTTTCATAGAAGATATGAATTATGTTTATATTTGTGAAAGGCCTCTAAAATAGATACTTTATTACAAATAAAAAGAAGTGATAAAAAGTAAATTTGTAAACATAATATGATAGAAACCAAAAGAAGAGAAAATTTTAAGAAAAAAGTGCATGTGACAATGTAATAGAAGACATAAGTGGATGAAATACACATTAAGAAAATTACAATGAATTTATCAGTTTTTAGGCTATTCATGAACTCTAAGGGAGTATGTTTCTTCTGACAAGCTTGACACTGAACAGAAAGAGATTAAGGACATATTGAAAAACTAGACAAATGTATTTACAAGAAAGCTTTTTATTGAAGCATAACATACACAAAAAATTGCACAAATTATATGTACAGCTCAGTTAACAATGTGTTCTCAATGTGAACACACCCATGCATCAATTATGCAGTTAATTAATTTTAATGTTACCAATATAATCAGATAGACTCTTTTGTGTCCCTGTAATCATTACCAGTTTTTCCTCTCAAAATTTGACCACTATCCTGACTTTTAATCTCATTGGTTTGATTTTTTTTCTTTTTGAACTTCATACAAATTGAAAAGTCTATGTATATTGTTTGGTGTTTGTCTCCTGCTACTCAATATTATGCTTGTGAGACTCATCAAAATTCTTTTAAGTAGCAGTAGACTATTTACTTTTATTCCTGTATAGTCCTCCATTGTATGAATATTTTATAATATATATTTTCCTTCTAATATTGATGGACATTTGAGTGTCGAGCAGATGCCTACTATTTCCCTTCAGGCCATCTAATTTTCCTTGTGCCTTTAAACCATCTCTGGAATGCTAAAGGCTCCTTAACTTGTCCTCCTGCAATGTGTATCTCTTCTCTACCAGATGGCTTTATCTGACACTGAGGAACCTTGCACAGGTATGTGCAGCAACCAACCAAATCATAATGTGGGAAAATTTATGCTTCTGGGAAAAACCCTCAAACTATGGGGAATGAAGTTAGGGGATAAATGTACTGGTTTTCTTGTCTTCCCACAGGACAATTCTGGGCTGCATTACACATGTATCGCAGAGGGCCCCAGAAAATTGGGCTCTGGTTGCCCACTGTTGTAGACTGTATATATATATTTTTCTTTTTTTCTCTCATTTTTCACCATTTTCTCACTTGTGAAGAAGAAGTGATCTGCCTCATCAAAGTCTTTTTCTTTGTGTCTAGGTTGTGGGGAACCAAAACTGAAGCAGCTAACTCCATAGGTCACCCTAAAAAGAGGACCTCTGTGTTTGATTTTCAAATTTTGATGATCAGATGGTAACTAAAACCACACTACTGGTAGTAAATAGAGTGACCACAACACCTAGCATGCTGTAACATTACAAGTACTGAGACTTTTACCTTTGGTGAATAGCGATGAGTGGTAGGTAGAAGGGCCAGCATTTGTTATGCGAATGTTCCGAAACTTGAAAGAGGTTGAGGGCAAAATTATGTGTAAACATTGTAGATTTGTCTGGCTTTTGTTAACTTCTCTGGAATCTTTGAAGGAGGTGAATAACACATGTTAAATTTTTTTCTCTTACATTATTTTTTATATTTTCCATTTTAAAAAATCTCTGATTCACTATTTTCTTCAGAAACATCTTTCATAGGAATACTTTCTTTAGCTGTGTCTTAGAAGTTATTAAATACATTTTACTTATAAATTAGGTTTTCGTTCTTAAATTTTCATTTGATTTATCTTTATATTTTCTACTTTACTCTTGAAATGCTCCATGTATGTTTCCTTTCCTTGGACATGTTATTCACCATAATTTTAAAGTGCATATCCTATTAGCTTTATTTCCTTTGAGTGTCCTCCCTCTGCTACTCTCTCACTTTCTAAGTCCTCTTGCATGTCTCACGGTTTTTTATTGGTTATTGTATAAAATCTGCAATGAATTTTACACATTATTTTATATAATGGAGAAGTTGACTTAAAGGAAGAAACTGAGACATAAAATATAATTTTTAAAGAGTTTACTTGAGCTCAGATGAGGACATCTGCCCTGAAGACTCAGACCTAAGTAACCCTGGGTATGAGCTCCATTTGGCCTTTGTTACAAGCAGGTTTTTAAAGGCAAAACACAGGACAAAGAGTGAGCTGACAGAAAGTTGTTTGCCAGGAATTCTCATTGGTTTACAGAAACAACATTGATTAGTGATTGGCTACATTGTTGAACTATATGAAATAAGTTAGAGGGTCCAGCGTGCAGCATTGTTAAGTTGATGTATAGCTACCTGGGGCAGCAAGGAGTCTTCAGTGCATACGGCCAGCAGCTTCAAGAGGTGGTTGTCTAGCTCCAGGCAGGCGGGAGGTGGGATATGACTGCTGTCTCATCCCCATGTCTCTCTGGACCTGATCATTTACAGGAGCCTTGCATTCCTGAGATAGCAGTTTCTTTTCTTTCTCAGAAGGATTTTATTTTATTTTTTGTTGTGCAATTAAGCTAGGTGAAAATCACCTCAAGTCAGTCGTGGATTGAAATGTTGATACGCTGGTTTTCAGTTCTTGTGAGAAATGGTCTATTTTATACCATCTCAGGGGCATTTCTCTTCTGGGTTCATATTGAAAATGTGGCATGTTTGCCAGCTGCGTGGCAGGGCTTACACTTCATTTCCTATTTCTCCAGCTGTGTAACAAGTACAGAAATACCTACTACAGGTCTGTTTCTCAGTAGGACTTTGGGAATTGCCGCTCTTTTATAGGGCAAACACAATGGCAAATGCTATGCCCATCTGTCTTATCTTCAGTGTCTTTCCTCTCCTTCAAAATTTGCTGTTTGTCAGCTTCTTGATGGCTTCAACTTTTATCCATGCATTCTATTTATTCCCTTAAAAAGTGTTCATTTAAAACAACCTACTTCACCATTGCAAGAAACAAGGTTCCTCACAATGATTTTCTGGATCAGTAGCTGGAATATTAAATTTCTTCTATTTTAGATCCTTTACTTTTATTGCAGGTATTTTAGACTGGTAGTATGCCTTATTCATCTTTATAAATTTTTTTGTATGTTAGGCTTCTAATACTAGTTGTTATATTAAATAATATAGAAATACGTTGGGATTTTTGATATTTATCAACCAATGCTAAAAGTGGATCTATCCCAACTTAGCTAAACTTTATTTTTTGTCATACAAATGATTTGTTTTTATTTCATTCATCATTTCTCATTTCCTGGTTTGCACAGCAGTAGAACCACCTGTTAGTTATTTTATCAAATTATGAAATGGTTTTAGGCGTCAATAGCATTTAACACCCTACCTTGATATCTAATAATATATCCACCTCATTTGACTAACTTGCAAATTGTTATACTTATTTGATAGATTTTATTCTTGAAAAACTACTACACCCTGGGCGGTACAATTTAAGGGTGATTGTTTTGTTTCTTGAGAGGTAAAATTACTGCACATTAAGATTCTAGCCAATGCCTGATATAATTACCTGAAAATTTACTACCAAGTGGGTTTTATTATTGACAATATAGATGCATTTCTTAAATATTTAGAAGAATATAAATGTAACAAAGTTAGAAATTATAATTGCACAGTTCTAAGGAGAAGCAGCTTCTGTTACTTGCCAACAAAGTAACATATCTATTAGGATGATATACTGAAATAACATTAAAATAAGACTAATATAATCACACGGAAGATGTAGTATTACACAAACTGAATAATTTTAAGAATACTTCAAAATGCTGTTTTTATAAGTTTCTTTGTAAGAAAGATAGTTTTGAAATATTCTTTTCCAACCATTTTAAGAAAAATATTTTTACACTAATTTGTTATACTTTAGATCTGAACCTAGCCCTTTTCTGCCTTAAGACATAAACTATGTTTTCATGTAGATTTTTTGTAATTTGAGTTTAGATATGTATAATTTTTTTTCTCCTTAAAGATCTGCTTTAAAGGTAACATTTAATTACTAATTATTTTATCACAGCAACTCTATCTTCAAGAATAAAAAAGAGGTAGGTTACCTTGATATAATTTTAAATCAACTTTTTTGAGTTGTAATTTATGTACAATAAATGTACTCATTCTACATGTACAATGCGATACATTTTGACAAAGGGATTTACCCCTGTTACTACAACTTCAATCACATACAGATATTTCATCACTCCCCAATGTCCCCAGCCTACCACTGACATGCCTTATGCCACTATAAGTTAATCATCCTCAGTAGAAGTTTATAAAAATCTAATCATAATATCCACTCTTTTGTGACTGTTTTCTTTTTACTCAGCCCAATAGTTTTTGGATTAAAAATTTGTTTCAAATGTATATCTATTTTAAAATGTGCTCAAAAATTTGTCTTAAATATAATAATTATTAACATGTATCTTTTTATGCTCAAAATACAAATTTTATTTAGATATCCAGAAATCAATGTTTTCAAGAATAGAATAAGAGCAGGAAAACTATACTTGTTCTCTATTGTTCCGGAGGACATTCTATTACTAGTGGTCAGAAATTACAAGAAAAAAAATGATAGCTCAAGAGACACAAGTAATGTTGCATAGTTGGAATCATGTAAAATTTAGTGAGATTTAACTGCCATGGGGAATTCCTAATTACTCTAAATATTATAGTCAATGATAACTGATCAGTATAATATATGGCTGTCATTTTCTCAGTGAGGGATGCATTAGTCTGTAAGATTACAACTGCTTTTGTATTTTGTTATCCTACGGAAGGGGTTAATGTAGGTCAAATTCTTTGAAAATTTCAAAGCCTACATACACAAGTAATGACATGCTTTCACACTTTTAATTTTGTTGCTCATTCCCACTATCATCCATATCTATTTCTATCTGATATTTCTTGTTAAAATAATGCCCCCTCAAAATGATGCATCACTTTTTGAGTTACTAAGAACACTCTATAGCAAGAAGATTTAATTGCCCTGAAGTAGGGTTGCCAAAATTTGTAAATAGAACTGCAGGATGGGCTGGGTGCAGTGACTCACACCTGATCCCAGAACTTTGGGAGGCTGAGGCTGGAGGATCTCTAGAGCTCAGGAGTTCAAGACTAGCCTGGGCAACATAATCAGATCTCATCTCTACATTTTTTTTTTTTTTTAATTAGTCAGGCATGGTGGTAAACACGCCTATAGTCCGGGAGGCTAATGTGGGAGAATGACTTGAGCCTGGGAGGTCAAGCCCACAGTGAGCTACAGTCATACCACCGCACTCCAGCCTAAGCAACAAGGTGAGACCCTGTCTCGAAAAAAAGGAAGGAAGGAAGGAAGGAAGGGAGGAAGGGAGGAAGAAGAAAGAAAGAAAGAAAGAAAAAAAGAAAGAAAGAAAGAAAGAAAAAGAAAGAAAGAAAGAAAGAAAGAAAGAAAGAAAGAAAGAAAGAAAGAAAGAAAGAAAGAGAAAGGAAAGAGAGACAGAAAGAAAGAAGAAGAAAAAGAAAGAAAAAAGAGAAAGAAAGAAAGAAAAAGAAAAAGAAAGAAAGAAAGAGAAAGAAAGAAAGAAAGAAAGAAAGAAAGAAAGGCAGACGCCCAGTTAAATTTGAATTTCAGATAAACATTTTTTTCAGTCTGTATTTACCATGCAATATTTTGGATATATTTATTCTACAGATTTTCATTTTGTATCTGCTATTCAAATTTAAGTTGGCATCTTGCATGCTATCTGTTGATCCTGTAGCTGAAGTGAGCAGGGTAGGACACAGCTGGGAATGGATCCTATGTATAGATAGTAAATATCTCCTGCCATTCTTGACCACAGACATCTGTCATGAACAATAAGGCCAGCATTCAGTGGCCCTACCTAGCACATACTTTTTCATAGACTGAATGTATCTGTCTAGGTGTTGAAATGAAAGAGTGTCTTAGTAGTCTATTCCATCATTCATAATGTAAACTACATAATCTCTTAAAATCAAAATTCAAAATCAATAAAATCTTACATAACTATTCCCAAGCCAACAACCTTAAAATATAAGCGTCATTTGCAATACTAATCTATGGAAGATCTGAATACATTGCATATGGACTAAAGAAAGTAGGTTCCAGTTTAACTGGCCCAACAAATATTCATCAAGTGCCCAGGATTGGCACATTTATTGACTTGCCATGTTGAGTCATGTTCTGTTTCTTTAATTTCTTTATCGTGATATGCCAGTTTGGGCCCAGATTCTTGAATAAAATGTTTAATTAAGTACACCTGGTTTATGCACAATCTGAATTGATATTGATGAGTAACTTTTAATTTGGGATTTATAGAAGCACACCAGTTATAACTGACAGAATTGGATTTGCTCACAAATTCAAGAGAGTTTTAAACAAACAAATTGTGGTATGGTCAGAAATTTACTCATGCAAATACACATGATGATCAAATAAAATCAAAAAGTGCAGGCCCTGAGCTCTGTGCCTTTCATTATTGGCCTGAGAAGTTGTTTTCATCCTCTTGCACCTCTTTCCAGGGTTTTCCACATATGAGAAAATATGACTGATAAGGTTTTAGTTTTTCTGCGTTCCATGTTAAAAGACTTGGGGAAATAACTTTTTTTTGGACCAGTATGGCTCAGCACACACTTCTGGCTATGTGTTGACTAGCTATCAGATTTGATTTATGTGTGAGAACATGGCAACTCTAAATATTAATTTGGTACTTTGTGAATGCTGAGCCCTGTTCCAGGAACTGAATGTGAATAACCAAACAAAATTTTCACAGCTCCTGCTGTCATGAAGCTTAAATTTTAATTGAGGGATGTGATGATTCAGGTGGAAAACTGAGATGGTTTCAGGAAGAAATAAATAGATGCTAAAATGCCACATAAACGCTAGTAAGAAAAGTAAATAAAGATAAGGAGAATGGTAAAGACAGTGTGGGTTGGGAAGGACATGGATGTACCAATTAAAATAATGTGGTCAGGGAAAAATTTTCTGACACATTAGTATTTATGAAAATATTTAAAGGAAGGATCTAACCACACAGGTATCTTGATGTTAAAGTTTTTATAGAAATATTACTAGGAAACTGGCTAATTAAGGAAAGCTGAGTTTATTAATCTTATTTCAAGAACAAACATCACATTAATGGTGTCAAGATGCGGGAGTTGGGGAAGATTTTTGAGGGCCTGGACTATGTGATGTTAAGGTCGGTCTTGTAAGTCAGAGAACTGGTTGGAATTGGGCAGATTTTAGAACACAGAGCTTTAGATTTGTGGCAAAAGTAAAGCAAGGATCTTGAAGCACATCATGATGAACAAGCTATCTTGATAATTAAGTTTTTTTTCATTTTTTCAATTTTATATCTGTGAACAAATATTTCCTGGAACAAGCAGCTACATTCCTCTCCTTCATTTTAAGCTGCATTAGCCTATGGACAAGTAAATATGTCACATCTCAATAGTGTTTAGTACACGGACAGGAAACTACCTACTTGGTTTAATTTTTTTTTTTTTTTTTTTTTTTTTTTCAGTGCAGGAAGTTTTCCAAACAGGGAAATACATGGATAGCAGTTCTAACATGGAAGCTTGCAGGATGTGTTGAAGAACAACCAGCTTGCCATTTTGGCTAGAGTAAGTGAGTCAGGAAGAGTGAGAGAAAATGGAATCACAGAGGGAGTGGGGAGTCAAGCCACGTAACATCTTACAGAGCCTATCAAAAGTTTGAATGGTATTCTAATTGTATTGTAGGCACTGGATGGTTTTGAGCTGAGAGGGACATGATCACTGTTAGGAGTATGCACATGTCCACTACAGAGTTCTACACAGAATCAAATACAATATACAGTCACATCATGTGACCAAAAGCGTATGAATTTTACTCAAAACCCTACTTAAGTCAAGTATACATACAGTAAATGATAAATAATATAAAGCAAAGTATAATGGGATTATTATTTTTTCTGATACCTTCTCATTAAGATATAGGTAAATATATCTATAAGATAAATTCTTATCTGTATATAAAAATATTTGGATCTTTCAAAAATTTTTTCTAATTCTTTTCTTATAGTTTGAGACAGCTGGCTCCTCACATCTTTGGAAGCAATTTCTGTAGAGAGTTTTCTATCTGTTTGTCTGCACTTTGTCAAAGTTTTTTTTATTAACCATGCATTTCATCAATATTGTTTTATATAGGATCAACTATTTTGGTCTTTGAGTGCTATTAAGCGTATCTATGAATCTTAAGAAGTTATGGCTACATCAATGTAAACTGTGCAACTAGGGCCGTTTGCTATAACTTTCTATAAATAGCAATGGATAGTTTGTTCCCCTCTGCATCTTAGTAATGGATTATTTCATAGCTGAACATAGCCATAGCATTTTCAGAAAACAACACGACCGGTGAGTGCCACCTCAAAGACCTATTTCTATTCAGGAAAGCAGCAACCAAACTGCTTAGGAAAACCCAAAAGGCCCCTATGCCTTCAGTGAGTTTTAAATTTAAATCAGTGAGGAAAACAAACTCAAGCTGAATTTCAGGACAAAAAGTGGTAATAATGTAAAGAAAGACAAAGAAGGAAACAGATTTCATAAGAGAAATATTCATCCTCTCTGTCATAGAAATAGGGCCTTAACACTTTGGTAGGATTTCATCAAATACAGACTGAAGATGAAGTAACAATTTCAGACTGAGGAAAAAATATGAATAAAGGAAGAGAGATAGGCAAAATGTTCAATAGGTTAAAATATTACTGTTTGGGGAATAGAAAATGAAGTAATGGAACATTTGGCTAGAAATGTAAGTGGGTCAAAGGCAGATCATGGAAGTTTTCAGATGCCTCGTGACAATGTTTCTTTAAACATTAGCGAGATACTGAAGGTGTGGGGTTATTCAGTGGGATGTTACCTGGTATCTAATAACACTGATGAATGTTCACAACATAATATATTATATAGAATTGAAGATAGAATTCTGGCTAATGTCTGACTTTAGCAGAAGAAATATGCTTGTCCATCGGCTGCTATGATTCTAAATAGAATTCATGTGTGTATAGATGTATATATGCATGGATGTATTGTGTATATATTAAGACAAATCTATTAATTTTTATTTCTTGAAAGTTTTCAACATTTATAGAGATTGAACAATGTTAGATACCCCGATGTAACTGAAAATTACTATCTGATTTTTTATATACCTTTAATAATGAAATTGATTATATCAGTGTGTTTTCTTATATGGAACCACACTTTGTTTCCTGGAATAAACCTCATTTAGTCATTTAGTCATAGTGCTCTGGGTTTTTTTTTTTTTTTTGTATGCTTTTGGCATGTCTGCAAACATATATACGATTTTTTACCAATATTCATAATAAAGTTTGTAGCTTTCTTTTATGGTGCAACCTTTTTATATTTTAGGATCAATATGTAGTAGCTTCGTAAAACAAATATAGAAGTTTTTATTCTATTTCTATGTTCTGGATGATTTAGATAACTTTAAACACTATCTTATTCTTAAAGATTTGGTATAATTCTGTGAAGTTTTCTGAGTCTGATGATTTCTGTCGGGATTGCATTTTTTTAAAACTTGAATTATATTACAGTATTATATTTATTTAGATTTGTTATTTATTTTCCCATTGTCTTCTTTTGTATGGTATTTGGCCTGTTTAGATTTTCTATCACCACTGAAGTAAATTTTGGATGGTTTCACCATTTTTTAAAAATTACTGTTTAGTTAGATTGTAAAAGTAAATTTATAATATCATAATTTCTTCTTTTTGATTACTATTCCTTCTTGCCAATCTCAAGTTTCTATCTTGCAGTTTATTTTCTTTTCCTTTTTCTTTTGTTTTTTTTTACACTTGAAGTTGTAAGATACAAGTACAGAATGTGCAGATTTCCTACACAGGTATACACGTCCCATAGTGGTTTGCTGCACCCATCAACCCATCATCTACATTAGATGTTTCTCCTAATGCTATCCCTTCCCTAGCTCCCAATCCCCCAACAGGCCCTGGTATGTGATGTTCCCCTCCCTGTGTCCTCATTGTTCAACCCCCACTTATGAGTGAGAACATGCGGTGTTTGGTTTTCTGTTGTGTTAGTTTGCTGAGAATGATGGTTTCCAGCTTCATCCATGTCTCTGCAAAGGACATGAACTCATCCTTTTTTATGGCTGCATAGTATTCCATGGCGTATATGTGCCACATTTTTGAACCAGCTAGCATCATGATGACAGGATCAAATTCACACATAATGATATTAATCTTAAATGTATACAGGCTAAATTAAAAGACACAGATTGGCACATTGTGTAGAGTCAAAACTCATTGGTGTGCTGTATTCAGGAGACCCATCTCATGTGCAAAGGCACACTTAGACTCAAAAAACAGGATGGAGAAATATTTACCAAGCAAATGGAAAGCAAAAAGAAAAAAAAAAAAAAAAAAGCAGGAGTTGCCATTCTAGTCTCTGATAAAACAGACTTCAAACCAACAAAAATCAAAAAACACAAAGAAGAGCATTACATAGTGGTAAAGGGATCAATGCAACAGGAAGAGCTAATTATTTCCTTTTTTGAATTTGCTAGCGATTTGTTGAGTTTGCAGAATTTCTTAAAAATTAATTGATTTTTGGATTTATATTAGGTTGTCAGGCAAATTACAGATTGCCCAGTTAAATTTGAATTTCAAAAAATAAACACTGAAAAACAACACGTAATTCTTACAACATATAATTTTTTAGTATAAGTTGTTCCAAATATTACATGGAGCAAACCTATACTAAAATTACCTGTTGCTTATCTGAAATTCAAATTTAAATGGACATTCTCTATTTTAATTTCCAAAATATATCAATACTATTTATTTGTTCAAAACTTTCCTTATTTTTATTTTTTTATGTTTTATATATATATATATATTTTTTTTTTTTTTTTTTTTTGAGACGGAGTCTCACTCTGTCCCCCTTGCTGGAGTGTAGTGGCCGGATCTCAGCTCACTGCAAGCTCCGCCTCCCGGGTTCAGGCCATTCTCCTGCCTCAGCCTCCCGAGTAGCTGGGACTACAGGCGCCCGCCACCTCGCCCGGCTAGTTTTTTTGTATTTTTTAGTAGAAACGGGGTTTCACTGTGTTAGCCAGGATGGTCTCGATCTCCTGACCTTGTGATCCACCCGTCTCGGCCTCCCAAAGTGCTGGGATTACAGGCGTTTTATATGTTTTTATCTTCGTTACTTCCTTGCTTCTGTTCTCTGGTTTTCTATTATATTATTTTCCTTTGTTTTTGAGATAGTTGTTTTATTGAAGTATTTTATTTACTTTTACTAATAGAAATACTTATGTAGATAAAAGCTCTTTAGTATATCATGTTTTCATTACCACTAAATTTAAGAAAATACCACATCATATTTTTAAAATTTCCTTTTTGGCCCAAGTTTAAAAAACTACATTTAAAAAATACCTTTAACTTTGTTATTTAACTTTTAACTTTGTTATTAATTTATAATTTTAATGCATGGTGATAAAAATGCTGTTTGGACTATTTATATGATGTTACATTTATTGCATGTTTCTTTGTCATCTAATTTTTATCAACTTACTTTAAATGTATGATGTATATTTTTAGTAGAGACGGGGTTTCACCATATTAACCAGGATGGTCTGGATCTCGTGACCTTGTGATCTGCCCATCTTGGCCTCCCAAAGTGCTGGGATTACAGGCGTAAGCCATCTTTCTTATCAATTATGGTTCTTTTAATTTTTACTGGTTTGTTTTGTATATTTTATATTACTTAATTGAGAAGATTTAGTAAGTTTCTTATTACTGTATTTCTATTTGTCTTGAATCTGCTGCACTTCTGTTTTATGAAAGTTACTGCTTTATTACTGTGTGCATACATATTAGTGCTGTCATGTAATATGACAGCATAACTTTTTCTGTTTAAATCCTTTTTTGTGTGAATTCTATTTAGTCAAATAGAAAGATTGTGACTTCTACTTTTTAAAGTATGTTTGTATTTGTCTATTATGCCTTTGTTGATCCTTTCATTTTGAACTTTTTTTTTAATGGGCTGGTTAAGGACATATATTGATATGTTTGATCTCAATTCTGTATTATTTTTCTATTTAGTATTAATAGTCTAGTCTTTCACAATGTATTTTATTTTCCTTTAGGTCATTTTTTTTGTTATTTAGAAAGTTTTAAAATGTTCTGTGTATATTATGTATATACATTTGTTATAAATATACAAATTACTATTACACATTATATTTCTGAATTATTTAAGTAAGTTACAGACATATGCCCATTTGCTATATGATCAATCAATATATATTTACTAAAATGAGTATTTTCTTTTATATAACCACAGTAAAATTTCTTCCATCAGAAAATTAACTTCTAAATAAAATAATACTGTTACTAAATATTGATCATAACTAAACATGGCCAATTGTCACAATAATAATCATGTCATAAATGACATTCAAAGTATATTTATAGTATACTAGTTTTTGCAAGTACAAAAGAAAATTTAGAAACATCCAGTGTATCTTCTCATTTGTACAAGAAACACAGAAAGGATTGATTAAAGAAAATAATGAAGTTGGTTTAGATGCAAAGAGTAGAAAGGAATGGTATTGAAGGCATGGGATGATGGAAACAGGGTAGAAGGGAAGATAGGATGATGGTAACAGGAAGATAAAGAAGGATAATTTTTAATATGTAACTTTCTATGTATGTTTCATTTTTAGAACCATGGTAATATTTCACATATTCAAAAACAATCAACATCAACAATGATAGGTTAGATAGAACAAAATTGAGAACAAACAAAGCAAATGAAACTAAGTGTAAGGAGGAATAAATAACCTAAATAAATTGAAAATAGTGGTTTGACTGTACACATCCTAAGGGTTATGAAGCATTTTCAGAAATACTCTATGCATATTCTGAAACTGGGAGAATGAGTAAATGTGTTGTTGATAATGAGAGTCAGGATTCACATCTGTAGAATAGTGAGTTATAAATGTAGAAAGAGGGAAGGCTAGAACAAAAGTTATTACACTTAACTGTAAATGGAGGTACAATTATGAATTCATTTAATTAATGTAAATATATAGGTAGAAACATATATGGATATATTTATATACACACATAAAGTCACACACACCTATTTACATTTCAAGGTATAGATATGTAATTACACATGTTCACATATATGTACACATGTATCTGTATAAACATACATGCATATATGATATGAGAATAATGAATATTTAGAAATTATTGCTGTATATTTTCAATTTTCTAAGCCTGAGTGTATCTTAAATTAGAATGCTTAAATGCATTCTATTTCCGTTGCCCTTATCTCAAAATTGTTCCAAAATTTTTTTTTTAAATGCAGAATCTTAAGCTAATTTGAAACATGATTCCTTATTTCTCAGTATTTTGCCTCTTGAGGTATTTTCTGTGATGAAGCATTTCCAGTATTTTCTCATATTTGTGTTATTTTTCTTTACACATTTGGTGAGCTCAAGTAAAATGAGTGATTGAGGTTATAAAATTACCACCTTCTCACAATAATTTTTACCTACTTATCAATAGAATTACCATTAGCATCTTCTGCTACATTTTTGCTGTACAATTTACTCATTAAATTTGATCCATGTCATATTTGTGACCATTAAAGTGAAGTATACTTTCTGTCATTCAGTGAAGATATGACTTTAGAGCCCTAATATCTTTCCAAGTCGGTTACCACAAAAGTGACAATACTAAAGATGTGTTTTGAATGGATAGTGCATTTGTCTTTCTGATACAGTTCTCCACACTTCATAAATATTTACAGTCTCTGTTGTTTGTCACTAGAAATTATGGTACTCATCCAAGGGTTTCATTTATTTTAAATGACAATAATTGTACAGTTTTGTATTCTTCCCTGCATTTATGAAAGTTTATAAGTGGAAATATTAATGCAATGCTGTATTAAAGCTGGCTCATATTGGCTCTAAATAGTTGATTTAGTATAACTATTCAAACCCTACATTCAGTGATTTCACACTGATAGCTTAAAATAATGGTAGTGTGCAGATCTACAATATGGAAACTGGTGAATGAAAGCAATCAGCCATCTCTTCTCCCCAGAATCACGGTGGTGTTTACTAAATTTATCATCACTCCACTCCTCTAATGTTCTCTGGGAACATGGGACATTCTACATTGATAAAACTTTAATTGGAGATTTGGAAATATTTAATAAGAGTTAGCTAGTTGAATGTGGGTACTAGAGGATAATGGGTGGATAAACACATGCTTAGAATCCACATACATGAATGACAAAGACAAACGTATGCCATACAGAAAGAAGTGAAAAATGCTATGGTAAAAGTATGACTCACAAAATTATACAAAATTAAGGTATAGGCTGAAGAAATATTATTGTAACCATGTAAGAATTATGGACTTTGGATAAGGACAAGAATTTGGATATATTCTTGAAAGATGAATAATGTCATAAGGATTTAATCATGTCTATTCAGTTGTTAATGGATTAGATAAGAGACATCAATTAAAGATGTCATTGGGGCCATGGAATATCAAGCAGCAGGATCTGGCTACACTAGCTAATAGGCAACACACAACTGTGACCCCTGAAAGAGGGAAAATAATGAGATGAGCCCTTTGATCACTCTGGCCGTCTGTCTAAAACCAATTTTTAGAATGTGAGTCTGGGAAAGGAACCCAGTCAAAACTTGGCATTCTCACTTGGTTGAAAAGGCAGGAGTTCAGGGTTAGAACAGACTTAGCTATCCAGAATTTATGGCTCATACTTGCAGCAAGGTAGGAGCAGAAAAGGAGGTCTAAAAATCTTCTTATATGAAATCATTTTATCTCTTTAGTGGAATAATATTTTAAAAGCTTGAAATTAAAACCCATGTTGTTCAGCTAGGAACAAATTATTAGGAAAGAACCAATGAATATCAGAAAGCTACAAACAAAATACACAGTCTCCATAGCTCATACAAAAATGAGAAATATTTATCTTTTTAATATCCATTTTGAAGAGGGTTCTTTGAATACACAGGACAATCAGTAAATAGCTCAGGAATGATCCACTTGGACATGAGAATAAACTAACTCTAAAGTAAAGCCTACTCTAAATATGTCCTAAAATCTTAAAAACAAGGCTTATGACATTGTTTGTTCAAAATTAATTTAACTCTCTGTTAAACTCTAACACTCTTCTAAAAATACAAAAATTCTAGAATTTATCAATATAAACTTCACAATACTTGGCATCCAAATTAAAATAGTAGACACATGAATATACAAAACAAAAGACCTAAAACAAATAGAAAACTTAGTCAAAAGATAGACACTCTAAAAAAAAAGAGATGATAAAATAGGCAGATAAGTTTAAAGTTACTGTAAATATGTTTCACAAGCTCAATTATGTAAAAGATAACATGATCATAATGAGCAAAGTAATGAAAGACAAGAAAAAGAACCAAATAGGATTTCTAGAATTAAGATGAAATTTTTCTGGAATTGAAAACCACAATCTTAAGTGAATATTTTATAAAATGAGATAAACAGTATTCTAGGCATTGAAGAAGATCGCTGAACCTGTAAATAAAACAATAGAATCAATTTTTTTAAATAACGCTAAAGTAGAAAAGACTAAAAAGCAAATATGAACAAATACCTATTGATTAGATGAAAAATATCAACCTGTTTTACACACATGCAATTGGAAATCCAGAAGAAATAAAGAGGACTGGGGGGAAAAAACGTTTGAAGAAGGAATAAGAATTTTCCAAATTGTTAATCGGTAAAGCCACGGAGGCAATTATCTCCATGAACAAGAAAGTGAATAAATACAAATAAAACCATGACAAGGCATATAATAATCAAATTGTTGAAAGCCAGTGATAAAGAAAAATAACATAAAGAGTTCAATAAGATTAGACATGTTAGTTACAAAGAAACAGATTTAAGACCCTCCAGAAGCTATACAGGCCAGAAGACAATGGAATGGTATTTCTAAAACATTAGAGAAAATCTGTCTACATAGAATTCTGTACCCTGGAAAAATATCTTTCTAAATGGAGTATAAGATAGAGACTTTTTAACATTATAAAATAAAAATAATATAATTTCCCCCAGTGAAAGTATGTTATAAAAAAAATGTTAAAGGAAACATTTTAGATTAAAAAAATACAAGATACAAATTTAGATTTATAAAAATGAAGAGTACTGGAAATATAAATGTGGGGGTGAGTACAAATTAATTTTATTCTCATTTTCTAAAGTAAAAGATTAAATATTTAAAACAAAATTACTAAAAATATATTTTTGAGTTTTATAACATGTAGTAGCATAAACTAGGATAACCAGTACAAAAATGGGGAAAAAATAAAATTTACTTTTGTTAGCTTAATATATTATATGTAAATTAGTATAACAATTGTTAAAGATATATTTGATAAGTCAAAAATGCATATGACAAATCACACAGTAATCACTATGTATTCCTTAAAAGGTATATCTAATAAGCCAATATGGAATCATCAGAAATTCTAACAATATTTTTAATCCCAAGGAAGGAAGAAAAATTAATAGGAATGTAGAAGACTTAATACCATCAACCTACTTGATGAAATTTACATTTATAAATACTACAACTGAAAACAGGAGAATAAACATTGCTCAGGTATCCATGGACTTCTGATGGAATATATCACATGTTATGCACTAAAATAAGCCTCAATAATTTTATAAGGATTAAAAACAAAGAATATATGCTTAATATATATATAAATAAGTGTTAATATGCATAAATATGCAATTATAGACAAATATCTAAAATATTCCAAATATACATAGCTTGTGTAATATTTTTCATAAGTATAGGGAACCACAAGGTAAATTAGGGAATATTTTATGATAAATGGAAAATGAAAACATGATACATAAAAGTGGCCAGGTGCCATGGCTTCTGCCTCTAATCCCAGGACTTTTGGAAAGCTGATGGTGGGTGGGTGGAGGGGGGTGGATCACTTGAGGTCAGGAGTTCGAGACCAGCCTGGCCAACATGGTGAAACCTCATCTCTACTAAAAATACAAACGTTAACTGGGCGTGGTGGTGCACGCTTGTAATTCCAGCTACCCGGGAGGCTGAGACAGGAGAATTGCTTGAACTCAGGAAGGAGGTTGCAGTGAGCCAAGGTTGCACCACTTCACTCCAGCCTGGGTGATACAGCTAGACTCAGTCTCAAAACAACAAGAACAACAACAACAACACGTTATATATTATATAAATTTCCTTGAAGAAAACCATTAAACTTAATGTTAGTGAAATGAGTGAAATATTAACAATAAAGGAGAAATTCAATTTATTAAATAGCAGGCAAGCGATAGAGAAAAATCAATGGAAAAATAACTTGGTGTTTCAGAATACTATTAAAGTTGATAAATGTCTAGCTAGCCTAAAAAAGAGAATGAGAAGGAATAAATAATCAATGTCAGGGATGAGAGCGTGTTCAATACTGCAGATGAAATATATATCAAATGTATAATTAGGATCATGTTTTACAAATCTTCATCACAGACAAGTGGTATACCTAGACAAAAGAGGCAAATTATTTGAATGCAAACATTAGCCAAATTGGTTGAAGAAATAAAAAAAAAAAACCCAGAATATCCCAATATCATTTTAAAGAAATTTTCTTTAAAATTTAAAACCTTCTTATTTTAGACCCCTCATTTCAACTGGAATCTCCAATCAAATCCAGTCTCCAAAACTGCTACTTGTGATTCTTTCCTCATCCTCTCACTGTATGACCAGATATTTTTGTCCCTGATTTTCTATTTAACAGTTTCCTCCTTCTCAATATCATTGATAATTCTTTCCTCTCTACGTAATCGTTTTTTTTTTTTTTTTTGAGACGGAATCTTGCTTTGTAGGCCAGGCTGGACAGTGGTGCGATCTCGGCTCACTGCAAGCTCCGCCTCCCGGGTTCACGCCATTCTCCTACCTCAGCCTCCCGAGTAGCTGGAACTACAGGTGCCCACCACCTCGCCTGGCTAATTTTTGTATTTGTAGTACAGACGGGGTTTCACCATGTTAGCCAGGATGGTCTCGATTTCCTGACCTCATGATCTGCCTGCCTCAGCCTCCCAAAGTGCTGGGATTACAGGCGTGAGCCACCGCGCCGGGCCCTCTACTTAATCTTTAAATGATTATCTCCTTCAGCACTCTACCCCAATTCCTCACCTGCTCACAAACTTCCATTATAATCTATAAACCAGTGGTTTAAAATATACACTTGCACCTCATACTCCTATCATGACATCCCAAACTATACACACAGCTGCCTAGCCTATTTAATATATTTTTATAGATGAATCGAGACAATTTAATCTCCGTATTCCAAAACTGAGTTCCACATGTTGCCCCACCTGCTTCTTCAATTATGCTAAATACTTCATTGGAAAGTATAAATATTTCATTCAACTTGATGTTGCTGTTTTATAATCTGATAAAAAGAATGCTTATGCTTTCTGAAGAAGACAATAGTTTGATTCTTTTAGTGGAAGTGAGAAGAAAAATTTGAACACAAACCATAGGTATTATACATTCTTTACACACATTTATGCTCAAATTATAGAGTATTTTTGTATTCCCCACACAACCTTCATTTCATACAAAAGTGTGAATATTTGTTAATAAAAAGTTATTTTTCTCTAGAAGTGGCATTTTTCACTCAGAAGACGGATGCCTGTGCCTTAGAACCAAAATTATGCAAGGTCAATCAAGACTTGCTTATGAGATGGTGAAGACCAATTACAAAAATCATTTGTCATGTTTTTTAATAAAGAATATTTAGATTTTTCCTCAGGGATGTAAATGAGTAGACATTACTCATTTCCCTCCATTCATACATGAACTATTTTTACCAGAAATCTGTTATAGCCTTCATAGGAACATCTATAAGACCCTATCTATTCCTGCGAGAAGCCAAAAGGACCACGTAGTTGTACTAGGGCTGAGTATTTTGTCTTGCCCCATTAAATAGGACGTTATTTGTAGGTACATCAATGCCCTATATCAGTTTAAGAAAGTTTACTTTTATTTCTAGTCTAATGAGAGGTTTTCTTTTATCTTTAATGAATTAGAGTAGAATGTTTAGTTTAGTTGTATGTGTGCATGATAGGGTTTGGCTCTATGCTCCCACCCAAATCCCATGTTAAATTGTAATCCCCAGTGTTGAGGGTTGGGCCTGGTGGGAGGTAACTGAATCATGGGGGTGGTTTCTAATGATTTAACACCATCTCCATAGTGCTCTCTTCTGATAGAGTTCTCATAAGATCTGGTTGTTTAAAAGTGTATGGCACCTTCCCTGTGGCTTTCTTCCTCCTGCTCCAGCCATCATGCAGATGTACCTGCTTCCCCTTCACTTTCTGCCATGATTGTAAGTTTCCTGAGGCCTCCCGAGCTGTGCTTCCCGTACAGCCTATGGAACTGTGAGGCCGTTAAACCTCTTCTCTTTATAAATTACTCAGTCTCAGGTAGTTCTTTATAGCAATGTGAGAATAGACTAATACAGTGTGTGTGTGTGTGTGTGTGTGTGTGTGTGTGTGTGTGTTCATTTGGTTATAGGACCCTGAAAATGCTGGCTTCATAAAACAGTATTTGAAGTGTTTCATCCTCCTTTATTTTCCAGAAAAAAAAGTTGAATAGAAGTGGCATTGTTTAAAAAAACTTGGAAATTGTATAAAAGATATTTATACTTTGCATTGAACTGTTTAGCATAATTGAAGAAGCAAGAGGGGGCAAGATGTGGAACTCAGTTTTGGACGTACTGAGATTAAGTTGTCTGGATTCATTTATGAAAATATATTAAAATAGGCAGCTATGTGAATGGTCTGGCATGTCATGATAGAAGTATGAGGTGCAAGTATATATTTTAAACCACTGGCTTATAGATTATAATGGAAGTTTGTGAGTGGGTGAGGAATTGGGGTAGAGTGCTGAAGGAGATAATCATTTAAAGATTAAGTAAAGAGGAAATAATTATCAATGAGATTGGGAAGGAGGAATCTGTTAAATAGAAAACCAGGGACAAACATATCTGGGGTGAGGGGATGAGGGAAGAATCACAAGCATCAAATTCTGCCTTAGATTTCAAGCAAGATTAAAAATGAAAAGCAATATGAATACTAATGATGGCATTCCAAAAGCAATTCAGAGTACAGAAATAGATTGTAGTAGATTGAGAAATGATTAGAGGCCTCATCTGCCTAATTTCAAAATCAATATTTTTAATTTCTCAAGGTGTGCTACATATTTGCCACCAAAATGAGATAAGTATATTTACTATTTCTTCATTTAAAAATATGAATGAATAATATATAGATGGTTGTTGACAATGTTAAATTTCCTAAGCTATTTTCCCACTAAACAAGTTCTTCATATGAAGATGAAAACGATGGCCCAGGCAGGGCGCGGTGGCTCATGCTTGTAATCCCAGCACTTTGGGATGCCGAGGCATGTGGATCACAAGGTCAAGAGATCAAGACCATCCTGGCCAACATGGGGAAACCCTCTTTCTACTAAAAATACAAAAAAAAAAAAAAAAAAAAAAAAATTAGCTGGACATGGCGGCATGAGCCTGTAGTCCCAGCTACTCGGGGAGCTGAGGCAGGAGAATCACTTCAACCTGGGAGGCGGAGGTTGCAGTAAGCTGAGATTGTGCCACTGCACTCCAGCCTGGTGACAGAGTGAGACTCTGTCTCAAAAAAAAAAAAAAAAAAAGGCCAAATATGATTATATGCAGTTGCTTAGACAATTATTCCAACAAAACTAGACAGTTAAGAAGTATTGAGTGAAACAAACACCAGTGGGGACAAAACAGTGATCTGGGGTACTTAGTAACAGATGATTCATTATTTTTAGATATTTTCTTCCAAGCATATTTATAGTATAATATTACAATTATCAAGACCTGCTATGACAATAATCCTAAATCTCAGTGTCTTCATATAATATGGTTTATTACTCTCTCACTTTACAATTATACTAGTTGATCATGGGTGAGAAAGACTATTATTCTTCAGTAACTCTGTCATCCTGTTATCATCTAGGTCTGGTTCCATATTGCATATAAGCGAAGAGAGTGAAAGATCATGTATGTGAGTTCATGGCCAAAACAATAAAGGACATAACATCACTTCCACTTCTGTTTGATTGGATAAAACTCTATCACTTTCCTCAACCTAACTGCAGTGGTGATTGGGACAGGTAGTCCTCAGGCAAGAGAAACAGATCACAGTTAATACTTAGAAGAATCTGATTCAGAATGCCTGAGTTACTCATAACTATTGGCTTTACATACAATATACAGTAATAATCAGAAAAGAAGCGTCAGATGAAGTCAATTAGTGAATTTCTTTCTCCCAACACATCCAAAATTTGACCACCTCTCTTATTCTCCACTCTTATACCTCTGCAATAAGGCTCTGTCATCTCTCTGGTGTGTATTGTATTATTCTTTTTTGTTTTCCTCTTTCTTACTTGTGCCCTCTAGGCTTACTATTCTTCACACAGAAGCCAATATCATGGTTCTAAAATAACATTTCAAAAAAGTCATCAGGGTACTGTTCTACCGAAAATTCTCCAGTGGCTATCTATTCTACTCAGAGGCTCTCTGTGATCTGGATTTCCTTTACTCCTTTGACATTGTGTCCCCTTCTGTCATTCAGCATCAGCCACAATATTCTTCTTGCTTTCCCTAGACAAGTAAGCTCTAAAAGCAAGTCTTCTGCACTTGCTGCTTTCTCTACCTGGAATACTATTTGCCCAAATGGTTGCATAACTTGTTCCTTCATTCCTTTCAATTATGCCTAAAAATTAATCAATAAAATATTTCTTGATAATACTTTATGAAATAGCTCCCCGTGTACATACCTCTAGTAATTGCCTTCCCAAATAACACATAGATTTATTTTACTCAATAGCACATATCACTATCTGAAGTACTGTTTATTTTCTTCTTACTCGATTACTGCCTGTTTACAGCTGATATCATGCAGTCTCCATTACAGCAGGCACCTTGTCAATTTTGCTCAGATTTCCTATTTTCAAAATCTAAAATATTTGCACACAATTGACCTTCAAAATGTGTGTTGAGTGAGTAATGTTGATGCAAATATGTGTCAATAGTATTTTAAAAATATAAATTTTATTTATTTTGGTGATGAATAGTTTAAAAGTATTTATATTATAAAAAGCAGTGCTGTCAACATATATATAATTTCTGTTTCTTATTTATCTCTCAGTGTCATAATATAAAGGTATTTTCTTTAAATGTGCCTTTAATATGGTTTTTAAATTCGTATTACTGAACATTTCTCTATAAATAGATTAGTTATTATAGATATAAGATTGAAGAACTGCTTTGTGTATAAACACGTATGTATTTGTCTTAGTCCATTTTGGGATGATATGATAGAATAAAATATACTTGGTAATTTACAAAAAAAAGAGATAAAATATTTATTTCTTATATTTCTGGAGGCTGGGAAGTCCAAGGTTGAGGGCCCTGAATCTGGTAAGGGTCTTCTTACTATGTCATCCTGTGGCTGAAGGTAAAAAGCGAAGAGAGTCCACAAAAGTGAGAAAGGGGCCTCATCCTTTTATCAGAAAACTACTCCTGCAGTAACTAACCCACTCCCAAGATAATGGCATTAATTCATTCATGAGGGCTCTGGCCTCATGAAGAAATTACCTCTTAAAAACTTCCCCTTTCAACATTGTAGCATTGGGGATTAAGTTTCCAACACATGTACTTTGCCAGACACATTCAGACCATAGCAGTATTTAACAATGATCACTTACAGTAGCTTCCTCCTATAACTGGATTTGTATTGGCAAACGGCAAAGACAGTTTTAAGTATTTTCATAAATGTTGATAAATTCCTTTCTAGAAAGGCTTTACCTACTTATACTCTCAACAAATGCTTGCTATCATTTTAAATTGTTTGCTAATGTTATCAGTGAAATTACATAACACCTTATAGTATAGCATTTTATAGTTCATTAATTCACTTAAACTCTCATTGATTATATATTTAAACATAAATTCTCTGTGCTTGAAACGTGTTGATATATATTTATTTGTATTTTTGATTAGTATAAACAATATTGGGACATAAGTTGAAAATATTGGACAGTCACTGCCCATTGTCATTACCATTTAGACTTGTAATTACATTACTTATAACAAAGCCTGAGTCTGGACAGATCCACAGTAAATGAATAACCTGCTTAGGAATGTTTTAATTAGCTTTCTGTGCATCTGATTTGCAGTACTGGTGGTGAAAATGAGTGCAAAAGAACAGAGTGGAGAAAATATACACAGGTCTTCAATAGATAAGAATAATGTTTATTTCCAGCTCTGCCACCTACTTGTGTGATTTGAACAAGGAATTTGCCACTTTGAGCCTCAGACTCCTTGTCTATGATGTAATAATTTTGAGCAACTATCTTTCTGAAGACAGAAATAATTTTCCATAAAATTTAACTGAGTGTGCAGTAGCCTTTCTGACCACTTAGTAGGCACTTACTAAATTTTGGTTTAGATCCTACCTTCTTCAACATTTTGACTAACCTCAGAACTCAAATTTCCAATTGATTTTAATTTAGTTCTAGCTTAAAAGCATATTATTACAAAAGGCATGCTCATTACAGCCAACAGCCAACACTACAATTCCGCAGGAGACACTAAGAAGAGCCACAGGAGACAAGTCTTTCTAGGTTATAATACAGACTAAAATAAACAAAAAATATTTTACAGAAAATATGTAAAAGAAATATCTCAATGGCTTTATCAGAGAAGAATGTACTAATTTGCTTTGGAAAAGCAATTCTTTATTGGATATGCTTTTTTTCCCAGTGCAGCATCTTCTTCCCTAGCAAAGGTACACAAAGAGCGTGCCAGTTTAATACTCTGGAAAAGACTGTCAGTTCCTCCTGAGTTCAGCTCATGCATCTTAATGCAGCATCGGGTTTCCTGTAGACGACCACATTTCAGGCCCTTTGACAAAACTCATATAAAAAAAAGACGTGATGTTCAAGAAACGGAGGTGGCTTGAATAATTTAACAGCTACATATAGCCCTATGAAATATTAAAGGCGCAATAGAGTACAATGGGGAGTTTTACAGAGATTGTAGCATGGCACGTCTCCTTCTGGCACAGTCGGCTCCTTGGTACTAGTGATAGCTGATGTGTTATGATGGTGAAGTAATAACTACAATGAAGCTAATAAGTACTTTAATAGAAGCTAAACCAGCTTACTGATATTCAGGCCTTTAAAAAAATAAAACGGCTCAAATAACTTAAACATTATTTGGAACATTTAGCTGACGTTAAAAATCACTTTCTAGAACATCCCATCTTTGCTACTTTAAAATACATTTGTTATGGATAAGAACTGTTCAGTCAGCTATTTATTTCTTTCAAAAATATGATAGGTTTTATAATCGCTTTCCAAAGTGAAAGGTAAAAAGACAGATGCAAAGTCTCTTAGGTTGTGCTTACATGATTAGAAGAATCAATGTTTATAATTCCTCATATGGTAAATACACATACCCAATGTTACATTGTAATAAGGCAAATCTCAGCCAGAGGCACAGATTTTACTGCCAATATCCATGTAAGTCAGGGAGGCCCAAACAAGGGCATGCATTTTGTTTCATTGCAAATCTTTGTTCTTTGTTTCTAAAAATATATTTTTTCTTTTTTCTTACTTCATTTGATATCCCAATATGCTTAAGAAAAAAACCTGTAATTAGCTAGAGCTATATTTTACCCACTTTCATTGAAGGATATGTTTGAAATACCTTGCCTAAAAGAAAGCACTGTACTATTTTGCTACTACTTCTAAGAGGTCTCTTGCTTTTGCATTTTCTAATACTGTGCACTGAGCTCTCATTTTGAAGAAATGCCTAAAGATGAGGAAAATTGACAAGGAGCTTATTTTCCTATGAGAGCTACGATTCTGATCTCATTCTCAGATGAATACTTTAAATAAGTTGATCAGTGATGTTGAGATCTCTCTGAGTACTCCAGATGTGTTTTATACACTTTCAGTTCTCAGGAAAATTCACAGTGTATCCAAGACTATCTATGGCTCATTTAGGAGAGCCAGTGGGTCCACAAAATAAAGATTCTTACTTTCTGGGTAAATAATCTGAGTGGTCAAAAAGTAAACAGCTAAATGGTGAGGTAACTGCTATTCATATAGACCCTTCACAATGTTTTACAGTTTTTGAATTGCTTCTGTATACATAATTTTATAGGAAATATACTTTGCATCATTCTGTGAGGAAGATTTGGAAAGAGGGATGAATTCCAAGCAGAAACAAGCTAGACACTGAAGATACACTTAAGAGAACTAAGAGAATCTGGAGATACCTAAGACATGGAACATGACTTTGTGCAGAGTCTCAGTTAGAAGAGAAAATTACCTTTGAAGTTATAATTCTGTTTTCTTGCAAAGCATGGCCAACTTTCCTGTTTTCTCCCAGCTTTATTGAGGTGTAATTGAAAAATAAAACTTATTTATATTTATGGTGTACAATGTGATGTTTTACTATATGTGTACATTGTGAAGTGATTATAACAATTCAAGCTAATTAATATATCCATCACCTCATAAAGTTGTTTATTTTGTGTGTTTATGTGTTTGTATGGTGAGAGTTTGTGTGTATATGTGTGTGAATATATAAAACCATTGAATTTACTATGTTTTCTCTTAAATGATAGCTAAAATAAATATACATGCCATAAATGAATACTATTTATAAATTATCAGCACATATTTGAACATCTACTGAGTTAATCACTGTTGAGCATTTCAAAGACTATGAAATGTGGTACCTAATACATCAGTCTGTTGTATGAAAGAGAAAAAATGCTACAAGCAATGTTTTCCCTGTTCAGTATAGTTTTGTCTTTTGTTTTCAGCTTTCCTTTTCCTTTACAACTATCTTCAACACTTTTGAGTGGGAATGGGTCCAATGTTCTCCAGATTTAAGTGCCACTAAATCTTGGATTCTAATCTCGGCTCTGCATCTATTAATGCATTTTAACTGTCCTCAAAAGTTTTTTCTAAGGATCACATAATACAAACGAAAATGCTTTGAAAATTTTGAAGTTCTGAATGTATGTACTTGTTTTCATTACAATAATATAGATACTCTACAGCATATTACTTCATAAACATATATTTAATCAGCTATCTTATATCTACAGATTTTCTGCTCTGAAAATGAGGATATCTGTATTTTTACACCCAAAAGTATTACTCTAAATCTTTCAAACTGCTTTGATCTAGACATTAAGCAGTCAGTATATGGGATGCCTGCTATGGTTCTGGAGCAACACCCCTGTATTAGTCTGTTCTCACACTGCTGTCAAGAACTACCGGAGACTGGATAATTGATGAAGAAAAGAGGTTTAGTTGACTGTAAATTCTGCAGGCTTAACAGGAAGCATGACAGGGAGGCCTCAGGCAACTTATCATTATGGTGGAAGTGGAAACAAGCACGTCTTACCATGGCAGAGCAGGAGAGAGAGAGAGCGTGAGGGGCGATTGCCACACACTTTCGAACAAACAGATTTAGTGAGAACTCACTCACTATTACGAGAACAGAAAGGAAGAAGTCTGCCCCCACGATTCAATCAGCTCCCACCAGGCCACTCCCCCGACATGAGGGAATTACAATTGGAGATGAGATTTGGGTGGGGAGACAGAGCCAAACCTTATCAATCCCATTTAGCTACCAGATCATAGAGGAACAAGGAGTCCTACAGCAGATGCTAGGGTGGCTGTGTTTATAAGAGGGATGAAATTAGCAGGCTGCACTTGCAAAAAATAACAACTGGCATGCCATAATGCTGCAAACTAGCTGAATATTAGCCTTTCTAAAATTGTCCTTGTAATTCTACTTTTACAACCTAAAGTCCAGTTTGATCCTTTTCAGTATTATTCTGAATACTTCTAATGATTATCTCCTCATCTTCAAACAATTATCTAAAATTCTATTATTTAATTTTTGAGTTTTAACTAAAGCGATTGACCCTCTTGAAGTAGAAAGTGAGAACTATCAGATCACTTTCAGCACTCCAGCAATGTCTTGCATTTTGCACATTCAGCTATACTCCTAAGTTATTTGTAATTATGTAATCAGATTAAAGCCAGGACTCAAGTTGTCAAGTGTATTTGTTCTTCTTTCACAGTTAAACAATGATGATAACATGGCACAGTCTCTAAAAAATAATATAAACATTACAGAAATTTTTCATTTGCATTTTTTCAAACCCCACAAAACAAACATAATTTCACAGGATATTACTACAGTTCTGAAAATGCTCCTTTATCCACCATCAACTTCTATCACACTTCCACACCTATTGTAGCACCTCTGTTTACCACACTTCCTGGTACTTTTCTCTTTTATCCTCAGATCGTTTTTCCATTATTCTTTGTTTTTCTCTTTTAAACCCAACTTCTCTCCAAAGCCAAATCCATATACCTATCTTTTTTTCACTTCCTCATTAACTTACGCATCTCCAGTTTTTTTTTCTTATTTTATTTTGGATAGTGTTTGTTGCAAATTACCAGGAAATAGTTAGGCATGTTTTCCATAAAAACAACAAGGGAAAGGACTCATTTTTTGTAAGCAGAGGAAAGAGAACATTTAAGAAAATGCATTCAGTGATGGTTGTTATCTAATCACAAATACATTATTTCTAAATTATGGGTGTATATGTATATTTGGATTACATTAAATTTGGATAACATTTGCTCAGTGATTGAATAAACAGTGTTTATTAACCTTTATGTATTTTAATACTCAATTATTTTATAACAGTCAATTCCTTTTTTATTCAATAAGCATTTATTTCATACCTTAATTAACTGAAGCCCATCTTCAGGAGCATTTTTCTCAGGAAGTATGCATGCATGCACTAGTCCTCACAGATGCGCATGTTAGAAAATGTAATCTGTGTGATCTTGATAACAGAATGGCAACACTACTAGCTATCAAATTTCTGTGTCAGAATTTTATTTTCTCTCTTTTAAAAATAAGTCTTTGGTGACTTTCCAGTACTTGCTTATAGACATAGTTTTCTATGGAGAGAATAACAAAAAGTTAAAATAATTTTTCTTTCTTAGAAAAAAGTATTTGGGGGGGTTTTGATTACCATGTGAAACTTCCATAAACTTCCCAAATTAGAAATTAGGTATTGGAATAGTTTTTTATGTTAGTAATTTTTCTACAAAGTTTCTTTAAAAGTTTTTCCTTTACATCCATAGATTCAGATTTATGATTCAAGGGGAAAAAGTTTTTTCTCTTTTATTTTAGTATACTGACTTCAGATTTTTTCTGTTCTTAGGGTATACCAATTATGCATGCATGAATCCTTCTTTATCATTATTTTTGTATCTGTTTTTTATCTTAAAACCTATTTATTCTTTTTCATTTTATTTGGCTTTGCTCTCCTCAAGACTTCTTTTAAGCTTTTTACTGTGTTTCAGTATATTCTTTCTTCCATTTTGATTCCTCTTATGCTTTGCTCACTTTTGTATTTTTGTATGTTAATTTTTTTCTGAGTTCTGTGACTTAATTGTTCTTTCTTCTTTTGTACTAACCTTTCTTGTTTGATCTTTTTCCCCTCTTTTTTGGATATGTTTCAAAAGTCTTTACATAAATGTTCTTTGTTTAATGGTAAAATATCTTAAACGTGCAGCCATTCTCAGCATACTTTTCTTCATTTTGTTATGTTTATTACCTTAGAGTGTGTTGTAAATGGGGAAATTATTTTTAAATGAGAGCATGTGGCAGGGGCAATGTATGTTAAATAAGACTTGGGGGGCTAGGATGAAGGAGTTAAGCACTTAGACTTCAAGAAGATATTTCAAATATTTTCTTACAATCTATCTTGTGTGTCAAGAATCTCTTATATGGTAATATAGCTTATATTTTATTTCTTATAACCAAGAGCCAAGTACACAGGTTATGACTATAATTTTTTCTTGTCTTTTCATACTTGCAACATGTTTGTGCAATGATTGGGGATGAATATGTCCTCAATTAGCGCTGACATTTTTACCGCTTCATGTTTTCAGTAAGGTACTGGGGATATTTCAGTAGCCCACTGTCATAGGCTGGTGTAGATACTCCAAGCGTGGTTAATTAATGTAAATCTATAAAGAAGATTTCTCTTAAAGTACGAGAAACTGCGTTTCTGATCTACAAAGGCTTCTACATTTCTTTAACCAAGTTCAACGGTCACTGTATTTAACGACCTTTCTTTTCATACCTTTTTACCACCTGAAAGTTCTTTTATTTTTCCAAAGGTATAATTTTGCCTTATTTTGCTTTTTCTTACATGTTATCTGAGAGAGCGAGGCAAGGATGGATTTACTCAGTCTTCTTTAAAAGGAATCCATACTGAAGTGTTCTATAAATACTAATTAGCATCCTGAACAGAAAAGGTAAACTACAATTTAGTAGTAAATTTGGTAAGTCTTAAACCTGGAGACACTTCTTCAGATTTTAAAAAAAAATGACAGAGGAATCAGACAATAATATAATCATTGATAAATGTTTGGAATTTAGATGAGTAGAGAGAATGAGGTAGACTCTAGTCCTAGGAGTCAGTAGGTCACCTAGAAAAAAGTTTAGCATAGTCTTGAAAGCTGTTCCTTGAGAAAACATGTGGTTTTAATATGCAGATTGCCAAATAAATACACATTCTGAAGTGTGTTTGACCTTTTCATTTAATTTCTCATGAGTGAATTTAAACATAATACCTTACATGTTAATGGCATTTATTTTTGAGAGCTCTTTTATATGTTACATAAATACCTTCTCTGTGGAACAGATATTGAACTTGTATATTTTATTACCAACAATGATAAACAATCAATGTTTTTTAATGTTTCAATGTATTATTGATCAATTATTATGGTCAATTAGTAATCAACATATCATGTTAATCATTGTAAAATAATTTGCTAAAGTTAAGGGTGTCCAAACATGAACTGCACTGTACATTGGTAAGAGGTTTTCCACAAAGATGATCACAATGACAGGAAATTTCTGGAGGAGATTCAGGAATTAGGTAAGTGATACAATATCCAGTCATGAGATAAGATGATCACATTTGCAGTCACCTTTAATCACCAGGAAAGCAGGAGTTCATGGAAGTTAAGTAACTTGCTTAAAGTTATCAAGATTGAGATCATGAGTCAAATCAACACAGGCTATGGCATAAACGAAAATGAAAGCCAGAGCATCATGAGATTATTAAATTGATTCCTGGATCAGTTTATAAATAAAATTAAACTATGAATTAAAAACATGGACACACTAACTGCACAGATACTTTAAAATATTAACATGCAGAGCACTTAACTTTGTTATGATGTTAATGATAGGATAACAAATACCTAGGAAAAGCAAGAATATGGTATGACATCAAAGGGGCTCCCAAACACATAATTTGTTTTTGATAGATTTTGAAATTTTTAAATTGTTCCCAGGCTTTTGTTTTATGCACTCAGAACTCCTGGCTGTAGTCCACTGCTACTGCAGGTTCAAATATCACCAGTTACATTTTCAACTATTTCTTTCACTGATCTCTGGAAAGTCTCACTGTCAAACGCATCTGTTCTGACTATTCTTTGCCAGCAGGAATTAGCCACTCAAAAGTATTAAACTCCATTTCAATTTTGAAATAATATTTTGAACATGACTTTTAACCTAAGAGATACGTTTGTCTTTTTTCTTAATTCCCTGCACCTCATTTCCCGTCAAATAGTTACTTTCCCTTTAACACAGACACATGTTTTCACTACATAATTTTTAGTGCAAGCCCATATCTCTTTACATTCTTTTACTCCTTTCTTGTAAATTCTGTCCCTCTTTGTTTCAGCCATCCATTCAGGTGGCAATTCAGAACTTTGTGTTTAAACTACAGGCTAGGAAATAAATTTTAAGCTTTGCAAATGATTTATTAGTCATGTAGTAGAATAATGCACACTATTGTGTAGAGAATTCAGGGAAAGCCATTCATGTACAACGAAGGACAAACAGGTGTAATTGCCCCCTCACACCTTGACCTTTTCTTCTTTAACCTTCTGAAAGTCATTTTGTAATAGTTCACATTTGCCTGAGGAAAAATATTAAGTCATGTAACTGGGTCATAACATTCAAATGATGCAGCTTTTTTTAACCTCTGTGATTTATAGTATTGTATGCATTCATAATAGGTAATTTATTACACATGAGACAAGATTTTATGCTAATTGTACAACTTATTTCATAATCTTCTTCTTTTTTTTTTTTTTTTTGAGATGGAGTCTTGCTCTGTCACCCAGGCTGGAGTGCCGTGGCACGATCTCGGCTCACTGCAAGCTCCACCTCCCGGGTTCACGCCATTCTCCTGCCTCAGCCTCCCGAGTAACTGAAACGACAGGCACCCGCCACAACGCCAGGTTAATTTTTTGTGTTTTCAGTAGAGATGGGGTTTCACTGTGTTCGCCAGGCTTGTCTCGAACTCCTGACCTCGTGATCCACCCGCCTCGGCCTCCCAAAGTGCTGGGATTACAGGTGTGAGCCACCGCACCTGGCCTATTTCATAATATTGAATAGGGGCATAGAAATTGATTGTAGAGAGTAGACAGTTGCCAATTATTTCTTCATGACATCTCTAGAAGGCATCACTTATTTTCCATTTTGAAGCTGTCAACCTAGTTACACTTTTTACTTTCACATAGAGATTACTACAGAAGTACCAAGTGTCATGTTGCCAGTTTATGTTGCTTGCAACATATCACACTCATTACTTCCATGTTGCTACCACCACAATGTCTTACATTTTATAGTCCTTCACTGTTTGAAAAAAAAAATCACGATTGAGTTTTATTTGTTCCTCTGGTTGGGAGCCATTATGTCCTTTACGTGTCCTTTTCTCACCCTCTGATTAGGAAGCAATGACATCTTTTGAGCTCCTGTGGTCAGTTATTTTCATGTAACCTCTGCTACATGCTGATTACAAGAAAGGGTATATAAATAATGTAATAAGAGTGCTAACAGAGAGGGAAAGCACCACGAGCAATAACTCAATCATCAAAGATTTCTTAATCCATTATAAATATTTGTCTACATTGATTACTATATTTAAATAGACAGCTCAGCAACACTTTTTATTAATTGACTTATTGAAATGTAATTCAAATACCATACAATTCACTCTTAAAATGAACCATACAGCAGCCTTTAGTATGTTCTCAGTCCTACAACCACAAGGAAAATGCTCTGAATGAAGAAGGAAATTGCTCCTTCTCTAGAAGCTCCAGAATGGAATACTGCCTGTCAACCCTTTGAGTTAAGTCAACGAGAACTGCTGAGCTATAAGACAATGTATTTGTGCTATTTTAAGATACTAGCCTGTGGTAATTAGTTACAACAGAGTGGAGACAGAGAAGGTAATATAGCTACCAAGGCAAAGGGGACGGGCATTGTGTCCAATTGTCCAAGCGTAAGCATAACATAAAGTTAAAAGTAATTAAACAGATTCCTTTTAGATTGTAAAATTCAGATGTAAAAAGTGGGTAAGAGGAATTTGGCAATGGGTATAACTGGAGACAACACGTAGGCATGCTTTTAGACTATGAAGTTTGCACTATACTCTGAGCAATGGGAATATGAAACAGGGTAGTGAAATGGTCAGGTATTCATCATAGAAGGATTAGACTTTTCTGCTAGGATCCATGCAAATGCACTGGAGAAGAACAAAGCAAAGGTAAGAGATACCAACTGTAAAACCTTTGCAATAATTCCAGAGAGAGCATGTTACCCTTGATGTAAGTAGCAGAAATGAGTTGAGAAGAAATAGAATAATAAGAGAGAAGGATTTAGTAAATATAATTAACAACTCGTGGTGCCTAAGTAGGGATTATGAAGGATAACTTTTAACCTATAATGTCACCTATGTTTTTAGCTTGGCCAAATTAATACATGTTAATGGCAACATTATTGGCAGAAGTTGGAATATGAGGAAAAGAGACATGCTTGATACTGGACAATGGTGAACATTATAAGATTCTATTTAGTTGTGCTGAATTTGATGTTTCTGTGAAAGTGAATGAAGTTAAATGGAGCATATATTTGATGGAGAAAAATGAACATATTATAAAAGGAGCAGGGATGAGAGTATATATAATATTCCTGATTCTATTTATTCTTAAATCTCAGGCATTTATTTGAGTTCTGTGAGACACCCTGTATCTTCAAATTAAATTCCTCTTTTTGCATATCTTCATTTGAACTGAGATTGCATTGCTTTTTTTATCAAAGGGGATTCAGGTTATATGACAATCATTTTTATTGACACTGACTATAGTGCTAACACAAAGAAACATTACATGTTTAAATGGAAAATGAGATATACACTCTATTTAGGTGAGAATAATGATGAAAAATGCAAGTAATGTGGCCCTATATTTTATATAAAGACACCCTATGATTTATACTAGTGAGGAGCCATGGAGATGTATTTGTCTGTTTTCACACTGCCATAAAGACATACCCCACATATGGGTAATTTATAAAGAAAAGAGGTTTAATTGACCCACAGTTTTGCATGGCTAAGGAAGCCTCAGGAAACTCACAATCATGGCATGAGGGGAAGAGGCACATCTTACATGGTGGTAGGTGAGAGGGAGTGAGCAAGAGCAGTGAACACGGCTTTACAAAACCATCAGATCTCATGAGAACTCACGTACTATCATGAGAATGGCATGGTGAAAACTGCCCCCTTGATCCAATCACCTCCCACCAGGTCTCTCACCTGATATGTGCAAGATGAGCTCTGAGTGGGGACACAAAGCAAACCATTTCAGGGGGGTAGTAGACATTTTTGCTGGACCTGAAATAAAGATTGGGCCTAATGATAGAACACATGAATTACCAAGGGGAGAAGTAAATATTGTTCGCCCCAATTATTATTTTGTCTGCAGGCAAATAACTCTGCTCAAGATATTTAGAATAAAGTCAAGTGTCAAAGATATTTCAAGTGATTAAGGACTAGGACTATACCATCCTGTGCCTAAATTCTATTAGCAGCTGGACTGTAGTAGTGCAATCTGTATAAAGGGAAGGTTATAGGCACTGGATTAGTAGAATATCTGGTTCTGGCTTGGGAAACACCCCTGTGAAATATGTGAGCACTCTGTGATATCTACAAACCACATATGGTTAATAGAGATTCCATTTATTGCATAATATCACCCTGAGTATATGGCAGTATTTAGTTGTTAATCTAATTTTAATTCATCAAATTTGAATATTCATTAAAACATGTCAACAAGACAAAATGCAAATAGAAAAGAAGACAATTTGAAAGGGTGTTAATAAATGGATGACACTGGTAAAATAACAACACGAAATTTATTAAGTCAAGCTTAGATCCAATTAAAATCTTTACTAAGAGTTTCAACTTTATTTCTCAAGGTATTTCTATGTTCTGAAGTATACAAGTATATTTGTTTGGGTTTCCATTTCCTTCTTGGAATCTGTGTTAATATCTACAGTACATGATGCCTTTAGGAAGAATTTTTTATCTTTATGAGCTATCATTATGCAGAAAACACTCAGGTTTATATCTCTCTATTTGATCATTTAGCTTTGGCAGCAGATGATCTGATTCCGAGTCTGTCTACAGTGAATAATTGAATGTCAGAAATGTTTTAAATTAAATTCTGACAAAGATGAAACGCTTTGTGGGGGAATCTAAATGTTTGTTAAGTTCTTTGTCCTCTTTTTCATGGCCTCTTAATGGTTGCAATCTTGTATCTGCTTTTGCAAAGAAGAGTCTGTGTGCTTAATTAAGATTCTGTTGCGGGAGCCATCAGGCACATTAAATCTGTTCCTCTGTGTTCTTTCACCATCTTAAGTACATTGTAAGTGTAAAATAAAAGGATTAGCAATGAAACAGAATTTCCTTCAGAATAGCATAATTAGTATCAATGTATATTTTATTTCCTGTTAACAGTTATATATATAAGAAATAGGGTTGGTTAGTGATTTCAAACTGATAAATATAAAGCAGATATTGGTTGTATTTAAGAGTAGTGGCCCTCTACTATATGAAAGAGTCAAGTGAAAAAACAGTTGAGGATACTGCAAAACAAGCAATAAATATTCAATAGTCTTTTTTATATGTTATAGTTTTAGGTATATTATAGACCCTTAGGAAAATAAAGTGCAGAGGACTTTCACCTTTGCAGGCAGTAACTGCAAGCAGTATTATATTTGGAAATATAAGATAAATGTTACTTTGAGGCTGGTTTGAGCTGAAAATCTATCTCTACTAGTTATTTGTGTACATTGGAGCAGTTATTAAATCATCAGCTTCCATTTTCTCACCCATAATTTGGGAATTCTGTTCTTCTCATTTAATAATTCAATCAATATATATTTATTGTGTACCATAAAAACTGCAATTACTTTTGCACCAACCTACTAATATGTGCTGGTCATAATCTAGCCATGGAGGATAGAGTCGTAGACAAAACAGAGAAACTTCTTGCCTTCATAGACCTTAAATTCTAGTGGGATAAAGTAAATGAAAAAATAAAACATATAAAATTTTAGATAAATTTAAATGCAATAAAAGTAAGATAAGCAGAAAGAAAATGAAGTGTGTGTGTGTGTGTGTGTGTGTGTGTGTGTTTATATTCTGTGTGTGAAATGTACAATTTTAAGATGGCATATACATACCTTCCCCCAATCATTCAAACAGTGATAGACAGATCAATGACAATTGGAAACAGAATATTAAACTTTCACTTTTTAATTGCTGAAACAAATACTAACTGCTAGAATAATGCCAATAATGCTTCTTAAAAAGCTAGAAGAAAGTCAGAAAGGAAGATACTAAAAAGTAGATAGAAGTATATTCTGCTTAATTATTGAAATATATGCAAAGGTATATCTGTGAAGAAACTCTACTGAAAGCAGAAGAAATCACCAAATCTTTGTGACTAAAGATTCTTATGCTAGCATTTGTCATGATGCTTTTCACAAAGAGGATTTTCAAGAAGAAAGTTTGACCCTCTCTGCACTTCCTCATCTGCTTCTGTTTCATCGCTGTTCCCACAAAATGTGATTCCACAAAGCATATCCTTATTGTGTGGTATAAATAGAATCTCTGTCTATACTTGATGGCTGCTTAAAATAAAAACCAGTCTCTTTTTTTCCCCCAAGAATCCACTAGCAAGTAGTGGCTAAACTGTTGTTACTTGTATTTTTTACAAAAATGTCACTGGTATAGAGAATAAAATAAAACTTCAAAGTACTCATTTTAATTGTCAAGGAATCTGAATAACCTATTCAGATGTAAATTATATATATTTTATATATATGTATATTGCTTTCTTATTTAACAAATTCCAGTAAACAACCAGACACAATATTTATCACTAGAAACCCCTTCATTTTTTCTTTCTGCTAGCGTCTGGAAATATATTTAGGTTCAATGTGCTTAAAAGTCACAACATGTAGAATAATCTTACCTATATAAACCTACATGTGGAGAAAAAGTCCATAAGTAGTAGATATTATGGATGATGTTTTAATTTTTATTTTAATATTGTTCTGTATTTTTCATTTAAAAATGAACATTACATATTTAAAGTTTAGGCTAGGATACTTAAGTTTAAACCAAATAATCCAAAATGAATATTAGCAGACACTAAGATAAGAAACACTATTGATCAAAATGAAATCTCTGGAAGGACTAGAAGTGGTCACTGCTTTCACTATTATTTCCCTAGTATTTTAACTTCTCCATAGTGGGCTCATATTGCCTTCATTTAAAAAATAAGTTTCATTTTAATAGCAAGTGTTATTTCAATATTATTTATCTGGGTAAATATAATGTTTTAAATTAGTTATGTTCAAAAATATCTTATGGCGATTCTTCATCAAGTAAATGTCAGGTCTCAATTAATATTTTGAACTTTGGCATGTTATTGTCGTTCACTAATAATTACACTGAAATCTATATTTTAGTTATTATAGTTAGTATAGATTCCCAGAGGCAGAAACTATGTCCACCAGCAATTCCAATGCCACTGCCACCTACTTAACTACTTGCTTCATGTTCAACAGTAGCTATCTGCTGGTTGACCTCAGCCAGTATCAGCAATAAATAAACTTTGAATCCCAGATTCAAGGACAATAATCAAAACCATTATCACTCCACAGTCACTATTAGCTAGCTACATCCAGGCTCTAGAAATGATAGGTATATAGAGCAGCTGGAGGGTCTTGGTAGATTGAGTGTCTGCCCCAAAAGTCTGGGAAACCTTCCTTAGTAACTTTTGGATCCAGAGATTCATTTAAGAGTGGACAATTCAAACAAGACCAAGTCTGACATACCAGGAGGAGCACTAGAATGCAATCATTTAGAAACAGTGACAGCAGCCAGCTACAGGTAGGGTTGGTGACGTTGCAACACTTATCTATGTTCAGGTTTCATTGAGTTAGCCTCCCATGCCTTCTATTTTCAACAGAGTTGTCACATTAGTGTTTCTGTCTAAATAAGACTTGCCTGGTATCCAGAGTCTATTAGGGATCCACATGAAGACAGAACTAGAAACCTCCTCCTGGTAGAATGAATGGATGAGTTTTGATAACATTATTTGGGGATATCTTCTAACAGCTGCTAATCCAAATGGTTCTCTAAGAGTGGCCCCTTCTAAGCTGGATCTGTCCCTGATTCTAGGTGTGTGAATTAGGTTCTGAAAGGGCATAGAAGGTCCTAAGCCAGCTGTTTCCATAGGATATTTGGTTGCTTTGGCAGCTCCTAGGTTGCCCAAATGGCTTTTCCATTCCTGGGAAAAGACCTAAAAATCTGAACACTTGCTAAAGAACTTACAGGCAGATAAAGGCTGCCATCAAAATCTACCTATTCTCTTGCCAGGTGTTTCCCAGCTCATCCCACATTTGGACCCTTTCAGAAGCTGGATGTGTGGTGTGGCACACCTCAATAAGGTTAACTGGGACTTTGCTGTATGGGGGACATCTCTATATGACATAAAAAAAGGTACAAGGATTAAGAATGAGCCACATTTTCTTACTTATATATGGATTATAGAATGTTTTCTTTTTCTTGTTATTGTTTGTCAATGACTAGACAACTAACTTTCTATTTAGGGACCTATTTTTATGGTACCTGTATGTATTTGATAGAGAGGGATCAATTTTAGAATCAAATGCCCAGGTTTCATTTGTAAACATCTTTAGTATTTTGATTTTGCTTATAAATTGATTTAGACAGAATTGATACATTCACAATGAAGAATGCTTTTTTCCAGAAACTTGGCATGTCATTCCATTCATTCAGCCCATTTATGCCTGAGGTTGCGATCTTTTGAATATTTGCAATCAAACCTTGGCCATGACCTTGAGGAATAGGATATAAATAACTCCCACATGCTTAGCATTACAATAATGGAACACTAGGCATATGTGGGTTCATTCCTCTTTTATGCTTTTTAGAAAACCTTTATGGATTTACAGATTTTATCACAGAGATCTTCCAGAATTCTTGTTACATTATTCCAATGAGTAATTATAATATTTTTGCTAATGGTAATATGATTTTTTATTTATCAAGATCCATTATCTTTTAAAACTGTGTTTAATTTTTAAATGGGTTATGTATGTCACAAATGTTTTAAAACATTCTTCCATTTATAGCTTCCATTCTGCTATAGTGCCTATTCTTTTTTTTTTTACCTTCTAACATCTTTTTTGTAAATTTGAAGATTAATTTTTGTATGTAAATTTTATACCTCTAAGTTATTCTTTCTTTCTTTTATCTAATTGCATTGACTAGACATTCCAGTAAAATATTCAAAAACTTTTAATAATGGATACCTTAGTCAGTCTTCCTGACTTTAGTGGTTAATTCCTTTGTTACTGTACTATGCTGATTCTGGCTTATAAGTTAATATGTTGTGACATTTATATACCCTTTATTTCTTATTAAATATTTTAAAATTAAGACTACATTCATTATTTGAACTTTATCAAATAAATTTTCAAAGAAATGGTTTAATGAGTTTTATATTAACCTATTAATATGGTGAAGTATATTAATATAGTTTCTCATATCCATACATGTTTAAATTTCTCAATTAAATCTGCTTGTGGAATTTTTAATAATTTTCACCAATAAAAATAATAAGATCAGTTTTAGTGTTATATGCTGTAATAAGTTTGTGAATGCATTATCAACATTTTCTGGTTTCAAAAAAACATTTTGGAAGCTTTTAATTATTTTGTTTCTCTAGAAAAACGGAAACATACTGGAATTAAATGTTTCTTAGAAGTTTTTTAGTATTAGGAGTGAGGCACTTTCTTTTACTTGTGTCTAGATTTGTATATTTTTATAAAACCCTTTCTTCTGTTATTCTATTTGTCAATTACTTGACCACTAACTTTCCATGAAACTTAATTTTATAGTATATTTGTGCATTTAATAGGGAAGGGTCAATTTTAGAATGAAGTTTCTATGAAACTGCCTGTATCTAGTGAATGTTAAACTTTTATATACAGCCTTTATAACTCTAGTTAATATGAGGTCACTTTACACAGGTTATAATTGCCTAGAAAATGATCTATTTAGTGTAGCTTCCCAAAAAGCGAGTATAGAATGGAGCATATAATTTACTAACTGCATTTGTAAACCAGAAGCTTATTTATTTTCACTTATTTCAGTTTTACATGGTTATAAATAGAATTGCTTGGTTTATTATTTTTATTTCTCTATCTAGTCACTGAGTTCTCTAATAAATAAAAATATCTTGCTAAATCCAGCTCATTCCTGGTTTTCATCACTGGTGTGTTTTCTTCATTCTTAGTATTTTCAAAGTGTTTTAGTAGGAAATTGAGAATTGCAATTTAATTCAGAGCATTTTAAACCAAATTTTTGAAAATGGATATTAATTAATTATTATTATTTATTAATTCCTAAGCATGCTATTTATTTAGTAAATTGAGATCCTTCACCTATAATTATTCTCTGTAGAGTTTCAGTATTAACTCTAATGCTTATTTTCATGTGGATTTTAAAGTTATTTTCAAGTCATATAATTTTTTGGACTTTAAATATGTATATTTCTTTTCTTATTTACTTCTAAATAAATCCTAATTTGTATTTTACCTAGAGCATTTTAAAGTCATTCTCCTCAAAAGGAAGTAGCATTATTTATTTGCTTGTATCTCAAGGAGGCAAATTTTAGGAAGGAAAATACATTTTAGGAACTGTTGCTCTTCTTGCAACTACTTAGGATCAATGCCCAGAAATTTATAGGTTGAATAAAATAGTTGTGGGCTACATAGGCCACTATATTATTATACTTTCCCAAAGAAACTTATTTTGTACACACAAATCAGTATTTTTTTATATTTTGTTGAATCAATATTTTGGAAAATCTATCCCAAAACAAAATATAAAAAATAATCAGTACTCTAATACAAGTTTCAGGAAGGTTTTTACAATTTTAAATACAAATTTGTAATTTTTTTTGGTATCTTTAAAAGCTGAATTATATTTAGTATGATATTATTTTTGGTTTTTAAAATTGTCTTTTTATTCTTGGCCAATGATATAATAGATTGCATTGAATCCATAACTTTGATTATGAAACAGAACAATTAATGACTAAACAGGGTAGGATACGGACAGATAAAGTTTAGCCTGGAATGGATGTGCCATTTATTTGCATTACAAAATATAAACTGAAATATTATTTCAGTCTAGGGTGATATTCCTTGCATGGTGCAATTCTCAAAGTTGTCAATAATTTTCTGTTTGAGATATTTGAAAGCGGAAAACTTGTAGGAGAGGTCATTTCAAGCAGAGATGAACTCATAGGCATTTACCACATGTAGTTATAATCCCCTCTTCCCTATCCTGATAGGAAACAGGTTAGCTAACTTATAACGTTCCTCTCTTTTTCAGAATCCACTTTTCAGTATTGAAGAAAACAGAATAGACACCTGAAGGAGTCATATGTTCAGTCTTTAGTCTCTCAAACATTCCTAGAATAGCAACTTTAGCATTTGCTGTGTGTGGTTACTTGTAAGATGAGTTTATTAATAGGGTAGAGTGTATGATTTTATATCTCATTTCATTAGGACATTGATTTGCAAATAAAATTCCATTTCTATGGGTCCTAGATGACTCACCTGTCTACTCTCTTGGGAATGGGCTATTTATGTCTACCTGAGAGAATTTCTTAAGAAAATTATTTAAATTGCTAGCCATGTTCAACTACAGAAATTGTGGAGATTTATAAACCTTTGATATTTTCAGGACTGGGTTAATTTACAGGAGCAATTTTGTTTTCACCTGAAAACCTTATTCACATTTTCTTGTTTATAATCTGCTATTTAAGCACAGAGTCTGTTAATACATGGAGATTTTCTTGCCTAGTGCCTTTCCCAGTATAGATTTTCTTGCATGGTGGCTTACATACATCCCCATTCATCCTAGGAAGTAAGAATTCTAGACATTTTGCTTAAGGCACTACTTATAGATCTTTCCTTAAAATTCTACCAGATAGGTTGTGGTTAAATCAATTCCTGGTGAAGAAGGGAGATGATGTGAGTTACTGGTGCTTGTCACCAGCACACAATTGGCCCGTGTGCTGGCTGCTGATAACAGTGACTAACCAGTTGAAACAGATTTTTTTTTCTTGTATTTTTTTTTTTTAAATCTTGAGCTCAGTGGTCACTGAAACACCTATGAAGTGAAAGCAAATATAATTCCAGAGTGCTAGCTCTAGATTATTAAATACAACAGATTTCCACAGCTTAAAATTATATTTAATTTCACCTTTCCAGGATTAATATTATGCTTCTTAGTATTCTTTTTTTTTCTTTTTTTAATTATACTTTAAGTTCTAGGGTACATGTGCACAACGTACAGGTTTGTTACATATGTATACATGTGCCATGTTGGTGTGCTGCACCCATTAACTCATTATTTACATTAGGTATATCTCCTAATGCTATCCCTCCCCCTTCCCCTCTCCTCACAATAGGTGAGTGTTCTTCTAAGCACTAGTGTATGATATCAGTAGAAGTACATTTTAAAATTTAATTTTCTTACTATTCCTAATAATGCTCAGAGAAAGTTAGTCTAGTGTACTAGTGAATCCTAGCTAATATTTATAATAAGTATATAAAATAATTTTCTCTGAAATTCTATAGCATGTACCAAACACTTCGATACAAATCTCAAAATTCCATCTAGTGGTATACTATTCACACTGAGGTTATGAAAATGTGACTTAAATTTTTAAAAATAATTTAATGGTGCTGATAATACATTTGGAAGCCCTTCCAATGAAATACCACTATTTAAACCCAGAGCCTAAATACTAACCCCTCTTGTAAATTGTAAGGACTTTTTAAAATGATGAACATAAGACCAATCTTTAAAAGACTATTGTCTATAATAAATGAACACGTTTAGGCTTAACAGACTGGAGGGTGAGATATAGGTGTGCAGACAACAAAACATCACAATATGTTTAATTTAACTTAAGGAAAGTTTATCACCTTGGGATTCCATTGTCTTTATTATTCTCTCAAGTTTGAAAGAAACGAGTCAAAATATAGCTTATCACTGGCAAAGATCAGGAAACAGATTGACTTTTATTCAAAAACACTCCCCACGCTGCATCCCACACATTGATAAATTTATAGTATTTGATTAATTAATATCCATTCAAACATAGTCTTTCAAAAGGTGACAGTGTTGAAAATGTGCATACTTTCAGATCCCTCTGGAAAAAGAAATATCATTCACATGTTAATATATTGAATTACTCATAAGGCTTGAACACTGAACACACTCCATTTTCATAGTGGCTAACAATTGTTTTAAATGTCATTCTAAGGAGTAAATAAAATGCTTTAAAATAATGCTGAGTTATTTGAGTTGTTTACTATGATACTGACATGATGTATAATATCATTATACTGTTGTACAATCAGATAATAAATGAAAAGTGATCCTTTAAATTGATTTTCTAGAATGTATTCTCTGTATTTGCTGCCAATCCTCATTAAATAAGCAATTTTTATGGTACATTGGTGATGGGATAAAAATGACAAAAATATTGCTTCCCATCTTCTAATGACAACTTCCTTCCATCTTGAGGAAGAACAAATACTCATAAACAAAAATTAGCATGTGAAAAGAAGATGCAAGATAATGAATGACAGCAAAAGAAAGGAAGAAAGAGACAAGAACAATGTTGATGGAAAAACTGCAATTTAATATCATGCACTAATACCTGACACATCAAATGGAAAATATAAAAGCAAATATTAAAATGTCTTTATCCTAATATGAAATGACAAAGAAAAACAGAAGTACCAGCCTTAACAAAAACGGCAACTTTAATAGTTAAATTGAAATTATAATAGCTCATATAAATTCTTTTTTTTTAAAATCAGTGTAACTGTTATTACTATAGAGCCAGCCTATCCTGAAAACATTCCAGTTAGCCTCTGAATGTCAGGAAAATTAGAATTTGTTTTATGAGTCTTCCAACAGATATTTTTGCTTTTAAAAAGACTGTTGGTATTTAAGTATCCAAAGTATTAGTATCTCTATTACTTTCTTTATTTTATAAATTGTTCATTTATTTGATTTTTTGAAAGACTAATGTTATATTCAAGGGTTTATGTTTTCTTTATTTTTCAACATATTTAAAAATTATGAGAATTTAAGTCATTTTAATACTACTGAAAAGTCTCCTTTTCACTTATTCTTTTAAAGTTTTTTCAGGAGTTACATAGAATAAGTATATTCATTCTAATTTTGAGTTAGTAAAGATTTGGTCATTTTTTCCCTCTAAGGGTTTCATGCTTTTATATAAAGTTTTCTATTTCAAAAAACTAATTTAAAATTTTCAGCTCTTGTCATGGATGAAGACAAGCAATAATTTATTATACTAAAAAATAGAGACATTTTGGAAAATAATTAGATTGGTTTATCACCACTGAATAAACCTTCTACAGAAACTCTTGAAAATTGTCTAATATTTTATTGTAAAACTATGTCTTCCTTGGTGACATAAACTATCATTTTTCTAGTCAGCATTCTATAAATCATCATAGAATGAATTTTGTGATCATGAAGCTACTCTTATCATATTTTTATTAGCATTTCTAACTCTTGTTTGAAAATATTTTCTCAAAGTCTGAGGCTATTCAAAGTTTTTGAAATAAATATTCTACTTCCTGAATTGCATTTCTCCAAAATTCATATCTTGATGTTCTAACCTCTAATGTGATAGTATTTGAAGACTGGGCCTTTGGGAAATAATTAGGTGTAGATGATGCCATAAAGGTGGGACCCTGATATGGTTTGGCTCTGTGTCCCTACCCAAATCTCATGTCAAATTTTAATTCCCAGTGTTGAGGAAGGGACGTAGTGGGAGGTGATTGGATCACGGTGGCAGATTTCCCTTTGCTATTCTCATGATAGTGACTGAGTTCTCATAAGATCTGGTTGTTAAAATTGTGTAGCACTGACCTTTTAACTCTCTCTCTCTCTCTCTCTCTCCTGATCTGCCACATGAAGATTGTGCCTGCTTCCCTTTCACCTTCCGCCATGATTGTAAGTTTCCCAAGGCCTCCCCAGCCTCCTGTACAGCCTGTAACTGTGAGTCAAGGCTCTGTTCCTTATCAATTACCCAGTTTCAGGTAGTTCTTTATGGCAATGTGAGAATGGACTAATACAGGCCCTCATGATGGATTTAGTGCTCTTATAGGGAAGGATAACTGAGAGCTTATTTTCTCCCTCTCTCCCTGCCTCCCCATCCACATGCACCAAAGGAAGGCCATGTGAGCACTCAGAGAAATCAGTCATCTGCAACACAAAAAGACAGTCCCAACAAGACAGTGACTTTGGTGACACCTTGATCTCAGATTTCCAGTCTCCAGAACTGAGAGAAATAAATTGCTGTTAAGCCACCCAGTTTATATTACTTTGGTATAGCAACCCTAGCAGACGAATACAATATGTATTCTTATAAAATCTGTAGAAGTACTATTTATACTCACAAATCTACTGTGAAGATTTTTGTGTTCTGCCTCATAAAAGTTATCTCTTAACTAACAATTCTAAATCTAAAAAGATATGCTGCAGTATGAATGTTCCTATGGGAACAAGTTATAATTGACAACTTATATAGCAACCAGTGTGAGGAAAAGTCTATGTAAATATATATGTATAAATGTTGATCACAGTTTCAACCCTTTAGCTCTAGCTCTGTTTGTAACTAAAATAGGATAGAGAATATATATACACACACATATAAACATGCACACACACACACTTACATACACATATAATATGCACAGACTCAGTTTAAATTTTAGTTCTGTAGAGGTCAGCATTTCTTGTAGATTATATTTTTGGGGGGATATTGATGAAATTATTCCATAGATATTAAAAGTAGTTACTGATTTTGGCTATTTTATGTCAACTACTCTTACTATTATAACCCTTGTTATAATCTATTTCAAACAACTATTAGAAAAGTGACCGGCGCAGTGGCTCAAGCCTGTAATCCCAGCACTTTGGGAGGCCGAGGCGGGCAGATCACGAGGCCAGGAGATCGAGACCATCCTGGCTAACACGGTGAAACCCCGTCTCTACTAAAAAATACAAAAAAACTAGCCGGGCGAGGTGGCGGGCGCCTGTAGTCCCAGCTACTTGGGAGGCTGAAGCAGGAGAATGGCGTGAACCCGGGGGGTCGGAGTTTGCAGTGAGCGGAGATCGTGCCACTGCACTCCAGCCTGGGCAACAGAGCAAGACTCCGTCTCAAAAAAAAAAAAGAAAAGTGAATAAATCAAATGAGAAAAATACTACAGTTTCATATTCCTACCTACCTGGTCAGATAAACTTAGTATCTGGGAATATGCCTACTTCTTTATCAATCAACACATAGCATGCATCCATCTTGCTACTGTAAAAGAGATTATGTAATTACAAAGTATAACTGTTAAAGTTCTCACAAGGTAATTGATGGAACAAAGGTATATAAGACAATGAAATTTTAAACTCTAATCTAACAAAATTTATAATAGCAACAAGGTATGGGAGAGTTATTAGATTCTTCAAGTAGAGTATTAGGAAAACTGTTTTATGGAAGGGGTGAATAATGAAGAAAATTTGATATTTTGGAAGGAAAAAAATATATGTTCTGTAACCTCTGATGCCATTTAAGGAAAGTGTGACAGTTAAATATTTAACAATAATACATCATAGGCACAAATAAAAATAGCCAGTTAGTAGATAAATCTTTTTGTACTATATTTAATTTCTTTATTTCCTGGATGAATTACTTTGTAGTGTTATTAGTAACAAACTTTGCAATGCTTTCGCTAATATCGACCATTAATTTGAACACATTTTCTGTGCCAAAACTAATATGAAACATATATTTTGAATCATTGCTCATTGTTCCATTTATAGGGAGCATTAGATTTTTGTTTTATGTGTAGAACGTTGCCTTTCCTTATCTAAGAGCAAGGGAAATTTATTCAAGGTATTAAGGAAAGATATTCAACAAATCAGATGAAATATGATTGATGAATTTTTTTAAATAATAGTTTATGTTTAGTGACCACTTACTATAAACCAGTCATTTTTCTAAGCATTTGACCTGTCATTACCCCATTTTGCCTTTACAAAAACATCACATTAGAAATTATTTTAGCCAGTTGAAAATAGTGAAACAGTTTTAAAGTAAAGAAATAGGCCTTTTGTTATGGAGTCATGGTTTATATTCAGCTTTGACTCCACAGCATGTTATATAGCAGAGAAGAAATAACACAATAAGGCCGGGTGTGGTGGCTCACGCCTGTAATCCCAGCACTTTGGGAGGCCGAGGCAGGTGGATCACGAGGTCAGCAGATCGAGACCATCCTGGCTAACACGGTGAAACCCCGTCTCTACCGAAAATACAAAAAACTAGCCGGGCGAGGTGGCGGGCGCCTGTAGTCCCAGCTACTGGGGAGGCTGAGGCGGGAGAATGACGTGAACCCGGGAGGCGGAGCTTGCGGTGAGCCGAGATCGCGCCACTGCACTCCAGCCTGGGCGACAGAGCGAGACTCCGCCTCAAAAAAAAAAAAAAAAAAGAAAAAAGAAAAAAAGAAATAACACAATAAGATTTAAGTTTAGGGTTAAAAATCTCTTAAATGTCTGCATTCTCAGGGTTATGTCCTAGACCTCATTCAGTGCCAAGATACAATTCAAGAATTCTGCAACCTATCTATTGCCCAATAAAGAACGTTTTCATCATCGACTTATCTTTGTCCACCATTTTTACTATGTTTTTGACTGCAACTTATTTTATAGATTTTTCTCATCCTCTTCATTAAGACAGCAACTACCCAACTTGTTTAGGTCATTAATACCTGTGGGCTGAATAACAACAGCTGACTACAATTCTGCTGTCATGAATTCAAATTGAATTCAGGAAGACTTTTCTAAAAAACATTAGATGAAGTTATTCTTTAATTTAAACCTTTCCAAAAGCTACCCTTGTCCTTGGGAAGAGTTCAGTTCCTACAAGGTTTGCAAGATTCTTCATAATCTGGTCCCTGATATCAACGTATTTCTTGTCTTGAAAAATTCCATCTCCAATGTGTTAAACTACTTTTAATATGTGGAATATGGCATGTTCTGTCTTCTTTGCATTATTTGACATATGATAATTTCTCTACCAATGCCAGACCCTCCTTCCTATTTCCTACTCATTATATTAGTATACTATTACTACCGTAAAATATTACCACAAAATTGGTAGTTTAAAATAAATGTATTAATTTACAGCTCTGGAGAGCAGAAGTCTGAGATGGGTCTTACTAAATTAACACATTGGGAGGGCCGCACTGCTTTTGGAGACTGTAGTAGAGAATCCATTTATTTACTTCTTTGAAGCTACTAGAAGCTGTCTGCATTCCTTAGCTTGGGGCCCCTTCTGTCTTCAAAGCCAGAGATGGCTGGCCCAGTCTTTCTCACATCACTCTGACACTGACTATCCTGCCTCCCTCTTTCACTCATTAGAACCCTTGTAGATACATACACATAGTCCCATCCAGATGACCTAGAATAATCTCCCAAACTCAAATTACTTCTTTTAACCACATTTTCAAAGTCCCCTTTTTCAGGTAAGGTAATCTGTCTACAGTTCTCAGGATTTTGATGTAGATGTGTTTAAGTGACTATTACTCTGACACTACATTCACTCTTAGGTTTCTAAATTAAGAGTAAATTTTTCCAAAAAGCCCCATATCAAGGTTATGCATCACCCCTATTCATTACCATAATATTTTACATTATTCTAATCATTCAAGGATAAACAAGACAATCACCGACTTTACATGGTTTAATCTAGTAAATGATAAAGGAGACCCAGCAAGTATGCACATAAGGAGTTGAAAGCACTCTTGTATTCCCAGCGACTATCAAAATTCCTGCCATCTAGTAAGTAGTTAAACATATTCTGAGTGAATGAGTGGCCAATTAAGTAGGAAATTCTTGTTTTCCCTTACAGAGATATATACTTTTCACAAAGTATCTTCTAATCATTAAGCTCATATTTATTTGCAAAGCTAATTTTCAACCACAGTCTTATTTTGCCTTCTCTTACTTTGCCTTATTTTTATTCTGTTTCTCCATAAAAGGAAATAGCACCAAAAACACTGATAACTTCATAGTACCTCTGCTTTACAGAAAATAATGCAGTAGGCAAAAATAATCATCTAACACAATCTTGTATATATCTGCAATGAAAAATCTGAAGATGAAATTAAGAAATAAATCCTTTCACAAAAACATGACAAAGAAAAAAACACTGGGAATAAATTTAACAGAAAAGTATAAAACCTATCACCTGAAAATTACAAAACATTGTTGAGAGAAATTAAACAATATCCAAATAACTGGAAAAAGCATCTGTGTTTATCATCAGAAGACCCAACCCTGTTAAAATGGCAATACTGTATGCCTCTTCAGCTGAGGCAATCTATAACAAGGACTGACAGGTGAGTGCTGATTGCCAGCTGCATTCCCAGTAGCTGGGTGAATAAACTCTTTATTCCTGAATAGAGATAAAGGCATTGCATCTAAGTAACCACAACTGCTGCTAATTTATAGGTTTACCTCATTCTACATCAGAATCTCAGCTGACTCCATTGTAAAATAGACAAGCTGATTTTTAAAATCATGTGGAGTGGTAATGGACCAAGAGTAACCAATCTATCTTGAAAAAGAAAAAAAAGTATGCAACCTCACACTTCCTAATTTCTAAGTTTACTATGAAGCAATGACCATCAAGACAGTGTGATACTGATAAAATGATAGACACATAGATCAATGGAATAAGTTGGAAAGTTCAGAAATAAGCCTACACATATTTTGGCCAACTGATTTTCGACAGGAATGTCAAGACAATTCAACGAGATAATAACAGCTAACGGTGCCAAACAACTGAACAGACACTTACAAAAGAAAGAATTGGGATCCTTATCTCACACCATGTACAAAAATTAAGTAAAATTGATCAAATACCTAATTTTCATTGGTAAAACTATAAAATTATTGGAAGAAAACATAGGATAAATCTTTATAAATTTCTGTTTGACAAAGGAGTCTTAGAAACAACATGCAAAAATATGAGCAACAAACAAAAATAAATAGAATTCACCAAAATTAAAAGGTTAATTTTCAAGAGACACCATCAAGAAAGTAAAAAGACAACCCATAGAATAGAAAAAAGTTTGCAAATCATATACCTAAGTTACTTGTATTCAAAATACATAAAGAGCTTTTACAACTTAGTAATGAAAAAAAGTGAATTAAAGGATAGGCATATGATCTGAATAAACATTTCTTCTAGGAGGATATGCGATGGACAGTATACATATGAAAAGCTGCTTAACATAATTAGACATCAGGGAAATGCAAATCAAAAACATGATAAGATATCATTTCATACCCATTAAGATGGCTAAAATTTTATCATAAGTTATTAACAAGTGTTGGTGTGTATTTAGAGAAATTGGAACTCTGACACACTTCTGTCTGGTATGTAAAATATTACAGCCACTTTGGAAAACAGTCTGGTAGTTTCTTTAATGGTTAAACACAGTTTCATTGTGATCCAGCAATTCTACTACTAGGTATATATCTAAGAAAAACGAATGCGTATGTTCACACAAGACTTTGTACATGAATGTTTCTGAGAGTGTTATCGTAACAGCCAAAATGTGGAAACAATCAAAATATCCATCAATGGAACAATGGATAAGCAACACTTGGCATGCCTATCCAATGGAATATTCAGACATAAAAGGAATGAAGTACTGATATATTCTACAGGATGAATGACTCTTGAAAACATTATGCTAAGTGAAAAAGCCAGTCACAAATACTACATATTATATGACTGCATTCATATGAAATGTCGGAAATAAGGATTTATAGAGACAATGTAGATTCGTGTTTTTTTTGTTTTTTATTTTTTAAGGATTGGGTGTATTAGGGGAATAAAGCTGTGACAGCCACAGGGTAAGGATTTATTTTTGATATAATAAAAAATGCGCTAAAATTTACTGTGGTGATTATTGTCCATATCTGCAAATATACTAAAAAGTTGAATTTCGAGTTTTGAATGGGTGAATTTTATGATATGTGAAGTACATCTGACTAAAACTGTTAAAAATAGGCAACTAATATGAACTGAATTGTAAAAATAAAAATAAAGTGTGTTTCTCAAATGCTAAACAATAAAGAGAAAAATACATAATACCACTATCAAAATTTAAAATAGTCTTCTAAAATGATTATGTCGTTTAACTTTCTCTATGCCTGTGACATCATTAGTGAAATAAAACATTCCTTAGTGGTAGTCAAAATCTTCCTAAAGCTCCATGTACAAACTTGTAAATTAGTTTTCTTGCCTCTTTTACCAAATGATATGCACCTGATCCAGGAAGCTATCCGAAGGTGAATAAATATTCCAAATCAAAGTTTTCTCTTTTGCCTTTATTCCTCCAAAACTCTTTCTTTTATTCATATTTGATTTAATACTATCACTTGTGTGTGGAAATTTTATTCTTGTAGCTATACAAAATGTCTAGTATAAAATATCTTAAATAGTTTGAGGGGGAAACATGAAGCAAAATTTAGTTCAATTTAACTGAGAATAAAACTTTGTTTCAATTGTTGGAAAATAAAAGTATGGAACCTACTTGTCAGGTTGATTTCCTCAAGAAACAGGCCCTGAGGAAAAAATCAGAGAGCAGGAGGTGTACTAGGGAGTGCTCCTGAGATCTACAGGTGTGGATGAGGAAAGATGAAAGCTGGATAAGTCGGAGGTAGAAGCCAAGATGAAGTGCAGTCGATGAAATGGCTCAGTCATCCCTGCAGTGAGTACTAAAAATTAGCGAACCCCTCAGAGTTGTCCCAAGTTGTACACAAAAAAGGTTATTTTAACCCTGTGTCAACCCTGGATGAGGGCCAGCCTTGCATGGGTTCATGACCTTTGGTGATGATCTTCATCCAGGGCAATGCTGGGGTATTAGCATCTTCAGCTGAGGCAATCTATAATAAGGACTGACAGGTGAGTACTGGTTGCCACTTGCATTCCCAGCAGCTGGGTGAATAAACTCTTTATCCTTGAATAGAGATAAAGGCATTGCATCTAAGTAACCGCTACTGCCGCTAAAAGAAATACTGACTTACTGCCTTCAATAATAAGGTAATTAAAATTAATACTTAAACTATTTCCGAATGAACCATAATAAACCATATGGATATAATTACTCCATGTACAGATATGTCTCTCAAAAATTCAGCTATTAATCTTATTATTGCTCATTTGATGGCAGTGTTTCTTTTTTTCTAGTGACTTTTCAGATTTTCTCTTCTGTTTTACCATTTACAATGGTTTTTCCAGGTGTGGTTTTCTCTGTATCAACATACTTGGAATTTGTAGCTCCTCCTGAATCTTTCTCTTGATATATTTCTTCCCTTTGCCTTGCCACATCTCACCCTACCATGCCTTCTGGTACTTTACTTAGGATAATTGACAACTTCATTTTTGTCTCAAATGTTTCTTATACTCTTATATCCATTTTCCATTGCTTTTCCCTTCCTGTGTAACGACCTATGTTATAGTTTACTGATTCCGTCAGTTTGTTCATGTAATTTTCTGTTAAAAAGTCCATTTTGATTAATTGCTATATTTTATTTTCTAATTTCTAGATTATCCACTTTGTTGTTTTCTATATTCCAGTTTGCTTGTGAATTTTGTCATTTGTTAGATACAGTTAGTTACAGTTGTTTTATTGTTTACAATAATTCTAGGATTTTGATCACATGTAGATCTATTTTTATTGAATGTTTCTAGTCAGTCTTAGACAACTTAGTACTGTATTTAGATGTATCTAGTACTTTTTTATAATTCTGTTCATTGTATCTGGAACATTTTAGAAGCTCTAAATGGTGTTATCTTCCTCCTGAAATGATTTAATTTTTAGTTGACAATGATATGTAGTATGAATACGTGTAGGAGTGCCTGGGCTTCAAACTTCAGAGGGACCAGTCTGTTTCTTTCTTTCTTGTTTTTTTTCTTTCTTTTTTTTTTTTTTCAATAGTACATAGCTTTTCAGAGGGCTCAACTAGAGACCTAGAATATTTGCTTTTGTTATTCATACTGGGCATGCCCTAAACTCCATGTTTTAAAACCCCAATACTATAAGACAACCAGACACTCTACTGAGGTTTCATGACTCAACTTCAGCTTTCTGTTTGTTTTCGTGGTCTCTTATTTCATGCAGATTAAGAATATGAAAATAATCTTGAGATGATAAATGGCATAAAATATTGGGTCGTGTTTTTTGTTTTCTCTTTTCTTCAGAAACTTGGTCTCTCAGAGTTTGCTATCTTTGAAGCCCTGAACTTCAATATTTGGATTCTAGCCCTGGGACACTCTTAAGAGCACTAGGCTGCTACTGTTTGCATTGTTGCTGTTGTTATTGTTTTTATCTGCTCTCTGCTTATTTACAGATAAGCACATTTATCAAGGGGAGAAATTATGTCAAATGTCTGGTGCGTCTCAATGCACCTTCCACTAAAGGGAACAAATACTCACTTTGGCCCTTTTTCTGAGACCAGAGTGAGTATTTATGAGCTATCCTCGGCTTTGAATCAGTACTAAGTGATGCAAATAGGTAGAGAATACTAGGAAATGGGAGTGATAGCCAACCAGGCTATGGGGCAAAATGTTAATTTTATCACATAATTTTCCAGCATCATTTGAAATGATTATATGTTTTCTGTTCCTCATTCTGTTGATATGATGTATCATATTGAGTGATTTTTACTGCTGAACCATTCTTGCAACCCTAGGATGAATACCATTTGGTCAAGATAGATGAACTTTTCAATGTGTTGTTGAATTTGGTTGTTAGTATTTTGTTGAAAAATTTTGCATCAATATTCCTAAGAGTATTGGCTTGTAATTTTCTTTTTTTGTTGCATATTTGACTTTGGTATCAGATTAATAATGGCTTCATATAATACGTTTGGAAGTATTCCCTCCTCTATTTTTTGGAATTGTTTTTGTAGAAATCATATTAATTATTTTTTAAATGTTTGGTAGAATTTAGCAGTGAAGCCATCAGGTCCTGGGCTTTTCTTTGATGGGAGACTTTCATTATAGCTTTGATCTTGTCACTTTTTATTGGCCTACTGGGGTTTTGGTTTCCTTCATGGTTCAATCTGGGTAAGTTGTATTTATCTGGAAATTTATCCATTTATTCTAGGTTTTTCAATTTATTGATATATAGTCGTTCATAGTAGTCTCTAGTGATCCTTCGAATTACTGCAGTATCAGTTCTAATGTCTCGTTTTTCATTTCTGATTTTATGCATTTGGGTCTCCTCTCTTCACTTCTTAGTCTGCCTAAGGATTTGTCAATATTATCTTTTCAAAAAACCAAATTTTGTTTTGTTGATTCTTGTATGTTTTTGTTTTAATTTAATTGATTTCTGCTCCAATCTTTATTATTTCTTTCTTCCACTAACTGGGTTTGGTTTGCTCTTGCTCTTCTAAGTTCTTTAAAAATGTATCATTAGGTTCTTCATTTGAACTTTTTATTCTTTTTTGATGTAGGTGCTTATTGCTATAAACTTTCCTGTTGGCACTGCTTTTACTGTATTCCATAGGTTTTGGTAGGTTGTGTTCTTATTTTCATTTGTTTCAATAAGTTTTTATATTTTCTTCTCAATTTTTTCATTTACCCACTCACTGATCATTCAGGAATACATTGTTTAATTTCCAAGTGTTTGTGCAGTTTTGAAAGTTCCTCTTGCTACTGATTTCCAGCTTAATTTCATTGTGTTCAGAGAAGATACTTGATATGATTTTCAACTTTTTAAGTAATTTGAATACTTTTTGACTGGTTCTATAGGCTAAGATATAATTTATCATTGAGATTAAACCATGTGCTGAGTAGATGAATCTGTATTTTGCAGCTGATGGACGAAATGTTCTTTAAATATCTATTAGGTCCCTTTAGTCTACAGTGCAGATTAAATCCAACATTTACTTGTTGATTACCTGTCTGGATGATCTGTCCATGTTGAAAGTGGGGTGTTGAGGTCTCTAGTTATTATTGCACTGGGGTCTAACTCTCTCCCTAACTCTGATAACATAATGCTAAAGAAGATTAAGCAAGTATGCACATACAGGCAGGAGGTAAATAGTACCAAAAACAATGATGTCTTCATAATCATTTGGTGGCATCATGTTTTCTTGGATGTTCCTGATGCTTATGGGTGTTTGTCAATGTCTGGGCATTGAAGAGTTAGGAACTTATTCTAACCTTTATAGTCTAGGCTTGTTTGTGCTCATCCTTCTTGTGAAGGCTTTCCAGGTATTCAAAGGGAATTAAGTGTTTTGATCTAAGTATTTTGTCACTACAGCCATATCTGCACTAGAGTGTCCTGGTAACACTGCAACTCTTGCCAACTCCTAGAGGTACTGACTTGGTGGGCTTGAGTAAGACCCAGGAGAATTCCCTGAATTTCCAGTCAGTGTTTCTTTTCTTCTTCCCTTACTTTTCCTGAAACAGAAGGAGTTTCTTTCTCTCCATGTTGGGTTGCTTGGATTTGGGGGAAGGGTGAAGCAAGAACTTCCGTGGATACAGCAACTGGGACTGTGCTGGGTCATACCTGAAGTCAGCATAGTTGTGCGTCTCACCTCAGGCTCATGACAACTACTGCCTTGCTACCACTGTTTATTCCAAGCCTAAGGCCTCTATAGTCAGCAGGTAGTGAATCCTGCCAGGAATGGGTCATTCCCCTTAGAGCAGCAAGTTCCCTTCAGACCCGGGGTGGATATAAAAATGTTGTTGAGGGGCTAGAACCTGAAATTAGGGATTTCAGAAATCTGATTTGTGCTTTATTTTATTTTATTTTATTTTTATTTTATTTTATTTTATTTTATTTTTTTTTTTTTTGAGACGGAGTCTCGCTCTGTCGCCCAGGCTGGAGTGCAGTGGCGCGATCTGGGCTCACTGCAAGCTCCGCCTCCCGGGTTCACGCCATTCTCCTGCCTCAGCCTCCCGAGTAGCTGGGACTACAGGCGCCCACAACCGCGCTCGGCTAATTTTTTGTATTTTTAGTAGAGACGGGGTTTCACCGTGGTCTCGATCTCCTGACCTTGTGATCCGCCCGCCTCGGCCTCCCAAAGTGCTGGGATTACAGGCGTGAGCCACCGCGCCCGGCTGTGCTTTATTTTACTGTGGCTGAGCTGGTAGCCAATTCCAAGACAAAGTCCTCTTTTCTTTCTCCTTTCTCCAAGCAGAAGGAGTCTCTCCTCCAGCTGAACTTTCTAGCATTGGGAAAGGGGTAGCACAAGCACTCACGTGGCCACCACAGTTGGGACTTCTCTGGATCACACCTGAAGCCAGCACCGTTGTGGGTCTTGACTGTACCCCGTGGCATCAACTGCCTGGCTACTCCTGACATTTATTCATGGCCCAAGGGCTATTTGAACAGCAAGTAGGAATCTTATTAGGACTGGCTCCTTTCTTTCAGGAGAGTGGGTTCCCTTCTGGCTCAGCCTGGGTCTAAAAATGCCTTCTCAGAGCTGGGTCCTGGAATCAGGGACTTCAGGAATCTGCTTGGGGCTTTATTTTACTGTGGCTGAGCAGGTACCCAAGTTGCAAAACAAAGCCCTCTTTATTGTTGTCACTCCGTTTTTGCAGGGGAAAGGAGCCTGGAACTAGCGATTTCAGAAATCTGCCTGGTGTTTTACTGTGGCTGAGCTGATATCAAATTGTAAGACAAAGTCCTCGTTTCTCTCCTTTCTGCAAGCAGGGGTCTCTCCGTGAGCAGACTCCCTGGGATTGGGGGAGAGGTGACACAGACAGTTCCTTGGCCTGGACAGCTGGTGTCTCTCTGGGTTATGTACACTCCACTACCTCTGAGCCCAGCACAGCACCAGGACTTGCCCAAAGACTACAGCTTTTGTGGCCTGATTGCCTTTCAAATTTATGCAGGACCCCAGGGCACTTTAGTTCACTGGTGGGGAGTGCTAGCCAGAACTCAGGTTCCTACCGCTGAGCTAGAACAGTGGTCTAAATGCTCCCTCTATGGACAGTGACGGAAATCTGCCCTGTGTTGTGTTCCATGGTGGCAGGGCAGCACAGAGTTCCAGTATAAAGTTCTACAACCACTTCACTGTCCCTCCCACACACAGATTCTGTCTCCACATGTACCCTGAGTACAGGGGAGGGGTGATGTAGGCAGTGAAAGACTGTCTTTCCTATTCTCTTTCCTTGACAGGATATTACAACCAGGTACTGCGATTGCTCACTTGATTTTTGTTTCTTATCAAGATGGTTTCTTATATGGATAGTTGTTCAATTTGGTGCTCCTGGCAGGGCAGGGAGAAGGTCACTGGTGGGTTCTATTTGGCTACCTTGCTCCTGAATGTTTTTCAAAGATACCTCTACTCCTTAATGAATTACTAATAGATGGTACATATGCTTACTTTTTTTTATGTGTGCTCTAAAGTCATTTCGATGTATTTTCCCATCTTAATGTTTGGACACTGTTCAAAATCTGAGTACAATATTGACCACATCTCAATTTTATTCTTTCCACATTGTTTTTTCGTTTCCCAACACTTCTAATGATCACACTAAACTTATATTATGACAAGAACCAAGGCTATAAAATATTTGCAGACAGCTTATTCTTTTGACAATATGATTCTTATTGGCATGATCTATGCTTTTTCCTTGGACAGTTGCATTCATATTTCCCATATTTAGAGAAGCAAAATAATCTAGTGACCAGCAGGATAAGATAATAGTTCCTCCTCTCAATTCATACATTAAAATGCATTTTTACGTTTGGTTAGGAGTCTATCAGTATTTTTGTTTGGGGTTTTAAGAAAAAGAAAGTGTGAGGAAAACATGATTTGGACACACTGCTGAGTGTGGAAGGAAACACATGTTTTCTACTTCTTTTGAGAATCATAAGTTCCTGTCTTCCTAGGAAAAGACTGATTGTTTTTGGTCATACCAATAAGTAACCACCTGAGTCCATTTTAAACCCATCGTATTTGATCAATGACAACTTCCTCTGGTAGCATATTTCTTAAAGTCTGTCTGGCAGCAACTGCCTTTTCCACTGCTCAGGTTTTTAAAAGTCTGTCAATCAGAACTAATCTCCATGTGATAACCTTTCACAGCTATAGTTCAACCAATCCCGAAACACATTCACTTCTCAACGTCTGACAATACCTGAGAGCTCTATTTTTTTTAAACCCTATATAAGATTATCTCTTTACTTTTCCTCTCTTTCTGTCTTCCTAGGAAAAGAATTATTGTTAAACAAAACAAAAAGCTTTTATTTCAGGCAATGAATGATGGTCTCTTTCCTTTGGCAGCCTTCAATGAAAACACAACTAAATAGTCTCTACTTTTAGTGTCGTGTTCTACAAGAAAAGGACACAGATTTCTTGAGTGAAGGAATCTACCCCGTGCCTATATTTCTTCCTACATAATTTGGAATAAGTTATTGCACATATTAGGCTTTCAGTAAATCAAATGATTTAAAGATGTTTCAGTTGCAAGCTATTTTATGTTTATACAATCTATTGTTGTTAAACTTTGGATTTTAGCAGTAGACATTTTATTTAAAGAAAATTTGACACCAAATCTAACTTTTAACTAACACAGCATAACGGTTCTGGGTGAAGATATAGATGTGGAAACTAACTTTCTCCCATTTCTTCTATTTGTTCCTTACCTCCCTCGGGTCTCTATGATGCTTTACATCAGGTGAAACTTCACTAAATAGAGTTTTAAGCCACTAATCTATTCCTATTCTCTAATTCAAAAGATGAGAAAGATGAGGGAAGTAAGGCCACAGTGACTTTCTCAGAACCATCTTAATTATGTACAAATTGAAATCGTTCTCTTCCATGACTGGCTACATTTCCACATATGCAATCCTTTTGGTCTTCTAAAATGCATTTTCATTTTCATTCATGTGAGTTTATATGAAGTTAATTATATTTTGCAGTAAAATATTAATTTTTATGTTTTTCCTGAAAATAGGAAAAATTGTAATTATTTTCTGCTAATATCAAGTAGCACTGTTTGTGATATACTTTTATATTATTTCTAGAATGTTTATTGACTTCCTCTATGTACTCACATATCTTTAGTAGGCATCTTGTTATTTTTAAGTTTTCATTTATATTATCTAAAATTAAAATTTATAATAATTATACATTTCTGTTATATGTTATTACACTAGAAAAATCACAATATTAAAACAATAATAACAAATTATAATTTTATAATTTGAGTAGGAAGTATGCTTTGGCTTTGTTAGATATACATTCATTATTTTGTAGAAAATATATATTTATTTTTCTCTTAGAGAAGAGTTTTATTAAGTTAAATAAAAATTTTAATTAATTTATCAAGCAAATACATATTGATCATCTCTCATGCACTTGGTATTGTTACATGCTCTTGAAATATACCCAGGAACTAAACAGACAAAGATTTCTACCCTCATTTAACTTAGATTTTAAGACAAAAAATAAATGAATATAATAAATAAAATATATGAAATATCATAAAATAATAAGTATAATAAAAAACAAAAATAAAAAGGGTATGGGGAACTGGTACTGTTTTTGTAAAGGCACAGATTATAATTGTAGTAGAGTGGAGAAGGCAGAATGAAATGAGAGGTGGCATTTTAATGAAGATCTGAGAGATATGAAGAAATTAGCAGAAAAATATATGGGTGAAGAGTTCTAGGAAGAAAAATAATCCAGTATATAAGGATACTAAAACAGAACACAGGAAGATTGTTCAAAGAAGAGTTAGGAAACCAGGGTGGCTCAGTAGAACATATAAAGGACAGAAATGTAAGATGAGGTCAAAAAGATGATAAGAGGCTAGACTCAATAAGGTCAGAGCATATGAGGCTTTTAATCTGAGTAAAATGAGGAACTATTGCAGGGTTCTAACTGAAGAGTGACCTGTTGTACTCAGATTTTAATGCGATACCTCCTGCTGCTGTGCCCTGAATATTCTTTTAGAATCAAAGAGCAAAATCAGAGAGATGTGTAGGAAGTAATTAGAGTACACTAGTCAAGAGATGATTACTTGTACCAGAATGGCCAATAAGTTTTGCTCCAGAGTTGGGTGAAGAGAGAGAAAGGAGGAGAAGGAAAGAGTAGAGGAGAGAAGGAGAGCAGAAGAGAGAGATAAAAGGTGGACCTCAGGTTTGGGGTTTGATTAAGTTGTGAACAACTGAGACAAAGTGAATTGCAGATGGAACAGGTTTATAGCAACAAGATTAATATAGTTCAGCTAAACATGTTGTATTGGGGTATCAATTACACATACAAGAGGAGATGACAGTTCAAAAAACATGTATTGATTTCAGGCTAGAGATAATACAAAATCTACAAACAATATATAAATGGGATATTTAATGATCATAGTTAAAGAACAGAAAATGTCCAACAAATGAGCCCTGAGACACTTCAACTTTAAGAGATCTATGAGAAATCAGGAATCTGCATAGGAGACTGAGAAGAAATGACCAGGGAAATAAGAAGAAAACCAGGAGAATGAGTCCCAGAAGCCAAGTGAGGTAATATTTGTTTTCGTTTTCATGAAATAAGTGATTGAACATGTTAGATGGGGCTTAGATGTCATAGAAGATTAGAGAAATACATATTTAACAACTTGAAGGTCATTGATGGCTCCCACAAAAACAGATTTGATGGTCTGATTAGAGAGAATGGGAGTGTAAATGGCTCCTTCAAGGAGTTAAAGGTGGTATGAATAAAATTATTAATTTGTGAATTTTAAATTATTAATTTGTAAGTTTGAGCCATGTTCTCCTAAGTAACATTGAACATGTCTCTTTTGAATAAGCCTAAACAGGCCTAATATGCAAATGTTTGGAGCTTTCTTGGATCATATAGTATGCTGTTCTAGCCAATCTTAATGAAAAAAGTGTTTTATTTTCAAAAACACTTGTAGAATTAGTATTTTACGCATTTTTTAAACATAGGCTTGTGGACACTCCTGCCTCTGGATTTCAAGAGAATAATTTAAAAGGATTGGTAGAATAAGACCAGTTTATATGCTTAATGTTTTCTAATTATTTTCATGGGTTATACTTACATGTTCTTAAGATAGCTTGACAAGTTTTATTTAGTTCATGCAATGGTGTGGGTTTAATTTCTTTAAATAAATTGTATTCTTGTTCTTCAATTCCAGAATATAAATAAGACCTTAGGTGTTACTAAGTATAGGTATCTAAGCAAAATAGAAACAACCAGATTGAAAACAATCTCCTGGTTTCTCAACTGGGAAGATAGCTAATCCAATGCCTGACAAAACAACATTTCACTGCCCACAAACTGTCACTCCAGCAGTCCTTCACAAAATTCCTTAAAACTTGATATTATCAAGTCCATGGAATATTTTCTTCTCTAAGTTAAATACACACAATGTATGACTTCTCATTAGATGTAGTAATTTTGAAACAGCATTTCTATTATTCAAGACAGGAATTCAAAATTGTGTTTCTAACAGCAACAGCAGCCACTTTCTGATGTTGGCACCAATCTCTTTTCAGTTCGTGTTCCACTCGCTACATAGTGGAACATTTGCTATGCATCCTCATGGGTGTACAGAAGTATCAGGCTACTTTAGAACCACCTGTCCTCATGGATGATAATAAAACTAGGCCCAAGTGAATTTTTGCAGCAGGATAGCAACCTGTGCTTTCATGTCACAGCTGTTTCAAAATGAAAGTAAATGACATAAATAAAATTTGGCATGAAGATAAACTTGCCTTTTAGGTGTATTTAAGGACCTGGGGGATTGTATGGAAATAGAAGGATGTGCAAATTGAGAAAATGTATTCCAAAAATTACCATATAGCTTGTTATATCCTAATATCTCCAAGAGAGTCAATTTTTACCAGTTTAGAATAATTAAAGTAAAAGCCAGTCTTTATTAATAAATAAGTCAAAAATTATTTATTCATTTATTCATAAATACATGCCATGCATGCATGTATAAATTCATTTTACATATATAGATCCTCCTTAGGCACACTAAAAATCACACTACCCAATATAATAATCAAATAACTCTTTAAGGTAGGCATAGTTCTCCTTTAACATGTAAGGACAATGAAGAAAACAGAATAATTGCGTAATGCTCAATGTTTTATATTTCATATTCTTGTTTCAGCAGACATTACTGGTTGCCTAATAATTAGGCTCCTCCAACAAAATTCCTTGCTTACAAAATGCAACTATAATTTTGTTTAGTTATTGGAAGATATATTTTCATGGATCCTTCTCCAAACCCAGGGGTTAAATGTTAATTACTGTAAATCAATCTTGACAATTCTATTCCTCTGCTCAAGTATCATGAAGATGGCATAACCTAAACTAGTAAAATAGACAGGAGACTCTTACTACTGTTTTCTTTTCCCTCATAAAGAACACAAGATAATGTCTTCAAGCCTTTGCACATGTTTGTGTTATGACGTGATACTGGTAGCTGCTATATCCAACTAGCAACTACAAGTGACATGTCAAGAGAAACCCGTAAAAGTTAATCAGAACACTTGCATCATTGAGCTGCTACATTAATTCACCCTATAACAGCTTACCTCTGGACTTGCAGTTAGGTGAGATAGTAAGTTTCTTAGTTATATTACCAGAATTTCTTTTACTTGCTATAGAAGCATCTGATGTAGCTAGTACATATTGGAGTAGTAATTTAAAAACCATTATTTGTGATTCAAAATAATGGGTTCTTGCCATTGTAAACCTGACATTATTTTAAAAATGTAATACTTTTACTAAATTGAGATGGAATATTAGTAAAATATTTTTTCTTCTTTTCAATTCATATTGAACTACAGAATTTTGGTATTTAAAAAGTGCATACATATCAAAAATGTCAGCTTCTTCATTTTAATTTACAAAAATTGATACCCAAAGCTAGTTAGTTGCAAATCCATCTCTTCAGTCACCTATGCAATTGTATTAAGTAAATCCTGCATTTAAACCCCACTGCCATTAAAAACAACTATGGCTTATCAGGGGAAAAATCTTGTTTTCTTTTAGCCTTATTACTATTAAGTGCTAACTGGGATAAATAATACATTGTAATACTTTAGTGAGGATTCAATTATATTATGCATATAAAAATACTAGAACATATTAGCTACCAGTCAATATTGACTTTTATGCACACCATCTTCTTATGCAGAGTGTTTTACATATTACAAGAAATACAGTTGAGAAATGAGTACTTTGGTTAAAATTATTTGTATTTCTCAGAGTATTGTAAAACTTCCTTTAAATTGAAATACACATTAGCACATTAAAGCCTTTGGGAAATTCTGGAATAAAATAATCTGCATTTTTAATGTAGTGCTACATAGAAAATTACTTCAAAAATTAGAATAGAAAATCAATAAACATGTATGAACTCACATGCATAAGCTCGCCATCAGGATGCTGGCTAGGGTTTGCAGTTACCTGAAAGTTTGACAGAGATGAAGATCTGCTTTCAAGATGGCTCACTCACTTACCTAGCAAATCAGGGCAGATTATTGACATAAGGATTCCATTACTTTTCAGGTGTACCTCTCCACATTGCTGCTTATGTGTCTTTATGAGATAGTAGTTGGAGTCCACAAAGTAAGTAATCTAAGGAAAGGAACCAAGGAGGATGCTTCAATGCCTTTTATAACTTATTTTAGGAAGTTACACAGGCTACCTTTTCTATGTGTTATTTATTAGAAATAAGTCACTAAGTTCATTCCATTATTGATGAGAAGAGATTTCAGATCCATCTCTTAAAGGGAATAATAACAAAGGATAATAAATATATTGTTAAACCACCATGGAATATTTGTAACTTTATTTAATCCAGATTTTCCTGAAGTTTTTTTTACCATAGAAATCTATATTAAAGTAACATGTTTCTAAGGATTCCCTAAAAGTACCCATGACATAACCAAATTCTATATGGTTTTATTTGAATATATATATATGAAGAAACTTTTTCATGAGAAAAAGCTTGAGTATTTCTAAAATATTCAAGCAGCTTGACAACTGTTTGTTTTCAAATACTCCCTTGAATTGTATTTGTGGTTTTTGCTTGCTTCTAATAATTCATAACTGTTGATCATGATCTAAATTGGCAATCCTAATTTTGGATTATACAATGGCACATAAAAATATATGTCCCGGGCGCGGTGACTCACGCCTGTAATCCCAGCACTTTGGGAGGCCGAGGCGGGTGGATCATGAGGTCAGGAGATCGACACCATCCTGGCTAACATGGTGAAACCCTGTCTCTACTAAAAATACAAAAAATTAGATGGGGTGGTGGCAGGCGCCTGTAGTCCCAGCTACTCGGGAGACTGAGGCAGGAAAATGGAGTGAACCCAGGAGGTGGAGCTTGCAGTGAGCCTAGATCACACCACTGCACTCCAGCCTGGGTGACAGAGTGAGACTTCATCTCAAAAAAAAAAAAAAAAAATTTATATATATACATATGTATGTATGTTTTGGACAGACATTTTCTATCTGTAACTTGGCATATACTGTTGTCTTTTAAAGTTTAAGTGGTGTTATTAAGGGTGCTGACTAGGATCACTATTCTGCAATGTGAAGCTGTTAGGAGGAATGAAATCAAGTTTTTAAAGCAGTGTTCTATTTTTTCAACAACCAACAGATTGGTAAAATGGAACATTTGTAAAATATCCTCCACAATCTAAGGGTAAGAAACACCCAAAGGAGTGAAATTCTAAAGAGTTCCTTATGCTTAACTGTAATCTAGAAGTTTTTAAGCATTGCCATAGAGTTTTCCTGAAGTTGCCACATACCTGCCTAGTTCCTTAAAGCAGCTGGGTATATAGGAACTCAAACAAATGTCCTAGTCATAGATAATGAATTTCCAGCTGCTGGAGTACCTCATATCTCTCTCTTTAAAATGTGAGTATCAGCCAAATCAAAGAGTCATTTGGGATCTGAGACCATTTAGGAGATACATGATATCTGCTATAATCAGTCAAATGGGAAAGAATAGCTTCACTGGAAGAGAAAAACAAGATACATGTTACATGAACGTAAGCATGCACAAACACAGGATGTTCTCCCAGGGACACAGATTAAATGAAAGAGTTCTATATTTTGTTTTGTATAGAAAAAAGGACCTAAGAAAATCAAGTGTTGCAATGTAACTGTCATGAGATGGCAGTTGCTTTACCTACTGTTTTGTTTCTTACTGAAGGTTTCAGCTATTCTGTGCCCCATGCAGCCCCATCACCAAGAATTGTACCTCTGGGAAATGATAATTATCATCTTGCTCCACAAGAGCAACTTTTATATCTAAAAGATAAGGGGAATATGAGAAGAATGGTTGTTGCTGTTAAAGTATGTCCTCAGGATTATAAACTGCATTATGCAGTCATGAACTTCTGTATTAATGTCATTTAACCTTTGGCAATATTAGTCAAGAGAGGATCTTGTGAAGGATGGTACATTAACTTTTAGAAGTGATGGGCTGTGATATTCCTGCTGTGATATTGAATGGCACTGGATGAACTTCAGCACAGTCTTCTAAAGATATAAGATATTTTCTCTCTATAGGGCAAAGCTTACATACATGAGGGCAGATCTGTGAATTCATATATTTCAACCTGTCCTTGAGTAGTAAGACATAATGGTGCCATTTGAAAATAATTCTATAAAATAGCTCACTTTTCTGGTTCCTGTCCACTACATTTTTAACTGTTTCATTATTCTATTTGTTCTATAGAGAGATAACTGGAAGGTCATTTTGTATATATGTGTCTTTATGAGATTGGAGTTGGAGTACGCAAAGTAATTAATATAAGAGAAGGAATCAAGGAGGAAGCTTCAATGCCTTTTATAACCTATATTAGGAAGTCACACAGGCCACCTTTTCTATGTGTTATTTGGGTCAATTATATATATATAATATATATCACATGCACTATATATATATTATTGAGCAAATATATATATGTATATATATGTGTGCATATATATTTGAGAATATACATATATATATTTTGAGAATATATATACATATTTTATATATATATATACACATATTTATTCTCAAAAATTCTAAACACTTTCAAACTATTTAGGAAAAAATCTCTAAACAAATAGTTGAAACAATGAACTTAGGCATTAGTAGAAGTTTATACAAATTGCTGAGAGAATAAGATAAGTAATTATCTGGCTGAGTTAAGCCATGAGGAAAAACATTCCTTCTAGGGAGATTAAGGGCCACCTTCTTGGGTGGAAAAAGAAACAAGGCAATGAATACAGACCTGGAGTCAGATCAAAATTACGTCCTTGGACTTCTATGTTTTGAATGACTTTTGACATATTACTTAACTTCCTGGTATTTCAGGCACCTAAATTATACAGTACAGATATCTCATATTTCTAAAAAATAGTCTGTTTCTTCCTTTTTATGTACCAGTGGCATATAAAAATGAACATGTCAAAATTTAACCTATTATATTTCCTGTGAAAATGTGCCCTTCCTGATGCATTCCTGATAAGTTATTAATGTTTGTGCCCCACTGTCATCCTCCCCAGCTAGATCTCTATGTTAAAACCTAATCTCTAGTTTCAGCTTTCTACATATGGCTAGCCAGTTTTCCCAGCATCATTTATTAAATAGGGAATCTTTCCCCATTGCTTGTTTTTGTCAAGTTTGTCAAATATCAGATGGTTGTAGATGTGTGGTGTGATTTCTGAGGCCTCTGTTCGGTTCCATTGGTCTATATATCTGTTTTTCCAGCTTTGTTCTTTTTGCTTGGGATTGTCTTGGCTATGTGGGCTCTTTTTTGGTTATATATAAAATGTAAAGTAGTGTTATTCCAATTCTGTGAAGAAAGTCAGTGGTAGCTTGATGGGGATGGCACTGAACCTATAAATTACCTTGGGCAGTATGGCCATTTTCACGATTTTGATTCCTCTTATCCATGAGCATAGAATGTTCTTCTATTTGTTTGCATCCTCTTATATTTCATGTGGCCAATTGTGAATTGGCTACAAAGAGAATAAAATGATTTGGCTCTCAGTTTGTCTGTTATTGGTGGACAGGAATGCTTATGATTTTTGCACATGGATTTTGTATCCTGAGACTGCTGAAGTTGCTTATCAGCTTGAGGAGATTGGGGCTGAGACGATGGGGTTTTCTAAATATACAATCATGTCATCTGCAAACAGAGACAATCTGACTTCCTCTTTTCCTAATCGAATACCCTTTATTTCTTTCTCTTGCCTGATTGCCCTGGCCAGAACTTCCAACACTGTGTTGAATAGGAGTGGTGAGAGAGGGCATCCCTGTCTTGTGCCAGTTTTCAAAGGGAATGCTTCCAGTTTTTGCCCATTCAGTATGATACTGGCTGTGGATTTGTCATAAATAGCTCTTATTATTTTGAGATACGTCCCATCAATACCTAGTTTATTGAGAGTTTGTAGTATGAAGGGCTGTTGAATTTTGTTGAAGGCCTTTTCTGCATCTATTAAGACAATCATGTGGTTTTTGTCTTTGATTCTGTTTCTATGCTGGATTACATTTATTGATTGCCGTATGTTGAACCAGCCTTGCATCCCAGGGATGAAGCCAACTCGTTAGTGGTGGATAAGCTTTTTGATGTGCTGCTGGATTCGGTTTGCCAGTATTTTATTGAAGATTTTTGCATCGATGTTCTTCAGGGATATTGGCCTATATTTCTCTTTTTCGTTGTGTCTCTGCCAGGCTTTGGTATCAGGATGATGCTGGCCTCATAAAATGAGTTAGGGAGGATACCCTCTTTTTCTATAGATTGGAATAGTTTCAGAAGGAATGGTACCAGCTCCTCTTTGTACCTGTGGTAGAATTTGACTGTGAATCTGTCTGGTCCTGGACCTTTTGTTGGTTGGTAGGCTATTAATTATTGCCTCAATTTCAGAGCCTGATATTGGTCTATTCAGAGATTCAATTTCTTCCTGTTTTAGTCTTGGGAGGGTGTATGTGTCCACGAATTTTCCCTTTCTTCTAGATTTTCTAGTTTATTTGCATAGAGGTGTTTATAGTATTCTCTGATTGTAGTTTATATTTGTGAGATCCGTGGTAATATCCCCTTTATCATATTTTATTGCATATATTTGTTTCTTCTCTCTTTTCTTCTTTATTAGTCTGGCTAGCGGTCTATCAATTTTGTTGATCTTTTCAAAAAACCGGCTCCTGGATTCATTGATTTTTTGAAGGCATTTTTGTGTCTCTATCTCCTTCAATTCTGCTTTGATCTTAGTTATTTCTTGCCACCTTCTACCTTTTGAATTTGTTTGCTCTTACTTCTCTAGTTCTTTTAATTGTGATGTTAGGGTGTCGATTTTAGATATTTCCTGCTTTCTCTTGTGGGCATTTAGTGCTATAAATTTCCCTCCACACACTGCTTTAAATGTGTCCCAGAGATTCTGGTATGCTATGTCTTTGTTCTCATTGGTTTCAAAGAACATCTTTATTTCTGCCTTCATTTTGTTATTTACCTAGTAGTCATTCAGGAGCAGGTTGTTCAGTTTCCATCTAGTTGTGCGGTTTTGAGTGAGTTTCTTAATCCTGAGTTCTAACATGATTGCACTGCGGTCTGAGAGACAGTTTGTTGTGATTTCTGTTCTTTTACATTTGCTGAGGAGCATTTTACTTCTAACTATGTGGTCAATTTTGGAATAAGTGCGATGTGGTGCTGAGAAGAATGTATATTCTGTTGATTTGGGTGGAGAGTTCTATAGATGTCTATTAGGTCTGCTTGGGGCAGAGCTGAGTTCAAGTCCTGGATATCCTTGTTAATTCAAGATGGATTAAAGACTTAAATGTTAGACCTAAACCCATAAAAACCCTAGAAGAAAATCTGGGCAATACCATTCAGGACATAGGCATGGGCAAGGACTTCATGACAAAAACACCAAAAGCAATGGCAACAAAAGCCAAAATTGACAAGTAGGATCTAATTAAACTAAAGAGCTTCTGCACAGCAAAAGAAACTACCATCAGAGTGAACAGGCAACCTACAGAATTGGGAGAAAATTTTTGTAATCTACTCATCTGACAAAGGGCTAATATCCAGAATCTATAAAGAACTGAAACAAATTTATGAGAAAAAAAAAACCCATCAAAAAGTAGGCAAAGAATATGAACAGACACTTCTCAAAAGAAGACATTTATGTAGCCAAGAGACACATGAAAAAATTCTCATCATCACTGGTCATCAGAGAAAAGCAAATCAAAACCACAATGAGATACTATCTCACACCAGTTAGAATGGCAATCATTAAAAAGTCAGGAAACAACAGATGCTGGAGAGGATGTGGAGAAATAGGAACACTTTTACACTATTGGTGGGACTGTAAACTAGTTCAACCATTGTGGAAGACAGTGTGGCGATTCCTCAAGGATCTAGAACTAGAAATACCATTTGACCCAGTAATCCCTTTACTGGGTATATACCCAAAGGATTATAAATCATGCTACTATAAAGAAACATGCACTTGTATGTTTATTGTGGCACTATTCACAATAGCAAAAACTTGGAACCAACCCAAATGTCCATCAATGATAGACTGGATTAAGAAAATGTGGCACATATACACCATGGAATACTACGCAGCCATAAAAAAAGGAGGAGTTCATGTCCTTTGCAGGGACACAGATGCAGCTGAAAACCATCATTCTGAGCAAACTATCACAAGGACAGAAAACCAAACACTGCATGTTCTCATTCATAGGTGGGAATTGAAAAATGAGAACACTTGGACACAGGGCGGGGAACATCACACCTTGGGGCCTGTTGTGGGGTGGGGGAAGTGGGGAGGGATAGCATTAGGAGAATTACCTAATGTAAATAACGAGTTAATGGGTACAGCAAACCAACATGGCACATGTATACCTATGTAACAAACCTGCACGTTGTGCACATGTACCCTAGAACTTAAAGTATAATTTAAAAAAAAAAAAATCTCCAATGCTGTAGTATTGAGGTGTGGCTTTGGGAAATATTAGGACATGAGAGTTTCATCATCATAAATGGGATTAGTCCTTTTATAAAAGAGGCCTGTCTGACTCTCTTCCCATAAGAGAACACAGCTAGAAGGATCCATGTGTGAAGCAAAGAGCTCTCACCAGACACTGAATCTGCTATTACTTTCCAGCCTCCAGAACTGTGAGAAATAAACTTCTGTTACTTACAAATGACCCACCATAGGGTATCTTGTTATAGCAGCCCAAATAGATGAAGACAGCTCCCTAATGTAATATAATGCATTTCCATCCACCAGTTCCATTAGCCCCAATTAGCAGGACTGATTATTTAGTGTAAATTGGATGGGCTCTTGAAACCTGGCAAACCTTGGCTCAAATTTAGGTTGTATCACTTAACAGTTATGCATATTCATGTATAGGTATTAGCCCCATTGAGCCTCTATCAACTACAATATGGTAATAAGGCTTGTTTTGGATGATTCTCATGAGAATTAGTTACAGTGTATATAAAGAAGTTATCACATGGTACTTTCTGAATAAATAATAAATATTATATTTACCAATGTTCATTATTTTCTTCAACTCCTCACATCTTCCGAAATTCAATGAAATGCCAAGTATTGTAAAGTGTGTCTCCTAAATATTTCTCCACATATCCTACTTTCTGTCTCCATGGCCTATGACTTAGGATAGACTCTCAACATTTCTACCTGTATTTAGAACAGATTTCCAACTGGGTACTTTGGTAAAAGCCATACTACCATCTACCTCATTCTCCACAATTTAATTCACATGATTTCCCTGAGAAGCATGTCAGATATATAACTTTTGCATATAAACTATACATGATTGTACTTGTCATCATGATTAAGTCAATACTTGTCAACACGGTAAACATAGTCATTCCTAGATGAAGTCAATACTTATTAAGATTGTAAACACAATCATTCCCAGTTCGATCCTTCCCAGTTCTTAAATCATCTTTTGTCACAGACATTCCTCATTGCATTAGCCATAATAATAAGTTATAATATCTACTATTTATTGATTGCCTTCTCATTGCCAGGAACTATGCTAAGTACTAAATCAGCATTTCATCATCAAAAGGAGCTTACAGGTTAGTAAATACACTTATTTTAATTTCACAGATGAGAAAACCAAAGTACATAGATTTAGTAAGTGGCCAGAGACTACCCAGCAAGTAGAGAATCTAGAATTTGCAAATTTTATCTCTAGAGTCCTTAGTTTTACACTATTGTAAATAGACTGATTTGCAGTTCTTTGAATGTACTTTTTAAAACATCGATTCAATTTTTCATATGCTCTTCTTTATCTGTGTTTATTTGGGTTCTATTCATTCAAAAATGTAAGGGCTTGACTTAAGTCCTTTTGTCTTCCAACAAGTCTTTCTTCATTACTGACCGACTGCATTCATAATACGATCTATACAGGTCTCTACTGAAAACTGTCTGTAATCATCTGTCTGTAATCATGACAAGAGTAGGAGTGCTAAATTTTCATCTCATTATTATATGGTCGATAGTCTCTAAATAATTGAAAAGTCAATTTAGTAAAGGTTTGTAAAACTTACATAGAATCATGTTAATTCATTTATCCAGTCAGAAGTCAGACCCACATATTTATCAATTATCTTCTATGCATGCTTGATTATCTCATCCAGTCCTTTTTTCTATACTAGATGGTACTTATAAAGTATAAGTCAAATTCTATTTCTCTATTATTTAAAATATGCAAAGGTTTACTGTTACATTTATATCAAAATCTAAACTCACCTAGTCTTTCAAGGATTAAAACATGAAGTCTCTACCAGTCTCTAACCTCATAATGCTTCCGACCTTTCATTACACTCTGGATATCCCACTGTTTCTACTATTTGACTAATATAAAGTTTATTCTGTCTCTGGGCCTTTGCTGTTTCTCTCTATGAGAGCATTCTTCACCTACATCTTGGCATGACTTCTTTTATCATTTAGGTTTCAAGTCAAAAATCACTTTCTTATAGAGGTCTTCTCTGACCTTCCTATGGTAATAGCTTTACACTCACCACATCCACCATCAATCTTTATTCAATCACCAAGACTTCATTTTGTCATAACATTTATCCTTATCACTATCTGAAATCACTTTAATTTTAGTGAATAGTTGTTCTTGGTTTCTCCCTGGAATATGAGCACGATAAAGATAGAGAATATATTTTTGCCATTCTATCTGTCATGGATAGAATAGTGGTATGTATTCAATTAGTATTTTTTGAATGAATAATGAAAAACATTCATGTGTATATGTATGAATAAAGCAGAGAAAATAGATACATTTCTTTTTAGGAATAATTTTCTTTTTAGGAATAATATAAAATAATTGCACAATAAGTTACAACATAAATGATAAGTACAGAATTATCCACAAAGAGTAATTGAAATTGGTCAAGTAAGGGTAACATAGATGGAATATGTTCAATATCTTAAAGCTATAATGGCTGGAACTTAGAAACCTGTTTATACAGAAAAGCAGAGTTTGCATATCAATGATTTTTTTGTCTTGGGTGACTAAATTGGTATTGTTACTAATAAATCTTATATAATTTCAAGAAGAATGATATATTTTAAAGCTAAAGTTTGAGGATAAGATTATTTTAGAGCTGTTATATTCTAAGTGTTCATGAAGCATCCTATGAAAGACAGGCAATCTGAACTTGGCCATATTATTCCAGAGCTAAGAAAATATACTGGAGTGAGAAATATATTTGAGGCATTTGAAGTAGATGAGATTGTCCCAGAAAAACATTAAACATAAGAGCAAAGTTAACAATAGTCCTGGGAGAAGTAATAGGAACAAAAGAGTCAGTGGGAAAGATGAATCACACACTCCAAAAGGCAAGTATATATAGTGTTCAGAATGAGGAAGATATAGAAATCAGGACGGATTTTACCTGACTACAAATGTCCACTGCTGCGTATTCCTATGCTCCACTCTACAATTTCAAGTCTCACAAGAACAAAAGATTCTAAAATACAGGCAGGGCATGGGGGGCCACTTGTTTCCCTCTACCACCCCAAAGCCAGTCTTTTATTATTATTATTATTATTATTATTATTATTATTATTATACTTTAAATTCTAGAGTACATGTGCACAACGTGCAGGTTTGTTACGTATGTATACATGTGCCATGTTGGTGTGCTGCACCCATTAACTTGCCATTTACATTAGGTATATCACCTAATGTTATCCCTCCCCACTCCCCCACCCCCACAATAGGCCCCGGTGTGTAATGTTCCCCTTCTTGTGTCCAAGTGATCTCATTTTTCAATTCCCACCTATGAGTGAGAACATGCGGTGTTTTTTCTTAATGCAATTCCACAAATACTTGATCACTTTCAATGCACCCATTAGAGAGCTACAATTGTCCCTTGGTATTCTCAGGAATTTGTTACAGGGTTGCAGAGATACCAAATCTATGGAAGTTGAAGTCCCTTTTATAAAATAGTGAGGTATTTGCATATTTGCATCTTCCTGTGTACTTCAAATCATCTCTATATTACTTATAATACCTAATACAACATAATGATATATAAAGTTATTATAATTTATTTTTAAATTTTTATTATTGTTTACTTTTGTATTCCTATTTTTATTGTTTTATTCTGAATACTTTTGATCCACAGTTGGATGAATCCATGGTGTGGAACTTACATATGGAGGGCTCACTGTACATACTGACACAATTGGACTTTGTGTCAGAATGTCTCCTCTGGTCCCAATGTTCTTTATGTATGATGGCTTGACTTTTACTGTATCTATTCCAGGTGCTAATGAACTCAGTGATATTTTGAATCTAGGCCAGTGTTTGCCAGACTAGATATTTACACACAGCCTCTCTTGAAGGAGCCACAATTTATAAAATGTTACAAGTAAGTTTCACCCTGTTACTATGCAATTTGGGATAGTAATGGCTAGAAATATACAATCATGGAAAATGATATTGCTTGTTTCATTTTTAAGACAGGCAATAAATGTAAAAGAGAATAGCAATTACTGACATCACAAAATATACAGGCCACTCTAAGCCTCAAGGCTCAAACAGATATTCAAAGTAAAGATAATCTTGAAAGACAATATATTCTTATATTGCTGTGTGTTAAATGTAATGCTTATGAATGATTTTAGTCAAAAAGTAAAATAAAAATAAAGAAAAAAGTAAGAAAAATATGATCCATTATCATATCTAGCAATTCTGCTACAAACATTATTGTAAGGCATATACATTCAAGTTGAAAAAATAATAATTAAAACACAAAATTACCCTTAATAAAGAAAAAAGTGATTTCATTTTAAATCAATTATTTGAAATGAAAACAAATCTGTATTACCTGAAGACAGTATCCATAGTCAAGTACAGGAGTGGTATTCCTACTTGCTATCTTGAGCTGTTGACAGGTTAGCTACATTAATGTTTAGTGGGTCACTGTGGTGAAAATTGATGTGTAACTAACCTAACTTCTGAATAACTGCTTCTAGAGCTTGAAAGCAGTTGAAAACTTAAAGGGAATGACACAACCTTCACTATTTAGTGTTTGCAAAGTGCTCCCTAGAAATCAGGGCTCAGACCTCGGTTTCCTCTGTGGTGTACAGAATGTCCTGTGGCTCCACTTGTGAGCCCTGCACAGGATGAAGAACCAATGTTGAAGACATAAATGTTATTTAATTACAAGTCACAAAGTCTGTTTTAATCGATGTTGTGGTTTGCTCCGTTATGAATCAGTCATTGTGAATCTAGCAGAGCTGTATCTAGAGATTAACTCTCAAGTGATTCTTCTTGGAAACTGAAAGACCAAATTTCTTTTCTTTTCTTTTTTTTAAATTTTCAAATTTATTTTGAACTCAGGGGGTACATGTGCAGATTTGTTACATGGGTAATTGTATGATGCTGAGGTTTGAAGTACAATTTGTTACAGTATTCCTTCAATGCTGCTTTGCCAGCCGGAAATCTTTGCACCCACCATCTCCTCTGTCTGGGCCTTGCTTGGGCCCACAGGGCTCACTCTACCCACTTGGTACAGAAGCCTGCGCTGGGTTCTCAACAGCTCAGCTCTCGCACCTGCCATGGCTCCATGCTCATCCCACAGCTGGCCTGGGGATGCCACAAGTGGCTTCCATGGTGGGTGCCAGTGTCTAAATGAGAGGAACACGGTGGTACCTGCAAACTCGAAGATGCCAGCAATCTCAAGCTCCAAGGGGTGTTACAGCTCTTGCTCAGGCAGTCCCAATGTCTGGACCCCCAAGAAATATTGGAACTCTTCACTCTCATAGCTTGCCAGGTGGGAGCATGTTATAGCTCTCTTTCTCCCATAGTCTGTCGAGCAGGAACATGCAACAGCTCGTTCATTCCTGCCACCTGAAGCTCAGCAGGCAGAAAAGAGGATCACAGCTCATTCATTTCCGCTTCTCTCAGTTCAGCAAATGAGAGGGTTACGGCTCATTTGTTCCTGATGCACGCAGTTCAGCAAGTTCTAGGTTCTTGTCCTGCGACGAAGAGGAATAAGATTTGCGGACACTACAGAGTAAGGCAGAGAAGAATCTTACTGAGTGACAGAAGGAAAGCTCCAAGCAGAAAGGGGATCCTGAAAATGGGTAGCCATCTATGAGGCTGAGGCTGAGATTTTATAGGCTTAGTATGGGGGAGTGTGTACTTATTGATCTATGGGTGTTCTTGGATAAAGCACTATTTGATTGGTTCTACCATCCAGATGGAACCAATGAGCTGAAATGAGTTCATTTTGAGTGTATAAGACAGGATACAAGTTTTCCCTCCAGTGGTGGATTCCATTCAGAACTGGCAGTTTGGTTTTCAGGCTTCAGGGTGTCTTTGGCTTAAAGGTCAGGTTTCACCAGGGACTTGTCTCTGTCTGCCTAGAACTCTGTCTTGTGTCACTATCAATCCCCCATCTGAAGAGGTACATCTAACTGCCATTCGGATAGGGACGGTGACCGAGCTAAGTGTTTCATTATGACGGGGGCACGGTGTGGGGAGAACGGAAGTCAGATATCTCTCCGAGGCCTATCCAAAGGTCCCAAGTAAAAGGAAGTCATTGTCTGAGGCTCCATTACGTGACCATTTGGAGTTTGATGACCTCTAGGTGAGCAGAAACACATTTCACAAGGAGGTTAAGTATTTGTGGGCCAAATATGAGTATTATACAAAGAGGAAGCAAAAGCAGAAAATCCGTACCAGTGGCAGAGACAGCAAAAATAAGAAGTAAAATAAACTATCATTCTGAAAACAGTGTGGCCAAAGCTGTGTCACCTTGGTGAAAGAAATTCCATATTGTATGGTGGAGGGGAGTTACATTTTAGAAGAGACATAGCTGCTTAGGGGAGTAGATAATCGCACGGGTGTTCAGGATTATGGGGTCCTTGACAAAGACACCTTATGCTGAGGAACAGAACGAAGGTGAGAACAGCAAGCGTAGGCAAGACTATAAAGGGGATAGCCAGGGAAAGTTAATTATTGACACCTATCTTTTGTGATCTTTAACTTGAGGTCTCCAATTTCTTCACACTTGTGCTTCAGGTGCTCTTCTGGGTCAACAGAGGAGATTCTATCAGTTTCCCAGGCCTTTATTTGGGTATAATGAATCCAAGAATCTATTCCAGTGACCTTCACTGCTGAAGGAGTAGAAAGAAGTACAGTGTAATGCCCTTTCCAATTCAGAGCTAGAGAGAAAAAAAGAGAAGGAAAAGCCTTCACCAGTACTAAGTCCCTTGAGTTGAATAGATGTGGTTCTAGTTCACAGGGTTGGGCCTCTGACAGTTGTTTCAGTTCCTGTTGGAAATGGCCCAAAGAAGTTATATGCTTAATCAATCCAGAGGTTTCTTTGTCTAGCAAGAAATTATTGGTGAGAAAAAGCTGTCCATATATCATTTTGAAGGGACTTAAATCCAGCTTCAAAGGGATGTTTCTGACACGTGTAGGGCCCTGGGGAGAAAAGTAATCCAGGGGAGGTAAGTCTCTTGAGACAGTTTTTGGAGGTGCCTTTAGATAATATCATTTGTCTTTTCTGCGTTTCCTGAAGATTGTGGTCTCCAAGCACAATAAAGATGGTATTGTATACCTAGGCCTTGAGACCCCCTGGGTGACCACTGCCCTAAACAAGAAGCTATTATTGCTCTGGAGGTACTTAGGGAGTCGAAAGTGAGGAATTATCTCATTAATTAGTACCTTTATCACCTAGGCTTTCTCTGTCTCACATGGGAAATGCTTCTACCCAGTTAGTAAAGGTATCTATCCATACCAGGAGGTACCGGATACCTTTTATCTTCAACCTATGGATAAAATCCATTTGCCAGTGTTCCCCTGGGTAGCTTTCCATTCTTTGAGTTCTAGGGAGGAGAAGCCATCGATTGAGGGGATTATTTTTAAGGCACGTCTCACAAGCTTTAACAACCTGTTTGATCATTTTTAGCAAATTTTCACTTGAGAACCTTTGGGTCAGTTGATAGGTTTTATCCTTATCTAGGTGAAAGGTTTGGTGAGGGATTTTAAAACCTTTCCATTGGCTGGAGGCTAGTAGATGAAGTTCGCCATCCTCCAACTGTAGCTATCCTGAGGGCTGAAACGTGCATCCCTGAGAGGTGCCCATTCTATTTCCGCAGGAGAATACTGAGGTTTTATTTCTTTTATGGGTCACTCCCAGATCAGAGGGGCCTCAAGTGGATAAGAAATCTGGGGCCTTCTCATTGCTGATTTAGCTGCTTGGTCTGCCAATATTTTCTCTTGGTTATTTTATTTGTTCCCTTTTGGTGACCTTTACAATGTATTACTGCCATTTCATGTGGAAGGAATACTGAGGTTAATAGTCTGTCAATTTGCTGATGGTATTTAATGGGAGACCCATGAGCTATGAGGAAATTATACTTTTTTCCAGATAGCAGCATGGGCCTGGAGGACTATGAAAGCGTACTTAGAATCAGTATAAATGTTTACTGCTTTCCTTTGCTTAATTCAAGCACCCACAAGAGGGCAATTAGCTCAGCTAGTTGAGCACCTGTGCCCGAGGGGAGAGGCACACTTCGAATAGTGTCATTCAGGGTGACTATTGCATACTCTGCCTTATGAATCCCTTGTTCTACAAAAGAACTTCTGTCCAAAAAGAGACTCCAGTCTATATTCTCTAAGAGGGTTTGTTTGAGGTCCTCTCTGGCCACAGAGATTTGCACTATTATCTGTTCGCAGTCATGTTCAGGCCCTCCAGCTTCCTCTGCGGGTAAAGAAGCTGGGTTTAGGGAGGGATAGGTTATTAACGGGACTGCAGATGCCTCCAATAGCAGAACTTGATATTTGAGGAGGGAGTTGTTTATTAGCTACAGACCTCCCTTAGAAGACAGCAGTCCTGTCATATTATGTGGGGTATAAATGGGTAAGTTATTCCCCAGGGTTAACTTACTAGCCTCTACCATCAGCAAAGTTACCACAGCAAATGTCCAGAGGCAGGGTGACCACCTAATGAAGCTCCTTTATTAGGTAGCCTATGGGCTGGACATCAGGCCTGGGTTAGAATGCCCGGGCCATTCCTTTCCTTTCTGATACATAAGTATTGAACATCTTCCCTCTGGGAAGACTAAAGCTGGTGCCTTAAGCAAGTTTTGTTTCAGTTGGTTAAAGGCCCTTTTAACCTCTGGTTCCCATATTAGGGAGTGAGTCTTAGCTGCCTCGATTTACTTTATTTGTTGATGTAAGGGACAAGCTATCTCACCATACCCAGGTATCCATAAGCTGCAGAATCCTGTAATGCCCAAGAATTCCCTCAGTTGCTAGACGGTTTTGGGGAGGGAGAAGGAGGAGGTGGGCTTAATCCTTTCTTTGCCTAGTTCTCTGGTCCTGTCTGACAAGATTAGAACTGGGTACTTCACTGAAGTCTTACAGAGGTCAGTCTTAGATTTTGAGACCTTATACCCTCTGTAAGCCAGAAAATTAAGAACAGTCTTACTGCTCTCCTGAGAGATATACTCAGTTGGGGTACAAAGGAGAATATCATTTACATATTGTAAAACTGTAACCTGAAGATAAAGGAACTCAGAGAGATCTTTTGACAATACCTGCCCAAACAGGTGGGGGTGTCTTAGAATCCTTGAGGTAACACAATTTGGCTTAGCTTGATGGTTTGGTTGAAGGGATCCTCAAATGCAAACAAATCCTGGGAGCTGGAGTGTAACAGTATGCAGAAAAAGATATCCTTTAGGTCAAGGATTGTGAACCATTTAATTCCCCCAGGTATTTGAGTTAGCAGGGTATAGGAGTTGCAAACCACTGGATGAATTGGAACCACAGTTTCATTAATGAGGTGGCGGTTCTGGACCAGTCTCCATTCCCCATTGGGTTTCTGTATGCCCAATGTCAGGATATTTCAAGGGCTATTTCAGGGTTTGAGGAGGCCCTGCATCCTCAAGCTATTGATGATGGTTTCTAGTCTTTTCTTAACTTCTGGTTTTAGGTAATATTGTCTCTAACCAGGGAAGGAGGTGGGATCCTTAAGGTGGATCTGGGCTGTATGGTGGTTGTGGCTCAGCCGATTTCCCCTTGAGTTGCCCAAACTTCTGGACTAATATTGGACTAATGTTGGTGTCCACTAGCAAGAGACAAAAGTCATCCTGGAATCATAAGGATGGTGGTTCCCATACAAACTAAAATATCCCTGCTCAGCAGAGGAGTTGGGTTTTCAGGCATGATTAAAAAGGCATGAGTAAACAACAGGTCTCCTCAAATGCAACTATGGGGTTGGGTAAAATATTGCATTAAAAGTTTTCCTGAAACATCACTCCCAGTTATGCTAAAGGAGAAGGAAAGGCCTGATTGGAGAGAAGAGCAGAAATAGTGGCTCTGATATTCAGGAGGAAGTCCATCTTCCACCCTTTGACCTCCAGAATCACCTGGGGCTCCTGGATGGCCATGGTCATGTAAGCCATTGGAGCTGGTCAGAGGAGCCCTAGGACCCGTCATTCCTGCTGGACCATGGGGGAGATTGGCTCTGGACTCAGTGACCTGCAGCTCCACGGGGAGGTCACCCTCTAATGGTCCCCTTCCTCAGGTTGCCTGAGCAGTCCTTCTTAAAGTGCCCTGACTTGCTATATTACTGGCAACTAATAGGTGCACCTCAGAGATTCTGGCGTTTGTAAGCCTGCAAGGTGGCCATTAGAGCCTCTGCCCTTTTCTTGCATCTCTTCTCTCTTTCTTGAGCATCCCCCCAATCCCTATTGTAAAATTCCGAGGTATTTTACACTCGGTACTTTCAGAAGGTTCTTTAAAGTACTGTCTTTTTCCATGGCCTGTTTCTGCAGCTTCCTCCTGATAACAAGGGTCACCTGAGTAATAAACTTCTGCTTCAGGTGTTACATTTCTTTGTCATAGAGCCATGTGTACATGAGGTAATCTATTACTTAATACAGAAATTAACAAAATGTTTAGAGTCCCTATGTCCAAATACTGTAGAGGTCATTTTTAGATAAATAAAGAAATATATGCAATTAATAAACATAGTTTCATGAACATAATAAGCATTTCATGAAGGTCTGTTTTAGAAATTAATTGCTAATAATGCTATTTTAGTTATTCCATTAAGTATGCACATGAAATAGAGTACATTTGTATTTTTTAAAGATATGGAAATTGAGTTCAGACAAGCTTAAGTAAGATTATTTTAACCCTGTGAGCATCCAGCTGGCATTGAATAGATGCAGGATTTAAACATCAGCGTAATTTTACAGTCTGTATTTGTTTTCCCTGTAAGTGTTCTTGACCAATGACATTTTCCTCATTTACATTCTTAAAGTAAAAATGGATTTTCCACTAGAGACCATCTTACGTTTATACAAAGTAAACTTCTTATAACTTTTCTTTGTCACTTGTTTTTTCATGTTATAAAATAAATGTTTCAAATAAGAGGCAGAGAATATTTGTACTAGAGAGTGGCTGCATTTTTTTTTCTCCCTTAAAGTTTAACCTGATTGTAGGGTTCAGTCATAGTTTAGTCCATTTAGTTAGCACTGAAAATAGTAAGGTTTCATCTGAAGAAATTTCAGAGAGGTTAAAAACAGGATGGATATGAACAATGAATATCGTCTACCTAAAAAATTTTAAATCAGAACCTTTTATTTGGTGCTAGTAATTTAGCTTTGTAAATGCTGACATTGCTAGTGAATTTCCTCCACACTTTGGAGGATGTGTGGATCACCATAACAAATAGGGAGAATGTTTTTCCAATAGGACCTTCTTTTTAACATGACAACATTCAAAGTCTGTCTAATGGACTTCAAATTGTGAAGTCCTTTGTACTGTATATTCTAGCTAATCAGTAGTATCTGAAAGATTCAGTGCAATTCTTTATAAATCTGACAATAAGTAAATGTCTCTGTTAGTATTTCCCAAAGATGATCCCATAATAGATTGCATTTTAAAATAATTAACATGATCAAATATATAATGTATAATTATTAATAACAATTATCAATTATATTTTTCATATTATGCCACATATCAAAAATTATTAAGCACTTTACAAATATGGTCTAAATTTTACTAGCTCTATGAGATAGCCATTATATTTCTTAATTCATTGCAGAAACTGAACTTTATTTTAAAATGTCTAACTTGATATTTGACAGAACCTAATCAAGGACCATATTTGTTGACACATGTACCTGAACTCTTATCCAGTTGTATATGCTATTTATAAACATAGTTGAGAGAGTAGGTAGAAAAAGTAGATGAAAGAAGATGATGAAGGCAAGTAATATCTTTGCAAAATGCAGTCTCAGCTAAAGTCTTAGTTCTGACTCATTACGTTGTTTATCTACATAATTCCACTGAGAAAAGCAGGGCAAATTCTGCAGCTTTCAAGCATTCTTTTCCTTAGAACACTCATACACTAGCAAGTCTGCCAAACAGCTTTCATCTAGTTCCCTGATCTTTGGGATTTCTGAGTCTATTGTGCAGAATTCTCTGTCTTTTTATTAGAAATATGGGAAATCGAAGATTTGGGTTTTTTTAATCAAGTGAGATCAAAGGTATTGAGAAGCATAGGATTTTATTATGTTTTCCTTGAGATTTGAGTCATAGTATCGGTCACAAAATAAGAACTTTCCATTCTAAAGTAAGACATATCGGACAAAACACCACACAAATCCAAAACAAACTAAGGAAGCAAAGTTTTGCCTTTTTCTTCTATCCACTGTTGTCATATTGTAACCTTTGTCTTCAAAGAAAAGCACCAATATATAGTTTTCACTCCTGATGCTTACTCAAGATATAACTGCATGCCTTGGCTTTCCACAGAGCCAATCTCACTCAGAAGGGATCAAAGTAAAACTGGCTAAATGGCATGCTTCAAGATCTGTTACAGGTTTCAATTAAGCAAAATCATCACATTTTATCTCATGTTTATGTATAAATACTAATGTCTAATTTTTCCAATCACAGTCTGGAAAACCACTTAAGAGATTTCTATGAGTCCTACCCACGACCTAAAATGCTCATCAATAGGAATACTGTTCTCAGCTTTTTTCTTTATGAGAACTTAAAAAACACTGCACTTAAGGGAAACATCAGTCTAGAAAACTCACTTTCCTGAATGACTATAACTGTATATATTTTTGTAGTTTTATGCTTATATACTGCTGTCATATTATTTATCTCATTTACTTATCACACCAGACTGAGTCAGATGAGACATGGCTCAGAATAATTTTATAGTGACTATTTATGTTTAAATAAGCTAATATACATAAGTTGTATATAAAATATTGACTTCAAGGGCCAGTGGTTTCCACCTCTTTATGATTCTAGTGCCTTTATCTGACTATTATCCAACTTTAGCCTTCTAAAGGGTAAATTCTTGATAGTGAATCTGTAATACTTACCTAACTTGGGGTATCAAAATATATAAATTAAGCCTAAGTTATTTCATAACTTCTTGCATGCTATATACATACTAGTTCATAGTATGTACATGATTCAGGGTCAGAGGAATAATCTTTATAGCTTTTTTCAATTTGAAAAGAATGTTTATCTAATTTCAGAATAAGAGATGTCATTGGCTAATTTATGTTCCAGTATGGCCACAAATCATGCTTTATTTATAAAAGTTAATCTATTTTATGCTCTATCCAAAATAAATCAATAATTATTTTGAAGCCTCATGGCCATAATAATTTTATATATTCTTTACCCAGTTTCTGGATCTTAATAGTTGCTTAATAAACATTCATCTTCTTTCTTCTGTATTATGAAAAGAGAATCACATTGCTTTTTTAAAAAGTAGTACTCTGTGCTAAATAAATATAGTCTGAAACTTTATTAAAGAATATCAATATTCAGACACAGCAAGAGAGGCATAGATGGTCCAGTAGGAGCAATTGTAAATGTCGGTCATTTATTTAACTGTTAAAACTAAAATGTAATGTAATTTGAAAAGTAAGAGTTGACTTACATTTTTGGGTTGATGGAATAGTTGTGGCAGAAAAATGAGAACATTTTAAATTTCTATTTTAAAAAATTATTTAAATATATCAGAAAACCAAGGAGGCAAAAAGGCAAGAGCTAAAACAACACAGAAGACAAAACTACAGAGAAGTGACTTATGATTAGCAACTGCTTTTTCATTAGGGCCATTTGCAGATTACAGGAAAAGATAAGATGCTGTGATGTTTTGCAGAAATAACAGGGAAACTGCTGCAGGATAGGAAACACTGCTGAGTGTGTGGGAGACAAAGTTTAGAGTTCAGGACCCATCAATAGGATGGGACGAGGTGAATAAAACAAGTTTCTCACCTAAAAACAACTTTGGAGAGTTACGAACTTCAGAAAAGTTGAACCAGAAAAACAATAAAAGCATAGAAGGAATACTGCTTTCAGCCAAGTTGAAATAATGACTAGATTTCCTCTTTTCTCTGAAACAAATATAAAAATTTACAAACTTAATTTTTATATAAGAATACATGAAACAAACATTTTCAGATATTAGATGAACTTCAGCAAACCCATGACCAATGACCCTGAAACAGGGGAAACAAATGTGCTAAACCTCACTATTGCCATTTCTTACTTAAGAACGTTTCCAGGACACAGTACAGGAAGGTAAACCTAGTCAGAGTCTGGTTGAGTTGAGAAGATAGTGAGGATTTCAGGGAGCCCAAGTAAATGAAGAGAGAGAGAGAGAGAATGAGCGAGAGTGTGTGCGTGCATGTGTGCGTGCGTGCGTGTGTGTGTGTGTGTGTGTGAGAGAGAGAGAGAGAGAGAGAGAGGGAGAGAGAGAGAGCATGCTCTAGATAACTGCTTACGGTCTCCCTGAGTCTTCAGTTGAGTACTAATCAGTACATATGGGAGAGGAAACTACATAACATAATTGAAAAGAAAAACAGAGACCTATCCCTGGAACTCTATGGGTTTAAGAATAATTTGTATTTCCACTATATAGAGTAAAAACACACATACACACATAGAATTCCCAGCCCATTAGATAGAATATTAGAAAGTTAATGCTTCAGTAGCAAAACGAAATTTGATTAGACTCCAGGCTTCTGAAAATGCTCAACTACATTTCCCAGAACTCCCTTTCTAGTATGTTTTCTATTAGGATAGGCTCTAAGGCTATTTATCTCCTGAGAGCTACAGGGCTAAAGGAAGGGAGCAGCCATTCTTAGCAAACACACATGTTATTGCTGATCTGCTAACTCACCTCCCTGCCCAGAGTAGCAGCTGGAACTACAGTGGCCCCTCAGGACCTTTACTGAGTTTCTCTGATTCCTGGGCCAGGGCTGTATGTGTTCAGCTACATACATGGCATTGATCAATGTAGCATACCTTTCTCCACTAGGTCAGAGACAAGGAAGGAGGACATGGAGGTCAGTCACTTCTTGTGAGGTTTCAGGTCATGGGATTCCAGGCTGCTCTTAAGCTTTGCATATAACTACCTGTCTTATGAACCTTGGGCTTAAGGCTTGAGGAAACTGCTTAGCTAACCCCATAATTGAGTGAGTCAATTCCTTCCATTACGTGTGTGTGTGTGTGTGTGTGTGTGTGTGTGTAACTCTTCTAGAATGATTCTATTGGTTGCTGCTTCTCAGGTTGAAACCTTACTAATATATCCCTAAAAAAATAAAATTTTTACCAGGTAATTTAATTACATCAGGGAACAAACATCAAGCATATGTATAAGAATAAAAAAAAGATCTAGCACCCATCAATACCAAATTCACATATTTTGTCATGCAATAAAAAACTTGCCAGATATGCAGGCACAGAAAAAGTCTATTGAAATCTACAAGAAATAACAGATAATGGATAGTGATCCTGTTTATAAAAGATATATGAAATAAACAATATAGAGATGAAGAACAGATCAGTAGTTGCCAAAGCTTAGAGTTTGAGGAGCAAGGAAGGCAGTGAGGCTATAAATAAAAGTTTTGTATCTTGATTCTGGTGATGCTTACATGAAGCTACACCTGCTAAAATTGAGCATGATTCTATACATACACATGGAAACACAAAAACGAATACATGTGTAACCAATGAAATCTGAATAAACTCTGTGGTGGTCAATTTCCTGATTTTGCTATTGGAGTATCAATTTCAAAGTTATGCAATTTATCAACATTTGGAAAGGCAGAACGAAGGGTGCCTAAAACCTCTCTGTACATTTTTAAAATATTCCCTGCAAACCTATAATTATTTCCAAATAAAAACTTTCAAAAGTGAAATGCAGACAGAAATAAGTAAACTACTAGTGTCCTAAATATACTCCTAATTGGAAGCTCTGATGGAAAGTAGGAGCGGTGTTTGAAAAACTAACACAGAAAACTTTCCAAAATATATAAAAAGCAGAAATCATGACTCAAAGAAGCTCAACAAATTCTCAGAAAAAAAAATATATATAGACATTATAAAAATTGTTAAAAGCACTCCTTCAGGCATAAGGAAAATGATAAAAGTTGGAAATCTGTAAATCTGTGTCTACACATAGGAAAGAAACAAGAAGCACAACAGAAATCGTAAATATGAAGGTAAATATAGAAGACTTGTTTCTTATTCTGTAAATATCTTTCAAAGACAATTGTCTGTGTAAGCAAAAGTAATAATATAAATGAAATAAAATAAATAAAAATTTGAGGTTGGGTTTTTTGAGAGTGAATCTTAACAAGTACTTTCCTGCATTGAAAGCTTTCTCTTATCCTGCAGATGAAGGATAATTTGCCCTTTACCGTGATAACTTAATTTCTGTATAAAACCAGCTTCTTTTTCTGCTTCTGTCATTCTTCTTTTTTTTCTCATTCTCTTTGAAAATCTTGCAGAATAATTGATCACAAAAGAACATACATTGTGTGATTATGGGCACACTTTTAAAATATCTAATTGAAATAAAAAGCTACAAATTTCCAAAAGAAAAATTTTATACGTTTAAACTGAGTTTATTTTGTATTAAATATCTTGATTCTTTAGAAACTTATTTTTTAAACAAAAATGTAATTCAGAAAAAAAATTCTAAATATAGATTTTAGTAATATACATAATTGCCAAATAATAAAAGCAAGCCACTTAGACTTTTTGTCATAACTTTGAGATTTTTAAGCATTTGATATAAACATTTGATCCTTAAACATTTGATATATTAACACAGGTATATAAATATTATTGATCAAGTTTTTTTTGAAATATTCCTGATAAATTGATAATTCAGCGGGCAAACTAGGTAATTTAAAGTTAGTTAATCCTTGATTTTGCAACTTTGAAAAATAACATTCATGTAATATTTTTATTAATACTAGAACTATATTTGATTTATCAGTTTAAAAAATGTATAATTTTTAGACATTAGTTGTATGGATCAAGTAAGTTATTATTGTTGCCACAAATTGCACATTTGTTTAATAACTGATTCCTTTAAAAATTGATTAATCTGTTTTGTTGATACATTTTCATATTGCTAAAAATCATATAGCCTTAAATGTTAACTTAAATTGTATTTTCAGATTTTTAGCCAACTTTCAGAATTTAGACTAATATTAAGTTGAGTTAATTGGTAAATAACATTTACATGCCTGGATAATATATAAGTAAGAAAAATATCTGTCACTAAACATGATTATGAATTTAGTTGTTTCTTATTTTTATACATTATGGGACAGCTACAGATTTATAGGTTAAATGTTACATGATGTATAAATGCTTATTTTATCGTCTTAGAATTTGTTAAAGTTATAGAAAATGTTTGCATATAAAATATAGATTAAAAAGTTATAGTTTTCTTAGTTTATAGTTTTCTTTTCCTGGAACAAGATAAAATTTGTTTACTTTGATTAAATGTGATAGTAAGTATAAGTGTTTGAGACTAGATACAATAGTGACACAAAAATATAAACATAGATACATCAAAAATATGGTTTCTCTGCTTGTTTCTTGATAGCATTACTGAGTAATATAACAGAATTTTACAAATTTAATGTATGTTAAATCATGTTTTTTAAAGTGTATCTTAAAGCTAAAAGCAAATATTTAACTTTATCATATATTTGTATATTTACATATTAGTGAATATCTAAACACAAAAAATGGTATAGTAGATTAATGCAAAACATCATAATAAAATTTTAAAAGTATTTCAATAAATTGATCTCTGGCTAGATTTATAATACTGCAACTAATGAATTTGAAAGAAGCTATAAACACTGCTAAAATATTATTAAGTGGCTCAGTATATTAGTCTGTTTTCATGCTGCTGATAAAGACATAACACGAAACTGGGAAGAAAAAGAGGTTTAATTGGACTTAACAGTTCCCCACGGCTAGGGAGGCCACAGAATCACGGCGGGAGGTGAAAAGTACTTCTTACATGGCGGCAGCAAGAGAAAATGAGGAAGAAGCAAAAGCAGAAACCCTTGATAAACCCATAAGATCTCATGAGACTGATTCACTATCACAAGAACAGCATGGGAAAGACCGGCCCCCATGATCCAATTACCTCCCCCTGGGTTCCTCCCACAACAAGTGGGAATTCTGGGAGATACAATTAAAGTTGAGATTTCAGTGGCACACAGCCGAACCATATAATTCCACTCCAGCCCCTCCAAATCTCGTGTCCTCACATTTCAAAACCAATCATGCCTTCTCAAGAGTCTCCTAAAGTCTGAACTCATTTCAGGATTAACCCAGAAGTTCACAGTCCAAAGTCTTATCTGAGACAAGGCAAGTCCCTTCTACCTCTTGAGACTATAAAATCAAAAGCAAGCTAGTTACTTCCTAGATACAATAGGGATACAGGTATTCGGTAAATACAGCTGTTCCAAATGGGAGAAGTTGGCCAAAACAAAAGGGTTACAGGGTCCTTATGCAAGTCTGAAATCCAGTGGAGCAGTCAAACTTTAAAGCTACAAAATAATCTCCTTTGACTCCATGTCTCACATCCAGGATATGCTGATGCAAGAGGTGGTTTCCCCCGTCTTGGGCAGCTCCAACGCTGCAGCTTTGCAGTGTACAGCCTCCCTTCTGGCTGCTTTCATGGGCTGACACTGAGTATCTGCAGCTTTTCCAGGCACACATTGCAAGCTGTCAGTGGATCTACCGTTCTGGGGTCTGAAGGACCGTGGGCCGCTTCTCATAGCTCCACTAGGTGGTTGCCTAGTAAGGACTCTTTGTGAGGGCACCGACCCCACATTTCCCTTATTCACCGCCTTAGCAGAGGTTCTCCATGAGGGTCCCACCCCTGCAGCAAACTTTTGTCTGGGCATCCAGGTATTTTTATACATCTTTTGAAATCTAGGTGGAGGTTCCCAAACTTCAATTCTTGACTTCTGTGTATCCTCATGCTCAACACCTCTTGGAAGCTGCCATGGCGTGGGGCTCCCACCCTCTGAAGCCACAGCTAGAGCCGTATGTTGGCCCCTTTCGGGCATGACTGGAGTGGCTGGGACATAGGGCACCAAGTCCCTAGGCTGCACACAGCATGGGAACCCTAGGCCCAGCCACAAAACCACTTATTCCTCCTGGGCCTCAGGACCTGTGATGGGAGGGGCTGCCAGGAAGTTCTCTGACAAGGCCTGGAAACATTTTCCCCATGGTCATGGGGATTAACATTAGGCTCCTTGCTACTTATGCAGATTTGTTCAGGGGGCTTGAATTTCTCCCCAGAAAATGAGTTTTTCTTTTCTACTACATTGTAAGGCTGCAAATTTTCTGAACTTTTATGCTCTATTTCCCTTTTTTTTTAATTTAAAAAAATTTTTTTATTATACTTTATGTTCTAGGGTACATGTGTACAATATGCAGGTTTGTAACATATGTATATATGTGCCATGTTGGTGTGCTGCACCCATTAACTCGTCATTTACATTAGGTATATCTCCTAATGCTATTCCTCCCCCCTCCCCCTCCCCCACAACAGGCCCTGGTGTGTGATGTTCCCCTTCCTGTATCCAAGTGATCTCCTTGTTCAATTCCCACCTATGAGTGAGAACATGCAGTGTTTGGTTTTATGTTCTTGGGATAGTTTGCTGAGAATGATGGTTTCCAGTTGCATCCATGTCCCTACAAAGGACACGAACTCATCCTTTTTTATGACTGCATAGTATTCCATGGTGTATACGTAAAAACAAAATGATTTTAACAGCACCACAGTCACCTTTTGAATGCTTTGTTGCTTAGAAATTTCTTCTGCCAGATACCCTGAATCACCTCTCTCAAGTTCAAAGTTCCACAGACTTCTAGGGCAGGGGCAAAATTCTACCAGTCTCTATGGTAATACATAACAAGAGTCACCTTTGCTCCAGTTCCCAACAAGTTCCTTATCTCTATCTCACCAGACCACCTCAGCCTGGACTTTATTGTCAGCATTTTGGTCAAAGCCATTCAACAAGTCTCTAGGAAGTTCCAAACTTTTCCCCATTTTCCTGTCTTCTTCTGATCCCTCCAAACTGTTCCAACCTCTGCCCACTACCCAGTTCCAAAGTAGTTTCCACCTATTCAGGTATCTTTTCAGCAATGCCCTACTCTACTGGTGCCATTTACTGTATTAGTCCATTTTCATGTTGCTGATAAAGACATACCTGAGACCAGGAAGAAAAAGAGGTTTAATTGGACTGATAGTGCCACATGACTGGAGAGGCCTCAGAATCATAGTGGGGGGCAAAAAGCACTTCTTACATGGTGGCGGCAAGAGAAACTGAGGAAGAAGCAAAAGTGGAAACCCCTGATAAACTCATCAGATCTGGTGAGACCTATTCACTATCACGAGAATAGCACAGGAGAGACCAGCCCCCATGATTCAATTACCTCCCCCTGGGTTCCTCATCCCTCACACAACACATGGGAATGCTGAGAGATTCAATTCAAGTTAATATTTCGGTGGGGAAACAGTCAACCCATATCACTCAATATTAATGGATTCATTATGTAAATAAAAGAATGTATAAATATCTTACTATAAATTGTAATATAGGCAATGTCAAAATTGAGTAATTATTCAACCATTTATCTGCCTTTCTACATTTAAATTAGTAAATCATCATTCACTAAAAACATTGTGTAGCTGCTTCTTGTTTTTATACCAATATTTGGTGTTCTCCAAAAGAAAGTGAATATAAATAATTCTTACTGGAAACCAAAAGTCAGAGAAAACAATAAAGCAGGCATAAGGAACATGACTATAAATAAAATGATTAAGGCCCATCAACTGAGGAAATTTACTGTCATTTTTGTGAAATAAAAACCATGTCAGTGGAAACAACAGAAATTATATCATTCGTGGAATTTCATAAACAATATATTAATTTTGTGATATCCAGCTTCAAAATTTAGAAAATCCTATTACAAAAAAATTCTCTATTTTTTTTAAAAAATTGCATACTGAGTATACTTTAATTTTTTAATGAGATAATACAGATAAAGAACATAAACATGAAGTGGAGGGTCCATACTAATTGCAGCTTTAAGCACTCAATAAAAGGTAACTGTAATAATAATACTTTTATTGTTGCTAATACTATTCATCCTTGAAAACCATTCAAATTGTATTCTTATAGGACCTGCACAATTTTATAAATTTATTATTGGATATTTAATATCTTTTCTACTGTAAAGGGTATGTCTTACCATTTTCTTTTCTAAATGGTTATTATTTAACTCAAAAAATACACATTTATTTTTGTATATTAATTCAAATAGTTTTCTTTATTGCTTCTGCTGTGTTTAGCAGTATAGAATTATTTCACTTAGAATATAAATATATAATTAATTTGCCTTTTCATTTATATGTACCTCTTTTTTCCTTAAAAGCTAAATAGTAATCATTATAGCAAGTATTCCTTCTCATGATTAATTTTAACAGTAATGACAACTAACATTTACTGAATACTGATAAAGGTGATCTGAATGTTTCCCTAGGCTTGACTAAGCTAGAGACATAGTTCTTCCTGACAATAGGGTCCTTCCCTCCCTTGGAGAATTTACTTCAGTGAAGTTTCCATTGTAAATTCTTTCTCTGCCCCACTGACATGTAAATCTTCTCTCAGTCTCTTCCCAGTTTTCTACTCAGAGAATTTTTTTCTCAAGAACCTGAAAGCTAGTCCTTTGAAATATGATTAAAAAAAACGTTATTCCTATCTCTCAATTTTTGTGAAAGAGTAGGAGCCTAACTTCCAAAAGCAACAATTGGCAAATATAGATGACCTAATTACATTGACCAGCCTTCCTTCTAATGTCTTCCAATACTTTGCTACTAGCTCTTTAAAGCTCTGAAATCCTCCAGCCTTTTGTTTCAGTGGAGTTGAGTTCAATTTCTCTCTCTCATTGCAATATTCTTGACAAAAGTCTTCCTTGACTGTTTAACTCTGTCTAGTGCAGCTTTTCTTTGAGAATATGTAACTCTCTGTTTCATACACTGTGTATGGGAAACACTACTTTGTTTTCAATCCTCCAGTTCTAACAGATACCACATAAGAATTTTGATCTCTTCAGCTGAGTGTTTGGCCTCCCGCAGCCAAGCATATTAGGAAAATACTAGAAAAATATTTGTGTGGAAATTTTCAAAGTTGTATAATCTCTATGTAAGCACAATGAAAGTCAATAAAATAAATGATACATATAGCAAGGTGTAGGGTGTGCTTCTGCTAAGGGATGATTGATTTGTTACACAACACATTATGTGATGGAAGATATTCAAGAATTCTGGGCCAAATTGTGTTTAATAGATTATCAACAATAATATTGAAACTGCCATACATAAATCCCTGAGTAAGGATTAAATATTCTGAGTCATATGTTAATAAAAGTAGATTGTGGCCCAATGATTATTTTGTGCTAATCATTGTTTTAATTACTTTCCATGAATTAAGTCCATGTGTGTTCTCACTTCAGAAATGAGAAAGGGAAGCAAATGAGAAATTAATAAGTCCAAACAAGCAATACTATTCACCTCACACTATGTAATAGTGAAGGTGGAGGTGATGCATATCAATAATGTGAAATTAGAACCAATAAAACAATATAAAAATTGTCATTCACAAGAGTGACTAAATTTCAAATAAATCTCAAATTTCGTATTTTCTGGGGGAGGAGGGATAAGAAAAAATGAAGAAACATTCAAAGAAATAAATAACAAGAAAAAAAGAGATTTAGAAATTAAAATACAAGTTTAACTTCTTCAAGTCTATGAGTCTTCAACTTTGGGTCAAATTTTAGGACCTGAAACTGAGAATAGATATCAGTATTTGTAACATAATTTTGGATGTTGTCTGTGTAAACAACATGCACTCTTTTAACCACTAGAGAGAACAATTTTAAATTATGTTAAAGTTGGTATCAATGGCAAAGGAAGATTTTAAAACTACTGCTTAAATTTCCATTTTTCCTAAATTCTCAAGAATCACTTAGTGTGAAGTTAGCAACAGCTGCCAATACAGCAAGTATCACCTTTTAAAAAAATTCTACCTAGTTAAAATATTCTCAAAAATCAATTCACAAATAGAGAATAAGGCTTGAATAAATTAAAAAAAATAATTTAGTAGGTTTGTCTTGAAAGAAAAGTTTGATGAATATATGACATTGGCATAGGAGTATCTTTTAATGTAATCTTCACTGCAGAATACCTAACAATTTATCATATGATGTGTGTATTTTAACACCACATCTGGCCTGCTGTGGTTTCCTCTGCAAATATATGCAATATAAACAGTCACAATAGACACAATAATGTAAGACAGAAAATAATTAACAGCTCTAAGCATATGGGATTACAAAAAGTTATGTAAGAGGTAAAAGACTATAAAAGCCATAACACCTGTTGTTTGGTCTTTCAAGTTAATCTTTATGCTGAATCATTCTGTAGGAAAGTTATTTTCTTCAAGATCAATGGTGGCTCCATTGAAACCATAATATACAAAAATAATTTGAAAAATGACATTGTTTATGCTTACCAAAACAACCAGTAAGTATTTGTCAATGGCTCATTATGTGTGGAGAACTACTCAAGAATCTGAATTCTTAACATTGAACAAATTGGACTTGGACTTGGTATCAACTCTCCAGATGATTGCTTTGGGAAAGCAAATAAATTCAGTAATCACATAAAAATAGATATAATTATTAGAAATTGCCTTTAAAGGAAACAAAATTGCATGAACATAGTGTCTTACATCTTTTAGGATGATATGTATTTTTTAATTTTTATTTTTGAAAGCAAGAGCAGTTTCTACAATGTTGTTCTGGACTAACTTCATTCCAATGCTCAGTACACCCACAGAGTCAAGGAAGCAAACCATCATTATGATCATGCTTTTGAGAAACAGGGAGTAGGAGGGAAAACAGATACAACTGGATATGACAAAGTACCTTGGAAAAGGAATCCACACTTATCAGCCGCAGTATGACTGATATCTCATTTCAAATATCTCCTTTCTGCTCTATTTATTTAATTTTGAATTTTGGGACAACGTTATCTGTTAAAAGTCAAGATAGAAAATAGACTTCTATCTGTTTGCTTTTTCCCGTTTCTAGAATTAGGTCATTTGCTAATGGAGACTTTTTATTTGTAATCACTTTTTATTTTCTTTCCAATTTGTATTTTAATTTTAAGAAATACATGTACAAGTTTGTTACATGGGTATATTGTGTGTTGCGGGAGTTTGGTGTACAGGCAATTTTTCACCCAGGTAATCACCATAAGATCTGATAGGGCATTTTTCAATTTTCATCCTCCTACCACCCGCCACCCTCAGGTAGGCCCCAGTGACTATTGTTTCTTTCTTGGTGTCCATATGTACTCCACATTTAGCTCCCAATTATAAGTGAAACCATCTAGTATTTGGTTTTCTGTTCTTGTGTTAATTTGCTTAGGACAGTGACCTTCACTCCTATCCATGTTGCTGCAAAGGACATAATCTCATATTTTTCATGGCTACATAGCATCCTGTGTGTACGTGTTCCACGTTTTCTTTATAGGATAATCAAATCGTTTAAAATATGAAGGGAAGAATTTGAGAGAGCAAAACATGTATAAAGGCCAACCACGTGTTAATACTTTGCCATATTTGAAGATCTGACTGGTAGGCTGCAGGAAGGACAATGGCTTAGAGATGAATGAGTGAGAGGATAAAAAGAGAGTCAGAGACAGAGACAAAGACAAAGGACTAGAAAACGGGAGCAAAATCATTAAGGACCATGGTAACAAGTTTGAATTTTGCATTAAGCACAACTAGAAATCATTGCCATAAGCTTTCTTGGATCTTCACTTTGCTTTGTCTCTCTCTCTCTTCATACACACACACACACACACGCACACACACACTCAACACTCACACATTCTATTCTGATTTTTTTTTTTTTTGAGAACTCTAATATAGATTTTGGTATCCACAGTTGTTGTAGATAAATAGGCTTTTAACAATGAGTTTTCTTAATTACTTCTAGGGTTTTGGTATTGCTTTTCTAATATGATTAGATTTAAAAATGTGATATGACTCCATTTACAGTAGTAAAGAGAGCACTTATAGTCTATGATCTGTTATAAATAAAGAAATACACAAAAATATCATTAATGGATACTCCTAATCACCCACTTATAAGAGGCAAGGATCTTTGAAACATTTAAACATCTTTCAACAAATATAATGAGAGTGGCTGTTTGTTCCTAATGTTGTTGGACCAAGTGAGTAAAGTAAAGGATGCATTCAGGGATTTGAATTCCTAGCTCAACCCATCACATTAATTATCTAAGATTTTATAAATGCCTTGAGGGAGTTTCTTATTTCTTGTAGTTATACAACTTAGATTTTAAAAAAGATAAAAGAAAAAAAAAGCTCATCACGTGACTAACTGAATTAAAATGCAAGTTGAACTCTGGATAGGAAGAATCAATTCATAAAAATGGCCATACTTTCCAAAACAATTTATAGATTCAATGATATACCTATTTACCATTCAGATTCTTCACAGTAGAAAAAATTATTTTAAAATTCATATGGAAGCAAAAAAGAACCCAAATAGCTAAGGCAATCCTAAGCAAAAAGAAGAAAGCTGAAAATATCACCATCTGACTTCAAAGTATACTGTTGCGGAATCACAGGAGAGGACACACGAATTTGTGGGACAGGAGGATTTTATTAGGTGGCCACCGACTCAGCGGATGAACATCCAAAGGCTGAGCTCCGAAAAAAGACAGGGCTTGACTTTAATACATGCAACTGGAGGGGGCTGGCCAGCTAGTGGCATGAAACTTGAAGGGCAGACAAGCAAGCTTACAGAAGCAGAACAATGACAGTTTATTAAACAGTGACAGATGTTACAACTCAGGTATGTCTTGTGACCACCATACTATACAGATGGGAAAACAGGAACTTACAAAATCCTTACAAACTTGTAGAAACAGTTGTAAGAATAGTTATAATAGTAGAACAAAGAATAATGGTATGGGGAAAAATGCAAAAAGGGGAAAACTGATAAGAACAACTTGTTTTTCTCATCCCTGCTCATGGAGCCCATTCCTTCTGGGCCCTGCCTGCCTTTGCAGATAATGTTATCATAGTCCCAGCAGGATTTCAGAGTGAGTCAGCATAGGGAAGTCTAGAGTAGTTGCTATTTCTCACTCACTAGGTCCTATCATGATAATGTCATCAGTGTCATGAACTAGTGTGACAACTTGTGGAGAGGAAAGATGATCAAGAACTTTGCAAAATGAATTATGACATAGGGCTGGAGGGTTGATGTACCCCTGAGATGGGACAGTGAAGTTGTATTGCTGGCTTTGATGGCTGAATGTAAATTGCTTCTTTTGATCTTCCTTGATAAGGATGGAGAAAGTGTATTTACCAGATTGACGGCTGCACCAGGTACCAGTAGATGTGGTCATTTTCTTAAGCAATATAACCACATCTGGCACAGCAGCTACCATTAGAGTCACCACCTGGTTAAGTCTATGATAAATCACTGTCATTTTCCAAGATCTGTCTGTCATCTGCCCAGGCCAAATAGGAAAGCTGAAAGGAGATGTATTGTAGTCATCTCCCCTTCATCTTTCAAACTAATCCTCGACGGCGGCACAATCCTAAAAGGATAGCAGTATTGCTTTTGGTTTACTATTTTCCTGGGTACAGGCAGTCATAGTGGCTTATGCTTGGCCTTTCCCAGCAAAGAAACCTTCACTCCACACATCGGGAATTTAATGTGTGAATTCTATCACCTCTTGAGTATTTTTATTCCACTTATGCATTTCAGAACTGGAGGAAGAGCCACAGGATAAGTTTGAAGGAAAACCTAGCCAACAGCTAGTGAGAAACTATATATGTCAATCTATCAATATACAAAAAACTGAATCATTCCCCAAATCACAGGAGTTAGTTTGCATGTAGATCCCTGACAAGTTGAGCATTTAGATGAGACCAGAGCCCTGGCCAACAGGTTGGTTACACTCTTATGAGATAATCTTGAAACAGAGTGATATGGTTTGGATCTGTGTCCCCAAACAAATATCATCTCAAATTGCAATCCCCATGTGCTGAGGGAGGGACCTGGTGGGAGGTGATTGGATCATGGGGATGGTTTCTCCTGCTGTTCTCATGATAGTGAGTTCTCACAAGATCTGATGGTTTTAAAAGTGGCAGTGCTCCCGCACTCTTTCTCCTCCTACCATGTAAGACATACCTTGCTTTTCTTTCACTTTCCCCCATGATTATAAATTTCCTGAGGCCTCCTCAGCCATGTGGAACTGTGGGTCAATTAAACCTCTTTTGTTTACAAATTTTCCAGCCCCAGGTAGTATCTTTATAGCAGTGTGAGATCAGACTAATACACAGAGGCATCTACTAAGCTGTACTTAGTCATCTTCTTTTAGAAAACTATAAGAACATCAAATATGTTTTCAACCCTCCTAAAATTTTGGGTAGTTTGTTATGCAGCAATAGACAACTAATGCACCAGCAAAAAACAAACATACAAATAAGAATCTAAGAAATATCACATGATGATAAAATGGTAAATTCACTAAAATTATAATAGATATTAATCCTAAATATATATGCAAATATAGATTGCAATCTACTCATCTGACAAAGGGCTAATATCCAGAACCTACAAAGAACTCTAACAAATTTACAAGAAAAAAACAAACAACCCCATCAAAAAGTGGGCCAAGGATATGAACAGACATTTCTCAAAAGAAGACATTCATACAGCCAACAGACACTTGAAAAAATGCTCATCATCACTGGCCATCAGAGAAATGCAAATCAAAACCACAATGAGATACCATCTCACACCAGTTAGAATGGCGATCATTAAAAAGTCAGGAAACAACAGGTGCTGGAGAGGATGTGGAGAAATAGGAACACTTTTACACTGTTGGTGGGATTGTAAACTAGTTCAACCATTATGGAAAACAGTATGGCGATTCGTCAAAGATCTAGAACTAGATGTACCATATGACCCAGCCATCCCATTACTGGGTATATACTCAAAGGATTATAAATCATGCTGCTATAAAGACACATGCACACGTATGTTTATTGAGGCACTATTCACAATAGCAAAGACTTGGAATCAACCCAAATGTCCATCAGTGACAGACTGGATTAAGAAAATGTGGCACATATACACCATGGAATACTATGTAGCCATCAAAAAGGATGAGTTTGTGTCCTTTGTAGGGACATGGATGCAGCTGGAAACCATCATTCTTAGCAAACTATCACAAGAACAGAAAACCAAACACCACATGTTCTCACTCATAGGTGGGAACTGAACAATGAGATCACTTGGACTCGGGAAGGGGAACATCACACACCGGGGCCTATCATGGGGAGGGGGGAGGGGGGAGGGATTGCATTGGGAGTTATACCTGATGTAAATGACGAGTTGATGGGTGCTGACGAGTTGATGGGTGCAGCACACCAACATGGCACAAGTATACATATGTAACAAACCTGCACGTTATGCACATGTACCCTAGAACTTAAACTATAATAATAATAAAAAATACATATATATATGCACCTAAAATATAAGCTATAAATATATACATTCATAAAATAGAATAGTATTCAGTAATAAAAAGATATAAGTTATTATGGATGAATCTGAAAGGCATCATGGCAAGTGAAAGAAGCCAGACTCAAAAAGATACATATTATATGGTTCCTTTCATAAAATAGTCTGGAAGGGGAAAAACGAAAGGGATAGAGAACATATTAATGCTTTCCTAGCACTGGGGGAGAGGGGAAATTGGGGCTTAGGAGATTGATTATGAAAGGGCAAGAAAGAATATTCTAAGATGATGAAAATATTCTTTACTTTGATAATAATGGCTACATGAATGCATAAATATATCAAAACCCTTAAAAATTTATATTCAAAATTGTGAAATTGACTTTATGATAATTATAGCTTAATAACCTTGACTAAAACCAAGGCAAATATAAAACAATAAGTAGTTGATGCCAGCATTGTGTGAATGGTAGATAAAATATTCATTGTTCTGATGAAGGGTACTGCATGTTCAATGTGTAATTTTCACTATGTTCAGGCTGTAGCCAGTAAAAATGGGAAAAGAGTGAAGAGGACACACAAACAAACTTGGGGCTAATGTTCTTAATTTCAATGGAGATAAATTAGTCACATAGCCATATATAACTGCAAGAAAAACTTGAAAGAAAATACAGTCTAGCCATATTGTCTAGAAGTGAGACAGAGGATATCTTGGTGGATAGCAGATAATCTCAGTCACAGAAAACTATTTGTATTGACAAGGAAAATATTTAGTTAGATTGTCATTAATGTAATTTTCATTCCTGAAATGATTTATTTAATTATATAATCATACATGATTTTCCGCTATGTTCCAAGTAACCCAAAAATTGTATTAGTAGAATAAATAATACTTGAAGGCTTTTTCCAAGTTTCTTTTTAAAAGGAATTGAAATTTCAAGTAACTATATTCTCTCCTTCCCCACACCGATCTCTAACATATATATATATATAGTTTTGTTATATATATATAACAAATATATAAAATATATATATAAAACAAAACTACATATATACTCAACTAGTTTTCTATCATCTAAAGATAAAAAGGAATATGTCAAAATATTATCTGGCTAAAATGATACGGGCAATAGTATTTAAAGTATGCCAGTTAACCTCACATGTCATAATGAAATATCCATAGTAAAATTTAGCATACAATGAAAATCATCTCATAGCAACCCAATTTTAAACTGCTTTGCATTAAACTAAAAATAAATGTGCAAGATGTTTGTAGAAAAGCTAATAAAATTTTCTGTAGGACATAAATGACAATATATGAAGAAACAAAAATTATCTGAATAAGACAATATAATTTTAATTACGTTAGTTTTTTCTCATGAATAAATTTAATGCAAGTCCAGTCATTATTAATTTTTTAAAAACCACATATTATGTGGCCCAGCAATTACATTTTCAGGAACCTAGATTACAGAAACTCTTATACAAAAAACGTGTGTGTGTGTGTGTGTGTGTGCGTGTGTGTGTTTGTACTTCAGCAGTTTATTCATTTGTCACAGTGGCTTATTAGAGATATGGTGAAACACATTATGCTACTTCCATTGCATTGAATAACTTACAGCCATTTAAATCATCGAATAACAATAGAAAAGGCTATAATACTGCATATACATATATAAATATAAAGAAGGATACATAGTAAAAATCATTAATTAATTGCACCAACCAAACTGGTAGGTTTTAGGGGAAGTGAAATTGCACATGATGACTGAATGAGAAGAAATTTAACTTTTTAATTTACACAGCTAAAATCTGTTAAATGAATCTGTATTGCCCTTAAACTTAAAAACACTGTATTTGGAAGAAGACACAATGTCTTTATTAGTCTGTTACTGTGTTGCTATAAAGATGTTGCTATAAAGAAATACCTGAGATTGGGCAATTTAGAAAGCAAAGGAGTTTAATTTACTCCCCATTCTGCAAGCTATATAAACATAACATTGGCATCTGCTCAGCTTCTGGAGAGGCCTCAGAGAGCTTTTACTAATGGTGGAAGGCAAATCTGGAGTAGGCATTTCCCATGGCGAATGCAGAAACAAGAGAATAGGTGAGGAAGAGCCACACCCTTTTAAATGACCAGCTATTGTGAGACCTCATTCACTATATCTAGCAAAGCACAAAGACGTAAGAGTTCTGCCTGCATGACTCAAACACCTCTTGCCAGGCCCCATCTCCAACACTGGGGATCAAATTCAACATGAGATTTGATGGGACACATATTTAAACTGTATCATTCTGCTCCTGGCCCCCTAAATCTTATATCCTTCTCACATGGCAAAATACAATTATGCCTTCACAACTGTCCCCTAAAGACTTAATTCATTCCAGCATCCACTCAATCAAAAGTCTGAAGTCTAAAGTCTCATCTGAGAAAAGACAAGTCCTTTCCACCTATGAGCCTGTAAAATGAAAAAAAACATTTACTCCCAAAGTACAGTGTAGGTATAGGCATTGGGTAAATATTCCCATTCCAAAGCAGAGAAATCAGCCAAAAGAAAGGTGAAACAGGCCCCATGCAAGTTTGAAATGCAGCAGAGCAGTCATTAATCCTTAAAGTTCCAAAATAATCTCTTTGATATCATGTTCCACATCCAAGGCACACTGGTGCAAGAAGGGGGCTTCCAAGGTTTTAGGAAGCTGCACCTCTGTGGTTTTGCAGGGTTAAGATTGCATGGCTACTTTAATAGACTGGAAGTGAGTGGGTGCAGCTTTTTCATGCTGAGATATAAGTTGCCAATGGATCTATCATAATGGGATCTGGGGAACAGAGACCCCTTCCCATATCTCCACTAGGCAGTGCCCCAGTGTGGGGTCTCGAAGCCCACATTTCCCACTCCAAACTGCCCTAGTAGACATTCTCTGCGAAGGCTCTGCCCCTAGGGTAGGCTTCTTTCTGGATATCCAGGCTTTTTCATACATCCTCTGAAATCTCAGTGAAAGCTTCCAAGCCTCAACTCTTGCACTCTTTGCACCTTCAGGCTTAACACCATGAGGAAGCTGCTAAGGCTTACTGTTTGCATCCTCTGAAGTGGTGGCCTGAGTTGTACCTGGGCCGTTTTTAGCCAAGGCTGGAGGTGGAAACTCCAGGATGTGGGGAGTGGTATCCCATGCCTGCACAGGACAGTGAAGCCCTGGGCCTGGCATACAAAACCATTCAATACTCTTAGCTTCAGGGTTTGTGATGGAAGGGGCAGCTGTGAATATCTCTGAAATGACTCCAAGGCCCTTTTTTTCATTATCTTGATTATTAGCACTTGAGTCCCTTTGACTTAGGCAGTTTATATAGCAAGCACTTTCTTTGCAGCCTGCTTAAATTTCTCTCCCAAAAAACTTTTCCATTCTCTGTTACATGGCCAGACTGCAAATTTTCCAGTTGAAGTCATTTCTTTGTTCCTGCATCTGAGAATAGGCTGTTAGAAGCAGCCAGATAACTTCTTGAATGCTTTGCTGCTTAACAATTTCTTCTGCCAGATAGCCTAAGTCATCCCTCTTAGGTGCAAACTTCCACAGATCCCTAGGGCATGAATACAATGCAGCCAAGGTCCTTGCTAAGGGATAGTAAGTGTTGACCCCTGCTTCAGTTTCCAATAATTTCCTCATTTTCATCTGAAACCTCCTCAACCTGGACTCCACTGTCCATATCACTGTCAGCATTTTGGTCACAACCATTTAACCAGTCTCTAATAAGTTCCAAACTTTCTCTCATCTTTCCGTCTTCTGCTCAGCCCTGCAAGTTCTTCCAACCTCTACTTGTTACCCAGTTCCAATGTTGCCACCACATTTTCAGGTATCTTTATAGCAATGCCCCACTCCTGGTACCAATTTTCTATATTAGTTTGTTCTTGCATTGCTTTAAAGAAATACCTGAGATTTGGTACTTTATTATGAAGGAAAGACATTGAATTGGCTCATGATTTTACAGGGTGTACAAGCATGGCTCCAGCCTCTTCTCAGCTTCTGGGGAGGCCTCAGGAAGTTTTTACTCATGGCAGAAGGCAAAGCTGGAGTAGTCACATCCCGTGGCAAAAGCAGGAGCAAGAGAGGAGTTGGGAGGAAGCCACACACTCTTAAATAACCAGATTTTGTGATAACTCACTTAATATCTCAAGAGCAGCATGAAACCATGAGGGATCCAACCCCATAACTCAAACACCTCCCGCCAGGCTCTAGCTCCATCACTGCGGAGTACAACTTAACAAAAGATTTTATGGGGACACGTTTTCAAACTATGTTAATGTCAATTATCCATGCACCTATTTAATAAGTTCTTTTTTAGTTTCCTTCAAGCAAATACTATGAATAAGAAATCATCACAGTTTAAAACCTAAGGTTATATTTTTATGACAACAAAGATGATGAATTAGAAACCCTTCTTTATTTGATATATAGTTATTTGAGAAAGAATATAGCAAATAAAAAATGCATATTATTTTAAACTTTGTCCCTTTGTAACTAACACTTGGCCAGACAAGAATGGGAGTCTATTATCTTGAGTTGCATTAGTACTACAGATCACCTAGATAATGTGCCAAAATTAAAAGTGAGAGAGAACAAACAAGAGGGTTTTGTTGAATAGTGAAGTTCTTTCGTACCCCTCACATATACTAGATGTATTTACAGTAGTATCATGATCAGGGCTTTATATTAGAACAGGTTCTGCTTGATCCATAAAGTCCTCATTGTTTCAGTCTACTGCAGCACTTAATTTCTTCTGAAAAATTTCAGTGTGTCCATGTACTTCTCCAACAAGTATTCTAATTTCAAATGGAGGCCAGGAGAAAAGAAAAAGTTTGAAAAAATAAAATGTTTGCAAATGTAAGGAAGAAATGTACTTATAAATAATGGCCAAACAATTAATACAGCACTAAATAGGCCAAAGGGCTACAGTATTGACCAATTATTACTTAAATAGTAGATACTGAAAATGGCCAGATGAAATTATATTCTTTAGAAGATAGCTTCACTCTTAGATTTCCTGTAAGTATAATGCACTATGATTAAGGTTTGGGATTAACCAAAATCCCTTTCCCAGTATGTTTTCTTAGAGAGCTAATGTTGGCCACGTTGGAGTTATTATACACAATTGAATCAGTATATTTCTGCTAATGTGGTGACATTAGGGACAAGGAACAAGCTCATTTACCAGACTTTGTTCTGGGTTTGGAGATATGGAGAAAATTAGGCAATTTTCAAATCAATTTTCATTATTGATTTCAAATCTTTCTTATTTTCTACTGCATGTGTTTCATGCTATAAATTTCCATCTACGAAGAGTTTTTGTTACAGCTTATAAATTTTAAGTTGTATTTTTATTTAGTTTGAAATGTTTTAACATTTTATTTGAGATTTTTAAAATCCAGGTGTTATTTATATGTGTTTTCTATAATTCCCAAATATTTTTAAAATTTACAGTTATCTTTCAGTTTTTCATTCCTGGATTAATTCCACCGTGGTCTGAGAACATATATTGCATGATTCCAATTATTTTGAATGTGTTGTGTTTTACATGGAATATGATCTTTCTTGGTAAATGTCCCATGAAAGTTTGAGAAGAATCTGTACTCTGCTGCTGATGATTGGAAGAGAATTTTATAAATGTCAGTTAGAACACATTGAGTAATATTTCTGTTCAGGTCAACTATAGACTTTCTTGTTTTTGACCTACTTGATGTAAAAATAACTGAGGTGGGTGGGCTTGAGCCTTCAACTATAATTTTATGTTTATTTCTCTGTTTATCAATTTTTGCCCTCAATTATTTTGATGGTGTTAAGAGTATATACACTTAAGATTCTAATGCCTTTGTGAAGAGCTGACTTATCATTATGTACCTCTTTTTTATTGCTTATAATTTCTTGCAAAGACTGAATTGTCTGAAATTATTATTTCAGTTTTATTTTGATAATTTTTGGCATGGCATGTCTTACTTTAAGTTTTGGTCTGGCAGAGTCTTTATAAATAGGTTGAATTTTTTGTTAGACCACATATAGTTGGAACTTGTTATTTTTTAGCATTCATTATGGAAAACTTTCTCTTTTAATTGGTGTATTTAAATAATTTGCATTTAAAGTCATACTAAATTTGAAATGTACCATATTTATAACATTTTATTTATTGCTTGAGGTTTTCTGCCTTCTATTGTTTCAACTGATCATTTTTTATGATTATATTTTATCTCTTTGCTAAGCAGATCAATTACACATCATTTAAAAAAAAGTAATTGACCTAGAATTTATAATGTGTATTTATAACTAATCTATGACCACCTCTAATTAACACTATTATTCTTCACATATAATGCAAGTTCCTCATAATAGAGTATTACCAATTATTTTCTTCTGCTTTTTTTGGTGGGGTTGCTACCAGTTATCTCACTTTTCCAGATGCTATACTAACCCAATACATTGTTACTCTTACTAATTTAGATTAATATATTTGTCTAAAGTCAATTTTTTAATATCAAATATATTTTACCTTCACTTATTCATTTTCCAGTGCCTTTCTTTTCTTTATGTAGATTCATCTTTCTCTCTTATCTATTTTATCTCTGTTTAAATAACTTCTTTTGACTTTCCTGGAAGGGCAAATGTTGTGGCAATGGATTTACTCAGTTTTTTGTTGATGCTGTTGTTGTTGAGTTGTTGAGAAAGTGTTTTATTTCTCCTTCAATTCTGAAGGTTAATTTCATTGCTGATAGAATTATAGGTTGGCAATTTTGTTTCCTGTTATTCTCTTTTAATACTTCAAATATTTTACTACACCCTCCTCTTGCTTTCATAATCTTTCATGTAATTTTGATGAAAAGTCTAACATATATCCTATCCTTGCTCTGCTATGGATGTGGTTCCCTGTGTATCCACCAATCCCCAGCTTCCTTCAGGTTTTTGTCTTTTTCTTGATTCATTGTAACTTGAATTGACTAGATTTAGTTATTTTGGTGTTTTTTTTTTTTTTTTTTTTTTTTTTTTGTATTTTCTGAGCTTTCTTGGATCTTTGTTTTTACATCTGTCATTAATTTTGGAAAGCTCTCAGTCATATAACTGACAAAAATATTGCAAAGATGCCATTTTTATGTATTTTTCTTCTTTTTCTGATATTTCAATTAGGTGTGTGTCACATTTTTTGAAATAGACTCACAATTTTTGGGTGTTCCATTTATGTTTTGAAGTTTCTATTAATCTGTCTTTAAAAGTTCATTGTTTATTTCCTCAGCCATATTCCATCTACTAATTAATCCATCAATGACATTATTAATTTTTGTTTGAAGTTTTTTGATTTTCAGCATTTTCTTTTACTCCTTAGCATTTTTATTCTTCAGCTTATATACCCATTTGTCATTGCATATAATCTATTTTTTTTCCATTAGAGCTCCTAACATAATAATCATACTTAGTTTACATTTACTGTTTGATAATTCCAACATATGTATCATATCTAAGTCTGGTTCTGATGCTGATTTTGTCTCTTTAGACTGGTGTTTTTTTTCTGACTTTTAGCATATTTTGTTATTATTTTAAAAAACTGGACATGTTGCTTCAATAATAATTGAGGAAAATAGACTTTTCTACTTGGGGAATTTATGTTGACCTGACTAGGAGTTAAACTTAGTTTAATATTTGCTGTAGTTATGGATGACAGAGGCTTAAAATTCCTTTGGTGTCTTTGTTTTCGTCTACTCTGTTGTATTTGAGGTCCTGTAAATACTCCTTTGCAGAGAGTGTCTATATCTTGCAGTCCTTTCAGTTGTGATCCCTATTACAGTTAAGGGACACATAACAATGTTTCAGTCAAGGATAGACCACATATATGACAATGGTTTCATAAGATTATAACAGGGCTGAAAAATTTCCATCACCTAGTAATATTGTAGGCATTATAACATAATGGTAGAATGCATTACTTACACATTTGTGGTGATGCTGGTGTAAACCTACTACAATCGTATAAAGGTCCGACATATACAATTATGTACAGTACATAATACTTGATAATAATAATAAATGACTGTTTCTGTTTACATATTTACTATACTATACTTTTAATCATTATTTTAGAGTGTACTTCTACACACAAATATATATAACACAAATATATATTACACAAATATATATATTACACAAATATATATATATATATAAAACTGTGAAATAGTATGCTGTTACAGCAGCAGAAATCTCATACATCTTCTGTTCACATTGTTTCCTGATTGCATTATTTGTCTTGTGCTTGATTTAATCTTCTGCTTATTCATCATGGTTCCTATGCATACAAAATTTACTGCTAATGTTGCTGGTAAGTGGTCATGGCAAGTGATTAATCTGAAAATACAATTAAAAGTGATTACAGACTATGAAGGTAGAAAACCAGTGAAGATTTCCCTGCTCACTCATCAGGCATGTCCCATTCCACTATAGTTGCTATCTTGAAGAATGAGAAAAAAGTCATAGAAGCTGTTAAAGAATTTACTTCATTGAATGCAACAAGACTAATAAAATTTTGAGAAGGGCCCATGTTAGACATAGAAAAGCATGTAATGACCTTCCAGACACAGAGGCATATCCCTTTCAGCACAATGATGATTAGTGTAGAAGCAAAAATTTGTAATGTTGAAAGAAAGGCAGGAGCTGACTACTGCTAGATCCGGGTAGTTCAAATGATTTTAGAATTGTTATTCATTACATAATGTGAAAGTGAGTGGTGAGCCTGTGAGTGCTGATGTGAAGAGAGTTGAATAATTTTTGGAAACTCTAGACAAATTGATTGTGGGGGGAAATTACTTGCTAGAGGGAATCTTTAATATGGACAAAGCCTCCCTATTCTGCAAGCAGATGCCTGAAAGGACTATAATCCATAAAGAAGCCAAGTCAATGTAGGTTTCAAGTCTTTTAGGGACAGGATAACAGTCTTCTGACAGCAATGTCGCAGGCTAAAAATCTAAAGCTTTGTGATGTGGCACAGTGAAAATCCCATGTCCACTGGACATATTCATGAGCACACACTGGCAGAGCATAGTGGCTCACACCTGTAATCCCAGTACTTTGAGAGGCTATGGTAGGAAGATTGCTTGAGGCTAGGAGTTGGAAACCACCTTGAAAAGTACAGCAAGATCCTGTCTCTACTAAATAAATAAATTAGCAGGGTGCAGTAGTATGCACCTGTGGTACTAGCTACTCAGAAGGCTAAGGTAGGAGGATCACTTGAGGCCAGGAGTTCAAGGTTGTAATGAGCTATGATCACACCACCACATTCCAGCCTAGGCAAGAGAAAGAGACCCTGTCTCACGATTCTTTTTGTTTTTGAATTTCTTTCTTACTTTTTTTTTTTCTGAGATAGGGTCTTGCTCTGTCATCCAGGTTGGAGTGCAGTGGCAAATTCATGGCTCATTGCAGCCTCGACTTCCCAGGCTCAAGCTATCTCATACTTCAGTCTTCTGAGTGGTTAGGGCCATAGGTACACACCACCAAGTCCAGTTAATTTAATTTTTTTTGGTAGACATGGGGTTTCCCTATGTTGCCCAAGCAGGTCTCAAACTCCTGAGCTTGAGCAGTTCTCTTGCCTCAGCCCATAGTGCTAGAATTACAGACCTGGCTACTGTGCCCAGTCAAGCAAACAAAACAAAATAAAACAAACAAACAAAAAAAGAAGCACACACTGCCAGTGACTACAGGAGCAATACAGAAAGTCATAGATGACCCATTGCTCTTTGAATAAACCACGTCCCCCAAAAATTTCCATGCCAGAGAAAAATAGTTTGGAGAATAGCACACTTTTCAAATTTTTGCTTTATTATTATTCATTGTGCTTCCTCACATTATCCTTTAATTGGTGATCTTCATTCCAATATCAGAGTGATGTTTCTCCCTCCAACCACCACCTCTTTGAGTCAATCTATGGATCAAGGAGTTATAATAGCTTTTAAGGACTGCTACCTGTAGATAACCTTTGCCTAGGGTATTGTGACTGAGAAAGACACGGAGAAGGCATTGTTGCAATGAAAGTGTTACAACATGCATGACTGCATCAAGAACCTTGCTTGGTCTTGGGATGATATCCCCAAGGAGTGTGTGAATGGCATCTGAAGGAAGACACTCAAGGGGTTCATTCATGACTTCAAAGCATTTACCAAAATCCCCTAATGATGTATATCTCAGAACATATTCCTGTCATTAAGCAAAGCATGACTATATATTAGGGTCTTGCTGATGTGGTGATAGGTGGAAAGGAGGGGCCTGTGTTTGCAGCCTATGACCTGTAAAAGCGTTTCTTCCTGCATAGCTTGACTCCCTTCCTCAGTTAGTTGAGAAACGCTTACTAGAGGGGGCTACAGTAAGTGAAATGTTGTTTCCCAGGACATTTCTAGGAAGGACTAAAGTCTTTCCCCAAGGAAAGGACAAGACTAAAGTCTTTCCCCAAGAGGAGTAAGCCTTTGTAACGGAGAAGAATCTGAAGCTCTGGGGTGTATTTCATGAGGATTACTCTTCCCTGGTCGTTGTCAGTCAGTAGTTTTCTTTCTTGGATCTCTACTGTGAGATGCTAGTGAGATTCCTCAGTAGAGTTTATACTCCTTTGCCAGGTGTGAGTTTGTACCCTCTGAAATTCATGCTGAAATTTGATTTCCAATATGGCAGTGCTGGGAGTTGAGGCGTACCAGGAAATGCTTGGGTCATGGGGGCACCACCCTCATGAATAGATTAATGCCTTCTCACTGGTGTGAGTGAATTCCCACTCTGGCAGGAATAAATTCATTCCTGAGAGCAAGTTGTTTCATGTGAGCCCAGCCTCCCTGTGTGTCTCTTTCACACGCCCTTGCACCTTTCTACTTCTCTGCCATATTGTGATACTGCATGGGACCCTTACTGGAAGTTGAGCAGATACCTGTCCCATGTTCTTGGGTTTTCCAGCCACTAACATTATGTGCCAAATAAACCTCTTTTGTGTAAAAGTAAATTACTGAGCTTCAGGTTTTAGCAACACAAAACTGACTAACCCCTCCCCATCCATGACTGCAGCCCCCAGGAATTTTCCACTCTTACTTTCTCATTCTCCCACTGGTCCATGCTCAGCTTCCTGCAATTTGTCATTACCATTTAATTTTTCTACCAATTTATTTTTCCAACAACTTCTACTCCAGGTAGGAATATCTTAGCCATGAGTTTAAATTTGCCTATCTCTCCAGATTTGGGGGTAGCATTTTGCCTTGTAAATTCAGTTATTTAAAGGTTCCCACAAAATTCCTTACTTTTTAGTTTGTCCACTTCTTTATGGTGTAAGGATGGGAATGACAACTTTCAATCTCTACATTTTGGAACTGAAACCAAAAGTCTAACTAATTTACCTCTGAAGGTCAAGAAATCCCTAATTAATTAGGTGTCATTTAATTTGAAACCTTTATGACAAGGCAGTACTGACCTGTGAGATTAAAGGTGAAAAATATTCCATGCAAAGCACATATTATACCAAAGGCCTCTGAGAACGAAGGACTTGGCAAGTTTAAGTTTAGTGTGGCTGAGAAATAAAAATGTGAGTGGGAAAGTGTTAAAGAATGAAATAAATGATGTAGGCAGAGACCAGAAAAGATAGGTTACTCTATGTCAAAATAAAAAATAAAATTGCTTTCTAAATTTATTGGAAAGTTACTGAAAGTTTTATGCAGGAGAATTACATAGTCTTATTCACCTTTTAAAAATGGCTCTGGCTATTTTGTGGGATAACAATTGTACTGAGGTAAGAGTAGTTGAAGGAAAACTAATTGGAGTCTACTGAATAACCTAAGATGCAATTTAACTATAGCTGTAGCAGTGAGGAAGAAAAGGAGATAGATTAGGAATTTATTTTGGAGATAGAATCAAAAAGACTTACTGATGTAATTGACTGGGAAGAGTACCTAAAGGTGGAAGCTAACTTATGAATATTATTACAGAAAAAAAAACCTTAGATAACTCCCAGGTAAATTAATTTATTCCCACATGAATCAAATAAACTAACAAAAAGATCCAGAGAAACTCTAAAAATGCCCAAAGTAATAAATCTAGGATAGTCACTACTAGAAATTAAAGTATCTTCTTTGAGTGTTAAACACTTTAAAGATCATAACAGTCTGATTCACCCACTTATTTCTACCTAAAGCTTATCTATATATGGCATTTCCTTTCCACTTTACTTTATAGGAAAATCTAAAAGCCAGGCTATGATTTATTTAACAGATTGCCAGTGGTGGATAATCCTATCATAAATCACAGCTAGGAGCTCTTTTTTTGCTAAAATTAAGTTGAAAATAAGACAAAGGCTCAACAAGATAACTCTGTTTAATTTGGCATTGTAAAAATTACTCAGCAAGAAGAGAAAACCTACAGTATAGCATGAGAAAATTGTCTTTAAAATACATCTGAATGAAGCTAGTCAGTTAGTTTTTAAAGAAAAAAACATATCCATATCCCAATGCAAATTCAAATGTTGTAATAAAAGTGTATGCAAAAGTAGAATTTTAAGATATATAATTGCAATGCTATTTTAAAGTATCTTTCCATAAATTTTACTAATTCTTGATTCCTATCTTATGGTTTGACCCCACTATTATAGCATTTTAAGTGAAAAATACTGGCATAATTGTATTAATGTAGAAACGTCTAGAAATAGTCCTTAATTTTATAAACAAAAATAGTGATTCTTTAGGATAAAGGACTATTGATTGGTTTACAACTTATCCATTTACCTGTGAAATTTATTATTTTAATTTGAACAGAATTAAAACTTTTTAAAAATAAGAATAGTTTAGTTATAAAAATAGCTACTATGTATAGTATGCTATTGGCCAGACAATTCCTTAACTATTTTACAGGAATTATCTAATTAAAATCTAAATTATGTGTGGAATATTTTTATTATCCTTATTTTACAAATGGAAAACTCGACTACCAACAGGTTAGGTTACATGTATATAGTCACAATGCCAGTAATTGTGAGACCCACAATTAAAACCAAGATAATTTGCCTCCAGAATCTGAGCTCATAATCACCTGCTTTTCTGCCTTCTTGTTACACAATACTGCCTTTTCTGCTGTTCTATACTAGATATCATTATATTATTCTACACAAAAGCATTGATAAATGGCACTCACTTAAGGTACAACTTTTAAATTAAATCAGAACAAGGAGGATATATTTTCACTTATTATTCACCTGTTTCTTTAATTACTATTATTGTTCAACCAAAAATTTTTGAGCAGCTCTCAGGCATTATAATAGGATATGAGAACGCTGAGATTAAAGACAAAGTCACTGTCCTCAAGTATTTTAAAGTTGATGAGAAGTCTACAAAAATTTGCATAAACTTTGTAAAATTTTAAGATGATTAAGGGGAAGAAAATTTAATAAGGGAGCAACATAAAATATTAAGACTTTGAAGGACATAGAGTGTGACAGAAGTAAATTTCACCACTCATACGATTGGAGGAATGCTAAGAAAGATTTCAGTGTTATTTCTTTACTTTCTTCTGAAAGGAATTTCAATGTCTTGTGGCCCTTGGATTATCAGCATCTATATCACCTGGAAGTTTGTTATAAATGTGCAATTTGGACCCCAGTCCAGATCTACAGAGTCAGAATTTGCATTTTACCAAGAGCCCAGGAAAATTTGTATGTTTTTTACAGTTTGAAAAGCAACATCACAGAGACGTAGAACCTCAATTTCTATGTTTTCAGAGCCTCACCTGCATTCTACTTGCTTATTAAAACTCCTCTTTGTATTCATTCCTGTCGTTAATATTTCTCTGGAATCCACAGTCATGGTAGATCCTGCTCAGGGAATTCCTGATACATCACGAGTATAAATTATTAGAGTCAGGACAGTTTTTACCAAGCATCTAGTCTGACTATGTTTGGGTTTTGTGATCAGAAAATTTGGCAACATGAGAAACAATAAAGAGGTTATGTAGGAGAGATGTCAACTTCTAAGTCAACAGCCCTTTGATAATGTGATATTTGACTTGTTTCACTTACCTAATAAATTTATAGAAATAACAAAAACTATTTGAATTAATCAGAAAGCCAACAGAAGAAGCAGAAACTCTCAATCCATTAATAATAGGGCTCAGAAAATTATACCCAATGAGTTATCATAATGATGACAAATGTACAATAAATGTGAATATGCAGATTCTAGTACCCCAGGAATTTCATCCTTCAGTCCAAGATAATAAGATACAATAGGGCATATGTGAAATTATGCAATGAGCCACTTTAATTATTAGAGCTGATAATTATAGAATGTAGGTTGTTATGTGATGAAAGGGACTAAGATTGAGATAATTTTAATGTTGGTAATACTTACAGTATACAAAATCTTGCAAAAATTTATTATTAATACTATGAACTGTCTTTGGGTTGCTTTGATAGGAACAGCCATGTTATCTGCATGTTCAGAGTCAATAAAAACTATTTTCCAAATCAGTCTGATTTTTACCATTACTGAATTATGTTATAACCTTTGAACCTGGACAACAGCTTGAAAGGTAAAAACAACCAAACCTATTCAAGGTATTTGTTGAGAAATTAATCTCTACAGAAACGAATAAACTGAAGTCATATCTATGTCATCTAGTCCCTAGATTAGCTTCTCCTATCTCTCAGATATTTTCATAAAAGACTCTATTCTGGAGCAATACAATAATTCCAGTTAAACATTGTAGGTTTATTAGGATCAAAAAGTCAGAATCTTAGACACAAAAGGGATGAAGCATGGTCATGGACTTGGGGTTTGTAAGAGAAGCAGGGGATATTAAGCTGTGGAGAGCAGACCCTGGTAAAAAATAGAGTTCATAAGGACTTTAGGTGTGAAAGTAGAGGGCCAAAAACAATTCCAGAAAGCCTCACTCCCCCACTAGAAATGAATATACAATTCTCCAGACTGACGTATTAATAACTTAAAATTCAACTATGTAAAAACATATGCTTAGCATGTTTCATAGCTTACTGAATGTGTTCATGTGGATTAATGCCTTCTTAATTTGGAGGAATAATAAATTATTAACTGTGAAAATAATTAGTGATTTATCACCACTTACGAAATTGTCAATGTATTAGAAAGTCAAAGATTTTGTTGTACAAGAGACCTTGAATTTAATTTCTCACCTGTCATTTTCAGAATATGAAACATTTTTCAACTTTTCTTAGTTTCTCCACCTACAAACTGAGGTAACAATGCTTACTTTGTAAAGTAGGTGTTAAAAATATAAAATAATTCAAAAGGGTTAATAAAGTCAAGCAAACTTTGTATGTAATGTCCTTTTTCAGTTGTTAATTATCATCTGCTAACAAAATTATCATCGTCTGAGGTACCATCTGAACTTCCCCCTTTGATTACAATTAAATCCACCAGTTTCTTATCCCATTCCATATTAGTGGTGATATCTATTATTCTTACTCTTTCATTTTGTTCCTTCCAAAATGACAATGGCTTTCCTTCAACATCTAAGTGGCCATTCACCCTTGGGCCAATAAAATAATGTTCAGTAGAACATTTAGCCTCAGTAGCACTTTTAAAGAGTCTAAGGCATAGCTACCTGTCTGTGACTGAGAAAGTGGATTTATGCAAGAATTCTTACTACTATCAGAGTCATGTCAGAAAGGGTTATTGATTTATTGTCAACAGAAAGAAACTCACGTTGATAGCATCTGGAAACCCATTTCATCATCTTTAAATACAATTTTCAGAAAGATATGTGCAATTGATACAGAGCTCACAAATTATAGAATATGCTCTGCACATACTAACTTAAGACCACACTTTCCTAAATGCCATCCTATTCATTAGTACCATAAATTCCTCCTGCATTACCTTTATTTAAACATATATTTTGTAATGCTCCAAGCCATAGATAAAATATAATGACAAATAGAACTTTTCATTTATCTAGAACTCACATCCATACGTATACTTGCACATGCACACGCACACACGTATGTACAGATATATACACACACACACATATATGCACACATAGACATGTACACTATTATACCTGCATACACATATATAAAACGAAAGTGTATTTGTATGTTACTTGTACGCTTAAATATATATATTATAAAATGAGAAACAGGAAAAATAGAGGAATAAAGAAGGAAATTTTACTACAAAAAAAGGGCTTAGCATCTTTTCTTTTTCCTAGTGTGAGGAATAAAATCCTTTAATTTTCAAAATTGGCTCAGAGTGACTGTGAGTTCGTAAAAGGTGTCTAAGAGAATAGTTTCAGATGCCCTACATTCTGCTGAGTACTAAATAATATTTGCATTTAAAGCCCAATGGCCAATCCTCTGGCATTTTGCAAATAAAAAAGGGTATTGATGACATGCTTAGTATATTCAGGTTGGTCATTTCACTGATAATGAATATTTGTGTTCCCTGAAAACACAGATTTCTACTAAAGCACAACTTTCTACTAAAGTCAGCAATATCAAGTATAACCTTTCATATGTGTTTCTTTATAATCTGTACCGTTGATAAAAACTTCTGTACTGCCTGAAATTCGAACAAATGTCAATCAATTCAACTGAGTAATGAATGTGCTTAAATATCTGCCATAAATCTTAACGTTTCTAGGCAGACTATGTGACAAATGTAAAGTACCTACCAAATGCATGTTGAAATAAAGACATAATGATAACTATGATAGAGGATGACTTCAGATAAGTAACACAAACTGTCATGTTTCAAATATTTTTTGTAATATACAGAGTGCAGAGAATATTTTGATAATGATTTGTGAAAACTTGTTATGGAGAAAGAAGCCTAAGTATTCTAAATTTTATAAGATCAAGATTACAGAGAAAAAATTTAAAAGATTCAATTACAGAGAGAACCAATGTAGCACAACAGCACCATTGCATGGATAGAGAGTCTGCAGAACAGATAAAACAGAAATTTTCAAATAAAGAAGAATTACCAGTATCAACAAATGGCTGCTAATATTAGTCCTGTCATGTTCAAAAGGAGAAAAAAAAATCCTGGTCTCATGCATTGCAATGACTCTCTTTTTCTAAAAGTCTCCCTGTTCAAGTTCACATTTTCATTAGTTATATTTTAAAGCCATTAATAGAGAAAGAAAAAACGGGTGCATCCCCCAACTGTTTTATATATATATATATATATAGCATTATAGAGTAAGTTAGCACAATTGAACAGAATTATCTCAGGTCTGGGCTGAGAATAAGAACAAAGGATAGGCTACCAATGCCCTGCCCTAATAACTATCTTGAGGGTGGTAAGATTCTGCCTGTTTGAGTGTGTGTATATATTTTGTGCGTACATGTTTTCAGGGAAGTGGGGAATGTGTCCAGAATGATCTAAGAGAAAAGGGATAAGGAGAGACAGAGGAATCTCTGCTATTGTATCTTGGGTCGTGATAGATTGAACACAGATATGTTTAGATCATTTGATATATCATTTTACACTAAATTTAGTGTAAAAGAAGCAAAAATACAAAGGACAATAGTTACTAAAAAATTAAAGGATAGTTAACAGCACTAGAGAAAGCTCAATGTGTAAACTTACAGAAATTTTGAATACTACGACTTTCTATCTTAGGTAACTAGAAGCTGGTGCAAAGTTTAAGTGTGTCTGGAGCAATTTCATTTGTATCCTGGTCAATGTATTTAGATAGTAAGACCAACAATTGATATTTCCATAGTCTTTGTATATGGCAGGTAGTATTCTAAGATTTTTCTTTATACCAAGTAATTTAATCCTTTACTACAATGCCATATATATAAGGGTAACCAAACACTTTAGGTGCTTAAGGCAGTAAGATGATAACTATTCTAAAGTTGAGCAACTAGAAAGTGGCAAAAGCATCACTCCAACACAGGCTGGAAGGTTTCAAGTTCAAGCCATACGGCTTTAGGTTTTTGCTGTTAACCATCATACTTCACTGTAATGATACAATACTCTATTTCCCCACCAGTCCCAGTACTGGTAATAGCTTGAACAGATTGGATTTATACTTTTTGTGTATAGGCTTTTCCAAGTGACTAAGGTAAATATTATGAAAGACACAAATATCATAAACCAGCATATATATACGTACCTGTCTACACACACATATGTGCATACATACATGTGTGTGTGTATATTGTGTGTGTGTGTATATATACATATGCATACACACGTGCAGGACACACACACACACATATACACATATGTCCTTCTAATTGAGGTAAACTTCATATAACATAAAATTCACCATTCTAACAATTTTAAAGTGTTCAGTTCAATAGTTTTTAGCACATTCATAATGTTGCCCAACTCTCATCACCATCTAGTTGGAGAACATTTAATCATCTTAAGAAAGAAAACCCCACACGCATTAAGAAATCACTCCCCATCCCATCTCCCCGCATCATCTGGCAACTACTACTCTGGGTTCTGTCTCCATATATTTACCTATTTTATGAATTTCGTGTAAGTAGATTCATACAATAGATGATCTTTTGTGCCTCGTTCCTTTCACTGAGCATAATATTTTTAAGGTTCTTACATGTTTTAATGTGTATCAGTACTTCATTCCTTTTATGGCTGAATAATATTTTATTTTACAAATATTTCATTTTACAGATATACCCTATTTTCTAATTGATTCATCAGTTGATGAACATTTGGGTTGTTTCTCCTTTTGGCTATTGTGAATACTATTACTAATTACATTAATATTCAAAGAGTTTTTTGGCCACAAGTAATCAGTTCTTCAAGATATACATCCAGGGGTGAAGTTGCACAATAATATTGCGATTCTATGCTTAACTTTTTGAAAAACTGCCCAACAGTTTTCTACAGTGTCTGCATTATTTTACATGCCACAGTTTTTTATTTTGTTGGTGACTGATGATGTTGAGCATCTTTTCATGTGTTTTTTGGTAATTTTTATTCTTTTGAAAAACATCTATCTAAGTAAGTCATTTGCCCATTTTTTAATTGTGCAGTTTTGTTGTTATTGTTACGTTGTAAGATTTATTGATACATTTCAGACTTTTATCATAGATATGATTTCCAAATATGCTTTCTCATTCTGTAGGCAGTATTTTCACTTTTTAAATATGCTCTTTAATGCACGCATTTTTTAAAATTTTTATGAAGTCCAATTTATCTAGTTTTTCTTTTGTTGTTTTTGCTTATTGTTTCATAACAATCCACTACAAATTCCAAGGTCATGAAGATTTAGTACTTTGTTTATTTCTGAGCACATTAGAGTTTGGCTTTTTAACTTTTTTGGTCAATTTTGAATTAATTTTCATATATGGTGTGAGATAGAAGTCCGATTTCATTCTTTTTTAAGAATATCCAGTTATCCCAGCACCACTTACTGAAGAGACTATTATTTCCCTATTGAATGATCTCAAACCCCTTGTAAAAACTCAATAAGGAATAGATGTATGAATTTATTTCTGGACTATTAATTACATTTCATTGTTCTATGTGTTTATCCTTATGCCAATACTGCACTGTTTCATTTTCTGTAGCTTTCTAAGAAAGCTGTTTTAATTTTCTTTTTTCAGGAAAGCTACAGATTCTTGCAACATGTTGTTTAAAATGATGCATTACTTTATTATTATTATTATTATTATTATTATTATTATTATAGTTTAAGTTCTAGGGTACATGTGCATAACGTGCAGGTTTGTTACATATGTATACTTGTGCCATGTTGGTGTGCTGCACCCATCAACTCATCAGCACCCATCAACTCGTCATTTACATCAGGTATAACTCCCAATGCAATTCCTCCCCCCTCCCCCCTCCCCATGATAGGCCCCGGTGTGTGATGTTCCCCTTCCCGAGTCCAAGTGATCTCATTGTTCAGTTCCCACCTATGAGTGAGAACATGCGGTGTTTGGTTTTCTGTTCTTGTGATAGTTTGCTAAGAATGATGGTTTCCAGCTGCATCCATGTCCCTACAAAGGACACAAACTCATCCTTTTTGATGGCTACATAGTATTCCATGGTGTATATGTGCCACATTTTCTTAATCCAGTCTGTCACTGATGGACATTTGGGTTGATTCCAAGTCTTTGCTATTGTGAATAGTGCTGCAATAAACATACGTGTGCATGTGTCTTTATAGCAGCATGATTTATAATCCTTTGGGTATATACCCAGTAATGGGATGGCTGGGTCATATGGTACATCTAGTTCTAGATCCTTGAGGAATCGCCATACTGTTTTCCATAATGGTTGAACTAGTTTACAATCCCATCAACAGTGTAAAAGTGTTCCTATTTCTCCACATCCTCTCCAGCACCTGTTGTTTCCTGACTTTTTAATGATCGCCATTCTAACTGGCATGAGATGGTATCTCATTGTGGTTTTGATTTGCATTTCTCTGATGGCCAGTGATGATGAGCATTTTTTCAAGTGTCTGTTGGCTGTATGAATGTCTTCTTTTGAGAAATGTCTGTTCATATCCTTTGCCCACTTTTTGATGGAGTTGTTTGTTTTTTTCTTGTAAATTTGTTTGAGTTCTTTGTAGGTTCTGGATATTAGCCCTTTGTCAGAGGAGTAGATTGCAAAAATTTTCTCCCATTCTGTAGGTTGCCTGTTCGCTCTGATGGTAGTTTCTTTTGCTGTGCAGAAGCTCTTTAGTTTAATGAGATCCCATTTGTCAATTTTGGTTTTTGTTGCCATGCTTTTGGTGTTTTAGACATGAAGTCTTTGCCCATGCGTATGTCCTGAATGGTACTACCTAGGTTTTCTTCTAGGATTTTTATGGTATTAGGTCTAACATTTAAGTCTCTAATCCATCTTGAATTAATTTTCGTATAAGGAGTAAGGAAAGGATCCAGTTTCAGCTTTCTACTTATAGCTAGCCAATTTTCCCAGCACCATTTATTAAATAGGGAATGCTTTCCCCATTTCTTGTTTCTCTCAGGTGATGGAACGTACCTCAAAATAATAAGAGCTATTTATGACAAACCCACAGCCAATATCATACTGAATGGGCAAAAACTGGAAAATTTCCCTTTGAAAACTGGCACAAGACAGGGATGCCCTCTCTCACCACTCCAATTCAACATAGTGTTGGAAGTTCTGGCTAGGGCAATCAGGCAAGAGAAAGAAATCAAGGGTATTTGATTGAGAAGAAGTCAAATTGTCCCTCTTTGCAGATGACATGATTGTATATTTAGAAAACCCCATTGTCTCAGCCCAAAATCTCCTTAAGCTGATAAGCAACTTCAGCAAAGTCTCAGGATACAAAATTAATGTGCAAAAATCACAAGCATTCTTATACACCAGTAACAGACAAACAGAGAGCCAAATCATGAATGAACTTCCATTCACAATCGCTTCAAAGAGAATAAAATATCTAGGAATCCAACTTACAAGGGATGTAAAGGACCTCTTCAAGGAGAACTACAAACCACTGCTCAGTGAAATAAAAGAAGACACAAACAAATGGAAGAACATACCATGCTCATGGATAGGAAGAATCAATATCGTGAAAATGGCCATACTGCCCAAGGTTATTTATAGATTCAATGCCATCCCCATCAAGCTACCAATGAGTTTCTTCACAGAATTGGAAAAAACTGCTTTAAAGTTCATATGGAACCAAAAAAGAGCCCGCATCTCCAAGACAATCCTAAGTCAAAAGAACAAAGCTGGAGTCATCACGCTACCTGACTTCAAACTATACTACAAGGCTACAGTAACCAAAACAGCATAGTACTGGTACCAAAACAGAGATATAGACCAATGGAACAGAACAGAGTCCTCAGAAATAATACCACACATCTACAGCCATCTGATCTTTGATGCATTACTTTTATACATACTGTATGTGGCATCGTGCTTTGGGGAAATAACATTGGTGAGCATATATGTATTCCCTTCATTTCAGGAGGCTCAGAGTTAACTGAATTTCTGTAAAGCAAATATGTGTTAGCTCTCTTCAAGTTATATTTTGATGCACATCATCCTTTTTTAAGTTTTTTTGTATTATTTTTAAAATTAGGCCAAGCCCCTTCTCTCAAAAGCTACTAAAGTTTGAGGAATACCACAGTACTAAAAATATAGCTAAAATTATTTTTGTGATTTATGAATACATTTCCTCCACTCTGTGCTTGTTAGTCACAGTAAATGTTGCTAGAATGATCACAACACAACAGCATGTCCTCTGGGTTTATCTAGCATTAATTACTCAAGTGACCTTCTAGCTCACAAAGTCAAAATGTCACATTAACACCCGTATTTCTTTTGATGTGTTTTCCAGACTTAGAAATGCAAAGTGCTATAAACTGTGGATAAATGTCCTGTATACATGCTTATTTTCAGTATCAGAGTGGGGACAGTTATCTGACACACTGTTAATTAATAAAGCATAAACACAAATTTTCAAAATATAAGACAAAGCCTACAGAAGGGAAATCATAACAACACATTTGAAATTATTTTCCTTTCCAAAAGAACATCTTCTCAGAGTTTATTCCATAAACGACCTTAAACAATAGGAGTAATTTTTAAAAATTATTAAACCTGTTAATTTCTAAATATGTAGAACTTAATAACAAGACTAACTCTAGGAAAAAGGCATTGTTTCGGTACAGAGACAGAAACTATAGCATGCTGGGAAACTTCTTTCCTTGACAATCATGGCTTTAAGTATGGTGCAATTTTTAGTGCCAACAGACAGCTGCTGTGGGATATTTTGCGAAAAGAACAAAAGATGTATTCTTCTTGGAGTGAGTTTGCTATTTCACTCTCATTGTAAGGTAATGACTAAATATATCTCCCCCATTACAACTCAGAATAACTGAAGAATTCACAGGGAATTTCATTTCAGAGCTACTGTAGATGATGGGGATGGTAAGGTGGGTGAGGAATTGTAGTCATCACGACATTCAAAATGAGACAAGATCTCTCAGTGGAATTTTAGGACGTGATGACTCTAACTTTAAACAAGTCATTTTAAAGTTTAAGTCTTCATTAGAATCTTGGAGTTTGAAAATTTGAAAATTTGAACTTTATGCCTCTTTCCACCCTATTATTCAGAAATAAAATGCCTGCACATATTTTTTTTTCATTTAAATCTTTAAAGCTATAAACTGGATACTCCAAAGTTTATCCCCTAATACACACAACTTACATTACATAGCTAGGTCCTAAATAATAAGGCAGGATACCTCTATTTTTTACTGTCATAGAACCAACCCTATTATCAACAGATTAATAGCTGCTAATATCTATATGTAAATAGCACATCACTCTAATAGAGTCTATAAAGAAGACTGGCTAGAGTCAAAGAGAATAAAAGTAGGAAAATTCATGCTGAATTCATTTTTAATGGAATCTCTAGGCCTAAAATTTGTATTATGAGGAAACAGCACAGTAGGATGAAATAGTTCTGAATAAAGTGGCATGTGTCTTTTGGAGTCTGGAGACATATATGAACATGGTGACTGACACCTGCTTTTTGTCTGAAGATTTCTGAAAATAGAAGACCAGTAAGAATAGCACCTGCCAGTAAAGCAGACATAAAGCATAGACAGCCTAGGCCCAAAGATGTTACAATCCACCCTATTCTTAGGTTCTGCTGCTATTTGGGAAAATGCAAGATTTCCTCAGTGGTTCTTGTGTTTCCATGTGTAGTATCTTAAAAGAGTTGGGAAGCACATGCAGGGCTAATTAGTTGCCTGTTGATCATTATACTCAATAAGATACCAATGATATATCTTTTTAAAACTTCAAACAATAATAATGTATGTGAATGTACATATTTGTAATAAAAGTATGAAATCACAATCTCTATACATAATTCAACATAGTGATTGCCTCTAGGGAGGAAAAGAGAGGACTGTAAACAGAAAGGTAACACAGAGAACATAAGTTTATCTTCAAAGTTTTATTTATTAACAACGAGAATCTCGATCAATTATAATACAATGTTAACATTTATTTTGGGTAGTTACAAAGTGGCATCTTGCAATTCTACGCTTGATAACTATTTATTGTTTGAAATATAAAAACATAATATGTACTTTCAGCTTGGGGATAAGATGACATAGACTCATTTTTTCCTGTCCCTCTTTTCTACATACAGCTAAATATTCTGAAAATAATTTAACAATCATAGAACATGGAAAGGTGGGAATAATCCAAGAAGTAGACATAAGACAGTGGACTGGCTAGGAATTTCAGAATTTGAAGAACAACATTGACATTGTGATTTTATCTATTCCCATATCTCTCAATGTGAGTGCCATGAACTGTAAGTGTAGACCCAAGAAGAAAATAAAGGAAAAAGAAATAGCAAGAGAGAAGGAAGGAAGGAAGGAAGGAAGGAAGGAAGGAAGGAAGGAAGGAAGGAAGGAAGGAAGGAAGGAAGGGAGGGAGGGAGGGAGGGAGGGAGGGAGGGAGGGAGGGAGGGAGGGAGGGAGGAAGGAAGGAAGGAAGGGGAGGAGAGGGAGGAGGGGAGGGGAGGGGAAGGAAAGGGAAGGGAGGAGGGGCGGGGTGGGGAAGGGAAGGGAGGGGAGGACAGGAAGGTGAGAGAGGAGGAAAAAGAAAGACCTGTTTCATCTGGTGAAAATAACAGGAAAGAGGAACTGGGGAGGTGCCTAATGGGGAGACATACACCCAGTGGAGGCAGTGGCCTGACCTGTCTGGAAAATGAGGACCAACCCACCCCTAAAAAGATGTGCAACAATAATAACAGTGGAACCGAACAGGCAAACCCAACTGATGCCTCCCATCTACGGGCAGCAGGCAAGCTCCTCTTCTATTACTGGAGATGAAAACAGGCAAGGTACCTTCTGGCTTTCCAACCAGTGGCAGATTCAGCTCCAAAGCAGTGTCTTCTAACCCTTCCTATAAGAGCAGAGGCCACTGAGACCTAGCACATCCTACCCTATACCAGCAGGAAAAGATGATTCAAAGCAGGCAGAAGACAACATTTATAGCATTTTCCGAACATCCACCCAGTAGCGGAGAAGCACCCAGACAACTCCTGACCCTCCACCCAGTGGCAGAAGGCTGTCAGATTGATGTTTCCTCCCTCGGTAATACTGAAAAATAATTGTGTATGCTCATGTAATCATCAGTCAAACTTGAATATAAAACATTTTTATCATCTCCTGGAAATATCTTCATGCCCCTGAGATCTAGGCAATCCATGCTGCACTCAGAGAAAAAACACTGTTCTGATTTGTCTCTTTTTATTCTGGATAATTTCAAGATTTTCTCTTTATCTTTATTTTTTTTTCAGACTTAAATTATGATGTACCTATGTTTTGAATTCTTCACAATTTTTTTTTTTTTGAGGGGATTTGGTGAGCTTCTCAGGTCTGCATGGTTTTTTCACCAAATTTAGAAAATATTTATACATTATTTCTTCAAATAATTTTTGCTACATTTTCTTCTTTTCTATCATTCTAAACCTTCTATGTGTGTTATACTGTGTGATATTAAACCAAAAAGTCATTAGTTATATACTGATTATTGATAATGTTTTTTGCAGATGGAATAACTTCTGTTTACATGTTTGCTGGCCCTTTCTCTTGTCAACTTTAATTTATTCTTAATTTCATTCACTAAGCTATTCTAATTGTATATATTGTTCCTTTAACTTCTAGAACTTGTATTTGACTAGTATAGTTTACATTTATCTGCTCAAATAACTTCTGTTTATTCATAATGGAAAAATTTTCCAATCTTTGAACATGTATATAAGGGTTGCTTTAAAAATCTTGCCTGTTATTCCAAAAATTTCCATTGCTTGCTTTTTCTCTTGGCCATGGATCATATATTTCCTGTTTCTTCACACATCTAATAAACTTTCTTGTATATGAAACATGGTGATACATTAACTTTAGACATTCTGGACACTTCTCTTGTTCCTTGAAGAAATGATTTAAATAGGAACTTAACTTGACTGGATTCCATTCATAACTCTGGGTTTCTGCACAATATTTTCTGCCTTCCAACTGTTGCTTTGTACTGTATTTTTGTAGCCTTCTTCACGCATGCACAGTGCAAGGGTCAGCCGGTGGTTGGGGTTTGGTCCATGTGCAGATTTTAGGGATCTTTCCTCAGTGGCATCTTCCTCTTTGGACTTCACCCTTCATTTTCCAGACATTCTGACAGCCCCACACTCAGTCCTCTGACTCCTTAGGTAGAGTGAAGCTTTATGTTTTAGTTCCAGATATCCTATAACAAAGGGACTTTGTTTCACACTTCACTAGCTTGAAGCAGTGTATGTGTGTGTGTGTGTGGTTTGTGCTATGGTTTGAATGTTTGTACCCTCCAAAACTCATGTAGAAATTGCTTCCCTAGTATGGCAGTTTTGAGATTTGTGGCCTTTGAGAGGTGACTGGATCATGAGAGTTCTGCCTTGGTGATTGGATTAATTTAGTCTTGTATTAATGAACTTATGGGTTAATGAACTGGTGACTTTATACCAAAGGGAAACGAGATCTAAGATAGGGTGTTAGCATGTTCATCTCCCTAGCTATGTGATACCCTGCACTGCCCCTGGGCTCTTCAGAGAGCAAGCAAGAAGGCTCTCACCATGTGCAGGCCCTTGACTTTGGACTTAGCCTCCATAATTGTAAGAAATAAATATATGTTCTTATAAATTACCCAGTTTCAGGCATTCTGATATAAGAAACAGAAAACAAACTATGGTAGCTTTGTTTCTCTTTTTTATATATTTTATCTAGTGTTAGTAATTGATATCTGATGGATGATAATACATTTCAGAACCAGTCCTCCCTCATCGTTATTGTTAGAAGATATTTCACTTACGTGGAATTCTAGATTGGCACTGATTTTTCTTTCAGAATTTTAAAGATATAATAGATTTGTCTCTTGCTTCCTCTAATTAGAACTCAATGAGAATATTTATCATCATTCATTCCTATGTAATATTTTATTCCCCTCTGGCTTCTTTTAATAGATTTTTCTCTTTTACTAGTTTAAGCATATTTGGCTTTGATATGTTGAGGTGCATTTTTAAAAAATGGATGTGTTTTACACAGATTCCAGCATCTTGAATTGATGACACTAATAAATTTGAAAAATTACATCTATGGACAAAATTGTATGCTTTCAAAATTCATCAGTTGAAGTCCTAATCCCCAATACCTCAAAATGTGGTTTTAATTGAAGGCAGATCATTTAATTAGTTTATTAAAATGCAATTATTAGGGTTGTCCCTAATCCAACATGACTGATGTCTTTATAAGATAGAAACATTAGAACACAGACACAGACACAGAAGGAAAAGCATGTGAAGTCACAGAGAGAAGACAGTCATCGACACGCCAAGGAGAGAAGCCTTGCAAACAAACAAACAAAACTCTTTCAACCCTTGGATATCTGACCTCTAACCTCTAGAACGATGAGAAAGTAAAATTCTGTTATTTAAGCCACCCAGTCTGTGCTGCTTTGTTATTGCAACACTAGCAAACTAATAGAAATACTTTAGGAAATCTATTCAAATATTCTTTCAGTCTGTTCTCCCTTCTCTCCTCTAGGCCACCAATTACGTAAAAATGTGGTACAATTCCTACTGATACCATGTTTACTAACCCTTTCCTCTTCGATTGAGGTCTGTTCTTTTTATTTTCCTCCTAAAAAGGATTTATTGAGACACAATCCAAAAATCACACAATTCATTAAGTGTACAAGTCCAGGTTTCTTTGTATATTAACAGAATTGTGCAATCATCACTATAATCTAGAAAATTTCCACCCACTCCCAAATAAATCCTTTACCATTAGCAGCTATTCCCCATCACCCTCTCTGCCTTCTAATCCTGTGCTTCCTATCTCTGTATATTTCTCTTTCAGGACATTTCATATACACATATGAATAAAATATGTTGTCTTTTGTGGCTAACTTCTTTCAATTAGTTTGACGTTCTCAAAGTTTATCCATGTGGTAGCATTTATCAGTACTTTATTCATTTTTATTAATGTCTAATATTTCATTGTAGCAATATGTCACGTTATTCTGCACACGTTTATCAGTTGACAGAAATTGGCTTAATTTCACTTTTTGACTATTATAGATAGTACTGCTATGAACTTCCATCTTTAAGCTTTTATGTGGACATAGGTTTTTATTTCTTTTTCGTACATAACTGAGTATTGAAATGTTGGATTATAGGATAGCTTTATGTTGAACATTTTTCTGAAGGAGATGTACATTTTAAAATTTCTAGCAGTGATGTATTATGTTTCCAATTTTTCCTTGTCTACAACCTTTTCTACCTTTTATAGTGTACACATCTGAGAGATTGTACAGTATCTCTTTATGGTTTTTATTTGCATTTCCTCAGTGGTCAATGAGATTAAGCATCATTTTACAAGGTTACTGGACTCATATACCTTCTTTGGGAAGTGTACATATTCCAATTTTTTACATAGCTTTTAATTGGAATATTTGTCTTTGTATAATTGAGTTGTTTATATGTTCTAGATATGATTTTATATGATATGATATATAATTTTCAAATATTTTATTTCTTTCTGTGTGTTCTCTCTTCATTTTGTAGATAGTATCAAATTGTAGATAGTATCATTTACAGCAAAAATATTTTTATTTTTGGTAGTCTGTTTTTTATATTTTTTCCTTGTTGTTTGCTCTAAAAGGATTTCATCAGTCAAAGAAAAAGAAATTACTCTGTTTTGTTCTAATGGTTTTGTGCTTTTAGCTCTTACATTTAGATCTTTGATCTATTTGGAGCTAATTTTTATATGTGGTATGAAGTAGGTGTTCAAATTTATTATTCTACATTTGAACATCCAGTTGTTCCAACACCATTTGTTGAAAAAAAGAACTATTCTTTCCTCATTGAATTCTGTGGCATGAGGTTTGCTCTTAATTCTATCAAATGAATTCTTTATTCTTCTATTATAAGTTTTTATTTCCTGGCATTCTATTTATATCCTTTATAGTTGCCATTTTTTCCATATATCTAAACATAGTGTTCTCATTTTCCAATTAATGCTTTGATATATCTGTAACAATTATGTTAAAGATCCAATATGTGAATTTTAACATCTGAGGTCTCTTTGTATCAGCTGTTTATTGTATGTTTTCTTTCTTAACCATGTATTAGATGTTCTTGCTTCTTCACATCTCATTATTTTTTAATTTATGGTAAATAAATTCATAAGCAAACAGCCAAGATTGAAGTAACATTTATCTCCAGAAAATAACACGTTTCTTCTTGTAAGGCTTCTTGTATTGAGTGAAGGATTAATCTCATCTACATTTTTATTTTTCTTAGTTTGAACCATCATACAGCTTTAGATGGTTTTATTTTGACATTGTCTTCAGACATATTGAGAGATTGTACAGCACTATCCATTCAGATATGCTTGGTATCTAAGTACCAACAACACTCTGGAAATCAATTTATCTCTCTTCCTCTCTGTCTCTCTTTGCTTTGTTTTGTTTTAGTTCAGTTGCCAGCATTTTGGATCATAGAGTTTTCTTTAACTCTGCTTTTTAACCACAAGAGATCTTACCATCCCTTGCTGCCTCATCCCCAGCTATCTGGAACTAATAACTTGCTTTCAGTCGGGATCAAAATTGCTTCAAAAGAATTTCTGGAAACTTGTTTTGTATTCAGCCTTCAGCTTTTCCACTAATTTGCACTTGAACAAGTCCCTACACATTTCATATGATTTCTTTCTCATCTCTTCTCTGCCCACAACCTTCGGTGTATACTTGGTGAAGACCTATGGGAAAGATCTGGCAGGTAGGTATAGATTTACTTTGTGACTGAAGTTAATTGGTGTTAATATCTATCAAACCCACCCCTACATTTCTGGTAATGTTTTGGTAGTTGTTTGTTTGGCTAGCATGTCTTATCTATTTATTTTTTAACAAATTTATTGGAGTATGATTTATATACAAAACAGAATATATTCAATGTATACAATTTCATCAGTTTGGACATATTCATGTACCCATGAAGCTATCATTACAATCAAGGTAACAAATATATGGATCACTCCAAAAGTTTTCTCTTTTTTTTTTTTTTTTTTTTTTTGCATGTATGGTAAGAACACTGAACATGATATCTACCCTCTTAGCAATTTTTTAAGTACACTATATATCACTGTTAACTATAAGCACAATGTTGTTGAGCAGATATCTAGAAATTATTCATATTGTATAACTAAAATTTTATGCCCATTGGACAATCATTTCCTCTCCTCATTTTCCCTCCCCCAAGCCCCTGAAAACTATTGTTCTACATTGAGCTTGTATGGGTTTGACTATTTTAGAAAGCTTATTTGTATTTGGCTTATTTCACTTAGGATAATGTCCTCTAGGTTCATTTGTGTTGCAAATATCAGGATTTTCTTATTTTTTAAGGTTGAATAATATTTCACTGTATGTGTATATCACAATTTCTATATCCATTCATCCATCAATGGACTCTTGGATTATGTCTGTATCTTGGCTGTTATAAATAATGCTGTAATGAACATGGGAATGTAGATATATCTTCAGGATTCTGATTCCAGTTCTTCGTGTTATTTAAAAATCTTTTTTATTTTTATTTTTTCTAGGTACATAGTAGGCATATATATTTGTGGGGTACAGGAGATGTTTTGACACAGTCATACAATGTGAAATAATTAGATCATGGAGAATTGGGTATCCGTCCCCTCAAGCATTTGTCCTTTGTGTTATAAACAATCCAGTTACACTCTTTCAGTTATTTTTAAATGTACAATTAAGCTCTTATTGAGCATAGTCACCATGCTATGCTCTTAAATAGTATGTATTATTCCTTCTCCTTTTCTTTTTTTACCCATTAACCATCCCCATCTCATTACCAGCTTCTCACTACCCTTCCCAGCCTCTGGTAACCATCCTTCTACTCTATGCTCATGATTTCAATTGTTTTGGTTTTTAGATCCCACAAATAAGTGAGAACATGTGATGTTTATCTCTTTGTGCCTGGCTTGAAATATTTATTTTTATTATGTTTTCTAAATGCATTAATAAATATTTTCAAGGTCAAATATTTTTTTCCAGTGGATTGTTTCATGTGCTTCAAGTACAGAGCATATTACCTTGCTAAAAGGCACTCTATTTTTAAATTTCTTCTTTTAGTGTAATTATACTAGAATTACATAAAAAGAAGGTATCTGGGGTTTTTTTATCCTAATTTTAAGAGTAATGCATTCAGCATTGACTTTGGCTGTATAATTACTCATAGCTTTTTAATGTTAAGAAAGCATTCCTCTAATCCTTGTTTTCTAGGATTTTGTTGAGGAATACTTGTTGAGTTTTACTGAATACCTTTTAAGCATCAAAGGTCATGAAGATAATAGTCTCCTCCTGTGTTATCTTATACTCTTTGGTTTCTTGGAAATATATTTTAATACACTCTACATATTACTCAGCATACATGCTGAGTAAATGTTAAGGATGAATGAAGATGCAATTCTTGCTCTCACCAGTAAGACTGAGAGTGTCTCTTTCTCCCATATCCTCTCAAGGTCATTTTAATTTTTCTTATGATTAAAAAGAAGTTTAAACAGACAATTTGACTTCATCATGTTTTCCTATGGTAATACCCTTTATTTCTTTCTCTTGCCTGATTGCCCTGGCCATAACTTTCAATACTATGTTGAACAGGAGTAGTGAGAGAGGGCATCCTTGTCTTGTGCTGGTTTTCAAAGGGAATGCTTGCAGTTTTTGTCCATTCAGTATGATATTGGCTGTGGGATTGTTGTAAATAGCTCTTATTTTGAGATACGTTCCATCAATGCCTAGTTTATTGAGAGATTTTAGCATGAAGGGCTGTTAAATTTTGTCTAAGGCCTTTCTGCATCTATTGAGACAATCATGTGTTTTTTGTCATTAGTTCTGTTTATGTGAAGGATTACGTTTATTCATTTGTGTATGTTGAACCAGCCTTGCATCCCAGGAATGAAGCCGACTTGATCATGGTGGATAAGCTTTTTGATGTGCTACTGGATTCGGTTTGCCAGTATTTTATTGAGGATTTTTGCATTGATGTTCATCAGGGATATTGGTCTGAAATTTCATTTTCTTGTTGTGTCTCTGTCAGGTTTTGATATCAAGATGATGCAGGCCTCGTAAAATGAGTTAGGGAGGATTCTCTTTTTTTTATTGTTTGGAATAGTTTCAAAACGAATGGTACCAGCTCATCTTTGTACCTCTGGTAGAATTCGGCTATGAATCCGTCTGGTCCTGGACTTTTTGACACAATTGTATATTTAGAAAACCCCATCGTCTCAGCCCCAAATCTCCTTAAACTGATAGGAAACTTCAGCAAAGCCTCAGGGTACACAATCAATGTGCAAAAATCACAAGCATTACTATACACCAATAACAGACAAACAGAGCCAAATCATGAATGAACTGCTACAAAGAGAATAAAATACCTAGGAATACAACTTAAAAGGGATGTGAAGAACTTCTTCAAGGAGAACTACAAACCACTGCTCAAGGAAATAAGAGAGGACACAGACAAATGGAAAAAGATTCCATGCTCATAGACAGGAAAAATCAATATCGTGGAAATGACCATACTGCCCAAAGTAATTTATAGATTCAATACCATCCCCATCAAGCTAACATTGACTTTCTTCACAGAATTGGAAAAAACTACTTTACATTTTATCTATAACCAAAAAAGAGCCCACATAGCCAAGATAATACTAAGCAAAAAGAACAAACCTGGATGCATCAAGTTACCTGACTTCAAACTATGCTACAAGGCTACAGTAACAAAAACAGAATGGTACTGGTACCAAAACACATATATAGACTGATGGAACAGAACAAAGGCTCAGAAATAATGCCACACATCTACAACCACCTGATCTTTGACAAACCTTAAAAAAACAAGCAATGGAAAAAGGATTCCCTATTTAATAAATGGTGTCGGGAAAACTGGTTAGGCATATGCAGAAAACTGAAACTGGACCCCTTCCTTACACCTTATAGAAAAATTAACTCAAGATGGATTAAAGACTTAAACATAAGATCTAAAACCATAAAAACCCTAGAAGAAAACCTAGCCAATGCCATTCAGAAAACAGGTATGGACAAAGATTTCATGACTAAAACACCAAAAACAATGGCAACAAAAGCCAAAATTGACAAATGGGATCTGACTAAACTAAAGAGATTCTGCACAGCAAAAGAAACTATCATCAGAGCCAACAGGCAACCTAGAGAATGGAAGAAAAGTTTCGCAATCTATCCATCTGACAAAGGGCTAATATCCAGAATCTACAAAGAACTTGAACAGATTTACGAGAAAAAAAAAAAAAATCAAAAAGTGGGCAAAGGATATAAACAGACAGTTCTCAAAGGAAGACATTTATGCAGCCAACAAACATATGACAAAAAACTCATTATCATTGGTCATTAGAGAAATGCAAATCAAAACCACAGTGAGATACCATCTCATGCCAGTTAGAATAGCGATCATTTAAAAGTCAGAAAACTACAGATGCTAGAGAGGATGTGGAGAAATCAGAACGCTTTTACACTGTTGGTGGGAGTGTAAATTAGTTCAACCATTTTGGAAGACAGCGTGTCAATTCCTCAAGGATCTAGAACCAGAAATACCATTTGACTCAGCAATCCAATTACTGGGTATATACCCAAAAGATTATAAAACATTCTACAATAAAGACACATGCACATGTATGTTTATTGAAGCACTGTTAACAATAGCAAAGACTTGGAATCAACCCAAATCCCCATCAATGATAGACTGGATAAAGAGAATGTGGCACATATACACCAGGGAATACTATACAGCCATGAAAAAGGATTTAGTTCCTGTCCCTTGCAGGGACATGGATGATGCTGGAAACCATCATTCTCAGCTGGAAACCATCATTCTCAGCAAAATAACACAGGAACAGAAAACCAAACACCACATGTTCTCACTCATAAGTGGGAGTTGACAATGAGAACACATGGATACAGGGAGGGGAATATCATACACTGGGGCCTGTCAGGGGGTGGGGGGCTATGGGAGAGATAGCATTAGGAGAAGCACCTAATGTAGATGACGGGTTCATGGTTGCAGCAAACCACCAGTGCACATGTATATCTATGTAACAAATCTGCACGTTCTGCGCAAGTACCACAGAACTTAAAGTATAGGAATAAAAAAAAGAATTTTAAATTTGCCTTTGGATACCATTTGCATTTCCTTTTCAGAAAAATGACTGTTCTTCCCTTTTTCTATTTTTTGCAAATATCTTCTCCCTATATATATCTTTTAACTTTTCTTATGGTCTACATTTTATAGTCAAATATTTTATTTATTATTTGTTCAAATCTATTTCTTCTTCCTTTATGGCTTCTGGGTGTTTTGACTTAAGAGGGTCTGCAACATCCTGAGAGTAAACAAGTATTCTCTTAAATTTGCTTTTTATATTATAAACTTACAGATTATTTTGAAGATATATGAAGTAGAGATTATGTCAATTGCATGATCGTACATGCCATCTTTTCTGTCTGAATTGAATTGCTACTTTTTAAATTATAGTTTAAGTTCTGTGATACATGTGTAAAATGTGCAGGTTTGTTACATAGGTATACAGTTGCCATGGTAGTTTGCTGCACTCATCAAACTGTCATCTACATTAGGTATTTCTTCTAATGCTATTCCTCCCTTAGCCTTCCACCCCGTGACAGGACCCAGTGTGTGATGTTCCCCTCATCATCAGAGTGAACAGGCAACCTCTAGAATGGGAGAAAATTTTTGCAATCCATTCATCCAGAATCTACAAAGAACTTAAACAATTTTACAAGATGAAAACAACCCCATCAAAAGTGGACTAAGGATATGAACAGACACTTCTCAAAAGAAGATATTTATGTAGGCAACAAGCATATGAAAGCTCATCATCACAGGTTACTAAAGAAATGCAAATCAAAACCATAATGAGATACCATCTCATGCCAATTAGAATGGTGATCATTAAAAAGTCAGCAAACAACAGATGCTGGAGAAGATGTGGATAAATAGGAACACTTTTACACTGTTGGTGGGAGTGTAAATTAGTTCAACCATTGTGGAAGACAGTGTGGTGATTCCTCAAGGATCTAGAACCAGAAATACTATTTGACCCATCAATCCGATTACTGGGTATATACCCAAAAGATTATAAATCATTCTACTATAAAGACACATGTACACCTATGTTTATTGCAGTACTATTTTCAATAGCAAAGACTTGGAACCAACCCAAATGCCCATCAATGATACACTGGATAGAGAAAATGTGGCACATATACACCATGGAATACTATGCAGGCATAAAAAAGGATGAGTTGATGTCCTTTGCAGGGACATGAATGAAGCTGGAAACCATCATTCTCAGCAAACTAACACAGAAACAGGAAACCAAACATCACATGTTCTCACTCATAAATGGGAGGTGAACAATGATTTCAGTTCTTTTGGGTATATATCCAGAAGTGGAATTGCTGGGTCATATGACTATTTTTTAAAGTTTTGGAAGAACCTCCATTCTGTTTTTAATGGTGGCTGCACCACTTTACATTTCTACCAAGAGTGTAGAAGAAATACATATTCTCCAGTTTCTTACCAATATTTATTGTCTTTTGTTTTTTTCGATAGTAGCTACTATGGTTTATATATAGTGATACCTTATATTGGTTTTGATTTACATTTACCTAGTGATTTGTTAATTTGAGTACCTTTTAATTTACCTGGAACAATTTATCTGTCTTCTTTGCAGAAATGTCTATTTAAGTTCTTGTTCCATTTTTTTGTAATTTGTCTTTCTGCTATTGAGTTGTAGGAGTTCCTCATATATTTTGAATACTAACTCCTTATCAGATATATAGTCAGCATTTTTTTCCATTTCATAGTTTCCCTTTTCTTTCTGTTGATTATTTTCTTTGCTGTGTAGAAATGACTCAGTTTTGCATAATACCATTTGTCTATTTTGTTGCTGCTGTTGGCTGTGCTCTTGGTGTCATATCCAGGAAACCAAGGCAAGACCAATCCCCAAGAAGCTTTCCCCCTAGGTTTTCCTATAGGAGTTTTAGAGTTTTAAGTCTTAGATGTAAGGCTATAATTAACTGTGTCTTAAGGTTTGTGTATGCCATATGATAAGGGGCAATTTCATTCTTTTGAATGTGGATATCCAGTTTTTTCTAATACCATTTATTGAAGAGATTTTATTTCTCGATTGTGTATTCTTGCTAACCATGTTGAAGATCAGTTGACCATTATGTGTACAAGTTTATTTACAGGATCTCTATTCTGTTTCACTGGTCTATATGTCTGTCTTTATGTCAGTACCATCCTACTTTATTTACTGCAACTTTGTAATATATTTAGATACCAGAAAGTTTGATGTCTGTACCTTTTTTCATTTTTCTCAAGATTGCTTATGCTATTTTGGGTCTTTTGTCATTCCACAGGAACGTAAAATTATTTTTCTATTTCTGTGAAAAAGAAAATGTCCTTGGGATTTGGATGGGGGTGGCATTGAATCTGAAGATCTCTAGGGATAGTATGGGTGCTTTAACATTACTAAATCTTCCAATCCAGGAAAATAGAATATCTTTCCATTTATTTTAGGTCTTTAATTTCTTTCATTAATATTATGCAGTTTTTCAATATACAAGTCTTTTATTCATACTTTTTTGCTTAAGCTTACACCTAAGTATTTTATTTTATATTTTATGCTATTGTAAATGGAATTGTTTTATTAATTATTTTATTACTATTATTATTTTTCGAGATAAAGTCTCAGTTTGTTGTCCAGGCTGGCTCAAACTCCTGGGCTCAAGCCATCTTCCTGCCTTAGCCTCCTGAATAGCTGAGACTATAGGGGTGAACCACTGCTCCTGGCTGGGGAAGGCTTTGTGAAGACAGGGTTCTCACGTTTGCATCTGTTATAACATAACTATCACAGAAGATTGCAAAAACTGCATCCTTTCTCAAAGCCCATCGCAAACTTATGCACAAAAAAAGTCTCCTTCAAGGACATTTTCCGAAAAACTGCATGTCCAGTCTTGGATTCGTATTATCCTCATTATTGATCCTTGTAACCTGGGGTAATTATCTCAAAATAACTATGTAATCCTCCTGAATTTTTTCTTTAAATTCTTTTCTTCTTTTACCCTCCTGAATACATAGGTGGTTTACTATAGCACCGGCAATCGGATTGTAATGTCCTGTTCTGGAATAAAAATCATTTCCTTTTAGAGAGTATCTATCTGTTTATTATTTGTGTTTAAAATGGTGTCTAAAACGAAAACCTGAAGAAAGATTACTATCAGAAGGAATCAGTGATTCTTTGTGCCGAGACCAGCTCCATCAGGGAGACCCTAACCCAGCAGCGCTAGAGGAATTAAGGACACACACACAGAAATATAGAGATGTGGAATGGGAAATCAGGAGTCTCACAGCCTTCAGAGCTGAGAGCCTCGAATAGAGATTTACCCACATATTTATTGACAGTAAGCCAGTGATAAGCATTATTTCTATAGATTATAGATTACTAATAAAAGTATTCCTTATGGGAAACAAAGGGATGGGTGGAAATAAAGGGATGGACTCTAGCTAGTTATCTGCAGCAGGAGCATGTCCTTAAGGCACAGATTGCTCATGCTATTGTTTGTGGTTTAGGAATGCCTTTAAGTAGTTTTCCGCCCTGGGTGGGCCAGGTGTTCCTTGCCCTCATTCCGGTAAACCCACAACCTTCCAGCCTGGGCGTCATGGCCATCATGAACATGTCACAGTGCTGCAGAGATTTTGTTTATGGACAGTTTTGGGGTCAGTCTATGGCCAGATTGTGGGGGGCCTGTTCCCAACACTTGGAACTGGTGTGCAGTACACACTTGAACGCTTTGACCTCTCTGCTTCCATGGCTCATTTTTTTTTTTTTTTTTTCCCCTGGTGAGTCTTCTCTCAGGCTAAGCCTTTCTCTTTTTGGTAGATACTTTTTGTTGGTATTCGGTATGGTTGTAATTTGGGATTTAGGATTTGGTTTGGTTATAAGCACACCTTAATAAAATACTTTACGTTTCTCCTTGGGTCATAAAAGTCTTTTGTCTTTTCTGTGAAGTCCTTTTTGGTATAAAGACAAATGTCTTTCTGGTTTGAGTACTCTGCTTTCTACAGAACTTTAATTCTTTCTCTGAGACATGCCTTTTCTGGTGAATTCACTTTTGGTTTGCATGCCTAGTTTAATGTTACATTTGATCTGCATACTTTGATAATTTTTTTGTGAATATTCATATCTTGTTTTCTTTTGGTAACACACATCTATAAATAATACGGGTTTTTTATTTGCTTGTTCCTGAAAATCGTCCAATAGCAAAATCAGACATTCTATACAGTGAACGCATGGTGATTGATTAAAACCATTAGCACAGTTGCCACCATCTATAATATATATCCAAACTTCTAACCATTATCTAATGGGACTTATAGGCTCTTTATTGCTCTCAAAAAACTTATAAAAATGAAATAAGATTCTCAGACATCAAGGCATGCCAAGTTATCTGAGATTTTAGCCACCTATGTTGTGCCGTATTCTCATGAAAATTTTAAAACTGATGGGCAAAGTACATCAATATAAATTTGGAGCACAAATGGTGCTCATTTGAAACTTCTAAAAACAACCTGCAACTACAGATTTAGCATGTAGAGCCTTCTAAATAATCTGTTTAACTCCATTTTTTTTCCTGCCTACTATGAATGTGGTGACTTTTCTACTAATGTTGAAAACTTACTGGTTATGGCATTCCAGGCAACATTATAAAAAGGTTTTAAAGTGCTTTCTAATTATCGACTTTACAAATTACAACAGCTCCATGGTAACCAACAGCCTAGACACCTTTAGGGAATGCAAATTTAGATTTTTCTGAATAACAATTACTTATGGTGATGAAACAGTTAATTGAAGAATTTATAATCTAGAAAAAAATGAAATAAATGTTTATAAAGATTAGACTCTCAGATCAAACAGATCAAAATCTTTCTAAATTTTACAAAAAGACTAAATATATTTGGGCTTATTAATAAACGTAAGTATATATTACAGGAAAATGAGTTTCTAAAAAAATATAAAATGGTTCTCATCTATAAAATACTGCTGTGTGATAAATAGTTAAGAATTGGTTGTTAAAATTAATGTTACTAAAAGATAAAATTCTAATTAATACATATAAATCTTTAGATAAAATGTGCCAAAAAAAGTAAGATGTGTTTTTGATTAAAACATACATAAATAAAAAGGTGCTTTTTTGATACAAAATAATAATTTTGCTTAATGTGGAGGTTACTTAAAAATTGTTTCAAAAATGAATTTAGAAAAGAATAAAAACAGGATATAAAGGAATCAGTAAGTATCAGAGAGAAATTTGGAGAAATAGATATAAAAATATCCATTTGGCAAGGAACGTTGAAAATAAAAGAGATTAATTTTGTGTGAAAATCTTGTGTGATCCTAAAGTAAAATGACTTGTTAAGAAAGGAAAAGCATAGGACAAAGTAGAAAGTCTAAGCATGGCATAAAAGGTCTAAGCAGGTAAAGAATGGTTCATAAAGGGTAAATTTATGAAAGGAATTTTGTGTGTAATCAAGTTGGCTATAATTAAGAGAGATTTTAGGACTCTAAAGATTGAGCTTTGATATTAAATTACACTAACACATAAGTAAAACTTTGATCCTCTAAGCTAGAGCAAGATATTTTTGAAATACTAATTTTCTTTTAGTGAAATTGAAAAAGGTTCTGATTGTTAACTCTGAAATCTGTTTTTTTAAAGCCATCTCCTAAACTACTACAGTTTCTTTTTCTGCCACATTTCTTCCTGAGATTCACCTAATTTCTTTCTTTTTTTTTTTTTTCTTTTCTTTTTTTGAGACGGAGTCTCTCTCTGTCACCAGGCTGGAGTGCAGTGGCGCGATCTCAGCTCACTGCAACCTCGGCCTCCTGGGTTCAAGTGATTTTCCTGCCTCAGCCTCCTGAGTAGCTGGGACCACAGGCATGTGCCACCACGTCCATCACATGCCTGTCCACCACGTCCAGCTAATTTTTTGTATTTTAAGTAGAGATGGGATTTGACCATGTTGGCCAGGATGATCTCGGTCTCTTGACCTCGTGATCCGCCCACCTCAACTCCCCAAAGTGCTGGGATTACAGGTGTGAGCCACCTCGCCCAGCCAATCCAATAATTTTTTAAGTTTTAGGTTGGAAATGCTGTCTTTTTTTCCTCAAATTAAAATTGCATGTCTTAAGATAACATTTTTCTTTTCTTTTTTTTTATACTTTAAGTTCTAGGGTACATGTGCACAACATGCAGGTTTGTTACATATGTATACATGTGCCATGTTGGTGTGCTACACCCATCAACTCGTCAGCACCCATCAACTCGTCATTTACATCAGTTATAACTCCCAATGCCATCCCTCCCCGCTCCCCATAATAGACCCCAGTGTGTGATGTTCCCCTTCCCATGTCTGAGTGATCTCATTGTTCAATTCCCACCTATGAGAACATGTGGTGTTTGGTTTTCTGTTCTTGAGATAGTTGGCTGAGAATGATGGTTTCTGGCTGCATTCATGTCCCTACAAAGGACATGAACTCATCCTTTTTTATGGCTGCATAGTATTCCATGGTGTATATGTGCCACATTTTCTTAATCCAGTCTGTCACTGATGGACATTTGAGTTGATTCCAAGTCTTTGCTAACATTTTTCTTTTCAAGCTTCTGAGATTCACATCTCTGAAGTGAAACTTTTGCTGTATCTTGCAGCACATGATTTTTCAGATTATGAATTACTGCTTTCTGTTCTCCTTTTTCTCCCATTGAAAAGATATATATTATGAAGAATCTTCTAAACCAATTTCAATATTTTTACTATTTTTTAAAGACTCTTTTAAAAAACAAATACAAAGCTTAAGTGACAAACTGATAAGAAAAATTAAATCTGCTAACCTTTTGGCTTAGTTAGTATCCTTCCCCAAAGGTGAAAAGCATGTTATATCAGATAAAGTGTTTGAAAAGTTAGGCCGTAAGGTAAAGTAGGCTTGCTCCTTTTTCAGATCTATGTTAAGTCTGGGCAAGGAAAATGTTTTCTTTGCCCTGTTCCTTGATGAGTTCCACTCTGAACTCTGTAAATTCAGATAAGTTAAAAAAACAAAAAGAAAAAAAACTCCCATCAAACTAAAATACATCTTTTATTAATCTTTGGATGTAAAGATTATACGTCTACTCAACACAGAGCCACAATTTTTACACTGGCCAACCTAATGCTATAACTACTTGAGGCAGGCAAGTGTAAACTAAAAGCCTTAAAGTGGTACAATTTTATATAACTTCAACGTTTCAATAACAATATTTTTGTGGCTGGGTGCGGTGGCTCACACCTGTAATCCTAGCACTTTAGGAGACTGAGGTGGGCAGATTGCCTGAGTTCAGGAGATCGAGACCAGCCTAGACAACATGGTGAAACCCTGTCTCTACTAAAATACAAAAAGTCAGCCAGGTATAGTGGCACACGCCTGTAGTCTCAGCTACTCAGAAGGCTGAGGCAGGTGAATTGCTTGAATCCAGGAGGCAGAGGTTGCAGTGAAGCGCTACTGCACTCCAACCTGGCAACAGAGCAAGACACACAAACTAGAAAATCTAGAGGAAATGGATAAATTCCTGGAAACATACAACTGCGTGAGTTTGAATCATAAAGAAATAGAAATCCTGAGCATAACCATAATGAGTAATGAGATTGAATCAGTAATAAGAAGCCTCACAATAACAACACAAAAAGCCCAGGACCAGATGGATTCACAGAAGAATTCTACTAGACATTCCAAAAAAGCTTCCCAATCCTACTGAAACTGTTTTGAATATCCAGAAGGAGGGAATACACTCTAACTCATTCTACAAGCCTAACTCATTCTACAAGCCAGTGTTATCCTGATCCCAAAGCCAGGAAAGTACACACAAAAAAGAAAACTACAGACCAATATCCCTGATGAATATTGATGCAAAAAAAAAAAAAAAATCCTCAACAAAGTACTAGCAAACTGAATTCTACAGCACATTTAAAAGATTATTCACCATGATCAAGTAGGATGACAAAGATCCCAAAAGCAAATGCAACAAAAAGAAAAATAAATAAATAGAATTTCATTACACTAAAAAGCCTCCACACAGCAAAAGAAATAACAGTCAACTTACAGAATTGGAGAAAATATTTACAAGCTATCAATATAAAAAAGGACTAATATGCAGAATCTACGAGGAACTCAAATCAGCAAGAAAAGAAAAAATCCCATTAAAATGTGGGCAAACGACATGAAAGATATTTCTCAAAAGAAGATATACAAATGACCAACACACATAAAAAGAACTTTCAACATCAGTACCCATCAGGAAAATGCAAATTAAAACCACAATGGTGTCACAGAATCCTTAGAATGTCACTCTTCCAGCTCTAATCCTCTGTGGCCAGTGGTGCTTTTGCCCGAGTTTTGCTTGAGGCTGCTGGGCTCTTTCTGTCCACTTGGCCTACCAGGCTGTGCTCAGTTTGCTCTACTGGCCTGGATCCCATGTCTGCCTACAGTAAACAAGGCACAAAACGGCTAGAAGTGTGTGAGCGAGCATGGGGTCTGGCCACTGCGCACAACCAGGCATGCTGGCTGCAGTAGGCCAGACAGCACCAGGTGCAGGCACAGGAACAGGCTCCCTGCGAGGCTGTGGCTGGACCAGGCATAATACAACGGCTTCCACTGCAGGCACCGAGGAACACGGTGGTGCCTGGAAGCTTGGGGATGCCAGGAAACACAGAGCCACAAAGAGGGTGTCACAACCCTGGCTCAGGGAGCTTCTAGGTCTGGGTTCCCCAAAGGGTTGCAGCTCTTTTCTCCTCTCTTCCCTCCTTCTCATCACCTGGAACATAGCAAGAGAGCATGGGCAGTGGGGAAGGGGAGAGAGGAATGAGTGTTTCAGTCCTATTTGTGTTACAGCTCTTTCAGTCCCACCATTCAGTGGGTCCTGAGTTCTTGTTCTGTATCCAGGAATAATGAGGTATGCAGACAACTGGAGGATGAGCAAGGTGGAGAGGAGCTTCATGGAGTGACAGAACAGCTCTGAGGACACCTGAAGTGGGTAGCTCTTTTCCATTGACAGGTTGTCCCAACTTTGAGGAGACCCAAAGTGGATAGCTCCTTCCCATACAACTGGTAGCTCCAACGTCTGTGTGAGTTTGGGTGTGTCTGGGGTTTTTATGGGCATAGAAGGGAGGAAGTACTTGCTGATTGGTCCATGAGTGGCCATGTGCGGCCAGGAAAAAGCACCATAAATTCTCACTCCAGGCTACGAACTCAATCCTGAATTGGCAGCCCGGCTCCTAGGATTCAGGCTGTCCCTGGCTTGAAAGTGGAGTTTCACTGGGGACCTGCCCCTTTCTGCCCAGAAACCTGTCTCCTGCCATCAATATGCTGTCCATGGCACTCAGGCTATTCCTGCTAAGGGGTGCCTGCAGGCCCGGCTGACCTGCCCTCATCACTTTCCCAGCCTCCCTTCCACACTCATCCATGCTCAAAGTCTGGAGGGAGCCAAGGTGGTGATGGGGGCTGACGTGTCAGTGGCATCTCGAGTGTGCACACCCAGCTGAGTTGCCACAATGCCCAGGCTTGGGCACATCTTTGCTGTAAAATTGGAGCAGGTGCTAGGAGTGTGGAGAGGCCAGGGTGTGGGAACAGGCACTACTGAGCCTGTGGGGGTTGGGGGACTTCCTGGAGCCCCTGAGAGAGCAGGGATGTCTTGGGGATGGAGTCCCTGCTGTTTGGATGCAGCTGACCCTAGGAGCACAGGATTCCTTCCCTGACAACTCTGTAGGGGATGCAGCTCCCGCCTGTTTCTGGCTCCTACTGGCTCATGGAGTGCACAGACCCTGCTGTCACCATCAATGAGATACCACCTTACCCCCTTCAGAATGGCTTATACATTGTTGGTGGGAATGTAAATTAGTGGCTTTATGGAAAACAGTATGAAGATTTCTCAAAGAACTAAAAGTAGATCTACCATTCGATCCAGCAATTCCACTACTGGGTATCTACCCAAAGGAAAAGAGGTCATTATATCAAAAAGACATCTCAACTCATAGATTATTGCAGAACAATTCACAATTTCAAAGATATGGAATCAGCCTAAGTGCCCACCAACTGAAGAGTAAAGAAAATATAGTGTGGAAAAAAAATACATGTCTATGAGAATATATATATATGTGTGTGTGTGTGTGTGTGTGTGTGTGTGTGTGTGTGTGTATTATATGTGTATGTATGTGTAAACATATGCCATGAAATACTATACACACAGCATGGAATACTATATGCATGCTATGGAATACTTCTCAGCCATAAAAATGAAATATGTCTTTTGCAGCCACTTGGATGAAATTGGGGCCATTATCCTAAATGATGTAATTCAGTAATGGAAAACCAAACATTGCATTTCTTCATTTAAAACCAAGAGATAAATTATGGGTATATAAAGGCATACACAGTAGTAAAGTGGACATTGGAGACTCAGAACGGGAAAGTGGGGAATAGGGGAAAGGGATAAAGAATTACCTATTGAGTACAATGTACATTATTTGGGTAATGAGTACATTAAAAGCCCAGCCTTCACCACTATACAGTTAATGCATGTAACCAAAAACCACTTGTGTCTAGAAAGCTATTAATTTTTTTTTAAAATTCTCTAAGAGAAAAGGAAGGGTGGGGGTGGAGAATAGTGAAAATGGTCAGCTATCCAGGAGAAATTTTTACTGCATCATAATAATCTCAAATAAAACAGGTAAAAGGCCATGATGGTCATTTTTAAAAACCCATCATCATCAAGAATATTTTAAAAGCTTTAACCTAAAAAACTATTTTTGTATTGTTTATTGACTGTGTATAGAAACATAACTGATTTTTGTGTTTTGATTTTTATATCCTACACATCTATTGAATTTATTTTTTAGTTCTAACAGTATTTTTCTCTTTTGTGAAGGTTTCAGTAGTTTCTACATATAAGATTATGCAATCTAGGCTGGGTACAGTGGCTCATGCCTGTAAACCCAGCACTTTGGGAGGCCAAGGCGGTCTGATCACCTGAGGTCAGGAGTTCCAGACCAGCCTGGCCAATATGGTGAAACACTGTCTCTACTAAAAATACAAAAATTAGCCGGGCATAGTGACAGGCACCTGTGGTCCCAGCTACTCAGGAGGCTGATGCAGGAGAATTGCTTGAACCTGGGAGGCAGAGGTTACAGTGAGCCAAGATGGTATCACTGCCCTCCAGCCTGGGTGACAGAGTAAGACTGTCTCAAAAAATAAATAAATAAGATTAAAAAAAAAAGGTTATGCAATCTGCAAACAGATAATTTTATTTCTTCCTTATAATTTGTAGGCGTTTTACTTCTTTTTTCTGCATAATTACTCTGGTTAGAGTTTCCAGTATTACACTGTTGCATAGAAGTGGCCATTGCAAATAGTCCTGCAATAAACATATGTGTGCATGGTATCAGAATTTTAAGGAAATATATATCGGTATTCAACCTAAATATTTTTGAAAACTTTCAGTGTTTTATTTGGTAAAAGACAAAGATTTTCTTCTATCTATATTTTAAAAGAATTTTCCTCCCTTTCTCTTTTTAAAAGTATCATTTTATTGTAAAATAAAATGGAAAGAGTAAAACACACACACACTCACACACACACACAAACAAAAAAGAAGCTGCCTCTCCCTGTTTAGTAAAATAGGAATCTAAGTTTAAAGTGTTCTAATCAAGGGCTTGATTGTAAAAAATTACCTCTCAGAATCTTCATAGATTTGTTCAGATACAAATAGATTTGTACAGAAAGTAATATAATAATTATATTGCTATTTATTTATTTATTAGTAATTGAATTCTACTTAACTATCCAGGATTGCATATTTAGCTTAAAGGGAACATTAGTTTTTGTTTTGTTTTGTTTTTTGAGATGGAGTCTCACTCTGTTGCCCAGGCTGGAGTGCAGTGGCGTGATTCCGGCTCACTGCAAGCTCTGCCTCCTGGGTTCACGCCATTCTCCTGCCTCAGTCTCCCAAGTAGCTGGGACTACAGGTACCCGCCACTACGCCCGGCTAATTTTTTGTATTTTTAGTAGAGACGGGGTTTCACTGTGTTAGCCAGGATGGTCTCGATCTCCTGACTTCGGCCCGCCTCGGCCTCCCAAAGTGCTGGGATTACAGGCGTGAGCCACGCGCCTGGCCGTGAACATTAGTGTTTTTGTTTGTTTGTTTGTTTGCTTTTTTTGTTTGTTTGTTTTTTGCTTCAGCCACGTTAAAAGCATCTGGAAATTTGAAATAATCTGAAAACAAGAATATATTATTCCTATTTTATTTATTTATTTATTTAGATGGAGTCAACTCTGTCACCCAGGCCAGAGTGCAGTGGCACAATCTCGGCTCACTAGAACCTCCGCCTCCTGGGTTCAAGCAATCCTGCCTCAGCCTTCTAAGTAGGTGGGACTACAGGCATGTGCCACCATGCCTGGCTAATTTTTGTATTTTTAGTAGAGATGAGGTTTCACTATGTTTGCCAGGCTGGTCTTGAACTCCTGATCTCAGGTGGTCCACCCGCCTCAGCCTCCTAAAGTGCTGGGATTACAGGCATGAGCCGCCCGGCTTTCATATTGTATTTAAATATTATCTGTGATCAGCAGCCCAGATTACAGATGGGAATTATTAATAAATTATACTTTTGGAATCTTAAGGAAGAAGAGCAAGCAATTTGAGAATAATCAAAGAAACGGTTCAAGTCTCACAGTTTACTATGGTCATGCATAACCATCTATTGAGCAAATGAGAAACCACCCAGCTGAATTTTAGAAACTCATATTCCAGATATACATGGCTGCTTCAACCTCATCCAGACCAGCTTCATGACCATGTGACGTGGGCAATAGCACAGGGCTCTGTGCTCAAAAGGGTCCTATACTTGGTTTAATGCTCTACTTTCACTATTTTGAACTTCTTAATAATTTAATCTTTGAACGGTTTTTTGCCAGTGCAGTCTATTTGGATGATGAAGCAAGAACATGAGTACAAGAGATAAGTGCAAAATGTGTCAGCCACATATAAAGTAACTCATATTTCCTTTTTCTTTCAGCCTTTCCATACTCATTAATATAATGAAGGTAGACTATGAATGTTTAATTGAGCATAAAAGACCCCCAGCATGTGCTTTATATTTAAATGATTCAGGTGTATATGGTTTTTTGACACTTCTATAATTACTGAAGTCATTTAGTCAAGAATAATGCATTGTGAAAATTTAAATTGGCAAATAGAGAAAAATTTTGGAAGCAAAGTAAAAAGATTAAATCCATTGTTTTATACAACCAATATGCCTATATTATCAGCTAGAACACAGCACAAATTTTGGTCATGTGTTTTAAATAATAGCTGTTACAATTCCTAGGAATCTTACTTGCTTAGCTACAGAAATAGGTTTAGAGTGGTCTTCTGGCCATTCCTAGTATCCTGGCAACTATTATTTTAATTATATCATATCTAAGGGTTTTTAAAATATTAATACAGAGATAACCAGACAGCTCCTAGCTGCCAAGTGAAAGAAACCTACCTAAGAGAAGGAAGTCAATACACCAAGAGAAGATAGAGAAATGGAGGAAACCTTGCATGGTAGTGTGCAGTTTCTACCAGTATTATCTGAAGTCCAGTTCCAATACTCTACTTAGCAAAATAATTCCGTGATATTTACTTTTAACTGTAGTTCTTGATAAGAATTTTCAAACATATAAATGTAGAGTGACTTAATAAAGAGAGTACTTTGTATATCACAGGATGAGGTCAAATGGAGGTAACCTAAGAAAATTGGGTGAGCATTAGCTATGAAGTCAGACCAACTTGAATTTATATCTGACTAATTTACTTATAAGCTATTTGAGCTCATTTAGGCTTATGTCATGTTAGTCAGTCTCTCAGTTGCATCTTCCCTTATTCTCAATGATAATCCCCTTATTCTCAATGATAATCACCCCATACCTCTCCCACCCTTATATAGTCTTATCTCAATTTGGATATAAAAACTTGTGTGGTCATTGAATATTGTAGAATGATGGTGTATGGATTCTAAAATTCCTTCAGAAAATACATGTGGTTTCTGCCTTGGTTCTTCTGACAACACTGACGTGGGGTAAGCTAATTGTTACAGTGAAATTGAACACCCCTATAGAGAGGCTCATATAGTGAAGAAATGAGAACCTCTTTCAGTGACCAGCAGCTGAAGCCTCTGTCAGTAGCCATGAGAGTGAATCAACTAAGAAGTGAATTCTTCAGCCCCAGTCAAGTTTTGAGATGACTAAATTTATAGCTGACAACTTGATTACAAACTCTTGACAAATCGTAGAGCCAGAACCACCCAACTAGGCCATTTTTAACTTCTGACTCAAGGGAACTTTGACATAATATGTGCTTATTGTCATAAGATGACACGTTTAGGGGTAACTTGTTAGGAAATAATAGGTAACTGGTATACAAATTATTTATAAATATAATAAAAATTACAATATAAGATAACTGGAAAGAACAGGAGTAATGATTTTAAAGCAACTAGTAGAGTGATTAGAGCAGAATAGATGTTTAATAAAGAGGTACATTTTTGTAAGTGTTACTATAATTATTAAATGTATTACTTAATATTATAGTTATAAAATTTTGAAAGGAGTGACCATGTTAAAAAAAATACAACTTAAGATATTGAATAGAAAAAGTGATTTTTTTTAAACAAATATATCATTTTTTTTAAATTATGGATTTGACAACAGAGTGTATGACAGTGTGTTAATTATACTTTTGTTGGTAAAAGGATAAATTTTGAGAGTATCATTTACACTTTCTTTCTTCACCCAAATATTTTATAAGATTTAAACATACTTTATGTCATTTAATAAATGATTTATACAGTACATATTCATTATTTTAAAACACATAGTATACATTTTATGTACAATTAGTATGTAGAATACTACAAAGAATGTCACTCCCACTTCAACAATGAAAAAATTGAGACAAGCTAACATGTTAAATGAACCATCTTAACTATAGTAGAACATGGGAGGAAATGGTATCATGTGAGTCTGTAAGAAAAAAGTAGCTAAAATTGTATCAAAGTACCAAAGGCCGAGTTTGGGCTGCTGTGCAATAGCTGGAGACCCAGACAAATGGGATGTTGACCCTCATTCACAACTCTTCCCTATCGGCCTATGATAGATGCTAATGAGAAAGACTGGGAACAAGGAAGGCGAGCAGAGGGACCCACCCCATCAGTGTAGGCTGTAGGCATTAAAAGGGAATAAACTAACATGTGCGACAACATGATAAATCTCATGTGCATTAAAAGAATGAAAAAGCTAAACTGAAAAGGATACATAATGTATGTTTTTTTGATATGGCATTCTGGAAATGGCAAAATTATGAAGATAGTAAGTCAGTCCATAATTGCCAGGAGCTTAGGCTGGAGCTGCCGGGATTGATTAATTGGAATGAGGCATAAGTGAAATTTCTAGGGTAAAGAAAATATGCCCTATCTTGATTATAGTGGTGGATACTGAACTATATATTTATTAAAGTTCATAGAAGTGTAAAGCTAAGGGTAAGTTTTAGTGTATGTGATTTGTACCCAATAGATTTGATGATCTTTCTGTACATACATATATGTCTATATGACACTACCTGGACATCATATATGTATAGATGAGGCTCTCTGTACATACATATATGTATAACAAAAATATACATATCTAATAAATATAATAAGTAAAATATGATATAACTTATAAAAATGGAAAAATTTACTCACTGTTGAGTGCCCTTAATCATTGGCATGTCATTGATATATCAACTCATTATTTATGAAATACATTTCCAAGATAACATTTGAAAGTTATATGTGATGACTCTCTTATATATTTTTTAAAATAATTCTATTCCTCGAGGATTTAAATGGGAACGATGATTTGCAGTTCTACTTGTTTACGATTATATCTGGATGACTATAATTTAGGATCAAATAGGGCTCTGTCTTAAATGGGTCTGCAAATTATTAAGGTATTTTCTCTCAGCGTCAAACCCACCCTTGTATCCTCTGGTTGGTGATGCTGGAGGTAGAGATCTTCAAGCCTGTTTTTCCTTTACCACCTGATTACTAAGTCAAAAGAGGAGACAGTGAAATTTGTAGAGGACTGAGATTTCATTTCCTGCTTTTGTCATCATTCCTGTAGCCATGGTTTTTTATCTTGGTAAGGATCATTGGTTTTACTACCAACTGCTGGTGTCAGTTTGGAATTCTGTGACTCCTACAACAATCCTTATGAATTCTATCAGTTGATTCTTTTTGTAAAAGTTATCACCCATTTACTTCATTTGACTACATAGTGAAATAGTCTAAATAGAAAATAGCTTTCTAGTTGCAGAAACCTTAGTGTTACAATATAACCTTTTATGCAGTATTTAGGAGGTCTCCTTATGGTAACATGCCCTTTACACTTATATAAAAATTATTTTAGGACTACTGTACGTATCCTTTTATATTTGTACAATCTCATTTTAGGGCACTCCAACTTACTAAAAAAAAAGTCACTCTGCAATAGCAATGCCTTTTATTAGTGTGGAATCTCATACTTTCAATATACTGTACTTTTAACCCTTTAATAGTCTTTCAATTTATTTTTAATTATAATAAAACTTCTGTAGTGTGACAGTGTTTTGAGGATGCACCCAGTATCACATTATTTACCAGGAAGTCAAGGGTCAGGAGCTAAATGAGTTGAATGCCAGTCTTATGCGAGATTGTGGTCCCCCTTTAATGTTTATGTGATGAAAGTGAGTGTGGAAAAAGGCATCACTCACCAACTGTACTGTCCATATTTTAGAAGTTGGAAACAAGAATTTGGTCACAAAAAGACAGGTTTACTACTACCAATTATTAATTACTAGTAGAGAATATAATTTATACTAATTAAATATCAAAATATTTATTAAGATTTATAGAAAATCAGGGTATAACATGTTACATTTAATCCCTCAGATATATAAGGCTATATTTGTATATCGAATGTTAAATAGCAGCAGAAATTATAACTGATCCCTAGATTCATTGTTACTCTCTTAATGCCTAGGAGTATATTATACAAGTTCAGAAAACATGTGGATACCTGAAAATCTTTTACCTCAGCATAAGGACATAAATATGTTATTCAGTCACAATTTGAGCTATGTTGGTGCACTATCGGGTACGCTAAACAAGGTCAAAGGAAATATAAATTCAGCTAAAAATCTTTATGTAATAATATCAGGAGTAATAACCTTACCTAAATTTACATGGATATGCAAAAAGTGCCACAACACAAGTATATTTTGCTTTCTCATTTCCAGCTTTCAATTTTAAAAAAGCATAAAATCTGATAGTCTAGCTTCCTCTTGCACTTGTTTTTTTATCTTTGCTAAGTTTAGGATATTTATTCCTACTAGTACATTTATAAAATATAATTATGTGTTTGTGTGGGTTTCAGGCTTATTTGACAGACAAGTTTGCCATTCTTGGCTTTCTAAGTTTATTTCCCTTCCTATTTTCCTACTACAGTGCAGGTTCACCAAAGCTGTAAGGCAACGAATGTAAATACATGAAGATTGATCTTTAATTACTATTTGAAACACAAGGTTCTTAAGAGCATCTTCTTTTTAAAAGCAGACAACATTAAAATACATAGATACATGCACCTGTGCAACATCTGTAAGTAGCCCTAAGTCTCAAAGAGGCTTGCATTAATATTAATCCCAAAGAGTCTCAGAATAGCTATAAAATTTCCATGGATATATTTACATATGGATATATACAGCTCTCTGTTAAATTCCTCAGAATTTACCTGGTGGCTTATATTGGTACAAGAAAGTCCCAAAATCATGATTTTGCAGTTGCTGATGGTTTAGTCTCCATTGAAGTTAAAAAATAACTTATACATATTAAATTCTACAGAACAATTATATGAAATATTCATATGATATTAGTGTGGCTACCAAAGCTTTATTTTAGTTATGACATCTTCATCCTTTAAATTCTGACATTTTTATGGCCATATATTTAAAGTTGGTGTGTTAAAAGCAATGTGTGTGTTTGGGGGTACCAATATGTTATCAATATTCTTTTTATTTTGTGTATTAGGTCTATTTTTATTTAATGTATGTTCTAATGTGGTTGATTTATATCAGTTTAATTTTCCATTTGAATCACATTATATTTTTCTTCATTTTTTGCTTTATTTTTATTAAAAGGATATTTTTTGTTACTCCATTTTGCCCTCTACTAAATTATTAATTTTATATTATTTCATCACTTTGAGTGGTGATACAAGTAATTATAACAGCACACTTGACCTATTATTAATTACAAATTATTTTTACCATTTCCCCAGTAATGCTCAAATCTTTGTAGACTTCCATTCCATTTATTCCTCTCATAACTTTCTTGGATATTCACATGAATCTCAGTGCACCTGTATTCTGAATTATATAAAGCAGTACAGTTGAAGTTTGGTGTAATTAATTATCATTGATGATTAATGGCATATTTATACCTTTGTGGTATTTGTCATTTCCTCCTACATTTCTGTGTTTCTCTCTGATATAATTTCCTCTTCCCAAATAATTTCTTTTAGCATTTCTCTTAAGTCAAGACTGTTGGTAACAGTCTTTATTTTGTTTGTCTGAAAATGCCTTTATCAGTTCTTTATTTGGGAAATATATGTTATTCTAGGTTGGCAGGTATTTTCTTTTAACAATTTAAATAAACGCTTCTATTGACATCTGGCTTTCAATGTTTATTATAAAGTAAGCTACCAGTCTTATCTGAGCTTCTTTAAATGTAATGTGTAGTTTTCCTCTGGCTGATTTTAAGATTTCATCTTTTTAATTTTGTTTTAAATGATCTCCCTGTGAAGTACCTACTGAAGTAACATAACGAAGTGTGCTATCCAGTAGAGCAAGGAAATATTATTTTCCCCATTGGAAGGAAGAACTAATAATTGGCAGTAACAGTACAATCTAAAAGATCCCATGTTCTTTATCGTATTCACTTTCTTCCATTTTGCAACCCAAATTTATTTATTCCCTCACCAAGATGATATACCAAATGGCCTGTGAAATCTTATCACCAGGCTTAAAGTTCAACATCATATTACAATTCTTTCACATAGCCAACATACAGTGGTGGAACTAAGGCAGGGAAACAGAAATAACATTCTAATTTGGAAAAGGGAAAATAGGCGGCCAGTGATCTATAATGATGCTTTAAACAAACTGGGCAGGTAACCTAGGAATGTAGAATGTTCCTTGATTAGGTTTTGGTAATGTTCCTTAGCAGTGACAACAAAGTTGATTCTTCTAAATGTTTGCTCACTCCTTCTTCTTTTAGGCCATTCCTGTTCCATTTTCTTCTGTGGCCATATCTGAATAGGACATTGGAGAGAGTATCCTCTTTATCAGGTGAGTACATTTCTCATTCTTCTTATAGCTTTTATTTTTATTTTTTGGTGATTTTTCCCTCCTTTTTTATTTTTTAAAGGTTTCTTTTTTTCCCATAAATTATTGGGATATAGGTGGTATTTTGGTTATATGAGTTATTTCTTTAGTGGTGCTGTGTGAGATTTTGGTGCACCCATCACCTGAGCAGTATATACTGTGCCATATTTGTAGTTTTATATCCCTCGCCCCTGCCCTCCCATTTTTCCCCCCAAGTCCCCAAAGTCCATTGCACCACTCTTATGCCTTTGCGAACTCATAGCTTATCTTACAGCACTTAGAAGGTTAGGCCCACCCATCCTTTTAAGGTTCAAAGAGTCACAGTTTTTTCTAATGCAGGTTTCAGCCTCTTTTAGGAATAAACACTTTCAAAAATTCAGTTGTCTTCTCATCTTTTTCCCATGTCATAATAGCTATGCTTATAATTCTTTTTGAGACACACCTGTCCCTCTTAATTTGATTTTCAGTATATTTAGCTTACAAGATTTCCAAAAGAGAGCTATGGTTCCAGTCTCTTTACCCTGAGATGTACTGTTAAAATAAAAATATTTGATGGGCAACTTAGTAATTGATTCAGAGATTACAGTAAGGTTATTATTTTTACCTACATTGCTGATTTTGCCATAATCATAAGGCGGAATTTACTTAGCTTTTGTCACAAAAAGCTTTTTTAACTGATAGGAGCTGAGAAATACTCACATCAGTTACAGTACTTGCACAACAGCCTATTGTTTTCTGAGCTCACTGTTTCTTGCAGAATTTATCCAAAGAGGCCATTAGAGATAAAAATCTAATAGCAGTCAGGTTTCGCATTATTTTAATTTTTTGAAAAACACATTCATTTATAAGCTTTATTTGTTGTATTTCTAATGATATCATTATATAATGTTATCAAATATGCTCTAACTGCATAACTTGGGTTATTCTTTTTCAAGCTAAATTGTAAGTCTTATTAAGCTTTCTACCAGAAGACAAAGTCACATAATTTAGGTTTTATATTACCCAAACACTCCACTTCTACATATTACTTTCTGTGTTAGTTTTTGCTAGATTATGCTGTAGTAGCAAAACCTTTCTCAGGGAGGAACGTGTTTCTCTCTCACTTATATGTACATGTTAGTTTTGAGTGAGTTGTGGTTTGCTCCATTCAGAGCGTTAAGCTGAAGAGGACAACCCCGTTTGGGACATGGTGTTCTCATCAAGGAGGGAAAACAGAGATGGTAGAACCATGTGATACTCTTGAAGCTTTTCCTCACACAACACACAAGTCACTTCTGCTCTTGCTGTTTTGGCCAAAAGAAATATGACCATTTAGAAAGAAAAGCAATACAATTATCTCCTGGAGAAAAGCAGCAAGTAACTGAAAAATAAACAATCAACCAAAATTGGGAGTGTAGATTTTTGCACTATAATTCTGGCTAATGTAGAATTTATTGGTGAGATACATTTAGATCTTAAACTAATTTCTGCTGGGATACAATAGACTAAATTTAATCTATGGCAGAGGCCTTATCTAATATAATGAGAGAATTCTTCTACGTTAATTCACTCAGAAGTTATTCATTGCATTCATATGTTTGACAATCAAAATTATTCATACCATGCTTAAGAGTGATTCCAAAGTAAAGCACATGGACATTATTCCTCACTTGTGAAGCCTGCATTTGTTTTCTATTGTTGACATTACAAACAACCACCAACTTGATCACTTACACAACTTAAATGCATTATCCTACACTTCTGGAGGTCAGAAGTCTCACACGGATATCAGTAAGAAAGAGATCAACAGGGCTCCATGTTCTTGCACTTCTAGGGGAGGATATGTTTCCTAATACATTTAAGTTGTTGGAAGTATTTACTACCTTCTACTTGTAGCCATTTTCTTGCTGGCTATGATCTTGGGGCCTTTCTCTTTTTCTAGACCCACCCGCAATTCTGGACTCTCGGCATTTTTTTCTCCATCATAAAATCAAAACTAAACAAAGACTTCAAAGCCAAAAACAGGAAAGAATATAATTTACTGAGTACTCACTTTATCTGTGCCAAAGGACTGTACCTGACATTTCACATCAACTATTTTTATCTGGTTCTTACTCCCATTTATTGTGACATGCATTTTTTAATTTGCAGATGAAAAAAACTGAAACTTAACATGGATATATGACTTGATTTAGGACTTTTTAGCTTCTAAACAGATGCAATCACGTTGAGACTCCAGGTCTGATTAACATCTGGGCTCTTTCCATTTATTACAGGGTTTCCATTCTCTCTAGAAAATTTTTGTTGTTATTGAACTATTTCTGCATGTGAAATAAAGCCATGATAATCATGCTTGTCTTTTAGAATGTTGAATTGTTACCTAGAGTGATTATTTCAGTCAGATATGCCTGATACAACAGCAAGAAGAGACAGTTAGGTGTACAATCTTTCATCAATACCTTAACTCTCAAATGGCTCTTTTTTGTAAAAGTTTTGGAAATAGTCTTAGAGTAACAAAATTGTTCTACTGGACTATCTTGTAAAAGCATCATTATAGACCTCCAGTGTCACAGGGTGCAGATGTGGCATAGAGTTTATTAGGGACATTACAAGGAAGAAAGTGGAAGAGTACAGGCTCACCCTCCAAACTTTCAACACTGTATAGTATAGCATGGATACAGATGTTCTGTATGCATGTCCAGAATTCCAGAAGGTAGGGGCCTGCCTGAATGGCATGCTTGACATGAAATTAAAAGCACTCCAAGAGAACAAGTTCTGTACAAACACTGTGTTGCATATGTAGATGTTAGCTTGAGAGGAAAGGGAGCAACACAAAGTTTCTATAAGAAACAAAAATTTTTCAGTACCAGTAACTAAATAGAAAGTATGCATACTGAGAACCAAGGTTTACATATGGAGATGCTAGGAATAGCCTTGTAAGTCAAGAATGTTGACATCAATCTAAGGATTTGCTGTCTCTCAGCAGACTGGTTTAACCCAGCTCATTAGCTTTTTACTAAGTTAGAACAAAAAAAGAAAATGATCCTCCCAGGCCATATGAATTTTTATCTCTTCAAAAAATATAATTTTTCATAAATATACCTATTTATAATGTATACATGAATAATTCAAATATGCATATTTGGATTGATACTTAGTAATACCAAGTAATTCTTAATTATCTAAATTGTCTATCCTTTGATATTAAGATAATGTTCAGTAAGCACTAAATTAGAATGAGAACACCAGATGGAAAAGAATTGGACAAGTAAAGCAAAGTAATTTGTATGTGTGTGTTTGTGTGTGCGTGTATGTTGGTATTTCAGATTTATAACATGTTTGTACACTGAAACACTGCCAGATCCCTTGAATATGGCACATCAGGAAGCAATCCAGATTTCTATTCTCTTTCTGTTTTCTATAGTTTACCTTCCTCTTTTCAAACATACATCTATCTCCTGATTCAATACTCACCGTTTTTTATTTACATTTTACTTTTTCATAATCTTTCTTATTACTATCATTTATCAATTAATTTACATATGAAAGTGTTTTGTACATAATGCCACATGAAATAGAATATTAAAAATTTAATTTAATACTCTTCCAAATTTAGATATAGAATTAATGCAGTCAAAATACAAGTGGGTATTCTGTGGGCACTGTCTAGCTGATTCTAAAATTCACTTGGCAACAAAATGATCCAAAAAGAGCCAAAGTGATCTTAAAAATGGAAAATAAATCCATGAAATTTAGCTTACCATATATGAAGATTAATCATAAAGTTCCCAATTCCAGTGTCAGTGAGTGAATGTATTTTCTAAATGGAAAGAAGGAACCTTGGCCTCCATTTTACTCCATATACCACAACACCAGATGAATAGTACTTCAAAATTAATAATCAATAAACTTTCTGAAAGAACACATTAGGAAACCACCATCATGCCCTTAATTTAGAAAAAATTGTTTTGTGCAAGTGAAACAAAGCTCTAAATATAAAGGGATACGTGATAAAATAGACTCTCTTAAAATTTGGAACTGTTCATCAAAAGGCACAACGAAAAGAGTGAAAATGAACTTCAATGAAGTAAATGTATCTTGAATAAATATTCAAGAGAAGATTCATATACTGGGACATAAATAACTCTTAAAGGTGATAAAGAGAAATCAATAAATTGTTTATCTTTAATGCATGGTGGATGATTGTCTTAGAGCTATCTCCCAGTGACCTACCCTAACTCGAGAATGAGTTAGAATTAGCCATGCCTAAAAAGAGAAGCAGATTAGGTAATCTATGAAAATTAATAGATGTACAGTGTAGATCAGTAAATAGGTAAATACACATAAAGGTAGAAAATGACTTTATTAATAATTCACCATTAATAAAACATATAATTAATTATAAATAAAATTGTTGACAATTATAAAGCCATTACTTATTCTTATACCTTCTCTCATGTGCATTAAAATATATCTTCTAATAATTAAAAGCTTGAATCCAGTTTCTATATGGCACCCAAGTCACTTGTTGTCTGATTTTCTAGTCTCCTCTTGTACCTCCCTGTTATCAAATTAGTGGTGTTTGATTTCTGATTATAGAATATGGAATGTTTATTAGTAAAAATATGTGCATGACATTTTTCCTTAGGCTAAATTTAAAAAATTTCAACATGTGAACTTCTATGAAATATTCTTCACAGTGTTTTCCATATTCATTGAAAAATTTTTAAAAAAGAGGGAATCTTTCCAATGGACTAAAGGGATTGAATTTTACATGCAATTCCACATCTGCATACATACCCTAGTATTCCTTATTTTGTCACATTTTTTACTTTCAATGTCTTTGGTAGTATAGTGTCTGACAACTCGATTGTTCCTATCCTACCTCACCTACACTTATTATAGTGGAAGCCAGCTCACATAACTGTCAGATGAAAACCTTAGTGCTCCTTTGTTCTTATACTCCTAAAATTAATAGTGGTATTAACCTTGCACTATCCCAAGGACCCTCCAGCAATCATGTTTATTTAGGAACCATTGGGTCCAGAGAACCTTTCACTAAGTGCCATTAAAATATACATTTAATGGAAGTCTACCTGGAAGCTGTCTCAGATTAATTCACAAGTAATACAAATACCATACTATTTTAGTAAAATTTGATCAATAGATTTTTTAAATATATTTAATGTTAATAAGAGCTTTTCCAGCTGATTTTATCGATTTTTATCCATTTTGAATTTCATATTTTTATTTCTTATTTCAGGGGAAAATAATCTTCTGAAATATGCCTCTGTGGTAATATACTTTTTTGTCTGTTTTCAGCTAGAGACATGTAGCTTTAGACTCACACAGTTGTGGGAAGTCAGGGACCCCAAATGTAGGGACGGGCTGAAGCTGTGGCAGAAGAACATTGTGAAGATTTCATGGACATTTATTAGTTCCCCAAATTAATACTTTTATAATTTCTTATGCCTGCCTTCACTGCAATCTCTGAACATAAATTGTGAAGATTTCATGGACACTTTTCACTTCCCCAATCAATACCCTTGTGATTTCCTATGCCTGTCTTTACTTTAATCTCTTAATCCCATCATCTTCTAAACTGAGAAGGATGTATGTCGCCTCAGGACCCTGTGATTGTATCAACTGCACAAATTGTTTGTAGAGCATGTGTGTTTGAATAATATGAAATCTGGACACCTGGAAAAAAGAACAGGATAACAGCAATGTTCAGGGAACAAGGAATATAACCTTAAACTCTGACTGCTGGTGAGCCAGGCGGAACAGAGCCATATTTTTCTTCTTTCAAAAGCAAATAGAAGAAATATCAATGAATTCTTTTTCTCAACAACGGACATCCCTGAGAAAGAGAATGTGCCCCTGAGGGTAGGCCTCTAAAATGGCCGCTTTGGAGGTGGCTGTCTTTTACGGTTGAAGAATAAAGGGTGAAATAAGCCCCGGGCTCCTGTAGCACTCCCAGGCTTATTAGGACAAGGAAATTCCTGCCTAATAAATTTTGGTCAGACAGGTTGTCTGCTCTCAAACCCTGTTTTCTGATAAGATGTTATCAATGACAATGCATGCCCAAAACTTCATTAGCAATTTTAATTTTGCCCCATCCTGTGGTCCTGTGACCTTGCCCTGCCTCCATTTGCTTTGTGATATTTTATTACCTTGTGAAGCATGTGATCTCTGTGACCCACACCCTATTCATGCACTCCCTCCCCTTTTGAAAATCGCTAATAAAAACTTGCTGATTTTACGGCTCAGGGAGCATCACAGAATCTGCCCACATGTGATGTCTCCCTGGACACCCAGCTTTAAAATTTCTCTCTTTTGCACTCTTTCCCTTTATTTCTCAGACCAGCTGATGCTTAGGGCGATAGCAAAGAACCCACATTGAATATTGGGGGTGGGTTTCACCCAATATCACACAATTTACTTATTTATTTTTTCCTTCAAATTTTCAGTTACTTTTTAAAAGCTCTTTGAGATATGACTCATCTTTTAAAAACTAATTAAAATATGATGCTTTGAAAAATTCAGTGAATATGCAATATGGCAAGTTATACTTCTGATTATTTAAAATGACTGTTTTATAGTTTTAACTTTTATAATAATGTAGATGATTGTTATGGATAGAATACATATGATATACAAAGAACTACACTAGACAGTTATATAAATATTTTACTTAATGATCAATTAATGACTCAGGGAAAATCAAGATAAGACAACTGAAGAAAATTTCCTATCTCACATTACTAGAGAGCTGAGCTGAGATTAAAATCTAGGTCCTTATTAATAAAAAATATTATAAGCTTAGCTTCTACAGATGATTGTCTATTTTTGAAATCATGATGGTAATAATCTAATGGAATTGAAATTTGTATTTAGTGTTAAATACTTTTATAATATAGCTTGAGCAGTGAAGAGATATTTCTTGTGACGTGAAGCAAAAATCTGGAGGAGTGTACAACCAGATGTTTCAGTGTAAGTATTACAGATATTAGTAAAGTGGAATGTGTACTCTAACAAAATTGTATAAAAGGAAAATATTTAAGCATTTTAATTAATACTTATTTGAATCTTTGTGCTGTAGCTTCTTTGCAGGAATAGTAAATGTGCCTAGAGAAAGGAAGTGCCATTGAAAAAATTACTCTGATAGAGTCTTAAAGGGAAATGTATTAGATGGAACATACAAAATGAAATATATTTTTAGAGCATGTTCATGGAAATATTTCTAAAGTAAAAATGCAGGCTCCTTCATTTAAAATATAGCAAGATAAGGTTTTGGAGTAGATCTTGTATCCAGTATTATTTGTTAATAGTTTTTCAATTTTGACAAATTTTAAACATATCCCAAAATAAAAAACAATTACAATGAACAAGTGCATGGACACCATCTAGTTCTACCATTAATGGCTTATCTGTTTTATTACGTAGGTATCCATATATCCATTTTCATAGACATCTATTTATTTTATATCATGATGCATTTCGAGACATGTTACAGAAATCTGTACAACACTCCATGCATGCATATTATTAACATAGTTCAGTATTCATTTACTTTTAGTTTTTTATTTTTAAAAATGTTTTTAGAGATGGGATCTTCCTGTGTTGCCTAGAAGTTTTCAAACAGCTGGGCACAGTTGATCTCTTACCTCAGCCTGCCAAATTGCTGGCATTATAGGTGTGTGCCATAGCACCCAGCTCACTTACTATTTTGATGTAAAATTTTTGTTGAAAATGTGCAGAAATGACAGGTGTGCATGCACTGAGCTCTAACAAATGCATACGTCTATGTAACTCAGATGTAAATGGAGATATAAAAAATTGTCACCACCCAAAAGTTTGCTTATGCTGCTTTCCAATCTCTACTCTTACTAAGAGGCAATGATTATTTCATATTTATCCTCCATAAAATAGTTTTCACCTTTCTATATCTTCATAGAAAAATACTCATTTTATAAAAATTCCTTCATTTATCATTTTTCTGAGATTCATCAACGCTATGTATCAACAATTTATTCTTTTTTATTGTTGACCAGTATTCCTTTGTAGGAATATACTACAGTTAATCTCTTATTACTGACGGGTACCTGGGCTATTTCCACTTTGAGACTTTCATGAATAAAGTTGCTATGAACATTATCATATTAGTCCTTCTAAAGATATATGTTTTCCTTTCTCTTGGGTAAATACCTAGCATTGAAACTGCTATAAAATAGGTGAATGCTTAGATTTATAACAAAGTAAAATTTTCCCACCGTAATTTTTTCATTTTATGGTATCATCAATAATGCATCAGAATCTTAGTTACTCCACGTCCTCACAGATATTCGTTGTAAGTTTTTTTTTTTTTTTTTTTTGGACATTTAGTGAATGCTATTCTACTGCACTGTGGTTTTAATTTGCATTTCACTTATGAGTATTTTTATGTGTTTATGGACCATTAATCTATTTACTATTTTTTCTTTTACAAAACATTCAAGTTTTATTTTAGGTTCGGGGGTACATGTGGAGATTTGTTACATGCATATATTTTGTGTTGCTAAGGTTTGGGGTATGAATGATCCTATCAGCCAGGTAGTGAGCATACTATCTAATAGGTAGTTTTTCAACTATTACCCACCCCTTCCGTACTCCATCTAGTAGTCCCCAGTGTCTATTGTTTTCATCTTTATGTCCATGTGTACTCAATGTTTAGTTCCCACTTATAAGTAAGAATATATGGTATTTAGTTTTCTGTTCCTGCATGAATTTGCTTAGGATTATGGCCTGCAGCTGAGTCCATGTTGGTGAAAAGGACATAATTTCATTCTTGTTATGGCTGCATAATATTCCATGGTGTATATGTACCATATATTCTTTATATAGTCCACCATTCATGAGCATATGAGCATGTAGATTGATTCCATGTCTTTGTTATTGTGAATAGTGCTGTGATGAATTTATTAGTGCATGTATTTTTGGTATAAAGATCTGTTTCCTTTGTGTATATACCAGTAATGGGATTGCTGAATTAAATTGTAATTCTGTTTTAAGTTCTTTGAGAAATCTCCAAATTGATTTCCACAGTGGCTGAACTAATTTGTATTCCCAATAGCAGTGTATAAATGTTTCCTTTCTCCACAACCTCATCAACATCTGTTATTTTTATTTTTTAATTTTTTTTTTACTTTTTCATAACAGCCACTCTAACTGGTGTGAGACAGTATCTTGCTGTGGTTTTGATTTGCATTTCTCTGATGATTAGTGATGCTGAGCATTTCTTCATATGTTTGGTGGCAGCTTGTATGTCTTTTTATTTTGTGGAGACAGACTGTTGCTCTGTCACCCAGGCTGGAGTGCAATGGCATGATACTGGCTCACTGCAACCTCTGCCTCCAGGGCTCAAGAAATCATCCCACCTCAGTCTCCCAAGTAGCTGGGACTACAGGCACACACCACTGCACTCGACTAAATTTTGTATTTCACTAAAAGTGACAGGGTTTTGCTGTTGACCAGGCTGGTCTCAAATCATGGGCTCAAGTGAACTGCCCGCCTCAGCTTCCCAAAGTGTTGGGATTACAGGCAAGAATTACCATGCCTGTACCCTGTATGTTTTCTTTAGAGAAGTGTTTTTTTCATGTCCTTTGCCCGTCTCTTAATGGGGTTGTTTAATGCTTGTTAAATTGTTTAAGTTTCTTATAGATTCTGGAAATTAGACCTTTGTCAGATGCATAACTTGTGAATATTTTTCCCCATTCTGTAAGCTTTCTATTTTGTTGATAATTTATTTTGCTGTACAGAAGTGCTTTAGTTTAATCAAGTCCCACTTGGTGATTTTTGTTTTTGTTGCAATTACTTTTTAGGACTTAGTCATAAATCCTTTGCCAAGGTCAATATCTAGAAAGTTATCTCCTACCATTCCTATCTGGGTTTTTTTCTAGGACTTTTTATAGTTTGAGGTCTTACATTGAAGTCTTTAATCCATCTTGATTTAATTTTTGTAATGTTAAAGGTAGAAGAGTTTCACTCTTCTGCATATGGCCTGCCAGTTATCCCAGCACCACAGAAATGGAAAAACATTCCATGCTCATATATTGGAATAATGAATATCACTAAAATGGCAACACTAGGAACCAAAAAAGAGTCTAAATAGCCAAAACAATTATAAGCAAAATGAATAAAGTAAGATACATCATATTATCTGATTGCAAACTGCACTACAAGGCTACAGTAACCAAAACAGCATGGTACTTGCACAAAAACAGCCACAGACCAACGGAACACGATAGAGAATCCAGAAATAAAGCTGCACATCTAAAACTATTTGATCTTTGACAAAGTCAACAAAAACAAGCAATGGTGAAAGGACTCCATAAATTTATTTTTTAAAGTGACTATTTAAAAGGTTTGCCCATTTTACTGTCTCTCCCACCTATTTTGTCTTTTTGTTATTCAATTGTATGAGTTCTTTTTCGCTTCCCTTTTCAACTTCCTACCTTTGGTTAAGAATTTTTTGTCAGATATAAATTTTGAGAGTCTAATTATTAAAGAAAGGTCTACTTCTTGCTATTTGTTGTGTTTCCTGACATATGTGTCAACTCTTAGGTCAGTACAATAGCTTTATAATAAAACTGGATGTCAAGTAATTTAAGTTCTCAAACTTTGCTCATTTTCAAAATGATTTCATATATTCTAGGTTATTTGTATTGACATATATTATTTATAACAACCTTGCCAACTCCTACAAAAAGTGCTCCTGGGATTTTTACTCAGATTGCATCACAGCTATAGATCAATTTAGAAATAAATAACATATTAACAACATTGAATATTTCAGTTCTTGTCTTTTCTTTTTAATTTGCCTGATACCAATACTTAAGATTTCCACTAAAATGTTAATATATGTGGTGAGAGTGAGGTTTCCTGCCCTTTTCCCCAAATTTATAGGAAATATGTTTAATACTTTGCCCAATGTATAATGTCAGTTACACATTTATTATAATGCCCTTCATGAGATTAAGGGTCAATCCTTCTGTTCCTAGTTTGCTTAGGGTTTTGTGAATGAATGTGTGTATATATACATAAATGTGTGTGTATATATATTTAGGATACATATATATATACCTGTGTGTGTGTGTATATATATATATTTAGGATCTACTTTTAATTTTTAAGTATACAATACAGTTATTAACTATAGTCACCATGCTGTATAATTGATCCCCAGAACTCATTCATTCGGCCTAACTGTAACTTTGTGTCCTTTGACTAACATCTCCCCATTCCTCCACCCCAGCACCTGGGAAAACCACTATTCTGTTCTATGATCCTATACATTCATTGTTTTGTAATTCCATGTATAGGTGAAATAATTTATTATTTTTCTTTCTGTGCCTGGCTTATTTCACATAGCACAAAGTCCTCCAAGTTCATCCATGTTGTCACATATGACAGGATTTCCCTTTTATAAGGCTGACAACTATTTCATTGTGTGTGTGTGTGGGTGGGTGTGGGTGTGTGTAACATTTTCTGTATATGCATTTATCTGTGGATGGACATTTATCTTGGCTATTATGTATAATGCATCAATGAACACAAGCTTACAGGTATCTCTTGGACATACTGATTTAATTTACTTTAGATATATGCCAGAAATGAGATTGCTGAATCCTATAATTCTACTTTTTAAATATTTTGAAGAATATCCATACTGTTTTTTATAATTGTTGTAGCAATTTGCATTCTCACTAACAGTGCACAAGTGAGCTCTATTCTCCACATCTTTGCCAACAATCATCTTTTGTATTTTTGAGAAAAGTCATTCTATCAGGTGTGAGGTGATAACTCATGGTAATTTTAATGTACATTTCTCCGATAATTAGTAATCTTGAATATTTTTTCATATTCCTATAGGACATTTGCATGTCTTCTTTTAAAATGTCTATCTAGGTCCTTTGACCATTTTTTAATTGGGTTATTTGCTTTATTCTTATAATGATATTTAAATTACATATTTTGAATATTAACCCCATTTAGGATATATAGCTTGCAGTTATTTTCACTTGTTCTGTAGACTGTATATTCACTATGTTGCTTTTTTCTCTTGCTATGCAAAAACTTTTCAGTTTGATGCAGTCAATATATCTAATTCTGCATTTTTCCTATGCTTTTAGGGGAACATCAAAAAAAAAATCATTCCTTGGACTAACTTCAAGGAATTTTTTCCTCTATGGTTTCTTCTATGGTCTTATAGTTTTAGGACTTACATTTAATTAAGTCTGTAATAAATTTGAGTTGATTACTATATATGGTATGAGATAAGGATTGAATTCATTATGTATATGGATATCCAGCTTTCCCAACATCATTTATTAAAGGGATTGTATTTTCTGTCTTGAGATTCATGTCAACTTTGTCAAAGATCAATTGATCCTAAATGGATTGATTTATATCTGAGCTCTCTATTGTGTGCCATTGGTCTATGTAACTGGTAATGCCAGTAGCATGGTGTTTTGATTCCTATAGCTTCATATTATATATTGAAACAACATCGTGTAATGCGTCTAGCGTTGCTTTTCTTTCTCAAGACTGCTTTGCTATTTTCAGTCTTTGGTAGTTGCATAACAATTTCAAAATTGCTTTTTTGGGGCATATTTGGTAGTTGCATAAAAATTTCAATATTGCCTTTTGTATTTCTGTGGAAAATGTCATTGGAATTTTTATATCAATTACATTGAATTGGTAGATTGCTATTTGTACTATGGACATTTTAACAATATCAATTCCTCAGTCCATGAGCAGAGAATAGCTTTCCACTAATTTGTGTTATCTCAAATTCTTTCCTCAATATTCCTCAGTTTTTATTTTACACGTCTTTCACTTCCTTGGTTAAACTTATTCTTAAGCATTTTTTTTTTTGCAGTTATTGTAAATGGGACTGATTTCTTAACTTTTTGATGGTTGTTAGTGTATAGAAGTGCCACTGATTTATATGTTGATTTGTATCTTTCAACTTTATTGAATTTATTTGTTAATTCTTACAGTGTTTCAGTAAAGTGTTTAGGGTATTTTATGCATAAGGCTATGGATCTGTAAATAGAGACAATTTAACTTATTTTTTTCCAATTGGATTATTTTTATTTACTTCTCTTGTCAAATATCTCTGGCTAGGACTTTCAGTACTATGCTAAATGCAAGTAGCCAGAGTTAAGGAAAATAATAATTTAAAAAAGATCTATCCTGGAAAATGTTCTGTATGTGCTTGAGATGAATGTATATTTTGCTGCTTTTGGATAGAATGTCTGTATATGACTTTTAGGTCCACTTGTTCCATAGTGATATTCAAGTTTCCTGCTTTCTTAAAGATTTTTCTGTACAGAAGATATATCCATTGTTGAAAATGGGATATTGAAATCCCAAACTATTACTGTATTGTGTAATAACTTCAATCAACTTAATATTTGCTTTATAGATGTTTCAATGCTGGGTGCATATACATTTAGAATTGTTCTATCTTTTTGATTAATTGACCCCTTTATTATTTTAGAGTTACCTACTTTGCCTTGTGACAGATTTTGACTAAAAGTTTATTTTTTCTTTTATACATACACAATTATGTGTGTTATATGTAAAGCCATTTACATGAAATAGTTTTTCCGTCCCTTCACTTTCATTCTCTGTGTATACTTAAGCTAAAGTGAATCACTTGTGGGCAAAATATTGTTGGATCTTGGTTTTATACTCATTCAGTCACTCTATGAATTTTCCATTTTGATTTTCCATTAAATTGTAATCATAACTTAAGCCATTTACATTGCAACTAATTATTGATAAGTAAGGACTTACTGTTGTCATTTTGTTCATTGTTTCCTATTTTGTAGTTCTTTTGTTCTTTTCCTCCTTTCTTGTTGTCATCGTTTTCATTTGTTTAACAGTGTCTGCTTTGATTCTTTTCATGTTTTAAAAAAATATTTCTTTTTGTTTTCTTTATTTTCAGATAGAGTCTTACTCTGTTGTCCAGGCTGGAGTGCAGTGGTGCAATCTCAGCTCACTGTAACCTCTGCTTCCCAGGCTCAAGGGCTCTTCCCACCTCTCGTTTGTTTAGCTGGGACTACAGTAGTGCACCACCACGTCCAGCTAGATTTTTTTTTTTTTTAGTAGATATGGCATTTTGCCATGTTCCTCAGGCTGGTCTCAAACTCCTGGCCTCAAGTGATCTTCCTACTTAGACTGGGCAAAGTGCTGGGATTACAGGTGTGAGCCACCATGCCCAGACTTTAGAAAGCATTTCTACTATAGGTTTTTCTTTTTGATTGCCAGAAAAATTTATATTAAAAATCTTTTGAAGTTCATTCAGCAGAAGAAGGAATTAGTGAACTTTAAGACATGTTATTTAAAATTAGCCATTTGGGGAAACAAAAGAAAAAAAGAATGAAACAAGTGAAGAAAGCATGAGGGACCTATGGCTCACTATCAAGCATATAAACATACCATTTATGGAATTTCCAATAGGAGAAGAGAGAGAGAAATGATAAACATCTTACTTAAAGAAATACTGGCTGAAAACTTCCCAAATGTTGATAGGGATATGCACGTACAAATTGATGTAGCCCAAAGACCCTTAAGTAAAATTTACTCAAAGGAGGACATTCCAACATACATTATAATCACATTGTCAAAAGTAAAAGACAAAAAACAACAAAAAAAGAATACCAGTGAAATTCTCAGGAGAAATCTTGTAAGGTAGGAAGAAATATTATTTGTTTGTTTGTACTAATATATATATGACACATCATTAAATTTCTAACAGATTCAGGGGCCATTAGGTTTTTTATTTTATTTGTTTTAATTTTAATAAAATTTCAAAATTTAATTTGCAGAAATTGTTGATTTAAAGTTATTTATAGTGTTCTTTTATTAACTTTTTAACGTGTAGAATATTTAATTAATTGATCATATTCCCATAAATAGAATGAAGGACACATATTTTCAATAACAAATGAAAAGCTGTATCACTGTAGGATTATAAATATCCCACATATCTTAAAATGGTAAAGAAATAGTATAAACAGCATTAGAAAAACAAGTTTGAAAACTTACAGAAAATGAACAATTTTTTTTGAAAGACATATATGACAAAAGTTCACTCAAGAGAAAATGCATAATCTGGACTACCCTATATCTCTTGAAAAGATTACACGAACTTTCTTGGAGTGAAAACTGTCGGTCCAGATGGTTTCATTACAGAATTCTACCAAAAAGTTGCTGAAAAAAAAAGACCAATTTTACACAATTTATTTAAGAAAATTGAAGAGGAGAGTACATTTCCAAATGAATCAAACATTACCCTAAAAACAAAACCTGGCAGATATATTACTAGAAAATAAAACTATAGATCAAGATTACTCATGCAGATCAATGCAGAATCTGTTAAATGTTACCAAAAGAAATCCAAAAATAAATAAAGATACTACATCACAACCCTTAGTTTAGCCTTGGAAAATGAGTATAGTTATAACAATTCAAAGTTATTTAATTTTAAGTTTACCAGTATAATACACTGTTAACATATATTCTTTATTTTTTTTTTTTTTTTTTGAGACGGAGTCTCGCTCTGTCGCCCAGGCTGGAGTGCAGTGGCCGGATCTCAGCTCACTGCAAGCTCCGCCTCCCGGGTTTACCCCATTCTCTTGCCTCCGCCTCCCGAGTAGCTGGGACTACAGGCGCCCGCCACCTCGCCCGGCTAGTTTTTTGTATTTTTTAGTAGAGACGGGGTTTCACCGTGTTAGCCAGGATGGTCTCGATCTGCTGACCTCGTGATCCGCCCGTTTCGGCCTCCCAAAGTGCTGGGATTACAGGCTTGAACCACCGTGCCCGGCCTGTTAACATATATTCTTATCTCAGGAGATAGAGATAAGATAGAGATAGAGAAAAATCATTTGATCACATTTAAAAGCCACCATTAAGTCTTTCATTCCCAGGCAGGGCGCGGCAACTCACGCCTATAATCCCAGCACTCTGGAAGGCAGGTGGATCACCTGAGGCCAGGAGTTCAAGACCAGCCTGGCCAACATGATGAAACCTCGTCTCTACTAAAAATACAAAAATTAGCCAGGCATGGTGGCACGCACCTGTAGTCCCAGCTACTTGGGATGCTGAGGCAGGAGAATCACTTGAACCCGGGAGGCAGAGGTTGCAGTGAGCAACCTGCAATCTAGCCTGGGCACCAGAGTAAGACTCTGTGGAAAAGAGGAGAGGAGAGGGGAGAGGAGGGGAGGGGAGAGGAGAGAGAAAAGAAAAAAGAAAAAGGCTTTCATTTCCGGACAAGATTGTACAGACTCACCTTTCTCTGTTCCTCCTCTTCCCCTCTAAACACAACCAAATACTCTGGGAATAATTAACAATAATAACAGGACTCTGAAAAGTGGAATGAAGTCATCCTGGTTAGAGATCTCAGAACTTAAAGCAGCAATATTGCTTTGAATTCCATAGGTTTTCTTTTAACCCTTAGTGATTCTCAGCTGTCCACCAGAGATCCCTGCAACCATCTACATACATACACAGCTCTCCCCACATCTCCCTCAAAAGAAATATAAATATTTTTAAAGCCAGATAAAGAACTGTGGACAAGAGAAATAGCACCAGTTATCTAATGGGAAAATGGAAAGACTCATCCCCTCCAATCACCTCACAGCAGCAGTGGCTTCTCTGCCTACAGTGGTGGTGCCAGCAGAGCCCTGGTGGAACATCCCATCTTCTGCTCAAACCTAAGCAGCAGCAAGTCTTCTCACCTTCTACTGAGACTGCAGCCAACTTAGCTCTTCACATATCAGCAGAAGCAAAACTAGTCCACAATACTCCCATACTTCCACTAACCCTCACTCACCACCAGCAAAAGGTAGCTCAGGTCAGTGGGTATGGTATTCCCACACTGGCATTGGTCAATGAGATAAAATGAGAATTCCATTGGCACCAGATGTCCGAAAAACAGGCCAGGGGAAATCTTCCTTTTCTCATAAGCCAGATATCCCACACTCCCTCCTCATACCTAGAAACAAGCCAAGTATCATCTACTGCTACAGACAAACACAACTAGAATTCAGCATGAGCTCCAGAAAAGCTGGATAAATATAATCAACCAGAGTAGCATAGCAAGAGATCAGCAAGCTATATTGTTATTGGAGCTACACTCCACAAATATTGGCCCAAATCAACATACCTAACATGTTTCTGGAAAAATAAATCCCCAGGCCACAAAAGCTTCACTGGAGAATTTAACCTAACATTGGAAGAATCTTTATACCAGTTTTATACAACCCATCACAGAAAATAAAAGAGGAGGGGACACCTTCCATTTTAGGTGACAAATATTATCCTAATAGGAAAACTTTACAAAGATATTACAAAAAGGGAAAACTGCAGACCATGATTTCTCATGAACTTAAATGCAAAAGCTTAAACATAATATGAAAAATTTGAATTTAGCAATGTATTAAAATGATTATATACCATAATAAAGTGAGATCTATTACGGGTAAGTTCAGTATTTCAAAATCAATCAGAGTAAAGCACCCTATCAACAGAGAAAGGGGAAAAATCATATGATCATATCAATGAATGCAGAAAAAAATTTGATAATGTTCAACATGCATTCGTGATAAAAGCTTTAGCAACTGGCAATAGGGGGGAACTTCAACTTGATAAGGCAATACAAAATATAAAAATCATGCAAACTGTTTTCAGATAGCATGATTCTTTGCACAGGAATTCCAGGGAATCTACAAAAATAAATTCTTAGTACTAATCAATGAGTTCAGCAATGTATACGAGAAAAACATACAAACACAATTGCATTTTTATGTTAATAATAAACATGTGGAAACTGAAATTCAAAATACAACACAAAACAAAAAAAACATTTAAAATTGAATCGAACATAATGAAGTACTTTCATGTAAATTGAACAAGGGTAGAAATTATACTAATGGCCTAAAATGTCTTTCAGAGAATGGAGGCAGAAGAAATAATTATGTAAGGTGAACAGTACACAAATAACAGAACCAGATAAAGTCATAAACAGAAAAGACATCTACAGACCAATATTTCTCACAAATATAGATGCAAAAATCCTCAATAAAATATTAGCAAATTAAATCCAATAGTATATAAAAAGAATTATTCACCATGATGAAGTGAGATTTATCCCGGGTACATAAAGCTGGTTCAATATTTGAAAATCAAGTTTTAGAGTCAATTATATCAATAGGCTAACAAAGAAAGAAAGATACGATCATATCAAGAGATGCAGAAAGGGCATTTGACAAAATCCAACAGCCATTAATGATAAAAACTCTCAGTAAACTAGGTATACAGGGGGACTTTCTTCACAAAAAAAAGAATACCTACAAAAACTCTACAATTAACATGATACTTAATGATTAGAAACTAGAAGTTTCCCCACTAAAATTAGAACTAAGTCAAAGATGTTCTCTTTATCATATCTTCATCATGTTAATGGAATTATTTGCTAGTGCAACAAAATAAAGTGAAGAAAAATGTATATGGATAAGATGAAAGAAAACTTTTTTCAAATATGACATGATTATCTATACAGAATATCTGAAGGAAATTTAAAAATTCCTAGCAATAATAAGTGATTATAGCAAGGTTGCAAGATAAAGGTTATTATATAAAAAGCAATTGTTTTCCTGCAAAAAAGTGGAATTTGAAATTAAAAACAATATAATTTATGTTAGCACCAAAAAATTAAATGCTTAGGTATAAAACTAACAAAATATGTATAATATCTATATTCAAAAAACCTACAAGCTAATAAAATAAATGAAAAAATAAACAAAAGAAGAAACATTCCATGTTTATGGAAAGAAAGGTTCAATATTGACAACATGTCAATTTTTCCCAACACGATTTATAGGTTCAGTGCAATCCTAATTAAAATTTCAGCAAGTTATTTTGTTTGTGAGACAAAACTCCCAAGAAGAAGAAAGTTGGAGGACTTACACTATCCAAAGCGAAGACGTACTATAAAGCTACAGTAACCAAAACAGCATGGTATTGGTAAAACCAAAATAGACAAATGGATTAGTGAAATAAAATAGAGACTCCCTCCAGTAGACTCATATAAATATAATAAACTAATCTTTGACAAAGAAACAAAAGCAATAAAATGGAGCAAAGACAGTCTTTTAAATGAATGTTTCTGAAACAACTGTAAGTCCACATGCCAAGAAAATGAGTCGAGATAAAACATGAGTCTTACACTCATTATAATTAACACCCAATGGGTCATAGATCTAATACAAAATGTAAAACTGTCAAAGTCCCAGAAAATTTGGATTGTGTCTTTAGTGTTCTATCTAAAAAGTCATAGGCATGTCCAAATATATCCATATATTAAATACAAATATCATACCCTAATATGGCAATGACTTTTTAGATAGAACGCTAAAGGTACAATTCATGAAATAAACAATTTATAAGCTGGCTGTTATTAAAACTTAAACAGTTTTTATTTTTCAAAAGATAATGTCAAGAGAATGAAAATACAAGCCACAGATTGGAAAAAAAAAATTGCAAAAGACACATCTGATAAAAGACTGTTATCCAAAATACACAAAGCATTATTACAACTCAACAGCCAGATAGTAAAAAAACAATTAAAAACTAGGCCAAAGATCTTAACAGACACTTAACTTATGAAAGAAAACTTACAAATGGAAATTAAATATATAAAAAGATACTCCATATCATACATTATCAGAGAAATAAAAATTAAAGCAATTGTGAGATACATTACACACCTATTCAAAGGGCTGAAATCTGAAACACTGATAGAAGCAAATGCTAGCAATTTTGTAGAGCAGAAGGAACTTATATGCACTACTGGTAAAAAAAAAAAATTTGGAAGACAGTTTGGCATTAAAAAAAAAATACTACTACCATAAAATTCAGTAATTGTGTTCCTTGGTATTTACCTAAAGCAGTACAAAAATTATGTCCACATAAAACCTGTACATGGGTGTGCATAGCATGCTTACAAATACATAATTGCCAAAATTTGGAAGCAACCAAGATTTCGTTCAGTAGGCAAAGAAGTAAAAAAACTATTTTCCCTTCAGATAGTGGAATATTATTCAGTGCTAAAATATTTGTGATTTCAAGCCATAAAAAACATGGAAGAACCTTAAATGCCTATGAATAAGTGAAATAAGCCAATCTGAAAAGTCACTTCTATGTGATTCCAACTGTATGATGTTCTGAAAAGGTAAAACTATGGAGACATTAAAAATATCACTGGCTGTCACAGGTTGAGGGGGAAAAGGTTGAAAAGATAGAGTGCAGAGGATTTTTGGAACAGTAAAAATATTCTATATGATACTATAATGACAAATACATGTAATTATCATTTGTCCAAACCCACAGAATGTACACCACAAAGAATGAACTCTAGACTTTGTGTGATTATGATGTTACATTTATCAACTATAACAAATTTACCACTCTGGTGGAGGACGTTGATACTGAAAGAAGCTATATGTGTGAAGATCATGGGTTTTTGAGAAATCTCTTAATATCCTTATTGATTGTACTGTGAACCTAAAACAGCTCTAAAAATTAAAATCTTATATAACAAAACAAAAAAAAAAACTAGAAACACATCTGATGTTCTTTAATGGGGAAATGGTTAAAAAAGTATGGTACACAATACCAACAATGGAATAATACTCAGCAATAAAAAGGAAAAGACTATTAATAATCACAAAAACCTATATGGATAGGTGTGGAATTACGCAAAGTTAAAACATTTAATATCGAAAGCTAACATAAGGTTATATAACATAAAACATACATTTACATAATATTCTTGAAATAACAAAATCAGAGAAATAAATAACAGATTAATGTTTTTGTGTTTAGAATGGGGCATAGTAGAGAAAGGAGAGAGGTAATTGTAGTTATAAAAGGGCAACATGAGAGACACTTTGGATCATGGAACTCATCTATATGATGAGTGTGATGCTGAATACCTGAACCTAACCATGTGATAAAATACTTAGATCTAAATATTAAACCTAAACATTAGGCCGGGTGTGGTGGCTCACGCCTGTAATACCAGCATTTTGGGAGGCTGAGGTGGGTGGATTGCCTGAGGTCAGGAGTTTGAGACCAGCCCGGCCAACATGGTGAAACTCCGCCTTTATTAATAATACAAAAAAAAAAATTAGTCGGGCGTGGTGGCACATGCCTATAATCCCAGCTACCCAGGAGGCTGAGGCAGGAAAATTGCTTGAACCCGGGAAGCAGAGGTTGCACTGAGCTGAGGTCGTGCCACTGCACTCCAGTCTGGGTGACAGAGCAAGACTCCATCTCAAAAACAAAAACTAAACATTAATTCTGTCTGTTTCTTTCTCTCTCTCTCAAATACACAACACACACACACACACACACACTCACCCATACATGTATAACTGAGGAAATAATAATATCCATGTATTCTATCAATGTCAATATACAGGTTGTGGTGGTGTGTTATACGTTTCCTAAGTTGTTATTATTGGAGGAAACTCCAAAAAGTGTACATGGGAGCTCTTTATATTATTTCTTACAGCTGTATGTAAATCTACAATTAGTTAAAATAAAAATTTATATGTAAAATGTACATTTATATATTCAAATATGTGTATGCATATATATATACACACCACATATTTATGAATTATATTACACACATCAACATATAAGACATATTCTTATTTTGGGCCACAGTTTCTCGTAACATTATTGCTGCATTTTAGATGATCTTATATTTACAGAATAATAATTGAATCTGAAAAATAAAGGAATTAAAATATAGGATGCTTTTTTGAAGGCTCGTAAAGAGGATCTTACATATTATGCTTGATTAATAATCAAGCATGGTCATTCAACTGAAAAAATACTCACCATAAAATGCTTTTCATTTATTCTTAACAATTAATGTCAAAATAGTATTTATGGGAAAACATTCATTTATTTGTTCTCTCTGTGGACAAATAAACCATTCTGACTTTTTAAACTTTAAAATTCTGTTTTGATGTACCTGAGAGAAAAATATCAATAGGCTTTAAAAATAATTTCTTAAATTATAAAAATAATTTATTATGAATATTTATCTTTTTGATATTTTCATTTCTAATCTTAAATGTATATGGCATATATTTACATATAAGAATAAAACTCACATAAATTAGTAATCTAATGTATACATTAATACTTCATACCCTTTGTAAGTTCACTCCATCTAAAAGGTTAGTCTCATTAGCATATCCATAAAAAGAATTACAGTTGTCATGGTTTCATTTTACTGCTAACCTATCTCTTTTCCTCTAGCATCTGCTACATATCCCTAGACTATTACGGCATTCAATTCTTCAAGTTGCAAACATTTATTTACCTGCCATTCTGGACCTCTCCATGCTAAACCTCTTGAGGGTAGAAAGTGAATTTTAGTCATGTTTTCATAACTCATACAATCTTGCATATAATAGGTATTTTGCTGAGTTTTGATTAATGAATGACTGAATCAATGCAGGCATGAATGGGAATCAATTTCTGTCCTCTGCCTATGGGGTTTGTGTAATAATTTTTTTTGAATTTTAAATTTAACAAGAACTGTCATAAGGGAATTAAGGAATTATCTTTTTGGAGTAGAGTGTACACAGAAGCATACTGCATGTAATTTCATATTTAACAAATATATAGCACTCTAAGAATGCTAAATTGATTTTGCATCTTTTAATTCTAACAAGCATATTCTTACTTTACTTGTGTTTTTAAATTCTATTTCTTTTTCAAATACACAGTATGAATCCAGGCTATTAATAGCAAGGTAATGATTATAATGGGAGGTGGAGGCATAGCAGTAATGAGATGGGATATATGGGCATGTTCTGGAATGCTGCAAATATTCTAAGTACTGGTTCTATAAAAATATTCACTTTGCGAAAAATATTCATTGTGTTGGTTACACTTACGATTTGTAGACTTTTCTGTAAACACATTATAATATAAATTAAAGCCCAAAAGATCCTCTTTAAATCTTCATAATATGCAAAAATAATAATGAGGTGTTGTGTTTTGGACACTGTTATAATGTTGCTTAGATACAGAAGTAGAACGACTCCTAGAGAAAAACCATTAGTAAAAAAACTAATTAAAGGCAATTATTACAATTTCAATATCTACTATAGCAACTTTTTCTTTAAACTACTGGCTACTAAGCTTAGGAATGATAGCCTTTCACAGACAATGCAATTTCATTTTCAAATTGCTAATATATATTCTCTTTTCAACTTACATTCAATATTTGCAAATAATTTTAGTTCCTGGAAACCATAGTTATTTTCTTAAATATTTTATTTTTATCTTCTTTATAAGCAGGGATAGAATAAATCAATTTGCTCTTAGTAACTTTCTTTTTAGAAACAACCTAATGTCAGTTTTCATTATCTATTTCATCTTGTTAGTAAATGAAAAAATAAATAAAATTTGAATTCCAGTCTAATGTTTGTGTTATTTCTACGATAAATGGATTAATGTTACTACTTTTAACATGTTCACTATGGTACCAAACAAGAATTATCACTTATGAAGGAAAAGTTACTAACAAAGAATTCTTTGTATAACAAGTAACATATAATTGAGTACATAATTTTACCTATGTAAATTGTCTCATACAACTTTTCATAGTAGCAAACATCTAATGATGTAAGATAATTACATCATTTCTTTCATTGAAAAGGAAATTGTAAATACACAGGAATGTATTCACTTTGGAAATGATAAGGACTTCTGACACTTTAAATTATATGGATAAAATTATGCATAAAATGTTCTGTAAGAGGTCAATAAAATATTTTTTTGTGACAGTCCTAGGTGCAAGGATTGTCCAGGAACATAATTTCAAACGCACACAGGCAAACACACATACTCCCCCAAATACATACACCCACAAACACATAGGTATAAAGTAACTTGTTGACTAGTAGAACATATATTGAATAGTTAACATTGATTTTTTTCACACTAACTTCTTGTAAACAATTCGTTGTTTGATACATTGGCTTTCCTTCTGTCCAAATAACATTTGGTAACTACTACTTTCCTTAGAGATTTATCTTCTACCAACCACGTTTCAAACGAATCTATTTTTTTACTTTGCTATTGTACTTCATACAAACCTCTCTAACTGTGCATAAATACAGTAGTGTCATGTGAAGTGTAATTCATGTGCTTATATATCAAATTCCCCTTGATGTCATGGGCTCTGCTAAGATGTTATAAATCTCATTAAAGTTTATATACATAGCAGTAAGGGAAAAGCTTGGAATATAGTTGTTCAACAAATATTTGTTGACTAGATATGTAGTGTCCACTCACAACTGAAGAAGATTTAACACTGATAAAATAATAATGAAGTAAAATAATAAACTTTTCCAAAGTTGATTCAATTAAAGGTCACATTCATATCACGTCAAGTGTTGTTCCATTAAAACCATAATCCATATTATATACTAACATGTTAAAGTAAAACAAACCCGAGGTAATAAAAATAGACTAAGATTATTAGTATACATGATACACATTTTTAGTTGTGGCACAGAAATTTAATCAAACATGGGAAAAGACGGCCACTACCCCGTTATCACTCAACATTTCAGTAATGGGAATGGTTAAAGTAGCACAAAATGAGAACTCATTTATCTGAAATTAGCTGGCAAAATAAGACTCTAAATGCTTACTATAGCCACAAAAGGTTTTTCTTTCCTTAAAGAAAAATAAATAAGTCACAGATTCACTGATTAGTATTTTTCTATTTTTATTTTAAAATAAAATAATACATTTTTGTAAGAAATACAATACAGAACTGAACAAAGAACCAATTTAAAAATCAGTTGTACTCCCACAACATAGGTATATTCAATTTAATATGAAAAAATTTGGTGCATATGATTTCAAACATTTATTTCTGAATAAAATGTGTGTATGTGCATTCATAATGACTGATATAATGTGAATGATACAGATGATAAGGGTTTTAGCCTTCTCAACATCATCTCATTATTAAGTCCCTATTTAGAAGTTAAAATTGAAATAATATAAAACTAAATTTAAACATTTTATAAGTATTAATATCATTATAATAAATTATATGCATGTACTATAGTTTAACTGACCCATTGAATCAGATGTGAACTTTTTAAAAAAACAGTGTTTATAAAGTATACTCCTATCAATTATCTGTACATTAATCTGTGCAAATATTTCTAAGATTCTTCATACAACTCAGTTTAAGGCTATCTGCCTTTAAGATTATCAGATTCAATATTTTCATTATACAGATTAGATAATTTACTTGACTAAATACATCTTGTTATGATGCATCCAAACTTATGTAATAAAATCTGGCCCTAGGCCAGGTGCAATGGTTTATAGCTGTAATACCAATATCACTTGAAACCAGGAGTGTGAGATCAGCCTGGGCAGTGTAGTGAGAAGCTATCTTTACAAAACATTTAAAAATTTGCTAGACATGTTGGCGTGTGCCAGTAGTCCTAGCAACTCAGGAGGCTGAGGTAGGATGGTCACTTGAGCCCAGAAATTTGAGGCTTCAGTGAGCTATCATCGTGCCACTGCATTCCAACCTGAGTGACAGAGCAAGACCCTGTCTTTAAAAAATAAGAAGAATAAAAATAAAACAAAATCTAAGTGTATATATTAATGTAAATGCTTTATTGATATTCCATATATTGTTATTCAAAGCATAAATGAAATATACAATAAATGCTTTGTAGAATCACTTTTTGATACTTGTCAGAAGTGCTAAATATGGAAATCATTATCATGTTTTGTTGGCATGTGAGTAGAACATAATTCAATATAAGAATTTCTATTCATTTTATTTCCTTTAGGCTTAATGTAAATAGTATGAATAACTCAAACAGCAAAAGACATGATAAGAAGTAACAAAAAATCTCATGAGATACATGAGAAGGGAATATAGCATAGCACATATATGCAATATTTTAGTGGGACTTTGTTTTATTTTATTTTATTTGTTCTAGAGCCTCTTTTTAGATTTTAGAAACTACTTCTAATAGCAGAAAATTGTAATTACGAGATCTGTGGTTGAAATTTCTGCAGTTTATAATGACAGTAAAGTATGAATACACAAGTACTCTCATTTTGTAATTTCTTATTAGATAATTAATTTTTGATCAAATTATCTTAAATCTAAACCTGGCAGACAAAACAACAGTGAGCAAAATATTTTCTGGTCACTGCTGTTGTAACCTACACTGAATTAAAAATCAGGTTGCTACTTACATAATTTTTTATACCTGTACTAATTTAAAAATCTTTTATAATTTACCTCTTATTGCTGTAGTTCAACAAGTATTTTTTATAACTGATCATACAGGCAAAATTTATCTCAGAGGTTTGCCTTTCTATTCTACAAATTCAATACATCTATTCCTTTACACATACAGAAAACGTGGAAAACCAGAGTACTGGGTAACTAAATATATTATGTTAAAATATATACTAAAAATGTATTTTTCTTCCAGCTTTAAAATTATTTATGATGTTAAATTATTGAGAAGCAGGCCAAAGAATACAGGACCATTTGTAAAGCTTCTTGATGTCATAGAAATTAAGCATTAAAATTCAATCTGGGCTGAGCAAGGACAGATCACTGAAGTGGAGAGAGCATGTTGATGCAAATGGAAAGAGAAAGACTTCCTATAATAATGAAAGAAGCAATGAACCTGAGCTAAGAATGACTGTCTATGAGAATATTGTACTTGCTTATATAGTACAGGGTTCCTATCTCCTTTTAGACTCTGTCCAAACTTATTAGAAATGTAATTGCAACTGTCTGTTCAAATACTGGAGAATAGCAATTGCATTTTTCCCATTCCTTCCTATTCCATTCACAGGTAATCTCTGCACTATGCTTGCTTATGATAAGGGAAGAACATGCGAACCTTGAATACCTTGTAACCACTAGGCTATTCACTTCTAGAATAAAACAGAATCTATTGTATCTAAACTAGTTTTAGTTTTTAAAGTACTTTAATTCTTGGTGGGCGTTTGGGTATACTAATGTTATAACGTTGTAAGGAGAGGATGACTTTTGTATTGGAGAGGACAAATCAGTGTAAGTTATTTGTTAAATAGTCTTAGCATTCACTTCACACTTGCTCCATGGCAAAAATGTATTTCTGCCTTAGAAGTAAGAATGTATTCTACACAGGTATTATAATTGTGTCTTAATTTCATCATCACAACAACTGTAGTTTTATTATTAACTTCCAGATATAATTATCATCATGACCCTAAGTTATTTTTAAAGTAGCTAAAATAAGTGATCTCTTAATTATATTGTGCTAGTACCTTTTTTTTTTTTTTTAACATAAAAGGTGTTCCTTAACACAAACTACAAATAATATAGTGGGATATGCAATGACTTTAAAGTTAGAGTTCTAGCTCTACCACTTTCAGTGTGACAGTTGATCACTTTTGAATGAAAATAAAATATCAACATAACTGTACTTTTTTTTTTTTTTTTTTTTAGTTATAAGTTCTGCAACACATGTCCGTGAGGTGCAGGCTTGTTACACAGGCATACATGTGCCGTGGTGATTTGCTGTACCTATCAACCCATCATCTAAGTTTTAAGCCCTGTATGCATTAGGTATTTGTCTTGATGTTCTCCCTTGCCTTGCCCCCCACCCCCTGACAAACCCCGATGTGTGATGTTCCCGTCCCTGTGTCCATGTGTTCTCATTGTTCAACTCCCACTTATGAGTGAGAACATGTGGTGTTTGGTTTTCTGTGCCTGTGTTAGTTTGCTGAGAATGATGGCTTCCAGCTTCATCCATGTCCCTGAAAAGGACATGAACTCATTCTTTTTTATGGCTGCATAGTATTCCATGGTGTACATGTGCCACATTTTCTAAATGTATCCAGTCTATCAATGATGGGCATTTTGGTTGGTTCCAAGTTTTGCTATTGTAAATAGTGCTGCAATAAACATACGTGTGCATGTATCTTTATAGCAGAATGATGTATAATCCTTTCATTAGGTACCCAGTAATGGGATTTCTGAGTTAAATGGTATTTCTGGTTCCAGATCCTTGAGGTATCACTACACTTTCTTCAACAACCAACAACAATTCCTCAACCAACAACAAAGGTTGAACTAATTTACACTCCCATCAACAGTGTAAAAGTGTTTCTATTTCTCCACAGTCTCACCAGCATCTGTTGGTTTCTGACTTTTTGATAATCGCCATTCTAACTGGTGTGAGATGATATCTCATTGTGGTTTTGATTTACATTTCTCTAATGACTAGTGATGATGAGCTATTTTTCATATGTTTGTTGGCCATATAAGTGTCTTCTTTTGAGAAGTGTCTGTTCATATCCTTCACCCACTTTTTGATGGGATTGTTTTTTTTCTCTGGTAAATTTGTTTCATTTCCTTGTAGATTCTGGATATTAGCCCTTTGTCAGATGGATAGATTGCAAACATTTTCTCACATTCTGTAGGTTGCCTGTTCACACTGATGATAGTTTCTTTTGCTGTGCAGAAGCTCCTCAGTTTAATTAGATCTCATTTGTCAATTTTGGCTTCTGTTGCAATTGCTTTTTGTGTTTTAGTCATGAAGTCTTTGCCTATGTCTATTTCAAGTTAAATAAGACATTTCCAACAATGTCAGATATATAGTGATTTACTGTTTTATATATTTATATATATATATAATCTTTATATCTTAACCACCCCATAGTCTTCTCTCAAACTTCTTTTGTATATCATTTTTATTGTTTTAATAGTTTACCCAGATAACCATGTATATTCATATTCTCTATATAAATTTAAAACATTTTTGAAGATTTTCTCAAATATCACCATCCATAGTCAAAATGATTTTGTGTGTCTCTACATGCATTTCCATAGTTTATGGTAAAGTATATAGAGATTTAAAATGGCTGTTTTCTTTTTTAGATTATATATCTGTTAGGTATCATTTTAGTCATTTTACTCCCCTCAAAACTTATGTTGAATATTTCTTTTAGTATATTAGCATATTATATAATTGAGTTGAAATCAATTGAAATTTTGGCCTAGTTGTACAAATGAAAATGGAGTTGCACTTTTATTTTTTATTTACAATTTTATGTAGAACCCAAAATATTTTGCCAATTTTATGAGTATTACTGCTTACTACAATTGATTTATCCAGGTTTGGCTTTTTTTGTTTTTTACTGATCCACAAATATGTCAAATAGCAGAGGATAAACCAGTTTGTAAAGCACTTGTTGAGGAATCTTTAAACACAAAATGCTTTCCATAAAAGTATAACTATTTTGCTTTCTATAAAAGTATAACTATTTTCAGAAGATTCCTGATACTAATTACAAGTCATTGTTTATCAGGCTCCAATAGGAGATAGAAAAGTATACTTGTAGCTCTTGCGATAGTCAGAAATATTAATTTTTTTATCTTGAAATAATTGGGTTATTTGTTAAGTAAATTTTAACCCAATTCATTCAATAGAAGATAACTAGGTTATAATTATTGATCAATAACATGAAGCTCATTTTTATAGATTATTACTAATAGTTTGGCAACTGTATCATGTTGTGAATATTTAGAGATGTAATCAACAAACTTCAATAAACTGTCAAATCATATAGTAATATTTAACAATGTTGTATCTATAACTTTTAGTTTTTATTTGGTTTGTTTGTTTTCTTGTTTAAGTAAAACAAAAAAACAAATGTCTCCCTTAGAGAAATACCAGGTGATAATGAGAGTGTATACTTAATGCGCTCTCACTAAGAGTATGGTACGGTGTTATAAGGTACTTTCTCCTAGCGTCCTCTTGTTTAAGTAAATTTTACCCTAATGTTATCTTTTGTTTCTTAATTGGGAAGCTATTTGGCCAAGTGGACTCCAGCACCTTCGGTTCCTATGTAAGCAAACCTCTACATACCAACATAATGGGGATTAGGGTTTAAACTTATGAATTCAGGCAAGGCACAAACATTTGGTTCAAAATAGCAGTTATTTTGTAATTAAAAATGGTAAATTAATATATTAATGATATAAATAATAGTTGATGACTACAGATAATTTCATCACAGTACCATCCTTCCAGGTGTAAAAGATTGAGATTCTCATGTGCTTACAATATAAATTGTGCATATTAGGATAGCAAAAGCACCAGAGTATTTTGAATGTACATCCTATACCTAATGCTTTCTTGCCTTCACTGTTTATTGTAATTTTATTCCATTCCAATCTGCCATAGTCCTATATTGACTTCTAATTCTAAAAAGAAGGAAAAATAATGCAGAAATCTGATTATCAATATAAAAGATCAGAGGTTTTTGCACCAAACTGCTCATATATACTTCTAATTTACTCCTGCAGTGGATATTTAGTACAGTTTGTTTCCTACGAAAATGTTGGTTAAAACAATTCCCTAGGCTCTGGTTAAAATAGGGGGATAAAAATAGAAACAGGTCCAGTTTCCTGCGGAAATATTTGTTATTTTCTTCGCTGAAACATAAACAATTCACCCATAAATAATTGCACAGGCAAGCTGTAAATACTTTCTCTTCAGCGTCTTTTAGCAGGGCTTGCAGAATTGATTTATACTTTTATTGTAGCTATCACTATGTCAAAATAGTTTATTGCAAAAATTCCATTATTTACTGATTATTTTAATGCAAAAGTTAATAAGCTGAGAGAAACATTTTATGTATGGATTATGAACCATCCCTACTCAATAACTAAAGCTGCTAATCTTGCTCACTACTTTATTGTTGCAAATTGATTTCAGAAAATAATATAAAATACAAACACACTCATAATGGCTATATTAGAAGATGGATCTGGTTTCATATAGAGTTTATTTTTACTGTGTTATTCAATTAAAATCATGCACACTGTATCTGTTACTGTATATTTTATAATGCCAAAGGTAAATTTAATAGTCTATTGTGCACATCTGCTGTCCCTGATCTTTTGGCATTCCTGTGTAGTATAGTTATTCATTTACTTTTGCTTTGTTGCTCAAAAAATTACTTTTATGCTTTAGAGTTCTGCATCATGACTCTCAAGTGGCCTTGGACAAGCATGGGTGAATCACTGTATTGGCTCCATCATAAAGATAAGTGTTTTCTACACTCAGGTTGAAAGATGCTATCAAAACAATCACCTACCTGTGTTTGGAAATACAGCAAGAAATAGGATGAAATTTGAGCAGTAGCTGTCATGTTAAGCCATGTCACTTTTCCTGTGGGAGCAGTTGTGGCAAAACGTTTAGGGAATTTTTCTTTATGTCAGATGGTCTCTAGATTTACATCTTATCTCTGTTACTTATCAGCTATCTGTCCCTACACAAGTTCATCAATATCCTTAAGCCTAACTTTCTTAATAATAATACTCCATCACTCCTTTTCTTTTCTTTTCTTTTTTTTCCCCAGTGTCTCGCTCTGTTGCCAGGCTGGAGTGCAGTGGTGCAATATGGCTCACTGCAACCTCCATCTTCCGGATTCAAGTGATTTTTCCGCCTCAGCTACCTGAGTAGCTGGGACTACAGGCATTCGCCACCACACCCAGCTAATTTTTGTATTTTTAGTAGAGAAGGGGTTTCACCATATTGGGCAGGATTGTCTCAATCTCTTGACCTCATGATCCGCCCACCTTGGCCTCTCAAAGTGCTGAGATTACAGGCATGAGCCACCACTCTTGGCCTATGCCATCACTTCTTTTATCTCACCTTGTCTCATCCAAGAAAAAGAGAGAGAGAACTTTGGGAAAAACTCAAATACCTGATTTATCAATGTACATAACTGAGGAGGTTTTATACTGATAAAAAAAAAAATCACCATATATCATTCTCACCACCACCTAACATTTTATTTTACACAGATATCCAGAGTGATCAGACATATACTGCCTCAACTTATCACCACCAAAGATAGTGATATGTATATCTGCAATCAAGGTATTCTATTTGTTCAAATATGTGTGTTTTTCTCTTTTTCAGTCAATTGAAGGTTTATATTTTCTAAGAAGTAACTTTGGCTTTATTGATAACTTTACTGAATTTTCTATTTTCTATTTCATTTTTTGTTCTAATTTACACTATTTCCTTCTGTTTATTTTCGATTTGGTTTGCTCTACTTTTTCTAATTTTATAAGGTGAAAATTTATAGTATTGATTTGAAATATTTCTTTCGTTTAAGATGGCCAGATGCAAATTCATTTCCCTCTAAGCGCTGCTTTAGCTGTATCCCCTAAATTTTAGTGTGTTGGGATTCTGTGTTCATTTTTCCCAAAGTGTTTTCTGACTTCCATTGTGACTTCCTCTTTGACCAATTATCTTAAAAATTTCCACATAATTGTGAATTTCCAAATTTTTCTCCTATTATCACTTTCTAACTTTATTGTAGTCTGAGAAAGTATTTTGTGTTATATCATTAAATTAAAAAACCTTGAGGTATATTTTATAACCTATCATACAGTATATCCTGGAGAAAGTTCCACATACGCTTGAGAATAATGTGTATCCTGGTTTGTTGTGTGGAGTACTCTTTATGTGCATAGTTGTTTTCATTATGGTATACTGTTGTCGTGTTATTCACGTATTCAATTTTGTTATTGATCTGGCTAGTTATTCTATTCACTATTGAATGTGGAGTATTGAATTATATCTAATTGTCTATTTCTCTCTTCAGTTGTGTGTCTTTTCTTCATATATTTTGGGTCTCTGGTGTTAAGTACATTTATAGCTTACAAATGATATATCTGGCATGTGCACATGCAGATTCCACCACCACCTTGCTGCTGCTAATGCACACATGCAGGTCCCACTGCCATCACCCAGATCAAGTGCTTCTGCTGTCAGCCAATATTGTAGTGTTTTTGCCAGAAGAGAGGAACACTTTGGGCCTTCCACCATAGCAGACGCTTAACCTCAAGAAGCCAGAGAACAAAGCTGTGGGCCTGATCCAATCCTCTAGGGTTAGAGTATGTAGTCCAAGAGTGCTGAGCTGTGCCTTGGCACAATTGTCCAGAAATTGTGCAAAAACTCTGCAAAATTGTCCAGAAATAAAGCCAGTTGACTAAACCCAACTTTCGCCATAGTAAGCCTCTTAAGAGCATCAAATAATACAAAAACAACAAGTTCTGTCTAAAGGATAAATTCAAAGATTAAAGAAACATTCACTCACATGGATGAGAAAGAACCAATGCAAAATGTCTTGCAACTCTAAAAAGCCAGACTATCTTCTTACCACCAAATAACTGCATTAGCTCCCTAGCAATGGTTCTTGATCAGATTAAAATTACTGAAATAACTGACATAGAAATTAAAATCTGCTAAAGTTCAGGGTCTCTTGTAAGGCAATCTAGTGGGAAGAAAAATAAGATAAAGAAAAACAATTAATGGGTACTAGGCTTAATACCTGAGTGATAAAATAAACTGTACAACAAACCTGCATGACACAAGTTTACCTATGTAACAAACCTGCACATGTACTCCTGACCTTAAAATAAAAGTAAAGAACAAAATCAGAACCTAAATGGCAAAGAAGTCACTGAAAGTCAAGAGAAAGTTGAAACTCAATCCAAGGAATCAAAGGATTCCAGTAAAACATTTCAAGAGCTGGAAGATGAAATAGTTATTTTCAAAAAGAAACAAACTGATCTGACAAAACTGAAAACCTCACATGAATGTAACAGCACAATTGGAAGTATTAACACCAGAACAGACCCAGTGGAGGAAAGATTCTCAGTGGTTGAAAACCAGTTCTTTGAATCAACTCAGACAAAAATACAGATAAAACATTTTTAAATGAACAAAATTTCTAAGAAATATAGGATTATGTAGAGACCAAAACAATGACTCATTGTCATCCCTTAAAGAGAGAGAGAGGGAACAAGGAGGATGGAATATATATTTGAGGATATTGTTCATGAAAAATGTCCCAACCTCATTAGAGAGGTTAACAATTCAAATTCAGAGAATTTAGAGAACCCCTGCAAGATACTATACAAGGTGACAATCCCCAAGACACATAATCATCCAATTTGCCAAAGTCAAGGTGAATGAAAAAATATTAAGGCAGCTAGAGAGAAGGGGCAGTAACCTACAAAGGAAACCATACCAGGTTAACAGCAGAACTTTCAGCAGAAACTGTATAAGCCAGAAGAGATTGGGGACCTATATTCAACAACTTTAAATTTAAAAAAGTATTCAATAATTTTGTATCCAGCCAGAGTAAGCTTCGTATATGAAGGAGAAATCAAATCCTTTTCAGAGAAGCAAAGGCTAGGAGTATATGTAACCACCATGCCCGCCTTACAAGAGGTCCTTATGGGAGTGCTAAACATGGAAACAAAAGACAATTACCAGCAACCACAAAAACCCACTTAAGTACATGGATAATTTACACCATAAAACAGCTACACAAAAAAGTCTACATAACAACCAGCTAACAACATGATGGTAAGACCAAATCCACACCTATCAATATTAACATCAAACATAAAAAGCCTTAATGTCCCACTTAAAAGGCACAGAGGGGCAAGTTAGATAAAGAAGCAAGACACAACTATATGATATCTTCAAGAGACACATCTCACATGCAATGACACCCATACCTTCAAAGTAAAGGGATGGAGAAAGATCTACCAAGAAAACAGAAAACATAAAAGATCTGGGGTTATTAGTATTACTTAAAACAAAAGAGACTTTAATTTTAAAAAGGGACAAATATTGGCATTACATAATAATTAAAGTGTGCACTTCAAAAATAAGACTTAACTATCCTATGTATATATGCTGTCAACATTGGAACACCCTGATTAATAAAATTAGTTCTTAGAGACCTAAGAAGGGAATTAGATAAACAGACAGTAAAAGTGGGAGACTTTAACACACCATTAGAATATTTGACAGATTATCAAGGTGGAAAACTAACAAATATATTTGAGGCCTTAACCCAACACTTCACCAAATGGACCTAGCAGACTTCTACAGAATACTCCACCCAAAAACAATAGATTATACATTCTTCCTGTCTGCACATGGGACATTCTCTAAAATATATCACATGCTTGACCATAAAGAAATTCTCGACAAATAAAAATACCAAAATCATACCAATTATAGTCTCATACCACAGTGCAGTACAAATCAAAATCAATACCAAGAAGATCTCTCAAGACTATACAATTGCACGGAAATTAAACAATCTGTTCCTGAATGACTTCTGAGTAAACAATGAACTTAAGGCAGAAATAAAAAAAAATATTTTAAACTAATGAAAACAAAGATACAACACACCAGAATCTCTGGGACACAGCTAAAGCAGTATGAAGAGGAAAGTCAGTAGCACTAAACACCCACATCAGAAAGGTAGAAAGGTCTTAAATTAAAAACTCGGCATCACACCTAGAGGAAGTAGAAGAAAAGAAAAACCCAGAAAACCTCATACTCTCTGCTCAAAGGAGCCTAGTTCTGATAAACAAGTTCAGGAAAGTTTCTGTATACAAAATCAATGTACAAAAATTAGTAGCATTTTTATACACCAATAATGTCCAAGCTGAGGGCAAAATCAAGAACGAAATACCATTTACAATAGCCACAAAAATAATAAAATATCTAGGAATGAAGCTACACACAGAAGTAAGATTACCACAATGAAAACTACAAAACTCTGCTGCAAGAAATCAGAGACAACACAAACAAATGGAAAAATATTTCATGCTCATAAAAAGGAACAATCAATATCTTTAAAATGGTCATATTGCCCAAAGTAATGTACAGATTCAATATTATTTCTATAAAATTACCAATTACATTTTTCACTGAATTAGAAAAAATTGCTCTAAAATTCATACATAACCAAAAAAAAAAAAAAAAAAAAAAAAAAGAGCCTGAATAGCCAAAGAAATTCTAAGAAATAAGAACAAAGACAGACCACCTGACTTCAATTGCCACCCGACATCAAACAACACTGCAAGGCTACAATAATAAAAAAACAGTATGGTACTGGTACAAAATCAGACACATAGACCAATAGAACAAATTAGAGAAGCAAGAAATAAAGCCACATATATACAACAATCTGATCTTTGACAAAGCAGACAAAAACAAGCAGTAAGGAAAGGACTCGCTATTCAATAAGTGATACTGGGATAACTAGATAATCATCTTCAGAAGATTGAATCAGGACCTCTCCATTTCACCATATACAAAAATCAATTCAAGATGGATTAAATATAATGTAAAACAGAAAATTGAAAAACTCGGAAGGATAACCTAGGAAATACCATTCTAGACATAGGAACGGGCAAAGATTCCATGACCAACATGTCAAAAGCAATTGCAACAAAAACAAAAAGCTTTATAAGTGGAACCTAATTAATGAGCTTCTGCACAGCAAAAGAAACTATCAGCACAATGTATAGACAACCTACAGAATGTGAGAAAATAAGTGCAAACTATGCATCTGACAAAGGATTAATATCCAGAATCTATAAGGAACTTAAACCAATAAGCCAAAACCAAACAACTCCATTAAAAATTGGATAAATGACATGAACAAACACTTCTCAAAAGAAGACCATATATACAACCAACAAGCATATAGACAAATGCTCAACTTCACTAATCATCTTATAATTATTAGAGAGATGCAAGTCAAAACCACAATGAGCTACCATCTCAAGAGTCAGAATCACTATTATTAAAAAGTACAAAAATAACAGATGCAGTTGCAGCTGCTGAAAAAAGGGAACGCTTACATACTGTTGGTGGGAATGTAAATTAGTTCAGCTACTGAGGAAAGCTGTTTAGAGATTTTTCAAATAACTTAAAATAGAACTACCATTCGACCCAGGAATCCCATTACTAGGTATGTACCCAAAAACAAATAAATAATTCTACCATAAAGACACACATGCATATCTATGTTTATCTCAGCACTATCCACAATAGCAAAGACATTGTGATGGTTAATACTGAGTTTCAACTTGATTGGATTGAAGGATGCAAAGTGTTGATCCTGGGTATGTCTGTGAGGGTGTTGCCAAAGGACATTAACATATGAGTCAGTGGGCTGGGAAAGACAGACTCACCAGAAGGCAGACCCACCCTTAATTTGGTTGGGCACCATCTAATCAGCTGCCAGTGTGGCCAGGATATAAAGCAGGCAGAAAAAACTAAAAAGGCTACACTGGCTTAGCTTTCCAGCCCACATATTTATCATGTGCTCTATGCTTCCTGTCCTCAAACACTAGATTCCAAGTTCTTTGGCTTTGGGACTTGGACTGGCTTCCTTGCTCCTCAGCTTGCAGATGGCCTATTGTAAGACCTTGTGTTTATGTGAGTTAATAAACTCCATATATATATATATATATATATATATATATGTATATATCTCCTACTAGATCTGCCCCTCTAGATAACCCTGACTAATACAGACATGGAATAAATCTAAATGCACATTAACAATGAACTTGATAGAGAAGATATGGTATATATATACCATAAAATACAACACACCATCAAAAAGAGTGAAATCACGTCTTTTGCAGTACCATGGACACAGCTGGAGACCATTATCCTAAGCAAATTAATAAAGAACAGAAAGTCAAATACTGCATATTCTCACTAATAAGTGGAATCTAAACATTGACTGTTCATATGCACAAAGAATGAAACAATAGACATTGGGCCTAGTTGAGGATGGAGCATGGGATCAAGGTGAGAATCTAAAAACTATCTATCAGGTATAATGTTCACTACCTAGGTGATGAAGTAATTTGTACACCAAACCCCAGTGACATCCAATTTAACCATGTAACAAACCTGCACATGTACCCTCTGAACCTATAATAAAATTTGAAAGGAAAAGTAAAACATGAATTAAAAAATAAAATAAAATGATAAATGGTAAATATTCTTGATTTATACTTTTACCATTTTAAAAATATCTTATTATCTTACAGTAATGATTTTTGTTTCAGTTTCTATTTTGTCTGATATTAAATTAACATAGCTACTCAGGCTTTTTGAGGGGTTATGGTTTGTACTTTATATCTTTTCCTATACTTTATTTTCAATCTTGTCGTGTCTTTGAACCTAAAGTGTGTTTTTTCACTGGCAGCATATAGTCATATAGTTGAATCATTAGTTAAATTCAGTCAGTCAATCTCTGCCTTTTTCAGATTGTTTACTCCATTTGAATATGATATAAAGTGAATTTCACTTCTGCCATTATACTATTTCTTTTCTTCCTGTCTTCTGTATTTTTTGTTCTTACAGTAATACTACCTGTTTTTGTTTGTTTGTTTGTTTGTTTTTTTAGACAGGGTCTCACTCTGTCTCCCAGATTGAAGCACGATCTTGGCTCACTGCAACCTCCACCACTCAGGCTCAAGTGATTCTCTCACCTCAGCCTCCTGAGCAGCTGGGATTACAGGCATGTGCCACTACCACCTGGCTAACTTTTGTATTTTTAGTAGAGGTGGGGTTCCACCATGCTGGCCAGGCTGGTCTTAAACTCCTGATCTCAAATGATCCAATAGCCTCAGCCTCTCAAAGTGCTGGGATTACAGGCATGGGGCACGGTGCCCGGCCACCACCTTCTTTTTTGGTATAGATATTTTACAGTGTGTCATTTCAATTTCTTGGCAATTTTTAAAAATATTTTTGTGTTTCCATAGTATATCATAGCATATTTATTAGAATTAATATTTTAACTTGTAGAAATTTAGTTTAGATACATTGCAATTAAATTTCAATAATATAAATATGCTTTGCTCCAGTCTAGCTCATTTCCCCCTCTTCTTTGTGCTGTTACTGTCATAAAATACATCTTAATACTTTACATGTTCAGCAACACATTTTTACAGTCAAGCCATTGCTTTATGCAAAGGTCTTTTAACATAGGTGGGATAGAAAAGAGTTACAAACAAACAAAAAACAATATTATACTATACTTTATATTTATCTATGCAGTTATCTTTAACTTGTGCTCTACATTTCTTCATGTAATTTTGAGTTTGTTTGGTGTCCTCTCATTTCAGCCTGGAGGACTTCCATTTCTATGTCTCGTAAGACTTTTCTAGTAGCAACAGATCATCTCTGTTTTTGTTTTTCTGGGATTCTCTTAAAGTATCCTTTAATTTTGAAAGTTTGTTTTGGTGCATATCAGATTCTTGGTCTATAGCTGTTTCCTCAGCACTTAGAATCTGTCATGTGACTGCCTTCTCTTCTCCATGGTTTTCAATTAGAAATTGGCTGTTCATCTTATTTTTAAACCATTATATGTTTAAAAATGATTATTTCCTCTTGCTGCTTTTAAGATTCTCTCTCTGCTGCATCTTAGAAAAAAAAAGATTCTCTCTCTGGAAGATTTAAATTATATCAAGTTTTATTTTTAATCACAATGACAAGAAACTAGAAATCAACAATGGAAGTTATCCTGAAAAATTTAAAAATATGTTGAAATTAAACAACATGCTCCTAAACAACCAGTAGATTATGAAATAAATTAAAAGGAAAATCACAGAATACCTTGAGACAAATAAAAATGGTAGCACAGCATACAAAAACATATGAGATGCAGCAAAAGCAGCTCTAAGAGTGAAACTTATAGCAAAAAAAGCCTATATTAGTGAAAAAGAAGGATCCTAAGTAAACAATCTAACATTATATATCTAAGAAATGAAGGAAAAACAAAGCCCAAAGTTAGAAGAAGGAAGTAACAAAGAGCAAAAATGAATAATTTAGAAACTAGGAAAATAATTTTAAAAATCAACAAAACTAAGAATTTTTTTGAAAAGATAAAATTGAAACACTCTTCAATAGAACAATTGAGAAAAAAATAGAAGATACAAATAGATAAAATCAGAAATAAAATAAGAAAAATTACAACTGATATGATAGAAACATAAAAAATTCTAATAAGCTACTAGGAACAATTACATGCCAACAACCCGGATAACCTAGAAGATACATATAAATTTCTGATTACATACAGCTTACCAAGACTGAATCATGAAAAAAAATAAAATAAAACTCTGAATAGACAAATAATGGGTAAGGAGATTGAACCAGTAATAAGAGGTCCCCCATCAAAGAACTGCATGAGACATAATGGCTTCCCTGCTAAATTTTACCAAACATTTAAGAAAAGCTAATATAATCTTTCTCAAACTCTTTCTATAAAATTCAAGTAAATGGAATACTTCCAAACTCATTGTTTTAGGCATGTGTTACCCACTTACCAAAGACAGACAAGGACACTACAAGAAATGAAAATTACAGGCCAGTATCACTAATGAACATAGATGCAAACATCCTCAACAAAATATGAGCAAACCTAATTCAACAACCCATTGAGAGAATCATGCACTATGAGCAAGCAGGATTTATCTCTGAGGTGCAACAATGGTTCAACATATGTAAATCAGTAAATGTGGCACACCATATTAACAGAATAAATGACCAAAAATACATTATCATCTTAATAAGTGCAAAAAAAAAGCATTTGACAATATTCAGCAACTGTTCTTGCTAAAAGCTCTCAACAAATTAGTTACAGAGAGAATGCACCTCAACAGAATAAAGGCCACATATGATTAGCTGACAGCTAACATTATAAAACAATGGTTAAAAGTTGAAATCTTTTCCTTTATTATCAAAAACAAAATGAGGATACCCATTCTCACTGTTTCTTTTCAACATAATACTGGAAGTACTAGACAGAGCAATTAGGCAAGAGAAAGAAATAAAATGTGTCCTAATAGTAAAGGACAAGGTGAAATTGTCTCTGTATGCTGACAAGGTGATCTTATAAACAGAAAACCTTAAGGACCCCACCAAAAAATTAAAACTAATAAATAAATACAGTAAATTTGCAGGATACAAAATCAACATGCAGCAATCAGTAGCACTTATATGCACTAACAATGAACTCTGAAAGAGAAATTGAGGACACAATCCCATTTACAGTAGCAATAGCAGCAACAACAAAAAAACTTAGGCATAAATTTAACCAAGTAGGTGAACGATCTGTATACCGAAAACTATAAAACACTGATAAATTGATGACAACACAAACAAATGGAAAGAGAACCTATGTTTATGTATTGGAATAATTAATGTTGACAGTGTCCATACTATTCAAAGAAATCTATAGATGCAATGAACCCCTACACAATCCCAATGGTAATTTTTACAGAAATAGAAAAAAATTCTAAAGTACATATGGAACCACAAAAGATTCTGAATAGTCAAAACAATCTTGAGCAAAAAGAAAAAAACTGAACGTATCACACTCCATGATTACAAAACATACTTTAAAGCAATTGTGATCAAGAGATGATAGTACTGGCATAGAAATAGACCCATGGACTGATGGAATAGAGTGGAAAGTCCATAAATAAACTCATGCCTTTATGGTTATTTGATTGGCAGAAAAAGTCCCAAAAACACACAATGGGAAAAGGATAGTCTCTTCAATAGATACTGCTGGGTAAAGTGGATATCCATAAGCAGAAGAATGAAACTGTATTCTCATCCCACATCATATACAAAAATAGACACAAAATGGATTAGGGATTTAAAGTAAAACCCAAAAATATAAAACTACTAGAAGAAAACATAGAAAAATGTTTCATGTCATTGTTTTGGTCAATAACATTTTAGATATGACCTCGAAAGCCCAGGTAACAACAGTAAAAATACATACAATGATTGCATCAAACTAAAAAAAAACTTTTTTATAACAAAGGAACCAACAGAGTGAATACATAACCCACAGAGTGGAAGAAGAAATTTTAAAACTGTACATTTGATAAGGGATTAATATCCAAAATACATGAGGAACTCAAACAACTCAATAGTAAGAAAACAAATAATCTACTAAAACATGAGCAAAGAGCGTGAACAGATGTTTCTTAAGAAGAGATATACAAATGGCCAATAGAGTCATAAAAATTTGTTGAATATCTCTAATTTTTAGGTAAATTAAAATTAAACCTACAATGAGATATTACTTTACACCTATTAGAATGACTATGATAAAAAAAAGATGAACTAACAGATGTTGGTAATGATGTGGAGAAAACAGAATCTTTGAACACTGTTAGTGGAAATATAAGTTAGTATAGCCATGAAAAATGGTATGCAGGTGTCTCAACATCTTGTAGAAATTATAGACAGCTAGAGGAACAAGAGAACTACTATATGATCTAGCAATCCTACTTCTGGGTATATGTCTAATGGAACTGAAATCAATATATTGAAGACATGTCTGCACTCATATTCATTGAAGTGTTATTCACAATAGCCAAGATGTACAATAAATCTAAGGGTCTGCACAGATGAAGAGATAAAGAAAATATTAGATATGTGCACAATGGAAAGTCATTCAGCCTTAATAAAGAAGACAATGCTGTCCTGGCAAAAACATAAATAACATAAATAAACCTGGAAGACATTATGCACAGTGATGTAAGCCAGGCACAAAATGTCAAATATTGCATGATTTCCTTTTTATGGTGAATCTAAAAAAGTCACACTCATCAAAGTAGGAAGGAGAATGTTGGTTGTCAGAGGCCAAGGGTTGGCAGAGGAAATGTTTGTCAAAGGACATAATTTTTTTTTATATATACTTTAAGGCCTAGGGTACATGTGCACAAGGTGCAGGTTTGTTACATATGTATACATGTGCCGTATTGGTGTGCTGCACCCATTAACTCGTCATTTATATTAGGTATATCTCCTAATGCTATCCCTCCCCACTCCCCCCAACCCAAGACAGGCCCGGTGTGTGATGTTCCCCTTCCTCTGTCCAAGCGTTCTCATTGTTCAGTTCCCACCTATGAGTGAGAACATGCGGTGTTTGGTTTTTTGTCCTAGAAATAGTTGGCTGGGAATGATGGTTTCCAGCTTCATCCATGTCCCTACAAAGGATATGAACTCATCCTTTTTTATGGCTGCATAGTATTCCATGGTGTATATGTGCCACATTTTCTTAATCCAGTCTATCATTGATGGACATTTGGTTTGGTTCCAAGTCTTTGCTATCATGAATAGTGCCACAATAAATATACGTGTGCACGTGTCTTTATAGCAGCATGATTTATAATCCTTTGGGTATATAGCAAGTAATGGGATGGCTGGGTCAAATGGTATTTCTGATTCTAGATCCTTAAGGAATCATGACACTGTCTTCCATAATGGTTGAACCAGTTTGCAGTCCCACCAACAGTGTAAAAGTGTTCCTATTTCTCCACATCCTCTCCAGCACCTGTTTTTTCCTGACTTTTTAATGATTACCATTCTAACTGGTGTGAGATAGTATCTCATTGTGGTTTTGATTTGCATGTCTCTGATGGCCAGTGATGGTGAGCATTTTCTCGTGTGTCTGTTGGCTACATAAATGTCTTCTTTTGAGAAGTGTCTGTTCATATCCTTTGCCCACTTTTTGATGGGGTTGTTTGTTTGTTGTAAATTTGTTTGAGTTCTTTGTAGGTTCTGGATACCTAGGAATCCAACTTACAAGGATGTGAAGGACCTCTTCAAGGAGAACTACAAACCACTGCTCAATGAAATAAGAGGATGCAAACAAATGTAAGAACATTCTATGCTCATGGATAGGAAGAATCAATATTGTGAAAATGGCCATACTGCCCAAAGTAATTTATAGATTCAATGCCAACCCCATCAAGCTACCAATGACTTTCTTCACAGAATTGGAAAAAAACTACTTTAAAGTTCATATGGAACCAAAAAAGAGTCCACATTGCCAAGTCAATGCTAAGCCAAAAGAACAAAGTTGAAGGCATCATGCTACCTGACTTCAAACTATGCTACAAGGCTTCAGTAACCAAAACAGCATGGTACCAAAACAGAGATACAGACCAATGGAACAGAACAGAGGCCTCAAAAATAACAGCACACATCTACAACCATCTGATCTTTGACAAACCTGACAAAAACAAGCAATAGGGAAAGGATTCCCTATTTAATAAATGGTGCTGGGAAAAGTGGCTAGCCATACGTAGAAAGCAGAAGCTGGACCCCTTCCTTACATCTTATACAAAAATTAATTCAAGATGGATTAAAGCCTTAAATATTAGACCTAAAACAATAAAAACACTAGAAGAAAACCTAGGCAATACCATTCAGGACATAGGCATGGACAAGGACCTCATGCACAATGTTTTAATTCAACAGATGAAAGGAGTTTTTGAAATCTACCACACAGCAAGGTGACCACAGTTAATAATAATGTATCTAATATTTCAGAATTGCTGAGATCAAATTTCAAGTGTCTCAAAAAAAAAAAAAAAAGATGGGTGATGTGATAGATATGGTAATTTTTTAGATTTAATCATTTCAAATTGAGTACATATATCAAAAGATCACATTGTACCTATAGGTACATATTGTTACATTGTACCTATAGGTACAATGTGATGTTTTGATATATGTATACAATCTGAATGTATACATAAAATTTTGGAATGCATATATGAAATCTTGTCTAAAAATATGAGAATTACACCTATATAAATATACATAATATAATATATTCTATATTATTTATATATTAATATATAGGTACAATTTTCATTGTATACTATATAAAATATTTTAATATATTATATATGTATCATATTTATATATTATAGAATATATAGGTACATTTCTCATATTCTTTAGACAAGATTTTAATTCTTTAAACATACTTTAAACTGCCAACTTCATGTTATTCGCTATAAGTCCCAAATTTGTGCTTCCTGTAGTTTCTATAGACCTTACTTTTTCCTGTATATGAGACTTTTAAAAAATTTTTTTGCCATGTATCATATGTTTTTGTTGAAAATTTTAAACACGGAATAATTATATATATTTATATATAATGAAAATGTTTGAATAAAAATAATAAAAATTAAAAAGGGTTCCTTCCAACTTTGGCTTTTGGTAGTTTATAATATGTCTACATCTGGGTTTTTGAGTTTATTCCTTTCAGGTTTTACTGAGTTTCTGGATATGTAGATCAAGAATTTTTATCAAAATTTGGGAAGTTTTCAGACATTAATTTTTCAAATATTCTTTCTACCCCTTTTTCTCCCCTCTTCTCTCTTCTCCTTCTGCTCCTTCTCTTTCTCCTTCTTCTGTGACTCTCATTATGTATATGTATGTATGATGGTATCTCACAGGTCTCTAAGACTTATTTTTATTCTTTTCTTTCTCAGTACCTCAGACTGTAGTATAAATTGACCTATCTTTAAGGTCAAGCATCCTTTCTTCTGAAAGCTCAAATCTTCTGTTGAGTCCCTGCTGTGAATTTGTTTTATTTTAATTATTATTGTGTGTTTTGACTCTATAGACTGCATTATAAACTTTTAAATAATTTATATATCTTTCTTGATATTTTCCTTTATTTGATGAGATATTATTCTCATATTTTCCAATAGTTATTTAGACAAGATTTTTTTTTTAGTTCTTTGAACATTCTTTAAATAGCCAACTTTATGTTTCTGTAAAGTTTCTATAATTCCAATATTTGTGCTTTCTGTAGTACAATTTCTATTGATCTTATTTTTTTCCATATATAAGCCATATTTCTTATTTATTTGCATGTCTCGTATGTTCTTCATTAAAAATTTAAAATATTGAGTAATATATAATGGCAAATTTTGTAATCAGATTTTCTTCTACCCCAGTAATTTTTTTGTTCTTGTTTTTTTTTTTCATTTATTTCTTGAATTAATTTTGTCAAGTCTGAATTCTTTGTTGGTTGTAGCTACTGAAGTTTCATCTCAGTTAGCTTTGTCATCAGCTAATGATTGAATAGATATGACCTTAAATGCCTATATAAATATGTCTTTTAGTGTTTGCCAAGGGATTCTGTGCATTTGGGGACACACTGTCAATGTTTAGGCAAGCAATTTACAGCTCTTGTTACATTTTACTTCTTACTTACATTAAGCCACATGACTGCTCATGCACACAGCCTTGCACATGGAGCCCTCTAGATTTCCAGGAATATGCTGAAGCTTTTCAAGCCCCCTGTGGACAGCTCCTTTCCCAGTTTTTTATTTTAAATATCTGTCAGCCTGACGTTTACCCCAACTTTTATCTCCATCTCAGGCAGCTGCAGTTGATCCAATTGTCACTGCTTGTTTTCAGCAAACACACCTTAGGTAAAGACTACTTGTTCACACTTGATTATGACTGAGTCAGGTCAAATAATCACAAGCCTATTCGATAATCACAAGTTATCGAAGGAAGTGACAGACAGCTCAAATAATGACCACTCTCTGAGAATGAGGCTTTAAAGGAGCTCCAACCATTTTCTATTTCCTACATAAGCTTCCTGGATGCTATCATTATTGTGGGCTGTTGTTTTTCAAAGTTATCCCAGAATGGAGGACAGAGGGGATGGCATAAAAAAGGTTGCAATGCCACAGACCTCACTATTTTTACCTAGTTAGCCATTTTCTTGAAGAAACACTCTCAAGGATATTGCAAATCTTAATTAACTTCATGAATATTGAAAACTTCATTATGAGAGTTTTGCCAATGTTTTCCTTGCTTTTATTGAGAAGAGGATATTTGGTAGATCTTAATCATTCTCTCTGACATTATTGTATTATATCTTTAAACATATGAATTATTTTCAGTTATTGTTTCTTTCCTCTTCCAGAGCTGCAGGTTCACATTTATTTTATATCCAATAGTCCTCAATATCTATGATTTACCCCATAATTATTATTTGGGTCTTTCCTGTCCCATTTAAAGTCTTATGATTTCCTCTGTCTTTTCCATAAAGCACTAGGCTGTACTTATAGTCATATGTGCTTTATTGGCTCTAATCTACCATTCAACACTTAACTGAATTTTTATTTTCATATCAAGTTTATATTTTAACCACTGCATTTTTTAATCTCTGTCTTTTTCCTCAGGGTCTCATTTTGAGTTTATGTACTCTTCTTTGAAATATTTCTAAAGCCTAAAATTTATTTGAAATTATGGAGATATTTTCTCTGAACACTGCTCCTATTTCACTGAAATTCATCTTGAGAAATTTATTTTACACCTGTCATTTGCAGTGCTTGTTCTTACCTTTTTCCCTCCAACATTAATGCACACACTTTCTGAAGTTCTTTTGTCATTATTACTGACTTTTCAAATGGGAGCAATTATCCTGAAGTCTACTATGACAAAGAGTGGGAGGATAAATCACAGTTTCAATTCATATTTGTTGTATCCAACAACCTCTCACTAAATATGATTTCCTTTGTCCTACAAAGACATCTTCATTTAATTTTTAGTGCCCCAGTATTCAGCACTGCTCTGGAAAACCTCTTGTACCCACAGGCATTTGATGTCATTATCTGGCCCTTGGTGCCTCCTCGCCTCTTTTTTCACTTTAAGAAAGTCTGGAAATCTGAATCAGCTATTCAACGTGGTTTACCATCTCTCCTTCCCAGGCATGTATTCATGTAAAACTAGATCTTTGCATTAGACTTTGTCTAGGACCCTCATTTTACTGTTCTAAACAATAATCTTTGGAAAGATATTTAATTATACAGTGATTGGATTTACAGCTTAAGATCTGCAAAACTATGTGTCCTATCTCAGTATCTCTTTCACTTTTCATTATATGGCACATACAAATAACACGTTATAATTTTGGATGACAGCCCTTTTTCCTGTATGTTAAAAAAAAGAATTCCCCTATTTCTTCCTCCCTCCCTTCCTTCTTCTTTCCTTCCTTCTTCCCACCCTCCCTTCCTCCCTTCCTTTCTTAGTTATTTCTATATTTGTTGATTGTGATGAAAAGATTTTTGAAAATAAATTTGGAGGAAAATTTTATTCCTGTGAGTAGTTTGCAAACCAGGGATAGACAGCCTTGTGTTCTAAACAAAGCTGTGTTCCAGGGAACAAAAAGATGGTTCAGGTTTTATGGCAAAGGTTCCTGCCCAAGTTCCTAATCAGGCCCATTAATGCAAACGAAGGATTGAAACTTAACTTAGTTCTAATTGGTTGGTACTCCTGAGCCCTAATGAGTCAATACCATTGAGTCCTAATTGGCCAGGGCAGAAGAGCTCTGAGTCTCTGTCAGATGTTTCTTTCAAATGGCCAATAGTGGGGAAGGGGGAGGGTGTCTGGTCAAAGCTTATCTTGGAATTAACAACAGAAACTGGTTTGTTTGCTCAACTGTAGAAAGGGAAGTCCTATAACACTTATACAACATCTTTCTGAGACCACAGAGTACGTGACCACTCCTTCACCAAAGGTTATATTTTATTCATACTTCAGAGTTAAATTATTACTTCACAATGAAAAAGTCTGTGATTCTTTAGCCTAAATTATATCAATCTATTAAATTCACTTAAGAGCCTAGAATTTCCCTTGTTGGTTTTTCATTAGTATATATAAGTAATTGATGTTTTATTAGTTTTGTTGTGTCTGTTTTTGTTAAATATACTTTCTCTGAGGGCAGGGGTCATACTGTCTTAAACTGCTGCAATCAACACATAATCGAAGGAACATAGCATTCAAATTTTTGTGTTGAACCAATTAATTAATACATAAGCTTTATGAATATATGTAAATGGTAAATATAAGTACATTTCTGAAAACAGTCTACTAATGAGTAGAACAAATACATTTTACCAATTTTTGCTGTAAACATTAAGCGATTATTATTGACACAAAGTTGACTGACACTATAATAGCATCATAACTGCTAAATTAGTACTGAATATGCTATTAACATTAGCGATAAAGTATCATCATTATTTAAATGTAGTTTGTCTTAACATTCATTTGTATGCACAATGCCTTTTTCTAAATGCATGAGTGCATCATAAATATATAAATCTCTGTAATTAAACATATCCAGTCTCCTCAATCCACTAAATGCAGAGATGAGAGGGGGAATTTGTAATTTCATAACTGATATTAATGTGCAGCTCTGTTTACAAGTCACCCCTCTATTTAAAAGAAAGTTTCAGATGCTTTTTGAGAACTATAATTAAAATTTGTGGGTGTAGAATTTTTGGCCACATTTCTATTCTCATTCTACTAGTTTTAATATTTAATTTACATCTGTTGGCCTCACTGTGAAAACTTAAGACTTCCAAATTAATTAAAAATTTACAGAAAAATTGGGGTTTCTCACTTTGGCCTACTGAAACAAACTACATTAATATTATAATGTTCTAGTGAGCTCCACAATAATGAGGTATGTAAATACATGTTATAAACAAGAACTAAAATGTTAACTAAGGTACAACCATTTGGTGAACTTCTATAAATGCTGGCTGATTTTCACGCCCTTCAAATAGAAAAATATATTTTAACATCCACATACTTTCCCTAACTTAAAATTCGGTGAATTTCAATTGTGATTTAAAATTTGCAATAATAAGTATTTAAAGAGAAAATTCCATGCATGAAATAAAAGTACAATCATATCCATCTTACCTAGCTAGCTATCACTTATTGATCACATATTCATCTCTCTACCTATTATACATTAACTTAGGTGATTTTCATGAGAACCATATTTAATAATGTTTCTATGGGAAAATACATTCCATTATCATTTGAATTCAGGATGCCATAACACTTCAAATAATGCTTCTTTTGTTTTTCTGGTGACCATGCCTGACATTCTGAGCCTTCAAAGACTCCTATATCTCAGGAAGAGCTGATTGATAGAAATATAGATTCTTCTGCATACCAACATTTTTGTTTCTTCTCTAAATATACATAAATCATGGCCGGGCGCGGTGGCTCAAGCCTGTAATCCCAGCACTTTGGGAGGCCGAGACGGGCGGATCATGAGGTCAGGAGATCGAGACCATCCTGGCTAACACGGTGAAACCCCGTCTCTACTAAAAATACAAGAAAATTAGCCGGGCGAGGTGGCGAGCGCCTGTAGTCCCAGCTACTCGGGAGGCTGAGGCAGGAGAATGGCGTGAACCCGGGGGAGCGGAGCTTGCAGTGAGCCGAGATCGCGCCACTGCACTCCAGCCTGGGGCACAGAGCAAGACTCCGCGTCAAAAAAAAAAAAAAAAAAAATATATATATATATATATATACATAAATCAATATATTCAATTGATATATGCCTTGAATTATGAAACTGTTCTTTGTAATTCAGTTTTTCTTCTCCCAAATCATTTTCTAAGTACTTACAAATATATATATGCAAGTGGAACAGTTTTACATTAATAATATAAAAGAATATTTAAAGTACTTAAAGTGTTTAGAAAATTTGGCATGTGAATATTTTCATATTAAAGTCAACACACGTAGCTCTACATCATTTTATTTAACTACTGTTTAGTACCCCATATGATACAACTGCCTAAAAATTATATATTGATGATTATTTTATTAGTTTTTGCTCTTAAAAACGTAATTATATTTTTTCTTAATTTACATGAGAGATTATTTAGCTGCTATTGAAAAGTTAAATTTGTCTTGAATATGTATGCCTATAAAAATTCAATCTAAACTGCCAAGTTATCTTCCAAAGGCCTAATCTCACTTTTGCTTTCTAAAACAATTTATGACCACATCATTTTTTTCCGGAAATAATATTGATAAATTTCAATTATTTGTGAATCTCTATACAATATATTATATAATTATTTTAATATATATTTATTTGCTCATCACAGAAATTTAACATTTTCATTTATTAAGTATCTGAATTTACTTGGCTGTCAATTTGAACATTGTCCATTAGTTTATATGCTTATATGTTATTATCAATATGTTGTTATGAATAATTTTACAAGCAAATTCTGTTATTAAACTTTATACTTTAAACCCATAACATTTTCTACTGTCAGTATACCAATAATGTATATCCTCTTTTTTTTTTAAGAAATAATAGCCTGCTGTAAGACTTTAGGCATAGTTTTCCATACTGTGATACTTTCGTCCATTTGTTGCTTAATTTATTTTTGTTATTTGATTTGAAATTTATGTCTGTAATGGAATGAGGCAGAAATCTGAATTGTTCCCCCAGCAACCTCAATAAAATAATCAATTGCTACAATACAATGAACCTTTCTCATTATCCATAATTTCCTCATTGATTTTATTGGCTACCTTGATCATATGCTAAATTTGAACATATACATGTATCCAATTCAGGATGTATGAGCTAGTTCATTAATCTAATGAACCATTTTTATTCCATTACTACATAATTTTCTCATTGTATCTAAATGATGTATTTTTCTTATGGATCATTATTATCTCCTTCTTCCAAACTGTCCTTGTATTTCTTAACTGTTTCTTTTGATCCCTAAATTGATTTTAAATTAGATTGTCAATTTCTGTTAGATAATAAATTCATTTATGATTCTAACTAGATCTGTCTGAAATAAAATAAAAACTAACAATTAATGATATCACTTTATTGATTTCTTATTTAAAGCACTTATTTATTGAGCAATAGTTTTTTCTATATTAGTGACATTTGTTCTTTCCCATATAATATTTGCAACACATCTTTTTTGTATTGACTTGTTCTAATGAGTCAGTGCATTAATAGTAGTAGAAGCATTGGTTATAATTTTTATAATTTAATCTAAAAATTGAAGATTGGATTTGGTCCTGGGAAGTCTGATTTTGTATTTTATATTCTTAATAGTACTTGTAGTTGTTGTAAAAAAAAAAAGTGGCAAGGTCAAATTAATCAGTTGTTAAATTATTCAGCATTGTGATAACAGGTGAATTGTATTCCCTATGTCAGTGCTTTTTAATACATTAGCAAGTAACTATATATGTCTATTAAATACTTGCAAAGCAGTTATTGTGAAGGCACACAATTAATGATTTTAATTTATTTAAATTTAAAAACTGAAAAAATGTATTTTTAAAAATTAAATCTAACTCACCTTGTTTAAAAATACATTCACCTTAACTGTTGAATCATGTGAGATATTATTGTGGTATTATAGTGAACCTGCATTGTTTCTATTATTACATATAAATGTATCTCAAAACTAGTCATTATAAATGATTTGTTCACTTCAAGTGATGTTTTTGCATGCAATATTATGCCATTGTAATTTGTTTATTTGAACATTTTATGCACATAATATGAACTGCAATAAAACTTATGTAAATCATGATTACCAATTAAATTAAAAGTACATTTAAGCCATTTTTTTAGTTAAACAAAATAGACCAGTTGCAGGATGCAGAACCATGTGATGCTGCAATAGCAACTGTTAAAATTGAAAGATGAAGAGAAAATACAATAGAAGATAGGTACAAATTTGCTATGAATGTCAACTGAAATTAGTGAGAGTGGAGAAAAACGAAAGTGCTTTATGATTATAATAGACAAATTTGAAATGTATAACAGAGTGAAAATAATAACAGAAAATTTTAGAAAACACATAGTGATTTTGATAAAACATTCCTCTTAATAAACAAAAAGCACTGACAACCTGTAATCCCAGCACTTTGGGAGGCCGAGGCTGGGGATCACAAGGTCAGGAGATTGAGACCATTCTGGTCAACATGGTGAAACCGTGTCTCTACTAAAAATACAAAAATTAGCCAGACGTGGTGGCATGCGTCTGTAGTCTCAGCTACTTGGGAGGCTGAGGCAGGAGAATAGCTTGAACCCAGGAGGCAGAGGATGCAGTAAGCCGAGATTGCGCCACTGCACTCCAGCCTGGAGACAGAGCGAGACTCCATCTTAAAAAAAAAAAAAGAAAAATCAGAATTGAATATCCATCAAACAATGTAAAACAATCATTGATAAGAGCTAAGCTTCTAACATTGGCCAGCTACAAATTATTTTGGATTCTTGAAACAAATGAAAGAAATTTTAGATGGTATATTGGTCAGAGTTCAACCAGAGAAAGAGAACCAGTAGTGGGTGTGTGTGTCTGTAGAGAGAAAGAGAGAGAATAAAGAATTGTGTTACTTCCCTATGTGACTGTGGGGCAGGCCAGCAGTAAAGCAAGGTGACCAGCAAGCCGGAACCTACAGAGAGTAATTAGCACAAGCCAAAACTGCAGTCTGCAGGCAGTTTTTTTGACTTGTCTTTCTTTCTCTGTCTCTCTCAGGGAAACTGTGGTCATGTTTTTAAGAACTTGTAACTGATTTATTCAGGTCCACCAAGATTAACCAGGAAAATTTTCCCTAAAATCAGCTGATTTATGACCTTAATTATATCTGCAAGATATCCCTGCTGCAACTAGATTATTGTTTGATTGAATAACTAGAGATTTACCTAAGCTGACAAGCCAGAAAGACCATCACAGATGTAGAGATGTTTAAAAATACTATTTCAGGTATAAGTTTTGTTGGAAAATTATGAGAAAAAGAGTGAAAAGGACACGTTTAAAAAGGGGCATGAATATTATTGTTTAAATTGTTCAATATGAAGATGCAATTGCAAGGTATCATACCCAGTTTATGAAATTAGAAACAAATGGAAAAAACTTAGAAAATATTTTGTTGAGGTATAAAAGTTTTATAAAGATTTACTGTACTAACTGTAATTTAAAATTTTGTTGAAATTCAAAGAATGTTGGTGAACTACAATCAAAGAAAAGTTAATTTAAATGGAGTTCATTTTTTCTCACTACTGTCACATCGCATACGAGCAAGCTAAATTTGAATCTCTAAGGAAAGGTAATCTTGTGTCTGACCTAGCTAGACAAGTAAAGAAAGTTATTGACATGAAAACTGTTCATAATACAAATCAATAATAAAACTTTTGCATATTATCCAGAAGATAAAGCAGTAAAATGTTTAGTGTAATCAGTAGAATTATATGAATCACCTGCAAGTCTAAAATAAAAATACAGCAAAAATGCTTTGTTATGTTAATTAACCTAGCTTTATTTTTTCAATTCCTGCAATACTCTTTGGAATTCAATATTAATAGTACTGAGTTAAAGTAAAAGTTAGTTTACTTAACTTAGTGTTCAAATTGAGATGAGATGTAGATGTAAAATACACATTGATTTCAAATATTTGATACAAAAAATCACTAAAATTTTTATTTTGATACGTTAAAATGGTATTTGAATATATCAGGTTAAATGATATGTTATTAAAATTAATTGAACCAGTTTCCTTTTAACATTTTTAAATGTAGCTATAAGAACTTTAAAAATTATATATGCAGCATATATTTGTACTTAGAACTGCTCTAGGCAATTGTGGGCCTCAAATACATTTTTTATCTCTATATTAGCAAGATAAATAATTATTTGAGAGGAAGACTAAGAGCACTTTGTGAATGGCTCTCTGCATTTCTATTTAATTTTGTCTCTAAAGATTCAAGCAGCAGGCCTTAGGTCCCTGCAATTATCAAGGCATTGTACTATAAATTTTAAAATACACATATACACGCACACAAACAAAAATGACATATCCCTAGGTTGAGGGACATTACAATGCCATTAAAAAGAGTGAAGAATGAAATACACACACACATAGAAAGAGAAATAAAAGTCATGCCTCTTGAGTTAATTGAATATTCTGAAAATGATTTTTAAGAGGTCGGTGTATTCTTGCAAGAACAACCTGGGAGCATGGTTATAAAACAAACATCCTACCTAGTTAAGCTCTCATGTATGCATGCTTTACTACTGTGGCATCATTTCATAAAACAGATGCATTTCTGAGGAAATAAAACAAAGACAGGTCTAACTTCAGTGCATAAAACCATGGAGACCATATTGTACTTACAAAAACAAAATTGTATTTGTAAATACACACGGGGACATGAAATGAAGACCTAACAGTGGGGAATCAAGTAGACACACAGTGTGAATTGGCACTCCCCTTGTTTGCATCCAGAAATGTCCGGTAGTGTGTCAAAATGTTATTAGCTCTGGAGTTTCACAGGGTTGCATTCTTGCAAATGGCTCCAAGGTTAGACTTAATTTCCTCTTTTAAACATTTTTAACATGCTTTTAAAAGAATAAATATATTATCAAAATAAAACACTAAGACTTTATAAAGCAAATACAGATATGAAAACACAACAACATTTTGTAATGAAACCCTTTGATTCTCTTGAATATTGTATAACTTCCCCACTACCCAGATGTGACCACTATTCCAGGTCATCTGAAATCATGCCTTTAGTTTTATTTTTACTTACATAATGTATTAATGTCTTTCCAGATCACACAGTTTAGTTTTGCCTTGTTTTGAAAATGTTATTAATTGAAACATGCTATATGCATTTATTTTACTTTTGACTCTTTTGCTCAAATTTATGTATGTGAGACACATCCAATGTTATTGCATACAGCTGTATTTTGTTCATACCTATTATTTATAGTATACCAGTGTACAATTATACCACAATTTATTGATTTTACCACTGCCAAACACTGAGGCACACTGATGAATTTCATTCACATTCCTTGGCATTTCCATCCCAGTATTGTGTTTTTCATGATTTTATTCTAACTTTATTTTTTTTGTATTCCCAGCTATCATAAATAATGTCAACTTCCCAGGGATATACCTTTTGCATAAATTCATACATAATTTTACCATGTCATGGTTATAAAAAGTTGAGACTTTTTGGTTCAAAATAGAATATATCCATTAGCTTTCTGCCAGAAACTCAAAACTCCTCACTATATTTCCCATGAAGAGGCAGAAAAGAAAAAAAAAAACTTACAATAATGCTGAAAATCTAGATTCACAAATTATATAATAGCAAAACCTAGGAAAAACTGAAACTCTTTTCAAAAGATAAAATCCTAACAGTTTTTCATTTTGGGATATTCTAGTTTTGATTCATAAAACTAAGTTAATTTAAAACATGAAGAAAATTCAGTTTCTCAAATACTTATCCTCTCATACAGAGAGCAAATAATTATGAACATCTTATAATGAAGTGTTCTATACTTATATAAATCTTATGTGTAAATGGCTGAAGTCACACATATTTCTTACTTTTTACACACAAATACGCAAAGCTTCTTACTCTAATAAGCCAAAACTGTTATACAGTACTAACTAAAAAGAAATTAGCACATTACTTAGAATTAATTAATTCTTTTCATATATGTTAATATAGAGCTTTTATATGAGAAATTTTGTAATTCAAAGGGGTGCTACTGGTTGTCCCCCAAAAAACCTTATAATCCATCCTGAAAAAAAATCACATGAGAAAATAAGCAATTAAAATACTAGGTAGTAGAGCATCTGCTTCCAGAATTAGGAGTTTCATGGACTCAAATTCCAGTGAAACAACTAAAACGAATAAAAATTATTTTTTGAAGTCCCTGGAAATTGTCCTGAAAATATACCACAAACGAAGAAAAATTTATCAAGAAAATCTAGTAAATCTTTGAAAACAATGAGCCTGTGATACTTGAGCTACAAACTGCTCTTATTCCCCTTCCCTGACCAACCAATGTGCAGAGGCTCCATTTCATGTAAAAGTTGCCAAGAACCTGAGGCATAACAATCTTCTCACCTCCAGACAAGGGCCCTTGTATCCGCCATGCAAGATGACTCCAGACTAATCAATTTTTGTTAAGTCCTCACTCTGTGGTACAAAACCTATGTTTCCGATGACTACAGCTAAGAACCTGGGACTACTTCCTCCCACCTATTATTTACTTTCAGGGAGAAGCTTTACCTGAAGCACAGCAAGCCAAGAATGCTGGGTCCTGGGAACTCATCCCAGTTCCCTCATAGCAGAGGTTCCACAATGAAAGAGACAATCCAGGATGATAAGAGTCTACTACTCTCACCAGTGTCTTGCTTGTAGAACAGATGTATCACTCTGAGAGAAGCAGACTACCGCTTCCACATCCAACTCCAGAGTAGTGGCTTAGGGATTTTATTCATACTGGCAGTAGATAAACAAGAGAGAAATCAAGTGCTGTTTACAAAAGAAATTACTTTTTGTAGAAACAAGTGAAAAGTATTTGAAGCCTAGGGGTGCTCTTTAAAAAATGTAAAAAAAAAAAAAAAAAAAAAAAAAAAAAAAAGAAGAAGATGGTGGTGGTGGTAATTAAGAGGACACTGTTAATTCAGTGAGAACAAGAAGCTAAATTAGACTAGCTAGTTTACCAGAGAGATTAGGGAAAGAAACCATTCATTAACAGCCATCCTGAACTCACAGCAAAGCACAAAGATTTAGCTCAAACATTACCCCTGCATAGATGCCTAAATTTAAATAAGAAGTCTATGAAAAATTAAGCCAAAAGGAAAGCAACAATAAGTATTAAAGTGGAAATTAGGAATTGAAGACTAGGAAAACAATAGACAAAATCAAGAAAACTAAAACTCAGTTATTTGTAATATCAAGAAAATTGACAGTCTTAGCAAGATTGAATAAGGAAAAAAATACATAAAATATTCAAATTCCTGAAATCGGAAAGGAAAGAAAATACACTATTATTGATCTTACGGAAGTAAAAAGTTTACCAGAGATTAATTTGAACAATCGTATTACAACAAACCGGATAAACTGGATGAAATGGACAAATTCCTAAAAAGCAACAAACTACCAAAATTGACTTAAGAAAAAATAGAAAATCTGGGTAGACCTATGCTAAGCGTAAAAATTGAATTAAAAACGTTTTCACCAAATTAAACCCCAGACCCACAGAATTTCACTGGTAAATAATATCAAAACTTTAAAAAATAATCTTTAGAAACAGTAGTTCTTAAAACACACTTCCAAAAAAATTTAAAATATGGGAGAAGGTAACAGTTCTTCACTCATTCTGTGAGGTCAGTGTTATTCTGGTACCCAAACCAGAAAATACATTGGTTATTCAAGATCCCATCACAATAAGATATATTAAAAACAGCACAACAAAATAGAAAAAAAAAAAATGGACCAAAATAAATTTAAAAAAACACATGAAACTGAAAACACACACACACACACACACACACACACACAAGTTGCTTTGGAAAAATGTAATAAAAATTGTTGTCTTTGGACACATAGAGAGGAGCAACACACACTGGGGCCTATCAGAGAGTGATAGCTAATGGATACTAAGCGTAATAACTGGGTGATAAATTTATCTGTACAACAAACCCCCATGACACATGTTTACCTATATAACAAACCTGCACATCCTGCACATGAACCTCGAATTTAAAACACAAGTTAAAAAAAATAAAATAAGTTGTCTTTAGCCAGATGGATTTTTAAAACGTGAAAAGAAACAACAGACCAAGTTCTCTTATTAATATAGACAGAAAAATGTCCAACAAAATTTCAGCAAACTAAATGAAGTGACATATAAATGTACCACAATCAGGCCGGGCGCGGTGGCTCACGCCTGTAATCCCAGCACTTTGGGAGGCCGAGGCGGGTGGATCACTAGGTCAGGAGATCGAGACCATCCTGTCTAACATGGTGAAACCCCGTCTCTACTAAAATATACAAAAAATTAGCCGGGCGTTGTGGTGGGCGCCTGTAGTCCCAGCTTCTTGCGAGGCTGAGGCAGGAGAATGGCGTGAACCTGTGAGGTGGAGTTTGCAGTGAGTCGGGATGGTGCCACTGCACTCCAGCCTGGGCGACAGAGTGAAGACTCTGTCTCAAAAAAAAAAAAAAAAAGGAAAAAAATACCATGATCAAGTGACATTTATCATAGGAATGAAAGATTGATTTAACATCTAAATCACAACAAAGCCGTGGTAACTCAGAGGCAACAGCTTCTTCTGAACGATCTTTTCAGCTGCGCCTTTCTGGCTCCACTCCAGTGATTGAATTTGCAGGTCTTCCCAGATTGACAGGTTGTTGGTATCTTTAATCTTCCAACTCCACCTTTACAAGACCTTCATTTCCACAGTTCCCTCTATGGTTGTGTAGGTCTAATTCTTATATTAAATCATGTATTTCATAGCTCATAAACATCTACAATACAGTGGTAGAATGCTTAATTATATATCAGACATCCTTGTCTGGCACCAGACCTCACAAGGCAAGCAATTAATATTTTACCATTGAGTATGATGTCGATTTTTGTAGATGCAATTTTTCAGATTAAGATTGTTTCTTCCTATCGCTAGCTTACTGAGTGCTTTTTAATAAGTAATTGTTTAATTTAATCAAATCTTTTACTCTTTCTGGGGTGATTATATATTTTAGAACTTATTTTCTTTTTATGTATAATCACAGAGATTGATTTTTAAATAATAAACTAGCCTAGAATTCATGGAATAATTCCCACTTATTCTATTTTTTGTGACTAAATTCAACTTGCTAATGTTTTATTCATGAGTTTTTGCATCCATGCTTACGGGTATATTTTTCTTTTATTTTCTTTTCTGTGTAATGGCCTCAGGCTTACTATCAGAGTTATACTAGTCTCAAAACTGTGAAAGAGTCTAAGTTTGGTATTACTTTTTCTTTAAATGTTTGTAGTTTTCTTGTGGAAATTTTTTAATCAATATTTTTTAGAGACAGGGTTTCTCCTTTTTCTCCAGGCTGTAGTGTGGTGGCCTCCTAAGTATCTATAGGTGTGTGCCACCATGCCTTGCTAATTTCTTTTTTGTAGAGATGGGGTCTCCCTATGTTGCCAAGGCTGGTTTGAACCTTCTGGTGTTAAGCAATCCTCCCATTTTGACTTCCAAAAATGCTGGGATTGCACATGTGAGCCACCTAATTTGTCCAGGAGGGTATTTAGTTAAAAAGTCAACAACTATAAGATTACTCATGTTTTAAAATTTCTTCTAACACTAGTTTTGGTAACATGTTTCTTTAAAAAATAATATCTATTTTTTTCAAGTATTTATATATATTGACAAATTTTTTATAATATCCTATTATCTTTTATAATGTGAGAAAGGATTAAAATTATATTATCTTTTCGTTATTGGTATTAGGATTTGTATTTTCACATTTTCAAATCCATCTGGCTGAAGCTTTGTCAATTTTATTACTTTTTTCAAAAACAACTTGGGCTTTGAGTTTTCTATTTTCCAATTTATTTTATTTTGATATATGCATTTATATTTTCTTTTTTTTTTTTTTTTTTTTTTTTTTTTACTGTTTTTTCTGGTATATGTAATTAAAATTATAAATTTCCAGCAAGGCAATAATTTGGCTGCTTCCCACAAATTTTGTATTTTTAATATTAAAGTATTTTTAATACTAAAGTGTATTTTCAATATTAAAATAGGATATTTCCAATTTACTATTGGCTTACTTTTTTTTCTTTCATTTGGTATCACGTCAATCAAATATTAAGTACTGAGATCATTTGAGGTTGGACTGAAACCTCTGGAAGCGCTTGCATACTACTGTAGCTGTCTCCTACTACACATACTCCCTCAGTGTAGCCATTCCAAGTTCAGTAATATTTTATAAAATACATTTATTACAAAATGTTAATTAACATATAACTGAGAGTCCCCCCACCTCCAGTGCACCAACAAATGCACAAAAAAAAAAGGTAGGAATTTGTGACCTAGCAAATTATAGTATTCAAAGAAGAATTTCCATTCCACCAAGAATCCTATGTGCGATTCATCATTAAAGACCATGAATGTCTAGAAGAGCTGTCAGTTAATAACTTGATATTCTTTAGAATGAAAGTATTTGCTGAATGGACAGATTAAGATGTTCCTAGAGGAAATTTTAGAGATCATAAACAAAGATGTCATTGCAAAGGAGTCATCATGGTCCAAGATGGAATCTTTTTTATACATTACATGTATTTTTCTGTTGGAATAATGCTACCAAAATATTGCTATAAGAACTAGCTCTTGAAACAAAATTCTTCATTGAAATATCATTTTGGCTTTGTACTGAAAGTTGGAGAGGATGAATACAAGAGTGCTATAAATGGTAAGACATCTCTATTTCCATATCTTTTACTTTTAAGAAAGCTAATTAAGAAAAGATAAAAGGAGAATAAAAGACTCACTGCAGGGTCTGTGGTAACCCACTTAAGCAACACAGAAACTTAAAATATAAGGAACTTATTACTACCGAGGAGAGACAAATCCAGAATGTCTTGACCAAAATAGCTTTTATCCTCAATTTATCCCTTGAGACTAAGGAGAGAAAAATTAAGCAAATAATTAAAAATGAGTCCTTAAAATTAAAACTGAAATATAAATAAAGCAACTTTTTATTAAATTTAACTGAATATAGAATGTATAACACAGACAACATTATCTCTGACCTCAATGAACTTACAGTCTCACTATTAGAGAACAGCTACAAATTAATAATATAAATTTATAATATATATAAAAATATATAATATATTGTTATATGTAATTATGTATAAGCACATGTTATGGTTCTGAAATCCAGAGGGAGATCATGGTACTTTATTGATCGAATATGGAGACAATGACCTATGTAAATAAATGTTGGGCAATAGTTTTTCTATTGAAACTGAATGCCATTTAAAAAAAAAAAAAAACTGAAGTTTCTCAATATGTGCTTTTTACAAAACAATTCATAACACAAACATATTATTTATGAGGTCAAGTAGAAAGTCTAAGTATTGAAATACCAATTGACAACTTTATACTTTGTTGTTCATAAAAATTTTAAATGTGTAATTATATTAATTTTAGCAAAGATTAAAAATGAGAATGTATTGTAACAAAGACTAAATATTACAATATTCAAAGAAGTTTCAAGTATTTTAGCAATGGAAGTAGCATATTTTATGTAATTAGATTTAGGTTCATTACATTAGTTTTAAATGCAAGTAACATATGACCGTCATACAAGTATTTCACATAAATAATACATTAAACTATAATTTGTTTAAAATGTTAGCAAACAAATAAAAAGGAATATTGATTTAAAGTGAGTTTTGTTTTCAGTAATAGCAGAAAAATGAGAAAGAGTCCAAACACGATTTTGTTAATAAATTGTTTCTTGATCTCATAGAAGTACAAAGTAAACTAGTGGTTACCAGAGGCTAGAGTGATTGGAGAAAAAGGTTTGGAAAAATGTTGATTAAAGGATACATCATTATTAGTTAAATGGGAGGAATAAGTTCAAGAGTTTTATTGTATAACATGGTCCCTATAGTTAATTACAATGTATTATATTTTTGAAAAATATCAAGAGTCAATTTTGGCTATGTATGAGCTTCCCTGTGCCCCCCACCCAAGATTATCTGTTTGCATGTATTATTAAGATCTGTGTGTGTGTGTGTGTGTCTGTGTGTATGTGTTTGTGTATTAGGACCTCTGTGTGTGTGTGTCCTTTCTTATTGTAGTTCCTATGACTTTATTTTTTGTATTTCATATTTTCTATTACTATAACATAGTCATAAATATTTGGGGGATACATGTGATACATGTATGCAATGGATATTGATCATATCAGCGTCATTGGGGTATCTATTACCTCAAACATTTATCATTTGTGTTGGAAAAATTAGAATTCTTCCATTATTGTTATTTTGAAATACATAATAAATTATTGGTAACTATGATTTCCTTACTGTACTGAAGAATATTAGAACCTTCTTTCCAACTGTATTTGTTTACCAATTAATCAACTTATCTTCATATCCATCCCCCACCTCTTTTCCTTAACAGCCTCTGATATGACCAGTGTACTCTAGACCTCCATAAGATTTACTGTTTTACCTCCCAGATATGAGTGAGAATATGCAATATTTATATTTCTGTGCCTGGCTTATTTTGCTTAACATAATCACCTCCGGGTCCACTTATGTTTCTGTAAATGACAGGATTTCAGTACTTCTTATGGCTGAATAATATTCCATTGTGCATATATGCCACATTTTCTTTATCCATTTGTCTATTGACGGGCACTTAGATTGATTTCATATGGCTACTGTGAATGGTGCTGCAAAAAACATAAGAGTGCACATACCTCCTCAAAATGATTTTTTTATAATTATTGAAGATGGGATTGCTTTCTTCATTTTTTTTTCAGATAGATCACTGTTAACATATAGAAATGCTACTTTTTATATTGATTGAGTCTTTTGTAGTTTCATATAAATTTTAAGATTGTTCTTTGTTTCCCTGAAGAATGTTATCGATATTTTAATATAGATTGCATTGAATTTGTAGATAATTTTGGGTAGTACAGACATTTTAACAATATTAATTCTTCTACTTCATGAGAATGGAATAGATTTTCATTTTTTGTGCCCTCTTAAATTTCTTTCATCAATCTTTTATAATTTTTTAAAATTGTATAAATTGCATAAATCCTTCACTTCTTTGGTTGAACTGATTCTTAGGGTTTTTTGTAGCTGTTGTAAATGTGATTTCTTTCTTGATTTTTTTTTTCAGATAGATAACTGTTAGCATATGGAAATGCTACATTTTACATTAATTTTGTACCCTTCAACATTACTAAATGTGTTTATCAGTTCTAAGAGTATTTTGGTGGAGTCTTTAGGTTTTGCCAAATATAAGATCATATCCTATTCAAAGAAGGATAATTGAACTTCCTGCTTTCTAATTTGGATGGCTTTTACTTCTTTTTCTTCCCTAATGGCTCTGGCAAGGACTTCATTATTGAATAACAATGGTGAAAGTGAGAGCATCCTTGTCTTGCAGATTTTAGTGGAAAGGCTTTCAATTTTTCCACGTTCAGTATACTAGCTTTGGGTTTGTCATATACAGCCTTTATTGTGCTGAGGTCTCTTCCTTTTATACTCAGTTTGCTGAGAGTTTTTATTATAAGGGGATATCAAATTTTACATAATGCTTTTCAGAATTAATTGAGATAATTCTATGGTTTTTGTCCCTGATTTTGTTGATGTGATGTAACACGTTTATTGATTTGCATATGTTGAGCCATCTTTGGATCCCTGAAACGAATCCCACTTCATCAAAGTGAATGATCTTTTAATGTGTCATTGAATTCAATTTGCTAGGTTTTTTTTTTTTTTTTGAGGACTTTTGCATTCATGTTTATCAGATATATTGGTTTATTGTTTTATGTTTGTTGTTGTCAGGTTTTGATATCAGACAGATGGCGGCCTTGTAGAATGAGTTTGGAAGTATTCCTTCCTCTTCAAATTTTTGACACAGTTTAAGTAGAACTGGTATTAATTATTCTTTACATGTTCAGTAGAATTCAGTAGTAAATTCAGCATGTGCTTGGCTTTTATTTGATGGGAGACTTCTTGTCATTGCTTCAACCTTGTTACTCATTACTGATCAGTTCATGTTTAATATTTCTTCCTGACTCAATCTTGGTACATTACATGTATATAGGAATTTATTCATTTCTTCTAAATTTTTTAAATTGCTCATATATAATTAGCCATAAGTTTCTAATTGTCTTTGTGAAAGGAGTTATTTAGCTTGCCTTAGGTAGACAGCAAGGGAAGAGTCCCCTGAAAGCAGCCGGCCCACAGGTCAGTGCCTCATCTCCACATAACATAAAAAGCAGCCTGGGAAAAAATTCAGGCTGCGGGCACAGATGAGGGAACTACACAGGGTGTTGTGCCTGGAGACACGCCCACGGCTGCACAGACAGAAAAACCTCCCACCAATTTGGATAAAAACTAGCATGGACCTCTGGCTCACTCAGATAAGGGAACAAGGACTGGCATAGAAATGCCTTTGTCCTTTATATAGTCAGCGGGCTATCAGAAAAAAGTTTCTTCTCCTTTTGTGATGGGCACAGTGGGTTCCTGTGGCCATTTTACTTCCCTTTTTTCGAACTGTAAGTCAGGCCTCTATGAATCATCACTTCAGTCCCTGATTGGTCCTGGGCCACGGTCCCAGGCCAAGCTTTCACTTCAGCTCCTGATAGGTCCCGGGCCAAGCTGAGCAGCCTCTATCTGAGTCAAGCTTTCTGATTGGTCCTGGGCCAAGGCCTCAGGCCAAGCTGATTCCCACATTCTCCAAGACGGCCTGTTGACTAAGTGCATTTCTTCCCCTCCGAAGCCACAAAAGTCCTGTACCCCAGCCTCATAAGAGGCACCCCATTTGGGACCCCTGCTCTGCTGGCAGAGAACTTTCTTCTTTCACTTGTTGAACTTTCACTCTAACCTCACGTTTGTGTCCGCACTCCTTAATCTTCTTGGAGGTAGAACAAAGAAATTTGGGTGTTATCTCAGGCAAGGAGAGAATGTTACATCTTGGTGCACTAATGAGACTACAACATCTGTGTATCTGTAGTATCACTTGTAATGTTTTCCTTTTCTCTAATTTCATCTGTTTGGGTCTTTCTCTTTTTTTCTTAATTTGTATAGCTACAAGTCAATTTTGTTAATCCTTTCAAGAAATCAACATATTTTGCTGAAATTTTATATTTTTTAGTCTCATTTATTTAAAGTCTTTCTAATTTTTTTTGATGTAGGCATTTATAGCTACAAAATTCATTTGTAGTACCACTGTAGCTGCTGTATCTCATAGATGCTGATATGCGTTTTCATATTCATTTGTTTCAATATTTTTTATTTTTTTCCTAATTTATTCATTGACCTATTGGTCATTCAGGAGCATGTTGTTTAATTTCCATGTGATGGGTATTTTCTAAGGCTTGTCTTTTATTAATTTTTAGTTTTATTCCATTGAAGTCATAAAAGATACTTGCTATGGTTTCTGCTCATTTTGAATTTGTTGAGAGTTGTTTTGTGAACTAACATGTGGTCTATCCCAAAGAAGTTTTCATGTGGTGATGAAAAAGTGTGTATTCTGTACCAGTTGCATGGAACATTCTGTAAAGATCTGTTAGACCCACTGGTCGAGTACAAATAACATGGATTTTTTTTGTTTGTTTTTGTTGATTATCTGCCTGGATAATGTGTCCATCACCTAAAATGAGACGGTGAATTTTCCTACTGTTATTTTTAGTCTAGTTCTCCCTTTAGGCCCATTAATATTTGATTTATATATTTGGTTGCTCCATTGTTGGGTGTATATATACTTACTACTATTATATCCTATTGATGAATCTATCCCTTGTTGATTATATAATTGTAGTTTTTTGTCTTTATATACAGTTTTTTAAAATGCAAAAACTATTTTATTTAAGTATAGCTACCTCTACTCTTTTTTCATTTTCAGTTGTATAGAATATATTTTCCCATCCTTTCACTTTTTCTACCTGGGTGAAGTGAGTCTCTTTATAGGTGTAGTGAGTCTCCTGTAGACAGCATATAGTTGGGTCTTGCTATTAATATATCAATTCAGCCACTTCTTATGTCTTTTAATAAGATAATTTAGCCATTTACATTCAGTGTTATTATTGATAGCTAAGGACTTTAGGTCTGAGGAAATTCCTTTAGTAGTTCTTGTAGTACATGTCTGAAAGCAATAAATTATCTTAGCTTTTGTTTGTCTGGGAAGATCTTTTTATATCCTTTATTTCTGAAGGATAGCTATGCTGGGTACAATATTCTTGATGTCCAACACTTTTTCTTCAGTGCTTTGATTATATTGTCTCACTCCATCTAGACTGCAAGATTTCTACTGAGAAGTTGCCTTGTATGTTATCTGGTCCTTTTCTCTTTCAGCTTTCAGGGTTCTTTCTTTGCCTTTGACATTTGTGAGTTTGATTAAAATATATCTTTGGGTATTCTTATTTGGTTGAATCTGACTGGTGATCTTTGACCTTCCCATACCTAGATATTTATATATTTCACCAGGCTTGAAAAGTTTTCTGTTGTCATGTCTTTGAATAAGCTATCTACCTATTTGTCTTTTTCTGTTATCTCTTTAACTCCAGTAATCTGAATATTTACTCTTTTGATATTATCCCATAGATAGTATAAGTTTGCTCACTACTTTTCTTTTTTTTCTCATTCTCCTCTGACTGTATTTTGAAATAGTTTGTCTTTGAGTTTACTGATTCTTTCTTCTTTTTGATCAGTTAGGCTATTGATGTTTTTTATTGCATGTTTTTATTTCAATCATTGTATTTTTAGATCCAAGATTTTTGCTTGACTTTAAAAATGTCAATCTTTTTGCTAAATATCTCCGATTAATTTCCAAATTGATATTGTATATATTCTTGAAGTTTGTTGAGTTTCCTTAAAACATCTATTTTGATTTGTTTCTTTGAAACATCACATATTCCTTACTTTAGCATCAGTCTCAGGCATCTTATTTTATCTCTTCAGTGAGATCATGTTTTTCTGAATATCCTTGATGCATCTGGAAGTGTGATGGTATCTGCACATTGATGAACTAAGTGCTTATTTTAGTCTTCACAGCCTGGCTTTATTTGTGCCTATTATTCTTCAGAGAGCCTTCCAGGGATTCTAAGCCAACTGACAGTTTTGTTCCCCACACATATATGACCACTGCAGCCATTTAAGGCCTAGAGGATACTCTAAACCCAAACTCACTGTGAGTCTTTCAATGGCTATGATGTTCATGTGACTTTCTGGCTCAAATGCACCTCAGAAGACCAAGAAGAGTTCTATGCTGTGTGGAAATGTGGGTCAGGTGCCTGAGTCCAGAAGACTCTTTCAGTTTCCTAGATAGACATGCCTCCTAGAAATACTTTTCACAGATAGAATGAATTCCTGAATGCAGCTAGACAGGCTGGACTTGAGACCAGGCCACTTCAGGATGTGCTGTGGGAAGGAGGCTGGTAGGTCTTATTGTCTCAGACAGGCATGTATCAACCAGCAAGTTCCTGCTCAAGTAGGGTAGTTCTTTGCAACATAAGGTAGTTCTTTGACTGCGTATGAATAAATATGACCAGGGGTACATCTCCTGGTAAGTCCCCGCACAGACAGAATAGTTCACTGATTGTAGCAGGGGTGCTGAACCTGAGACTGGGACCCTCGGGATCTTCTGTGGGACAGAGGCTAGAAAGGATTTTTTGTTGCCCCATACAGTTATATGTTTTCCAGCAGGTCTCAGCACAGCTGGGATAGTTCACAAACTACAGATAGAGGGGCCAGCGTAGACACTGGGCCCCCTTGGAATTTGCTGTGTGATGGAGGCTGGTGAGCTTGTCAAGAAGCTCATACTCCTCAGCTGTGTTATATATTCAAGTCTCCTTCTGGATCCTTGTATGAGCAGAAATCTTGTTATTAAGGCATAAGAACAGGTTACCTTCTATTCTGCCATCTTGATGGCATCACTTCCCTACTTCCCATGACTTTCTATGCTTTTGTTAACAACAACAAATCAAATTCAGATTTATATAACTAAACCAATGACTGATGTCTAAGCCAGGTAGTATGTACTCAAAATATATGTATTGAATGCTTGAAAAAATTGATTTAAAAATTAATAAAAGGGCTATAATATTGCTAAATATTCCAGCAACTCTCCTCACTTAATTTTTGTTATTGACTCCAGTAAGGTTTGTGATAAAGTAAAAACTATAGGTTCATGTGAGAGTGCAATCAACACCTTTTACAACTTTCCCAGTAGGCTACTCTTTAGAACCACATGATGTTACTTTCATTCATTTTCTTTCTGCATTTTTTTCCCAAATGCCATGCTGTTTCTTTACATATGCTCTCTGGTCTTTTATATATGCTTTCCCTTTGGGGAGAGAAAAAAAAGATCTGTCTCCATTAGCCACTGGTGAACTTTCACTTACCTTTCATTACAAAATGAGCTCTGGATTTCATTTTGTCCTTACAAGAAAGATTACTTGACCCTTCTAGTGTACTCTTTTGATAATTTTCTAACAATAATCACTCCGCATTGCATTTATTTGCTAACAAGTCTATCTTCCTCATAATTCTTGCATTCTAAAAGTACATTAATGTAAATATATATGTAATATATGCATATACTTTTATTACTATATGTATTTGCATATTTGATATATAATTTATCCTATTATAGTTCATATATAAATATACTGTATATATTTATATATTAGTATGTGTAAATATGTTCTTTGAATAGCATATATGAATATATATATACAATGGCAGAATATGTATATATTACTTTAAATATATTTTAGAGGAATAACAAGGTGAAAACACATATGGAAGAGAAAGAAGTGGAAATTGAAACTGTTACCACAGTTTCTAACACAATAATCCATTGTATACAAGAGAAATGTAATAAATATTATTTTTAAATGTTTAAAATAAAGAAAAAAGGAGTAAATGATAAAAATTGTATGTTGTCCTAAAAGCACTTTTCAAAGCATCTGTTGGATGTTACTCATTATCTTTTAAACATTTCTTTAATCAAGCCCAGGCCTCACATCAAGGTCGATGTATTTATAGTTTATATATTATAGTAAAGAACATTAATTTGAAGTGCAAAGTTTTAATAAAATATCCTTCTTCCTCTTTGCATAAAATGCTAACCTACTAGGTCCTCTGCGGCCCATAAGACCACTAATTAAAGAAAGTAGGGCTTCAGCAACCGCCTTATTAGTATCAAATTTTAATTTTCTCACTTGAAAGTCATTCAAACTGCATCAGTAGTTATGTTTTTCCTGCACATCTCTCTTCTGCTTTGAAATGCTGTTCTCAGGGACTCAAAATAATCAGTTCCTTTGAAATCATTTGGCTGGAGCTAAATAAGTCCTAGTTCCAGTTATATTAATGAAGCAGTAAAGAGAAGTGGTCATTTGTGAACTGTGCTAAAGTGTTTGATTGTCTTTTTGTATAGCAGCCTCTAAAATATACATATGGGTATCTGAGAATTCGACATACACAACTCAACTTGGTTAGTCCTAATAATATGCCTAGGGTTAATGAATCTGCATGATTTAATTTGCCAGTGAAATTCAAATTTATATATTTAATGACTCTCTAAAAGCCACCAAACCAAAAGTTTGTTCATTACATTGTTTGATCCACTGTAGCTTTGTTGTCTTTTAGAGATTCATTTGATTCTAATGACATTCAGAGTGTTTGTTCTGAATTAGCTCTCTGTGGATTGGACTGCTGTCTTGTCTTCTGTATATCAACTTCCATACACATTCTGGCTACTTTATGTGTTTTATTTGAAAATGATTGCAAGTCATTAGGTGTTTTGGTGTGTATTTTATTATATTATTTTTAAATAATAAAATAAATGCAAAAAATTGGCTGTTTTTAAAGAACTACCTAACAGCTGACCTCTGTTTTAGCTTTTCTAGGACTAGTGGTCAGAATTAATATCACACTTGCCCAAATTTGTATTTCACATTTTCTCTAGTATGTCATTCTAACATTACAGAAGTTTTTTTTGTAAGTTATTAGAAAAATGTATGCTTTTAGAAAAATATATGTTCATTAAACTGAACTGTGTTCAACTCATTATTCTATACAGGACACCATCATGATTGCTGTGGATTACTCAATGCATCACAGTGAGTTGAACATTGAAAGCTCTATGAAGGAGATAGAACAAAGTAAACTTAAACTGCCCTGCTATCTCTAACAGGTACAGGCCTTACATAGTCTACATTTGATCATACCAACTATTGACCAAAGGTTGAACTTTTCTGGTTAAATATCAAAAAGATATTTCAGTTACACACACAAAGAGGCACACACACATGCAGATGACCTTCTGTATCTTCAAGTTCTGCATCTGTGAATTCAACCAACCAGAAAGAAAAAAAAAAGTATTTGAAAAAAATTACAACAACAAAAATAATGCAAATTTTAAAAATGCTGTATAACCACCAATTAAATAGCATGTACATTTTATTAGATATTATAAGTAGTCTAGATATTATTTAAAATATATGAAACATGTGCATAGGCCATATGCAAATACTCTATCATTTTATATTAAGGACTTGAACATCCACAGATTTTGGTATCTGAAGGGGATTATGGAAGCCATCCATTTTGGATACTTAGGAACAATTTTACACATATTATTCAAATGCAAAGTCTTATCAACTCATTTACAGGTATCTGTCAATTCACCCTGTCCCTTTACTCATTTGTTTCCATTGTAAGAGTGTTGCACTGAAGGAAGAAAATGAAGCAAAATCTCAGTGACTTCAGATTAATAAGGTCAATGCAGGTCTTCATATATATTACAGAAGGAATAGGAAGTAGATCTAAAAATAAATGATTGTTAGATTCTCAAAAATTAGGAAAAAAAAATTTAAATATTTAAATTAAGCAATAATTTGTTTAGTAATGGAATATATTTAAAAGGTATTACTTTTAATTTTGATGTGACTGAAGTTATTTTTCTGCTATCATTATACTTAAAATATATAGGTACTACAGGGAAAACATATGCTCAACTAAGAAAATTTATAAAATGTTGGAAATTACAATAAATATGCAAAATATTCATATACAACCAATCCATGATGATACCATCACAAGTAACAATAGTAATGTATCAGAGGAGTTTATGAAATTTTTGCAGATTTTACCCTATATAGATGGCAGTGCATTACTTATAAGCATGACCTGAATCTATTCAGCATTTGTACTTATTGGCTTTTATTGAGCAAGTCATTTAACCACTAAACATTTAAAACTGAGCTTCTGTTTGTAAAATATAGAATATAAATGTGGAAATCTGTGCATAAAAATGAGAATGTGCTTAAAATTTAGCTACTGTAACTATGGCCGTGAATATGATGTTGGTAATGAAGATGATGATGAGGATGCATGTTACCCTGAACTAGCGAAATTTGAGAAAAATGTGTTAGAAATAAAGCACATAACATTGTTTCTGCTAGCATAAATGAAATGCATGGAATATCTATAAAATTAGCATATTCAGTCATAGATTTGGAAATGAGTTAGAATACATTAAAATATCTTGGAAAACAAAAACATTTTGATTTAGTCCATTGAGAAAATTTTTCTAAAATGTTTTATTTTGTTTTTCTGGAAGTAAAGGATAAATAATATAGTTAGATTTTTTTATTTTTAAAAAAATGTTGCATAAATTCCTAAAATCACTCTTCTAACAACCCGAGACATCTGGATATGAAATTCAATTTATATTCTGCTGCTTTTTTTGTTGTTGTTCTTAAAAGCACAGTGGATCCTGTTTACAAGAAAAAAATAAATATTGTTAAATATTTTAATTATATTTATTCCTTAGCTATAGGTTAAGCTCTACGTCTAGTTTACAAGATAAGATACATTTCAATCAGTGGTGTTCTGGTGAGAGAAGAAGAAGGTGTGAAAGAGTAAAAGGAAGCAGAAGGAAGAGATGGTGAAGAAAATGGGTTAAAAGGAAGGAGGGAAAGGGAGAAAGAGAGAAAGTGAGGAAGGGAAGCGGGAAGAAATAGAACAATAATAAATAAGTAGACCACATAAATGTCTTCTTTTGAGAAGTGACTGTTCATGAATTTCATATGGAACCAAAAAAAAAAGAGCCCATATAGCCCACTTTTTGATGCGGTTGTTTTTTTCTCGTAAATTTGTTTAAGTTCCTTTTAGATCCTGGATATTAGCCCTTTGTCGGATGAATACATTTCAAAAAAATTTCTCCCATTCTGTAGGTTGCCTGTTCACTCTGATGACAGTTTCCTTTGCTGGGCAGAAGCTCTTTAGATTAGTTAGATCCCATTCATCAATTTTGGCTTTTTGCTGCCATTGCTTTTGGTGTTATTAGTCATGAAGTCTTTTCCCATGCGTATATCCTGAATATGGTATTGTGTAGCCTTTCTTCCAGAGTTTTTATGGTCTTAGATCTTACGTTTAAGTCTTTAATACATCTTGAGTTAATTTTTGTGTAAGGTGTAAGGAAGGGGTCCCGTTTCAGTTTACTGCATATGGCTAGGCAGTTTTCCCAGCACCATTTATTAAATAGGGAATCCTTTCCCCATTGCTTGTTTTTGTCAGGTTTGTCAAAGATCAGATGGTTGTAGATGTGTAGTGTTATTTCTGAGGCCTCTGTTCCATTCCATTGGTCTATATATCTGTTTTGGTACCAGTACCATGCTGTTTTGGTTACTGACCTTGTAGTATAGTTTGAAGTCAGGTAGCATGATGCCTCCAGCTTTGTTCATTTTGCTTAGGATTGTCTTGGCTCTATGGGCTCTTTTTTGGTTCCGTATGAAATTTAAAGTAGTTTTTTTCTCATTCGGTGAAGAAAATCAATGGTAGCTTGATGAGGATAGCATTGAATGTATAAATTACTTTGGGCAGTATGGCCATTTTCACAATATTGATTCTTACTATTTATGAGCATGGAATGTTTTTCCATTTGTTTGTGTCCTCTCTTATTCCCCTGAGCAGTGGTTTATAGTTCTCTTTGAAGAGGTCCTTCACATCCCTTGTAAGTTGTATTCCTAGGTATTTTATGCTCTTTGCAGCAATAGTGAGTGGGAGTTCACTCATGATTTGACTCTCTGTTTCTCTATTATTGGTGTATAGGAATGCTTGTGATTTTTGCACATTGATTTTGTATCCTCAGACTTTGCTGAAGTTGTTTAGCAGCTTAAGGAGATTTTGGTCTGAGATGATGCGGTTTTCTAAGTATACAATCATGTCATCTGCAAACAGAGATAATTTGACTTCCTCTTTTCCTATTTGAATACACCTTATTTCTTTCTCTTGCCTGATGGCCCTGGCCAGAACTTCCAATACTATGTTGAATAGAGGTGGGGAGAGAGGGCATCCTTGCCTTGTGCCGGTTTTCAAAGGGAATGCTTACAGTTTTTGCCCATTCAGTATGATATTGGCTGTGGGTTTCTCATAAATAGCTCTTATTATTCTGAGATATGTTCCATCAATACCTAGTTTTTTGAGAGTTTTTAGCATGAAGGGGTGTTGAATTTTATCAAAGGCCTTTTCTGTATCTATTGAGATAATCATGTGGTTTTGGTCATTGGTTCTGTTTATGTGATGGATTCCATTTATTGATTTGCATATGTTGAACCAGCCTTGCATCCCAGGGGTGAAGCTGACTTGATCATGATGGATAAGCTTTTTGATGTGCTGCTGAATTTGGGTTGCCAGTATTTTATTGAGGATTTTCACATTAATGTTCATCAGGGATATTGGCCTAAAATTTTCTTTGTTTGTGATATCTCTGCTAGGTTTTAGCATCAGGATGATGATGGCTTCATAAAATGAATTAGGGAGGGGTCTCTCTTTTTCTATTGTTTGGAATAGTTTCAGATGGAATGGTACCAGCTCCTTTTTGAACCTCTGGTAGAATTTGGCTATGAATCCATCTGGTCCTGGGCCTTTTTTGTTTGGTAGGCTATGAATTACTGCCTCAATTTCAAAACTTGTTATTGGTCTATTCAGGGATTCGACTTCTTCCTGGTTTAGTCTTGGGAGGGTGTGTGTGTCCAGGAATTTATCCATTTCTTCTAGATTTTCTAGTTTATTTGCATAGAGTTGTTTATACTATTTTCTGATGGTAGTTTGTATTTCTATGACATCAGTGGTGATATCCTCTTTATCATTTTGTGTTGTGTCTATTTGATTCTTCTCTCTTTTCTTCTTTATTAGTCTGCCTAGCAGTCTATCCATTTTGTTGATCTTTTCAAAAAAACAGCTCCTGTATTCATTGACTTTTTAAAGGGTTTTTTTTGTGTGTCCCTATCTCCTTCAATTCTGCTCTGATCTTAGTTATTTCTTATCTTTTGCTAGTTTTTTAATTTGTTTGCTCTTGCTTCTCTATTTCTTTTAATCATGATGTTAAGGGGTCGATTTTTGATCTTTCCAGTTTTCTATTGTGGCTATTTAGTGCTATGAATTTCCCTCTAAACACTGCTTTAGCTGTGTCCCAGAGATTCTGGTACGTTGTGTCTTTGTTCTCATTGGTTTCAAATAACTTATTTATATCTGTATTAATTTCTTTATTTATGCAGTAGTCATTCAGGAGCAGGTTGTTCAGTTTCCATGTAGTTGTGTGGTTTTGAGTGAGTTTCTTAATCTTGAGTTCTAATTTGATTGCACTGTGGTCTGAGAGACTGTTATGATTTCCATTTTTTTGCATTTACTGAGGAGTGTTTTACTTCTAATTATGTGGTCAATTTTAGAATAAGTGTGATGTGATGCTGAGAATAATGTATATTCTGTTAATTTGGAGTGAAGAGTTCTGTAGATGTTTATTTGGTCCAGTTGGTCCAGAGCTGAGTTCAAGTCCTGAATACCCTTGTTAATTTTCTGTCACATTGATCTGTCTAATACTGACAGTGGGGTGTTAAAGTCTCCCACTATTATTGTGTAGGAGTCTAAGTCTCTTTATAGGTCCTTAAGAACTTGCTTTATGAATCTGGGTGCTCCTGTGTTGGGTGCACATATATTTAGGATAGTTAGCTCTTCTTGTTGCATTGATCTCTTTACCATTATGGTAATGCCCTTCTTTGTCTTTTTGATCTCTGTTGGTTTAAAGTCTGTTTTATCATAGACTAGGATTGCAACCCCTGCTATTATAGCTTTCCATTTGCTTGGAAAATATTCCTCCATCCCTTTATTTTGAGCCTATGTGTATCTTTGCACATGAGATGCATCTCCTGAATGAAGCATACCGATGGGTCTTGATGCTTTATCCAATTTGCCAGTCTGTGTCTTTGTTATGCAGCCAACAAACATATGAAAAAAGGCTCATCATCACCGGTCATTAGAGAAATGCAAATAAAAACCACAAGGAGATACCACCTCATGCCAGTTAGAATGGTGATCATTAAAAAGTCAGGAAACAACAGATGCTGAAGAGGATGTGGAGAAATAGGAATGCTTTTACACTGTTCCTGAGAATATAAATTAGTTCAACCATTGTGGAAGACAGTGTGGTGATTCCTCAAGGACCTAGGATCAGAAATATCATTTAACCCAACAATCCCATTACTGTGTATATACCCAAATGATTATAAATCATTCTACTATAAAGACACATGCACACCTATGTTTATTGCAGCACTATTCACAATAGCAAAGACTTAGAACTAACTTAAATGCCCATCAATGATAGACTGGATAAAGAAAATGTGGCATATATACACCATGGAATACTATGCAGCCATAAAAAAAAGGATGAGTTCATGTCCTTTGCAGGGCATGGATGACTCTGGAAACCATCATTCTCAGCAAACTAACACAGGAACAGAAAACCAAACACCACATGTTCTCACTCATAAGTGGGAGTTGAACAATAATAACATGTGAACACAGGGAGGGGAACATGACACACCAGGGCCTGCCAGGGGCTGGGGGGCTAGAGGAGGGATAGCATTAGGAGAAATACCTCAGGTAAATGACGGGTTGATGAGTGCAACAAACCACCATGGCACATGTATACCTACCTATGTAACAAACCTGCATGTTCTGCACATGCATCTCAAACTTAAAGTATAATAATAAAAAAAAGAAATTAGAATGACTTAATGTGTGAGCTTTTTATTTGTAATTAATTAGTATTGAATTTCTATTTCAATAATAAAGTCTATTTCTTACAAAAATTCTAGTTTTGTACAAGTAATGATATATATCATTTGTACACATGACTTAAAGCAGCATCTTGGAGTGCAGTGGTTATCACACTGTATTCCACAAATGGCAATTTCTTTACTATGGCAGAGGTGCAACATGACTTCATTTGGTGGGACTGTGAGATGCTATGACTATCTAAGTGAATGTTGAGTTTTCTCTTAATGCTTTAGATTTCAGCACAGTTTATTAATTCCTTCTAACAAAATTACTTTTAAAAAAAGAAAATCAGTTGATGGAGAGAAAAAAAGCTAAAAATCATTGGAGTGAGGAAGAAATATTAGACTTGCTAACAAAATGTATTCTTGTCATTTTTAAAAGCAACAGTAATATATTAGTATTAACTAGTCCCCTTAATGTAGTATTGATACAGGTTAAAAAGGTATAATAAATATATGATACCAACCTTTAAGGAGAATTACATGTAATGCCATATGACATTAAATAACCCTCATTGTAGGAAAGCATATACCAGCTTTTTTTTGTTTTCTAGACAGAGTCTTGCTCTGTCACCCAGGCTGGAGTGCAGTGGGGTGATCTCAGCTCACTGCAAACTCCACCTCCTGGGTTCAAGCTATTCTCCTGCCTCAGCTGCCTGAGTAGCTGGGACTACAGGCTCCTGCCATCATGCCCGGCTAATTTTTTGTAGTTTTAGTGAAGATGGGGTTTCACCATGTTAACCAGGATGGGCTCGATCTCCTGACCTCATGATCCACCTGCCTCAGCCTCCCAAAGTGCGGAGATTACAGGCATGAGCCACCACGCCCAGCCTATCAGCTTTTAAAAAATACGCATAATTATTGCTCTCTAACTGCATTTCAAAAAGTGTCTGTAATGCAAAAATGCAACGATGTTTTACACAGCTAATTAGAGGCAATGCCCACAAAAAATAAAAATAAAATCCCAAATTCCAAAACGTAATTTTATTTCTTAAACAAAACCTGCAAAGTATTTGTATGGATGACCCCCATCAACCTTCTAGGGCCCTTCTCTCAACAATGCTTCAAAGTGTCCCCAATGCTAGCAATGATACTGAACTGCTTTCTAGGGTATTGTGTTTTCTTATATCTCTAAATTATGCATAAGTAATTTCCTGTAACTAGAATGCCACCTTTATTCTACATGCTGTTCTCCCAACTCACCATATTTTGGTAGCCCCAATTGATGCGCTAGGATGAACTATAGACAGTTTTTCCTTTGAGTTATATTAGTATCCTGATAATAGTTGTTTACTTAGTTACATTTTATAATTAACTGATAGTAATGTATAAAAGACTATTGACTTTACCTTAATATCATTTCTACTGTAAAGGACACCTGGTGCATACTATGCAACCTTCATGTTTGTGTGTGTGACTTTTGATACACTTAAGCTTTAAAAATATTATTTCTTGGAGAGAATTGGGGTTAGAGGGATATATAATTTTTATCTTGTTATACTCTAAAGAGAGAATAATTTAGGTATATCTAAGAAGGTTTGGGATTCTATATTCCTCTACTGTGTTTGAAGGTTACATTGCAAAGCAATTACCACAGTCTCTACGCTTGAAAGGGTGAGTGAGTACATTCTAAAATTGTTAATGTAACACACTAAGTTCTAAACTGTTCTCATATCATAGCTTTTATGACAAAAAGGAGTTTGCACAGAGTGATGGTTTTGCGTGCCTATTTCACTAGGCTATAGTACTCAGTTATTTAATCAAATGCTAGTCTACGTGTTGATGTGAAAAGTACTTTACGGATGTGGTTAACACCTACAATCAGTTGATTTTAAGTAGGTTATTCTTGATAAAGTTGGTGGACTTCATTGAATCAGTCAAGACACCTTAAGAGCAAAAACTGAGAACTTCTGTGTCAAGACTGCAGGTTTAAATCCTGAATGAGTTCCCAGCTTGCAGGCCTGCTGTGAAGATTTTGAACTTTGAGCTTGCCTGCCCCCTCGATTGCATGAAAATATTCCTTAAGTTTATATATATATATATGCACATGATTTAAAAGCACATAAAATGTGTGTGTGCGTATATATATGTGTGTGTGTGTGTGTGCATATATATATATATTTATCTTTTTATATATATACTCTCTCTGGAGAGTCTTGACTAATACATACACCATAAATAACAAAGAATGAAACAGAAAAAAAAGTCAACAGGAATCATTATAAATGTTAATGAAATGCTCATGTTGTAAGTTTCAGCACAAAGTACTGTAAATGTTGATGTTCTAATAATAACATTAATAGAGGTGCTCCTTGACTTATGCTGGGGCTACAAACACAAGATTCAGGTCCGTGATAAGTAGAGGAGCATACTGAATGCATTACCAACTTTGAACCATGGTAAAGTTAAGCCAAACTGTTATAAGTCATAGGCAGTCTGTATGCTATGAAAATATATACTGCTCTTTAATACACAGTACTTAGATTGATGACAAGTGATGTTTTTGCATAAAGAATATGAATGTGAAAACAGATAACAAAGGACATCCTTATTCATATTAAATATGAAAACAATCAGGGAATATAAAGTGAACTTAACATTTCTTAATTTTAAAACTTGCAATATTTATGCTGCTAGATGTAATATATGGTAATAATAATTTAAAGCATTACACTGTGCTTACATTTGGATGTCATGAACTTCCAAATGAAATCTACAGAAAAAACATTATTATGTTCTTAAATCATGTACATTAACAATAGAGCATTTGATCTATTTAGAGTGTTTTCAGGCCATAATATTGTTCAGAAACCTCTGGTTTCTTTCTTCAAAATCAAAATAAAAAGAGTGGAGGAGGAGGAGGGGTAAGGGGAGGGGAAAATTAGAAAAGGAAGAGGAAAGAAATAAGCTTTTGCTTTCATGAATAGACTATTCCCAACATCTGTCCTTGAGAATTTAATCATGCATTTATCAAAAATTCCACATTTTCTCTACCCACTTTTAATAGCAAGTGTGAATTTCTGTTTTTAAATTCATATTGCTGTTCCAAAACCCCAGTGTATTGTATGACTACTCCTGTCACACTCTGACCTGGTACACAATTCTTTACACATCACTGATGGCCCACAAATGCTAAGCCCTATAGATTCTAGAACAAATCCTGGTCAGGGTATAAAATATATTAGAATTTCTAGCCTCATGGTAGGTGAAGCTTGGAAAGACGTTTTTACATTTGGTTTGGAATCGATAATATTTGTATAGGACTCTGCAAGGCCCCATGCTGCTAAGTCATTAGCGTGCTCCTATTCCTCACCTTATTGAACCAAACAACAAAACTAGGCTTCTGTGAAGTTTTCTCATACAGAATTTCAGGATTTTGCTAGGTGAAAATTACTCTCTGAATCTCAGACTCCTGGACGAGTGTCCTAGTATGTTATACACCAATCTAATCTCTTTCTCTAGGAAACTATATTTTATTCCCATATTCCCAATTAACTAATCTTGTCCACATTTTGAATGGATTAATTTTCTAGAACCATTCAGTTGTTAAGTACATACTTCCAGGGTCTAAGAAGCTGAAAACAGCCCAGCCAATTCCATCCAGTTCCAACTATCTCTCATTCCTCACCAATCTTTGTTGTTAAGATTCTAGCATGCCTGGAGCCTAAACCAAACTGGATAATAAAAGTATACTTTCAATTAATAATTAATGTATAGAAACTTTGGATATTGTAGGTATAATGGAAAATATATTATGAAGTTAACACTATGCAGACAAGTACAATTTCAAATGAGCTTTATTTTTCTCTAAAACCAGTAACTGGTTGAATATTATTTATATATACTGGCCAGACTTGTCCCAAATTCCTGACCTCCAGTGATCCGCCTGCATTGGCCTCCCAAAGTGCTGGGATTACAGGTATGAGCCACCATGCCCGGCCTCAGATGATATTTTCAAACAATTTTATTCCTATAATAACTTGTAAGTTCAATGTGAATAATTTAATTTTTTTTTTAAATTTAAAATATTGCACACAGTCAAAACCTGACAAGGTTATTTTTATTTATTTATATTTCATTGTATATTTAATTATGCATTCATGCATTCATTTATATCATACAGAGACAATGAAGACTCAGAGGCAGTAGTGTTTTCTAGATTTTTACATGCATATCTTTTGATCCTAAGATTTTGAAAGCTCTTGGAGCAAAGCACTTAACAATAAATAATAAATGTATTCAATAGTAGGGGGACAGAGTAAAATGACTGAAAAGAAGCCTTCAATTGTCCCCTACAAAGGAACACCAAATTTAACAACTATCTACGAAAAAAAAAAAAAGCACCTTCATAAGAACCAAAAGTCAGATGTACATTCACAGTACTTAGTTTTAACTTCACATGACTAAAAAAGGCACTGAAAAGGGTAGGAAAGACAGTCTTGAATTCATGATGTTACACTTTCTGAATCCCCAAGCAGAAGCCATGTGGGGCAGAAAGAGAATGTCTGGGCCGGGCGCGGTGGCTCACGCCTGTAATCCCAGCACTTTGGGAGGCCGAGGCGGGCGGATCACAAGGTCAGGAGATCGAGACCACGGTGAAACCCCGTCTCTACTAAAAATACAAAAAATTAGCTGGGCGCGGTTGTGGGCGCCTGTAGTCCCAGCTACTCGGGAGGCTGAGGCAGGAGAATGGCGTGAACCCGGGAGGCGGAGCTTGCAGTGAGCCGAGATCGCGCCACTGCACTCCAGCCTGGGCTGGGCGACAGAGCGAGACTCCGTCTCAAAAAAAAAAAAAAAAAAAAAGAAAGAATGTCTGCTCTTGGGAGAGGGAAAGTGCAGCCACTATGAGACTATGCATTGAACTCAGTAAGGCCCTGTCACAGTAGAAAGGAAAACCAGGCTGAACTCAGGTGTAGCCGCCCAGAGGGGGCATTTAGAGCAGTCCTAGCCAGATGGGAATCACTCATCCCAGTCATTGGAACCTGAGTTTTGAGAAGCCTTGCCACCGTGGACTAAAGTGCTCTCAGGGCCTAAATAAAATAAATTTGAAAGGCAGTCTAGGCCGTAAGGACTGAAACTCCTAGACAATTCCTAGTGCTGAGCAAGGCTCTGAGCAGGTGGACCTTGGGGATATGTGACCCACTGAGACACTAACTGAGATGTCCAGAAATACTGTCTAAAAGACAAAACCTGGAATTGAGGATCCCAAGAGCCTGCTTGTTGCTCTACCCCACTACTTTCACCTAAGGTGAAAGACAAAGGCCACTTTACTTTTCCCTCTGCTTTTCTGAAGTAGATGGAGTCTCTCACCATAGCCATCACAACTGGGAATACACTCATCTCACAGTCTCACCCAAGGTCCATGGTATATACTACGTGGGTATTACCGTTGGATATTCAGGGCCTAAGAGCTCTTTAGTCAGCAGGTGATGAATCCTGCCAGGATTGGGTCCTTCCCTTCAAGACACTGGGTTCTTTTCTCGCCCAGTATATGTCTAGGTATGTCACCCAGAGCAAGACCTGGAATAGGGACCTCACAGCCATGACTAGTTTTCTGTCCTACTGTGGCTGAGCTGGTGTCCAAATGCAAGAAAAAGTCTTTTTTACTCTTCCTTCTCTCCTCAAGCAGAAGGAAGAGGTCTCTTTTGGAGTCAGGAGCTATGCCGCTGCTAGTTGATGGAGAGGTGGCACAAGCACCATTCCAGCATTTCTGGATATGTCCTGGGTCACAGGGGAGCCCATTACCCTGAAGGCTGAGTCCCAGGCCTGGTAGCATTAAGCACAAACCAACGTAAGAGCCCTTGGTTCTTAAGTGAACATCAGTGGTAGCCTGGCAGTACCTCTGTGGCCATGGGGTGAGGCCTCTCTGTCTGTGGAAGGGGAAGAGAATAGTGGAAAGGACATAGGTAGCAGCCAGGGAGTGATTACATCAGGCCTTGGATGAGACCCAGTGCTGTACTGGTTTCAGAACTGACCCAGTGCAGTCATAGTAGTGGTGGCCACAAGGATGCTTGTGTCACTCCACCCCCAGCTTTAGGTAGACCAGAACAGAGAGAGACTCTATATGTTTGGGAGAAAGTAATGAAAGAGAACAAGAGTCTCTGCTTGGTAATCCAGATAATTCCCCCGGATCTGGTCCAAGACCATCAAGGCCGTGAGTCTGAAAAAAAAACAGTGTCACTGAGTTTCAGGTGCCTTCTAAAGAAGATTAGGCTTAGATCATAACACCCAAGTTTCTTTAAATATATGGAAAGTCTTCCAAAGAAGAATGCCTACAAATAAGGCCAGATAGTAAAGTCTAAAATTCCTACCAATCCAATGCTGAGACACCAAAGAAAGTCTACTAGAATCAACGTCATCCAGGAAAACATGACCTCACCAAATGAATGAAATAGGACCGATCTTGGAGAAGTCCAGATATGTGACCTTTTAAAAAGAGAATTCAAATAGCTGTGTTGAGAAAACTCAATGAAATTCAAGATAACACACCAAACAAATTCAGAATTCTATCATATAAATTTAATAAAGATGTTCAAATAATTTTAAAGGATCAAGCAGAAATCGTAGAGCTAAAACATGCAATTGACATACTGAAGAATTAATCAGCATCCTTTAATAGCAAGGTGGATCAGGCAGAAGAAAAAATTAGTGAGCTTGAAGACAGGCCATTTGAAAATACACGGTCAGAGGAGACAAATGATAAAAAGAGTAAAAAAGAATGAAGAACACCAAGAAATTCAGAAAATAGGCTCCAAAGTTCAAATCTAAGAGTTATTGGCCTTAAAGAGGAGTTAGAAAAAGTGATAGGGATAGAATGTTTACTCAAAGTGATGATAATAGAAAAATTCACAAACATAGAGAAAAATATCAACATTCATTTATAAGAAGGTAACAGAACACAAAGCAGATTTAACCCAAAGAAGACAACTTGAAGGCATTTAATAATCAAACTTCCAAAATTCAAGGATTTAAAAAAGGATCCCAGAAGCAGTAAGAAAAATGAAACCAATAGCATAAAATAAAACTCCAATACATCTGGCAGCAGATCTTTAGTGGAAACATTATAGGCTGAGAGAGTAGCATAACATAGTTAAAAGGTTAAAGGAAAAAAAAAAAATCCTGAAATAACACATCCACCAAAAATGTCATTTGAAGATGAAGAAGAGGTAAAGACTTTTCTGGATAAGCAAAAGCTGAGGGATTTTGTCAACAACAGGCCTGTCCTCCAAGAAATGCTCTAGGCAGTAATTCAAACACAAAGAAAAAGACATTAATGAGAAATAATGAATCATCTTAAGGTAAAAAACTCACTAGTAATTGTAAGTAGATAGAAAAATACAGAATGTTGTAACAGTGTAACTGTGGTGTAGACTACTGTAAACTGCATGTAAACTACTCTTAAGTAGAAAAACTAAACCATAAAAAATCAAAAATAAAAACTGTGATAACTTTTAAAGACACAGTACAAATATATATACACATATACACATACATACGTATATATGGAGAACAAGTTAGGGTATAAAGTTATTATTTTTCTATTTTTCAGTTTGTTTTTGCAGTTATCAGTTTAAAATAATGGGTTATATAATAGTGTTTGTAAGTCTCAAGGTAACATCAAATTAAATAATGTGTGCATGTGTATATATATACATACAGTATTAATAAATATATAAACACCTACATGAAAAAAACAAGAGAAATTTTAAATTAACACAGTGAGCAAGCATCTTAAATAATTAGAAAATCAAGAGAAAACAAAATCCAAATTTAGTAGAAGAAAATAAATAATAAAGATCAGATAAGAAATAAAGGAAATTTAAATGAATAAAACAATATAAAATATAAGGAAAGAATGACATTTTTTTGAAAATATAAACAGAATTGACAAACCATTAGCCAGGTTAAGTAACAAAAAAGAGAGAAGACACTAATAAACAAAATCAGAGCTGAAAAAGGAGATATTACAACCAGAAATTCAAAGGATTATAGTGGCTACTATAAGTAGTAATTAATTGTAAATTTTTAAAAATCTAGAAAAAAATCGATATATTCCTAAACAGATAAAACCTGCCAAAATTAAAACATGAATACATCAAAAACACAAACAGACCAATAACAATTAATGAGATTAAAGTCATAACAAAAATTCTCCCGGGAAAGAAAAGCCTGGGGTCCAATGACTTTGTTGCTGAATTCTACCAAACGTTTAAAGAAGAATACCAATCCTACTCAAACTATTCCAAAAATAGAGGAGAAGGGAGTATTCCAAACTTATTCATTGAGACCAGTATTACTCTAATCTCTAAATCAGATAAAAACACATCAAGCAAAGAAAACTATAGGCCAGTATCACTGATGATATTGATGCAAAAGTCCTCTACAAAATACAAGGAAACTGAATTCAACAACACATTAAAAAAATCAATCATCATGATCAAGTAGGATTTATACCAGAGATGCAAGGATAGTTCCAAATATGCAAATCAACTAATATGATACATCATATCAACAGAAAGAAGGAAAACATATGTGATCATTTCAATTGATGCTGAAATAGCATTTGATAACATTCTACATTCCTTCATAATAAAAATTAAAAAAAAATTTTAAAAACTGGGGATAGAAGGAACATACCTCAAAATAACAAAAGCCATATATGAGAGACCAACAGTTAGTATCATACTGAAAGGAAAAATCTGAAAGCCTCTCATCTAAGATCTGTATCATGACAAGGATGCCCATTTTCCCCACTGTTATTCAATATAATACTAGAAGTTCTAATTAGAACAATCAGACAAGATAAAGAAATAAAAGGCATCCAAATCAGAAAGAAAGAAGTCAAATTATCCTTGTTAGCAGATAATCTGATGTTATATTTCGAAAAACCTAAAAACTCCACCGAAAATCTATTAGAACCTGATAAACAAATTCAGTAAAGTTACAAGATACATAATCAACATACAAAAATCAGTAGCATTTGTATAGGCTAACATTGAACAATCTGAAAAAGAAATTTAAAAAGTAATCCCATTTACGGTAGCCACACATAAAATTAAATACCTAGGAATTAACCAAAAAAGTGCACTATCTATACAATAAAAACTATAAAACACTGATGAAAGAAATTGAAGAGGGCAAAAAATGGAAATATGTCCCTTGTTCATGGGTTGGAATAATCAATATTGTTAAAATGTCCATACTGCAGAAAGAAATCTACAAATTCAACACAATATCTATCAGAGCACCAATAACATTCTTCAGAAAAAAATATATATTAAAAAAAAAAAAAAACTGCCCCTGGCTGGGCACAGTGGGTAATGCCTGTAATCCCAGCACTTTGGGAGGCCAAGGCGGCTGGATCACGAGGTCAGGAAATCGAGACCATCCTGGCTAACACGGTGAAACCCCGTCTCTACTAAAAAAAAAAAAAAAAAAAAAAAATTAGCAGGGCGTTGTGGCTGGCACCTGTAGTCACAGCTACTCAGGAGGCTGAGGCAGGAGAATGGCCTGAACCCGGGAGGCGGAGCTTGCAGTGAGCGGAGATGGCGCCACTGCACTCCAGCCTGGGCGACAGAGCGAGACTCTGTCTCAGAAAAAAAAAAAAAAAAAAGAAAAACACTGCCCTAAGATTTATATGGAACCACAAATAACCCAGAATAGCCAAAGCTGTTCTAAGCAAGAAGAACAAAATGAAGGAATCACCTTACCTGCCTTCAAATAATGCTACAGAACTACAGTAACCAAAATGGCATTAAAAACAGACACATAGACCAATGGAACAGAATACAGAGCCCTGATATAAATCCATAAATCTATAGTCGACTCATTTTTGACAAAGTTGCCAAGAACGTACATTGGTGAAAGGATAGTTTCTTCCATAAGTGGTGCTGAGAAAAAAATATTCATATGTGGAAGAATGAAACTAGACCCCTATCTCTTGTAACATACAAAAATCTAATCAAAATGTATTACAGACTTAAATCTAGACCTAAACTATGAAAATACTAAAAGAAAATATTGGGGAAACTCTCCATGACATTAGATAGAACAAAGACTTATTGACTAGTAGTCCACAAGCACAGGCAACCAAAGCGAAAATGAACACATGGGATCACATCAAGTTAAAAAGCTTCTGCAGAGCAAAGGAAATAATCAATAAAGTGAATGGACAACCCACAAAATGGGAGACCATTTTTGCAAACTACCCATCTGCAAAGAATTAATAGCCAGAATATATAAGGAGCTCAAAGAACTGTATAGGAAAAGATTTAGTAATCTCACTGAAAAATTGCCAAAATATCTGTGTAAACATTTCTCAAACGAAGGCCTACAAATAGACAAATATACAAAAAGGTGCTCAATGTCATTGATTATCAGATAACTGTAAATGAAAACTATAATGATATGCTGTCCCAGCCCATATAAATAGGCTTATATCCAAAAGATAGGCAATAAGGAATGCTGATGAGGATATGGAGACAAGATAACCCTTGTACATTCTTAGTTTCAATGTAAATTAGTAATATCACTATGGAGAACAGTTTGGAGTTTCCTCAAACAAATATAAATATAGCTACCATATGATACAGCAATCCCATCCTAGATGTTTGCCCAAAAGAAGAGAAATAAGTATATTTCTGGACTCCCATGTTTGTTGCAGCACTATTCATAATAGCCTAGATTTGGAAACAACTTCAGTGTCCATCAACAGATGAATGAACAAAGAAAATGTGGTACCTATACACAGTGGAGTGCCAGTCATGGAAAATAATGTGATTCTGCCATCTGCAACAACATGGATGGAACTGCACATTATGAAGTTAAGTGAAATAAACCAGGCACAGAAAGGCCAACTTCACATATTCTCACTTATTTGCGAGAGCTAAAAATTAAAACAATTGAATGTATGGAGATAATCTAAGGTTGGTTACTAGAGGCTTGGAAGGGCAGTAGGGGCATGGAGATAGAAGTGGGAATGGTTAAGGGGTACAACAAAACAGAAATAATGATTAAGACCTTGTATTTGATAGCACAAAAAGGTGACTATAGTCAAAAATATTTAACTGTAAATTGTAAAATAAAGAGTATAATTTGATTTCTTCCAATACAAAGAATAAATACTTGAAGAGAAGGATACTCCATTTACTCTGATGTGATTATTATGCATTGCATGTCTGTATCAAAATATCTCATGTACACCTACTAGATGCCCACAAAAATCTAAAATTAAAAAACATATTCAAGTATATAATTTTAGATGTATTAAATAACCTAAATCTTAAGGTTTATTATCATATATTAAATGTACTAAAATGTTTTTCTTGTAAACAAAATGTATTTTCCAAATTAGTAAATGTTCAAACAAAAATACTTTAAAATGGAATTAATTATCAAAAAAGTCTAGAAATCAATTCTTCATTGAAGGAAAGGGGAAAAATCAATTTTACAAAGACAAGGCTTTACTAGTTAATGTATATATTCAGCTTAGACAAAGTTGTTATGAAACCTCAAGGTTCTATTAATTATCTTTATTATTCTTACAGGAAATTCAAGTAGATTCGCCTTTCATTTTATTATTATAACTAAAAAGATTACCTGTGCAAACATTGAATAAGGTGTTAAAACATTTTTGTTAATTCCATGTACAGATGCAGTCCTACTCTTTGAGATGTTATTTTATCATTAGAGAAAAAAATGTTGTTACAGGTGGAAATGCACATGCTCTTAAAATGTCTCAAGATATAATAATACATTTTAAGAACAATATAATCGATATTAACTGAGTGTTTAATATATGCCACAAGCTGTACTGAGCAGAAATTTTATATATTATCTCATTCAAGCCTTAAACGATTCTGACTTGCATATGGTTATCTTATATTTGTAAGTAAGTGATTTCAGTTCAAGGAGTTTAAGATACATGGTTTAGACTACAAGGATAATAACTATCAAAACAGTATTCACATATAGGACTCTCCAACTGTAATATGTGTGGAAGTTGCCATTTAACTGTTACATATTTTGTATTTTATTATCCAGAAAATAAATATAGTTATCTACCGTTACTATATTATTTGGGAAATTTTTAATGAACACTTCAATTTCCTCAAAATAAATTTTCATAATAAAAACAAAAACTGAAACTTTCTTTCTGGCTCACAAAGATTAGATATTTGGAACACTCCAGAATGACTGTGTGAACTTGACAAGTGCTCTTTCCCCAAAAGCAACTATGTAACTTGACAAATTGTCATTAATAGCCATTTAAATCATCTGTGAATTGAGCAAAAGAAAACATGCAAATTGAGAAGCACTTATTCAACAAAATGTACTGAATCTTGCAGTCTGTAATTTTAGTTAGGGGCAGCCCCCATCCCAACATATTCCACCACCAGATCTGTGGTCCTACCTAAAGAAATTGACATTATTTGGAGCAGACTATGGAAAAATTCATGCCCAAGAATGTTATGGAAAAAAATATATAGATCTCAACAGCAAATGATTAGTGCAGGCCAACATCTCAGGGTAATTTGTTCATTCAAGCTTTAAATTTACAGACAACTCAGAAACTTAACATGGAGATAAAAGGAAAAGGAAGGTAAAAGACCACCATGTTGATACCACACAGTACAGGTGGTTCAGAACCTATGCATATGTGTAAGGCCACAATTTTATCATGAGTGACTACAGAGAAAATGTGTGAGCTACTAGTCCCTGACTGAAAGTAGAACACAGCTGTCAGCTCCCTAAACTTGTAAAGCATTCTTTTCAGCTACAAACAGATCCATTGGCAAAAGGTGGGAGACGTACCAGATCAAGTTTAAAGAAAACCTATGACTAATCATTAGGTAGTTAGTTGTCTAAGTTGAAACAGGGGGATCCAAGCTTAAAAATAAAAACAAGAAAACAAAAACTTAGCAGTGAAATCAGAAGCTATACAGTTTGGAAGAAATATATTTTAAATGAATAATTCAGGGTAATCATTGAATAAACAATCAAAAAACAACAATAAAGGAAGTCACTTAGAGATGAGAAAAATAATCTATACTTGTTATGATATATTATTCTAAAATGTCCAGTATTTTTAAAAAAACATATACAAAGTAACATGATAGCATAACACACACTGGAGAAAAAGAGAGTCAATACAAATTATTTTTAAATAATTTGAGATATTTTTTCAAACACAAATATTTCAAACAGAAAAGTAAAGAAAAGCATGTTTAAATATCATAATTAAATGAAAATATAGGCCGGGCTTGATGGCTCACACCTGTAATCCCAGCACTTTGGGAGGATGAGGTGGGTGGATCACAAGGTCAGGAGTTCGAGATCAGCCTGGCCAGCATGGTGAAACCCCGTCTCTACTAACCATACAAAAAATAGCCGGGCATGGTGGCGCACCCCTATAGTCTCAGCTACTTGGGAGACTGAGGCGGGAGAATTGCTTGAACCCAGCAGGTGAAGGTTGCAGTGAGCCAAGATTGCACCACTGCAGTCTAGCCTGCATGACACAGTGAGACTCCGTCTCAAAACAAACAAACAAACAAAAAACAGAAAATATAACAACAGTGACCCTTTGATCAAGAATATAAGTAAATAGGCATTTTAAAAATATACAAAATGGAAACTCTGGAGTTAAAAGTATAATAAATGAAAATTTTAAATTTTTAAATGAAAAATTTAGCACATGGCCTCAACAGCAGAATTTAACTGGTAGAAGAATTCCTGAATATGAAGATGAAGCAATAGAGATTATTCAATCTCAAAAACAAATTTATATGGCCATAATACCCAAAGTAATTCACAGAACTCAATGTATTCCTATCAAATAATCATCAAAATTTTTCACAGATTTAGGAAAAGCTTTTTTAAAATTTACATGCAACTAAAATAGAACTCGCATAGCCAAAGCAATCCTAAGCTAAAATAAGTTGGAAGCATCACACAACCTGACTTCAAACTATACTACAAGGCTACAGTAACTAAAATATCCTAGTACTGAATCAAAAACAAACTCATATACCAATAGAACAGGATAAAGAACCCAGAAATAAAGTATCACACCTGCAACCATCTGATCTTCAACAAAGTTGACAAAAAGAAACAGTAGGGAAAGGACTTCCTATTCAATAAATGGTGCTGGGGTAGCTGGCTAGAAATATGCTGAAGATTAAAACTGGACCCCTTCCTTTTACCATATACCAAAATCAACACAAGATAGATTAAAGGTGTAAATGTAAAACCTAAAATTAAACAAAACTTGGAAGAAAACCTAACAAATACCATTGTGGACATGGACCCTGGCAAAGATTTCGTGATGAACAATTCCAAAGTAATTGCAACAAAAGCAAAAATCGACAAGTGAGGCCTAATTAAACTAAAGGGCTTCTGTACAGCAGAATAAGCTATCAACGCAATAAATAGACAACTTACAGAATGGGAGAAAATAGCAAGCTATGCATCGGACAAAGGTCTAATGTCCATAATCTACAAGGAACTTAAATCAACATCAAAAATCAAACAACTTCATTAAAAAATAGGCAAAACAAATGAACAGACACTTCAAAAGAAGACATACAAGTGGCCAAGAAACATATGAATAAATGCTTAACCTCACTAATTATTAGAGAAATGCAAATCAAAACCCAGTAAGGTACCATCTCACACCAGTCAAAATGGCTACTGTTAGAATGTCAAAAAAATAACAGATGTTGGTGAGGTAGTGGAGAAAAGAGAATGCTTACACACTGTTGATGGGAATGTAAATTAGTATAACCTCTATGGAAAACAGTATGGAGATGTCTCAAAGATTTTAAAACCAAACTACCATTTAACACAGCAATCCTATTACTGGGTATATACACCCAAAGAAATAGAAATCATTCTACCATAAAAACACATACACATATATGTTCATTACAACACTATTCACAGTGGCAAAGACATGGAATCAACCTAGATGATCATTAATGGTGGACTGGATAAAGAAAACATGGCACACATATACCAGGGAATAGTACACGAACATTAAAAAGAACAAAAGCATGTCCTTGTCATCAACATAGTTGCAGCTGGAGGCCATTATCTTAAGTAAATTCATGCAGAAACAGTAGACCAAATACCACATGTTTTTACTTATAAGTAGGAGTTAAACATTGGGTATATATGGGTACTAAGAAGGGAACAATAGACACCAAGACCTACTTCAGGACAGAGGGTGAGGTTTGAAAAAAATAGCCATTGGGTACTATGCTTATTACCTTATTACTTGAATGATTAAGTAATTTAGACAACAAACCTCACAACTTACCCATGTAACAAGCCTATGCATGTTCACCCTGAACCTAAAATAAAAATTGGAAAAAACTAAAAAGTAACAAATATATATATATACACACTTATAAATATTATATTATATATATTATATAAATGTATATAATAAATACATACTATATGTAAGTAACAAATATATGTATATATATATTACATTCCTATAGCTTCTGTAATAAATTACCATGAGCTTAATGACTTCAAAATTTTTACTTTTTTACAGTTCTGGAGGCCACTCTTCCAAATTCATTCTATATTTTGAAACACTAAGATCAATTTATCTACAGAGGTGGTTCCTTCTGAAGATTCCAGGGAAGAATCAATTTCCTGCCTCCTCTATTCTCTATAGGCTGCCTTGGTATTCCTTGGTTTGAGACATCACTTAAGTCTCTGTTTCTTTCTTCACATCACCTTCTGTCCACATTGATATCTTGCATCCCTCATATAAGCATGCCTATGTTTATACAGGGCCTACCTAGGTAAGCCTGGATAATACTTTTATCACAAGATCCTTCACCTAATCACATCATTGAAGTCTGTTTTCCATGTAATAAGATTAGAATGTGGGCATTGTGCATGTGTATGTAGGGGTGTGATTATTTAGCCCACCAAAAACAAGAAGAACAAGAATGAAAAAAAACAAACAGAAATTGAGAAACATATGAAACACTATTAAACATACCAACATACACATAGCATAATTGCAAAAGGAGAGTAATGAGAGAAAGTGGCAGGAAAAATATTTAAAGAATAATGAAAAACATCAAATTTGATTTAAAAATTTACTCTAGACACTCAATAACTAGAACAAACGAACTCCAAGTAAAATTAACACAGGATAACCAGTATCTGGATATTGTCATAGTACGTCATAAGCAAACTGTGTGGGTTTTTTTTTTTTTTTTTTTTAAGACCAAGTCTCACTCTGTTGCCAGGCTGGAGTGCAGTGGTGCAATCATGGCTCACTGCAACCTCCATCTGCCAGGTTCAAGCGATTCTCCTGCCTCAGCCTCCCAAGTAGCTGAGATTACAGGTGCCCGCGACCACGCCCAGCTAATTTTTGTATTTTTAGTAGAGATGGTGTTTCACCATATTGGCCAGGATGATCTCAATCTCTTGACCTCGTGATCTGCTCGCCTCGGCCTCCCAAAGTGCTGGGATTACAGGCGTGAGCCACCGCGCCTAGCCAGGCAAACTGTTAAAGACAAAGATAAAAAGAAAGTTTTGAAAGTATCAGGAGAAAAATGACTCATAACATCAAGGAAACCACAAAAAGATCAATTGACTTCTCATCAGAGGGAATAGAGGCGAGAAAGCTAAAAGTTAGCACATTAAAAATGCTGAAAAGACCATAATGTCAACCAAGAATCCTGTATCAGGAAAAATGGGTTTTCAAAAATTAAAGAGAAATAAAAATAATTATTCTCTCGGCCAAACAGGCTGAGAGAATTCAATGCTATCAGATTTGTCTAACAAGAAATCCTGAAGGGTATTTCTCAGGTTGAACAGAAGTGATACCAGACAGTAACTTGAATTTAAAAAAAGATCCCCAATAAACGTTATCATATAGGTTATTATGAAATAGAGTATCAATGCACTTTACTTCTCTCTTTTTTATTAAACTAATATAAAAAGTAACTGCAAAAAACAATTGCTCAAAGTGTGGTCTAATGATAAAGCAAGTTCCTTTGGCCCCATGGATTATGCTGCTGCAGAGGCAAGTCCGATACATGGAACTACAATAGGGCCCCTTCTACCTGTTTAGAGTAAATGTAAAGGTAACAAATCCATTTTCTGGAAATAGCTAGCTACCTTAGGATCCATGTTTTAGTCTCAGTGGCAATTTGTCTTCCAGAGAACCATAGCCTACCTCCTCTACAAGAATATAGATTTAAAATATTTGAATATTGAGTGTATATAAGTTTGTGAGGTTTTTTTTCATTCATTTCTGTTTCTTTTTAACTTTATCTTCTATTCAAATGTGTTCAACTTTAAACAATTTAATTTTGCTTCTCTTCTTTACATCTATATCCTCTTTCTAACTTTGATACCTACCTGCTTTCACAGAGGGTCAGTTTTCATGTAAAGATCTCCTTTGACCTTTATTAACACATGTTAATAAGAGTTTATTGTCAACAATTTCAAAGGAGCAAAAGAATCATGCAGAGAACATAGGGGGTGAACTGGGTTTCCTCTGAGAATCATCAGTACCATATACCAAACCAATGGTTTCTCACGTTAAGCATATTCTATTTAAAAAAAAAACCCACATTAAGACTATTTAGAGTAAAAATCACAAATCTCTACCTTACCACTCATCACTTTATTTTGTTTATGTATCTGAGTGACCCAATACATTATAATGACCTTAGTGTCAGATACTGTGTCCTGTTTACCTATAAGCTTAGCCTAATGTCTTCTATAAAAACAACAATCATGTTTGAATAACTGGATAGTTTCTTACAAAATTAAGTCTGACTCAAGATTTTGTTATGTTTCTGATTTTCCCAATCTCCCAAATGAATGTCTTATTTTGACTCACACTTTTGTGGACCCAGCCTTCTTTCTCAGCTTCTAAATGCTATTTATTATTAACACTTCCATGGGTTAAAACCCTTTATCTATTTGTCAAACTGCCGTCATTATCTTTTCCCCATTTTCATTACAGTTTTGTATTGGTAAAAAAAAAAATTCAGCTGCAAGCAATAGGAGACTAACGAGCAGAGGCATAATTGAAATATTTATCATTTACTTAATCAGAGGTCTAAAGGTTGATTGTCTTAAGGTTAGTCACTTAGTATTATCAAGAAATTCAAAATACTAGACTCTTTTTAGATTCCAACTCTATCATACGTGTTAATTTTTTTATCATTAAGGTTTTCAACTCATGATTTAAAAAACACCTGTTGTAACTACAGAAAACTCATATGTTACAAGGCAGAAATAAAAGGAAAACTAATGGTACCAGCGAAGAATTTGGTAATGTCTTTCTCTGTTAGAGCCTGGAAAAAGCTTTCAATGAACTTTCTTATTAGACTTCCCTTTATATTGCATGGGCCATAGATAGGTTGAATAATGATCCATAAGTGTCAGGGATGTCAAGAAAAAACTATATTTCCTGAGGATTTCTACATTAATTTTGAACAAAACCCAAGTTCAATCAGCTTGGATGCAACAATTTATGTATTCTATTTGTTTGTGATAAATTCCAAAGACCAAGTCTTCTGTTTTTCCAACAGAAAGTTGCATCTATTTTATTTACTTTAGAAGTCTGCAAGTTCAAAGAATATTTCTGTTGAATGTCTCTGATGTTTATGAATGCAGAGAAATGTTTCTTATTTTTGAAAGTTTCAACATACTGGCCTAAGGAAAATTACTATGTGAAGCAAATTGGAATAGGGTTATCTCCTTCCCAAACTGCCACCAATTGGTTTGGAAATAAATTCTACCAGGTTATAGCACTTAACAACACAATACTTCTAATTTCTAAAGGCATACTAAAACTTTAATATTCACATACATATAAAAACATATGAATCAGATGGCTGTCTATAATTTCAATAGATTCTGCTGTCTAAAATTTTTTGTTGACAATACAAAAGGCTAATTTTATTTTGCACTGAGAAAAATTGTCTAAAATTTTGTAAGCACTTATAATTTTCTATATTTACAACAACATCAAGATAATTATTTTTGTTTCACCAGTGAACTGAATATATCTAATACAACATATGAAGAATGTGCTAATTTAAGTGAATGAAAAATTATACTGTACATGTTCATTAACTGCTATATTGTGAAATAGTACAATAAAATGCTACCATTTTATGTATGTATTGAGATTGTAAAAAAAATCAATTATCTTTTCCTAAGATTTGCTTAAAAAGGGAGAAAGGTAAGTTAATTGCATGCGTGGTTCAAAGGTATTTTTTGCCACTTCATCATTTTTTTCTAAGATTAGCCTCTATTCTGATACGTTTGGGAAATGGCAAAACCCAGATTATATTTTTATAAAGAACTCACAAAGTCAGTCACTGGTTTATTGTTGTACAATTTTTAAAAGGAACAATTTTAAAATAGATCATTTTACTCTAACTGAAGACTAATTTAGAAGCTGAATTATCATAATTATCAGTCTATTATAAAATTCAAATGTCTCAGTTTGGAATTCAAGGTTAGTTAGTGCCTGGGCCCTCAGAGCTTTTCAGTTATTATTTTTTTAATGTCTTTGGTTTCCATTCTCTAGTCAAAATTACTTTAGTCAGAGTACCATCTTCTCGTGCTTATTAGTTTCTTTACATTTTTACCTACATGCTTAGTTCCAAATCCTTAAAAATAATTATCTCAGTTTATAAACACAATATTTTGCAGGAACTTTTCAAAGACAAGGAAATATTTCTAACCTCTACATGCCACCTTTATTACAAATTATCTTACTTTTTAACTACCTTATTTTGTTCTATGCTTACCATCTTTTGTTCAGTCTCTACATTTTCCAGCTATCCTGGAAAGCCAGGACATTAGATGGTATGCTTAAATTTTTACTAGGCTTCCTGTCCCATGATAAATGCACACACACAAAAACCTGTTTACTGGCCGGGCACGGTGGCAGGCAGAATATTTTGTTGCTCAGCCTTATACTACATATAATTTCATTCTCACAAAATGAACTCATGGCGCTTCCTTTGGAATAACATTATGTAGCAGTAATTGTATAGTAACGTGGCAGGCTTCTTTTACATAATTACGAATAGGTAATAAAAATTTTAGATAAAATATATAAATTTACATTCACGAACATTAAAACCATAACATACAGACAAGTGTGCAATTAATTACTTTATGGTATTACAGCAAATAAGTTAATAACTGGCTGGGTGCTATGGCTCACTCCTGTAATCTCAGCATGTTGGGAAGCTGAGTCAGACAGATTGTTTCAGCCCAGGAGTTCAAGTCCAGCCTGGGCACCATAATGAGATTCTGTCTTACAAAAAAATTCTAAAAAAAATTAGTCAGATGTGGTACATTCACACCTGTGGTCCTAGCTACTGGGGAGGCTAAGTCAAGAATATCTGTTAATCTCAGGGATTCAAGGCCATGGTGAGCTTTAATTGCACCACTGCATTCCAGCCTGGGTGATACAGCAAACCTGTATGTCAAAAAATATATATATTTTTTTTATTTGTATATAATTTGTATTTTATATACACACACACACATATGATTATATACTGTTCCAATATCTAATATCTGCTTTCTTCAGAGAGACTGCATATGGCTATTCACATTATTGAATTCTAACGCATTTTAGCCTAACTCTAACTAGGCTGTGCAACAAGTATAATCTTATTTCTCTGAAGGTATTCAGTCTCTCAAAGATCAGCTGTATCAATGGTTTTACTACCTTATGTTCACCAACCTCAGAAATACTCCCACCTCCCTCCTTTTACTCTCCTTCTCTCTCCCCACCTCAAAATTTCCTCCTGTCTCTCTCAATCATGTTGTTATCATCCTGGTATTTAACCACCCCTATCTAAATCTGTTTCTACTTTGCTAGCTCCCCATTTTTTTTTTAAGGTTTCTCAAGACCTTGGTCCTGTTCCTCCAGTTCTCATACCCTGAGAATAAGAAACTGCAGCAACTCAGTTGCCCTCTTCTCAATAAGTTAATTTTAAGCCTTGGTCTTGATCTGACTTCTTTGTTATAGTAAAGAACTTCCCTGACCCATGCCAATACAGACAGAAATTTTTTACACAATTTAGGTTTGTCTTAGGGTCATGTTCTTCTGAGCTTTCAGACATTCACCAGTTAGCTCAATTCTTGTGGGTTCCACAGATGCTTCTTTATGGTTTGAGGAGACCAATAGATAAGAGTCAACAGACTTACTTAAATAAAAATACACTAAGGTCTATCACAGAATTGAGAAGACTAGAAAAAAAATCTTAGATTCCATCCTTAGAAACTTCCCATAAAAAATAGACTGGTTAAATAGTCAAAACTGTAAACAACAAAGAAATGAATTAGTCACTAATTATAGGCACCACTCAGAAAACATCTGGAAGAATTAATCAGGCCTAATGCTAGATAATCCTAGATGACCTAGATGCTCTGCTTAGTTACCAGCTTTATTAGTGGGTTCTATGCAGAATTATGAGGCTATTACATCATATCCATTGCCAAAACGTCATTCACTCTGAAATCCATGCTTTAGCACAACATCATGAAGATGTAGGATGGGCTTATAAAATTAAAATTAAATCATAAAAGCTCATGACTCTTCAACTTAAATAATCTAAGGAAAATCATCTCAAATCCGTAGAGCCAGCCTCAATTACACTAAAGTATTTAATATCAAACACAGGAGTTTCAGTATCTCCCTCCCAAGAGATCTGCTCCTCCCTGCCCCAAGATACTCTTAATACTATAGCAGGAATGATAAGTCCAATCAATGGGAATGCTCCCGTTTCTGGTAGACACCAGAGCTACCTACCCTAACCTGAACACCTCAAAATTACCCATGGTAATTCCTTGAAGAACACAAACCACCTCTCTGGTGAGGTAAGAAGGTAAGCTGTATTACCCCTTAGATGGCTCCTTTTGTATTTCTTGGACTCCATAATTCCTAGCATAGCTTTTTCTTAATCCAGAATAATTGTTAATCTATTGGCAGAAATGTATTTTCTAGTTAAATTGTTAATATTTCATGTTCACCTGAGGGACTAACCTTTGAAATGTCAGTCTTTTCTTCCACTGATCTTTGCCCTCTATTATCTCTGATAGAACACTCCAGTTTTCTCACATACTTATAACTCCCCAAACACTTGACAATGACAATCTCCAAATTCTAAATATGACCATTCACATACTTGATTTAGTTTGTACTATAGGAATAACAGAGGCAGGGCATATTTAGGAAGCAGGGTCCTTAGAACTGGATGTAAACCTCACTTTGGCATCTCAATCTAACAAGGTACACTAAAATCTGGGGCAATTAAAGGTTTCAAACTTAGTATTCAATAGTTGCTTGACAAGGAGCTCCTAATTTCTACCTCCAGCCCATGTAACACATAATTTTATCTGTAAAATATCCTAATGGAAAGAGTTTCTAATTGGATCAAGATTTGTGAGCCATAAATAAAATTTTAAAAAATAAAGGTTTCTTTTTGTCCCAAACCCCAATACTCTTCTTGCTTCCATACCCTCTAACAACATGTTATTTATATTTGTTGACTTGCTCTATTGCTTTCTTCATTGTAACATTTTGCCCTAATTCCTAATACCTATTTGCCTTTCCATAGAAAATTCAAGGATATGATTACACAGTCATATCCTGGGTATTTACAGAAGCTCCCATTTATTTTGCCCAGTCAGTAAATAAAAATCAAAAGAAGCTGGGCTTACGTTGCAATTCAACTCCCATCCAATATGTTGTTTTTATCTTTCTTTGATTTACATTATTCAAGAATTTTTAGAAGACACACAGTACTTATTTAAAAACATTAGAACAGAAGTAACATAAGGTCTCAATATATAAAGTTCAATTCATGACCCCCTACTATTTAGACCTGAGGGAAAAAATCTTATTCCCAGACCTTATCAATAGAATTCTTAATTATTCCCTACCTCAAACCGAGAGTCAGCTTCAGGGATTTCTGAGACTAATTATCTATTGTGGAATGTAGATTATTAACTTTTCTGCTATGTCATCCCATTTATATTCATAACAAAGGAGATTATATCTAAACTTGTGCAATGGGAATCACTCTATAAAAATTTTTGAATTTCTAAAAACATTTTTTTCCTCCACCCTTACTTTGGAATTCCCTAATTACTCCTTGCCTTCTCCCTCATTTTTCATGAAAGAAAATGACATACCTTAGATTTCCTATCTGAAAAATGCAATGGAAACTACAGGCTTGTGGGATGTTTTAGCTTAGTCCTACATCCTATATCCCAAGCTTTGTCCTACTTGTATATGATCAGTGGTAGCAAGAGCAGAAATAGTTGAAGCCATAGTAGACCTTTGCTAGGTCTTACCCTGAACATCATATATCTCATGCAATTTAGACTCTTCTAACACATAACACTCTAAATATTTGACTCCTAAGCTCACCTCTAATTAACACTGATGCTCTTTTCTTCTCACATCAGTGTTTATTGCTGTCAACTCAAATCTATCATGCTCCTCCTTTTCCCAACTGAAGTAAACACATGGTTGTATTATAGCCAATCAAGCCTCAACCTTCGTCTTCCCTGAACATTGAGAATGCCCTTGCAAATCCAGGCCTTACCCTTTTTTGTTGATGGTTCATATCTCTGCACCTTTAGGAGGAAATATCAAGGTGCAATATCCCATTATAGATTTGTAAGCCCCATACAATATATGCCTCTATCTGTTTCAGAGTCATCTCAAATCACTGAATTTGTGGCTCCCATAAGAGCTATCTTTCTGGCTGAAGAAAAGAGAGTTATCATTTACATAGCAAGTATATATGATTTTTAGGTAGTACCTGAGTGTGGTATGTTATTAAAAACAAAAAGATTTTTGACCATAGAGGGGGTGTGTTGGTTAATATTGTCAACTAGATTGGATTGAAGGATGCAAGGTATTTTTCCTGGGTGTTTCTGTGAGAGTGTTGCCAAAGGAGATTAACATTTGAGTCAGTGGACTGGGAGAGGCAGACCCACCCTCAATCGTGGTAGGCACCATCTAGTCAGCTGCCAGTGTGGCTAGGATAAAAGCAGGCAAAGGAACATGGAAAGACTAGACTGGCTAAATCTTCTGGCCTCCATCTTTGTCCTGTGCTTGATGTTCCCTGCCCTTGAACATCAGACACCAAGTTCTTCAGCTTTTGGACACTTGGACCTACACTGGTGGTTTGCCAGTGGCTCACAGGCCTTCAGCTATGGACTGAAGGCTGCACTGTCGGTTTCCCTACTTTTGAGGTTTTGGGACTCAAACTGGCTTTCTTGCTCCTCAGCTTGCAGACTGCCTATTGTGGGACTTCACCTTCGTGTGAGCCAATATTCCTTAAAAAACTTTCTTTCATATATATATCTATCTTATTAGTCCTGTATCTCTAGAGAAACATAACTTATAGAAGGAACATCAATTAAAAATGAAAAACATATGTCCGACATATTAGAAGTTCTGTTATAGCCAAGAAAATTGGCCATTCTCAAGGTAGAAACACATACGGGTGCCAATAGTCCTAAAATAAAAGGAAACTCACTAATTGATCGATATGCTTAGGTGGGTATCTCAGAAAGCTGTTCCATTCTCAGTACAATCAGTCAAGATTTTAAGTCTACTGTATTTACAATCTGACCCCTAATTGAGGAATTTAAAATCTTCCAATTTAAAGTCCATGAACAAAATGGCCAAGTTGTATATTTTAACCACCCAGTTGGACTTAGAAGACATTCAACTGACCATGTGGCTCCCCTGCCCTAGATTTAGTCTTTGACATTAACAAGATCACTCACCATGGAAGGGAGAAACTAAATAAAATCCTCTGCCGACATTGGTGGGCAAATTTCACTCTCTGTCTGGTGCTGTCTTTGTACCCCATCTGTTGAAAACATAAGCCTAGTGAAGGTGACAAGAAAGGAAGCTAAATCTATTAGCAAGACATTTTCTTAACTGGTAATTAGATTTTAGTCATTTACCTAAATATCATGGATATCAATATTTTCTTAAGTATTTTCTGTATATTCTCTCACTGCCTTGAAGCTTCCCATTGTAAAAGCGTCATTGCCATACTATTTTGTTAGAGAATATATTCTCCACATGGGCAATTCCACTGGCTCTTTCAAGTGACAGAGAGACTCATTTCAAAAGTAAAGTAATACAAGTAAGTTAAAGAATTATCCATTTATCTCAAAAATTGCACTATCTTTATCCTCAGTCATCTAGAGTGATAGAAAGACCTAATGGACTATTAGAATTAAATATGACTAAACTTTAAAAGAATTCATTTTCTCATTGCTCTTATCTCTGATTTCCCTTGAGTACACTCCTGCTGGGTCATTTCAACTGTCTGCACATGAAGTAATAACTGGACAACTGGACAGTCCATGAGAACTCCCTATACTGCCTGAACTCTCAAAGATTCTAATCTAGTCTACCCAGACATTCTAAAATACTGCAAAAGATATATTAATTATACCCATCATTAATCTCAGCAGGTTGGGTTGATGATTTTCCTCCCATCTCCCATCCAAACCACTCCACAATCAAAGAAATGAAGATTTAGTATTCTGAAGAGAGCATCACTAGAGAAGTAACATCAAACTCTGCAGGAAGGACATTTACATCATTCTTATCACTAGCATGGTTGCCAAACATCAGGGAATCTAACTTTGCATTCATACTACTCAACTAAAAAGGTACAAAAGCTAGTATGAATGGAAGTCCATCCCAATGGAAGACCTAAACTAAGCCTGTCTCTCAGGAGCTCCCAGAATCACATAGTGTCATAAGTATACATCTTTTCCAGTAATTTCAGAACAAGTAGACATCATGAGGAGGAGGTAATTTTCCGCTTTACATGTGAGAACAAGACACCCTAGGATTCCCTTGCTCATTTCTTATTTTCAGAATTGCACTTGTCCTTTACTGTATCCTCCTTCTTTATCCCCTTTAGTGACAACTTTGTTGTCTGCATACTTCTCCTCATTGTAAACACAGCCTTCCATAAGGATTCTTATTTTGTGTCACCTTCTTCTTCACCTTAGCAAAGCTGTTTTCCCTTCGCTAAGTGAAATGACTCTCCTTTATTCCAAGGATCCCCAATCTATCTTATTTCCTCACTCAACTCATAGCACAATCTTACAGTCCTATTTCTAATTGCTGGTTATGTACTGTTTTTCCTCTGGAAGCCTCTAGTTTCCCCCAAATTCCTAAACCTGTCTTGATTCAAAGGCATCTTTGTGTTAGCACAAGGAACTTTATCTTCTCCCTCTAGATTTCAAAAGGAATACCCTTCAACATTAATACTTTTTAAAAGGCCAATATTTGTTTCTACCTAAACATAGACAAGGTTCTTTTCATCAGCGTATGTATTTGCAATTGCACCTGATTTCTCACCAACACAAATATCTATGTTATTATAGGATACAAGAATACATATTCCTCATCTTATTATATGCATGTAATAGACTCAGATAACCATAAGTTTAATTTTACATGGCACACTTAGGACTGTCTTACAAAAAAAATAATAAAACAAAAACAAAAAACTGGGAACTCTTATCTTTTGAACTTCACAGGACAATGACTCCATCAAAAGAGCTCATAAACCCCAAAGAGCAACCTATTGGACAGTTATACACAGGAACCCTGCATAGCCCTGTCTTCGTATATTTCTGTACAACTGAATACCATAGACTCAGTTTCTTAAACAGCAAACATTGCTTTTCACAGTTTTGGAGGCAGACATGTTCAAGATCAAGTTGCCAAGAGATTCACCATCTGCTGAGAACCCTCTTCTTGATTCATAGTCAAAGCCATCTTCTTCTGTCCTCATGTGGCAGAGGAACAAAAGAGCTTTCTGGGGGAATTTAAAGGCATGCAAAGGGGCACTAATAACATTTGTGTGCACTCAACCCTCAAGACCTAATCAGCTGCTAAAGATTCCATCTCCAAATACCATCACATTGGGGATTAGCTTTTAACATATGAATTTTAAGGATACATAAATATTTTGTCTAGAGACTCCCTAATTAGACATATTTTATTTGAAACAAACACATTCATCACTGTCTCCTTGCTAGTTGGACTGGATCCTGTGATCTGGCTAATCTAAGTAGGTTTTATTAAACCTTTAAAATACACTTTTTTTCTGATCTTAACCACTTTATTACTTCTGAGTTAAGTTTTTCAGGCACTAGACGATCCAAAAGGTCTGCAAAATGTTTTACAATTGCAAGACTAGGTGCAAAATCCTAGTCCTATAAGGAGGTCCTGGCTTTCATTTTCCACCAAATTCTCAGAAAGCTTTAGAAGAAAAATCTAAGAAATTGAGAGTAGACCTAAAAGGCTATCTACCATAGCAGTTCTTGTATGAGCAACTTTCATGACTGCTATATGACCACTCAGTAAGTTCATTGAAATTCCCACAATTTCCATGCTAGTCTCAGGAAAACAAGCAGAACTACAGAAATTTTCACTGAAACTATCAACATCATTGCCGGAGAAGTACAGAAACTTTAGCAAGTGGTCCTCTGCAATTATCTAACATTGGACATGATCTAGCTTTTCAAGAGGACATTTATGCAGTGGTCAGAAGTGACTAGTGTGCATATGTTCCCTGAAACCTCTGTAATGTTTATATCTTCCCAAAAAATATTCAGACAACAAACCGAAACATTTGTCAGATGTTTCGCATCCTCATCCTGCCATCTAAGGACACTTCAGGCCCAATGTCCCTTCAAATCTTAAATATTGGTTTTCTTCCCCTGCTCAAATGTCAATAATTATTCTTTTTATTTTATTTCATTTCATTATTTGTCTATTTATTATAGGCCTCTCACCTAATGCCTAACCAAGAAGATCCTCCAGCAGCTGTCAGTACAGCAACATACTTTACAAATTGCACACCTAGTCCTAAAAGTTAACAAGAACATGAAGGCCAACCCAACCCAGAAAATCATTTTGCAAACCTTAACTTCACAATAAGTCTGATTCCATTCCTAATAAATTTTAAGGACAAACTTTGTTTGTGGTAAACAACAGAGGATGGGGTGTGTGCTGATCCCAAATCTGACCAATTGCTCACAATTACCCATAATGTATTCATTGCTTTGACTTGATCAAATTTTATTCAATCCTGTTTCCTCCTCTAGGGCCTCTAAACTTTGGGTCATTACTCAAGAGTGAAAAAGCACTAAAGTACATAACAACCTTTTAACACCTTATTCCAAGAATGACCAGATTGCTGAAACGTTTTCTGTTGAAGCATTCTGCTCAGACCACTGCCTGCTCTTCTCCCACACAAAGCTCTTCCCAGTCCTGCTGATGTTTCTCTATGAAAGAAAACTCTTTTTCTGTTTGATTTTTAGACACTTGTAGATTCAGAGTTTCGAGCATTCTGCCTTCTGCAATAGTCTTTTTGAATAAAGTTTATCTATATCTGGTTTTATATTTAATTGATACCAGTGAGCTTGGAAGAAGACCTACACGCCTCAGATGTTGATTACAGCTTTTGAGACATTATCACAAGACCTAGTTAGTCTCCTGACCCATGGAAATGTGAGGTAATAAATATGTGTTGTTTAATCCACTAAGCTTGTAGTGATTTGTTACTCAGCTATAGAAAACCAATAAATGTGAAAATGCACAATGTGAATTTGAGTCCCAGCAGAGATTAGAACTTAAAACATGTTTTTTATTAAAAGAAGTATATTAAACACTTAATACATTCCATGTAATTGTTTTCTCTGTATTTCACTTGGTGTTAACTAGAAAATTTCTTTAATTTCATTTTATATAGTTAATACAATAATCTATATTGACTCAAATCAAATTTTGTATTGAAAAACTATTTATTTCATGATAAACTCTCTGGAAGATGCCTCAAGAGGATAAATATTCATGATCAAGACATTCCCTATTCAAGCCTATAAGAAAAATATTATATTTTAAAATGATATCATATACAGTATTTGAATAGAGTGATTTTCCCATAGTGCATTACATCTACAAATTAAAATATATTATATTTGCTGGCCAATAATATTCAGTTAAAGTAATATCAGTAGACATGTTTTCCATTTTATTTTCATTATAGAGCCATTTCTGGCATAATAGAAAATAAAGACAGAACATAGTAGAAACGAGAATGTTTATTCTGAGATGTGAGGACTTAGCACAAAGATGGATTTGACATATAGTAAATAATTTTGTGAAATAATAAAGCTACATTTTAGGGATTTGATTTCAATTTTATAATAAGTAGATGATTATTTTCCTCTGCCTTGGAGTAAATGGCTGCTATGTGGCTTTTTTTTTTTTTTTTAGTTAAGTAAAGCAAAAACAAATTTAACCTGTAATCAATTATTAATAAGGATGTTGATAATTTTTTATTCAAATAAAATAACTTTGTGTCTTAGAATTTGATGGAACACAGACGTGTTAGTTTAAAAGTTTGCTCTAATTTAGCAAAAATGCTCAATATGCATATGCAAACTAAGTAAATTGTAACAGCATGCAGCTATTTTCTGATAATAATTTTAAAAATTAAGGGCATAGATTTAGAGTTAATTCAATAGTACTGCCACCCAGAAAAGGTGCTGATTTACCCAAGCAGAATCTCAAAGAGACTCTGGATTTAAAAACGGGAGTTCAACAGAGGGAAGGAATGAACAAAGAAAGGCAGGTGGAATGAAAAAGGAAACAACAAGTGGAAATCGCTCTGCCACTTTCCCTGTCCTTTCTTCTGTCCTAGAATAGACTCGGAAGTAGGTGAATTGAGCTATCCAGTAAATGTGGATTTGTACCACATTTGTTGGTATCTAGCGTCACCCAGCACAATTGTTCTAGGCCTACAGCTATGCTGAAAAGAGAAAATCCTGCTCATGTGTACAGAACTTTCAGTCTATTTATTTTTCTTAACTATTAAAAAATATGTAGTCACTAGTTAATGGATAAGGAAACTCCAAAACAAAATAAATAAAATAAATAAATAAAAAGCACTGAAACAATGTAGGAGAAAATAAAAAAATTTTTAAATTGCTACTTTCTGAAGCATTTAGGAAGAAAATATATCATCTGCTGGAAAATGAAGCAATAGATAAATACACTTTTTTTTTTTTTTTTTGAGACGGAGTCCCACTCTGTCACCCGGGCTGGAGTGCAATGGCACGATCTCGGTTCACTGCAAGCTCCACCTCCCAGGTTCACGCCATTCTCCTGCCTCAGCCTCCTGAGTAGCTGGGACTACAGGCGCCCGCCACCACGTCTGGCTAATTTTGTTTTTGTATTTTTAGTATAGACAGGGTTTCACTGCGTTAGCCAGGATGGTCTCGATCTCCTAACCTCGCGATTTACCGACCTGGGACTCCCAACGTGCTGGGATTACAGGTGTGAGCCACCGTACCTGACCAAGAAATACACGTTTTGACATTACAATATAAATGCCAAAAGACAAAATTCATCATAATATTTGTAAAATAAAGCTGTAAAAATCTCAGGGTGTAAAACAAAAAGAAAAAAAAACAAACAAAATGTTTAGAGACAGAAAATTTGTGCACATAAAAATTATATTAGGAGGGCCATCAAATAAGAAAGACGAGAAAGAAAGACACAATGTGAGTTCCAAGATATAATACCTACCCTGAAAATGTAGAATATAGCATTGGAAAAACCCTTCTAGACACTTGCTTAGGAAAAGATTTCATGACTAAGAACTCAAAAGCCAATGCAACCAAAACAAAGATAAATAGATGGCACTTAATTAAACTACAAAGTTTCTGCAAAGCAAAAGAAAGAATCAGCAGAATAACCAGAGTGGGAGAAAATCTTCACAATCTGTACATCTGACTAAGGACTAATATCCAGGATTTGCAAGGAACTCAAACAAATCAGCAAGAAAAATACAAACAACTGCCATCCAAAAGTGGGCTGTGGACATGAGTAGACAATTTTCAAAAGAAGATAGACAAATGGCCAACAACCATATGAAAAAACAGTCACCATCACTAATGATCATACAAATGCAGATCAAAACCACAATGCGATAACACCTTACTCCTGCATAAATGGCCATAATTGAAAAATTACAAATGTTGGTGTGGATGTGGTGAAACAGGAACACTTTTACACTGCTGGTGGGAATGTAAACTAGTACAGCCATTATGGAAAACAGTGTGGAGATTCCTTAAAGAACTAAAAGTAAATCTACCATTTGATCCAGCAATCCCACTACTGAGTATGTATCCAGAAGAAAAGAAGTCATTATACGAAAATGATAGTTGCACATGCATGTTTATAGCAGCACAATGCACAATGGCAAAAAAAAGAAAAAAAACAGAACCAGCCCGAATGCCCATCAATCAACGAGTAGATAAAGAAATTGTGGTATATATACATTCACCAACACAAACACACACACACATATATATACACACACTGTGGAATACTCCTCAGCCATAAAAAGTAACAAAATGATGGCATTTGCAGCAACCTGAATGGAATTAGAGACCATTATTCTAAGTGAAGTGACTCAGGAAGGGAAAACCAAACACCGTATGTTCTCACTCATAAGTGGGAGCTAAGCTATGGGGATGCAAAGGCATAAGAATGATACAATGGACTTTGGGGAATTCGGGGAAAGGGTGGGAGATGGGTGAGGGGTAAAAAAACTATACGTTGGGTACAGTGTACACTGCTTGGGTGATGGGTGCACCAAAATCTCAGAAGTCGCCATTAAAGAACTTACTTATGTAACCAAACACCATCTGTTTCCCAAAAACCTATTGAGATTAAAAAAAAAAAAAATTTTAATTAATAAAAGTTCTACCTAAAAGACAGAAAAGAGGAGCAAGTGAACAAAGCAAAAATGAAACTAAGAGAACATAAACAAGAAGGTAGATTTAAAGCAAACATATAAAAAACTACCGTAAAAATAAACATTCTAAAAACTCCAGTAAAAAGGCAAAAATTGTCAGTCTAGATAAAAAAGTAATGATATCTACAAAAAGCAAACAACCATACGCACAAAAGACCTGTATATGTAACTGCATTAGTTTTGCATTATGTGTTTTAAATTAATATAGTCGTTTAAAACAATACAATTGTCTCACAATTTCTGTGGGTCAGGAATAAGGAAGGGCACAGCACAGCTGGATCTTCTCAGCATCTTACAAGGCTGCAATAAAGTCATCAGTTAGTCCATCGGTGTGTTCTTATCTATGGGCCTGACTTAGGGATAATCTACTTCCAAGCTCATTCTGATTCTTGACAGAATTCCTCTCATTATGGATGTAGGACTGAAGTTTCTGTTTTCTTGCTGGCCCTCAGATACACTCCAGGGGCTTTCTCATATGCTCTCTCACAGCAAGGCAGCTTATTTCCTCAGTGACAACAAGGGATCTCTCCCTCTTCAGCCAACTAACATGGAGACTTACATGGTATAACCTAATAAAGATATTAACATCCTACCACCTATTTCATTAATTAAAAGTAAGTTGCAGGTTCTGCTCATACTCAAGAAAAGGAAACGACATAATGATGTGACTCATTCAGGGTCACCATAGAGTGTGTCCACTAGAGACATCACAATGCTAAATAAAAGGAAAAAAATATACCACATAAACACTAATCAAAAAAGTTGACATAGCTATATTAACATCAGACAAGTTAGATATTGATGTAAACATTATGGTCAAATATAAAGAAGGGCATTCAAAGGACAAAGGGGGGTAAGTCATCAAAAAGATATCAGAATCCTAAATACCTATGAATATAACAACAGAGCCTTCATAGTCAGTAAAATAAAATGGATAGAACTAAAGGGAGAAATGGCCGGGCGTGATGGCTCAAGCCTGTAATCCCAGCACTTTGGGAGGCCGAGACGGGCGGATCACGAGGTCAGGAGATCGAGACCATCCTGGCTAACACCGTGAAACCCCGTCTCTACTAAAAATACAAAAAACTAGCCGGGCGAGGTGGCGGGCGCCTGTAGTCCCAGCTACTCCGGAGGCTGAGGCAGGAGAATGGCGTAAACCCGGGAGGCGGAGCTTGCAGTGAGCTGAGATCCGGCCACTGCACTCCAGCCCGGGCTACAGAGCAAGACTCCGTCTCAAAAAAAAAAAAAAAAAAAAAAAAAAAAGAACTAAAGGGAGAAATAACATACTTGCAATTATAATTTGATTTTCCACATTCATTCTTTCAGAAATTGATTGAAAACTTGGAAAATCATTGAGGATATATGAAACCTGAGAAATATTATGAACTAAATTGACCTAATTGTCAGTTATAGAAAACACTCCACCAAAACAGCAGAATATACATTATTTACAAGGCACAGAGAATGTTTAACAAGATAAATCCTATTCTGAACCGTAAAATAAAAATTTAAAAAATTTAAGACCACATAAAATGTTATCTGACCAAAACAGAAGAAAAAAGACACCATCTACAAGATCTACAAATATTAGCCAACTAAACAATACCCTTCTAAACACCCTGTGGTCCAAAGAAGAAATTAACTGGGCAATTAGGAAGTATTTTTAAGTGAGTGAAATGAAAATGTAATATATCAAAATCTGCAACATGAAACTAAATACTTGGAAAAATGTGTAAGAATAATTGTTTATAGGCTGGGCACCGTGGCTCATGCCTGTAATCTCAGCACTTTGGGAGGCCGAGACAAGTGAATCATAAGGTCAGGAGTTCAAGACCAGCCTGACCAATGTGGGGAAACCCCATCTCTACCAAAGATACAGAAAATTAGCTGGGCATGGTGGCATGTGCCTGTAATCCCAGCTACTCGGCAGGCTGAGGCAGGAGAATTGCCTGTAGAAGAAATATCTCAAATTAAGACCTAAGTTTCTGTCATTAATAAAGTAGACAAAGAAGTGCATATTGAACCCAAAGTCAGCAAAATTGTGCATTAATATAGGAGTAGATGCCACTACAAAATCAAAAAACTTACAAATCAGAAGAGAAAAAAACTATGTAAACAAAAGTGAGTTTTTAAAATGTTAATAAAATTTATTAAACATGAAACATATTGATGAGAGGGAGAAACAAAGGTAGGGAGAAAAAAGTAGAAACACAACATTACCATACGGGCAATGAAAGAACAGGCACCAGTAAAGATATTACAGAGATTATAAGAAATAAACAGAAATATTATAAACATTTTATGGTTATAAATTTGACAAACCAAATGAAATATATACATTCTGTAATAACACATAATATAGAAGTTTACTCAAGAAGAAATACATAATCTGAATAGCAACATAATTTTAAGAAAATGGAATAGTTAGTTTAAAAACCATCACACAAAAAAACATTCATCTTAAATGCCTTGGTGGTGAATCCTACAGTACACTTATATATGAAAGAAATAATGCAAGTTTATTTAAAGTCGTCCAAAAACACAATAGGAGAAAACAAATCCTAATTCATCTTATGAGGCCCACATTGCCATGATACCAAAGATAGATAAAGAAAGAAAACTATAGTTCAACATTTCACATTAACACAGATGCAAAAACTCTGAAACACATAATGGTAAATTTGAATTCAGCACTAGAGAAAAATATATTATGAACAAGTAGAGTTTATACTATTAATACAAGATTTACTTAACATGTGAAACTTAAGCAATGTAATTCAAAAATTTAACATACTTAAAATTATAATCATCTTAATAGATGCAATAAATTCATTCAATAATGTTTAACACCAAGCCATAATAAATGTCAGACAACTGTGAATAGAGGAGCTTTGTCAACCTGATTAAGCACATCTATAAGAAATCTACAGTGAACATCGAAGCAGCCTCATTGTCTGGGGTGTTACTGGAGGTTTGTTGTCTCACGGCTGAGGGAATCAGGCAGACACACAGGTAGTGAGGTTAAGAGAGGAAGTTTAATAGGCAAAAGAAAGAGAAGAGTTCTCTCCTGCAGAGAGAGGGTCTCGAATGGATTGCCAGTTCTGCAGTGAAATGCAAGAAGTTTTATAGATAAGCTTGAAGAGGCAGTGTCTGATTTACAAAGGATGTGAAAGACTGGTCGGACCAGGTGCCCCCTTTGCATAAGGTGGGAAAAATGGATAGCTCCCACCCTAATCTTTTATCATGCACATGGGTTCTCTGCCTGGCCTGTGCCACGTTGCCCATTTCTTTACTGTACACATGGTTACGAAAAAAGGGAAGATAGAGTCTCCATGTTGGATATGCCTGGCCCCCAGGTAGCCCTTTTCTATTGGCACAGCTGCCAGCATTACCCTGTGTAAGCTTCTAGCTTGCCTATTTATGTTTGCAACTCACTTTTTCAGGCTGCTGTTTGTTAGAAAAAATAATAATAATTTATTGGACTGGTTTTTGTTAGAAGGGAAGCTTTGCAAAGGACGTTTTTTACCGTCACTATCTGCCTACGCAATTTTTTCTACCTCCTCTATCAACATCATGTTTATTATTCAAAACTAAAAGATTTTCTCTTAATTTCAGAAAAAAAAAAGATGTTTGTTCTCACTTTTTTATTCTTGTCACAAGAAGTTGTGGAATCGAAATAAAGAAAGATAAAAAATGAAAAGAGTTTACATAAAATGAAACAAAGCTTTCTTTTTTTCATAAATTACATGATCAGCTAGGTGTAAAAGCTCACAAAACACTTGCTTGAATTAATAAGCATAACAAGGTTTCAGGATAGAATATCAATAAAAATATTTTACATTTTACTGACAATGAGCAATTGGAAATGATATTGAAACATATACACCACTTAAAGTAGTGCCAAAATTTTGAAGTGCTTAGTGATAAATTTAACAATATATTCACAAGATTGGTATATTAAAACTAAAAAACATGTATAAATTAAATAAGCACGACCTAAATGTGCATTGATTGGAAAATTCAGTATAGTTAATATATCAGTTCTCAAGTTGACCTATAGTTTAATAAAACCAATCAAAATCGCTAGTCCTTTTAGGCAGAAATTTACTCCACTATCTCTATGGAAATGTAAAGGACCTAAAATAATGATTTTTTTTAAATAACAATTGTGAATTCACTCTTTCTGATTTCAAGCTTTACTCTAAAGCTACATTGATCAAGACAGTGTGGACTGTTTCCATATCTTGGCTATTGTGAATAATGCTATGATAAACATGGAAGCGCACATATCTGTTCAAGATACTAATTTGAAATCTTTTCAATATGTATCCAGAGGTAGGATTGTTGGATCATATGGTAGTTCTATTTTTAACTTTTTGAACAATCTGAATACTGGTTTCAATAGTGGCTGCACCATTCTCCATGTCCACCAAAGGTGTGTACAAAAGTTTAAACTTCACATCTCTGCACCAACATGTCACTTTTCTTCTTTCTTTCTTTTTTTTTCTTTTTTAGATAATAACCACCAGGCCTGGTGGCTCATGCCTTTAATCCTAGCACCTTGGGAGGTCGAAGCCGGTGGATCACTTGAGCCCAGGAGTTTGAGACCAGTCTGGGCAACATGGAGAAACCTCATCTCTACAAAAAAATACAAAAATTAGTTGGGCATGGTGGCAAGTTCCTATAGTCCTGCTACTCAGGAGGCTGAGGTGGTGGGAGGATAACCTGAGCCTAGGAGGTTGAGGCTGTGGTGAGCCGTGATTATTCCACTAGACCCAGCCTGGGAGATAGTGAGACCCTGTCTCAAAAAAGAAAAATATTTAAGAAACTAGATAATAACCATCCTGACAGTTGTGAGGTGTTATCTCACTGTGGTTTTAATCTGCATTTCCTTGTTAGAAAAGCACCTTTTAAATTGAGCACCTTTTTTACAACTCAAATGTCCATTAAAAGATCAATAAGAAATTAGTGTAAATATTTACAATGGAATATTATTCAGGCAATTAAAAAAAAAAAGGAAATCCTGTTATTTGCAACAACATGGGTGAACTTAGATAACATTATGCTAAGTGAGACAAGCCAGTCACAAAAGACAAATATTATATGAATCCATCCTTATGAGGTTTCCAAAATAGTCAAACTCATAGAAGCAGAGATTAGAGAATGGTAGTTGGCTGGGACCAGAAGGGGAAAATGGGGTATAAAGTCTATGTTATGCAAAATGAATATGTTCTAAAGATCTGATATAAAACATACTAGTTTTAGTTAGCAATATTGCATGGTGCACTTTAAAATATGTTCACAAGAGAGATCTCATGTTAAGTGTTCTTACACAAAAACAAGACAAACATAAAATCCTGAAATCCACAAAGAAAACAAGAACATGTATGGATGTGATAGATATGTTTAGTACCTTGGCTGTGATGATAGTATCACAAGTGTACGCATATGTGCAGATTTAGCAAGATGTATGTGTGACTTTTAACAAAAACAATATGAAAAGTTGTAAATGCACAGAATAAGATCTCAATGAAGAGTTGTTTCATTGAGAACTGGTGAAGTTTTTGCATTGTGAACTTACAGTAATTTAATACCATTCTAATATTTCTAATTCAATAAATGTTTTTCTGAAATTTTTTTAAAAAGTTATAGATTATTACACATTGCTAAGCATTCAAATTGGTTACTTACATGTTAATTTTTTTCAAGTTAGTATTTTGTCTTTCAAAAATCTCAATATAGTTTTTCCCTCCAGTAACTATTTAATGATTGTATTATCAGTACATAAAATAACATATTTTCACCTATGCATGTGATTTAAGCATTGTCTCCCCAGAGATGAGAGAAAACAAATTCAGATCCCAACATGACTTAATCTTCCTGCAGACTGTCCATGCTCTTATCAAATGTTTGCTTCATTTTGTAAGGTCATATCCACAGTTAGGCTTCAATTTAGGATTTAATTCTGGTAAACATGTTCACTATTTTACCATTATTTTGCTATCAAATATGATATTTATAAACAACAGTTTTAAAAGCAGTTAAAAATGCATAATCTGTCTTCTTATACAGCATCCATCCTATTTGGGGGAGAGAGAGAAGATAAATAGATACACACACACATAAACACACACACAGACACACACCATGCGATATATCAAGAAGTTGTATGAAAGTAGAAATAATTTTGCATGTTTTTTTGCCACAAATTCTGGAGGCAGACTGCCTAGTATCCCCCATAATCCCCAAACCCTGCATTTACTATCTGTGAGTCACTGGACACATTACTAAGCCTCTGTGTGTTTCTGTTTCTTCATTTGTAAATCACATATAATAATATCTTTCTCAAAGTTGTTGTGAGTATTAAATAAATTTATACATATAAAACACTTAGAACAGTGATTTACAGATTAGTTATATTGCATTATCTGTTAGCTATAATTATAAAGAAAGGAAATAGAAACCCTAGAGGAGAATAGACAGTATCTTTGGGAAAAGCTATTTTATATAGGATGGCCTTGGAAAATCCATAAGCCAATGAATGCATACTTTAATTGTTCAAAAATATCTATAATGAAAGATTTTATATTTAGCATCATGCTAGATCCCATTTATCTGATACAGTAGCAATTTGTCTTGTTTTTAGTCTTAAAGTTTGATTATCCGTTTGAACAATAAATTGTAGGTTCATTCAATTTATAGGTAAAAGGAGAACTAAGAACACACCTAAAGAAAATGCTACACTATTATTTGGGAAGTATAGAAGGTATAATAATGGATTTTGTGTTCATGGTAAGTATACACATTAAATTGGCACTCAGAATAATAATATATATTTACATAACTTAACACTTCAGATAGATTTGATTATGCTGTTTATTTTGCTTGAAAAACAAAACATCTTACTAAGCTTTTACTGTATATTTTGATCAAAAAAAGGATAAATTATACAGATCTTCCCTCAAACAATTATTATCTTACAGATACATCTGCCATCCAACATCTAACAATAAAAGAGACAGAAAGTAGAATACACAGAATTAAGAAAAATATTAGTAGAGAAACTGAGCTGATTTTGTAAATGAATAGAATAAGATCATTGGTGTTTTGCAGTGAAAAAGAGTGAAACTTATCCCAGCATCAAAGTGTATGCTATAAAGATTCCAGATCTGGGCCACCGAGGTATATTTCATTACAACAATAATTTTAGTACTTCAGAACTGGCTGCTCAGGCTGTGTGGTTGCTTATCTACAACCATCACAACATTGGGAAGGACATTAGTCTCTACCCTTTTTCTTTTGTTCTTCTAATATCACTAACACCCTTTCACAAACTAAAACAGAAACAGTAAGTGAGGCTTAATTACTCTGCCCAAAATAATACACCTTTTCCTCTTTTCCTACATAAAAAATATTAATCAAACTGTCACTCAGCATTATTGTAGTTTTAAATATGTGATGTCTTAAGAGTTTTTACTTTGGAACCCGGCTCACTATCACAAGCCATGAAAAACTATTTTTAACAAAAAAGGTGTAGTTTATTGTACTCTAAAATTTATTAATGTCTTCAAAAAGCCATTATTTTCCCTAATGTATATGGATTCTTAAAACATAAATTTCTTATTACATAAACTTTTAATTGTTTCAGTTTGAAAAAATATCCAATCATTTTGATATGAACAGGAGGCAGGGAAGGACTGGGTAGAGGAGGGAGGGGTCCCTGGGTGAGGGCTCCACTGTCAAGCCTGGACTCATGGCCCTAAATGAGAACTTCACATCCCTGTTTTCCTGCCCAAATGTTGCCTTTTCAAAACCACCCTGGCCCATCCCACCCCCCACCACGTACGACTGAAAAACCACAAGTTCCACAGGCAGAGGAGCAGGACGGAGCAGCAGAGAAGGAAGGAAGTGGCCGGATGTTGGAGAAAAGCAGCTTGACTTCAGTGGAATGACTTGATGATGGGATTTGGAGAAGAGTTCAGCTGGGAGTAGCAGAACTCCAGGGGAAAATTGTCTTCCCACTGCATCCCTCTTCCAGCTGCCCTCCCGCTGATAGTCAGTTCTGCCACTCAATAAAATCCTCCTCATATACCAACCTCCAGTTCATTCCTGGGCCTGATTCTTCCCGGATGCCAGACAATAACTAAGGTACCAAGAGGGCAGGGTGTAAAAGGCTGTCACCCTTACCCTCCACTGAGCTGGTTGACACTTACCTGTCCACAAAGGCAAATGTTAAAAGAACACTGATTTTAACACATGCACTCTGAGGCTCCTAGGGGCGCAGATACTTCCTCCCAGAGGGCAAAACTAAAAGACCATTGTAACATGCTTGGATGCTGCTACAGGGCCAGGACAGAGCCTGCTCCTGCCAGAGAGGAACAGTGGGCAGGTTCCAGCATTTGCTTGCCCTGGCTCTGGCACCCATTCACCTGCATGCTCCCCCTGCCGTGAGAGCATCAGAGCTGCAGGCTAAGTAAGTGAGCCACTCCTTCAGGAGTCCTGTGAAGAGGTCAAGGGAAGTATCCTGTCTCAATATGAATTAATAATCAAAGAGAAATTACAAGTTTAGAGATCTTCACAGTCATGCACGAAACTTCTGTTTTATAAGGCAACTTACCTAAGGTAGTTAGTTGGAACTCAGATCTCACACTCCTTTTCTACCATTTTAATTCAAGCTGAAAATGATTTTCTTTCTTACTTTTCAGGAAAAGCAAACAGATAACAAACCAAAATAATGCTTTTTGTTGATTACTTGGAATCAGATACTAGCTTATTTGTGGTCTCCCTGAACCACAAAAAAAGGGGCACGCTGGGCCCACCTGTATCATGAGGGGCTTGCTCCGCAGAACTAAGGGCCCCTAGGTGATAATGGGTGAAGCCGGGAAGCTCCCAGAAGGAAGTTGGTAAGGGCAGGACTAGGCCCCTCTGAAGGGCAGCTTTACCAGAAGGCAGAGAGATTAAAGAGATTCAAGGCAGCAACTGTGATGGCTGTAACTGAAACAAGTGGCAGAAAACTTGGTGGAGAAATTTGAAGTGAAGGAGAACAGGTTTCTAGTTGTATACCTTTTAGAACTCCAGTAAGATTTCCAGCTTGCTGCTAAGTTTAGAAAGACATACCTGGATTACAGGATTTCGGGATTCTCCTCAGCAAATGCACCTAACCATACAGGAACAGTTATTTGAATTTCAGTATTTGACCAAATACTTTTGAGATGGAGACTATGAGGGATAGATTTATGAGTAATTAAACACTGTAGCAAGAGAAATGGAGATAATAAAACAAAAGGTTGCTCACAACAAAACATTATAAGCATCTAAGTTTATCTGAAACAATTGATGCATACAAAAACCCACACTGGAGATCTCCAAAACCAGCTACAGAAACACAATTTGGGGCCTAGGGAGAAGGAACTAGGAGAAATGTGACCAGCACAAATCTGCACAACTTCTCATATCTGACAAGGCATCATGACCTACAGTGAAACAAACAAACACAAAAACAAAACAAAACAACACAAAACCACATGCTACTGGGCAATTCACTCCGCTGTTTACATATTTCTCCATGTAGCAGATGAAATAACATCTGTGGAAATGAGGTACCTCAAAGATTGCCATGATGCTTTTAAGGATTAAATAGAAGATTTGGAAGAAAGTCATTTTCAGAAAAAGCAAAAAAAAAAAAAAAAAAAAAAAAAAAAAGTGTGTTAAGATTGGTTGGGTCAACGAGATGTCTGAGTTCCAGAGGAGATCTGCTTCACTTTCTGAGATCACACGAGAATGTAATAAGGAAAGAAATGCATGATAACCAGTAACAACAGCAATGGACTAAAAATTGGGTAATACCTACGTGGCATCAAATATGGGGCCAATGAAAAGGATTCTGGTATATTCTACTAGTGATGTATTTTTTGTATATTTAATATGCTAAAGTTGACTTTTGTATCTAGTGAATATCACTGTGAACTGTACTCCCTAGGCTTGCTAAATAAAGGTAAACAGACCACCAAAACCACATAATGATGTCACAAGGTAAAATACACTAAGGCAAGTCACCATTATGATAGCATTTCCAAGAGATTCTAGGAAGCAGGTAAGCTAAGAACATAAAGGAACACCACAGAAATCTAAGGACTTGAACAATGCTGTGTCTTAAAGTTGTCTTGAAAATATCCAAAACATTAAGAGCATCTCAGATTATTAAATTAAAATTATATAAGGAGAAAAGATACAGGATTATCTTAGCAGTATATAAGCACCCTAAAAAAAACCCCAACTTTTTGTTGAATGACTACAGATGATCAATAAAAAGTTCACTTTGAGTAACTAGCAGGATGTCTATAAGCTGAAACATTCATTATAATAGATAATACTACAAAAATAGTCAATGATTATTCACTGTGTTCAAGTATTGTGTTATTCACATGCATAATCTCATTAAATTTTTACTAGAAGCCTTAAAGAAAAAAAAAGGAACAAAATAATGATATCATAAATGTGTTATATGTCCTGAAAGTACAAAGGTAGCAATTCAAACGCCTTCAGAGGTCCTGAATATGTGAAGGTAGAAGCCAATGGCTAACTAAAGACATATATTCAAATTCATTTGTTTCAACACATTCCGAGTCAATAAAAACACTTGTAGGATCCAGCCACTTTGGCTATTTACAAACTATGCATCCGACAAATTTCTAATGTTCAGGATCTACAAGAAACTTAAACAAATTTACAAGGAAACAACAAACAATCCCATTAAATAGTGAGCAAAGGACATAAACACTTTTCAAAAGAAGACATACATGCATATTTAAAGATTATGCATATTAAAAAGCATATTAAAAAAGCTCAACAACACTGACCATTAGACTAATGCAAATCAAAGACAATGAGATACCATGTCACACAAGTCAGTATGGCTATTATTAAAATTTCAAAAAATTACAGACACTGATGAGGCCAAGGAGAAAGAGGAATGCTTGTACACAGTCAGAGTGTAAACTGGGTCACCCATTGTGGAAAACAGTGTGGCTATTTCTCAAAAAGCTAAAAACAGAACTATCATTTAACCCAGTAATTTAATTAATGGGTATATAAGCAAAGAATATAAATTGTCCTGTCATAAAGACACACGCGGGCATATGTTCCTTGCAGCACCATTTACAATAGCAAAGACAAGGAGTCAACATAAATCCCCATCAATTGTGGACAAGATAAAGAAAATGTGGTACATATACACAATGGAATCCTATGCAGCTATAAAAAAGAACCAGATTATGTCCTTTGCAGGAAAATGGATGATGCTGGAGGACATTATTCTTAGAAAACTAATGCAAGAACAGAAAACCAAATTCTGCATGTTGTCACCTATAACTGGGAGCCAAATGAGAAGAACACATGGACACATGGAGAGGAACAACAGACACCGGGGCCTTTTGGAGGGTGGAGGGTGGCAGGAGGAAGAGAATCAGGAAAAATAACTAATAGGTACTAGGGTTAATATCTGAGTGATGAAACAAACCTGCACGTGTATCCTTAAACTTAAAAGTTAAAAAAGCACCATTTCCAATAGTATTTATAATGACATTAAAAAATAATTAACATTTTTGATTTCCTGAAATGAACCAAGCTGTAAGTTAGGTGTTTTATAGGAGCAATTAATTTTAATCATCACAACAACTCTATGAAGTAATTTATAATTATCATTATACTAATTGAGAAATCTTGCTAAGTGTTAAAGAGAAGTTCAAGATTTTGTAGCTGATAAATGGCAAACTGAGATCTGTTGGAAATTAGCACCTACATTCTTCAGCCATAAATAATACTTTCTCAAAATATGAATTTGCTTATCCATAGAATGTCAGAAGAATAATAATACAGTGACTAAAAATGCAACCAACTAAAAATGTACTCAGAATAGTCAGTTATGGTTGTCATAAAGCTATGAGGCCAAATTGGTAAAACAGTAGGAGAGAAGTTTGCCCTCAGTCTGTCATAAATGTCCACCAGTTCATTGTGATGACTAGATTCTTCTGTTGATCATACTTAACATTTCTTAGAGCAGCTGGGAATCAACTTTATGGAGAAATATAATTTTATATCATTAGGTGGTAGAAGAGGGACTGTTGTTACTTACTGAAAAACAGTTCCCACAAGTTATATTTTTAAGTCTTTCCTTTTGACAGTAATGTTATTTTTGTGAGAAAAGGTTTATTTTTCCTCTCAGAAAAACTGTCATGTGTCTTTACACATTTGAAGAATTGCCATATATTACCCTACTCCTTTGTATAGATTGTGTGTAGAGGAGGCATGTGCCATGTGAATGAAAGAAACTATATAAAAAGCACTGTTCCTTATAATGTTACACTACACTACATCACTATGCTGCCGTGAAATTTAGCAAGTAGTCTTATCCAAAAGAAAGGCAGAACATCTTCCCTCTATGTTTTATTTGTATTAAAACATAAATTTATGAGGAAGCAAAAAAAAAATAAAAATGAAGTTTCCCTTATTTACTGCATAGCCAGTATATTTTATTTTTTGAAAAGTTGGCTATGCTTTGTATGTTGCAATTCCAACAAAATACAGTTTGATCCAGGTCAGATGAAGCTTGAGTCTAGAAAATGCCAATAGGTAATAGATGTTAAGAGAAAAACCACTTATTTTCCTATTTTGTTAGATTAGAGAATATTTACACTTAAGTTCACTCATAAATCATGAGTTTTTCAAGTCAATTATAAATATTTTTCTCTTTATCCAAAACAATATTATGTGTAACACCATGTCAGTGGATCAAACACTCTGAAGTCCTTAAATAGTGGTGCAGGCTAGATTATGACCTGTTTTTTTATTTATAAGATTGAAATATATCATAATTTAGGACTAAACAGTCTACACAAAATGTTGGCTCTCTAAATTGCATAAGGAAAGCTATGCTTTTCAACAAAAGGTACTAAAGTAGTATTGCAGAACCCCATTGTATTGCATATTTTACATATAATTAATGTGTTTTGGTTTTAAATAACTTAAAAAATGTGTTGAAATTTCTTTTGAATAAAAATAATTACGCAGGTGACAAGCCTTACAAATATCCGGCAAAAGTTAGTAAAAGTAATGAGTCTATTAGGAAGAGGAAATAATGAAGCAGGATAAAATAAATGGCATTTTTCCCTTTTTCTTCCACACTTATTAAAATAACCCAAAATACCACTCACTCACCATAAGGAGGATACCAAAATTAAATATCCAAGTCATTCATGTTACTCCCTTTCATTTTTACATGTAAGCAATAGGTCAATTTAAGGGAGGATGTGATATTTCAGTTGGGTCTTCTGGAATACATAGAAAAAGTAAAGGATAGGGGAGGGAGATGTCTTAGAAGGAGTTGGAAATAGATTGGAAAACTAGATTAGGACCACATTTTCAAGTTGAATGTCAGGCTATGGAGAGTAACTTTTATCTTGTTTTAAAGTAAACAGACAGACATAAGGTCTCTCAGTAGGGAACCTGAATGCTGCTACAGAAACATAAATCAGAAGAAGCACAGGGAGTAGAGTCTGGGAAACAATACACATGTATGCAGCAAATTCTTTGCTAGGTCACAAAGCTTATAAAACAGTTCTCATATCCCTTAGAAACCTATCATCTAACAGCATATCTATGACTTTCATCACGACACATCCTTTGTATAATACATACCTTGGACTCTGCCTCGCATCTTTTTCCACCTTTTACTCCAACCACAGTAATTTATAGATGCAACATGAAAGCACCTTACCCATCATTATATCTGAATTTTTCTAGAGCTTTTCTAATTCAAAGGCTCAGGATACATGGAACAATCCACTTGGCACTTAGAAAAGCGCAACTTGGAGATGCAAGGCAATTAGCTCTGCTAAGGGTCAACTATTGCCTTTGAATCCAAGTTGTACTATTTCATTATTTGGGCAGAAAATTGTAAGCTGCATCCAAAATTACTTCTTGTAATGTTATGAAATAATCAAGTCTCATTTTCCATAATTGTGAAGAACAATTGTTTTCCTTCTTGTATTTCCTTGTCCTCAATCCCCTGTTCCTGTGTCCAAGGATCACTTCTCAAGGCTAACTGAATGTCTCCACTTATCTAACTCTGAGCTTTAGTGGAAGTGGTAGGTGAGGCATCAAAGCTAAAAAAAATGCTTAAGTATGAAATTCATAAATTACTTAGAATGTATCCTAGGCAAATACTTATATTACATAAAGATAGCCAAAATAGTATGTGATCAATCAAGTAACAAATTACATCTAATATGGTATAACATTTTTGCATTTGCAGTGTAATTGCTACATACATTATCTCAGATGATGCAGAAAAATTTCTTTCTTATTAAAATATCACACATTTTAAATCTTTAATCACAACAGCATTTTTCATAATATTTGGAAATTACTATCATTAAGAATAAAATAAAAGCTATGTACTTCCAAAGTATTATTACTCAGTTATTTTATAGAAAAAAAGTAAAAACATTTACTGTAAAGTTTTGAAGGGAAAGTTCTGAAATTACAGTGGGGACAATACTTAAATAGATGACAAAAACTAGTTACTGTAAAAGTAATTCAGCAAAGTTCTCATAAACCACAGTGATATGCACAGTATGTATCCTTTGTCAAATGGTTTGTGTGGTATATTTTTATGACTTTTCTATTTTTTAAAATGTATCCTCTAGTATCCAAGACACAATGTTAAATATATCTCTAAACAACACAACCTTAAAAGAACATTTACGAAAAACACATTAAGTAAATGTAGATAAGTGGATTTAAATAAAAGTAGTAAAGTGCTTGGGATTCAGTGAGAATGCTCTTTCTTACTCTATAATCTGCAGACATTTACTTCATTTACTTTAGGACAAACTCTAGGGCTTCTGCCTCTGTTGTGTATGGAAAAACTGCTATTATATTCATTTAAAAGCCTTGTTTTCTTTAGGCCTCTATAAAATTTTTAGATGCCTACAGAAAACTGTTGAGATACTTAAAAAAACTCTACTATTATCGCTATTATTGTTTTTGGTTTTAGAGGATTTTAAGGCTTGTGTTTTATATACGTGTACAATATTTTAACCTGATGATTTCGAAAGTAATTATAAGTAAATAATATTAACTTCACTTACAGATAAAACAATTTATGATTAAGACTGGTTATGTGGAAAGCCAGGTTTAGAAACAAGAGCTTTAGTTTTCTAAGTTTTCTTAGGGCTACAAAATGAAAAGATACATGGAAAAACAGTTCTCTGGAGAGAAAATCAATACCAACTAGCTATCATCTAGGCCAAGGGTTCCCCAACCTGCAGACCATGGACTAGTACCTTGGTCTGTTAGGAACCAGGCCACAGGGCAGCAAGTGAGCAGGAAGCAAAGCTTCATCTGTATTTAAGCTGCTCCCCATGGCTAGCATTACTGCCTGAGCTTCATCTTCTGTCAGATCAGCGGAGGCATTAGACTCTCATAGCAGCATGAACAGTATTACAAACTGTGCATGTGAGAGATACAGGTACCTTGCTTCTTATGAGAATCTAATGCCTGATGATCTGTCACTGCTTCCCATCACACCCAGATGATGCAAGAAAACAAGTGCCGGGCTCCCACTGATTCTACATTATGGTGACTTGCATAATTATTTCATTATATGTTACAATGTAATGATAATAGTAATAAAGTGCACAATAAATGTAAGGCACTTGAATCATCCTGAAACCAGTTCTCCAACCCCTGGTCCATGGAAAAATTGTCTTTTATTTTCTTTTTTAAAGCAATACATTGTAATCCCTCCAAAAAATGATTTGAGGCTCCCGAGAAACGACAGGTATCATGGCCTCAGAATTAAGCCAGGTTTGAATAATCAGTACCAAGATAAATTTTCACAACTATCTGTGATGCAGAAGCTAGGATGATCACTGGAATGGATTAATTTAATATCCATATTTGAAATATAACCTACTGAGAGAAAAAACTGCAACCTCTTTAAGAAGTTAATGCTTCTAAAATTCGAAATGTCTAGTCATTTTAATCACATACAGAACTAGCATAAAGGCAAAAAAGAGTATCTCCACTTAAATTTTAGTTGAAATGAATATTTTTTATTCTATCATATACATAATTTTACTTTTAAATAATTTCTAAAAATTTTACTCCCAAAGTGACTACTATAAGGCATAAAAAACTTAAATTACAGTACCTGTTTTGGGTGCAGGCCCTGGTGATTATTACTTGTAATGGCCAAATTACTTGACTTTCCCAAGTCTTACATTCTCCTAATGTGGGGATAATTAGACTAACCTACTTTGCCTACAGAATTATTTTATAATTTATGTGAGAAAACTAATTTTAAAATATGATTTCAAAATAATGAGCAATTTTCAAATAGCATATTATTTTCATTTTTAATATGAACCACACTAATGTTGTTTAACTGAAGATGATCCTTTGCTCCAGAATACATGTTATACCTTAGGAATATTGAGTTTTCTCTTTGAAATAAGAAAATCTTCATGTATTAAGCAGGTGTCCAATTAACATCTATCACTTATTTCTTGATATAAATGTAAAAAAATATTAATTATGATGTTATTCTTTCATAAAATATTTATTTACCTCCTTGAGTTGTGTTATAATAGTTGCTTTTATAATAAGTCTTGAGTCAAAATTATTAAAAATCAATAACAGTGATTTCAACAAGTTCTGTATTAGTTTTTCAATCTTGACCAGTCAGCTACCAGAGACTGAAAAATACCAAGCTAAAATAAAAGTTTCTCTGATGTGCCCACAAACTGTAGACATCTAAGTCTTCCTGAATGTAAGAAATACAAAGTTCAGAATAAAATATAATACATGTAACTGTGAGGATATGGCTCTGTATTAGATAGTTTTCTACCATAGGATCTTTGCAACCACCTGAGTGAGTTTTGATAAGTCACGTAATCTAACTGTATGTTTTCCACCTATATTTCCAAATCTGTGCCTTTCAGTCTGGAAAAGTTTGTTTTCTATCAAGATAGTTGTATTTATTTTATTTTAATTTTTGATAGTTTTTCAACACAAATAAAAGATTTGGTTTACAAAACTAAACATGCCATATGGTTGTTACATTTTTTATGACATAAATTTTAGGAAAAAAGTTAAAGATGAATGTAATATATTATGAAGAGATATAAAAGAAAAAATAACTTGCATTTATTTATTATTTTAAATGTTTGCTGAATGTAATGTCATATGAAACTAGAAAATGGGTACTTAATTTATAGGAAGAATAATCCCTCCTTTAACACAAATAGTTTCCTGTGTTATACATAAAAATGAGTGCAAATTATCTAACTGGGGTCGAGAGCTGTGGCTCACGCCTGTAATGACAGCACTTCGGGAGTCCGAGGCAGACAGCCCACTTGAGGTCAAGAGGTTGAGACCAGCCTGGCCAATATGGCGAAACCCCATCTCTACTAAAAAATACAAAAATTAGCCGGGTGTGGTGGTGCGCATCTGTAATCCGAGCTACTCGGAGGGCTGAGGCAGGAGAATCGCTGGAACCCAGGAGGCGGAGCTTGCAGTGAGCTGAAATCATGCCACTGCACTCCAGCCTGGGCTACAGAGCAAGACTCCGTTTCAAAGCAAACAAACAAACAAGAAAACCTAACGAATTGAAAATTATAATGCAAAGAAATATCTAAAACAATATTTCCAGCAGTTCAATTAAAAAAAATTTGACGTATATTTCTTATTCCTGATAAAGTGTTGGTGTGAACATCATATATAAGATTCATTAAAACTACAATTATAACGTCTTAAAAAAAAAAGGCATACATTCTTTTGAACTGGGGGAGCTGTGAAAAAAGGAGAGGATGCTTCAGCAGTATTCTTTTGAAAACTGGAAGGTGAAATAGATCAATAGCTAATCTAGCACACACAATTAAGCACACCCCTCAGCAGCTCAGGGGCAATAGAGACTCAAGCCTATTTTCATGAAAGAATTCCTCAAAAGCTCAGTAGTTCCAGAAATAAGAATAGAAAGAAAAAAAAATAGAGAAAATTACTAACAAAATAATTCTAGATGACTTTCCAAAATTTACAGTAGAATGAACGTTACCAGATGAAAGAACCCTCCTTGCACCCAAAACATTGATTAAAGAGAACCTTTTGGTTATCATTTTAAAACACTAGGAACAGAAAAAGAGAAGATCATCGAGATGTTTGTACAACTGATTGAGGGAGGAGAGTGGTAAAGAGTGTGAGGTGGTGAATGATTTTAACGTTAATTTCTTTTTCAGGCGGAGTCTCTCTCTGTTGCCCAGGTTAGAGTGCAGTGGCACAATTTCGGCTCACTGCAACCTCCGCCTCCCAGGTTCAAGCGATTCTTCTGCCTCAGCCTCCCAAGTAGCTGGGACTAAAGGCGCCCACCACCACATCCAGCTAATTTTTATTTTTAGTAGAGACAGGGTTTTACTATATTGGCCAGGCTGATTGCGAACTCCTGACCTTGTGACCTGCCCACCTTGGCCTCCCAAAGTGCTGGGATTACAGTGTGAGGCACCGTCCTGTCCTTAACGTTAAAATCCTTAGTAACAACGAATTAGAAGATAGCAGTCATTGGACCAATGCCTTAAAAGTTATCATGAAATATGTTTTCTAACCCAGAACTCCATACCCAGATAAACATCCAATCAATTGTCAGAGTAGATTAAAGAAGTTATCAAACATACGAGTTCTGAAGAATTAACTGCTCTGAAGAATTAACTGCTCTTATATAGCCTCTCTCTTAAGAAGCTGCTCAAATAGAGTCTCCATCACAATGAGAAAGTCAAACGAGATCAAAAAATACATGAAATCTTGATTTTAATTATTTTGGACAATTACTCATATATAGGGCTTACTGTATCATCTGGAAGTTTTTTTTTTAAATTTTTTTTTGAATCTCTATATGGTTTTCCATAATGGAAATATACCAGGCATATTTTTATATTTCCATCAGTGTACAAGAGTTACTACTTCTCCACATCCTTGCCAAAACCTTTTTGTTTTTGTTTCATATATATATGTGTGTATATATATATAATGGTTTTATATATATATATAAAATCGTTTTATATATATATATGTATATATATTAAATGGCCATCCTTAAAGACATGAGGTAATATATAACTTTAGTTTTGATTTGCAGTTTCTTGATCATTAGTGATGTTGAACATCTTTTCATATACTTTTTGGCAATTAGTGTATTTTGGGTTTTGTTTGTTTAATTTTATAAGTTGAGGGGTGCATATGTAGGTTTATTATATAGGTAAACTTGTGTCATGAGGGTTTGTTGTACAGACTATTTCATCACCCAAGTATTAAAGCACAATAACCATTAATGATTTTTTCCTGATTCTCTCTCTCCTCCCAACCTCCACTCTCCATTAGGTCCCAGTGTCTACAGTTCCCCTCTATGTGTCCAAGTATTCTCGTCAGGTAGCTCCCACTTATAAGTAAGAACATGCAGTGTTTACTTTTCTGTTTCTGCATTGGTTTGCTAAGTATAATGACCTCCAACTCCATCTATGTTCCTGCAAAGGGCATAATCTCAATTTAACAACCTAAATCACAAATAAAAGAACTAGAAAAGCAAGAGCCAAACCAATACCAAAGCTAGCAGAAGAAAAGAAATAACCAAAATCAAAGCTGAACTGAAGGAGACTGAGACACAAAAAAATCATCAAAAAGATCAATGAATCCAGGAGTTTGTTCTTTGAAAAATAAAATAAAATATACTGCTAGCTAGACTCATAAAGAATAAAAGAGAGAAGATCCAAATGAACACAATTAGAGATGACAGAGGACATTACCACTGACAACACAGAAATACAAACAACCATCAGAGAATAATGTAAACACCTCCATGCACACAATAAAGAAAATCCAGAAAAAATGAATGAATTCCTGGACAAATGCACCCTCTTAAGACTGCATCAGGAAAAATAATGAAGCCCTAAGTGGACCAATAATGAGCTCTAAAATTGAATCACTAATAAATAGCCTACCAACCAAAAAAAGCCCCAGTCCAGACAGATTCACAGCCGAATTCTACCTGATATACAAAGACAGGCTGGTACCATTCCTACTGAAACTATCCCAAAAAATTGAGGAGAAGAGTTTCCTCCCTAACTTGGCCTGTGAGACCAGCATCATCCTGATACCAATATGTGGCAGAGAAACACACACACACTCAAAGAGAGAAAACTTCAGGCCAATATCTTTGATGAACATCAATGCAAAAAATCTCAACAAAATAGCAAGAAACAAAATCCAGCAGAACATCAAAAAGCTTATACAACACAATTGATTAGACTTTATGCCTGTGATGCAAGGTTGGTTCAACATACCCATATCAATAAATGTGATTCATCACATAAACAGAACTGAAGACAAGAATTATGATTATCTCAATTAATGCAGAAAAGGTTTTTGATAAAATTTAATGCCCCCTCATATTAAAAACTCTCAATAAATTAGGTATTGAAATATACCTTAAAATAATAAGTCATATACTGAATGGGCAGCAGCTGAAATCATTTTGCCTGATAATTGGCACATGATGAACATGCCCTCTTTCACCAGTACTATTCAACATCGTATTGGAACTCCTGGCCAGAGAAATTAAGTAAGAGAAAGAAGTAAATGGCATCTGAATAGGAAGAGAAGTCAAAATGTCCTTGTTTGCAGATATGATTCTATATTTAGAAAACCCAATAGTCTCCTTGCAAAAGCTTCTTTGTCTGAGAAACAACTTCAGTGCAATCTCAGGTTACAAAATCAACATACAAAAACCACTGGCACTCCTATACACCAACAACAGTCAAATCAAAAGTCAAATCAGGAGAGCATTCCCATTTACTACTGCCATAATAAAGACTAAACTACCTAGGAATACAGTCAACCAGAGAGGCGAAAGATCTCTTGGAGGAGAACCACCAAACATTTCTCCAAGAAGTAAGAGATGACACGAACAAATAGAACAACATTCCATACTCATGGATACAAAAAATCAACATAATTAAAATGGCAATCCTACCTAAACTGACTTATCGATTGAATGTTATTTCTATCAAACTACCAACAACATGCTTCACAAAACTAGAGACAACGATTTTAGAATTCATATGGAACCAGTAAGAGCCCATTTAGCTAACACAATCCTAAGCAAAAATAACAAAGCTGGAGGCATCATGCTACCCAACTTCATACTATGATACAGGGCTACAGTAAGTAAAACATCATGTTACTGGTACATAAAAAGACACATACACCAATGAAACAGAATAAAGAACCTAGGAATAAGTCCATACACCTACAACCATGTGATTTTTGACAAATTTGACAAAACTAGTGATGTAGAAAAGTACTCCCTAGACATATACAGAAGATTGGAACTGGACCCCTTTCTTATACCATATACAAAAAGCAACTCAAGATGGGTGAAATACTTAAATGTAAACTTCAAAACTATGTAAACCCTGGAAGACAACCTAGCAATACCATTCTAGAAATACAAATGGGCAAAAATTTTATGATGAAAACACGAAAAGTGATTGCAGCAAAAGCAAACTTTAACAAATGAAATCTAATTAAAGTAAAGAATTTCTGCATAGCAAAAAAGAAAAAAACAATCAAACTAAACAGACCCAAAGAATGGGAAAGATATTTATAAACTATACATCTGATAAAGATCTAATATCCAGCAGCTATAAGAAACTTAATCAAATTTACAAGGAAAAAACAAGTAATTTCATTTAAAAGTGGGCAAAGGACATGAACAGATCAGTATTGCTGACCATATTTTTCATATGTTTTTCCATCACAAGTATGTCTTCTTTTGAAGTAACAATAAATATTTGAAAAACGTATGTTCTGTAAAGGGTTAATTTCCAAAACAAGTAAGAAACTTCCACAAGTCAATATTTAGAAAAAGAAATAATCTGTACAGCAAACCTCTTTTTTTTTTTTTTTTTTTTTTTGCTTTTGTGCTTTAGGTGTCTTCTCCAAGAAATCATTGCCAAAACCAATGTCATGAAGTTTTTTCTCTACCTTTTTTTTCCTAGAAGTTTTCCAGTTTCAAGTCTCTCATTCAGGTCTTGAATCCATTTTGTGTTGATTTTTGTATATCTTGTAAGGTAGAAATCCAATGGCATTTTGTCAAGTGGCTATTGAGTTTTCCTGGCCACAAGTATGTCTTCAAAAAGACATACTTGCAAGCAACAAACATATGAAAAAAAATGGTCAACGCTGATCATTAGAGAAATGCAAATCAAAGCCACATTGACATACCATATCACACCAGTCAGAATGGGCTGCTATTAAAATGTCAAACAGTAACAGGTGCTGGAGAGGTTGGGGAGCAAAAGGAATGTTTATACACTGTTGGTGTTGGTGTAGATTAGTTCAGCCATTGTGGGAAACAGTATAGCTATTTCTAAAAGAGCTAAAAATGGAACTACCATTTGATTCAGCAATCCCATTCGGGTATACATCCAAAGAAATAAAAGTCATCCTATTACAAAGACACATGCAGGCATGTTTATTGCAGTGCTATTGACAATAGCAAAGACATGGAATCAACCTAAATGTTCATCAGTGGTGGACTGGATAAAAAAATGTGGCACATATACACCATGGAGTACTATGTAGCCATTTGTATATTGTCTTTGAAGAAAAAAAAAATCTATTCAAGTTTTTGCCAAGTTTTTTCTTAAACTTTTATTTTAGTTTCAGGGTTACAAGCAAAGGTTTATTGTATAAACTTGTGTCATGGGAGTTTGTTGTACAGATTATTTCTTTTTCTAAGTACTAATTTATAAAACTTAATTATTTATTTTGGAAATTAACCCTTTATAAAATACATGTTTTGCAAATATTTATTGCTATTCTGTAGATTTCCTGATCACTCTGTTAATAATTTCCTCTGCTGTGCAGGACCTTTTAATTTGATGAATTCTTATTTTTCTATTTTTGCTTTTGCTTCCTGTGCTTTGGGTGTCATCTCCAAGAAATCTTTGTGAAGACTAATGTCGTGAAGTTTTTTCTTTATTTTTTTTCTAGGAGTTTTACAGTTTCAGGTCTCACATTTAGGTTTTAAATCCATTTTGTGTTGATTTTTGTGTATGCTGTAAGGTAGAAATCTAATAAACATTTTGGCAAGTGGCTATCCTGTTTTCTTAATGCCATTTCTTGAGTAGATTATACTTTCCCTACAGTGTATACTTGGCACTATTGTCAATTGTCAGTTGATTGTACATGCATAGAAATTCATTTGGTATTATCTTTCAGGATATTGATAGTAAAATTTTTTAAAAGAGAACTTGAAATCTAGAATTTTAAATCTTTATAATCTGTGAGGTTATGTTTCTTCTTTATTTTTTTTACAATGAAAAGTCTAATTTTTAACTATTTTATGCCAAAATAACTTAGGAATAATTTCCAAAATATATTTTATTGTCTCCCTGAAATACAGAAAATGTTTTGTAATAATTGTTAAGATTTTATTTCTGATATACTATGAGACAGTCTTCACTTTGAAAAAGTCAATGAAGTATAGAAAAGAACACTTTCATAGATATTTTATACTTGCATAAACATTTATCAATACTATTTTCTCTTTTGTCATAAGTAACACTTAGAACTAAAATTAAAGACATTCCTTAATATTAATTTTTTCCATTAAAGTTTGGCCTGATTGATTAAAGCTGCCCTGCTACATTTTCTTTTTCCCACCACCATATTTAATGCCCTTTGCAATCTTTCCATTCATTGATGTTCCTCTTTACTTTACCTTGTCTTCTTCCACCATCATTTGTTTTCTGTTTTTCCATAGATTTAAACACTGGTCTCTTGAATCCATTTTTATCACTTATATCTAAAGAAAAAATCAGCCTTTTATTTATTATAAATTTCACTTTAAAAGTTTGATGGCATAGAATGTATATTTGGAAGTGCAATTATTATGTACTTTGACAAATATTATGTGCCTGGAAGCTGAAGATATACTTAGAAAGTGATAATATCATGTAGGTGGCCACTTACATATCTCAAGATTGTAAAGATTACGGGAAATGTTCTGTTTGAATATTGTTTGTTAGATTCCACAAAAAGCCTCAAATGATGTAAGCATTTATAAATATTTCCTAATTTTTTATATTTAATGTACTGCCTTCTCCTCACATGTTGAAGAACAGCTTCTCTGCTGACTTATTGAATGCTAATTGTTTTTGTTCTCTGTGGATAGAGAACTACTTAGCTTTTGATGAACTGACTTAACCGAACTACATATTTTTTTTAACTCCAGTAATTATTCATATTATCATTAGTAGTTACTATTCTGTGGTTTTCACATTTCTACAGGTTTTATATTGTTAATTGCATAGTCAATATTTTTCTTTTTCAGGTTGAAATTTACTCATATAAGCTTACTTATTAATATTAAATATTGCTACTTTTTTAGGAAAAAAATTGTAAAATGTTCATTATAGAATATTATTTTTAATGACATAACTTTGTATTTATGTTTGTAGTACGGGATAAGTTACTCACCAAAATTATGACACATAAAGGTAACATAATTATATTACCTAATTATATTTAATTTTATCTGTCTATGTATACTATTTATGTATAAATCTTAGCAGTTAAGGAAACACATATGATTCTGACATTTTTATTATCATGTATGCATTGACAAATATAGAAATATATAGAGAATCCACATTTATAAAAATTATTTTCTTCTAATAACCATTAGTGGTATAGAAGAAGAGAATATGATGTGAGGAATTTAAGGTCATTTCTAGGATTCTGCTATATACAGCTAGATTGATATTATTTTCATTTATTGAAATAGGATTGCATGAAAAAGTTCAAATCTATGGGGAAATTTTATGAGTTTAGCTTTGAATATGTTCAATTTAAGAAGTCTGTGGTTCATAAATATATCCATTAAGCAACTGGATGTCAGGGTACTGCTCATGAGACAGAGATAATGGATTGGGAAGAAGATATAAAGTTATAAACAGGTAAGTGCATTAAATAACCCAAAGAGAGCATATAGATGAATCCTTAAATTGACTTAAATAGAATCCTGAGAAATACCAATATTTAAGTTGTGGCTAAAAAGACACATTAGCATCCAGATAGGTAGAACACAACTCACAAGAGTAGTATTATAGAAGCCAGTGGAAGAGAAGAATGTATTTTGAGGGTGAATGATCAACAAAATGAAGTACTTAAGAGGAAACTTTGATGGCCTTCATGAGATTAATATCAGAAGAACAATAGGCTTGGAAAGCAACCTTTAGTGCATGGTCATAAATAAATACAGGCACTGAATATAGGTAACTACTTTAATAAACATTCTAGGTCACCACTTGGAGGTAAGATTTAAACAGAATCTTCTATAGTTCCAGAAACGAAGTTAGGGCTTTTATAAATGTATCACAGTTGTAGAGGTTATTTTGCATGGGGAAGACAATGGAATCATAAAGAACTAGAAAATCAATACATTTTCCAAATTTCAGTGTATTTAGAATGCTAGAGAGCATTTGTATAGTGCTTACCATGTTCCAGACACTATTTTAAGTGCCACATGCATAGGAAGATTTAAATTTGTGGTACTCACTATATGAGATAGGTGGTAGTTTTTATCATAAGCCTCATTTTATTTTTGAAGAAACTGAGGTGTAGAGAAATTAATAATTTGCCCTAGGCTTCTAAACAAATGAACATTGGAAAGCAGGCTCCACTCTCTTGTATTCGATTCAGAATCTAGGCCCTAAACTATTATATTCACAGCCCCGTTTTGGTTCTGTGTACAAACCGGTATTGGCTAACTAAAAGAATGAAAAACGGAGATTAGATTAAATAAGATTAAATAAGAAGTAACTATGTCTTGGTGTAGGAATTTGTATCAGTAGTTCCGAATGGACCTTTCATTTATCTCCCTTTATTTCTCTCAAGTGTTACAAATAGTCTGACTTAATCAAGTCTGTTATAGGAAGAATTAACTCTGGCTTCCCCAAATAACAAGACCTGCTCCATTTATAAATACTGTAATCAAATGGCAGGTTACTACACATTTAACAATTTAAATCGATGTTTAAAATTACTGGTCATATGAGAGAATGATTTCAAATGATTAAGCAGCTTTGATCTATGAGCATAGGAAAAAATTGAATATGCTTAAGAGTAGAAAATGAGTATTAAAAATAACAGAATAATACAGCCTCTAAAAGCTCATGTTCAGTTTGATTTGCAAAATAAATAGTTTGTTTAACAAAAACAAGTAGTACACTATAATTTTAAAATCCCTAAGGTTGATAGAAGAACTCTAGGGTTTAATAGATTCAAAGCATTATAAAATCAACAGAGAAATCCAGGAATTATAATTTGACAGATTAGAAAGATAGATGTAAATGGACATAGACACAAGATCAACAGATGCTTTTTATTACCTCATTTCTATATTATTTTGCTAGGGTTTCATGATAAAGCACTACGAACTAAGTGACTTAAAATACAGAAAGTTAGTGTCTAAAAGTTCTGGGGGCTAGAAACCTGAGATCACAGTGTGAATGTGTATGCATATATGTGTTTTAAAAAGAAGTTTATAATAAATACCAAATTCTGGATAGCAGTTTGTCCTGGGAAGGGACAAGGATATGGGGAAAATAAAGGAGCACATGGTAAGTTATTTGTAGTATCTTAGTTATTAGGTAAGAAAGCATTTAATATATCATCTTTCAAAAACAACATGTTAATTTAAAAATTATACGCAGGAACCTCACTACCCAGGTTTAAACCCTATGTTTATGCTAACTCTACATTCCCAGGAAGTTCATTCATCTAATTTGGCCTTCCTTTCTAAAAAATGTGAATAATAGCAGTATCTTCCTCTGGTATTATTTTGAGGGTTTAATGACATATTATTTGTAAAACATTTGGAATTTTTGCCTCATGGAACGTAAGCATCTTAGGAATTCTTGTCAAATAAAAATTATCATATTATTTAAATAAAGTTACATAAATATAAAAGTATGGAATTCATCAAGAATTGTAATTAATCCAATTATTCATGACTGAGTTCTACATAATGAGGATAAATATGGTAAGAAAAAATAGCAAATCTTTTCCATTTATACAACTTCTATATTTTGGATATAAATATATCATTTAGTACATTTTTATCTGCACAAATCTTTCCATTTTTTTGTAGAGTTTAGATGCAAGGGTGTAAGTGGCTCACAGTAGGGAAAATAGAGCATGTTGTGGTGATCCTTTCAGATAGTGCTCCAAGGTCTTTTCTAAGCCAAGAAAATTTAACTATTGCCATCCTCTTATATTAAACTTCAAATCCCAAAGTTTGATTTAATCAAAGTTATTCAAAAGCAGACCAGAAATTGAGCACTGGGCAATCGAAAGTGACAGATTAAATGCATCACCTTCATCTATCCCCAAGGACATATTAGAATGATAGGGCGAGGAATATAGCTAACTTTATGTACCTTAGTCTTTTCATCATGCCCTTAACAGACACCATTTTCAGTCACCACACTCAATCCTCCTGAAGTTGAGTTGTATGTGGATATCTGTGTGTGGTACTGGGGTCCTGTCTAATAGTTCCCCCTGTGCCATTGTTCATGCCTGATTTGGGGTCATAATTTGTCTACTGAAATGATTTGGGTTTTGGTCCCTCAGCATTTACAGATCCAATTCTAGAGCCATTCAGGGTAGATTAAAGGATGAATCCTGAACTTGAAATTTGCAGAGCAGGTACAGGAAATGTATATAGGTATAAAGCAACTGAAAATGCTGATAACAGAATGATCAAGTCGATAGAATCAAAGATAGCAAAGTATGTATTAGAGCCTGAGAGAAAATTGGAAGGCTTTGGGGCCTGTAAGTCTCTAAGAAATCAGAGAGCAGTGAGAATAGAAAAAACAAAGGTATAAAAATACACATTGTTTTAATCGGAAACGAGGATATTGGTTTCTGATATAAAATGTGCCCTTTAATTAATTAATTATTTGTTCATTAACAATCACTTTTTTGTAATCTACTATCTCTAAAGCCTTGCTCTAGACACAGTCATAAACATAAAATGCAAAGTCTCTAATTTCCTGAAGTTTACCTTGTATTAGAGGAGTTAAAAATAAACAAAATAACATATTTAGACTGTTAATGGAGAAAAAAATAACTACTCAATAGGTAGCTTTTCAACCAATGTCCTCCTCCTTCCCTCTCCCCTCCAGTAGTACAGATTATCTATTGTCCCCATGTTTATATCCACGTGTGCTCAATGTTTAGCTTCCACTTATAAGTGAGAACACATGGTATTTGATTTCTGTTTCTGTGTTATTTCCTTAGGATTATATCCCATACTTTATAAATAAATTCTGTGTGGTGGTGTGGGCAGGTGGTAATAAAGAGATAAAACTAGGAACACTCCAGAGGTCTGGATTCTTTCCTCACCTATTGGTCCCAAAAGCATATGTTTGTTGTTTCCAAAGTTTCAACGAATTATTGTTCTGACAATCTGGGGACAGAGGGTACCTAGAAAAGTCCTCTTCTCCGTTTATGTCCTAGATAATTGGAGTATAACTTATCTCTCTCTTTTGTCATACTGAAGAAGGTATTGAAGAGGCAGGCACAAAAAAGACAGGAGACACACAGGGTACTGGTCCTAGCCATCTCACCTGAATTAGGGATTTAAGCCTTATATCATCTCGAGGATTTATCTAGATAGACTGATATATAGAGATAGGATCACTGATTAGTGAATGTACCCTTATCACTAATACAAAGTTTCCTTTCTCTTTCAATTCAAAACAATGACAGGAGATCAATACAGCAGGTATACACCAAAACTTATTTGAATAGGTAGTTTTAAAAAAAACGTTAATACATGGAGTGCAGCACTCCATTTAGAATTGCCTCTGAACAGTGTGAATGCAAAACATAACTGTTGATTATGTGTAATATGAACACAGTGTTTTGTGAGAATTAATAAAAGTTATGTAATTAAAGTTTACATGGCATTAAATCATGAGTACATTTCATTTAGAAAAATTTTGTTAATGCATCTCATTTTTGTAGTCTACTATTAGATAGCAGCTCCTATAATTGATCTTAATTTGCTTGATTTGTATAAAAAACTATAAAGAATTGAGAATGCATAATTAAAAACATTGCAATAATAATTATATATCTTAAATATTTAAATGTGTAAAAAGAAAACAATATTGGAGAGTCCTCTTAGATTTGGACATTTTAAAAATGACAAAATGAAATTACCAAAATTATGGTATGTTTCATAAATTAACATTTAATGAATCAATGCTTTGCATAAAAAGACAAAAATAATTTTTTAAATTGAGTATGTGCTGGAGTTATATACAACCTAGCAAAGGAGATATGTTAACTAATCAATCCACAATGAAACAAATAAAATGCTATTTTAAAATTATAAATAAAATATTGCACGTGTACAGAGAAGAAAATACATGATTGCTTGTAACTCAAGTCACAATTCATAGTTATTTGTTTTTGGACAATTTTTGAAATGAAACTAACAGTATTTTCATATACTATATAACAAAATTAGTTTACCCAAAGTTTTTTCTTAACTACAATGCTGTCTGTGTAGAGCATTTGGGACATCAAGAAAAGTAAGCAAATAAAGGTTCTATTAATACATCCAAGTTTCATTGCAGAAAATCAAATTTTTTCATTTTTCTCAATTTTTTTCATTATGATATGTCTTATCATGTTAAGTAAAGAGATCAATGATACTGTGCTATAAGTTTCTAATGATCAGTTAGAGATTTTTATTTATTTTTTTCTAAATAGGAGTTTATTCCTGGAGCATAGAATTACATGTGATTATTGAAATGTGATAATATATTTGAGAGAACAAAATATAAGTATACCAAAAAAATCTAAATATTATTATTCAAATACTATATACCGGTAAAGTATTGTGTAATACACATTCAACAAAAATGCAAGCGCAACTCGTTTTCGGTTATACGGTGAGTTACATATATAATGTGAGAATTAAGAAAAAAATAGACTCATTAATAAGAAAAATGTGCTTAAAAGAATTAAAAAGTTTAAAGAAAACTTTCCCACCTAGTAATTTTTATATAAAGTGATTATTTGCCCAGAAAAAATAACCTCTATTTTCTGTACTAGATTCAGAGAATTCTCAGATTTTATCAGAAAATAAAATGTATTTTTACTAGTAATCATTATTCTCAAATATCAGATAGTTAACATTTTATATTTAACCCAATACATAAGAGAATTTTCACCTATTGATTGTTACTTTGACTATATGCTTTCAAGTTAATTATTTTTTCTTGAAGATTTTTATTTCTTAATTTTTGACACAAAAATATAAGTTTACAAATGTTTAAATATCACTAAGGCTTTTCATTTTTAGAACCTTAGCATCATTGAACTGAGAAAGCTGTATAGCATAATATATGCTTATATTTCTGGAATCAATAGCAGTTTTAAAGTAGTAATGAATATAATGGCAAAACTCTGACTTAAAATGTTTTCAACTTTGTCTTTGGAATATGTAATTACACCTACTGAAAAATTATGTTCACGATTTCGACTTGTCTTACCCAAATATTAATGGCCACATTTAAATTTGACTTATTTACTATTATAATAAATATTTTAGAAATGTGAAAAATCATATAGTAAAACACCTACAGGACTTTTGGCTAAAATGGCAGCATATAAGCAAGCTGGCTTCACTCCTCCACACAGAAAATGAACAAACAAAAAACAAATACAGGGGGCCCAGATTATCATAAGCAATATCCCAGAATTCAAGTATGGGGATAAGACAGCTACTGAAGTCACAAGAAGTGAAAAGACTCTGAGCAGATGGAAAGATAATCAGTCTTCCAGATGTGTAAGACAATCCTCCCACCAATCTGTAAGGTACTAAACATAAGAATATTTTCTCCCAACTCATGGCTTCTGCATTAGAGAAACATGAGATCAAGGTGGACAATCAGCTTCCCCAACATCTTGGGCTCCGTGGCAGGAGACCTGTTCCTGCCTCAACCAACAGGAAGCATTAGAAGTATGTGAAAGGAGAAATACACCTGAAGAAAGCCAGAGACAAGGGGGGAGGTGGGACTATAATACCCAATCCTAGAAACTCTGCTCTGTAACTTAGCCAAAGGAGATACCAAATTAGAGTAGCTATTCACCATCAAAATATTTTAGGAGGTTTATTCCACAGGTTCCCTGGACATACAACTCTAACCAGCCTTCTCTTACTACTTACTACTGGTCCTTTTCAGACCTCCCCGATTTTGGACAGATGGCACTCTAATTGTTTACTAGAATCAAGGCAAACTTGGGCTTAAGGTATCATCTACTGCCAAAAAGATGGCAGTGATCTATCATGAGAAAGAAGAAAGAAATACAATCAACAGATAACTGATAAAGAATCTCTAAGTAAACATAGTCAATTAAAACCAAAACAAGAGAGGCAGAGAAGACTAAAATAAATAAATAATATTTAAGTGCAAATATATGGATGTACATCCACAAGAAACAAAAGCAAACTGGGGACCATGACCTCCTCAAAGGGACAATGCAGAGAACTGGTGACTGAACCAAAGATGATGACAATCTATGAACTTCCTGATGAATAATTAAAACTAGAAGTTTTAAGAAAATTCAGTGATCTTTTCAAAAACACAGATAATTGATTCAGAAATTTATCACAGAAAATTAACAAAGAGATGATAATAAGTTTTTAAAAATCAAACAGAAATCTTGAAATGGAGAAATACATTTGCTCAACTAAAAAAAATATTAGAGGCTTTAAATAGCAGAGTACATCAAGCAGAGGACAGAATGAACAAGTTCAAACACAGGCTATTTGAAAATACAAAGTCAGAGAAGAAAAATAATAAAATAGAATGAAGATCACCTACAAGATACAAAAAAACTACCTCAAAGACCACATCTAATTATTATTGATGTTCAAAATGGAATTGGGCAACAAAAAGGGATAAAAAGCTTATACAAAGAAATAATAGCATAAAACTTTTCAAAATTTGAGAAAGAGATAAACAACCAACTAGAGGAAAGTCAGACCACCAAATATATTCAAAGCAAATAAGACTACACGGAGGCATATAATAATCAAATTCTCAAAAGTCAGGAACCAGAAAATAAAAGAATCCTAAAAGCAACACTAGAAAAGAAACAAGTCAACTCTAAAGAAACTCCAATTTATCTGCCAAAGATATATCAATGAAAATGATACAGGCCAAGAAACAGTGAGACAATATTTTCAATTGGCTGAAAGAAAAAAAAACAACTGCCATCTAAGAATACTTTATCCAGAAACTCTGTTCTTCAAATATGAAGAAGAGATGAAGTATTTCCCAGACAGAAAAGAGCTGAGAAAGTCCAAAACTATCAGACCTGTCTTACAAGAAATGCTAAAGAAAGTTATAAAACCAAAAGAAAAAAAACTCACATGCAAAAAGTAAACAATTCTAGCTATAAAATCCACTGGTAAAATAAAGTACAAAATTAAACACAGAATTAATGTTATAATTTTTGGTGTTCAATCCATTCATAACTATATTATAAAGCCATTAAGACAAATCTATCTAAAACTATAATATTTATAGACACCTGTTAAGAGATAGGTGATAAAAATATATATAAATTGATACAATATTTGGGGTAATGAAGTTTATGGGTATAATTTTTACTTTTCATTTTCATTATTTGTTCCTATTATTTTCTTTGTTATCAAAGATAATTTTTCATTTCTTTAAAATCACCTGATATATATATATATACACACACACATACACACACACCCACACAATGGTTTTGTAAGCTTTATGGTAATCAAAATGCAAAAAACATATAGTAGATTCACTGAAAATAAAAAGCAATAAATTAAAATGTACTACCAGAGAAAATAACTTACCCACAAAGGAAGACAGTAAGAAAATAAGAAAAAAAGAGACCAATTACAAAATAACTAGAAAATCTGCAACAAAATGGCAATAGTATGTCCTTTCTTATCAATAATAACACTGAATGTAAATGGACTCAGTTCTCCAGTTGAGAGGCAGAGTTGCTGAATTTATAAAGAAGCAAGACCCTATGATATGCTACCTACAAGAAAACCACTTCACCTATAAAGACACATACAGACTGAAAGTAAAGGGGTAGAGAAAGTTATTCCATTCACCTGAAAACCAAAAAAGAGCAGGAGTAGCTATCCTTGTAACACATAAAATAAATTACAGATCAAATACTGTATAATGAAACAAATGAGGTCATTATATGTTGATAAATGGGTTAGTTAAGCAAGAAGATATAACAGCAATAAATACCTATGCATTCAGATGAAGCTCCCAGGTATATAAAGCAAACATGAATAGGAATGTCTTTCCAAAGGGAAAGACACACTGCAATACAATAACAGTAGGAGACTTCAACATCCAACTCTCAGTAATAAACAGATCATCCAGCTAGAAAATCAATGAAGAGACATGGGAATTAAACCACACACTAAACCAAATAGGCATAACTGACATTTATAGAACATTACAGCCAAGTATGACAGAATACACATTTTTTTAAATCCACACAAGAAACATTTTCCAGAATAGACCATATTTTAGGCCATAAGAAAAGTCTCAACAAATTTGAAAATCAGAAATTTTATAAATTATCTCCTCAGACAACAATGAAATACAACTAGAATTCAATAACAAGAGTAACCTTGGAAGATACCCAAACACATGAAAATTAAACAACATGCTCCTGAATGACAAAGCAATAAGGAAATTAAGAAGGAAATTTAAAATATTATTGAAACAAATGAAAATGGAAATGCAACATATTAAATCTATGGGATACAGCAAAAGTAGTATTAAGAGGGAAGTTTATAGTAATAGATGCTTTGTCAAAAAAGCAGAAAGACTTCAAAGAAAACTCTAATGATGCACCTCAAGAACTAGAAAAACAAGAGCAAACAAATTGCAAAATTAGTAGAAGAAATGAAATAATAAAGATCTGGGAAGAAATAAATTGAATTGAGTCAAAAAATACAGAAAATAAACACCACAAAGTTTGATTTTTAAAAAAGATAAAATCAACACACCTTTAGCTAGACTAAGAAGAAATGAGAGTAGATGCAAATAAATGAAATCAGAAATGAGAAAAGAGATGTAATAATTGAGACCTCAAAAATTTGAATAATCATTGAAAACTATTACAAACAACTATATGCCAACAAACTGAAAACCTAGAAGAAATCCATAAATTTATGGAAACATACAATCTGCTGGGATTGAAACATAAAGAAATAGAAAACCTCAATAAGCTAATAATGAGTAACAAGATGGAAGTTGAAATAAAAAGTTTTCATCAAAGGAAAGCCCAGAATTTGATGACTTCACTACTGAATTCTACAAAATATTTTAAAAAGAACCACCAATCTACTGAAACTTTTTAAAACAATTGAGAATATAATATTTCCAAATTTATTCTTATAAGGCCAGGACCATCTGATGCCAAAGCTAAACAAGACACAACAATAACAACAACAAAAACTACAGGCCAGTATCAATGATAAACAAAAATGCAAAGTTCCTCAACAAATACTGACAAACAAAATTTAACAACACATTATAAAGATCATTCATTCACCATAATCATGTGGGATTCATCCCAGGAATGTAAGGAGGGTTCAACATATTCAAATCAATAAACATAGTACATCATATTAACAAACCAAGAACAAAAGCATTATGATCATTGAAATACATGCAAGATAAAATTGAATATATTTAATATACACGCAGTAAATGTTGACTGTATTTAAAATTTATTGAAATTTAAGAAAACTTCATATACATTTATGATTAAATGCCCTCAACAAACTGGATTAATGGGGAACCAACTTCAACATAATAACAACCATAGATGAAAAACTCACAGCTAAAATCAAACTCAATAAGAAAAAAATTGAAGACCTTTCCACTGGGATCTGGAATAAGACAAGAGTGCCCACTTTTTTTACTACTATTCAGCACAGTACTGGAAGTCCGGGTCTGAGCAATTAGTCAAGATATAAAAAGTAAAGAACATCCACATTAGAAAAAAAGTCAAATTAGCCTTGTGCACAGGCAACATGATCCACTACCTTAAAAACACTAAAGACTCCACCAAAAAAATTGTTGTAAACGATAAACAAATTTAGTAAAGTTGCAGCATACAAAATCACCACACAAAACTTACTAGCATTTATCTATGGCAACAGTGAACAATATGAAAAAGAAATCAAGAAAGCAATGCCATTTACAATACATTAAAAAAAATAAAATATCTAGGAATAAATATGACCAAAGAGAGAAAAGACATTGACAATGAAAACAAAAAAACTCTGATGAAATAAACTGAAGTAGGCACAAACAAATGGAAAGACATCACATGCTCATGAATCAGAAAAAAGAATTTTTAACTTTTAGGTTCAGGGGTACATGTTCAGGTTTGCTATATAGGTAAATTCATGTCACCTGGAATTGTTGTACGGAATATTTCATCCTCTAGGTACTAAGTCTATTACCCAATAATAATTTTTTCAATCTTCTCCCTCTTCCCAACCTCCATCTTCAAGTGGGATCAACTGCTGAAAGATCTTCTGTGAGTCTGATAAGCTTCCATTTGTAGGTGATCTGTCCTTTGTCTCTAGTTGCCTTTAACACTTTTTCTTTCATGTCGATTTTGGAGAAATTGATGATTATGTGCCTTGAGGATTATCTTCTTGTAAAGGTATCTTGTGAGGGGTCTCTGCATTTTCGGAATTTGAATGCGGGCTTCTTTAGCTAGGCTGGAGAAGTTGTCACGGGTGATATCCTGAAATACATTTTCCAAGTTGCTTCCATTCTCCTCATCTCTTTCAGGAATGTCAGTGAATTGGAGATCTGGTCTCTTTATATAGTCCCATATTTCTTGGAAGTTGTGTTTATTCTTTTTCATACTTTGTTATTACTTATTTCTTTCTTACTATCTTGTGTCAGAAAGCCAGTCTTCAAGCTCTGAGATTGTTTACTCAGTTTGTTTTATTCTGCTGTTAATACTTGTGATTGCATTATAAAAATCCTTATAGTATTTCCTATAGCTCAGTTACATTCTTTGCTGTAATGACTGTTCTGTCTGTCACCTCCTGTATCATTTTATTGTGATTCTTAGCTTCCTTGGATTGGGTTTAAACATTCTCCTGAATCTCAATGATCTTCATTCCTATCTATATTCTGAATTCTATTTCTGTCATTTCAGTCCTCTCAGACTAGTTAAGAACCCTTGCAGGAGACCCAGTGCAGTCATTTGGAAGAAAGAATGCATTCTGGCTTTTTCAGTTGTCAGAGTTCTTGCACATTTTTTCTCATATTTGTGGGCTAACATTTCTTCAGTCAGAAATTGTTGTCCTCTGGATTTTTAAAAAATTATTTTATCCTATTTGATTGACTTGAGGGTTTGATTGTGGTATAAGGTGGGTTTGATCAACAGGTTTTGTTTCTGGAAGCTTTTTAGGAGTCAAGGCTCCTCTCAGGACTCCTGGACTGTGTGGTCTAACTCTGGGAGACTAGCCAGGGTATTGCACTTGGCTTTGTTTTTTAACTCTTTGAGGTTAGGAACTTGCAGGGCTGGAGGGACCGAGGGTGTTCCTGGACCACTGGTCACAACATTCCGATGGGTGGTGCCAGCCAATGTGCTTCCTAAACCAGTGGAGATGAGGTCTTTCCTTATTCACACATTCCAGCACCAGTAGCAGCCGCAGCACAGCAGGGTGCCGCAACAGCATGCTAGCGGGTGCCAGGGTGCTAGCCTGTGTCAGCATTCACAGCAGTGGGGGTATCAGCACAGCTCAGAGGAGGCAGGGGGCCCTCTCCAGCAACTGTGTGTGCATTTGTACCAGTGGTAGTGTTAGTGGATCATTTGTAGGCAGAGGACTCTGTGTACCAACTGTGCATATTCACAAAGATGGCAGTGGCTGCTCAGGGGAAAATTAAAATGACTGTACAACTTAGAGTAATCTACAGGTTCAATGTGGTCTCTATCAATATACCAGTGACACTCTTCACAGAAATTTGTGTGAAATAACAAAAATCCTGAATATCTAAAGCAATACTGAGCAAAAAGGAAAAACGTTGGAAGCATCACACTACCTTACTCAAAATATACTAAAAGCCATAGTAACCAAAACAGTATTGTCCTTGCATAAAAACAGAGAAATAGACTAATTGAATAAAGAACCCAGGAATAAATATACATATTGATAACCCATTGATTTTTGACAAAGACACTAAGAACATACATTAGAAAAAGAACACACATTAGTAAAAGAACATCTTCAATAAATGGTAATGGGAAAACTGAATATCCATATTTAGAAGAATGAAATGAAACCCCTATATTTCACCACATACAAAAAAAAAATAGCACACTATGGATTAAATCCTTACATTTAAGACGTAAAACTATAAAATTAGTAGAAGAAAATATAGTGGGAATGCTTTAAGACATTGTCGTCAGCAAATATTTTATGGATAAGACCTATAAAGCAAGGTAACCAAAACAAAAATGAAAAAATGGGATTAAATTAAATTTAAAAGCTTCTGCACAGCAAAGAAAACAATAACATAAAGAGGCAACCTTTAGAATGCGAGAAAATATTTACAAACTGTCTGACAAGTGACTAACATCCAGATATACAAGAATGTAAGGTACTGAAACAAGCAAACAAACAAAAATTAAAAAAAAGAAAATTCCACTAAAAAGCCGGAAAAGTATCTGCATCTGCATAGACATTTCTCAAAATAGTATATACATATGGCCATATAAAACATACCCAACATCACCAATCATCATGGAAATGTATATCAAAACCACAATGTAATATCATCTACCCCAGTTAGAATGACTATTATCAAAAAAAGAAAACAATAATAAATGCTGGGAGCATGTGGATACAAAAGATGCAGATACTGATGGTGGTGATGCAAATTAGTACAGTCATTATGAAAACTAGTATGGATGTTTATTTTAAAAAACTAAAAATAGAACTACCATATGATCCAGCTATCTCACTACTGAATATTTATCCAAAGAAAAGGAAATAAGTATATCCAAGGAATACCTAGACCCTCATACTTACTATAGCACTATACGCAATCCCCAGATATATGATCAACAAGTGTCCATCAACAGATAAATGCATAACGACAATGTGGTATACATACACAGTGGAATATTATTCAGCCATTAAAAATAATACAATTCTGTCTTTTGCAGCAAAGTGGATGGAACTGGAGGTCATTATTATGTTCACTGAAATAACCCAGACACAGAAAGACAAATATTGCGTGTTTTCACCATACGAGGTAGTTCAAAAAATGGTCTCATGGATGTAGAGAGTAGAGTGATGGTTACAATAGGCTGGGAAGGGAGGGATGGGAGATTGAAGAGAGGTTGGTTACTGGGTGCAAACATACAATTAGAGAGAAGAAACAAATTCTAGTGTTTGATAGCACAGGAGGGTGACCATAGTGAAGAATTACTTAATGCATATTTTTAAATAGCTAGAAGAGAATATTTGAAATGTCCCCAACACAAAGAAATGGTAAGTATTCAAGGTGATAGATAATTCTAAATATCTTGATTTGATCATTACCTATTATATGCCTATACCAAAATATCTTTTAAATATTAGAAATTTCTTAGGGAAATGCAAATTATTTGGTTTTTGACATGTCACTTTTATCACCTGTTTTATTAATAATTCATGCGTAATTCTTTTTCACAAACAGTGTTAGTAAAACCCAAAGTGTTATTTTGGTGTGTATTTATTCTCTTACCTGCAGGAATAGGAAAGTGTGTATTTATTCTCTTACCTGCAGGAACAGGAAAGAAGTATAGCTTTTGTTTTTTGTTTGTTTATTGTTATTTATTTATTTATTTATTTATTATACTTTAAGTTCTAGGGTACATGTGCACAACGTGCAGGTTTGTTACATATGTATACTTGTGCCATGTGTTGGTGTGCTGCACCCATCAACTCGTCATTTACATCAGGTATAACTCCCAATGCCATTCCTTCCCCCTCCCCACTCCCCATAATAGGCCCTGGTGTGTGATGTTCCCCTTTCAGAGTCCAAGAGATCTCATTGTTCAATTCCGACCTATGAGTGAGAACATGCGGTGTTTAGTTTTCTGTTCTTGTGATAGTTTGCTGAGAATGATGGTTTCCACCTGCATCCATGTCCCTACAAAGGACACAAACTCATCCTTTTTTATGGCTGCATAGTATTCCATGGCATATATGTGCCACATTTTCTTAATCCAGTCTGTCACTGATGGACATTTGGGTTGATTCCAAGTCTTTGCTATTGTGAATAGTGCCACAATAAACATACGTATGCATGTATCTTTATAGCAGCATGATATATAATCCTTTGGGTATATACCTAGTAATGGAATGGCTGGGTCATATGGTATTTTTAGTTCTAGATCCTTGAGGAATCACGACACTGTCTTCCACAATGGTTGAACCAGTTTACAATCCCACCAACAGTGTAAAAGTGTTCCTATTTCTCCACATCCTCTCCAGCACTTGTTTCCTGACTTTTTAATGATTGCCATTCTAACTGATGTGAGATGGTATCTCATTGTGGTTTTGATTTGCATTTCTCTGATGGCCAGTGATGACAAGCATTTTTTCATGTGCCTGTTGGTTGTATGCATGTCTTCTTTTGAGAAATGTCTATTCATATCCTTTGCCCACTTTTTGATGGGGTTGTTTTTTTCTCATAAATTTGTTTGAGTTCTTTGTAGGTTCTGGATATTAGCCCTTTGTCAGATGAGTAGTTTGCAATTTTCTCCCATTCTGTAGGTTGCCTGTTCACTCTGATGGTAATTTCTTTTGCTGCGCAGAAGCTCTTTAGTTTAATTAGATCCTATTTGTCAATTATGGCTTTTGTTGCTGTTGCTTTTGGTGTTTTAGACATGAAGTCCTTGCCCATGCCTATGTCCTGAACGGTATTACCTAGGTTTTCTTCTAGGGTTTTTATGGTTTTAGATCTAACATTTAAGTCTCTAATCCATCTTGAATTAATTTTCATATAAGGAGTAAGGAAAGGACCCAGTTCCAGCTTTCTACTTATGGCTAGCCAATTTTCCCAGCACCATTTATTAAATAGGGAATCCTTTCCGCATTTCTTGTTTTTCTCAGATTTGTCAAAGATCAGATGGCTGTAGATGTATGGTATTACTTCTGAGGGCTGTGTTCTGTTCCATTGGTCTATATCTCTGTTTTGGTACCAGTACCATGCTGTTTTGGTTACTGTAACCTTGTAGTACAGTTTGAAGTCAGGTAGCGTGATGCCTCCAGCTTTGTTCTTTTGACTTAGGATTGTCTTGGCAATGCGGGCTCTTTTTTGGTTCCATATGAACTTTAAAGCAGTTTTTTCCAATTCTGTGAAGAAACTCATTGGTAGCTTAACGGGGATGGCATTGAATCTATAGATTACCTTGGGCAGTATGGCCATTTTCATGATATTGATTCTTCCTATCCATGAGCATGGAATGTTCTTCCATTTGTTTGTGTCCTCTTTTATTTCACTGAGCAGTGGTTTCTAGTTCTCCTTGAAGAGGTCCTTTACATCCCTTGTAAGTTGGATTCCTAGGTATTTTATTCTCTTTGAAGCAATTGTGAATGGAAGTTCATTCATGATGTGGCTCTCTGTTTGTTTGTTACTGGTGTATAAGAATGCTTGTGATTTTTGCACATTGATTTTGTATCCTGAGACTTTGCTGAAGTTGCTTATCAGCTTAAGGAGATTTTGGGCTGAGATGATGGGGTTTTCTAAATATACAATCATGTCATCTGCAAACAGGGACAATTTGACTTCTTCTTTTCCTAACTGAATGCCCTTGATTTCTTTCTCTTGCCTGATTGTCCTAGCCAGAACTTCCAACACTATGTTGAATAGGAGTGGTGAGAGAGGGCATCCCTGTCTTGTGCCAGTTTTCAAAGGGAATGCTTCCAGTTTTTGCCCAGTCAGTATGATATTGGCTGTGGGTTTGTCATAAATAGCTCTTATTATTTTGAGATACGTTCCATCAATACCGAATTTATTGAGAGTTTTTAGAATGAAGGGCTGTTGAATTTTGTCAAAGGCCTTTTCTGCATCTATTGAGATAATCATGTGGTTTTTGTCTTTGGTTCTGTTTATATGCTGGATTACGTTTATTGATTTACATATATTGAACCAGCCTTGCATCCCAGGGATGAAGCCCACTTGATCATGGTGGATAAGCTTTTTAATGTGCTGCTGGATTCAGTTTGCCAGTATTTTATTGAGGATTTTTGCATCGATGTTCATCAGGGATAATGATCTAAAATTCTCTTTTTTGTTGTGTCTCTGCCAGGCTTTGGTATCAGGATGATGTTGGCCTCATTAAATGAGTTAGGGAGGATTCCTTCTTCTTCTATTGATTGGAATAGTTTCAGAAGGAATGGTACCAGCTCCTCCTTGTACCTCCAGTAGAATTTGGCTGTGAATCTGTCTGGTCCTGGACTTTTTTTGGTTGGTAGGCTATTAATTATTGCCTCAATTTCAGAGCCTGCTATTGGTCTATTCAGGGATTCAGCTTCTTCCTGGTTTAGTCTTGGGAGAGTGTAAGTGTCCAGGAAATCATCCATTTCTTCTAGGTTTTCTAGTTTATTTGCATAGAGGTGTTTATAGTATTCTCTGATGGTAGTTTGTATTTCTGTGGGGTCCGTGGTGATATCCCCTTTATCATTTTTTATTGTGTCTATTTGATTCTTCTCTCTTTTCTTCTTTATTAGTCTTGCTAGTGGTCTATCAATTTTGTTAATCTTTTCAAAAAACCAGTTCCTGGATTCATTGGTTTTTTGCAGGGTTCTTTGTATCTCTATCTCCTTCAGTTCTGCTCTGTTCTTAGTTATTTCTTGCCTTCTGCTAGCTTTTGAATGTGTTTGCTCTTGCTTCTCTAGTTCTTTTAATTGTGATGTTAGGGCGTCAATTTTAGATCTTTCCTGCTTTCTCTTGTGGGCATTTAGTGCTATAAATTTCCCTCTACACACTGCTTTAAATGTGTCCCAGAGATTCTGGTATGTTGTATCTTTGTTCTCATTGGTTTCAAAGAACATCTTTATTTCTGCCTTCATTTCATTATGTACCCAGTAGTCATTCAGGAGCAGGTTGTTCAGTTTCCATGTAGTTGAGCGGTTTTGATTGAGTTTCTTAGTTCTGAATTCTAGTGTGATTGCACTGTGGTCTGAGAGACAGTTTTTTTTATAATTTCTGTTCTTTTACATTTGCTGAGGAGTGCTTTACTTCCAACTATGTGGTCAATTTTGGAATAAGTGCGATGTGGTGCTGAGAAAAATGTATATTCTGTTGATTTGGGGTGGAGAGTTCTGTAGATGTCTATTAGGTCTGCCTGGTGCAGAGTTGAGTTCAATTCCTGGATATCCTTGTTAACTTTCTGTCTCGTTGATCTATCTAATGTTGACAGTGGGGTGATGAAGTCTCCCACTATTATCGTATGGGAGTCTAAGTCTCTTTGTAAGTCTCTAAGGACTTGCTTTATGAATCTGGGTGCTCCTGTATTGGGCGCATATATATTTAGGATAGTTAGCTCTTCCTGTTGAATTGATCCCTTTACCATTATGTAATGGCCTTCTTTGTCTCTTTTGATCTTTGATGGTTTAAACTCTGTTTTATCAGAGACTAGGATTGCAACCCCTGCTATTTTTTTGTTCTCCATTTGCTTGGTAGATCTTCCTCCATCCCTTTATTTTGAGCCTATGAGTATCTCTGCATATGAGATGGGTCTCCTGAATACAGTAAACTGATGGGTCTTGACTCTTTATCCAATTTGCCAGTCTGTGTCTTTTAATTGGACCATTTAGTCCATTTACCTTTAAGGTTAACATTGTTATGTATGAATTTGATCCTGTCATTGTGATATTAGCTGGTTATTTTGCTTGTTAGCTGATGCAGTTTCTTCCTAGCATCGATGGTCTTCACATTTTGGCATGTTTTTGCAATGGCTGGTACCAGTTGTTCCTTTCCATGTTTAGTGCTTCCTTCAGGATCTCTTGTAGGGCAGGCCTGGTGGTGACAAAATCTCTAAGCATTTGCTTGTCTGTAAAGGATTTTATTTCTCCTTCACTGATGAAACTTAGTTTGGCTGGATATGAAATTCTGGGTTTAAAATTCTTTTCTTTAAGAACATTGAATATTGGCCCCCACTCTCTTCTGGCTTGGAGAGTTTCTGCCAAGACATCTGCTGTTAGTCTGCTGGGCTTCCCTTTGTGGGTAACCCAACATTTCTCTCTGGCTGCCCTCAACATTTTTTCCTTCATTTCAACTTTGGTGAATCTGACAATTATGTGTCTTGGAGTTGCTCTTCTTGAGGAGTATCTTTGTGACATTCTTTGTAGTTCCTGAATTTGAATGTTGGCCTGCCTTACTAGGTTGGGGAAGTTCTCCTGGATGATATCCTGAAGAGTGTTTTCCAACTTGGTTCCATTTTCCCCCTCACTTTCAGGCACACCAGTCAGAGGTAGATTTGGTCTTTTCACATAATCCCATATTTCTTGGAGGCTTTGTTCATTTCTTTTTCCTTTTTTTTCTCTACACTTCTCTTCTCGCTTCATTTCATTCATTTGATCTTCAATCATTGATACTCTTTCTTCCAGTTGATCGAGTTGGTTACTGAAGCTTGTGCATTTTCACATATTTCTCGTGTCATGGTTTTTATCTCTGTCAGCTCGTTTATGGCCTTCTCTGCATCGCTTATTCTAGTTATCCATTCTTCCATTCTTTTTTCAAGATTTTTAGTTTCTTTGCACTGGGTACGTAGTTCCTCCTTTAGCTCTGAGAAGTTTGATCGACTGAAGACTTCATCTCTCAACTCGTCAAAGCCATTCTCCGTCCAGCTTTGATCCGTTGCTGGTGATGAGCTGCGTTCCTTTGGAGGGGGAGATGTGCTCTCATTTTTTGAATTTTTTGAATTTCCAGCTTTTCTGCCCTGCTTTTTCCCCATCTTTGTGGTTTTATCTGCCTTTGGTTTTTGATGCTGGTGACATACTGATGGGGTTATGGTGTGAGTGTCCTTTTTGTTTGTTAGTTTTCCTTCTAATAATCAGGACCCTCAGCTGTAGGTCTGTTGGAGATTGCTTGAGGTCCACTCCAGACCCTGTTTGCCTGGGTATCAGCAGCGGAGGCTTCAGAAGATAGAATATTGCTGTACAGCGAGTGCTGCTGTCTGATTCTTCCTCTGGAAACTTCGTCTCAGGGGTGTACCCCACCGTGTGAGGTGTGAGGTGTCAGTCTGCACCTAGTGGGGGATGTCTCCCAGTTAGGCTACTCAGGGGTCAGGGACCCACTTGAGCAGGCAGACTGTCTGTTCTCAGATCTCAACCTCTGTGCTGGGAGATCCACTGCTCTGTTCAAAGCTGTCAGACAGGGTCATTAACATCTGCAGAGTTTTCTGCTGCTTTTTTTTTTTCTATGCCCTGTCCCCAGATATGGAGTCTACAGAGACAGGCAGGCCTCCTTGAGCTGCGGTGGGCTCCACCTAGTTCGAGCTTCCCAGAGGTTTCGTTTACCTACTTAAGACTCAGCAATGGCGGACGCCCCTCCCCCAGCCTCGCTGCTGCCTTGCAGTTAGATCTCAGACTGCTGTGCTAGCAATGAGGGAGGCTCCATGGGCGTGGGACCCTCCTGGCCAGGTGTGGGATATAATCTTCTGGTGTGCCATTTGCTAAGACCCTTGGTAAAGCACAGTATTAGGGTGGGAGTTACCTGATTTTCCAGGTGTTGTGTGTCTCAGTTTCTAAAGGGATTCCCTTCCCCCTTGCGCTTCCCAGGTGAGGCGATGCCTCGCCCTGCTTCAGCTAACGCTGGTCGGGCTGCACCAGCTGACCAGCACTGATTGTCTGGCACTCCCCAGTGAGATGAACCTGGTACCTCAGTTGAAAATGCAGAAATCACCCATCTTCTGTGTCGATGGTGCTGGGAGCTGGAGGCTGGAACTGCTCCTATTCGGCCATCTTGCTCGCACCCCAAGTATAGCTTTTGTTAACTTGCAATGTGAAAAAGCTCAGGCCAAAATAACTGGTCTAAAAGATTAATTGAATTTTTACATTAATGTTCATTTTTCATATTGAGCCCTGAATAAAAGTATTTACATTAAAAATGAATTCTTTGCCTTGAATTTTATCATAAAACATCTCATTACTTTTTGTACATTAACATCTTTGAAATAATTATAATATAGTTCTGAAGTGATGTATTTAGGTCATGTAGGAGATCAATTTAATACTGTTTTTCCTAAAATCACTCATCCTGCTTAGTATATTCACATATTATGTTTCAATCAAGTATCACAAGGATTTATCATGGAATCCCATAGCCGTAGAAATGTATTTCTGTGTCCCACAGCAATAATGAAATTCTAAAATGAATTTTTCTATCTTTTCTCTTTGGATAAAAATATTCTATTTGTAAAAATGTGGTTGTCAACATTCATACCGAATTTGAATTGATATGTTGCTAAACCTTAAAATGGGTAAAAGTTAAAGTAAAAAACTTGGAGTATAATTTCTGCTGAAATATGCACACTTTTTTTTCTAGTAAACATGAATTCAACTATTGAGAGATTTCCTGTGATACGCCTGCTATTTAATATGAACTTTTTGTTCTTGTTTAAATTTTAAGGCAGGAATTAAAACCAAAATTGGTTGCTAAATTATTGTCCTGCATCTAAATTCTCTGCATAACCACCTTAATGCTTTTTAACACATTATTTAAAATATTATGCCCATACTGCTAATGGAAACAGCTAAGTTGTGCTCATTAAATTAAAATCTATTGTGGTCTAGGTACTTCGAACATCATCTAATTTAATTTCAAAAACTTACGAAGTTATTTTATGTTATTTTATGTTATTCTAGTTTTTTATGTTTTCTAGTTATTCTAGTTTTTTTATGTTATTCTAGTTTTGCAAATGAATAAACTGGGAGTTGAAGTTTATTGAATTAATTGTATTATTTAAAAAAACACAATATTTAATAGTGAAAACATAACTCAAAACCAGGTTCGTAACATTATAATTCAGGTTCTTTTTGTTGAACCTTGGTGCACTAGAGATTGTTTTCTACATTAGTTTCACAAAGCAGTGTACTTGACTACATGGTAAGCTCAGTGTTCTTAATTACATTTTATTCCCTCAAATCAATGAAGTCAGTAGACAAAAGAGGTAAGTACAATTTTACATTGTATAGTTTCCAAAGTTCTTTTCAATTAACCATGAATTTTAGATTTCTAGACTATTTTACAGATAAGAATTTGAATGCTTGGACTAAGAGACTTAGTTGAATTCTTTCCAGTCTCCTGGATAGCAATTTCTATATAATATGGACATATAGACACAGTGTCTCCCTACCAAAAGAAAAATCTAAACTAAATAAACAAGATGAAGAAAGAAGCCCTCCTTAAAATGAAAAAAAAATGTAAGTTGATAGAAATCCAAACTTTCTTTAGTTTGGAAACTAGGAGTGCCAAAAATTTTGAGAAATGTTTACATTCAATGACATCAGATTAAAGTAAATCACTGTAGGTCAATTTTGAAGTTTGCTTTTGAAAAAAAGAAAAATCTAGGGATTTTATTGCTGTTAAGCAGCAAAGATAATGCACTAATTACTGTCTAATTTGGATATAGTTGGATATCAAGCAAGTTTCATTTGTGATGCATATAAGGACTATTATTGAATTCATTTTACCATTAAAAAATAGGAGAATTAACATTGAATTTATCTAACTTAAATGTTTACTTATGATTTTTTTTAACATACAATAGCTTAGGACAAGATAGAATGATGAAAAAGTCCTCCATCAGTTCCCAGAATAGCTTTCATTACTGTGTAGTTTCATCTTTTCCTTACAATAGTCCTCTCTTCATATATAGGCAAAAAGTGCTACAGATAAAGTGACTTGAGATTGTGATTTTTAAAGTATACAGGAGAAAAAGGAAGAAGAAAGATTGCATCATTTATTTCCTTTCCTCTCTATTCCCACCCTCAACTATTCCACCCTTTCAAGCTTCGAGTGTTTTTGTCAGTGCCTAACAGAATGGAAACCACCTGGAGGGTTCCAGTGAGTGCCCTACCAGGAACACTTTTTTATAGTTAGAACATGATGAATTTGAGATCCACCACTCAGACTGCTGATGAGAGCTGAAATGTTCCTCCACGGCTGTGCTCTGATCTGCTTATTGACAAGGATTAGATGTTCCTTTGTACCTTCAATTCCTAATACACTATTTTTCACCAAGTAGTTATGTGTGGATTAAAATAACAGTGAATGTTAGGTGATATGCTCTCTATAAATTAGGAGAAAATATTTGCAGACCGAACCTTTAAAATGATTAAGAAAGTATATTGTTAAATAGAAACATTTTCTTTATAAAACAAAACTTTATAATATTCTAAAAGTATTGCTGTTTTGTGAAACATCTTTATTCAAGTCCAGAATTGGGAGTTTAAAATGCTTGAACTTAATAAAACCAAATGTTTCACCTACTTATTTAAATTTGAATGGCCTTTGTACTACCTTTATTAGTGAAGCAGGCAAACTCTATTGTTTTAGCCCTAATTTATCTTCAAAAGGTAGACAAGGCCTGGTGCGGTGGCTCACGTCTGTAATCCCAGCATTTTGGGAGGCCAAGGCAGATGGATCACCTGAGGTCAGGAGTTCGAAACCAGCCTGGCCAATGTGGCGAAACCCCGTCTCTACTAAAAATACAAAAATCAACTGGGCATGATGGCGGGCACCTGTAATCCCAGCTACTCGGGAGGCTGAGGCAGGAGAATCGCTTGAACCTGGGAGGCACAGGTTCCAGTGACCCGAGATCATGCCATTATACTGCAACCTGGGCGACAAGAGCAAAACTCCATCAACAAAACAAAGAAAGAAAGAAAAGAAAAAAAGAGAAGGAAGGAAGGAAGGAAGGAAGGAAGGAAGGAAGGAAGGAAGGAAGGAAGGAAGGAAGGAAGGAAGGAAAAGAAAGAAAGAGGGAGAGAGGGAGGGAAGGAGGGAGGGAAGGAAGGACGGAAGGAAGGAAGGAAGGAAGGAAGGAAGGAAGGAAGGAAGGAAGGAAGGAGAGGGAGGGAGGGAGGAAGGAAGGAAGGAAGGAAACAAAACAATTTTATAACATCTGAGGAATTATCTGATGTAATTGTCAAAGATGTTTGAACCAGAGCTACTCCATCTTGAATACGGGCTGGGTAAAATGAGGCTGAGATATGCTGGGCTACTTTCCATGAGGTTAGGCATTCATAGGAGGTTAGCAGGACTGGTATAATGAGATACAGGTCACAGAGACCCTACTGATAAACCAGAATGTGGTAAAGAAGCTGGCCAAAACCCACCAAAACCAAGATGGCCAAGAAAACGACCTCCCGTTGCCCTCACTGCTCACTGTGTGCTAATTATTATGCATTGGCATGCTAAGAGGCACTCCCACCAGCACCATAACAGTTTATACATGCTATGGCAACATCCATAAGTTACCCTATATGGTTTAAAAAGGGGAATAAGCTTCAGTTCTGGGAACTCCCCACCCCTTTCCCAGGAAACTCATAAATAATCCACTTCTTGCTTAACATATAATTAAGAAGTAACCATAAATGTACTAAGTCAAGCAACCCATGCCACTGCTCTGTCTATGGAGTAACCATTATTTTGCGTCTTTAATTCTCTAATAAACTCACTTGCACTTTACTCTGTGGATTTGCCCCAATTTCCTTCTTGCACGCGATCCACAAATACTCCTTTGGGGTCTGGATTGGGACCCCTTTCCAGTAACTAAACAAGTTAAACATTAATGGAGAAATACACCCTTATTGCTTAAAAAAGATAGATAAGAAGAAACTCTGCATGCATATATCTACCAGATTTGTATTTTCAAAAAAAACTTGTACTAAAGTTAGCTTCTATCAAATATGTGCTCTCCCCCAAAGACAAGGAAAGTAAGTTAGATATAAGGATCTAGAAGACAATGAGTGCATGACATAACTACATTGAATACATTTTTTAATAAGGCAGATATATACCACTTATGAAACAAAATATTCTCCGAGCTTATTCAAAGCAATGCAGCCATATCCATTACCTTTTATTATGACTAATCATATTTCAATGTATTTGAACATTACCTCACCCATTTACAGCCTCCTTCTATCTCTGAGATTGATTATAGCTGACATTCTCAGCAGTCAAAACATCTTGCAAATGACTTCTTAGCCTGGAGAGCCCTACCAGGATGATATTCACATTGCTGCCTGCCTCGCTTGTCTCCCATTTAGCCATTGAAGCATTTACAAGAATACTTTTATTAAATTTGCTCCACCATGTGTTCAATTAGATAAAATCTTCTCAAATATTGCACTAGATGTGAATTGGGAAAATGCTAAATTGCTTCTGTATGTGTTAAGTGTATTCTCAGAGGTAGATGAAGCCATATTATATCATTGGATTTAAGCAATAAAGTAAATAGAAAAAGATGTTCTTTTCATTTGGTTATGTTTACACATTAAGTTTTCTTTCTAGATATATGAGAATCTATTAAATAAGCTGAATATAATGCAGTAGCCGTGAAATATCTACTTTATTTTATGTTTGTTAGTTATAGGAGAGAGCAGAAAAATGAGCTTTATTATATGAAGAATTATATGAAGGAGAGAACTAAGAATTAACTTAGAGACATTATTCTTTGTATTTTATAAATGAAAAACTAAATAGTTCCTACTTATTTATTGAAATAGAGAATACATTTAGGATCAATGCTTTACTTCTTAGAAAATTGAGTGGAAATTTCAAATACATTCTAGATATTATATTCATACTATGCACTGCAGATCAAATATATTTTCTTTTCTTAATATTAGATATTATTTAATAGCAAGTATCCTTTAGATGACTATTTAATATGAGTAATATAATGTCTGGTATTTCTGAAATATTAAAAGTGACCTAAAACACTATGACTAATATCTTCACAATATCCAAACACAGGGGAGCGCAGTTTGTGGAAAGGGAAAGGGGGTTGCTCACGTTTTCCTTGTTATTAAGGTGATTCTTATCACTTTTCTCACTGGACACACGGATGTACCTAAATAATATAAAATGTTATATTTAGCCAGATCTCTCTGTACTTTTTAATGAAATACATGTCAATGTTTTTATTCTTGCCACTCCACTATCAGATCTCTACTTACATGGTCCTTTACTTCTGAAGATCTTAATGCTTGATTCATAAACTGAAACCATGGCTCCATATTTGTGGATGTTTTTTAAATTATGTGAAAATTTTGTATGTACATTTTTCTGGAGAGAGTATCAGCATTCACCAGATTCCTTAGAGGTTGATGAGTCTAACAAAAACAATTACTCTTCCAAGTACTTTGTAACTGATATTTAAGTCTTAATTAATCTGGAAATGTTTGTACACGTTTTAAGGTCAGATATTATTTTGTTCTATATATATAAAAGTTTTTTCATATATAATATTAATATAAGATAATAACTATGTCTATTTATCTTCCTATCCTTTTTACTTTTGCAGGAATTCCTTGAGATATTGTGGGTTTGCTTTCAAATAATTGCAATAAAGTTAATATTGTAATAAAGGGGCTCACACAAATTTTGGGGTTTCCCAGTGCATACAAAGTTATGTTTACACTATACTATAGCATATTTAGTGTGCAATAGCATTATGTCTTGAAACAGGATTACAGACCTTAACTTAAATAATATTTTATTGTTTAAAAATGCTAGCGAATCATCTGAGCCTTATTTTTTGCAATCTTTTTTGCTGGTGGAGAGTTTTGTCTTGATGTTGATGGCTGCTGACTGATCAGTGTGGTGGCTGTCAAAAGATGGAGTGGCTGTGGCAATTTCTCAAAGGACAAAGCAGCTTGCAGCATTGATTAACTGTATCACAAAAGGTTTCTCTGTATCATGGACTGCTATTTAATATCATTTAACCCACAGTACAGCTCTTTTCAAAATGTGAATCAATCCTCTCAAATTACCATTGCTTTGTAAATTAAGTTTATGGAATATTCTAAATCCTTTGTTGTCATTTCAACAGTGTTCACAGAATCTTCATCACTTGTGGATTCTATGTCAAGAAATCACTTTATTTGCTCATCCATAAGAAGCAGCTCCTCATCTGTTCAAATTTTATCGTGAAGTTGCAGCAATTCAGTCACATCTTTAGTCTTCACTTCTAATTCTGGTTTTCTTACTATTTCCAGTATATCTGCAGTTACTTCTTCCACTGAAGTCTTGAACCGCCCATAAGTGTTGAAATCAACTTTTTTCAAACTCCTCTTAATATCAATATTTTGATCTTCACCCATGAATCACAAATATTTTTAATGGCATCTATAAGGATGAATCCTTTCCAGGAGGTTTTCAACTTACTTTACTCAGATCCATCAGATGAATCACTATCAATGGCAGCTATATACTTATGAAATCTATTTTCTTAATAAGATATGAAAGTAAATATTACTTTTTGATTCATGGGCTACAGAATGGATGTTGTGTTACCAATCATAAAACAAAAATTAATTTCCATATGTATCTTCATCAGAGCTCTTGGGTGACCAGGTTCATTGTCAATTAAAAGTTGTATTTGGAAAGGAATCTTTCTTTATGAGCAGAATTTCTCAACAGTGAGCTCAAAGTATTCAGTAAACCATACTATAAACAGATATGCTACAATCCAGGCTTAGTGTTATATTTGTAAAACCGAGGCAGAGTAGATGTAGCATAATTCTTAAGGGCTCTAAAATTTTCAGAATTATGAATAAGCATTGGCTTCAACTTGAAATCACTAGCTGCATAAGCCACTAACAATAGAATCAGCATGTCTTTTGAAGCTTTGAAGGCAGGCATTGACTTCTCTCTAGCTATGAAAGACCTAGACAATACCTTCTAATATAAGGCTTTTTTGCCTACATTGAAAATCTGTTGTTTAGTGTAGCTCCCTTCATCAATGATCTTAGTCAGATCAACTGGATAACTTGCTGCAGCTTCTACATTAGCATTTGTTGCCTCACCTTGCACTTTTATAATATAAACATGATTTCTTTCCATAAACCTCATGAGACAACCTCTGCTAGCTTCCAACTTTACTTCTGCAGCTTCCTCACCTCTCTCAGTCTTCTTAGCATTAAAGAGTTAGGCCTTGTTCTGGATTATTCTTTGACTTAAGGGAATGCTGTAGTTGGCTTCATATTCTGTCCAGACTCCTAAAACTTAGTTTATGTCAGCAATAAGGCTATTTCACTTTCTTATCATTAGTATGTTCACTGAAATAGCACTTAATTTCCTACAAGAACTCTTCCTTTGCTTTCATAACTTGTCTTTTTGGCACAAGCAGTTGAGTTTTGGCCTATCTTGGCTTTCAACATGCCTTCCTCATGAAGCTTAATCATTTCTAGTTTTTTATTTCAAGTGAGAGACATGCAATTCTTCCTTTCACCTGAACACTTAGAGACTATGGTAGGATTGTTTTATATATATATATACACACACACATATATATATATAATTATAATCATATATAAAATATGGTTATAATTCAGCATTGTTTGAAGAGATAATAAAAGGGAATCAGTGGGAAAAAAAACTCATACCTTCTACAAATACAATATTTTCCCAAGGCCATATGAACATATCATGCCTAATGTCAATCATTGATATCCCAAATGCAAGAATCATATGCCATATGGATTCTGACTCCTGAACAACATGAGATTTCTGTTTCATTTCATATTATCTGAATGATTTTAAAATCACAAAGAAGTATTTAATTGACTAAATTATAAAGAAATAATATTAAAGCACATTCTGTACTTCATGAAATGAAGTGGATTTGGTTGGTTTGCATACTGAAACATGTCTAATTTCATGGCAGACTAATATTCTTATTCTCTTCTCTCTTTTGGTGATAAGTTTATATTCTATCTGACAAAAGACTTGACCATATGGTTTCTTTAGCTAATGGAATATGAAGGGAAATGATGTTTGCTACCTCTGGGCATGGAAGCTTTAGAGTTAAATTTGCTTTTCTTCTCAGTTTGTGTCCCAAATTAAAGAATATGTGGAGGAGGTTAAAACATATATTAATGTAGAGAAATATATACCATATATTACATTATAAAATTATCTTACTTACAAGTAAATTAATAAAAAATAAAACAGGCATTCAGACTCTGCAAGTGGCTACTGGACTGTGTCTTCATAAACACATCTAATAAAGTATATATTTAATTTACAAGTATGAGAAGTTTGACACATTATTGGACTATAGACTTCATTGGGTTGGGTTTTGATGAATTTTCTCTTTGCAACATTCCAACTCTTAATAGATATGTAGCCTGACTAAATTTTTATTGTTTTAAGTCCCTGAGATTTTGATTGTATTTTATTATAGCGAAACCCAAGCTGTTGTGAGTTACAGTCATGGTTATGTATTCTTTCTTCTCAACTTTTCCCTCATGGATCTAGCATTCTCATGTTCCTCACTTAAGTAATTTATCAATGAATACTAACTACAAGAAGCATCTGGTGTTAAATACCCTAATACAAACCTCCACTTTTAAGGCTGAAGGAACTTCACTAATGGTGAGGGTGCCTTAAGTCTGCATGAAGAGTGTAAATATGTACTTAGTAATTCATAACTGTTTGTTGTGTATCATAGCTCCAAATCATAACTGTTAGTCACTAAATGATGGTTTCATGTTGGCTACCTAAATCTGATTCGCATATTTCTGATAACTTATCTGTTTTATACTAAGAAAAATTTTAAGTACCTACCAAGTGAAAGTTGCTAAAATATTCTGTATTATGTACATTACTTTAACAAACCCTTATACATCCCTATAAAGTAAGTCTACTGAATCTATTAAACACATTTTAGAGATAATGACACTGATTTTGCTACTTTCCTTTTTATCTTTAATCAGAATATCACATATTACTCTAATACTCATAATAATTGTACTAAGTCATTCAAAACTCTGTTTTCTGCTGGACTATGAGCTGCAATTGGACAGGTCCTAACAATTGAAGTGTTGCTATTTGCTGCATGAATGAATGAATTGGAAAGATAACCAACTTGCCTATTGTGCACAGATTTTTAAGTTGTTTATAATGGGATTGAAACTTGGTCTGACTGACTCAACCCACCTTCTATATTTCTACCTTTAGTACCTTCTTTACTTGAACATTAGATATTGGTGTACTGATCATGTTTTTGTAACAGAGTTAGATATCAGGCCACCTCTTGCTTTCCCTGCTTAGTGTCCATCTAAGCTGAAATAGAGAGGCTATACATACTGAATGACTCAAAATAGTTAATCACTGTCTGTTTACACTTCTATTATTTTAAATGAGCATGGATTCTTCTAAATTTCATATTGATAAACTGTATAAATTTATTTATGTTAATTCGTTGGTAACGTAAGGCAACATAATAGCTATCAATAAGTATGTACTTCTTGATTTAAAAAAAATCTTAACCCAAATAAGTTTATTTTAAAGGAGAATTTGAGAACTACATGGACTATCTAGCTTTTCAAAATAGAATTTGCAAATTATCTTGAAAGCACACTACAAGTAAAAGTACATATTTTGTTTTGTTTGTATTTGGTTCCTTTAATTATCGTGTCTGTGTGAAAAAAGAAACTATACATTTGTTAATTCCTTATTCTGTTTCTTGTTTTTTACTTTATCTCAACACTGTTGCTGCAACTTACAATTTTGTTACTGTTGTTTATGATTTTTAAAAAATATGAATATACTTAAAAATAAAACACTAAATTTAAGATATTAACTTTTCACGTGAAACTTCTGATTTTTAAACATTATTACTATCTTTTTATGTTTACAATTTACAGGTTTTTGCATGGAAAGTAGTATTTATTTTGTCATTTGCACTTGCAAATTCTAGCTTAGTTTCTTTAGTACTAAGGATTATATCATTGGTAAAGATTTTATAAGTCTAATCATATTTAGCTTAATTTCAAATTCCAATTGCAATTGTAAAATATATACTGATATTACAATATTAACATAGAGAAATATAACACATATCACTTATACTATACTAGGAAGTTATTTTTACTCATAAGTAGATTAATAAGGAATAAGACAGAGGCATTCAGATTCTGAAACCTGATATTGGCCAGTATCTTCATAAACCCATCAAAGAATATCTGTAGCTAATTTAGAGGTATGACAAATCTGACATATTACTGGAATACAACCTTCATTGGGTTAGGGTTTGATTGATTTTTCTCTCTGCAGTGTCCCCAAAAAAGGTATATGAAATATAGATGCTCAATAAATTTTTATTAATATAATGAACAAAATGGATGTCTGCTTAAGAAAGTTATTATTATATGTAGCAATCAGGTTCCCCTGTACAGACAGGGGGAAAAAAAAGTCTTCCAGACACTGAGATTAAGAAAAATTAAAACATAAAGGTGAAAAGAAGAATGTAAAATTCAAGTAGTCATAATATTTGTTGTGAAAGTTGATCTTGGGATGCAAGCAGAAAGAAGCTGAAGCCAAAGAAATTACATCTAAATGATACTTGTAAGTGAAAGTCATGGGGCCCGAAGGCAAAAACCAAGAGTGAAGCGTTAGACTGAGGTAGTCAGCTATGTAAAAATAAAAGGAGTGAAATGTAAGCCAAAACAAAGAATACTGCAAAATCCTGAAGAATGCATTAAAAATTCTAAAGATTAAAAGGCAGAATCAGAATCAAGTTGGGAGTCAGGGCAAGCTTTTGGGATGAGATGATGCTGAGATAAGAACAGTCCAGGAAAAAATGAGAAATGCATAGGTTAAATGCCAAAAATACCATGGGAGCTTTCCTAATGTGCCACTAGTGGTTGTTAAACTAGTAAAGATCAGATATAAAGGACTGCATGATGAACTATTTCGTGGCAAAACTGTGGAATTTTGACTTACCTGAAAGACTATTCGGAGCGACTGGAGAAAATTTAGCTAGAGAGTGACATGTTTATGTTTGCATTTTGTAAAGGCCACTCTGACAGCAGCGCAAAACATGTAGTTGAAAATGGCAACAAACTTGGAGAACAGAATTTAGACTTTCTTGGAGTATTTAAACTTTTTTAAATAAACAAAACACATTAATAACCAGATCGATATACAAAATGTAATCATTAAAAAACACAAGAAATTCTGCTATAGAAATCAGATCAATTCTTTTTAGTATAAGCAATTTCTTTGTGTATTTAAAACCAGTAATGAATAACATAAACTTGTTATATCTTTGTCTTACCCTAGCTTTAGCTCTGATTTACAAGTTACTTTCAAGCTGTATACAAAATTAATATTATGAAAGGTTGTCTAAGTACTTATATGGAATTTATTCCACAGATATTTAAGCCCTTGGACTACACATACAATTCCAACTATACTTCAATAATTGAAGTGGCAAGGACTCAAAAACCCTCATGAATACACAACTCCATCTTGAAAGTGATTGAGGTTTTTCTTATATTAACACAAACATGCCATCCTTTTTTCTTTTACTCATTGTTTCAATTCTTGTGCTAGGGTTCAAAAATATTACTTCACAAATGAATCTGCTGTTGATTTCCATAAAAGTATTTTTATCTATTTTATTTTAAAAAATACCTACCATTTAACAAGCACATAGGTGACTTGTATATTTAAGCATTTCTGCAATAATTGTTAGTCACAATGCATACAGTTAAAAGAAGGAATAATGAAATTAAGTGGTAAAAAGCATTTATTTCTTGTCTGTATGTTTAACAAGTAGTAATATTTTCTTAAGGAGCTTTGTAGTGGAGAAATAACACTCTTTGCTGATCTCAACAAACCTTAAGTAGAAGTCTTTTACATCCACCTATCCTTCAAACCTTTAAGGTAATGTGATATTATAATATGTTCCACTCAGATAAGAAGAAGCTGGTATAATCTATTTTCCTTCAGCTATTTATGTAAAATATCAGAATATAGATCCTACTGTTCAAAGATAATATTTTACTACTTTTTTTAAAAAATTCTAAACAAAATAACAACAAAACCTTCAGCCCCTATATGGTTTGGATGTCTTGTCCCCTCCAAATCTCATCTTGAAATGTAATCCCTAATGTTAAAGGTGGGGCCTGGTGGGAGGTGTTTTGAACATGGGAATGGATACTTTATAAATGGCTTGGTGCCATCCTTGTGGTAATAAGGGAGTTCCCACTCTGAGTTAATGCAAGATATGCTTGTTTAAAAAAGTCTGGGACCTCCCTCTACTCTCTCTCTTGCTCCTGCTTTTGCCAGGTGATATACTTGCTCCTCGCTCACCTTCTGCCATGATCGTAAGCATACAATGAGACTTTATGGCTATACAAAAGCTTACTAACACAGAAAATTGGTATCCAGAGTGGGGTGTTTATATAAGGGTATTTGAAAATGTGGAAGCAGCTTTGGAACTGGGTAATGGGAAGAGGTTGAAAGAGTTTAGAGGGCTCAGAAGACATGAAGATGAGGGAAACTTTTAAACTTCTTAGAAACTCATTAAATGGTTGTGACCAAAATGCTGACAGAGAAACAGAGAAGTCCAGGCTGGCGAGGTCTCTGATGGAAATGAGGAAGTTATTGGGAACTGAAATAAAAGTCGTATGTGTTATGACCTAGAAAAGTTTGACTGCATTCTGTCCACATCCCAGCTGATATGCTTTGGATCTCTGTTCTCGCCACAATCTCATGTCAAATCCCCAGTGTTGGAGGGAGGGCCTGATGGAGGGTGATTAGATCATGGAGGCAGTTTCTAATGGTTTAGCACTGTCCTGCTAGTGTTGTTCTTGTGATAGAGTTCTCACAAGGTCTGGTTGCCTAAAAATGTTTATCTCTCTCTTGCTCCTTCTCCATCATGTAAGACGCCTGGCTCCCAATCAGCTTTGTGAGGCATCTACAGAAGAAGAGCAGATACCTCCATGCCTTCTGTACGGCCTGCATAACCAGGAGTCAATTAACTCTTTCCTTTATAAATTACGCAGTCTCAGGTATTTCTTTATAGCAATGCAATAACGGACTAATATATCAGAGATCTGTGAGAGGTTGAACTTAAGAATTATTACTTAGGGTATATAGCAGAAGAAATTCTAAGAAGTTGGCCAGGCGCAGTGGCTTAAGCCTGTAATCCCAGCACTTTGGGAGGCCAATGCAGGAGAATCATTTGAGGTCAGGAGTTTGAGACCAGACTGACCAACATGGAGAAACCCCATCTCTACTAAAATTACAAAAAATTGACCAGGTGTGGTGGTGCATGCCTATAATCCCACCTATTCAGGAGGCTGAGGCAAGAGAATAGCTTGAAACCAGGAGGCGGAGGTTGCTGTGAGCCAGGACCGCACCATTGTACTCCAACCTGGGCAACAACAGTGAAACTCCATCTCAAAAAAAAAAAAAAAAAAAAAGAAAAGAAAAGAAATTCTAAGCAGCAAAGCATGCAAGAAACATGACACCTTCTAACAGCTTATGATCAGATAAGAGAGCAAAGGAATGACTTAAATTTGAAATTTATATTTAAAAGAAAAGAATGGCATAAAGGTTTGGAAAATTTTTAACCTAGCTATGTGGTAGAGAAGGAACAAGTATTTTTAGGAGAGGAACACAAATGAACTGTAGAGCAACAACTTGCTAGAGTTATTTGCATGACTAAAAAGAAGTCAAGTGCTAATATCCAAGACAATGGGAAAAATATGTCAAAGGCATTTTAGAAATCTTTGAGGCAGGCTTTCTCATCACAGGCTCAGAGGACTGGAAGCACTGAATAATTTGGGGAGCCACTCCAGGGCTCCACTTTTCTGTGCAGCCTCAGGATGGTGTTCTCTGCACACTGACACTCCATCTCCAGCCTTTGCTCAAAGGAGCCCAGATATATCTTGAGCCACCACTCCATAGGGCACAAGCAATGAGCCTTGGAAGTTTCCATATGATGTTAAGCCTGCAGATATACGAAATGCAAGAGTGAAGAAGGCTTGATAGCTTCCACTAAGAATTCACAGGCTATATGGAAAAGCCTCTGTGGCCAGACAGAAGCCTGCTGCAGGAATGGAGACCCTCCTAATAGCTGGTACTAGGGCAATGCTGATGGGAAATGTGAGGTTGGAGCCCTCACATGGAGTTCCCACAAGACTACTGTCTAGTGAATCTGCAGGAACAGGGCCACTACCTCTTAGATCCCAGCATGTTACAGCCACTAGCATCTTGCAACATCAGAATGGAAAAGCCATAGGCACAGGACACCAACCCTTGAGAACAGCCATAGGGGCTGCACCCTGTAAAGTCATGGGGCAGAGCTGCTTAAATCCTTGGGAGCCCATCTCTTGCACCAAGGTGCCCTGAATATAGAACATGGAGTCAAAGATTACTTTGGAGCTTTCAATTTAATATCTTCCCTGCTGAAATTTGAACTTATGTGAGGCCTCTTTCATTTGGCTGATTTATTCCTTCGGAATAGTAATGTTACAAAATGCCTGTGTCACTATTATATCTTGGAAATAACCTGTTTTTGATCTTACTTGCTCACAAGTGAAAGGAACTTGTCTTGAGTCTTAAATGAGATTGGACTTTTTGAGTTGATGCTGAAATGGGTTAAGACTTTGAGGGACTATTGGGAAGGGATGATTTTGTTTTGCAATGTGAGAACATGAGATTTGGGAAGCCAGGGGCAGAATGATACATATTGGATGTTTTGTCCCTTCCAAATCTCTCACATTGAAATGTAATCTCCAATGTTGAAGGTGGTGCCTGGTGGGAAGTGTTTTGATCATGGGGTCAGATCTCTCATGAATGGCTAGGTGCCATCCTTGTGGTAATGAGAAAGTCCTCACTCTAAGTTTATGCAAGATCTGCTTGTTAAAAGAGTCTAGGATCTCGTCCTTCTCTCCCTTGCCTCTGTTTTCACCATGTGGTATGATGGCATGTTTGCCTTTGTCCATGATTATAAGCTTCCTCAGGCCCCTACAAGAAGCAGATGCTGCACATTGTACCATGCATCCTGTACAGCCTGCCAAACAGTGAGCCAATTAAACTTCTACTCCTTACAAATTACCCAGCCTCAGGTATTCCTTTATAGCAACACAGAAATCTACTAACATAATCCCAGTTTAAGACAATAGCTCTGTTTTTCATAGGCATAACTAATCTGTAAACTGAAAAGTGACTGGGGAAGATCTCAATCAATTTAGAGGTTTATTTTGCCAAGGCTGAGGATACACCTGGTTGGGGGAAAACACAAGTCAGTAGGATTTGTGTCTTGTGCTTGTTCCAAAGAATGTTTTGGGAAATTTAATATTTAAAAATGGAAGAGCAAGTGGGAGAGGAAGAAAAATTGATGGGGAGTAAGTGGGTAGGCAATGGGGCAAGTGGTTACTTTCTTGGGAAGCTCTGATTAGCACCCAGTGAATCTACATTTTACACACAAAAAGAAAGGAGTGGTGGGTCAATTATGCATTTGTCTTGTACTCAATAAAACTACATTTTACATACAACAAAGTAAGCATGTGAAATTATAGCTATCTGCTCTGGAATAAAAGAAAGACTGTTTTTGCATGACTGTTTCCAAGCTGAACTTTTCCCTTTGGCAAAATATAGTGAGTTTGTGGTCCCAATCTTTTATTTTCCTTTCACAATACAAAATAAATCTATGAAAGCATATTAAAATATATCTGGTATTATAATATAAATGAAATATTATGTATAGATATGATTATTTTACCTCTTGTTTTTATCTTTCATTCTACTATTAGAAATTTTCTTGCATATTATAGACAGAAGAATATACCTCATATTTAAAGCTAAAAATTAGAATTATTATCATACCTTTTCCATAGAATTAATATGCTGATTTGTTGGAGGTGCTGTTAAGGATTCAGTGAGTGCTTTCTGAATGTGTTGTTAAATAAGGCCATAGATTGTTAATTACTTTTGACTCTGGTGGAACAGGCCATAATTATCTACTTTGAAACATTTCTTAAAAATTCACATTTATGAAACTCAATTCCCTTTTCAGTAGAAGTCTAAAGTAAATTAAAACTATCTCATTTAAAAATACAATATGCATAGTTTTGTTTCTTTTCTCCAAAAGAGCTTTTAAAATATTATTTTATTCAGTGACAAAGATGATGGTAGGATAATGAAACAATTGAAACTTAATGAAAATCTGTGAACAACTTTTTTAATGCTTCAGCGTATTTTCTGTTTTCAACAGTAGAATTTATAGACAGTTTTCTTGTAATTTAATGATTAGCATGAATTAATAAAGGATTTAATAAGCACTTAAAATAAAGATGTGACATTTTAGACCTGCAATTGAATTGTAGTGCATTAATAATTAAGTAACAATTTTCATCAATTTTGCTCTTGAATATGGAATCTCAAATATATATATATATATGCTATTTTAGGACACATCTTCAACTAAACATTTAAGATTGTGAATTATCTACATATCACTTGCACTGACCAAAGTAGAAAGGAAATAATAATTTTATTATCAAATTTGAGAACCAATGAGACTATGATAAAATTTTCTTCCTGCTACTGCCTTATATTTCAAGAGACATACTCTTCAAAAACTCATTCCACTTTCTTAAACACTATAGGTTGTACAAATTTAAAAATTATTTTATCTTAAAATAGTTTTTAACACAACTATTTATTTATAAAATAATATTTCACAATACAACAAGAATTTATAATGCTGTAATGAGTTGGCCAACAACACTGGTCCTCTATTAAGAAAGGCCAAGGACTTCCACACCTTTAAAGAAAGTAAGAGTAGAATTTAGTGGGATCTGCTGAGTACAATCAATGCATCAAAAACAGGCAAAGAAAGACTGAAGATGATTAATTACCAACTGAATTTGAAGTGTAGAATTCAGAGAACCTCTCTGGCAAAATACCAAGGAACAGTTTTCTCGCGGAGAAGGAAGATATAAAAAGCTAAAGGTTGATGCAGCAGGTTTCAGTACAGGGTTGAATTCTAACCCTGTTGAGTCTACCATGACTAACTTAGACCCCAGGTGGGTTAATCTATGTTTCCATTTTCTTTCTTTGGATTGGATCATATAGATCATTTGCACTTAGGGTAATGATTCATATGTTAGTGCTTAAGTTCAATCTTTTATTGTCTTCTGTTGGTTTCCTTTTGTTATCTTTCTCCTGTTTCGCCTTCCTTGCCTTCCTTTTGGGTTACTTAAAACTTTTTCCGCAGATTTTACCTTGATTTACTAAACAGAGTTTTTGAATGTATCTATTTGTTTAGTGTTTATTTAGTTTCTCTGAGTATTACAATGTGCATATGTGATTCATCACAGTCTACTGGTATCAACAGTTTATTATTTCAAGTGAAAGGATAAGGCAAAAATATTTAAAGGTCGGTAAGGTAGAGACCTTTACCTAAATGGAAGTGAGGTCTCTTTAACTTACCCACTTTTAAATATTATTGTCTTTGGTGTCAGATAATGTTTTCATTTTGTTTTAATCATAGTATATAAGATATAAAATTCATGAGGACAAAAAATAATCTATTATATATAGAAATAGCTCTGCTTTTCCATTGTTTATTATTACTTTCTGATAATATAAGATTGTTTTATCATTTACTTTTTTTCTTAAAGAACTCCCTTCAGTCAGTTTTAAGGATAATTCTGCCAGGGATAAATTTATTTTATTTTCCTTTGCTTTCTTCTTTACTCTTGAATAGTATTTTCCCTGGACATAGAATCACAGTTGATAGTCTTCTTTCTTGCACAGCTTGAAAAATATTATTTAAGTTATTCTGGCCTCCATTGTTTCAGATAAGAAACTCATTGACATTTGAATTGGAGTTCTCTTTTCACTTACAATCTATCATCTCTGAGTGAATTGATATTGTCTTATAGGTATTCATTCCTTCTCTTAAGTTGCTTTTAAGACCATTTATTTTTCTTTACTAATCAAGCTTAATTATAATATGTTCTGGCATTTATTTATTTGGATTTATGATGTTGGGATCACTTAGCTCCTTGAATCTGTAGATTTGTATATTCTATTCTATTTGGGAATTTTTCAGCCATTATTTCTTTGAACACTCTCAATCTCATGCTCTTTCTCCTAGCCTCTTGGGTCCTGATTATAAAAACATATAATATTTTGTTATTATATAGGTTTCTAAGTCTCTATCTACTATTTTTTACATCCTATTTTCTCTCTGTTGTGCTGATTGGGTCAGTTTTATGGATCTGTTTTCAAGTTCACTGATTCTATTCTCTGTCATCTTCACTCCACTAGAAAGGTTTTTTTTTTCATTTCTATTAAATGTTTTAGTTCTGTAAATTTTATTTGCTTATTTTCTATACCTTCTGTTTCTTTGCTAGGATTTTCTATATTTTTCAAATTGATTCAAGACAATTTTTAATTGATTTTTAAAACATTTCTATGAGGATTTCATTAAAATCTTTATCAGATAATTTCAACATCTGATTCATCTCAGCATTTGTGTCAGATAATTGTCTTGTTCCATGGCAGTTGTGATTTTTTTGTTTCTTGGCATGATGGGTGCTTTTCTATGTATACTCAACATATTTTCCTGTTAGAAGACATTGGGCCCAATTTAAATATTTTATTTTAGGAAGCAGTCATCCTGTTTAATTTTAGCAGGCAGGCTCTGGCCTACTTTTGTATGCTGTTGCTCTATGCTGAGCAGGTATATTCAGACCTGCCCCCAAAGGCTGAGGGAGCTGCAAGGTTGAAGAAAGAGGCTGCCAAACCTGGTTCTTCAGAAAGAAACATTTGATAGTGACTTACAAACATAAGAGATATCTCAAGCAGTTGTGATATAATTCATCCCTGCACCCACACACCCCCAATTCCAAAAATGTCTTTTATATAATATGTTCTTTGCTAAAATGTGTAGCTAGTCGTCCCTCGTACTTCCTTGAAAAACTCATGACATTAGAGAGGTTAGATGAGCGTCTTTATGAGGCAGTATCTATTCTATAGGCATTGCTTCTTTAACAGGGATTATCTATGCTATGGGAATGTCTTCGTAGGTATGAGTCAACCATCAATGGTTATGGTGATTTCACCTCAAGATGACATCATTCTTGCCATGAAACAGGCTGTTTTCCCACAGCTATGGTTCCAGCGTGGTTTAATTTTCAGAGTTGTTGTGATGTTATTTTGCTCTCCTTGGTTTATCTGACAATGCTAGGTTTTTTACTAACCTCTGCTCATTTTGCTTATGGGAAAGAAGGGCTTCCCACAGGCTGGGTCATCAGATGTCACTTAGTGTTGGAGGGTAATTTGAGGCCTGATGTCTAAGAGGCTTTCTGGGATTGGCTGCTTGTTTTCATCCTGGGTCTGTCTTGCTGCTTCAGCCCATCCACCCAACTGTTTCTTGGCGTGAGAGGAAATTCTCAGGGCCACACTTGCTGGGCTGAGCCACTTGCTGTGGCTGAATACTTCTCACTTGGTCTGTTCACCTACTTCTGTGTCTCTCAGCAGAAAAGGGGATCCTCAGGCCAGGTTATGAAAAGAATTCTTCGGCCACTTCTTTTTGGCAAGTCTCTCCATTAATCCTCTCTTCAGCTCATGTTAGCATATCCAAGGAATCTTGCTTCATCCAGGAGAGGAATGAGCCTCTCTAGGCCTTTTGTTTCCTATGTTCTGTGTCAAGAAACACTAGACATATTCAGCCTTCTGTTGGGTGTGAGTATATATGACAGCCTTTGTTCTATTGTTCTTGTAGTCCTAGGGTAAAAACATCAGTTCTTATTTTTACCATCTTCAGAGTTCTCCTTTGGTTCACTATAGTTGTGCTTATGAAGTAGATGTGGAGAACAGCAGGGATAACATATCTACACCAACTTTTCAAGACTGAGAGTCCTCCATTAATGTTCAAGGACATGTAATTATTTTTTTAACAAAGAAAGATGTTCTTGCCTAGAATATGAGTCATATTCAAAAGAGTGAAAACACTAAGCATAGAATAGTTTTCTCCTGGAGGCCTCTTATGTAAAATAAAATACAACCCTCTGTGATATACAGCAAATTATGCTATTTAAAAATGTTTTACAACGCACTTCCCTATCATCATTACAAAGATCCAACAAGGCGAGTGAATATTTCAATCCAAGTACCGGCCACCTAAAGAAATGCAGAAAACTCTAACTTCAAAGTTTAGACAATATTTAAAAGTATTTCTGTTGCAATTTTCTATCATCTAAGCCTTTAGATGTTCTCAGGTTTATCTCCGGAGCTTGCACAAAGACATGATTAGCTATTGTCAATGCCTAATAATAATAGGTCCATCTGTCTTATCTCATCTCAGTGACAATAGAAAACTAAGCTGCAGGCTGGGCGCAGTGGCTCATGCCTATAATCCCAACACTTTGGGAGGCCGAGGTGGGTGCATTACAAGGCCAGGAGATCGAGACCATCCTGACTAACATAGTGAAACCCCATCTCTACTAAAAATACAAAAATTAGCCAGGCGTGGTGGTGGGCACCTGTAGTCCCAGCTACTCTCGAAGCTGAGGCAGGAGAATGGTGTGAACCTGGGAGGCGGAGCTTGCAGTGAGCAGAGATTGCACCACTGTACTCCAGCTTGGGTGACAGAGCGAGACTCTGTCTCAAAAAAAAAAAAAAAAAAGAAAGAAAGAAAAGAAAACTAAGCTGCAACTGCAACTGAATATGCAGCAACATAAATTTGTCCACTGAAGTTAAAAGCCCCTGCTAACTGGAGAGAAAAACAACAATAACACCTCTTTGCCGTAGGAAAGCTTAAGCAATGAGGGATATGTGAGCCAGATGATGGAACACAGAGGATTAAAGGACATCTGTGTCTGTGTCAAAAAGAGATATCACTGTGCCAAAGCTATGGCTCTGCTTATAATGTTTGTTATTTGCATATTAAGTGTATTAATGCTTCAAATGCAAAAGCACAACTGCCAATCCTAAACTGCGATTACACTAGTATGGTGTTTGAAAATGGGTCAGAAAATTTAGAGTGGTAACAGGCCTTAGATTTTGAAATTTGCTATTTAGCTTCTGTATTCAGCTTCTCCTGCCACCACTTGGAATGAAGTAGTCCCTTTTATATCCAAAAGAAGACAGGGAATACAATTCAACCAGACTTCATTGAAAAATTGCCTACATATGCCTGTGAAATTCAGAGACAGATGAAGATTTTCAAACACTGTCTCAGGCAACCTTGGCAAATAAGAGTAAAGAAAAAGAACATATTCCACTTGGAAACCTAAGATGTAACATAAACATCCATCTGCCTAAAGTAGTTTATAGAATGCCTCTGCCAGTGGAATGGTCAAGGTAACCTTGGAGTTTATTCTAGTTCAATAGTTTCTGGCTCTTCAGCAAAACAGAAGATGAGGCAGGGATCAAAATTCAGAATGCTGAGCCAAACATTCCACGAGGCTTACTCTGAAATTTCCCTGGAGAAACATCACCTGTCCATGTCTGAATTGCACTGGAAGCGTGTTATATCTCTTCCTTACTTGTTCATCATGTGAATTTAACATTTCCCTCAAAGTCATGGCAATATACAGTTTACGATAAGGTGTTATGCATGCACAGCTACCTTATAACAATTAGTCTGAATTAACATATTAAATAGTTCCCTGTGTACATGCTTGTATTCATGTTGAACTTGCAATATATATTTCTTGATACTCCAATAATGTGAAATGACTTCCCTGGAACCACTATTTCTATAATGTTCCCAAGTTCCTCTAGTGCCCTCAGGGACATAAGCCATGAGGCTTAGAAGCCAATGCAATGGGGCTATAGCCTGCTGGCCAGCAGGCTGAGACTGTGCACACTGCCAGTAGCTTACTCCAGGCCAGCTGGCAGAATATGATGCGAGGACAGATGCATCTTATAAATGGACATCTGTGGAAAGACTATACTCCAGACCTTCCAGGCTGGCATGGAATCAAAGGGACCATTCTTCTGCCTTAATTATGAGAAGTACAACCTAACCAAAGAGGTGATACCTAATACCTGCTTCACAGTAAAAAGACAGACTATACAGAAGGCGGAGGTATTACATGGACCAAATTACAATCTCTTAACCATATGATTTTAACAAACAAACAAACAAACCCTCCTATTTCAATAGTGATTTTGTTTGGCCATTCATTGGTGTATAAATTCAAAGTAATCATTAACTATAGAAAATGTGACTTTTATCATTTTATTTCCCCAAAGAGTAAAGTTCTATGTGAGTATTTAAACACATTTTCTATAAGTATGGACATGTATGTATGTTTGTATATATATATGAATACAATCATATGAACACATATACACACATATGTGCATGTGTGTTCCTATAAACATATATACATGCATACATACACACATGTGTATGTGTGTACATATATAGAGAGACAATATATATTCCAAAAATTTTATGGAGGAAAAAATACCAGTTTGATTAAGTTTTTAAGTTTTAACCACGCATGGGTTAAAACTTGTAATGACATTGTGGGATAGAACTCTCAAAAGTCTTTCTCCATGAAAGATTGATTATATTCCTGTGAGAGATTTATCTTAGTAAATTGTCAGCAACAAGACAACTAGGCTTCATAGTAGAGTTCTGTTTGATGTTTCCACAGAACACCAAATCTTGCAATATAGTTATGTAACACAAACACACACGCACACACAAACACACAGAGATATACATCATCCTGTGATAAAATAAGTGAGGCCGAGGCGGGAGGATCACGAGGTCAGAAGATCGAGACCACCCTGGCTAACACGGTGAAACCCCGTCTCTACTAAAAATACAAAAAATTAGCCTGGTGTGCTGGCGGGCGCCAGTAGTCCCAGCTACTCGGGAGGCTGTGGCAGGAGAATGACGTGAACCCAGGAGGCGGAGCTTGCAGTGAGCCGAGATTGCGCCTCTGCACTCCAGTCTGGGTGACAGAGCGAGACTCCGTCCCCCCTCCCCACCCCAAAAAATAAATAAATAAATAAATAAAATGGATCAAACAAAATAATGTCTTATCCACTCATTGCATTTACAGAGGTTCTTACAGCATGTGCTTGTGTGTGTGTGGGTGTTTGGTATAGTGAATGTTCACAATAATGCTTAAATATGCCATATTTTCCCTAATTTATCTGATTGAGAATATATGACAGAACATTTAGCAAATACTGTCCTGATCAATAGAGGATGCAATGAGCCTTATTGTGTGATGTTTCAAAATTAAATATGTCTCTTGCCTAGTCTTATAAAAACTTACATCAAAGTACAGATTATGAGAGAAAGAAGCAGTGAGAGAAGAGCAGGAGAAGATAACAGACTGTTCCTAGAGCCATGTGACATTGCAGCATAAGTAATAGTACTAACACTGTTTGGGCCTATGTTGCTAAGTTTAGCACTTCCTATAAAATACAGCTCCACTTCAGGACAGTGAAGACTCCAGAGAGCATTATGTCCTTAGCAACTAAAAAATTAGTACTGCAGTGGAATGCCTAGTGAAAGCTGGTAGCACCCAACAGCATTGGGTCTTTGTTTGCCATACAGTTGGGTACTGAAGAGGGTGCATGTGGACCCAGATGCAGTCATGCCCAGCAGGCCATTTATTGGTCCTCAGCAGAAGTGTTAGTGCATGAAGGAAAGGACAAGCACTGGTAGCTAGCAGTTGCAATGGCACCCAGGAACATAAAATGCCTCATAAGAGGCACCATCGCTCTGCAAAAAGTTTGGAAGACATCTCCATAACCAATGAAATGGTCAGTCTTCCTGAGATTGGTGATACCTTGTGGATGTAATGCCATCTAGCTCAGGATCAACCAGGCCCCAGGAGGTGATGCTGCCCATCAAAAACAGTAGTATCCATGAACAACAGCAGGAATCCACAGCAGATGTTTCAGGAACAATCAGACGTGAGTGCTCAGCAAAGTGGATCTTGTCCAAGTAGATGAATAGTTTCATTTCTGGTAGAATATATGTTGCCTCCTGTGTGTCTGAGAACTACTCTGGGCTATTTGTCAGTGGAATAGAGTCTAACTCAGCAGATAAGTGTATAATTTTATACGTCAAACTACAACAAACTGTTTTTCTCCAGTGAAATTTTATTGCTTACAGTATGATATTAATAAGGTACAATATGAAAATTGTGAGTATGAAAAAAGTTCATAAAATATATCATATATGTTAATATAGAAAATGATGAATATAGAAGTCTGAATAACTGAAAAATTACATAGAGAAAGTTGATATTAATATAATTATGTCTAAAAATTATAATTTATTATGCATATAGGGAAAAAAATTCCCTCAGATAAGTAATATTTGACAATAGCATAGTATATTAAAACATTCTTATTTTAAAACTTGTGCAGGTTTTCTTCACTGTTGATCTGCACCAAAATATATTTGGAACAGAACAGAAATGTGTTCATGGATTTAAGAAACATTTCAAACATTAATGTAGAACTGACTGCATCTGAAGCTACTACCTGCTTTTCCCTGGGGAGAAAAAGTTTAACAATACATAGTCCATGTATGCCAGAATCTCAAAGAATAGCAGAATTGTCAAGCAGGGAGAAGAAGAAAGAAGCATAAACAAGCCATGATCATGCATTTTGATAGGTTCCATGGTAGACATATGTAGAGATTACTCTCAGAGGGAGGAAAACTAATCTTTCCAAGGGTACTAGGGAAAACATCAGAGAAGGGCGATGTTAATGCTGAGTCCTGAAGGGTAATTAGAAATCTTCCCAGCAGAGAACATGAATGTGAAGTAAGCCAAGCAGTGGGAACATTGCATAAAGGCACATTTTGTTGAAGGGCACAAGACATTCAGGGAATTCTAATGGATTTTGGCTATGTTCAAAAGATATAGAGGGAGGAGGAAGTGCTATTTCTCATTACTATAGTAAAAGAGAAATGGTGTATAGTTAAAATTATCTTCATATTTAAGTAGAAAAGTGGTTAAGGGATTATTCTAAAATATCAGGTAAGAAACTATGAAGGTCTGAAACAAGGTAGTGGGCATGTGTGAAGAAGGCAGTTTCTAGGTAAATGGATGAAGCAGAATATGTAGATGACATTAATGATTCGTTGAGAGTTTAGAGACAATGAAGAGGGAACTATGATGATCCTCATATTTTTAGCTGAGTGCCTAGAATAACTTCCTTAACAAAGAGCAAATTCCAGAAAAGGATGCATTTGAAATAAAAATATGAGTTCATTTTTGGACATACTAAGTTTGATGTTTCTTGATTCAATGCCTTTGGTTGCACTAAGAATATGTGCAAATCATAAATAGACAACAGTAATTCAAAACGTTTGTGGACACTAGAAAAATAAGTTTTAAAATCATCTGAAAAGATAGATAGATGATTGATAGATATACAAATAGACAGTCATTGATGATATAGAAAAACAGGGAACAAGTGAAACACAGAAGAGTTTGGCAACAACATTTTTTATTCTCTCCTCCTCTTTTTAATCCTGCCTCTTTCCAAGTTGTGTTTGAATAATCCTGCTCTCTTCTTCATGGCCATGTACTTGCCAATGTAGTAATGAATGTAGGAATTAGCATCTGGTACATTTCTAATGAATTATAATGGAAGAGAATCTGTGTGTGTTGGGATGGGAGTGGGGAGCTGGATTTTTTCTGTATGTGTTATTAGTATTATGTAAGGGGGCAGAGATTAATGTTCCATAAGTCATGCATTTATCAAGAAAATATTATAATGTTTATGCTCTATTCTTCATGCCATACATGGGATAAGTGGTTGTTATAAAAAGTGAATGAGTATATTATCTTCTCTATCCTAATAACTCAAAATCCAGTAAGAGAAAAAAATGTATGTTCAAATAATTGTGATACTATAAAAATCAATGAGAAAATAAAGGATAAGGGGAGTTACCTATTGGGTATTTTACAAATAATATCTCATTTAATTTTTAATTTATATTTTTATACAGGTAGAAATTAAAACTTGCCAATGTGGGTAATTTTCCCTAATTGAATCAACTATTAAATTGAAATCTTGGAATTAATTATAGCATTCTCTCTTGTCAAAAGTAAATAATTTAATTGATTCAAAAAATAACTTAAAGACTTTATTCAGCTGATGTACCTGAGGGAGACCTGAATACCAGGTGTTCTCCTGGTAAAAACAGTATTGGACTTTAATGAAGAGAGGAAGAGAGAGGGGTACTTGTTCTAGTGATATGATTCAGTTGACAGTTTTCATCTTTATCTGCTGGAAAAATGTTTTGATAATGGATGTTAATTCAGTTTTCCATGATTCTTGGTTGGTGTCACTGGCATATTCCCAATCTGATAATTTATAGCACAGTCTTTTTGATACCTTTTTTTCTTCTTTTTTTAATGATGTGAGATAGAGCAAGGGTTGTGGTTTATCATAGCTTAGAGACAGCAAGGAGATGCTAAAAAAGAAACAGGCAGGGCACAGACACGAGAAACAGGAAAAGGAGGCAAACGTTGAAGCCAAGAGAAACTGGAAACCTTTTGTTATGTTTGTTTTAATACTTTTGCAGTTTGATACCCAAATCTCTTTTCTATGACACTTCTCTTCTACAGTGTTCATACATTGGCATGTAGAATTTGCAGTGTCAATAGAGAAATAGCACCAAATAACTGCTTGAGAAAGAGGGGGCAAGCTTTACAGATGAGATGTCACGAGGTATAACACTATGGAGACAAGCAGTCGTTCATCAGTTAGACAAAGAGGAAGCATGGAAACAAAGAGCATGGTGTCTTGGGGAAAGAGTCAGAATCACAGGCAAAAAGGACATAGGGTTGAATGACAGAAAATGAGCGGGAAATATTGCTTGAAATCATGAAAATAGAACATTACTGAAATGGAAATTTAAAATGCTTGGGAAGTAATAGTTTTATGATCATAAATAGATTTAGCATGGGACTTAAAATCCATTGCCCTAGGCAGGTAACAAAGTTTCAACAAATGTTTAAAAGGGATATATTCCAGGAGTAATCTGAAACAAGGGGCAAAGTTGAGGAGGAGATATAAGAAGGAATAGAAATAGCACATGGAGAAAGATTCAGTGAGAAGTTTATTAATTTAAATTCTGCCAGTGGTTGAAACTGTTACTGAAGTGAACCTCAGACCGTTTGCCTGGCACAGCAAAGCTAAACACTAACACTGGCGTTTGTGATAAGAGAAAGAAGGCTTTATTGCAGGGCACCGAGCAAGGAGAATCAGGCAGCTAATACTAGAACTGTACTACCTGATGGGTTGCAAGCAAGGGTTTTTAAAGACAGGGCTATGTTGCAGGCAAGCTGAAGTTACAGGCGAAATTGTAAATCAATACATGAAGGTTATAAGTTGATTTGACCTAAAAAGGTGAAATATCTTGATGGGGGCTTACAGGTGATATATGGATTCAGAGATTCATTGATTTGCAACTGGTTAACAAAACAAAGATTTGTTTAAAAACTTGGGATTAGCAGAAAGGAACATTAAGGTTTGTTCTGTGGACATGAATCTCTTCAGCTCCTCATGAAGAAATTTAGAATAAAAATGGCCATCAGAATTTAGTCCACATTTTTCCATTATCTGAGGTCTATGTGACAATGGTTGGTATCTTCCATCTAGATGAGGGTCTTGGTTTCTGCAATACAACTCAAGGAGGTATGTCAAGATGTTATCATTAATTTACATAGGGAAAGTAAAACACCCTGTGGCTCTGGCTTGCTTGGGTAGCTATTGTTTAAGTCACAATTACTATCTTTCTCAGGGGTTTATTTATTTACATCCTTAATTTCTGGTTGCAGGCCTAACTAGGTGCCTGAAGTCTCCCTTGTAGGGACTAAAAAATTTTCCTGTATCTCCATGCTGATGTGGGGCAGCTCAGGTGGTCCGTAAGAGGGGTCCCTGTTTCATCTCAAGATGTTCTTCATGTATATATGGCAGACTGTGTGTGTGTGTATGTGTATGTATATGTGTGTGTGTATATCTAGTGTTATCCATACATACATACACACACAGAGTGTATGAGAGAGAGAGAGATATATATATAGAGAGAGAGGTACTATTTTCCTTTACAGTTATTATTATTATTATTTGAGATGGAGTTTTTGCTCTGTTTCCCAGAATGGAGTGTAATGGCTCAGTCTCCCCTCACTGCCACCTCCTCCTGGGTTCAAGCAATTCTCCTGCCTCAGCCTCCCAAGTAGCTGGAATTACAGGCACCCACCACCACACCCGGATAATGTTTGCATTTTTAACAGAGATGAGGCTTCACCATGTTGGCCAGGCTAGTCTCGAACTCTTGACTTCAGGTGATCTACCTGCCTTGGCCTCCCAAAATGCTAAGATCACAAGTGTGAGCCACCATGCCCGGCCTTCTTTACAATTATTGACACATTTTTCCATGACTCCATTTATTCCTTATTATTACTTGCATTTTCAGTATTCTTTCCTTTCCAGAGGTGCTGAGGAGAAAGAACGAACCTGGGTTCAATTAATTTAAAGAGACATACATTGAATATGTACTTTGTCTCAGGCACAGAACTAGACACTGGGATAAAGGGACAGGCTGGACATGGTATAGTGTTTTCCTTCACAGAGTTTATATTTTACTTAACTCAGGATTTTATAGTTTAATGTGAAATATGTCAGGAAATTAAGTACAGAAGTGCTATTGAAGGTAAAAAAGACACCTACTATTAGTTGTATCACGTTCTCTTGAGGTTATCATAGGCAATGTTTGGATAACCCTGGATAAAACACTGACAGGTTTTATTGGCAGTAACTTGACCAGTTGGTATGACATATTTGGTTAACCTAGCAAAAACATGTGATCTTGTAGATAAAATATCTCCTTCATCTCATTTGATTTCCATATATCCAAGATTTAATGTAATGATAATTTTATTATTTCCCAGTATTTTGTTAGCTGCTATAATTGGGAATATTACATCTTTTGGAGGGATTATTAATAACTTAATGCTTTAAGCCTCCTTAGCTCCAGCTTTTGTTCCTGCTACTGCCTTCTTGTTTCTTAAGCTCCGCATGCATGCACGCAGGTGACTTGGAGTTATACATAAATTTCAGGTTCCAATTTTGCTTTTGCATATAATTCTTCTATTGTTATTTAGATGCTAAATAAATGTTATTCTATCAGATGCTGTTCTAATGCTATTTAGCCATTCAACTTTCACTGTGACAAGTTGCCTGGGTTCATTACTTTCCTTCACTTCTCATATTAGATGTGTCTGTTCTATGATTGTAGTCTATCAGTGTTCAATCTAATCATTCCACCTGCTCAAATGATTGAGTTGATCATTTGGTCAAGAAAGTATTAAGTATACCAGGTGTGACTGTGAAAACTAAAGAAATGATGAGCAATTCCGGCCCATATGGCAGACTGCATTGACAAAAATAACAGAGCAGACTTTTTAACAGCAACTCTACATATCTAGAAATTGGAATAATATCTTATAAAAATTTATGTAATAACAAACAAATGGAAAAAAAGTTATTTAAATTTTGTGTGTTATATTCAATATATTTATATGAACACTAGTTGAATGAAGTCAACATTTATTAATTTTGAGTAATCAATATTCTGTAATTCATTAAATTGTTTTCTGTAGTTTTCTAAATTAAAAAAAGTTAACAAAACTTGATATTTTTTCTGTGATCAAAGAACGTTAAATTTGTATATATTTATATTATATTTAATTTTAAACCTTATATAAATTTGTTTTAAATACTTTTAGTTAAAATTGTAACATTATTTTTTGATAATAACAATACAACCTAAGGGACCAGTAAAAGCCAGAGCTATATCAATGGCTACCTACTAACCTCACAATCCCTGAAGTGCAGACATAGATATGTATTCCTACAAGTAAAATTTACTTGTGTGATCAGATACAAATGTGTCTTTAAGAAAAAGTCGTCTTAAAAGGAGAAATGTTTGTTGTTCTTGTACTTATTTGCTACAAATGCTGGATATGTTAGTAAGGAAAATGAAAGGGGGCTAAAAAATTTGGGATAAAAAATAAAAAATGCTTGTTATAAATATGTGACCATAAAATTTACTATGTAAAGCAGAAAACATTTGGAAGCAGGGTATTTTCCTGACCCTTCATGTAACGTGAGACACGGGTGCCTCATTTACTCAGCCTGCCATTCTCAACTCCTTGCAGGAGGCAGCACTGAAGCAAAAGAGTGCAAGAACTGGAGTGAATGAGCTCTGGAATGGGATGGCCACTTTTGCACCAGCGGGATCAAACTCCAGTCACTTGGACCCACTTCATTTCACCCTATGCTAGAGGCAGCACAGAGGTGAGTGGGTGCAGAAACTGGCCAGATGCTTTAGCACCAGCTGAAGTGAACTCTGTGCATGCCCTGTGGCAGCATCGAGGTGGGGGTGCCTGCAACTGCTGAAGCCCCAGAGGGCATGTTACAGTGCTCTTTTAGCGCTGCCATCTGTAGATGGCTTAAGTGTTAACAGCTCAGTTGGCCTCTTGGCTTTTTGCATGAGGTGGTCAGAGAGTGCAAAGGGCCAGTCTCTGTCAGAGAGTGCAAAGGGCCAGTGTGACAGCCTTTTGTATCCACACTCATGGCTCCTGAACTCTTGGCCAGCATCCAGGAGAAAAGAGATCACACAAAAGAACTGAAGAATAGTAAATGTGGGGGATTTTATTGCTGATGAAAGACTTGGAACCAACCAAATGTCGATCAATCACAGACTGGATTAAGAAAATGTGGCACATACACACCATGGAATACTATGCAGCCATAAAAACGGATGAGTTCATGTCCTTTGTAGGGACATGGTTGCAGCTAGAAACCATCATTCTCAGCAAACTATCACAAGAACAGAAAACCAAACACTGCATGTTCTCTCTCATAGGTGGGAATTGAACAATGAGATCACTTGGACACAGGAAGGGGAACATCACGCCCTGGGGCCTGTCATGGGGTGGGGGGAGGGGGAAGGGATAGCATTAGGAGATATACCTAATGTAAATGATGAGTTAATTGGTGCAGCACACCAACATGGCACATGTATACATAGGTAACAAACCTGCACATTGTGCACATGTACCCTAGAACTTAAAGTATAATACAAAAGAAAGGAAAGAGAAAAAAAAGAAAAGAAAAGAAAAGAAAAGAAAAGAAAGAAAGAAAGAAAGAAAGAAAGAAAGAAAGAAAGAAAGAAAGAAAGAAAGAAAGAAAGAAAGAAAGAAAGAAAGAAAGAAAGAGAGAAGGAAGAAAGAAAGAAGGAAAAGAAAGAGGCTGTTAGTGGGAAAGGGAGTTGAAGAGTGGATGGGGCAGCTAGATAATCTTCCCCTGAAGTCTAGCCATCTCCAGCCGGATTGTTCTGCAAAGTTAGGTCATCAAGCTGTCCCTCTGTAGTCAAGCCACTTCTCTCTGATGTCTACTGGCTGAGTCTGGGGCTTTTATAGGCACAGGATGAGGTAGGAGGGGACCATGGGTGGTTTAGGAAAAGGTGACATTTAAGCAGGAAAACAGGGATATAAGTTCTCACTTTGGATTGTGATTTTAGGATTTGGGGCTTGAGGGAGAGTTTTCACAGGGGACCCACCCTTTTCTACCTAGAATTTCTCTGCCCCCTGTCAGTATCAATTTGACAGTAATAGGAAGTGGTTGGTAGCAAGAAATCAAAAAAGAGTTTTTTGTGCACAATCCAGTTATAAGTTTTTGTTTTGTTTTGTTTTGTTTTGTTTTGGATTTTTTGTTTTGCTTTTTTTTCCTCATAACATTTTCTAAGTAGAGCTCCTCGATGATATAAAAAATAAGAGTTGTTTTTTTTTTTTTAATCAAAGAAAGGAATGCTAGGAAATATTTAAATTAAAACATAAATGATTGAGATAGGAGTACTTGTTACTTTGTTTTATGGATTATTGACAGTAGGAGTTAGATTCACAGTAGATGGAACAATCTAGCAGTCTATATTCTATAACCTGTATCTTAGTGATTTCCACTCTTACCATTGGTCAAATATAACTGCAACAAGGGAGCATTTACCTGTTTGGGTTAGATTACTGAACCATATTTATGTATGGTGGACCCAATTCTAAAGATAATTTTAAGCCACTACAATAACACCCCCCCACAAACACTCACATATAGAAACACAATTTTAAACCTTAAGCATATAGAAAAGCAAAGGCACAATGGGGGTAAGAATCAGAGAGGCAAAGCATCACACAAACTTAAGTAATAAATCTTAATGGTATTTTTATATTTTGATCCTGAATTTCCTTTGAGCTTCCTGGCAACAAAATACAAAAGAAGACAAAGAAGACATATACACACAAGTATGCATCTGTGGGGATACATATATGCTTTAGGGTTACACAATCAGCCACACAGATATACACATATTTATGCACATACATACACACTTATTCACACATGTTGTTAAATAGAAATGAAACATTTTATAAAAATAATTTGTAACATCTAAAATTTATTTTTAATTAATGATTTCATTTAGAGACAGTAAAAGACATAGTGGACAATGTTCTATCTCTTTGTTTTCTAAATTGGTTTCATATACTCTCAATCATACATGTGGACGTATATTCATCTCAATTTCTTGTTAACACATGTTCGCTAAATGCGAGCAGATCTGAGGCAACATGTTAGCCACTGAGATAAAGTATTGGGAAAATGAGGCATGTTTATTATATTTATGGAGTTAGTACTATTTGGAAGACAGAAATTAATTATATAATCACACAGGTAAAAAATTATTAAAATTAAAACTTATATAGGGGGTTGGGAATAAATATGTCTATCTATGTACTTCTCTCCCTTTATACATGTTTATATGTATATTTATGTGTGTGTATATATGTGCGTGTGTGTATAATATATATATCTTTTGAAGAAACAGGAGGCTCGCCATAAATTATAATTTAAATTAGCAAAAAGATATTCAGATATATTCCATGTCTTTTCTTTACTATATTACAAGGCCAAATTAAAAACATGCTCAAACCAATGCCAAAATGGAAAGCAAAACAAAATTATTAGTTCATTGTAATCCAAGTTATTTTTTTGAGTTTTATTTCATATTCACCATTGATCAGATTTGTTAGACCTCATGACATCATGCACACTCAGAATGCAAAATCCCTACTCTCCCAGTAGCATTAAATATCCTTCATAAGGAAATATTAGGTACCTAAATATATTCATTGGTATGTTGAAGTAAAAAAATTATAAGTCAAGTTAAATGAATATAAAAATAGCCCTTAACAGTCTACTACAGGATACACGGAGCTTATATACAGAATATAATATGGAGGAAATTAATGCCCAAACCATGGCTATTTCATTTAAGTATAAGACAATGATATATAGATTATCTTTAAGTACGCCAACATGCAATGTAAAGTTAAAAATTCAATATGTAATTAGCCATGGAAATGACTGCAAATCATGAAAATATAAAACAGGAAGAGTATTGTGGCCCAGAAAATGGTTTTAAAAACACGGTTTATTTATTCTGGCTGAGTTGTTCTTATCTTCAATTTCCCTGAAATTTCCACTCAAAATTGTTCTAAACTCTATTTTAAAATCAGATTTCCTGATTTCTGTCATATACTCACATATCATCTACACAGTCATGTGTCATTTAACATTGGAGATGCTTCTGAAAAATGCATTGTTAGGTGATTTTGTTATATTGTGGACACCACAGAGTGTACTTACACAAACCTAGATGGTATAACATACTACGAATCTAGGTTATATGGTAGAGTCTATTGTTCCTGGATTACAACTTTGTATAGCATATTACTGTACTGAGTATTATAGGCAGTTGTAACACAATGAAAATGATTTGTGTATCTAAACATATGTAACATGGAAAAGGTACAGTAAAAATACAGCATTATAATCTAATAGAACCATCATGGAATATGTGGTACATGTTGACTAAAATGTTGTTAGTTATATGTTGCATGACTTTTTATGAGACATTTTGTCTTAAATATTTTCTATATATTTTACTTTTATTCTTAAAATTTACTTCAAACTTGTTAATCTTGTTCTATTATTTTCTGTTAGCCTTTTCCCGCTACATTTCTGAATAAGTAAAATGCTAATTTTCTCTCGCTTTACAATTTGACGTTTTGTTGTTGCAGTCAGCATTGCATCTACGGTCTGTGACAACTAAGATATTCTCTTATTCTGAAAGTCAATCATATTAATATTCTTTATTTCATTGCTCAGTGCATCCTAAGGACAAACATGCCATAAAACAGTACCTATAAATCAAATTTAAGTGTACTACAGAGGTAATGGGGATTGTAAAAATGTCATGCTTTGCCAGTGGTTGACTGGAGAATGACCCATTATCATAGTAAAGTGATAAAATCTATGTGATAAGGCACATAAACTTTGTAACATTTCTGCTTCTGGTAATCCATTATTACATTTACATCAAAGTTAAGGCATCAGAGTGAGTCTCAATAATTAAAGAAAAATTAAATTTTTCGGTGAATTGAGAGATTTAGAAGTATTTATTTTCTTCTGCATAAGATTTAGATTTAAGAAAGCAAAATTAATTACAATTTGTTAATGTATAATACATTTGGAAGGACATGTTTATGATAAAACATTTCCACAATTTGTAAATTGCTGTGTAAAGTAACAGGAACTGAAAGGCAGTGTCTGAAACTGTCCATAGAAGAGTTACCTTTATATAACACGATGACGTCTAGATTGAACTACTTTCACTTTAGAACAAAATGTGGTTGGCCATGCAACATATTGACATATGGCTCCTCCATGATATAACATTAACTTCTGTTTAAAATGGAGGCAAATAAAAAACAAAAGGCCTATTAAATGTAACCAGATGAAAATCTTTTCTGAACTTAAAAATGTTACTTTAAAAAAATTAACGGAGTAAAACAGGTGTTACCAGAAGTAGAAACCTTAGTAACAAATTTCTCTTGTTAATAGAACAGAGCTTTATAGGGACCCTAAAAAAATAACAAAATAAACACTTGAAAAACAAAACCAGTAAAACAACTTTTCCAGCCTCAAGTAATTTTATCCAATAATGGGAAATTGCTTTATTCGTTATCCTTCAATTAGTTCTATCCTTTGGTAACCAAATTACAGCAATTACATTGCTGACCTCACCACCTTCAAGTAAAGAACAAAAATGTTGAGAGCATCTAATTGAGTGGGTTACACGCACCATATTATGAAACAACAGGGAATTACAGAATGTGTACCCAGAAATAGGGAAAATACTAGTTTTCCTTCCCAAATATCTAATTACCTACAAATTATAGTTTATTGCTAAATAAACAAAATAAGGGAGGCACTTATTTAATAAAACTTTGATATTATGCTCTAATTACAAAGTGAGAACAGTGTTTGAAAAAAAAAAAATTACCCATGATCTTACACAAATATAACCTTTAAGCTGAATAGTTGAAGTAAATGATACATTAACTGTACACATAAACTTTGAAATATAGAACACTCCTTTTTTCTAAAGGAGTGTGCATTAATATAATGTACTATTTTTAGCAATTACTAAAATTGGAACATATTACTCTTTTTTGGATGAATATTGAAAATGTGTTTTACATTTTTATTCATTTATTTACTAGAGGTTTAAGTTTGAGGTTAGAGGCAAGTTAGATTTTCCCTTCCCTTCCCTTCCCTTCTCTCCCCTCCCCTTCCCTCCCCTCCCCTCCCCTCCCTTCCCCTCCCTTCCCTTCCCTTTCCTTTCCTTGTTGAATGGTTTTGACCAAAACACTGATAATTCAGGAAAGGTGGTCTAAGATGGAGAAGAGGAACTTGTTGGGAACTGAAGCAAAGGTGACTCTTGTCATGTTTAAGAAAAAAGATTGGCAGCATTTTGCCCCTGCCCTAGAGATTTGCAGAACCTTGACTTGATAGGGATGATTCAGTGTATCTGGCAGAAGAAATTTCTAAGCAGCAAACAGTTCAAGTGCTGACTTGGGTGCTGTTACAGGCATTCAGTTTTATAAGGGAGGCAGAGCATAAAAGTTTGGAAAATTTGCAGCCTGACAATTTGATAGAGGAGACAATTTGATAGAGGAAAAAATCCTATGATCTGAGGAAAAATTCAAGCCAGTTGCAGGAATTTGCATCAGTAACCAGGAGCCAAATGTTAATCCCAAGACAATGGTATGTCAGAGACATTTGTGGTAGCCCCTCCCATCACAAGCCTGAAGGCCTAGGAGGAAAAAATGGTTTCATCGGCTGGGCCCAGGGTCCCCATGCTGTGTGCAGCCTAGGAACTTCTTCCCCTGCATCCCAGTTGCTCCACTTGTGTCTGAAAGGGATCAATGTAGAGCTTGGGCCATGGCTTTAGAGGGTGCAAGCCCCAAGACATGGCAGCTTCTTCATGGTGTTTAACCTGCAAGTGCACAGAAGCCAAGAATTGGTGTTTTGGGACCTCCACCTAGATTTTAGAGGATATATGGAAATGATTCCCAGACATAAGTTTGCTGCAGGGGCAGGGTCCTCATGGAGAACCTCTGCTAGGCCAGTGCAGAAGGGAAATGTGGGGTCAGAGTACCCTCACAGAGTCCCTACTGGGGCACCACTTAGTAGACCTGTGAGAAGAGGGCCACCATTCTACAGACCCTAGAATGGTAGATCCACTGACAGCTTGCACTGTGAGCCTGGAAAAGCCACAGACACTCAATGCCAGCCCTTGAAAGCACCTGGGAGTAAGGCCATACCCTGCAAAGTCACAGAGGGGGAGCTGCGCAAGGCCAGGAGAACACACCTCTTGCATCAGCTTGACCTTGATGTGAGACACGGGTCACAAAAGATCATTTTGGAGCTTTAAGATTTGACTTCCCCACTGGATTTTGGACTTGCATTTAGCCCCTTTATTTTGGCCAGTTTCTCCTATTTACCCAGTGTCTTTACCTCCATTGTATCTAAGAAGTAACTAACTTGCTATTGATTTTACAGGCTCATAGGTGGAAGAAACTTGCCTGTCTCAGATGAGACTTTGGACTCTGGACTTTTGAGTTAACGCTGAAATGACTTAAGACTTTGGGGGAACTGTTGGGAAGGCATGATTCTATGGATGTGATTAATTGCATTTATTAATTTGAGCCTTTCTTTCAATTCCAGAACAAATTCTACTTGATTATGGTGCATTATCTTTTGATGTGTTGTCATATTTGGTTTGCTTGTATTTTTTTAACCACTTTTGCATCTATATTTATTGAAGATATTGGTCTGTAATGTTCTTTCATTATGTCCTTGACAGATTTTGATATCAGAATAATGCTGGCTTGTAGAGTGAGCTAAAAAGTATTTCCTCTTTTTAAAATTTTTGGAATAGTTTGAGAAGAATTTGTGTTAGTTCTTCTTTGTAAACTTTGCAGAAGTCAGTAGTAAGGCCATCCAGTTCTGGGCTTTTCTTTTTTGATAGACATTATTACTGATTGAATCTCCTTGTGATTGATCTGTTCTGGGTGTCTAATTTTTCCAGGTTCAATGTTGGTAGGTTACATGTGTCCAAGTATTTATCCATTTCCTCTAGATTTTCTAACTTGTTGGCATGTAGTTGTTCATAGTAGGCATAGTTGTTCATAGCAGATTCCTGTATTTCTGTGGTGTCAGTTGTACTGTCTCCTTTTTTATTGTTTATTTTATTTCCTTGGGTATTTTCTCTTTTTTTTTTTTTTAGTTTAGCTAAAGGTTTGTCGATTTTGTTTATCTTTGCAAAAAATAACTTTTTATTTTGTTGATTTTTTATTTTTAAGTCTCTATTCCATTTAGTTCTGCTTTAATTACTCTTTTTTTTTCCTACTAATTTTGGGTTTAGTTTGTTTTTCTTTTTCTAGTTTTTTTTAGGCACGTCATTAGATTGTTTATTTGGAAACTTTGGACTTTTTAACATTGGGATTTTAATAACTTTCCTGTTAGTACTGCTTTTGATGTATCTCATAGATTAAGGTATATTGTGTTTCCATTATATTTACTTCTTAATTACTTCATAGATCCAATGGTTGTTAAGAAGCATATTATTTAATGGCCAGGTATTTATACAATTTTCAGAGTTCATCTTATTAATTTTTAGTTTTATTTTATTATGGTCTGATAATATGTTTGATATAATTTTTATTCTTTTATATTTGGTGAGCTCTGTTTTGTGGCCCGATCTATAGTCTATGCTAAAGAATGTTTCATGTGCTGATAAGAAGAACGTACATTCCTGAAACTGTTGAATAAATCTTATTTAAATGTCTGTTATGTCCATTTGGTCTACAGTGCAGTATAAGTCTGATATTTCTTTGTTAATTTTCTGTCTGGGTGCACTGTTCTGTGATAAAAGTGGGGTGTTAAAGCCCCAAACTATACTTTTTCTGCCCTCTATTCCTTTTTGAAGCTCTAATAATATTTCTATTATATATCAGAGTACTCTGGTCTTGGGTGCATATATGTTTTCAATTCCTATAACCTCCTGATAATTTGATTTCCTTATCTTTATATAATGACCTTCTTTATCTCTTTTTATGTTTTTCACTTAAAGTCTTTTTTCCCATCCCTTCCCTATCAATCCAAGTGTGTCCTTACAGGTGAGGTGTGCTCCTTATAGGCAATATGTAGTTGAGTTTTGCTTTTTTATTTTTATTTTTTCAGTAAGTGTATATCTTTTTAACTAGGAAATTTAAACAATGTACCTTCAAAGTTGTCATTGATAGGTGATTGTTTTGTGTATCCATGTTTCTACTTCCTCTTTCATTGTTTAATTTTGCAATATGGTGGTTTTCTCTCTTAATCATTTTTTATTTATTTATGTTTCTCATTGCATATATGGTTTACCCAACATTTTGCTACTTTGGTGTGTTTTCATGATGGTAGATATTGTCCTTTCACTTCCAGATGTAGAATGTCCTTTAACCTTCCTTGTAGGGCTTGTCTAGTGGTGACAAATGGCCTCAGGTTTTGCTTGTGTGTAAAATACATTATTTGCTTTACATTTCTGAATGATAGCTCTGCTGGATATAACATTCTTGGCTAGAAGATTTTTTTTTCCCACAGCACTTTGAATATATTATCTTTTAACCCATAAGAGGTTTGAAAAATATCTTGTTAGTCTTTTGAGAAATAGCTTTTATATGACTTGGTGCTTGTTTTCTTGCTATTCTTAGAATTCTGTATTTGTCTTTGGCTTTTGACAGTTTAACCATAAAGTGCCTAAAAGAGGTCTTTGAGTTGAATGTATTTGTTGTATTTGAGTTCCCTATATTTTGAAGTCTGTATCTCTTCCAATACTTGTGAAAATTTCAGCTATTTTTTTATTAAATAGGTTTTCTATGCCTTTTCTCATTTTTTCTACTTCTGTATATTCCAAAATTCCAATATTTTTTCCCTTGATTAATCTCATATTTCACATAGGCTTTCTTCATTCTTTTATTTCTTTGTCTATTTTTTTCAAAAGTCTTGTCTTCAATTTTAGAAATTATTTCTTCTGCCTGATTTAATCTATTATTGAAGCTCTCTATTGTATTTTTAAAATTTAATCTGTTGAATTACTCAGTTCCAGGTTTTCTATTGGGTTTTTTTTAAAATAATATCCATCTCTTCGTTGAATTTCACATTTACATCATACATCATTTTTCTGATTTCTTTGTATTGTATATCTGTGTCCTCTTGTTGAGTATTCTTAAAAGCATTATTTTGAGTTCTATTTTTGGTATTTCATAGGCTTTCTTTTTTGCGGGGGAAAGTCTGTTACTAGAGAATTATTATATTATTTTTGAAGCGTTCAGTTTCCTTGCTTTTTAATGTTTCTTTTGTTCTTACATTGATGTCTGCACATCTGATATAACAGTCATATCTTCCAATATTATGTAATAGCTTTAATAGGGAAAGACTTTCTATCCTATAGATAAATCTGGTTTCAATTTAATAGGGTACTTTGGCGAAGGTTCTGGGTGGGTACCATAATGTAGTCTTTATATTATTTTTTTTTAGCTGTAATCAATATCAATGATGTCTGTAAGTTCCTCAGTGGCTTAAGCTGTAGTTGTTTGTGGAGGCTGTGGTATTTTCTGGGAATTTGGGCATTGAGCAAGTCAGTCTTCAGGCTTATGGGTGGCAGACTGGGGCAACACCTATGGTGGCAGCAGGCCCTGGGAAGACCAGTCTTCGGGTCCCTGGGCAGCTCGCATGAGAATTAATGGTGGTGGCAGTGAGTTCTGAATGGGCTGATCCTTGGGCCCATAAGTGGCACATCAGGGCCAGAGGGTAGCATGTGTGGGCACCAGTAGTGTTTAACTTTGTTTTTAAATAATTCAGAGCTAGTTTGAAAATAAACATTTATTGAAAGATAAGCTATTTAATCAAAATTTATACTAAGAATTGGTAAATAATATTATAGTAGAGGTATTACTTTTGATGAGCAGATATAAGGTACATTTTCTTATTAATTTAAGCTTCTTTATATTTGGAGGAAATTTTCTATGGTTTCTTGCATTTTTGCACATCCTGCAGACTATTTTTAAGGGTTCTAAGTGTTCATTTCTTCAGGTATGACACAAATATATTGTGTGCATAATACCTATGTAGTTCCCTTTGGGTATTCTCTATGGAATTTAAGAGAAATTATGAACAACAGTGAACATGAAGCTTCCACAGCTTGCTGTGCAATGAATAATACAACCTCTTTCTCTGACCCAGGTGTCTCATGTTTCTTGTCAGCAGTCAAGAAACTGTCAAACTAACATATAAGCTTGAAAATAAGGTAAAAATTTATACCCTCCACAATTCTTGAAACTATCCATATACAATTTCCTGGATTACTTAGCGGTTACTAAAGGAGGGTAAATTAGACATTTGTGTTAAAATACACACAACATGGCAACATAATTATTAAAAAAATGCATATGGTGGTTGTAATTCTTCCACAATTTGTAATCAATATATAAAGTTTTAAAATTTAGTTAAAATTGGATGGGAATGTTATAGTAAAAATAAATATTCCATTAGCTGAATGGCAAACTGGATCTGCATAGTTACCTGAATTACTATATCAGAGTTAAAATTGTATAGGTCTAGGGTACTGGAAGAACAGGTTACCTGAAGAATTGTTTGATTTAGATAGATATATAAAAACAAAAATACAAGACATTTGTTTTAGCTATTTTTGTTGAAAATTATACATTGTATATGCTAAAGTAAAATCTGTTATTAATTGATATAAATATCCCCAGTGTATATGTATTAGAAAATAATTGATAGCTGACCCATTCTAGTCTATATGTTAATTACAACTAAAAGGCAGTATTGCAAGGAACTATTACTCATTCCATATCTATCATTTTCTGTCTTTTTCAGTTTCTTGAATATATTTGACCTCCTCTATGACTTGAAATATGTCCTCCTTCCAATTCATATGTTGAATTCCTAACCCCTTAAGATTACATTATAACTGTATTTGGAGAAAATCCTTAAATAGATAAAATGAAGTCAGAATGGTTCCTAAGTCAGTATTATTGGAATTCTTAAAAGAAAAAGAGATTAGGACATTGATATGCTTGGGGGAAGGCCATGTGAAGAAGACATGGGAGAAGATGGCCACTTACAAGCCAAAGAGAGAAGTTTCAGAAGAAACAAACATTGTTAACACCTTGATCTCAGACTTCCAGCCTTCGGAATTGTGAAAATAAATTTATGTTGTTCAAGCCACCCAGTCTTTACAACGCCTGCAAACCACTATGCTTCCTTTATTTCTAAATTTTTACATTTGTAGATACTGGAATAATACTACTATCTTTCAACATTTCTAGGCAATTTAAATAAGAATATATTCCAAGTGTTTTCTACATTCCTAGCAAGTAATAATGTATATTCACTAAATCTTAGAGTCATTCTCCTTCCTCTAAGAATCTGAACACCATGGTTATAACTAAGGAGAAAATTTCAAAGAGGAATAATGTGTGTCCTGCTACCCACGCCTGCTGACAATATAATAAAGGGAAACACAAATGTATGTCTGGATTGAGGTAACTATATAAACTCGTAATTCAAGATAGATTGGAGAGTGATTGTGAATCTAGCATTTCCCTAAACTTTCCACATGACCTTAATCAATTCACTTATTTTATTTTAGCTGCAGCTTTTTCACTGAAACAATAAGCCCTTGGTTGGGCACGGTGGCTCACGCTTGTAATCCCAGCACTTTGGGAGGCTGACGGGCAAATCACCTGAGGTCAGGAGTTCGAGATCAGCCTGGCCAACATGGTGAAACCCCGTCTCTACTAAAAATACAAAACTTAGCTGACCATGTTGGCGCATGGCTGTAATTCCAGCTACTGGGAAGGCTGAGGCAGGATGATTGCTTGAACCCAGGAGGTGGAGGGTCTAGTGAGCTGAGATTGTGCCACTGCAGTACAGCCTGGGCAGCAGAGTGAGACTCTGTCTCAAAAAACAAACAAACAAACAAACAAATAATTAGCCCTCTCTGTCTTTTTACTTTCCCTCACTCACTCCCAGTACAAAATTGGTACCTAAGTGATATTGATGAATACATCTAAATGTCTTTTACTCTCAACCTTTCTGTCTTATCTTAGAAGTGCATTTGAGGAGACCTCACATCTCGATCATTGCTGTAGACAGTTTACTTTCTTATCTCCAGCTTCTCTTTTCTATCTAATTTTCCTGGAAAGATAAGACTATTGTGAAAACATACGTGTGATATCTTTTTAATCTACTCTAGTCTTTGAACTCACATGTCCTAAAATGAAAATGTCAAAAAAATTAGTCATTCTTTCTGGAAAAAGATAGTTGGCTATCACAGATAGGCTGCGCCTTTCCTTAAGCTCTCTCCCATGTCTTCTATTCTAACTCATTTAGTTAGCACTTATATTCTATTTAATTTTGGATGGCTGACTTTATCACATTCCCTGCCTTCTGGTTGGTTATTTGTCTAATATTACTGCCTGCTTCACTTCAATCAGTTCAATCGGCATAATTTCTGATTCTCAAATAACAGATAAGTTTGAAACTGCTTACTGACTTTTGCCTTGGCCCATGAAACTCTTGGAGATACTAGTGTCATTCTACTTTTACATTCCTCCTTTCTTTAGTAAAGGGAATATTTTCTGTGCCCTCCTGGAAAATTAAGTAAGGTGGTTTCTTCTTTGTTCTCACATGATAAACCCATTCTAACATGTACATCCATTTTCTTGAGCTTTCTGAATTTTCCCTTCCCTACTTTGTTAAAGCTGTTTTAATATTTCCAACTACTTTACTGTAGGTTATTATGCTCAAGCTTCAGTGATCTATCCAAGCAGCATATTAGAACCAACTCCATGTGTGCTTGCCATGCTGTCAAGCCGTGAGTGATGGGAGAGGGCTTCTATATTTAAAAAAGTAGTAACCATTGAGCCTTATATTCTGCACATTCTCTTCCTAATGAAAAATTGTCAGATTCTGTGACATAATAACAATATATTATTGGTCTCTATTCCTGTTGCCTTACAGAGAGCACCTAATTCTTACACTATTTTCTGAGCAATGGGGATCCTAATATTTGGTCTTGGACCCCAGTTCCTGACAGAGAGGTCTTTATAGCTTGGAATTTCCTGGGTGAAATGATCATCTACCGTTAATAATGAGACCATCCTTGGTGGGCTACTGGATGGAGGCTGTTCACTGGAAAGATAGTAGAATTCTTTCCATGAATTAGCTTTTTTTTTTTTTCCTGGAACAAAGACTGCATTTGTTTTTCATGTGGGCTTCCTATAGACAATATGTATTTGAGTCTTTGCATTAAAAAATAATTTCTATTTTTATTTCGATAGCTTTGAGAGTACAGGGGGCTTTTGGTTATATAGATAAGGGTTTTATTGGTGATTTCTGAGGTTTTGGTGCTTCTGTCACCCAAGCAGTGTACACTGTACCCAATGTGTACTCTTTTATCCCTCACAGCCCTGCCCCTTTTCCCCCAAGTCCCCAAAGTCCATTATGTCATTCTATGCCATTGTGTCTTCATAGCTTAGCTCCCACATAAAAGTGAGAACATATGATATTTGATTTTCCCTTCCTGAGTTACTTCACCTAGAATAATGGCCTCCAGCTCCATCAAAGTTTCTGCAAAAGGCATTACGTTATTCCTTTTTATGAATGAATACTATTCCATAGTGTATACATACCACATTTTCTTTATTCACCTGTTGGTTGACAGGCACTTAGGCTGGTTCCATGTCTTTGCAATTGTGAATTGGGCTGCTATGAACATGTATGTACATGTGTGCCTTTTTCATATAATGACATGTTTTGCTCTGGGTAGACACCCAGTAGTGGGATTGCTGGATAGAATGGTAGTTCTACTTCTAGTTCTTTAAGGAATCTTAATGCCATTTTCCATGGTAGTTGTACCAGTTTACATTTCCACCAGCAGCACACATTTATCTATGTAACAAACCTGCACATCCCACACATATACTCTGGAACTTAAAATAAAATAAAATTAATTTTCTTAAAAAGTGAGCAAAGGACATGAGTAGACAATTCTCAAAAGAAGACATACAAACAGCCAACAAACATATGAAACACTGCTCAACATCACTAATTATCAGGGAAACGCTAGTTAAAACCACAATGAGATACCACCTTATTCCTGCAAGAATGGCCATAATTTAAAAGTCAAAAATCAGTAGATGTTGGCACAGATGTGGTAAGAAGAGTCTTTCCATTTTAATCAGCCTGTTTCCTTTTTTTATTGTACTATATAATTTATTTACATTTAATATGTTTATCAATATAGCTACATTCATATCAACCACCTTGCTATGCATTTTCAATTTGTCTCATCTGTGTCTTGCTCTTACATTTTTTTCTTTATGGCTTCATTTTATAACATTTTACCTAGTTTATTATCTTATCAGCTATACTCCTTGGTTTATTTTTTACTGGTTCACAAATCTGCATATTTAACTTTTGCAGTGTGTCCTTCAAATGCCCCTTTTCATACCTTCTACTAAATATGAAAGAGTACACTGCCCATTTTTTTATTCTTTGATACCTAAAGTAAGATTATCATACGATTAACTTTTAAAGTCCTTAGAAAGCTCATGATACATTTGTATGGCTTTTATCCTAATCAATCCATTAAAATATTAAGGAACAATAACAAGTATTTTATATTTATCCACTTAGGCTATCTAAAGATTCTGGAAATGTAGTATATCTTCAAAACCTTGGGTACACAAAGATTTCTTAGATGGGTCCCAGGCAGCACTAAAGATAAACATAAAATTGTGACAAATTCAAATTCACCACTTAAAAACAATAAACTAGTACGTCACAGTTTGGAAGGAAGATTTGCTTTATTTAACAAAGTACTTAAATCTAGAATATTTAATAACTCCTAAAAATCAATAAGAAAAGAATAAACTTGAAAACAGGAAAAGATTTTAACAGGCAGTTTACGATGACATCAAATAATCATTATTAATATAAACAAAAACTCAATATTATTATTCATTTGGAAATACAATTCAAAAATTCAAAAGTTCTGCTACATATGTTTCATGGTAGTTAATTTTATAAATAACAACAAAAACAAATTGTGGCAAGGATGTGGGACAGAGACCCTACACATTGCTGGTAGTTATTTCATATTTTACAAATAGTGAGAATCATTCTGGCATTTTGTGTTCTTAAAGTTAAGCATATTCCTTTTCTAAGACCCATCAATTTCACATCTTGACAGTTATCTAAGACAAATGAAAATATACCTCTGCAAAAATAATTGACAAGAATATTTATAGAAACTTTATGCATAACAGCCCTAAACTATAAATAAATCAAACATTAATGTAATAGGTGAATCGATAATGAACTTCTTGTATATTTACATAGTAAAAACAGGGATAGGGGACCTTACTTTTTTTCCCAATTAACTGAACAATTTAAATTTATCATTTAGGTTTTAACTTAAAGGCTACCATCATCAGGAAGCACTCCATTATATATTAAGATTCAATTGTGTGCCCCTTTCCCTGCATTTTACCTACAGCAGTGACTGTGCAGCCTCCCAGTCCCTAGCAGAATACGATGTATATGTCATGTATTCTAAAAATATTACTAATGTAAAATAAGTGTGTCAATGATATTTTCCAGTGCTTTATTATATACCATACTTTACTGTGCAGCACAGGGAGATATAATGAATAGGCAAAATGAGAAGATTCCGTAAAGGACATCTGTGGTCCTAATTTTTGAAAAAAATATAGTCTACACTAAAAGTTTATATTTTAGGAAAAGTGCATTTGGGGAAACTGTTTGGCATAGAGTGAGTGTCCTGTCTTCCTTAAATTCATGGGTTGAAACCCTAATATCCATAGAGACGTCAGGAGATAATTAGGTCACCAGGTTATAGTCATCATAAACGGGATTAGGGAAGGCCAGAGAGCTAGCTAGCTTCTTTTCAGTCATGGGAAGATAAAGGAAAAGTCAAGTCAGTAGTCCATAACCCAGACACGGTCCCTCACAGGAGCCTGAACATGCTGTCACTCGGACTCAGAATTCCAGTCTTTACAACTGTGATAAACAAATTTCTGTTGTTTATAAAACCCCTGTCAATGGTACTTTGTTATAGCAGCCCAAACTGACTAAGACATAATGTCAGAAATATTCCAGTACTTTTAATTTTATTCCCCACAATTATTTTCTCCTCATACTCAACACTATATGTACTATGGTAAAATTAATCTTTCCAAATTCCCTTTCTTAAATTCTATTCTAATTACTTTGATCCAACATTTTAGATTATTTTTCCTTTTAAAAATCCTTTTGAGTTCAGACATTTATATTTGATTTGTACCTGTGTACATTGTTCATTTAGTAATTCTAATTTAGTGTGAATCTCTGAAGGCAATTCTAGAACATATCTTCTCGAACCTGTCTCAAGAAGAACTGGAGTGCATGAACCATTTTATACCCATTAATAATAATTAAACATTAAAAATCTTCAACAAATAAAAATCCTTTGCCCAGCTAAGTATTCATATGATAGGGGGCATTTTACAAAATTTTCTTAAAATAGATTATTTTGAATTTATATGAATGCAAAGAGATTGGAATATGGAAATTTTTTGATACAAAATCAGACTAGGAAAGTAGACAAATATTTCTTATAAATATAGATGTAATCAAACTAAATTTAACACTTTAATAAGAAATACATCATGAGCAAGTTTACTATGTCCTTTGAATGATAGTTTAATATTTTTTAAAGTCTGTAAATGTAAATATAAATTTTAAAAATATAATAATACAGGAACATCTTTTTATCTTTTAATAGATACAGAAAACCATATTTAATACAATTCAGCTATCATTTATAATAAATATTACTACTAATAATAAATATTAAAATTTCCACAATCTGATAAATTATATTTAAGAAGGAAAAATAACAACAAATTTTATTGTTAACAAACATTAAAAGCACTGCCTTTAAATGAGGACAATAACAAAGGTACTGACTGCCAAGATTACTGTTAGATTAGCATGGCTAATCTAGCCTTTGCTTTAAGATAAAAGAAAAATAATTGTAAAAGGAAAGGAGACTATAAAATCACCCCCATTTGCAAGTAATTATCCAAATAGAACATGTTTAGAAATGTCTATGTTATCAGAAAATAATAAATCTTTACAAAACACATTTGGATAAAATTCAATATTAAAAAGTTAACCAAATTTCCAAATACTATAACTAAAAATATAATTTAAAAATAGTATTTACAATAGTAACAAAATAAATTTCTCAGAATAAATCTAACAAAATTGTGTCCATTATATGTGCAGAAATCTTGAAAATTTATCTAAAATTAATGAAGAATATTGACAAATACATGAACAGATATCCCATCCTCATGGACAGGAAGACAATTTCATAAAGGTATCAGAAAGATACTCTTCCCCAATTATTTTATGGGTGTCTATAAAACTGCAATCTAAGTTCCTTTTTTAAAAAATGGAAGTTCACATACTTCTAAAATTTATACAGAAGTGTAAAGGAAAAAGAATTGCCAACAAACTAACAGGAACAAGGAAAATGAGTAAGGATTTGCCTATTTGACCACCAGGATTGTTAAGTTGTGGTATTTAAGTCAATGTGAATTGTTTTACCATCAACTATAAGACCACTAGTGAGTAAATAAAGCATTAAAACATATTGGCTGGGCGCGGTGGCTCATGCTTGTAATTCCAGCACTTTTGGAGACCGAGGCTGGTGGACAACCTGAGGTCAGAACTTCGAGACTAGCCTGGCCAACATGGCGAAACCTTGTCACTACTAAATATACAAAAACTAGCCAGGTGCAGTGGTGCATGCCTATAATCTTAGTCTCTCAGGAGGTGGAGGCAGGAGAACTGCTTGAACCTGGGAGGGCAAGATCATGCCACTGCACTCCAGTCTAGGTGACAGAGAGATTCCATCTCAAAAAAAAAAACAAAAACAAACAAACAGAGTGGTAGTATAGTTTTCACTGAATGCAGCACTTGTTAGACATATCAGATCTGTATTAGCAATTCTTCTATGTCATGCCCATATGTCCTCAGGTTACATTCATTCTGCCTTATCATAGCTCTCAATCTTACTGTATAATCAATTTCTATAATAATTTATCTCTGCATTATACTTTTATTTATTTAATTTTAAATATATATTTTTTAAATTGAAAAATAAAAATAGTATATTTTTTCATATGCAATGTGTTGCTCTGAGATACAGTAGTCACCCTCTTACCCTGTTTCATGTCCACAGCTTCAGTTACCCAAAATTGTCCAAATATATTAAATGGAAATTTCTAGAAATAAATAATTTATAGATTTTAAATTCTAAGTAGTGTCATGAAATCTTGGGCCATTCCACTCTTTCCTACCTGGAAGGTGATTTCTTTATCCAGTGTATCCATGCTGTATACACTACCTGCTACTTAGTATCCTTCTGAGATATTCAAATTAACTGTCACCTCATAGCAGGGCTTATGTTCAAGTAATGTTTATTTTACTTAATAATGGCTCCAAAGCACAAGAGTAATGATGGTGGCAATTCAGATATACCAAAGAGAAGCAGAATCATTCTTCCTTTAGGGGAAATGGTGAGTATTTGGAACTTAATAAGGAAAGAAAAATATTGTCCACTGAGGTTGCTAAGCTCCTGTGGTAAAAACGAATCATCTATCCATGAAATCATGAAGAAGATAAAAGAAATTTGTGCATGGAGTTTGGTACTATCTGTGGTTTCAGACATCCACTGGGGGTTTTGGAATGTCTCCCCTGTGGATAACATAGTTATATACTGTGGAATGGCTAAATTAAGCTAATTAATATATACATTTGGTTAAATTTCTAAGAAACAAGTACATGAGAGGAAGTTTAGAAAACAACATTTTTGTAGATTACAAAATAATTGGAAGACATCAGGAGAAAGGAGCAATCATGCAAAGAAAACAGGTCCAGCATAACGAACGTTGCGGGTTGTAACAGAGTACGGAGTTTGACTCTGTCCAGAGAAGAACATCACTCCAAGTTTCTGAAGTAGAACCACTCTCAGAAAACTGTAGAATATTAGAGAAGTATCTCAAAGCTACAATCTACCCTTGGGATAGGAAACATTATTTTTGTGGTTTGATTTGGTTTGCATTTCTCTCTACTTCACACTCTGTTCATAGAAAGGAAGATATTGGTGCCAAAGATAAGGCTTAGCAGGCTCAACACCAGGTGGAAGCTGCCAAGGCTTGAGGCTTGCACCCTCTTAACACACAGCCCAAGTTCTATGTTGGCCCCTTTCAGCCATGGCTGGAGCAGCTGGGACACAGGGCACCAAGTCCATAGGCTGCACATAGCACAGGGACCCTGGGCCCAGCCCATTAGACGATTTTTCCCTCCTAGGCCTCCGGGCCTGTGATGTGAGGGGCTGCCACAAAGGTCTTTGACATGCCCTGGAGACATTTTCCCCATTGTCTTGGGGATTAGCATTTGGCTCCTCATTACTTATACAAATTTCTGCAACTGGCTTGTATTTGTCCTCAGAAAATAAGATTGTCTTTTCTATCACACTGTCAGGCTGCAAATTTTACAAACTTTTATGCTCTGCTTCTTATAAAACTGAATGCCTTTAACAGCACCCAAGTTATCTTTTGAATGCTTTACTGCTTATTCATTCCACCAGATACCATAAATCATCTCTCTCAAGTTCAAAGTTCCACAGATCTCTAGGGCAAGGGCAAAATGCCACCAGTCTCTTAGATAAAACACAAGAGTCACCTTTGCTACAGTTCCCAACAATTTCCTCATCTCCATCTGAGACTACCTCAGCGTGGATTTTATTTTCCATATTATTGTCAGCATTTTGGTGAAAGCCGTTCAATAAGTCTCTATGGAGTTTCAAATTTTTCCACGTTTTCCTGTCTCTTCTGAGCCCTCCAAACTGTTCCAACCTCTGCCTGTTACCCAGTTATGAAGTCACTTCCACATTTTTGGGCATCTTTTCAGCAGCTCCCTACTTTACTGGTACCAATTTAAGTACTATTAGATTTAAAAAAAAAAAAAAAAAAAAAAAGCAGCAGGAACTGTTTCACCATAGCCTGGATCTGTTACAGAACTCTTTTCTATCTTAGTCATTACCATCTTACACAGTATGTGGGCTGGAAGTGGAATGAGCTGTTTCATGAACCTGAAGAAGCATATCAGGCACTGTATTTGCTTCTTGATGGTAGGATCTGGAAGATGCAGCAATTTGTATTTTCCTTGGAGTGATTATCCTATAATGGCTCTAACCATCAGCTCCCTAAAATTTTTGCGGGAGTGGCTCGATTCTGAAATTTTGCAGGACTTATCACCCACCATCTTGTGTTCAGGTGTCTCACCATTGATTCCAACATGCTTATTCCAGATAATAAGTGTCTCATAATTGATACATTAGATTAGTGAGATGTTCATAATATCGAAATGGTCCAGAAGTATTGTGACTATATTATGACTGAAAGGTATGGCAACAGAGTTCATATAGTCTTGGTTCAAAATTGAATGAATCCAATCTCTAATTCTAATTTTTATTTTATTTTTTATTTTTTATTTTTTTTTGAGACGGAGTTTCGCTCTGTCGCCAAGGCTGGAATGCAGTGGCGTGAACTCAGCTCACTGCAACCTCCACCTCCCGGGTTCACACCATTCTCCTGCCTCAGCCTCCCGAGTAGCTGGGACTACAGGCGCCCACCACCATGCCTGGCTAATTTTTTTTTTTTTTTTTTTTTTTGGTATTTTTTAGTAGAGACAGGATTTCACCATGTTAGCCAGTATGATCTGAATCTCCTGACCTTATGATCACCCCGCCTCGGCCTCCCAAAGTGCTGGGATTACAGGCGTGAGCCACTGCGCCTGGCCTCTAATTCTAAATTATTAATTGAATAAATCTCTTCATTAACTGAAATATAAAACAACACACTTGTCAGATAAATGATCATATATCATGTACTTGGGCAAAAAATCATGTTCTTTAGAGTAGTTGTGATTTGGATTGCCAGTTGTTTGAGAAGTCATCTTTTTAAAATCTATCTGGCTAGAAGACCTGGTAGATAAGACAGAACCAGAAGCCTCACTGGTTAATTACATGCAACTATTACAAGGACAACCATCTTCACATCGTTTAGATCTTTAAAGGTGTTACTTATGCCCATTGTCCTCATTCCCTTAGATTCTGGAATGCAACATTATTTTTACTTACTATCTTGGCTGGTGGGAGGAATATTTTCAGAGACTTCCACTTGGCTTTCTACGCTATGAGAGGTCTTATCTCAGGTGCCAAAATCCCAAAGTGAGGTTTATATATTTTCTAGTCAGGGAAATTACGACTGGGTAAGTTGTTGAAACGGCGTGCTTTATCTGGGCATTCATTTATTACTTGACCTGTATAGACACTAACTCTAACAGGGAACACTTTAGATTTCTCTTTATTAATGTCAACTCAGACCCTTTGTTTGATAGTCCTTGAAATGTCTTAGTATTTTACTTTCCCCAGAAAAAATTCAGCTGAATAAATGGTTATAGGTCTCTTTGAGGCAAAAGTGGAGTAATCATTACAAGATATAATTGCTGCAGTGTTGGATAGCTATTGGTTTTAAAAACTGGCCATGTAATCAACAAATTTCATATCTGAAAATTAGTGGGAGCTCAGGAACTGAAAAAGTGATGTGACTTGTCATCAGGACAACAGTTCTCAGCTTCTTGTTCCTTATTCACCCTTTCTTCTGCTTACAGATGTTAAGCAGAACCTTCATTTGCTTCACATTTTTTCCCTCAGATAGAATACCATGTTCTATTAATCATCTCCAGAACTCTCTGCAGGTGCAGCCCCATGGCAGTCCCACCAACCTGTCATTTGCTGTTATAATTGTAGCACTATGGCACCTGGCAATTAAGAGCTGCCACCTGGAGATCTGTCATACTCATTGCTGTTAACAGAGTGCAATGAGTGCCAACAATTAATTGCTATTGAGCCAAGCTCTGTGACTACTCCAACCGTCAGACCTGCTCTAAAGAGAAGAACCAACATTGGACTTAGTGGTCTTCTCAGCCCTTTCATTGTTACATTCATTGATAGTCTTGTTGGAAAGTGTATCCTCTGGGCTCTACCATCGATTTATCGCTGATAAATCTTCCAGCATTACATAATCTCTGCATTCCAGTATGCCCAGTTTTCTGAGAATTTTTTCCCCCATCCTCTACCATATGCCATGGCAACTCAGGCATTTATACGTCTTCAGTACAGGGCATCACTTTCAGGATTTTAAAAGTCATCATAGGAAGTGAGTTTTACCCTGAAATTCTTGCCAGAGTCTTAAATTTCACATCACTTTCCAGTGACTCCATGTCAATAAAACCTTACTAGTTGTGACAAATGTACCATAATAATGTAACACGTTAGAAACAGGGAAAACTGGGGCAGGATATGGAAAATTTCTGAACAACCTTTCCGAAATTTCTGCAAATATAAAACTTTTCTAAAATAAGATTGATTAAATATTTTTAAATCTATAAAATAGAATTATAGGAGAGATTCACAGTCATTTATATTTAAATTTTAAATATTTATATAATTTTCAAAAATATATACTGTGAGACAGTAAAACTTTTTAAAAGGCAATTATGTAATAGGTTTATGTAATTTTAATTAAGCATTTGAAACATTTTAGTAAGTAGGAAAATAGTACATTGTAGTTTAGAGTCTCATCAAAAGAGAAATATGTGATTAAAAGTTTATTCTGTCAAATTGTTCTTGATATTTCTTTTTCTTTTTTTCATTATTATCCTTTGTTAGGAAACAAAGTATGTTAATTAGCTGTTGAAACTGTTGATATTTTAAAGGCAGAAATCAGAAAATTCTAAGTTAAATTGTCTTATCACCAAATTCAGTGTTGTTCAATTTCCAATTACTTCATTTTTAGGACATTGTAGCTGGTTACAGCCTTGAAATTGCTTGGAATAATCGATCCTTTGCTGAATAACTTGTTAAGATGCAGGAAAATGAACTTTCTTTACTCCATATTATATGCATAATTGGTGGCATGTTTATGATTTAAGAACATGATGGGCTAAGAAGAATTCTGAATTTTGATTTAGAATCAAATGCTGGTTGAAAATGCTGGTAGATATAGTGAAGACTTTAACAATATGTAATTATTTTTTAAACATTGAAAAATCAGTATTGCCTAAGGATATTATTTGCATGGTTTTTCAGTACTTAGTGACCTTGCAAATTAGTGAAATAACTTGAAAAATTGCTGTTGTTTTAGTTCAATGTCCTATAAAGTAATTCACTAACTTACTGATGAGAACAAAAAGATTTACTTTGGTAATTGTATTCATCCTAACTTTTCTCCATGTGCTTTTTAAAAAAAAAAGTATAAAAAACAATTTAGACCATGTATGTTATGTGGATCATTCAAACATGTGTTGTATATGTACACACACACTTATACCCACACACATACATGCACACACATATATTCACACAATTATTTAATTGAAAAAAATTCACTGAGTAGTTACTATAGGCTGTCCATTAAACACATTTTTTTTGAAAAGATAAACGACATATCTTGTTAATCTTGAAAACTCAGTGCAGGAGAGAAAGGAGCAATCTAGAGAAGCATCTCAAGTCACTCTAGTTTTCATGGACACTTGAAAATTACCCTTTGAGGGATAAAAATGACACATTCTAAGAAATTCAGGAAAACTGTAGAGGAAGGATAAAATAAATATAATAAACAAAGACTATTAGAAAGGCCAACTGAAATAACATTTGATGCAACTAGTTTGCCTGGCTCAGAAACCTGGACATCCTATCTACAGGAAATGGGAGGCTGTTGAAAGATGTGTGTAACGGAACAACACTATATGTTTTAAGAAGCTAACTATGGTGGTTATGCAAATAATAAATTATGCAAACAAACAGTAGAAGCAGATAGATATATAGATTCAAATTCTCAACCTACCAGGATCAAGATTATCTTTTTTTTTTTTTTGAAAAATATAAAAAGGCATATAAAGAGTTCCTCACCTCCAAGATATCTATAATGTTGTATTGTGCTTCTGTGGATTCTTTGACACTGGCTTCCCAATGTGTTATTAGATACACACACACTATAGTGTATATATATGTATGTACATGCTTGTACATATCATACATACCTGTACATGAATATATATTATACACAAGACATATATACATGAATATATGTACATGTGTATACATATGTGTGTGCATATATATATACACATACGTATACCTTCCTAGATTCATACATACAAGTAGATACACATATACTCTTGTCTTAGGGCTGCTATAACAAAAATATCATGAACTGAGTGGCTTATAAAGAACAGAAATTTATTTCTTACAGTTTTGGGGACTGGGACGTCCAAGATCAACGGGCATGCAAATTTCTTGTCTAGTGACGGCCTGTTTTATTATATATAGTGCCTTCTTGCTGAGACTTCCCACTGTATAAGGGACAAAAAACTCCCTTGGGCCTCTTTTGGTAAGAGTACTAATCTCATCCATGAGGATTTTGTCCTCATGACTTAGCCACCTCCCACAGAAAACTATCTTTTAATACCATTACATTGGAGACTAGGTTTCAGTGCATAAATTACGGGAGGACACAAACTTCAGACCATGGTGATAATGTGCAGATTTATATATATATTTATGGAAATATATATGTATATTTAATTTTACTTAATATTTTGTGCTTGTTTATTTTATTTAGGATTGTTTGCAAGTTATCTATTTAGCCATACTACTATAAAGAATATTTTTAAATTGAATTTCCATAATTTATTTGATAGGTATTATTATTTTAGACTATAGAAATTTAAAAATGGAAATTGACTAAATGATACAGTATTTTATTAAAATGTTAAAATATTTGTTAGTAATTAATTGAGTATACAGTTTACTTACAGTTTATGCACTTTACCACCACATTATGGTAGCTTCAATAAATTAACTCCTGAATAAAAATTATAAGTGCTGGAATAAAGGAAAAAAAGTTTTTTCCCTCATGTGACATTTGAGAGTAGTTTAATTCAATTTAACCCTTGCCTTTGAGTAGCAAATGCAAACAGCTGAAGGTTCCTGCAAAATATGAGGAAGTGGAGTTTATTTGCTCTTGAAACAAGTTGCCTATATATATAGTTTATAAGTTGTAAGGACTGTGGTGTTTGGAAAGATATTGTAGCTCGAGTCATAACAGAAAACCTGCTGGAAGCTGGAAATTTAAAATTGGTTTCTCAAAAGTGTAAAGTGAATGCAGTTTCATTGCAATTTGGCAGCATACCAGAAAAACATAAAAGTATTATTGTTTTCATATGTATTCATGCTGATCAAAGTGCAGACAAAATAATAGATCTATACATATGTGAATTTTTATTACAATGATTTTAATGATGTACTTGCTTCTAAAGTATAATATGCTATTTATTATGCCACAGGTTCAAACAACGTTCAAAGAAACTTTCATTCAATCAGATATCTTAGACATAAAAAAGGCACCATGGGTCCCAAGCTCCAGCTCAGTTTTTAAAACCTTTTAACAGTTCTGTTTACACTTCTGCTACTGTAGTTTATTCTGTATTTGCTATCCTTAATCAAATAAGAGTTTAAATATGCATAAGGAGTCACACCACAGTTGTAACATTAAAAAACATACAATTTCATGTGTTGTTTAATTACCTTATTTATTAAAGTATAATTTTCTAACAGGTAAAATTATAACTCTAATGCAAATATAAAATAAACTTGTATCAAAGATGTTATTCAACTCATTAAGTGACTCCGGTTCCAGTAACATATTAACATCATTACAAGGAACATTAAAAGAGCTTTATAGCCAATGTTGAGGTAAGATTATTGGCTAGTTCCAACACTGGTTAGTATCCAACATAGCCACAAGCCATAATCTTTGGTAGTTATCTGTTTCATTGGACAGAAATAAATTGCTCTTCTACTGGAGAGAATTTTTGATCTTTTCTACTATTTCTACACATAAAAATGCCTCTCAATAGTAAGACAAACACAGCATTGCACTAAAAAAAATCTTAGTAATCTCTTACCTATGTTTATTTTTTTACTTTATAAAACATATCTCTTCATTGTGTTTTCTATCTGAAGATTTACACTTATATACAGTAAAATGAATAAAAGGATAGCAAGTATATATATTAATAACATTTTTACATCTTTATGTTTAATTAACATATAACACATTGTACATATTCAAAGTGTAAATGACATGATCTTGACATATGCATGTGTCCATTAAGTAATCATCATAAACAAGATAATAAACATGTCCAAAAGTCCCAAAACTTCCTAGTGAGCTTTATAATGCACACTCAGACCTCTCAGGTGTGAAGTACTGAAATACACAAACAGACAAACATGCATGCACACTTGGATATCTAATTATTTTAGCAACACTTGTTCAAAATGTTATCCTTATGCCCATGAATTGTCTAAAAACTTATTTAAAAATTAGATAACGAACATTCTCTCAGAACACAGTGCAATCAAACTAGAACTCAGGATTAAGAAACTCACTCAAAACTGCACTAAAACTGAACAACCTGCTCCTAAGTGACTACTGGGTAAATAATGAAATTAAGGCAGAAATCAAGAAGTTCTTTGAAACCATTGAGAACAAAGAATTAATGTACTAGAATCTCTGAGACACAGCAAAAGCAGTGTTAAGAGGGAAATTTATAGCACTAAATGCCCATATCAGAAAGTGGGAAAGATCTGAAATCGACACACTAATATCACGATTAAAAGAGCTAGAGAAGCAAGAGCAAACAAATTCAAACGCTAGCAGAAGACAAGAAATAACTAAGATGAGAGCAGAAATGAAGGAGATATAGGCACGAAAAATGCCTTAAAAAATCAATGAATCCAGGATCTGTTTTTTTGAAAAGATTAACAAAATAGATAGACCTCTAGCCAAACTAATAAAGAAGAAAAGAGAGAAGAATCAAATACACACACACACACACACACAAAATGATAAACGAGATATCACCATTGATCCCACAAAATACAAATTACCATCAGAGAATACTATAAACACATCTACACAAATAAACTAGAAAATCTAAAAGAAATTGATAAATTCCTGGACATATACACCCTCCCAAGACTAAACCAGGAAGAAGTCAAATTCCTGAATAGACCAATAACAAGTTCTGAAATTGAGGGAGTAATTCATAGCCTACAAGTCAAAAAGCCCAAGGCCAGATAGAATCACAGCCAAATTCTACCAGAGGTACAAAAAGGAGCTGGTACCATTCCCTCTGAAACCATTCCAAGCAACAGAAAAAGAGGGACTCCTCCCTAACTCATTTTATGAAGCCATCATCACCCTGATGCCAAAACCTGGCAAAGACACAACAAAAGAAGAAAATTTCAGGCCAATATCCCTGACGAACATCGATGCGAAAATCCTCAATATAATACTGGCAAAACGAATCCAACAGCACATCAAAAACTTACCCACTACAATCAAGTTGACTTCATCCCTGGGATGCAAGGCTGGTTCAACATATGCAAATCAATAAATGTAATCCATCACATAAACAGAACCAATGACCAAAACCACATGATTATCTCAATAGATGCAGAAAAGACCTTCAGCGAAATTCAACATCCCTTCATGCTAAAAACTCTCAATAAACTAGGTATTGATAGAACATATCTCAAAATAATAAGAGCTATTTATGACAAACCCATAGCCAGTGTCATAATGAATGGGTGAAAGTTGGAAGCATTCCTTTTGAAAAGCAGAACAAGATGAGAATGCCTTCTCTCATCACTCCGATTCAACATACTATTGGAAGTTCTAGCCAGGGCAATCAGGCAAGAGAAATAAATAAAGTGTATTCAAATAGAAAGAGAGGAAGTCAAATTGTCTCTGTTTGTAGATGACATGATTGTATAGTTAGAAAATCCCATCATCTCAGACCAAAATGTCCTTAAGCTGATAAGCAACTTCGGCAAAGTCTCAGGATATAAAATCAGTGTGCAAAAATCACAGGCATTCCTATACACCAATAATAGACAAGTAGAGAGCCAAACAATGAGTGAACTCCCATTCACAATTACTACAAAGAGAATAAACTACTTAGGAATACAACTTACAAGGGAAGTGAAGGACTTTTTCAAGGAGAAGTACAAACCACTGTTTAAGGAAATAAGAGAAGACACAAATAAATTGAAAAAAAAAATCCATGGTCATGGATAGAAGAATTAATATCATGAAAATGTCCATACTGCCCAAAGTAATTTATAGATTCAATGCTATTCCCATCAAGCTACCATTGACTTTCTTTGCAGAATTAGAAAAAGCTACTATAAATTTTATATGGAACCAAGAAAGAGCCCATATAGCCAAGACAATCCTAAGCAAAAACAGCAAAGCTGGAAGCATCATGCTACCTGATTTCAAACTATATTACAAGGCTACAGTAACCAAAACAGCATGGTGCTGGTACCAAAACAGATATATAGAACAGTGTAACAGAACAGAGATCTCAGAAATAATGACACACATCAACAACCACCTGATCTTTGACAAACCTGACAAAAACAAGCAATGAGGAAAGGATTCCCTATTTAATAATTCATGCTGGGAAAACTGGCTAGCCATACGTAGAAAGCAGAAACTGGACCCCTTCCTTACACCTTATACAAAAATTAACTCGAGATAGATTAAAGACTTAAATGTAAAACCTAAAACCATAAAATCCCTTGAAGAAAATCTAGGCAATGCTCTTCAGAACATAGGCATGGGCAAAGACTTCATGTCTAAAACACCAAAAGCAATTGTAGCAAAAGCCAGAATTGACAAATGGGATCCAAGTAAACTAAGGAGCTTCTGGTTAGCAAAGGAAACTGTCATCAGAGTGAACAGGCAACCTACAGAATGGCAGAAAATTTTTGCAATCTATCCATCTGACAAAAGTCCAATATCTGAATCTACAAGGAACTTAAACAAATTTATGAGAAAAAAAAAACCCTCAAAAAGTGGGCAAAGGATATGAATGGGCACTTCTCAAAGAGAAGACATTTATATGGCCAACAAACATAAAATAAAGCACATCATCAATAGCCATGAGAGAAATGCAAATCAAAATCACAATGAGACACCATCTCATGCCAGTTAGAATGGTGATTATTATAAAGTCGGGAAACAACAGATGCTGGTGAGACTGTAGAGAAATAGGAATGCTTTTACACTGTTGGTGCGCATGTAAATTACTTCAACCATTGTGGAAGACAGCGTGTCAATTCCTCAAGGATCTAGAACCAGAAATACCATTTGACCCAGCAATCCCATTGTTGGGTATATACCCAAAGGATTATAAATCATTCTACTATAAAGACTCATGCACACATATGTTTATTGCAGCACTATTTGCAATAGCAAAGACTTGGAACCAACCCAAATGCCCATAGGCTGTATAAAGAATATGTGGTACACATACACCATGGAATACTATGCAGCCATAAAAATAATGAGTTCATGTCCTTTGCAGGGACATGGATGAAGCTGCAAGCCATCATTTTCAGCAAACTAACACAGGAACAGAAAACCAAACACCACATGCTCTCACTCATAAGTGGGAGTTGAACAATGAAAACACACGGACACAGGGAGGGGAACATCACAGACCGGGCCTGTCTGGGATGGGGGGCAAGGGGAAGGAGAGCATTAGGACAAATACCTAATGCCTGTGAGGCTTAAAACCTAGATGACAGGTTGATAGGTGCAGCAAATCACCATGGCGCTATGTAACAAACCTGAACGTTTCGCACATGTATCCCAGAACTAAAGGAAAAAAAAAAAAAAAAACTCGATTCTGCAATGTATGGTATGTACATCTTAACATCAGGAACATTTTCCATTAAAACCTTTAGATTATATGAAAATTTATAAGGTAGCAATTTAATATTGTAAATATGATGGCAGTATAAAAACAAAAAGACATGGTAATTTAATAATGTTAAAGAAAATAAAACAAATTTTTCTACAAACAGATTAAAAATAGTAAAGTATTATGTTTATGTTAAAAAATTAGCTGATCATACATGTATACATCTTTATTAATACTACATTGTCTTAATTACTCTAATTTTATATGTAGTCTTGAAACCAGGTACTTTTAATTCTCCAAATTTGTTGCCTATCAAGGTGATTTGCCATTCTAGGTCCTTTGAACATCTAAGGAAATTTCAGAATTTCAGCTAGATAATTTCTAAAAGAAGAAATCCAGCTAGGATTTGATTGGGGTGATCACTGTGGGAGGAGTAAACATCTTAACAGTATTGGGATTTACAGCTTAGAAATTCCATTCCATTTATTTAGGTCTTTATCTCAGCAACATTTTGTAGTCTCAAAGGTGCAGATGTTTCCTATTGCTTTCAGATTTATCCCTAAGTACTATACATTTTGATACTATTGTAAATGTTATTTTAATTTTTTCTCTATTGACAGTCTTAAATCATAATTTAATTGGGTAATACAACTGGGTTTTGAAAAAAGTATATATATACACACAAACACACATATATATTACATATAAGCCAAATATACATATATACACATAATATACATTTTATTTTTTCTGAATTTTGCAGACTGGTTGTGCTATTATATCTTGATTTATAATTGCACTTAATAACACTCAGCCTGTTTTCAAGGACAATATATCCAAATATATGGCATGTTTCAGTTTATTTAGCACCACAAAACTTTCAAATTGTACTTACTTTTGATGGCAGTGGTGGCCCCTCTGGAGTGGCCACTGCGAGAGCACCAACTGCAGTGGGGGAGGTGCAGTCCGACCTGCGTGCTTCACAGAGCCAGCGGTGGCCAGAAACAGGCAAGAAAGAAGAACCTTACAGAGTTGGAGGGGCGCGAGCACCATGCTCCCAGGTGCAGTTGCAGCGGCCCAGCTGTGGCTCTGGACCTGGGCATCCCTGTGCTCTTGGGGCCTGAGAAACACCCTGACCCTGCAGGCTAGGAAGAGCTTGCTTCTGCTCTCTGGCCTCTCCCTACTCCCAGTGCCCGCTCTGGTGTGAAGCAAAGTTGTGGCTGAGCCCGGGAACTGTTGCGACCCAGACAGGCATGTGCGTGATAGAGGGCTGCTGACACACCAGCCTCCAGCCGCCTCAGCCCTCTCCAGACTCTGGGCACTAAGGAGAACGGGAGGGAGGTTGAGGGGCTGAGGGTGGCTAGGCATGGGCCTGTGGGCACCCCTTAGCGTGGACAGCCTGGGCACGGCAGCCGACATATTGATGGCGGTAGGAGGCTAACAGGTTCCTGGGCGGGAAGAGCTGGGTCCTCAGTAAAACCCCACCTTCAAGCCAGGGATGACCAACCGGCTGGGGGCCAAGTGGCCAGTTCCGGGTGGAGTCCGCAACCCAGATGGTGCTTTTTCCAGGCCCGCCCATGGCTGCCCATGGACCAATCAGCATGCACTTCCTCCATTCTGAGTCCAGACTCAGTCAGACTCACACACTCACTGGGACGACCTGCCTGCAGAAAGGAGCTACTCACTTTGGGTCTCCTGATAGCTGTTCTGTCACTCAGTAAAGCTCTCCTCCACCTTGCTCACCCTCCAGTTGTCCTCAGTGTAACCTCCCTTTTCCTGGATGGGAGACGAGAACTCAGGACCTGCCAAACAGCGGGAGCAGAAGGAGCTGTAACACGCTCCTGGCCGGCTCACAAAGTTGCCGGTGGTAAAACGCTCCCTGGCTGTGGGAGTGAAGCGTGGCGACCCTCCTAGAGGCCTAGAACTCAGGATTCTCTGGGCCAGACCTGCTGTGACACTAATGCCTCCCTTTATGCTGAATGGCCGCCCCATGTAACGGGAAGCAGCACCAGGGCCAGGACCCGTGAACCAGAGCAGGGCGGAGGGACTGAAAGCTGTTACACAAATAGACTGAATCACTCGCCCCCCCTTCCCCCCTCCCCCGAAATTGCCCCCTTGCTCGTGCTACGGAAGAAGAGGAGAGAAGAGCTGCAGCCTTTCTGGGAGCACAGACCTCAGGGCTCCCCGAACCAGGACTGAGGCACGCTGTGTCACCCTCTTTTGGGTTCTGCAGTCTCTGGCATCTCTGAGCTTTTGGGCATTACCACGCTTATGACTCCAGTGGAAGCCTCTTGCAGTACACGGAGCCGGTATCTGTGCAGGCGCCTGGAGCTGCCCATCCCGCTGCAGCAGCCGATGTGCCTGGATTTGTGGAACCAGGTAATTTTCTGCCTCAGCCGCTTGCTCACTCACACAACCCTCGCTGCTCCATTCCTACCTTGCCCTTGGCAGGCGTGGGGTCTGGGCTGGTAGCCCAAGCTGAGTGGGCAGAACAAGATCGACAGGTACTCAAGCAGAAGGTACCACGGGCCACAGAGGTTTCTGGCTGGTGAAGTGACACCCAGGGATCCTGTGACACTTTTCAAAAACTGGAATAGTAATACAAAATCGACTCATAAGCAAACATGTAACTACATATGACAATTATGTAAATACTAATCTAACCACTTTTTTTTTTTTTTTTTTTTTTTGAGACAAGAGTCTCACTCTGTTGCCCAGGCTGGAGTGCAGTGGTGCCATCTCCCCTCACTGCGACCTCCAACCTCTGCCTCCGGGTTCAAGCGATTCTCCTGCCTTAGCCTTTCTAGGAGCTGGGATTACAGGCACCCACCACCGTATCTGGCTGATTTTTGTATTTTCAGTAGAGAAAGGGTTTCACTCTGTTGGCCAGGCTTTTGAACTCCTGCCCTTAAGTGATCCACGGGCCTTGGCCTCCCAAAGTGCTGTGATTACAGGCGTGAGCCACCACACCTGCCAAACCACTTTAATTTTACGTTTACATTCTTACTCTTTTGTTTTTCTTCTCTTGCAAATGTCTTATGCTGTTTATTGACTTTGGGTTTCATTTTTCCCCTGTTTTTTCCCTAATCTACTTTCTTATATTTTACTAATGTTATGCTCCTTTTTATTTTGAGACTTTAAAAAAGTTGTGTAATTTTTGCTTTGTATCACAAATACGTATACATATCTAATTAAATGAAAGCAGGGACTCAAACAGATATTTGTGCAGGATTTTCCTTAGCAATATTATTCACAATAATGAAAGGGAGGAAGCAACCCCATTGAATATTTATGGATAAGTGAATAAACAAAATGTAGTGTATACTACAACATATTATTCAGGCTTAAAAAATAAATTCTGACAAATTCTACAAGATAGATGAAACTTAAAGTCATTACAGTAAGTGAAAGAAACCAGTCACAAAAATATTGTATGATGCCAATTATAGGAGTTACTTGGAGATGTCAAATTAGTAGAAACAAAGTAGAATGGTGATTGCCAGAGTCTGGAAGAAGGGAAAAATGGGGAGTTATGTTTAACAGGTACAGAGTTTTGGTTGGAAAAGAAGAGAAGTTCTGGAGATGTATGCTGATGGTGGTTGCAAAACAGTGCAAATATACTTAATGCCACAGAGCCATGCACTTACAATGATTAAAAAGCTAAATTTTTATGTTCTGTGTGTCTTTCCAGAATAAAAACACCCTGCAATTAAAGCATAGAAATAGAATATATTATATAGAATTTCATGATGATATTTTGAAAGTTTGCTTATAATTAGCATTTCATCCGGGTGCAGTGGCTCACGCCTGTAATCCCAGCACTTTGGGAGGCTGAGGCGGGCGGATCATGAGGTCAGGAGATTGAGACCATCCTGGCCAACATGGTGAAATCCTGTCTCTACTAAAAGTACAAAAATTTGCCGGGCATGGTGACGCGTGCCTATAATCCCAGCTACTTGGGAGGCTAAGGCAGGAGAATCACTTGAACCAGGGAGTCAGAGGTTGCCCTGAGCAGACATCATGCCACTGCACTGCAGCCTGGCAACAGAGCGAGACTCTGTCTCAAAAAAAAGAAAAAAAAAAAGAATTTGAAGAGCCTTAATTTCAGATAAGGTAATGTAGGACATACCAATACAGATGTAAGAAAACCATAAAACATTTCTATTTTCAATCATATTTTCTAGGAAAATTTTATCAAATCAGTCAATTTTGTTTAATAATATTACTCTATTCTTATTTCTAATAATCAAAGTGTGGAAAAGCATCATATAGACTAAATTTACATTATCACACTGACTGCATAAAATAATTTTGAAAACAGTAGAAGTTATAAGTAGCCCCTATAAGTAAAACATGAGTACACAGAACAAAAAATTAATAGGATGCAATTCCAATAATATTGACCTGATTTCTTCATCTAGTAGAATTTTTTTATAATGGAAATTCAGTTTTTCGAATAATTCATCTAAAGTTTTGTTTATATTTATAATTAATGAGATGCTATACAAACTTGACTCAATGACACAGATCAAGATCAAGATCTACAAGATTAAGAAGTATCTTCTGGGGCCCTTTCTTTTCAAGTTCTTTTTAAACTACTCAAGAGGCAGCTGATGCTCCATAAATTACATCATTTACCTTACAGATTTTTTTTTCAAAAAAATGTGTTCAGCATGAAATATTAGCTACAGGGTAAGCCAAATAAATTAAACATGAAATATAGTTTTGCTTTTAAAAATAATTTGCAAAAAGATCTTGGTATTTGTTTTTCTGAAGTGAAGTATTCTTACAAAGTGTAATAACCTTGTGGGACAAAACCTGTGGGGAAAATGGAGAAACACTGAAGAGTTTTAATTATCTTTCCTGGGGTTACAACCTTTATACTCTCTCTTAATAATCTGTGTGTGTGACAAACCTCCTGCAGCTCCCTCAAAAGTGAGTGACTGAGATTCCTGATGGTATAGCAGTGCATTTCATTCAAACCCCTTTCTTATCTAGTGCCTGTATTTCAATATACAATTTCTGTAAACCCTAGTTAGCCATTTCAACCCCAAATCACAATAACAATATATTTTATCTCAAGTTAGGCAGTTCCTCTGAGTAATTTTTTTTAATTCTCAAGACTGTACTTACGGGATTCTAAAGAATCTACAAAAATAAAAATATTTTAAAAAGGAGTGAAAGAGAGAGAGAAGAAACTGTATAGTTCATTCTATTATTGTTACTAAAATGTAGCATTATTCTCTGTTAATCTAATTAAAATTGGTAATATCATTTAATATTTGTATCTTCAACAAAAATTTGAAATCACGAATAAGAAATTTAATTGGTTAATAAATATGTTTGAGTTGAATTCAAATCCTTATATGTTACCTTAAGTAAAGAATACAAGTTGAATTATGATACAGAAAATTTTATTCCTCATTATCCAATACTCAGAGCTATATTAAACCTGAAAGAAAATGGTTTTGATTATGAAAATTCTTGATAAGTTATACCTGCAATTTTGCTTTAATGAAACAGATTTAACTAAGTAATAGCATTATCTGCTTAAATGTGTTCAGTCTAGCAACTCAAAGGCCTCCTAATACTTACAATAGCTTGATAGTTACATTTGACAAACATTGATTTTCCTAACATTGTGTGTAAAGCATACTCAGAATTTCAGAATTCCGATTTTATCTCTGCTATTTGGGCACATCGATTAACTTCTTTACGACTCAGTATGTTCACTCTTAAAATAGTAACAATGATAGTACCTAGGTATTCAGTTTTTATGATGTGATGTGTATTAAATGCATCATAGTTTCTGCCAGATAGTGATTTCTCAATAAATATTTGCTAATGCTTTAGTACAAACAGAAAAATGGGTTATAATAATGACGATGCTGTTGATTCTCCTCATATAGGACATTTAATCGTTTCTTAAAGAAGTTGCATTTAAGTTAGGGCACTATTTTGTGTTCAGATGGAAAATACTATATAGTCATATTTAAGTAAAACAAGTCTTGCATGAATGTCTTAACAACAGAATTCATAAATGAACTTAAGGAAGAACAGGGAAGATGGAATAATGCTTTGTGGCATAGAAAGCATTTGTTGGAAATCTTTCAGCTCAACTAAAACTTGAAACAAAATTGAAAATATTTACAAAAAACTTAAATGCAGTGTTGACCCTGATGAATTTCTGAGGAAAATACAGTCCAACATTATTCAAAAGAGACTAATCAAAGTAGTTCTTAAGAAAATGTTTTGAAAAGAGATCATAAAATGAAGATCAGGTATGTAATTATTTTAATAATCTAGTCATGAGATAAAAAGCACTGAGTGTTTTTTGTTTGACTAGTTGCTTTCTTTTGTCATAGAAAAATGACAGTTTCAAGAGTCATTCTTTGTTAAGCACAGAGAGCATTTTACATTTTGAACCAGTGTCATATGGTGCTAAGAAGGTTAATATCCCAATTTGTGCCTAAGTCGACAATTTTGTTCTCAATCAAAATACTTTATTCACATAGCTGATGAGTGTCTGCACTTGATTTAGTGCTGAAATGTCAAACTAGGACTTACCAAAAAAACTTAATATTAGAGTTACAAGAGGCTTAAATTGAAAATAATGATTCAATTCAACTCATCACTACTGAAATAAGGAAACTGAAAGCAAAACGTATGCAACTACATGAACATTGGCTTCTCTCCTAAGAATCAAAACCCTTAAATGGCTGAGAAAGAAAATTATCTGTTTCCACAAATGCAGGCAAAATTGTACTGTTTCTGGGAGAGCAGTAGGTGCAAAACACATCAGCCTTTAGAGTAGCTTAATAAACCTGTCACGCTCCATTCCATCCCCATCTGAGACCAGTGAAAGGATCACTGCTTCTTGGGAAGGTGTGGAGGAAAACAACTTCTGCACCAGGGGAGAGACAAGGATTGTCTTGGGGCCCCAAATTTTGCACTAAAGCAGAAATGTGCAACTGTGGTCAAGAGTGGGAAAACCAAAGGTGCATTGATCCTATGGAAGAAGAAACAAAATATTGTGTCCTTATTGTGGTGTAGGAGACATGCAATAATATAAAGCAAAGGTTTCTACCACTGAGGTGAGTGGAGGGCAAGGTAGTATTTCTTCTCAAAAAAAAACCTCATACAGATAAATGACAGTTTGACTCCCACTAGAGTGAGAGTTAGGAAGTGCTGAGAATAACCCATCTCTGAGTGTCTGATATTCAGGCTGGCTCAAAAATAATCAGAATCATCCCTCTGCTTGCAACATAAATTTTTGTACCTAGTCAAAAGAAATATTGTTTTATGGTTAAAGAGGAACAAGAAAGTAGAGAGAGACCATCTCTATTACACAGGTATGTAGGGATTGCTGAAAGCTAATGGTAGAACAGGAGCATCGGCATATGCCCTCCAGAGCCTCCGGTCCCACACTGGACACAGGATAGTAGCAGCCCCACTGATGGAGGAATTTGAATTATATGGTTCACTGAATGTTATGACAACAACAACAAAACCCAACCCAGGTCAACTATTGAAAATATTGACTTAACTCTTGCTCCTGCCCAGACTAACATCATGAAAAACAAAAGTATAAAACAAGTGGAGCGTAAATAATGATCTCATGATTTACTACTTTTCTACCCCTGATGATTTGCATTACTTTAGAAATTGGTGGGCACATAAAAGCAAGTAAAAATAAAACAAAAGGAATGTTTTCAAAATGTAGTGAAATCAACAGAATCAGACTCAGAGAGAATGCAGATGTTGGAACACACCTGCAAGTAATTTAAAATAATAATGATCAAAATTTTAAAGGATCTAGTAAACAAAAAGACACCATGTATGAACACATGAGGAATTTCATCAGAAATGGGAAAAATGAAAGACAAATGCTAGAAACAAATGAAAACAGGAGAGCAGGAATGAAGAATCACATGGGAAAACTGATTAGTGAACTGGTCAGAGCTAAAGAAAGAAACACCACATTTTATAGTAGGTCAATATAAGTTATTTAAAAGGAAGCACGGGGACAAAACAAACAAAGAAAAACAAAACCAAACAAACAAAAATTCAAGAGCATCCATGAATTCTTTGATGGTGTAAAATGGATTAAAATACAATGAATTGAAATCCATGAAGGAAATTACAAAGTGAAAGGGAGAGAAGAAATATTTGAAAAGATAACTAAAGAGATCAGATAACCTCAGAGAGCTCCAAGAAAAATTAATACAAAATTTAAGCACACCTAGAACAGTCATACAAGTCAAACTGCCGAAAACCGTAGAATTAAGAAAAAAATAGTGAATTGTGTCACAGAAAAATAGGAACATTATCTAGAGAAGAACAAAAATAAATATTACAGTGAACTGCCAGAATTTCTATAGGTCAGAAGCCATTGATAAGAAATCTTGAAAGAACTGAAAAAAAGTCAACCCATCATCCTATACCCATTAAATATATTACTAATAACATTTAAATGAGAACATTAAAAAAAATTAAGCAGTGGAAGCACCCATTGCTGACAGGATTGCACTAATCTAAATGTAAAAGAGGTTTTTTAAGCCAGAAGGAATATGGACACAGATGGAAATTAAAACTATGCAAAGAAATGAAGAAGGTAGGAAAAGATAAAATAAGAATGCAAAGCTCAATTATTTTCCACTATTCTAAAGATTTCTAAAGATAATTGATTGTCTAATTTTTTTTTAAGTAACTTTATACTATAGAACCGTGGTCCCCAAACTTGGCAGCAGGGACTGGTTTCATGGAAGACAATTTTTCCACGCACAGAGGGTGGGTGGAAGGTTTCAGGATGAAGCTTTTCCCCATCAGAGCAGGCATTATATTCTCATAAGTAATGTGCAACCGGATCCCTCATATGCAAATTCACAATAAAGTTTGCACTCCTATGACAATATTATGCCACGGAGATCTAACAGAAGACACAGCTCAAAGGGTAATGTTCACTCACATGCAGCTCACCTCCAGCTGTGTGTGCAGGTTCCTAACAGGCCAGGAACCTATACTGGTCTGTAGCCTGGGGGTTGGGGACCCTGCTGTGCAGATCATAATATTTGAGAGTACAATGCATGACATAAGTAGTACAGAATAAGGAAAGAAGGAAAGAGAAATACATACTTTTCAGGCTTTTACACTCTATTTTTGTTGATATGAATGATAGATTATCATAATGAGTTAAACTACATATTAAAATCCCTAGAGTAACAATAAACATTTATAAAAGGTGGTATATCCATTGTTTTTATAGAACTTCTAGTTTTTTATTTTTAAAGTAGTATTTGTGCTGTTATATATGAAATAAGGTTAATCTTCAATATCCATGTTTTGAGAATTAGCGACAATGTCAAACTAATTCATTTCAAGATAGTTTTATTATTAAATATTAATATTTTAATATTAGTTATTAAAATAAGTATTTAAAAATCCCATCCCAACATTAGGACAATATATTACAAATCATGTTTTAAAATTGGTATGTACTGCATTAAAGTTTTCTGTTATTCCATGAAGTTATTTCAATTAATTTTAGGATTGCACATAACACAGATACGGAATTGCATAAAGGTCACATAAAAAGTGGCCAATTATCTTATATTGGTGTTTTTGTTTCTTTCATAATATTAAATAATATTTTAAATGAAGGCAGGAATTTGAAAATCATCAATATATACAACAATTTTCTGGATTTCTTTGTCTTTATTATTCTAATTCTATTTTTTTGCTACTATATTTTATTTTTATTTCACATTCACACTAAGTTTCTTTGCTTCTCTGCTTCCTGGTACATTAACTTTCCCAGCCTTTTTATCATGCAGCATCTTTCAGTTTTTTCACCTGTTAAAAATTTCTTTCCTAAATTCTTATTCTTTCACCAGATGGGTACACTAGTATAGAAAGCAAAGTTCTGGCTACAATATTAGTTCACTCTGTAAATTACTTTTCAATTACTAATGTCACATTAAAAGATTATTGAAATTAACTGGTGTGAGGCTTCTGCTTCAAACCAAGATTGAATAACAGAGACCAGATTTATCTAAATAGAAAAACTAAAACGACAGAAAAAATGTGAAATAACAGTTTGCAAAATACCGGACATCAGGCAACAAGATACAGTGATCCCAGAGATATGAGCCACAAACAAAGTAAACTCTACAAATGCCCTGGTTTACTGACAGAAGAGTTTCCAAGCTGCAGTGAAGGGGTTTGGAGGGAGCCTGGGGGAGTTTAGTGTTCTCCCTGAGTTGAGAAGACAAAGTCAATAATCTGGTAATACAAGGTGGGTAGAGTTCAAACATCAGAGTAATGGCAGGTAGAGAGCTGCACACAAATAATACTCTGAAAATCTATCTGAAAAAGCGATTTTGTGGTTCTCAACAGAATAATAATCAACAATACATGTGAGTTAATTCTCACTGGTTGGGAAAGCAACAATCCAAAGGATTGAAGACGTCAAATGATCAGAGAGAATGTATTGCGAATAGCACCTGTTTTCAACATCCAGAATGGAATTTCTTATAATCCACAAGGCATGGAGCACAAGACTCACAATGGTTTTTTCTTAGTAGTAGGAAATTATTAGCCGTAGAGAAAACACTATTTTATCCAAAATTAACAAGTCTTAAATGTAATACCCCCCCAAAATCAAACTTTTTTCCAAGTAATATAGATGCCTCATAGAAAAATAAAAAATCAAGAACATGTATAAGAATACAAAAATATCCAACACTTGACACATTGAAATTCATGGTGTGTGGCATCCAATTAAACATTGCTGGACATATGGTAAAAAATAACACAACCCATAAGAATGGGAAAATCAACTCTGAAGTAATACAGGTTTTAGAAATAGACTACATCTGTTATGTCATTAGAGTGGATAGCACAATTATATTTCAGGTGTTCAAAAAGCTAAAGATTATAACTATTAAGTAGAGACATAAATTATATTAAAATAACCTAAATTAAATTTCTAGAGGTGAAAACTATTAATACAGTGCCTGAGATAAAAAAAAAAAATACAATGATATGAAGCCACAGATTAGACTTGCAAAAGAAAATACTACTGCACTTGAAGAAATACAAGTAAAACTACTCAAATGAAACAAAAATGTAAAGAACTCTACCACCCTTGATACCACTGAAAAGGAAGAAAGCTTCAGTGAACATTAATAAAATCTCAGGTGACAAAATATACATTAATTGGTGTTTTCTAAGAGAGTAGAGAGAGGATGGAGAGGAGAAGTACATGAATAAATTAAGACTGAAAATATTCTAAATTTAATGAGAACTGAAAACACACAGGCCCAATAAATTCAAAGAACCCCAAATATAATACATGTGAATGATATTACACTAAGACACCACATATCAAATTGCTTAAAATCTGTGATAGAAAATTTTAAAGGCACCCAGAGAAAAATGGCATAGTACATACAGTGGAACAAAGATAAAGATGAGAGTAAATTTCCTGTTAGATACAATGGAAGTAAAACAATGAAGGAGTATGTCTCCAAAATGCTGAAAGAATAAAAAATCTGTTAACTTAGTAAATAATGAAAACATGTTTTTAAAATGAAGGCTAAATGAAGACTGTTTCAGGTATACAAAAACTGGGGAAAAAATTCCCACTGTTATAAGCAATGTTGAAAGACACCCTCATGCAAAAAAAAAAAAAAAAAAAAAAAAAAAAAAATGCTGCCAGATAGAAATATGAAGATAGAGAAGGAAATAAAAAACATAAGAACTAGTATATATCTGAATGAATATTTAAAATTTCTTTTATTATGTAACCATATTTAAAATGAAAAACAGCAATGTTATATGATTTATAATACATGTAAAAGTAATATATGTAAAAGCAATAGCACAAAGGTTGGGAGGGAGAAGTGAAACTATTCTATTGTAATGTTATTATGCTGTAGGAGAAATGGTTTAATATCACTTCAGGTTAAACCATGATTAAGTGAAATTTGTATATGATAAACCTTAAAGCAACCACTAAAATAAAAAAAAAAAATCAAGTTATAGTTAATAAGCCAACACAGGTGATGAAATAGAATTACAAGAAAATAATTAATTAAAAAATCGCAACAAAATATGGGAACAGAGAACTTATGGGAAATCTAGAAAACTAAAAAGTGAGCAGGTAGAATTAAACCTAATCCTATTTCAATTAAACAACAGAGATTAGCAGATTAGATAAAGAAAGAAGGAACTAACTATGTGCTGCCTACAAGAGAGTTGCTTATATAGGAAAACAAAATTAGATTAAATGCAAAATTGTGGAAAATATACAATTTAAATAGTAGTCTAAGTAGGGCTGTAGTAGCTATGTTAATATCTTACAAAGTGCATTTCAGACTAAGGATTATCACTGGAATAGAGAAGGCTACTTTATAATAATTAAAGGATCAATTTAGTAAGCAGACAAAACAATTCTAAGCATGTATTTACCTAATAACAGCTCATTAAAATATATGTAGCAAAATAAGTGTTCTTTTTGATAAATATTTCAGGAACAATATAATATTACAAAAATGGACTTCAACTCAGTGATCACATCATAAACACAAAATGACTACAAGTAGATCAGACATCTGAATATAAAATCTTAAACTTTAAAACTTGTTTTAAGAACACAGAGACTACAATCTTTATGAACTTTGGGTTAAGCAACAATGTCTTAGATTTGACATCAATAGCACAATCAATAAAACACAAATTGATAAATTGTTGTTCATGTATATTAATAGATTTTGCTCTTTGAAAGACAATGTTAAAAGAAGGAGAAGTCAAGATGCAGCCTAGAGAAATACTTGCAAATCATATATTTGATAAAGTACAAAAAACTTATCCACCACAATCAAGCTGGCTTCACGCCTGGGATGTAAGGCTGGTTCAACATACACAAATCAATAAGCATAATTTATCACATTAACAGAACTAAGGAAAGAAAAAATCACGATTATCTCAATAGACGCAGAAAAGGCCTTGTATAAAATTCAATCTACCTTCATTTTAAAAACTCTCAATAAACTAGGTATTGATAGAACATATGTCAAAATAATAGGAGTCATTTATGACAAACCCATGGCCAACATCATACTGAACAGGCAAAAGCTGCAAGTATTCCCTTGAAAAATAGCAAAAGAGAAGAATACTCTCTCTTACCACTCCTATTCAACATAGTATTGGAGGTTCTGGCTGGGGCTATCAGGCAAGAGAAAGAAATAAAGTGTATTCAAATAGAAAAAGAGGAAGTCAAACTGTCTCTTTGTGCAGATGACATCATCCTTTATCTAGAAAACCCCATTGTCTCAGCCCAAAACCTTCTTAAGCAGATAAGCAACTTTTCTCCTTTCTTAAGCAGATAAGCAACTTTTCTTAAGCAGATAAGCAAAGTTTCAGGATACAAAATCAATGTGCAAAAAATCACAGGCATTTCTATACACCAACAATAGACAAGCAGAGAGCTAAATCATGAATGAATTCCTATTCACAATTGCTACAAAGAGAATAAAATACCTCAAAATGCTCCTAACAAGGGAAATGAAAAAAACTCTTCTAGGACTACAAACCACTGCTCAAAGAAATAAGGGAGGACACAAACAAATGAATAAATATTCCATGTGCACGGATAGGAAGAATCAATATCATGAAAATGGCCATACTGTCCAATGTAATTTATAAATTCAATGCTATTCCCATTACACTACGATTATCATTCTTCACGGAATTAGAAAAAAGCTACTTTAAAATTCATATGGAATCCAAAAAGAGCCTGTATGCCCAAGACAATCCTAAACGAAAAGAACAAAGCTGGAGGTATCACACTACCCAACTTCAAACTATACCACAAGGCTACAGTAACCAAAACAGTATGGTATTGGTACAAAAACAGAAACAAAACATAGACCAAATAAACAGAATAGAGATCTCAGAAATAAGACTGCACACTTACAACCATTTCATCTTTGACAAACATGAAAAAAACAAGCAATGGGGAAAGGATTCCCTATTTAATAAATGGTGCTAGGACAACTGACTAGTCGTATGCAAAAAATTGAAATTGGACCACTTCCTTATACCTTATAAAAAATTAACTCAAGATGGATTAAAAACTTAAATGTAAAACCCAAAACTATAAAAACCCTAGAAGAAAATCTAGGCAATAGCTCCAAAGACATAGGCATGGACAAAGATTTCATGATGAAAACGTCAAAAGCAACTGCAACAAAAGCAAAAAAAATTGACATATGGGATCTAATTAAACTAAGGAGCTTCCACACAGCAAAAGAAACTATCATCAGAATGAACAAACAACCTACAGAATGGGAGAAAATTTTTGCAATCTATCCATCTAACAAAGGTCTAATATCCAGACTCTACAAAGAACTTAAACAAATTTACAAGAAAAAATAACCCCATTAAAAAGTGGGCAAAGGACAAGAAGAGACACTTCTCAATAGAAGACATTTACGTGGCCAAGAAGCATATGAAAAAAAGCTCAACATCACCGATCATTAGAGAAATGCAAGTGAAAACCACAGTAATATATCATCTCAAGCCAGTCAAAATGAAGATTATTAAAAAGTCAAGGAACAACAGGTGCTGGTGAGGCTGTGGAGAAATAGAAATACTTTTACACTGTTGGTCAGAATACAAATTAGTTCATCCATTGTGGAAGACAGTGTAGTGATTCCTCAAAGAACTAGAACCAGAAATAACATTTGACCCAGAAATCCCATTACTGGGTATATACACAAAGGAATATAAATCATTCCATTACAAAGATACATGTATATGTATGTTCCTTGCAGCACTATTTACAATAGCAAAGACATTGAACCAACCCAAATGCCTATCAATGATAGGCTGGATAAAGGAAATGTGGTACATATACACCATGGAATACTATGCAGACATAAAAAGGAAGGGGATCATGTCCTTTGCAGGAACATGGATAAAGCTGAAAGTCATTATCCCCAGAAAACTAACACAGGAACAGAAAACAAAACACCCCATGTTTTCACTTATAAGTGGGAACTTCATAACGAGAACACATGGACACAGGAAGGGAACAACACACACTGGAGTCTCTTGGTGGGGGAGAACGTTAAGATAAATAGCTAATGCATGCTGGGCTTAATACCTAGGTGATGGGTTGAAAGGTGCAGAAAACTACCATGGCAAACGTATACTTATGTAACAAACCTGCATGTCCCGCACATGTATCCCAGACCTTATAAAATAAAATAAATAAAATTATATATATATATGAAATTCTCAAAATACAATCATAAAATAATAAATTCAATAGAAGAGGGAAACATAGAAAAAGCAAAAGTACGTGATGAAATGCCAATATAATTAGTCAGATAAATGCAAATTAAAACCACAATGAGATATCACCTCACCTATTCCCAAAGCCAAAATTTACAAGACAAAGTGTCCTGAAGGATGTGGAGAAAAAAGGACCTTTAGATACTGCTGATGAATACCAATGCAACAAAAGCAAGAGCCATTTTAAAAGGGGGAGAACAATTACCACAAGAAAGACGTAAATGTTATTAGTAAAATAAGGGAGAAAATATTAAGTAGGCAGGAAAATAAATAAATATCATTAAAAAACACCTTCACTACTTGTCTCACATTGGCCTACATATCTACATATACTTATAATTTGATTTAGTCCTAGGAAAAAAAATAAAGACATGTGAAAATGAATCTTGAAATAGTTAACAAGGTGAAGTCAGGAAGCTAATCTGCAATGTGCTATTAAGTCTGCACACATCCAAAGAAACATGCTGTTGAAGAAAACATTCCAGGTCAGCCGTATCATTCATCCTCCTCAACATCTGTTCTCTGACTCTGTTGGTTGTTGGGGAAAAAAAGCAGTGTTCTCCTAGTTCCAAAATTCTAAAATAAAAGAAAAAAATGTCTAAAAATTGAATTAGGAAAGAGAATACCTTTCAATAATATGCAATAATAAGTAGGATCATATGAAGCCGTTTTCACCCTCTTCATTGCCATTCACAATGTAATATTAATTAGATAAAGAAAATAAAATTTGGATTAAAATTAAAAGTACATATTTATAAGTATATTAACACTAAAGAAGATGTTTAACGCAAATTATTTAATAAATATTAGTTTCTTAGATAGCTAATGGTTTCCTAAAAATAGAGGTGGAAGTTTCAGTATGATATGCAGCTGCCAATGAGATTGGTTTGTCAATAAATTGTAAAAGTAAGAAAATTACAAAATGGAAATGAAAGAAATGAGGCCTAGTGGATTTTATTTTGTATAACATTTACTTTTTTTCTGTTCAGAGAAGACATAATATGCCAATAATTGTTTTATCCCCACAATTTATTTCCATTTTCTTTCCCTAAGACTAATTTTTAGAACCTCTGGCTACCTTTACAGGCAATTCAAGATGCTTATGATTGAATGGTTTAAAGCTTAGGAGATAAAATACAATTGTAAATAATCTTTTAATATCATTTCTACATACAGATTCAACTATTACCTGCCACTCAGACTTGGAAAATTTGTGAAATGGTGGTTTCGGTTAAACATTCAGAAATATTTTTCTTTATTGTTATTAATTTATGACCACTCATGCCTTCTGCCAGAATTTATTTCTGAGATTTATCCCATAATCATAGTACCTTAGAATATCCCATGTTAGCCATGCTCCCAACAAAGCCTAAAGGGACACTAGAACATAAATTTATAAATATAAATATGCATTCTCTTCAAAAGAGAACAAGAACGGAAATCCCATGAAGCATTGGAGATGAATGTATCTAATATTCAGAGTTCAAATGTTCAGGATTGGAATAATCCACAAAACAATTAATGTGATTTTTTTTTACATTTAAGAGACTTTTTCTAAATTTTCTATATTTCTGCAACTCATACTCAATCATCAGTATATTCAAATCTCTCTTTCTCCTCCACAAATCCAGTGATGTTATTGTCACAAAATCACTATTGTTAGTAAAGACAATATTCCTATTCAATCAAATTCTCAGGAATCTCTGAAACTTTCCCATCTCTTGGCTTCTGTCTGTTCTCTGCTGGTTTTCCACTTGTATTCCCACTTTTCAGTCTCATATATCAGCTTATCTTCATATTCCCAGACTCCAATGTTGGTATTCCTGAAAACTTTGTCCTAATGTGCTCAGTTCTATGTGCTCTCTGTATTTTTATCTGAATAACTGTGTACACTCTCAATGCCATGATTTGCTCTCCTGAGCACTAAATCTTATTTTGTAACTGAGTGCTTATACTTAGGTATATCAAACATACTGCAAATACTTTTTACCTAAAATGGGAAGCATTATTTTCTACCCAAAGACAACACTTTCTTATGATTCTTTAACTCAATAAATAGAATTATTGTTTAATAGTTTTGACATGTGTGTATGCAGGGTACATATATAAAATAATATAGATATCATATACATACAGAGTGATGACCACATGGGATCGAGAAATATGTCTACTTGCGGATGTCATAACTTATTTGGAACTTCTATTGCCATTCCTATGTATGCTAATTCCCAGGGGGAGAAAGTTCACAACCCTTTTCCAAAAATTCTGATGCTACTAAGCCAGTTATTTATCTGCTTTAATTTTTATTTTTCCCTAATACCCTGGAGAAATATTTTATTCCTAAATTCTAGTGAATGGGATTAGGATTAGGGCAAATGACATAATAATTATTATCCTTAATATAGCAATTTTACATCTAGAAAATTATTTTGTAAACTAAATTCTAAAACTTGATGAATTTTTTTCCGATTCTATTGAGATTACTGACTTATGTGGCAAAGGATGAAAGGATGTCTCGTGTCAAGTGGCCCAAGAGGGAATATACCATTGGATAAAAGAAATACAGATAGAGAAAAATGTGTATATTGGTTATTACTTCATATTACCACAAGATTACATATAATATTATGACACTCTGTGTTAATTCTTTTTCCATCAAGCTAGGACACACTTTTGTCTTAAAAATCATCATTCACTACTCCCCTGCTGTGAAAAAATCCTACTAGGCTTTTCATTACAAGTCTTATTTTTAGCACTATATTTTTAACTCAGTGTAAGTCTTTCATACTATAGCTAAGACTCATTTTGCTAAAGAACAGGAATAAATATATCTAGATAATTTAATTTTAAATTTGATGTCATCTAAATTCTCTTTTGAAATTACTAATTTTTCCTTTTTCACTAGTAATGATTATTTATTAAATGAGTCTCTAGGCTAATATTAAAAATAAGCATTTAAAAATTAGAGGAAATTTTGTTAGAATATTTGTTGATGTTAAAGTGCATGACCCTCCTCCAATAAATATAACAGATTTATTCTGCTTAACTAGTATTTGAGTTCTTTATTGTTTTCAGGAAACAATGATATATTTTTTCTTTTTTGATATTTAATACATATAAATGTAATGGGTCTATACCGAAAATTGTATTTTAATTTTTTTTTCAGATAAGCAACAACATTAAAAAAGAATTCTGAGCATCATACATTCCAGAATATTCATACGGGGTAAGTAACATTTCCTTTCAATTGTAATGTTGTTGGCATTCTCTAAAATCTGTTTCTCTTCTGTGTCTCAGTGAGAATTTACTTCAGGCTTAATATCTGAATTTATTCAGTGTGTTCTCAGGCTTTCTACATTATAAGTAAAGTGGTACTATGGAGACACTTCTGGGATTTTTAAAGGAAAAAGCCTTTGGATAATGTGAAAATAAAGATCTTTCTTTGGAAATTGAGAATGACTGTCACACTCCATTACATCTCCTAGAATGTTCAAAGACTTGAGGGTCCTCCCAGTTTCTTATTCTCAGATGCCATTTCTCAAAGTGATAGTGAACTATTTCCTACTTCAATTGGATTTTCTCGGAGATACGTGGTACAGAAACTCAGTAGGTTCTGGTATAAATGTAATTGCCATATGTGCGTTTTAAGTCAATGGATAAGAAATACGAGAACAGCTGCTCAAAAAAAAAGTTATTTCAAAAGCCCTACTAGAACTCTCTCAGGGGCACTAAACTGAGGTTGGAAAGTGATCATTCAGCATGCTTGCCAATATTGGGGCAGCTACTGTTTCTCCCCGAAGGGCAGCTAAGCTTTTCTCCCTCAGCAGCTTCAAGTTGCCTCTATTGCCCACTACTATCAGGCCTCTTGCTGAACTATTTTTAAATTCGAAATACTTCCTTTCTCAGTTACTAAACCCCTGGAGATCATTGCCACAACAAGAACACATTTTTTACTGCATTAAGAATAAAGGAGCTTGTCATCTAAACAGTGTGAACTAGGACCAAAATACCTTAGGTTCCTGTGGCAAATAAGTGCATAGCCCTAGCTGGTTTTTATAAAGTCACTGAGCTCATAAATACTGAGGCATTCAGAGATTAGAAAACTTAATGTAGTAGAAAGTAGATTTTTCAAGGTCTGTTTTAATTATGGGATCTCACCTATTAGTTGTCAAACGTATTAAATATATACCCATTTATCTAGACCTTAAATTTTAATTTTATATACACACATTCCTTGTCTCTCATGAACGTGAAGAAAAAGAGACTAACTTCACCTATTTTCCTAATTTAAAGAACCATGTAAAACTAAAGTACTTTTTCGTTAAAAGTAGCATGTGTTCTATTTATACATACATCTGAATAGAAAACTCAAGCCTAATTAGCATAATTGCAGTTTACTTACAATTTTATATTAAATCAATATTACTTCTATTGTGAGAACTGCAAATATATATTTAGCTCCTTTCTTTGCTCTGTTTTCTGATTATATGGAGACTTATTTTTACATCATTATTTATATTTATATTTAACATATTAATACAAAGTGCCTAACATACTTATATTTAATACCTTAATATCAAATGTATTTAACATACTATTCTCTTAAAGCATTGGGAAATTTTTTAGTGTCAGGAAGAATGAGTTCATGCCATTAAGATTTTCAGAATTTTGTCAGAATGCACATAGCCACATCTGTGGGACTGATGTTGACCATGGCCATAGGTCGAGGAAAACAGACTTTTCTGATTTGCTGCCCTCAGTAGATTTTGTTTTCATATTTTAAAAGGATGAGAAGGGAGATCCTAGGCAACTTGCCCTATGCAGATACTGACAAGGGTGGTGAAGGATATGAAAAAGATGACCCAGAAGGAAAACATTAGGTATTTCTGAACATCTTAAATCTATATAGCCTTTTGGAAAAGTAAGACGAGGTCCAAAGCACACTGAAATAATTTTGGCAACTTCCACTGACACAGAACTGAGTCAATCTGAATTAAACTAAGGGTCACAAGGGAAATGTTACTCTACAAAGCACATATTAAAATCACTCAGCTGCTGTGAAATAGGCTGGCTGACAACATGGAGTATCAATTATCCAACATATAAAGTCAGTGATACAAATTGGACTACAATATACAAGGATCATAAAGTCTTCTTTAAAGGACTGACAGATGACTTGGCTCATATGTAAACAATGTTTCTCAGCAGTTAACTGCACTGGCTGTAACTTGAAAGTATCTATTGCTTGAAGAAATTATGCACTATGTAATTAAATAAATGGCCTTTTTCAAGAATGAATGGCTTATTTTAATATTTTGGCATGTAGACTTTGAAATAAGTTGGTAATATTTTAAAGGCTACTTTTAAGAAATAGCAGTAAAATATGTTTAATAATGAAAAATAATAATATAGTTGAAAATAATTCAATTTTCTATCGCAATTAATTTCAAATGCATAGAAATATTATCTCAGTAGAAGAAATAACAATTCTATCATTTTTATGAAAATTTCTCTTAGTACATCTACTTAATTTTAAATAGTATTTTTAAAATTTCATTTTTGAACAGGGCTAAGTATAAGGAATACATTATATCTATATTTCACAATAGTTGAAGTTAAGAAAAAAATAAAGGCCATCATTTTTTATATGGTGAGCATTTTACATTATTTTTTATTAGTGTAATTTCTAGTTTCATGGTGCTTTCCTCTTTTAAAAAGTCATGATTTACTCAAGGTGCCCAGTTAGTATAAGATCAGGGTTAATTGTAGCTATATGCCAAAATGGTAATATTCTCTATTATTGCCAATAGCATAATTTATTATTTGAATCAGAGAACATAGTATTCTGAATGCATGAGGCTATTTTTAACATTTCAATACGTTCTTAATAATTAACTAGAGAGGAAACAAGAAATTATAGTGATAGTTGCTATTTACCTGAAGATATTTGAACATAAAAGAACATTAGGATGAGAAATGTGTGTTAACGCTGTCTATGATGACATACAAGGAGAAAAGCAGGGGAGTAAACAGGAGAATTTTTTTAAATCTTTCTGGTCATGCAACTCAATTTGTATCAGTCATTTTTTAAAGCTTTATTGAAATGCAATAAACTGCCCATACTTTAACTGTACATTTTGGTATTTTTTGGCATTTGTATATCTCTAAGAAACCATCAATACATTAAAACAATGTGTGTATCCATAAAGTTTCCTCATTTTTTTTTTCCATTAACTTCCTTCTGCCTCTCCCTGTCCCATTCTCAGGTAACCACTGATACACTTTCAGTAACTCTCCGTGAGTTTACATTTCCATATAAATGGAGTCATACAGTATTATGCTTTTTTGATCACTCAGCAAAATTATTTTGAGATTTATTCATGGTGCTACATGTATCTTATTCTTACTATTGAGTATTATTTCATTATACATATATATCACAAAATGTTTATCAATAGTAAATTCCCTTGTCAATGAACATTTAGACTATTTTCAGTTTTTGGCTATTGCAAATAAAGCTGCTATGAACATTAATGTACAATCCTTTAAATGGGAATAGGCTTTTATGTTTTCATTTCTATTAGAAATAGGATAAATACATGTTTAGCATTGTATAATATGAAAGAAACAAACCTGACAAAATTTTCCAAAGTGGTAACTCTGCCAAGTGTCAAAGAAATTGGCTTTGTTAATCTTAAAAGTTGTTGAAAATACCTTACACGTGTCTTTATATAACATATCTTTTAAAAACACACTTTTGTGTACTTATGTACTACCCCCATAGATGTTCCAGTATTTATTTCAGAAAGTTTGATGTAATTAACTAAACCATTTAGGGCTAGACCTCTGAAATAAAAGGCATTCACACTTTGCAATTTTAGGTAAATAATTTCATTTTTCCAAATAGAATCATGCAAAACCTTTATCTGATCATGACGAAATATCCCCTACTTGCTGTTAACAATCCACAGCTTTTATAAAATTAGCAAAAACAGATCATTTAATAATATAATCTGATGGCCAAAATTATCTGCGTTACTTCCCATAATGCCTATTAAATCTAATTTTCTCCTGAAAGAAAACAGACACATTTTTCTCAGAAATTTTTTTAAAGATCAAACACATCTTTTTAAATTTTTTTAATTTTATAATAATTATATATATATTTGTGTATATATTATATTTATGAGATACAACATAATACTTCAATACAGTAAATATTGTGGAATGAACAAATCAGGCTAATAATCCTATCCATCACCTGACATACTTATTACTTTGTTGTAAGAACATTTAAAATTCACTCTCTTAGGAATTTTGAAATGCACTATACATTATAATTAACTGCAGTTATTTTGCTGTGCAATATATCCCCAGAATTTCTTTCTCCTGTGTTACTAAAGCTTTGTCCTGTCAAACATTTCCCCTTTTCCCATCCACCCTACCCTTCTCCACCTCTGGTAAACCACCATTCTACTCTTTACTTGCAGGAATTCAAACTTTTAGATTCCACACAGGTGATATCAGGAGTCATCAGTGTTTCCGTACCTGGCTTATTCCACTTAGCACAATGTACTCTAAATTAATCCATGTTCTTGCAAATGACAGAATTTCATTCTTTCAAAAGGATGAATAGTATATCATTGTTTATATAAACTACATTTTAAAATTCATTATTCACTTAATGAGCATTTAGGTTGTTTCTAAATCTTGGCTATTGTGAATAATGCTGTAGTGTATGCAACATTGCAGACATCTCTTTTGACATACTAATTTCATTTCCTCTGGACAGGTATCTAGAAATGGGATTGGGATAATATGGTAATTATTTTTATAGTTTGTTGAGGAATCTTCATACTGTGTTTCAAGACGGTTGTAATTTTCATTCTCAACAACAGTGTACAAAGGTTTCCTTTTCTCCGTATCTTTATCAACACTTACTGCATTGGTCCATTTTCATGCTGCTGATAAAGACCTACCCGAGACTGTGCAATTTACAAAAGAAAGATGTTTATTGGACTTACAGTTCCACATGGCTGGGGAGACCTCACAATCATGGTGAAAGTCAAGGAGGAGTAAGTCACATCTTATGTGGGTGGCAGCAGGCAAAGAGATAGCTTGTGCAGAGAAACTCTTATTTTTAAAACCATTAGATCTTGTGAGAGCCATTAACTATCATGAGAAAAGCATGAGAAATACCCATCTCCATGATTCAATCATCTCCCACAGGTCCCTCCCACAACACGAGGGAATTTGGAAGCCAAAAGATGAGATTTTGGTGGGGACACAAAGCCAAACCATATCATTCTACCCCTGGTCCTTCCCAGATCTCATATCTTCACATTTCAAAACCAATAATGCATTCCAAACAGTCTCCCCAAGTCTCAACTCATTTCAGCATTAACTCAAAAGTCCACAGTCCGAAGCTTTATGTGAGACAAGGCAAGTCCCTTGTGCCTATGAGACTGTAAAATCAAGAGCAAGTTAATTACTTCCTAGATACAATGTGGGTACAAAAATTGGGTAAATACAGCTATTTTAAATGGGAGATATTGGCCAAAACAAAGGGGTTACAGGCCCCATGCAAGTCTGAAATCCAGCAGGCATTGGTATCTTAAAGCTCCAAAATGATCTCCTTTGACTCCATGTCTTGGATCTGGGTCACGGTGATGTAAGTGATGGGATCCCATGATCTTGGGCAGCTCCATCTCTATGACCACAGGGTACAGCCTCCCTTCCAACTGCTTTCACAGGCTGGTGTTGTGTGTCTGTGCATTTTTCCAGGCACACGGCACAAGCTGTCAGTGGATCTACAGTTCTGATATCTGGAGGACAGTGACTGTCTTCTCATAGCTCCACTAGATGATGCCCCAGTGGGGACTCTGTGTGGGGGCTCCAACCCCACATTTCCCTTCTACACTGCCCTAGCAGAGGTTCTCCATGAGAGCCCTGTACCTGAAGCAAACTTCTGCCTGGACATCCAGGTGTTTTCATACATCTTCTGAAATCTAGGCAGAGGTTCCCAAATCTCAATTCTTGACTTCTGTGTACCCACAGGCTCAACACCATGTTGAAGCTGCCAAGGCTTGGGGCTTCCACCCTCTGAAGCAACAGCCCACACTGCACTTTGACACCTTTAGTCACATCTGGTGTGGCTGGGACCACAGGGCACCAAGTCCCTAGACAGCACACAGCAGAGGGACCCTGGGCATGGCCCCTGAAACCATATTTTCTTCCTTAACCTCTGGGCCTGTGATGGAAGAGGCTGCCACAAAGATCTCTGATGTGCCTTGGAGACATGTTCTCCATTGTCTTGGTGATTAACATTCAGCTCCTCATTACTTATGCAAATTTCTGCAGTGGGCTTGAATTTCTCTTCAGAAAATAGAATTTTCTTTTCTATCGCATCGTCAGGTTGCAAATTTTACAAACTTTTATGCTCTGTTTCCCTTTTAAAACTGATTGCCTTTAAAAACACCCAAGTCATCTCTTGAATGCTTTGCTGCTTAGAAATTTCTTCTGTCAGATACCCTAAATTATCTCTCTCAAGTTCAAAGTTTCACAGATCTCTAGGGCAGGGGCAAAAGGTCACCAGTCTCTTTGCTAAAACATTGCAAGAGTCACCTTTGCTCTAGTTCCCAAGAATTTTCTCATCTCCATCTGAGACCACTGCAGCCTAGACCTTATTGTTCATATTACTATCAGCATTTTTATTAAAGTCATTCATCAAGTCCCTAGGAAGTTCAAAACTTTTTTCCATTTTTCTGTCTTCTTCTGATTCCTCCAAACTGTTCCAATCTTTGCCTGTTTCCCAGTTCCAACGTCGCTTCCACATTTTCTGTTATCTTTTCAGCACTGCCCCACTCACTGGTACCAATTTATTGTATTAGTTTGTTTTCATGCTACTGATAAAAAGACATACCCCAGACTATGCAATTTACAAAAGAAGAGGTTTATTGGACTTACATTTTCACATGGCTGGGAGGGCCTCACAATCATGGCAGAAGGCAAGGAGGAGCAAGTCACATCTTAAGTGGGTGACAGCAGTCAAAAAGAGAGTTTGTGCAGAGACACTCCCATTTTTAAAACAATCAGATCTCATGATAGCCATTCACTATCACAAGAACAGCATAGGAAAGACCTGCCACCATGATTCAATCACAATCATCTTCCACGGGTTCCTCCTGCAACACATGGTAATTATGGGAGCTACAAAATGAGATTTGGGTGGGCACACAGCACCAAACCTTATCACTTATCTTCCATCTTTTTGTTAATAGCCATATTAACATGTGTGAGGTGATATCTGATCACAGTTTGATTTGCATTTCCCTGATAATTAGTGATATTGAAGATCTTTTCAATATACCTGTTAACCTTTTGTATGTCTTCTTTTAAGAAATGGCTACTCATGTCTTTTGCCTATTTTTTAGTAAGCTTGCTTGTTTTCTTGTTTTTGAGAAGTTTGAGTTTCTTGTATTTTACTGATAAGCCCTTTATGTGGTGGATGGCTTAAAAATATTCTCTCCCTATCTGTGGGTTGTCTCTTTACTCTATTGTTGTTTCTTTTCTTTTGCAGAAATATTTTAGTTTGTTGCAATCCCATTTGTCTGTTTGGTTTTTGTTGCCTATGCTTTTGGTGTTACAGGCAGGAAATTGTAGCCAAGAACAATGTTGTATTATTTTTGAAGTCAGGTATTGCGATGCCTCTAGCTTTGCTCTTTTTGCTCAAGATAGCTTTGATTATTTGGAATCTTTTGTGGTTTCATAAAACTTTTAGAATTGATTTTTCTATTTCTGTGAAGAATGACAATGGAATTTTGATAGCGGTGGCACTGAATTTGTAGATTGCTTTTGGTAATATTGATATTTTAACAATATTAGTTTAACAATATTAATTTATTTTATCTTATCTTCTAGTAGATTTACAGTTTCAGGTTTTACATTCAGTCTTTAATCCATTTTTTTGATTTGTGTATAAGGAATGACCATAAGCATCCAATTATATTCTTCTATATATGGATAGCCAATTTTCCCTACACCATTTATTGAAGTGATATTTCTTTCCTATTGTATGTTATTTGTCCCTTTGTCAATAATCAATTGCCCATAGAAGCATGCATGGGTTTATTTCTGGGTTCTGTATCCCATCACACTGCTCAATGTATCTGTGTTTGTGCCAGTGCTATGCTCTTTTAATTACTATAATTTTGTAATAGAGTTTGAAATCACATAGTGTGATGCCTCTAGCTTGGTTCTTTTTGCTTAAGATTGCTATGATTATTTGGGATCTTTTGTGGTTTCATACAAATTTTATAATTTGATTTTTCTTTTTTTGTCAAGAATGACATTGGGATTTTGATAGTAGTGACACTGAATCTATAAATTGCTTTGGATAGTATTGACTTTTTAACAGTATTAATTTTTCCAATTTAAGTATATGGGAATTTGTTTATTTATTTATGTCATTTTCAATATATTACATCGATGAATTATAGTTTTCAGTGTACAAATCTTTCACATCTTGGTTAAATTTACTTCTAAATCTTTATTTACATATTTTTGATGCCATTATAAATGAAATTGCTTTATTTATCTTTCAGATAGTTTTTCATTACTGTATGGAAACAATAATAATATTTGTATGTTGATTTTTAATTTGTAAATTTATTGAATTTGTTTACCAACTCTTATCCGTTTTTCGGTGGGATCTTTAAGGTTTTCTCTACGTTAAGATCATATTTTCAGCAAGCAAGACAATCTCTCCTCTTCCTTTACCATTTGGATGCCTTTAATTTCTTTTTATTCTAGCTAGGCAATTACACATAATGTTTAAAGCATTTTGAATTGGCATCGAATCCATCAGTTATAATCCATTGATTGCCACTTTTCAACTTGTTAACCTAGACATTTATCAATATTCTACTTTCCTCTTAGTCTAGCTGTTACCCAAAATAAAGTAGCCTATAAGTGTAAACCAGATTGGATAGTTAAATATTCTCTTTATGAAACAATTTTAAATGCATTAAAATTTTTTAATCTAAAAATTTTACATTTTATCTATCAATCATTTTAAATTGTGTTCTCTCAAAACAATTCCAATATTTTTAGTAGGAAAAATCATGTTCGTTTTCACACTATCATTGGTACTAGTTAAGAGTTGACCAAAGATGATATTAATAGATATACTTACTTATTACCTTATTTTCACGATGTTAGTATAAGACCTGGAAATACAGTAAATTTGGCATGATTATAGTTGAAAAACCCTTTCTCATGAGTGACACAGTTAATTCAGAGTATTACTCTGAATAAGTTAACATAAAGCCAACAAGTAAATATTACGAAGTAGTGTTTGAAAAAAATCATGATTCATATTTAAAAGTGTTTTATATAAATGAAACATGTAGTCAATATTATTTAATAAATACCTTATTAGTATTTTATATTTAGTTAAATAGAAATAAAGGTATCAAAAACATATACATTTATGTATAGTTTAAATGATTTAGAAAATATGTTATTTAGATACCATTGTTACATAAGTACTAATGTAAATGCTGACAAAAATAAAAATCTCATTCCCTACATTTAAATTAAATACACTGTGACATATTTTTCAAATGTATCACTGATGGTTCAGGTAAGCAGGCAGAAAATATTCTACGTTTTTTATTATGGGGAAATTTAATACAAGGGATATATTTCATGTGATGGAAGGACGTTAAAGAGAACCCACACATCACCAACAGCAGGAAATGCCTATCATACTTAGTGTTGGAAAAACAGCAGAAGTAACTAGAACACAAAAGCAGAGTCATCTTATAAAAACTGGGGCCATGAAATGAGTGGCTGTGACCATCACCTATTATGTCACAGTAAATGGACACAGTTAATAGAGAACTGGAGGTTTTTCTCTTCCACAAATGCTTTCCACTGGCCAGGCTTATCCAGCAATAACAGTGCACTGAAGACTGGGAGCACTTTTTCTCCATGACAGATTGCAGAGCAGGAGAAGCTGAGATGTATAGAAAGCAATCATAATAAATGCCTACTTCAGGAAAAAGAGTGATGAGTAACTTCCTGATATGGTTTTGCTATGTCCCCACCCAAATCTCATCTTGAATTTCCAAGTGTTGTGGCAGGGACCTGGTGAGAGGCAATTGAATCATGTGGGCAGGTCTTTCTGATACTGTTCTGTTTCTCATGAGAATAAGTCTCATGAGATCTGATGGCTTATAAAAGGGGAATATCCCTGCACAAGATATCTTCTCTTATCTGCTGCCATGTGAGATGTGCCTTTCACCTTCCACCACTATTGTGAGGCCTCGTCAGCCATGTGGGACTGTAATTTCATTAAACCTCTTTGTTTTGTAAATTGCCCAGTCTCAGGTATGTCTTTATCATCAGCATGAAAACAGACTAATCCGCTTTCTGATATCAAAGGAAAGTTGGGTTTTCGACAAAAATAACAAATAAAGTCTATTTTTAAGTATTTTAAGACCCAAATAATTCACACTCCTCTTTGTTGTAATTTCCTATCTGGCTCACTTTGCTAGGAGACAGCATAATGTAAGTGTGGGCACCACTTACTGTTTTATCAAAATTTTTTATTATAAGCTCAGTTTTGAAAGTATCCTTATTTTGAAAACACAAATTCACTTGTGACCAGCTTCCATCTAATTAAAATATTAATTTTTCTACATATTCCTCAAGAAGAATGGAAAAGTTCTCCTATTCATTTCTTTATTTTACAACAACAAAAAAACTATAACTTTAGGGGCACAAATGTTGTTTGGTTACATGAGTGAATTTTATAGTAGTAATGTCGGAGATTTTAGTGTACCTATCAGTCAAATAATGTGTATTCTACCTATTAGGTAATTTATTATCATTCATTCCCCTCTCTGCTTCTGAGTCTTCAGTGTCTATTATACCACTCTGTACACTTTTGGATACCCATAGCTTAGCTCCCACTTACAAGGCAGAACATGCAATTTAGTTTTCTGTTTTTGAGCTGCTTCACTTAGAATAATGGCCTCCAATTTCTTCCAAGGTGCTGCAAAAAAACATTATTTTTATTATTTTCTATGGCTGTGTAGTATTCAATGGTGTGTGTGTGTGTGTGTGTGTGTGTGTGTATGTATATATAGATATAGATATTTAAGATTTTCTTCATTTACTCAACATTCGATGGGCACTTATGTTGATTTTATATCTTTGCAATTGTGAGTTGTGCTGTGATAAACATGAGATTGCATATGTCTTTTTGATATCATGACTTCTTTTCCTCTGGGTAGATACCCAGTAGTTGTATTGGTGGATAGAATGGTAGATCTACTTTTTGTTCTTTGAGAAATTTCCATACTGTTTTCCATAGCAGTTTCACTGCTTTACATTCTTAAAATCTGTGCATAAGTGTTCCCTTTTCACCACATCTGTGACAAACAACATGAACAAACATTTCTCAAAAGATGATACACAAATGGCCAAAGATGAAAAAATACTCAACATCACTAATAATCAGGGAAATGCAAATTAAAACCACATTGTGACACCCAATTACACCAGTCAAAATGGCCATTACTACAAAGTCAAAAACCAACCTCCTATCTATTTTTATATACTACAATGCAATATATACATTTTCATTACATTAAAACAGCATGTTTGTAAGTAAGAATTATATGTTTAGTTCACCGATATATTTGAAAACTTTTATAAATAAATTAATCTAGGACAATGAAATAACTGTAGGTAGAGAACTGAAGGGAATATGCCTATTGAATATATTGGAATAAGCTAATTAATAAATTTATAAATTCTAGGTAACTGAATCCAACAAGATAGATAGTGAGTCCATAACTGGAAGACCAAGTGTTAACTGATATTAGATTTTTTTTCCCTTCTCTTCTTTTATCATCTCTTACGTATAAAAGAGTGAGACAGGAAATATCTCAAGATAATTTATTTAAATTGAATCTTGGGAGTTAAAAATGAATTTTTCACACAATATCAGAATGGGGCAACTCAGAGAGAAAAATATTAAAATTTAACTGCAAAACTATTTTCTGGCTCATCACAAATGATTCTCCAGAATCTAAAATAAGGCATACTTGTAAGATACTTATCACATTTAGGAGGAATATATTAAAATTTAAATATTTAATATTTTTCAATAAAACTATGCAGATCAAGTTTAATTTACCAATTGCATTTCTGTGACATACTATATTACTTCACTGACTGTATTTTCAAGTCATAAAACACTTTTAGAATGTTTTTGTCAGATTAGTCTTTATATACCCTGAAGCACTTTAATAATTTTATTGTCCAGAATCAAATTTATATATAACGGAATAACTTCCTAATCATGCAGTCTGAATAACTGAATCCATATATAAATGCAGTTTCTCCTTTAGACAATAGCACAGAACATAGTTTTTAAGCCAGTTAGGTCATTATGATGATTATGACATGGAATTCTGCTGGCATTTTCTTCTTCAAAACATCTGATAAATTTTCACATATTTAGTCAATATCTACATCAAGCAGAGAAGTCTATCATAAATCTTGTCACTTTGATGGGAAGAATAAAATAAGATTATTTTAGCAAATGAGAAATCAGAATATATAGTATTTACTCTGACATTTTGGGTTCAAAATAATATTTTAAACTAAGGAGCAAATTACATATCAATGAAACTAAAGTATAAATTAATTTTCTGTGACTTCACTGTCTTACGAAACTTTTTGTAAGGATAGAAATGTTCTCTATTTCTATGTTGTCCAGTAAAGTATCTACTAGTCAGATATGGCTATTGAGCACTTGAGATGGGTTTACTGAAACTCAGTAACTGAATTTTTTATTATATTTATGAATGATTAATTAAAATTTAATCTTAAGTACAACTATGTGGCTACTGACTGTTACATTAAATAGTTCAGTTCTAAGGACTAGCATAAAGTCACAAAGATGTACCAGTTAGCAAAAGGGTGTTTCTCACTTAATGTAGGACTGGCAAATATGTAGCCATGCTTATTGGCACAGTCATACCAGGTATTACCAAAGTGCTATGGCACTCTGCCCCTTAGTTTCCATATGCCTCAGCAATACTTTCTAACACAATGCTCAAGACATGTATAATCAGTTAATATTAAATGCTACATAAAACAAACTCTTCATTTCTAATAAGATGCCCTCTAAAATGAAATGTGTAACACAGTAGAAATAAGTTTGTAATATTGATTCTTGGAAATGCTGAAAAACTCCTTAAAATGGATTCTCTCTGACTTAAAAGAGAGAGAGAGAGAGAGAGAGAGAGAGAGAGAAGCTGTTTTATGCTGGGGAAAGCAAATAGAAGTGGTGATCAGAGAAAGTAATAACAATCGAGTGTATGGAAAAAACAGAGATTACGGTAAGTTTTAGTATTACATGTAGAGAGAAAAGATGTGACAAAATGATAAGCAGATGACTCATAAGGTTTGGCTTTGTGTCCACAGCTAAATCTCATCTCCAGTTGTAATCCCCATGTGTTGAAGGAGGGACCTGCAATCCCCATTTGTTGAGGGTGGGAGGTGATTGGATCATGGGGTGGTTTCTCCCATGCTACTCTTGTGATAGTGAGTGAGTTCTCACAAGATATGATAGTTTTATAAGTGCGTGGCATTTCCCCTGCTTACTCTTCTCTCTCCTGCTGCCATGAGAAAAACATCCTTGCTTTCCCTTCACCTTCCTCCATGATTGTAAGTTTCCTTAGGCTTCCCCAGCCGTGTGGAATTGTGAGTCAATTAAACTTCTTTCCTTTATAAATTACCCAGTCTTGAGTATTTCTTTATTGCAGTGTGAAAATGGACTATGACAACGACTGTGTCAAGAAATAAAATTATCAAGAAAGAAAACTGTTGTTAACCAATACAATATAATTTTCAGCATCGATATTTAAAGGTATATGTATACATATATAGTGGGGCTTCACAAAACTGTTAAAAGAAGGCCTAAGCGGTAAATAAAAATGTTATTGATACCTTAAACTAAAATGTAATAGTTCATCTAGGGTTGGGGACAGTCCAAGGTCTAACTAACCATACTAGGCAGAACTTGAACATCAGTGAATTAAGTAGAAACCACAGAAAAGTCTCAGTGTTGGTCAAAATTAGTGTTAAAATAAAAGATATTCTGATAAAAATCCATTTAAAAATCTTGCAAACTACTCAGAAAGGGTAAAGGGGAGGAGGAGGAGACATAAACAAACTAACTTTTGGCCAGAAAAGAAGTAATGTAGTCTTTTTTTTACTTTAACAAAAAGATACAGACCAAATGCAATTTAAAAATTTAAAATAAATTACCTTTTATAATAGCACTTCAAAATAAAAATATTTTTGTATAAATAGGTGAAAATATGTGCAGTCTCTGTAATGCTGAAAACTACAAAATAATTATAAACACTTAAGATGTAAATAAATGGGAAGATAAACAGTGTTCATGGATTGAAATATAAATACTATTAAGATGACAATTCTCTGTTAGTTGACTTGTTAGATTCAATAGAAACTTAATAAATATTCCAGCAGGTGATTTTGGTAGACATAAATCATTGGATTCTAAAAGTTGTATGAAAAAGCAAGGAAACTAAAATAATCAGACGATTATGAAAATGAAAAGCAATGTTGAAGAGTTGATACTATCCAATTTCAACACTAAAAATAAAGCTAGAGTAATCAAAGAAATGTGGTGTTGAAAAAATGAGAGACATCTAGATTAATAGAACAAAATAGAGAACACATAAATAAACCCAACTTAAATATGTCATTTAATTTTTCATAAATTGGCAAAGGTAATGCACTAGAGAAATGATTGCCTTTTCCACAAATAGTGCTAGAACAATTTGATTTTTATATGCCAAAATAATAAATCATAAAGCATACCTCACATTTTACACAAAAAAATTTTCTCAAAATGAATCATAGGCCAAATGTAAAACTAAAAATTATAAAACATCTTGAAGAACACCTAAAAGACAATGTGTGTGACATTCAGTTTTATAAAGGCCACTTGGGAATTATGAAAATTAAAAACCTTCACAGACTCATGGCTGGTTTTGCTTTGGCAAAATCAAGTCAGATTACAAGGAAATTCATGTATTCAACCACCTTGAAAGTTCCTTATAGATTGTCATATTTTCTTTAATTTTTTTTCCTGACAGCTAACACAGTACTTGGTACATAATGAGTACATAGTAAGTTTTTGAATAGTGAATGGAGGACTGGATAAAAGAAGGGAAGAAGGAGGAAATAAAGGAAACAGAGAAGGAATAAAGCAGAGGAAAGAAAAAAGAAGAAAAGTGAAGAAAAAAATTAGAATCTTTGAGAAAAAATAATCTAGTCAGAGCATTTTAAAAGTATATATTAACAGTGCAAGTTCTCACTCATAAGTGGGAGTTGAACAATGAGAACACATGCACACAGGGAGGGGAACATCACACACTGGGGCCTGTTGGGGGGTGGGGGGCTAGGGGAGTGATAGCATTAGGAGAAATACCTAATGTAGGTGATGGGTTGATGGGTGCAGCAAACCAACAGGGCACGTGTATACCTATGTAATAAACCTGCATGTTCTGCATATGTAACCCAGAACTTAAAGTATAATTTTTAAAAAATCAAAAAGATACATTTAGTTTATCAAAAACAAATTTTTCTGGTCTAGAGGATGTTAAGAATTTATTCTAGAAAATAATGTTGCTTTTAAAATGTTAATTTGAATTACATTATAATAAATATTAAATAGTCATTTCCATACGCTAGTTTACATTCTAGTAGAGCATATAATGTGATGCTGAAACCCTGAAATAGCTGGCAACCAGTTTTATATAGATACATAGTTCTTCAGCTTTTTAAGATACTTATATTATCATTTGACTTTTGTTAGTACTGCATTTAAAAATAATACCAAGGGACAAAAAATATAATCAACTATATCATTTTATATGACAAAATTATATCTACATAACTGTAATTTTTGGAATACGAATTGTGCACCCCCCCCCCCGTCACAAATCATTCAGTGAATTTTCATTTCTGTAAGCATTCACAGTAAATAATAGTGGCATGGTGAAATTAACTTTTATACAAATGTAGATTGCTGATGGAATTTAAAGCTGCCTAGCAGTTATTTTGTTTCACTTAAAAAGGTAGGAAAGGGAATAACAGTTACTTTGTAATATTTATAAAATGCAGATGAAAACACTACATTTTAGTGAGTATCACTGTCCAAGAACAAGAGGAACAGTACTAATTTATGCTATATTCTTTGAATATACTCATCAAATAACGTCAGACCAGTCCCTTTCTGTGGTTCTTCATGTCCTCCTCTGTTAAAATAATTTTGGCAAGTTAGAAAATCTTCTATAAAGTCTATAATTCAGCACTAGAAGTTCTCATTTTAAATCTGTAATTACGTTTTTTTAGTTTTCAAGAATAAACAGTCTCTATCTTATTTTTAATCATTACATATGATCACACAGGTAGCATATACTTTTATTTTTTCAATTTTCCAGGTACAGAAAAAATTTTAAAATTCAGATTATTTAAGTAGATAATAAATGTAGTGAATTAATGTCTTATTTACTAATTAATCTTCTCTTTAAACATGTTTTTCTCATCAAAATTAATATAGATGAGAGTCAAAAAGAATAAGCTAACCAAATCTACAATTTAAAATGCATTTTCCTATACTCAACCTGCAACATAATTTTATGGGGAAGAAATTATTTGTCATGTTGATATTGTTACCTGTAATGCGATTTGTCAGATTTCTGTAAATTGCCTTATACTTCTTCCACCATATTTTAAGAGTAACATATCCAGAACAATTAATCTGTTGCAGTTTTTCCACTTGCTGAAAGTAACGGTTTAGATGATTAACATTTAAATTTCAAATTCTGAGGTACTGAAATTTTTATATAATAAAATCTTATATCTAAGAATTATCATATATAATGAATAAACTATTTATTATATTAATGTGAGAGCTACATTTGTTAATCAGAAATCAGTGAAAATAATTACCTTTACTTACATTCTTGTCATAATCAATTTATCTAATTTCTCTTTTAATGTTTAAAAAGGAGTGATAAACTTCTCACATGGTATTTACAAAAAAGACAGAGAAGTGATTTTACGTACCCATGGGAAAAAATGAAAATATTTCATACTCTAGTGAAAAGGGAACATGCATAAGATATATTTTGATATGGACAATAACTGTTACTGATGAATTAAACTAATTACATAATTATTATATTATGCTAATTATGTAAGTTATTATTGTGCTAATTATATAATTAAATTTATTATAATAATTACATAATTGTATAATGTCTTTGAATTACTTAAAAACAGGATTTCTTTTCATGGCATTCATTTTTGCCTAAGTACTAGAATATTATTGATCCCTAAAGCATACAAAAAGTCTTTCCATTTATGACTTTAAAAATGTATTTGGATTTTATTTATAGATAATGACAGTCTCTGAATATTCATATCCTCTTCTATGTCTCCTAATTATCTTGCAATTAGAGATGTAATTATTTCTGGTCTGATCGGTGAACAGAAATGGTATTTGTCACTTTTAGTATGTTGAATTTAAGACCCTTTTAATTTGCTTCCCTGCTCTGGTGGCCTGGAACCACTTGTACCATGTGATGTATCTGTAGCTTGTATTTTTACTTACTGATGGAGCAGATTTCCAATTTTGGTTACTGCCAATTTATGTAAGAAATGAGCAAAATTTATGTAAGAAATGAGCAAAAACTGTAATATTTAGAGTAAAATTATTGATATATATTGATATATTTTGTGTATATAATTGTTGCAGCGCAATCTAACCTAACCTAAATAATAAGAGCCAATATTAAAAACCTATTTACTTCTCTCCCTCAACACACACACTTTCTCCTCTAGTTTTCTAGATTCCTGATAATCTTATTCAGTATTCATATGGATCTAAAAATAAATAATCCAATATCTATGTTATAAGCTCTTCTGCTGACTAGTTTTTCCCAAAATTGTTTTATCTTTCCTGAATCCTAAATTGTTGGGATGTGGAATTGGGGATATAATATTCTTGTGTATTATTCACTCGTCATTTGAATGAAGGTGATACTTGCATTTCAATTAATCAAACATTGAAATTAATAATTATTTAGCATTCTATGTAAAGTGATAGAAATTTAGCAGTAAATGGATTAAGAAAAAATGTATTTAATTGTTTTAACAACATGGAAGGAAGCAGTTAGATTTAGGAATTTGTCAATATTTTTCCATCTCTGTCTCTCAGCACTGCATTCTGTCTGTATTAGCTTGCTTCTCCAAGTGTTAATGGACTTCCTCCATGGAGAAGAGAACTGTGAGGCCCTAGTAGCTACAGGCTTCTATAAAATGGAAGCAGATCCATACACAAAGTGAAGAGATAATAAATAATCTCTACAGAACAGGAAAAAATGTTTGCCAGCTATTTAAATGACAAGTGATTAATAACAACAAGAATATATAAGGAATGCAACTCAATAGCAAAAAATAGTTTGATTTAAAAATGGGCAAATGATTTGATTAGATGTTTCTCAAAATAAGGCATACAAATAACCAACAGGTATAATATAATTTGATCAACATCATTAATAACCAGGGAAATGAATATCAAAACCACAATGAGATGTCATCTCACCCAAGTTATAATTACTGTTATAAAAAAGATGAAAAATAAGAAATGTTATTATATTATTATAAACTAGTATATTTGTTAAGTATAAAAAATAATTAAGGACTGTCATTCACAATATTATGGATGAAAATGAAGGACAATATATTGGGTGAAATAAGCCAGGAACAGAAAGACAAATGTCACTTGTCTCACATATGTCATAGCTAAAAGAATTCATCTCATGGAGGTAGTGAATATAATGGTAGTTTCTAGAGGCTGGAAAGGGTAATGGGGAGGGGAACAAAGGGTTGTTTAATGGGTACACAAATACAGTTAGACAGAAGGAGTAAGATTGAGTATTCAATAGCAAAATAGAGTGACTGTAGTTAGTAATTTACTGTATATTTCAAACTAACTCAAACATTAGATTTGGAATGTTCCCAACATAGTGAAATGATAAATATTTGAGATGATGGATATCCCAATTACCCAGATTTGATCATTACACATTATATGCTTGTGTAGTTATATCACATGTACCCCATAAATATGTACAACTATGCTGTATCTACACAAATTATAATTTTAAAAATTAGGAAAACATAAGTGATTTTCTTATGGGAAGTGCCAAAAGACATACATGAAATATGACTTATTTTACCAGAAAAATCACACAAAAACTACAGGTATTAACTGCAGGTGTATAGGTGTTAAAGGAGTTATGCCTAATTTTAATAAAAGGTCTGTTCCTGTTAACAGCTAACCTGACTGTTCTGAGACATTCTAATGCATTAAGTTTAAATTGAGCTGGCAAAAGAGAAGTGGGAGACATCTTTGTATTCTAAATTGTCTGTGGTGGAAAAGATACTGACTTTTAATGTGATTTATAGTTTGGTTTTGTTTTAAGGGGACCTTGAAAAACCTTAATAATCGGAACAGTTTTGCATTTTATTTTGTATTGTTTATATTGTGTTTCAGCTATATGTTCATGTTCAATTAATGTTCATGTGCATCTTCACTTTTTGCAAGTTTTGTTTACAGATATGGTTGAACAAATTGAATAGTATACTTGGATTAGTAAATAAAATCATGGTAATATTTTGATGTAAATTTGGGTTTTCCCAAACTAATATACCATGTTGAATATTTGGAAACTTCTGGAGGAATTTTCAAGGTCTAAACAAACAATCTAGATTTTTCTGATGAATCTATCTCACTAAAATTGGAAACAGTTGTTACAACCACAAATATAGTCTATCCAAAATTCAAGTATTTCATTGTTTTCCTATATAAAACTTTTGTAAATGAGTCCAGTAATTATCAAAACTAAAGTTGCTTCTTTTCAAACGTTTTAATGATGATAGAGTATAATGAAAATGTTAGGGATTCTATGGAAAAATACTGTGTTAATGTGAATATAATAAAATCAAGAATATCTGATTGATACACAAGCATATTGTATAGAAAGCGAGCAAAGGAAAGCCAGTCTATTATTAGGAAGGCATTATCAATTATTACCATAAATACATGCTACTATTTTTATAAGAGCAGCTTATCAGGAGAGGTTATGCCACCATTAATATATTAAGTATCTTCAAAATAGTTTACTGTTTGTTTTCCACATATCTATTTGTAAAACTGGTTGTATATGAAACATGTCTTACCTATCTGTGTGGAAAATATAGTCTCCTTCTACAGCTTGAGTTTTACCTATCTTTTAGGAATTGATAGTCCTAATTTTAATGTTCTCTAACTGATTTTTTTTATGGATACTGTTTTTGCATTTTCTTTAAAATCTCTTGTCTACATCAAAAATAGAAAGGTGTCTACCTTTATCAAATAGGCTTATAACTTTAGATAGCATTTTACAATGTAAATTTTATGTGGAAAAGAGTTAAATATATTATTCTATCTTGATATTCAATTGACCCTGAACCAATTATTAGAGAGTTTTTCCCCCCTAAGGCACTACAGTGTCATCTTGATTAGAAAACTATTTAGACAATATACTTGATGCAAGTTTCTAAACTATTATCTTCATGTAGTATTATTTTAAATGTATAATGTCTTAATTTCTAACAGTGTAGATATTTTAGATCATTTTCTTCTCCTTAAATTTAGTTTGACTATTTTGGACGATTTGCTTTTCCATATACATTTTATAATTATCTGATATGGTTTGGCTCTGTGTCCCCACCCAAACCTCATCTTGAATTGTAATAATCCCCAGGTGTCAAGGGCAGGACTAGGTGGAGATTATTGAATCATGGGGGCAGTTTCCCCCATGCTGTTTTCATTATAGTGAGTGGGTTCTTACCAGATCTGATTATTTCAAAAGTGGCTTCCCAGCCTAGCGCAGTGGCTCACGCCTGTAATCCCAGCACTTTGCGAGGCCAAGGTGGGCGGATCTCCTGAGGTCAGGAGGTCCAGAACAGCCTGATCAACATGGAGAAACCCCATTTCTACTAAAAATACAAAGTTACCCGAGTGTGGTGGCGCATGCCTGTAATCCCCGTTACTCAGGATGCTGACGGAGGAGAATCGCTTGAACCTGGGAGGCAGAGGTTGTGGTGAGCTGAGATCGTGCCTTTGCACTCCAGCCTGGACAAGTGTGAAACTCCATCACACGTGCACGTGGGCGCGCGTGCACGCGCGCGCGCACACACACACACACACACACACACACACACACGGCTTCCCGCTTCGTTCTGCATTCATTCTCTCCACCACCCTGTGAAGAGGTACCTTCTGCAATGATTTTAAGTTTCCTGAGGCCTCCCCAGCCATCCGGAACTGTGAGTCAATTAAACCAACAGGTAAATTACCCTTTTCTTCATAAATTACCCAGCCTCAGATATTTATTCATAGCAACCTGAGAATGGACTAACATTATCTTATCAATTTCTACAATGATTCTGCATGTCAATATCAAATACATTCATCGAGTTAGAACTAGGACTGAAATCTCTCTATACATCAACTTGGGAAGAATAATTTTCTAAATATTAATCTGCCAATCTAAAAGGACGATATAGTTCACTAATTATTACATGACTTTTTTCATAATACTGTACAGTTTGCAGTGTAGAAGGTTGGGCAACATTCTTCAAATTCTTCTCTTGGTGATATTTGAGTTTTGAAGCAAGTATAAATAGTGTTCTTCTTAAATTTGCTTTTGTTCATTTGTTGATAGTATAAATGTATATAGTGTTATGAATTTTGACATGGCATCCAGCAATCTTGTTAAATTTACTTATTAATTCTAAAATTTAGTGTTCTTTTTTTACTATATAAAGAATAATATATTCAAAAATAATATTTTCTCATTCTTTCACCTTTATAATATTCATATAATAATTTGTTTTTTTCTAGTATTTTTAAATTCTATTGCATCCAGTCCAATGTTTAGTTGAAATGGTAGTAGTAGCCATTCTTTGGCTGTTCCTTACCTTTAGGAAAAAGGCATCAATAATTCATCATTATATATGCAATGTTCTGTGGATATTTTGGAAATGTTCATTAATGGTTTGAGTTTCTGTTTCTATTTTGAAAGGAATTTTTAATAATCTATATATTTCAAGTGTTTTCAACTTATTTTTCTATTATTCATGAGGCTATAGCAACAGAGTAAAAATACAACCTACTAAACAGGAGGAAATATTTGCAAATCATATATTGGAAAAGGAGTTAATATCCAGAATATACAAATAACTCCTACAACTCAAGAACAACAAAAACAAAAAAGCCATTCAATTAAAAACATGGAAACAACTTAAGTAGACATTTCTCCAAAGATGATATTCAGATTGACAGCAAGCAAATGAAAATATGCTCAGTTTCACTATTTGTTAAGGAAAACACAAATGAACGTCACAAAAGAGATATCACCTCAAGTTACAATGGGCACTACCAAAATAACAGAAAAGAGCGAAGTGTTGGTGAGAATCTGGGGAAAATAGAACACTTCTGCACTGTTGGTGGTCAAGTAAAATGATGCAACTGCTTTGGAAAGCAGTGCAGCAGTTATTCAAAAAAGAAAAAATAGAATTATCATATGATCAAACAATTCCATTTTGCAGATTCCAAGAGATTTTTGCAAACTGATATGGTTTGGCTGTGTCCCCACCCAAATCTCATTTAGAATTGTAGTTCCCATAATCCTCACATGTCTTGAGAGGGACCTGGTGGGAGGTCATTGAATCATGGGGGTGGTTACCCCCATGCTGTTCCTCTCATGGTAGTGAACAAGTCTTATGAGATCTGATGATTAAAAATGAGTGTTCCCCTGCACAAGCTGTCTTGCCTGCCGCTGCCATGTAAGACGTGACTTTGCTTCTCCTTCACCTTCCACAATAATCGTGAGGCCTCCCCAGCCATGTGGAACTGTAAGTCCATTAAATCTATTTTTCTATATAAATTACCCAGTCTCAGGTATGTCTTTACTAGCAGCATGAGAATGAGCTATTACACACACTCTTGCTTATAGTTGCATTATTCACAGTAATTAAGAGGTAGAAGCAACCAAAGTATGCATTAACAGCTGAATGGATAAATAAAATGTGGTATATAGATACAATAAAATATTATTAAGCTTTAAAAAGGAAGGAAATTCGAACAGATACTACAACATGGATTAACCTTGAGAACCTTAAGCCAAGGAATCTGGTAATATAAAGACACATACTGCACAATTTCACTTATAAGATGTTTCTCAAGTAGTCAAATTAATCACCTCACATTTTGCTTATAATGGCAAAAAAAGATAACTCAGAGCAATCTGGTGTCAACTGCTGGTCTTATGGGTGGAAGGAAATTATTACTGAGTGATTCTATAATCTGTATCGGTGGTAGTGGGTGTGGGAGGGGTGTTGCTGAAATGCAGCTTAGTCATTTATGGATCAGCAACAAGAAATGCTGATAGCAGAATATAATGAAGATTTATTAATCATAGATTTTAAAATATTTTAGAACTTTGCAAGCAAAAAGCTAAGTGACATGAATTTTAACAATTCTGGCAAAAGTAGCAGACACAAGAATCATTTATAAATTGTTTCTAATATTAAATATGTGTTGCAATACAATCAACTGAATAATACTTCACAAAATCACTCTTGTGCTATATTATTTTCTAATTTTATAGTTTCTATTTTCTTTTGTCTTTTTTTTAATTTAGTTTGGTGGATACCATATTTTTATTTGTATAATTTCATATACCCTTTGTTAATGAGAGCAGTTATATAAAATATCTATTTACATATTTATTCTTATATTTCTCTATTTCTGAAGAGTTAGGTAATTATTGTCTCTAGTAAATATGCACCTTAGTCATCATATTTATCAATACTGCTTAAACCTGTTCCTGAAACATAAGCATTTAATTAATGTTGACTGAATGCAGTCTGTCACCATTAGGCAAGATGTCAATGGTGGGTTTTACACAAAATCTTTTACCATGTTATAGAAGTTTTCTCGTATTTTCAGTTTTCTGAATATTGTGATCATGAAATGTTGTTGCATTTTTCCAAATGCCTACACTGTGTCAAATAAAAAGAACGTATTTTTCTTTCTTCATTTTATTAATTAGTGAATTACATTGACTGATTTTCTTACCTTGAAACACCGACATTCTTGGGATAAGTCCCACTTTGTCATAGTGTGTAATCCTTTAATGTACTATTGGATTTAGTTTGGTAGTGTTTTGATGAGGATTTTTTCAACTATCTTCATAAGAGTTATTGGTCTGTAATTTGGTTTTGTAATGTCTTTTTCGGGCTTTGTTATCAGGGTAATGATACCTTCATAGAATGAATTAGAAAATCTTCACTCTTCTATATTTTGGAAGAGTTTGAGGAGAGTTGGTGTTGATTTTTCTTTAAATATTTGGTATAATTCAAAAATGAAGGTATCTGGTACTGAACTTTTCTTTTTGAGATTTTTTTTTTAATTCCTAATTTAATTTATTTACATTATATAGGTCTACTCAAAATTTCTATTCCTTCTTGAGGCAGTTTAGGTAATTTGTATGTTTCTAGGAATTTGTCTATCTTATTTATTTTTTTTCTTGTTTTTTGTTTTGTTTTTGTTTTTGTTTTGAGACAGAGTCTCACTCTGCCTTCCAGGCTGGAGTGCAGTGGCGCTATCTCAGCTCACTGCAACTTCCGCCTCCCGGGTTCAAGCGATTCTCTGCCTCAGCCTCTGGAGTAGCTGGGATTACAGGCACTTGCCACTACACCTGGCTAAGTTCTGTATTTTTTGTAGAGAGGGGGTTTCACCATCTTGGCCAGGCTGGTCTTCAACTCCTGACCTCGTAATCCACCCGCCTGGGCCTCCCAAAATGCTGAGATTACAGGCGTGAGCCACTGCGACCCGCCTATGTTACTCTTTTGCAATTCATTTTTCTACTTTTTTTTGTTAATGTAGCTAAAGTTTTGTCAATTTTGCTGATCTTCACGAAAAAATGTTTTTGTTTTGTCAACTCTTGTTATTGTTTTTCTACATTATGTTGAATATGTCTGTTCTTATTTTTGTTTTCTTATTTGTGCTAGTCTTGAATTTAGTTTGATCTTCGTTATGTTCTCAAGGTATAAAGTTAAATAACCTATTTGAGATCTTTCTTATTTTTCTAATCTAATTATTTAATGGTATAAATTTCTCTCCAAGCCTTCACAGCATAGCATCTCATACATTTTAGCATGTTGTGCTTACTTTCATCTCATCTCTAAGAGTTTTCTAATTCCACTGTGGTTTCTACTTTGATATATTATTGTTTGAGTGTTTAATTTCTTTCAATATATGTGTGAATTTCCTAGTTTTCCTCCTGTTGTTAATTAATAATTGCATTTTATGCGGTCAGAAAATATTCTTTGTATTATTTCAGTCTTTTTTAATTTATGGAAATTTATTTTCTTGCCTACCATACAAACTTTTTTGTAGAATGTTACATGTGTCACTGAGAAAAATGTGTATTCTGCTGGTATTGTGTAGAATGTTGTGTGTTCGTATGTTAGGTCTAATTGGTTTATAGTGTTCTTGAAGTCTTCTATTTTCTTATTGATCTTCTGTCTGGTGGTTGTATCCAAGACTGAAGGTGAGATATTGAAGTCTATGAATATACAGCCATCTATTTCATTGATCGACTATGTTAATGCTTTATATATTTGGGGGCTCTGTTGTTAGTTGGATATATATTTGTAATTGGTATGTCTTGTTGATGAATGGACCCTTTTGTCATTGTAGAATGTCCTTCTCTTTCTCTTGTATCAGTTTTGAATGAAAGCTTATTTTGTCTGATATTATATAGCTACCCCAGCTCTTTTTGATTACTATTCCCATGTAATATCATTTTTCCGTTCTTCCACTTTCAATGTATATATGTCTTCATGTGTAAAATAAGTCTGTTAAATAAATTATATACATGGATTATTTCTATTTTACTTTTGTAATGCATTCTGTCAATTTCTACTTTTTGATTGGAGATTAAAGTAATTAGTGATAAAGATAAAGTTACTTTCCTTTCACTATTTGTGTTTTGTATGTTTTGATTTTGTAAGCTTCTCCTCTGAGGCTTTATGTAGTCTACTATATAGCCCAAATGTAAGTAATATTTTTCTACATGCAACTATGAAGCCTTGTTCATTTCTCAGTGTTTTTGAACAATGCTTACCACTTTTCTGTCTTGAGTGAGTTTCAAATTAAGTGAAACAAAGACTAGCACCTTATTCCAGTCCTTCCCGTAGCAACTAGGCAGGTTAAAAAAGGCAGGAGAACTACAAACCACTGCCCAGTGAAATAAAAGAGGACACAAACAAATGGAAGAACATACCATGCTCATGGATAGGAAGAATTAATATTGTGAAAATGGCCATACTGCCCAACGTAATTTATAGATTCAATGCCATCCCCATCAAGCTACCAATGACTTTCTTCACAGAATTGGAAAAAACTGTTTTAAAGTTCATATGGAACCAAAAAAGAGCCCGCATTGCCAAGACAATCCTAAGTCAAAAGAACAAAGCTGGAGGCATCACGCTACCTGACTTCAAACTATACTACAAGGCTACAGTAACCAAAACAGCATAGTACTGGTACCAAAACAGAGATATAGACCAATGGAACAGAACAGAGTCCTCAGAAATAATACCACACATCTACAGCCATGTGATCTTTGACAAACCTGACAAAAACAAGAAATGGGGAAAGGATTCCCTATTTAATAAATGGTGCTGGGAAAATTGGCTAGCCATAAGTAGAAAGCTGAAACTGGATCCTTTCCTAACTCCTTATACGAAAATTAATTCAAGATGGATTAGAGACTTAAATGTTAGACCTAATACCATAAAAACCCTAGAAGAAAACCTAAGTAATACCATTCAGGACATAGGCATGTGCAAGGACTTCATGTCTAAAACACCAAAAGCAATGGCAACAAAAGCCAAAATTGACAAATGGGATCTCATTAAACTAAAGAGCTTCTGCACAGCAAAAGAAACTACCATCAGAGTGAACAGGCAGCCTACAGAATGGGAGAACATTTTTGCAATCTACTCATCTGACAAAGGGCTAATATCCAGAACCTACAAAGAACTCAAGCAAATTTACAACAACAACAACAAAAAACAAACAACCCCATCAAAAAGTGGGCAAAGGATATGAACAGACATTTCTCAAAAGAAGACATTCATACAGCCAACAGACACATGAAAAAATGCTCATCATCACTGGCCATCAGAGAAATGCAAATCAAAACCACAATGAGATACCATCTCACACCAGTTAGAATGGCAATCATTAAAAAGTCAGGAAACAACAAGTGCTGGAGAGGATGTGGAGAAATAGGAACACTTTTACACTGTTGGTGGGATTGTAAACTAGTTCAACCATTGTGGAAAACAGTATGGCGATTCCTCAAGGATCTAGAACTAGAAATACCGTTTGACCCAGCCATCCCATTATTGGGAATATACCCGAAGGATTATAAATCATGCTGCTAGAAAGACACATGCACACATATGTTTATTGTGGCACTATCCACAATAGCAAGGACTTGGAATCAACCCAAATATCCATCAGTGACAGACTGGATTAAGAAAATGTGGCACATATACACCATGGAATACTATGCAGCCATAGAAAAGGATGAGTTTGTGTCCTTTGTAGGGACATGGATGCAGCTGGAAACCATCATTCTCAGCAAACTATCACAAGAACAGAAAACCAAACACCACATGTTCTCACTCATAGGTGGGAATTGAACAATGAGATCACTTGAACTCTGGAAGGGGAACATCACACACCGGGGTGTATTATGGTGAGGGGGGAGTGGGGAGGGATGGCATTGGGAGTTATACCTGATGTAAATGATGAGTTGATGGGTGCTGACAAGTTGATGGGTGCAGCACACCAACATGGCACAAGTATATATATGTAACAACAACAACAAAAAAAGGCAGATACAATAATTTCTACTTAAGCTCTGCTGCGCTCCAGAACCAGGGGCTAGGGTTCCATACAGGAAACAATAACTGCCATTTTCAAGACCCCGCCAAGAGGGTGAGATAAAGGCAAGTTAAAACACCATAAAAATGTCTTACTTATTTGAAGTTGCCTTTTTCTTGTTTTGGTGTTTGTGGGTGGCTACAAACGTTTGGCTGTTTCCCACAGTTCTCACCAATTTAACTCTGACAGTTCTTGTTTTGCAATATTAATGCAATGTAATGTATTTACATGAACAAAATCTATGAGGAAATTATTTTAGTTATTAACATTTTCTTTTGTTCCTGAACACCTCATGCTGTTCTATCATAGGCTATATATGTGTGTGACTATACACATGTGCATGTGTGTACAGACATTCTTTTATAATTTTCGTTTTGCCAGTTATTCTTAGATAACTAGTAATTCTTTCATGTTATCAGTAACTTTCCCCCGTGAATTTGTTATCTAATTTGTCCAAGAAAGGAATAAGTATGTAATTAAAGAAATATCTTAAAAGCTGCTTATCCAGTGTGGTATTTGAAAATGTCTTATGATCTCTGTTATAGCACTTCAAGTTCAAACTTTATTTTGCTTGAACGTGTGAAGAAAATATAGGAGTGAGGTTTTCAGTTTTCATCAATATTTCACTATTGTCCCATACAATGTTTACCTCCTACATTATTTCTTACTATCTATGTCCTTTTAAATATCACAATGTTTAATGTCATAGTGTTTTGTTTTTATCAGGTCATTGGAGCTTAATCTGAATTTCACTATTTCGTAGGTTCCTGTTATTGTCATATTCTTTATAAGCACTCATATTTATAATTTTCCACTAGCTTACAAAAGGTCAATCTCTCAAAGGACTGCCTTTGCAGGAAGACTTTTGACACATGTTGATTTGAAGTAGATTAAGTGAAAAAATAAAAGAAGTGAAGATTAATGTACAAAATAAAAAACGAAACCATTTACTTTTTACTTTATATTTTAGACTTTATAGTTAATTTTCCTTTTATTAATTTTATATTGTACATTCACTGGTTAAAATATTTGCATAAAAATCAGATAATAATGTGAGAATACTGTTTCAATTCCATAATCAAATGCAAAAATATTCAGAAATATATTCAAAAAGAAAAATAATGTAATAAGTAAAAATATGTACCTAAATCATATAGCAGGATACAGTACCAGGACTGTAGATCTGGAAATGAAACCAAGCATGATTAAATACCAAGGAAGATCAAAGGAAAATAAAGGAAAAGTGGCCTAATAAGTTTTTAAGAGATGAATCAATTGCCTGTGGGCAATGAGAGAACTAGTGATCTAATTTGAATTTCAGTGGATTCTGAATAAGGTTAATATAAAATAGTGAAATGGAAATGTTAACAGTGGCTGAAAGCATAAGTTTAGGACAACAGTAGAGGGAATATGGTCTTTGAATAGTCCTTTCTGGTAGATCTCTAGGACCAGTGCTTAATTAATAGGTAAGAAAAAGAAAGTCTCTAGTAATGAATGAGAGAATAATTCATAAAAATATAAATATGGAATCAATGAACAAGAAGTATGTATATATGAGGACATAGAGAAAATCAATGAATAATAGATATTTTATATAAAGTAATAAAGTAGATAGAGAAAAAGCCATAGAACTTGGAGAATAAATCCTGAAGAAAAATATGTGGATACGGAAATACCATGACGAAAGATGTCATGCAAAATTGATGAAGCGATTTACCTCTAGATCTATTCTGGTGAAATTTTAAAATGTATTAGTAAAGAAAGAATCCCAGAAATGTCTAAGAAAGATAAAATCAAAACTTGCCTGTGATAGAAAAATGTCAGGTTGGCCTTATCTTCTTTTCTACTAATGAATGGGAGAAGACAAGGAGCATAATCGTGGTGTGAAGAGAGAGTCATCATAATACATCTTGGCCCAGTTGTGTTTTTATAGATTTCATATTACAAAAGAAGAACAACATAAGCTATGTACACTAACTAAAATATGTAAAAACAGCATTCCAATAGAAAAATGTATAAATTACATGAAAATGTAGTTAAAGCAAAAATGATAAGCAATCATTAAATACATGAAAAATGAATATGTATCTTGTTAATAATAAAACAAATACAAATTAAAACCAAGCTAGAATTATATTAGCTACCTACATGAGAGTAAAATTGCAAGATTAAAACACTAATATTATTCAAAAGACAAAAGTGAAGAATTTACTAGTTTTTATAGAAAAATATTAATAAAGATGAAAATCACAAATAAATAAATAAATGTTTTATTAAAAAGGCAAACAATTCTGTACATATTATAATGAAAGTTAAAATAACAGACAGAACAAAAATTTTTGCAGGTATACCGATGTTTAAATATGTAATAAATATAAAATAATTTATGTCAGAATGAAAATATATACTTTGAGCACATAAGCTAAAAATGAAAAGGGTATAAATGCACAATTCAAAAGCAGTAAAATATACAGATATGTGTAATAAATATATGCATTGCAGAAATGTAATTTTACATAAAATAATATTTAATATCACTACTAATAGAAAATTATCAAATTAAAAAAGAAACATTTGAATATTACTATCAAAAAATTTAAAAAATAAAAAGTATAAAAATAAGTTTAGCTCTATTCATTGCAGTTGTTAGATTATTCATGTATTTTCTTTTTATACTTTAAGAATGTTCTATATATTATATGATTAGTATATGTTACACTAATCAATGCATATGCATATGATTACAATTGGAATAAATAATGACAAATATAAATGTGTGGGATTTTATTCTAGGCTCATATTACTGATTGTGTTCTTTTGGCTATTAAAATTATTTCTATATTATTTAACCACTATAAAAATGTAAGATGAGACTTTATCTTGCTTAGATGGTAGGAATATCCACTGAAAATCTTATTGCCAATTTTTTCCCAAAGCCATACAATATTCAGTGGTTTTAAGAGAATGTACCAAAGAAATAATTCTAAATGGAGGGTAAAATATTTGTAGCAGCACAATTACAAGGTAATCAAATGATTGAAAGCAAAATGAGAGATAATTTTGGAAATGCAAACAAGGGCCAAGTCATGCAAGATCTCAATAGGCTGTAATAGGAGTTTGGATTTTATTGGAAGGGTGATATAAAGTTATTGGAGGACCTTTACTGGGGAAGTAACATGATCTGTCTCTCGTGATATTAGTTTCTTAGAAAAGTAGCATCATGCAGTAAGTAAGAGTGTGGACTCTGTAGTGCCAGGCTTTGAATCTTTTATTTTTATTTTGTGTACCTACTATAGATATTCATTGTCAGTGTATATACTGTAGGTTTTTATTTTCTGTGCATCTACTCTCGGTTTTCCTTTGTGGTTGGCGTGGTAAACTGGGAAAAAGGGGATATTAGTCAACTGATGCAAAGTTTGGTTAAGCAGGAGGATTAAGTCCTACTGATCTATGCACAGAATGTAACAATAGTTAACAATAGTTACTGCATATTTTAAAATTTCCAAGAAGCGTGGAGTTTAAATGTTGTCATCACAAAATAATAAGTACAGGAAATGATGGATATGCTAATTAGTCTTGTTTTATCATCCTACAATGTATACACAATTTCAAATTGTACCCCATAAATATATACAATTATTATTTGTTGACTAAAAATAAAATATTTTTTAAAGTGTGAAGTATGGAGCCATTATACATGGATCCAAATCTGAGATTTGTTCTTCAGTAGCTGTGTAACTCCAGACAAATTGTTTAACCTAGTTGCTTCAATCTCCTCATCTGTCTAATGGGAATAATATAATAGTATAAACCTCATGTGGCTTTCATTAGGATTAAATGAGATATATAATAGATTGTAATATAAAATGTTCTATGGGGAATAGATGGTGGGTAGTTGGCAAGAGTTTGAGGGGACTAGTTCAGAAGTTATTGAGGCTTTGAAGTTTTGAGAAGTGTAGGAACAAAGTATTTTGAATGTAGATCCCGTAAATGTTATTGAAAAACAGAATATGAGAAATGAGAAAAAGTAAGCAATGTGAGGATCTATTTTTGGCCTGAACAGCAGAGTGGTGTTATTTAAAGAAGTGGGGAAGAATGGAAAAGAAGCAATGTAGAGCTGGGTGTTATATATTTAGTTTGATATGTTAAAAAGAACTCAGGGGAGAGATGATAGCTAGGAGCTTACAATTGGGATTGAAATATTTGAGACTACAGGAGATAATAAAAGTATGTGTATTTAGAAAAGAGAAAATGAAACCGGGGTTCTCTAACATTTAGTCATTGAGAAGAAAAGGAATAAACAGTTAAGCAAACTGAGAATGAGCAGCCAACGATTTAGCAGAGAAATTAATAGAAAATTATTATGTTTTAATATTTACTGAACATAATTTAGGCTATAAATGTACTTATCATTTATTTGTACAACTACGTGAGAGTGCATATAGAAAAAATATGTTAAACTCCAAAATCTTACTAGGTTTTGACTTATTTTCTTTAGTTTTCTATTTCCCTACTGAAAGAAAATATTATTTGTGTAATGGAAAAGGGGGAAATATTTAAACTAATACAAAAGGAAATAAAATGGGTTAAAATATATTTATGGAATTTATAGAATAAATATTTGCTTGGCTAGCACTAATTATGAAGTACATTGAAATGCCAATATTTTGTGTGACTGGAAAACTAAAAGTCCATCAAAAAAGTAAATGTAAATCAAGATTTGTTTTGTTTTTAAAATGTTGATATGGATCAATCAATAACTTCTATAATATATGGCTCATGCAATTTCTAAATGTATGACTTATGTAGACAATGTGAATTCTTTAACTTAAAGCCATAGAGTATCTATCCCCAGATATACTTAAACAATAACTTTTCTAAATACCTTTCCTTAGTGAATCTTGTTGTTTTATGTAGATATAAGAGGGAAGAATCACAATATTGTGTTAATTTCAAATTTATATATTTATTTTTTGAGACAGAGTCTCACTTTGTCGCCCAAACTGGAGTAAAGTGGCAGCGATCTCTGCTCACTGCAAACTCCCCCTCCCGGGTTCAAGCGATTTTCCTGCCTCAGCCTTTCCAGTAGATGGGATTGTAGGTGACCACCACCACACCCAGCTGATTTTTGTATTTTTGGTAGAGACAGGGTTTCACCATGTTGGCCAGACTGGTCTCGAACTCCTGACCTCAAGTGATTTGCCCACCTTGGCCTCCCAAAGTGCTGGGATTACAGGCGTGAGCCACCGTGCCTGGCCTCAAATTTTTAGATTATTGTGACAAATAGCAATATCATGATTGAAACATACTTGTAAGTGAAAAATAAGCCAACCTCAATTGCATTGTTACGAAAAATGTAGAGAAGTGACAGAAAAAATTACTTATAACTGGACAAAATAAAAACAAAATGAATCAAACCAAACCAAAACAAAATAACTGTTTTATCACACTCTTCCTGTATTTTTTGAGTTTAAGATTAGACTCAAGGAATAAATATTTGAAACGAGTCATTTTTAATATGTATAATAAGTACAAGTGAAATTCTGGATGTAGAAAAAGCCAGTCAACAAGAAAATTATTTCAAAGGATGACTTTAGAGTTCATCTGGTTCGAATGAAAAACTCAAAAATTGTGCTAATTTTCAATGTGTCAGAAATTCTTTTCTAATGTCTTAGTGTTTCAAAATAGAAAAGTAACATGGTATAAGAACTCAAAAGTCTTATTAAGCAACGCATTTAAGAACGAGATATAAGAAGTAATTAGTATAATATCTAAGTAATTATGTAAAAAGGAAATATTTCAATACTGTATTGTTATAATTGACTTTGCTGCTTTTCCTGCAGTTCCTCTCATTGGTAGTTCAAGGATTGCTGAGTTGCTTTCCTGGTAATCATACAAACCTGAGTGCATCTCAGCCCCAGAGTACCTGCTTGTTTCAACACCTCTTACTGTCTCCTCACCTACAATGCTCCTAAATATTTTTAACTAAAATGGTAGCATGTTAATTTTGGAATTTAGTACACCTTTTATGTAAAAGAAATCAGTTGCTATGTAATTAATCACTACTCTTTTATGTTAGATTTTCTTGAATTTCACAAGATAAAAATAAAAATTTCACAAACAGTAGTCTTATTTTAAGTTTTTAAATATGCTAATATTCATGTCTCTTAATTATTTCTATTAATTAATGCTGTATATATTCTAATGTTTTATACCTTTGAAAGGAACAAAGACAGTGCAATGGCATATTAATACAAAATCACTTTATTTCATAATCCCTTAAAACATTTAAATAATAACAAATATATTTGTATTTCTTCAAGATATTCATTGGTATACATCGTCAATACCAAGCATATGTAATATATGCGCAATCTAGAAACCATTTAATGTAAATATTTAGAATAAGAAACCCTTGAGTGTGCTCTTGCTTGGATTACAAAACCAGCAGTATTATACCACTCTAAAAACGGAATGAAAAATAATTTACTATACTCATTGGTCACCTTTTCATATCAGACTGAATAAGGGAAAAAATATACAAACAAAAATGCAAATATGAACAAATAGAAAGTGAAAAATAAAAAGAAAAATGCACTACTTTAACACAACTTAAAAGAGAAAAGCAAAATACATTTTAAATGGAATATACATAAATAAGATAGAAGGAATAAATTCAATGTTTGATAGTAGAGTAGGATAACCACACTTCACGAAACTGTATTGTACTCAGGTGATGGACATTGAATATCCTGTCTTCTCACTACGCATTGGATACATGTAACAAAATTTCTCATGTATCCCATACATTTGTACAAACAAAAACAAACAAATAAATATTAAACGTTTAAAAACTGGTGCCATTTATGAAACAAATATGCATTTGAGCATTCCTATTTATTCTCTTCCTTCTCTAGGTTTTGTTCAGTTACAAAATGGCAATAACAAAGGAACATTATCAAACTAATCGTAAGGATTCCAAAAGCAAGAAATTGTATAAAATATATCTACTTCAAAGTAAAGTCAGAGAAGGAATTAAGTATTATCACAGAGACATGCCGGTCTTTGCTTCAAAGTGATAGAAAGACATTGAGTAAGTATACTTTAGAAAGGGAGTTGAAAAGGGCGCTGAAATAATGACATTTATTTAAAATATTTAGATTAGTCTTTGGGTGTGGGTAAAAGACTACTTTTGGCCGGGCGAGGTGGCTCACGCCTGTAATCCCAGCACTTTGGGAGGCGGAGGCGGGCGGATAACGAGGTCAGGAGATCAAGACCATCCTGACTAATACAGTGAAACCCCGTCTCTACTAAAAACCCCAAAAATTAGCCGGGCATGGTGGCGGGTGCCCGTAGTCCCAGCTACTCGGGAGGCTGAGGCAGGAGAATGGCATGAAACTGGGAGGCGGAGCTTGCAGTGAGCTGAGATCGCGCCACTGCACTCCAGCCTGGGCAACAGAGCCAGACTCCCTCCGAAAAAAAAAAAAAAAAAAAAAAAAAGACTACTTTTGGGATTCTGGTAATATTCTTTTAATTGAGCTAATTCATTAGTGTAGTGATCCAAGTGTTTGTGACAGTTCAAACAAGTGGGCTAATAAATGGTGCAATAACATTGTGAAAGATAGGCTACAGCTCAAGCATGGGAAGGACAGGCTGCAAGCACATGGTTTTCTGTTGGATGAATTGTATGTGTACAGGCAGTGAGATATAAATGGTTTTATTACTCCTATTCTCAGAATCCTTAGGTTAAGGTAAAAAAAAAAAAAAATGGTTGGAATTGAGTGGAACTGACAGCATCCCTATAAACTTTACATAATTAATCAGGGAGGAGGCAGGGAGAGAAACAAAAATAAACCAAGCTGGTAGCACTCTCAATTAATCATTATGTTACCCTGTGACCTCTTCCTCATAGTTGTTTGCCTATTGCCTCAGAATCACATAGTCCGTGTTACAAGAGTATCATTCCCCTTAACTGCTCTATAGACAACAATTTGAATATTATGAAACATAAAGTTTTCCCTCGGAGATAATTTTTAAAGCAGATTCTGCACACCGATGAAACTACTGATACCAACAGCTCTGAAAGACTCCATTGACACCAACTGGTCTGAAGGATCCCAGAAGGAGCTGACTCACCAAAGAATGCAATTTCCACATTCTGATGATTTTATCCCCTTTTCCCTGACCAATTGAGTACCTCAATTTTCCAGGCCCTTGCACTCTATGACATTCTTAAAAATCCAAGCCCAGGACTCCTTTGGGACATGGATTTGAGGTTTTTCTTTCATCTCCTTGCTCCACACCCTGTGATCATTAAACTTTTTCTAATACAAACCCTGCTGTCTCAGGGCATTAGTCTGTTAATGAAAAGCAGGCATATGTATACCTGTTGGTCCTAAAAAAGACCTGTTAAAATTTTTAATTACCTGTGGTTTTCCCTCCTATATCAACAACTATAGTCCTTAATGCTTTGTATGATTTAGTGCTAAAGGAAAAAATGCATCTGGAGGAGAGAGAGTCAACGTTCCACTTCTTTGGGATCTGAAATAGCCATTCACATATTTCGGGCTCTTTAAGACATGGCTAAGTAAGCAGAAAACAAATATTTTACAATGGGATTTTACAGTGTGTAACATGGTGGCCTGTGTGAGGGTTCCTGACACTCAGATGGAAAGGGAGTTGTTTTTACACAACAGGGCACAGAAGAGTAAAATCAAAAACAGGAGTTTCTCTGGACATATCTTTACACTAATATGCCTGTTGACAAAAACCAGATGAACCATTTGTGGTCCAATAGGCAGGATACCAAGGAGTGAAATCTTTCCTTGGGGGTGATGGGCTGCATATCCTTATCAGATCAAGAACCCTGGCCAGCTGTGGTGATGATAAAAATCGAAGGGAACAAAGAATGAATTTCAGAGAAAAGAATTTTCTCAAAAAGACCTAACAGAAATAAAAAATGAAACATTAATTTTATTTACTGATAAAAATATAACTTCATTTCTATTTTCTCTACTATTTAACATAGGGTATCATTGTGCTGGTTATATCTGTGGTTTAATCTCAAAATGTCATGTGATTAATTATAAAACTTGAGATGGAAAGGATGTCATCCAGAGATATAGAATTTAAAGCTATAATTGATGGAATTAAAGTTATTTCCTCTGGGAAACACAAATGTATATGAAACATAATTAGTTGTGTGAGGCATAATTACCATATGTATGCCAGGAACATTTTCAGAAGACTAATTGTGTGATAAAAGATATTTCTGGTTATTGGACACCTGAGTATAGCTGTTTGTATAGGAGAGATAATGTTTCAGATACACAATATGCAAATACCTTTCTATTTGGAGGTCATGAAACAAATCCTCAGGGATAGTTGATTAATTATTCACAGTAGCTGTGGGAGCACTGAGATTCCACCGGTAGTAATACAATTGAGAATCCATCAGAGGCAAGCACTTAGTGGAGACAGTGCTCTATAGAATACCAAATGGGTATTTCCTGTGTTCCCTGCCTCTTAGCCTTCCTTTCTTTCTGTCCATTTAGAGCTGTCTAGAATTCAACTACTTCTTCAAGCTGCAAAAACATCTTATGTCTTTGTACATTCACCTGATTCCATGTCAGTTGCTTAACACCAAGAAATCTGACTCTCCGTAGCTGTTATGGTTATTTTTAATAGTAGTAGAATAATGTATTATTAGTACTGAATTCAATAAATTTGAAATCAGTACATGAACTTTCATTTTGAGCACACACAAAATAAAGTTATTCTTTGTGAAAATAGGTACCATGTACATATCGTAATGCAAAGTGTGTTTGCTTAACAGAACTTTTGAGCTGTGATATTCAAATCACGGAACATGATATGAGTAAAATGAATGCTTTTATCCTCATTCTTTAGTAAATATACTGCATAATTTACCGGGACAGTGGTTTCACTGTTTAGAGAATCATAATATACTTACTATAATCATAATATAATTTGCTCCAGTATGCCACAGTGAATGAAAACAATAGAAATAATTACGGAACCTAAAACAAGCAGACAAATCACATAACTAAGAGGAAACTTCAGAACCTTAGACAAAAGGCACTTCAGGCTTAACAATAGGGCAGAAACGTTGCAGAAAATTTTAGAGTAAAATTCATTGTCTAAAAAATAATTTAGTGGTTGTATAAGTCCATTCTGTATAGGTACCATGATTCAGTTGACCACTTCTTGATTAACATGCTTACTTAACATTGTTTCCTTTGCTATTAGTAGCAGTAGTATAGCAATGTGATTAATATTTTTGTGCACAAAACTTTAACTAAAAATATTTTAAAGAGAAAATTTTGTTTATTCCTACTAAACTATTTTTCTTAGATCAAGTTTTTGTTTTCTTTTTTAGTGTAATGATATTTTATATTTCAATATTTTCTTTAAGTTATATATCAATGCCTTGTTCTCTACCTTTCCAAGAGCAATAAAACACTTCCTTATTTAGTGTTTTATTTATTTAGCTAGAATTTTCAGAAGAATATTAGATAATTCTGCCAGTTGAAGTCATAAGCCTATTTTTTAAAAATAATCCCTGTTATTTCTTATAACAAGGACTCTGTAGGATGGGAATAGATATTCCAAGTTCTTCAGAATTATGTAATTTTAGAAGCTATGATGCCTTATAGCAGGACATTCTTCTGCAAAACCGAAGCCTTAAAACAAATGTACAAATACAAAGAAGAAACATGTGCTGTTTTATCTTGTTTGGCAGAAGTTTTAGGTATTTGACCAGCCATATATTTTCCTTTCCAAATTGGATCAAAATGTATTTCTGGATTTGATTTAGTCTGCTCCCAAACTGCCACAACAAAACTGCATCAAAGCTCTCTGACACCAAAGACATTTGCCTTTAACTTTGCTTTAGATTTGCCATCTTTCTTTTTGAATGTCAGCTACCCGGAGTTTGACATGATTCCTAGAACTTAAGTATAGTATCATGAAGCAGAAACACCTTTTCTTCCTCAGTAAACTGCTAGATTTATTTTTAAAGTTTGTGCTGTTTTAAAATATTCTATAAAACATTTGCTACAAATAAAATCTCCATGAAGAGATGTTGCATTTTTGTGTTCTGTGTTCAACAGTAAAAAGATGTTCTTGGAATAGAAGGAATCTAGTAGGCTTCTTAAATCAATAGATAAACCTCCAGAGCTTAGCAAATTTGTTATATTTTATAAATCAGCTCTTGAGGTAACTTTAATTTTAATGACAGCAAAATGTGATATGACTCTAAATCTTACTATCTAGTAAAGGAAGAAGATCTTTCAGGAAATATTCTCAATGCCACCAAAAAAATGAAACTATTAAGATTTAACTTTTTGTAAGCATTTAATTAGTAAATTCACATCATCTTATATCAAGTACAATATTAATAGCAACCTGCCCCCTCTTTCTTTTTAATGAGAACTTGGAACTATATCCAAGAGTGCATTCCTTGACTTTATGTACCGAGTTGAACATTACATAATGTGGATCTTAGCTCTGCCTTTCCTTGGGAGTTCATGTTAAAATTATAATATTTCAGCAAGGACATTGTAAACAATAGAAGGAAGATATTTATGTTTATTCTCAGCATTTTTATTTGATTATACATGCATAAGTCAATATTATTTTCAGATATTACAATGATTTTTGTTATAAGATATACTTAATTTAAGATAAATTAATTTATTAAAGTCACTTTTACCTACCTCAAAACTATTTTTAATGAATATTATGGGCATTTTGATAGAAATTGATATATATAATATATGTATAATTTGTGTATTTCTACATATGTAGAGAATACAAGATTTCCAAAAACATTGTGTATTAAAAATGAGAATGGATTATATTAGTTAAGAACGGACTATAGAAACAGATGAGTTAAGTTTGTGTCCAAGCATTGCATTTAGAAACTCCAGAACTAGAACAATCACTCCACAGTTTTGTTGTTTCATCTCCTTAGGTATGTATTTTCAGCAATAATTTTATATCTCTAATAATATTATTGTGGTTTAAACATGATATTATATATAAAATTGTTGTCGCAATGCTTGTAACAGAGTGAAGTCTTAGTAAATATTATCTATCATAGAGTTTAGTTTGGTTCCTGATGCCTATTTCTTTTAAATATATCCTTCTATATATTTCAGCCTTTTAAGAAAATAAATACCCATTTTAAGCTATTTTCCCTTTTTGTATCAATCATTGCATGAACTGAGAGTGACTTCATTTTTACCTATAACTTTTTCAATAGATTATGCTCAATAATTTAATATTGTTGAACTTTGATTGGTACAGAAAGGACTTTAATGTTTGGAAAATATTCACTTCTTCAATGCTGTGGTACTCTAAAGAGTTATTTGAAGGACATTTTTAAAGATTGTAAAATTGTAGATGCTTTTAATGCTTTTAAGCACTTTAGAAGTCAGAACTGTATGCATTATACATTAATTTTTGGTGATTTTTACCTTATTTTCTCTGGAATCCCCCTTATTAAAGGTAAAAAAATCATCAAACTATTAGTTACTGGCTAACCACTTTTTTAAATGCTTGTAAGGATTTTTTGTAACATACCCACCTTTTGTTTCAATTCTATTTTTATAAAGGCAAACATACAACATAAGACAGAATTTCTCCCATTAAATTGAGTGAAATAAATTTCAGTACTTGTTCTCTAGTCCTCAGCTGCTCAATGATATCTGTTTTGTTTGCTTTTTCAGTGAATCTCCTGAATAATCTTTTTTTTTTTTTCTTATGCTCTACTGATACAGAGTGGAATTGCTTTCCCCTGGCTTTAATTCTGATTTGCCTTGGATTCATTGATTTTTCATGTATTCTGCCTTCCCCTTTAATGCCGCTATTAATACTTCCTTGAGTTACTTTCATGCCAGGTAACATGTATTGATGGTTTATGGTAAGCTACCTATGTACTATCACAAAATCCAATTAAATGTGTGGTCATTTACTCTCCAGAGTCCCTTTTCTGTATCAGTACATGACAAATTGTGCATCTTTCTTTCAAAAGCACTTATTTTTTCTCTGCCTGGAGGAATTCTAATACAATCAACCTACAAGTTAGGGATTGCTGCTATGTTCTTAAGTTGCTGTAGTGAGCTGAGTCTATATGTCTTAAATACTGCCATAATGTGATTTTTGGAGCAGTTTTATTTTTTGATCGAACTTACAAGTAACTGTCTTACTTTCCTAGTCAATTTTAATTATTTGACATTGTATCACCATGAAGCAAAAACAACAGAAACAAAATTTACCCAAAATATTGATTTCAGCTGTCACAGAAATAGAAACCACATCTAAAAGAAGTATTACTGTTCTTTCTGTTTGAATTATTTTCAAGAAATCTATCTTGGTGACAAAATTGCAATAGAACTAGAGTGTTTGTTTGTGACTATTACTGAAAGCTGAGGGCTAAATAAATGCAAGTCAATGGCAAAATTAGGAAGTCAAAAACTACCTCATGATTTAACTTGACATTCACTCTCTGTCATCTCTCATCATGATTAAAAACTCTAAATCCCCATAAACCAGTAGATTATGGTTCAGTATAAATACATGCCAAAAGGATACTGAAGGATTTATTTATATATTATTTGTATGTACAATCATTTTTAAATTTATAAATATGTAATAGTAAATTATCAAAATGTATAGAAAGACATATCTAAATATTGTAATAATCTGTACTTACATATACAAATAAAAAATATGTGTTTATCTAAATAAAATCACGATTTGTATTTTCGGCTTTGGTACCACATTTCCTGAATATTCACTTAACCTGAAAACTATTTTGGGCTAAGGACGAATGAACCTCTTTTGCCTTCTGTTTTCCTTTGAGGTCCATTTTACTTTGATCTTGGCAATCCAAAAGAAGGTATCTTTGCTTTTCAAAGTAAATTTTGCACCAGATTCATCTTACCATATGGACAGCAAGAGATAAGTAATCCAAAATGAAGACAAAGAGGGTGAGGTAATATTAAACAAGAATGCTGCATTACTAAAATGTTATTATGCAAAAGACATTTCTGTTTATATATAATTGAAAATAAATTAGCCCTAGAGCATCCAATGAAAACCCTGTTTCCCAGAGTTACTTAGTGTAGCATCTTTTACCCTAACTCCTGGGAACCACTTTTCAACCACATTTGTACTATAGTTAGATTTATTTGCTACAGTCTTCATTTCACCTTGAGATACTCCAAAATATTGGCAGATTTTTTAAAAAATTTGCAAAGCATTAAATTCATTACTTGTGTTATAGAGATTTATGGGTTTTGGTAAATGCTTACTCTACCACCCTCGCAGTGCTACACAGAACCATTCAATCACTGTAAAAATTCCTCTCTACAGCCCCTGGCAGTGAATTCCTTGACCCTTTTCCAACTCCTGACAGATACAGATATATTTTCTATCCCTATGATTTTGGTATTTGTATAGTGGTGTCTCATGTGTTTTAATTTGCATTTCTCTAATGACTAATAATAATAATCTTTATCATCTTCTCACAATCTTATTTGCCATCCATATGACTTCTTTTACTAACTGCCTGTTCACATCTTTTTTTTTTTTCATTCATTAATTGGGTTGTTATATGTCTTATGGATGTATTTAAGAGCTCTCTAAAAATTCTGGATACAAATTTTTTATTGGACGTGGGACTTGCAAATGTTTTCTTACCATTTGAGATTTGTCTTTGAAGTTCTTTCCCAATATATTTTGCAGAGTGTTTTTTTTTTTAATTTTCTTCAATTCCAATTCATTCAATTTTTTGTCCCCCCAAAATCACATGTTGAAGCCCTAATCCCCCGTACCTCAGAATGGAATGCATTTGGAGATAAGGACTTTAAACAAGTCATTGGTTAAAATGAGGCCCTTAGGGTGGACCCTAATCTAATCTGACTGGTATCCATATGGAAAATAGAAATTTGGACACACAGGAGACACCAGGGATGTGCACGCACAAGGCATGACCATGTGAGAAGGCAGCTAGAGGGGGTCTATCTGCAAGTAAAGGAGAGAAGACTCAGAAGAAACCAGGTCTGTCGACACTTTAATTTGGACTTTCAGAAATGTAAGAAAATAAATTTCTGTTGTTGAAGCCACCTAACTCATGGTATTTGGTTTAGGCAACCTCAGCAAACAAATACATATACTCTATGCAAACAAGTTTTATACAAGTTGTAAGATATATGTTGAGATTGATAATTTTTGCATATGGACATCCAGTTGTTCCAACAAAATTTATTGCAAAGACAATCCTTTCTTCATGAAACTAACTTTGAGCTTTTATCAAAAATCAGTTGCCTATATCTTTGTATCTATTTTTGAGTTCTTCTTTTGTTTTTTTCTTTTTCAACTTTTATTTTAGATTCAGTGAGCACATGTGCAAGTTGGTTATATGGGTATATTGTGTGATGCTGAGGTTTGGGGTAAAATCGATCCTGTCACCCAGGTAGTGAGCATAATACCCAGTACATTGTTTTTCAATCCTTGCCTCCCCCACTTGTCCCCTCTAGTAATCCTCAGTATCTGTTAAACTTTCCTTTCTTTCCATTAATATTTTTGTCGTTTTGCCAATACCACACTGTTTTTATTACTCTATCATTATGATAATTTTGAAATTGATTTGTGTGAATCCTTCAACTTTGTTCTTCAAACTGAAAATTATCTTGGTTATTCTAGTGACTTTTCATATAAACGTTAAACTCTGCTTGTTAATATCCATAAAAACATTATGAAGATTTTTATTGTAAGTGTCTTGATACCTATATATCAAACTGGAGAAATGTTAATACCTTAGCAATACTGCGTCCTACAGTTAATATGGATATATAATATTTAAAATTATATAAGTAGTTTGTCTTATATTTTCATCTTTCTATCATTGATCTAGAATCTAAGAATCCAGGTTTAGTTTCTGGCTAAGGGCTAATCTTTGAGAATTCTTTTACAAAAGAAAAGAAATACATATTTTGTCAGTAGATTATTTTAATATGTCTATATAATAATTAAGTTATCAGTGTTTGGACAGTTATAATGTTTCTTTTCCAACATTTATGAATATCATGTCTAAAGAAAATTGATGAAGAATAAATAATTTTCTCAGAAAGCATGTCAAAATTTGCCATCAACCATTGGTGTGAAACATCTCATCACAATGAAAACAGTGATTACAAATCTACTGATGAACTATTAGCATTTATTTTAAAATTATTTATTCAAGTTTGATATTTATCAAGTTAACTCCATTTTTACTTTGTCTTGACCAAACTTTAGTAGGCTTCTTTCCTGTTCATAGATCCTTGCACTTCAGGTTGCCCCCAAGCCTGAGCAAACAGTAAAATAAGGAGTGTGCCCTCTTAGCTCATCCCCAGAATCTACTAACCAGAGTAGAACACATTCTTGCTGAAGGTTGCCAATTGTTCAGTCTGCATAGGCACCATCATCTTTCCAACATCCTCTTTCTCACTTCTTACCCCTCCCTGTTACAGGAAAACCTTTGCCGGTTTGATTCTGAGATACTTACAGTTCCTGAGTTAGAAGTGTTCTTCTTATGGGAATCTTCTTTCTATGTGAAGTTCCACATTATGTAATCTGGATTATTTTTATTTGACAATATAATTGTACCAATGACAAAAATATATGCAGCCCATGTTGTAATAATGTATTATTCATTGACATAAGACTTTTTTAAAAAAGGAAACTGGGCGGGACGCGGTGGCTTGCGCCTGTAATCCCAGCACTTTGGGAGGCCGAGACGGGCGGATCACGAGGTAAGGAAATTGAGACCCTCCTGGCTAACACGGTGCAACCCCATCTCTACCAAAAATACAAAAAAAAATTAGCTGGGCGTGGTGGTAGGCACTTGTAGTCCCAGCTACTCGGGAGGTTGAGGCAGGAGAATGGCGTGAACCCGGAAGGTGGAGCTTGCAGGGAACTGAGATGGCGCCACTGCACTCCAGCCTGGGCAACAAAGCAAGACTCCATCTCAAAAAAAAAAAAAAAAAGGCTTTGAAATAGATTATACTCGTATTTTATATCCTGATTTCAGGCACATGCTAAGAGGTGCTGCTCATCTTTAATGTTTTGGTTCTGTTTAAAGCGGAATTTCACAAATAATTTAATATCTCTACTTTTATATCACTATAATTACATGACTCACAAACAGTATTTATTAATTCCATTAATCTTTTTCATTCAAATCATCAATTTAAGTAGAGTGGTAGGAAGTTTTGGCTTTTTTATGTCAAAGAAAATGTTTGACATTAATTTTATTTCAAATTCAGTAAAGTTTAATTTGAAAGAAGGGGCATTTGGGTTAAAGTGATGATACACTGGTAAAATTTGGCAGGAAATCATGTTGTGGTAAAAAAAAATCATAATAAGAAACAAGATAGCTTAATAATAAGGTGAAATATCCTGTCATCTGAAATAGAAACTGTGGTTTTCAAAATCCACACATGCATATGTCCACCACACACACACACAGATACATATTTTAGAGCAGAGTTGGCCAACTTTTTCTGTAGAAAGCAAAAATACATAAATGAATGAGCATGGATATATTTCAATAAAAACGTATTTGCATACACTGATTTTAAACTTTATATAATTGTAAATGTCACGAAATATTTTTTTTTTCCATTTCAAATGATTTTAAAATGTAAAAACCATTTTTAGCTCATGGGCTACACTAAAACAGGTGGTGTGCCAGATTTGGTATGTAGGTCTACTTTTTTGGATTCCTAATTTGAAGAAATGAAAATACAAAATTTCTGTGATGAAGCTGGTATTAAATATATTTTAAGAAATAACAGCGTGGCAATATGCACTATATTTTCTGTCTATCTTAGAATGGATTTCTAATTTAAAGAATTAATATTTAAATCAACCAATGTGTCCTACATTGGGGTTACCAAATAAAATATAGGAGGCATGGTTAAATCTCAATTTTAGATTAAAAAATGCTTTTTACTCTACTTACAACCCAAATATTATACAGGTCATACTGCTAGTAAAAAAAAAAAAAATCATTTTATAAGAAGTTGAAATTTAACTGTATGCATTATTTTTCCTTCTAAATCTAGCAACTTTACCTGCAACTGTATTTAAAATGTAAAGTAATTGTGTTTACATTTTGGTTAGATCTTGTTAAAAATCCGCTAGAAATCTCTCAAGTTGTTGAATGGATAGAGCACAAAAATATTTCAGATTTGAAAGCTTTTTATGAACTTTTATTATTGAAAGCAAAGTTTGTCAATATGAGGTCTTCATAATTTTCCTTATAATAGCAAGCTGGTAACTGCAAACCATTAAAATATGAGACTCCAAAGACATAAAATATTTAATATAAACAGCTACAACTAACATTGAATTAATCTTTTAAGTAAGTTTCTATTTTTAATTGGAAATTTGTGTTCTGTAAAATGATGAAATGAAATTGAAAGGACCTGTAATTTTGTAGCATTTACTTTTGGTAAACATTCAAAAAATGATAAATAAAGACAACTTATGTGATGAGTTTTGGCTTACAATATGTTTCATCAAACAAATGCTCATACAATATGTTTCATCAAACAAATGAAAAACTCAGTAACCATTTAAATATTTAGGCCAAAGTAGTTATACACTTCTATATGACGATTAGAATTGAGAATATCCTCCATCTAGTAGAAATTTTTCTGAATTTATCAGTACCTGAACACCTAAGAGACAAAAAGTATTTTCTCAAAGTTATAATGGTCCATGAGTAAAGTTGAAAACGAAAACAATTTAAAATATATTAATCATGCAATGCAACTTAGAAGAACATTGAGGTAAGGTTATGGAAACAACAAAATTATAAACCTATATTGAATGAAAAACATACATTTTATGATAATGCCGGTATAAAATATTTTAGGAAGATTTTTAAATGATTTTTACATGATTTTAGGAATGATTTTAGGAAGAAATTTGTCTAAGAAGCTGAAAACAAATGTATGAATATGTACCAAGAATAACTATCTTTTTATGTTACTTTTAATATTCAGAAAATCAATATTAATATTATTTTAATTGTCCATAAGGCACATATATATACATGAATATATAATATGTGTATAAATATGTTATTTTATGACCAAATTTCTTGTGTGGAAACAGTTTTTGAAATGGACTATTTTGCTTAATAGAGTTAATTTATTGGTGTTTAAATACATGCTTATAAAGTAATATAACTGTAATTATTTTAATGTTCATCTACCCTAAAAAAAAAAAAGCCATCCTGATTTGAATAGTAAATCACATGGCTGTCCTAATTTTTAATCCTTACCTCTTCTGCATGACATCTTTCACCAGGATGGACCTAGTTTTTCTCAGTACTACTGTGCAGTACACAGTTCTATTATTTTTGTGTAACCATGCATTTTATTTACCTATCTGAATGTCACTCTGTTACAGAAGACTTGACAACAGATTTTTTTCATATTTTTATTTCTAATTCCTAAAATACCATATTTAGAATTGCTCAGTAAATGCTTTATGAACTGAATTAAAGTCATAGCTCTAGAAATAAACTTAAGGCTATATTTTCATTTTCATTGCAAATTTATTTTGTATTTAAGTTGCAGGTTTTGGGTTACACATTTTTGGTTTGGGTGCAATACTGAGCATAAAATGTTAGAGGTTTATTAAATATCATTTTTTTGTGTGTTTTCCTACATAGAAAAAAATTAAAAATTTGGGTGGTCAGAAATGGTTATATACCTTGTGGTTAGCCCCATGCAACAAAAAACATAAGGTGATTTTTCTTTTTCTTTTTTTTTTTTTGGGGGGGGGAGCGGGGAACAGGATCTTGCTTTGTCTCCCAGGCTGGAGTGCAGTAGAGCAATCTCGGTTCACTGCAAGCTCCGCCCTCCAGGTTCACGCCATTCTCCTGCCACAACCTCCGCAGTAGCTGGGGCTACAGGCGCCCGCCACCACGCCCAGCTAATTTTTGGGGGTTTTTAGTAGAGAAGGGGTGTTTCACCGTATTAGCCAGGATGGTCTTGATCTCCTGACCTCGTGATCCACCCGTCTCGACGTCCCAAAGTGCTGGGATTACAGGCTTGAGCCACCGCGCCCGGCTGAGGTGATTTTTCTTTTAACTTACCATTTCAAGGAATGGAGAAGCTTCTGCTGTGTTTATTTAGGAATACTCTGCGTACATACGAAAAGTATTTGGATCAATTTTCATAAAGGTCTTCAAAAATTGTGTTTGTATTGGCAATGTGGTGAGGTAGCTACGAGCAAAAAATGTTGATAACATCTTGCTACTTTGCTTTCAATTAATGTTTCCCTTGTGTAGTTTCATATTTTATTCTGGAGTTCATGAATATACAGACTTACGAAATTTATTGTTGTAACTTTGTGAAATTAATTCTCGGTTCACAATCCTAATTTTTTAATATCAAATGAGATAGTTCAGCTGTTTACTATCATTTGTGACGTGAAACCACAATAATATTTTAAAATATATATATAATGTTTGTTACAAGAAAAAGAAAATTTTAAAGAATATTAAGAAATTAATCATCTAGTAAGAGAATCCATGTAACTATAAAAGCTTTAATTAGTCCACAGTTCTAAGAACATACAAATATTATACACATACACACAGTATAATTTTTTCCATGATTATCTAGTTTCTGAAAATTAATATTTCTAATATATGCCTATTTAAATGGAAAAGATGATAAAAGAGTAATATCATTAGGAAAGTCTATTTATCTTCATTTTTAAATGTTTGTTTAGTACTTTTAACTGAAATACACCAGAACTTAATTACACAACATAATTATATGTAATAATAGCATTTCATTTATTATTTATGTACGGTTATAAAATATACTATTATAGTACATTGTGTTTATTCTCAAAACAACCATGTATATAGATAACATTTTATCCTTATTTTGTCGATGAGAAAACTGAGGCAGAAAAATTGTTCCTAAAACTACAAATATCCGAATTGGAGATGATAGAGCTTGATTCCAGTGTTTTTCTCAAATGCTTTATTGCTTCAAGATGAGAAGCAGTTTCACACAAATATATATTAGAATTGTATAGTAATTTTCCAGAGAATTTAAGAGGGCTACTAATCTTTAAATAATTATGAGAACACTGTAATCTTGATTATGTTTCTCTTGAGGTTTAACAAATGATTTTAAAAGTACTTAATTAATCAAGTTAAAAAAAAAAGCAGTTAACCTAATATCAATAAATCAATCATCCTGTTTTACATTACTTCTAAGCATGTAAAGTTTGATATTACAGAATTAATAAAATATATTCACCATGATAATAATTAAGGAAAAGTAATAGCATAATGTCGTGTTGATAGAAGCAGTAAATAACTTTGAAAAAATTAAAATTATTTAACATAATGGAAGGTATTTACAAAAACCTTCAGTAAACATCACAGTAAAATACTGAAAGAATTTCATTAAAACCTGAACAATAGAAAAGATAACAGCAACTTTGTAATAAAAGATACTGTGCAATACATAATGAAAAATCAATAATGGGTATAAAGTGTTTAATAAAAAACTGAATATTGGTAGTTTATATTATCTCCTAAACAGAAAACTCAAAATAACTACATTAAATATAAATTAAATGCAAAAGTAAATTGCATTTATATAAACCAGCAATAGTCATTTAGAAAATATATCTTAATAGAGGATGTCACAATTTTAATAAAAATATAAAATACACAGGCATAAATTCAATAATAAATTTAAGAATGGTATCCAGAGAAATATAAAACTATACTGAAAGAAAATATCACCTGAATAACTTAAAATATATAAAAATTTCATGGCTATGAAATCTCAGTATCATTTAGATATTAGTTATACTCATATTTATGTTTACATTCCATGCAATTCTAATAAATATTATAATCATTTTTATTTGTTTGGTGCTTGTTTAGTTTGGTATTGGTTTCTTGTTTACATTAAACTTGAAAAATTAATTCTTTTATTTATAAGTTAAATTTCAAGACTAACTATAAAATAATGGGAGACAATTATAATGGGGGGACTTGTCCAACCAGACAAGATCACATTATAGTAATTAACAGACTATGCACTTGCCACAGAAATTATAGATTCCCATATTTGGTCTACCTACTAGAGTATCCCACCACTTACTGCTATAGAAAATATGTGAGCACATGAACAGAATTGTAGAAAAAATGAAGAATTCATTTGGGACATACTGAGTTTGTGAAACCCATGGAACAATAAATTATATATCCACTAATCAGTTTTATACGAGTCTAAATTATTAGAGACTAAGGTTTGGTGAGCATCGGCAGCAATAAAACTGTACTCAGTCATACATTTGAAAAAGTTAACCTAAGAGAATGTAGACACAAAAATGAGAGCGAATGAACAAAAAGAAAGCATGTTAAAGTTCCAACCTTTAAGTGCACAAGCATCTAAGTTGTTGTTTTAGTTTACTAGGTCTGCCGTAACAAAATACCACAGATTGGGTAGTTTAAACAACATAAAAATACATCCTCACAATTATGGAAGCCTGGAAGTTTAAGATCAAGGTGTTGGCATTAGCAAGTTAATTTCCTCTGTGGCCCCTTTTCTTGGCTTGAGGATTGCCACTGTCTAGCTGTGTCCTCACATAGGTTGACCCACTGTGCTGTCTGTATCCTAATTGCCTCTTCTAATAAATCATATTGGATTAGGGTCTATTCTAGAGACAAGATTTTAAATTAATTACCTCTTTAAGGCCCTATGTCCAAAGACAGTGAAATTCTGAAGTTTTGGAATGTGATTAAACATATGAAGTTTTGGGACGTTCACACGTCAAGCTTTAACAGTCGTGAATAAAGTGAGATTAGTCTGGAATGAACTATTTTCAAATAGTAGATTGCATGTCCATGGTGTTAGCTTATTATGTGCATAACCACATGATTTGAGCAGAGAGGATTTTACTTTGGCTATACGCTGTGTTCACAGCAATATCCAAAGAAGGAAGAAAGAAAGGAAGCAAGAAAGGAAAGAAGCCAGGAAGGAAGGAAGAAGGAGAGACAGAGAGAGGGAGAGAGAAAGAAAGAAAGGAAAGTCCCATTCAATGATACAATAAGAGAACATTATAATGTGTCTTTGATTTTAAAAATATATCTATATATTTATCTGTATGTTTTTCCTGATTATCTCCTGAGTACTTTAGAAGATTATAATGAAAGTAGCTTTAAATGATCAACTCTTGTATACACAAGAATGTTCTGACAAAAAAAAAGTTATCAACGATACTAAAAAATCAAACACAATGGAATGAAGAAATAGGACCTACTTAATACATATTGTCATTTCTATATTCTTTGTGAACAAAGAAAGGAAAACATACATAAAATAAAATATATAAATCATCAGGTGAATGTCACTTGTGAATATAGACAAAAGAAAATAGCATAGGTCATATAGTATATATAAGAGTTCATAGAGGTGGTCAAGGCACAGTGGGTCACACCAGTAATCCCAGCACTGTGAGAGGATGTGGACTTGAGCCCAGGCGTTCCAGATCAGCCTGGGTGCGCCTAACAAAATCCCGTCTCTACAAAAAATACAAAAATTAGTGTGGTGTGGTACCGTGGTAGTATGGGGCGTGGTGGCGTGGGGCATGGTGATGCATGCCTGTAGTCCTAGCTACTCAGGAAGCTAAGGAGGGAGGATCGCTTGAACCTGGGAGTTCAAGGTTGCAGTGAGCCATGATTGCACCGCTGCACTCCAGCCTGAATGACACAGGAAGAGCATGTCTTGAAAAAACAAAACAAAACAAAACAAAAATCTAATAGTGATTCAGTTAAGTTATAAAAATACTTTCACTACATTTTACATTTTCATAGTGATGGTTAATAGTCATAGTCATACACATATTGTCAACATATACATACGTATTTAGGTTGTCCCCAAATATAAAGACATGTGTTTCTAGATTTAATATCATAATCCTTCATCTTTATGTGCAATCTCTAAGCTATATATAGTAAGTAAAGTACTACACTTTGTATTTTAAAATGAACTAGCTAAACATTTAAGTGGTTATCCTGAGATTAATTCACTGTACTGAAGGTATTAATATTAAAATTCTATTAGTTTATCCTATGTGATATAAATGAAATTGGCTCCTTCTTTAAGGCACTGAGTTTTTTTTTCTATTAATTCTAAATTATATACATGTTTTTACATCCTATTACAATTTCTCCAGGTTTCTTCCTGCAAATATATAGAAACACTTTGGCGTATTATCGAATTTCCACTACTGTACCCTACTTTACCTATTAAAGCAGACTTTAAATTGAAATATACAAAACTTAGTTTCAATTTTCTTTGTGTTCCTTGTCCAAAACACTGTAATTCCTTCAAACCTTCTAATAAAAATGGCTTCTATTAAACCTCTTCAGCCAGTTACTTTTCGAAAGAAATCAGAGGCTCCATTATTGTGTCAAGTCCATAGGGAAGAACCTTTCTTTGGCATAATTAGTTATCTTCTGCCCTGTGTATATATGGCCCTAAGGATATAATAAATAGTATTAACAATTTCCTCTCTGGATCCTGAGGGCTCACTCTCCCAAATTATACCTGGAAATAAATGAATGCAATTTTAGAAAAAAATGTGTTCTATCCACTCCTTTTGATTGAAAGAAAATAAGTTAATTTAAGCAGTATCAGCAGAACAGGTGACCACGACAATTAAAATATCTTCCAATTCTATTTCAAAGCTAATCTTAAGAAATATTTTTAGATGAGATAAATGTCTGAAATACTGTGGACTATTTTTGGACACTATAAATATTATGCATTGCCAAACTTAATACACTTATAACTTATGAGTTTTGTAAATCATTATTTAATTTTTACAGAATCGCAGTTATGTCTTGTCCATTTGGTTAGGTGCGTATATTAATTATTTGCTCTCATTAGAGATTAGCTATGTGTATAAATGTGTGTATTGACTTCTATATCACAGATTCCTTGTGTACATTTTAATTATCTTTAAATCTATTACCAGAACTTCAGAGAGTGTCTTATACATAGTAGGCATTAAATGTTTATACTTTTTTAATAAATCATTTTTAAGTTAGTGGAATTGTCTCTTTCTTAATTTTTACTGTCTTTGTCTCTTCCCCATTTCAAGATCAAACTTGAATATTTATATCAGTTCACTAAATCTGAGTTAAGAAGCATACTGCAAAAGGCCATGCATTATTCATGCCTTATTATGTAGGTATGATAATAGTAAGAAATTTTCTGTCATTAAATAGTAGTTTGTGATTTGTTAATTATAATTCATGCCTTACTTTAAGAGTTGTCAAATTTTTGTTTTGAGGAAAAGTTTCCTTAGTTTACTTAGTATGGTACAAAGTACTACCTCAGTCTTATTTTTTTCTTTAAATAATTTTAAGCCTATTTTTAAGTTTCAAGGTAAATTTTAATAGGAGATGGAACATGAAATTCAATAAGTAAACCTGAAAATGGTATTTTTGGTTCTGTTTTTAAATCATAGTATACCTGGTAAAGACAATGTTTTCTATAGAAAGAACAATACAAGGCTATAAACTCTATTAACACTTAATGTTTTTTCCTAAAATGCCTGGCTAATGTTTAAGAATGAATTGATTTCAAAATCTAATTTTTTTAAGAAATAAATTGGGTTATTCATATTTAAATCAAAATAGGTTTTATTTAGACCTATATATTTCCTAGGGACATCAAAATTATTATAACTTTGGAAGAGGTGTACTTTATAGATACATGAAATTTCATAACAATACTAAATTTTCATAGAAAATTCAAGTTTTTCTAAAATGTTTCTAGTCTTCTGAAGAAAATACATGTCTCTGTAATCAAATAAATCACATTACAGTAATCATGACTATCTCCACCACAACCAAATAAAACCCTGGCAGGTTGTGTGCCTCTGTGAAATTTACATATATAAACAGATCTATTTGGCATTCTTCATGTACCAAGATATATGATGTGCAAAACTAACTAATTAAATAAGACATTCTCTTTTATCCCCTGACAGAACTTTGCATGAGTTATACTACAAATTAGGTTTCAGACAATAATAATTAGATCATTATTACGTTTCAGCTAGTTCCTAATAGCAAAAAGAAAAAAAAAAAATAGTTTCCTAATTTAGGCAGAAGACAGACAGACCAACCAAAGAATGGTCACTATTAATGACTGGAGATGAAGATCAAGAGTCAAAAACATCTTGTATGGGTATTTACAGAATGCCAGACACTATGGTAGGAATTTTGCATTCATTGCCTCAATTATTTCATCCTATTTAACTATGAAGAAAGTACTAATACTATGTCTATTTTAAGGGTGGACATACATAAGTTAAGGATGCTTTGTCTGCATTATATGTATAAAGAATAGACAGGATACAAACTCACTCTCTAACCTAAGGGCTTATACTGATTTTGGTTTCTATTTGGTTTACAATTGACACATAATAAGTCTACATGTTTATGGGGTACAGTGTGATGTTTCAGTATATGTATACGTTAATCCTTGTTAAATCAAGGTAGTCAGCACGTTCATCACCTCAAACCCTCTCATTTCTTTGCTTGGTTAACTTTCAAAATCTTCTGTTCTGCCAATTTTGAAATGTATGATACATGGCATAAACTAATACTTCTGAGAATGTGAATAACGTATCAAAGCACCTCTTCTTTTCTTGGGAAAAAACCCAAACAAAAAATCTTATGTAATTTTAATATTTCTGAATTTTACCACTTATTCTTTTCAAACTCTCAAAATATTATTTATATTTTCTATTAATTGAAATCTAATTTTGGTCAGTGGTGTTGATTTTTTTTTAATAACATTGCTATATAAAGAGTTAATACTTCTAGTGGCAAAAGTTTCTACACATATATACTTATACATACAGAAGTAACTGCTTTTGGATACATCTGTGTGAATTTGACTTCCTACCATTTCTTACAGTAAAGAAGATGAACCATATCTGTCATTATTTCCCTAACTATAATAAATTCTTGTAGCAATACTATAGTAGCAATGACAACAGCAATATTGCAACTCTTTGGCATATTAGTCCGATGCTGTAGAAAATGTCCAACTGATAGCAATCAGTTGTACCCCTCCCAGCTGTTATGCTAAAAGGCATATGTGATGATATTGTAATTAAGGAAATTAAGTGATGGAAGAAGTTGGAGAAACACCAGTCTGTGATTTAGGCAAATGTTCAAAGGAAACTTCTTTACAATTTCTCGTAGTTAAACCGGTGAATATAAGAGGATTTACTAAAACTCTGTTTCTCACTTTTGGAGAAAATATAGTAATAAAATTACTTGTCACCAGGTTGAGCTTTCAAATGGTCACTGTGATAACTGAAATAGAGAAAATATTGATTAATATTTATAAATCATTCAATTATTATGTACTGTGCTATGTGCCTACTAATTGCCTCTGGGGCGTTAGCACTATAGAAAACACATCTTGTTCCTTCTCTCTGGAGTTTACACTGAGGTCGGGTAATATATGACCATCTTAACAAAGTGATAAGATTTAGGCATTGATACGTATGTTGAAGAAAATTAATGGGATAGAAATTGGATTATCACCTAAATGGGAGAAAAAGGGCAGAAGACAAGTCCCTTATCAAAAAGCATTCCTCATTTATACCACAGGGCATAGAAAATGATTTTAGTTACTATGTTTCAAGTAATTCCAAGAGGGTTCATTACTAGCCATAGTCTAGTTGCATTGGAAAGATAATTCAATAAAAACAGTGAATATCTTAGAGCAAGAGGGTTTAATTCACTTGAAGAAGTCAGATAGAAGAGGAGCTATCAGAAACAATCTTTGCTGGAGTTGTTATATTTGGCTTAAGACCTGAATGTTAAGAAGTCTGTCATATTAATGTTATAAAGACCTTGTGCTCTAATCTAGGAAGATGGAACAATATATGGAAAGGGTTGAGGCAGGAATATGTTCGTTCTTTCAGTTGACCCTCTACTAGACGTTTGGTGAATTAGTTCAGCTACTCAAAGGCATACATCTTGGCTCAATGAAAAATAAATACAATGCAAATGTTGATGTAAGATGCCTCTAACTTTTAAGAAGATTCCAGTAAAATCTGGATGATTTTTATTTACTATGATATTCTGTGTTTTTGTAATAAGAGTTCACGGTTTTTTTCTGTCCCCCATTGGATTTCATATCATTCATCAAACTACTCAACCTAATAACTTTTGAATTGCTATGTTTCTTTTTCTTTCATAATAATGTGATCAAATCAGTTGTCTAATGTAGGGTGGAATTATAAAAAGTATATTATTTAAGAAGACATTTTAAAGCCATATCTCATGTTAGTTTTATATTTTTTTCTGAATTGATCACATCATAAATTTCAGACTTGCTTACCTCTCACTGATGCTCTTTTGCTCATCTCCCTGCAGCTGCCAATCTTGTTTTTACTCTTTTACATATTAGAATAATATAGCACCTGAGAGATTCAAAACAAACACAGCATATCACACGCTAAGAGCAAATTATAAATAGGATATATATTATCTAATTCCTGCACAGCTTTCAATAAAATTTGTCATAATAACTTGTGCATATTTATTTACCTTTTAATAACATTTTCTTGGTGGTACCTGCCCACCTCTTTGGTAAATAGTACTATGCTCAACCCTCTCATGTTTCCACTCCTGCCCTCCCCTCCCCCAAATGCAAAGCTGTTTCTGATATAAAATTACATATGCAACCAGGTTTATATAACCATTCTTTTAAGGGATCATAAACCCAACTTATGTGTATGAAAGAAAATATGTGACCTAAGGTGTTGGTGAGACATAGATTCAAATTTCAGTTCTGCAGCTTACTTCTAATCAATTATAAGTTAACTTTTTTTAGTTAAACAAAATGAATTATGTAAATTATTGTCACATAAATAGCACTAAAAATAAACACTAAATATGTGGGGTTTTTTTTTCTTAATTCCCTCCATTTTTCATGTGAAAGACATTGGAAAAATTTTTACATTACAATTCCAATCTTGTCAAAATCCTTCTTAAATTACGCCCCAAAACATATCAATATTTAAATTCAAATCTCTATCCTATTCAAAACTATGCCTTTTAACCTATTTAACTGCAAGCCAATTCCAATTCTGTGCCCTATGTCAAATAATCAGTGTAAACTGGTCACTGAATCTAGAACAAGTGAAAAATTCAAGACACCTTGTTTTACTTTTTCCTTACACTCCTATAATTAATCTCCATATGCAGCTATTCTACTTCCTAATTAAATTCAAATTTATTCTTTTTATCCATTTTAATGGCCTGCTCAAGCTCAGGGCCTTATTTTCTCTTTTGCATGCTCTTCTAATAAGAGCACATATAAGATAAACCTTTATGTTTCTCATATATATAAACTATATATGAACTATGTATAAAACATATGAACTATAAATAACGTATATATGATTCATATATAGTTCTTATCAAAATAAGACATGCATATAGCAATAAAATTATCTACTACAGAATAGCTATTAGAGGAAAGCAATTATTTCTTTTTTTTTTTTTTTTTTTTTTTGAGATGGAGTCGTCTTGCTCTGTCGCCCAGGCTGGAGTGCAGTGGCCGGATCTCAGCTCACTGCAAGCTCTGCCTCCCGGGTTCACGCCATTCTCCTGCCTCAGCCTCCCGAGTAGCTGGGACTACAGGCGCTCGCCACCTCGCCCGGCTAGGTTTTTTTTTTTTGTATTTTTTTTTTTTTTTTAGTAGAGACGGGGTTTCACCGGGTTAGCCAGGATGGTCTCGATCTCCTGACCTTGTGATCCACCCGTCTCGGCCTCCCAAAGTGCTGGGATTACAGGCTTGAGCCACCGCTCCCTCTGTCGCCCAGGCGGGAGTGCAGTGGCCGGATCTCGGTTCACTGCAAGCTCTGCCTCCCGGGTTTACGCCATTCTCCTGCCTCAGCCTCCCGAGTAGTTGGGACTACAGGCGCCCGCCACCTCGCCCCGCTAGTTTTTTTGTATTTTTTAGTAGAGACGGGGTTTCACCGTGTTAGCCAGGATGGTCTCGATCTCCTGACCTCGTGATCCGCCCGTCTCGGCCTCCCAAAGCGCTGGTATTACAGGCTTGAGCCACCGCGCCCTGCCGGAAAGCAAGTATTTCTAAATTCATACCTTTGTAAATGTAATTATATTTCTCAAAATTATATTTTATTATTTAGGAGATTATCTCCATAATGCTACGCAGTAGGCTTACACCACCATTTTATTAACCAACTTTGACCATTTCTGTTTAATTCTCAATATGAAAGATGAGGATTTACATTACTGAAGCTAACTACACCTATCTTTTCTCCTCTGAATTTGAATTTCTGTTTTACTGTTGGATTGCTTTGTATTTTTAATAATTTGAATGTCTAAAAATATGTCTAACTTCCCATTTTGTAACAGAAATATAAATTCCACTACCCTTTCCCTCACCTTCTTTATCACAAACACACACACACACACACACACATTCCTTAATTGATTTATCAGCTATGTCTTTGTAACTTTTAATTTAGTAACTTAAGACGACTTCAGTTTTTTTCTGATGTTATCTGTTCTTTATTTTGTGTGCTTAGTATTCTCCTTAAACTATGAGTACATTAATCAGAAATGTTACTGTTTAATTTTCCCTTCTCTTTTCTATTAAATTTCATTTTTTATTTGTTGATTTTGATTTTCAACTTTTATGTCTGTGAATCTGCTCAATTGTTTAATTACCCTGGCTATCTACTGAAATTTAAGAAAGAGCTAGTGTTGTTTTCTAAATCTCTAGTTTCCACAGTGATGTTTCCCAGTGGCTCTGTCCCCTAAATTTTTCTGATTTGCAAGTTAAATTATTCATGAAATTTGTTGACATAATCTATAACATTCTACTACATCATAAAGACATCTTGAAATCTGCCAATTATTAAGCTTTTGGGTTATGTCAAAAAGATTAATACATAAATTTAACATTAAAACTGCTATTTGAACGATAGCCATTTCCCAATTTATTTCTAGAATTCAGAGAAAATCACTTAGCAGCTCACATGATAATGTAATGTTCCAATTACATAAATTAATAAACTCAATGCATAAAAGATATATCTAGATATACTTAGTTTTCTTAACTAAATCTTTGTAATACTTAGTGTTAGCCTACAAGGCAGTGTCAGAACAAAAATTATTCTTGCTCAGAAATGAAAGACCTTCTCTCTGTTAATTATTAAAAAGGCAAAAACAGGAACTCTTACCAAAAAAAAAAAGAAAAACCAATGTCATAAATTTTCAGCAGCAGTTACCACTTGTGATTAATAAAATATAGTTAGAACAAAATCTTGCATTCCTCACCAATGCCTAAATGTCTTTAACCATTTAAAGACTTTATTTCCATTAGTTACTTTATAGTACTAAGAATCACTGGGATTTTGATGTATATATATGTAATAAATTTATATATCTTTTCTCATTTAGAAGGTCTGAATCTAATCAATGGGAAGTTTGTGAATTATTGCATTTGTATGTATATTTGCTTTAATATTAACAAAGGGGTGAGAATATAGAATTTTTGTATGTTTAGATTCATGAGAATAAGAAAGTTTGTAATGACATTTAAAAGATAGTTCAAAAGCATGGAGTAGACAACACTGCTAGAAATTCAACAAGTTTGACAATGCCACAAGACAAAGAACTAAAATCAAATTCACTTTTTCCAATTCGTTAAATTTAATAAAACTTCAAAAACTGTTGTGATTTTAATTTGGAGGTGGATATTGCATTCTTTTTAAATAAAATCTCTGTTTAATATTTTACCTATGTAAATTTAGAAATTAAACCAGAGTATTTTCCCATAAATGATTCAGACATCTTTTTTCTCAGATAAAATTAAAGTATCAGTTAGTTGAAAATTTTTGTGATATTTTCAAAATTACCTAAGAAAAACTTTTATGTAAGTATACCTATGTATTAACTATAAATTCTCCATAAAGTTTGCTAAATATTCAAGACTGAATATCATTTCGTATGAGGAGAAAAATAAATATCTTAGGTTATGTAAACCCTGTCTTTTTATCTTAATGAGAAAAGAGAAAAGGACATGTCTTCTTTCAACCATTAAAAAGCTTATAAAGTTGTTTAAGTTTGAAATTTATACTTATGGGTGACATTTTGGCTTTTACCTCTGTATTTGTGTTTAATAGCAAAATTTTGGGAATATAAAAGTACAGCATATCATTATCATTAAGAAAATAATAAAAAAAAAGAAAAATACTCTGATTTGGTTCTTTGTGAACAATTGGTCAGGACAGCATAAAGCAAATGTTTAGTTTTGCTTTAGGTTGAGAATGTAGGAAGCATTAATATCAGAACTGAATGAATGCAGTTATCAATATACAGATTTTGTAAGAAATCTGCACATTCAGCACAAGTATCCCAGAACTTAAAGTAACATTTTTTAAAAAGTGAGAAGTAAAAAAGTGAAAAAAAAATTAAAGTACCAGATATTTTTTCTGAATACTTGGATTTTATCACGAAACAAAAGAGAGAAATATTTATGCCTTTGGGGAGTTTACATTCTATTGGAGGAAGAGAGTAAAAAACACAATAAATATAATAAGTATGTGATAGAAGGTGGTAAGCACTATGTTAGGAAGAAAAAATAATGGAATAGATTAAGGATGCTATTCTGAAATTCCCCATACAAGCAAAAATGTATTTGTAATATATATATGTATAGTTTTAACTAATAATAAAACCTACTCTTTTATGTAAATGAAATACTATATGAGGAAATAAATATAATATGTCTGGTACATGACATTACTTAAATCAGTGAAAAAATAATTTTTTTCCATCAAGGTTACAAAAATCTTGTTTGCTTATGTGCACTCTTTCACTGGAAATTGCTCTACTTTATTCATTTCTCAGTATAATTATGTATATTCAGCTAAAAATCACTTTTTCCTCCTTAAGAAAAAACATCGGTTTTGAAAGGTGGATTCAATTATTAAACCTTTATGTTATTAAGATGTGATATATATGTGTGTATATCTACATATGTAAACATTCATATTTGTAGATATGTATGAATACACATGCACTCATACTACTTGTCTTTTATAGGAGGCAAAGACAATTAAAATGCACTAATGTAGAAATATAAAATTTGATCCCTAATCTCCATTTCCTTCAAGGTAGCACTTTTACAGAATCACATGAAAAAATAATGACATCATGAGAATTTTTGACATCATGCCAAGAACCGGTGTAAATTTAAATAAAAATGTATAAAAATTCCACATTACCTCAAAATTCTAAGATAATCATTCTGTACTGATTCTATTTACTTCCCTGAAAACCACACTATCAGAAACATTAACAATCCTTATTTTTGTTAAGCAAAGATTAACCTATTAATGGGTGGAAATTAAACTTAGGAAGAATACAAACACATTTAAGATATTTAATATTTAACATCTGTGTCTAACAGAAGATATTTACCTTTTCTTTCTTTCCAACTACACTGCCATAAAAATACAGATAATAATTTTGTTAATAATATTTATAACAATGGCATAAAACCAGAAAGTATAGTCCAGAATATGAGAATAATAAAAAATGTATGAAGTTAAAAATAATTAAAAGATGACCATCATCATAATAAAGAAACTATATTCCTATAGGTGGGGAAATAGAATATATAAAAATATATCTTTTCAGCAAAATTTTAGAATTTATCCAAAGTGTTTGAGGAGCTGATACTTAGAGAAACAGTGAGTTATAGGCAATCTATCCTCAAAGATATTAAGGAAAATCCAGATAGGTCTTTACCACACTTTCAGTGCTATTTCCATCTTTAAGAGCTTTTAAATGTCTCTTTCTCTGAGAAAGGTGCCCAATAGTATTAAAATGCATGAGGGCTGACACCATATCTTCCTTGTTAATCATTACAACCACAGCTCATAACTAAATAATTGTGTGGCAGGGTTAATTACGTCAACCTAGTGAAGCTGGAACATATTGCCCAGAATCCCCTTTCTTACCTAATTTTAGATTCATATAGACTACAAGAGATGTTGTGGTCTTCATTTGGAAGGGTTAGTGAAGCTGCAGCCATCGTTTTACACACAGAAAGTCAATGAAGAGCAGAAAGTCATTATCATTTGTGTGTCATTTCTGCTGGCTCAAAGGAGAGCAGCAGGATCTACAACTCCTATAACTGACCAGATCTTCAGCTTAAGATGCTCTGATTTTGGGGCCTAGCATCATGTAAGAATTCAGCATCTCCTGCAGGACACCTGGAGCACTGAAGTTCGAGGATTGAAAGAGGTGAAAAACCATCATAAGTTCCAACTGTCCTTACAGTTTTCAGAACAGCCTAGCCAATTCTGGTTTGTTCTTGCTTCCCTAATTTATATACAATTTCTGCTCCCAACAGTCTGCTCAGAACTAGACAAAGAAGCATAGCCTGGCTGGCATAGCCCTTTTAACCAGGCTGTTCCATTGAGTAAAGTCAAATCCCTACACTGAAACTCTGATTTTGTATAAATTGCTTAGTGCTCTAGGTGAACCATCGCTGATTTAATCTAATTTTAGATTTTCAATAAATATTAATTATATTAATTAATAAATCCTTAAGAGAATTTCTACATTTCTAGCATCTAGAATGGAGACTGTCACAGAGTGTGACATCAGAAATTATTTGTAAATAAATGTAAAATAATAAATGAATAAGCTAATCAATCAATAAATAAATGAGAATCCCCATCAGAAGACAAATTAAAGTAGGATACAGGAAACCTTGGAGAAGATTGTCATGATTTATTTCTACTAAGATATCCTTTAGCATATAATAAAAGAACAATATAAAATATTGATTTGAGAAATAATGACGAAGGAATTGAATTTTTCCTATTATGCTATTTACTTACCCTGCTCATCTATTTATAAAAGAATTAGTAAAATAAAATACTTGAGACAATGTCGTTGTTACATATCATATGTTATTAAATTCATTATGTGATAGTCGCAGTTTGAAATTCTCAATGAAATATTGATTTTTCTGAATAACTATAAATATAGTAATTATTGTAAAAGCACTAAGAACTGTGTCAAAACCCTGGATGTCTTACTTGACATAAGAAAGGATTTATGCTTAAATAAAACAGTTTAAAAATATTTGGAGCAGAGTTTCACATCAGGATAATGTTTGTCTTGATACTATATATCAAAATGCATTTAAATGCATTAAGTGCTGGTGCTGGAAAACAGTAAAAATGTTGACCTGCCTTATTCTAGTGAACACATCAACTGTGGAAAGTCATAAAATCCATATTCTAGTAATAATAGACATTGTTCTAAGGAGAAATCTAGACAGCCTTCTTATAAATGGTAAAGTACTGTGTAACTCTGATAGCTCTTGTCTTGAAAACAGCCTAAAAGAAACTCAACTTACATAAAAATAAGCTTTTTATGATAAATGTCTCCATAAGACAATCGTCTCTATTTAAAGTGCAGTTCAAATTATCTTTTTCATTAATTTGAAAAGTAAGAATATATACAAGCAAAAGTATTAATACTAATTCCAGTGGAAAAACCAAATGTTTCATCTACATTATGATAAGCAAAGCCAAGTTTAGAATCATAAGGTGAAATATTATTGAGCAATAAAAATAAGATGAACCATTGCCATTTACGGCAATGTGGATAAATACCACAAGCATAATATTGAGCAAAGAAGTCCAGTCACAAAATACTGTACACTCTATGCTTTGGATTAAATAAGTTTCAAAATGGACAGACAGATGACATTATTGTAAGTCAGGATAGAGGTTAGCCTTTCTTAGTTATTGATGACTGTAAGGAGCAACAGGGGAACTTTCTAGGTTAGCAATACTATTTTTTCTGTGTATGTCCATTTTTTTTGAAAAATCTATTGGTATGTATACTTACATTTTGTACATTTTCATATGCATTTTGTAGTCTAATATTTTAAATATGTGCAAAGAGAAGAAAATAATATTTGTCTCATAATATAGCAAAGATGACTCTCAAGATGTCTTAAGATATATTTCAAAAATGTATTTTCTATTAGATAAATTAACTTTGTAATCAATAAAGACTCATGCACCCTTTTAAAAACTATATATACATTTAAAATTATGCACAGAGTTGATCCCCATTATCTAGATAATTTTCCCTGATTTAATAAAATTTGGATGTTTAAGTAGCCAAATATAAAATTTTCTCCCAGTGTATGAATTATACATAAATAATTTCAATTCATCATTGTTTGGTGTACAAGTTTCCCCTTAATGATTTAAACTGGTTAATTGCTCTTGAATGAATTTTAAATCAAGTCGGTTATTTATAAGCGTTGACACATTTTTTTAAAATACCCAGCACATATAATTTTCTAACAATGTTTAGAGGAAGAATCTTCAGATAAAGCACAATTATTTTTAAAATAATTCTCATTTCCTTTATGTGGAAAAACCATGATGCCTCAAGAAATTACCTTGCTTAAAATTATGGAAAATGGTCATAATATGTTAAACACACTTACTTTCAAGCAGAAGAACAAATACTTGTGTAATAAGAGTGAGGCATATCTCAGGCTACATATGGAGACCCCTCCAGTCTCACCAAGGTCATCCCAAGCTCCAAGGAAAATGCAACTATATAAACATAGCATAAGTGGAGGATCAGCTACATAGTTTTAGAGGCCCAGTGCAAAATGAAAAATGTGTACTTTTGTTCAAATATTATGAAAAAGTTTCAAGATGGAGGTAGCAGAGCATTAAGCCAAGTGCAAAGCCCTCTTAAGAAGGGAGCACCATGGCTGCTTAAGTCACAAACCCATGGACCAGCCCTGCACAAGGGTTTTGCCCCCTACAGCTTTTTCGCCTCACATCACTCTTTATTTTTAAAATTCAAAATGGCAATGATAATATACAAATTAAGGGAAAAATGCTTTGGTTTGGCATTATTTCAAGCCTTTAATTTTAGCCACAAATACGTGTTGCAACATTTTCTTCTCTCAGAACAATTCTTCAATTGAATATTTGTAGGCTGTGGGCTACGTAAATCTTTATTTCTGCTTTTATCCCCATTACCTACATCCTAGCCACCTGCTTACCTACCTACTTAAAGTCCAGCCATTTAAATGTTCTAATTTTCAATCACAAGACTAAAGGCATGTGATGGATAATTTTATGTGTCAACTTGACTGGTCATTTTGGTGCGGCTGTGAGGGTGTTTCTGGATGAGATTAGCATTTGAATCAGTGAACTCAGTGAAGCAGGTTGCCTTTCCGAATGTGGATGGACACCTTCCAATCCCTCAAGGGCCAGGATGGAACAAAAGTTGGGGAAGAAGAAATTTGACTTTCTGTTTTTCCTGCTTCACTGATATACGGAGACATCTTATCTCCTCTTCTGCTCTTAGACTAGGTAGGATTTACAACATCAGCTCCCCTAGTTCTCAAGCCTTCAGATGTGACAGAATAACACCAATGGCTTTCATGGGTCTTCAGTTTTCAGACAATAAAGCAGGGAGTGTCTCAGTCTTCATAATTCTTTGAGTCAGTTCTTCATAATGTATGTATGTCTCTATCTCTTTGTAAACATAGGAAGTCCTTATAAACCATGACTGTAACTCAAGTGAAACATTAAGTTTTCAGAGAAGTTTCTACTCCCCACCCTTCCACTGAACGTCCTTTCCACACTGATACAATGGGAAAGTAACCCTCACCAGTATGTGAAATCTCTCACATCAGCTTTCCAGTTCTGAAGGAGGTATCATCTTGCACCATTTTCTCAGAGATAACACAGGATTGAATGAGTAGTTATGAAACTCATTGTAAACAAAAATATGTATGGGTAAAAATGATATTCTATTTGAAATACCCAAATAGAGATATCTTAAAGTCTTTGCACAGCCTTCTCCTTAGCAATGCCCAGCTTGATCTTGCCCTCAGACTGTCTCTGTGGCAGCTAGAAACCTGCTTCTTTTTTTTAAGGATATAAGTTGTAAAAATACAAAATGGCTCTCAGTATTGAAATCCAAAGGAAAATTTCAGTTGACATAGGATAACTTCATCATTAAACTTGTATAGAAAAGATAAAGAGATTTCAAAGAAGTGGCAATGTAATGCATATTCAAAGAAAGAACAAAAAGATAGCAAGTATAATAATCGACAAAAGAGAAGATTCCTGGATACTATTGGCCTTTTTTCTCCTTATTTTCACACTCAGCATTTACCTTTCTTAACAGAAATAACACAACTCAAAATATGAATGATTTATGAGAAACCTTGACCATAAATATAGTAAACCAAAAGACCTTAATCCTGCAAAAAACACAGAACATTTCAGGCTATGTTTTATGAGACCATTATTAGATGTCATGGCCAATTGAAGAAAATCCCTTTCTGAGTCTTGTCCCCCAAAGGAATCAGTGTCTGCTTTGTGGCTTTCTGTACTATAATACTTTGCCATTCATTACAGCTTAATTAATTCAGATTTTTATCTTCTGATAAAAAAGAAATGTGTAAATATATGGAAGCAGGCTCTGCTAAAATTTTCAATGTAAATTTAGGTAAACTCATTATTTTTGAATACCATTAAAGCCTGGTTTTAGAGGACCATTTTAAAGCAGCCCTTCTAATGTAAACATTTTTAATTCTAAGATAGCCCCTAGTGGATTGTGTGAAGTTCATGTTTTGAAGAAAGATTAAACATAGATTCATGAATATAGAACTGTAATTTTATAAAAGTATTTTATCAATAACACATTTATAATTTTTAAAATTGTATCAATATTGGATGGCAAAGAATACTATCTCCTTGTATTTTTCTAAAGCATAAGTAATACTGCTGCCAAATTGATACTTCTTAGAGCAATGAGGAAGTTTAATTGACTCTTGCCTTCCAAAGGCAAATATGAAATAAGGATGATATCATTACAACCAAGACTGTCTTTTGATGGGCTTCTGGGTCAAGTAGGTAATGCTAGCTCAGGTATTTTAGATTTAAAAAGTATAAGTGATATCTGAAGAGAATTGTGAAGTATTGTTATCTAATAAAATGTGTTCTAGAAAAGGACTTAAATTCAGAGGCAATTCTGTGTCTCTAGAGTTTATTAGTATTTTTGTGACCATTTTGTTTACACAGCACGGAGATCATTCACTGACAACTTCACACTTTGACCAAATGAAAAAAATATTTCACTTTAATAAGCTACCTAAACCTTCAGCATTAATCTTAATCAATAAGGAGTTAAGTCTCAAGTTATTACTTCAGAAGATCAGTAATATGTAATGCCCTAGAATTTAAATACCATGTAAGAACTGAGACATAATTATGAAACACATTTCTAATATTATCTCAGGAATTATAAGCATGTTAAATGAGTCATTAAATTAGACATGGAAAAATAGAGATATAAATATTGAAGCAATAGTTTCTTCTTCAGACTTGTCAAATGAACATACCCACACATCAAATTTCTATCACCAATGCACAGGAATGCTCCATCATTTTCTCCAGGGACAAGAGCTCTGCCTGATACTTGTTTTCCTACTTAAGCCTTATTATTATTAACATTTATTACAATCTAAAGAGAAATATTGAATGACAAAATTACAATTTACTTGAAGCCTTCCAAAGCAATTGGATAATTTATATTTGTAGCTGATGGTTGATATTTAATGTGTATCTCTGTAGTGAGCATGTTAATAAAAACATATTGTGAGAAGCTTTATGGTTAAAACCTGCTTTTACGTACACACAAATGCAAAATTCTTATTTTTGATAAATTGACTATTGATTTTATATATTAACTCTCACTCAGAAGTTAATATTTAAGTAATTACAACATTTAGGCAGCATAGAGTGTGTTTCTTACAACTATCCCTGCAAGCTCCCTCCAAATGAAAGAATAAAGTTCTTCAGAATTACTTTTTTGAGAGGATCACTTTCAAAGAAAAAGAAATTCAATTTTTTGAAAAGTTTGTTGCAAACCAGTTATTAATACTTCATTCTGGCACATAGTCCTCCTATTTTTTATGATTACAATAAAAGGCACACAATCTATATAAAGCATATAATACAGTACAATGCACTAGATAACAGAGATCTGTAACTAAAAATTGAAGGTGACTCTACAAGATAACTCCATAAATAACAAAACTTTCATTATGAGATTTTCTTACTGGTTAGGTAATCCCCAGAATGGAATTCAAGACATTATATCGATAAGATAATAATAAATATCTACATATTTTAAAGGTTACAAAGCACTTACCTATACATTATATTCAATAATCTTATGACATTGAACTACTATTATCTGAATTTTACAGCTTAGGAAATTGAGATTTATAAAGCTTGTGACTCATCCAGTTTTACAGCTAATAATGGCAAGAGTCAATATTTTAAGTTGGTATTTAAATCACACTCCATATGTTATAGTAAGTTGCCTCCAATTTAAATATGATAGACCAAATGATATATAACTTAAATTATAACTAATATTTTTTTCTTTATAAACACAAGTACATTAGGTTTATTTGAAATTCCAATTTATTACAAGTTCACCCTTTAATGGGGCCTTTCCTCGTTGAAGATAATAAAGAAAAAATTCAGGTGTCCCTGAAGTGGGAACACAGGATTCTCATAATGAACAAGACTGGATCTAGGATAAGAGGCAGGGGAAGCTGGCGGTGGTGGGGGTTATGAAGTTGTGATGTCAGTGCCAACTCTATGACTGTAGAAGGGATGGTAAACTACCCACCAGTCCTATAGCAATTCCCACTGTCCTTGGGAAAGGAGGATGGGAGAAGCAGGGGTCACACTCTGCAGAATTATAACTAATATTTATATTGAATAATATATTAATTTTAAAAGACTTTGAGGTGTAGTGGTTGGGAAAATTGAAATAGGATAAGTCTAAAAGATTTTTTCAGGTTCACTGCAAAGTTGTACTGAAGTGTTTTCCATAAGACCCTCATTTTATTTGTCTGTTTATCAGGTTTTGCTCCCTAGTACAACATATAGAGAATAAAGGGTATTGTCAGAGATAATTGCTAAACTTAATAGAATTATGAAACTGCTTTTTAGATATATTCATTAAAGGTACCACTTAATATTGTAATTCTATCTGCTTTTTCATTTAATATTGAGTTACATAAGAGTATTTGAATGTCAACTCATTAGACATTACTTTAATTGAAAACCTGAGGAATTAAAGTAATTTAAAAGAAGAAGAAGAAGTGGAAGTGATGGCAAATGAGGAGGAAATTTTATTATGGGACTCCTTTCAAGACTTAGCATTTTGCTTGTGTTACAGGTATATAGGTAATGATGGTGGGTGTAAGGGTCATCATTGGTGTGACACTGTGTGCTACTTACTTGCTATGTGAGCTTGGGCCATTTGCTTAAGACTCTCATTGACTCAGTTTTCTCGTTTACAAAATTCACATGCTAATACACCTAACTCATTGGTCTGTGGTAAAATGTATATGAGTTTATGTAGGTAAGGAATTTAAAACAGGACTGGATTCATATTAAGTATTCTACAAGCATCAGTTATTTGATTGTTATATGTGTTTGGTTTGTGAGTTTATAAAGATAACAGTATGATATGTCTAAATTTTATTGTTTTACCTAGTTAATACTATCTTCATATAGATATAAACAAATTTTATTTCGCAAAAGTATTCTCACAAATCACAAAAAATATGCACATACTGCATACTTTTATGCAGTTCATCTCCTGGGTACAGCTTATGATATTGTATTGCCTGATAGTTACCAGAATAGTTTATCTTTGCGGCTGGTTTCAGTAACTGTTAAAGTAATAATTTGAATTTATTAATTAGCTTACTGACCAATGACCCAAGAGAAAATATACCATAATGTTTCAATATTCAAGTCTTTTTTCATGTTTTTGTAACATGATGCATTTTGAGTACATGACTTTCACTAGTTTAGATTTCTGAGCAAGAATAATTGCAAACTTGCATTTTATATTTAAAATAAAATGTATTACATAAAGGTATAAATGTTACATATTGAAATTAACTTTAAAATTAATAATAGGCACAATTGCTTATCATGAAACAAGTGAATTTATTTATTTTTTTTAGATAAATTAGTACCTTTTATTTTTTATTTATTTTTTTTTTTATTATACTTTAAGTTCTAGGGTACATGTGCACAATGTGCAGGTTTGTTACATATGTATACTTGTGCCATGTTGGTGTGCTGCACCCATCAACTTGTCAGCACCCATCAACTCATCATTTACATCAGGTAAAACTCCCAATGCCATCCCTCCCCGCTCCCCCCTCACCATAATAGGCCCCAGTGTATGATGTTCCCCTTCCAGAGTCCAAGTGATCTCATTGTTCACTTCCCATCTATGAGTGAGAACATGTAGTGTTTGGTTTTCTGTTCTTACGATAGTTTACTGAGAATGATGGTTTCCAGCTGCATCCATGTCCTTACAAAGGACACAAACTCATCCTTTTTTATGGCTGCATAGTATTCCATGGTGTATATGTGCCACATTTTCCTAATCCAGTCTGTCACTGATGGACATTTGGGTTGATTCCAAGTCTTTGCTATTGTGAATACTGCCACAATAAACATATGTGTGCATGTGTCTTTATAGCAGCATGATTTATAATCCTTTGGGTATATACCTAGTAATGGGATGGCTGGGTCAAATGGTATTTCTAGTTCTAGATCCTTGAGGAATCGCCATACTGTTTTCCACAATGGTTGAACCAGTTTACAATCCCACCAACAGTGTAAAAGAGTTCCTTTTGCCTATATTACCTTTATAAAGCTCTGCAAAGGATATATTAGTACCTATGTTCTTTTTGTGAGCTGAGGAAAATCAGTTTCAGAAAGAAAAAGATATCCTGAAAGCCGGAGCTAGAAAATTAAAAATCTGAGACTTGAACTGTATCAACTTTACTTCTTTGAAAGATAATATTGAATTGTCTAAATCTATCAAAACACAATTAGGTGAGAATTGTGGGCAACGACAGGAAATTATAAACAAAATTGGAAGAAAATGTCATAGTTTAGCATAAAATTGAGGGAATAAATATCCACTATATGCAGGTTTTTATAATATGTCTTTCATTCCCCATTATTTCTTTAAATTTTATCTTCAAATGTGTAAAAAATATTTTCAATCTATGACATATTTTGAAATAACACTTCTTGTTTGTGATACCAATTAAATGTTATAAATTAGCTATTTTTGAATTATATTTTAGGCTTTTGTTTTCAACAGGCTGAGAACATTGCTAACATTTAGAATCTTACCCATTCTAAAAGCCTTAGATTGTTTTAAATCTACATTATACAAATATATATGAATATATATATCCTATTTGACAAAACGTTTATCTAAAACAGATATTAACATATACAAAGATATATTATATGCAGTTATGACTTTTTATTTCAAGAATTAGATATTATGCTGACCCTCACCTGAAAAATACACAAACTTGATTTCGGGCATTTATTTTCATAGTTATAAACTTCAGTAATACATAGTTTTCTATAAATGAGCTTTTTCACAATTTAAGAAGTGAATTTGACACTTAAAATTGAACTATTTATTATAAACAATTGTTTGCAAATAGCTTTGAAACTAGCATCTTTCTTTTTTGCCCAATATAAATAAATCATATCATCATGCTACTTTGAATCTATTGCTACATTTGAATGTCACAATACGTGCATTTGTTTTATTTGTATTATGCATTTGAACACAGCATTTTTGTTGGTAGAAACTGAGTGTAAAAGCTAACATGTAAATCTGCTAAATTGTAAATTTTAAGTAAGACTATTGGGTTTTATTATGCTATCTATTATTAAAATTACCAATATTATAAAAGCAGGCCATATATATATATACACACACACACACACACACATTTCTATACATACACATATACATAGTTTGTATATATATGCATAGTTCTATATTTCTATATATGCATAGTTCCATTACTTTTAATGACAAAACCACAATTACTTTTGTACCAACCTATATATTCACACAAATATGTGTCTATATACAGATGTATACATACACACACACACATATTTATATTCTATTGAATCACACATATTTATTTGTATGGTTTGTCTTTTGCTTAGATCTTTGCTAATAACACATTTTGCCTATTGATTTTTCTTCAGGAAAAAAGAAAATCACAAACTCATGAAAACCAACAAAGGTAGCAGGAAAGATTTAGACAATCTTCAAAACAAGACATTGATAAACAATATATTTACTCAGTTGAGCAATTTCATAAAATAAATCATTTTAGAGAAATTAATGCCAACTCAGTTAACACAGTTAAACAAACAACTGCAAGTTGGTGTCATGAAACATTACTTAGCAATTGTTTCCACATTACCTTGTCCTTCTAAGAAATGAGGTATCACAGTAGAGATCTGCACACTTACTATCTTCAGTGGCACTGTTTAGGAATTTTACATTATATTGTTGTTTTATCATTGTTTCTACCCTCACTTAACGTTCCAGTCTCAGCAATTCTCCATCATCTAGTGAGACATGGACATGCCCTTTCCAATAAATTGGATCCCAGTTCTGGGGTGAGAGGGGCACAGTCTTCACTGAGTGTTTTATCTCAGGCGTAGGAAGAGTGACTGATCTTTATATTTGTTATTCCTATACATAATTATTTGTACTTCTTTTTTTTTTTTTTTTTTTTTTTTTTTTTGAGACGGAGTCTCACTCTGTCGCCCAGGCTGGAGTGCAGTGGCGAGATCTCGGCTCACTGCAAGCTCCGCCTCCCGGGTTTGCGCCATTCTCCTGCCTCAGCCTCCGAGTAGCTGGGACTACAGGCGCCTGCCACCTCGCTGGGCTACTTGTTTTGTACTTTTTAGTAGAGACGGGGTTTCACCGTGTTAGCCAGGATGGTCTCTATTTCCTGACCTCGTGATCCCCTGTCTCGGCCTCCCAAAGTGCTGGGATTACAGGCTTGAGCCACTGCGCCCGGCCTATTTGTACTTCTTATTTGCCAATTCTTCATTATTATAACTTTCTGATACAGTAAATAATTACTTACATTAAACTATTTTTATTTAAATTACTATGCAGTTTATGCCTTCTAGGTGGATGCTGAATTCTACAATATATCTGAATTAAAATTATACGTATTTATCCAGTTGCAACTTTAAGAGTAGACTCATGGAGGACTAAAATAGAAGCAGGTTGTCCAATCAGTAAGCTATAACAATTAAACAATCAAAAATCTGTAGCAGCTTGGATCAAGTTTGTATCAGTCTGGGAGTGGAAAGTGCTCAGATTCTAGATGTAATTTAAATGTAGAGTAACAAGATTTATTGACGTATCAAATGTGAACATGTTACAAAGGAGGTTTCAAGATTGACTCTAGGCCATTGACCTGAGCAACTGGAAAAATGAAGTTACCTGTATCACAATGAAGAAGTCTGTGAGAAGAGCACATGTTGAGAAAAATATCCGGAGCTCAGTTTTTATATAGTTAAGTTTGAAATGTTTATTAAATATACAAGGGACATGTTATATTGACAGTTTGGTATATCAGTCTAGATATATATAAGTAGATAAATAAATTTGGTGATCATTATCACACTCACAGTCATAAAGCAAAGAAGAGATAGAAGGCTGAGTTCTGGAACATCTTAATATTCAAAAGTAAGGAATACATGAGAAGCAAGAGAGGCCACTGAAAATTGAGCAAGACCTCGCCCTAGAAGCACAGGTTTGTCAAAGGAGAAAAAAGTAATTGGCCCTAACAAAAACTATTTATAGGTCAACGGATATGAGAGACAAAACAGTGTCATTGGATTTAGCAATTTGAAGTCATTGGTAAATCATTAGCAACACTATACACAGAAGACAAAATAAGAGGAGAAACATTTGACACCATGAGTAACAAATATAATCTATTTGAAGGAGTTTTGCTAAGAAGAAAAAAGGGGGAAAGTTTTTGTGGCTCTAGAGAGAAGAGGGATCAAGATGAAGCTTTTTACAAATATGTTTAGGGACCTCATGAATAAGATTAGTGCTCCTATCAAAGGGACCACAAAGAGCTCCCTCATTCCTTCTGTCGTGTGAGGACACAGTAAAAACGTATCTGTCTATGAACCAGGAAGCCACCTCTCAGCAGACACAGAATCTGCTGACCATTTCACCTTGGATTTTACCATCTCCAGAACTATGAGAAATAAATTTTATATGCGACCTGGTCTATGGCATTCTGGTATTGGCACCCAGATTAGCTAAAGTACCAGTATATCAGCTTGTACACATACCAGCTGATGCCAAATCCTTGATGTCAAAACGTGATTGATCTGCTGAAGAAATGAACGTACATGATTCCTCTTTCCACAATAAACCGGAGAGTCAAAACTGGCAAAAGTAGGTCAAGGTTTTCTAAAAGCCATACCTGAAAGGTTTCCAATAACAGTTGATTTGATGGTAATTCAATCACACAAACAACCACAACAAAAAGACACAACTATCAGAGATTTTCAGGATAGCCTCAAAAACACCATCAAACACTAAGGAGTTAAAGAAGGCATGAAGTTTCAAAAAGTCAAGCTTTATTTAAACATCATTGTATAAATTTGTAATTTTTTTTTTTTTTTTTTTTTTTTGAGACACAGTCTCGCTCTGTCGCCCAGCCTGGAGTTCAGTGGTGCAATCTTGGCTCCCTGCAAGCTCGGCCTCCAGGGTTTAAGCCATTCTCCTGCCTCAGCCTCCTGAGTAGCTGGGACTACAGGTGCCCGCCACCACGCCTGGCTATAAACTTGTACTTCTAATACTATGAACAAATCCTAAGGCAGGTGGCAGCATAGAAACCCCGGGGCACAAGTGCTGAGTTTGGAAGCTTTGGTTCCTGTGCACTTTGCAGCCGCCCCCTGGTCCCCTCAACCCCTGCCCGCCTGTTAAGAAGATCCTGTCCCTGGCAGCAGATCAGGGGCAAACAGCCCAGATGCCCAGTTGCGGGCAGACCTCCATGCCTGGAGGAGGAGGCCACCTCTGGGAACAGGAGGAGCTGCTGGAACCCCTTCTCGCAGGCTCCTTTTCCTGCTCTCAATCACCTCCTGCCAGCATATATACATCCCCAGCACCAGCATAATGAACAGGTCCTGCGCAGCAGGGCTGCAACTCTGCTGAATGAGAGAAGCCTCTCTCCAGCGAGATAGAGAAACCCAGGCTACACACCCTGGTCTCTGTCTCCATGGCTCCCACCGTGCCCACAACTGGGAGTAGCATGGGAGCTGCTGGCTGGGGCTCTGCTGACCACCCCCACTCTGTCACCGCTAGCTCCACCCATGCTTTCAGCTCCAGGACTGAGGCCAGTGGCTACAGCAAGTTCCATGATGTCAGGCAGCTCCTCTTTGAGCTAGTCCTTTGCTGTACCAGGGCAGGGGCAGGAAGGCTCTGGAGCTGCCTCTAGTTCCAGCGCTGTCCCTGGAGGGAGCTCTTCCCCTGGTGCTGGCACTAGCTCAACAGCTAGCACTGGAATTTCCTGTATTGCTGTGTATGGAGCAGGAGCTGAAAAAGGAGAAAGAGTCATCAACAACAGTCACTTTCCACTGGAATTTCCAAACGTGGAAACAACCTCACTGAATTTAAAGGAATTCCAGCCCCCAAAGAAAGACTCCCACAAAGTCTTACAGACTGCAGGCCACCTCACCATATGCCTGTGCCTTGATGGGCTCTAGAATCTCCAGCCAGACAGGGACAATGTGCAGATGTGGCCCAGATGGGACCACTGGTAAAACCTGGCCTGGTAAATGGCCAGAGGCGTCTGGGGTGAGCAATGAGCCTACATAGGCATCATTGGAAAAGGCTGTCACTCCTTCCATTCCTGAAGCAGGACCCTCGAAATGTGGGTCAAGAACATCTTGCTCTCCTGAACATCTTCCACCAAGTGAGCTGGCTACGGGGCTGGCTCTAGGATATGGGTGCCTGGTGACCCATTGTTCAGGTCTGTCGTCAAGGAAGTGAGGTTGCATCTTTAAGTTTCCGTCCCCTCGGCCCCTACCTGCCATAAGACCTACTAAGGACCCCACTGGACTGCTGACTGCTCACCCTCCCCACAGGTCAATTCTGTACCTGTACACAGTTATGTCCACCCAGGGCCTGCCTGGACACCTGTGCTTGATGTTCACCAGGGGCTGGATGTCCTCCTCAGACCTGAGTGTTCACCTAGGGTCTGGTTTCACCTTGGGCCTATGTTTCACTTGGGGCCTTGTGTTTACCTGGGGACTGGTATCCAGCTGTGGACTGATGGCCTATTGGGTCCTGTTGTTAACCTAAGGCCTGGTGTCCACCAGGGGCCTGGTGATCACCTGGGATTTGATTTGGGTTTCAACCTGGGGCCTGGGTGTCCATTAAGGCCTGATGTGCACCTAAGGCCTGAGTTTTCACCTGGGCCTGACAATCACATGGGGACTGGGTCTAATATCCACCTGGAGCCTATGTATCTACTTAAGGCATGGTGTCTACCTGCAGCCTGATGTCCATATGACTCTGCAGTTCCACATGGGCCTGTTTTACACCTAGGGCTTTGGTGTACCTCTGGGGCTGGTTGTCATTTTGGAGCCTGGTGTACACCTTGGGATCAGTGTCCACCTGGGGCCTGATGTCTGCCTGAGGACTGGTATCCTTCTGAGGTGGGAGCATAGCTGGAGCAATATATATACACACACATATACATATATATATAATATATATATTTTATATATTTTTAATTATATATAATTATATTTATAAAATATATATATTTATAATTATATATTATATTTATAAAAAATATATAAATATATATAAAAATTATATATATATAAATTTGTATTTATATATAAATTATATATACGTGTTATATATTTATATATATAATATATATTATATATTTTTTATATTTTTTTAATGGGGTAAAATTGCATACTTTGGGGAATATTTCAATAGAGAAGGAAAAATCAATTGTACATAAAAGAGACAGAAGAGAATTGCTGCAGCAATATTCTTGAGTTTTCAGGGGATATTAGCTTAATTGCATACGATTAGGGGTTGTTCGTATCTAAAGGCACTGAGTATCTACAGTAGTGAACGAGAAGGTAGTAGATATGATTAGGTGGAAGTTGTTGGTGGAGATAGTAGTGAAAACCTAGACAAGTTCTTTTCTAATTACATTTACTCAACTTTGTAGAGCAAGGATAAAGCAGTATTCTAGTAGGAGACCGGGAGGGTACATAGACAAAGGAAATATAAAATGAAGTATTGTGGATCCATTTGTGGTTAGTGAATCATACATTTAAAGTGAAACCAACCAGCCAGCATTGTTGTGGATATGTAGAGTTAATGTGTCATTCCAACCACTTTCACTTACACAGAGGCAGACAAGATATAAGTAGAATGTTGCATTTAAATAAGACTGTATCAAAAGCCTAACATAAAGTGATTGAGAAACTAGGGTATTGGAATAGTATGAATGACAGTGATAATGATTGATCATGAAATTCAAACTGAGGAATGAGAAAACTGAAGATGTGATTGGGTAAAAAATAGTAAAAGAGTAAACATGTGATTGATTGAGTGAAGATATGATTGGGTGAAACATAGTTGGATCCGTGGGTCAATGTCCCTAAATGGTTAAATTATTTTTGGAGCTGGGAGGCTAGAGAGAGTGAGCTGGAAATATAGAAGGTGGTATTTGGGAAAAAGAATGTTTGAAATTGACTATGGAGAGGTGGTAGTTTAATGGCAATATAAAAGTCTAGGACGTGGTGACAATAAGATGACTAATAGGGAGAAAAAGCCTTATAGTAGCAGACTTCTAAGGTATTAGAAATATCATCTCTATGGACCATTTGCATGGTGATCCCTGGGTACATAAGGACTGATTCCCTTAGAAAATTGGATTGAAATGATATCTGTGAAATTTCAATGTTTTCTTTGCTGAGATAGCAGCTGCATATTGGTCTGACCAATGTATTAATGTATTTATAGCCTACAGAAAAAATGGTCAGAAAGTCTTTTTTAGAATACACATCAAAGGGGTAATTATTTTTCTTCTGCTCATTGAAAATAACCAAATATTACTTATGAGAGTCAGATGGTCTCTCTAGCACAGATATAAATGTCTTGCACTATTTGACAAGTATTATTTCATCGTGTAAGATCAGTCCATTTCAATACACTTTTTTTCAATCTCTTATATTCTGATTTAAATAACTATGGAATGCAGAGGAAACCAATGACATGCTATATAGAAAAAAATGCCAAGATAATGCAGGTTTGCAAATATGAGGATTCACAACCCATTTTTAGTCTAGTTAATATAATTTTGGACTATTTTTATTTCTTATTTCTATGTTTATAATATGTAGTTATTTCCATTTTCAACTAAGAGAGTATAAATGGTTTATTTTTTAGAAAATATAAAAAATTATGATTGCCATACAGTGGAATACTTAAAGCTTTTAATAAATGGAAAAATATTTTTTCTATTGCATTTTTTAAAATTTTTACTGTTATATTTAACCTGTCATACTGAATTTGGGTTGGCTAACATAACCCAAATTTAATATAAGAGCAATTTGTATATATTATTAATAGAAACAATTGTATGTTGTTCAGTTCCTGTTACCTTTAATGGCAAGCCAATTTATTTCAATACCAAAGAATTTTGTTAACCATTTATTGTATTTAAGTAACTGTGCTTGATATGGGGCAGTCTTTAAATAATATAAAAGGAGGCATCACAATTCAGCGAAAATAGATGTCTTTGCATATATCCAAAATGTAAAAGAATGAGAATATTTAATCTTTGTTTGGTGAAGGATTTTAAGGCATAAAATTAATGAAAAATATGTATAAGTAGACATGACAAACATTTAAAATGATGTCTTAATATTTCAAAGAAACCAAAATTATTGTAAACAGAATAGAAATTGAATGACTTTTTAAAATTGCAAATGTAGGGTGGAAAACTGATCAGTATCCTTGATATATACTGTACAAATAAATCAGTAAAATGGCAATAAAAATTTCCCAGTATAACACTGGAGAGAGGGCAACGAGGAATAGATAGAATCAAAAGATTAACTGGAGAATTCTCTTGGATTCAAGGTAGACAAGTGATAAATGTTTTGTATATTCTAAGAGAAATGAGAGAAGTAGTAATATTTTTGAAAGATAGCTTTGAATTTTAATGGAGCAACAGGGAAGCCAAAATTCTCAAAGGCATGAGTGCTTGGTTGTCAATGAAGTGTTATTTAGAAGATATGTTTAATATGTTTGCCTCATGATAGCAAATCCTAAGGTCATATAACTGGTTGGGTTTGGATAATAGAAGGGATTACTGATAATATTCTTAAGTTTTTATGTATAAACTTATGATTATGATTACAGGAGAGGACAGTAGACTGGAGATTGTCACTTAGAGTGTTGATTGTGCAGCGTATTATGCACACACTATAACTGATATAACAAATATAGTGTCATAATCATGTTAGGATTTCTGAATATGCATAATTTGAAATTTATTCTCAGAGTCTCAAATTTAACTGTAGTGGAATTTTACTAGCTGTTGCATTTTGCTGATTCAAGGTGCTTGACATTAATTGTTTGTCCTATCTTCCAGTAGAAATGTAGGATGCTGGTACTATTAAGCATGACAGCTCACTTTCTGTATCTCCACTCTTGAAACACATTTATGAATCAATTTATTTTTTCTCTAACTTTTATAGATCACTTTATTTTCCTTCTCTCTAAGTGATCAATTAAATATTGAATATTTTAGTTTTCATTCAGCTCAATAATTTCATTCTTCGTTAATTTACAAATATTATTAATGACATATAATCAAGTGGAGTTAACAGGCTTTTACTATTCTGCAATTTCTTGGAATAATATAAATTATTTGCATTTAGTATCAATGGGCCTTAACCAACTAGAATTATAATTTCCAGCTGTGTCTTAAGCAAAGAATTAAACTTGGGAGCTATATATCTATATATATACTTATTTTTCTTATTTCTTTTTCTGGAAGCTATGTTTAAATTTTAACAGAGCAGAAACTTGCCTGCAATAACTTTAGAAAAGTAATTTCACAGTATGACGCATTGGTATTTTCAGAATGGATTTAGATTCAATAATTCAGTTACTAAGACCTTCGGTCACAAAACAGTCTCTACTAGTGCTGCCTTTGACCATCATAGATTTCAGGTAGTCTATTTCCCTGCCAAGTTTAATGTCTCATCATATATCTCTGCCTTGTTATTTCACATGGCTGACCTTGTTCTTTCTCACAATATTATGGGCCATACTTACCCCTTATGTTTCACCTCAGACCTCAGCATATTAATTTTCATCTTTTAAAACTTCCCTACTTATCCAGAAAAACAAAGATTTTTAGGCTAATGTTTGAGTTTAAAGTCTACTGCAATATATTACCGTTATACACAGTTCCTTGAATCATTCATGGTAAGGAGGATTACTGTCAAACTGACAGCAGGATTTGTAACGTCAATAGAGGTAAACTGTGAGAAATATATCATTAGCTTTTTATTCAGTCCCTTGTAAATGAAAATACAGAAGGAAGTGGTAATCCTAATGCACAAAAATGAGCAAAATATGTTTTAAATTGTTTTGTAATAGTTTTTGTTAACCACTGATTACAAAAATCCAATTGCAATATTCTCACTGATTATAAGGAACCAAATGCTTAAGAACTCTGTTTGCTATAAATACCACAGGGAAACGAAATATCACGGGTTACATGAATGAGCAGGAACATAAAACAGCTGACAGCTATTTTGTGATTGAATTGACTGTAATGTCAATCAAAATATTCTGCATCCGAGTAGGAAAACTAGTCATTAGTGCCAGTAGTTATTTTAGGGTTGACTTATCTTGCATTTGCTTCCCTTAGCCAGAAAACTCAATCAGTACACATCAACTCTTTTAGTTCAAGTAATATTATATCAAAGAGGTCCTATTTGATTGTTAATGCTATAAACAGTCATAACAATCTTAGATAAGATTTATCAATGAAACAGTCACCAAGATATAAATGGAAAACAACCTAGTTGAATTTTATAGTGGTTTTAACAGAGAAAAGGGAGGACTCTAGTATATGGTTGGTTTTCTCTGTTGGGTATACACATGTCTGAGACCTGATTCTGATCAATGCAGAAATAGAAAAAGGCCCTAAATATCTGGATGGAATCTCTGGTACAACACTACTATTGGAACCTCAATCTTGATCCCTTTGGGTCCTAATGTTCAGATTTGCTCTTTGAAGTTCTTTGGGCTTGAGAATCATCCTTCACTCTACTTCATTAACCCTGAATACTTCTCAATTATTTCAGCTTGAACTCAATCCTGGTTGCTTTGGGTTAAACCATTGAATTAACTCATGCCCCTTACACCCAACTCTGTTAATGATCAATTTGGTCAGGTCCACCAGGAGTGAAGTAGTTCTGACCTAGAAATTGTGGGTACTAATAGCTTAACATATAGGAATGTTTTAGATTTTTATTTATAGAAATTAAATATATGAATGATGTACAAATATGTGATTTGCAGTTAATATTTGGTTAAAAAGTATGATATAAACACACATAGATAAATAATGTAAACCTGAAAATTGTATATGAATAAGATGTTTCTAAAAATGCAAAACTCTCTATGAAATTACATTAGACAAAAATCTAATGTAAATAAAGTCTGTTATACAGTTGTTTAGACGATTTCATTTGAATTCAGTATCTCCAGCAATGCCTGATACATAGTAGGCCCTCAATATAGATTTCTTGAATTAATAAATAAATGTTTTAAGCAAAATTAATAAAATTTATCATTAATTTATCTTTATCTCTGCATAAAAAGACAAAGATAAAACAATAGAATAACAATACATTTATTTTCCGGTTGGTGAGATTGTAAGTAAATTTATGGTTTATTGTCCCAAAAATTCTTTGTTATTGTTCTAATCTTCTATAAAGTCACTGATTATTACTTATAATCTCTCTCTCACACACAATCAAATGATTACAAGTAGGGGTATGGCCATATCTCAAGTAGAGGGAAATGCCACAAAAATTACAGATATAAATAAAGTTTTTTAGGAGCAAACTTAAAAGTAGAATAGTTGAAAGAAGTATAATGTTCAAAGTTCCCAATGTAACATACTTTAAGTTAGATATAGATAGTCTGCATGCACAGTGACCAATATTTCAATTGAGAGGGAACCCACACATTTAATACTCTGCACATAATGTTGCGTAAGAAACCACTCCCATTTCAGTGGCTTAAAATTATATGCTTTCATTTAGTTCATGAAGCTACAGGTAGAAAATTTATCTTCGTTTGGCTGGGTAACTTTTCTAGTCATTGTTGTATTCCCCTACAAAAGTGTCATTTTACTCATTGTTGTCTAGGACAATAGAGGTAATTAAACCATACATTTCTCTTCTTTCATCAGCCTAGTTTGGACATCATCTTCTCTTAGAGATGGAAAAATTCAGGAAGAGTGAATGGACAGTTGAAAAAGTTTCTTATGGTATAACATTTACAATTATCCCTTTGTACAAAGAGAGTTACATGGCTGAATACAAAGTCAGAAAAGCAGAACTGTGGAAAGTTATCTATAATGATAAATAAATATCTACACAGGGAAGGGTAAAAATTGAGACCATTAATATTATCATCACACAGCAGCTATGTAGCAGTATAAACTTCTTCATCTGGTAACTGACCTTGTCAAATGGGCCAGGTTTTAGAACCTAGTGATTGTTATCAGCCTCAGTTTCTTTTGTGCTAACTCAGATTTGCAGTTAAATCTCCTAAGTTACTAAAAATGCAATTAATGAGACTTCAGACGTTATTCAGTCCACCTTTGATTCTTGGGCATTCATTAAATATATCAAGTGGCTCTGACTAATGTTAGATCATGGTTTTCCAGTGATGTCTCTGGATGAGACATGCAAAAATTGACCATCTAGTTGGACCATGTGGAAAGTGAAGTCTGCAACATCATCCCAAGACATTTGTCAACATAGATGGGGAGCACTTTGTCAATACAATATCATAGAATATTTAAAAAGTTATTCAAACCCTTTCAGCCCTATACTAATCTATTAGGGTTATATGCATTGATTTGCAATAAATTAAGGTCTGCCACTCTAAACTGGGATAAACCATAATGCTGTATGCTTTCCCCAAACAATTCTTCCACAGGATTACCAAGATTTATTTTTATTATTTTTTCATCAGAAGCAGGGAAGTGTGGGCATGTAACCACCCAAGGCAAGGTCAGTATCCAATTTCATGTAGGTCTTACATCTTTGATCTAAGTAATATGAACTGTCAATCCATTCATTGAAGTCATATAAATTATCCACAAATCTACAGAAGTCAAACCAGGCATAAAATGAACTACCCATCCATCAACTGAGGCTTAAAAAAGAGAAGTTTCATCTTCCTTGTGGAAATAAAAAAGATACATACAATGTTCTTCCTCAAATTCCCTTCATTGCCCTACTAATTTCTGTACCTAGAAAGTAAACCAAAGTAGATGGAAGTATGGCTTAAATAGCCTATAAATAGCTGACTAAAAAGACAATGCATTGGTTTATTGAGTTTTTGTGACTGGCTATGTGCCTTAATTTTGTTGTTGTTGTTGTTGTTGTTGTTGAATATACCTAATGCTTTCACATTTCATGCAAATATTTTCATTTTTCAAATTACATCAACAATATTGTGCACGATGCCCTTTTTGATATATTTCCTAAGGCATTTACATTTGTCTACCATCACAGTGCCCCTCAGTTACCTGAAGAAATTCTAACCGTACTTTTGTTTGAAATTTTTTTTTTCTTTTAAAATAAATTGCACCAAGACTGTCAAGTAAAATAGGTTAAAATCATCATTGTGTTTGTTTTTCCATGAGTGGGTGGCCACAAGCATTACTTGGCCAGGATACTGAGGGCACCTCAAAGAAGTCTGTTCCAGATACTAAGATGGTGTCAGCAAAGTTGTATATCCATCAACAAACGTCTACAACAAATAGGTAATTTAAAAGAGAGGTGAATTACTGCAGTAGGAAATTCCCAGCTTGCCATGCTGCTAGCATGCAGAGAACAAGAGACCAGGCCTTTCCACAGTTCTATCCCTGAAGGAAAAACAAACACACACAAAAAGAAGCAAACAAACCCTACATGAATTTGAATGTTTTATAGCCAAAGGGTAAAGGACCAAAAAAAAAAAAAAAAAAAATTAAAGGAACAAGGGAAACTTGTCAAGATGGGGCACTCTCTAGCTGCTCAAACAGCAGCAAAGCAAATGGGCTGATTAAGCACACGCACACACACAAATTCGATTTGGCTGCTCTTTTTAGAACATACTCCAGCAAGCCACGTGCTGATATCAAAATCACACTGGATATTAGAGACTTACAAGGATTATATGAAGAAAGAAGATCTACGTCTGGGGGCCAACCTACTTCTCTGTCAGGAGGAGGCTGTAATTATTCCATTTGTTACAGAGCTTTCATAGTGTGTGTGTGTGTGTGTGTGTGTGTGTGTTTGTGTATGTGTATATGTGTGTGTATTAATTCTACTTGCATTTTTATTTTTGAGTTTTATTTTTACAACTCTGGTAACAATTTCCTGTAGAAGACCAGTCAGTTTACAGAGAATACGCTCAGTATATTTTAAAATAGTTACTGTATAAGTTTACCAAAGTTTCTATTAAAAAGTATCACCGAGCAGGGGATGTAAAAAAACAGAAATATATTTTCCCACAGGTCTGGAGACTAGATGTCAAGGTATCCACAGAACTTCTTCTGAGCGTCACTCTCCTTGGCTTCTAGATGACCATCTTCCAGTTTCTTCACATGGTTTTCCTGTTATGCCTGTCTGTGTTCTAACCTTTTATTACAAAGACACCAGGCATATTGAGTTGAAACCCAGCCTTAGGACTTCATTGTAAAGGTTCTATTTCCCAGTGTGAAACAACTCCTAGTCATATTAAGATGAAAATTCACACTAAAAGCCTAATTATCCTCATGTAATGGGAATGCCAGAATGACAAGTAAGGGGAAAAAAGGCAGACAAAATATTTGATGTAACCATGGCAAATATTTTTAAAATATTAATAGAGATACCAAATAATAAATTCAGGAAGTTTAGAGAGAACTGCGCAACAGAATAAAAAAAAATCCACAACCAGATTTATCATATTCAACTGCAGTAAACCAAGGATAAAGAAAAAATCTTGAATAGCGCCAACAGGGGAGGAAAACACCCATCTATAGAGTATCAAGCCTGAGAATTCCACTGGATTTATTGTCAGAACCCATGAAAGCATGAAGATAGTGGAGTGAAATATTTAAAACATTGAAAGAAAGAAAACATCAGCTTAGAATTCTGCATCCAGTAAAATTATTTATAAAAGTGGAGAAGAAAGACCCTCAGAAAACAAAATCTGAGGGACGTTGACTCTAGTAGACATACCTGTATTATGAACTAATACATAAAAGATTTTTAAATTAATACTACCCAGAATATATTGAGTAATTATAGCACATGGATAAGCGAAATGAATGGCAATAATGTTACAACAGGTGAGAAGAAAAATCGAGAATATACTGTTATAAGTTACCTGCACTACTTCTGAAGTGGTATAGTGTTATTTGAAAGTGGACTTAGGTTAGTTGTAACTCTATATTACTGAAGCAATTTAGTAATTCTGGGGCAATTACTAAATTTTTTAAATGTGTAATTGATATGATGAAAGAGAAGAGAAAATGGAATCATGAATAAAATGCTCAATTAAAACCAGAGAAGACAGAGAAAGAGGGGAAGACTAAGAAGAAAATACAGAACAGCTGCAAGTATTAAAAAATTAAACATGGAAGATTATTTAATGTATCTTAAGCAAGGGTAAATTAGCTGGAAGCCTAGTCATTTGGCTTCTTCTATCCACAATGGCCAATGCAAGAAATACAGGTAATCCAGTGTGAGTTAAAATGTTTTAGCGGGTAGTCAAACTTTAAATCTACAACCCGGTGATCCTGAACCTGGCAGCTACAATGATAACATCATTTAAGTGATTCTCAAAAGAGCATGTTTAGTTCCCTTTATATTGGCAACCCGAGGTTTTTGAGGGTTTTTTGGGTGGAGGAATGTATAAATTGCATAACCAATGTGGTTTGAGGTAAGTTACAGTGAAAAGAATAAAAGTAAAATTGGACATTTCTCAACCCTAATTATTCAACACTTTTTAAAATAAAAATAAGGATGTTGATTGAAAATAAGATAAAATTATCTTATTTTTTACTAGTATGTTACTATGATCTTGAAATTGTGATTATTTTGCAAGCTAATTTGAATTTACTTTAATTAGATTCAGAGAATATTATCTCAGCAATAATTTTCTATTTTGAAAAGGTTACATTTAATTAGAAATATGAAAATAACTATTTGAAATAATATACTGATTACTTAAATATGTTAAATACTAACGTCTTGTTCTTCAATCATGACTTTCCTCCAAAATATGACCTTGTAGATTCAAAGCCATGTGAAGTAAAAGGGGCATAACACTATGGCTACAAAACAATTATTACAAGTTCTTCTCAAATAATGCCTTCAGGGAATATAAGTGGGAAAAAATGTATAGTCAAGACACAGAAAACATGCACAAAAATTTTAAAAAATTATAAACAAGACTTTGTAAGAATTAAAACTTTTGATTTTCAAAAACCTATTTAAGCAAATGAAAATGTAAGCTACCTGTTGGGGAAACACACACACACACACACACACACATTTACATACACAAACATATATAGATTTGATGGGAATCCCACATACACACACACACACACACACACACACACACACATATCTTACCATGACATATTTTGCAGAATACATGATGGCATAAATAACTCAAAAAATCAATACAGAAAAAATCAACTAAAAATGGACAAAATATTTTGAACATGTATTTACAAAAGAATATATAACCAATAAACACATAGAAAGATTCTTAACATTATTAGTTATCAGAGACATTCAAATTAAAGTAGGAATGAGATAACATGCTTACCAGCTAGAATGGCTAAAATATATATATATAATTCAAAGTTTTGTCAAGAATATGGAGCTCTAACTCATTCTCACATTTGTAGTAGGAACGAAAAATGATTCAATGACTTCAGAAAACATTTTGGCATTGTTTCATGAAGCTAAACGTAGTCCTAGCTAATCATGTAGTCATTCTACTCCTACTTTTTTACCCAAGAGAAAAGAAAATATATTTTTACAAAAAGACATATCCAATAATTTGCACACAATTTATATTAGTTTTCTCTTGCTGTGAAAAAAAAAATCATCTGAAAATGAGCAGCTTAAAACAACACCCATGAATTATCTCACAGTTCGCTAAGTCAGAAGTGCAAATAGGTTTGATTATGTTTTCTCCTTAGTGTCTCACAAGGCTTAAATCAAAGTCTATTCCGTAATAATTTACTTTGTGAAATATCTAGGGAAAAATCTACTTCCAGTTTCATTCAGATTGTTGATAGTCTTCATTTCTGTGCAGTTATAAGAGAGAGGCACACCCTCCTCAGTTTTCTTGTTGGCTATTATCTCAGAGTCTTTTATCTAGAGATTGTTCTTCACTCTTTGCATATAAAACTGTCCATCTTCAAGCCTTAATAGTATGACAAATCCTTCCAGTCCCTTAAAATGCTGTGACTTTCTCCTCTGCTATCAGATAGAGGAAACTCTATACTTTAAAGGGGCCTTGAGAAATCGCCACACTGTCTTCCACAACGGTTGAAGTAATTTACACTCACACCAACAGTGTAAAAGCATTCCTATTTATCCACATCCTCGCTAGCATCTGTTGTTTCCAGACTTTTTAATGATCACCATTCTAACTGACGTGAGATGGTATCTCGTTGTGGTTTTGATTTGCATTTCTGTACTGTCCAGTGATGAAGATCTAGAAGCAGAAATACCATATGACCCCGCAATCTCATTACTGGGTACATACCCAAAGGATTATAAATCTTTCTACTATAAAGACACATGCAGCCAGGTGTGGTGGCTCACGGTCATAATCCCAGCACTTTGGAAGGCCAAGATGGGCGGTTCACAAGGTCAGGAGATCAAGAGCGTACTGGCTAACGTGGTGAAGCCCCGTCTCTACTACAAATACAAAAAAAAATTAGCCTGGCATAGTGGTGGGTGCCTGTAATCCTAGCTATTCGGGAGGCTGAGGCAGGAGAATGGCATGAACCCGGGAGGCACAGTTTGCAGTGAACTGAGATCTTACCACTGCACCCCAGCCTGGGTGACAGAGAGAGACTCTGTCTCAAAAAAAAAAAAAAAAAAAAAAAAAAAGACACATACACATGTATGTTTATTGCAGCACTACTTACAATAGCAAAGACTTGGCACCAACCCAAATGCCCATCAATGATAGACTAGATAAAGAAAATGTGGCACATATCCACCATGGAATACTACGCAGCCATAGAAAAGAGTTCATGTCCTTTGCAAGCACAGGGATGAAACTAGAAACCATCATCCTCAGCAAACTAATACAGGAACAGAAAACCAAACACTGCATGTTCTCATGGGAGTTGAACAGTGAGAACATATGGACACAGGGAGGCGAACATCACACACTGAGGACTGTTGGGGGGTTGGGAGAAGGGGGAGTGAGAGCATTAAAACCAATACCTAGTGTATGCGGGGCTTAAAACCTAGATGACTGATTGATAGGTGGGGCAAACCACCATGACATATGTATACCTATGTAACAAACCTGCAAGTTCAGCACATGTATCCCAGAACTTAAAGAAAAACAAAGGTGGGGGCGGGGCGGGGAATGTGACTACATAGGCAAAGCTAGACCATCTTCCTTTTAGTTAACTCCAGATCAACTGATTAGTAACTTTAATTATATCTGTAAAATTACTTTTACCCTGTAGTCTTACAAAACCTTGAGGGTGATAATCTCATTATAACCACAGTCCCTGAAATGTGGGTGGGGATATTGTACAGGGAGGCACTTTAGAATCCTACTTCCTACATCACTTTATTCACAATAGCCCAAAGCTGGAAATAAAATAAATTGCCAGTGTTTTAGAATTTTGTTATGGTACTACACCAATTGCAAGCACCAAATTCGGTTCCAGTATTGATTGTTTTATAACAGACGAAACACGTGGTGGCTTAAAACAACAGCAAATATTTATTTAAGCCAGAATCCGTTACTTAGAATATGGACGGGAAACTATGGAGACACTTATAAATGCTTTAATGTTTTAGCTGACATGACAAAAAGGTCGAGTGCTGGACAAGCATCTCTCCACATGACTTGTCCAAGTAGCTAGCCTAACTTTCCCCCACAGCATGATACTCCAAGGGGATTAAGACTACTTACATTGTAATTAATAGCTTCAACAGTATTTGTACCTATGTATCAGAAGTAGAAGATACTGAGAAATTGAAACAACCTCACTTCTACCATGTTCTATTGATTATGAACTCACAGAGTCCCATAATCAAGAGAGACAGACATAAATTCTGTCAATGGGAAGAACATTTAGTAATTATCAGAATTTTGGGGGAGTAATTAAAATATTTGATAACTCACACTTTTGAGCAGTAAAAATTACAGAAAAAATGGAATACTTGGAATGAAGGAATGATAGCTGCAGAATGCCAAAGATGGCATTAACTCTGAAATTCTGAAATATTTTTAATTGAGAAAAACATTTTTTGAGATATAAAGACTTTAGTAATTAAGATTTTTGATTTGTTTGATAATTTTGATGCAACTTTCTGGTCAATTCACATAAATTTCAATCTCAATTATTTTTTTCTGAATGAACTGAAGAATTATTCAATATCATGTGCATGTGCCTTTTACAACTATAGCTGACTTAGAGTTTAATGCAATATGATTAAAAATTGGGACTATAAATGTAATAACATATCAAACCTGTTATTGTGTTACATTACATGCTGCCTTAGTCCATTTAGGTTGCCATAACAAATGTCTTAGACTGGGTGATTAATAAGCTACTGATTCTTTTTGGCTTACAGTTCTAGAGGTTGGGAAGTCCAAGATCAAGTTTCCAGCAGATTTGGTTTCTGGTGAGACCTTGCTTTCTGCTTCCAAGATGGCACCTTGTTGCTGTGTCCTCACATGGTGAAAGGGCAAAAAGGGGTAAAGAAGTTCCCTCAAGCATCTTTTATAGGGGCACCAATCCCTTCAAGAGAGTAGAACTTTCATAATTGAATCACCCCCTGAAGTGCTATGTTTTTAATCATATTACATTGGGGGTTTAATTAGTCTGTTCTTGCACAGCTATAAAGAAATACCCAAGACTGGGTAATTTGTAAATAAAAGAAGTTTAATTGACTTACAGTTCCACAGGCTGTATAGAAGACATGGTTGGGGAGACCTCAGGAAATTTCCATTCATGGCAGAAGGTAAAGGGGAAGCAGACACATCCTACATGGGTGGAGCAGGAGGAAGAAAAAGAAAGGGGAGATGCTACACATTTTTGAACAACCAGATCTCATGAGAACTCACTCACTATTATGAGAACAGTAATGGGGAAATCTGGCCATGTGACCCAATTGTCTTCAACCAGGCCCCTCTCCCAACATTGAAGATTTCTATTTGACATGAGATTTGGGTGGGGACACAAATGCAAAGTATATCAGGTACTATGTTCCAACATGAATTTTAGAGATAAATCGACATTCAGATCATAGAACATGGCAAGAATAATTTGCAGGTATAGGTATTGGTTTTTAATTATGTTCATCCATATATACAATTAGACATAAAAGTAAAACTCTTTCCAGCATGCAGCTGTATGAATCATTTTAAAATATTAGGTAACTGTAAATAAAATCTTACTCCATTTTTAATTTTTGACTGAGACATCTTTCAGGGCCCACAATCTCCCTATTTCTCCATGAGAAAACCACAAAGCAATTGGCACAATGAGCAGGGTGTCTTAGGCAATGACCACCACCAGTGGTGTTTCTTCTGTTGCTTTGACTTACAATGTGGCACTGCTACCTGCCACTGTGCATGCATTTTGGGCTGATTCCTGTAGCTATTATGTGTTTTTTAGCTCTGCTATTGCCCATTCACAAGCATGCACTTTGAATTATGCTGCTGTTTGCTGAATTTGCTCAGCTTGACCAAGATTCTGTTATAGATTTAGCTAAGTGGGAAATTTTGATTGACATTTAGGCACAGTGATATGATCTTAGGGCCTTCTTTATAGTGGCTCTGAGTCATGTGTATTTGTATGGACCTATCATGTGTATTAGATTTTATTGTGCTCCTCAATTTTAGCATAAGATGTAGTTACTAATTTTAGCATAAGTCATGGGAAGGACTCTTGCCCTGTGACCACTAGTAGTGTGTTTCAGCCAAATGTCTGGCCAATACTATTAAGTGCTCAGGGAAAAGAATATATCCTATGCAGTATGAACCCTTGGGTGGTCACTTAGATTTGAAAGAGAAGTTGCTATCTGGCTTGCTGAATTCTACACTCCTAAAACCAGAAGGCTCACTGGCAGGCTATAAAAAGCCTTTGCTGCCTTCGGTACCACTTCCACCAAAAAGGAACCTCTCTATTAGAGTTATAGGGTAAAACACCCATAGCTCACCCATGAGATAGACTCTTATGAAAAGCGACCTCCAAAAGTTTTACTCCACCACTCTTAAAGGGCCAGAGGACATAATCACCCTATTTGATAACTATAAAACATACAACAACAACAAATGTGCTGGGTTTCATTGAGTGTCATGGCTCATAAACATGCCAGGGAGCTAATTTATACTCAATTCATGAGCCCAATAAAGCAACATTTGCCACTGGAAAGGCCTGTAACTATAATGATACAGATTTGGAAATTTATGAAGGAAGACTCTTATAAATAAATGATGCATTTTATGCACTTTTTCAGGACATAAAAATACTCAAAAAGGAACTCTCTCTCCCTCACACACACACAAAACAAAAAAACCTGATGAACCATTGACCCAAAGTAAATGGTCCTGCCACCTCAACAAACATTTCTAGGCTTTATTTGGTTAAATTATTTCTTGCTGCTTTTAAGAAATATGTGAGAAATAATTTTTCACCCCCTTAGAACTCACAACATTTAAACAAGCCCAATATTATGTAAGTCATTTGCTTTCTGGAAACTACCTAGTCCCCATTTAGAAATTACAATTAAGCCTATTTATGCTAATATTTCTAACTCAGTCATTTTAGAATGAGACTGCTACTAAAAAGAAAACTCTAGAATCTGTACAAATTGCAGTACAACAGACATTCCTGTTAGACTTCCTCTGTCCCTCAGAGTTTTTCCTTATAGAGGCTTTAGTGATCTCCTCTCATGTCTGCTGGAATCTCTGGTCCAACAATGGAATTCTGATACAAAAACTGACCTTCTTGGCCCCGCACTACATACCATTAGAGCACTATCTGATAGCTGCATGCTGGGTTCTTCTGGGAATGGATGTTATTACATGCCTTGACACTATGAGTTTCCATACCTGGCTGCCCATTGTGACTGAGTCATGGAGGCAGCAACTGAGGCAGATTCAAAAAAAGAAAAAGCTTTCTGAATTTAAACCCATAATATGCCTAAGCATGAAAGATTTTCATGTGCTATGGAAGAGAAAGTGGTACTTTAAAGGATAGACTAGAATCTAGGACCTCTGGCATCTTCATCCCACCTAGAATTAGAAATTGCTTCCCTTGCTAGATGCAATGAAACAATAGAAGGCTACGTGGAGAACAACTGGAGAACAACTTGGGAAAACTAAGTGGACAGAAACTGGAGTCCTGCATACTGTATGGATGACAATGATATCATCATGCATGATGAAAGCCATTGGAGAGCTGCTGCCTTCCATTTCCTAACCAGGATATCTCTCATTAAGTGTAATACCCAAGGGTCAGAAATATTGGCTAAATTTCAGGCAGTCGCCTTAGTGTTAGAGAATTCCCTGACCAACAATAGACTCCATCTTCACATTTTATAGACTCTTGGGCCATTGCTAATAGCCTGAGTTCTGGTCCAGCCAATGACAACAATTCTTTATTCAAGTTGCTCCTTTAGGGTAAAGAACTCTGGTAATTTCTTGCCCTAACAGATAGCCAAAAATATAAATTAAAGCCACACATATCTCTGCACATTCTAAAGTCACAACACAAGTCATTGACAACAAATCTTTATGCCCTTCAAAGTTCACGACATCATTTATAGTGACCAAGACACACATTCTCCTTCACAAAATGCCAAATGATTGGCTCCATTACATGGCATTCAACAGAACATTAACCTTTCTTGCTGGTTTCAAGTTGTGTGCTTCAATGCTTTACTTAAGTAAGTTAAATTTAAACATCAAGGGTAGAAAATAATGTAACTTAATATTGGATGTTTGATTCCTGATAAATTTTATATCCTGCTATTTACCTTTTGTCTCACATCTGGACAAGTTGTTAAGAAAAGCCAGAAACTCAATCTCTTGAAACCAACAAGGACATTCAAGCAAGACAAACCCAACCAGTGTGTGGGAACTCTGACTCAGGCCCCACCACCTATTATACACACACACACACACACACACACACACACACACACACACAAGCCACTTGCTCTTTCCTTTGTTAAAGTCATTTTTTCACTAACATAGGAGTCTTCTCTACTATCAAAAAGCTTCAATATGTGAGTAACACATCTTTTTATAACATCTTGGCATGTGTCCATCTCAACATCAAACAAAATTTGTGTAAAGATCAGTCCAATCTTCTATGGGACCACTAAAAAAACCCAGATCCTTTAAAGAATGGAAAAAAAGGATGAGTTCATGTCCTTTGTAGGAACATGGGTGCAGCTGGAAACCATCATTCTCAGCAAACTATTGCAAGAACGGAAAACCAAACACTGCATGTTCTCACTCATAGGTGGGAATTGAACAATGAGAACACTTGGACACAGGAAGGGGAACATCACACACCGGGGCCTGTTGTGGGGTGGGGGGAGAGGGGAGGGATAGCATTAGGCGATATACCTAATGTAAATCTTATGTAAATGACGAGTTAATGGGTGCAGCACACCGACATGGCACATGTATACATATGTAACAAACCTGCACATTGTGCACATGTACCCTAGAACTTAAAGTATAATAAAAATAAATAAAATAAAAAGTAAAAAAAGGAAAAATTACATGCAAAAAAAAAAAAAGAATGGATAGATAGATGGCACAGAGCTAGTCACTATATAGCTGCCAAAAATTACTTCGCTATAACTGTTTTATTGTATGTTGAAATCCATGCATTGTTGTAAAACTGTGGAACTCTTTATGGGGCATACTTATCTTTTGCGTTCCACAAAGTCATAATATGTGGTATGAATAAAAAATTAATATTTGATTAAATGAAAATTTGTTTAATATGTATCATGTATGTAGTATACAAGATAAAATAAAATAATTAAATTATATTTCTCTGTAATAAAATATTGTATAACTCTCAGGGAGTATAACAAAGTTCACTGGATTTAAACCTATTATGTGTCAAGTTGTGAAATATTTTCAATGTTTAATTCAAAATTAAGGTAGTCAAATTCTGAAAACTCACATGATTGGATAATTTAAAACTCCTAATTGTGTGTATAGATTGAATTTTTCTATAGTCATGAGCTTCCTTATGAGAAGCTGAGCTTCCTTTTTAGAAGTTGGTCTGATCCAAAAAAATTGTGTGGAAATTAAACAGTGTTTGAGAAACTACACAACCAGAAATAATATCAATAGGAAAGGTGAGGAATGGAAGGATCTATTTTGAAGGGAAAAGCTCTCATTGTATCTGGTAAATGCATTAAACACAAAACTTCATTAAAATATTAGAAAAATAACTAGAAATAAATTGTTAAACACTGAGGAAGACTCAAATGCAGCATAATACATTACATAGAGATTTTATGAATAAACAAACAAGGGAAATTTCACTTATTCAGTACTTAGGGTGCTCTGCGAGTGTGGGCATAAATGATCCCATTTAATTAGCAAATCATTATGTGTTAAATTCTGTTTTTAATAACATAAGGACAAGTCCAAATAAATTTATTTTTCAGTCACTATGTGTCAGTTGCCATGCCAAGAAATATATAAACCAATAGCAAACATTATACAAATGTTTCAACAAAGGACTTAATTTCTCCAGTTTCTTAATGAAAAACCCAAGTTCTGCAGCTACGTTTTGCAGATGATGTGAAATTAGGGGTCAAACTCTCAGTAGACAAGATACCACTGAATCATTACAATAAATTTCAAAAAGGAAATTGGTAAATATGCATCTTGAGATTATACAAAATAAACACGAAAACATAAATCATTTTGTTTACTTCTATCAAAGCAGTAAGGTAACAGAAAGATTGATAGTTGTAGAAATAAACAGAAATATTTTCTATTTTATTTTTCATGCTTCAAATACTTGATTTTATAAACTTAAAAGCAAATAAAATAGTATGCATGATAGTTTATATTAAAACATCAACATGTTATGCATGGAACCCTATATATCAAATCCTGATAATAATCATTTTATAAAGCACCAAGTTATATGTGTGCATGCCCATGCTCTGTATTCTATGCTTTAAATTATTTAATGTTCAATATTATTATAAAACTCATTATGTTATCAGTACAAATAAAAAGGCGGCTTTCAAATTCTTCTCAAATTGGCACATAATAAGCAACCAAATAGTAACTTTGTATTTTTTTTTAGCAATAAACTCTTAATTTTGTGAGGACAAAGGCCTCCCCCTCTTTTACCCACAATTATAACTGTGATGCTTGAAATACGACATCAAACATAATAGACACAAATAGATTTGCTTAATGGACACCAACAAATAAATGGATGAATTAATTGAATGTATACACACATATTTCATAGTTTCCTAAAATTTGTGTATTTTAGAATAATTATTAAACTTTATATTGAAATAGTAAATGTTAGCATTTCATTCACCATGCCTTTTCAATTAGGTTTATTCCTTTACATTTAATTTCAAATCTGCTTTCCTCAGTACATGGTGTTCTCACGTACAATGAGAATTACATAGATACACAGTTGACCCTTGAACAACACAAATTTGAGCTCCCTGGGTCTGCTCATATATGGATTTTTTTCAATACAAGTTGCATGGAATGCATCTGCCTCTCTTGCCTCCCATGCAACCTGCTCCACCTGTTCTGCTCCTGCCAACTCTGAGAAAGCAACCAACCCCTCCTCTCCCTCATCCTCCTCAGCTTATTCAATGTGAAGACAATGAAGGTAATGACATTTATGATGGTTCACTTCCACTTAATGAATAGTAAATGTATTTTCTCTTTCTTATGATTATCTGAATAATATTTTCTGATCTCTAGCTTACTTTATTGTAAGGATGCAGTATGGAATACATATAACAAACAAAGTATGTGTTAATTTACTGTGTTATCAGTAGGGCTTCCAGTCAACAATAGGCTATTAATAGTTGAGTTTTGGGGAATCAAAAATTATATGTGGATCTTTGACTGTTTAATCTTCTGGACCTCTAACTTTCAGGTTGTTCAAGGGTCAACTCTAACGTCAAAAAAAAAAAAAAAAAAAGGAAGCATCATTTAACAAACAGTTCAAGTCCTTTCAGGAAATTATATTATTTGTCCAGTAATATCTTGAGATAGTTTTCTGATAACTCAAATATACTGGGATGAAATAAAACATTTTTGTTGCAAATTATAATAGTTTCTTTCACACAATATGTGAATACAAGTAATTCACTTATTTAGGCTTTCATTTCTATATTTGAAAAATAAAGTTATTTAAGTAGATTATTTTTACATGAAACATTTTGTATTTCACTTCAATGCAATTCCATTGCATCCAATTTAATCCAATAAATGTTGATTAAACACAAATCACATATCAGATACTGCCAGCTGAGGATAGGAAAGATAAGTAAGACATGGTTCAAGAAACACAGCCCAAATTGCTCATTCATCTATGTGCCAACTACAAATACCTTTGTGTTATAGTCGCAGAGTAGAGTAATTGAAAGATACTATATGGACCACAATCCTGAAATATTTACTATCTGGACTTTGAAAAAGAAAGTTTGCCGATGCCTTTTGAAGATAATGATGTTTTGCTTCTTTATTATATCCACATACCTGGAGATTCAGAATGAGCATGTCGGGGGCCCGGAAAAGCAATTCAAAGAATAAATACCAAACTGATAGTGACATTTCTCTTCTCCAACAATCCCCCAAGCCTGGCTTCACTACTGCATGCTTCTAACTAACGACCTCTCACTTAAATGAACAGCGCTTAGAAAATATATATTAGTATACTACATAAAATGAAGAACCAGTAGTGGAACTTCATTCTAAAGGGGATATTTTGACATATTTATATATCTCTAAGGGGATCAACTGTGTCTACTCTACAACTGATAAGTGAAAGAAAATAATACACAAATATATCTAATAACTAACAAAAATGTCAGTATATAAAAAAACTTTCAAAAAACATCAGTAATATCTTTAAATACTTATCAAGAGAAATCCTGTTATCAAATATTTCTTGGAACAATATTGTCTGGAAATACAAAATGACCCTTTGAAGTGGATAAACTTTCTCTAAAATGGATAAAATCCCTTTTCAAGATATTATGAGGACAACATTACTTTGAGAATTCCAGTATTCACATAAAATTTAATCATGAAAGAATCCTACAGGCCATCCTTTATCACACAAACTTTATGCACAGGTGAAGATTGTATTATTTTACTATTAATCATCCAGCCTTTACATATGTGTCTTAGCCAGATTTAGATATAGTGTAGAAAGTTGTTGAAATTGAGAGCCGGAATTCAAATTAACTACAGTAGTCCAAATATTCTGAACCTTCCCTTTTAATACTTTATGTGACTTACCTGTCTGTGAAAGGGATATAACTCTTACTATCTTGTATTAATTATGCATTGAAAGTATAACATATTTTTACTGCCCCAATTCCATAGCAATGCAAATTATTGTGAAATACTTATATCTAAAACTTAAAGTATTATATCTAAAAGGAGTCGTGTGTGTGTGTGTGTGTGTGTGTGTGTGTTCTTTGTGTATTATTGCTGGTGTTTGCTTATATTCTTTGCTTCATCTTAGGTATCCGTTATATATTCAATCATCAATATTTTTAAATTAAACTGAAATAAGATCATTGAGGAAATTGTGTGATAGGACAGATTTCTAGAAATGCTGATTTTTCTGCAAAAGCAGGAAGTAAACAAAATTAATCTTATTTTGTTAACACTTCTCAAAATGACAAAGTTAACAGGGTGTGGAGGATGGCAAGTCTGAACAGTTTTCATCTTCTCAAAAAGCAGCTCCAAAGATTCTAATGCCATAGAACTGAGAGGGAGCAATGTTATCATCAAACACCGGCTATGATGTGTTTCCTCTTCTCTAGAAATTATATGGAAATAGGGATGAATCCAATTGTTAAGATCTCATTAGCTATTTTTACAACCAGCTCTCAAACCATAGTCTTAGTTTCTTTTTCCAGTTTATTAAGGCATGTATATAAAACAAAAATTTTATATATTTAAGGTATATAGCATGTTTTCATACATTTAAACATTATGAAATATTCAAAAGCAAGGTAATTCACCTATCATGTCACAAGCTTATCAATTTTTCTGGGGAGAATTTGAAAGTTATTCTCCGTTAGCAATTTTCAAGTATAAAATGTATTATTATTTAATATAATCACCACACTATATAATATTTAAGAACTTAATCATCTTGAGTAACTGAAACCTATCCTTTGATCAACATCCCCCTATAACCTTCCTTTAGCCACTGGTAAGTGCCATTCCACTCTGCCTCTAAGAGTTACATATTTTTTAGATTCCACATATGAGCTTATGCAGTACATTTTTCTATGTTCATTATTACACTGCTGTGAATAAATGCCTGAAACTATATAATTTATAAAGAAAAAAGGTTTAATTGGCTCACAATTCCACGGATTGTAAAGGAAACATGGCTGCGGAGGTCTCAGGAAACTTACAATTATGGCAGAAGTCAAACGGGAAAAGCAGGCATGTCTTAAATGGCCAGGGCAGGAGGTAGAGAGAGAAGGGAAGAGTGCCGTACACTTTTAAACAACCAGGTGTTGTGAGAACTCACTCACTATAATGAGAACAGCAAGGGAGAAATCTACCCCCATGATCCAATCACCTTCCCCCAGGCCCCTCCTCTAACACTGAGGATTACAACTGGACATGAGATTTGAGTGAGGACACAAACCTAAACCATATCACTTCCAAAAGCCCTACCTCTAATCAACATATAAATTTGGGAATTATGATTCCAACACATGAAATTCTATGACACATTCACATTCAAATGATAGTAGATTTTTTTATGTGTAGAATATTGGTTCTAAATCTCATAGCTTTTTCAGATGTGATGAGAATTTTGTATAATTCAGATAACATATTTTTGAGGTAAAATGTATCTACTTACATAATTAGCATATCTGTGCACAGAACTGTCATGAAGAAATCTTTTTTGAAATTCATCTCTAATGTGTGGGACTTATTGCCTAAAGCAATATACCATAGCATTGTCCACATACTTTTGAGCTTACCTACATCCTGATAGGCACAACAAAATGTGCGTTAAAACAATCTTGCCCTTACAATATTTACTAAATGTATAATAGTTTGAATTTCTAATAATATTGATTTAAATGCTTAAGGGTAAGATTGATGAAAATACAATTTAGATAGCCTAAATGACTGTAAATGAATAAAAACTTTAGTAGATTATTGGAGTCTTCACCAAAAAATAGTATTAAAGGATTATTATAGATAGAGGGCTTCCTAGTGTTCACAATAACAAAGAATGTATAAGTTTAATTCACATATTATTCTAAATTACTGAGATAAAAATTAAATAGGAAGGGCTTAAGGAACAACATTATATTACTCCATTAGAAGTCAATTTTTTCTGATGACGATCATCAAGGTTAATTTAGTTTACATGGCTTTATTATCATGCAGGTTTTCACTATTCATTGAAAAACTTAGTCTCATAGAATAGTCATTATAAAGAGAAATAAATAAATATTATATTAATTGTTGTTAAAAATTTCTCTGTGAAATAAGACAAAATATGAGTGTTGAATTATTTAAATACACAATCTCATGCAAAATATTTAGATGAAAAGCTCAGAGTTGCTGATTCTAGAAGAAAAATTTAATGGATTTTGCTATGTTCAGGTGGGAAAAAAGTAATAGAGAATATTAAGTAGATTGATGAGTGCTTGAAATTACTAATAATGTATTATGTAGATAGGATAATAGTCTTTAGAATCTGTAGTTTGTGAACTATGAGAACAATCATGCTGATGATTATTTTTTAGTTTAAAGCATTGTAAGACAACATGTAAAGCAATAATTTAAAGCATAGTAAAATATTTGTAATTGATGAATATATTTCTATTTTCTATAGTTAGAGAAATGTAGCTATATGCCGCCAAAGAAATGCTAATTTACATTAAAAAGTGCAATCACCAGAACTTTTATAGAAAGTTAGATATTACTCTTCTGCTATTATTGAATGTGAATGTGTATATGCAGAAGGTAGACAAGGAGAGACAGACAGACAGAGAGAGACAGAGAGAGAGAGAGAGAAAATATGAAATTATTATATGTTGATATACATGTGATTTAAAGTCCAAGCAGTTGTTAATGGTGCCATCATTTAACATTGAGTGTCCTCAAGGAGTTTCTCCATCCACCTCTGGTACATAACATGGCATTTTTATTAAATAATCTTATAGACCAGGCGCGGTGGCTCACGCCTGTAATCCTAGCACTTTGGGAGGCTGAGACGGGTATATTGCCTAAGTTCAGGAGTTTGAGACCAGCCTAGACAACATGGTGAAACCCTGTCTCTAGTAAAAATACAAAAAAAATTAGCCGGACATGGTGGCGGACACCTGTAATCCCAGCTACTCAACAGGCTGAAGCAGGAGAATTGCTTGAACCCAGGAGGCAGAGGCTGCAATGAGCCGAGATCGCGCCATTGCACTCCAACCTGGTGACAGAGTGAGATTCCGTCTCAGTAATAATAATAATAATCATCATCATCATCATCTTTTATAGCACTTCTTAGAGTTTTTTTTAAAATATATAATGTGTTTTTTTTCTTCTACTTCTAATTTCCTTGGGTACAGGTGCAGGTTTATTACATGGATAAATTGTGCATTGCTGAAGCTTGGTGTACCAGTGATCCAGTCACCCAGATAGTGAACATAGTACCCAATAGATTGCCTTCCAACACAGCTTCTTCTCCCACTCTACCCTCTCAAGCAGTCCCTGTGTCTATTATTCTCATCTTTGTTTCCATGTGTATTCAATGTTTAGCTCCCACTTCTAAGTGAGATCATGTGATATTTGGTTCTCTGTTTCTCTGTTAGTTTGCTTGGGATAATGGCCTCCAGCTGCATTCATGTTGCTGTAAAGGACACAATTTTATTCTTTTTTTTAAGGCTATGTAGTATTTCACGGTGTCTATGTACCATATTTTCTTTATCCATTCCACAGTTTGGGCATCTTGGCTGAATCTATGTCTTTGCTATTGTGAACAGTACTGCAATGAACATGAGTGTGCATATATCTTTTTGGTAAAACAATTTATTTTCCTTTGGGTATATATCCAGTAGTGGGATTGCTGAATCAAATGGCAGTTTTAAGTACTTGGAGAAATTTCTGCACTGCTTTCTATGGTGGATGAACTAATTTACACTAACACTAGCAATGTATAAAGTTTCCCGTTTCTTCACAACTTTGCCACCATCTGTTGGTTTTTGACTTTTTATTAATAGTCATTCTGACTGGTGTGATATGGTATCTCAGTATTGTTTTGATTTGCATTTCTCTAATGATTAGTAATGATGGGTATTTTTAAATGTATTTGTTGGCTACATGTATGTCTTTCTTTGAAAAAGTTCTGTTTATGTTCTTTTCCCTATTTTTAATAGGGTCGTTTTTGTTTCATGAATACTTAAAATTTCTTAAAGGTCCTGGATATTAGATCTTTGTCAGATGATTAGTTTGTGGACATTTTCTTCCATTCTGTAGGTTTTCTGTTAATAGTTTTTTTTTCTTTGTTATCCAGAAGCTCTTGAATTTAATTAGGTCCTACTTGTCTATTTTTGTTTTGCAATTGATTTGGTGGACTTAGTCATAAATTATTTGCCATGGTCAAATTTAGAATGACATTTACTTGGTTTTATCCCAGGGATTTTTATTGTTTTAGGTTTTACATTTAAATGTTAAATCCATCTTGAGTGAATTTTTGTATAAGGTGAAAGAAAGGGGCCCAATATTAATCTTCTGCATATTGCTAGCCACTTATCCCATCACCAATTATTGACTAGGTAGTCCTTCCCCATACTGTTTGGTAATCTTTTAGTCAGAAATCAGGTGATTGTAGGCATGTGGCTTTATTTCTGGGTCTCTATCCTGGTCCATTAGTCTATGTGTACATTTTTGTACCAGTACCATGCTGTTTTGGTTGCAATAGCCTTGTCGTATAGTTTAAAGTTGGGTAGTAAAATGCCTCAGGCTTTGTTTTTTTTGCTTAGGATTGTTTTGGGGATTCAAGCTTTTTTTGGTTCCTTATGAATTTTATGATATTCAAGAGCAAATAAATATATTTACGATGGTGATAGTGCCATCAATGACTAAGGTTTTGGAAAATCTCTCCAAATTGACAGGATGACAAAAAGGAGGGAGTCATTAAATCAAGTTTAGCCTAAAGCTGCCTCCTTATATATTTTAAGTTTGGCCTAAATGTTTCTCTGTACATCATAAACTATAGCATAAATTGAAGTGTAAACAGACCGTAATCTACTCTTGTGCCAATCACTGAGTTTTGGCCAATCAAATGTGGCCAAGTGTTGACTGTGTTCAATTAAGACAAATGCCAAGCTGTAACCTATCTGGCTGTTTCTGGATCTCACTTTCACTTTCTATAAGTCACTTTCCTTTTTCTGTCCATAAGTTCTCTTCCACCATGTGACTGCGCTGGAGTCTCTGAGCCTACTCTGGCTTGGGAGGTTGCCTGATTTGCAAATCGTTCTTTGCTCAATAAAATGCTTGTAAATTTAATTTGGCTGAATTTTTTCTTTTAACACAAGCTACCTTTATCCAGAACAGTTTTAATGTAGGCAAAGATTGAGACACTTTGAAAAGAATTCTACTCTTCAACTAAAGTTTTTTTCTACCCTAGAATGGTTGGCCTCTTTCCCAAAATTTTAAGGCACTTAGATTGTAAAGCACTGCATGCTTTTCTCATACTGACATATACCTAATGTCACTATGCCATCTCAAAAACGATATATATCAAATTTTATCCATCCCTCTCCTATTTAAAAAATCTTCTCTTTTATTTATTCTGCCAAGTTACTTTGAACGTGACTTCACAAAGTTTTTGGAGAGTCAGTTGAGGTACTATATAGGGACTTACTATGAAAACATTAAAGCACTAAGTAAGCAAATGATGCTATTTTTGGAAAAGAGTGCAGTAAATTATGTGAGATCATGTATGTTGAAATACATTCTCAAGCAGCACAAACTATTGCAAGTACAATATAAGTGTTTTACATGCAAAACAATTACCAGTAATTTCTTTCTAAAAGCACTAAGTCAATCTTCAAAGAAGACCTTGAGAAGAGTCAATACCATTCTAATCTTCTTCTGTTATTTGTAGTCACATCTGCCTTTCGCATGAGAACATACATTTATTTTTTTAGGACAGGGCTCTGTCTTACTCCCTTATCTGTTTCCTCAGCACAATGCCTCACCCACAATATAAGTGCAAAAAATTTAAATTTGTTTTTTAATTTTAAAAAATTGGAGGAATTTAGTAGATCTTTAGTATATGCCACTTATATAGAAGCCACAAGAGAATTTTACTCCCAATCTAGCAGTAATATCAAAGTAGATAAATTATAAAATTTGATTTTTTGAGCCTATGAGAGAACTGAGGTCACAAGGTAACCCAGTAAACTGAAATCCAAAGAATGACAATATTTTCTATAGAGACCATTAGCGGCTTAAAGTATAAAGAATACAAAAACATTTACAGCTTTTCTAAAAGAAAAACCTAGAGAAATAAGAACATAACGAATGAGCAGATAATCCCCTCATTGTTATGAAGTTCATAAATTGGAAATGCCTTATAATGAAGTTTTAAATTATTTGTGAATTTTGATAATTTTAGGTGTAGACTGTGATAGTTATAAATTTATTTTGTAAATACCAAAGAAACCAATAAAATAAGAAGAAATAGTAGTTAAAAAAATGTATGAAAAAAATAAAAGGGTATACAACATAATTAATTTATCGAAAATAAGACACAAAATTAGGAAATGAAGAAAAAGAGTGTATAAGAAGTGTATAAATTAAACATCAAGAGAGTAGACTTTAACTCATTGAGATAGAGACTAAAATGATGGTTACTAGAGGCCAGTGTTGGAAGGGGAGCATGAGAAAATTTGGAAAAATGTTGATCAAACGAAATGAAATTTTAGGTAGATAGAAAATATTCAAGAAATGTATTATACAATAAAATGACTATTGTTAATAAGAATGTGTTATAATCTTAAAATGGTAAGAGAATAGATTTTAAGTGTTCTTACTACAAAAAATGTTAAGGATGAGGTAACTCATAATTAGCTCAATTTAGCCATTTTACCATGTACACATATTTTAAAACATCATGCTGTACATGATAAATATATACAATTTTTACTTGTCAATTAGAGAAAGAAGTAAATTATAAAAAATCCAAACATATCAATAATTAAAATAAATGCATCAAAGATTCCAATTAAATGGGATAGCATAATAATAGATATAAAACAAGATTAATTATGTGTTTGTAAGGTACAAATAAGTTGAAAATAAAAGGATGGAAGAAAATTACAATATGAACACTAAACCGCAGGAAGCTAGTGTGACCTGCTAATAACAGACAAAATAAAGTTCAAGGTAAAGAGTATTATTAGAGCTAAAAAGCCCACTGTTCTGCAATCAAGGAATAGTTTGACAATGAAGAAAACATAATGCCAAATGTATATGTACTCTGTAACAAAGTTCCCACACATAGAAAATGGATTTAACAAAACTATAGGGAACTAGAGACAAATCTCCAAATCATGTTTGAAGACATTAAGATGCCTCTCTCAATAATAGATAAAACAAATAAAAAAAATTCATGGAAATGTGGACGCCATAAACTGAACCTCAGTAACCTGAACTCACTTCATGAGTTATCATAGATAAGCAAATAAAACCAAAATGAGATACTACTGGATACCCACTGTAATAGAAAAAATAAAATAATAATTGACAACACTATTTCTAGAATATGTGGAGCAACCAGAACTCTCAAATAAAGAGAAATGAGATCTTAAGGGTTTCTTTTTCACAGGACCCTTGTCTGCCTTGACTGGAAAAGTGCCCATGGGAACACTGCATGGTGATGGAAAGATAATCTGTCTTGATATTCTGTCATCAAATCTGATTAAATGTTACATTTAAGATTTAAATCTTTCATAGTATGTAAATTACACTACAATAAAAATAATAGTCTTAAAATGCATTTAAAATGCATCCCTCTTTAAAAACTTAATTTAAAGTATTTAGAGAAAGCTGAAAGGAATGGTACAAGCTTGACTTTACAGATTAGCTCAAAATAGTGCTATCAAGAATGAGTTCCAACCTTAAATATACATTTATGAATATGAAAGACGTCATTACTTCCTTCATATGGCAGACAGTCTGCACCATGTCATATATGCATATACTTCTGCCCTATTTCTCCATAACTTGAATTTGCTTGAAGACAATGCTAGTTTTTTTGAGTGCTGAAGCTAGATCATGTGCTTATAGAGAACCTGTGACCTCCTACCTTAGATGTTTTCAGGCAGAGGGCTTGATTTTCATTTAAATTATTCTCCCAGTGAATATATTAACTGAACTTATTCTGCCGAGGTAATCAAATTATATGCCATATACTATATAATATATACTATTAATATACACACACACACAATTACTGACCACTGATTATATGCCAGGCATTTCACAACAAATTTATCTACCTTTTCAATATAATATAACATAATATAATATAATATATAATATAATATAAATTTAGCATGATCTTTTAATAGAAGATTATTTTGTCCCTTAAAATGACAAAAAAATGATGCTCCAATCGGTAAATGCTTAACGTATCATAGATATTTTATTAGTAAGTAAATAAGTCTAAGAAAAAAATTAGATTCAAACCTGGTTTTGCCTTATTCTAAGAATATGTGTTTATCCCTATTTATATATAACCTCCCAAACGGTAAACACACTACCCTTGAAGAATAAAATTGACTATCCTGTTTTACACACTTTTGTATCCCAAGCATAAAACATGTCCCTGACAAAAGAAAAATCACATATAAATATTTCATATGTTGATCTGTACAGAATAGAACACACAATAATTGAGGGAAAAAAAGACAAAAGCAAAGAGGAAAAAATAAGACATTTTGGCCTCAAACAGGCAATGCCATTTCTACAAAATATGGGGGAAACAGAGCTTCTTTGCTTTATTTTTTCCTTTAATCTTTTGATCCTAAGGTCAGGTCCTTAGAAGAGTACCTGTAAAGACTTCAAAGGCCTATACTTGAAGTAAACATTGGAACAACACCTATTTCTTCTTTCAGATTAGAATGAAGGAGTGTTCATTGCCTTAGCTGTTCATGAGATTCAAAAAGCGAGAAGTGTATCTCTAAAAGGTTTGGAGCTGAAATATAGTGGAGTCTGTCATTTTTAACTTTCTTTAGTATGTTTATCTACAAAAGAAACAGAAGTATACTTTAGTAAAAGTTTAGAGTGCCCATAACCTTGGGATAAAAATATTTTTAACATTTTCAAATATGTTGGATTTATTTTACTTTTCAATTTTTATTTTCAAATCAGAGGGTACATGTGCAGGTTTGTTACAGAGGTATATTGTGTGCTGCTGATATTTGCAGTATGAATAAATCCATCAATATTTGAAATCTAATTCACTCATACTTATTTTACTATTAACATAATAATTTGCTGAGGAAAATAATCTCAGCTCAGCGTTGGAATTGATATATTTTACAAGGTAGAAAATCAGTTTGTCATAAAATTTAGGGGAAAGTTACTAAATTTATTCAGAGTATTACTTATTATTTAAAACATTTTTAGGATCAAACTTTAGCATATTCAAATTTGACAGATGATTTTGAGACAGAAAATCTATAGGATATACTAATTTACAAAAAGTTAGATGGTAAAGCCCTCTTTTTTTTTCCAAAGCAAGAAATGTATGCAAATATTTTAAAAATCCTTTGTCAGTAAAAATGAAGAAAACAAAAATCAAAAGAAGAATGAGTGTCTATATCTCCAGTGATCATATGTGATGTGGCAACATTTACAGAAGAAGTGTGTAACTGTGTTTAATAAAAAACATGAGGTATTTAATCTCTAGATTAAACTGTCAAAATATCTGTGATGAATATTGCTTTTGGGAGAGTTCAATACAGACTTTCACAAAGGGGTCTTTTATACCTCTCTAGTTATGTAGTCAAGCCAGGCTGACAAAGCAGTTAGACCATATGAAAGTCAGCACCAAATTGACTCTGGGTATCAACAGGAAAGTTCTGAACTTTACTCAGCACATCATAGTTGATTAGTTAGTTGGTTAGTTAGTATACAGCCTTGACAGTCCAAACCAGGTATCCAGGTACTACTGGAGATAAGCTTAAAGCTGTTCCAATCCAGCTACAATACAATTCTAACCTATGTAACATTCATAATCTAAGTTCTGACTTTAAGATGCTGGAAAATAAACAAGAAATTAAATCCAAAATAAGTAGGAGGAGTATGGGATACATAATAAAAAGAAAAATCAATGAAAGAGAATAAAATAATGAAAATTGACAAACCCAATATTATTTATTTTAAAGGATGAATAGAATATATAAAAAATAGGATATACATAGAAAATGTATTACACAGAAAAGAATGGAAGATGCACACTATCTGATTTCAAAGCTCACCAAATAGCTATAGAGGTCAAGAAAGTTTTGTATTTGTGTTAGGGTAGACAAATATAATAGACTCCATACCTAGATCTACCTATATATGATCAACAAATTTTGGCAAGGCAATTCACTGGGGAAAGGAAAGTATTTTAAACAAATCATGCTTGTGACTTGAATAAATTGTTCAGAATCAGTCGAGCTCAGAAAGTGGCTGACTTCATGGTCTAATTTCAATCATGTCTTTCATTATATTTTTTGAATTAAAGGTAAATTGAAGGTTATATAATACACACACACACACACACATGTATGTCTCACACATGCATGTCTCACACGTCCATGTGAAGAGACCACCAAACAGGCTTTGTGTGAGCAACAAGGCTGTTTATTTCACCTGGGTGCAGGCAGGCTGAGTCCAAAAAAGAAGTCAGCAAAGGGTGGTGAATTATCATCAGTTCTTATAGGTTTTGGGATAGGTGGTGGAGTTAGGAGCAATGTTTTGTGGGCAGGAGGTGGATCTCACAAAGTACATTCTCAAGGGTGGGGAGAATTACAAAGAACCTTTTTCAGGGTGGGGAAGATTACAAAGTACATTGATCAGTTAGGGTGGGGCAGAAACAAATTACAATGGTGCAATGTCATCAGTTAAGGCTATTTTCACTTCTTTTGTGGATCTTCAGTTGCTTCAGGAGATCTGGATGTACACGTGCAAGTCACAGGGGATATGATGGCTTAGCTTGGGCTCAGAGGCCTGACATTCCTGTCTTCTTATATCAATAAGAAAAGCAAAATGAAATAGTGAAGTGTTGGGGCAGTGAAAAATTTTGGGGGTGGTGTGGAGAGATAATGGGCAATGTTTCTCAGGGATGCTTTGAGCGAGATTAAGGGTGGCGTGGGAACCTATGGTGGGAGAGATTCAATTGAAGAAAGATTTTGGGGCAAGGGGTGATATTGTGGGGTTGTTATAAGAAACATTGGTTGTATAGAATGATTGGTGATGGCCCGGATTTGGTTTTGTATGAATTAAGAAACTAAATGTCTTCCATTTAGTTTAAGTCCAAATAAGAGAAGGAGAAAAACAGGTATTAAAGGACTAAGAATTGGGAGGACCCAGGATATCCAATTAGAGAGTGCCCAAGGGGGTTCAGCATAATTACTTGCTTGGTTGGTGAGTTTTTGGGCTCTATCCTTGACAGAGTTCTCCTTTTTAAGTTGGAGGCTGAGCTTGGTAAGGTGTGTTTTTAAAAGACCATTAGTCCTTTCTACCTTTCCTGAAGATTGAGGACGGTAAGGGGTATGAAAGTTTCACTGAATACCAAGAACCTGAGAAACTGTGGGTGATTTGACTGATAAAGGCCAGTCTGTTATCAGACTGCATAGAAGTGGGAAGGCCAAACCAAGGAATTATGTATGACAGAAGGGAAGAAATGACCACAGTGGCCTTCTCAGACCCTGTGGGAAAGCCCTTTACCCATCCAGTGAAAATGTCTGCCCAGACCAAGAGGTATTTTAGTTTCCTGACTCAAGGCATGTGAGTAAAGTCAACTTGCCAGTCGTGGGTGGGAGCAAATCCCTGAGCTTGATGTGTAGGGAAGGGAGGGGGCCTGAACAATCCCTGAGGAATAGTAGAATAGCAGATGGAACACTGAGAAGTGATTTCCTTGAGGACAGATTTCCATGATGGAAAGGAAATGAGAGGTTCTAAGAGACAAGCTAGTGGCTTATAACCTACATGGAAGAGGTTATGAAATGACAACAGAATAGAATGGACCTGTGAGGCTGGAAGGAGATATTTTCCTTGGTCTAAGAACCATTTGCTTGTGTGGGAAGAGATTGATAAGTGGACGTTTTAGTTGGGGAGTAGGTGGGAGCGACCGATGAGAAGGAGAAAAACTGGCCATGAGGGACAGAAGTTGGAAGTTAGCTGCTTCTTTAGCTACCTTATCAGCGTAAGTGTTGCCCTGAGCAACAGGATCTGATGCCTTTTGATAGCCCTTTCAGTGAATGACTCCAGTTTCCTTTGGAAGTAAAGCGGCCTTGAGAACAGTTTTTATTAAAGAGGCATTAATGATGGAGGACCCTTGTGTACTGAGGAAACCTCTTTCTGCCCATATAACAGCATGGTGGTGCGGGATATGGAAGGCATATTTAGAGTCAGTATAAATATTGACGCTTAATTCCTTTGCAAGAGTGAGGGCTCAAGAAAAGGCAATGAGTTTGGCTTGCTGAGAGGTAGTGGAGCGGGGCAGAGTGGTAGCCACAATGATAGATGTGGAAGATACTATAGCATAGCCTGCCTTTGCTGATGTGTGGCGATTAGGTCTGGTGGAACTGCCATCAAAAAACCAAGTGTGATCAGGGTGAGGAACAGGAAACAAGGAAATACTGGGAAATGGACTGAATGTCAGGTGGATCAGAGAGATACAGTCATGGGGGTGAGGACCTAAAACAGTAAGGTCAAGTTTGGACAGAAAGGCTACAGGGCATGGTCCTGGCTCTTGTGTAGGAATTTTGACCACACAGTCCTGCACTTTGACTGTGTGTAATGAAAAAGGGTTGGGATGAGTTAGGGAGAGCTAGTGTGGGGGCAGCTTCTAGGGCTGTTTTTAAGGAACAGAAAGAGGAGTGGTGAAAGGATTTAGGATCTATGGGGCCAGTGAGGTTTGCTTTTGTGAGTTTATATAATGGTTTAGTCAGGATGGTAAAACTAGGTATCCAAAGGCGGAAGTACCTAACCATACCTAGGAAGGAAAGAGTTGTTGTTTTGTAGAAGGGGTTGGGGTTTGGGAGATTAGCCAGACATGATCAGCAGGGAGAACACGTGTGTTTTCATGAAAATTATGCTGATAGGTAACAGATGAGGAAGAAATTTGGGCTTGACTGAAGTAATGGGGGCTGTCTGTGAAGCCTTGCGGCAGTACAGCCCAGGTAAGTTGCTGAGCCTGGTGGGTGTCAGGGTCAGTCCAAGCGAAAGCAAAGAGAGGCTGGGATGAAGGGTGCAAAGGAAAAGTAAGGAAAGCATGTTTGAGATTCAGAACAGAATAATGGATTATGGAGGGGTTGTGCAGGGAGGTATTGAGGATAGGAGAGTCTATGGGTTTGGCACCACGGGGTGGATAGACAAGACAGTTTGGTTGATAAGGCGCAGATCCTGAACTAACCTGTAAGACTTGTTCAGTTTTTGGACAGGTAAAATGGGGGAATTGTGAGGAGAGTTCATAGGCTTTAGAAGGCCATGCTGTAACAGGCAAGTGATAACACGCTTTAACCCTTTAAAGCGTCCTGTGGGATGGGATATTGGCATTGAGAGCGGGGAAAAGGTGATTAGGTTTAATGGAATGGTAATCATCCGTTGCCAAGGAGGGAGTAGAGGTGTGGGGAGATACGAGGAGAGGATGTGAAGGAGGCTTTGAACTAGGGGAAAAGGCAGCAATGAGGTGTGGCTGTAGCCCAGGAATAGTCAGGGACGCAGATAATTTAGTTAAAATATCTTGACCAAAAAAGGGAGCTGGGCAGGTGGGGATAACTAAAGAAGAGTGCATAAAAGAATGTTGTCCAAGTTGGCACCAGAATTGGGGAGTTTTAAGAGGTTTAGAAGCCTGGCCGTCAATACCCACAACAGTTATGGAGGCAAGGGAAACAGGCCCTTGGAAAGAAGGTAATGTGGAGTGGATAGCCTCCATATGGATTAAGAAGACAGGCTTACCCTCCACTGTAAGAGTTACCCAAAACTTGGTGTCTTTGATGGTCCAGGGGCCTTCCGAGGCGATCGGGCAGTGTCAGTCTTCAGCTGCTAAGCCGAGAAGATCTGGGAAGGGGTCAGTCAGAGCCTTGGGCCAGTTGGACATTTCGGTTTCCAGTGGGGTCCCGCACAGATGGGACACAGCTTAGGAGGAATCCCGGGCTGCGGGCATTCCTTGGCCCAGTGGCCAGATTTCCAGCACTTGAAGCTAGATCCTAGGGGAGGAAGTCCTGAAGGAACGCCTGACCACTGTGGCTTAGGCATTATGAAGTTTTTGTGTGCTGGAGATATGGCTGGGGTTTCTCTCACAGCAGAGGCAAGTAATTGCAACTCTTTATTATTGTACACCTTGAAGGCGAGGTGAATTAAGTCCTATTGTGGGGTTTGAGGGTCGGAATTTAATTTTTGGAACTTTTTCTAGTGTCAGGAGCGAGTTGTGTAATAAAATGCATATTGAGAATAAGACAGTCTTCTGGCCCCTCTGGGTCTAGGGCAGCAAAGCACCTAAGGGTTGCTGCTAAGTGGGTTATGAACTGGGCTGGGTTTTCTTCTTTACCTTGGGTAGTTTCTTTAAGTTTGTCATAATTAACAGCTTTGTAAGCTGCCTTTTTAAGCCCTTCGACTAGGCAGGAAACCATGTTATCTCGCCTAGCTATACCCGGGGAATCTGCCTGATAGTTCCATTGGGAATCTTCTCGGGGAGCTGCTCTAATGCCTTCCTGGAGGTCTGGCTCATGAAGCCGGTGGTTATCAGTGTGAGATTGGACTAGAGAAAAACTCTTTCCCGTTCATCTGGGGAGAGGGTAGTAGTTAGGAAGACATTTAAGTCACTCCAGGTTAAATTGTAGGACAGAGTTAGATATCAGAATTCCTGTATATATTTAGTGGGGTCTGATGAGAAAGAGCCTAAACGCTGGCTGATTTGGGAAAGGTCCGATAGAGAAAAAGGCACATGTACCCTGACTGTGCCTTCAGCTCCAGCCACCTCTCTAAGAGGAAATTGTTGGGCAGGTGGGGGAGAGCTGGTCGCAGAATGAAACTGTAAACCAGATCCAATATGGGGAGGGGAGATAATAGAAGGGTTATAGGGTTGGGAAGCAGAGGCTGAAGAAGAGTTGGGACCTGGCTCAGCCCAGCAAGGAGCAGCCTAGGGAGAAGGGGAGAGGTCAGATGAGTCTGTAGAAAAGGATTCAAAGGACTCAGAGCTTGGGGTGGAGACTGAAGGAACAGACAGGAGAGAAAGAAGAAAGATTTGGGAAGAGTCACAGTGGGAGCGGAGACTAGGGATGGACCAGTGTGTAAAAGAATGCCTGGATGTCAGACACCTTAGACCATTTGCCCATTTTTCGATGAAAATTATCTAGATTTTGTAAAATGGAGAAATAAAAAAGTGCCATTTTCTGGCTATTTAGAACCATTATCAAGTTTGTATCGGGGTCAAGTAGCATTGCAGAAGAAAACAAAGCCTTTAAGTTTTAGGTCAGGTGTGAGTTGAAGAGGTTTTAAGTTCCTGAGAACACAGGCTAAAGGAGAAGAAGGGGGAATGGAGGGCAGAAGGTTGCCCATAGTGAAGGAGGTAAGTTTAAAGAAAAGGGTAGAGAGATGGAGATGGGGGGTGGGGAGCAGCCCTGGGCTGCAATGTGGGTGAGCAGCCAAAGCAGGCGTCCCCACAGTTGACTTGCCACCAAGGGAATGTGGGTGAATAACCAAGGCAGGCATCCCCACAGTGATCAGACACCAATGGAGTGTGGGTGAATAATCAGGCAGGCATCCCCATAATGATTAAACACCAAGGTAAGTCTGTCTTCCTGAGTCTGTGACCGGCGCCAGAGTTTTGGGTCCATGGATATAATGTGTCTCCTTTGTCTCTACTAGAGAGGAAAAAGAATTGGAAAGACAGAGACTGAAGGGTAGTGAGAGAGGCTGGAGAAGAGAGTGAAAAGTCCGCTTACACAATTTGAAATTGGTGATATGTTCCTTGGGCTGGTTGGTCTGAGGACCCAAGGTTGTAGGTGGATCTCTTCATGGAGTGAGGGTGAGGACAGAGTACTGGTCTCCCAAAGGAGTCCCTCTGACCTGGGTCTTCGTCACCAAATATCTCATGCATCCATGTGAAGAGACCACCAAACAGGCTTTGTGTGAGCAACAAGGCTGTTTATTTCACCTGGGTGCAGGCGGGCTGAGTCCGAAAAAGGAGTCAGCAAAGAGTGGTGGATTATCACTAGTTCTTAAAGGTTTTGGGATAGGCGGTGGAGTTAGGAGCAATGTTTTGCGGGCAGGGGTGGATCTCACAAAATACATTCTCAAGGGTGGGGAGAATTACAAAGAACCTTCTTAAGGATGGGGGAGATTACAAAGTACATTGATCAGTTAATCTGGGACAGAAACAAATTACAATGGTGGAATGTCATTAGTTAAGGCTATTTTCACTTCTTTTGTGGGTCTTCAGTTGCTTCAGGTGATCAGGATGTATACACGCAGGTCACAGGGGATATGATGGCTTAGCTTGGGTTCAGAGGCCTGACAATACACATATGCATATATGAACACACACACACACACATATATACACACACGTACATGTATATGTATGTGAGTGTGTGTATCATTTTTCTCATATTTTATGTATCTATTTATTAAGTTTCTCAAACTAATTTGTCTCTATAGTGACTGTTTCATTGATCAGGAATCAGAAAGAAATGTTCCCATTTCTTGAGAGAAAAACTCTTTTCAACTCCTTTGGCATAAGTAAAATCAGATGTTGTTCTGTCTCAGTATGTTCCATTTCGAATTGCTTCTCCCACAGGCAGAAACTATAATTGACATATTTTTACTTCCCCTTGTGTGCCATGTTTTATTAAGCTAATATGTCTTTACATTATTGTAGGTTCAACTAATTTTGGATGTAAATCTTTGTGAAATATAGATTGCTAACACCAGCTTGGTCGTGGAGACCCTAACCTGGTGGCACTAGAGGAATTAAAGACACACACACAGAAATATAGAGTGTGGAGTGGGAAATCAGGGATCTCACAGCCTTCAGAGCCGATAGCCCCGAACAGAGTTTGACCCGCATACTTATTGACAGCAAGCCAGTGATAAGCATTATTTCTATAGATTATAGATTAACTAAAAGTGTTTCTTATGGGAAACAAAGGGATGGGCTCTGGCCAGTTATCTGCAGCAGGAACATGTCCTTAAGTCACAGATCCCTCATGCTATTGTTTGTGGTTTAAGAATGCCTTTAAGTGGTTTTCCATCCTGGGTGGGCCAGGTGTTCCTTGCCCTCATTCTGGTAAACCAACAACCTTCAGTGTGGGCATCATGGCCATCAGGAGCATGTCACAGTGCTGCAGAGATTTTGTTTAAGGCCAGTTTTGGGGCCAGTTTATGGCCATATTTGGAAGCCTGTTCCCAACAATAGACTTGTAGCAATGTCTTGTCTTTTATAGAGTAAGCTACTTTTTAATTCAGCAAATGTGTACTAACATCGATTATATTCATATCATTAGTTCAGGAATTATCAGTGGTGTACACATTTAAAAAAGCTGAAAGTGTTTTAGTGGACATGTATTTTTTTTTCTTTCAAACACAGAGACTGTTCTATGGAGATCCAGCATCTTTATAAATAACTAATCATTTATAAATAGATAATCATTATTTGGTTAAGTCTAGTTTTTTAAATTCTTGCCTTAAGTAATTATATTTTCTCTGGACACACCAAAAACTTCACAAAAGGGCATATCTAAATGGTCCCTGGACATGAAAGCATTGCATGTCATTAGTCATCATAAAAACACAATATAAAATAATAATTCAATGTCACTATACACCTTTTTTTTTTTTTTTTTTTTTTTTTGAGACAGAGTCTCGCTCTGTCACCCAGGCTGGAGTGCAGTGGCGCAATCTCTGCTCACTGAAAGCTCTGCCTCCATGGTTCACGTCATTCTCCTGCTCAGCCTCCCAAGTAGCTGGGACTACAGGCACCCACCACCATGCCTGGCTCATTTTTTTTTTTATTTTTTTATTTTTAGTGGAGACGGGGTTTCACCATGTTAGCCAGGATGGTCTCGATCTCCTCATGATCCGCCTGTCTCGGCCTCCCAAAGTGCTGGGATTACAGGCGTTAGTCATTGCGCCCAGCCTATACACCTATTAGAATGACTAAATGCCACACAAACAACTAAAGATTATATTTTAATTTTTCTGCTGACTCTGATATAGCAAAATCTGAATAGTTCTGCAAAATTTCAACTTGTATTTCTGGGTACCCTGAAGAAGATCTCCGTTGACATCACAAACAATATTCACATTTTTTCACTATTGTACCCCTAAGTTTGCTGCCAACGAAGAATCTTAAAGAAGAAAAATTACCACAATAAATGATGCTAATAGCAGTCTGATAGGCACTAAATAAAATTAATGACAGGTAAGCTCACAAGAATTCTTCCAAAGTCATATAATAGGTATACATTAATAAAAACACAAAATATTGTTGATTTCATCTCAAATAGTACACAAAAATAAAATCTGGATGGACTGCACTTATGTTTTTTAAAAAAGAGTCACAATTCTAGAAAAAAATTCAGAGTAGCGTCTTCCTAACCTTCAAACAAGCAAAGATTTATTGAAAAGGACAAAATATGTGCTAACCATAAATAAAATAATTAGTAGCATGACATTTTTAAAATGAATAATTTTTATTCATCAAACAGTAAGATAGGTATAGGTTAGTGACTGAATGAAAAGTTTTCAGTAAATATACCCAACAATAACACTGATATGAGAATAAATGAACTCTTAGAAATTGGGAATAGGCAGACAACCCAGTAGCAAAAGGAAGAAAAATAAAACATGAATAAATACTTCACAATAGTGGACATATAAATGGCCTCTGGATATAGGAAGATGTTGCACTTTATTTTAAAATAATAGTTGAATGGCAATACATATCCATTAGAATGTCTAAAACACACACACACGCGCACGCACACACACACACACACACACACACAATACCAAGCATTTGGAAAACTATGGAGTAACTAGATCTCTCATGTACTGACTGTGAAGTGGAAATTTGTTGCAATAGTAGAAAAACTGATTGACAAGATCTGCTCATATGTAACATATATGTATCTTGTGACCTAACAGTTTCACTCTTAGATATGTACCCAACAAAAATGCATGCATATATGTAGCAAAATTTAGACTTACAAATGTACATGGCAACTTAATTTGGCCCAAATTAGAAACAATCCAGTTGTCCATAGTAATAAATCAATTAATTGTGGACTATTTACACATTTGAATACTATGAAGCAATAAAAATAAAGGAACCATTGCCCATGTACAACATTTGAATTTCAAAAACTTTAAGTTTAGCAATAGTTAGACACAAATGAGTTAATAATGGTTATTTCAAGTCTATGATGATATACTTTACAGTAGTTGTAACTTCTGTGTAGTTAGTGACTGGGAGAGGGCAAAAGAGGCACCTTTGGAATGCTAGTAGTGAAATATTTGTGATTTGGCTAGTTGTTACAGATAAAATATATGGCCTCAAGATTTGTGCATGTCTTTTTAGGTTTCTTAGATTTCAGATAACAGTGTTCTTAATAAATATGTAAATAAATAATCCAAGAGAGAGAGAATGGTGGTTTGGACTAGAGTACTAATGAAGTGGTAAGAAGTGGTTCAATCTATTTGGAAGGTAAAGTCAATACTATATGCTGAAAATTAACTGTGCAGTGCCAGAGAAATAAATTATAGATGACTTCTGAGAAAATAGAAAGTTATACTTGGTACTAAAAAGAAGAAACAGCAGGGTTTGGGAGGTAAGATCATATATTTGGTTTGTGACATGATAAATTTGATGTGCTTTCAAATAGTCAAGTGGAGATAAAAGAAATAAATCTCATATTCCTATTCGCCATTCAGAAGAGAAATCTTAGAAAAACTAAAATACAAAAAAAAAGTTGAAAGAAAAAAGCAAAAGAATATACACAGTTGGCATATCTACAATAATATATAAATATACATCATTTTAGGAGCATTTTTTAGATATAGTGAGAGAAATTCATACAGATAAAATATTTCATTCATCATATAATTTCCAAGATCCATCAGCCTAATATAGCTGCAAACACACAAATTTAAATTGAATTATTATTTACATATCTCTTTCATAAAATAAGAAATCTGCAGACAAAAACAAACAATAGTTTGGGCATAGAATATTTGGGAAGAAAAAATACATCTTGTCTAATGAACATATATATATATACACACACATACACACACACTGACTATAACATAGAATATATATGTTCTTTATAAGCATAAATGAAAGTTATTTTTTAAATTGAACACACAAAACGATAAAGCAAAAGTCAAAAACAGGAAAGAATTGTACGTATTAGGTTTCCAAACACAATACAATCTCATTAAAAATGCAATAAGCATAGACAGTGGTTTAAGCTGGGAGAGTCTATTTTTATGTCCAATAGCCCATATCCATGGAAAGACATATAAAAGGATACCATTAAAAGCACCTTTATTTGTATGTTAAATTACATTATCATCCTAGTTATACATCAATAATAAAAGATATTCTCAAATTATGTTGAAACAAAAATTGAAATAAGTAATGGATTAAAAAAACATTATATGGGAAATGATACTTAGAACTGATCAATAACAAATTTCTATAATCATGTACATTGGAGCTTTAAAGACGAATTTCTCAAACTTTTTGTTCTCGGGACTCTGTTAAAATATTAGGCATTATTGAAGTACGTTATATAGATCTTGTGCATGTAAGAAGTATCTTTCAATATTTTCCATATTAGAAAATGAAGCAGAAAAATTTTTAAAATACAATATTGCACAAGCACAAATTTGATTAGCCATAAGAGCAATTATGTCATATTACCTAGCTTCTGGAAAATTCCATCTTGCTTCATGAGCGCAGGAGAGTGAAAATAGTGAATAATATGTAAGTATTATTTTGAAACAGTTTTAAACTCATAACCCTTTGAAAAAATCATGAAATCAACCTAGATGTCCATCAATGGTGGACTGGATGAACAAAATATAATACATATACATCGTTGAATGCTATGCAGTCATTGAAAAATCTCAGAGACAACCAGGTGTTTTCAAGTCACACTTTGAGAGCTTCTATTTTAAGAAAATATATATTCATTTAAGTTGTTTTTAAGAGAAATTTATAGATTTAAATAAGATCTATTTAATTATCATACTAAATTCTTATTACTAAAACTTATGTGAGCTGCCAATTAGTGAGTTAAGTAGCACCAGTGAAAAATTAGAATATATAGAATTAAACTATAAAAATAAAGGAAGGACATTATAAAAATGACATAAATGAAGCATAAAATTAAAAAGTAACAAAGGATATCAACAATATCCTAGTTACTTTGTAATATTTAATAAAATAGGCATACTTGTGTCTATACTGATGAAGATAATATAAATAGGAATAATATGAAGAATAATGTTCATAAATAATACAAAGAAATAAAATAATATTCATAAATAATATGAAAAATAAAAAGTGAACATACTACAAATACAGTAAAAATAAGCAAAATAAGAGAGAGGAAGGATCCTCAGGAAGGATCTCGTGATCTTTTTGTGTTGTGTCCCCTGCCATAAGGTCTTATATGCCTCCTCTAATCCCATACTATATAAAGAACAACAGATAGAAGAAGATGATAAGGAAATAAAAAACACTGATAGTTAAAAAAGGAGGGAGAGAAACTCAGAGAAAGGATTTTTAAACTCGAGAAGGAATTCACAAACTTAAAGTTCGCATGTTAAGTCCATACATTCTACTACATAGATAGATGGTAAGCTTGTGATGAAAATCAGTACTGAGTTAGACAGTTTTATCGTACAGTTTAATGAACATAATAAATGATTAGTGTGAATACATTTGCTGTTCTAATACCAAAGCTTATTCTTTAGAGGACCCATTATCTCAATTTTTCTTTCAAACTATTTACACCCAGTTATAGTTCATAGTCAAAGTCTCCCTCTTTCTCAAATTGTGTTGCTAAGAACAGCCTTGGGACTGTCAGATACTGCTGATCCTAGCCACATTTGTGTTGTTAGTGTTAAGGTGAGGCTAAGCCATGAGCCACAGTGTGATTTGCCTTAGACAAGTCTACCTACCAGCCCAGGGAAAGATTAATTGCTTCCATGGTTTTTCCTTCACAGTGCCTTACATGGGGTTTCATTTTCTAGGCCCCAGGGCTTTTGTAAAATAAGCAAGTGAAAAATAGAGGATATTTTATTCTACTCTTCATTCCCTTGGTTCCCATAGGCAGTGAACTGAATTAAAAATGAAATGTGAGAGAGTGGGGAAGAGAAAATCTCTTTAATAAAAGTGCGGCTCTGTTCCTATTACAAGTGTTTTACATTCTGGCTACATATTACATGTAGTACAGGGACCCAATTCTTTAGAAGAGATATTTTCAGAGGGAAACAAATAAGAAGGCATCAGCTATGAAGCTGCTTCAGTGTTTGTGGATTTTATGCAGGAATATAACCTCACAGCTCCTCCACTTTCTCCTTTCTTTTCAGGAAAAGCAGCTTCTCTCACTGGCATAGAGCTGCCCAACATTGACTGCCTTTCATCTGGGCCAATTGTCTTTCTTCTGATTCCCCTAGCAGAGACAGTAGCCCCTGCTTATCTGCAATTTCAGTGTCCTTCTTTGACCCATCTGGGGCATGAATTATCCCTTTTTCCAGACTTTCCACACCATCTATGCTATCTTCCTGTTAGTCACTGAGCAGCCATCCCAGTTACTAAGTCAACTGTTGCAGTACCTCAGTTCTTGTGTTCAAATTTAAAAAAAAAAAAAAAAAAAGAACATCTTATTATACTTAATAATGGTCTCAAAGTGCAAGATTAGTGATGCTAATACACTGCTCTAATTGTTCTATTTTATTATTGGTTGTTACCAATCCCTTTCTGTGCCTAATTTATAAACTAAATTATAAACTAAATTGTTTTATAAATATGTATGTATTGAAAAAAACATTAAATATATAATACACATATATATACACATTATATAGATATAATGTGTGTATATATAATACACACACACACACGGTTTGGTACTATCCGTGGTTTCAGACATTTACTGGGGATCTTGGAAACATATTCCCTGCATTTAAGAGGAAACTACTGTATTTCTCTTTCTGTTGATTCATTAGTCTTAGTAATTTCTAAAAGAATGAATTCTGGCTGGCTCTTTTGGCCCTTATTGCATGTTTACTTTATCACTCAGGGTGGTGATGGAGAGAGGAGCTACTCAAAGTGCTTGGGTATATTTAACAAATTGATAAAGCTCTCTAGCATATAATCAGGCTGTTAAGGGTTCAAAAATCATCAACTTTTGAATGATGAGTAGAATTCCTACAAAATTCTCTATTCCTCGGGAAAATAATTCTCCAACCATTTGCTAAACCTCCTATGTATTTTTATGGAACCCATAAATAAATTGAAATTTAAAAGATTTAATTTGCTCCTGAAGGTCTTCACAAAGCTCTCCACAATGTAGGAATTAAAAAAAAAATAAATGACAAGTTAAAGAGATGGAGTTGCACAGTGAGATTTTACAATTAAATTTTAAGGAGCAATATGACATTGGGTATTCAAAGAAGAAAAATGGATAGGAGCAGGGAAGCTGGAATAGATAGACAGGATCAACAACATAAAGCACCCATGAAACAGTCAGTGCTCAAGTGTTCAACCAGATAAGATTTTTTTTTTTTTACTCAGTTATAGTATGAGCACCTCGATCAGGCAATGATTTACATCTAGAGATAAGAATTAGAAAAAATATCCTAGAAAAAAGTATTAAAGAGTGAAATTATAATAATCCCTAGTGCAATTAAACAATTAGGTTATATGACATGACTCTTGCCCCTTTAATTACTCCAATTATTCCTAAAAAGAAGAGATCTGTGTTACTAATAGTAACTAACAAAGTGGCCCAAGAATACAGGCAGAATAAAATTCAATGCTTATTCACAGCTTGGTCTATTTCAGGTAGTAGGATTTTCTATTGATTATTTTGTTTGTTTGTATTTTTCTTATTTAATCCTTAAAAAAACGCATTTCCAACTAGCTCATAAAATTTTTTTTGAGGGGGGGCACTCAATGTATTTTTATAAAAATAAAAAATAGAAGATAAGACAAATATAAATGACTTCCAGGTTTTTAGTTTTATATGATATACCTAACTGAGTTAATAAGCTTCTAGGTTTTGAGTTTCATATGATATACAATATATAATATAAAACTACAATAACTGACAGAGCTTTGCTAGAACAGCTCAGGGCCTGCATCCACTGAGGAAGGCAATATAATTGAGTCTGCTCTGGTAGGCACTGAGCCTGTATCCCTGGCCACCAGCCCAAAGCCTGGGCCACAGGAGCTGACTTAATGGCAGGGTAGACATAAACCCAGAAGCTGCTGAGGACGGCCTCATGCTGAGGCAGGCCCAAAGCTCAATGCTGCTTGGGCAGCTTGGCATTGGAGTAAGTTGAAGGTGAGTGCCACTAGGGGTGGCCTGGTTTTGAGTGTAGATCAGAGTGTGGGGCCACTGAGTTTGACCTTGTAGTGGGACAAACTAAAGATAGAGTCTGCCTTGCAGGCCTGAAGCCTGGGTCTATGAGGTCCAGCCTAGCACCTGGAGAAGCCTGGAGGAGCATCAGTCTGTGGGCATCAGTATAGAGGTGGGGTGGTCATAGTGGCCTGCTCAGTGCTGGATTTTGCTATAATAAGTCTGGTTTTGAAGTCCAAGGCGCAGTTCTGTGCTCACTTCCCTTTCCTTCCTCCACATGGAGGGTATCTTTGTCAATACCTTCTTGCCTAGGGGATATAAGTAACATAAAACTATACTTTCTACCCTCTTTAATGCATTTGTTTCTATTTTTGTGTTACGTCCGGGTGATATCATCTCTTACCTGTTTTGCACAGCTAATGTAAAAGTATTTTGATGTGTGAATAGTTGTTCAAACTGATGTTTTTACAGGGGACAACCTCTGTAGAGTCCTAGACCACTATCTTGCTCCCTTGGAACATTCTTAAACTAGTTTTTCTCTCTCTATCTCTGTGTGTGTATATGTGTGTTTGTGTGTGTGAATATGTGTGTGGGCGTGTAGCATACATATATTTTCCTTTATCTTGAGTAAATGGCAAGATATTGAATTGCTGGATCATAGTATAGGTGTATATGTAACTTTGTCAGAAACTGTTAAATGGTTCTCCAGGTTGGTTGTATAATTTTTGCTACCCACAAGCCACCAAAAATGAATGACTGGTTTTTGTTTTTTCCATATTGAAAACATTTGATATTATTGATCTTTTCTATATTCACTATTTTAATGTTTTCAAGAAAATACTTTATTTTATTTTAATTTACATTTTCCTAATGACAATTTTCATCAGCTTATTAATGTGTTTGCTAACCATTCATACATCATCTTTCTAAATCTATATTCCAGTCTTTTTTCATATTGAATCGATGTCTATATTGATCAAATATCAATAAAAAACACGTAATTGAGTCTATTTCTGGACAATCAATTCTGTTTCAGTGATTTTTTTTATACTTAAACTTTACTACACTGTCTTAATTACTTTAGCTTTAAGTAAGTCTTAAAATCATATAGTATAAATATTCTGATTTCTTTTTCTTCAAGAATGCTTTTGGTTTTCGGTTCTTTTCATTTCATACAAAATGATTTTTGCACAGCTTGCACTGGAGCTGTTCTAGAGACAAATTATATTCCTTTTTGAGAGCATATACCTTTACTTTGTTTTGATATTTGAATAGCAATTTATTTGGATATTAACTTATAGGCTACTTCTTTTCTTTACAATGGTTTGAAGATGTAATAGTTATCAGTTAAATATATCCAAGAACACACTTGTAATAAATGTTTACTGTATGAAAAAGGTGTCCCAGGAGGAAACAAGAAGCCTCTCTTTTAGAAGGTGTAAAGAATAAAGTATTATAGAATTTGAACTTGTGCTAAATAATTTTGTGAAAGATTCAAGGAGAAAAAGTGGTTCAGTTTTGGTGCTATCAGTAAAGAGAGTAATCTAGTTATTAGTAAATCTCATCAAGAAAATTGTAACAACAAAGCTGTCCTAAAGCTGCTCTTGGTAAAGAAAATATCAGTAGAGTGAAGATTGTATTTATTCTTGCATTGCTATAAAGAAATACCTGATACTGGGTAATTTACAAAGGAAAGAGGTTTAATTGGCTCATGATTCCACAGGCTATGCAGAAAGCATGGCTGAGGAGACGTGAGGAAACTTTCAACTATGGCAGAAGGCAAAGAGAAAGCGGGTACATCTTACATGGCCAGAGAATGAGAAAGAGACCAGAGAGAAAGCGCTATGCACTTTGATAAAACTAGATCTCAAGAGAACGCACTCACTACACAGTACCAAAGGGGATGGTACTAAGCCATTCTTGAGAACACTAGCTCCATAATGCAATCACCACTCACTAGACCTCACGTCCAACACTGGGGGTTACAATTTAACATCAGATTTGGGTGGGGACATAGATCCACACCATATCAAACAGATTGTTCATTTTTGTGTCTTTTACAGGGACTTCATTTTTACCTGTGTTCAGAAATGATTACCAAGTGGTTCTCTCTCTCTTTTTTTTTTGTCAGTTTGTCATAGTCACAGGTGATTATTTAATGTAGTTCTGAAAGATTGTCTGTGCTTAATGTGAGACCACCAACATACCTGTAAGAACTGGGCTGTTCCTATCAACATGAAAGTATATGTATTAGTGAGTCTGGCTTCCAAATATCAGAGCTTACTTGACATTGTTTCTAAGATGTTTTATTATTTCTGGTTAGAAATTATCCATTTTTATTTTTTAGTTCCTCAAATACAATGTATCATTATCTTTTCTAGCTGATGTTAACCTTTCCTCTTTTTCTTTGATTTTCACCAGTACAACAATGATGTGCCTGATTTCAGTTTCTTTGTATTCATCCTGTTTGGTGTTCTGTGTGTGTGTGTGTGTGTGTTTGCATTTTACTTTTATTTTAGATTCAGAAGATAGATGCACAGGTTTGTTATATGGGTAAATTGCATGTCACTGGGGTTTGGTTTATGCACGATCCTGCCACCAGCGAAGTGAGCATCATATTGGTAAGTAGTTTTTTAACCCTCACCCTCCTCCCACCCTCCTACTCTAGTAGTCCTCAGTTCCTATTATTCTCATCTTTGTGAGCATGTGTACTCAATGTTTAACTCTTACATAAGATGTGAGAGAACCTGTGAAATTTGTTTTTGTTGTTGTTGTTGTTGTTCTCATGTGAATTCCACTAGAATGATGGCCTCCAGCTCTATCTTGCTTCAAAGGACATGATTTCATTCTTTTCTATGACTGCATAGCATTCCACAATGTATATGTATTATATTTTGTTCATCCAATCCACCACTGATGGACATTTAGGTTGATTTCATGTCTTTGCTATTGTGAATAGAGCTGTAGTAAACATACAAGTGCATGTGTCTTTCTGGTAGAATTATTTATTTTTCTTTGAATAGGTAACTAGTGAAGGAATTGCTGGGTCGAGTGGCAGTTTTGTTTTAAATTATTTGAGAAATCTCTAAAATGCTTTCCACAGTGGCTGATGGGTACATGATATAAATAGACACTTCCCCAAAGAAGACATACATGTGGTCAATGAATATAGGAAAAAAGGCTCAACATCATTGATTATTAGAGAAATGTAAATCAAAACCACAATGAGATATCATCTCATACCAGTCAGAATGGCTATTATTAAAAAGTCAAAATATAACAGATGTTGGCAAGTTTGTGGAGGAAAGAGAATGCTTATGCGCAGCTGGTAGGAATGTAAGTTAGTGTTCTTAATAAAATAATTTTAAAACATTCTCAGTCATTATCTTGTCACTTCTTTTAGATGATTTTTTCTCTTTTCTCCTGGGATTCCAATTGTATTGTTGTTTATTTTTCTACAAATATTTGAAGCTCTGTATTTTTTCAAATCTCTTTTCCTCTTTATATCAAAATTTAATTTCTATTAATCTGAGCTGTTTCAAATCCATCCTTTTTTTTCTTCTGTTATATTTAGCCTTCTCTTTAGCTTATCAAATAAATACAAATTTCATATTTTTTTTGTTTCACTTTTAAAATTTTTGATCTGGTTGATTATAATGTCTATCCTTCTGTTGAAATTTCTCATATGTTATTAAATCTTATTCATGTCTCTGAAAAGACCCTTTAACAAGGTTTTATTAATTATTTTAGATTTCTCATTTGACTATGCAAACATATGAGCCATTTTAAGTTTGATTTTCTCTTTTCTTTAAAATATGAGTCTTATGCTCATATGTCTTAGTTTCATTCAAAATATTCTCTGAGAAATAACCATAGAGTGGAGTAAATAATATTGACATTAAGTAAAGAGCAACACGCTTATTCTTTTAGGCTACTTGTATGAAAATCTGAGTTAATAAAAATTTTAAGTTGAGCACAGTATGGGCTATGCTGTGACTTTAATTAGGTTCACTTCAGTACATGCTTTAAGTTTTAAATGTAACATCAGGACTGTTCAGAAGAGCTTGAGATATGAGCATAGGTAAAGAGTTAAAGATTCTTGGAGACCCATCAAACAACTGCTAGCTTTTGGAATAAGAAGATATTTATATCTGCGTTGTAGTCTGGATACCACCTTTGTGTGTTGCTACAGATTTCTCTCTTTTTTTTTTCACTCTTGTCCTCCAATTTTTGCAATAAGAAAATCTCTCTGTGCTATACTTCCCTAGCCCCAAGTTTAGAAGGCAGAAACCATACAAATCATGAAGACCCAGATCATCTAGAATATTTCTCTCAGCTCTCCTATCCTGCATCTATCCATTGAAAACTGTTGCCATGCTACCAGAGATGTTGCATGCTTCAGAAGGAATGTCTTCATGCGATTATTTCCTTCCCTACCCTTTAGCCTAGTATCCCCGTGCACTTGTAAAGTTTCAATAGCATGCTTTGGAGAGTGGCTCAAACCTCTTCAGTGTCTGAGGTATGCCAATAATTTCATGCACATGCCACAGACAACTATTAAAAGTTGGTTGGTTTCTTCTTAAATACACCAGTTGGGAATTTATTTTTTACCTGACCCTCATCTAGAGATGAAAGCAGCCATGGGTATTTTTTCTCTTCATAATGGCTTGTTGCTCTGCTGAAATTCAGTTTAATCAGTATTCATTGCAGACCACAACCTGGAGAGTTGTGATTAACAAACTATCATTTGTTAATCATATCTGGCTGGCCTTGGTTATTAAGAAAAGTAATGCCTATTGTGACTTTTCAATTCCTAATGAGAAGATAAGCTCACTATTATTATATTTGATGGCATTTAATTTATGTATGTGCTGTTAAAAATACAAGAGAAAAATCACAAGTTTCCACTATCATAGATGCTTTTATTTATGAATTACTAATACTTGTAGAGGATGATTTTTTTTCCATGTTAACTGAAAGAGCTACTTGATATTTTCTTAATAATTAGACTTATAAAAATTTAAATTTAGTGAATGCCCTTATTATGCTAAGGAGGGTGAATATGATCATTCTCTGCTACTTCGGGAAAGATTGAGATTGAAATTTTACTTGAAGCAATATATATATGTGTGTGTGTGTATATATATGTGTATATATGTATATGTCTGTGTGGATAGATAGATAGATAGATAGATAGATAGATAGATAGATAGATAGATAGATAGAAAGAACTTTGGCAAATTTGAATAAGATGCTTTTCTAACATCCACAGTGAAATTCTATATAATGGTGACTCTCACTCTGAGGAGCTGTCCTTAGACATGTGTCTCCAGGAACTAGCGCAACTAGAAAGTTTTAAAAAAACACTTCAGGTTATTCTGGAGAGATAAACCAGATTAAATTAGAATTGAGAATTGAATCTCTGTTTTTTATATATTATGTGAATGGTATCTTGATAACTTATGTACCTAATCAATTATTTGATCAAGTCAATCGTTTAGCAAACATTTATTGATATGTGACCTGTGGTAATAATAGCCAAGAGTACAAGGTACCTTTCCTAGTATCACTTTCCTTTGTAACAAAACTTATTTTTGATTGTCATTCAGATCTGCCGTTGATGAATTATCTCAACTTTTGTGTGCTGGCAAAAGTCTTTCTTTCACTGTTATTTATGAAAGATAATTTTTCTAGATATAAATTTTTCTAGATATAAAAAAGCTGTCAAGTGCTTTTTTGTTTTGTTTTTAGTGTTTTTAAAGGTGCTGTTTAATTATCTTTTCACTCTTAAGATTTCATGGTCTGACAGGAAATCTTCTGTAATGCTTATGTTTGTCTCCAACTCTCCATCTTAAAAAAAGTGTCTTTTATTGTGACTGTATCTAATAATTTTTTATCACTAGTTTTAGAGACTATCATAATGATGTGTCTTCATGTTATAGTTGAGGTTTGTTGAGAAACTTATATCCGTGGATTTAGTTTTTAAATTAAATGTGAGAGAAATTAAATCATTTTAATTTATGTATTTTTCTTCCTACCCACCAAGCTATTAAGCTATTTCTCACCGGTTTTTTTTTTTTTTTTTTTTTTTTTTTAGACGGAGTGTCTCTCTGTCACCCAGGCTGGAGTGCAGTGGTGCGATCTCAGCTCACTGCAAGCTCTGCCTCCTGGGTTCAAGCGATTCTGCTGCCTCAGCCTCCTGAGCAGCTGGGACTACAGGCACCCGCCATCACACCCAGCTAATTTTTTGTATTTTTAGTAGAGATGGGGTTTCACCATGTTAGCCAGGATGGTCTCGATCTCATGACCTTGTGATCCACCCACCTCGGCCTCCCAAAGTGCTGGGATTACAGGCGTGAGCCACTGCGCCCGGCTATTTCTCACCTTTTATTTGGAAATTCTATTCACCTGTATAATGGACACTTTGATGTTGTCCCAAAGATTACTGGTGGTATTTTTTTTTTTTTGTCTTTTCTTTCTCTCAGTATTTCATTTTGGATAATTCCTATTGCTGTTTATTCAAGTTTAATATTTTATTTCTTCTGCTAAGTCTAATCTGCAATTAATCAGTTGTAGAGTAGATGAAAGGTCTTCATGGAGAATTGTTACTTAACTAAGACTTGAATGACAAAAGGTCAGTTGTGAGAACATCTTGGAGAACAACTCAGGCGGACCAATTGACCAGAGTAAATAACTTCCATAAAAATATATTTGAGTGGGTAGAGCAAGATGGCAGAATAGACGATTGCACTGAGCAGTCCCCAATTCAGGAACAACAAATTTAACAATTATCGACATGCAAAATAATACACCTTCATAAAAATAATAATAAAAAAATAGGTGAGCACTCACAGTACTTGGTTTTATTTTATTGTTTATTATTATTTTTATTTTTTGAGACAGAGTTTCACTCTTGTTGCCCAGGCTGGAGTGCAATGGCGCAATCTCGGCTCACTGCAACCTCTGCCTCCCGGGTTCAAGCGATTCTCCTGCCTCAGCCTCCCAAGTAGCTTGGATTACAGGTGCCTTCCATCACGCCCAGATAATTTTTTTGTATTTTTAGTAGATATGGGTTTTCACCATGTTGACCAGGCTGGTCTTGAACTCCTGACCTCAGGTGATCCGCCCACCTCAGCCTCCCAAAATGCTGGGATTACAGGCGTGAGCTGCTGTGCCTGGTCAGTACTTAGTTTTAACTTCATATTACTGAAAGGCACTGAAAAGGGTAATAAAAACAGTCTTGAGTTGCTAATGCCACTCCTTCCCCATCCCCCAGAAAGGGTGTGTGGTGTGGAGAATCTGTGTACTGAGGGAGAAGTAGCTCAGTAATTGTGAGACTTAGCATTTAACTCCATGCTGCACTATTACAGTGTAAAGCAGAACCAGGCTGTACTTAGCTGATGCCTGCCACAGAGGAAGAATTTGAACTGACCCTAGACAGATGAGAATCACCTGTCCCGGTGGTCAGAATTTGAGTTCAGCAAGCCTTTTCACTGTGGGTTGCCGTGCTCTGGTGCTTTGAACAAACTTGAAAGGCAGTCTGGGTCACAAGAATTGCAACTCTTAGATGAGTACTAATGTTGATCTGGACTCAGAGTCAATGGACTAGAGGAGCATGAGACACCAGCAGGAACACATAAGGGAGTGCTTGGGCCACCATTTCCCCAACAGCTGGCTACACAACTTGTGGCTCCAAAAGAGACCCCATCCTTCTGCTCGAAGAGAAGAGAAGAGAAGAAAAAAACAAGTAAGATTGTGTCTTGCATCTTGGATAACAGCTTAGCCACAGTAAAATAGGGTACTGGACAGAGTTGTGAAGTCCCCATTCTAGGCCTTAGCTCCTGGATATCCTTTCTAGACAAATACTGGACTGGACCAGAAAGGAAACTGTTGTCTTGAAGTGAAGGACCCGCTCCTGGCAGGACATATCACCTGCTGACTAAAGAGCCTTTGAACCCCAAATAACCAGCAGCAATTCCCAAGTAGTAGGTCATGGGCCTTGGGTGAGACTCTGAAACATGCCAACTACAGGTGAAACACAGCGTATTTCCAGCTGTGGAGGCTAAGGTGAGAAAATGTATCTCCTTGAGAAAAGCAGGGGGAGAAGTAAAGGGGACTTTGTCTTGCACCTCAAACACTATCTTGGCTATAGGATGGTAGAATAGCAAACAAGCTATTGAGGTCACTAATTTTGGGACTTGGCTTTTAGACAGCATTACTGAACATTACCTGGGCCAGAGGGGAGCCTACTGTCCCGAAATGTGAGTCCCAGGCCTGGCAACCTTTACCACAAGCTGACTGAAGAGCCCTTGGGCATCAAGTGGACACTGGTGAACACCTGGCAGTACTCCCAACGGGCCTGTGGTGGTGGTGGCCATGAGGTGAGGCTCCTCTGCCTGTGGAAGAGGAGAAAAAAGTGGGAAAGATTGTATTAAATGGTTTGAGAGCCAATTCAGCACCAATTCATAGGACACCAGGTAGATTTCTAAGGATTTGTACTCCAGATCCTGGCTCTTGGACAGTGTCTCTGGATCTACCAGGGGCCTGGCAGAACCCATGACCTGGAAGAGAAGGCCACTAGCTTATCTGGCTTCACCACTGATGATTGTACAGCCCCAAGGCCTTGAGAAACCATAGGTGGTAGCCAGATAATGGTTACTGTGGGCCTTGTGTGAGACCCAATGCTGTGCTGGATTCAGATCTGACCCAGCGCAGTCCCAGTGGTGGTGGGCATAAAACTGTGTTAACCCATCCCCAGCTCCAGGTAGCTCAGCACAGACAGAGAGACTCTGTTTATTTGGAGGAAAGTAAGGGAAGAGAATAAGAGTCTCTGTCAGGTAATCCTGAGAATTCTTCTGACTCTTATCCAAGACCACCAGGATTGTATCTCTATGCGCCTGCACGAACCACAGTGTTACTGTGCCTGGGATGCCCCCTAATCCAGATATGCCTTAGACTACAACACTCAAGTCTTTTCAAATACCTGAAAGGCCTTCCCAAGAAGGATGGGTACAAATAAGCCCAGACTGTGAAGACTACAATAATTACCTCACTCTTAAATGCTGAGGCATGGACAAACATCTACAAGTATCAACAGCATACAGGAAAATAAAACCTCATCAAACAAGCTAAATAAGGCACTAGGGACCAATGCTGGAGAAACAGAGATTTGTGACCAGTAAGACAGAGAATTCAAAATAGCTGTGTTGAAGAAACTCAAAGAATTTCAAGATAACACAGAAAAGGAATTCATAATTCTATGAGGTAAATTTAAGAAGGAGATTGAAATAATTAAAAAGAACCAAGCAGAAATTCTGGAGTAAAAAATGAAATTGACATACTGAAGAACACATCAGAATTCTTTAATGACAGAGTTGATCAAGCAAAGGGAAGAATTAGTGAGTTGAAGATAGGCTATTTGAAAATACATAGTCAGAAGAGGCAAAAGAAAAAAAAAGAAGAAGAAACAACAATGAAGCACACCTACAAGTTCTTGAAAATAATCTTAAAATGGACAATTTAAGAGTTACTGCCCTTAAAGAGGAAATAGAAAAAGAGGTAGCAGTAGAAAGATTATTTAGAGTGATAATCACATAGAACTTCTCAAACCTAAAGAAAGGTATTAATATCAATGTTATAGAACACCACGCAAATTTAACTTGAAGAAGACTACTTCAAGGCATTCAATCATCAAACTCCCACAGGAAAAGAAAAAAAAGAAAGGATCCTAAAATCAGCAAGAAAAAAGACAAAAAAAATTGCAATAGAGCTCCAATATGTCTGGCAGCAGGATTTTCAATAGAAAACATACAGGACAGAAGAGAGTGGTATGACATATTTAAAACCCTGAAGGAAGAAACTCACCCAAAAAATAGTATATCTGGCTAAATTATCCTTCAAACACGAGGAAGAAATTAATGCTTTCCCAGAAAACAGAAGCTGAAGGTCTTCTCAACACTGGGGCTGTCCTACAAGAAATACTAAAGGGAGTCTGTCAATCAGAAAGACACCTGAAAGTACAAAATGCACTGGTAATGGGAAGTACAAAAAATGTTAATTGCAGCACTGTTCACAATAGCCAATATTTGGAAGCAACCTAATTGTACAACAACAGATGAATAGATAAAGCAAATGTGGTATGTACACAAAATGTAATACTATTCAGCCATAAAATAGAATGACATCCTGTCATTTGCAATGACGTATGTGGAACTGGAAGTCATTATGTTAAGTGAAATAAGTCAAGCACAGAAAGACAAACTTCATGTGTTCTCACTTACATATGGAAGCTAAATATTAAAACAATTAAACTCATGGAGATAGAGACTAAATGGATGGTTACCAGAGACTGAGAAGAGTAGTGAGATGTGTGGGGAAAGTGGGGATGGTTAATGAGTACAAAAGAACACTATAAAAAATAAATAAGAGCTAGTATTTGCTACCACAACAGGATAGCAATAGTAAAAATAATTAATTTAATATTATGTACATTTACTAAAAGAGGATAATCAACTTTTTGAAACAATGGATAAATGTTTGAGGGGTTGGATAACGCATTTACCATTATTTTTATACCTTGCTTGGCTGCATCAAAATATCTCATGTAACCTATAAATATATATGCCTACTATGCACTCACAAAAATTAAAAATAAAAAAGTAAAAATAATATGTTTGACATTATACCTCAAGAATGCAAATAACAACCTCCAAAAGTTTCAAGTTACGTCTAATAAATATTTTTACCTTGTAAAAGTGTGGAATTAGTAGTTACCCAAATGTCTACTACTTCCTCGCTGAAAACTAATGGGTCTCACAAATATTTCCTTCTGGTTCTGGGAAAATGCTTACTTTATCAGCCTGTCGACACAACTGATAATGAGAGAACCTAATATTAAGCCAATGCATAGCCTCCTAGAATGAAGCAATCTGAGATCTTCTATCCAACTGTTCCAACAACTCATCCTTCAGCTAATTTGGGAAACACAACAAAATGCAGAAATTATGGTTGATCCATAGTTTTGTTATATACAACTGCAAAGAAGACCCATTGTTTTCCAATGAAATAATTATTTATAGCACCAACAAATAATTGTACTTCAGTAACAAAATGGGCATTCAACCAAATGACAGTCATAGAAAACAGTAGCTTCCTGAGACCACTTTAAGAGAGTTTGGTTCTCATTCCTGTGCCAAGAAGCATAAAATAATTTATCCTGACATGTAACAGTATATATACACACACATATGTATTATATGTAATATATATGTAATGCATATTATAATACATATGTATAATATATAATACATATATTACACATATATAATACATATCTATTTCACATATACACATTTTTTAATACTAAATTTTCGACTGTTAAAAGATAAAATCTGGGTACATTTTGGAAATGTTGGTATTAAGATATAATCTGTCTGCTGGTATGCACTCCAAGTCTGCCCTTCACAGGCCCTCAGATTAAATAATGACATTGAGAAAATTTGTAAGTTATGACTGTCACTTCTTCTAAACGACTATTTCCCTTTGCCTGACTGCAGCTCTTGCAAACTTGTAAATAATATAGGTTTATGATAGCCCACTTTCTTCCCAGCAGGAAGGAGTATGTTTCTTACTGAGTTAACAGGCATATGTTTAACTTCTCTTCAGTTTTCTCGTGTGTTACTTAATCTTAACAATTTAAGTAGCCAGAGATTTGGATTATTCCATTTAAAAAAATAACTATGCATTTCAGACATTTCAATCATGCCCCCAAAAGCATTAATTTTAAAATTTTATCTTCCCAACTGTATTATTCTTTAAAATTCATAAGATTTATGGTGAAAATAATTTTATCTTCATTTCCTTTACTGGTCATGTGTCTATTATGACACCACATTTGCTGTAAAGTTGGTTATTTGGTCCAAAGTTACATTATATGAGATTTCATATTAGTAGAGCAAATACTATCTAAATCTTTATATATTAATGAAGAGTGTGGCCAGGAAATATGAATCTATACTTGCAAAATGTTTTAATTCTATTTGGGATTTATTTTTGCTCTTTGCAGATGGAATTGGTCCAATATAACCATTTTGCCACCAAGCGCTGTCCTCTTTGAGAAGAAGGTATCATATATCTAGCTTAGCATTGTTTATGTTTCTGACAGGTGAGATAATGAGCACTGACATTTTAAATACATATCACTCTTCAGATATGGTGGGCCAGATTTTTCTTCTGTCCCATTTACTCCTTTTCTGTTAAGACTGAATTAGAAATGGTAATCAATTTAATATGGTCCCATATGTATCTCATATTCCACTCATGTCAACCTTTTTTAAACTAATTTTTCATTTTATATATTTTTTATTGACGAACCTTATGGTTTTTAAATCACTTCTCCTGATGTACCCTTGTGCTGGTAAGTCCATCTGTTATATTCTTAATTTAGATGTTTCTTTTTCATTTTAGAATACCAATATTTTTCTTTTCTCAGTGAGTCTGTCATTTTGTTAAAATACCTATTTTAAAATCAAATTTCTCTGTACTTCTTGTTTTTTAACGTGTACATACAGTTCTTCCTGTTATTTCACATCTGGGGCATATGTAGATGTGGTTTTGTATACTATTTTCTGTCTTAAATATGAAACACATTTTTCTGTTTCTGTATGTGTCTCATATTAGTCAGTAAAAGCAGGGCATTGTGTTTTTAAAAATAAAAAAGAAGACATATAAATATAATTTTCCACAGAAGGGTATGCTCTTCCTGTCAACCACTGAGACTGAAAGGCCGATCACTTTGATCCAACCAGAGGTAAAGCAATATCAGGGCTGGATTACATATTTTGTCAATTTCATTTCCTTTTTAATTTCACAAGGTTTATATGTTGAATCTGTCCTGTCGGTATAATAGGATCCTTCTTCTATAAGGACTTCTGACACTAAGTAACTTAAGACTATGCAACCTCTCTCTCTCTCTATCCCATCCAAGCTTCCAGTCATGCAAACACTGTTCATCACAGCTCTGAACTTACCATTAACCCATCAAATGAAAATTAGATGACAGAGAGAATTACCTGTATGTTGGAGTTGCCTACAGATTCTAATTCATTATACCATTCCTCATAGCTCTTATCAGCTCTCCTAAACTTTTCTCACCCTAAAAATGTTTACTTATTGTCATATTTGATCAAGACAACCAGGGAAGAAAGTAATCTGCAATCCGTCCTTACCTAGGGAAAACTTCTCTCTCTTTCTTAGTGTCTTCAATGTTTTTAAGATCTCCGTGATATTGAAAAGACATTGCTTTTTGATTTCTAAATTGTTATAGCATGTGATAGTGTGAACTTATCTTCTGCATTCTACCTAATAGATATATATCTGGATTGTTTTAAAAGTACTCTGCCCAAGAAACCTAGGTCATCTAAGTAGAAAAAGGCTGGAGATGTACCTCTATTGGAGTGACTTATTGCTCTGAATTCTTCAGCCCCCATAATGCATTCACATCTATTGTCTTGGCCTTATCTAGGGTACGAATGATTCCAATCTCCATCTTTTGACTTTCTGTTAATGTTTGCTATAGAGTTTGGCCAATGGCATGTGGCAGAAGCAACAGTGTGTCAGTTCTAAATCTTACCTTTCAGAGGACTCCTTGCATATCTCTTCTCACCTTTATGCTCCTTTCTCATCCCCGTTAGCCCACTAGTCCAATAGCAGGGGAATAATGTGTATGGTGAAATGCCCTCACCAGTCTGTAGATATGTACTTATAGGCAGAGCCACCTTACCCACTGGAACTTCAGGAAGAGGTACCCAGTCAAACTAAACCACCATCACCTGAATTACAGCCTACCCACAGACTGTGAGCAATGATAAATAATAAATACGTGTAAATTTAAGCCACTGTGATTATGAGTTGTTTCTTATACATACTGGGTTTGAGAATAGTTGTCAATATTAACATTCTGGATGCAAAATCTATACATGTGTCATAAGGTATGTTAGCACACATATGTACTGCCCAAGTCAAGAGAGCTACAGTCAAAAGACTAGCCAGGAGAATGTCCATGAACACATGGAAGAGAGAGATATTTTAGACATCTGTCACAACCAAAGGGAAGTATGAACAATCGTATTTGTAAAGGTAATATCTTTCATTTCCCTTACTTCTGCCTCTCCCCAGGTCAATCTGGGGAGATATAGATGTTGTCTAGGAAAAGAAAGGGCATACTAGTCGGGCGCGGTGGCTCACGCCTGTAATCCCAGAACTTTGGGAGGCCGAGGTGGGGGAATCACAAGGTCAGGAGATCGAGACAATACTGGCTAACACGGTGAAACCCCGTCTCTACTAAAAATACAAAAAATTAGCCGGCCGTGGTGGCGGGCGTCTATATTCCCAGCTACTCGGGAGGCTGAGGCAGGAGAAAGGCATGAACTTGGGAGGCGGAGCTTGCAGTGAGCCGAGATGGTGCCGCTGCACTCCAGCCTGGGCGACAGAGCGAGACTCCGTCTTAAAAAAAAAAAAAAGAAAGGGCATACTATTAATAATCTATTTTATAGTTTTAATTTTTATACTGAATTGATATATTAATTATAATTTTGACATGAACTCACAATTATGTGAGTTATTCCATAATTAACAATTATGGAATCTGCCCCCCCCAAAATTATGGAATTCAGTGGCTAAAAATAAATAGCCCCTGCAGAGGGAGTTTGAACAGATAGTGTGAGAAAGAAAAATTCATTACTGATTGGATTCAAAGAGTGCCTCTGTAAAGTCATCAATCGTGTTACCATACTTCCATTTCATTCAAACTGTAATTCATAAATAACTAAAAGGCTTAATCAGTGGATGTGAATAATAAAATATTTTCATATGTTTAAAAATAACAAGGGATTCTATTTTTCTTATAGAATCAATTAACCGTGAAAGCAATCTAAATGAATAGTCATACATGCAGGAAGTGATAGCTTTCTTTTTAAAAGTATAGAATGTTGTGATTACTTTCATTTTATTTCCTTCTCTAAATTTCATTGATGTGATCAACAAAAATAAGAAGATAGAAGCTATAGGACTGATTAAAAAATCTTTGGTGTCATAATGATTAATTTATATATCAACTTGGTAAACCACAATATTAAAATATTTGGTCAAATACTAGTAGATATGTCACTAGAAGGCGTGTATGTGTGTGTGTTTAGATGAAATTAAAATTTAAATCAGTAAACTTTGAGAATAGAAGATTATTGTATGTAATGTGGGTGGGCTAAATCCAATTAGTTGAATGCCTTAAGAAACAAAAGCAAAATAAAACTGAAGTCTTATGTGTAAGAAGGAATTCTGTCTCCATACTTCCATCAGACCAAACCTGAAACATCAGCTGTTCCTTAGGTCCCAGCTTCCTGGTCTGCTTGGCAGAATTCTGACTTGTCAGGCATAATAATCAGATTTCCAACCCAAACCCCAAGAAAATCTTTAATGTTTGTCAGCACAAGAATAGGAAAAGGAGAGCAAGAACACCCAGTGCACCTGACTGCTACATGGGAATGATGTTCAATCTCATTAACAAATACACATTAAAATATTATCTCATTGGGAACAAAAATGAGCATATTAATCATTGTCAAGGCTGTTTTTATATAAGTGCTATTATATATTATTGATATATTTATATCATAACTTATAAAAATGAATATTGGAAAAAATATATTTAAAATTAATATTAAATATTGAAGTCACACATTCAAAAAAATATGATCGTGCTTTCAGTAAAATATACCTTTATATAGGAAGGAAATTAAAATGTAGTAGAAACATAGTGAAATTTACATAGGCTTAAAGCTAGGATTGTTTAAGTTCATTTTACTGAAAGGAGATTATAAGTATAAATAGGATATTATTTTATAGAATACATTTCAGACAAAACTTGTATACCTTACAGCTTGGCTTAATATCCTGCATGGTCTTAGGACTCTATCAAGGTCCCTTGAGTTTTTTGCTGCTCTAGAAATTGGATAAATATTTTCTCCTCTAAGGAACACTGCTATCCTTTAGCAGTAGTGAATCCAGAATGAGTGATGATAATAAAATAGTGAGTCAATATAGAAGACACTTAACATAAGTTCTTGATGTTTCAATGAAGCAAAAATCCCCATCTGCCTTTTATTATTGCACTAAAGAGCTGGAGTTTTTGCGAAAATAATTTGAACCCTTCAGTTTTGTGGAATTAATTATATCAAATTAAAGAGACACAGGTCTTTTCTCTGTATGTTTATTCACTGCCAGGGAAAAAGTGAAATAGAGGCATTATTGAAATGACAAAAGCAAGAACCCCATTTGACCAATTGCCAACACACACACATTCTTTCTTCACTGAGAAGAAAAGGTGTGTCTGCTTACATCTAATATAAAATATTGCTATTCTGTATCTAAACATAAAACTTGTCAATAGCGCACTGGTCAGCTGATCCCGACATTCAGCTGCTTGTGTGTGTGCCCGCTAAGGTCTCAGTTTTTTAGGTATTTTATGATTTTTAAAAATATTTATTTATTTATTTATTTATTTATTTAGCGGTAGATTCTCGCTTTGTCACCGGGCTGCAGTGTAATGGTGTGATCTCAGCTCACTGCAACCTCCACCTCCTGGGTTCAAGCTATTCTCCTGCCTCAGGCCCCCGAGTAGCTGGGATTACAGGCACCCGCCACCACGCCCAGCTAATTTTTATATTTTTAGTAGAGACGGGGTTTCACCATGTTGGTCAGGATGATCTCGATCTCTTGACCTCGTGATCCGCCCGCCCCGGCTTCCCAAACTGCTGGGATTACAGATGTGAGCCACTGCACCCGGTCAGGTCTCAGGTTTATATGGGGACAGGATAGGTGACGTGGTGGGCCAAAAGCCCACTTTTTGGACATGAAAACAGAAATGCCTGTCCTCATTTAGGGCCACAGGTCTTCAGGCTCGAGGAAGGAGCCTTTGCCAGGGAACCGCCCTCTTCTGCCCTGTCTCCTGTCCCTATCACTGTCATGCAAAATGTTTATCCCTGCTTTGGGTGGACATTTTGTGCGTTGACTACGGTCATTCACTCGTTGGTAATTCCAATTTTTCTTTATGGCACTACCAAGCCTCCACTCCTTTCTTATTATTTCCTACATTCATTGGTACAGGCGTAGCGTTCTGTATTAATGCTAACCTCTATTTACCACATGTAGCTAAAATTATAATCTAATATCATTTGTGACTCAAGTGTTTTGAGTGGAACTGACTCTATCCCACAGCTACAGAAGTGGATACCAATGCCCTTCTTGGCTATCACAGACATTCAGAGATTTATAAGCTCTTGCTCACTTTTATTGGTTGAGGGATAATTACTTGACCCAAGATAAATGAAAAAGACTTAATAAAAGAATTTGGCTGGAATCATTGTGACAGAAAATCTTTATTTTCCTTTGGAACTGGTAACTATAAAAGTAATATATATTTGGAGTTGCTGATGGCTATTGGATAAAAGGACCTACATGACAATGAATCCATTCAGAGGAATTATGAAGCAAGAGATGTGTGAGAGATTCAATTGATGGTGTTATTTGAGCCTCTGGTTTAACCCAAATGAAAATGCCAAACTGAACATGAAATTTTGTGTTTCGTGAGGCTATAATATCACATTTTTCCTTAAACCAGTTTGAGTTGATTTTCCATCATAAGGAAGCCAAGGAATCACAAATATTGTATGAAATAATTACAGATGATATTAAATTATCAACATCATCTCATGATTGAAATATATTTGGGTACTCATTGTATTTAAATCTTCCTTTTTCAATGTTTAACATGATTGAAATAATGTTAAGTGAGTCTCCATTACAGTAAAATTAATTCGATAAATCTACTTGGTAACCAATAATAATTTAAAATATTTTAGAAAGCACTAGTAAATAAAATAAGTATTATTTAGTTAAAAATATGTCTACATTGCATAACACTCACATGAATTTTTTTTTAAATAGAAGAAAAGCAAGATATAATATCAGTTATTTGATTAAGGGTCAATTATTCGATCAATTTTTTGAAAAAAATTAAATACTCCAGTTTTATGTATTGGTATCTGTCAAAAATAAAAGTTTATAATTATTATTTTATGTTCAAGTAACATGGAAAGTTCAATTTATTACTGATATGCTTATATAAATGTAATATTATCATATGTTTTGAAAATCCAAATAAGAAAATCACTGGAAGAGGAAAATTTAAATACAATGTCTATCCAAATATATTTATTCTGTTTTATTAGTAAACTTATAAGTAAATATTTAATAGTGAAAAATAGGTTCTAGGGCTTTAAGAGAATGACCATTCTAATTAATAAAGATGTGCTTTAATGCTATGGCAAATTTAACACCTGACTTCATAAACTCCAACTTTTAAAACTTGTATAAACATGTTACAGATCAGTTTATTATGTTCTCAACAGATACTTTGAAGCTAATAAAACTGTAATTTAGAAAATAATTTTACCTGTATTAAACTCTGAATCAAGTGCTATATGTACTTTCTTACTGTCTGCCAATCTGCAAGACGATCATGGCAAAATTTAACTCTAAGATATAGATGCGTTTTAATATCTAAACATAATTTTGTTAACTCTTAAAAATACCTGATGTAATTTTCTCTTGACAAATAATTATACTCCTTATATTCTGATTAAAATTTTGTAATTCAGGCCTCACTTATGTTAAGTTATACCGGAATGAGTTGAAACATTTTGAATTAACATTTAAAAAATTATTTATGTAACATAAGCTAATTTGGAACCATTAAGATTTAGTGGCTCCTAATTATTATTTTCTGAATTGTATGAAATAGCTATTTTGTTATTTTAATACAGCTTGGCAGAATTCGATGCCTTCTTCTTTATTTCTGTGAGTTTCTTAACATAGGGTTTTTGTGTTTTCCTTTGTGTCTCTCCATCCTCAAGAAGAGTGCCTAATACATGTAAGAGTGCAATACATATATTAAATGAATAAATGAATACTTAGTGTATCATACTTTTATGAGTTTTTATTATACATTATTTCTGTGTGTTTGTTAGAAATTATTAAGGACCTTATAACAAAAATGTCATCAGCCAGGCAAGTTACTCTTTGATGAATGACTAACAGATCAATATTCCTTTGTGTGTGTGGTATTATTTACGTTTATTATATTGAAAGCTGCTTTCCATTTATATGAAAGCACAAATATCTGGAGGGTTTGAACACTCAAAAATCATAGCAGTGATAAAAGATCTCATTTCACTGAAAAGGAGATTAATTAGAATTGAAATTAAACTAGGGCTACATGCTAACAAAAGCAGAATGAATCAAAGCTATAGAATAAGTCCAAAGTTTATTTCTGAGAAGAAGAATAAAATAACTAAGAAAAAATATATTTACATATAGATAAAGAACCTTATGTATATTCAATGTCAAATTACTAAGTGTAAAGCTAAAATATGTAGTATTATTGAAATTCTTTCTTTCTCTCTCTCTCAAGTTATTGGAATTAAAAGGACACTAGACTAGATTGGTATTTAAAATAACTGGCTACAATTGTGTTTCTGCACATTACAAGATAAGTAAACTTGGGAAATACTAAAACTCAGAAAGGCTCATTCACTCTCTTGTAAATTAAGAAATAGCAGGAACAGAAAAAATGGCAATAATATTATCTGACTTGCCTAAGTTAAATATGGAGGTGTAAAGGACTAATTTCCATAACTAGTCAGATATTCTATGGAATATATTTTTTACCTGATTTAATTTAGTAGGAGTGAATACTTTGTAAGATAGCAATCATTGTTTTCACTTTACAAATGAGTTTATATTTAATAACACACTTCCCTTACTACAAATTTATTACAAATAATTATTAACATTGTACATAAAGGCTCACCACACATTCTTTGTTGAGTAAGATGGGAGAATAGAAATTACATCTATAATGTTTCATGTCAATAGTTGTAATGTTTGCAACCTAGCAGATTTGTTCATTACGCATATCACATGCTTAAATATGGCTATATTTATGAGTCTTCCAAGAGAGATGGGTGAGCTCTGTGAAGAAGTTACCATACCACAAGATATAAAAAATTTATAATTGCTATAATGTTTAATATGAAAGTTAGATTTTTTTGTTTAATTTCATTTTGCTTATCCTGGCTGCCAAAAGTAACAAGATTTTTTTTTCTATTATGCATAAGTAAATTAATGATTCTGTTGAGCAATGACTCAATGAAGATATTGAATAAATAGATCAATGGATCTCATCCTTCATTGTACATGTACAAAATATAATACTTAAGGTTTTCACAAATAAGGAAAAAATGCTTTCCAAGAATATCATCCTAGTGATCATGCCCCTAAATACGACACCATTAAAGTCATGAAAAATTACTTTTCACGTTCTGTGTATATACCAGAACCACAAATTAATAACATTTTAGTGTTTCATGAGTTATTATTTTTCTTCATACTTCCTCTTGCTGTTTACTCTCAATATAGCAATTGCAATCATCTATTCTAATGAAATATAAAATGCCAGAATATTACAATTTGTGTGTATGTGTATATGTAAATATATGTGTTTGTTTTATTATTGATACATAATTTTATGCATTTCGTTTGTTTGTTTTTGAGACGGAGTCTCACTCTGTCGCCCAGGCTGGAGTGCAGTGGCACGATCTTGGCTCACTGCAAGCTCCGCCTCCCGGGTTCACGCCATTCTCCTGCCTCAGCCTCCCGAGTAGCTGGGACTACAGGCTCCCGCCACCACGCCCGGCGAATTTTTTGTATTTTTAGTAGAGATGGGGTTTCACCATGATGTTGATCTCCTGACCTCATGATCCGCCCACCTCGGCCTCCCAAAGTGCTGGGATTACACGCGTGAGCCACCGCGGCTGACCAATTTAATGCATATTTACAGGATACATGTGATTTTTTTTACAAGCATAGAATGTGTAATGAATCAATCAGTCAGGGTATTTGAGATATCCATCATCTCAACATTTATCATTTTATGTGTTAGGAAGATTTTAATATCTTTATTCTCTAGCTATATTCAAATACACAATACATTATTGTTAACTATAGTTATACTAATCTCTTATTAAATATTAACACTTATTCTTTCTAGCTAGCTGTATGTTTGCATGTATTAACCAGTCTTTCTTCACCCTTCCCCCAGCTCACCCCACAGCCTTCCTAGTCTCTAGTAACTATCATTCTACTTTTTACTTTCATGAGATTAGATTTTTTTAACTCCTGAATATGGCTGAGAACTTGTGATATTTGTCTTTATGGATTTGGCTTACTTCATTTAACATAAGGACCTCCAGTTGTATCTATATTGCTGTAAGTGACAGGATTTGATTTTTTTATGGCTAAGTAGTATTCAGTTGTGTAAATATCCTACGTCTTCATTATCCGGTCACCTGATGTAGGACATTTAGTTTGGTTCTATATCCCTGCTATTGTGAATAGTGCTGCAATAACCATGTAGGTGCAAGTATCTCTTTGACATACTTATTTTTTCTTTTGAATAAAGACCCAGTAGTGGGATTGCTGGAACATATGGCAGTTCTATTTTTAGTTTTTGAAAAAACATTCATACTATTTTTCATAATGGCTCTACTGATTTACATTCCCACCAGGAGTGTAAAAAAAGTTCTCTCTTCTCCACAGACTTGCCAGCATCTGTTAATTTTTTTTAATAATAGTCATTCTAACTGGAATAAGATGAGAGCTCATGGGGTTGAGCATTTATTTATATTTCTGCTGGCCATTTTTATATCTTCTTATGATAAATGGCTATTTAGATTCATTTCCCAATTTTTGTTATTATTTCTTTTCATGTTATTTCATTAAGTTCCTTGTATATTCTGGATATTAGACCCGTGTGAAATTAATAGCTAACAAATATTTTCTCCTATTTACCAGGTTGTCTCTTCACTCTGCTAATTGTTTTTTTTTTTTACTGTGTAGATATTTTTAGTTAAATATAATTCATTGTTTTAAAATTTTTTATTTTGTTGCTTATGTTTTTGAAGTCTTGACTATACAATCTTTGCCTAGAACAATGCCCTGGAGTGTTTTCCTATATTATCTTCTAGTTGTTTTATAGTTTGGGGTCTTAAATTTAAGTATTTACTCCATTTTGAGTTGATTTTTAACATATATATACAATGAGAGACAAAGGTCTATTATCATACTTTTGCATGTGAATATCCAGTTTTTTCATTACTGTTTGTTGAATACGGAGTCCATTCTTCAATGTATGTTCTTGGTGCCATGTCAAAAATCAGTTGACTATAAAAATGTGGATTTATTTCTGGGTTCTCTATTCTGTTCCATTGGTTTATGTATCTGGTTTTATGCCAATGCCATCCTACTTCGGTTACTGTAGCTTTGTCAAATATTTTGAAGTCAGATAATATGATGCCTTCAGCTTTTTTTTAAAATTGCATTGGCTATTCAGGCTATTTTTTGGTTATATACAAATTTTAGAATTGTTTTTCCCATTTCTGTGAAAAAAATGTCATTAGTATTTTGACAAGGGATTGCATTGAATGATTGCTTTGAAATGATATTAATTCTTCCAGTTCATGAACTTGTAATGTCTTTCCATTTGTTTGCGCCCTTGTTAATTTCTTTCATCAGTAGTAGCTTTCTTTGTAAAGTTCTTCCACCTTTTTGGTTATATTTTCTCCAAGGTTTTTGTTTTTTTTGTTTTTTTTTTTTTTGTTTTTTTTTTTTTTGAGACGGAGTCTCGCTCTGTCGCCCAGGTTGGAGTGCAGTGGCTGGATCTCAGCTCACTGCAAACTCTGCCTCCCGGGTTCACGCCATTCTCCTGCCTCAGCCTTCCGAGTAGCTGGGACTACAGGCGCCCGCCACCTCGCCTGGCTAGTTTTTTGTATTTTTTAGTAGAGACGGGGTTTCACCGGGTTAGCCAGGATGGTCTCGATCTCCTGACCTCGTGATCCACCCGTCTCGGCCTCCCAAAGTGCTGGGATTTTTTATCTAGTTCATTATTGTTGTATAGAAATGATGCAGGTGAACCCCAAAATTGAGACCCGAATCTGGAGATATTTTGGCCTCACTCGGGAACGAATTAAAGAGTAAGCCGGCAATGAAGGAAAGCAATATATTTTTTTTTTAGTAAAATTGTACAGCAATATGGTTGCTCCTTAGACAAAGCAGGGCTATCCTATAGGGAGAGTAGTTCCTATGGTGCTGGGCTACTCCAGAGGAAGCCCTTATGGATTGCCAGCTAGCTATATTTATACTTAATCCTAATGATATGCTAGAAAAAAGGTGGGTGGGGGGGCAAATTATTTACAAACTTTCTGGAAACAGGGAAGAGAGTTCCTGGAACCATATAAGGTAAATTCCAGGTTGCTGCCATGGCATTTCTAACTGTCATGGCACTGGTTGGAGTGTCTCATGTAAATGCATTAATTCCTAGCCCTAACTGGTTTGGGCTGGTTTCCTTGCTACATCTTGTTTTGATCAGCCGGGTGGGAGAAACAAGTCCTGCTGATCTCTATCTCAGAAAGAGTATTGATCTTTTTATGATGATTTTGTGTCCTGCAACTGCTGAATTGTTTATGAGATCTAAGAGGTTTTTGTGGAGTCTTTAGGTTTGTCTAAATATAATATCATGTCATCTGCAAAGAGGAACGATTTGACTTCCTCTTTTCCAATCTGTAGGCCTTCTAATTTTTCTCTTGCCTGATTGTCCTAACTAGGGCTTCCAGTACTACACTGAATAGGAATTTTGAAAGTGGACATCTTTGTCTTGTTCCAGATGTTAGATTAAAGGCTTTTAGCTTTTCTCTGCTCAATATGTTATTAGCTGTGGGCTTATAATATATAATCTTTATTATATCTAGGTATGTTCCATCTATGTCTAGCTTATTGTGAGTTTTTATCATGAAGAGATGTTGAATTTTTCAAATGCTTTTCAGGTATCTATTGAGATGACCACATTGTTATTGCACTTTGTTCTGTTGCTACAATGCATCATGTTTATTCAATTGCTTATGTTGAACTATCCTTGCATCCCTGGAAGAAATTCCAGTATTTTTGGATTCGATCAGCTAGAATTATGTTGAGAATTTTTGTATCTATGCTCATAGAATCATTGGCTTATAGTTTATTGTTGTTGCTGTTGCATCTTTTCTGGTTTTGATATCAGTATAATGCTGGCTATATAGAATGAGTTAGGGAGAATTTCCTCCTCTTCAATATTTTAATAATTTGAGGAGATTGGTGTTAGTTCTATGTGTGTGTGTATATATATATAAATATATACATAAATATATATTATGTTGCAAGTAAATATATAAATATATATATCATAAGTTAATATATAAATATATATACTTATATATAAATATAAAACTTATCTATATAAATATATGTATATAAAATATGGTTTGGCTGTGTCACCACCCAAATCTTGAATTGTAGTTCCCATAATTCCCACGTGTTGTGAGAGGGAACCAGTGGGACGTAATTGAATCACGGGGGCGGTTCCCCCATACTGTTCTAATGGTAGTGAATAAGTCTCAGGAGATCTGATGGTTTTATAAGGGGTTTCTCCTTTCCCTTGTCTCTCATTCTCTCTTGCCCGTCACCATGTAGACATGCCTTTTGCCTTCCACCATGATTGTGAAGCCTTCCAAGCCATGTGGAACTGTGAGTCCATTAAAACAATTTTTCTTTATAAATTACCCAGTCTCATATATGTATTCATCAGCAGTGTGAAAACAAATACAATATATAAACATATATATGTGTGTGTGTGTGTGTGTGTGTGTGTATCCACACACATGAAATTGTTGTATGGAAATGATGCAGGCGAACCCTCAAGTTGGGGCTCAGCTCTGGAGTGATTTTGGCTTCACCCAGGAAAGAATTCAAGAGCAAGCCAACATTGAAAGATTCATATATATATACACACACACACACACACACATACATATACATATATATATATAAAATCAGACTGACAGGAGCAAAAGCAGTGAAGTAGCTGAGTTTGGACCTTGTGCCCAGTCATGCTTGTTTAGGCCCTTGTCCCTGTCTGCTTCCCTGGGTCATGGCTGATCATATATATATATATAATATATATAAAAAACATATATATGTGTGCATCTAAATATATATAAATATTTATATATATAAACATATATATTTCTTTAAACATGTATATAAGCTTATAGATATATGTATAAGTTTGGTAGAATTCAGCAGTGAAGCCATCTGATTTTGGCTTTTGTTTATTGGAAGACTTTTACTATTAATTAAATCTTGTTATTTATTACTAATTCATGGAAGTTTTGTATTTATCTTGATTCAATCTCGGTAGTTGTGTATTTCCTGAAATTTCTCCATTTCTTCTAGGTTTTTCAGGTTGTTATCGTTCATTATATTCTCTGATGATATTTTGGAGTTTTGTGGAATCAGTTGTAATGTCTCCTTTTTCATTTTTAGTTGTGTATATTTGGATTATCTCTCTCTCTTCTTGGTTAGTTAAGCTAGTCATTTATCAATGTTGTTTGTATTTTTTAAACAGCGACTTTTTGTTTCACTGATCCTTGGTATTGTTCTTTTAGTCTCCTTTCATTTCATTCAGTCACTATTTCCACTTTTTTCTTCTTTCTTTCTACTAATTTTAGGATTAGTTTGTTCTTGTTTTCTAATTCCTTGAGGTTCATTTAGTTGCTCATTTGAAGGCTTTCTACTTTTTTATTGTAGGCATTTGTTGTTATAAGTTTCCTTCCTAGAACTGCTTTTGTTGCGTATTATAGATTTTGGTATACTGTGTTTCCACTTTCATTTTTTAAAAAATATTTTTTTTCTCAATTTCTTCATTGAATAAATGATTATTCAGAGGCATGTTGTTTAATTTCCATACGTATGTACAATTTCAAAAGCTCATCTTGCTATTGATTTTTAGTTTTATTCCATTGTAGTCTGAAAATATATTTGATATGGTTTTGATTTTTAAAAATGTGTTGAGATTTGTTTTGTGTTTTTACATGGGTCTATCTTGGAGAATTTTTCATGGGCTGATGAGAAGAATGTGTATTCTGCAGCTGCTGGATAGAATGTTCTGTTAATGTCTGTTAGGTTCATTTGGTCTGAAGTGCAGTTTACATCTGAGGTTTCTTTTTTTGATTTTCTGTCAGGATGATCTGTCTAAAGCTAAGAGTGAATGTAAAAGTCCCCAACAATTATTTTATGAGAGTCTATCACTACCTTTAGATCTAATGGTATTTGCTTTGTATATCTGGGCACTGTGGTATTGGGAGCATATATATTTAGAATTGCCATATCCTCTCGCTGAGATAATCCCTTTGTATAATGACCTTCTTTGTCTCTTTTTACTGTTTTTGACTTAAAAAATATATTATCTGAAATAAGCATAACTACTCCTGCTCACTGTGGCTTCTATTTTCATGGGATTTTTTTTCACCCTTTTTAAAAATGTCTGTATGTCTTTACAGTTGAAACTATTTTCTTGTAGGCAGAATTTTGATCATGCTTTTATTAATTCATTGAGTCTAACTCTTTTAAGTGGAAAATTAAATTTATTGGCATTGAATGTAGTTATTGATACATGAGGACTTATTCTTGCCATTTTGTTAATTATTTTTCTGGTTGTTTTGTATATCTTTTATTCCTTTCTCTCTCTCTTATTGTTTATTATTGTGTTCTGGTGGTTTTCTGCAGTGGTAACATTTGAGTCCTTTTTCTTCCTCATTTGTGTGTTTGCTCTACCAATGAGTTTTATATTTTCACTTGTTTTTATCATGGTAGATAGCATTATTTTGCTTCTAGGTGTAAAATTACCTTAAAAATTTCTTGTAGGGTAGATCTAGTGGTGATGATAACTTTACTGGGCAAAGTATTTTTGGCTGACAGTTTTCTTTATTTTTGTTTGTTTGTTTGTTTTTCTCTCAGTACTTTGAATGTATCATCCCATTCTCTCCTGGCCTGTAAGGTTTCTACTGAGAAGTGTTTTGTTATTCTGATAAGGTTTCCCTTATATGTGGCTAGACACTTTTGCTGTTTTTAGAATTTTCTCTTTATTTTTGCCACGTGACAAGTTGACTATATAATGTGCCTTGGAAAACAATTTTGTGATTTGTGTATTGGGATAACTGACTTGCAGTGTCTGGATATCTAAACCTCTTGTTGGAAAAAAATAGTTGACATGTTTCTAGCTACTATTTTGTTAGATAGGTTTTTTAGCCATTTATCTTCTCTTTACTTTCTGGAATAGATAAAATTCAGATTTTTGGTCACTTTATTGTGTCACGTATGTAACATAAGCTTTTAAAAATTATGATTTGTCTTATTTTATTTTCTCTTATGGCATTATTTCAAAAGAAACACTTTCAAGTCCTGATATTTTTTCTTCTGCTTGACCTAGTTTATCGTTGAAGCTCTTGTTTTTTTGTTTTTGTTTTTTGTTTGCTTGTTTTCATCCCTTGAATTCTGCAAATCCAAGGTTTCTACTTGGTTCTTTTTTATGATATCTACCTATTTGATGAGTTTCTTATTTATATCCTGAATTGTTTTCTTACCTTTTTTTGTATTATTCATCTGTGTTCTCTTCTATCTCACTGAGCTTATTTAATATCATAAGTTTGAATTTGCTATCAGGCATTTCATAATTTTTAAAATTGAAATCTATCGCTGGAAAATTACTGTCTTCCTTATGAGGTATTACATTTTCTTGTTTTGTCATGTTTCTTGTGTCTTTATGGTCATGTCTCCCATCTGGTGACAGTCACTTCTTCCACTTTTTTTTGAATGGTTTTCATAGGGGAAGACCTTCTACTGAAGATGTATTTATGGAGTATTTTGGGTAGGGTACTTTGGTTTTTATTTTGGGTAATGCAGTAGTGTAGCTTTCCCTTTTTTTTTCCAACTGTAAACGTCAGTGGTGTCTGTGATTTACTCAGTGACTGATGCTGTGTTTGTTAGTGGAAACTGTGGTGAGGGTTTGCTGAGGAGAGGGACAAATGGGTGATCTTCAGACCCTTGGTGACATTTTGATGGTGGTGACAGTGTCATCAGTGGTAGACAGGAAAGGCCTATCCTCAGGGTGCATTCAAGTCCTTTGAAACCCTGCAGTTGGTTGCAGCAGCACCAGGAAGGCAGCTCTCAGGCTTTGGGAAGCATGAGTTATGGCCTCCAGCATTGGTGGCAGTGGTAGTGGCAGCAATAACAGTCATAGTGGAAGCAATTGGGGGAACCTGTGTTCAGGGCATGTGAGAGTATGTAGCATCCCTGCTGCTGGTGTGGAGGTTTGCTACTAATAGCAACAGCCCAGGGTAGGTAGCTGTTGGGCTCTGAGGAATGTGTATTTTATGTCCTAGCAGAAGGTCAGAAGAGTCTGTCCTCAGGTTTGGGAAAATGTGTGGTGGTCCTGCTACTGGGAGGTGGAGTAGCTGTCAGTGGCAGTTTCCCCAGAAAGGTGGCTCTCAAGCTTTGAGAAGAATGTGCTTCAGCCCCTGGAAGCAATGGTTATGGTGGCAGTAAGCACAGGACATTATAATTTTTGTAAAAATGTATTAATACTAAAATTGAATGATTCTCAAGCTTTATTGTTAAATGAAAAAGTAAGCTCCAGAAAGATATATTCTGTAATGTTTGTTTATTTTATATATTCCAATTAGTAACAACAACAAAAAGAAAGAGCCATGGCACATTAAGGAATGAAAATTCATGTAAGCCATTTTGGGAAAGAATATTTTTATGGAGAACAAAAGTGAATTTAATGGTTAAAATGTGCTTTGGGAATATCAGTCATCCATGTGTAGACAATGATGAATGAACGTTGGCTCACTCAACTTTCACACTTCCTCTCCCTTGCTTCACCCCAGTATTAAGTTTGGAAGTAAAATAGTTCTACTATAAGCTTCCTATAAAGCTGTAGCTGACTGTGTCTTATAGATGACATAGTTCTGTACATTGGGACATACATTAAATTATGTGGTGAAGGTTTTTTTCTCAAATGAAACCTTACAAAATATAGCTCCTTTCCTTTTTTCTTGCCTGGAATGTTAGTATTATGCCTGCAAATGCAATAACACCCCTGTGACCATAAGGATGAAGAAAGTTGGATCCTTGATCTGGGCAATCCCTGGGAGAGCATTCACAATGTACTCTGTGTAAACTGTTCTGTTTCCTTCATGTTCTGCAACAGATTTGGCCCTGAATAAAAGTCAAGTGCTAATGTCAGTAGTGTGGAAAGATTGTAACAGCCAGGGTTTTTATTATATCTAAGAATTCTATTGGATCAGATTTGAATAGTATCCCTGAAGATCTCTTTTGTTACATTAAAAAATATACTTTTTTTTCCTGGTTTAAGTAATTTGTACTGACATTTTTTGTTACCTTTAGATAAACATAGACCTAACTTACCCAAGATGCTACTTGTGTGTGTTTTTTAAGGTTTACCTAACATGAAGTTTTTAAGCTGATAAATATCCAGATCATATAGTAATAATTGTAGTAACCATATGTAATGGTAGAAGCATCATATATATAAATTAACTTGTATTCTATAATATTTTAGATAATTTGATAACCTGACATCATTTACCTCAAATTATATTTGAACTCTATGAGCACAAATAAATTAATATTCCCATCTCACAAAAGACATGATATTAAAGAATATGTTCCTGTGACAATTATGTTTTCTCAAATAAGAAAAAGCAGAAGAATATAAAATGAAAGGAAGGAACAAAAAATAGAACAGTTTTTTATATTTATTGAAGGTACAAAGACTGGTATCTCTTTCCATTTCCCTCATTCACTTAAAAATATATTAAAAACAAGCTGGATGGATAAATATTTATGTATAAATTTTATCGGCCGGGCGCGGTGGCTCAAGCCTGTAATCCCAGCACTTTGGGAGGCCGAGACGGGCGGATCACGAGGTCAGGAGATCGAGACCATCCTGGCTAACACAATGAAACCCCGTCTCCACTAAAAATACAAAAAAAAAAATTAGCCGGGCGTGGTGGCGGCGCCTGTAGTCCCAGCTACTCGGGAGGCTGAGGCAGGAGAATGGCGGGAACCCGGGAGGCGGAGCTTACAGTGAGCCGAGATCGCGCCACTGCACTCCAGCCTGGGCGACAGAGCGAGACTCCGCCTCAAAAAAAATAAATAAATAAAAATAAATAAATAAATAAATAAATTTTATCATATTTTTCTCATTGGGCAAAACTCCTTAAATGAAACTTTAGGTTCGTTACACAACCTTTAATTTCATTTGGGTTACAAAAATCTGTAGCATTCACAGATGCATATAAAATAATTCCCTTTAAAAAACAGAATTAAATGTATTGAATTTATGTGATAAGAATGTGTCCATTATATAAAATTTAGAAAATAAAGAATGGAGAACAATAACATACTTTAGTTACCTCATCACACAGAATGCTTTAAAAAATTTGACTTTGCCCCGGGAGGCGGAGCTTGCAGTGAGCTGAGATCCGGCCACTGCACTCCAGCCTGGGTGACAGAGCGAGACTCCGTCTCAAAAAAAAAAAAAAAAAAAAAAAAAAAATTTGACTTTGCATCTTCCAGATGCATAGATAGATAAGAAGACAAACAGTTGATTGCTTTCTCTGTATCTCTAATTCTCTCCCATTCCTTACAAAAAATATAAAAGCGATTATACTATTAACTACATTATACTCTGAAATGTTCTTTGTAAACTTACTATATTGTGAACCAATTCATAGTGACTAAAGAATATCAGCATAATGATGGTTACTGTTTAATGTGTTTATCCAATTGGAGGATATTTACATTATTTTCTGTCATTTCTTTTTAAAATAAGACTATGATTAAAAAAAAAAAAAACCTTTCTACAAATTACCATTATGAAATTGCGCTTTAAATTAGTTGTACCACTAGGCTTATGAAAGTAATTGTTTCTCCACATTGGCATTAACACCATGTACTATCTTTTTCTCTTTTTTATTTTACTTAAAATTTTAATTCCTGTTTTTTGTATTCTAATTTGAATGCTTTCATAAGCTGCTTGCTTATATCTTTGTGTCATGTTTCAATATAGTTGTCCTAATTAATATTTTAAATTATTTCATAAACTAAATATTATCTATTATAGATGATGTAGATGAATTTATTTCACATTTGTAATCCATCATTTTCATTTGATTCTAATTTTACTACAGTTGTAATTGGTAGTGATGATTTTTTTTTGTCTTTGTGAGTTAAATTTATTTTTGTGTTCAGAAAGCTAGAAAGATGACTTTAATTTTCTATCCAATTCCAAATTTTCCTAATATTCTAAGATGCAATATTTTTAAATAATACATTTTTATATATTACTGAGTCGGCACAATATTTTTAAACTTAAAATGAAATTATAAGAAATTTTACTGTTTGATAAAACAAACTTTTTTCTTTTTTGATATATTTATAGTTATTCTGAGTTCTTAATCCGTTTAGATAATGTTAGAATCGTTTATTATTTTTAGAATTGTGTTTGGACTTTTGCTATACTATCCATCCAGCTGGGTTGATTTTACATTTAGTAATGCAACTTCTCATATAGGAACGTTTTATATATTTTCATTTATTTAAGATATTTTTTGAACTTATATGTCAACTTTCTTCATAGTCATCATGTGTCTTAAACATTTTCTATTTTTTGTTATGTATCTTAATTTTTCATTATTATATTGAATGAAATTTGCCATCACATTTTCTAAATGTTTGTGAATTAAACAGCTACCTAAAAATTCTTATCCTATTACTGCAAAGTTTCCAAATAATTATTTATTATGTTAATATTAAAATTTTCACATTATATTTTTAGTTATTTCTATAGTTTCTATTTTTTTGATAATTTTTCAAAACAGCATTAATAAGTTGGAAAGTAAATCTGAAACATAAGTTTGGATAATATATTTTAAATGTTTCTATTTCTAAGGGGCAAGAAATTTCAAGGCAGACAACGTTTCTCCTTAAGGCTGAAACCAGTCAGTATGTTATTTTACATATTTCTCAAAACAGAACAGAACACACTAACATCTGTCCCTTTAAGAGAAAATTAAGAATAAGAATAATGATCTGAGTAAAACCCTGACTTACTCCAGGCATTGACTCTAGAGTCAAATGTCCAGAGAACCAAATTTTGTGGTCAGTAAGAGAATATTCCTAACAATGTTATAGCTAGTGAGATTAGTCTTCTTGTAAACAGACTATAAAAGTTCAAACAGAATGGTAAATTGTAAGGAGCTCAGAGGCTTGAGTCAGAGGGAGAGGTACTTTGTATGAACCAAAACCTGCACTTTGTAGCAAGTTATTATGATCTTTTTCTCTTCTGTTTTGCTTCCCTTCTGTGATATCATTTTCTGGAAAACTTCAGTCTACAAAATCTTCTAAGATGAAGCTATGGAAACGTTTATTGTTTCCCGATTGGTTATAACTATTTGAATCCAAGAAGAGTTCTGTCCTTGGTTGGGTAGAAAGGTGGTGGGCTATACTTGGGACAGTATAAATCAGAACCTTAGAATTTATAAGACACTAATTTTCCACATCTGTTAATCAAATCAACTTGCAGCTTTATATGACTTATAGATTCTTCAAATTCTCCCTAAAGTATCTAATTCCTAAGCTTTTAAAAAATGTGTATTATTTGAAACTTTCTCAGAGATTGTGTGTATTTAGACTGTTTGAGAAATTAGTGTGATGAGAAAAGAAAAACACAAGAAAAAGAGGTAATGCTCTTGTCCCATCTCCCATCATTGATAAGGAGATGTCTTCAAAAGCAAAATCATAGAGGACATGGGTTTTGTTGTATCATCTCAGAAGTTTTTACGTTTCTTTGTTTGAATCCTTCCAAGACTGAACATTTTACCAGCAGACAGATTTATCTGATACATTAGGAGCTGGGTGCCTACTATTCTTAAATAAATCTTATGTTCACAGGGACAAATATCCTCCTAACTATTGCTCTAGATCAGTAGCACTTAGAGGTCAAAGACAGAGATTATCCAAGTTACACAGTACAATTCTTAACTTTTTCTTGGCGGGCTGAATGTTGGCACAGACTTATTCAGGGAAATTTAGAAGCTGGAAAAGGTAGGCTCTTCCAGAAACTATAAATAATGGAAGACCTTGTTTCTGAACATATTTTGTCAAGACAGATTGTAGGAGCCTGAAATCCAGGCTGATTTCCCAGGAAGTTTTCTTGCCTCTCTGGGGAAAAGGGTGGTGGTAGGAGGCATGCTGGGAAGGGAAGGAAGATATTTTGTTTCATTGCCTTGAATTGTGTCTGAATTTTTTAATGAGGTATGAAATTCTATATTTGATAGCTGATTAGTATGTGGCCTTCATAAGTCAACTTTTGTTTACTTTGCTTAAACATAGAGGCACTCATATTTTACAATTGCACATTTCATTTTTTAAAATTATTTTATGTTTTTGTATTAAAAATTACATATTAGTGCTTAGTAATAATGATGGAGAAGATAAACCTACAACTATCTGACTATTATATGAAGAAGTTCAAAACCGATTCCTAGAGTTGAAAAGACAGGAGGCATAATGCTGTAGTGATAAAGCACAGAAGCCTTGATTTTAGAATAAATTGGAATCAAATCCTATATATGACAAATATATATGTTGAGTTCCTGACATGTAATGTTTCTATTGTCATCATCATCATCATCACCATCACCATCAAATAATCCACATCTGTGTAATTAGATTTGAGAAATAACAACCATATAGCCTTTAGAGTAAAATCTATCATGTGTTTTCTAGCATTTATGAAAAAAATCTGGCAGTAATTGAGGAATCTGTTTCTAGATTAGTGAATTTTGAAAATTTTAGGCATCCATCTGCTTTTTCTTAATGTCACCAGAGAAAGAATTCTATCTAGTAGGCAGCAAGAAAATGTATTGGCGATATGACAATTTGGGGATCTTGTATGAAACCAGAAGGGCTTTGATTTGCCTTCTATTGAATTTTTTTTCCAAATTAAGCCCTGTTAGATATTTGCCTAAGTCTAATAATCATTTTCTTTTTTATCATTTTTTTGATTGACCGAATAAAACTGTGTGTATTTATTGTGTACAATAAATGTGTACATGATATTTTGAATTTCGGATGCACCGTGGAATGACTAAAACTAGCTTATTAACACATGCGTTACTTGACATAGTTATCTTTTTGTGGTGAGAGCACTTTACATGCACTCTCTTAGCATTTTTCAAGAATGATTATAAATCCAGACAAGAACATTACAACACATGAAAATTAGCTCAATATTACTGATGAACATAGATGCAAATATTCTCAGAAAATACTAACAAACCAAATTCAACAGTACATTAAAAAAAATCATTTGCCATTATCAAGTGGGATTCACTTCAGGAATGCAAGGATAATTTAACATACATTTATAAATCATTAAATACAATACATGACATTTACAGAGTGGAGGAAAACAACTGTTTGATCATTTCAATAAACATTTGCTCATTCTTATTAGAGAAAATTCCCGTGCTGCACTTTCAGTACCTGATTATTAGGGCCAATACTTAGGATGCTCATCCAGTTTTCAACCCAGAAAAACTGTGAAGGAATATGTTTAAAGTGGTTGCATGATTTTTTGGGTGAGGCAGGCAGTTTAAAGAGTCTAGTTTTTCTGTGTAATATAAAGAATAATCTGAAACAAAAGAAAAAATCAATTTTTTCTCCGTTTCTGCCTTGGCAGCCTGTGGCCATTGGGGAAATTACTATTTGTTTAATCAAAAATTTATTTTTCTACTTTTTAAACACACAGGAAAACAATTTATGCCTTTTAGTTAACTTATATCAGTGGTTTGGCATGTATCCTTCTGCACACTTCCTCTATTCATAGAGCGAGTGCTGGTTGTGAGCAGGGCAGAGGGATAAACGGATTGCCTCTTTCTGTCAGCTCCAGGACCAGATCACAGGTTTATGTTTTATCCCAAAGTGTCTGGGAATAAACAAGACATCCATTTACTTACTAAGAGAAATCTGCTCATGTATTGTACATAGTAGTACATTATTATTGTTTCTCATGAAGCTCATGAGTGCGCCATTGCCTGTTAACCTTATCAAGGTTTCACATTGTAATGTTGGGTCCTTTTTGTTGTATTGCATACTATTGAATACTTCCTATCTCATTGATATTATTTTATAATTGGAAAACTGAGGAAACAAAAATTAATCATGAGGGCTAAGAATGATATCTTTGTTCAAATACTGCTTAAATGTAGTTAGGTTAGACAGTACTCAGAAATTTCATAAATTCCTGATACAAATATATTGTCTGTAATATAACACACATTTAGTACTTTGTGATTATATTCTAATAAAAATAAATGTTTAAAAATGCACATGTTATGTTCAATGTGGAAAAGATAATCGATTGTTTAAAAGGCTACCATTAAGCTGAAAATTATGGAAAATATGACAGTTGTTACATAGATATTAATATTATTATTTTTATTTAGTAATAAGTCTGAAATCAGGAAGCATAATGATGATGTAGCTTTTGAAGTCATGAAAATAATACTTCTACCTTTCTGCTCTATTAGCACCACAGCATGTGGTGTTTGCATCCATGATCATAAATTGTATATATATGTATATGTGTATGTATATATACTTGTGTGTGTATGTGTATGTGTGTGTTATCTATCTGCCTATCTATCCACATGTACATATATCCACCATTATGTGTCTTGATGTTAAATTCATGTTCTAAGAAACAAGAAGGGAAATAGAAGAATTCAACTGCTTACTGCCTTCATGTATTTAGCCACGGTGGAGTCATATGGCCAACCCAGCTGCAGGCAGACTGAAAATTTCAGTATTATGTTTCCAAGTTCTGGTAAAGGAAGATAAGTGAAGAAATAGTTGCAATGGATATTGTTTAAGTCTTCCTGCCAATATTTTTCACCAAAAAGCAACCTGCATAAACCAAAACAAATTAATTTTCTTGAAAAAAAACTTTCCCTCTGAGTGAAGTGCAGTCCTCAAATGATCTCCTCTTCATGTTTTTTGTACTTGAATCTTATCCAATATGATGGTTCAAATAAGTACCAGTGTTGTTTTATTTAGTTTGCAGAAAACAATGTAAGAGACAACTATTGTTTATTTTCTAATTATATGCACAATCATCTGTCACAATTGTAGTTTATATTTTCTTTTGAAAGTATAATACAATTTCTTCCTTAAAATAAGAGATAATTTTTACATTGAAAACAATTGTTTCTCACAATTTATAAATTATTCATTAAACACTTTAACTAAATGACAGATACTTTTCCAGGTGCTAGGGATTTAACAGTGAAAAAAGACTAACAGTCCTTTCCAGACAAAGTTTGTATTTACATAACTTTATTAAGATTTCTTCTTCCTTCCTTCCTTCCTTCCTTCCTTCCTTCCTTCCTTCCTTCCTTCCTTCCTTCCTTCCTTCCTTCCTTCCTTCCTTCCTTCCTTCCCTCCCTCCCTCCCTCCCTGCCTTTCTCTCTTTCTTTCTTTCTCTTTTCTTTCTTTTCTTTCTCTCTCTTTCTCTCTTTCTCTCTGTCTCTCTCTCTCTCTCTCTTTTTTTTTTTTTTTAACAAAGTCTATCCCTTTTGCCCAGGCTGAAGTGCAGTAGCACAATCTCAGCTCACTGCAATCTCCACCTCCCAGATTCAAGTGATCCTTCCTCTTCAGCTTCTCGAGTAGCGGGGATTACAAACATGTGCCACCACGCCCGGCTACTTTTTGTATTTTTAGTAGAGACAGCATTTCATTATGTTGGCCAGGCTGATCTCAAACTCCTGACCTCAAGTGATCTGCCCACCTCGGCCTCCCAAACTGCTGGGATTATAGGCATGAGCCACTGCACCTGACCCTTATTATTAAGATTTCTAAAATACATACAGCTAGAATATAAATAAGCAGCACTTTGTAATTTAACACTAGCATATTATGATTTAATATGCAGCATTCTTATATGTTGTATAGTTACCTTTATAAAAATTCAAAGAACTGAGAAAAATATGTAAATGTTATAAACTTCAAAAATGATTTGTAAATATAAGGCTTTTACAGATAAAAGAAATGTTAGCAAAAGAGTCTCAATAACGTTTTGATAGCATGAACCAGAAATATAAAATTTCTTTTAATACATTTACTAATGAAAATCACATTGTTGGATGCAGGCTGAAAAAGATATTTCATCATAAATAAATTTAAAATAATACTTTCGAAACAGGCGATATGTTTGGTTTAGTGTTCTTTAGCTCCATCTCAGGCAACACACTAGCTTTGCTATATACCCACTTATTCATAGACTATCTGCCTACTTTCGCTTAACAGTTAGGTGTTTTATATGCCATCATTACTTTATTGATTCGTAGCATTTAAAAAAAAATTTACTAGAACCACACTCACAAGCACTGTATTCCTTAGGTTGAATGGTAATTTACAAATTTCTGTGTATCTGTCGAAGCCAAAAGTCTTATAATTGTTTTCGTAGTCAAATAGAAATGTTAATTACTGTTGAAGTGATGCTTTTTGAGAGCATTCATTCTTGAAACTTAGACCTTGCTTATAAACTCTTTGCTGATATTTGCTAAGAGGCGAGAAACATTTATTTAAAGTCTTTATATTAGAGGATGATAGAGCAGAAGACCTTGGCTAGATGGCTAAGTGGTATGTTAGAATTATTTTGAAAATATTCCATAGCCAACTGACTACTGGAAGCTAATAACTTATGCCATTGGCAAGAGCTCTATGCTGATGATATGGATCTAATTGGCTGAGTGTTTAAGTGTAAGTTTTATGTCAAATAGTACAATCTACAGGAACTATTCAGAATGCGGTTGTAAAAATAAGAATTTTACAGACACATCTAGTTTACTATAAAGGCTTTTAAGTCATTAGCATAGTCTCTAAGGTTATAGATGGGAATGGGTTCACCCAGATAATAAAGTAAAAGAATGACATTATGGAAACTCAGGGGACACTAATCCTGTTTTGATAAGATAATTAGACCAACTAAACCATTGACCTAATGATTTCTACCAAGCAGACAGATTTTCTCCAGTAGCACTACTGCTAGGAACTTTGAGTTAAAATATATGTATATAAGATCATTAAGCAGGCAACATTGTGAAACTTCATAGGATTCTACTCACACTAGACTAGACCTAACAACATTATATAGTTTTTGTCATTAAAGGACTAGAGTACAAATAAAGCTGAAGCTGCTTCTATAATTATATGGGATGCCACTTCAAAAACTCTACCTCTTCTTTTATTTTTCAGAAATATTTAAACCAATTAAAGCCTAATGTCATTATGCCCACATTTCTGAAAGAACTTTCAATTCAGATAATTTCCCCTTCATTATATCTAAAACAAACAAAGACATACTAGATCTAAATGTAACACAAGCAGCACGTGCTGTATTTGGCCAACAAACACTGCTGAAGGTTCATGTTAATATTATGACTATTTTTGCTTCTGACTGGTTTCAGCTTCCTAAGGGCTTCAGGTTCGTAAGAAAACTTTTCATATATTTCTATAAATGTGTGTTCTGGATTGTATTAATAGATATATATTTTTACTTCATTTTAACTGTATATATTGAGGAAAATATGCACTAATTGCCACAAAATGCAAAACTCTCAATCAGAGACTTAAAACAATAGAAGTTTATTTCATATTCTCTCAAATTTCAGTGTGGGTCAGTAGATGCTCTGTATCCTGTCACTTAGGATCCATGCGGTCCCCATTTTTTAATGTTATCTAAGCTTGAAGCATCCACATTCATTGCATGATGGAGGAAAATAAAAAAAGAGAATGATGAAGGAGGCATTAACTGTTTTTGAGGGCCAAACCAGAAGTGATGCACCTTAGAGTCACATGTCCCCATGTGATTATAACTCCAAATCCAGTTTAGAAATCCTCTAAGTATAATAGAGAGGTTTACTAAAATTTCTGAAATTCAGAAAAAAACTGCTTTTAATGACTTTTCCGAAATTTATAAATTGTTACAGTGAAAAATATGATATTTCTATCTATGAAATACCTTTGAAAGTTTCACAAGAAACCATAAACAGCTAATTAAAGTCTATTGCAAAAGCCTTTTCAACTTTAATTTTAGGAGTACAGCTACAGAGCTACCAGTACATATGTGTGTCACGTTCCTCTATGGATGGTAAGTCAATAGGCATAGGAAAACTTTTAAGTAATTCAATATAAAATAGAAAGACATTTATAAAACGGTATTTTACAAAAACACAATTTGTTCTTCCTTAATTTAAATATAAATATTCATAAAATTATAATAAGGTTATTTTAATGTTTCTAAATATAAATAGAAGAGGCTCATTTTATTAAAAACAGTACATGCCAGACAATTCAGAAGTAATGTAAACATACTACTTTTTATTTAATCATTTAACAAGCTCATGAAGTAAGTAGTAGTATTCCCAATTTGTATTTTCAATAAAGATGCTGTAATTTATCTAAAAGTCCACATAACTATAAAATTTATGGCCAGAATCTATACATATTTGTACCTAAAGCCTATTTTTTATTAAACTGTGTATAAGATCACCCAACTGAAACATTTGAAAACAGACTTTAACCTAAATTGCTAGTAATCCCATACTTCATTATAGAAGGAAGGGAGTCAAAACACACTGCTGTTTTTAGGAAACGTACACTCATAGTATAGAATAGATATTTCACTGACCCTATTAGAAATATGGTGGTAAGTAAATGTTAAAGACTATTCAAAAGAGAGGTAGGTTATCAGAAGTGTATGTGGTCATAGAATAAATGGCGGAACATACAGAGGTTCAAGAGAATGATTTTGTCAATTATATTAAATTCTGGGAAGATTAGAGAAGAGGTTCATCCTGGGAAGTCAATTTTATTTCACAATTAGGAAATGATTATAACTTGTTCAGTCAGAGTTCAATCAGGAAAAATAAAATATCTTAAAATAAATAATGATTTATTCTAGGAAGTTAGAGATTTACATAAACTGGGGAAGAATTAGAAAAGAACAGCAAACGGTTTTCAGATATTACCAAAGTAGAATATCTAAAGTTTCTGCAGCCAATAAAGCCAGATGTCTACAGCAGCAAAGTGAGTAATTCTCATGAAAAGCCTTGGAATCCAAGCGATGTTCTGAACTGCCTGCGCACAGTAGATATGATTTCGAGTGTCTGCCTGCAACAGGTGTTTCTCAGTAGGACTCCGAAAACAAGGAAAGCTGCAACTGAAATTCTAAGCTGTCTATCTGCATTTGCCATCATAGAACATTGGCTTTTATTTTTCTTCCACTTTCCAAAAAATTTGATTAAATGTCTCTCACTGACTAAATCTAAGGGCTGAGATTCTGGAAATTAAGGCTTCTCCACAAAATGCAAAAGAGAATGCCAAATAGGGTAACTCTACTGAGACCCTATTTCTTACTAGGGAGAAGGTTAATGGGAAAATATAAGGCTATGACACAGAAAGTATGTGCAGCAAACATTGTGTAGCAATCCACATAGACTTTCTGCATTTTATTAAATATTTGTCCCAGATGCTATCAAATTATAGAGAATAAAAAAGGAATTTATGGAAAATGAGTTTCTGTGGAAAATTGTATATTTTAAAGTTTCTGGAGGTCTCTAATGTAGTGGAATGTTTTAACTCATTAAAAAGAGACTTTCCATTATTATGTTGGACATTGTTATTATCTGGCATTATGTCTTGATTGGTGTAAAGTCCTAGCTACAGACATTAGGAAAGGTTGTTGTGGAAACACGTTTATTATGCAACACTAAATAAGAAAGTAAAAATGGCTAAAAGTTGCCAAATGGACAATTTCAGTTCAAAGCAAATATAATCTTCTGACAACTAGAGTCTTTTGTAGTTGAGAAAAATATTAATATATAGGATAGACAATCATAAAACAGTATTGCTAAAAATGTGTTTGAATAGACTGAGTTGATCCCATGCTCCATTCAATATAGTTCTATTGAAGGAATATGTATATTTATATAACTGGATATGTCATATCATATCCAGTTTTATATATATATGATGATATGATAGGGTTACATACATGTGCTACGTATGCAATAAATGTGTTGCATATGTGTTGTACATTTATACATGTGTATGGCTACACTATACATACCATATATGTAGTATGACTATATATTTATGGATATAGCTATATATATACACATATAAACCATTAGTATGGCATGGCCACTACCAATCAAAATAGGCATTGCCATAGCAACCTTAAGGCTGTAAAATGATTTATTTGAATATCAGTTCCAATTTTTGGAACCAATGCATTTGTTCAATCTTACATTATATATGCCTATTAGTAATTTATAAGTAACATTAGAGTACCAAAGGTTCTGGGAAGACCTGAATTTATGTGATGTTTAATTATGTTTAATTCTGCATTTCTGAAAAGTATTTTACTTGGCAATATCTTTGTGCTGTAATTTTTTTAATATATGCTCTAATAAACATTCTTTGGGAATGACTAATCTATAATGGTGTTTCCATTGGATGGTAATACATTTCTCAGCTTCAATGGGTCTACCTATGTTTTGTAGTCATTTAGCAGAATCAAGATGGTCATCAGCTGAAACTTGGTTCAGATGTCAAGACTGATGACACTTCACATACTTAAAGCATTTGAGATAAAATTTATTGCATGAAGAACTTCTGGATATACCTGGGCAGAAACAAGCAAATCTGTGCTGGCTTGGACAAAGCAGAGATTGTGGGTTGAGCTTTTGTAAGAAGAAGAGTTGGAATTGCGGAAAATTTCCCAAGTGCAGGAGGCTTAATTGTTTTGTTTACACCAACAAAGTAGGCTCTTGTGCTTGAGCGTTATTATAACCTTGGCCCCATATCTGGGGCCAAGAAAGGAGAAAGGAAAGTGAGGCACAAAAAGAAATCAATGATAAAACATCTGTAATGGAATTAGACTCCTCTTTATTATTCACCTCTGATGTTTGGTTGAAGACTGAAATATGCCATGTCTCATTTCATTGAAGTTGAGTGTAAATATAAATCTTAGAACTATATGCCTATGCACCCATCTGTAATGAAAATGAAAAGTCCTCCAATGAATATATGCATTGATTTACTCTAGATAGATGAGGACATCTGAGAGACCTCTGTGGGTGTTCAGGGTATTTGCTCAAATATCCAAGTGATATGCTTAAATTTAACCTGTTGAATCTTTTGTTGGGCCACCTGAGCAACTTTGCCTGTGCTGTTTATCCACATGCAGCAAAAGGTTTAGTGCACCAAAATGCTGTATACCCAATTGTGAGGGTTAATATTAGCTGTTAACTTGACTGGGTTGAGGGATGCCTAGATGGCTGGTAAGGTATTGTTTCTGGGTGTTTCCATGACGGTGTTGCAGACAAGATTGACATTTGAGTTAGCGGAATGAGACAGGAAAACTCACCTTCAATGTGTGTGGGCACCATTCAATCAGCTGCCAGTGCAGCTAGAACAAAGCAGGCAGAAAAAGGGGGATTAACAGTTTGCTAAGTTCACCCACTATCTCTCTCTCTTCCTGTGCCTGACACTTGGTTTCCTTTCCTTCTACCCTGTGTCACAGTATACTTAGGGTGTCTCTTCACAGCTGGCAGTGCCTTCTGCCTAAATATTGCTGGTGCCTGCTGGGCTCCTTCTGCCCACTCCACCTGGCCGGCTGTGCTCAACTCATGCTACCGGCCCATATCCCACACCTGCCAAGGATGAGCCAGGCACAGAGCAGTGAGGGGTGTGTAGGCGAGTGAGCGTGGGGCTCTGCCACTGTGCACAGCAAGGCATGCCAGCAGCTGTGGCATTGGTGGGAAACTCCAGGCCCAAGCACAGGTGCCGGCTCCATGGGAGGCTGTACTGGACCAGATATACCGCTTTCAGCTTCCACTGAGGGCACCTGTGTCTGCACAAGGGGAACATGGTGGCAACCAGAAGTTTGGAGACTCCAGGAATGGCAGAGCCCCAAAGAAGGTGTGAAAGCCCTGGCTACCGGAGCCCATAGGTCTGGGCTTCCCAAAGGGCTTCAGCTCTTCTCTCCTTTTTGTAGCCCACAACATGGTTGAGGGGTAGCGTGTTTCAGCCCTGTTTGTGTCACAGCTCTTTCAGTCCCGCCATTCAGTGGGTCTCAAGTTCTTTTACCATGTCCAGGAAGAATGAGGTACATGGAAACCTGGAGGCTGAGTAAGATGGAGAGGAGCTTCATTGAGCGACAGAGCAGCTCTCAGGAGACCTTCATTTCCACAGGCAGGTCGTCCGGAAGAGTGTGCAGCTTTCAGTGGAGAGGAGACCCACAGTGGGTAGCTCCTTTCCACAGGCAGGTTGTCCCAACAAGTGTCCAGCTCTCAGAGGAGAGGAGACCTGCCAGGGAGAGCTCCTTTGTGCAGGCAGATTGTCCGAATGAGTCAAGGAGACCCAAAGTGGATAGTTCCTTTCGGCAGCTGGTAATCCTGATGTCTGTCCAAGTCTGGCTGAGTCCAGGGGTTTTTTATAGGCTCAGAAGGGAGGACGTGCATGATGATTGGTCCATGGGCAGCCATGGGCAGGCCTGGAAAAAGCATCATAAGTTCTCACTCTGGGCCGCAGACTCCACCGGAACTGGCAACCAAACCCCCAGACTTCAGGTTGTTCCTGGCTTGAAGGTGGAGTTCACCATGGACCGTCCATTTACTTCCGAAGGCTGCCTGACTCCTGCTGCCATAAACATGCCCTCCACGCAGCCCAGGCTGTTTGTGCTGAGGGGCACGCGCAGGCCTTCCCCAAGCTGCCCTTGACACCCCCTCAGCCTCCCTCCTGTGTTCCTGGAGGGAACTGAGGCAGTAGGGAGATGATGAGTCAAGCACACCTGGGTGCGAGCACACCTGGTCAGGTTGAGACAGCACTCAGGCTTGGCCACAACTTTGCTTTGCCTTGCACTGGGCACCAGGAGCGAGGAGAGGCCAAGGAGAGGCAGCAGGAACTTCCAAGCCTGCAGGGTAGGGGAGGGTTCCTGGGCCCCCAGGAGCGTAGGAATGCCGGGGTCTGGAGCCACGGCTGAGCGGCTGTAGCTACACTCGCCCCACCAAATCATTAGAGGATGGGGCTCCCGCCCGTTCCAGGCCCCCGCTGGCTCGATGGAGAGCATAGCCCCGGCTGCACTTCCTCTGCTGCAGCCATTGTCTTTGCAGCAGCCAGTCCAGATGAGTCGCCACTGCCATCACTTGGACATCAGACTCCAGGTTCTTTAGCCTTTGGACTCTGAGATTTGCACCAGTGGCCTTTTGGAGAATCTTTGGGTCTTTGGCCTCAGATTGAGGGCTGCTCTGTCAGATTCCCTGTTTTGAGGCTTTTGGACTTGGACTGAGCCATACTTTCACCTTCTCTCTTTCCCCACCTTGTAGATGTCCCTTTGTGGGAATTCGCCTTGTAATCCTCTAAGCCAATTCTCCTTAATCAACTCCTAGATATAGATATCATATTGGTTCTGTCCCACTGGTTAACCCTAATACACCAGTCGGTTGAAATCTAAATTTTAATACTTTTATTTCCAAGATTTATTTGGCTAGTAGATAGTCTAAGGCTCGACCATCATTCATAACCCATATTTGCCAGAGTTTTGCCTCTCCTTTAGGGTTTTGAGGCCTTTAGTGATTTTAATCACATATTTGGATATTATTTTGGACATTTACTGAGTGGCATCATTTTAGAAATTTTGCTGAATAATAGTGTGGGTTCCTAAAGGAGCACCACTGCCCTCCAATATAGTCAGCAGAATAAGAACAGTTGACAAGTATAAAGAACACTGGGGAACAACATTGGTGTGGTTTGTTTAGGAGCAGGAGCTCAAGAGGCATGTTTAGGTGTGAATACAGAGAGTAGAAATCAAAACAGGAAGAAAAATCTAAGGCAAAGTGATAAAGTAGTATTCAAGGGTAATAAGACCAATAATCAACAGGGGATAAAATCTTAAACCAATAATTTATGTTTCTATATCAGCTTTAGAATTAAATTGGGCCTCAGCAGCCTGAACTCTGGACTTTGGTGTGGGCAGACATAGGTATGATTTTCATTTGACGCTTCACTATAGGAGTCGAGGAATTCTCAAAGTTTTTTTTCCCTAAAAGGACAGCCTTGAAAAAATATATATATTACCAGTGGCCAAGCCAATTACTATCCAATTGAAAATGGCCCAGAAATCTGTAAAGATATTTAATTTGAGTCATTGGTGGGGCAGGACATCCTCTAATTCCTACACGCCTGTCTGGACTTTAACCAATTTACTTAATCTTGGGTTTCATCCTTTATCAGGAATATCCCACACAGATGAAAAGCAAATGTTCTCCAGTGAACTCCATCACATGTGACTGGGTGTTTCTGTTCTTAAATTTATGAACTCTTTTTGTGTTCACTCTGTTTATCCCAAGTGGTTTCTCAGGTAACCAAATAATATGAGGGAGGTGACTTTCCCTAGCACTCTAGCACTTGGCAAAAGACTACCGACAGGAGATAACAACTCTTTCTGCAGGTTGAATATGCCAGAGAGCACAGATTTGGCTCCATCCTGTTGGTATCGTTTCCGTTTGAGCAAGGAGGCCTCTGTGCTGTGACAAACTTGTGAGATGTCATTTAAATCACTCAGGAGCAAAATGAAGAAGGCATCCTTTTGCATATGAAGCAACTTACAGCCATCAAGAGTTTTCTAGAAACTCAAAGAAGCATAGCGGGTAGTCACAAGAGCTTCCTTTTTGAAGGTCTCCAACAGGCACTAAGAGAAGTGCCTTCTATATTGTCATCCCATACAGGGCGAGGGCCTTTGGTTATAAAGCACCCCATTCAAAGTGGACTCATTTGCATGTGACCACATACACAAGTCTTAGTATATATGAAATATGGGAAATTTTGCTTTCAGGAGCCAGAGACCTAGTAAGTGTTGGGCCTACTTGACAGTGATGGTGTCTGACAATGTTGGGAATTGCCTTTTCACTACATCAGGAATGGAACAGCCTTCAGGGGACCATATGATGCCCACGAATTTTACTATGTTAGAGGCCACTAAATCATGTATGGGACATAGATTGCATATGTAGTCATTCGTAGCCCACACCCTCTCAGGAAGTCAAATGATGAATGTTTGTATATTCTCTGTGAGAGTATCAAGTGAATTTTCACACAGGAGCATGCAATTAATATAGTGTAATACGTAGGTGTCTGGAAACAACTAGTTCCAATTAAGGTCTTGCTAACCGATGTTGAATAGAATGGCCAGACTGTTGACGTACTTTATGGTCAACTAAGTAAAGACGTATTGTGTTCCTTTAAAACTGAATGTGAATTGAGCCTGAGACATTGTTGAAATAGGCACTGAATATAACACATTAGCCAAATTTGTAACAACAAAGTATTTGCAAGTGGAAGATTGAACAAAGTATTTGCAAGTGGAAGATTGTATACTAGTCATTTCAATCATTTTGGGTATGCAGGGGGCTTAATGGGTGCAACATGTCATTAAGGTTGTGCTAATCGACTATAAGACACCATTCATTCTTTCCAGGTTTAAGTATAGACTAAATTGTATGTTAAATGAAGAGATAGTGGGAATAACTACCCCTTCCCTTAATAAACCATGTAAAATTGGCTTCAATCATTGAAGACTCAGTTTCAACTTCAATTGGATCATACTAAGAATTTTAAGAGGTGTGATAGCAAATTCAAAGGATCCCATTTGGAAAGACCAACAGTAAGGACCAAGGTTTCAATTTTATTCCAATGGACTATATGGTTGGGTACAGCATCCATTCCAACAATGGGAAATTCGAGGAGGGGTGAAAGCCATGACTACTGGGATATTAGACAAAGTTATAGTGTCAATGTTCAGAGTAGGAGAGATATATTTGCCTTTAGTCTTATGTCTGATAATACTCAAGGGATTTCTGTGTTTTAGTGTGTTTCCAAGGATCTCCATGATTTGGGAACCAGAAAAAATGAAGCACATAAAAGTCCTTTAATATAAAGTGATCAATCACCGCTATGGAAATACAAGGATGACCATCCCTGGGTGATTACTGGGGTCCCAAACATGTTGTATCCCTAATGAGGCTGGGATGTTTGCCATTGCTTAGGTAAGGAAATGGAGTAGTGTGTCACACAACTTGGGGACCTCAAGGGCTGAGGACATTAGATTAACTCTATACCTTGAAATCATATAATTGAATATGTTCTGTTCATCAAATTCCAAATACCAGGTCTTCTGATGAAGATTCTTTAGTTTTGGAAGATTCTTTAGTTTAGGAACTTACCTTGGTCTGTTGCCTTGGGAAGCAAAGACCTGGGCCTTAAGGCCCTCCTTATAGCAACTAATAAGTCTAGACTATGTAGAGCATCTCTAACAGTAGCTTCTTCACTAATTAAAAGAAGCAGAAAAAACAAAAAACCCTATAACTCATGAATGCTTCCCAGATAAATAGCTGCTTAGTTTGTTATTAAAGACAGACTGCTCAGGACTGTCTGGGGGATTGTGTTCACTAGAATGCTCAGAAAAATAATATGGCCATTGAGCCATACCAACTTTTCTGAATAACTGGCATCCATTCAACAAGTTAGAACACATTCCAATTGGTAAGGGAAGGCAGAATAATGACTGTGTATATGGGTAGGATTGTCTGCTTTCTATGCCATGAATATCCAATGGAGCAATGGAAAGGCTGGGAGATGTGCCTTGTAATGTTTGGGATAGCAGATGTTACACATCTCTTTCCACAAGTTTAGTGAATTCCACAATAAACTAGTAATTTGAAGATTACACAATGCTATGGTCTGATTTCATTCCACAAATTTATGTGCTGAAGACTAAATCCCAAACCTGACACTCTTGCGAGGTGCGGCCTTTTGTGGGTATTTAATTCACGAGGGGTTAATTCTGTTATAAAATGGGCTTTCAAGAGTCTGTTCATTCTGTATTGCCCTCCACCTTCTGCCATGTGAAGATGCAGTAAGAACATTCACACCAGGTGCTGGCACTTTGATTTTATATGTCCCAGACTCCAGAATTATGACAGAAAAGCATTTCTGTTCTTTATAAATTACCTAGTCTCAGGTATTCTGTTATAGCAGCACAAAAAGGACTAAGACACAAGACAAGCAAGGCAACTGTTATGCCTCCACTGAAGCTAAAGTTATTTCAGAGCTAGTCTTATATAAGCCCAAGAGCCGATCAGCACTCTTTCTATCTGCTGGTCACATAAATTTGTAAATAAGTTTTGAATTTCCAAGAGTCAAACCTCAGACCTCTGTTTCAGATTTTGCCTCTGTATTTTTGTTGTAGACTGGTTATAGAAGATATTTTAGGAGGGTCTTTTTAGCCCAATTCAAGGTAGTAAACTTTCTCCACCAAGGAGTCCCAACCAGTATTTTTAGAATTTAGGGAATCCTCCCTTGTTGCTTCCTTATCAAACGCCGGAGTTCCAGGCATAAATTAACAGTAGAGTAGCCTTTCAGTATCTTGATATCTCTAGCACCTAAGGGGCCCATCTTAACTTTCAGTCTGTTTTATAATTAACCAATAGAATCATGATGTCTTCTGACCATTTAGTGAGGTTCAGATAAAGATCTGGGGTCACTTTTCATAAGCATTTTTGCCGCAGAATGAGATGGGTGTTGCCCCTTATGATGAAAATCTGTTCTGAGAGAAGCATGGGTAGCAGCCACAGTAACAGAATTATTCAAGGACAGGTAAGTATTCTGCTTTTACAATACAGACCTCAGCATACCACATAATACATAATAGCTGCTTTTTCTTTTCACTCTCACTTTTTCTTTCTGTAACTCTCTTTACATGTTTTTTTTTTTTTTTTTTTTTTTGCATGACTAACCTCCTGATGGACTCATTCGTAGAGAGTATGACAGTGTTTCCCCTGAGCACTCTATATAAGGGAGGTCAACTTCTGGCTGAAACAACCAGTCAGTCACAGAGTAAGTTTTCCCTCTGAGCCTAGGATCAGTTACATGCAAAATTCATTCAAAGACACACAAATAGGTCTGGGCTGAGACACATGACCCAGGAATACTCTAAAGAGAGCCTTGATTCCACACCCCTGTTCCTAAATGTCAAATATCAAAACTTCCAATTGAGGTCAGCAAAACTTATAACACAGGGGCATCAAGGCTGCACAAATAGAGCACAATGCAGGATGATAGAAAGTACCAACTTACTAACAAACAGAGGAGCCATCCCACACGCTATATGCAGTGATTTGTACTTAGTAAGCGGAGAGCAAGAGAAGAAAACTCAAAGCAGTAGTGGTCATCTGTTAGTGCATCCTTCTGGGTCTGCCAGACTTTTGTTGTTGTTGTTGTTGCTATCCCATGGAGGCAGAAATGGATCCACAACTGAAATGGTTTGGATGTCAAGGCAGATGATGTTTCACACACCAAGAACATTTGAGTGAAAGTTTATTCCTCACACAAAGGATCCCTGGGGACAGCTGGTCAGGTACAAGCAGGTTTGAGCTGGGTTGGGCCAAACTAGAGGGTGTAAGTTGGGTCTTTATAGTGACAAGTAGGTTGGAGTGGGGATAAGTTCCCATGCTTAAGAGGTTTAAATTATCCATTACTGCCAAAGGAGGAGATACAGACATGTAGAGGCTTTCTTTTTTTTTTTTTTTAATTTATTTATTATTATTATACTTTAAGTTGGAGGGTACATGTGCATAACGTGCAGGTTTGTTACATATGTATACTTGCGCCATGTTGCTGTGCTGCATCCATCAACTCGTCATTTACATCAGGTATAACTCCCAATGCAATCCCTCCCCCCTACCCCCTCCCCATGATAGGCCCCGGTGTGTGATGTTCCCCTTCCTGAGTCCGAGTGATCTCATTGTTCAGTTCCCACCTATGAGTGAGAACATGCGGTGTTTGGTTTTCTGTTCTTGTGATAGTTTGCTAAGAATGATGGATTCCAGCTGCATCCAAGTCCCTACAAAGGACTCAAACTCATCCTTTTTTATCGCTGCATAGTATTCCATGGTGTATATGTGCCACATTTTCTTAATCCAATCTGTCACTGATGGACATTTGGGTTGATTCCAAGTCTTTGCTATTGTGAATAGTGCTGCAATAAACATACGTGTGCATGTGTCTTTATAGCAGCATAATTTATAATCCTTTGGGTATATACCCAGTAATGGGATGGCTGGGTCATATGGTACATCTAGTTCTAGATCCTTGAGGAATCGCCATACTGTTTTCCATAATGGTTGAACTAGTTTACAATCCCACCAACAGTGTAAAAGTGTTCCTATTTCTCCACATCCTCTCCAGCACCTGTTGTTTCCTGACTTTTTAATGATTGCCATTCTAACTGGTGTGAGATGGTATCTCATTGTGGTTTTGATTTGCATTTCTCTGATGGCCAGTGATGATGAGCATTTTTTCATGTGTCTGTTGGCTGTATGAATGTCTTCTTTTGAGAAATGTCTGTTCATATCCTTTGCCCACTTTTTGATGGGGTTGTTTGTTTTTTTCTTGTAAATTTCTTTGAGTTCTTTGTAGGTTCTGGATATTAGCCCTTTGTCAGATGAGTAGATTGCAAAAATTTTCTCCCATTCTGTAGGTTGCCTGTTCACTCTGATGGTAGTTTCTTTTGCTGTGCAGAAGCTCTTTAGTTTAATGAGATCCCATTTGTCAATTTTGGCTTTTGCTGCCGTTGCTTTTGGTGTTTTAGACATGAAGTCTTTGCCCATGCCTATGTCCTGAATGGTACTACCTAGGTTTTCCTCTAGGATTTTTATGGTATTAGGTCTAACATTTAAGTCTCTAATCCATCTTGAATTAATTTTCGTATAAGGAGTAAGGAAAGGATCCAGTTTCAGCTTTCTACTTATGGCTAGCCAATTTTCCCAGCACCATTTATTAAATAGGGAATCCTTTCCCCATTTCTTGTTTCTCTCAGGTTTGTCAAAGATCAAATGGCTGTAGATGTGTGGTATTATTTCTGAGGACTCTGTTCTGTTCCATTGGTCTATATCTCTGTTTTGGTACCAGTACCATGCTGTTTTGGTTACTGTAGCCTTGTAGTATAGTTTGAAGTCAGGTAGCGTGATGCCTCCAGCTTTGTTCTTTTGACTTAGGATTGTCTTGGAGATGCGGGCTCTTTTTTGGTTCCATATGAACTTTAAAGCAGTTTTTTCCAATTCTGTGAAGAAACTCATTGGTAGCTTGATGGGGATGGCATTGAATCTATAAATTACCTTGGGCAGTATGGCCATTTTCACGATATTGATTCTTCCTATCCATGAGCATGGTATGTTCTTCCATTTGTTTGTGTCCTCTTTTATTTCACTGAGCAGTGGTTTGTAGTTCTCCTTGAAGAGGTCCTTTACATCCCTTGTAAGTTGGATTCCTAGGTATTTGATTCTCTTTGAAGCAATTGTGAATGGAAGTTCATTCCTGATTTGGCTCTCTGTTTGTCTGTTACTGGTGTATAAGAATGCTTGTGATTTTTGCACATTAATTTTGTATCCTGAGACTTTGCTGAAGTTGCTTATCAGCTTAAGGAGATTTTGGGCTGAGACAATGGGGTTTTCTAAATATACAATCATGTCATCTGCAAACAGGGACAATTTGACTTCTTCTTTTCCTAACTGAATACCCTTGATTTCCTTCTCTTGCCTGATTGCCCTAGCCAGAACTTCCAACACTATGTTGAATAGGAGTGGTGAGAGAGGGCATCCCTGTCAGTGTCAAAGGGGAAAGTGGAGGTGAGGCTTTAAAAGAGGTCAGTGGTCAAACATCAGAAATGAAGCCAGACCTTATTACTAACATTCCAAACCCGGGAACACATTAATGATGAGTTTCCCACTGATATTACTACTACTTGTAGCAATAATTATTATATTAGCAGTAGTAATGATATTTATCATGTGATGTTTAGTGCCTTTTATTTACCAAGCCAGATGCTAAACACTTAAATATTACCCTGTAATCTTCAAAATCCTAAAATAAAGCTGGTATAATTATTCCCATATGTGAGGAAGATAAGGATCAGAAGGGTTATTTGGACATTAATATTTTTTATTCAAGAATTTTAAAGCTAAACAATTACTAACAACCGCATATTTTACATTGTGAAATTTCCCTTTTTCCCAGCTAAGACACATACAGATTTTAGAACTGTACATTTCAATTGCTTAGTTTCTTTTTTGTGTTTGACATTTTATAAAAAGCTTGAAATCTCATGAACTCTTACCTTACCAGTTCAGAATTTCTCCAAATTTATAACTATGCTCATGTACAAATTTTAAATGGTCATGCAGGAACAATTGCCAGCAAAATGTACATTATACATATAAAATAAATTATTTATGAATGGTGCATATAATCTTTTTTTTGTTAATAAAAATGTGTTTCCTTTTGTTCAGATTTCCTAAGGACATTTGCCTAAATAAAATACCAATATAAGGGTATATTCAACATTAATGTGCTTACCATTCATATAATAATTTTTGTCTTCATCATTGCTAACCAATAGTTCCTTTAGGAGGTATGAGTTAGTACAGTTTCCTATACTGAACAAGAATGATTATGAATTCACATTTTATTTCCTAAGATATTTTATTTCCTATTTATGGTTAAGAACTATACCTTATTTGTACAAACTAACTTATTCCTCAGGATGAAATTCAGATTGTTTATCTGCTAGTATCCAGTCAAGAATGGTTAGAATCTGGCCTATTTCTCATCATCTTTTTTGCATTAGTGGATGTGAGTATGCTAATGAGGATATAATGGCATTTATTTGCAACTTACTTTCACATTCACTTTTTCTTTGTGCCAAATATTCAGAAGTTAATGAATATTAATTTAAAATAAGTATGCTGTAAGAAAGCTATGCACTTTTTATGATGTGGCATGCTGAGGTCTTTGCTGTGAATCAGAGAGACTTGGCCTATTATTAATCTACACATAGATCACAGCAATGGGCCAGGAAGTTACAGGAAAATGAAAATCTGCAGCATTTGCTTTGTGTTATTCTTATCCCTATTGCTGAGAAGTGGTAAACTAGTAAACCAATAGAGTGAATTCAGACCTCTCAATTGGTTTTATAGGTTGTTCACAGATAACATTGTCTTACATATTGAAAAATATAAATTGGCAAAGCTAAATATAGTGATGCAATGATGCTTTTAAGAGTGATGATAATTATTATTATCTTTTGTGAATTTCGAATTGTAGCATAATGTTTAAGCCAGCAAGATGCAATTCTTCTTGACATTAAGTTTTACATTCACAATATGGTTTAATTATTGCTATAGTGTTTTATATGATGGTAGGCTATTTTTACTAAAACCATATCTTGCTAAGTTCTTATTAAATATTATATTTAATTTCAGTATATATTTAAAGATTAAACATGATTATATGTGTTGAAAACTATCAATGTGTATTTGAAGTAAATCTAACTTTAGATATATATTACTTTATTTTTGAAAGTCTAGTTATCTACCCATAAAATGTCCATCATTTAGTACACAAAAATTATTTTAATTTTGAATAATTTTTATGTCTTTTTTTACAAATACCACTAATGTTATAGAACTTGTCTCTAAGGTGGAGTTTGGTTAAGCAAAAATGTGACAGCTTAATATGCATCATAAAATCAAGAATAAAATGTGTGCCTTGTATATTTTAAACAGTGGAAAATAGTTCAAATCAGTTACTACCACCAGTTGATAAAACTATTGAAACTCCATTGAAAAAGGATTTCTTTTGGTGCTCATATCCATTTATCTTGCACATTTTCTGAGTAGGCATTCTATTCATTTTCATTTTATCTTCTACATTTGTTCTTCCTCAGGGAACTGGCAAACAGATGTTGGCACAGCTGGGTTGGATGGTAATTACGCCACTCTAGAATGGCATTCTTTAGTAACATTGAGAGCAGAGCCCTTTACATTCTTTGGAGACTAAAACAGTCACTTTGCTATGTACTTCATTCACTAGCTTGACTTGAGGCTAACATTTTAAGATCATTTAATAATTTTAAGATCATTTAATTATTATATTTCAAATCTGAGGTTACTAATTCATATTTGGCTAGATGTTAAACAATTTATGGTTTTTATTATTGAAAACTGTATCATCCAAATAATATTTTCAGATCATTAAGACTTTTTCCATGAATATTACCATACATAGAGGATATTGTACTGAAACCGTGCTGTGGAATGGGTCACCTTTTATGTATACCTTTTAACATATAAATGCACAAATGATTCATGTGTTATAAAAATATAAAACCAATATGAAAACAGATAAATCATAAATTATGTATATATGAATATAAGAGCAGTGCAAATTGTATTGATTTTAATGAAACAAATATTTTCATATATAGCTTAACTTTTTAAAATATCGTTTTCTTAAGTGGTTGTATCATTGTAAACTTCCTTCCACCGGCAGTGTACCAATCCAGCTCCTCTATTATCAACACTTGGTATGAGAAGATGTAAATATATTTTAAATTAGCTAAAAAGTAATAATTTATCCTTTCTCAAAAATCGAGTGACTTTCTATTTGCTTACCCACAATTTAGTTTATAAATGTTATAAAATAAGCATGATTTTTATTATTAGGATAGCATAAATATTACTAAATTGACCATATGGTGTTCAAGATGGGTAGAACTGAGAGATGTATGAAACAGCGATGTATTAGAAATGGTACTTACTTAACTGTTACTGGAAAAGACCCATCGAGAACAGATACTGATACAAGCCAAGGGTTTATTCACAATTGGCATAATTGATCCTCTTTTAACAGATAAATTTCATAAAGTTAAACATTCAGTAGATTAAAAATCAATAAATTAATATCATTTCATAGTTTTATATTTTGAAGTGTTTAAGCCTATAAGCTGAAATATGTAAATATGGTTTATGTGCTAATAGTTTGTGAAATGTACATTTTTCCTAATTTTAATTAATAATAATTGAACAAATTGTGTTTTCAAATTTTCATTTTGTTTTCTGTTACACATCAATTGACTGAAAATCTCTACCACTATTTCACTGTACTCTCCAATTATACAGCTCTATTGTGTAGAATAATGTGAAATAGCTTTTATGAGAAAAAAATTTAATTAACATTTTGTGACTGAATCTATATCAGGTTTTTGATGATGTAGTACTTAAAGCACAATATGTGTCTTCATAAATAAAAATTAATATTGTATTTTGTAAAGTTAATCATGAAAGAAAGCATTATCTCAAATTATTGAAGCAAAATAGTAGAAAAGCAGTCAGAGCTGGAAAGATTTAAAAGAAAGTAATTATTCCAGTTATGTTAACTATCTTGTGTCTCATTCTTATTGCCATTATTATCAGTTCTTCTTTCTATTTATTTATCTATTAATTTTTACTCCAGAGTACAAGTTTTGGTATTATAAAGAGAGATTATTATGCAACCCATAGACACTTTACTCAAATTACTCACAGCATAGTGTAAAACGATAGATAACCAGACATATATACTGCTGTAAGGAACACATAGTGAGCTGGGCCCAAATATAGACTGACGAGTGGGGGTGTGAGTTTTACCAGAGAACAGCTCCTCCCAGAAGCAAAAGCCCTCCACGTTTTGAAGAATAAGTAGGAAATTGGCATATTGGCGGAACAGTAAACTTTCTAGTCAAAGGGTTCTGCTTTGGCAATATGGCTGAATTGATAAACTATAAGCTCTGAATGTCCACCACCTGTGACTTCCAATCTCTTACTCCTCAGACTCAGTGTCTACTCCTTTGTAACCTATGCTTCTGCAACCATATCAGATGTCTCCTCTAGCCAATCTCTCTGTCTCTCAAAGGACTCTATAATATACATAACTGACAGAACTTGTTTTTTGAAGTAACATATTTAAAATAAATCATGTCAGTATTCCACTCTAAAATATTCACTGCCTCCTCACCACCCATACAATAACACCTGAAGACCTTACCATGATATTTAGAGTGTGCCTATCATTTTGAACTCAGTCTAGTGTCTGAGTCTCTGATTCCCAACTGTCTTCATCCCATGCAGTTCAACACTGTTGACACCCTTTTATTTCCAGTATAGACCACACCCCATATGAGTTTGCACATGCTTGTTTCTTGAGAACAGAATTCCCTTCTCTAACTTTTCTTCAGATAGTTTATACTTTGTCTTCTATTTAGAAATTCTCATTTGCTCTTCAGGATTTATTTTAAAAGGCTGGTTGCAAAATGATGGTTTAGAAGCAGTTGATCTTCCGCTCCCATCAGAAAACAACAAAAAATTACTAGATATGGAATCACATTGTCAGCAAAAAGAGATCATTTGACTTATTTTTTTTCTTTTCCTATTTACAGGCCTTTGATTTCTTTCTCTTGCCTGAATGCTCTGCCTACAACTTCCAATACTATGTTGAATAAGAGTGGTAAGAGTGGGCATCCTTGTCTTCTGTCTGTCATCAAAGGGTATGCTTTTTTTCCCATTAAGTATGACATTGGCAGTGGGTTTTTAATAGATGGCTCTTATTACTTTGAGGTATGTTCCTTCAATGCCTAGTTTGTTGAAGGTTTTTATCATGAAGGGATGTTGCATTTAATTGGATGCTTTTCTCTGCATCTCTTGAGATAATCATATGGTTTTTATTTTTAATTCTGTTTATAGGGTGAATCACACATTGATTTGCAGTCTATTTTATCTACTATAAGTATAGCTACTTCAGCTCTTTTTTGGTTTCAAATTGCAAGGAATATCTTTTCCCACACCTTCATTTTATTTAATTTGTGTCTTTATAGGTACAGTGGGTTTCTTGTAGGCAGCATATAATTTTGCATATTTAAATGCATTCAACCACCCTAGGTATTTTAATCAGAAAGCTCAGTCCATATACACTGTGTTATTGATAAAAAGTAAGAACTTTTTGTTGTCTGCTGTTTCTTTATTAACTCCACTCTTTCTTTTTTCTTTTTTTTTTACTGAGTTTTTCTGGGGTTAAGTGGTTTTCTGGTACTATATTTTAATTTATTCCTCTATTTTTAGCAAATCTATTATAGGTGCTGATGCTTCAGTTACCATAAGGCTTACAAAAAGCATATAATAGATATAGCAGGTTATTTTAAAGAGATGACAATATATCTTAGATCACAAAGAAAATAATAGAAGCAAATAAAAATTTTTTAAAAATGCACACTTCAACTGTATTTCTCCAAGTTTCCATTTATGTTTTCTCAATTTATATATTTGATTTGATATTATTTAAATCTCTGTTCCTGCCCAAATCTCATGTTGACTTGTAATCCACAATGTTGGATGTGGGACTTGGGGTAAGGTCATTGAATCATGAGGGTAGCTTTCCCTCTTGGTGCTGTGTCATGATAGTGTCTTTATAGTGAGTGAGTTCACATGAGATCTAGTTGTTTAAAAGTATGTAGCACCTCCCCCACCTCTCTTCTACTATGCAGCAAGTATGCATATTATGTATTATTAAATATAAAAGGGTTCAGTCAATGTGTTCTGTAAAATGCCAGACAATAATACTGTAGGTTTTGCAGGACATTCAGTCTCTATTGCAACCACTCATCTGAGCCACTGAAGTACAAAAGCAGTCATAGAAAATGCCTAACTTAATAGTTGTGGTTGTATTCCCTTAATACTTGGCTAAAACAGGGAGTGGCCTAGATTTGATCTGCAGGCTGTAGTTTGCTGACCACTGGGATAGAAAAATGTGTTAAAACTTCATAATATAACCTGTTATATGTTCTGCAACCCCAAGATGTTAGGATCATATATAGTCTTTCTTTCAGCAATAACAAATTTTATTTTGCATAATTTTTCTAAAATCGTGAATATAAACAATAAGAAGATAACCCAAATTGAAATATTTCTAGATTTTTAAAATAGTTTGAAACTTCACAATAACTTTACATGATGGTGTATCTTTCAAACTCATATGAAACCCAAGTAGCAGAAAACTATAGACTCAGCTTCCTTCATAGAGGATTTTAAAAGCTTGACTGCCACTTTCTCACAACTATGTTTTAAAGGTCTATGGTTGCCTTATTTTGAAATGCAGAAATGAGTCTACAGAGACCAAGTTGAACAGCATTGTTTGGCTTGAATTGGGTATATGTCTTAAATGTTTCTATGCTTTCACTTTTGAAGTATAGTTACATCCTACCTTTAATAAAGAAGTATACCTGAAAGAAAGATGTAGAGTTTGTAAACATAAAACTCAAGTGCCCAAAACAATATAATAATCTAATATTGTGAATGTAGAGATGAGTGACTTCTTATTTACTAATATTAGTTCTGTTGTTTTCCTGCTGAGGAAAGTCACATTTTTTTTTTTACCATGTATGAGATGAAATATTCTGCTACAAAATTAAACATTATGATTTATGTGATTTATTAAGTGTAAAAAAAGGGTAATTAGTTTTTTAGTGCCAGAGGCATGTCTAAATTATTTGAGTGGAATGCAGCTGGTTTTGTGATAAGCTCATAACTGTGGGTCAATGGGAAATAATTGATACTTTTCCTTTCCCCTAGTACCTGGATTTTTTTTTTAAATTATTGTTTTTATTGAACTCAACTGTAGGTGGAAGTCATTGAAGCTCATAATTCATCATTTTTGAGGGTCTGTGTCAAAATAGTGAAAATACAACCTGGCGGACACATTTGAACCTTCAGACAATTTCAACTATAATGTAAAATTGAAAAAAAATAGGAGAATAGTATTAACAACTTATTCTTGTATCATGCTATATTTTTGGACTCACATTTTTTTTTACACGATAGGAACTACTGCTAGGATTTCTCCTGGAGACAAAGCTTGACAGCCTGCTCTCAGCTGGGGTTTCTCTTCTCCAAAATATGGCTCTAAATACCTTTTGTCTTTTCCATGTGTCTCCTTCAGGGTCTGGAATGGCGATTACCCAAAGGGGACTGTTTTGGTGGTAATGGCAAAAGTGCACATGCACAAGCACACACTAACAAATACATACACAAACACTCCAGAATTATGTGTGTCCTCTTATGGCCTTGCTGTATAACTAATTCATTGTCATTTTTACACAGATGCCTTTGTCCAAAGCAAATAACTTAGCTAAATCCACAATCTAGGAATGAGGATGCACTCAGTGCACCTGACAAAGCAAAAACAGGGGTGTGGGATGTAGCTATTAGAAAAGATGAGCAATTACAGTTTTACAATCTATCATATTTATCTCTTGTGCAAACAATATGATTTATATTTTATCACATGTCACTTTTTCAGAATAACAAAAAGTACTGTATACAATTCAAAAGTTTTGATCACAATTTATCTATCAAGTCTACTTAGTTAATTCTAGTTTACAAAATTAATTTACAAACTTTAAAAATTGATTTAATTTTATTCGATTATTATTGGTTTATTATGCAAATATTTATATAACATAGACAATAATTATACAGACAAGTATCACCAAGGCACAGCTTATGCTATCAATTAATTGATAAACTAAGCATAGGTATGTAATCAAGTGGTAGTGTTTCAAACCAAACATTCTGGTCAGTCCTAATAGTTGAAAAAGTATTATGGAAATTTTGAAGAGATTATAATTCAGATTCAAGAGTAGGTTAACGAGGAAAGTCTCAGGATTTAACTTTTCAACAGAATCTTGAAAGAGGAGTAGGACTGCAGTGACAGTGGTAAAGATCATTCCAGGCAAGAGGTAACAGCAACAGCATGGGCAAAGGCATAGGGGTGAGAGCTTGCCATGTCTGATAAGGTACATGTCATGGAGGAAGGCAACAGAGAGTATATGTGAGATCAGAACAAGCAGAGATGTAAATTAACATTCCTTATCCCAGAATATCAAATGAGTCAGTGCAATTGCTATTTTTGTGTCTTTATATTAAAGTGTGCCATCTGGCCAACAGACAAAATGGACTTCTCTTGGCTAACTGAGGTGCTCAAAGTTAAAACAGACCTAGGTGGCCATGTAGGAGTGAGGAAGTGGTCACATATTTTGTGTTCTCGGCAGGACGTTGTAAAAGTATCACAGGGCCTCCGTTTCTTCGGTCAGGACAAATCAGTTCCTGTTTTGTTGGTGCCATGATCAACTGCAGCCAGAACTCCCCCATCCACATGGGTCATTTGAAAGAAAAATCTGACAAAGACTTTTGGTTTGAGCCATGGAAGCCAACCGATTAGAACTCAGCTGTGCTGAACAATTAGTATTAAGTGAGTTTCAATTCTTTTCTGTAAATGAAGCTGATTGGAAACCTAGGCAGGAACTTTCGGTGTAAAACGCGAACCTTCTTCTTTTTTTTTCTAGAATGCACCTTGATTTTACACCAAAGGCTGTATCTCCTTGGTTTTCAAACTGTTCACTGGAATATAGTGTCTTTCCTCCAAATTGCTTCTCAGAGAACTTTTGTTCAACCTGGGATGAAACAATTACTAGAAAAAATCAAGGAAATAAATGCATAAAGGGCCTGTTAGACTTCATGTTTCACAGTGGGGATACCCAAAAGGTAAACCATCAAACAAAAATTGGGGGGCAAGTAGTTTGCTTGAAAGATACACACAGAAAGAAGAAAGAGTGGGGACCTAAGAAAGAATAAAAGGGAAGAAAACCAATATGAGGTACATTAAGTGTGTGTTACTGATGTAGCAAACTCTTGCTCACTTCCTCTGGGTACCTACAGAACTGTTGTGGAATATGACTCAAAATCTAAAGTGACTAAATCTTGTGTTTTCTACCAACACCCACTTCCCATTTGTTTAGGGTTGCTCTAGGGGTATCAAGTCTTCAGGACTTCCAGCTGATGGATGAGCTCAGTCCTTTTCTATGAACAGAAAATGCCCTGTTCCAAATAAAAGTAGAAAGACCAAGGTATCTGTCACCTAGGCAACATATTAAAACAAGTGTCCCAATACTGTAATTTTATAGAAATATAGAAATATGGGTAACATAAAAAGATCACAAGGAAGTTTACTTACTTTAAAATGGTAGTTAACTCTGGGGAGAAAGGATGGAGAATAAGGTTCCATGTTTTTTAATGGAATCCCTGTATTTTTATTGTTTTACAAAATAGATCTGAAGTTAATATATAAATATTTGAAAAATTGTAGCTGTGAATACATAGGTGTTTTCATATTATTTTATATCATTTTCTGTATGTATGAAATATTCTTGAATCTTCCAAATGTGTAAAGAAAAGCTTTAAGTATGATGAAGAAAATTTGCTTAAAGTCTACAAATCTCCAACATTTAATGTGTTGCATGAATTTGCATCATTCTCAGATAAAAATATATATATTTAAATTGTAGCAAAATTCAAATATATCCAATTATTATAAGCTTTTAATTACTGTAGTCTGGTTTAATAGCTTTTGAATATGAATATGGTTATACATAATAATGTAAGTCCAATACAAATTCCCTCAGGCCACAGCAGCCCAAGTTTACCAGTAACTTTCGTCGCATTTATGTGAGACCTCAGTTCTAATCAGACATATATTACTTCTTCCTCTTTAGCTGTTTTTTTGTGGGAGGCCCATATTGATTTCCTATAAGCTCAGGGGCTCAAGTATGCTCTTGTCCTCTTATTGTCCCCTAGCTTTATTTTCATTGTGAGATATCTGCAAGGCTATTGGTAGAACCATTGGGTTAGGCAGGTCAAGAATTAGAAAACCCTCAAAATGCTGAGTTGTTACTGAATGTTCTTTATTCTTCTGTTAGACTCTGAAACACTCCTTTCAGTTCCTGGAGTCTTAGAATGCTTTTTATTAACTCTCAGCCTTTATTTAAAGTCTTCCCTACAAAGAGTCAGATCTATTTGATGGAGTTGCTTAGAAAGAGACACCACCATGTTCTCCCTAATTGCCCTCTAAATAAATATTTTGAAAATTTATTAGATGGGTGCAAAAGTAATTGCAGTTTTTGCCATTACTTTTAATGACAAACACTGCAATTACTTTTGCACCAACCTACATATTGTATAAACTCAAACAAGGGAATAACCAGAGGGAGAGAAGCACGTTCACTACCAGTTCACTAGATGTCCATTTTCTACCTCCTTATGTAGGCTAGTCTAGAGTTAGCAATCAATACTTAATACTAGAATCTATGGTCATATCTCTCATCTACATTATATAAGTCAGCAAGCCTTCTTGAAGATGGGATAAGTGCCTTGTGATATATAAACAGTAACATGACACTAATGCTTTGGTATATTTAGAAAATATATAATTAGCATAATGTGGCCAGGTTTATTTATGTCTGCCTTTTCATTCCTGGTAATATTGATGTTAATGTGGTAGTTGCAAGCAGCTTTCAATTTCTTGGCAGTTCAATTCCACAGTACTTTAATTCATTATTTGCTGTAAGGCAGAGAGGAAGGTTGAAAAGTATACTTCAGCTGTAGTTTCTTCTTTACAGATTTAGAGAGACTGAAGAATTCCTAATACAAAGCTAAAGAATGCATTATGGAATTACCTTTCTGAAATTGTATCATAGCTGTTTAACCATTGCCAGAACTAAATAAAGCTATGTTTTTCATTGAGATTCTAAACTGAAATTATAGTATATGTGCAAATGCCATTTGAATATTTCTGACAAAGATAAGCAGTGCAACGAGTTGATGCTGCTGTTGAAAGGGGATAAAACCACTCTACTGGCAAGGCATTTATCATTACAGGAAATTATAAAAAGTATCAGTAATTTTATTCCCCATTCTGAGATGATCACTCATAGCTATGGTCTCTGTTATTGCAATAACAAATTAAGAAATAATATTTCCCCCAGGAAAATGTGGGATGTTTTAATGTTTTATGGCAGAAAGACATTTTTGCAGACATTGCAGAAAGTTAATGTCTCCTTTAAATTGGGCTATAATTCAAAGAGAACTATGAAATGCATCTGCGAAGAGTCAGCCAAATAAGCAAGCTTATTCTTTCAGTTTATTCCCAAAATATTTTTGATTTTTTGTTGCTGTTGCTCATTTTGTGACTACAGGATGCAATGCAGTTTGCTTGTATTACATATGTCCTTGGTTAGGAAAAATTAAATATTCCTAAATAATGGTGTGTAACACTCAGTGTAAGGATAAGTTGAAGATATTATGTAAGTTCTCCATTCTCCACCTGCATTTCACCATTTTTCATGCATTATTCCATTCGTTAATGTACAAATATTTATTGAGCAACTACTATTTAGCAAGCAATATACTATGGGCTGGGTATTCTGTGTTGAGAGAGACTGGCAAAAGCAAGTAATAAATAAATGGTATATAATAACCCCATAATAAAATGTCAAAGAAAAAGTTAGAATGGATTATTCCTGCAAAAAAAGTATCTGTCTATTTTTAAAATGTTAGTTTTCTACAGTATCTGCATTTTTTGTTTCCTAATGGAAATAAAATTTTGCTTTAATGTAGTCAACTATATATTTATACATTTATTCTTTAAAGTATTTAATTGTGATATATACATTTAATTTTTAAAAGTATATAAATGTATAGGAATGGTTCAAAGACAATAAAGTTATCGCTCTTATATCCAGCTTCAGAATTAGCAGATCACCAGTAGATGCCTTCAGCTCTCTCTACCTGCCCTTAGAGTATTACCTCCTTTCTCTTCCCAATGTTAAATGTTATTGCAAATACTTTTATAATCCTATTTCAACTCTTTATAATTTTGCTACCTACTTGCTTAGCATCACTAACTTTAAAAATTATAAAGATAAATCATAGTATATGTGTTATTCAGCAATTAGCTAGATGTGCTTAATAATATGTTTGCAATTTCTCCACTTCTACACATGTAGCTGTAGTTCATACAGATTTAGTGTTTCATTGTGTAGCAATAACAAAATTGTTTTTCCATTTCATGTTTGATAAATGTGCAAACTGTTTTCCACACTTTTGCAGAGAAGTGATTATATACAAATGTTAGTGAACATTACTGTGCACATCGCTGGGGGAACATAGACAATCATTTCTCCAGAATACACATAATAATGTTATTACTGAATTGCATGTCCAGCTTTACAAGATAACTAAAACAGTTTAAAAACAGAAAACAAAGACATTTAATGCACAATGTGAGGATGAAAAACTATATAACCAACTTAAATGCAAAAAAAAAAAAAGTAATTCAACATCCGTTTACTAAACAACAACAGCAACAAAACTTGCATACTAAAAAGACAGGAAATTCGGTCATCAGCGAGCCTGGGTCCTGTCCTCTTGTTCTCCTTCCCAGACAGCATGAGCTTCACCACTCACTCTACTGTCACCAACTACCGGCCCCTGGGTTCTGTCCAGGCATACAGCTAAGGCGCTCAGCGTCTATGCAGGTGCTGGGGCCACTGGTTGCCAGATCTCTGTGTCCCACTCCACCAGTTTCCGGGGAAGCTTGGGACCCGGGGGCCTGGCCGCGGGGATGGCCTGGAGGATGTGGCAGGAATGGGAGGCTTCCAGAAGGAGGAGACCATGCAAAGCCTGAACGACCGCCTGGCCTCCTACCTGGACAGAGTGAGGAGCCTGTAGACCGAACTGGAGGGTGGAGAGCAAACATAGGGTGCACCTGGAGAAGAAAAGACCCCAGGTCAGAGACTGGGGTGATTACTTCAAGACCATTCAGGACCTGAGGGCTCAGATCTTCACAAATACTGTGGACAATACCCACATTGTTCTGCAGGTCAACAATGCTGGTCTTGCTGCTGATGACTTTAGAGTCAAGTATGAGACAGAGACGGCCATGTGCCAGTCTGTGGAGAGAGAAATCCAGGGGCTCCACAAGGTCATGGATGACACCAAAGTCACTTGGCTGCAGCTGAAGACATAGATCGAGGCTCTCAAGGAGGAGCTGCTCTTTATGAAGAAGAACCGTGAAGAGGAAGTAAAAGGCCTGCAAGTCCAGATTGCAGTTCTGGGTTAACCGTGGAGGTAGATGGCCCCAAATCTCAGGATCTCACCAAGATCATGATAGACATCCGAGCCCAATATGATGAGCTGGCTCAGAAGAACCGAGAGGATCTAGAAAAGTACTGGTCTCAGCAGATTGAGAAGAGCACCACAGTGGTCACTACTCAATCTGCTGAGGTTGGAGCTGCTGAGGTGACACTCATGGAACTGAGACATACAGTCCAGTCCTTGGAGATCGACCTGGACTTGATGAGAAATATGAAGGCCAGCTGAGAAAATAGCCTGAGGGAGGTGGAGGCCTGCTAAGCCCTGCAGAAGGAGCAGCTCAACAGGCTCCTGCTGCACCTGGAATCGGAGCTGGCACAGACCCGGGCAAAGGGGTAATGCCAGGCCCAGGAGTAAGAGGCCCTGCTGAATATCAAGGTCAAGCTGGAGGCTGAGATCACTACCTACTGCCGCCTGCTGGAAGACAGTGAGGATTTCAGCCTTGGTGATGCCCTGGACAGCAGCAACTAACTCCATACAAGCCATCCGAAAGACTGCCACCCGCTAGAAAGTGGATTGCAAAAGGGTGTCTGAAACCAAGGACACCAAAGTTCTGAGACATTAAGCCAGCAGAAGCAGGTTCTCTTTGGAGGGCAGGAGGCCAATAAAAAGTTCAAAGGTCAAAAAAAAAAAAAAAAGAAAAAATTCATTGATGAATTTTTAACTTCTAATGTTCCTATGTTCACTTAATTGTAGCCTTTAATGCTTCATATCCCCATGCTAAGTCAGTGGTTTCTTTGATAAATCTTTATTTTATTCTCAAATTTACTTACTTTTATCATGAGGGTCTTTAGCAGTATCATCAATTCTAAATGCTGTCTTAATTTCAGGCCATCTATTTACTTTTTATGTAAAATAGAAGTTTGAGTCAGTCTGTATTCAAATTCATTTGGTGGATTCCCCCATCCATATATTTCCTATTCATTTATTTATTTAGCAAAGATTAATTGAGTCTTACTATTTCCCAAGTACTATGTAAACTGGTGATATAACTGTAAACATTCAAAATTTGTCTTCTATGAAAAACAGAAAATAAATATAATAAGCTATTAGCTATTGATAAGTCCTAAGAAGAAAAATAAAACAAAGAAATGAGTAACAGGTGATGCTCTTTTGATGGATATTCATGAAAGTCTTCAAAAGGTAATGTTTGAGCTGAGATCTAAATGGTTGCTATGAATGAGCAATGTGTCTGTTTGTAGAAAGAATGATTCAGTTAAAGAAAATAGTACAAAGATCATGATGCAGAAAGACTCTTGACGTGTTTAAACTTGCCGAAGGCCAGTATTGCCATACTGATAGAGTTTGTTGAAAACATTCAGAGATATAGTAGAAACAGTAGTTACATACTGACATAAAGGTATCTGTCTCTTGTTTAGAACTATTAAAAGAAACTTTTGTAAATACTGCTGGCTGGAATATACTATTTACCAGAAAAAAAGGAAATTAATTCTACTTCTGTTACTTTTGTTTGTTTGTTAAATCTCTTTACCTGCTTGAGTGATTATGGGGGATTATTTCTCAAATCTTCAGAATTCAAGCATCTTGCCAGACTCCATTAATTCTGCATTAATTTTGCCAGAAATAAAATGAATACATTTGCCTTAGAACTTCAAGTCATCTTTAGCATAGAGATATTATTGTTTTGTCTTAGCTTTGATTTATTTTGTGTTATCTGTTTGTTTTGTGTATTTATTGGACAATTTTATTTGTAGTTAGGTCCTCTTCTCAGTAATCCTTGGTTTTGATTAGTTTCTCTTTTTGTATTTGTCTTTTACTGTAATAATTCTGAGGGAATTAATAAAGATTACCTTCTAAAATTTCTATTTCCATTTCTTCTGTTTCCTTTTAAGATTTTATGGTTGTCAATAGGAAGTATAGTCCTTCTTACATTTTTTGTTTCTCTGTATTGTATTTTTAATTAAGCAAGTTATTTCCTGCTGCAATCTGCTTCTCAGATTTATGTCTTTGCATTCCTGCTTGCTTTCTTCTTATGTTAGACTTCTATTTTTATAAAAGCAATATCACATTGTACCTCATTGAGATTTCAAAGCAAATCTTTTTCTAAAACTTTTATTTTCAAACTCAGCTATTATTCAGGGGTATTAATTTCTTTGACTTTTACTGCCTATGGTTCTCCCCCAACATCACTAACTCTAGCAATATGTTTTGTTTTGCTTTGCATTTTATTAGTGTTGCCAATTTATGGTGAAAAGAAGTATTAAGTATTAAAGTTCTTATGTACCAAGTATAAAAGCGGTAGGAATTTTCTGATTTGATTTTTAATAATATTTCCCTGGATTGTCCAGTGGCATTGGAATGAAGTTTTGGTGATGAACCATCTTGGGAAAAGGTGCAACACACTATGAATAAGAAATATGAAAAATAAAAGTAGAGATGCTTTCTGTAACCATGGAATCCCGGTATGCTAAAATTCAGACCCATAAAAGAGCAAATGCTCTACTTTCTGAAGATGTTAAAAAGTAAAAGAAGTTGAATCTGTATCTCTTCCTCAGTTATAAATAGATCATCACATTAATGACATTAGAAATGTAAAACTATTGAAAATACATACAGTATTGCAATATCAAGTTAATTAAATAATTGAACCACTTAAAATTAATTAAACATTGATAAAAGAAATTGAATAAGAAACAAATAAATGAAAAGATATTTTGTGTTCATATATTGGGAGAAGTAATATTGTGAACGTTTCTATTCTACCAAAGATATCTATTGATTCAATGCAATACCTATCAAAATACTGACAGTATTTTTCATAGAAGTAGAAAAATAATTCTAAAATTCCCATGGAGTTACAAAACATGCCAAATAGCCAAAGCAATCCTGAGCAAGACAAACAAAGATGGGATCATCCCACTGCTTGGTTTCAAAATATACTACAATGCTATAGTAATCGAAACAGCATGATACTGGCATAAAAACAGACATGTAAATCAGTGTAACAGAACAGAGAAACTAGTAATAAATCCATGCATTTAGAGTTAATTGATCTTTGACAAAGATGCCAAGAAGACACAGTGAAAAAAGGGTAGTGTCTTTAATAAATGATATTGAGAAAAATGGATATCCATATGCAGGAGAATGCAATTGGACACTTATGTCCACACCATATACAAAAATCAACTCAAAATGGATTAAAGACTTAAATGTAAAACTTGAAATTGTAAAACTACTAGAAAAAAAATGTTGTGGAAAAGCCTCTTGCCAATAGCTGGGCAATAAATTTTGGATATGACCCCAAAAGTACAGGCTACAAAAGGTAAAATAGACAAATGGGACTGCATCAAACTAAAAAGCTTCTGCACAGCGATAGAATCAATCAACAGAGTTAAGAGACAACATATGGAATGAAAGAAAGCATTTGCATACCATACATCTAATGAGGGATTGATACTTAAAATACGTAAGGAACCCACACAATTCAATAGTAAGAAAACAACCCAATTAAAAATGGGCAAGTAGTCTGAATAGACATTTCTCAAAGGAGGTACAGAAATGCCAGCAGGTATATGAAAAATAATCAACATCACTAATAATCATGGAAATGTAAATCAAAATCACAACTAGATGTTACCACACACCTGTTGGAATAGTTAATATCAAAAAGAAAAGTGATAACAAATGCAGGCAAGGACGTGGATTAAAAGGAACTTTTGCACACTGTTGGTGGGAATGTAAACAGTATGGATGCCCCTCAAAAGAATTAAAAATAGAACTACTGCATGCTGCAACGATCCCACTGGTGGATATATTTCTAAAAGAAATAAAGCCAGTATGTCAAATTTTTAGCTGCACTCCCATTTTTATTAATATCTGTTGCAGCATTATTCACAGTAGCCAACACATGAAAACCACATAAGTGTTCGTCAATGAATGAAAATTAAAAAGAATGTGTGCGTGTGTGTGTGTGTGCAGAGGTATAAAGGGTTTAATGTTTCTGTGGTGCAGAATGGGTAAGTTCTGGAGATCTAATATGCAGCCTGGTTAATTTAGTTAATAATACTGTAACTTATACGGAGAATTTGCTAAAACAGTAGATTTTAAATGTGTTTTCAAAAACAAAAAGTAGGTAATTATGTGGTGTGATGTGTAAGTTATCTTTTCACAATGTATACATATTTTCAAACATCATTTTTTACATCATAAATATATACAATTTTTATTTGTCAATTATGCCTTAATAAAGCTGCGAGAAAAAATTTAAACTGATTTCTAGCAGAAAACTTGCATTTATAATAATAGCTTTAAACCTATAATTTAATAAATAAGTTCAAGCATTGATTATGATTTGGAAGCACAGCCAACTTTATTTTTGGAAAGTTGTATTATTTCACATCTTTTATTTAATGAAAATTGAAGCTAAAAGATTAATATTGTCAATTCCCCCTACAAATACCTTCATTTTATCTGACATAAGTTAAGTATACCAGCATAATCTTTATTAATTTTTAACCCATGAATTTCCCCTTATTCTCCTCGTGTAATGAGAAAACATTCTTTCTGATTCATTTTAGATCCATCTTTGTTCACTGAATTTTTTTTCTAATTTTTAAATTTTCCGTGGCTATAGTATGTCTGTGACATTCAGCAGGAGGCTTTGAGAACACATTTTACTTTTAATCAATTTTACTTTTAGAAATGAATAAGGTATTGTTTTTGAGTTTTGAATGACTAAATTTAAATATAATTTTACAGTCAAGTTATAAAAGATCCAGTTAGAATTGTGAAGGATGATCCTAAAAATAAATATATTAAATATATAAAACTGAGATGCCAATTATTTCAGTCTATTAAATTACTCTTAACATCACCACTACTAACAAAAGTTCCACTGTGATTTTTTAATCTCTCTCATATAAAATAAAACTTCTTTTAACCTTTGGCAATCTGGACTAATTCCAATTATCTCAATAGTTTTTTTTTCCCCCAATTTTACCTAATATTTTTAATTTGCTTTATGCAATAACATATGTGATTCCAAAAATAGCTATGACAATCTCAGATCATTCTTCCACATACATAAACCTCATTAGCAGCTTAGTGATGACCTTTGTAACTAGGCAAATATTGTTAAATATTGAAACAATGTATTGGGCATTTTAACTCTAGCAACTATGACAGATCAATTCAGAATTCATACTAGTTCAAATAAAATAGAAGTTTATTTTTGCACAACAGTCCAAAGCTGTGTTTCTTGTCAGAAGGGAAGCTCCACACAGTCATTCAGGAATCTAGGCTGCCCAAGATGCCACCCAGCATGTGACTTCTACAGTTACTGTGGCTTTCTTCATCCTGGTCAGACAAAAGGGAAGCAGGACCTGAAGGAACATGTGTGAGCTATTTCAATGCACAAGGCCTGGATGAGGACACATTACTTTCACTTATTATGCATACATGGCTTCATTTAATTGTATAAGGTGCTAGAAAATATAATCCAGTTATACATCCAAGAAAAAGAGGGAATTGAAAGTTAGAGAATAGGGAGAAGTTTCTGACACAAAATACTGAGGAAAAAATCATATAGAAATAAGTTGATCAATTCTCTGATTTTGCCCAAGACTGTTCTAATTTTAAAACTGAATCTCCTCAATCCCAGACAAACCAGAACAGTTTGTCACTGAATATACAAAATTCATATATATCAAAAGAAGAAGATGGCTTAAAAATAATGTTTCAATATGAATAAATTTTGTCATAGAGTAACCTGAGAATTCGTTGTTAAAGGAAAATAATTCTTTATATTTTTTATTGTAGATTAAACAGGACAAAAACTGGCTAGGAATTTATATGATCAGAAAAGAAAAAAAACTTTAGGCCATGAAAATTTGGCAATATACTTAACAGTTTTGTGTACATACATAATTTTCACTTTTTAAAATACATAAAATGCTCAAAATTAACAAAACACATACGTGTGCATTTTCCCCCAAAGTTACTCATATTATATAATTTAGACATTTTGTGCATGTATATTCATCATTATAAATTATTAAAAAATTAGATATTTTAAAAAGATAAAATAAATTTCTGACACAAAAAACATACAAATATATTTTATACAAACAATATCTGGAAAACATTTTGTATGTAAATATAATGTGTTAATTCAAAGATATGGAAATGTTCAGGATATATTATAATGTTACATAAAAATTTACTTTAAAATTATAAAGAAACTTTTTAGAATTAGTAACTATATCTGCAATTATATACTACATACAAGGCTATAGAGATCTAAATTTGTTTTCAGATGTATATTTTTCTTGTCATCGAGAAGATTTTGTAAACAGCAGTGGTTTACTATCTTGATTTACCTATGCAATTCTTTGATTTGATAACCAAAATTTAGTAACACAGAACTTGTTTTTCTTTAGTTGTTAATGATCTTTTTAGTATTTTGAAAAATACAATGTTCGTTTTCATTGTCAGAAAACGCATAAATAAGGAAACATTCTATTTTTTTCTTTTAGTTTATTTTTAATTTTTGAGATGGAGTTCTGGTCTATCGCCCAGGCTGGAGTGCAATGGCGCGATCTAGGCTCACTGCAAGCTCCGCCTCCCGGGTTCAAGGGATTCTCCTGCCTCAGCCTCCTGAGTAGCTGGGAATACAGACACATGCTGCCACGTCCAGCCAACTTTTTGTATTTTAGTAGAGATGGGGTTTCACCGTGTAGCCCAGGCTGGTCTCGAACTCCTGAGCTCAGGAAATCCGCCCACCTCGACCTCCCAAAGTGCTGGGATTATAGGCGTGAGCCACCGCGCCCGGTCCAGAAACATTCTTAACAGGTAGTAAGCCAATGAGAGGAGGGGTGGAACTTACACGGCCATTTGGCTTTTAAATTATAAATTTCAATATATACCAAAACGTGTGTGTAGTCAAGTATTTAAAAAAAAAAAAAATCTTAAATATGCTGCCTTCTGTACTGCAGGAATGGCCACAGACTTGCTCTCTGCTCTGACTATGTAATGACACCACTTCTATATTCATCATCACTTTTAGATATTAATGATCAGATAAAAGGCTCGATTTCAGTGGAATTAAGAGAGAGAGAGTAGATACTGATCTCAAGAAGTGTCAGTAACATACTTATTATCAACTTAAGAGAAAAAAATCAAGGGAAGGAGGAAGATATTTGGGGAACACAAACATGATCAAGCCTCAAATAACACATGGCAGATAATCTCCCAGTGCTTCTATATTCCAAATTTACCTTTCTTCTCAATGTAAGCTGAAATGTTACCAAATAGAAAGTATTCTCCTAAGTCTTCAAGTATTCTGACTTTGATTATATCATTTTTGTCTTTATATAGTTGTAGTAAAAGACAAATTTGCCAACATTTATGAAGAACGATTGTTTCTCTCAACAGGATCTAAATACTTTGTTAACGATCTTTAAGTAAATATATTTCTACTGCCACACCTTCCAGAGAATGCTAAATAAAAAGAGTTGTTTCTGGAAGGATCACTTCAATCTAAATCAAACCTACTATTTGGAGTGCTCATTATTACAACTGAGAACGTAAGGAGCATATATAAAACAACTTTGTTTTATCTGTTAACATGTTTGACATATTCTCCAGACTGGCAGCCCAAAGGAACCTTATTAAGTTGGAGTCGCTGTGTTGGAGGATGAATTCTCATCATTTATTTGCCCTTGAGTATACTCACAAACCATCCCTGTTAGTTTCTATTGCTGTACAAAAGCATTGCTCCAAACATACCTGCTTAAAACAGCAGGTATTTATTTTCTCACTGCTTCTCTGGCTTGAAATCTGAGTACCACCTAGGTGAGTGTTGGCTAGGGCTGAAGTCTTAGCTGAGGTTCACCATGGTAAGATTTGCTACTAAGTTCACTCAGGTGGTTGGCAGAATTCATTTCTTTGTGGGTGTTGAAGGTTTTTTGTTTTTGTTTGTTTGTTTGTTTTCTGTTTTTTGTTTTGGTTTGGTTTTTTTGCTTGTTTGGTGGTTGTTATTGTTTGGTTTTTGCTGGCTTTCAACAGAAGGCTACTTTCAGCTTCTAGAAGTTGTCCAAATTTTCTTGGCATGAGCGATCACTCAACATGCCACTTGTTTCCTTAAAGCCACAAAAGGAAAGGAAGACACTATAGCAAGATGCCATCACTAATCATGTATGCATAATCAGATACCTCTGCTGCATTCTATTGGTTAGAAGCACATCACAGGAACTCTTAAAAGGAGATAATCACACAACAGCACAAACATCAGGAGTTGGGATAACGACATCTACCTTTAGAATCAACCTGCCACACCATTCATACATATATTTTTATCCAACATTCCAATAATGTTAATAGTCTGCTGAAAAAAATTGTCTAGTGTACCATTTGATAGAATAACAAATTGAAGTCTAATTTATACAAACCTTTATGCCTTAGACATTTATCCTACATCATAATCTAAGCAAAACTCTGAATCAAAGAATGTGACCCAGAATTCTATTTTAAAGTTCTGTATGAACTTCAATTTCTATTTTCACAGATGTGGAAGAAAAATTAAATGATAATCACATTGAAAAACTCATCAATCTACCTTTTGAAGTAGGAAAGTTAAATGAATACAAATACCTTCATTATACAGCAGAAATTGTCTGCATTAAATGCACAATCTCACATACCAATAGACTTAATGAATTAAAACATGCAACTCATTATTTGAGAAAATATCATGAAGTTTTGAATTTACTAGATTACTGCTTCTATGTTCCTAGGGTTATTTATTAGTAAATTCTTAATAAATGAATTATAAAGTAAATATGTCTTCAACCCTAACACAAAATTATGAACTCAAGGATTCTGACAATGAACGCTCTTTTTTATTGACATTTAATTGAACCATGATTTTTTGAATATATAAACTTTAAAATATTATCAAAATACTAAAATAAAGATATCTATCATTGTGTTTATTCTTTCTTTATATATATATATATATCTTAAAATTCAGTTATGCATTTAAATCACCATGGCTTCCAATTTCTCTAACCTAATATTTTTATATTTATGTATTTATTTTTATTTTTTCTCTGACCTAATATCATCTTCTACTTGTACTACAAGACATGACTCCTACTGTATATGTCTTCATTTCCAAATTTGTTCACTACAGAGAAGTCAATTAATGCAGCTTGGTTTTGCTTCCTTGTTGACAGTCTTTTAGAAGTTTTGGGTTCCTTTTTGGATGAAATCTGAATTTGTTCAGTTAGTTTCTGTAGTCCTGTATAATCGAGCACTTTATAAATGTCTTCCTGCTTCTTGCCTTGTTTATTGTGCTACAGTTGTATGCTTCCAACTGCTCAAAGAATCATCTTCCTTACCACCTCACTGACCCAACACTTCTTTTATTCCTTTCCCGGATAATTGCATCAAACTCTCCAGACCTCAGGATATGTTACTTCATATAACTAGCATTCCAATGATAAAGGGGGTATCAGGGCTGATAGATTTAGCAAGTCAACATTGGTAAGATGCTTCACTGTGATAGGCATGTGAAAACCATTGTCTCTGAAGAATAAGTTAGTTCTAGTAAACTTGTACAATTTAAATGTAGATATGGCATAATTCCATGGTGAACAAATCATAATTATTATAGAAAAAATAGATAATTAAAATGAGACATATCTTCTAGAAATTATTCCTCTTTACATTAGTAAACATTCTAATATTTATATATTCACATTTTATATTAAACGAGTTCATAATATTTATAGAGTTTCAAAAATTACTTTTTTAGAATTATTGCAAAATATTAAATATAAAATGTGCTTATATATTCAAGTTCATAGAATATACAGTTTTACCTTTTATCATTGAAAAATAGTCCCTTGGGTCATAATTTATTTAAACCTACTCTTTTTGGTTGAACTTTTCCTTAAAATTTTCCTATTTTTAACAGTAGTGTAATGAACATTCTTATAGGTAAATATTTTTATATGCACTTTTTTTCTTAAAATCACTATCTAAAGATTAAATTAATAGGTCAGTTGGCATATATATTTTTAAGCTATCAGAAATGATAATACTAATTTATGCTCTAATTAATATGTTGTAAAGTAATTTTGAATCCTCTTAATCCATCCTCAAAAACTCAAGCCTCTGAGTTACTTGTAGAAGGTTAATCAAAATGCAAAGTGGGAAAATGACAAATTCTAGTATAATTTTAAGAGAAATTAATTTTAAATACCTTGATATTTTATATACATTCTCTGTACAAAATAGAATTAATAACAACATGATTAGTTTATTAATATTTCAAACAACTACAGAGACTCAGCAGTTAAACAAAGTATGTAATAAATTAGAGAGATATTAACTGGGAAAAGATAATCAGCTCACTGGCTACCCTCACGGTTGAATTAATTTAATAATTTTGCCAACATCTTAAATTCTATAGTCTCAAAAATCGTATTTAAAAATTATGTGTACATAGTAGGTATATATATTTATGAAATACATGCAATATTTTGATATAGGCATACAACGCATAATCGTCACATCAGGGTGATTATGGTCAACAATAACTTGTTGTGCATTTAAAAATAACTCAAAAATCTTATTTTGACAGAACACTAGGAGCCAGTTTATCCATATGTCAGGATAGATTCCAATTATTTATGTCCAGACAGCCAGTGGATTAAAAGAACATAATAATTACAGACAGGTTTAAAAATATCTATGTTATCTGACCCATCTAATTAATCTTTAGATAGTTACTTTAAGAAAAAAGTGCATACAAAAATATTTACCTATAAGAATGTTCAGTGTAGTACTGTTAAAAATAACAAAATTTTGTAATTTTTTAAATCATTCTTATAATTTTTATAACCTGTCATAAGTATGGTAGAGATACAATCAGATACACTTACATAAACATCATTTCTGTATTCCTTCCTAATTGCAGACCTGCTGAGAGTGTCAAGTTTTAGTAAAATTAAAAGAGTTATTTTATAGCAGAGGATTATGTATGTCATGCTGATGTTTAATGAAATCCGTGACACCAAAGGAGAACATTTAGGGTGAGTCGATACATAGAATATGACTTTTCCCTAGAAGTTCACAGGAATGACAAAGCTCTATTGCAAATGTCAAGAGGTTCAGTGGTCTAAATGATATCCTCTTTCCTTTGCACCATGGATTTTCAGAAGTTTATGCGTTATGCCAAGGTTTGTCATATTTTCAATGCTTTATTTTGTAAAAGTATTTAATATGCAAGCCATTTTAATTTTATAATAGCTATCCTAATCAAAGAGACATGTCTGCTTTAATAGTATATATTACTGTTCTGTGTCACAGGATTGCAGCTTAATTTATTTAGTCACCTGTGTAAAATAGCATCCATAAGAAAATTGTTGTGGGGACTGTCTTCCAAAGCACCATATATGATATTTTCCACTGGTTTAGATTGCCTGTGTTATTATTCATCAATATAGATGATCAAGAGTTGCAATATCGATTGGTATTGATGTCAAGAAAGCAAAAAGAGAGGTAACCTCAATGAGCTTGAATAAGAAAGGATTTATGGAAAACATTTAAGCATAGGAGTAAATGTGAAACACATTTCAAAGGAAACAAGTTAGCAAATGGTTTAAGTGACAGAAAGCTCTGTGTAAATAATGGCTGAATATTTTTTCACTGTTCATTTGAGTAAGAAAGCCACTGACATTAGTAATCAATGGTTTACCTCTAGATTTTTACAAGTAAAAGAGTTGTCGAAATAAAATTCCAAATGCTACAGCATGTCTGAGATCAAGATTTTTAGTTAATGTTCATTGATTTCATATTGTAACACTGAATTTGTTAATGTAATTTTGCAACAAAACTCATTTCCTATTAATATAAAAGGGTTAACATAATTTAAAAAGAAATAGATATAGTTCATTCATTCTAACTTAAGATCAGGCCTAATGTATTCTATTCTATAGTGATTAATGACACTCTGAAAAATACAACTGGGAACTAAATGTGCCATAGGATGAAATTAAGAAAAAATATAACAAAAACAAATATTTCTAAAATCAAATTAAGAGATGATTTAGATTAAATTTTCAAAACAGACCCAATCAATTTTTGACAATAAACATTTAATCTGTCAAGGGCTTAGCTATACAAGCTTGTGGTGGATGAGTTACATGTGATAAAATTTTATTTGCCAGAAAGATGAATTCTCAAATTCCCATCTTTGCACTCATTGATTATGTTCTCTAGAAATGAATCTGAGGATTCTTTTAGTCCCAGTTCTGTGGATAGTTATTGACTTTTAGATAGTAATGAACACTAATTAGATAAGATTGTTCCTTGTGGTAAAACAATAGCTTGAGAGAAAAAAATAATACTTGCATGCTTCATTGAGGACCAGAAAAGGATATTATACATTGCATTATTTTGTACTCATGCTTCACAAATCCCTGAATGAAGAACTAATAAAGGTGCATATGCATTTTCCTATTTTTTATGTAGTATTACTTAACTGATTGATGTACACTAGTTATTATTTCTTTATAATAGTTTATTTTAAAGCTTATTTGTTTAGGATTCTGTTTTTCACTACTACATTGGACACTGAACTAGGTGTCTAAATAAAAGAATGGATTAATTAATGATTCTTTACTCTGTAATTTTAATTATGGATTGTATCACTGAAAACAAGCAAGCATCAAATAGCTCACAGGATAAGTTGGTAGCACAAAATTAAACTTTCATTTTCTTGATTTCCAAGATATTATGTTATTCTATACACTGCATAGCAACTTTTCCTCCCTATAAGAATTTTAAAATTTATTTTAATTTTTCTTTTTATTGATATTATTTAATTAAGAATTCATAATTTTACATACCTGTGTGACTCTATGATGTTTTGATATAGGTGTATAATATGTAATGATTAAATCAAGCTAATTATCAGATCCATAGCCTCACTTCTTTTCTATGGTGAGTTATGAGAAATGTACCCTCTAGGCCATGGTGCCTAAAGGAGGAATAGGTGTCCCTAAAAACCTAAACATCCCGATACATATTTGAGAACGTATGAAAATAAAAACAGTTTCATTACACACAGTAGGCAAATAGCTGAAAAATTATCCTAAAAGCAACTTAGAGGCAGGTAGTGGGACAGATCACTGGAGTTGTCCTGCTGCTACCCAGTAATGCCCTGTATGTAAGTTGTAACAAACTCATGTACTCAGCAAGCTAGCCTTGTCTGAGTCCTTCCTTTTTTCCTTGGTTTCTTTCTAGTTTGGGGGGTCCTTGCTTGGGGAGATGTTACATTGCTTGGTTTTCCTCATAATAGGATCGTGTGCGGTTGTGCTTAGAGGGAGCTCCAGGTTGCACTATCTTAATATACTTGCTTCCGAGGAATGGCAGATACTTTTCTCTACTATTTATATATAACATCAACGGGAAAAGCTCTGACTGGTCCAAGTTGGACTTCATGTCCATTCCTAGCTCAGTATCTGTAACCAGAGGTCACACGATTGTTCACGAATTAATCACAAGCTTGTTACTGTGGTTACGTGACCTCCATAACAAGAACCATATTGGGTGGTGAATGGATTATTTCATAAGAGAAGCGGGGCTGCTGCACATAGAAAAGAGATGACAAGATAATCTTCAGGAGAGAGCAATTATGTCTCCAAATGTTATGATTCATTTTATCTTTTAGAAGTTCCAAACAATCCCAGTCATATGGACACAGACATTACACAATTTAGGAAGGCAAACATAGGTCATAGAGTACTATATTGTAGTAGAGTACTGTATTACTAACTATAATGTACATACAAATGTCACATAATAGTTTTCAAAGTGATTTAATTAGTTTTATATCCCTGTGAATTCAGGAAAGTGCTAAATATATGGTAGCTCAAAGTCTAAAGTTCCTGTCTTAAAAAAATCAAAAGTAATGCCTTAGTATTTATGCTCTCTTGGACAAACAACTAAACTCTTCAGAACTTCATTCATGAACTGGGAGTAGTAATGGTTCTAACTTCATGGATTTGTAATTAAGATTGAATAGGCAAATATATGCAAAGTGCTTTGAAATGTGTCTGATACATATTAAGCACTTAGAAAAGTTTACCTATTATTATCATAATTATATTTCTGTTGCCGTGATTTAATCACATGGCTTTGTTATCCTTTCCACTTTGGACTGAAAACCAGAAATCAGCTTGTTATCTAAAGACTACCATTGACAGATTAGGGAACTGATACGCTTCTTTTACTAAGGTGTCTGGTGAAGTAAATCTTCCCAATATATAGTGACTTTCCAGTCAGCCTCAGATTCCCAAGAGGTTCTGAGTATAAAATTCACATAGGAAATGCAGCAAATCTAGAAAGAATTATACAAGCAGGAAGAAAATAAGACCCAGAGAGAAGCTGAAGTACACATTGGAGGAGTCAGGAGAATAGGAAAGAATTAATACTTAGTTCAGAGGGGATGACCAAAAAATGTGAGTAACCAAACATATTGTAGATTTATTATTCAACCCTGAAATAAATAAATTATAATTAATTTATTTATCAGCTTACAAAACGGTTATATCCTTGCAATTAGCCCTTCTGCCCTAAAGGAAAGAGCTTTTTGTTTCCTAAAACACTAAAGTGCCAAACTAACACTGTTTCAATTGTTATCACAGTGACCAAGACACAGCCTAGAGATGAAGGATGACTACTATAGCCATATATCCATATTCTGAATATATCGATTCCTGATTACTCCCAAAAAGCCCCCAATTTTTTTTCACTTTAGAAAACCAAGGTCATTAAGTTGGTATTTACCACACCAATGACTCATATATAAAAGTGTACACATATTCTTGGGAAGCTACAATCTGTAATTGTGTTGTTTTTAAATAAATGGGCACAAAACATTTTAGTTCAAATGCATTTGGTGATTCTGAGATTGCTTTCCTACAGCACACTCCTTTTTTTTTTTTTTTTTTTCCAGAGGAATACAGAAGCATTTTGGGAGAATTAACTTCTACCCTGGAGTTGGAACAGGACAGCCACAGACCTAGTTACTCTTAGAGCAATACAAAAAGACAGAACTTCCCCAGGGCCATCCTGGTCAGCATCCACCTGCTGGAGTTGACCTACCAGGTTTACAATTTAAAAAAAAAAGAGAAAGTAAAATTTAGCCCGTTTGTATATCTACACTTGAGGTATAGTGAATAGAGAATGATATTAGAAGATAGAAGCCTGGCTATATTACTAATTACCTCTCTCTCTGAGAAAGTAATTTAACCTCCCTGGTCTTCAATTTCCTAACTTCTAATGAGATGTGGCTGTAAAGGATTGTCTATAATAAACCCTCCAACTCTTCAAATCTGTAAATTATCTTGTCAACCCCTGACATATCTGAATAAACCTGAAGAAGTTATTACACTGAGCACAATTTTATTCCAGGGACTTGTTTAACTCAAGCAAGCAATCATGTTCTGATTTTGGCGATTTTAAAAATTGATATATACACTCAGCTGAGATGTTGAGAGTTGAGTTACACATTGTATCATTGTTTGAAATGGGCACAGATTTCACAGTATTAAATATTTCCAGTGTTATATTGATACATTATATAAATATGTAACTATTTATATTTTTATAAATTATTTTAAAAATTTGGAGAGTTTTAATTTGATATACTTTTGCAACTTGAGAAAAAAAGACCTTTTCTCTGAATCAGGTTTTAGTTTTCTTTGATTCTTTACTTTTCCCTACTAATTATTAAACTGAAAAAAAAATGTTCTTAGGTAAAATGAATAGTTTGGAGCTTACTTTCTATGTTTTAGTTGCTGTGGAATTTCAAGACATGTGTAATATGATTTTTCAATGGCAATAGAAGACTTGGTTTTAAGTCCCAATTCGGCTTTTAGTATTTCTTTCCATCTGATAGCAGTCTCCTTTTTCTTACTAACAAATTTCCTGACTAAGGCAAAAACAAACAACAAAAAATTAGGGAAGTAAAGCTTAATGTTAGAAAGCAAAGGAAGGAATTAAGTCGACAGAGTAGAAGGAAATGCATCACATTTAGCATTTCTTACCTTTTCTCCTGCACTTCCTAAACCCTCTTTATTTCATGAGATCACCACCTGATAGTCAGTCACCTGATAGTTAGTTTGGAGGTAGTCTTCTCCTCACTTCCTAGTATTCTTACACCAGAATTGTGCTTCCATTGTTTTAACTACAAAATCACATCTTGCAGCAGTTACAGTTCTGAATTTTCACCCCATTAAAATTTTACATTATTTGAAGACACAAAATGGATCACATTTGTATTTGTATATCCCAGAATGCTTCCTTAGTTAAAATTAAAACTCAATGAATATGTGTAAATTATAAGAAGCTGGATATCCAGAGGCTTTATTTTCTCTGTCAATATTCAACTGTTTCTCAGAGTGTCTGACTCAGTTTAGAATAGATAATATTTAATGGTTCATTTTGTGAGGCAGATTTATGTACTTGTCAGCATTGCTTTGTAATAAGTAACCCCCAGAGCTTAGCTAGTTACAATTATGGTCATTTCTTGCTCAATTCACATGTCACCATCTGCAGTTCAACTATAACTGCTGCCCTTGCAGCTTTTGTAGGTAGTGCTTGGCATAACTCCCAGAGAATTTTATCTCTGGAAAGAGGGCAGCCCTATTGTGAACATGCCAATTACCAAAGCGAAAAGGAAGAAAGCAGGGCTGAGCTCAGTCACAAAATGTAACTTCAAGTTTCTTCTTGAATGTGCCACTTTAGCTCATATTCCATAAACAAAGCAAGTCATGTGACCAAGTCCAAAGTTAAAGAGGCAAAGATCTCACATAGTAATGAGTGTATTATATAATTCTATTACTGAAAAAATTGAGTCAAAAATTATAAAGAATGCAGTAGAACACTTTCCACACTCCTGGAGAGAAATATTCATTTTCCTCCTTTTCATATGCAATATATATATTTTCCTTACCTCCCCCCAAAGAAGGCACCATCACATTCTTATGCCATCTGCTCATCAGGCTCAAAGTCAGAGTTCATGACCATCTACACAGAAGTTACAAATGTGGTTTATCTAAATATGGAGAAATATGGACTGAAAAGAGAAATTATTTTCCTACACACAGCCAATGCACATCAACAGGACAAAGGATAACTACAGTAAGCATCTGCATTCAGAAAGGGAAAGAAAGGGAGGCAGACAGATGTCATTGGTTCATAACAATTCCAAAGCCAGATAGCCCTTGTTTTGAAGGAAGAGAACATTTCTTTATTATGCTCAAATTCATTTCTGAGAGAAGTAACCCCATACAAATATTGTTGGGACTCTTTGTTTTTCCATCTGAAATGTATTGTTTCTCATTACCCTTCCTGTGACTGTCCCAAGAGGATGATGGTTAACCTGCACTCCTAGAGGGTAGCAGAACTTCTGACTTTTTTTTCCAGTCTATAAACATATGGGACATCAATTGATGGTTTACATGCCCAAAATACCAACAACTTCTAATCCAGCCTGGAATTAAATTTGTCAGTATAAAAGTCTCAAAAAATATAACAATGAGTTACTTCTATAGTAGTCTCCCCTTATCCATGGTTATGTTTTTCATGGTTGTAGGTTTCAGTAACCCACAGGCAACCATTGTCTGAAAATATTAAATGAAAGATTGCAGACAAACAACTCAAAAGTTTAAAATTACACACTGTTTGGAGTAGAGTGATGAATTCTCAAGTCATCCAGCTCCCTCCTGCCTGGGATGTGAATCCCCCGTGTTCAGCAGATTCATGCTGTAGAAGCCACTCACCACCCCGTGGTCACTTAAGTAGCCTTCTTGGTTATCTGTTAACTCTTGCTCTATCACAGTGCTTATGTTCCAGAAACCTGTATCTTACTTAATAATGACCCCAAAGTGCAAGAGCAGTGATGTTGGCATATTGTTATAATTGTTCTGTATTATTATGGGTTCTATTGTTATTGTTGTTAATCTAGTACTCTTCCTAACTTATACATTAAACTTTATCATAGGTATATTTGTATAGGAAAAAGCATTGTATATATAGGTTTTAGTACTATACGAAGTTTCAGGCATTCACTGGGGGTCTTGGAAAGCATCCCCCATGAATAAGCGGTGGACTACTGTATATTCATTATGTACAGGTCAAATTTTCTAAATTAGTTTGTTAATAATGTATCATTTAGATTTCTATGAAACAATTATGCTAGCTGTTTATAAATGTCAGCCTTATGCATTTCTTACATTAATAGTCTGTTTCTTTATATTGACTTCTTGCATTAGTTAGGACTCTGGTCTGTGACAAGCAAAAATATTGTTACTGGACACATACAGCTTTTACACAATTTTAGAGGAAAAGCATTAAATATTTTTCTAATAACTTACGTTTTAGTTGCACAGTTTTTTGTTGTTGATGTGGTTTTTCACATTAAAAATGTTCATGTCCTTGCTTATTTTGCTGAGACTTAATTTTTATCATGCCCATTTGTTGAATTTTATCAAAAACGTTTCTGCACCTATTGAAAAAATTACTTGTTATTAAGTTGCATATTGCATTGAATCACGAGTTGATGTTCAAGTATATTGCATTTTTCATTTATATGATATTGTCACACATTGGATTATCTATACATGATGCAGTATAGTTTTTATATATCATTGGATTTGAATGGCTAATAACTTGTTCGGGACTCGTTGGTTTAATCATGCAATTGTTTAAACATTGTTCCGCAATTTTTCTTTTTTTATCTAGTTTTTTTTCTTGAGGGGGCGTCAAATTTTCATATGAAAATTATTCTGGCCTCCTAAAATGAATTGGCAAGTGTTCCTCTTTGTTAGTTCTTTCTGAGTTTATGCGATTTTAGTGATATTTCTACCATACTTATTTGTACAAATTTACTTATTTACTTGCACACCATCTGAGATTGGAATTTGTTGTTTTTGGAAAGCGTTATTTAGAATTCAATTTTCTTACAGGATTTTTTAAGATTTTTCTATTATTTCTTTCCTTTTTTTTTTTTTTTTGACATCCAATGACCTCTGAACTTTTCATTGGTCTCCTGCTCCCCAAAGAGTACCCTGCTTCTCCGGCTTAATGTCTCCGAACTTTGGTGGTGTTGATCAGATGCCACTTTGGCATTCACTATCAGGAGGGTGGTGTTTTGTATGGTTTGCATGGAGTTTCTGCTGTCCAGGGCATCACCAAGATTGAAGTCTTCGCCATTTTCCAGCAGGCGGCGGTAGGTGGCGATCTCAGCCTCCAGGTTGACCTTGATGTTCAGCATAACCTGGTACTCCTAGGCCTGGTGCTACTCCTCTGCCCGGGTCTGTGCCAACTCTGACTCCAGGTGCAGCAGGATCCCGTTGAACTGTTCCATCTGTAGGGCGTAGTGGACCTCCACCTCCCTCAGGCTGTTTTCCAAGCTGGCCTTCAGATTTCTCATCAAGTCCAGGTCGATCTCCAAGGACTGGACTGTAGGTCTCAGCTCGTGAACGTCACCTCAGCAGATCCAACCTCAGGGGTCTGCGTGGTGACCACTGTGGTGCTCTCCTCAATCTGCCTAGACCAGTACTTGTCCAGCTCTTCTCAGTTCTTGCGAGCCAGCTCGTCATATTGGACCCAGATGTCTGTCACGATCTTGGCGAGGTCCTGAGATTTGGGGGCATCTACCTCCACAGTTAACCTAGAGGTGCAATCTGGGCTTGCAGGCCTTTTATTTCCTCTTCACGGTTCTTCTTCATAAACAACAGCTTCTCATTGAGAGCCTCAATCTCTGTCTCCAGCTGCAGCGGAGTGAAATTGGTGTCATCAATGACCTTGCGGAGCCCACGGATGTTGTTCTCCACAGACTGGCGCATGACCAGCTCTGTCTCATACTTGACTCTAAAGCCATCAGCAGCAGGTGGGGTATTGTTGATCTGCTTTACAATGTGGACATTGTCTGTGGTATTTGCGAAGATCGGAGCCCTCAGGTCCTGAACAGTCTTGAAGTAATGGCTCCAGTCTCTGCCCTGAGGTCCCTTCTTTTCCAGGTGTTCCCCGATTTTGCTCTCCAGCTTCCTGTTCTCGGTCTCCAGGCTCCTCACTCTGTCCAAGTAGTAAGCCAGGCCGTCGGTCAAGCTTTGCATGGTCTCCTTCTTGTTCTGGATGCCTCCCCATTCCTGCTAGACCCCTGGCCATCGCCAAGGCCGGGCCCCTGGACTCCATGCCACCTGGGAAGCTGGTGGAGCGGGACACAGAGATCCGGGAACCAGAGCCCTCGCCTGCATTGACGCTGGCTGCACTGCTGGCTGTCCAGGTGCCATAGCTGGGCACCTGGACAGAGCTCAGGGATCGGTAGTTGGTGGAGAAGGTGGAGCAAGTGGTGAAGCTCATGCTGTTCGGGGAGGTGAGCGAGAGGACAGGACTTAGGCTTTGCCGATGACCACATTTTCTGTTATTTTTTGAATTGGTTTTGATAAGTTGTGTTTTTTTCATGAACTTTGCTTTATCCAAATTGTTATTACATAAGCTTGTTCATAGCATCCTTTATTATCTTTTATTTTATTTTGATCGGTTATATTATCAATTTCTGTATAATAAATTTCACCCATTATAAATCCACAATGCAATGCATTTTTGACCAAGGTCATTTTAAATGAGGAATAAATCGTTTGGTAACATAAATAGCAACATAAAGAGTTTGGTAACGTACCTTTTTTCAGTCAATTCGCTAGCGCTACCTACTGGCTACAGGAAACAACCAATCTTCTTTATTTTGTTATGGTTTTGTCTTTTTGAGAATTTCAAATAAATGAAATAATGAAATATGTAATCTTGTGTGTCTGGATTCTTTCACTTTCAGAATACATTTGATACTCGTGCTCTATTATGTATCATACACTAAGTGATTTTCATCACTAAGTACCATTCCACTGAATGGAGATACCATAATTTGCTTAATCATTCATAATTTGGATATGCTCACAATTTGTGATGAATATTTGGGTTGTTTACAGTTTGGATCATTATAAATAAAGCTCCTATGAACATTCTCATAGAAATTTTACATAAATGTGTTTTCCTTATTCTTGGCTAAAAACCTGTAAATTTAATTTCTGGATTATACAGTAATCACATCTTTAATTATACAAGAAATTGACCAACTACTTGCACAAGTGTCTGTACCATTTCACATTCCCCTAGCAATATCCGAGAGTTATAGATGCTCCACATCTTTGTCAACACTTGCCATTTTCTTTTTAGTACTAACCCACCTGAGAGGGCATGCACCGGCATCTCATGTGGTTTTAATATTCATTTCTCTAATGACTGATACTGAGCATTATGTCTACAATGTCATTTTATGAACTTTTTAACTTCTATAGGATTTCAGGTCATGTTAAATTATTTGCAAGAATGGCAAAAATAATTTTTCCTGCATACCTACTTTTTGCCATATAAAGTTGAATTTTTTTTTCTCATTGGAAGGTGGAGTTTCTTTACCCTTTGGATCTGGGCTTAAACATGTGATTTGCTTTGGGAAATTTGCCACTTAGAAATAAGGTATAAACAAATGTTAAAATGCTTTAATCAAGTGCACCAGTAATCTTCATTTTGATTACTAAAGAATTCATTATTTTTCTGTCCTTAACTTATTAATCTGTCAGCAACATTTGACATTATTTCTCACTCATCTTTGAAACACTTTCAGACTCTATACACTTTACTTCTTAAACAGCAACCTTGCTTAATTTTCTTGCTATATTTTTGGATCTTCGTACTTCATTTCCTCATCGAAACAATCTCTTGAATTTAGAGTGCACCAGGATATGGTCTTTGGATTTCTTTTCTTTTCTACTGACATTCAGGCCATTTGTGATCTTATTCAGTCTCACAGAACATAATGCATCTATCAATTGATGAATACCCAATATATACCTCCATCTCAGATCTCTATGTATGAGCTCTAGGTTCATATCCATTGCTTACCCAATATATCCATTTAGATGCCTCCTGATGCTCTTAAAATTAACATAAACAAACAAGTTTCTAACCATTTACCTCAAACAAAGCCTTCTGAAGTCTTACAGATCTCAATTACTCTTATCATAATATTCTCGGAGTCATCTTGAATCCCTGTCTTCCTCATGAATCCCATGTCCAGTCTCTCAGCAAATTCTATCTATTGTAACTTGAAAATACATACAGAATACAACAAACTCTTAATTTCTCTATTGCCACAACTCTGATCCAATCATCGTCATTCTTGTCTGGATTATTTCATTGATCATCTAACTCATCCCCCTAATGCTATTCTAATCTTTATATGTCCCTTTTCACCCCAGTAACAATAGTATCCTTTAAAACCATGGGGCATATTATGCTACTTTTCATTTTGTAAGACCTACACAATCTGGTCCCCTCTCACCTCTTTGAATGCATTTACTATTCATCGCCTTACTTTCTCAGGTACAGTTGTAGTGACTTTCATCACATTACCCCAACATGTTGCAACATTGTTCTCTTCAAACTGACTCTCATTTTTGGCTGAAATTTCTACCATAGATTTCTATCACTCATTCCCTCATGTTGCTCAGATTTTTATTCCATAACTTTTTCAGTGAGCTCTTCCCTAAATGGCAGATTTAATAATAAATGTCCCTTTGCAAATATTCTGTCTTCACAACACACGGTGTTTGTATTTACTCTGTAAAATATGATCCTTGTTATAGCAAGGATATGTGTCATCATCCATTTGTCCACTGCTCTATCCAATGTGTGTGTCAAAGTGATAGGCTATTGATAAACATGTGTTGAATAACTGAATGCATTAATAAATCTAGTTTATAGCCTCAAATTCTTCTCACTAAAATAATAATAATATCTTGGTTTCTCTGTGGCTTTATTTCAAACAAAGTGGATATCTGAAATGCAGAAACAAAAATGTTTTGTGAACCATTAAGTCTTTGAAATAATGGAGTGACTGAAATTATCTAACAAAACTTACTAAGGCAATTTATTTTTCTAAAATTACAGAGGATAAGTGAACAAAATAGGAGTGTTGAAAACATCCTACCAAAATGAGCATACAAAAAAACCTAGGTCGCAAAATCTACCAATAATGCATTGAACCTACTGTTGAAAACTAACAATTTAGCCGGGCGCGGTGGCTCAAGCCTGTAATCCCAGCACTTTGGGAGGCCGAGACGGGCGGATCACGAGGTCAGGAGATCGAGACCATCCTGGCTAACCCGGTGAAACCCCGTCTCTACTAAAAAAATACAAAAAACTAGCCGGGTGAGGTGGCGGCGCCTGTAGTCCCAGCTACTCGGGAGGCTGAGGCAGGAGAATGGCGTAAAAACCCGGGAGGCAGAGCTTGTAGTGAGCTGAGATCTGGCCACTGCACTCCAGCCTAGGCGACAGAGCAAGACTCCGTCTCAAAAAAAAAAAAAAAAAAAAAAAAAGAAAACTAACAATTTAGAGTTGAAATATGAAATCACTAAGCATATCCTCTAAAGGTTGTTTAACCAAGTGAAAATATGTACAACACTATGTACTAAGTTTCCATCATATATTGTCAAATGAGGTTCAACTAGTATTACTTTGTCATAGCCAAATATCTAAACTACAATAATAATTATTAGCTAAGGGATTATTCCATTATAACTTTTAAAAAGCATTCTCACTATACTCATGGGTTAGCCACTATTCCATATTATCTTGTAAGCCACAGTATGTTGGTTATAACCCAAACCTACTGTGACTTCTTAACTGTTAAAAAATAATTAATATATAATTCTTGGTATAGGCTGGGGGGGTAGCTAATTGAATGATTAAAAAATTAACAAGAAATAGGCTATTTCAAGAAAATGGAAAATTTTTTGTTATTAATCAGTTCAGAAAATACAATTTTCCATTAAGAAAATATTAGCAAAACTTCTAGCTGAATAGCAGAAAGAATTTGGAATTTAAGTTTGGAAGGCATATCAAGGATATGTTCATAATGGGATACAGTTGCATATTCTTAATTGCTTATTTTGCATGTATTAGATGAATATTGAATATTAACATCTATGTAACATAAATATTTAATTCCCTTCATCATTCTGAAATGGAATTCAGGGCACTTAAAAAATTCCATTAACCAGAGTAAAAATAATTGTATATTAAAATTATTGTAAGAAGGAGAACAAATCAAGAGAAGGATTTATAAACATATATGAAAATGACTGACTTGCATGCAAATTACATGGAAGGAAAAGAAATGAATGCTTGCTGTGAACTTACTCTTTGGATCATTTTTAAGTTTACCTCATTTATAAAAATAAACATTTCAGTACCTGATTTTTTTCCCAAATTGCATTGCTTGTAGAAATATAGTAGGTGAATTGCATAAGAATCAGACTACTAAGAACTCAACAAGAACATGAACACAGAGCCCCACCTTATTGCCTCCGAGTTTTACAGACAGTATTTTAAACAAATGTCTTACAAACTACTCAATAAGATAAGGAGAATAAAGTACATGTATAACTATTGAAAAAATTATGACACAGTGCATGATATGCCTGATGTGTGTTTCTAATTGAAAGATAAAAATTATTAAAAACACTGTAAATGCTCACAAACTGGCCAATTATCCGATCTTATACAGCTTAATCTCTGAATTTTCCTATATACATATCCACACATCGAAAAATCTTATATAAACACTGACACATGAAAAATAAGAATAAATATACGAAAACATGCAAATAATTTTGATGGAATCATTTCATAAATATGTTATATTTCTTACTAACAACAGCAATGTATTTTAAACAATTGGAGCATGGGTAACTACATAAAGAAAGAAATGTACTGGATATTTTGGCCTGACAAGTTTCTAAACCCTTTCTCCAGACTAAAAGCCATTCTCAAGACAAAGAAAAAAGTGAAACTATGAAATTCTGATAGTTTGTACTGATATACCTCAAGTAAGAGATTGTTTACAATTTGAAGAAGATACCAAAACAACAGAAATAATTCTCAGCTGAGTCAAGAGATCAAAAATGTTTATTACTTTTTAGATTTTAATGTATTTTGGAGTTACTGAGTAGCTAATAGTAGGGAGGAACCCATTAGATATTTCTAAAAATTCAATATTTGACACAGATAAGGTTAGAGAGATGTCATAATAAACTTATATGATACAGGTAAATATTTGAAGGGAATTATTGAAAAAAAAATACTTAAAGGGCAAAGACCATAAAAATAATTCACAAAGTAGAACACCCAATAAACAAAACTAAAATCAAAATATCTTGGTGAGATTTAATAAAGAGAAATTGTACTGAATTGAGAGAAAAACTGTACCTTCATATTGAAAAGTCAATCTGAAAACAAGAAATTTTGACTCATCATGAGAGATATGAAGACCTAGATAAGGCCTGGCCTGAAGCTTACTCAATTTGATGCACTTTTTTATGAAAAGGAGTGTAAAATTATGAATACAGAATTGGGTATAAAATTAAATATCAATTTAGAATAAGAAAAAAATACAAATCTAAAAGTGTTTGACTAATAACTCCAACATCACAAAAGACAAAAAACAAAATAATATTTTTGTTAAGTGCATTATAAACCCTATAATAATTTTCTCCCCTACATTTATTGATAGCATTATTATTGTCTTTCAAAATTATTTTATTGACTTATGAAATATATTGCATTGCTTTCCTCCCCAAGGATCATTATTTAACATTCAGAATTTAGAATAATGTGTTTCAGATTCTCAACATGCTATTGCTAATATCATGTATTTTTTTAGGGCTTTCATTAACTTGAGAAAGTCTTGTAATAAAGTTTGTAGCCCCCTCTCCAACACTTGGATGAGTTTTCCGGTTTAGCTTCTGATGTCATACTTTTCAAAATGTCTTTCTTATACTACATCATTCAGTTGTAGGTGCTGTAGTATATACTCATATTGTATTGTGATCACTACACCTGCATCTGACTTTAGATAGCAGTTAATATAATATTTTATTGCTGATTTTGTTTTTTTTATTTCTAGGAAGTAAAGTATATAGCATTTTTTCTTCCAATTTTCTACTTTTATATAACGCTTGGCATTTAATAATACTGATATGCAGTGACAAATAAAATAAATTGTAATGAAATTAGAAAAAATTATTAAGCTTATGGGATAAAGATAGCTTTTATAAGTTCATTATTTATCCTAGAGGCTGTGAAAAAAATAAAAGATGTACAGATGAGAATTCATAAAAATTTAAGGTCCACATGTGGAGCAAAATAAAAAAAATATATAGAATACAATTGACAGATTAAAAAAGATTTTATAATATATCATTGACAAAGATTAAATAGCTAGAATATATTTTAAAACTCAAGTGAATAAGAAAAAGACAAACGACATAAGAACATAGGTAAAGGACAAGACTGAATAATTCTAAAAGAAGATACAAATTACCTATAAACAAGTGAGAAGGCAATAACAAAAAACATAAACACTGAAAGAATTGATAGAGCGTATGTTTTCTACAAAGTGGATAAATGGAAAATATAAATTCAATTTAAACTCAAGAAGTTTGGGTAACACAGAAAGTAATACAAACTTACTGACAGAAAAGTTGACAGTGTCCATTAAAATTTAAAACTTATACATACTTAAAATTCAACAATAAGAACACAAACAAACTGATTAATAAATCAACACAAGACCTTAACAGACGCCTCATTGAAGAAAATATAGAGATGGCAAGCAAGCACATCATAAAAATCAGGAAAATGCAAATTAAAAAGAGATATCACTACCTACCTATTAGAATGGTCACAATCTAAAACATTCAGAGTACTACATATTGGTGAAGATATGGAACAAAAGAAACTTTCTTTCATTGCTGGTGAAAATGCAAAATTGTACAACCACTTTGGTAAAATTTGTGGAGATTTATTTCTTACAGAACCAAGTGTACTCTGACCATACGAAACAGCAATCATACTTCTCGATATTTACCAAAAAGAGCTGGAGACTTATATCCAGACAATGACCTGCATATAGAAATTTACTGAAGCTTTTTTTTTTTCTCACAATTGCCAATATTTACAAGCAACTGAGATCTCTTTCAATAGATGAATGCCTAAATAAACTATGGTGCATCCAGACGATGGAATATTATTCAGTGCTAAAAAGAAATGATCCAGCAAGCAATGAAAAGGTATAAAGGAAAATTAAACACATTATTACTAAGTGAAAGAAGCCAGTCTGAAAAAAAGATATATACTATATAATTATAACTGTGTGACATCCTGGCAAACGTAAAACTATGGAGAAGTAAAAAGATCAATGGTTTCCAGGAGTTGAGGGGAAGGGGAGATGAATAGGAGGAGCACAGATGATTCTTAGGGCAGTGTAATTTCTCAGTATAATACTATATTAGTGGATATATGTTGTTATACATATATCCAAACCCATAGAGTGTACGTGACCAAGAAGGTACTCTAATGTAAACAATGGACATTCAGTGATAATAATGCTTCAATATAGGTTCATCAATTGTGACAAATGTACCACTCTGGTGGGGGATGTTGACAGAACTGGAGAGGCTATGCATGTGTGGGAGTAAGGGGTATGTGGGAAATCTCTGTACCTTCTGCTCATTTTTCCTATGACCTTAAATCTGCTCTAAAAATAAAATCCATTATAAAAACAAAAGCTAACAAACAGCAACAAAAAGTATATATCTATTAATCTCTCTCTCTCTCTTAAATTTAGACATTTAGATGAGGAATGTGGAGTGGTGGAGAGAGAGTAAGTTGACATTCAGAGTGGGATTGTGCAGTACAATCTTGTTTATAAAGAAAAAGAACTCAAAAAATCTATTTGACCCACAATGCCACACTGGAAAAGTGCCATATGACATATCCAAGTAATAGAATACTAAGTAGCCACTAAAAGTTAGAGGTAGATCTACACAGAGCAGCATGGATAGATATGCCCAGTATTATTAAATAAAACAGTAAGAGTAATGAAAAGTCCAGCTTCAAATGCATATGCACATGTACATGCATATATACACATCTCTATATATGCACACATATAATACAATTTATTTGCAAATAAGACATATGTCTCATTGTTTCTACATGCATATAAGTATTTATTTGAGCCAGCAGAGAAGGCATCAGAAAGATTTCCCAACTGTCAACAGAGCTTAACTCTGGTGATATCCGAGTGAGAGATAAGGAAAGCAAGCAAAGCTGGATTGGAGAAATTGAACATTTTTACTTTTCATTCATATTATTGTATATCACTTAATGAGAAAATAAAATACATATTTATCTTCAAATTTATCATTGATAATGATAAATTAGACTTGGCATTAATTCTCAATGAATTCACATAGACATGTAAACATACAGTTTTTTTTAAAAAAAAATCTTGTATACTACAAATAGTTTTAAATATCTGTGGCCCGCCAGGTCCCACATACATTTTTAGAGACACAGTGTTGAACAAGCCAATTACAACATGAGCTGTGTAACAATAGGGGTATGCTCAAGGGCTGGTAGAATTCAGGGAAGGTTTCCCATGAGGCAGGTCATCACCAGATGAGGTTTCCTCAAGAGCTGTGAGGCAAGCAGTGACTGAAAGAGCGGTTGTTAAATATAAGAGGGAGGGCCTTTTTGAAAAAGGATGTTATTTGGAAAGGCGTAACAATGTGTGAGTGCATATTTGGGAAATCTCAAATAATTGCATACTACCTATGTGCAGATTATATATGGGGATTGCAGGAGTTAAGAAAAAGTTAGCAAGAGCCCAATCATAAAGAGTATTGGGCCAGGGCATGGACTTTGGTTCCTTTTTTGTTCTGCTCTGTTTTAATTACTTTCCCCACCTCAAAAAGAGAAACGAAGAGTTTTGTTTCAAAAAGATTGTTCTGAAAATAAAACGAAAAATGAAAAACAGGTGGAATAAAGGGCAGATTCTAAATTTAGAGAAAGAAGTAAAGACGAAATACTTTAGCTTATGGAAATGTGTGATTTCATAAACTAAGGTAACAAAAATGGGAATGAGGAGAAAGGGAGAAATTCAGTAGTTACCATTACGTTAGAACATAGTGATACAGGAAGGTATTGGGTATGGGGAGATGTATATAGACTTTTCCATAAAAATTACACTATAATAAACATGAAAACACATTTCTAGATTAGATTCAGCTTTGCTTGATTATTTATTTTGCTTTCCTTACAAGATGTCAGTTTATAAATGTAATTATTAAGGATTTAGAATAACCCAATGAACCACTAAATGAACTGATATATTGACACCTCTCTAACAGAATGGGGCCAGGGTTACCACTATTTGTGTTGCCTTTTTGCTAGATAACGCAGAAGAGGTAAGAAACAAAATGAACAGCAGTAGTTTTGGCCTCTGAAAAGCTAAAATCCACTTTTTTTTTTCTTTTTGCTTAGGGACCTCATCGAACATATACAGGAAGGTAAAAAATGAAGTTTCTTGTTCCAGGAATAGTGTGTGTGTGTGTGTGTGTGTGTATATATATATAACACTAGAAAGCAGCTTTATTGCTAAAAAGCAATCCATTTATTTAGATGTTCTCTTCTTAGGCAACTGTAAACTTTTCTACCACCATAACACCACTCTGTATTTTTCACTTTCAGTCTTCTCTTCAAACACTTTTTTCAAGAGAATCCGCATAACTGTCTCTGTTCCTGCTTCTTTATCCTCTCCAATGAGAAGATCCAATGTATCTCCCACTTTCACCGTTCTGCTTTTCTTCCATAATTTTTCCTCATTCAGCCTGAGTTCACCTTTGTAGAATGCATCTTCCACTTTGTTTCTCCCAATATCTAGCCCCGTCTTCAAGACAACATCATACCAAAAAGACTGCACTGCTTTTTCCAGGTCTTTATAGTCTTTGACTACAGTGGGGTCATCCTCAAGCTCCTCTTCCTGCTCACTCATCTCCTCATGATCGCTTTCTTCATCAGAGTCCTCTTCATCTACTTTATGCAGAGACTTTTTAGTAGATTTTGTAGAGCTTATATTACTTTTGAGTCTTATGGAAAAAGGAAAAATATATTCTGGAGATAGTAAAAGTCCTGGGAGTCTCAGTGAGAAAATATTATAAAAAAGTGTTTTATAATTTGGTGCACGTAACTTGGTACTAGAAAAATACAAGTATCGATTCCAGGAAGTACAGAGTTTGTATGACGCAGGTGTCCCTCGGAGAACACCCCAGAGTCCAATCCAGGCATCTGGCTTTCTTAAAACACCAGCAAGCAATTTAACACTAGCCATAGCCATGGCGCTTATAATCTGTACGTCAGGCCCTCTCGTCCCTCCGCGCCAGGAATATTTTAAATTGAATCTCTCAACCAACTGAAATTCAAGTGAGAGACAGCAGTCAATTTAGCAAAAAAGTATATAATATCAGATCTTAAAAAATATTCACGATTATTATATATTTGTATTAGATGTGTGAGCTTAGAGTCATTTATACCCTTTGGTAAAGATTTAAAACTTTTGCTATACATTAAGCCACAATCTGTTAGTCTCACAAATTTACTCCAGTATAATGTGGTAGGGTTTTCTGGGGTTTTTTGTTTGTTTGTTTTTGTTTTAACCTAAGGTATATCATTTAGGATGTAAGTAAAAATAATATTAAAGTTTTCATGGATACTGAGTTACAGTTACTATTTTTCTTTGGAACAAGAAAAGTTTGGGACATGTGAGTCAATATATTGAGTTCAATTGCTCATCAAAGAATCCCTTTCTTGAAGATCACTTAGCAAATGAGCATAGCTTTTCAAGTTCTAATTACAATAGATAAATAGATAGGTAGATATACAATTGATCGGTAGATAGATGAATAGAAATATATAGTCATATCTTAGGGAAATACTTTTGGGCAATTGATCACAGCTAATTTAACCTTTTGCATATTTAACGTAAACCTTTAACATAAAATTTATTTCCTAAATTTTATTTGTACATGTATACACTTCCTGTGTCTGTGCTTTCGTTTCAAATTCACAGTCAATTTTTTCCTTGACTGCTGGTGTAAAACAATAGAAACAAGACATATGGGAGCAAAACTGCCAGTAAGCCACACTGGGGCAAATTATCAACCTTTACATCCCAGCCCATCAAAGACATGGTTTCAATATTACTGATTTAAGGTGTTTCAAAGTTGAAATAATTTTTAAAATGATGACTAAAGAGAAAAATCTGCATTGGTTACTAGGTAGAGATTTTTGTCATTTGTCATTTGACAATTAATTAAATTGTTTGTCTTCTGTTACAATGTGGAATAGCCTAAAGGCCACCAGGTGAAGAAGTATTGTTAATAGGAACTTCTCCATTTATTAACTACCTGTGACAGGAATTGTTGGCTAATATATCTATAATTCAACAGAGTCAAAATCTATCTATCACAGTCTAAACTAACTAAACCAGGGTGAGAATTATGTCAAAAGGGATTTCTTACTTCTAAAGGGAATTCATCTCGAGACAACTCCAAATATGGAACAGAATTTGGTAAGCCTAAAATAAGACTTAATTTTTCATATTTGTTCATAATATCTTCAGAAACATGGTTTTATGCCAGGTGCAGTCACTTATGCCTGTAATCCTAGGGTTTTGGGAGGCCAAGGAAGAAGGATTTCTTGAGGCCAGGCATTCCAGACCAGCCTGGGCAACACAGAGAGACCCCATCTCTAAAAAAAATAATACAAAATAGTTGGGCATGGTGGTGCACAGCTATAGGCCTAATTACTTGAGAGACTCAGGCAGGAGGATCACCTGAGCCCAGGGGTTCAAGATTACAGTATGCTATGATCATGCCACTGCACTTTAGCCTGGATGAGACAGTGAGACCCTATCTCAAAAACAAACCAAAACAAGAAAGCATGGTTTTATAAATTTTAAAACAATCGTAGTTAAACAATTTTTTAAAAGATTTAAAAGTTACCAGCATCCTTCAAGGAGCAAATGTTAGGTTTTATTTTTTAAGTAGGTACTTAAATATCTAAAGTTTATTTTTCTAATTTTAGTTCTTAGACGAATACAACAAAGTTTGCAGGTATTAGTATTTAAATTTAAGAATAAAATGCACTTATTTTAATAGAATTCAAACTGAAAAAAAGGAAAGAAACTCAAATTGTTTTAGCTACTTAAATCATTTCTATCAGGCTATGTCCCTGAAGGAGGATAATTCAATTTAAAAAGATCAGAGTATTGACTGAGACAAAGATCCCTAGGTACTTAACAGATAAATGAAACAGATTAAAATGAAACCTACCTAATGTGATAAAACTGAATGTGGATATTTATATTTAGGGCTCTTTTTCTTAGGACAGTTAATTATTTAGAATAGAATAGTATATGGGAGACTAACTTTCACTGGGTGTATTAAGAAAGAACATAGTAATTGCTAGAATATAAAAGATTAATTGTTAGATAATGGCCATTACTAACTACTTAACCTGAACATAAGTCTTTTCGAAGTTACACAAGAATGTAAGCTTCTTTCTCAATGTGACTTTAGTGACATTTTCGAATATTATTATTAGAAAAGGAAGAGGTTATTGTTAATAATTTGGACCCTGGATTCAAGTGCTCTGGATATATTCTTATCAGCAAAATGATCCTATGTAAGTTATGTATGACCCCTTAACATCAATTTCTTCCTCTACCACAGGGGTCCTCAAACCCCAGGCCATGGACCCATACCAGTCCATAGCCTCTTAGTAACTGGGTTTCACAGCAGGAAGTGGGTCACAGGTGAGCCACAAAGCTTCATCTATATTTACAGCCACTCCCCATCACTCGCATTACCACCTGAGCTCCACCTCCTGTCAGATAAGCAGAGGTATTAGCTTCTCAAAGGAGAACGAACCCTATTGTGAATTGCACAAGCAAAGAATCTAGGTTGCAGGCTCCTTATGAGACTCGAATGCTGATGATCTGTCACTGTCTCCCATCATCACGAGATGGGAGTGTCTAGTTGCAGGAAAACAAGCTCAGAGATCCCACTGATTCTACATTATGGTGCGTTGTATAGTTATTTTATTATATATTATAATGTAATAATAATAGTAATAAAGTGTACAATAAATGCAATGTTCTTGAATCATCATGAAACCATCCCCTTACCACCAATCTGGTCCTTGGAAAAATTGTCTTCCATGAAACAGGTCCCTGGTGCCAAAAAGGTTGAGAACTGTTGGTCTACAAAATGGTGGTAATGAGTGCCTCTCTCAGAATGGAATAAATATTTAATAATATACTGTATCTAAAACATTAACTGAAGTGATTGGCATAAATACAAAAATAATAAAAAATGATAGTTCTTGTTTTCCTGTTTTTATTACTGTATTGTTTTTATAGCTCCCCTTCAAGCATAAACAATGTCAAAAATTTCCAAGTGTACCTTTAATTAAAGTCCTTCTTGTTTTTGTTAAAATGAATACAAGTTAATATGTAATCTGTTAGGGTAAACAGATTATCTGATTAATAATTCATATTAAAACAGCACCATTATTGTTGTGGGAAGTCAGGGACCCCGAATGGATGGACTGACTGAAGCCATGGCAGAAGAACATAAATTGTGAAGATTTCATGGACATTTATTAGTTCCCCAAATTAATACTTTTATAATTTCTTATGCGTGCCTTTACTGCAATCTCTGAACACAAATTGTGAAGATTTCATGGACACTTATCACTTCCCCAATCAATACCATTGTGATTTCCTATGCCTGTCTTTACTTTAATCTCTTAATCCCATCATCTTCGTAAACTGAGGAGGATGTATGTTGCCTCAGGACCCTGTGATGATTGCGTTAACTGCACAAATTGTTCATAGAGCATGTGTGTTTGAACAATATGAAATCTGGGCACTTTGAAAAAAGAACAGGATAACAGCAATCTTTAGGGAACAAAGGAGATGACCTTGGACTCTGACTGCCAGTGAGCCAGGTGGAACAGAGCCATATTTCTCTTCTTTCAAAAGCAAATAGGAGAAATATCGCTGAATTATTTTTCTCAGTAAGGAACATCCCTGAGAAAGAGAATGTGTCCTGAGGGTAGGTCTATAGACGGCCCCCTTGAGGCAGCCACCTTTTACGGTCAAAGCCGAAGGGATGAAATAAGTCCCGGTTTCCTGTAGCGCTCCCGGGATTATTAGGATGAGGAAATTCTCACCTAATAAATTTTAGTCAGACAGGTTGTCTGCTCTCAAACCTTGTCTCCTGATACAATGCATGCCCGAAACTTCATTAGCAATTTTAATTTCACCCCTTCCTGTGGTCCTGTGATCTCGCCCTGCCTGCACTTGCTTTGTGATATTTTATTACTTTGTGAAGCATGTGATCTCTGTGACTCACACCCTATTCATACACTCCCTCCCTTTTTGAAAATCGTTAATGAAAACTTGCTGGTTTTACGGCTTGGGGAGCATCATGGAACCTGCCGACATGTGATATCTCCCCCAGACACCCAGATTTAAAATTTCTCTCTCTTGTACTCTTCCTCTTTATTTCTCAAACCAGTCGAGATGCTTAGGGAAATAGAAAAGAACCCACGATAAATATCAGGGGTGGGGTTTCCCCCAATACATTATACATATTCAACAGTCTTACAAATGCTCAATTTGCCTACCTTCTTCAACCATAGTCTTATCATTGCCCTGGGTCCTTATCAGCTGCAAGGAGAGAAACCAAGAGAGATCATCAGACACAGCAGCACAGAGACCAGAGAAAGATTTATCTCAGCTTTTGCATGAGGAAGTCAGCACCATGAAAGAAAAAAGGTAGGTTATTTCCCAAGGGTAGTATGTAGGTTAATTGTATATGGCCTCCCTATAGGGAAGGGTTTCATCAAGATATATATGGGAGGGTTTTCCCTAGCACTTGTGTAGTCACTTCACATGCTTTCTCATACATTGCATATAACATTATCATTTTAAATCTCCACCCCTGGGCATGACTTTTAGCATTGTAAACCAAAAATAAAATGTTAAGGCTCTCCAACCATCTGAATGGACCCTTCCTCTCAGCCAAGGGCATTCCAAAGTTAACTGGAAAAAATTAGTTCAGGCCATGATAGTAGTAGGGTGGTCAACTATGTCTCATTATACCCTCCTCCTTTTTGGAATTCAAGAAAAGCTGACCAGTGTTAACATCAACACTGACCTTAAGTCTGATAAGAAACATTTACGGCCGGGCACAGTGGCTCAAGCCTGTAATCCCAGCACTTTGGGAGGCTGAGACGGGCGGATCACGAGGTCAGGAGATCGAGACCATCCTGGCTAAAATGGTGAAACCCCATCTCTACTAAAAAATACAAAAAACTAGCCAGGCGAGGTGGTGGGCACCTGTAGTCCCAGCTATTCGGGAGGCTGAGGCAGGAGAATGGCATGAACCCGGGAGGTGGAGCTTGCAGTGAGCTGAGATCCAGCCACTGCACTCCAGCCTGGGCAACAGAGCGAGACTCCGTCTCAAAAAAAAAAAAAAAGAAAGAAAGAAACATTTACATATTCTCTCTGCAGCCTGCTACTTGGAGGCTTCAGCTGCATGATAATCCCTTGACCTTCACAACCCCTTATTAGAACCTAGACATCTCTTTCTATTGATAATAACTCTTCCAACAAATTGCTAACCAGAAAACCTTTAAATCTACCTATGACTGCTGCTTTGAGTTGTCTTGCTGTTCCAGATCAAACCAATGTAAATCTTACATGTATTGATTGTTATATTATGTCTCCTTAAAATGTATAAAAGCAAGCTATACATCGACCGCCTTGGGCACATGTCATCAGGGCTTCCTGAGGTTGTATCATGGGCACATCCTGAATCTTGTTAAAATAAGCTTTGTAAATTAATTGAGACTTGTCTCAGATCCTTTTTGGTTCACAGCACTAAAATGAGGGAGGGATAATTATGAGTTGAAGATTAAGTCTAAGTGTTCATGAGGGGTACTGGGTAACTTCTTAGCCCCCTAAAGCAGGCATTTGAGATTAATAGCTTCTTGGGTCTTTTGTTGGTGATTGGCTGGAAGTTAGGTTAGCTACAGTTTGAGTAAGGAGCTTTTGTTCTTTTTCTCTAAATCACATCAAAACAGTAAACCAGTCAGCCTGCCTGTCTCAATGGGAATCAATCATTCCTTCAACAAACATTCCATTGTCTCTTCTTTTGCAGAACTTATACTACAATTTTAACACTAGCAGCCCCTGAATTACTTTTATTTGCCTTTGCATTCAAGGCAAACTGCCAACCTTCAAGTGCACAGAGTAGAAAGGAAGACATGAGTTAGGAGGTGCTCAAGTGATGAAAGGACTTGAGTATTAGGCAGACTAGCTAGGAATTGTTGTTAGAAAGATCTAGGAGTTCAAACCTGGTGACTTCCATGTTTGAGGTTAAGACTGACTGAAAATAAAGGTAGATGTGACAGGTAGATGTGAAAAAAAGATGCAAAACAATCTTTTTTTGAAGTTGGGAAAATTCCTACTAGCAGAATAAGCAGACAGTTTTGCTTGGCCTTTGAAGTCATACACATTTGTGGGTCTGACCCCAAACATTAATTTATGGAGTTGTGGGATTTTCAGCATCAATACTCAGCTATGTGGATAAAGAAACTGAGAAAATAGATGGCAAGCCTGTGACTTTATGAAAATGAGAAGAAGAGGAGCAAGGGAGCTATGAGGTTTTGGAAAACAGTTCTTATAATGATGGGCTACTGACTACAGGCTGGAGAAAGGAAAATAGTGCAAGAGGAAATTCACTTTTGGACAGACTGGGGATTAACGGGATTGATGACTAATATAATTGTTGTTAGGATAAATTGTGGTGTATAATGCTAGAATTGATAAATTTATAAATAATACATTTTAAGATCATCCAGAAAAAAAAAAGTATACACATCAATTCATGTTAAGTTGACATTTAAATTGGGCCATGTGTGAGTGCTTTAATGAAATCAGTGATTTAAGTTATAGATTTGAGTATTTAGTGGGGCTGCATCAGAAATTAACTATTATTTCATATTTTTTCCTGGTGGGGAAATTTCCATTAAAAAAGAATACTAACAAAATCTCTAAACCTGGTGCTGTGCTACTTAGTGTATTATAATTATTCACCATAAATTTGAAACTATCACAAAATATATCATTATAACTATACCGAGGTTCAATATATTGAAATCAATGAAACATCTGGCTAGCTTCCATGGAAAAAATCTCTCTATTTGAAAGAGTCACATGATAAAAATCAAATTGAATACATCCTAGCAAGTCAGTGTGATTCCTATACATGCTTGATTTTAAAACTATATAAAGAACTTCATATTATGTATTTGTCAAATACAAGAGAAAGCAAATATGGACGAAACCATAGCTCATCAGAAAACTTCTACTCTCAAGGCAAAACATCTAAAACTATGGAGAGAAAATATTAAAATAGTGCAAGAATAGAAAGTCATGTAGGGGATGCTGAAGAAATATAGGTAGTCTTTACAATAAAAGTAAGTGAAAGAGTTTATATAATTTTCACAAAACTACCTACAAAAAATAACTAATTGATGTTCTGTTTTACTGACATAAGAAAAACCTTGCTCTATCAAGACAGAAGACAGCCTGCAATATAACACTGCTTCAGTTCTGAAACATAAATCTATGTTGTCTTCAAAAGTGAAATGTTTTGGCAGAGAGTTGAATGAAGAGAGAAAAGAAAGTCTCCAGAGACAAGAGAATAGATAAAATAAATTTGATAACTCAGTGAAAGCTTTTGCTTTAGTGTTAATTTGTTCTACCATGAGTTTATTGACAAGGGCCCAAACTTTGCTTTTTATATTTATAGGAGTTATGTTATGTTGGACATTTAGTTGAAAAAGGCCAAATGGCACTCCCATCCATTCTCTCAGATTGCTAGAGTAAGAGAAAGCACTTTGGCTAGAGAAGACTGGCTAAACAGTAAATTCCTGGAGTTCTTCCTGGAATTCTTCCATCACATGACCTATCTTCTTATTCAATGCTGCCAAGTGACAAAAGTTTCACCCAGGGTGAGAAAATACTTAATTTGAGCAAAAGCTCCCAAATGTCTATAATCAACCCCACCCCAGTGAAATATTACCTGATTTTTCTTTTGTATTAAGGAAAATACATCGCAAGATCATCAGGAAAGTTTTTTTAGTCCTAGAGAGGCAGGCAACAAATGAAACAACAACAACAACACTAACAAACAAATATCTCAAGGAAATGTTCCCATAGATGCATTCACACCTATCAAAGTAACACATCCCTTCCCTCAGCCAAGCGATCAGGCTGCACATGTGGGTGGGGGATGAAAATTTCAGGAGAGAATTTTGTCATTAAGAAAAAGCATAAAATATCTGAGAATATGGGCTCCTGTAAAGACATCATCTGGCTACGTACTGTGGAGATTAAGATCACCCATCCCAATCCCAGTGTAAAGCAGTAAACACATCTTCTGAAACAACTTGACAGATTAAGAAACGGCTATTTCTTGAGTTCTGTATGCAAGCCCCTTCAGTCATAGATTCCTTGAAGTGGATTGTTTCCTAGACAGTAGTACATGTGTATGCCTCTGAAATGTTTCTGGTAGGAAAATGAGTAAGGGTTTGTGTAGAACCTGGTGTTCCTGGTCCACCAAGCAGTGGACCTCCTCAGTGTTGTATCTAAAAACTCTTCCAAGTCCACTGTTATTTGGCTTTACATTTTTCAACTTTTATCACTAGGTAAAATTCAGCATACATTATATAATGTGCATTTGCCTAGATCATTCTTTCTTTAGGTATACATATTTATAAAGGTGGGTATTTCCAGGTGGTAATATAGTTTGTTTTTTAAGTATAGGGACATCAATCTGGCTTTGGTAAGAAAATAGCTTTAGTGAGCATATTTACATATCTGCCAAGCTTTCCACTTGATTCAGCTTTTCTCTATTTATGTGACTTTTTACAAGAATAGTATTTGCTTTGCATGACTTGATTTCTTATTTGAGCTATAAATTTATAACCATGCAATTTAATTCTTTAGACTCTTAAGAAAGAAATTTCAAAATAAAGCCTAACCCTTACTCTGCCAGACCTCTTAGCTCAGTTACTTAGTCATCTCTGAATCGATGCTACAATTAAGAAGGTGTTTACAGCTTGCATAAATGACACACTCATTTTATTTCAGAAGATATAATATGAAAGCTACTGTTTGAAAAAAGAATTGAAAATATTACACATTAACCTTGGATCCCCTGGAAACAACCCATGAAGCATCCCTTCTTGCACCTAGTTAGCCCTCATTATAACTAAATTCACAGAGAGGAGGATGGTTCCATCTGAATTGAAAACAACTTCATTGAAAGAAAAATATATGGGAGAAGCCCACTGAAAAAGGGAATTTACTATTCTGGGTGCTTTTAGTGGAAGACAGGGGAAAATACAATTTCAAGCTGGGTCTTATGTTGCAGACTGAAAAGAGGAAATACAATGGTAAGGAAGAAACTTCTTCCTTCAGAAGTGAGAATGGAAGATGTTTTCATGGTGGAAAAATTATGTCAAAATTTGGGTACTTTCTCTGCAAGTCTCTCTTCAGCTTTTCCATTCTGACTTTGGTTCAGAATTTATTGTTTTTCCTATAATTAGTCTTGGTATTTCCAATAAATTATTTATTATTGAGTTTCAGAAAAGGCAGTTTATTATCAGTTTATTATCAACCCATCTTTTCCTAGAAGCTAGTATTAGAAAGGAATAGGGTTAATTTTGTGTCTACTGGTTAGGATTGAAAAAAAAAGAAAAACAGAACTAATAAGCACCAGATTGATTGGCTACATGTATTTCTTGTATCTGGACCATAAGGAGGGCGCTAGTGTAGGTAGTGGCAATTAAGTATATTAAAATAAGACAGGAAGAAAACATTTAGATACGCTCCTTACTCCTTGTTATGTTCCCAAAATAATTACAAATTCAATATAAGATGCACCGTATACAATTAAATACTGTTAATATAGAAAGAATTAGTAACATTATGGATTCCTGTGCTCGTTTTCTTTACAGAATTGAGAGGCTCTTGAAGGCAGAGTTAATATCTTATTTACTTTGAACTCCCATCCTTAAGCTTACTGGTTGGCACATAGTAAATCTTTAATTAGTATATATTAAGAGAATGAGTGATGGAGCAAATGAAGAATGCATGGCACAGAGATTTCAACTCAGGATATGATATTATGTATTCAAAAATATTTAAGCATTCCTATTTAATTAAAATTATTTTATTTGTGTTTTTTTCATATTAATACCCTAAGATGATCACTAACCAAACCGAGATGAACATTTGCTCTCCCATGGGTAGTTTTCTCATAGCCTTCCCTAGTTAATGCCCTCCTCACATAGCGAATCCTTTTCATATTAGTGCCAATCTGAATTAATTTGTATACTTTTCAAGCTACACCACAGTTTATTTATTCTGCCATTGAAAACCATTTAGATTTGTTTTTCTCCAATAGAATAAAAATGTTAAGTGGGAATTGAACAATGAGAACACATGGACACAGGGAGGGGAACATCACACACCGAGGCCTGTTGTGGGGTGGGGGTCAAAGGGAGGGAGAGGATTAGGATAAATACCTAGTGCATGTGGGGCTTAAAATCTGGATGATGGGTTGATAGGTGCAGCAAACCACCATGGCACATGTATTCCTGTGTAACGAACATGCAGATTCTATACATGTATCCCAGAACTTAAAGTAAAAATTTTTTTAAAATTGTGTAAGATATTTTATGCACATAGGCATTGTTCATCTTAGATATATACTTAAGAGAAGGAATGCAGGGGTATAGGTAGGTATATGTTAAAACATATAAGAAATTGACATCACATTTTTAAAGTGGTTTTATCATTTACATTCAAACCAGAAATGTGTAAAAGCTACTGTTGCCAAACGTTTTCTCCAACACTGTGTATTTTCAGTCTTCTAAAACATAACCGTCTGGTAGGTATGTAATAGTATTGCATTGTGGTTTTAATTTGCATTCTCCTGATAACTAATAATACTGTGTACATTTTCATATGTTATTCAGTCTCTATATTATGCCATTTTATAAAATATCTATTTGAGTAGTTTGGTCTATTTTTCAATATTGTATTAAAATGTATTCAAAGACAAACAAAAGTTGAAAATATATTGCAGTGTACATTCATGCCCATAATCTAAACTCTAATTTTACTTGCTCTATCACACATACAGTCATCTAGTCATCACTATCCATTATTTTCTCTTGTACTGGAGACAACATTAAATAAAGAGAAAACATCAGTATAGTGTCCAAAATAAATATTATTAACATGTTTTTTGTTTCTTTTTAACTATCTGGCTTAGGATACACTCAGCTTTGGGGCTTGAGTATAGATGTTCTTTCGTCAATTTTGAAAAAAACAAATTCTGACATTTTCTATCTCTATATATTTTTTTCTCCCTCTTTGTCCACCTATTATTCTGAAGATCCAAATACACATAGTTTATTCTGTTAGCTATTATTCCACATAGCTCTATTTTATTTTATTTTCTGAATTTAGTCTATGATCCATTTTGAATAATTTCTATTAGATTATTTTCAAGTTACCAATCCTTTCTCCCACTACACTTAGCTTGCTCTTATTGCAGACTTCCTTGTGTTCAATATTTCTTAATGGCTTTGTAAGGGGAAAAAAATCTATCTATCTATCTGTCTATCTATCTATCTGTCTATCTATCTATCATTTATCTATCTTCTATCAATCATCTATCTAATTATCCATTCCTTAGTTCATTAGTTAGTGTACATAAACATGTAGAATATCTATTAAAAACATATTTTCTCATGACACTCTCCAGTCAGAATTTCAACAGAGGCTACAATTGTTTTGATTCTGTCCTCAAAAGGTTAGTTTTGCTTACTTTCATGAATTCTTTAAGTGAAGCTATAAATTATACACTCTTTTATGGAAGACTACATTCGCAAAACATGTTTGTGACACTCATCTTTTTGTTTTTATTGATCATTTCACTTTGTAATACTTTATTTTATGAATATATCACAGGTTTGGGGCATTTGATTGTTGGTTTTGTTTTTAATATATTTCCCTATTGATGGATATGGAGTTGTTTCTGATTTGAGGCTGTCATGAATAAACATCCTATGAAGAAATCAGATATATATGTCTTTCTGTCGATACTATTTTCACTTTTCTTGAGTAAGTACATAAGGTTGTATTTTCTGGATTATTAAATAGATATAGATTTGGTGATATGGTTTGGCTGTATTTCCACCCAAATCTCAACTTGAATTGTATCTCCCCGAATTCCCACGTGTTGTGAGAATAAGTCTCAAGAGGTCTGATGAACCCATCAGGTCAGGGGGTTCTTGCTTTTGCTTTCTCTTCCTTTTTTTCTTGCTGCTACCATGTAAGAAGTGACTTTCACCTCCTGCCATGATTCTGAGGCCTCCCCAGTCATGTGGAACTGTAAGTCCAATTAAACTTCTTTTTCTTCCCAGTCTTGGATATGTCTTTATCAACAGCCTGAAAACGGACTAATACAGTTAATTGGTACCAGTAGAGTGCGGTGTTGCTGAAAAGATAACTGAAAATGTGGAAGTGACTTTGGAACTGGGTAACAGGCAGAGGTTGAAACAATTTGGAGGGCTCAGAAGAACACAAGAAAATGTGGGAAAATTTGGAACTTCCTAGAGACTTGTTGAATGGCTTTGTCCAAAATGTAGATAGTGATATGAACAATTAGGTCCAGGCTGAGGTGGTCTCAAATGGAGATGAGGAACTTGTTGGGAACTGGAGCAAAGGTGACTCTTGTTATGTTTTAGCAAAGAGACTGGTAGCATTTTGCCCCTGCCCTAGAGATTTGTGGAACTTTGAACTTGAGAGAGATGATTTAGAGTATCTGGCAGAAAAAATTTCTAAGCAGCAAAGCATTCAAAAAGTGACCAGGGTACTATTAAAAGCATTCCATTTTAAAAGGGAAACAGCATAAAAGTTCAGAAAATTTGCAGACTGACAATGCAGTAGAAAAGAAAAACCCATTTTTTGAGGAGAAATTCAGCCTGCTGCAGAAATTTGCATAAATAGCAAAGAGCCTAATTTTAATCCCCAAGACCATGGGAAAAATGTCTCCAGGCCATGTCAGGGAACTTCCTGGCAGCCCCTCCTATCATAGGCCCAGAGGCCCAGGAAGAAAAAGTGGTTTCATGGGCTGGGTCCAGGGTCCCTGTGCTGTGTGCGGCCTAGGGACTTGGTGCCCTGTGTCCCTGCTGCTCCAGCTGTGACTGAAAGGGGCCAACATACAGCTTAGGCTGTGGCTTTGAGGATGGAAGCCCTAAGCCTTGGCAGCTTCTACGTGGTGTTGAGCCTTACAGGGGCACAGAAGTCAAGAATTGAGGTTTGGGAACCTCCACCTAGATTTCAGAGGATGTGTAGAAATGACTGGTTACCCAGTCAAAAATTTGCTGCAGGGACAGGGCTGTCATGGAGAACCTCTACTAGGTCAGTACAGAAGGGAAATGTGGGGCCAGAGCCCCCACAAAGAGTTCCTACTGGGGCACTGCTCAGTGGAGCTGTGAGAAGAGGATCGTCGTCTTCCAGACCCCACAATGGTAGATCCACTGACAGCTTGCACTATACACCTGGAAAAGTGACAGACACTCAATGCCAGCCCGTGGACACTCAATGCAACCAGGAGGGAGGCTGTTCCCTGCAGAGCCACAGGAATGGAGCTGCCCAAGACCATGGGAAACTACCTCTTGCATCAGCGTGACCTGGATCCGAGACCTGGAGTAAAAGGAGATCATTTTGGAGCTTTAAAATGTGACTGCCCTGCTGGAAATTTCTCCCATTTGGAATGGCTATATTTACCCAGTAACTGTACCCCCATTGTATCTAGGAAGTAACTAGCTTGTTTTTGATTTTACAGGCTCATAGGTGGAAGGGACTTGCCTTGCCTCAGAAGAAAGTTTGGACTGTGGACTTTTGGGTTAATGCTGAAATAAGTTAATACTTTGGGGGACTGTTGGGAGGGCATGACTGGTATTGAAATGTGAGGACATGAGATCTGGAGGAGCCAGGGCAGAATTATATGGTTTGGCTGTGTCCACACCCAAATCTCAACTTGAATTGTATCTCCTTAAATTCCAATGTGTTGTGTGAAGGACCCAGGGGGAAGTAATTGAATCTTGGGAGCCAGTCTTTTCTGTGCTATTCTCGGGATAATGAATAAGGGGTTTCCACTTTTGAGTCTTCCTCAGTTTTGTCTTGCCACCACCATGTAAGAAGTGCCTTTTGCCTCCCGCCATGATTCTTAGGCCTCCCCAGTTATGTGGAACTACAAGTCCAATTAAATCTCTTTTTCTTCCCAGTCTTGGGTATGTCTTTATCAGTAGCCTGAAAACAGACTAATACGAAATTGCGAGATATTTTCCCAAGTGGCTGTGCCATCTTAAACTACAATGAAAATGTTTGAGAGAATCAGTTGTTCCACTTTCTAATCAATATCGGATGTTGTCAATGTTTCTAATGTTATCCATTCTTATGGGAGTATAACTGCTGATTAGATATCTACCTTCTTCCTTGATATAGAAAATTGAGGGCCTAGAGAACGGTTTTCATTTTCATATTTAACACCTGCAATTTTTTTTCATACAAGGGTGATTTAGTTAGGAAAACTCCCTTTCAATTTTCTAGGTTGTCTCTGAATTTTATTGGGGTTTACCTCCATGTGCCAAAGACCACATCTAAAATTTTTCACAAGACAGGCTTTTTTTTTTTTGAGACAGAGTCTCGCTCTGTCACCCAGCCTGGAGAGCAGTGGCACCATCTCAGCTCGCTGCAAGCTCCGCCTCCCGGGTTCAAGCCATTCTCCTGCCTCAGCCTCCCTAGTAGCTGGGACTACAGGCGCCCACCACTGTGCCCGGCTAATTTTTTGTACTTTTTAGTAGAGACGGGGTTTCACTGTGTTAGCCAGGATGGTCTTGATCTCCTGACCTCGTGATCCGCCCGCCTCGGCCTCCCAAAGTGCTGGGATTACAGGCGTGAGCCACTGTGCCCGGCCAAGACAGGCTTCTTTATACTTTTGTTATACAAGGCCAGTGAGGGACAATATTCTTGAGATTTTTATAAGTACCTTTGTTTGTAATGGTCTAATAATCACAGCTTTAAAACTTTCTAAAGCACTGAAATGTTTTTATAATCAGACTCTTAATACAATTCATCTTTAGGCTGATTTTACCTTAAGAATCTCAAGCTTCCAGGAGACACTGAATTTCTGAAAAGAATTATATTTCTACTCAATCTGTCCTACACACTTCATATTTATTCTAAATTCATCTTGCAAGCTAAACAATTCCTTCTTTAGTTCATTTCACACTTTTTAAAAAGTCTTATCATATGCAGCTAAAAAATTAAATTGACACTTTCCACGTTGTGCTAGAAAGCTTATTAGTCAGAACCACAAGTTCATTTTCTACTTTTCAAGTTAACTCAGTAGACAGTTTTGCAATTTTTGTACCACTATGACTAGAAGTTGCTGTTTCTCCAGCCTCCCACAGCAATCCCACTGTTATCCCAACTCCACCAAGTTTTCTTACTGCCCTTTCAGCCTTTTGCCTGCTGTCTCCTCCCTGGACAAACGTCACATATTATAGTTTTTTGTTTTTGTTTTTGTTACAGCAACACCAAACCCTTGATAACTATGTCTGTTTCAGTTAGTTGTTTGCACATAACATACTCTCTAGAAATTACTGGCATAAAACAATAATTCATTTTTGTTTACAGTTCTTTACATTATCACATATAATCACTCACATGGCAGTAGTTATCTGACATTTTTAAGAAAGCTGGTAAATCCAAGAAAGGTACACTTAAATGAATAAAAGTGTGGGGTGAGGTATATAATAAAAGTTCTCATTTTTCATTATAATTATGCTATGGTCAATACATTAGCTATCTTTAAGTGGTAAGCATTGATGGCTATAAAGTCTAAGCTAGCATGTCTTTTCCTCTTATGAAACCAGGAAACAGCTGTGTGACAAATGTTATTCTTCTTGACATCTTAATACACTTTTCACAGTTTCTACTTATCTTTAAAAACACTTAATATGATCGTTTAAATGCCTTAAAATAGCTCATGTCTCAGTTATTTCTTACCGTGGATCGGAATGACCATACTATAAGTTCTGAGCTCAGAAATAAGCCCTAGTAAGTGCTAATGAGGTGAAAGATAGTTTAAAAAATTTTCCCTTTTCCCAGCAACATCAGTTTTGGCTACTGTCTTAACTTTACCTGTTTTTCACTAGTATTCATCCAGTTATTCAGGCAGATGAACTCGAAAACATATCCTACATCTAAATAGACATTAAGTCCTATGGATTCTATACTCCCTGGACTTATTTTGTACAATCACTCAAGACTCCAAAAGAAAGAGCAGTACAGTCTGGAAAGACAAGGCTCACAACTATCATTGCCGTGAAGATTCTGTTCTTACTTTGCCCATGAGGAATATAATGACAAGCCCTTCCAAACTCTACCCACGTGCTTCCCAGTGATTTATAGGCTTGGGATCTGCATATGTGTGTGGAGGAGAGGATGGTAAAGAGTTTAAACAATTTGACGGCAATATTCTGTCAAGTCTCCCGAGATTGCAAACTATGCAATTATAAGTAAAACTCTCAAAAAAAGTTTCACATACATGCAGGGACAAGTATATTTTTGCATAGATTTGCCTCAAGGATTTCTAAGTTTACAACAGAAAGATATTTAAGATGTTATAGAGAGAAGAAGAGATATAAGATATAGATATAGACGTAGATATAGGATATATATTTAGAGAGAGGGAAAGAGAGAAAGACAAAGACAGAGAGAGATGGGAACAGACAGAGAAAGAGATTAAAAAGTGCTATAATCGTGGGGCCCAATCCAAGTAACAGGCCGTAATAGTAGTCTAAGGATAGTCTCCTGATTATAACACAATGCCCTGAATCCTCAAAATAAATAGCAGAGAACTTATAAACTTTAAAAAAATAAATTGAGATTTTAACTCAGTTTGTTCTCTAATTTTTGTTGGATTGTAGAAGCATTCTGAAATAAGTTGCTTTAAATGACACAAATTTGTTTCATCTGAAGGAGACTTTCACTTTACAGACACATGAAAACTCACACTCTCACAGATATCGTCTATATATTCAGTAGGCATTCTATTTTTGGGGAAAATTGTTTTAACTTTGTCCATAATTAAAATAAAACTAGTTCACAATAAATAAGTTATCTAAAATATGAAAGATGATTTTCTGTTTGCTTTTAATCACATTTTAATGCACTGACAATAGCATGAATGCCTATCTTGTTCAAGACTTAACCAATTAATACAATTTACAATTCTATTTTTTAGTGTTATAATACAGTATATTTTAAGAGACTTTGGCTTCCTTTAAACACCTTTGAAAATAGTACAATGAATTATTTGGGGTTGTATTTCTGTGAGGAACTCTTTACCCCTGAGGCGTTGGATGATTTAGTAATCATAATGGCAATGTGATTTATTTATAGCTGGTCTTCCTACTAATGAATTTTATTACCCCCCTTTGCTACACAAAAAAAGAAACAAAATATACTTGCCAAAACTTAGACCATACTCTACATACAAATTTATATTTATAATGATAAGTAAAGAGTGAAAGTATTTGACACGGGTAACTCACCAGGTGGCTAAGATGAGAGTAACTAAGTTAACTGTCTATTCCAGTGGGAATCATCACTACTGTAATGAAAAACACAATTTGTTTTTAGTCTGCTCTCACACTACAACAATCAGTACAGAAGCCTTCTGTTATCAAATGTCCAGTTTCTTCCTGTACCCCAAACAAGCCATCCATTCTGCAATGGACATCAACTACGTGTTCTGAACCCAGTTTAATTCTCACACTCTCTACCTGGAGATAGTGTCAGATCTCACAGTGAAGGGCTTAGTCCCACAAGACTGCTCCCCACTTCTCAGGTCAATCACAAACCCTAGGATGTTTTACCTGTGCTTCTGACTGACCGGCTATTTATTAATCAAGGATCCCACAACTCCGTCCTTGGGCTTGCTTAATCATGGGGCCCAAGCAAGAGTAGCTCACTGAACTTAGAGAAACAGGTTTCCTGGTTTACTATAAAATATAATGTAAAGGATATAGAAAAAGCAATTCATAGAATGAGGTACGGGAAGGGACAAAGAGCTTCCATGCCCTCTTAGGGTGTGCCACCCACCGGGAACCTCCATGTGTTCAGTTATGTGGAAATTCTCTGAACATTCTCCTCTGGGGATTTTGTGGAAGCTTCAGTACATAAACATGATTCATTAAATCATTGGCCATTAGTGATCAACTTAACCTTCAGCCCCCTCCCCTTTCCAGAGATTGAAGAGTGGAGGTGAAAGTCCTAAGCCTCTAATCAATCCTTGGTCTTTCAAATGAATAACCTCCATCTTGAAGCTACTCACAGGCTGCCAGCCATCAGTTAACTCATTAGTATACAAAAAGACATCACGTTGGAGATTCTAAGGATCTTAGAGATTGTATGTCAGGAAATGGGAAAAGGACCAAATATTTATTGTACAATATCACAACTACATTCTAGTTCTTCCTCCTAATTCCTTTTCTATAAATGTGACTTTCAGATGAAAATGCACAGCTATAACAAAATTGATCTTAGCACCCCTTACTTTTAACATAGTCACATTTTCTCTTATCTATCATATAGCCATAAAAATACAATGTAATAGAAATCTGTAGTTTATTTGTATAAGAAGATATGTAGTAGCATAGAAAGTTGAGGAGCTACCTTCAAGTACTAAGAATCTGAGCCCAGGAGACAAGAAACCTCCATTCTGATTTCGATATTTTGACAATTTAGTTGTGTATCTGTGGGCAAGTCAAATAATATCTCCAAAGACTCAGCTTTCTCATCTGTAAATTAATGAATTGTGCTAGATATTTTATATGTTTTTATCTCACTACTTAGCAAAGAGTACATAGTAAGTGTTATAGAGAAAAACATAACTGATCTGATGAGCAAAACTCATTTTCTGATGAATTAGTGACGGGCCATTGGCAGGAATTATGATGATTCAGGGGAATAAAAACTGCCATTGAAAATATTTTCATAATTTGAACTAAACGAGGTACACAGGTGTTTTTATAGCCCATCACCCTTTATATATCTGAAAATGAGACTCTGTCAGAGAGCTGTGAATGCCCCAACCCTAAAATATGTAAAATTTATGTATTCTTTACTTTTCAAATGTTATAAAAATAAGTTTGTCAATACATAAAATACATAATACAGCGAGACTGATTGGGGTTTATCCCAACAATGTAAGGTTGATTTGTCTATTAAGAATATGCCAAAAAAAGACATACAATTGGCCAACAGGTATGTGAAAAAATGTTCAACATCACTAATTTTCAGAGAAATGCAAATTAAAACTACAATGAGATATTATCTTACCTCAGTTAAATTGGCTTTTCTCAAAAGACAGGCAATAATGAATGTTGGTGAGGATATGGAGAAAGGAGAACCCACGTATGCCATTTTGGAGATGTAAATTGGTACAGACACTATGGAGATCAGTATGGAGGTTACTCAAAAAACTATAGGTAAAAATAGAATTACCATATGATTCAGCTATCTAACTGCAAAGTATATATCAAAAAAAAAAAAAGGAATTCAGTATATTTGAAGGGATATCTGCACTTCCACATTTATTGCAACACTATTCACAATAGCCAAGCTATGAATCAACCTAAGTTTCTATTAGTGGATAAATTAATAAAGAAAAGGTGAGACCTATATACAATGGAATATTATTCAGTTATAAAAAGGAAGAAAATCTTGTCGTTTGCAACAAAATGGATAAAACTGGAAGTCATTATGTTAGTGAAATATGCCAGGCACAGAAAAACAAAAATCTCATGTTTTCCCTCACATGCGGAAGCTAAAACAATTTGATTTCATGAAAATAGGAAGTAGAATGATGGTTACCAGAGGAAGGGTAATGTGGATGAGGGGAAAAAAGAAATAATGGTAAATTTGTGCAAAAATACATTTAGGTAGAAGGAATAAGACTTAGTGTTTGGTAGCACAATAGGTCAAATATAGTTAACAATAATTTATTACATATTTCAAAATGACTGGAAAAGTGGAATTGGAATTTTCCTAATAAAAAGAAATGATAAATGCTTGAGGTGATGGATATCCCCAATTACTCATAGTTACCTATTTCTGAAGGCAGTTATAAAACTGTGATATGTCTATATCCCAGTACAAATCCCTGGCTTTAACTAGGACTTATCAATCAAAGATGTTTAAGCAATTTTGAATTTTAATTTAGTAACAATAATAATCACTAAATTTGTAAGATAATACGTATAGAACTATAAAAGAATGGACTATATTTAAGTTACTTTTTAGAAGTGTCACACATTAAGTTCAAGATTTTTTCCAATTATATTATTACAAATATTTCTGTTAGAGGTATTAGTTCAGTGGCTTTTGTTTCACTGTTAGTTATTGAGACATTAAATGTTTGTAAACTTTTAGTTAGCCAAACCAGTAGTTCAGATTTCTAAAGTATTATTGCTTCATAAATCTGGCTGCAAATCATAAATATCTGGTGAATGAGATGAGTGATCACTGACAATACTAGTGAATATTTGCTAAATGATTTATGAACACTCAGAGGTTTATCATATTATTCATTGGCATATTAAGGTATATTTAATGATGTTTTAGAAAAATAATTTATTGTAAAAGTTCAATGTATTATACAATTACATTTATCACTATTAGTAGAAACATACTATTTTATCAGATATTTACATAAAATATTTTCCTACCTTGGATAATATGTATTTCCTTGCCATTTATTGACACAAAAATAGTACCCTACAAATGAGTACAATTTTAATGATCCTTTAATTTATTTTCTCAATATTTTCCTATTTATCAAATGAGTGCTCTTATAATTTTACTATGAGCAGCCCAGTTTTAAAACCTGAAGTGCTTCTACAAACTAGTGATGACAATACGATACAAACTGGAAGAAATACATTGCATACTAGAGACTGAATGAGTTCTCTACCAATGTATTGTAACAGTTCAAAGATCTCTTCACATTATTTTATTTGATACTACTTTGGCTATCCCACATTAATGAAATATAGCCTAATTTAATTACATATTATGATCATTGTACATACATGAGTTCCTGGTTATTTAAATTCATCCAATGCAATGTTTAAGAAGATTTTCAGGCAATTATTTTGAGTATTGCACTACCTCTGCTAAACTAATACCTTATGGATCTAACATAAGGTATTTATCAAAAGATAAGCCATTTAAACTTATTAGATTTTAACAAATCTTGTCTTCTGGTAAGCTTGCATAATATTGTGATAGAAGACTATAAATCACTGAGTTTCCAAATCCAAAGAAAATTAATTTCTTCAAAATAAGTGTATTTTGTGTCTGGATCATTTTCCTACCACCTCATTTTCATTATAATGGCTTATTCTCACTATAATTCAAATGTGTCCCCATAACTATGTATTCATGTTATAGACAAATTGCATAGAGACAATTAATTACATTCACTTCCTTAAGTGGTCAAAATTAAACAAGTTGCATGATTCATAACATAAAAATAATGGTACTGACAGACATTAAATTAATAAACAGGGCCACCTATATTGAGAATTGCACCTGTTTTTTGTAGTAAAACATCCGCTTGTGAATTTTGTAGGTCTGAAAGCTTGTTGACTCCCTTTTGTCAGCCTTAGATAACTGTGCAATTGAGTTGATTAAATTCAGTAGAGAGGTTTATGTCTTTGGCCGTATAATGTCTAGGCTCAGCATATCTATTATTGTGCTCAATAAACTTTAATTCATGGAAAACAAAGGTTTTATAGTCAATCTTTAGAAAACACAGGTTGCTAAATCTCCTCTTAATGAATTATTATATATATAAACATGTTGAAACTTCTGTGCAGTTCTGTGTGAAGAAAAATTAACTTTACACTTGAGCAAGCAAGATTATTTATCCAGTATAAGACACTTTTATGTGCACATTCATGTACATCACTTGGAACAGATATCTCTTAACTTTGGTTCTGAGGCACTGCTGAGGTATCACAATTAGACTGGACTTGTTCTTCATCTTAAAACAAAAATTGCAAAAGTGAAATAGACATATTATAACATTTTAAAACCATTTAAAGTGAAAAAAGTATGTCTTCCCCTCTGCTTTATTCTCAATTCCTACGTTCATTATTCATTTACTCCAGTATTTTAGTATGAAAAATTTTCAAGAATACATCAAATTTGAAAGAATTTTACAGTGAATACCAGCCAGATATGAACATTCACATTATGCAAATCATTAACTGAAGTTTAATATACGTGTACTTTTAAAAAATGATGTAAACTTTACAATGAAATGCATGAATTTTAAATGTGCAACTGCTGTGTCTTTACACATATATATATATATACCCTTCAAATAAATAATATAGAACCTTGATGAAATTTAGAACATTATCATTACTGCCAGAATGTTCTCTCATATACATTTTCAACCCATCAATGTAATCTCCTACTCTAAGGCAAATCCAATTTTGTTTTAACCACAGATTAATTTTTCCTGTTCAAGAATGTTATATAAATAGATTCATATAGTATATACCCTTTTATAAAAGGTATTTTATACTTAGAATAATATTCCTGATATTTATTAATGATGTTCCAGAGGAATTATTAAGATTTATTTTCTTAAGGTAATGTATTCTTAAGAGATAGTACATATCAGACATTTTCTCATAGTGGATAACTTTTGCACATAGCCAATCTCTTCTAATTCTTGTCAACTTTATTATTCTTCATTTCAGGAGTTAAGTCTTGTCTAACTGCCTCTAAATTATTAATAAAGCTATTTTCTTTTTGTGGTTTCTGCTAAAATATTTGATCCCAAAAAGTCCACTATATTACCTTTTTGAAAAGTCTTTAGTTTTTTAGAGCCATTTTATGTTCACATCAAAATTAAAAGAAAGGTATTGAAATTTCCCATATAACCCTGGTCCCTACACATGCATACTCTCCTGTATTATCAACATCTCCCAGTACATTTGTCAAAACTGATGAATTTACAGTCATACATCATTGTAATCATCGTCATTCAGAGTCCATAATTTACATTAGCTTCACTCTTTTTATTGTATATTCTGTGAGTTTTGGACAAATGTATAATGATATATCTACCATTATAATATCATACAAAATATTTTCATTATCCTAAAAATCCTATGTGCTCTGTCTGTTCATCACACTTCCCTTCCTCCAACACCAGGCAACCACTGATCTTTTCACTGTCTTCACAGTTTTGCCTTAGAGTGTCACACAGTTGGAGTTAAACAGTATGCAGCCTTTTAAAACTAACATCTTTCACTAGTAATATACATGGACATCTTGGCTAGTTTTTTCCCCAAGTTCTGACAATTATGATTAAAACTGCCAGGCCGAGCGCGGTGGCTCGCGTCTGTAATCCCCGCACTTCGGGAGGCCGAGGCAGGCGTATTAAAGGTCAGGAGATCGAGACCATCCTGGCTAACACGGTGAAACCCCGTCTCTGCTAAAAATACAAAAAATTAGCCGGGCGAGGTTGCGGGCACCTGTAGTCCCAGCTACTGGGGAGGCTGAGGCAGGAGAATGGTGTGAACCCGGGAGGCGGAGCTTGCAGTGAGCCGAGATCGCGCCACTGCACTCCAGCCTGGGCGACAGAGCGAGATCCTGTCTCAGAAAAACAAAACAAAACGAAACAACAACAACAACAAAAACTGCCATAAACGTCCTTGTGTAGGTTTTTGCGTAGAACTAAACTTTCAGTTCCTTTGGATAAATACCAAGAAGTATGATTGCTGCATCATATGGTATGAGTTTATTTGGTTTTGTAGGAAACCACCAAACTGTCTCCTGAAATCGCTGTACCATTTTGCATTTTCAGAATCAAATGACTGAGCGTTCAATTTGATTCACATCCTCATTAGCATTTGATGTTGTCAGTGCTCTGTATTTTGGCCATTCTAATAGTTCGGTTGTAGTATATCTTTGTTCTTTTCATTGTTATTTCCCTGATGACATGATGTGGAATATCTCTTCATATGTTTATTTGCTATCTGTATATCTTTTTTGGTGAGGTCTCTGTTAAGGTCCTTGGCCCAATTATTAACTGGTTGTCTGTTATCTTATTGTTGACTTTTAAGAATTTTTTATATAGTTTAAATAACAACTATCAGGCATGTCTTTTGCAAATATTATCTCCTTGTCTGTGCTTTATTTTTTTATTTATTCTTTAGACACTGTATTTCCCAGTGCAGATTTTTTTTTTTTTTTTTTTTTTTTTTTTTTTTTTTGAGACAGAGTCTTGCTCTGTCGCCCAAGCTGGGGTGCAGTGGCCGGATCTCAGCTCACTGCAAGCTCCGCCTCCCGGGTTTAGACCATTCTCCTGCCTCAGCCTCCCGAGTAGCTGGGACTACAGGCGCCCGCCACCTCGCCCGGCTAGTTTTTTTTTTGTATTTTTTAGTAGAGACGAGGTTTCACCGGGTTAGCCAGGATGGTCTCGATCTCCTGACCTCGTGATCCGCCCGTCTCGGCCTCCCAAAGTGCTGGGATTACAGGCTTGAGCCACCGCGCCCGGACCCCAGTGCAGATTTTAAAATATTTAATAAGGTCTAGTGTATCAATTCTTTCTTTCATGAATTGTGCTTTCATTGTCACATCTAAAAATTTGCCAGACTCTCAGTCACCTAGATTTTATGTTATGTTATCTTCTAGAAGATAGTTTTGCATCTTACATTTAGTCTGTGATCCATTTTGAGTTAACTTTTGCAAAGAGTATAAAGTCTGTGTTTAGATTCTTTTTTTTTTTTTTTTTTTTTTTTGCAAGTGGATGTCCAGTTGTTTCAGGACCATTTATTAAAAAAAAAAATATCTTTGTTCCATTGTATTTTCTTTGTTCAAAGATCGGCCAACTGTATTTGTGGTAGACAAAACTATTAATGGAAAAGAATATAGAACTCTGGAGCTCTAAATTCTGTTCCATTAATAGTTTTGCCTACTCTTTTGCCAATAATACACTGTCAGGATTATAGTACTTTAGAGTAGGTCTTGAAATTAGGTGGTGTGAATCCTCCAACTTCTCTCTTCTTCATTATTATGTTGGCTATAAGACTTTTTGCCCCTCTATATAAATGTTAAAATAAGTTTATTAATATAAATAAAATGAGTTGCTGGGATTTTGATTCAGATTGCATTGACGCTACAGATCAAGTTGGGAAAAACTGACATTCTGACAATATTCAGTTCTCCTATCCATGAACATAAAAGATCTCTCCAGGTATTAAGTTCTTTGATTTTTTTTCATCAGTTTTGTAGTTTTCCTCATATAGATCTTATTTGTATTTTGTTAGATTTGTAACCAAGTATTTCATATTTGGGATGCTAGTGTAAATGGTATTGTTTTTAATTTCAAATTCCACTTTCATTCCTCATATGTAGTACAGTAACTAATTTTATACATTTTTATATTCTGCAATTTTGCTATAATCACTTATTAGATTCAGGAGATTTTTGTTAACTTGTTCGGATATACCAGATAAAAAGTCATGTCATCTGCATACAAAAATAATTTTATTTCTTCCTTCACAGTCAGTATACCTTCTCTTTCCTTTTCCTGTTTTATTACATTAGCTAGGACTTCCAGCATGATTTTGAAAGGGGGTAACAAGAGGAGACATCTTTACCTTATTTCTGTTCTTAGTGGGAATGGTTTTCTTACCATGAAGATGTATGATGTTGTCTGTTGTTTTTCCTTTTTTGTAGATTTCAAAAATCAGGTTAGGAAGTTTTCTTCTATTCAGAATGTACTGAGAATTTTTATTGTGAATAGATGTTCCATTTTGTAAAATGCTTTCTCTGCATCTATTGATATAACCATGTGATTTTTTTTTTCTTCAGCCTGTTGATGTGGTGGATTACAATAATTTACTTTTGAATGTTGAACTAACTTTACATACCTGAGATAAATCCCACTTTGTCATAATGTGGGATTATTTTTATACATAGTTTGTTCTATTTGCTAATATTTTGTTGGAAATTTTTACATCTATGCTCATCAGAGATGTTGATCTGCAGATTTTGTTGTTGTTGTTCTTGTAAGGACTCTGACTGATTTTGGTAGCAGGGTACTGCTGAAAACAGAATGAATTGGGGAGTAGCCTCTCTGCTTCTACCTTCTGAAGGAGTTTTCAGAACACTGGTATGATTTCTTTTATATAAAAGATAAGAAAAATTCACTAATGTATACATCTGGGCCTGGTGCTTTTTGCTTTATAAACTAATTAATTATTGACTGAGTTTCATTGGTAGACATTATGAATGTCTTTTTGTGTGAGTCTTAGACAATTTTGTCTGTCAAGACATTGGCCCATTTTATTCATATTTATTGAATGTGTAAGTTTGGAGTATAGTATTCATTTGTTATCCTTTTAATATTTCTGGGATGTGTAGCATTGGCCCCTCTTTTATCTCTGATACTATTAATTTATATTCTATTTTTTTCTTACTTAGCTTGGCTAGAGGCTTTTCAATTTTATCTTTTCAAAGAACCAGATTAAAAGTCATTGATTTTCTTTACTGATTTCCTGTTTTCAATTTCATTGATTTCTGCTCAAATTTTTATTATTTATTTTCTTCTCCTTACATTGGATTTAATTGGCTTTTCTATTTCTAGTTTCCTAAGGTGGAAGCTTAAAATGTTAATTTTAGCTCTTTCTTCTTTACCAATATATGCATTCATTTCTATAACTTTCACTCTCAGCACTGTTTTCACTGCTCCTCACAAAGTTTGATATTTTATTTTTATTTTCATTTAGTTCAAAGTTTTTAAATCATCCTCGAAATTTCTCTTTTGATCCAAGTGTTATTTACTTGTTTAGCATTAAGGGGAAACATGTACCAGTTAATTACATGGGTACATTATGTGACGCTGAGGATCCCATCACCCAGGTATCAAAGGTAGTTTTTCGTGCAATGCCTCCTCCCTCCTTCCCTTTTTTGGTAGTATCCAGTGTCTATTGTCTCCATCTTTATGTCTGTGTTTATGCAATGTTTAGCTCCCACTTATAAGTAAGAACATGAAGTATTTGGTTTTCTGTATTAATTCACTTAGGATAATGGCCTCCAGCTGCATCATGTTGGTTCAAAGGACATAATTTAGTTATTTTTTACAGTCGTGCAGTATTCCATCGTGTATTATACCACATTTTCTTTATTCAATCTATCATTGATGAATACCAAAGGAAAATAACTTGGTCTACCAAAAAGACATGTTGCCAGGCATAGTGGCTCATGCTTGTAATCTCCACACATTGGCTGAAGTGGAAAGAGTGCTTGAGCCCAGGAGTTCAAGACCAGCCTGGGCAACATGACCAGACCTAGTCTCTTCAAAAAATACAAAAAATTACCTGGATGTGTTTGTATGCACCTGTAGTCCCAGCTACTCAGGAGGCAGAGGTGGGAAGATCACTGGAGGCTGAGAGATCAAGGCGAGGTAGGCCATGATTGTGCAACTGCACTTCAGCTGGGTGACAGAGTGAGACCCTGTCTCAAAAAGAAGAAAGAAAGAAACCACATATCAACTTATATGGTCATCACAGTGCTACTTAAATTTCATCAAAGACAGACATAAAGTCAACTATGTGTTATTTAGATATATTTTGGAATTTTCAAGTCACTCTTAATTTACTAATTTATAGTTTAATACCATTGTGTTCTGAGAGTAGGCATTGTATAATGTCTATCATTAGAGTTTTTAATATGTGTTTTTTGTACCAGCATGCTATCTGGTATTTCATGTGAGCTTGAGAAGAACGTGTATACTTCTGCTGTGGGATGAATTAGTCTACAGATATCAATTGCATACAGTTAATTGATAGTATTTTTGAGTTTAACTATGTTACTACTCACTTTGTGTCTGCTGGATTTGTCCATTTCTGAAAAAGGGGTGTAGAATTACCCAAATACAATAGTAGTTTCCTCTAATTCCTCCTTACAATTCTCTCAGTTTTTGCCTTGCATATTTTGACAGTGTTAGGCACATACATGTTAAGGATTCTTATGCTTTCTTTAAGAATTTACCCCTTTATCATTATTCAGTGTCTTTCCTTATCTTTCTACCTAGCTAGCTTTGATGTCTGCTTTATCTGAAATTAATATAGCTATTTATACTTTCTTTTGATTAGTGTTAGCATGATATATCTTTCTCTATTCATTTTCTTTTAAGCTATGTATGTCTTTAAAGTGAGTTTCTTATAGGCAACATATACTTACTTGAGTATTATTTTTAATCCAATCTGATAATCTTTGTCCTTTAATTGATACAAGACAAGTTGATACCCAAAGTGATTACTGATATATATGGATAAATATCTACTCTATTTGTTACTGTTTTCTATTTGAGTTGCCACTGGAAGAAAGATGTCTATCCAGAGAATGAAATAATATAGCCTTCTAATAACTGGGATCATTAATTAATATTTTATTCTTGGTATTGATACAAAGTTTAACACAAAGAGATGACTTAATTACTATATACTAAATTACTCTAGAAATTCATGAATAAAATATGTTTAACTTCAATTGTTAAAGGGTCTTTTATTGGTTAGTTCCATGCTAATATGTACTTTGTGCCTGTTGAAATAATTGTAGTTCCAAAAAGATCCTAATATATGTAATTACTCAAACACACTAGAGGTTTTCTTCCTTGTTTATTTAACCATTGATATTAATATGTGTGTTTGGTGGTTAGCTTTTTGCTGCAAGTTGTTTAACAAAGTAAAGCTTGTAACTCTGCTATTCCTGCACACATTTGTGTTATTTGACAATAGCCAGCAGCAGAAGAAAATACAGGGTGGGCACACTTGCTTCATAATGTCTTGGTCTGGAAATTTCACATATAATTCCTTTCATATTCTATTAACAAGGACTCAGTTACATGGTCTATTCTTTTTTTTTTTTTTTTTTTTTTTTTTTTTTTTTTTTTTTGAGACGGAGTCTCGCTTTGTCGCCCAGGCTGGAGTGCAGTGGCCGGATCTCAGCTCACTGCAAGCTCCGCCTCCCGGGTTTACGCCATTCTCCTGCCTCAGCCTCCCGAGTAGCTGGGACTACAGGCGCCCACCACCTCGCCCGGCTAGTTTTTTGTATTTTTAGTAGAGACGGGGTTTCACCATATTAGCCAGGATGGTCTCGATCTCCTGACCTCGTGATCCGCCCGTCTCGGCCTCCCAAAGTGCTGGGATTACAGGCTTGAGCCACCGCGCCCGGCCTACATGGTCTATTCTAACTTCAAGAGAGACAGATAACTTCATCTCTGGGTGGCCAGTAATAAGAGAAACTGGATAATTTATGGAAAACTTAAAACCTCTGCAAAAACTTGTGAGGTTACAATGATGTATGTTCTGCCTCTGTGTCATGATATAGTGGATTTCAGTGATTTCATTTTCAAATTCCAGTTTTGAAACAAATTTGCATTTATATCCACACCTTAAAACTTACCTAAGATACTGGAACAAAGAAATACTCAGAATATTTTCAAACATCACCTGATTCTACTGTAGTTAAGCGTTAGCAACAGAGTGTTCGTGAAAAAGTATATACTAAGTGTTGAAGCTTTGTTAATTAGAAAAATATATATTTACTTTCTGTGAATAATTTTGTTGATTAATAATATTTTATCCCGTAAGCATCCTGACCATCTGTGGAAAGCAGAGACAGGGACTTCTGAATTACATTGAGTGAGTCATTTGGAAATGTACAATTTTAATTAAATAATCATTTACATACCACAATTTTTTCTCAAATCTCACATTCTCATATGGTGGGTCATAATTATTAATTATTATATAACCCTGCGATGTAGGTATTTAAATTTCTATTTCAGAGATTTTGAAACTGTGAATCTTTTCCATTTCAAGACAGTTAAGAAATGGCAGATGTTGAATTCAAACTCAGTTTTCTCTAAGTAAAAATTCTGTGCACCTTCTACTACACTACATTATTTTCTCTCCTTTGCTAGGATTGAGAGCATTTAGTTTGGAAGTGTAGGAGATTTCATTTAACCTTAGGATAATGTTTTATAATACATTTATTCTATTGTTCTAGATAGTAAAATTATTTGGAAAAGATCTATTTTTGTAGGCTATTCAAGTGTAAAAATTCTTGATTGGCACTTTTTTTATTTTTATTTTTTAATTTTCAGCACTTGGAATATGTCATCTCTATTGCCTTCTAACTGCAATTATTTATTACATCAGTTGTTAATTATACTGGGCTCCTTGTGTGAAGAGTTGGTTTTCTTTGGCTGCTTTCAAGATTTTCTTTTTATGTTTGGCTTTCAACAATTTGGCTATGATATGTGTAAGTGTGGAACTGTGTGTTTATCCAGCTTACTAAGAACTTCAAACATCAGAATGTATAAATGTTTTTCACCAAATTTGGGAAGTTTTCTGTTATTATTTCTTCAAAAATATTTCTTTACCTCTCATATCATTGTGGTACTCTTATTATGTGTATGTTGGTGTGCTTAATGATAATCCAAATTTATTTGAGACTGTTTGTTTTTCTTTCCTTAATTTTCACTATTTTTCAAATTGAACAATCTCTATCAATTTTTCTTCAATTTTGTGGATCTTTTCTTCTGCCAATTCCCATATACTGTTCAGCCATACCAGTACATTTTTATTATTTTAATGTAAATTCCAGAAATATTTTAAAATAATTTCTACTTCTTTATTGAAATTATGTATTTGATGAGAAATTGCCGTCATAAGTTTTTTTTGGTCTGTAATTCTTTGCACTTGCTTTCCTTTTAGCATTTCAACATACTTATTATAGTTACTTTGAGGTCTTTGTTTACTAAGCTCCAACATCATCTGGGAGTCTTCGAAAACAGTTTTTATTGACTGATTTGTATTGTTTTTTTTTTACTGCAGTGCCTGGGATCCTCTCTCTTGTTTCTTTATATACCTCATAATTTTTGTTTAAAAAATAAGCATTTTAGATAATATATTGTAGCAACTTTGAATATTGATCACCCGAGGTTGGGTTAATATTGTTGTTGTTTGCTTGTCTCTTTGTATACTTGTTTGATGACTTGGCTAATCTAATTCTGTAAAGTCTGTTTCTTCTAGAGTATGCCCTTTCTCACATTGTTTTCCTTAATTTCATCTTTTTGCCTGGTTACCAAAGGGTCCCTCCTGAGTCAGCAGAAGCCTCTTATTTGCCCAGCATGGTGTTTACGCTTCTTCAGTAAGTTATGTTTTTATGTTTTACCATTGGCTGTGTTTGTGTGGCTTGGAGGTGCTACCATAGATCAAGGATTTTAACTTTTTGCCTCACATTCAGCCAGGGACTAGTAAGTCTGATATTCTCTTTCTGACCACTTCTGAGTAGGGGCAGCCCTGGATGTGCACACAGTCTTCTACCTCTCCAAGGATGCTTTTGGTTTTATTTTTAATCCTAGTTTTTAGGAGTTGACCCTAGTTTATAGTAGCTTACTATTTATCCTTTTTTGGTAGATGGTGTGTTTCAGTGCCTTTGACAGTGAGGCTTCCAGGCTATACTGATGGACTTGTGGGCAGATTGACGTTTTCCTGTCTGCCCATGTCCTGCTCTCATTGCCGTGAGTTTAGCCTAGTACATGTGCACAACCTTTCTGACTTCCAGAAGTGCCTATGATTCCAGAAGAATGACACTTGGCTATACTTTAATCAGGTTCTTTTTGTCATAGTTTTGTTGTTCTGTTGTTTTGATTGCTGCTAGTATTCTGGAGCTAGGAAAACTCTCTTAATTACTATTAATCATGATCTCCAGTGATTTTGACACATATCTTAGGCATGGAATTTTCCATGCCCTGTTTCAAATAAAGTCAGTTTCCTTAAACAGAGCTGCAAAGCTCTTATTCATTAAATCATGACTCCTCTCCTCTGGACAGAACATCTGTGTCACCACAAAGGATCTAGGAGACCAGATGTCTTCTCAGTTCTCCAGAATAATATCCCGTCACTATGAGCAGGCATGAAGATAGAGATAATAGCTCCTGGTCTTCTCCACATACCTTTCTCAGTGTGAAATATCTTCCTCATGAGCAATCTGAATGGGAGCAATCAGAGCACAGTGTTCTTGGCCTGCCACATTTGCAGTGAAGTTTGCATCCTACAAGCAGGGGCTAGATGGGAAAAGGGAAATTCTATAATAGTTGTTTGGGTGGGGAGAGGATGAGAAAGGCTGATGGCCTCCCCCTTCAGAGGTGAAATCACAGCTATAAACTTGAAGATGGGGGTAGACAGAGTCACCTGTCTTCTTGGCTATACTCATTTGTCTTTTTTAGTTCAGGATGTTGTAACAAAATACCATAAACTTGGTTGCTTATAAAAACTAGAAATGTATTACTCACAGTTCTGGAAACTGAAAGTCAGAGATCAGGGTGACAACATAGTTGGATTCTGGTGAAGACTCTCTCTCATACAGCAGACTGCCGACTTCTCATTGTAATCTTACATGGCGGAGAGCGGAGTGAAGCGATTTCTCTTAGAACTCTTATAAGGGCACTATTACCACTCGTGAGGTCTCTGCCCTCATCACCTCATCTAATACTAATTACTTCCAGAGGCCACACTCTTAATACAATCACATTGGGGGATAGGGTTTCAACATATGAATTTGGGGAGGCAAATACTTAGTCTAGAATATTCCATCCCTTGCCTCCAAATTTCATGTTCTTCTCTCATGTAAAATACATTCACTTTATCTCAACAGCCCCAAAAGTCTGGAATCAATCCAACATCAATTGTAAAATCTAAAATATCATCAACATATCATCTAAATCAGATATAGATGAGATTTAGGGTGCAATTTATCCTGGGGCAACATTCTTCTCTAGCTGTAACCCTGTGAAAGCAAACAAGTTATATGATTCCAAAATATAAACAGACATAGCATAGACATTCCCATTCCAAAAGGAACAAGTAGGAAAGAGGGAAGGTTGAGGGTTCCCAAGAAAAGTGTAAAACCTAGAAAGACAAACTACATTAGACCTTAAGCCTCAAGAATAATCCTCTTTGGTTTGATGTTCTTCCTTCTAAGTGCACTGGGAAGGAGGTCTAACCCAGCTAACTCAACAGAAGTCAGTGCACCAGAGTGCATAGGCCCCAGAGACACGACTGCCTCCACCTAAGTTTCAAAGAACACACAGAACTGGAGAGAACCATGGGAGTGGAGTTCAGACTGATTGCTTCTTTGGGCCCTTCCCATCTGGTCTAGCCATGGGGGTGATGTCACCATCCCAGTGGTCCTAGAAGGCAGAGAAATTGAGACATAAATTGTAATGGCCTTGTCAGAATCTATATAGAGCTACATTGGAAAGTATAGGTGGTATATTCAAATTATGATATGATTTTATTTTTTATTGCTCTTTTGTAATGCATACAATGAGTGGAAATGAATAAATAAAAGGAATTTTTGTAATTTGGTACCTAAGGACAGAAATAATGCTCCATTTACTTCTGTATTTTCAGTAGCTGGCATCTAATAAGTATTCAATACATTAAATAATTGTTGCATTACTGAAGGAATTAAGGTGTTTGTTTTATGTCATTTTCTAGTATTAACTTTAATAGACTACAAATTGCATGAGCATAATATGCATGTATGTTTCACATACTTGTCATAATCTAAGATTCTAGCTCACTCTTTTGCATACAATAGAAACACAAGACCACTCTACTTATTGGATCATTAAATGATGGATGATAGAAGCCCCATGTGTAAGGTGACCAAGCAAACTTGTTCAGTCAATACATTCTTTCCGAATTAAATTATCTATATTTGATGGAATAGCTGATTTAAAGCTAGACATTATTTTTAGAAAAGGAATGCAAAAGTTAGTGCTAATAATACCTGAAAACCATTTATTGTTTAGGTGGACACTACCAGGCACACTGTCAGATTGTATCAGTGTAACTTCCTGTTCTCTGAGCCAGTTGGAAGAAAACGATGAACAAATAAAAATGGGGCTCTCATTCCTGGACTAGAAATGGGTAGAGAGCCAATTCTTACTGGCTACTGTGGAGACAATTTTTAGAAAAGCTTCTAACAAAATATTATAACTATAAGATATTCTACTTTGTATAGTAAGGAAGTGAAGGAGATTTTTTTTTTTTTAATTTCTGCTGAGGCACCAGTAGGATAATGAAAAGATAATAGATAGTAAGTGCTAGACCACCCACAGAGGACAGCAAGAGGAAATTGTTTAAATTTGATTTTGCAACACTTAAGCAGCAGCCAGCTTAAGAGTAGTTAAGTTGATTGCAGTTTTTCCTCTTTTTCTAGTCATAAAGAAGGCAAAAATATGTGTTAAAAAATAAAAATCTCTTTGCAGCATAAGCAAAGCCATGTAACTATGACTTATTTATTTATTTATTTATTTTGGAGAGAAATTGGCATGGCATTTCACCTTCATGTGGCAGGGCAAAAAGTTCATAGAGATCTCAACACTGCTCCTCTTCTAGGCTGAAGCGTAGAGGAGTACTGATGAGATCTTCACAGACTGTTTCACCTGCCACATGAAGATGCTACAAGTTCCAAATAGTACAGCTACATCATGGGGGAGTCTCTGTTATCCTGGGTCCCTGAGTGTCTGTGTAGAACAGGGCATGCCCATATCAACCTAAGTGAACTAAAAGTATAAGTGAAGAATCAAGGTTTGCTGTAGTACATTTCCATGTGTTACCACAACATAAACTTCTTCATCCAGATCAGTGCTGTTATAAAAGAGATGAGACTGAAGTGACTGAGAAAATAAAAAAAAAAAAAAAATTTGACCTGCCTATCCTGATGAACCTCCTGACTTCAACTGAGAGAGAGGGATTTCAATGATACTAAATAAAAGCCTAGCCTGACTTTCTTGTAGAGATACAGAGTTAGAGATACAGAGCTACTTAATAAAAGGAGGAAAGACATTGGTGGGTCATTGAAGGAGCAGAACTGAAAGGGACTTTCAGAATTGCCTAGCAAGTACATTGATAAACTTATTTTTCTAAACCAACAAAAATATAGACAAAATAACTAAAATTAACCATTTTAGGACTCTGGAAATTAACAAATACCACAGAATGAACTAAAAATAACTTAATCAAGAGAGAATATTTAATTTTGGTAAAATAGTGAGGTCTGCAATATTTTAACTTGAGTTTATTTCTACTTTCCCCTTCTCTGAACTCAGTGGCGTGATAGCAGAGAAAAGCTGTTAGGCAGGGATCTAGACCCAACATGGCAGTATCACCTGGCATGGCAGGCCCTTTGTTAGGACTCCCCGCCCTTCACTTCCTGCTAAGACTCTCAGCACGTGAAAAAAGCCCACGCCCACCAAAAAAACGCCTGCTCTGGGCAAGCTCCTGGACATGTCATTCCTCAGAAACCAAAACCTACAAACCCCTCCTACCTCGCCCTATAAAAGACCCCCGATACCCGCTCCTAGCGTGACTTCCTTGGCCCTCCTTCTAGGGAACCAGTGAACCTCGCCCACGAGTCCAATAAAGGCTACCTCTGTTCTCATCTGCCTCATGTCTTCTTGCTCGGGTCGCCATTACATTACAAAAGCTCTGCAGCGAAAGAAGATGACTTACCACTTTTGGAGGTATCTTAAAAGCCCCGTCTCCACACACAGTCAATATTTTGTCTGAACTTGAAGATCCTGGAAAATCTCTGTTCCCAGAGTTTAGTGCTTTTTGATCTGACACAGTCCTTAGATGAGCAGGGTAGGGGATGCCAACTTCCAGGGCATTACTAAACAAAATGAAACTGCTGGCAACAGCTCACTTGCCTTCAACTGTGATTTCAGTTAGAGCAGCTTGGCCAGGATTTATAAGGAAATTCTGGAGGACTAGATAACAACAGGGAACTTTGAAAAGCTCTGACATGTTCTGGGTAATCTAAAAGGTTCTTTACATGTGCAACGCCATAATAATTGCTTTTTGAGAAGGGTCGTATAATGAAGTATATTATCATTATTATTCTGGCAATGCTGCTGTGATGAGATAATTTGTTTTTCATTTTTGTCTTCAAATAATAGAATACATAAAAAGGGAGAGGTGAGGTGTCAATAAAAGTCTGCAGTTCATAGGCTGTATTTGAGCTATTTATCAAAAACTTATGTAAGAGGCATGCCTGTTCCTTATTTAAAACATGAATGGCTTGCCTCACAATTGATTCACTAATAAAGAAGCCAATACAGGCAGAGACAGGGCCTCATAATTTTGTTATTATATCTCATTACAATTACAATTTCATCTTTCTCCTAAATGAAAAGCAACATTTTTTTCTTTAACAACAACCTCAAACAATGTCTCTTTTCAATGTAGTCATTTTAACTTCGTGTTGTAATTGATGTACTTCTATGGGACTTACATCACTTAAGTATTTACAGTCATTACACCCCAATATTACTCTCTCTGTGTGAGTCTGTCTCTGTCTCTCTCTCTTTCTTCATTGCATTCACTCTTGAAGCACTCTCATTTTAGGATGTTTGTATCCACTGCTCTTGTCAATGTTACTAATAATCGTCACACTGTCAAAACCAATGATCAAATATCATTTATCATCTTAGTTAATATTTAAGCACTATTTGATTTGTTTGATAAATATAACACTCTTCCATTAGCTGTATGTAAATCTTTTTTGGTCCTATTCATATTTTCTTTTTTTTTTTTGTCCATTCCTTCCACTTCTCCTTAATCTGTAAAGGTTAGAGCAGTTGTTCTTCAGAGCCCTCTGGCCTCTAAATTGAACCCCAGGTAGGTTTCTCCAAATATATTGCTTTACATATTATATAACATTGGATAACTCCAAAATTTATATCTTCTATGCTGGCTTATTTTCACAGCTCCAAAGATAAGTAGCCAATTGTTCATAAGTCATCTTAACTTGATGCCTTGTAAACATCTCAAGACAATATATCCAAACCAAACTCTTAACAACTCCTGTCCAAGTATGATTCATTCCTGATTTTCCATATTTTAGTAAATGGCAACAGCATATTTCTAATTGCTCAGCCCAAACACTTTAAGATTATTTCTCAGCTCTTTACCATCACAATCCATATCTAATTAATGAAAAAAAATCTATTTTCAAAATATATCCAGAATCAAACCATTTCTCACTATCACCAATGTTACCATCCTTTTCAATACTACTATAGCATTTCATCATGTTTAATGTAGTAACATTCTAATATTCTTCTACTGTCTACACTGATTTTCTGTGTCTCTTCTTCATAAAACATTCAAACTGATATTTCTAAAGTTATAGCATGATAACTTATATTACACACTTCCCAGTGGTTTTCTATGATATTTAGAATACAATCTGAGGTAAGTTACATGGGCTAAAAATCCATATATAACTTGCTACAACTGGTTTACCTTTCTGATCTCATCTCCTGATGTCCCCTTCCTCACTCATGGCATCTACTTCCATTGACTTCATTACCATGCCTCCAACGTACCTAGCACACTCTCACTTTAAAGCTCGTTCCCAGTGCCTGGACTACTAATACTACTATCCCCCAGTAGTCTATATGGCCCACACCATAAGTAAAATACATTGGAAAATGACCCATTTTATTCCAGTTCTCACAGGGTTGTCCACAGAACATTCACACTGAAAAGAGCTGGTAGTTATTGTTAAACATGTCGGTTCTACTCTTCCTTTCAGTCATATGGAGTTCAATATCAAGGCCTGGGATCCTGGAAACTGTACCTTTAAATATCATTTGAGTCGAATTCAATACATAGTGAAATTTGAGAACCAGTGACTGGAGAGTTGGAGGCAGATCTAATACAACAAACATAACAAATGAGCTTATTTCCATGTCAAAGACAACTTTAAACAGATCTAAATCCACATGTCCACTCTTTAGCTTCACACTTGTGCATTTTGGCAGCAAAAGAGATGGCAGTTCTGGGATAGGTGATAAATAACTTACTGAGTTCATTAATGGGGCTGTAGTTCCTGGGTCTAAAAGTCATGTTTAATTTATTATTTTAAAGTTCTAGTCTTCTATGAGATAATACTGCCAAGATCTTCCAAAAACTATATAACTATATACATATATAGTCAAACAATATGTCTTTAGCACAATTAGGCAAAAAAACCCCCACTAAACTTCAATTTGGACAAGTGGAGAATGTCCTTGTATATGTAAGTGCAGAAAAAACCTGAAGTCAGCAGAGCTAGGTACGGAGTTAATATCAAAGCAAGAAGTCAGAGGGAGGCTTAGGAAAATGGAAGAGGCAGATGAATCCTAGCCAAAGCAAAACACAGTTATAATCAATCTCAGAGAGAGTGAAAGAGTTTCAAACTGTATGTCAAATACCAGAAAATATTCCAAAATCTGATGAATCTGACCTTATCTGTGTATTCTCAACAAGCAGGAGAAAAAGACTTCAAAATGAGTGAGACCAGGGGAGGTAAACTTGGACGGCAAAGTCTCATGGAGAGAGGAAACTGTCTTGCATGAAAGAAGTTAGTTCTCCTGGAGAACTGGTGGTAAAATGAAAGAAGGAAGTGAGTGTGAGAAATTAAAAGTTCCACAGAAACAGAATATCAAAAAATTGGTAAATCTCTTGCTCCCAAAACAAACGAAAGGAAAGCATCATCTACTTCTGTGAAGCTTCACTGGCTGAAAAAATAATATGGGACTTGAGCAACATAAGATTTCTTTGACAAAATCAACCTTGACAAGGTTTGATTGATACAGATGGTTCATATAGAAAACAATGTTTCCTCTAGGAAACATCTAGAGTATTAAAAACTCAGTGGGATCAAAGGAGATGAAGCACAAACATTATACAGTACACAATTGTTAGGTCATAACTTTAGTATTTTTATATATAAGAAGCCAGCATTTAGAAAGTCACTAGATATTCCTTTATTTTCATTGCATAGCACTAGAGGGTATATTTATATTCAAAAGTAATGTTAGTTTCTCAAAAATTTTCTTAAAAGAGAGTGTGAAATATGTATTAACTAAATCTTAATGGAATAATTTATTAGAATAACATACTGTATTTTCATTGGTAGTTAGAGATGTCATAAAATAATTAAATTAAACAAGAAATTAATCCAAATGACTGAAAAAATTTTATTCTACTTTTTATCTCTGGTGTCAATCCCGATGGGCCTTAAAGCATGACCCTAAAGTCATAAGTCTGACAGTTGATGAGGCTCACAACCTTTTGATAGAAAACACTTTCATTTATTTTTAGATATATTAGAAGTATTGGACTTTTAACCCCTGTGTTAGAGAAAATGCAATGGGATGTTTTGTGTCCCTGAGTATAAAAGGTTATCTCAGGTGGGTAGTCATTTGTGATACTTGCCTGCTCAACAAAACGTCTCTTTTTGATTGATGGTGTCCCTATGACATTGAGTAGAAGAGTAGTCTAACTGTGATGAAACAGAAGAAAATATAGTATATAAGAATGCTATCCAGAGAAGTGGCTATGGTTACTGACTCCTGTTAAATGCTTTTTTTTTTTCCATTCGGTTAAAATTCATATAGCTATAAATTTTAGGACAAGGGAGAAAATGTTTGTGGCTACGCATAAAGCAACACTAAATCAAAGCAAAATCTCTACGGCAAATACATGGAATTTTTTGCATTGTTAGCTGCTTTTAGATAAATTATATATCTCATCTGCAATATGACAAAATAAGTACTACTTATATGCAACAAGAAAATCACATATGTGCCCCCAAATTAACATTCACAAGAATCTTCTACTTTTATTTACCTCCCTTAGATTTCGAATATATAAAATGTACTGATTCCTGGGAAATAACAACAAATGTCAAAATCAGAAACATCTCAATATGCTAGAAAATAAACAAACTCATAATAAGCATTCTTGAGTAATAATTTAATAAACTGTAATATTCTTAGCCAAATATTGAATATTAATGTTGCCTATTAGACATCTATACTTTTAAGAAATACCCAATAGAGATAACAATGTAACTTTTTAAAATCTAGTGGTCACCAAAGGTATGTATACACAGTGAGACAGTCAGGTGGGAGACAGTCCCCGGAAAGACTCCAACCAGCCTGCACACTGGAAGGAATGTGCAGTGGGGTAGAGCTACAAATGTTTGCACTATTTGCAGTGTGAGGAGCCTGGCCCCTCCTTTTCCTGGGTGGAAACTGGGATTCAAACTGTGAGGCAGGAAGCATTCTAGCAGGAATGCTGGCCTTGCAGAGAGTCCCTTCCCCCGCTTTTTTTTCCCTCCTTTCGCCCAATAAAACCTGCTTTACTCACCCTTCAAACTGTCTGCGAACCTAAACTTTTGTGGCTGTGGAACAAGGACCCTGTCTTTAGCTGAACCAAGAAAAAGTCCTGCAACATTTTTGGCATGCAACATGGAGCTCAAGAAGTGGTGAGTGAAATGAGGACTCAAAACCTCTCACAGTGTCTTTTAAGCTGTTCATTCTCAGACTCCTGAGGTTAGCCCAAACATGCCCCAAACCGCCATTGCTCCTGGGGGTTGGGGACCTTTCCATGGCCCTTTTCTTAGTTTTTTCAGATGAGCGGGACTCTTCACTCCCACTCCCCTCCATGCCGTGGTAAGGATGCATGGTCCAGGGGTCCTGCGCAGTCAGCCAGCTGGTTCCCAGCCACATGCCACTGCAGCCTTTCCCTTGCCTAGCCAAGGGTTTTAACTCCATTGGACAGTAGTTAAACTACTCTCCCTGGTGGAGGAACTACTTGCATAAGAATAAGAGGTTCTTCCCCAGGAATTTTAAAACTGTTTCTTTTCTTCCTCTTCTCTACCCCATCAGCAGTTAACCTTTAAAGTTTCTTTTTTTTCCTGCTTTTAGAAGACACTTTACTAGGCCAGGCCCCCAAACTGTTGCTGTTTATATTTTCTGTAAAGCTTTTAATTGTGAAAAAGGATTTGTGAGGCTGGTCTTAAACAGTAGCCAATCTGGTGTGCTTCCCATGTCCCTATGGTTTGTAGCAAACTTCCTTGCAAGCCTCCATCTTGTTTTACATCCTGGGGGCATGGCTTGTAATTCCAGTGGCAAGGCTTTGTTCAGCAATCCTGCCTTACGGAATAAGTTCCTTTCTGTTTTGATATCTACATGTTTTCCTAGCCCTGTCTCTTAAAGAACCCCACTTGGGGACTGGGTTTTCTCCTGCCTGTCTTTGTAGTTATATTTGTGTGTGTGTGCGTGACATCTGTAAAAAGAGCTCTAATTAATTTGGTCTAAAGACAGATAAGTGAGTGCTTAGATAAAATATTTTTTAAAGGGAAGAATAAAGTTGTAGTACCTTTCAGTTCACTTGACTTTAATCTTTGAGAAATAAAAAACCTTAAAGATTATTGGTATAATGCAGGTATCATTAAAATATAAATAGGTGAACGAAATTATGCTGATCAGTTGCAAGGTTTGGTAAATATTTTAAGGTTATAAACTGCTTTGTGGGTTTTGAGAACAATTTGATTTGCCAGCTTCACAACTGGTAAGACCTAGGGACATAGGGAACTAACCACACCCTTAATTAAGAAGGCAAACCTTGGCTGCACTTAGCACATGATTAAAACAACTTACCAGGCTTTACCTTAAAGCCAATAATTACTAGGATTTATCATGACATGTAATTGAAACTACTGGAAATAAATGATGTTCAATCTTCATTAGGTTATATTTTTGTGAATAATGCTAATATATATTCCAAAGTTGTATGGGAGTTCTAAAATTCTAATGTCTAAGTATATGCTATTAATCATAATTAAGGTTGCTATGTTAAGTTATTGTAAACCACGGAGATAACCAAACTTCTTTGTCAATTGTGTTCTAACTGTAACTACCCTGGACATTTTGTTATTCACAGAAAATAGTTGTCTTGTTTTAATTCTTTTCAAAAATGGTTTCTAATAAGCTATAGGACTCTTACAGGTGATCATAAATACAATTTCTGCTTGTATTGGAGACAATCGGGCTTCTGATAACTTTGGAGATTGTGACATTAGAATAAAGGAATATGTACAGGACTCATCAAATCTGAAATGTTCACAAATATCAAGCAAAACAAAAGTTAACTAAATGGACTGAATTCAGAAAGCTCAAGCAAGCTTTTTGACTTTTGATTGGAATATTGCTGATCCTTGATTTGTTTTTCAAGGAAACTTATTTTGAGCTATTTATAGGCTTTAATAATTGAGTAAGGTATACTCCTATGAAAAACGTTGGAGCATGTTTGTTTCTGTCTGTCTGGTTCCTCTAGAGTTTGGAGACTATCTGTGAGTATTCTTATGGCAATATAGTTGTTTGCACCAGTGCAATAAGAATCTATTTTTATTTTGGAACAGGACACTATTGGAGAAAGTGGTTATGTTACCAAGGCTTTGACTGGAAGGGTATGCTTCCCTTTAGGGAGTCATTATTGATTTGCAGAACCAATAAAAGCCCCATGGGAGAAACTGGCCTCATACCCTCATATATGCTGTCCCTGCACAGGGTTCCTGATCTGTGGTCAGTAAAGAGTGTCACTTTCTAACAGGTCCGGGAGCTCAGAGTTTATCTTGAGACCTTAAGAGGAGAGAATTGTTATGCCCAGACCGTTTATTCCCTGAAGAAGACCACCAGAGTCCAGAGTCAAAGCTAAGCAGCAAGGATCTTTACTACAGGTTAGAACCTGGAGCTCTCACTTGCTCGTGAAACGAGACGGGCAGGAGAGCTCCCCCACTGAGCTCCGAACAATGTTATATAGTCTAAGGAAAGTAGGCATAGAATCATTATACAAATTAGAGGTATGATTGGCTGGAGTTTGAACAAAGCGATTTGGCAAGCTATGATTGGTTCCCGCCATTTCTGATATTTCAGTACAACCCTTGAGGCGGAAGAGCAGTTTTACACAAAGGCAGTTAATTATATTGCATCAGGTTGCACGACCAGTTTATGGCTATCTTGCTTAAACACACCTTGTGACCTGGCTATCTTACTTAAACATTCCTTATGACCTGGCCTCAGAAAGAAAAACATGTACTTACAGAACTTACGAAACCTCTGGTACGTGCAGAGATTAGAAAGCAGAACAAAGAGTTTGGCAACATCGGGGGGAGGGGAAGGGACGGTACGCATTTTTGTATCTTTGTGTCCTTTCAGAATCACACAACTTGCAGCTATTTGAGGATGGAAACCCATGGCTGGACTCAGATTTTAAAAGTCTTATCTGAGATTCCTTGTGGAACAAACTTCCATCAAAGCCAATCCAAAGGGCCTATGTAGAAATAATTATTCTTGCCGCACTTTATGCAAGTAATCATGCCAAGTGTAAGACTAAAGTCTATTTTGCAAACCATTTAGTCCTATAATTTTTTTTTAACAAAAATGAGAACTGGTGAGAAAGAAATCTTGTTTCAAAACTTATCATATATTTGTCATTAAATTCGAAACTCACTAGTAGTTTTTAAGTTTTTGCCTACATTTTAGACTAACCCTGCTTGTTCCTATAAAGCAACCAGCATCTCTGGCTGCAGCTCAGAAAGAACAAAAGGGATGGATAATGTAGAAATCTGGATCAATATTCTAGCTCAAAGCAATTATCCTGCAAATTCTGCCAGGTGATGGGAATAAACAGGGTGCCCATCATATGGAGGTTTCCTTTTTGGGAAAGTAAGACCAAGGGAGCTAACCAAAGCCAAGCCCCATGCACCCAAATCCTAGCAAGCATAACTATAGTTGCGAGTTATCTGGGTGTGTCAAAAGACACCCTTTTCTCTCCCTTGATGGAGGAGGGCTCAATTCCACAGTTTCGCCTTAGCACTCAGCTTATGATAAGGAGTCCACGACACCCCCTAGAGACACAGTTTTGTCCCAAACTCAATTCCAAGCTTCAGGTTAAAGCCCTAAGAAAGAAAACTAGATATAAGGGACCCAGAAGCAGACAACAGAGGTTAAAAGGCACAGTGCAGGTAAGCATGGCTGATTCCTGCCGATTAAGCCAAGTCCAAGCTTCCTATTTCAAGGATAAAGGCCATGTTAGTATCCATGGCATAAATGAAATATACGGAATTCAAGGCTACTGACAGCAGGGGAGATAGGACATCTGTGCATAACAGCAGATGATTTTCACCTCCTAGGTCCCCCTGCTTCGTGAGTGCAAGCTGCTTTGACACTCATGGCAGCACCTGCCAAGGTCGCCGGGACTTGGGGATGAGAGGATGGAAGAAGGAAAGAGAATGTTCTTCCTGCTTTCCCTCACATATCCCGCATATCTGCTAGGAAGAGAAGAGAACCAGTGATGCCTGCTCCCTCTCTCTTTATGAGTAGCCATTCATCTTCAGTCTGCACCCCTTTCAAATGCATCCTGAACTCCTGGGACTCATTTGAAAGGTGCCTTCTTTGTTCCTTTCTCCTCCTCGGTTCTGTCTTCACAGAAAGGTAACTGTCTTCATACTACAGGACACTCCCCTCAGATGCATCCTCCAAAATGGAAAGAGTTAATTTTCTAAACTGGTTGGCTTAGTATTGGGTTCGGGGGAGGGGAACCCAAAAACCCAACATGCCAGCAAAAAGGGTAAACATGTTTAAGTTGGGCTTTTGGCCTCCCTCGCCCCAAGCAAATTGGTAAAAGGCCTCAGCACTTTAGCGCTGTCCTTACCCCTCCCTTTGTTTTGCATGCGATCAATGATAGCTATTGTAATGTATACATAGGTATTGATGCAGGTTTTCTAATAACCCAGTTTGTTTGTTCTTGCCTTCAGGCCATTAAACTTCAAATGGTCATGCAACTGAAGCCTCTGACGATGGCCCCTGCTGCTGGGAGCCCCTAAATAGGCCTCTGAGGGAGCTCTGACTGCTGTTTACTCCAAAACATCACCCTCTGTCAGCAGGAAGCAGTTAAAACCAGTCTTCATCCTTATCCTTATTCTAACAGCAGTTAGATGTACTTCTTTAGAGGGTGGGAATAAACAACCAGCTGGGAGGAGGTCCCCGGAAAAACTCTAGCCAGCCTGCACACTGGAAGGAATGTGCACTGAGGTGGAGCCACAGAGGTTTACACCGTTTGCAGTGGCGAGGAGCCTGGCACCTCCACTTCCTGGGTGGAACTTGGGATTCAAACTGCGAGGCGGGAAGCAGGAACTCTAGCCTTGTGGAGAGTCCCTGGTTCCCCATTTTTTCCTTTTCACCCAATAAAACCCTGCTTTACTCACACTTTAAATCATCTGTGAGATTAAACTTTCATGGCCCTGGGACAAGAACACTGTCTTTAGCTGAACTAAGGACAAGTCTTGCAAAAAAAGCACCCTGCAGGCTCACAGATATATTAGACCTTAATAGAGTAATTATATTCTTGAGCAAGTGTTACCTAGGAGCGATTATGTGTGACACTGCCCTTACCAAGGCCATAGGATTCTGGAAAAAGTTACTTATGAAGTGACATGCGCATTCGTGTGAAGAGACCACCAAACAGGCTTTGTGTGAGCAACATGGCTGTTTATTTCACCTGGGTGCAGGCGGGCTGAGTCCGAAAAGAGAGTCAGCACAGGGAGATAAGGGTGGGGCCGTTTTATAGGATTTGGGTAGGTAAAGGAAAATTGCAGTCAAAGGGGGGTTGTTCTCTGGCGGGCAGGAGTGGGGGTCACAAGGTGCTCAGTGGGGGAGCTTTTGGAGCCAGGATGAGCCAGGAAAAGGAATTTCACAAGATAATATCATCCCTTAAGGCAAGGACCGGCCATTTTCACTTCTTTTGTGGTGGAATGTCATCGGTTAAGGCGAGGCAGGGCATTTGCACTTCTTTTGTGATTCTTCAGTTACTTCAGGCCATCTGGGCGAATACGTGCAAGTCACAGGGGATGTGATGGCTTGGCTTAGGCTCAGAGGCCTGACATTCCTGCCTTCTTATAGTAATAAGAAAAATAAAACAAAACAATGTGAAGTGTTGAGGCAGTGAAAAAATTTTTGGGGGGTGGTATGGAGAGAGAATGGGCGATGTTTCTCAGGGCTGCTTCAAGTGGGATTAGGGGCAGCGTGGGAACCTAGAGTGGGAGAGATTAAGCTGAAGGAAGATTTTGTGGTAAGGGGTGATATTGTGGGGTCATTAGAAGAAACATTTGTTGTATTGAATGATTGGTGATGGCCTGGGTACGGTTTTGGAAGAATTGAGAAATTAAATGGAAGATACAAGGTCTGAATAAAACAAGGAGAAAAATGGGTATTAAAGGACTAAGAATTGGGAGGGCCTAGGACATCTAATTAGAGAGTGCCCAAGGAGGCTCAGCATAGCCTTGCCAGCAAAGATTATTTGTTTACTTTAAGAGGGAATTTAGAGTGGTGGTTTGGGATAGCACTAGGAGATATCAGCTGTGATGGCTTGGAGAAACAGTGTAAACTGGCAGTGTAAACACGACCAGGGCATTTATGAGTCATTAAGAACGGTGAATAGGAGTATGACTAGACAGAAGACAGTAGGGATGACAAGTTTTTTGGGGTGCAGTCCAAGTTGGTCTAGTGTCTGGAATGACACTGGGACCTAATAAAAAGGAGTGTCCACGCAGGAGCTCAAATGGGCTGTAACCTGTAGCATTCTGAGGACAGGCCTGAATTCTGAGAAAGGAAAGTGGTAAAAGTATTGTCTAGTCCTTTTTAAGTTGGTGACTGAGCTTGGTGAGGTGTGTTTTTAAAAGACTATTAGTCTGTTCTACCTTTCCTGAAGATTCAGGACGGTAAAGGATATAAAGGTTTAACTGAATACCAAGAGCCTGAGAAACTGCTTGGGTGATTCGACTAGTAAAGGCTGGTCCGTTATCAGACTGTATAGAGATAGGAAGGCCAAACTGAGGAATTATATCTGACAGAAGGGAAGAAATGACCACGGTGGCCTTCTCAGACCCTGTGGGAAAGGCCTCTACCCATCCAGTGAAAATGTCTACCCAGACTAAGAGATATTTTAGTTTTCTGACTCGGGGCATGTGAGTAAAGTCATTGGCCAGTCCTGGGCAGGAGCAAATCCTCAAGCTTGATGTGTAGGAAAGGGAGGGGGCCTGAACAATCCCTGAGGGGTAGTAGAATAGCAGATGGAACACTGAGAAGTGACCTCCTTGAGGATAGATTTCCATGATGGAAAGGAAATGAGAGGTTCTAAGAGGTGGACTAGCAGCTTGTAACCTACATGGAAGAGGTCATGAAATGACGACAGAATAGAATGGGCCTGTGAGGCTGGAAGAAGATATTTTCCTTGGTCTAAGAAACATTTGCCTTGTGTGGGAAGAGATTGATAGGTGGAAGTTTCAGCGGCGGAGTAGATGGGAGTGCCCGAAGTGAAGGAGGAAAACTGCCCTGCGGGATAGAAGTTGGAATGCTAGCTGCTTTCTAAGCTAACTTATCAGCATAAGCATTGTCCTGAGTGATGGTTGGGGGAAGAAAATAGATTTTGGAAGTTATGAGAACTGTAGAGAGTTGAGCATAGTTTGTGATTTTTAGGGCCTCTAACAGTATTAAACCAGTGGCAGCCGCTGTGCGCAGACATGAGGGCTAGGCTAAAGCAGTAAGGTCAAGTTGTTTGGACAGAAAGGCTGCAGGATGCGGTCCCAGCTCTTGTGTAAGAATTCTGTCTGCACTAACCATGCCTAGGAAGGAAAGGAGTTGTTTTACAGAAGGGATTGGGGTTTGGGAGATTAGCCGGACATGATCAGCAGGGAGAGTAAGTGTGTATTTATGAGAATTATGCCGATAGGCATAATGAGGAAGACATTTGGGCTTGACTGAAGTAATGGGGGTTGTCCGTGAGGCCTTGCAGCAGTACATCCTAGGTAATTTGTTGAGCCTGATGGGTGTCAGGGTCAGTCCAAGTGAAAGCAAAGAGAGGCTGGGATGAAGGGTGCAGGGGAATAGTGAAAAAAGCTTCTTTAAGAACAAGAACAGAATAGTGAGTTGTGGAGGAAGGTACTGAGGACAAAAGAGTATACAGGTTGGGCACCACAGGGTTGATAGGCAAAACAGTTTGGTTGATAAGGCGCAGATCTTGAACTAATCTGTAAGACTTGTCCGGTTTTTGGGCAGGTAAAATGGGGGAATTGTAAGGAGAGTTTATAGGTTTTAAAAGTCCAGGCTGTAGCAGGCAAGTGATAACAGGCTTTAATCGTTTTAAAGTGTGCTGCGGGATGGGATATTGGCGTTGAGTGGGGTAAGGGTGATTAGGTTTTAATGGGATGGTAAGGGGTGCATGATCAGTCACCAAGGAGGGAGTAGAGGTATCATATACTTGTGGGTTAAGGTGGGGGGATACGAGGGGAGGATGTGAAGGAGGCTTTGAACTGGGGGAAAAGGCAGCAATGAGGTGTGGCTGTAGCCTAGGAATAGTCAGGGAAGCAGATAATTTAGAGGTTTAGAAGCCTGGCTGTCAATACCCACAACAGATATGGAGGCAAGGGAAACAGGCCCAGAAAAGAAGGTAATGTGGAGTGGGTAGCCCCGTATTGATTAAGAAGGGGACGGACTTACCCTCCACTGTAAGAGTTACCCAAAGTGTCTGTGATGGTCCAGGAGGCTTCCGAGGCAATGGGGCAGTGTCAATCTTCAGCCGCTAAGCCGAGAAGGTCTGGAAAGGAGTCAGTCAGAGAGCCTTGGGCCAGAGCTCCAGGGGCTCTGGGAGTGGCCGCTGGGCGAGATGAACAGTCTGATTTCCAGTGGGGTCCCACACGGATGGCACACGCTTAGGAGGAATCCCGGGCATTCCTTGGCCTAGTGGCCAGATTTCCAGCACTTGTAGCAAGCTCTTTGGGGAGGAGGTTCTGGAGGAACCCCTGGCAGCTGCGGTTCAGGCGTTTGGAGTTGTGTGCTGGAGATGTGGCTGGGGTTTGTCTCACAGTGGAGGCAAGGAATTACAACTCAGAAATAAGTTGCTACTTGGCTGCCCCTACTCTTATTATTGTACACCTTGAAGGCGAGGTTCATTAAGTCCTGTTGTGGGGTTTGAGGGCCGGAATTTAATTTTTGGAGCTTTATTTAATGTTGGGAGCAGATTGGGTAATAAAATAAAATGCATATTGAGAATAAGTCGGCCTTCTGACCTTTCAGGGTGTAGGGCTGAAAAGCGTCTCAGTGTTGCTGCTAAACGGGCCAGGAACTGGGCTAAGTTTTTTATATTTGATGAAAAAGAGCCTAAACGCTAACTGATTTAGGAGAGGTCGGATAAAGAAAAAGGAACATTAACCTTGACTATGCCTTTAGCTCTACCCACTTTTTTAAGAGGAAATTGCTGGGCAGGTGGGGGAGGCCTAGTCGTGGAACTAAACTGTAAGCCAGACTGGGTGTGAGGAGGGGAGGTGATAAAAGGATTACAGGGTAGGGGATCAGAAGCTGAGGAAAAATTGGGACCTAACTCGGCCTGGCGAGGAAAGAAGAGATCAGATGGGTCTATAGACAAGGAAGATTAGAAAGACTCAGCGACGATTGGGGTTGGGACTGAGGGGACAGGCAGGAGGGAAAGAAGGAAGATTTGGGAGGAGTTGCATTGGAAACAGAGACTAGGGAGGGACGGATGTGTAAAAGAATGCCTGGACGTCAGGCACCTCAGACCGTTTGCCCATTTTATGACAAGAATTATTTAGATTTTGTAGGATGGAAAAATCGAAAGTGCCGTTTTCTGGCTATTTGGAGCCATTGTCAAGGTTGTATTGGGGCCAAGCGGTGTTGCAGAAGAAGATAAGGTATTTAGGTTTTAGGTCAGGTGTGAGTTGAAGAGGTTATAAGTTCTTGAGAACACAGGCTAAAGGAGAAGAAGGAGGAATGGAGGGTGGAAGGTTGCCCATAGTGAAGGAGGCAAGCCCAGAGAAAAGAGAGACTAGAAATACGGAGAGGAGTTCGGGGGTTCTTGCCCCCCAGAAAAGCGGGAAAGGGGTCAGGGAGCAGAAATAAGGTATTGGGGTGCAAAAATAAGAGATCGGGGCACAAAAATAAGAAGGGGTGCAAAAATAAGAGGTCAGGGCACAAAAATAAGAGGGGGCATAAAAATAAGAAGTCAGGGTACTTGCCCCTCCCCCAGAAAAGCAGAGAAGGGGTAGAAACAGGGAGAGAACGGGTCGGGGTGCTTGCCCCTCCCCCAGAAAAGCAGAGAAGGGGTAGAGACAGGGAGGGTAGGGGTTGGGGTGCCTGCCCCTCCCCCAGGAAAGCGGGACTTGCTGCTTAGGGTGAAGGACCAAGGCAGGCGTCTCCGCAGCGTGGTCAGACACACCTGAAACGTGGGTGAGTAATCAGAGAGGCATCCCTGCAGTGATTAAACACCAAGGGAAGGCTGCCTTCCCCAGTCCGTGACCGGCGCCAGCATTTTGGGTTCCATGGATAAAACGTGTTTCATTTTCTGGTTAGAGACAAAGGATTTGTCTCTAACCAGAAAATGAAAGGAATTGAAATTAAGAGAAGGGAGAGATTGAAGGGTGGTGCCAAGATTGAAAGGAGAAAGAGGTTAAGAGAGAGTGAGAGAGGTTGAAGAGAGCAAAAAGAGGCCACTTACCCGATTTAAAATTGGTGAGCTGTTCCTTGGGCTGGTGGGTCTGAGGACCAGAGGTCGTGGGTGGATCTTTCTCATGGAGCAAAGAGCAGGAGGACAGGGGATTGATCTCCCAAGGGAGGTACCCTGATCTGAGTCAAGGCACCAAAATGTCATGCGCATCCGTGTGAAGAGACCACCAAACAGGCTTTGTGTGAGCAACATGGCTATTTATTTCACGTGGGTGCAGGCGGGCTGAGTCAGAAAAGAGAGTCAGCATAAGGGTGGGACTGTTTTATAGGATTTGGGTAGGTAAAGGAAAATTGCAGTCAAAGGGGGTTGTTCTCTGGCAGGCAGGAGTGGGGGTCACAAGGTTCTCAGTGGGGGAGCTTTTTGAGCCAGGATGAGCCAGGAAAAGGAATTTCACAAGATAATATCATCGCTTAAGGCAAGGACTGGCCATTTTCACTTTTGTGGTGCGAGGCAGGGCATTTGCACTTCTTTTGTGATTCTTCAGTTACTTCAGGCCATCTGGGCGAATACGTGCAAGTCACGGGATGCGATGGCTTGACTTGGGCTCAGAGGCCTGATGTGAAGAATTATTATCAAATGGGATAATATCTCTACCTTGGTTGTGCCAGGTGGGTTTTGAGAAGAAACATCATAAAATATTAGATCAATTCATTTAGACGGTTAAGCAGAATTCACCCGTGTTAGAATAATGATACCTGACAGAGATTCAGTTCATATTGTAAAGCTTTCCCAGTATTCTTTCATTTGTAATATATTTAAAAATTCTAGTAATTGCCTATGCATTGTGTACCTGTTTTAATTTACTATTAATTACTTCATTTAGCAAGCATTTATTGACACTTTGTGTCCCAGTCATTCTGTAAAATGATCATTATCCAGACGCTACACTTAGTTTCAAGGATCTCACTGTTAGTGACAGTTTCCTTCATTCAGAGTTGATGGAGTTCAGAGATTGACATTACTGATTGGTATAATCCTTTTAAATGTAACAGTTGATTGACAATAAGAGGCAAAAGGCTAGGTTTTAGAAATGACACTTTCTTACAATTAAGGTTTGCAAATTAATTATTAGTTAATTTCCTGTAATTAGTACTGCATATTTCCTCAAAGGATTAACATGTAAAGAATCTGTAGCAACGGTCTTAATAATAATGGGATATTCTATTGTAGCATCCACCCCCTCATTTCTCATTTTTAAAATACCTCAGGATAAAAAACAATATGCTCTCTATAACTTTTTATTGGATTGAAAGTCATCTGCAAATCTCTACTTCTAGTGATATATGTAGTATTACCTGTGTATATATTATAGCTATCATTACATTCTTTCTTATTGCCTCATAAAGGTATATTACATATATTTTCAATTCTGACAATAGTGATATATATATAGTAATACCTATGTATACATTATAATAGCTATCATTTATCGCATTATTTTTTATTTCCTCATATCTACATATACATTATTTTTCAATTCTGACAACAATAATAAGAAGTGGACATAAATATTTCTGCCATTTAATATGTAAGGAAATCGAAGCAAGCAGGTTAACAATTTGCCTCAGTTCTCACTTATATCTAGTAAGTAGGGGAGTCAGTATCCCAATATTGGCAGTCTGACTCCAATAACAGTTGTAATATTCTTGCTGTTTTTATAGATGTGTAATTATATATACTTTTGTATGCTTATATAGTATTATGTGTACTGTATTTAACAGTTATCCATCTGTGTATATGTTTCTGTTCTTGTTTTGTATGTTTGCTCTTGGTAAAGAGGCAATAGCATGTTGAATAGGAGAGTGCAATGGTTTGCAAGCTAATTTTAAAAACTGAAAGTTACAGAAGTATTTCCTAATATATTTATACACTCCAATTTAGCACAATAAGAAAACCTACTAAATAAATGGCAGTATATATTTGCATATACATCCATACTTCTTGGAATGCTAAAACAAAAAGTATTATTATACTGTTTGTATATGTAGAACAATTTCATCATTGCATTCATTTAGATTTCCAAAATCTGTATGTTATGATATTTTATATGTAGTCTGTCAGTCAAATCAATGAGATTGGTGTTTACTTAATGTCTTAAGATTCATTTTTTAACTTACTGTTTTGGCTTATGATTCACTTTTTAGTATCATACTGTTTTTTTCTTCAGAATGCTAAGCCATACCATTATTGTTCATTAGATCCTCAGGAGACTCTTTATTCAAGCTTTCATAATATGGTCAAATGAGAAGGTAGCATGTGATTTAATGTAAGCAAGTATATTGAATTTGAAAACAACCATTTGAATTTGGTAAGATAAACTATGCTAATGAATACAAACTGTGTACATTTTAGATATTTTCCAGTACTGAAATTAATATATTTTGCCAAAGAAAGCAATTCTTATTAGAATATATCACTTTTATTCCCATCTGTTTTTTTAGAAAGTCTCAATTATATTTAGTTTAAGCGATTTACCCATAAGGTCTATCTTGTTTTAACTCTAAAGCTTTCAAGACTGGAGAGTAATTTGATATGATCCAATCCCTTTAATGTTTGAAGATTTTTACTTTAACCTTTAAAATGTTGTTATAATTTATGCATTACTGCATCTTTGCAAAGGTTAAAAGCAAGGCACAATCATACATGGTACCAAGAGAATAGCCTACATTTCCTGCTATTATCCCCATCTTCAAAATAGATTGGTCTCATGCATTTCAATAGAATTTAATTATATTTCTCTAATTCCCTGAATGTTTTTATTAAACCAAGAAGTTCATAAGTTAATGGTTCCATTTTATCTCGCTGCATTTGAATTTTAAGAATATAATGATAACAAGGAACATAAATTTCTACATATAACCACATTTCTTCTTTCAATTTGACTATAAAACAGCACATAGGCTAGCATTTTAATGCTAAATATGATATATTTCACTTTTGGTGTTGCTTTCTTAGGAAATGTAAAATTTGTGATAGAGACATCAGCAATAATTTTTATATACTCTGCTTCAAAATTCAGTTTCATTGTAGTTTGAAAATTATCTACATCAACTCTTCCAAGTTTATATATATATCTGTGTGTGTGTGTGTGTATTCTAATTTCACATACGTTAGTCCCTTTCAAATCAGTATATAACTGGCCTTTATAATAGTGTTGTCATAATTTTTGAAGTATGTATTTTCTATATGTTTAAATTACTGTGTGATGTTGACTTGTATAATCCATGAGGCCGTGTATGCTCATAATTTTTAATTAATAATCATTTCTGGTACCATAGACTCACCTTTCAAACACTTGAGCAACAGATGATGCTAGGCTTTGCAGCATTCACTAATTGATTTTCTAGGTCAAAAGAGGTTAGAGCCAAATCTTTAGTACATATACTAATTCATTTTCAACAATAAGCTTGAAGCAGTATGCATAGTAAAAGAGCTACACATGCAGCACAGAAGTGATTGAAGACTTTGAAGAAAAATACAAAGAAAACATGGTTGAAACAAAGAAAAATAAGAGGAAACTACGGTCTTTTAATGTACTGGGCTCTCTTTTTATTCTTGACACTGGTACATGTTGTTTATTTTGTCTGAAATATTCTTCTCACATAGCATTATCTACTTTGCTTCTAGTGATTCTTAAATTCTCATCTCAGATGCCATTTATGCTGAAAAGCTTTCTTTATTCCCAATATTAAGTTTTTTCTTATTCTATGTTCTTTAATTTTTTTGTCTCCCATAAAAGATTATTGCATATTTATATTTTCTCCTATATGGCCACTCTCTAGACAAAAAGTATATGAAGAAATCAGACACTACCTCCTTATTTTTTTCGGTCATGTACCCACTTTATGCTCCAGAAATTGTGTAATAGATGGATGGATGGATGATGGATGGATAGATGGGTGGAGGAATGGATGGGATGCATGGATAGATGATTAGATGGATGCATAGATGTATGTATGCTTAGGTAGATAAATGAATTGGTGCCTGTATACCTTCTTTATCCTATTTTATCCTCTCAGAAGTCATTATCTTATGAAAACATCAGGCTTTCTCCAGAAAATGTCTCACATATATATTTGATCAATATTTCTTTCTGTTATATAAAGGTTTGTCCTCTATTCCCATTGTAAATAGACATACTTAGGAAAATAAGACTTTGGAAATGTTGACATATCCCATAAAAATAATCCGAGTAGGCAAATCCCAGTTGTTCTTATTGAAACTTGTTTATATGCAATAGATGCCAAAAACCTATATTTCTTTCAGAAAACAAAAGATAACATGTGAAAAGTACTTGACACCTAGCATTTGTTGGCTTTCTTTTGTTAATTAAAAAAGTGGGTTTCAATTTACATACGGCAATGGAGTCACAATATTAACAATGAGAAAAGGAATAACAATGTGAGATAAACTTTGTGAAATGTTTTACATACTTTTTAACCCTAAGTAGCTTCTGTTTGAGAGATATTGATTTATTCTAATTGCAGGTCTAATATATTTAATTTTATTCACTCTTTTAGAAAACAGAAGTGATAAATCTTCATAGATATATCCCATTGTATAATCATGTATAATTCTGTGAGATATAATTCCAAGGCTTCTAAGCGCATGTTTTAAAAACCTAAATTCAAGTATAAGACTAATGAAGTATAAGACTTGAATTTTAAGACTCCTTTTAACTTTTTTCTCAATTTTTTCTTATAAGGTCTATTTTTGTCTTAAAATTTCTTTTTTTTTTTTTTTTCAGTGTACAGATATGTTTATTGACAAATAAAGTACATGTATCCCTATACAAGTATCACTGCGACATTTCAGGAACCTTGGAGCTGGGAACGCCCCTTCCTCCCTGCCCGCCTCTTCTCTAGGCTCCTCCTGATTCAGCTTGGGCTCTCTAGAAAAGCGCTTCTGGCATTTTCTTGCTGGAAACTCTGTAGGTGTGCTGGTTGGGCTCTCAGCGTTTATCATGGCCACACCCTTCTGTCCCTGGGGACTGTGGACAAGGGGCGATGAGCCTGCTCAGTCATTCATGTCCAGCCCAAACTCTGGATACAACTCTTTGGTGGTGACACCTCGGATCACAGCTAGTTTGCCCATCAGCATCTGCCCCACATCCTTGATGTCATTGTACTGGTGAAGCTGGGTAATGTGGTCCTCCAGTTCATCCACACTGTAGCCTTCAGATATGAACTGGGAGATCTCCTCATCCAGCATGTCCCTCTTCTCCTTCAGTTTCTGAATGTCAAGGTGCAGAGACTCCTCGCTGGTCCCATCAGCCTGGCCAGACTTGGGCGATGGCCTAGGGGATCGGAAGGCCCCGCGGCAACTTCGGGTAAGTCCTGGTTCAGTCCTCCTGAGCCCTGGGATCCGAGGCCCCCGGATCAGGGGGTTCAGTGGCGCAAGAGGGTCCAGCGCGGGAGTCGGAGAGCGGCCTCTCAGGTGCGCGGGGCAAGGAACACTGACTGTCTTAAAATTTCTAATGATGTGCACTACAAGTTTCTAACAGTGAGTCCAAAGTTATTCTAAATTTGTTAAAAAAACATGTCTATGAAAGAATATATTTATTTAAAATATATCTCAAGAGAGGGAGAAGCAAGAATTCTGCGGAAAAGGAATTTAATGAAGTCTCTGAAGAGATTATGATAATTCTTGCAAAGTCTAAGAAATATGTTAGTACATGTGAATTAAGATAAATGCTAATACAAATAAGCATATTTTCAATTCGAGGACCATGCAGCTTCAGAAATTTTAAAAGATGACATCAAATTTTTTTAGTCTACTTGTGAAGAACTTTGTGTGTGCATGTGTGTGATTTCTGTAAAAAGTAAGAACAAGAGTGTATGTGGATCCTAGTGATAGAAGAGAGAAACTGTAACTTCTCTAATGATCACTTCGTTGCTTTTGTCTAGTTTTAAAATATTTGTGTCATTTATCTCAACTTTTTTTTTTTTTTTTTTTTTTTTTGAGACGGAGTCTCGCTGTGCCGCCCAGGCTGGAGTGCAGTGGCCGGATCTCAGCTCACTGCAAGCTCCGCCTTCCGGGTTCACGCCATTCTCCTGCCTCAGCCTCCCGAGTAGTTGGGACTACAGTCGCCCGCCACCGCGCCCGGCTAGTTTTTTGTATTTTTTAGTAGAGATGGGGTTTCACCCGGTTAGCCAGGATGGTCTCGATCTCCTGACCTTGTGATCCGCCCCTCTCGGCCTCCCAAAGTGCTGGGATTACAGGCTTGAGCCACCGCGCCCGGCCTATCTCAACTTTTTATGTGTCACAATATTTCTTCTTGAGAAGACTAAGAAATAATTGATGTAAGATGATATGTTTCTCAATTAATATGTCATAAAAAATGAAATCTTAATAGAAAAAAAGTGTGTAGCTTAGATCTCTAGAAAAATAAGATGTACTGCTAAATTCTTCAAAAAATGAATATCCTTAGTTTTGCTGGTTATTTTTTAGATAATAGAAATGAAGCCAATACTCTCCACTTTGGTCTGTTTTTCCTTTTCTACTCTCCCATCAATGTGTATCTACTGGAGTTGTAATTTTACCTGAACAGACTGGCCAGTTAGTAAAAGAGCCTACATGTTAGTCTGACACTAGAATTGGCCATCCTGGATCTTTTGAATGTAAAATGTGAAAATGCATGGTAGCACAGTATAAATAAACAAGAAAAAACTGTCTTAAATTATTATAGATAGCCATCACATGACTAATATGCATGCACGCACATACTCACGCCCCATGAACATTGGCATTCATAAGCATTCACGCATCTTTCTTTAAATTACTTGAGAGAGAGAGAGATGATATGGAGATAAAAGGAGAGAGGAATGAATGAATATCTAATAGATGACTCTTTAAAAGGAGCTTGCTACTTGGTACTTGGACATTTCTTTCACTTATTACTTACCTATTATTTACATTTATAACCAGATTTTTCCATCTATCTATGTCTTTATCTATAGTGAAGGAAGATTTTCAGGAATTAAAGAAATGACTGGAAATCCCAAATTGTCTGAGGAAAATAAAGAAATATAGTTAACTCATTAATATAAAGTGTGTGGTTTTAGGGTGCTGCTCTATATGCCACTGGATTTGCAACATAATATACATTATATTAATCTTATTGCCTTTCCAAGTTTAGAAATACATGTGGCCCTAAAGATTTTGGATAAAATTGTTGACCTCTATTTCAAAATCAGTCGCCATATTGACTGTACCAAAGTACACTTCAAACCAGCAGGGGAGTTTTTACATAGATACTGTGAGACCTTTTAATATTGCCAAGAAGATCCATGGGAAATGGCTTTCCACTGTTGTGTTACAGTAATCTTCCTTAATACTGAGGAGCTGACACTTACTTACATATCTGTAGGCATTTAGTATTTCTTCTACTTAAAAATCAAATGCCTTTCTGTAAAGTTTGCTCACTTTCCTTTGTTTTCCTTTTCTACTTAATATACAGTGTAGGAATTTTGTTTGTATTCGGAATATCACTCTTGTTATTCCATGTGCTTATTTTTTTACCTTTGTCTATATTTTTATTTGATGTCAAGATTTATCAAACTTTTTTGATCTCTGTGCCTTTCACACTTAGATCTTTAATCTACCTGAAATGGATTTATTATTCATTTACTATTTACTAAATATATATTCACTAAGCACTTCTCCATTAATTTATTTTATATTAGAAGTAGTATGAATCTAATTCATTATTCAAAAACTCAGATTTATTTTGTAATTAACCAAGTATCTCTTCAACCATGTCTTGTCTGTATTTTATCATATTCTAGAATTCTAAAATTGTGACTACCTCTCTGTTTTTTCTGTATTTTATTTTTTTATTTTTGTTTTATTTTGTTTTTGAGATAGAGTCTCTGTTGCCTAGGCTGGAATGCAGAGGCACGATCTCTGCCCCCTGCAACCTCTGCCTTCTGGGTTCAAGCAATTCTCCTGCCTCAGCCTCTCAAGTAGATGGGACTACAGGTGCCCACCACCGTGCCTGGCTAATTTTTGTATTTTTAGTAGAGATAAAACAGGGTTTCACCATGTTGGCCAGGCTGGTCTCCAACTCCTGACCTCAAGTGATCCACCTGCCTCGGCCTCCCAAAGTGCTGAGATTGTAGGCATGAGCCACCGTGCCTGGTCAGTTTTCTCTATATTTTAATTTCTGGATATCAAATGTACTAATGTCTCATGTGCAACAGTTCTCATTTCATGTGTCTCTTTGTTATAATATTTAACATTTAATATTCTATTTTTATGGACATATTTCTTCATAAATATTTGAAGTAAATTAATATTATAATTGATGTTTTTGCCTTTCCTAATATTCTATTTTTCTGCAAGTTTTAGAATTTTGACTAGGGATTGTTCATATTCTTTGATGATGTGTTGTTTTGTTTTCCCCTTTCCTTTTGTGGTCTTCATTCCGTGTTGGTTGTTTTGCATTTGCTTCCATCCAGCCCCTGGCACTCCAATCAACCTAAAGGTCTTAGATTGTATTCTAGGCTTCTATGGTGATAACAAGGATCTTATGGATCCATCCAACAGATGAACTGGTAAAGCTCCTGATGATGAGGTAAGGTATTTTGTTAGGCCTGCAGCCTCATATACACAGTAGATTTGGTAGTGGCCGACAGAGGGATTTTTTGGGGGGTTTTCAACGTATTTTCAAAATCAAATAATCTCAATTTAGACATACATGCATGCAATGAACCTTGTTACTGTCTTATTTTGAAACCACATTTAGTACTGCGGTATCATATTTGTTGCTACCAACATGTGCAGCACCAGAAAGCATAATGCTTCAACCCCACCCTTCAACTTTTCTCTTTTATCTTGTTTTTGGACCTAAAATTGTTTTTACTTTTTTCTTTTATACGTATTATAGAACAACATTTTAATCAGTCGGTATTTTGCAATACTAAACTGGCCTATGGAATTTTCCACAGTGATTTTCAGCTCCTGGCCCATATACATTTTTAAATACAGGGCCTGACAAGGGTAATGTAAAGTTGATTATTTGTTAAAAGTATACAGATGGGGGCGGTAGGTCACACCTGTAATCCCAGCACTTTGGGAGGCCGAGGTGGGCAGATTGTTTGAGGTCAGGAGTTTGAGACCAGCCTGGCCAACACGGCAATACCTATCTCTACAAAAAATACAAAAATTAGCCGGGCATAGTGGTGCACATCTGTAATCCCAGCTACTCAGGAGGCTGAGGCATAAGAATCACTTAAGACCAGGAGTTGGAGATTGCACTGAGGTTGTCCCACTGCACTCCAGCCTGGGCAACAGAGCTAGGCTCTGTCTAAAAAAAAAAAAGAAGTGTATAGATGATGTTTACAATTGTCCATTCAAAGATGAGTTTCTAAAGACCAAAAAAAAAAAAAAAAAAAAAGAAATGCAATCATCTGTTGTTCCAGAAATGAACTAACACCTCTTTCCATATGAACTATGCCACGGCAGTTGTTTTACTTCAAATCAAATCAAATTATATAGGCTTAATAGAGCATAACACATAAGGTTACCTGTGGAATTGTTTATTTATAAGTCACATCACTAGCATCTTACTGCATGCATTTTAATATTAAACTTATGTTTGAGTTTATATTATGTGATTTCTTTAGTAGCAGAGACATATAAGAATAGAAAATGTGCTTTAACTTCCAGGTAGGTTAAATAGCTATAAATATACTGATAGGAACAGAGGTGTTAATACAGATATGGAAAAGCAGAATTGGAAATATGTAACAATCTGAAATTATTTATTACAGATAATCAAGTGAAATAGAAACTATATTAAGCTTAATGTCACTCTGCATATATGAAGTTGTATTTACCATCATAGATAATAATTAACATTGTTTTAAACCATGCAAATTTCTCAGCCATAAATTATTAACAAAATATGTGCAAGAATCCAAGTGTTAAGATACTAAAAGGCAGAAATAAGGATGACTCAATTTGATTGTTTCTGTTTATTTTGTATTTAATATATACGATGGAGTGCATGATTGATAAAATGATTGGCAAAGAGTTATCTAAGGGATGAATGACATCTCATTTTTCTGTTCCTACCACACCTGGTCATTTTGCCTTAGACCTGGTAATATTTGTCTTTGTTCCATTTTTTTAAAATATATTTTTTATATTAAATAATGAACCTGGCCTTTTCATCGCTAAAATTTGTTTTAGCCGGAAAGACATGGGACCCCTCACTTTACCAGAACTTTACCATCTCTATTTTCATAGAGATAATGACCTATTTGCTCAGCACAATGTAATTTCTGACCTAATCAAACACTGTGACTAGGCATAAAATAAACCAATCAGCAAACAAGATGGAGTTAAATTTTCTATTGAAAAGAATTAGGATATATACTTTTAAATCTTAATTTTAATAATTTGTCATTATCAAAATTTGACTTTTGCAAATTTTTAAAAATAAACACTATTACTGTTAACATTTTGATAAAACTGACTGATTATTTAACTGAATTGGTAATCCACTTTTAGCCAAATTGTTGAAAGGTTGTTAAATTTTGATACAGTCATCCTGTGTTCTATCATAATTGTAGCTTTGTCAGTGTGAGAACATTGGATTTACAAAATACGTTAGTAATTTTATCCTATTACCCATAATGCAAACTCAGTGTGAGTCAATGACAATGGCAGACAGCAGGTCAAGGTGAACTGCAAAGTACAAAAGATTTACAGTTGTCCCTTGAATAATGTGGGTGTGAACTGCATGTGTCCACTTATACATGATTTTTCTTCTGCCTCTGCCATGCTTGAGACACTAAGACCAACTCCTCCACTTCTTCCTCCTCTTCGGCCTATTCAATATGACAATAATGAGGGTAAAGACCTTTATGATAATCCACTTTTGTTTAATGAATAGTAAATATATTTTCTCTTCTTTATGTTTTTTTAGTGACTTCTTTTTTCTCTAGCTTACTTTATTGTCAGAATGCAGTATATAATACATATAGCATACAAAATATGTGTTAACTGACTGTTTATGTTGTAAGGCTTGCAGTCAACAGTAGGCTATTAATAGTTAGATTTTTGGAGAATTACAAGTTGTACGTGGATTTTTGACTGTATGAGGATTGGCACCCCAGCACCCATTTTTTCCAACGTATTTTGAGTTTGCTGAGAGTTATTGGTTATCAGAATCAGAATGGTAAAGTAAGAAAAACTTTTTGTCCAGTTTTTAAAATTTTATTTAATCTCTCAATCTCCCTGTTGTTAACATACTCTGACTAAAAGGAAACATAAAAACAAAAAGAAAACTCTACTACATTGATTCATTCTATATGAAAAGTATCACAATCCTGCCATACCAAGTAATGGAAATATATTTTGAGATATATGTTATTAGAGGATTTTGTCATGTGCAAACACAAACCTAAATGGTATAGGCTACTGCACACCTAGGCTATTTCATATAACCTATTGCTTCTAGGCTACAAACCTATACTGCATGTTACTGTACTGAATACTGTAGACAATTATATCACAATGGTAATATTTGTGTATCTACACATAGAAAAGGTACAATAAAAGTACACCATGAAATATTATAAATGGCACACCTCGTATAGGGCAGCCCCATTATAATCTCATAGTCTCAATGTTGTATGTGTAGTTCCTTTTTGACAAAAACATCCTTATGAGGGGTGTGACTGTATTTTATTTCTTTGTTTATATCCATCTTTTGATAATAATGAAGAAGGAAAGTATACCTATCAGTGTTCAGCTTGCTTCCATTTGTCACCTCTCTTGATATTTTAATAATTATGTAATTTTAAATTTATTGAATAGGCTTTTCTAGAATGTATTAACTAAGACAGAATGATCCATACTCACTTATTAAAAAATCTCAAAGGTTACTAATGGTAATCCAGTAACTATGTCCTGAAAGTGTTTTCTGAAATTCTCTCCTATATCTGTGGTATTCTGCTTCGATGACTCTTATGTTCTATTTACACCTCACAGTTCAGATAATATCCTTCCATCCTGCTTTGTACTAGAAGAGGATAAATGATATGGATTCTTTTCTTGCCTTCTACCTTCCTATTGGGTTTTGTTGGTAGGGTGTGTGGGCAGAAGACTTGTGGGAGGGAGGAGACTGAGTCAGAGTCACAGAGACTCTGTCAGGTGGCCCCTCTCCAGTTTGCCCCTTAAGTCACAGGGTGTGTGCCTTAATGGTGCCCCTACACACCCTATTAGGGGGTACTACTGCACTATACCTTCTATTTTTCTGCATATTGCCCACACCTTTGTGAATTACTATTTTATTAAATTATCTCCAAATTATCAAATATTGTATGCCTCTTGTTGCCTTCAGAATTGTGACTGACCATCCCTTCTTGAGACTCCATTTTCTCTTTTCTGCTTTACTGGAATCCATTCCTACTTTGCTTTTGAGAAGTATTTATGGCAGCAGCTCTTTTTCCATATCCTATGCCTAGTGTTTTCTAGGTGTACCTTTTTAGATTTCTTTCCGTTACTCTCCATTTGTTTACTGCTTTATTGTATAGATCCCTATCTATATGCATATATACTACTTGCATCTACCTTTAGCTTGTATGCCATGCTTGAACTTCCGGCCCAAGGTGCTTATTAAATGATAACCCGTAAGTGTTACCAAACTGATCATATCATCTTCTTTCTCATATTTATTTCCAAAATGATACTTCATCTGGCCAGTTGCTCGATCTTAAAACTGAGCTATCATTGGCTACTACCTTTGACTAATCCCCTACCTCCAGTCACTAAATTATGTCATTCTTAAGTCTTAAGGTATCTTTAATCCAATCCCTTCATTGCACTTCCATTATCATTAACTTAGTTCCTGCACAGAATTACTTCAGTAGCTTTCTTACTTTTACGATTTCCCAGGTCTCAGGGCTTCACTCAGGCTGTTACCTCAACTCTTGAGTGGAAACAGTGATCTTCACTTGACAAACTCCTATGTATGTGTTTAGTCTCAATGAAGCCACCACCATCCTCCTAAGACAGCTGCTCTTTGCCTTTCCGTTCTTGGTAACATGTTTAAACGTGCTTCTCCAGCATACTATTCATGTGTCTACTAAAAGATTTTTCACAGATGTTGACAAATGGCTGTTCATTTGCCTTTGAGACCATAGATATTGTCATATGTATATTTAATTACTAATATAGCACCTGCAACAATGTAAGCATACATCCTATTTCATATAAAATAAATAAGGAAAAGAGTGTGAGCCCTGCCCTTAAAAAACTTATTTTAGTAAATGTGCAGATACACTGTAATTGCTGCAGTTTTAAAAGCTACACTGAAGTTAACAGATTCCTACTGCAGGTGCAATGATGCCCCAGGATGCAGTGTTCCATACCATTTGGACTTGTTTTTAAACATGAAATTCAAAATAGAATGAGAGAACTTAAAATCATTTTGAGGTTATATAAGTGAAAAATTTGATGATTGATTAATAAAATTTTTACTGTAAAAATTTTTCTTTTTTTAATGAATACCTTACTTTAAAGAGTTTTATAATGAGAGAAGTTTCAGGAACGAGAGTTTTAGATTGAAATAAAATTGTTCTTAATTTGATTTCTCTTAAGTTCTCATTCATGGGGAATGTCTGTATCCTTTGGAAAGACAGTCGAAGTAAACTAGGGCTAGGATCAATTCTGCTTTCAGCCTGCAATAAAACTGTCATAGACATTTACCAAATAAAATAAAATAATGATCAGCAGTGAGTAGCAGGATCAGCAGCTCAGTCAGACTACTAATATTGAAGAGTCTTGCCCGCCTGAAGAAATAGGCAACTTATTGATAATAATAAAAAGTTGCACTTGTTATTGTGTGTTGACTTTCTGTTTTCTTCTGAAGCTATAAATTGCAGAATTCAGACTTTTAAGAATTTGTGCATGAAACAAGGAACATAAGCTTAAATACTTCTCCTTGGAGATAAATCAATAATTGCAGTTCTCTCTTTTAGGCTGATATTTTATACTCTCACAAAAAGGAGAGGCTATATCAATACTTTAACTTTGGTGTGGTACTCATCCTTATTTAGGTACTTGTTTGTAAGTGTCCTCTGATGATAGTACAAATATCTGTGATGTTTTCCAAATAGAGCTCCTTAGTAAAAAATAACAGGCCATTAACAGTAACTTAATGAGGGTATTTCTGCTTCCTAAGCTTAGAATTTAATGATCATTTAATTATACATGCATCATCTATCTAAAATAAGAAATACCACTAAATTTATGATGGGAAATACATCTTTCCCAATAGCCGTTAATCTAATTGCAGTTACAATTAAGAATTTGGATTTAAGTCTCCACATTTTTAATCTAATGTAATCATTAAATACAAATAATATAATGCCATACAATTTTAGAAATTTGATTTTAATTACTACATGGATATCATAAAGTAAGCACATGTTTAATGTAACCCAGGGAAATATTTAGATGGTTTATCTCACTAATGATGTGTGTGTGTGTGTAATACCCAGTTTTAGATAAATGATGAAATTATATCTTACATAATTTACTGGTCATTAGTTATTTTTTCATAATTTACTAAGCTGAATAATTTAGATCTTTTTAAGGTGAAATAACCCAGGTAGGCACAGCCTGAAGGCATAGTGACTCGTATGACAAAGTCAAGGCGGAATCTTGAGAGTCACACCATCTTTGCATTTCTAATGAGAATACTCAGTTCTTCTCTTTCAACCAAACTATCTTTTCAGTTTCTGTAAATTAGTTCTGGAATTTATAGGTACTCAGGTAGACCAAGCCTCATTTTATGTGTCTCAACACCAAATCCTTCCACATTTTAATTTTATTCAAAGGAAGAATTTTATTTCAAATAATTCAATCTGTTTACCATTTAAAATTCCTTGACAGAAATAAGCTTGCAAACTAGTATTAGGTCTTACTCTTTATTCCCAAATATCTATTTTAGTTATCTAATATCCTAGACCTCTTCTGTAATTTTGGATAGCTCTACTTTCATTATCTTTCATCCTGAAGAATGAGACTGACTCCACATCCCAGTGCCTCAGAGTATGATGTATTATACTGACATGTCTACTGGATGCTTATCTGGATTTTAAGATGTTCTTTGTCCTACCACATTTTCGGATGCCCTTAATTTGGATTTTAAATCATATCTGGAGTTAAGATTTAACATGTTCAAAACTAATCCATTGCACTTTTGCTACCTTCAGAGCAAGACTATTTCAGAAATGATACCTGCATCCTAAAGCACAGACACAACCAAATGCATAAGTCAGTGAATCCTGGTCTAATGCAGAGGTGGCAAGTAAAGGCTGGGTGCCACTGGCTCACAATATAGAGAAAGCTGCAAGACTTGGACTTCAGTTCCCTAATAGTGACAGGTGAGCGACTGCCACTTCCTCAACCATGAATTCTGAAGTTGTAGAACAGGACTGGGTCCCATGTTTTTTCCATAATATCACGAGTTTAAATTCTAATCCCTGGGCCAGGCATAATGGCTCACGCCTATAGTCCCAGCACTTTGGGAGGCTGAGGGAGGGTGGATCACCTGAAGTCAGGAGTTCGAGACCAGCCTGGTCAACATGGTGAAACCCTATCTCCACTAAAAATACAAAAATTAGCCAGGTGTGGCTACTCGGGTGGCTGAGGCAGGAGAATCGCTTGAACCCGGGAGACGGTGGTTGCAGTGAGCCGAGATCGCGCCATTGCACTCCAGCCTGGGAGATGAGCAAAAGTCCATTAAAAAAAAAATTTGAATCCCCATTTATACCAGGCACAGAGATGATTCTCAATCAGTGTTTGCCAAATTAGTTGAGCAGAGCAGAAGGTGAGAGTCTACAATGTCATATAATTTTAGCCTTCGGTAACCAAGTCTTGGATCCTATAAGCCGGGTGCGTCCTAATCATGCATACTGTAAGCTTTACAGCCTAAGAATGAGTTTCACTCTTTGGAAATCTGATGTCCAACCTGCAATTATCCTTGATTATTTCATCAGTGTGTATTGAGGACAGATTAAACCAAGCACCTACTACTGCTTTTCTCACTAAAACGTTTTCCCAACAAATGTTATTCCTGGCTTTCAGTGTGTGCCTTGTGGTCATTTGTCCTTGTTTGCTCCACAACCTCCTCCCACTATGGACATCTTGCCTGTGAGGGTCTGTACTTACCAGGGGGATTATACATTGTCTTCTTTTGAATGAACTTGCAGTTGCATATTTATGAGTACATTTTACTTCATATTGAGTAATTTCACTAAATTAACTTACTAATTATAATTGTTGTCTGTAATCTTTTTGGATTTTCAAAATACACAAAATGTCATATGTAAATATTGACAGGTTAATTTTTTCTCTTTCAATCATTATATCCACTCTTTGTTTTGGTTTTAACTTATTTAAGTATCCAGGACTTCCAGTAGGATGGGAATAGAAATGGTGATAGTTTATTTCTCTGTTTCATTTCCAGTCTTAATATGTAAACATTCCACCATTAAATATCTGTTGTAAGTTTTTCTGTGGATACTGATTATCATGTAAGAGAAGCCCCATTATATTCCTAGTTTGTTAAGGTTTGCAAATGTGTAAGGTTTGTTTTGCTTAATCAGGAATGTGTGTTGAATTTTATGATATAATTAATTGGCTTTTGAAAATGATTGTGTGATTTTTCTCTTCATTTTCTTTTAATAAGCTAAATTATATTGGTACTATAATGCTAAATAAGTACTGTAACTCTTGAGTAAACTCAAACTGGATTTGATGTATTATTTTTATACAAAGTAGTATTCAATTTGGTACTTATTTATTGGACTTTTTATATATAAATTAGTGTAAGAGAATAGGCTTTTGTTTATTCAAATACTTTTTGAAGTATCAAGATATTTTATGCCTATTAAAATCTGTTGGGAAGTATTCCAAATTTTTCTATTTCTTGGTAGAGTTTATATAGATTAATATAACACTAGTGGGGTCGGGGCTGGGCGCAGTGGCTCACGCCTGTAATCCCGGCATTTTGGGAGGCTGAGGCAGGAGGATCACGAGGTCAGGAGATTGAGATCATGGTGAAACCTCATCTCCACTAAAAATACAAAAAATCAGCCGGGCATGGTGGTGGGCGCCTGTAGTCCCAGCTACTTGGGAGGCTGAGGCAGAATTGCTTAAACCCAGGAGGCGGAGCTTGCAGTGAGCCGAGATCTCGCCACTGCACTTCAGCCTGGGTGACAGAGTAAGACTCCGTCTCAAAAAAAAAAAAAAAAAAAAAAAAAAAAAAAATCACTAGTGGGGTCTGAACTATTTTGGGAGAAATTGTTTTAGAAAATGATTTTTTAGCAAATACAAGAATATCTCACTTTTATTTATTTCTTCTTAGGCCATTTTTGTAAGTTATGAAGTTATGAAAACAATTTGTTCATATCACTTAACAGGTGAAATTCCTATTAAATGCTGTTTCTAATATCCTTATACCATCTTTTAATAACATTAATTTCTATAATAATATCACTTTTTCTATTTCTGATATCGAAAGTTTTTATTTCTTTCCCTTCTTCTATTGAAAGTTTTTATTTCCTAATCTTCCTCTCACTTTAATTAGGCCTTAATAACTTTATTAATATTTCAAAGTAAACTTTGGCTTTGCTATTTTCTGTTATTGCATATTTATCTGTGTTGTTAATTTTTGTTCTTACATTTTAAAATTATTTTCTCTCTTCTATATTTATTTGAGTTTGATTGCTATGATATAGTCTAGCTTATAAAGATAGAAAATTCTATTAGTAATTTTTATTTTTCATCTAATCTAACAAATCTATTCAAATCTATACAGTTTACTTGAAGTAAATTCCAATATGTTAAATGTTTTAGTTTTATGCATCTCAAAATCCTTTCTAATTTCTGTTGTTATTTGACCCACAGATTATATTTATGGAGTAATATAATTAATTTTTTTCAATTGCTAGTTTAATTGTAACTTAATTGAAAACATGTACTGATTTTATAAATTATTGGAAATTAGATGAAATTTGCTTTATTAGGCAGCATATGATCAGTTTTGGGAAAGTACTATAGATACTTTAAAAATAATATGTATGCTTTCTTTGTTGGTACAATTTTCCATTAGAAAACTGATTTTCTACTGATTTGTTTTGCTGGTCATTGCAAGTAGTATATTGAAGTCTTCTATTATTGCTGTGGATTTGCCAAATTCTCTTTTAATTTTTGCCAACTGTTGCCTTATACATTGTAAATTTGGTTCTCTGTGATTCGGACTCTGAGACAAGGTTTAAGTGAAGGAGGTTGATTGAATTATGTCCTTGGGACCAAAACCTGTGAAAAGGAGATAAACAAAGTAAGGTTAGGCAGAAGAAGAATTTAAGCTGCAGTGTACATTGAACAACAGCTTTAGCCAACCTCAGGGAAACTCAGGAGTAATAATAATCACTTAGAGTAGTCCTGAGTAAAGCCAAAATTGTTCATGTTCATTGATCAGTCATTGGATGTGGATAATCTGAGAAGGGTCATCTGCAAAAGAAGTAGATGTATGGGCTTGTCGTTGAAGATTCATTTGCAGAAATTGGGGTCAAAAGTCCACGCTTGCAGGATGATCATAGTGGCATACCCCAGTGTCATCTTATATGTTTTGATTCCGTATTGATTGGGTGCATACAAATTTAGACATGTTATATCTTTATAGCAGATTGACGTCTCAAAAATATAAAACGTCACTTTTTGCCAAAAGAAACGCATCATCTCTTACAGCCTACTATACCTAATATTAGTATAGCTATACCAACATTCTTTATCAAATATGGTTTATCTTTTTTTTTTTTTTTTTTTTTTTTGAGACAGGGTCTTGTTCTATTGCCCAGGCTGGAGTGCAGAGGCCTGATCTCGGCTCACTGCAACCTCTGTCTCCCAGGTTCAAGCGATTCTCCTGCCTCAGCCTCCCAAGTAGCTGGGATTATAGGTGCACACCACCAGGCCTGGATAATTCTTGTATTTTTAGTAGAGAGGGGGTTTCATCATGTTGGTCAGGCTGGTCTTGAACTCCTGACCTCATGATCCGCCCGCCTCGGCCTCCCAAAGTGCTGGAATTACAGGCATGAGCCACTGTGCCCGGCCGGTGGTTTATCTTTTTCCATCATTTTACTTCTAAATATTTTGTTTCTTTGTATTTAATGTCATCTTTTGGAATAAACATTTTAAATTTCCAGTGTGAAATATTACTTTTTTAATGTAATTTCTAATTCACTTTGTTGTAATGTGATGGGTGATACATTTGGTTTCATATCTACTTCTCACTATTTGCTGTCCATATGACTTATCTATTTTATGTTCCTTTTGTTTCTCCTTCTTGGCTTCCTTTTAGATTGATCAAACACTTCATTTTAATTTGTCATTTTTACTTTAATATTAGATGTAAAAGTCTTTAAAATAATTTTATATATTTTTATTTGATAAATCATATAAAGATACATTCTTTACTTAGTACACTATAATACAAATATTAATTTTATTTTTTCTAACGGTAAATCTTAAGGCACTATATATAGCTATTACCTCCCCCAGGTTTTAGCACCACTTTGCATATATTTCACATGTTTTAAATCTACATACAATTTAACTTCCAAAATGCATTGCAATTATTTTTTGTAAGTAAATATTTACATACATTTAGTGCCATATTCAATTTTCATTGTTCCTCTTTCTTTCTGCATTACCATGATTCTACCTGGAATCCTGTTTTTTGGAGAGGGCAGGGGTAAAGCACTCAATTTAATCTGTCTTAACTTGAGGTTATAAGCAATTTATTCCATGATGGTTTATCTGGAAATAGATTTATTTTGTCTTCTGATGTGAAGAACACTTAGTGTATTTAATTCTAGGTGAGCAGAACTTCAAGTACAGCATTCCATTGTTTGTGTTTTCAATTTTTTCTTTGAAAATTCAGATGTCCTTATAGGGTTTTTATAGTTTTGGGTTATACATTTGTCTTTAATCTCCCTAGGCAATACCATGGAGGACATAGGCACAGGCAAAGATTTCATGCAACAAAAGCAAAAATTGACAAATGAGATCTTATTAAACTAAAGACCTTCTGTGCAGCAAAAGAAACTATCATCAGAGCAAACAGGCAACCTACAGAGTGGAAGAAACTTTTTGTAATCTATCCATGTGACAAAGGTCTAATATCCAGAATCTATGAGGAACTTAAATTTACAAGAAAAAACAAACAACCCCATTAAAGAGTGGGCAAAGGACATGAATAGACACTTCTCAAATGAAGACATTCATATGGCCAACAAATAGGAAAATAAGCTCAATATCACGGATCATTAGAGAAATGCAAATCAAAACCACAATAAGATACCATCTCACGTCAGTCAGAGTAGCAATTATTAAAAAGTCAAGAAACTACAGATGCTGGAGAAGTTTTGGAGAAATAAGAATGCGTTTGCACTGTTAGTGGGAATGTAAATTAATTCAACCATTGTGGAAGAAGGTATGGTGATTCCTCAAAGATCTAGAACCAGAAATACCATTTGACCCAGCAATCCCATTACTGGGTATATACCCAAAGGAATATAAATCATTCTATTACAAAGATACATGCAAGCATATGTTCATTGCACCACTATTTACAATAGTAATAACATGGAATGAAGCCAAATGCCCATCAATAATAGACTGGATAAAAAAAATGTGGTATATATTCACCATGGAATACTATGCAGCCATAAAAAGGAATGAGATCTTGCTCTTTGCAGTAACATGAATGGAACTGGAAGCCCTTATCCTCAGCAAATTAATGCAGGAACAGGAAACCAGAAACAACATGTTCTCACTTATAAGTGTGAGCTGAACAATGAGAATGCTTGAACAGAGGGAGGGGAATAACACACACTAGGGTCTGTCAGGGATTGGGGTGGAGTGAAGGATAGCATGAGGAAAAATGGCTAATGTATGCTGAGCTTAATACCTAATTGATGTTTGATAGGTGCAGCAAATCACCATGGCACATGTTTAACTATATAACAAACCTGCACGTCCTGCACATGTACCCCAGAACTTGAAATAAAAATAAAGCAAAAAAATTTCAGATGGACGTTATTCTTACTTTTAATCTTTTGAAATTAATGTCATTTTTTTGGCTTATTATTTTTATTTATTTATTTTATATTTTAGGGAAAACTATGGGAGTTCAGTCAGGGTGGTGGGAAAAATTATAGAAGAAAAATTATAAAGATAGTTATAGGAAATAGACACAAACCTACTTTGAAGGTCAGGGGGTTTGCATAGCTTCAGTAAAAGATTTGGCTGAAGGCAGCCTAATTGAGTTAATAGCTTAAGGTAGATACAAAGGAATGTAAGGGAGTTTATCTAAATAGCTTGTTTACTCATGTGCTCCTAAGACCAAACTTTGATCCTTCACTGGCAGGATGGCTGTCTCTGGGGGAGGACAACCAGTTTAATTACCCACAGGTGTGTTGACTCAAAGCCTTTGTCATTTAATCTGTACTAAATAAATGTGAACTTCGCCGGCTTACTGAGGACTATGCTGCAAAGTCAGGCAGTGGAGCCCCTTAGCCGTGCTGACAGGCAAAATAGCCGTCAGTGTGCGTCTCTCATCCATTGCTGGGTCAGGGTCTGCGGGACAGATCCTGCAGAAAACAAAATATTTATTGCTTTATTCATAATTAACTGACTGAGACTTTTCATTTTAAGTAAGTTAAGCCTGGAAAAATAACCAGTTAGTATGCTCAAGCAAGATATTGTCAACACTGAATATTCACTGGGTTCTTCTGAAGGTCAAAAAACTTTTATTACATTATTGGCCCAAACTTTTTTTTTTATTTTACTTAAGTTTCAGTGCTACATGTGGAGGTTTGTAATACAGATAAATTGTGAGTTATGGGAGTTTGCTATAAAGATAATTTCATTACTCAGCGAATAAGCATGGTACCCAATAGGTAGTTTTTGAATCTCCACCTTCCTCTCACCCTCCACTCTCAAGTACACTCTGGAATCTATTGTTCCCTTCCATGTGTGCTTAATATTTAGCTTCCTTTTATAAGTGAGAATATGCAATATTTGCTTTTCTATTCTTGCATTCATTTGCTTAGGTTTATGGCCTCCAGCTCCATCCATGTTGCTGCAAAAGACATGATCTCATTCTTTTTTTATGGCTGCATTTTATTCCATTAAATACATGTACCACAATTTCTTTATCCAGTCTATCATTGAATGACATTTAGGTTGATTCCATGTCTCTGCTATTGTGAACAGTGGTGTGATGAACATAGTTGCATATGATTCTTTATGGTAAAGCAATTTATATTCCTTTGGGTATATACCCAATAATGGAATTGTTAGGTCTAATGGAAGTTCTAAGTTCTTTGAGAGGTTGCAAAACTGCTTTTCCAAGTGTTCCTAACAAATTTACATTCTCACCATCAATATGTAAGCATTCACTTTTTCCTGCAATATTGCCAGCATCTATTATTTTTTCACTTTTTAATAATAGCCATTCTGACTGGTGTGAGATGGTATCCCATTGTTATTTTGATTTGCATTTCTCTAATGAATACTTATGTTGAACTTTTTTTTCATATATTTGTTGACTGCATGTATGTCTTCTGTTGGAAAGTGTCTGTTCATATCCTTTATAATGTTTTTGCTTGTAAATTTGTTTAAGTTACATACAGATTTTGGATATTAGACCTTTGTCAGATGCACAGTTTGCAAATATTTTCTTCCATTCTGTGGGCTGTCTGTTTATTCTGTTGATAGTTTCTTTTGCTATGTAGAAACCCTTTAATTTAATTAGGTCCATTTGTCAATTTTTGTTTTTGTTGCAATTGCTTTTGGCATCTTCATCAAGAAATCTTTGCCAAGACCTGTGTCCAGTATGGCATTTCCTAGGTTTTCTTTGGGTATTTTTATAATTTTTGGTTTTATACTTAAGAATTTAATCTATCTTGCATTGCTTTTTGTATGTGATATTAAGAAGTTTCAATATTATTTACATCAGTTTCAATCATCTGCATATGGCTAGCCTGTTTTTCTAGCACCATTTATTGAATTGAGTCCTTTCTCATTGCTTGTTTTTGTAGAGTTTGTCAAAGATCAGACGATTGTTAGTGTGCAGCTTTATTTCTGGGGTCTGTATTCTGTTCCATTGATCATGTGTCTGTTTTTGTCCTGGTATCATGCTTTTTTGTTAAGTGTAGCCTCGTAGTTTGTTTGGTGTTGAGTTATGTAATGACTGCACTATTCTTTTTGCTTAGGATTGCCTTGAATATTTAGCCCCTCTTTTAATTCCATAAAAATTTTAGCATAAGTTTTTTTCCAATTCTGTGAAGAATGTCATTGGTAGTTTGATATAAATGTCATTGAATCTGTACATTTCTTTGGGTAGTATCATCATTTTAACAATATTAATTCTTCCTATCCATGAGCATGGAATGTTTTTCCATTCATTTGTCATCTCAGATTTCTTTCAGCAGTGCTTTGTCATTCTTTTTGTAGACACCTTTCACCTCCCTGTTTAGCGGTGTTCCTAGGAATTTATTTTTTGTGTGTCTATTGTGAATGTGATGGCATTCTTGATATGGAACTGAGCTTGGGCATTGTTGGTATATAAATACACTACTGATTTTTGTGAATTGAGTTTCTAATCCTGAAACCCTGCTGAAGTTTTTCATCAGATCAAGGAGCTTTGGTGCAGAGACTGTGGAGTTTTTTAAGTATAAAATCTTATCATCTGCAAACAGAGATAGTTTGACTTTGTCTCTTCCTATTTGGATGCCTTTCATTTCTTTCTCTTGTCTGATTTCTCTGGCTAGGACTTTCAGCACTATATTGAATAAGAGTGTTGCGAGTGGGCATCCTTGTCTTGTTCCAGTCTCAAGGAGAATGGTTCAAGCCTTTGCCCATTCAGGATGATGTTGGATGTAGGTTTCTCATAGAGGGCTTTTATTATTTTGAGGTATGTTCCTTCAATGCCTGCTTTGTTGTGAGTTTTTTAGCATGAAGGGATGTTGAATTTTACTGAAAGCCTTTTTTGCATCTATTGAGATGATCATGTGATTTTTGTTTTTCCTTCTGTTTAGGTGCTAAATCACATTTATTGATTTGCATGTGTTTAACCAAATTTTCAAAGCCTACTTGATTGTGGTGAATTAGAAGTTTGATGAGCTGCTGAATTTAGTTTGCTGGTGTTTTGTTGAGGATTTTTGTATATATGTTCATCAAGGATACTGTCCTGAGGATTTGTGTGTGTGTGTGTGTTTGCCGGGTTTTGATATCAGAATAATGCTGGCTTCATAGAATGAGCTAGGGAGGAGTCCCTTATCTGGTACTGGGCTATTTCTGGTTGGTAGGCTTTTTATTAATAATTCAATTTGGCACTCATTATTGGTCTGTTCAATGTTTTAATTCTTCCCATTTCAATATTGATAAGTGGATGTGTCCACTAATTTATCAATTTCTTCTAAGTTTTCCAGTTTGTGTGCATAAGAGGTGTTCATAATAGTTTCTGAGGGTTTTTTTGTATTTCTGTGGGCTTAGTGATAATGTTCCCTTTGACATTTCTGATTGTGTTTATTTGGATCTTCTCTCTTTTTTTCTGTATCAGTCTAGTTAGTGGTCTGTCAATCTTATCAATCGTATTATTCTTTCAAATAACCATCTTCTGTTTCATTGATCTTTTTATGATTTTTTTGCAACTGGATTTCATTTCACTTAGCTAAGATTTTGGTTATTTCTTGTCGTCTGCAAGCGTTGGGGTTGGTTTGCTCTTGTTTTTTCTAGTTCTTCAATGTGTGATGTTAGGTTGTTAATTTGAGATCTTTTTAACTTTTTGATGTGGATATTTAGCACTATAAAGTTCCCTCTTTACAGTGCTTTAGCTGTGTCCCAGAGATTCTGGTATGTTGTATCTTTGTTTCTATTAGATCCAAGGAATCTCTTGATTTCTGCCTTAATTTTATTGTTAACTCAGAAGTCATTCAGGAGCAGGCTGTTTAATTTCCTTGTAATTATACAGCTTTGTGCAATCTTCTTAGTATTTATTTCTATTTTTATTGTACTGTGGTCTGAGAACATAGTATAATTTTGTGGTGTTTTCTGAATTTGCAGAGAAGTGTCATGGTCAATTGTGTGGTCAATTTTAGAGTACGTGCCATGTGCAAATGAGAAGATGTACATTCCGTTGTCTTTGAGTGGAGTTCTGTAAATTTCTATTAGGTTCTCTGGTCAAGTGTGAGTTCAGTTCCCAAATACCTGTGTTAGGTTTTGCCTCAATGATCTTTCTAATACTGCCAGTAGAGTGTTGAAGTCCCCCACTATGATTGTGCAGTTATCTAAGTCTCTTTATAGGGCTCTGAGAACTTACGAATCTGAGTGCCCTCGTGATGGGTGCATACATGCTTAGGATAATTAAATCTTCTTGTTGAATTGAACCTTTTATCATTTTGTAATGTCCTTCTTTGTCTTTTGTGATCTCTGTTGGTTTGAATTCTTTTTTGTCTTTAATTAGAATAGCAATTCCTGCTTTTTGTTTGTTTGTTTTCTGTTTCCTTGGTAGATTTTCTCCTTGCCTTTACTTTGAGCCTATGGGTATCATTACATGTGAGATGGATCCCTGGAAAATAGCATACAGTTTGTTCTTGCATCTTTATTTAACTAGGCCACTCTGTGCCTTTTAATTAGGGCATTTAGCCCATTTACATTCAAGGTTAATAATGATATGTGCAGATTTGATCCTGTCATTGTGTTGGTAGCTGAATATTATGCAGGCTTAATTGTGTGATTGCTTTATAGTGTCAATGGTCTGTGTACTTAAGTATGTTTTGGTGGTGGCCGGTAATGGTCTGTTTCCATATTTAGCACTCCCTAACTGACCTCTCCTAAGGCAAGTCTGGTAGTAATAAATTCTCTTAGCATTTACTTGTCTGAATAGGATCTTAACTCTCTTTCACTAATGAAGTCCTTTTTTTTTTTTTTTTTTTTTTTTTTTGGCTGGATATGAAATTATTGGTTTCTTTTATTTAAGAATATTGAATACATGTCCCCAGTTTTTTCTGGCTTGTAGGGTTTCTGCTGAAAGATCCACTGTTAGCCTAATGGGGTTCCCTTTGAATTGACCTGCCCCTTCTCCAGCTGACTTTATTATTTTTGCTTTTAGGTTGACCTTGGAGAATCCATTGACTATGTGTCTTAATGATGGTTGGTTTGTATAATATCTCACAGGGGCTCTGTGCAGTTCCTGAAATTGAATGTTGGCCTCTCCAGTGAAGTTGGTGAAATTTTCATGGACAATCTTCTCAAAGGTTTTCCTCAAAAATTTCCAAATGGTTTGCTTTCTCCCCCTCTTTCAGCAATACCAATGAGCCAGAGCTTTGGTCTCTTTACATAATCTCACATTTCTCAGAGGTTTTGTTTATTCTTTTTTACTATTTTTTCTTTATTTTTGTCTGAGTTAATTCAGAGAACCAGTCTCTGAGCTCTGAGATTCCTTCCTCAGCTTTCTGTATTCTGTTGTTAATACTTGTGATTGTATTATGAAATTCTTGTAGTGTGTTTGTTTGTCAGCTTTATCAGTTCAATTTGCTTCTTGCTTAAAATGGCCATTGTGTCTTTCAGCTCCTCTAATGTTTACATTGGTTGGATTGGCTTTTGACTTTCTCCCTCAATAATCTTCATTCCTGCCCATATTCTCAATTCTAGGTGTCTCATTTCAGTCATTACTGCCTGGTTTAAGAAACATTGCTGAGGAACTATTATGGTTGTTTGGAGGTAAGAAGATCTGGCTTTTTGAGTTCCCAGAGTTCTTGTGCTAGTTCTATCTTATCTGTGTGGGCTGATGTTCCCTCTGTCTTTGAAGCTGCGGTCCTTTGGATGGAGATTTTTGCTTTTATCTTTTTTCAATCTTTGGTTGTTTAGTTGTAGTATAATGTGGACTCTGTTAACTTGTATGTTCTGAAAAATTTCAGAGGGCCAAGGCTCAACTCTAAGTTGCATGTTCTAGCTCTGGGGGACTGGCACGAGGTCCCCAGCTTTGTCCCCGGGACCCTTGAATTTAAGAACCTGTTGCACTGGAGGGGTCAAGATGTTCCTGGTCCACTGGTCCCAATACTCCAGTGGGGGTGCCAGCGAAAGCACTTCATAGAGAAGGAGGTGGCAACAGGGTCCATGCTAGCTTGTGTGTGCCAGCAGCTATGGCAGCATGCACGTGTTGACTGGGATTGGAAGGAGCAGGGTGGTAGCGTCCATGTATGTGCTCATGCCAATGGCAGTGCATCTAGTCAAATTAAATTCAAAACATTAATATCAAGACATCTCCAATAGCATATAATACAGAACAGTGATAAACTGCCTATTTTCTTTCTCAGGATCTGCTAGGATTTTCTCTTGCTCCTCTCTTTCCTCACTCTGTAAGGAAATTATGATATGGTCAGGACTACAAGACTGGCTCAGAGAGAAGTCTTGGTCCAAACGTTGGCAGTAATGCTGCAGTAACAAATATTTATCATCTCTGGGTTAGGTCACAGCCTTGGCATGTACCCTCAGATCCATCGGTGGCTGATGTCCTCTGTGGACTAGCCTACCACGTACCAGACCCTGCCAGTTTTTACCAATCTTATTATTTTTTAGATGTTCATTTGTTCTTGGGTTTTAGACAGTTTCATACGGAAAGCCTAAAACAAACCAAAGTGTTTGAGCATATTTCATTTACCTTAGTTTTTGAATTTCAGATTGGTGAAACAAACTTGTTTTAAATAATTAATATTGAGAAAGGCATCCATATGTAAAACAACAAAATGAAAGAGATCTATCTCAATACATAATTGAAAATAAATTATAATTTAATTGTAGACCTATGTGTTAAAAACAAAATTTATAAATGTTTTAGAAGATAAATCTTAGTTGAATAATACATCTTAGAAGAAAATCTTAACAACTTGATTTAGAGAATTACTAGAGAATTACTCCTCCATCAATGATTCCTCTAACAACAGACAAATGCCACTGAGTACAAATAAAACATTGAAAATTCAACAATATTAAAATTGAGCACTTTTGTTCATCATTAGACATTCATGAATGAGTATAAAATTAAACTATGCAATCAAAATATATAATTACACTTTACTTACACCCATGTTCACACATAAAATGGAATATATTTATAATATTAAAAAATTATTTTGTAAATAAAATATTTTTAGAAGATCTCTCAAAAAATTATAGTAAAAAATCTTAACAAACAATTTACAAAAGAGAAATATCCGAATTGCCTTTCAATTTATAGGCCTTGGGGTCATGGATAATTGTGAATGCATATTAAAACTATAACTTCAAACCATCTCCACCTACCTGATTAGGAAGGGTCAAAATGTTTATCAATATCAAGGGATGGCAATGATATGGATTAACAAAACTCGTCATTTACTTCTAACAGAATTGTAAAATGGTACAAGAAAATTATAAACATAATCTATGCGTTCATATGTGTGCGTGTATGTTATATTGAATTTGAGTTCCTTTACGTGCTAACACACATCTTTAAACATTTATGGTAACATTCTTTTTCTTTTTTCTTTTTTTTTTTTTTTTGAGACAGAGTCTTGCTCTGTCTCCCAGGTTGGAGTGCAGTGGCACAATCTCAGATCACTGCCACCTCTGCCTCCCAGGTTCAAGCAATTCTCCTGCTTTAGCCTTCCAAGTCTTCCAGGCTGGACTGCAGTGGCACGATTTCAGATCACTGCAACCTCTGCCTCCCAGGTTCAAGGAATCCTCCTGCCTCAGCCTTCCAAGTAGCGGGAATTACAGGCATATGCGACCACGCCTGGCTATCTTTTGTACTTTTCATAGAGACGGGTTTTTGCCATGTTGGCCAGGCTGATCTTGAACTCCTGACCTCAGGTGATCTGCCAGCCTCCACCTCCCAAAGTGCTGGGATTACAGCCATGAACCACCACAGCTGGTCTATGGTAACATTATTTATATCAGCCCTAAACTGGAAACAACGCAAATACACATGAATAATTGAATGGCTGCATGTTGGTATATTCTTCTTATATACCAATATTTGCAGTAGAAATATATAATAAAGTGCTATGAGCAGCGAACACTTATAAATTTGTCTGCATTCTGTATGACAAACGTTTTTAGATTTCTAAATGTAGCTGAACCTTAAACAACGCTGGGGTTAGCGGTATTGACCCCTTGTGCCACTAAAAAGCTATGTATCTTTTGACTCCCCAAAATCTTAACTACTAGTAGTCTATTGTTGACCTGATAGCATATTATTATATTCATATTATTATATATTAATCTATTAATGTATAATTAATGAATTATGAACTTTTAAATTAAAATTTATAATGTAAAAATAATATTTATATATTAATATATAAGGGAAATATATATTAATATCAAATAACATTCTTTATGTAATATTTATCATATGCTATTGTTTTACAATAAAGGTAACTAGAGAAAAGAAAATGTCATTAAAAAAAGAAAAAATGTGTTCATTAAGTGAAAGTGAATCATCATAAAAGTCTTCATCTTAGTCGTCTTTACACTGAATAGGCTGAGGAGATGGAAATAGAAAAGGGATTGATTGGTCTTGCTGTCTCAGGAATGGCAGAAATCAAAAAAGGTGGCGAAAGTAGATGGGAGGCAGGAGAGGCAGGAATGCTCTCGTTACTGAAACAAACCCATGTATAAGTGGTACAATGTAGTTTTCATTTCAAACCCATGTTGTTCAACGGTCAACTGTGTGTGTGTGTATATGTGTGTGTGTGTATGTGTGTGTGGTCTGTGTGTAAAGTATTATGTAATATTCATATGCACACATATATTCTACATGTTGCCCAAATTAATAAAATTTCTTATACACACATAAATGTGAGTAACATAGTCCTACATGTATAGATATTTAATATTAAGTATTTTAATTAAGATGAAGACTAAAGGATATCTAGCAATAATGAAGATTCTATCATCACTATTTATATTTATATATTCATTTATAAGTGTACTCATTTTCTGCCTGTATTTACAAAGAGAAATATTTTCTGTATAGTGCTAATCAACATTTACATTTCAACTTATTCAATTTTAATATGCCATGAATTCTAGTTACAACTTAGAATTTTATCTGTATATTTAAAACTTCCTTTTCATGTAAGTTTTTAAAGATCATGGTATAACCTTTCAGTAGAATTTTAGACTCTATTTGATTTTTTTGAATTTTGTTCATTTCATCAGCCTGCATGTAGCAATAATGAATACCAATACCAGAAGATTGTCAGTACATTTGACCAACACACTTTTATAAATATTTTTTAATATCTATCAAAAGTCACAGATACGTCTCAAAATGAATTTTTAATTGAACAATGTAAATTCTGTTTGCTACTGTAACTGCTTCCTAATGAAAAAAAATCATAATACCTAAGTATTCTTTTCTATGAAATTTGAAAACTAATTATATTTTAAATATATATACTCAGTTATTGCTTATTAATTACTGCCCCTCTCCGTCCACTTGTCCACTCCACAGTAGATTTCTCATTGTGTTAAAGTACCTGATAATTACTCCTAGAAAAAAGAATACCAAAAACGAGGAAGTACTTTGTAAACTGGAGTAAATTAACCTCTTTGGACATTTCTTTATACTAAAAAATGTACTTATATTTTCTTATAAAGTATCAAATGTAAGCAAACAGAACATCACAGCCTTTTCTCTGTTATACAGAATGAATCTTCTCACCCTCCAGCTCCTAGAACACTATACACATTATGCCAGCCTAGTTTTATGAATGTAATTTTCATCATTCTGTAAAAGGAACAGATATTACCTATACTTTTAAATAAGCCTTATTTAACTTGAGGTTTCAGGCAACAATTTGTTTTAAAGATTCGGCCCAGCAGACACCTGAATTCCTGCAGAATCATAAATCAGAGTGTGTGTTACTGCTCCACATGAAGGGAAAGAGGATGACAAATAAGAGCAGTGTTAATTGACCACAATGAGGCAAAATGATAAGGTAATTGTAATCCTAAATAGAAAGACAGAATTTTTTAAACAAGGTTTATAAATACCATTTTAAAACCACAGGGCAAAATCAATTCTGCTGTGTGATACTTTTAGTATACTAACATAATTCTCCTCTCCTCAAATTCACCCAATGTTGTTCTTCAAAACCTACTTCTATTAAAATAAGCCTCATAGCTCTCTGATGTATTATGTCTGATTCCCAGTAAACATTACTAATAATTTTTGGGAACCCTTTGAAACATATCTTTTGTTGTTGTAGTACATATTTTAAAGAGCAAAATACAGCTGTGAATACTATATGCATGCCATGTTAATCAAATACAATCATTTCTCCAGCTACTATGTAATAAATAATAATTGACTAATAAAAACATGGCAGTAGTGTTGATGAAATAATAACCCATCTGAAAAATTGTCCTGCTCTAAAACTTCCCTTTAGGTTTAAAACATGTAGACAAACTGCCAAACCAGTTCCAATAATTTTATGTCATTGTAAATAATAAACTATAATTACATTCACACATCTCTTTCAACATAGCCTATACTTACAAGCTTCCAAAATAAAATATTGTATTATAAATAGTTTTAAAGGGGAAGTATATGGCAGACTATATTGACAAATGAGGGTTGGTTTTGTTTTGTTTTGTTTTTTACCCAACCGCTCGAATTATTTAAATCAAAGATTGAGCATGATAATAGAGTAAAGAAATAAATACTCAAACCAGAGCGTCAGGCTTTCATAAAGTATCGTAAATGTCATGTATAAAAGGTATACCTTTTACAATTATAGAAGAACACCTGAAATGTAAGTATTGTAAGTAATTTTCATTATTCTGTTTTTACTGGACTAAGTAAATCTACAATTACAATTTTAAAGAATAAGCCATGTGACTCCTGATATTCTTTACCCCATAATTGCAATCTTTTCCCTTCCTGATGTGATCAACCAGCCAAGTCATTTGCCATTGCTCATGACACAGACACACACACGCACACATTTTTCTTGTTACAAAAAGTAGATATTCTTTCCATCATAACAGGTTCTATTCACTCTTGTCTTTTAGGCTTTTAGGTTTATCCTTGAACTGGTCTATAGATTATCTGACATGCAGCAAAATACCAAGCCTACCCATTCATGAACAATTCATGAACAAAGTCTGATCTTGTTTCTCCATCATCTGTTCACAATGGAATCCCTCAGCTCCAATGCAACTATAAATCTAAGCGGGGCATCAATAGTTGTCTGGGCTACCTACTCCTGCACCTTATTTTTATTTTCTGACTCTCCTCATAAGCAATCAAGGAAACAGCACTTCCATTTTACAATGGATTAATGCTGGCTTCATTTAAACTTTAAATACAGTAAGTCTGATACTTCCAGTTCCTAATGGGCAGCTCTAGCCACATGGTCACTCAGTATTTTGTGCTTAGGTGGTTTGTCTCTACCAAGGCCCAACAGCACACTTACTATTTATGGACTAAGTACAATACCCTATTTCACTACCTGGTGCCCATATGGTCCCTCTAAGAGTGGAGTTGTGGTGATGGAGCAGTGAAAAAGCTTTAATGTCAATTCAGACTTTTATACCAAACCCTGAGAGTTGTAGCCCCCTGCCCCCTCCCACCCCCACTTCTCTATTATTCAGTTACCTTCACCAATGCAAAATGGTGAATCTGGGAAAGCACTGAGGAAGTCATTACCATTTATATTTTCTGTGGGGATTTGACCTCTTCTTCAGTCAATGGATGTGGGGTCTAAAGACTGCCTCAGTAATGGAAACTGGGAAAGGAACATAATTTTTTTCTTTGAGGCAATAGATCTCAGACTCTTGATCATTTATCCTTGACTTTTTCTTTTATTACTTTTATTTTAGTTTCAGAGGGTAAATTTGCAATTTTGTTACATGGGTAAATTTTGATAAGATATATTGAGCATTATCCCCAATCTTGGCTACCGATTTTACCCCCAGGCATGCCTTCTATTAATTCTTTGAACCTCTGCTGCAACTTTAACCTTGCTGTGCATTGTAAAATTTTGTGCACCATGTTTCTGATTGTTAAACATCAATATCTGGCCTCTAGTATGTCAGGATCCTGTAATCCCCATTGCTATCAGATTCCCTGATTATTTAAATAATCACTTGCAGTTAGTGTCAGCCAACAATAACCTTCACAATTATGATCATATGCTCTTCACCAACGTATTACTTTGTTTAGCAAATTTTGTTTAAGGTAAACCCTGTGGTACATAGTTGACTGCTAGCTTTCTATGTACCTATGACTTCAATGACTGCTGGCATAATATAACATGTCTCCCTTAACAAGCCTAATCATTTCTGCCTTTTATTCATCTTATAGCATCTGCTATGGAAATTCTCAATTTCTACTTCATTTAATGAAGCATATCCCCGTTTTCAAGCTTGTAAGAGCCAAACTAAAATCATTCAGCATTATCTACTGGGGTGCTTGTCAAAGTGATCATTTCTATATCACAGGAGTATATTCTTATGGTGATAAACTCTCTCTTATCTAACATTATGTCCTGCTCTCCCTGTTGATTCCTGCCAGCACATATTGGCTAGGTTTTATACTCTTTCAGGTTATGTTTCCTTCCTTTGCGTAGGTAGCTCAGCATCTAAGAGCATGGCTGGTGTATGCTGTAACATAACTCTGGTTATAGATTGAGTAGCCAGGAAGAGAGATGGGGGTAGATACTGGGGAAGTGTATTTGTCTTGAAAGACAGATGCCTGTGTGTCATTAGGCCCTAGACTTTAACAAGGAAGGGCCATTTCTATAAGCCCAGAGTCTTCAGGAGTACCTGGAAGTTTATTATTTTCTATTGTACAACACAGATGAAACCACGTCAAATATCAGCATCCTGTTCCTTTCCAATCATGCCCATTGCTACTTAAAGCAGACCAACTAGATTTGGAAATTTAATCTTATCTGGTGTTCTGCTAGCCTTAACACTACCTCGTACAGATCCATAGCAAGATTTTGTTGCAGATGAGAAAAGTTATGCTAAGAAAAACTACATAGAATTCCAGCAGTCTCTCCTTGTGTCATTCCCTTCTCCCCAGCCTATGCTCAATATCAACATTAGGATACAGAAGATAATATAGAAAATTCAGACCTCCTTCTTATCTCAAAGAGGACAAAAAATACAAACAACACCCCAACCAAAAACAAATAATTCCCCAGAAATTTTGGAAAAAATATTATGGAGTCACAAACAACAAATCAAAGTAGAATGAAAATATTGTACAACCATCAATAAAGAAAATTGAAGAAAATATAACTCAGTAAATGAAATAGTACATTTAATGATTACTTTGGGCTATAAAATCTTAAAATGAATTAAACAAAACAAATTAATAACATAAGATTAAAAATAACAGGATTAAATGAATTAAATGATAATTACTTAGGAAAATAAACTGAGAGCCAAAAACATCATCATTAAAGACACAAGTAATAAAGTGGAAATAGTAAAGAAATAAGTAGCCATTACTAAAAACCTAACTGTGGGCATAAAGGAAAACTGCAAAAATTATGGTCTCACAAGACAAAGAAACTAAAGTAATTAGAGATTCAAAATTCATTGAAGTTAATATCCTACTAACTTGTTGTAGGATAAAATGAAGTATGGATTTATAAGATTTTAGGAAAATTCCTTAATTCCAGAAAATGATAACTCACTACTGTAAAATATAATATGTTGTAGCATGTAACAAGGTTTTAAAGTTACCAGCAGGGTAAATAGTCAGAGTCCTTTATAATATGCTAATTGACAATTTCATAAAAGTCCCCAAATGTAGATAAAGTGGGTCACGGGTTTAACTTGGTTGTGGCTGGCTGAGAAATCAGCGGAGAAGAGCAGGAGACAACTTTAGATATCGATGGCAAAAAGGTAGAAGGAGAAAAGATGTATTCAGGGCTGTACTGCCTCTGGAGACTGAGGAAGAATCCATTCCTTGCCTCTTTGTAGCTTTTGGCGGCTCTAGGCGCGCCTTGGAGTTTCTTGGCTTGTGGTCACGTGGCTCCAATATCTGCTTCATCTTCACATTGCTTCTCTTCTGTGTGTTTGTGTTTCTTTACTTTTTATGTCTCTTACAAGGATATTTATATTGGATTTAGGGTCCATCATATAATCCAGAATCCAGAATTATCTCAGAGTCCTGAAGTTAATGATATCTTTGAAGACCTATTAAAAAATAATAACGTAGCATTCATAAGTCAGAGGGATTAGGATGTGAATATATCTTTTTAGGGGAAACCATTCAGTTCAGTACACTGGGGAAAATATTATTTAAATAAATCTCTACTGCTATTGTACACAAAATGTCAAAAATACGAATTGGGGCTTGCCCTTGGGAAAAAAAGTCCATGAAAGATGTATAAGTTGCCACTTGCTATTTCTTTTTAATATATGTATACTCTGCTGAAGTTTCTGCACACTATTAACTGCATTTTAATACCTTCAGTTGGTTGTATTCTTTTTCATTTTAGTATTTTGTCCGCAACTTATAGTAGCTGTAGGTGGGAGGGTTTATTTGACAGGTGTTATTCCTTCATTACATAAAGCCAAAAATCCCTAAATCCATTTAATTTGACTCTTTTGCTGTCCAAATGTTAGTCTGTCCAAAAAGACTACCAGCGGCCCCTGGGAGTTTGCAACAAAAGCAGAACCTCAGTCCCCATTCCAGGCTGACTGAAATGAAATCTGCCTTTTCACCAGATCACCAATTGAACTTTAATTGCTATTATTAACTAAAATATGCTGTCTCTTTGGCACTTACACACGCATACGCTATACAAGAGTCATTATGATTTTCCATATCTCTTAAGACACAATAGGAAAATCTCTATGTGTGTTTGTGCCAGCAAGAGTGAGAAAAATTTAGAATATTGGAAACAAAATTTGGGTCACTACAGATTATATAGTGTTTGTTGTCAAAGAGTGATTTGAACTAATTACATGTGTCCATCAACTTTATTCCCTGTGTTTACTTTTCAAATGTTTTCCCAATTACATAGCATTTTGGATGTTTTAAGACTTTTGTTACAAACATATTAAAGAAGCAAAATTAAGTATTTTTTGCTATTTTTACTATTATTATTATTACTTTTACTATTATTTTATTACTAGTAGTATTAGTATTATACCATCATTACTTCGAGAATGTTTAATCTAGAAATAATTGTAGAGTGACTTTATTGACTTTATTATATGGTTCATAAAGTAATACTGAACTGTAAAAATGCAATTGTGATTTTACTTCTATTTATCTTTAAAACTACATACTTGTATATATATAGTTATATGTATATATTTCACTTGATACAATGTAAAAATTGCATAACATCGTGGTATATCAAGTCCTTCTCCAATTTATACTTCTTTATTGTAATATTTTCACTCAAAAATCAATAACCATCTTGCTTATACTTGGTTTTGAAACAAAACATTAGTGTGTGCCTTTTCCTTCTATCTTATTACAGATTACGGATAAGATGAAAATTATTACTGCATGGCTCATGTCAAAACTCTATGACTCTGATTTATTCATAGCTAAATTATGTGTACGGCTAGTCCCACTATCACCAAGTATGTGCTAAAACCTTAGGGTCTTCAGAAATTAAGATGAACGTAATGCCCTAAAGGAAATCAGTTGCTGATTATTTAATTTGGGTAGCTCCTTTGCAGATTTATTACGGGCAGTGAAAAAACTAAAACTAGAATGAATAATGGTACATTTAGGAATGAGTATTTCTGCTTAAGTAGAAATACTTTGGGGAGGACAAAGAATATATAAATATATATCTCCTTTGTATCTTCACAAAACACATTTAATTATTTGATTTGAATTTTCATGTATCTATCTATATATCTGTAACTATACCTATAATTTCTATCTATCTATCTATCTATCTATCTATCTATCTATCTATCTATCTATCTATCTATGTGGTTAGCTAGCTAGCTATCTCTCATTACTTTGGGGAGGGGTCATTACTCATGTTAAAAAATGTGTTTTGAAGAAAGCCTTTAATCCTTATTTTTCTAGAAGGGTGATTATCTTTGAAATAGAGAGGTAAATGTCAATGTAATTTATAAGATGTGTGAGAAAGTAATTACAACAGAGGTTAATTGACATTTATGGAATTGTACTGACATATGTAAACTTTCAGAAAAGCCAGGGTATATTTTACCAAACACAGCCAGCTCCCTTTCTATCTTTATTTACACTGCAGACAGAAGTCTATTCACATACTCACACAAATAGACACAAACATCATTTCATTTCTCAAAGTGTGAATATTGCTTTTGTTTTTATTTGTTTGGTAGTTTTACTGATTTTCATAATGAAATATATTTTATATAAATAATAGAAATGATTCTTTCAAAGAGTGTTGAATAGTTCCTTTCTTGTAGCTTCTTTCATTCTACGGTTGCTGCTTCAGAATTCTTCTATTATCTTTAAGCTTCTCCAACAAACCCTTTTATATTTAAAAATTTGATGAGGCACTGGTGCCTGGACATGGCTTATTTGCACACGAGATCTTATTTTTGCTTACTTTTTCTAGATTTCTTTCCTTTCAGTATTTATGGATTAAATAGTATGAATTTTGGTATTTACTTTAAAATAACAGCTGAGAGCAAGAGAGAGGAGGAAGCATAGGATATTCTGATGAAAGAAGATTAACCATATGTTGAAACTTGAAACTAGGTTAGAGAAATATAGAAGTTTCTTACACTTTATACTTGTATTTATATGTGTATTTTAATAGAAAATTTAAAAATATCTATTTGGTCATCTGAATTCTCTTCTACATCTCCTACTCTCTTCTTCTTCCTGGATATATTCCTTTCTTCAGTCAACCCCATCTTATTCATAAATAATTTGTATATATTTTACTTACAAAATATTTTCCAAATGTAATCACTTATTTCTATCTTAACTGGAAAAATTCATCAAGCCTTCTCTTCTTAAATAGTCACATTAGCATTAAAATATGTTTTATTATTACCAATCTTAAAAAAATTGAGCATCCCAGTACTCAGTACTTCTTCAAGATGCTCTTTTCTTCTCTGTCTATATTGGAAGTTGCTGATTTGGAACATATTTATGTGTGTATATATATATGCACACACATATATTTTATATTGTATACTATATATTTTATATTTTATGCATTATATTATATTATAAAATATTTTATATGTGTGTGTGTATGTATATATAGCTTAAGACTTGGTATTCAAATGGCTTATTTTCTTGTTTTTGCCACATGGCTGACATCCAAATTTGGAGTCTTATGTCATGAGTTGATTTCTTATTTTGCACTTATAAACACATACATGCAAATTCTCTGCTACCAACTTCACTCCTGTCTGTGTTAGTAAATCGTACCATATTATTTCTCCTGTGTCAGTCAAGAAAGCTAAAAATTCACCATTGATTTGTTCCTTTCTGTCACTCTGCCCCATCCAATGCATAAGTAAATTGTATATATTTTACTTATGAAGTACATCCCAATTTCTATTAACTGCCAACGTTCTAGTCTAAGAAATTTTTATAAAATACCTAGATTATTTTTACAGCCTCTAAATTGGATGCTAGTCTTGGATCATACCTACACTTCCAATTTATTTTCTTCACAGTTGACCTAAATTAGTTTTTGTTTGTTTGCTTGCTTGCTTAAATGTAAAATACAAAAGTTAAGTTATACCAATAATTACAATTCTTCAATGGCTTCTCATTGCACTTAGGATAAAATGCAGATTCCTTACTGATATATTCAAGGTTTTGGATGCTCTGCTTCACAATTATCTCTGTGACGTTTGGCTGTCACTCATCTCTGTTAACAAACAAATTTGAGTCAATTAATTTTGGTTTGTTTTTATATCCTCAAATATGTCAACCTCTTCCTATTTCAGAACATTTTGCATTTACTGTTCCCATTCCTAGAAAATATTTCATTCTACTATTTGAATGATTATATTTATATTAACCTTCTCATCTTAGTTTAAATGGTAACTTTTCAGAATTGTTTTGTCTATCTTATCTAAAATAATTCCCCTCATAAACCTTTTTAAAAACATTGTTTCCTTAACTACACGCCAGTTTAAAATAGTTCACTCAACTGATCACTTGGTTTCCCAACCCTCCCTTTCTAAATTGTAACCTTTATGAGGCAGACATATTTTTATTTAGTGCCTAGAACATTACCTAATGGCTTGTATCCCAAAACTTTGGGAGACCAAGACAGAATTATCACTTCATCCCAGGGGTTCAAGACCAGCATGGGCCAAATAGTAAGCCCGTGTCTCTAAAAAATAAAATAGTTCAGCATGGTGGTGCACACCTGTAGTCCCAGCTACCCAGGAGGCTAAGGTGGGAGAATCATTTGAGCTGGTGAAGTAAGAGCTGCAGTGAGCTATGATCACACCACTGCACTCCAGTCTGAGTGACAAAGTGAAACCTAGTCTCGAAAAAATAAAATAATAATTTACGTATAATTAATCTTTAATGTATTTGTTGAGCAAATGCCACAAATCTTAGATTTCTGTTTCCAAGAAATAAAATTATTAGAGAACATTTCAGTATTTATCTGGATGGTATTCAATATGCAGTATAAGCTCATCTAAGGAATGAGCTTTTATTTTTAAATATATATTCAAATAGAAGTATTTGTATATTTTAAATATATCTAAATATTTAAATTAAATAAATATATTTGAATATTTAAATTGAATAACTATATTTAAATATAAAAAGATATATAAATATCTGTTTACATATAAATATATAAATATAAATATATATATTTATATTTTTAAATATATTTTTCTATTTTTAAAAATAGAAAATATATTTTAAAATGTATTTGAAAATTTTATATTAAGATAAAATGATCACTTTAATGAGCTGCATTAATAGGTTCTTCAGGATTAAAGAGGAATTTTTAAAAATCAAATTTCTGGCATTTACATCCGAAAGTGGCTTAAGTTTTTTTAATTTTTTTTTGATATGATGGCTTGTGTTATCCAGAAAAGTAGAATGGATGTGAACACTACTATTACCTATAGAACTTTATAGTTCACAAATTGATTTTTACACACATTAACTATTATATTTTATAATATAAAACATTATATTTATAATATGTAATATATTACATATTATATGTAATATATTATGTAATATGTAATATATATGTATTATGTAATATATATTATGTAATATGTAATATATGTATATATGTATTATAATATATGCAATATATTACATATTATAAATATAATATAATATTTATAATATATAACATAATGTTATATAATATATTATAATATAAAATATTTATTTTATAATATAAAATTAATATTATATATTAATATTAATTAATATATATTATATTAATATTAATTAATATACATTATATTACTATATATTAATATAATATAAAATATTTTATATTATAAAATATAAATTATAAAATATAAAATATTATATTTTATAATATAAAATAATATAAAAACAAAATTTTTTTTCTTACGGATCAAGAATTTGACTTTCAAAGAGTTTTAATGACTTGTCCATGTTCACAGAATTGGTACATAATGGAGACATGTCACGAGTAAATGTGACTGCCTTAAAAATGGACGAAAGATTACTAGTGGTCCTTTTAATAAAGTGTTGGGTTTTTTCAAGCATTTTTTTTTTTTTTACTCAACCTAGTTCTATACAATCTACAATGCTCATTCTCCTTGACTACAACTCTATAAGCTTAGGAAACCAAAGATAATGGACGCTTTTGTTGTCCATAGAAATGCAAATGCCAAGTAGAAATAGAATTGTTTTCTACCCACTTGAAAAGTTGATTTCAAAAGTTGTGTTTTACACTCCTATAGATTTTAAATATTTTGCATCTGTTGGCAAATGCTTTTGGCATTCCTGATTGTCTATATATGTGTTTGCTCTTCAGACTCTCCTTTCAACAGACTAACATTTTCTTAGTTTCCTCACTAATTTATGTGTTAAATAGAAGATTTGATAGGTAATAATAATTAAAAAGTCATACATTTACCTTTTTAAAAATTACTCCCTAGGAACCAGCACACAAATTCCAAGTGTCTGACTAGTGATTTTTTTTTGTGCTCTTCCCATTCATACCATAGTTACTTGTCAGTGTGGGTTGCTTTTATTAGGGATTCTGCCTAAATATAGGGAACTTCATTTGGAAAGGATTCAATAAGGTGGGAGAGAGAACAGAGAACAATCCTTTTGATGCCTGCCAAACATGTTTTGCTTAAATTCCCCTTGGTGTATGAATAATTCCTGATATTCCTTACACTCAGCTAATCATACTTTGTCAGAATCTATTGGGAACTGTTTTAGGTAGACAGATAGGCATGAGCGGGACAGGAGAGGGCTCTCTCCCTACCCACTGGAAATGTCTGGTGATGGTTTGGCAGTTATTGTATTGCCTCTCTAAAAATGATAATTCGGCAGCCAGGAAGAGATAATCTCCTGATGATCCACATCTCTTAACATTAAAAGTGTTAACTGAATGCAGGCCCCAGGGAGAAACAGTTTTCCGAGCACGCACATTAAGAGACAAAAATGGCAAAGTATGATCTTCTGGGTACACTCCACTGGAAAAAAGGGAAGAAAGCCTCAGATGAGCATGCATGTAACTCCCTAAACACACTGAGTATGCTCAATCCCCCAGGGTAAGGAGGACACTGCACATGAGAAAACCCACCTTAAGGGAAGAATCATAGGAAAGTGGAGAGCCTATACAGTCCCAGGATCAAGGTTAAACGTGCTTTTGTTCTCTCTCTTTGACCTTCAGGCACCCACTTGGATCTTTTCCAAGCACACATTCCTTTCTTTTCTGTTCTAAAGCCTTTTTAATAAACTTCCATTCCTGCTCTGAAACTTGCCTCAGTCTCTTTCTCTGCTTTATGCCTCTCAGTCAAATTCTTCTGAGGAGGCAAGGACTGAAGTTGCTACGGACTCTTACGGATACGCTGCTGGTACTTCAGGGTGATCCGGATCTCTTCCACCATTAACAGGAACCAAGTACTTTTATAGTGTTAACGTCACAGATTTAAAATGTATTGCCAGCATTGACAATTATCTGACTAGTGTCTAGAATTGATCATGAAATACAGCATGCCCTATCAAGCAACTTTTAAGAATGTAGCCCTTGGGACCCCAAACAAGAAGTAAAATTCTACTACACTTTAAGATTTAGTCACACATCTGGAGAGAGGGGCTATCTACAGCTTGGTGCAAAAGTAATTGCAAAAAAGTAATTTCCACCAAACCTAAATAGTTATGACTGGGACTAATCCCATTTTGATGACACAGGACTTCCACATTTCGTTAAAAAGCTCATTCATTTATGATTTGGAGTATTACCCATTCAAGTTAATTAACTTGAGTGGGAGATGTATTGAGTGGAGTATGTATTACCCACTCAGTATGTATTGAGTGGAGTATGTCTTCAAGTTAATTAAAGACCTTCCAGATTCTTTAGATCTTAGTCCCATCAATGATGCTTGCTGCTTGGAAATCCAATGCGTCACTGTTCCTGTGGACAAAACTTACCATCACAAGAAGAATGTAATAGCGAACACCAGTTTTCTGAATTACCCAAACTGCAGGATAACAGAAGTAGCTTTTTGTTGTTGTTTTTTCTTGAAACATGATCTTGCTCTGTTGCCCAGGCTGGAGTGCAGTGGCATGATCTCAACTCACTGCAACCTCCACCCACCATGCTCAAGCGACCCTCCCACCTCAGCCCCCAAGTAGCTGGGACTATAGGCGCATGCCACCATGCGTGGCTAATTTTTGTATTTTTTGTAGAGGCAGGGTTTCACCATGTTGCCCAGGCTGATCTTGAACTCCTGGGCTCAAGCAATGCGACCACCTCAGCCTCCCAAAGTACTGGGATTACATGCAAGAGCCATGGCGCCCAGACACAAGGAGTCTTTTTTTTCACTGTGATTTTTACTAGACTTAAACTGTGCTAATTTCCATTACTAAGGGGATAGAATAAGCTTCTCTTCTGGGTTGCATTTTGTCACTTGAATATCCAAGTGGGCCACTAGAATCTGTGATTTTAAAATACCTCATGCAGGAGCTAATAAAATTGCTTTTTTATAAGGGACTGAGAGAAAGACTACTGAGGGATTGCCATTACAAGATTCAAATAATACAAGCCCACCATTCTATTGTTGCCCTCTCCATTCTCCCTACCTCAGCCTTATTCTTCATTTGACAAACCTTACGCTCTCTATGAACCCTTTTCCTAATCAGATCAACCCACGCAGATGTGCATGAATGATTTGATGCTCAAGAAGGCCTCATGTTCTTCATAAGTATTCGTGGTCACTTCCTAAGGAGCTTTGCTGTATAACAAATTACCACACACTGGTGATTTAAAATAACCCAAATTTACTTAGTTTCTTCTATTTCTAGAAGCCAGAAGCAAAAACAAACCAAAATATTGACAGGACCAGGCTCCCTTTGGAGGCTCTACCATAAAATCTATTTCATTGCCTTTTCTAGCTTCTAGAGTTGCATTATTTGCATTCCTTTGTTCATGGTTCCTTTCTTCATCTTCAAAGTCAGCAACATATTTTCCATTATTTTCTCTCCCTTTGTGTCATATTCATATTTTTCTTCCTTAATTATATCTGCAAATTTACTTTTGCCGTATAAGGTAACAGTCAAAGGACCTAGGGATTAGTACCTGGATGTCTTTGGAGTTCATTTTACTTGCTTACCTTTCACTACTGTCCTTGTTGCTTCCAAATCATCAAACAACAAATTACCAAACTCTTGTCAGTGCTTTCATGTGAACACATCCAGAGGGGATTAAACTTAAAGTTAAGGAAGTGAAAATTAACAGCAAAAACTAATAAAATTGAAGTATCACATACTACCAGCAATGTATTAATTAAAAATTATGTTAAACAAATATAATATTTTGTATTTGTCAATAAAGAGAATGTCAAAATGCAAAAAATATTTTAATTGCTAAAAAATAAGATGTCAATCAATATTTCAAAAAACAAGCATAAATGTATAATATTTTCAGAATGCCAAGGGGAAAAATATGTGAATCAGAAGTAGCAGATAATGAACAAAAGTTTGACACATTACACACAAAGCAAAATTGACCATGGTCCCAGAAATAACTGCTGAGAAAAATAGAAGTTCATATGCAAAGTTACATAAGAGCTGAGAAATGAATTCAGTAAAAGCAACAGATGAAGATATGTTAGCACAATGCTTATTAAAAAAAATCTTTATCTGGAGACTTATTCAGAAATAGAAGTATATAAAGAGATTACATAAACTTAAATAAACTTTAAGCTTTCACAAAACATTGAATTGAATCTTCCAGTTTTTCTATTAAACAGGAAAATATTTTCTCTAGAATTCTTGGCAGAACCACTGAACATCATGTTAAAAGCACTTGCTAATATTTATGGAAGGTTAACAAAAGACTGTTGAATATAACCCAGCAACTAAATCTTCAGACTTTCACATTATATATTGAAATATGTTATTTCATAGCAATTTGTATTTATACATTAACCGGTTTTGAGACTTGCTATAACAAAATACCAGTAACTGGGTAGCTTAAGCATCAGAAATTTACTGTCTCAAAGTTCCAGAGGCTGGAGGTCTAAAATCGAGGCGTCTGCAGGATTGGTTCCTTCTAAGGACAATGAGAGTAAATTTTTGCTGTGTCTCCCTTAGCTTCCAGGAGCCTCAGGCATTCCTTGTTATGGTGAATAATATTCTTCCTGTGTCTTCACATCTTATTCGCTCTATTCCTGTCTGCCTCTGTATCAAAATTTCTTTTTTTTTTTACATTTTTGTGAGGTTTTCTAATGACTCATCTTAACTTAATCATCTTCAAGGGCCTTATTTCCAAATAAGGTCAAATTCACAAGTATAGGGTAAAGGACTCCAAAATCTTTGTTGGACACCATTCATTTATTCAGTTGTTTGAACATCAGCCAGTTTTCACTAACAGAGAAGTCATCAAAGCCAAGATTTTGATAAAAATTATGAAGTAAAATATTAAAATTGAGAAAAAATGTTTTCAGTTCTTTCTCCCAAGAATTGGGATAGGACCAAGATTAATCTATTCTAAGCAGTGAGATAAAACTGTCTAGCTTATTAAAAATATAAATTTTAAAATAATTGTATCATGATGGAATGATGTTTTTTAAGCTAGATTGAATTAAGATGGATTTCAAGTGTTAATGATAAAGCCACAAACTAAACTATAAGGGTTTATCTATGCACAGAGACTCATACATACATGGTTTGATTAAGACACATATTCCTTTCATTATTTCACAAATTTAACTTGAGAAAAGGGGAAAATTTCTAATCCAGTTTTTAAGACTTTTTAACCAAAACTTTTCTCTAACATTTTCATGGATGTTAAACATTTTTGTTTAAATATTATTTTAAAAATTATTGTGACAATGATGGAGATTTCTTTTGTATTTTACAGTTTCCTCTGCTGTACAATTCTCCCCAATCTCTCTTCATATTATGCCTCCCAAATCAGCTACCTTCCCTACCCACAATTGAGAATCCAATTGTCTGACCCCAGTGTAGCTCTCAGGTCACTCTTATGGACTCCATAGTTTGTGCTTTCTTACATTCTCTGAGAACCTCAGTATCTTGTTTCTTAGAGATGATAAGTTTATACTGTTCAAGCCACTGACTTTTTGAAAATCAAAATTTGCAATTATTTCCGGAGGTCCTGTAAATATGGCAAAAACTTTACATTTTCTTTCTCAGGCTCTTGGCTCTATACAACAGTTTGCCATTTGGTCATGAATTGATTCTTTTAATATTTAACTGATGTTTACTTGGTGCATATTGTTAGCTATGTATTGTTCCAGTCGGTTCTATTTCTTGCTCCCAGACAGATAATTAAAACATAACTGATACGCATTCAAATCCCAGGATTTGAATCACCAGGATTTTGCAACGCCAGACCTGCTCAGTTTAATAGCTAGGGTGCAGTCTGCTTTTGGAGGTGATCACCTGCATTTACAAGTGAGCTTGTATAATCCACTGCTATACTCTAAATCAAAGCAGGAAGGCATATTCTGCATTAAAGCAGAGCAATGGATTTTAAGACCTCACTTTTAAGTGGTGGCAATTTTAGACAGGAAGACATAAATTCAAGGACTGTAAGTTACTGAATAGGCCACACTTGTGCAACAACACAGCAACCATACAAATAGATATCAATGATACATATACTGTGTTAGATCTGGGGAAATGTCCTACAACTAGCAAGTCAGAGCATTGGATTGGGTGCTATTAACCGTTTCATGTTGTTTAGATATTCCTGAACAGGTCATGATTTCATCATCTTTTTCATAATGGCCTTTATAGGACTCAATAAAAATAAATGCCTAGAAATTCTACCCCAAGATAGTATGAACAATAAAAGATATTCAATACTCTGTAATTTTAAAGATCATGAATCCTTTGGTGTACAACATTTTTGAGTAACTAATGTAAGATCATCTCAGGGCTAAATAAAGGAGACAGTGTCCAAACTAAGTTACTTCTGGTGAAAGAGTCCTCACAAAGGTAGGCAGTGTGTCTGCATAACTGAAATAAATAAAATCCTTTAGGTTTTCTGGTGAATTATCTGTAATTTAGTTTTTAAAATGTATTCTATGTGTGTGCTTACCATGAAAAGTGCTCATCACTTTGTTAGCACTTGCTATTATTGCATATAAAATGAGTGACTATAATATTATATAATAATTGATATTGGCTACTGTATTAGTTGGGGTTCTCAGAGAAACAGAATTATTAGGATGTGTGTGTGTGTGTGTGTGCATGCACATGCACATACATGTGTGTGTATGTACATCATTTTTTTTAGGGGATTGGCTCACAAGATTGTGGAGGTTGGCAAGTCTCAAATCTACATTGCAGTCCTCCAGGCTGGAGCCCCAGAGAAGTGACGATATTGCAGCTGAGGTCCTAAGGCAGTCTGGAGGCAAAATTTCTTCTTGGTATACTCAATCTTTTTTTCTTAAGACCTTCAGCTGATTATATGAGGCCCACATACATTATGGAGGGTAATTTGCTTTACCAAAAGTCTACTGAGTTAAATGTTCATCAAATTTAAACTATCTTTATAGCAACATTTTGATTGATAGTTGACAGAAGATCGGGGCACCACCATAATAATCCAGTCAAGTCGACACATAGAAGTAACCATCACAGCTGCTTATTATGTTAACTATTTGTTTCTATGGGGTGCCAGTTCTATTTTATTTATGCTTTTTATTCGTAATAATATCATTACACCTAGAAAATAAAAATCATATAAAAACTGATGTATAAGTGTGTGTTAAATCCTAATTATTTGGTGTTTCCAGTTTTCAGAATTTTCTTAGTGGCAAATATTTATCTGTAGACCCCAGATCAATACTTACAGGCTTTCTCAGTCATTCATAGACATGTATAGAGTGGCAGAAAATTTAAGTCACCCTGACATACACATATCCTGTTGAAGTCTAGTAAGGCAATCTTCTGTCTTCTTGTTTCAATCTTCATCCTGTAAACAAGTGTTTTTTTCAAAGTCTATCTATACCACATTTTTTACTTTTTTGTACTCTTAATAATGTTTCTTTTTAAAATGACCCTCAAGTGTAGTGCTGAAGTGCTGGCTAATATTTTCATGATCAACAAGGCTATGATGTGCCGCACAGAAAAAATATGTGTGTTAGAAACACTTGATCAGGCATGAATTATGTTGTTGACTGTGAGTCCATTGCTCATGAGTCAACTATATGTGTATATGTATATGCATATACATATATTCACACACACATACACACCCACATATACATGTACCTTCAATAATATGTCTTTAAACAGAAACACGTATAAAATAAGGCTATGTGTTAATCAGCTGATGGAAATGTTGTGACCAGAGTCTTGTAGGAATCTAAGCCTGTATTTTCCCTGGGAGTAATGCTTTAATATTCACCAATTTAGTGTTCATGGTGACTTTATAAAACCTAACTACTATAAATAATGAGAATAGCCCATAGGAATTCATCGTCTAATAGTATTAATGTTTTTTATGTGTGCTTAACGTATATTATTGTGAGTTTCAGAAACAATTTACTCCATGTACACTTTGGAAAAAAAAAATAACTCGGTAGCACAGATCCAAGGTTTATAGGTGAAGTGTTTCCACAGAGGATTTCAAAAGGATTTATGACAGAATTAGCTTATCTCAATGTCATGAGTATGTAAGAAATTAATGGAAGATTTTTAATATATACAAATTTTTGACTTAGAATTTTAGTTAGATGTTGAGGGAGCATCATGTCACCTTCCACCACTCCCAGGCAAATTGAATAATGTTAGAGAGAAACCAATAGGAAATTTGACATGTCTTTGGGAATTTGGAAGATGTCGAGATGGTACCTGGAATAAAAGTCTGAGAGTTATAGGCTGTGACTAGAGTGATCTGTGATAGCACAACAGGGTGAGTGAGGCCTGTTTGGAAGAGACCAGACACTTTCACTAAACTGTACAGTGAACCAACCATGAGTTATTACAAACCATCGTGCCCTAGAGAGTTTCATACTGAGGGGAATTAAGGAGAACTTAAGGTCACTGTTAATTAATGTACCATGGGCACTAAGGAACCTTAGGTGGAGGCCATCATCAAAGACATCTTCAAAAAACATACACAAAGTTCCTCATTATAGAAAAAAATATTCATTTGCGCATACATGACACAGGGCACTGATTTTCAGGATGCAACTATAAGACCTTTATGCTCCCTCCCTCTTTCTTCAGGAAGAATCTAGTATGTTTCAACTATCTATTAATAGTGTGTAACAAATAACCTCCAGATTGACTGGCTTAAATCAGCAACTACTGTACTATTTTTATGATTCTATGAGTGTTAGGGGCTCAGCTGAAAGGCACTTTACTGGTATCACCTATGGTCAATCAAGGGGTTGCCGTCAGATGACAACTCAAGTAGAAAGCTAAGATGCCTTCTTCCTTCTCATGCCTGCTGCCTCAGGGCTTCACCATTTGGTCTCTTTATCCACGTGTTGTTTCTCTCCAGTAGTGTGAACTTCTTACATGACAGCTCAAATCACCAAGAACACAAAATAGGAAGGCACTGGGCCTTCTTAAGGCTGAGGCCTGGAACTGACAGTGTCACTTCTGCCATAATATATTGGTTAATTCAAGTTCCAAGACTAATCCCACATTTATGGAAAGGAAAACGATTTCTGCTTCTTGATGTGGGAAGCAGAATGTGTGTATAGGGAGTAGAGGGAAAGTTGGGGGCATTTTTGAAGACACACTATAATGCAAAGTTTCTTTAGTGAATGGAAAAGAAAAATAGCTTAGTAAGAAGACAAACTAGTAAAAAATTCAAACATCTAAACAACATCCAACACACAAAAACACAGTCACACAATTACATGCATTCACCCATCACCAAAGCACATTCGCTAGTGTGAGGTATGCCAGAGATGGGAGATGTTTTATGTAAGTGAGAAAGTCGAGCATTGACATTAAGTAAACTGAAGAATTATAATACACATAAAATATAGATTGCTAATAATCCAGAAACCTAATGCAAATTTTAAGGTATCTATATTTATATTAGTCATAGGTAAGGAATACAATTTTTAAAAAGTTTGAAGTCAGCATTCTGGATATATAAAAGTATTATAAATTCACCGTTTCTCATGTCAGGTAATTCAATAAACCAATTCATTTTAAGTACTTAAAGTTGTCGTTGCCTCAATCTCAGAATCCTTCATAGAGAAAACCAAATATATTTCTCATTAATTTGCTAAACATATCATTCCCTTTGATGGCATATATCTCCATATTAACCTAAGCCTACACATAGCATAGTCTCACTGCTTATTTTTTCTTTTTAAGACTTTATTTGCTACTATTTGTAATTTTTCCTGATGCTTAATTTCCTTCTATAGTCAGTAAATGTTTTGTTATCTCCTTGAGATCCCTCACATTTTTCTCATTTTCAACATGACAAATACATAGGTATGTTTCATCCGTAAGTACATTCTTCTCTATTGGACTAACCTAGGTTAGCCCTGCATGCTTAATTAGAGAATACATTTTAGGGTTTTAAATCTCAAGTTTTCGAACCCTGAATGAAATAGATTTGAGCACATACTCAGTATTTCATATTTGTTCAGTGATTGATATTTTGAACCACAACTCAAAATTATTGTAAAGAATATGCAATAAGGGAATACTTTGGCAACTTTTGAAAGTATTATTTGAGTGGCTGTACTCTGAGCTTTTCACAATTTCAATGCCTGTAGAGAATTTACTTGGAAAAAAAGAAATGATGAAAGCTTCGATACATTAGTGGGCTGAATGTTTAAGCTATATATTTTTTAGCAAAACAAATTACCCAGAGGAATTCTAAATCCTCCAAAGCACACTGGCAGTATTTCGCAGTCTAGAATTATGCTTGCATTATTAATATATTCACATAATTTATATGTTTTTATTAATATTTCTATATGTGTCTTATATCCTCAGGAAATGCACAAATAAGATGAAGTAAATTAAAATTATGGCATTATTGATGTCAAAATAAATGTTCTTTTGACAAAATATGGTTATATATGTAAATTTTGTGGAGATACAGCAAATACTTGAAAATCAAGTAAAATTCTTACAAATTTTTCTTCCTGTGGTAGAATAGTGTATGCCAATTGTAGAAATCTCTTAAAATGAGAGACTTTAAAGTGAGGGACTTTAATTCAGAATATAAACACATATTTGGTAGGCAAATATTAAATCAGTAAGATTGTTATTAATCCAGCCATTCATTCATCCATCCATCAATCTATATATTCATTCATTGATCTCTTCCTGGAAATATAAATATATAGGTTAGCCTCACTCTCTAAGGGTAACAGTTTGGTACATAGTTGAGGCAATAATTTATGCACACTCTTCTCTAAAAAAAAACATAAACTATCCAGTTCTTGTGGTTTTATTATTTTTGTATTGCCTATCTTCATTCATCTTACGTACATTCACATTTTAATTTTGTAAAAACATGAATAAAAAGAGAGAGAACACTTATGCCTATGAATAGTTGGCACTGAACAAGAGTATGTTGAACTTAAAGTTGTATATGGGTATACTATTTATACTGTAATAAAGATATAATAATAGGAAATAAGAAGGAATATCCTTTGTGAGGAAATAGAGAACCACAAGACGTAGGCTTAGAATTACCATTATCAAATTGAACACCCAATTTCCATAAATCAGACTAATTTGATCATCAGATATATCTTATTCTGTAAGGCATTATTCAAATTTCAAAATGATACCAGAAAATTAGACAACAAATCTTAAAAATAAATTATTTTTGCACAAGGACAAAGTGTTTTGGGTTACCCTAAAACCTCTGCTTATGAAAGATACCAGGACATAATTTATTACTGTATTTGTTGCATTCATGACTATTTTTAAAGAACAGTCTTAAAAGTGAGATCTCCAAACTGGGTATGTTCATCTACAAGCGTTTCAATCAGTCTGTGTTCTGACAAACAAATGCAGACCTGTAAAACCCATTTTCACATGCAAAGGACCCAAAAGCTAGAACATGGGAATCCCATGTGAGTCTACAGATTAATAAATTGAAATGCAGGATATTAAATGATCATCTTAGAGATATTCAGTTAAATTTCACAACATTTTGTAACATGACAGTAGTGTATTAAAATGATAATGGTAAGATATTGCCAATAATATTTCATAATACAGAAATGTGTCATCTGACAAATAAGACAAATTACTTAAAGTGAATAAATTGGATTTTCTAAACACTCCCTGCATAAGAAACTAGCCTTTGGTAACCACCATTTTAATTTTGACTTCCATGAGATCAACGTTTTAGCTTCCACATATGAGTGAAGACATGTGTTATTAATATTTATCTTTCTGTGCCTGGCTTATTTAACCTAACATGATGACCTCCAGTTCCATCCATTTCACTGAAAATTATAGAATTTTATTCTTTTTATGGCTAAATGATATTCCATTATGTATATTTATAACACTTTTTTTTATCCATTCATCTGTTGATAGGCACTTAGGTTGATTCCATATTTTGGCTATTTGAATAGTGCTGCAGTAAATATGGTAGCACAGATATCTATTAGATATATCACTTTCTCTTATTTTGGATATACATCCACCAATGGAGATTGCTGGGTCATATGGCAGTCTGTTCTATTTTCAATTTTTTGAGAAACCTCTATACTGTTTTACAGTACTGATTTACAATAGTAATGTAATACTACATAGGCTGTACTAGTTCACATTACTACCAGCAGTGTATGAGCATCCCATTTTCAATGCATCTCAGCAGCATGGGTCATTTTTTGTCTATTTTATTTTTACTGGCAGCAGATGATATCTTGAAGTTCTTTGATTTGCATTTATCTGATGATAAATGATATTGAACACTTTTTCATATATCTCTTGGCAATTTGTCTTTTTCTTTTTGAGAAATGTCTATTCAAGTCCTTTTCCCATTTTTTAAGAGGAGGATATTTATTTGCTTTTGAGTTATTTGAGTTCCTTATATATTATGATTATTAATTTCTTTTCAGGTGGATAGTTTGCATATATTTTCTCCCATTTTGTAGGTTAACTCTTCATTTTGTTGACTGTTTTCCTTTGCTGTGCACAAGTTTTTAGTTTGCTGTGTAATATCATTTGTCAATTTTTGCTTTGGTTGCTTGTGCTTTTGAGGTCTTACTCAAAAAACTTTTACTTGGACCAATGTCTTGAAGCATTTTCTCAATGTTTTTCCCTGGTCATTTTATAGTTACAAGCCTTACATTTAAGTTTTTAATTCATTTTGAGTGGTATTTTTATATGGTGAGAGATAAGGATCTAGTTTCATTCTTCTGCATGTGGATATCCAGTTTTCCCAGCACCATTTATTTATTGGAAAGACTGTTATTTCCCCAATGTATGTTCTTGATCTGTTTGTCAAAATGGGTTAACTGCCAATGTGTGGATTTATTTTTGTGTTTTATATTCTGTTCTATTGGTCTATGTGTCTGTTTTATACCAGTACCATGCTATTTTTGTTACTATAGCTTTGTAGTATATTTTGAAGTCAGGTAGTGTGACACATTTAGTTTTGATTGTTGAATGCATATATGAATTCATCTGAAAGTACCTATTCCTGTGTCAAGGAGACCAATATGTAGAAAACTTATATTTATATATTTATTTCATCAAAACAACAAAAATTTCATTGCCTATTTCAGCTACCTCTCTAATAATTGCAAGGAATATATTCATGAGCCAAAAAGACAAATTTGTCTTATCATTGTGCTGGTATAAAACAGACACATAGACCAAAATCAAGATGCCAGCAGATTTAGTGTCTGGTAAGAGCCTGTTACTCATGGATGATACCCTCTGTGTATTCTCACATGGTAGAAGGGGAAAACAAACACCGTTGAATCTCTTTTATGGGAACACTGATCTCATTCATCCCTTATAGCCTAATGGTTTTGTAAAGGCCTCCATCCCTCAAAACTATCACATTGGGAATTAGATTTCAACACATGAATTAAAGGGAAACAATCAGGTCATAGAAGGTGCCATCATAGCTCTTCTCAGGTACATTTTCTAAGATGAAACCATGAAACCAGGATAAATAAAAACAGAAGTGAAAGGGTCTTCAAAGAAGATTCTTAGGGTATAACACTTTAAGGATTCCAAGAATAAGTACACAAAATCAAATGACCAATGGAAATAATGGTAAAGTTTATTGTATGTATAGTGTTTTATCATTTTCCAAGGACTCTCTCTTATTTCACATAATCTTCTTATTTCATGTAATCTCCACAAATACACTGTGAATTAGCTTGGGGTGGGGCTTTCAAGAGGTAATTAGGTTATGAGGGTAGAGCCCTGACAAATGCAATTAGTTCACTCTGAAAGAGACCCCTTGTCCCTCCTACTATGTCAGTACGCAACAAAAAGATTTTGGTCTATAAGCCAGGAGGCTGGTTCTTATCAGATTTCACGTCTCCTGGGGCCTTGATTTGGACTTTCTAGCCTCCAGAACTGTCAGAAATAAATTTCCATTGTTTACAAACCACTCAATTTATGGTATTTTAATGTAGAAGCCAGAAGGACTAGGGAGAAATCTGAGGTTTGAGAAAATTAAACTACTTGTCTAAAGCAAGGCCCAGAAGTCTGACCTTCAAAACCAACCAAGACGTGTTCCTTTATATCTCACATTGCCTCATCACCTAGAACCTTCCTTCTTTCATTTCCAAGGATGAATGGGGCAGGATAGGGATGAAAGAAGTGTCTTAGGTTTTGACGTCTTTCCTGTGACCTTTTCTGAGTTTTTTTTTTTTTTTCCCCCTCAAAGGGTGATTTAGTATAATAGACATTCAAGAATAATGAAATTATGGTTCACCTTTGGAGAGGGCCTTTTGGGAGAGGATAGCATAACTATCAACACATTCTTTATCTGCATCTCATTGCCTTTGTATTAATGCTGAAACACAGGAAAAGAATGAAGGCAGGGGACCAAATCTCCATCTCCCTTTTCTCAACACCTTCAGTTTTCATGAATAATATGCCTTTCTACTGTGACTTAGTGGATCCTTTCATCTTTCCCTGCTATTCATTTTTAAAGTAGATAAGATACTTTCTATTTTTTTCATATTTAAAAAGTTCCAAGAAGGGTTTTGTGGATGTGGTCCTCAATGAACTTTTAGTCAAAAATTGTCTGCTAAAAACTGTGCAGAATATCAGACCACTATGTACATTTGTACTCCATATAATAACATTCTGCTTCTTCTTGGGCTCTAGCATCTGATCACAGCAATTCTCAGCATTGCTCTACAGGTCAGACAAAACACAACGACGTGATTCATGTCAGGGACATCTGAGATGAGATGATAAATGTTGAGCAGATATGTTGGGAAACATTGTTCTCCTGAAGGAGCCCCTAAATCTTATCATCTGTGTCACTTGAATCTCTGTGTTTGAAATGTATTCTGAAGGCCTCTGCTAAACCAAAATAGGTGGTCCATGAGTTTCACATCTAATTAATAGTCCTTACTCTAGTATCTTCCCTGCCCAATCTGTTCTTCCAGATTCTGTTCTTCTCTATCCTGAGAGTTCTGTTCTTAGGTGTCTCCCTGGACCAACGTCATTGAGGAAGTAAATGAATGCGGATGTTTCACAAACGTAAGTGATGCCTAATTTCTCTTTTGAAAGTGAGTCAATAAAGGAAGGTGCTCTGCCAAACACAGGAGGAAGATGAGTTCCATGTGAGCTCAGCATGGAACACTGTATTAGGGTTCTCTAGAGGTACAGAACTAATAGGGGATATATATACTTACATACATGGGAGTTTACTATTAACTCACACGATCACAAGGTCCCATAATAGACCATCTGCAAGCTGAGGAGCAAGGAAAGCAAGTCCAAGTCCCAAAACTGAAGAATTTGGAGTCTGATGTTTGAGAGCAGGAAGCATCCAGCACAGGAGAAAGATGTAGGCTGGGAGGCTAGGCCGGTCTAGCCTTTAGGTGTTTTTCTCCCTAGTTTATATCCTGGTCATGCTGATAGCTGATTAGATGGTGCCCACCCAGATTAAGGGTGGGTCTGCCTTTCGCAGTCCACTGATTCAAATGTTAATTTCATTTGGCAATACCCTCATGTACACACCCAAGACCAATACTTTGCATCCTTCAATCCAATCAAGTTGACACTCAGTATTAACAATCACAGACACTGATACTTCTTAGACAAAAGAGATGGTTCTCCCGTATCTGAAGTGAAGTGCTGTTCATCACTGGAACTGGAACCTGGGAAGGTGTGCTCCAGCCCAGAATTCTAGCCTTATAACCCAGAGCTCTGTAATATTCAGAACAGGTTTTTGAAGATGAAGAAAGAACACAAAGAGGAACATGGTCAGCATTTCCCCTGACCATGTAGGCTATCAGAGCCCTTTACTCCTCATATCCCATGCCTCTCAATCTCTCCATCCTGCCCATGCCTTTCTACTTTGTGAACCTATCCTATAAGCATACTGTCTATCTGTATTAATGTAAATGTATTTTTATTTTACTCCTCATGCAGATATAGCTGATTACCCCATTATTCTTTGAGATCTTGGCTTGGACTCTACCACATTCATGATCTTTGAAAGCCTGGATTTTTCTCAGGATTTTTTGAAAAGTCCTATGGATTTATATCCAGAATCACCACTCTGCCCTCTACTGTAGTTTCTCCATGTTATCTGTTTATCTTGCATACACTTAGATCAAGGTATTTCAGTCTTGAGACTTGTGACAGTTGGGGCCTGGAAATTAGTGATTGGGAATAGGAAGTGGTGTCCTGTGCATTGCAGAATGTTTAGCAGTGTCCTTGGCCTCTATTTATTACATGGCAGTAGCATTTTCCAAAAAAAGAAGAAAGAAAGAGAGAAAGAAAGAAAGAGAGAGGGAAAGAAAGAAAGCAAGAAAGAAAGTAAGTTATCTGAAGATATTGCCAAATGTGCCCGAGAAGAGGGAGATGGATTCTTAGTTGAGAAATAGTGACTGTCTATTAAATGTTGGCAGCTCCCTAATCAATTTTCCTCTAATAGTCTGCTTTAACAAAAAAATAATTATTCAGACTTGCACCTTTTATTATTGAGATTACACAGCAGGCCACTTAGCAAGCAATTTAAAGAACCTCCTTTTTTTAAAATTATTTTTCTCCCCAAATCCCTTTTGTGCTACTCTGCCCTGAGGCTGTCAGATGTTTCTCTCCTCCCATGAAGTGCCCCACCCTGCTGATAGCTCTCCTAGGATGTCAGGCTCACCACACATTTAATCTTCCTTTATCGTGCACAGCAATTCAGCTCTCCCTTGTCTGCACTGCAAACTCTCACTCAAGCCCATTCCAATTTAGTAAGAGATGATTTCTTTTTAACTTCTTAAAAAACGGTTGGGATTACATATAGCAAAACTTGTTTTTTTGAATCACATCCATGACAATTCCCTTTCTGAAGGGTTTCTTTATTCACTTTTCAAAATTTTCACTCAATTCCCTATTGATCACTCATCAGTGTAAAAAAAATCATTTTTGTTGATGAGGTATATGAATGTGTATGTGTGTGCATGTATATATATGTGTGTGTATATTTTTTCCCCATGCTAGCCAGGCATGTCACCAAATTGTACGCCCAGCTTCATCTTTAAGATTATGAAATGCTAAATTTAAGCACTACAGTTCATTGTTTTCTTTTATTTTCCCCCATTTCACTGCTGAACCTAATGGGTTATTCTTGGTCCAGGACATATAATCCTTTCCTTGTCAATTTTCCCTGCATCACCAGCTTCTCTATCTCACCCTCCACTAATCCTCTATCTCTGAGACTGTCAGTGATGCATGCCTCAATTATTGCCCTGATAGGGTCTAAACAGTCACAAGAATCTATATGTAAAAAAAAAAATCAAAATTTTGAGCAAACCTGTACTCCAGAATTATAATTTTCTTGTGTGAAGAAGGGACCTTATAAATTGCCCTTTGACTAAATTTTCCCAAACCTCAATGACATTTAAAAAACAAACAAATAAAAGAAAGGAAAAAGAACAGCTGCTGTGGAAATCTTCCAGATTTCTGATTAAAGAATAAAGAGACTCCAGAGACAGGAAAGTCAAATACAATATGGAAGCCTACTTGATCATGTGGTGACTGGAAAAACAGACAAAAAAGTCAACCAAAAACTTATAGGCATTACGGTGTAAATTGAAAAAGATTTAATATATGCATATAAGAGATGAGATAACATTTTGTATAAATTTTAAATGTATAGATTACATATATACTGGTTACATATAAGAGACCATCTTTCTGTTTTTATAATACAGACACTAGTATTTAGAGATAAAGGACTTCTATATGTAAGTTATAAAATTATATATATTCATGATATGATAGAGAAAATGATAGCAAACTAGGATGCACAAGGGAGAAAGATTAAAAATTGGAAAATTTGGGTAATGAGTATATATGGGTATTCTTTACCATGTTTACAAATAAGTTTGTCTTTTTACATTTTTATTGTGTAGAAACAGTCTTCCACTGTTGCCCAGTTCTCATGCAGTGGCAACATCATAGCTCATTGTCACCTGGAACTCCTGGGCTCAAGTGATCCTCCTGCTTCAGCCTCTTAAGTGGTTATGACTATAGGCAGGCAACACCACACCTGGCTAATTTTTAAAATTTGTTTGTAGAGATGGGATCTTGTGATGTTGCTCAGGCTGGTAGTTCTCAAGCTTTATGTCACTCTACAAATAAGAAAAACAAATTCAACAATAAAAAGATACAAATAACTTTATTCAAATATAGGTAAAATATTTCATTAGCCATGTTTCTAAAGAAGGTACATAAATGGCCAATAAGCACAGGGGTAGATGTTCAATATTACTAATAATTAGATAAGTGCCAACCAAAACAAAACCACAATTTATTATCACCACACACACATTAGGATAGCTGCTTAAAAACAAACAAACAAAAATAGAAAATAACAATGATTGGCAAGGATGTGGAAAACTTAGAAAATTGGGACCTTTGTGCATAGCTGGGAATGTAATGTACACATTTCCTCTGTGGAAAATAGTATGGCAGTTTCATAAAAAATTAGAAGTAGAATTATCATATGATCCAACAATTTCACATCTGAATATATACCCAAAAGAACTGAAAGCATGGTCTCAAATACATAGCTGTATACTCATGTTTATAGCAGCATTATTAACATGAAACAAAATGTGGTAGCAACCCTTGTGTCCCTCAGCAGTTAACAGGCTAAGCAAAATGTGGCATGTGCTTTTAATGGAATATTATTCAGCCTTAAGAAAATGTTGACAGATTCTACCACATGGATAAACCTTGCAGACATTATGCTAAGTGGTATAAGCTGAATACTTTACGATTCCACTTATGTGAAGTACTGAGTGTGGTAAAATTCATAGAGATAGAAAGTAGAATGGTGGTTGTCAGGGGCTATAGCAACCACTGTGTAGTTTTACAAGATGAAAAGAGCTCTGGAGATGAGTGGTGGTGATGGTTGCATGATAATGTAAACATACTTCATAGTGCTGAACTGTCCAGTTACAAATGGTGAAAGCAGCATATTTTACGTTATTAAATATGTGCATTTATCACAATTAAATACATCATAAATAATCAACTTTTTCTTTTCAAGAGGCACAGACCATATTTTAACTTTATTATTTTAAGTTTTCAAATATTCAAATATTCACAAAATCAGAGGGAAAAAATATGATGAATACCCATATACTCTTGCCAATTTTAACAAGTATTATCATTTTTTATTTTTAAAAACATTACTATAATGAAGCAGTTCAGTTGAACAGTGTACTCTCCCTATTTTGGGGACAGGACTAAGCCCTCTTACTAAAGTTCTACAGCTGTAAAGCTCTCATCCTGTGGCCTTCACCATCTGTGATAGGTTGAAATGTGTGTCTCCCGCAAAAAGATATGCAGAAATCCTAACCCTCATTGCCTCAGAAAGTGACCTTATGTTGTAATGAGTGTTTGAGATGAAATTACTTGCAATGTAGTCATCCTGATATAAGGTGGGCTCCTAATCTAGTATGGCCACTGTCCTTACAGAAGGATAGATGGAGACACAGACACAAGGAGTCCATGTGAAGATGACAGCAAATATGGCAGTGAGGCTGCCACAAGCCTGGGACTCCAAGGAGTCAGAAGAGGCAGGAAAGGATTCTTTCCTTGAGGTTTCCAAGAGAATACCATCTGAGTGACGTTCTGTTGTCTTAACTCACCCAATTTCTGGTAATTTTTACAGCATCCCTAGGAAGCTAATACACTATCTGAGAAACATGCTATTCACATCTAATGTCCAAAATCTTGGTGCCTGGCCCTTAGTGAGCTTTTGAGGTTTAGGGTATCAGTTTGCTCTGTAGTTGGTTCTGTGGTGTGATTCAAATGAACCTCAACACAAAACACAAGGATGTCATCTGACGACAGGAATTTTCTTTCCAGTCACCTAGTAACAGTAGGACTTTAAAATGCAAATGTGGTTAAAAACTTCAGATCTCTATATTATTAGGTTGTTGCAAAATAATTGTGGTTTTTGCTATTAATTTCAATGGCAAAAATCACAACTATATTTGCACCAAGCTAATAAAATGTGTTACAATGTTAATAATAAAATTGACCTATTCCAGACACATACCTACAATAAGAATGTGGAATTTCAGATCAACATTGTCATGAAGCACGTATTTTATCTCCTTCCTCTTTTAAAATACGCATTTAATAACTAATAAGAATATGATGAGGGTGGTTAGTTATGCCTTGCTCTGTAGTCAGCTCTGAGGACTTATTCAAGTGAATCCTTTCCCCACAACATACAAGGAAGTCATCTGACAAGAGTAATTTCAGTGCACAATAAAACATTCCTTCTATAACTTAGTAACTGTAGCATGAAAAAAAAAAAAGTAGTAACCAACTGTAAATGTAGTTAATGCAATGAGAAAAATTAAAACAGACACATTTATTAGGGGTAACTAGAGTCTCACATACAGAAATTGCCCACTAAATACAGATAAAAGATACACTTTGATGATTAATTCATTTCCTACATTATTTATTTTCAGTCTTCATCCTTCATTAATAATAAATAAATAAATAAATAATAGTATTTCTAAATTGTTCTACATTCCAACCAGCTGTGTTAAGGTCCATAATGTTCAGGGTATTGGTATAATGCTTTTAATCCAAATTCTGCAAACAAAAATGTCTTGACATTTATATTGTAATATGAGAAAAGAATGTAGTAGCTATGCTGGTCTGTCCCCAGAGGCACATGCAATCTTTTCTAATCTAGGATATGATTCATTTCCTTGAAGCAGCTGTATTTTTTAATCTCCACCCATTATTCTTTGTGTTATTTCTACATCTCATTTTTGGGTGGGTTTGATTTTGTACAAAACTATATTGTAGTCAAAGCATTATACATAGCTAAGCTTATGCATACCTGTAAATTATATTTAAATAGTTTATGCAAAACAGAGGATATTTCATGTTGAGCAGATACAAAAGGTATAATAGTTATACAGATGTGGGTGGAAAACAGAAAGCTTATGATAAATAATATTCCATTATTATATAAATTTACTACAGAAAATGTGTTTACTATAAACTTCTATACTATATAAGCCTAAGAACATAATAATGACAACTATTATTGCTATGATAAGTGTCAAAACTTCTCTTTTGGAGTATGAAAAGATATTCTGAGAATTTAAAAAACTAATATTTTTTGCTAGTATTTTTGTAATAAGGAATAAGTTTCTGAATGTGTTTTTAAAGGATATAAACAAGTATTCTGTCTCAACATTGCCATGCACAATTACAAAAATGAAAACCATTCATGTAGGAAAAATGTAATTAAAAATAACTAAATATCTTACTTTGGTAATTAAAAGGAGTAAACATTGGAAACAGAAAAGCATCTGACCTCTTCCCCTAAAAAGGTGACATTGTACACTGAACCATTACAGTTATAAGGATGAGACTGTTGCTAAGCAACAAGTCTCCTATAATCTTGTGGGGCTTTTGTATCTGAGGAAAATTGAGGCAAAGGAAAGTTTAGAAAGCTAATGAGGAAAAAATGACTTCAGTACAAATCGATCAATAGTGCACCTGACCAGAAAATCAACTATTAATAGGACTAGAGGAAGAAAAGCTACTTAGTGTTACTTGGGAGCAAATTTATTATCAACAGGTGTGTTTAATTGTCTACACACTAATTCCCTGTTATCATTTTGTCTTTTTGTATGTGCAGCAATATTTTCTTATGTGGAAGTTCAATAATATGCAGCAGCATTTCTACTCAGTGGGTTTAACAGTAACCCCAAACAATGTTTTGATAACTTTATATGCGACACCATTTAAGAATTCAATAAGCTATAATTGGCCTACTGTCATGCTACGGTTTTATAAATGGCAATAAAGCGTGGTTTGAATTGACCTCTACTGCCTACAAAAATGTCACGTCATTGACATTACAGTAAATCAAAGGTGGAGACTGTTTCTCATATAAGGAGTTCAGAGTCCGGCATCAGGATAGGGAGGGCAATCAAAAACAGAAAGTTATAGGCAAATTCTGTGATGAACTTTAGTTATCTGTGATGAAAAAAAGCGGTACAGCCAAATCTGAGTATTCAAGTGTTTGAGCAGCTGCAGGCAGACACTCTAGACAAGTACAAGCATTTGTACTTGCTAAAGTTTTTCTGTGTCCCAAGTTGGTGAGCCGAGATGGACCACATATCATTCCCTAGGACGCTTTTTACCTAGAGTAGAAGCTAGCACGGTGGTGGTCTTAAGCAAATAGGAGTTCTGCAGGGAATGTATAAGCATGAATCAATGATTTTTCAAAAAGGTGATAAATCAGCCTTTTTTCCTGAGGCAGCTCAAGTGGAAGCTTAGATTAGGCTTCTTGGCTATTAATAAAAAAAAAGTATAGCCTCTGTAGGCTGCAGAATTGGAAATATATGGACTACATATATATAGCCTAGAACCTGGATGGTAATATAATTTAGGGGTTAAACATAGGAGACAATTGATTGAGATGCTAGAGGAATACAGAACCAAAATGAGATCGCAAAGGAAAAACTGAGGAAGCTTTTTCTCTTCAGTCTAATTTCATGAATGCTTGACTCAAACTCTGAGGAGTAGAAGCTCTGTCTCAAAATGAGAGCTGATAGAGACTATCACATAAAATGTAGGTTACATCTGACTTCCCCCAAAACTACAAAACTACAGTGCTAGTGTACATATAATACTAGAGCTGTTTTTGTTTATTTTTTTCATCTAAATATAAAGTTCAATCCTTACAACGTAAGATAGAGGCATCCTTACTGATACACAGAGACCTATTTCACTAAATAGCCTTTTACTGATGGGTTTCATTTATCATTTTGTTTTACTCTACATATAACTTGTTAGAAATAAAATAGTCTACATACATTAAAAATAGTAAAATAGCATTCTTGTTTACTGTTCAATTAAAACACAGAGCTATTTATTCATTCCTTTCTGTTTGTAAGTATCTGTAAGGCTTATTTGAGCATTCATCTTACAAGAGGCTAACGAGTTTCAAAATACTGCTACATTGGCAATCCATTGCCTCTAGCCTGAAGCTGAATGTGCAGGGAAACCCCATTGAAGAGACCCACAATTAGTTCGTACAGCACCCTTTATGGAGACACAATTAAATCTACCCTCACTAAAGAAAAATCTCTGCCACCCACCGAACACCATTCTTCCACAACTATCTCATTCCAAAGATGTTTGATTACAACCGCATAAAAAATTTCGAATGTTTTACATATTACAAAATGAGCACAAATTTTCTCACAACTTGGAAAAAAACCAGGCCTGATTTCCACTGATGACTCTGCCAGTAGCTACTTTGATTTTCTGCAAGTCACTCTTGAGGGCTTTGTTGTCTCCTTCTTAAAGTGCAGAGCTTGGGTTAAATGATTATTGTAAAGTCCTGTCAAATTCAAATGTTCTATTACCTTTTTAAATCTAGACCAACAAAAGGTAACCTTCTCTTAGGTTTAGTTTATGCGCTTCCTAGTGCTATGGAAAAGCAATGTATCTCTACAAAGGAAAAATGAAACATGATATTTCCATATCTGGAGAAAAAACAACCTCACAATTTTACAAAGGCAAGTTGATTTGCGTAAAGTATTTAGATTTAAGGAACATATTTTATCATGAATATTCACTCCTAAAATATATTTTATAATTTCTGCAATTGAAGATGTAGCAGAGGTCAATAGAACTTTTCATATTAGATTTATCTGTAATATGCAAAGTCTTATTTTTTAAAAACGTAACCAAAAGTAGTTTAACTTACCTAATCAAAAATTTTTATAAGTAAATTTATTGTTCTGTTATTCATATTTTATTTTTAGTATCTGACAATTATCATTTTGAGATGGTCAGTGCAAACTAATTTCAAAATTAACAAATTGCTCATATATATACATGTGAGTTCATTCTTTAGAAAGCAATTTTATCTTGAAAAATATACTGCTAAATAATTATTAGCCAAAATTTTTCATAATCTGAGATCACATATGGTATCAAAATATTTAGGCAGACTACTCTTATGATAATAATTATCAATAATTATTCCATAGCTCTGCAAAGTGAATACAAGTTCCTAAACTAAATACAGGATTACATTTTTCTAAATTGAATTATTATCTTTTGCTTTCCTGAAACTGTATCCGAGAGAGAATAGAGAATTCTTTATCTTTAGTAATAAAACCATTCAAATATCCCAGGCTGGTGTGTAGTTTCTTTTTTATTAAGTTATAGAAGCAGCATGTAGTTTTATAAATATAGAAGTCCACAGTGACTAGAAACTTAATTATTCTACATTATCTAAGTTATTCTGATAAATATCCCTTGTGTTTTTGAGTCCTGGCTCACATTTGCCTCCAATTACATGTAATAATTTATCATTACTTGTTATTACATAGAAATTTCACTCTTGTAACCAATGTAAATTATTGCACAGCATGCACATAGTTATAAATAACTATTTATTAAACCTGTATTAGACTAGCTTTATATTTTTATATCAATCAAATTATTCTCATAGCAAATCTATATTGTAGGTATTTCTGATATCATCATACAGATGAAGATATTGAAGCATGAGGAAGTTAAATAACATCCCTAAGGTCATGCCACAACTTACAGGAATTCGTCAGCAGCCAATGTGAAAGTTGATTTTTTGCTGGGTAACAAGGTATTCAGCCTCCCTAGCTAAATCAAATTAAAACAACTAATACGATAACTAATAAAAAATACACTTTTTCTTTTCCAATTCAAATATCATCTGCTTAAATCCTACTACATAGGAAATTTAGTCTCTGTGTATTTGGGCTTCCTGGGTGCTTCCTTCTGTGCAGTTGTGTGTGTGATTTTTGTATATGTATGTGTGTACATATAGGTGTTTATATATATACACATGGATGTATGGATTTATAGATAAATTGGGAACTAGTGTTTTGCTCTGTAGTTGACGTTTGTCACTAGAAAATAGACTTTGTTCATGTTCACATAGGCACATTTGGAAGGCAGAGACCTCAAAGCTTTGTGTTACTTGTGCTTGTGCCTGGTTGTCTTCTACAAAGAAACCCAAGGCCCATAATTCTTAGTGTTTATTACTTACTCCTCCCCAGCTTTCAATAATGTAGTGGAGAAAATACCTTTTTAGTATGCTGTGTGTTAATTAATTTAGAAACATTATTTTTTAATAGAATATGTCTATTTTTGTTTGACCCAGTTTTGTTACATCTCTGTCTTCAACTCCACGTCAGGGTCACCATCCTGATTAGGAGAGTACATTATTGTAGGTATTTCCTTTTCATTCTCACCAGTGAAGTCAGGTTTTGTATACAATTTTAAAAAGCAAAATTTTAAATACTAATTTAATACTTCTCATCTAAGAAGCTTTCCCAGAATTAATATAGTCAGTGAACTTATAGCAGTCTAGATTTGTTTCAGAAAAACACAGAAACATATTAAGCCATTGTCACCAACCCCAACAGTGGTTGATAAGACTTTGTATGAAAGATGGAATTGTGTATTAGAGTCACATAGGAGTCAAGAAATCTAGTTTGTGATTCAACTTTACATCTCTGAGTGCCCTTTAAAAAAATGGTCCTTAGTTTTTAAATTTCAAACTTCAGATAAAACAGATGATAATGGTATATATTGAGTGCTTACAGTATTCCAAATATTGCATTAGATTTTTAAAAATCATATTATGATTGATGAAAAAAATTGAGGCTTAGAAATACTAAAAGGTTTAATTAATGCAAGGCCCCACATATGATAAACAAAAGGATTGAGAATCAAACCTAGATTTTCTGGAATCCACCATTCAAAGTCTAAACCCATGTGTTATTTACTTTTCAGAACCAATGCAGAGATACAATGAGATCTTGAATGCCCTAATGCATGGTAGACTTTATAGAACTTTATAGAGCAAAGCATTATTTTCTGAGTGGTATGTCCTCAAGCATATTATAACTATGTTAATTATATGACTTCTTATTTTTCTTAGGTTGCTTTTGTCAGTTCTTCTAACTTAATAGATATACAGTAATATATTCACATCTACTTGGATATAATGATATGATTAAGTTTTATGCTTAATGAGATTGCCATTTGAAAGAAGGCAAGCAAAAATGTGTAATGGTAAAACTGTTATCTTTTATACAATTGAATTAGTATTTAAATTTGTTGTTTGCTAAATCAAACTAAGACAACTAACACCATTGAGCAGGCTACTACACACCTTCTTTCTAGTACACATATTTTTGTAATTATGAGGAAAAATATTTATATAGAGAGGCACAACTTAGATTTGTTAGCAAAAGCATCAACATCACAATACTACTTTATGGTCTGAAATGTTATACTTTCCTCTAATATAAAATTATTACATCTAAATCATCTACTAATTTTGGAAAGTTTCTAGAAATATGATTTATTTTAAAATTATTTGTGTCAAACTATCTTTCCTCTCCCTTTAAATCATCTTATTTGCAGATTACTTTATGTGGTCTGTATCGTGATGATTCTCCCTCTAGCAGGAACGTATCAGCATGCAGTGTAACCAATAAAATTTTTTTTTTTTTTAGGTGAGTGTGGGTAAGAGGTTATTGTTAGTCAAGAGTGCCCAAAGATTGCTTTTTAGTCTTTATACACCAAGAGTATCCCCCTGGTGCATTTTCTGGTTCTTTCCCATTTACAATCAACCTTACATTTCCAAGCAGACTTGTCTCAGGTGCTTCTATTGATGAGTTTCAACTTTCTGCTTGTGGACGTATCCAATATTCCCTAATTTTCTTTATTTTTCCTCTTCTTCTCCCCATGTACTCCTCAAATAAATCTCAGATTCTATCCATTATCCAGAATTAAGTTACATTTTCTATTTTTTGTAATCACATAATCATTCATAGCAAAGTTTCCTGGTTACTGGAGAAAATGGAGAACTTTCACATGCTAATTCTTTATTGTATAATGGTGGATGTTTGTTTTCTTAAATGAAGACAGACAATACAAATAATTTAGTTTCATTAATCAGAGTCACTTAATTACATGATAAAGCATTATCTCTGCTCTTAGCCTTATTTAGTATTTTCTATCCACATGTGGAACCTATTTGTAGATACACTGAATACAAAATTTTGTTCTGCTGATGTAAAGCAAAATTCCATTGCATATATATTATTATTTTTAAGGCAAGTTTACAGAATGCAAATTTTAAGCACTAAAGCAAAATAATGATTAAATTTTTTCAGTCATTTGCATTGTTATAGTAATTACAAGTGTCATACTTTTTCTCAAAGGTCTTATTTTTCCACAGGAAACAGGTTGAAAGCCAAAGATTTACTTTTTTAGCAGAATTTTGGACTTGACTTAGATTAGTGAGAAAGAAAACAAACAGATCTGCTTTGATGATATATTGCTGTAATGCATCATCAGAGTACTGCTCATGTGATAAACTGCAATATTAGTATAATACATCATCAAGAGTGCTGTCACTCTGAAATGTATTAGTGTAATACATCAGCAGCCATCACCACGCACTGCCACTTCCAACAATGTTTAAGGAATGCTATTGTGCTACCATCTGCTAGGGCAGAATGAACAGCCTTCCTAAATGTAAGCATAATAGATTAATTTTATTGTGAACTTGTCTTGAGAAACCCACTTGTGTCTTATCAACTTTCATTAACTTATCTTCTCCTTCTGTTCTTTATTGTATCGTATTTGCAAATTACTCTGTGAGATAAAGCATTTAAGAAACTGCCTTAGCATCTCACTTTCAATCTCCAAGTTTTCAGACAGTAGTTATCACTCTAATATTAAATAATTAAGCATGTAGAGAACAATTAAAGGCACCATACTGGCTGATTTCTAACAAAGCTTTATGCTACTGGACTCTTTCTAACCAAGCCTTTTCAAAAGAGCTTCTGGTATTCGATGGTAAATTCTTCAAAAATAAAACCAAAAACTTCCTAAGGTCCCGGGCGTGTATTTTATATAAATCATTCCTTCTCCATATATGTCACCAAACTTTTCCCCATTATAATTTTCCACTCTCCAATCAAAAAAATTCCTTTCTAATTACTTCTATTCATTATCTTTTGAGGAATTCAATATCTAATTTATATTTTTTCGTGATTTCCCTTCAATGATAGGTGTTGTGCTAGTCCATTCTCGCACTGCTATAAAGAATATCTGAGACTGAGTAATTTATAAAGAAAAGAGGTTGAATTGACTCGCAGTTCCACAGGCTGTATAGGAGGCACGGCTGGGAGATCTCAGGAAACTTACAGTGATGGTGGAAGTGAAGCAGAAGCAAGCATGTCTTCGTGGTGGGAGCAGGAGGAAGGGAGAGTGAAGGGGGAGGTGCTATACACTCTCAAACAACCACATCTCCCGAGAAGTTCATCATGAGACAGCACGACTGGAATAGTGCTAACCCATTAGAAACCACCCTCAGGATCCAATCACTTCCCACCAGGCCACACCGCCAACACTGGGAGTTAAAATTCAACATGAGATTTGGATGGGGACGCAGAACCAAACTGTATCAGGTGTCTTTTATCTTCTTATGACAGTCGAATAGTCTGAGTGATTTGCATTTTTTATATAACTCCTTTCCAAGCTGATTTTAAGGATTGTGCTTCATATTTGTTCATAAAAATATGTGCATTTTGATGCTGTGGTACTTAGGTATATTAGTCCATTTTTGTACTGCTCTAAAGGAGTATCTGAGACTGGGTCATTTATAAAGAAAAGAGGTTTAATTGGCTCATGGTTCTGAAGGCTGTACAGGAAGCATGATGCTGGCATGTCTTTGGCTTCTGGTGATGCCTCAGGGAATTTTTACTCATGGCAGAAGGTGAAGCAGGAGCAGGCAAGTCACATGGCTAATGAGAAAGCAAAAGAAATGGAGGTGCTACACTCTTTTAAACAACAAGATCTTGCAAAAACTCACTCTCAGTGCAAGGACAGCACCGAGCTATTCGTGAGGAATCTGCTCCCATGATCCAAACACCTCCTACCATGCCCTACTTCCAACATTAGGGATTACATTTCCACATGAGATCTGGAGGGGGTGAAACATCTAAACTATGCCACTAAGCCTGAAAGCCAACTCTTACGTAGGCTTTTCTAAAAACACTCACTTATTTTCTACCTGTTTGTCTTTTCATCTCAGCGAATTAATGACATCTCAGAAATATTTAAATGAACTATTAGATATTAAAAATTATAAATTTTAGGTGTCGGCATCACAATTATGTTGGGGAATTTTTCTTATTATTCAGATGTGTTATGAATTTTTAGGGATGAATTGTCAGGACCTATACAATTTACTTTAAAATGTCTTAGCATTATTATTAATAAATATTTGGATACATATATAGAGAGATTTTAATTAAACATAGCAAAATGCTAGCAATTAGTAAAAATAAATATTGAGTAAATAGGTGTTAATTGTATTATTTCTTTTTACTTTTTTATATTTAAAACTTTTCCAAAAATGTTGCACAAAAATAAAGTTAAGAAACATAAGACGAAGGAATATGAAAACCGTGTTTGAATCCTACTGCAAAAAACAAATCTATAACTATTTCACAAACATTAGTAACATTTGAAAATGTATTGAGTCTTAACTGAAATTAAGGAGGCACTAATTTATTAGACATGATAATTGTACAGTATTGGGGATGTCCTTAATTTAAAAGATACATACTAATGTGTTTGGGGGATGAAATGATGTGATTTTGTAGTTTAATTTTAAATACTGATGAGAAAAATAATTCAGTATGTTAGTAATTAATAATCACTTATATTCTTAATTAGTTACTTTTCTCAATAATTAATATTAACATTTGTGAAAGGTATATAGTGGTTCATTGTTTTCTGAATTTTAAAAAATTCTCACATTCCTACTAAAGAAAGAGAGTACCCTTTCTCCACCTAAATGTCAAAGATTAAGAACAGATATTTCCAATTATTGTTTAATTGTCTCAAGATATTTGGCTGATTCCTTCATATTCATTTAGTTATGTATAAAAAATGAAATTTTTGAAAATATGTCATTAATTATATCTCCAGATTAGAAAATTGAAGTTTAAGGGGTTAAGTAATGAGTTAAAGGTTACACAGCTGCTATGCAGGAGAACTAGCAAGTGGGTCAACTACACCTTTGTTTCATGCTATTTATCTGGAATTCTATCAGTATTTTAGCATCCCTTATCTGGGACATTTCGTTGGTCTTAGGGCAGTGGAAAAAGAAACATGACACACCCCAAGGTACTCTGAAAACTTCCTCAGAAAAGACATGGTTCCCATTATTCACGCACACAATTTATTGGAAAAGTTATAGAGACAAGAGTGTCACTAAACAGGAGAAGATAATATAATGCTTGTACAGAAAATAATATGTAAGGTAGGGAATCAGGACTATTTGGTGAATTAGTACTGATGCATATCACAAGCTTATTATATGAAAATTATTGAGCATAATCATAAAAAACATTATTGCTAACTTATATGAAATACATATGGTATTAGAGGATAACAAGAAACATTAAACAAGTCACATCTACAGTGCTGTGCACTCTACCAAAGTAGGAATTATTGTTTTATAATTTATTACATCAATTTTTGTACATTGGTTTCCTGCCAAAATTTGACATGTAGGAGAAAAGGAATTACAGGTTTTACAAATTTAAAAAATCATTTTCTTTAAGTAAAATCCCTTGAATCCACCCTACTCTGTATAAAATGTCATTTAAATTTGCATGTACTGTAACTGTCTTTTGCTGAGATAAGGAATACATACTATTTTAAATAAATGTTAAGATGGAATATATTTATTACTTTTGTATAAATCTTACGGATTACAGAATAAAAGATAGAATTCCAGAAAACCAATTGGAGGTTCATATTTTTTAAGTGTTTTTCATATATTTATCAAGAAAATGAATATTTTATGTATATAATAATAAATTTAATAGATTAAAATCAAGTGTATTATAAATTGAAACACTTTTTGTATAATTTTGACTACTGATGAAATAAATTATGTTTGCAATTTAATTAAGTTAAAAATTTTTGGAAGAATTATTGTTTTAAAATCATTCATATTCACATATGTGTTAGAAACAGAAAAAAATAATATTAGAAATAAAAACGTATGCACACATTTATTCATTGAGCCCATGCCATAGGTCATACTGTGGTTAGATTTTGGAAATAAAATAATAAGTAAGACACAGGCTCTTTCTCTATTAGATGGTACTGTATGAGGAAGAATATAAGATTGTGGTTAGTTTCAATAGTGTGTGATAAATGATATGTTATAGAGTACTCTGAAAAGGTGGATAAGCAGAAGCTGATACAATCTTGGGTCATTTACAGAAAATGCTGAATTAGATTATATCTAATAAGAAATATAAAAAGTGAGCAAAAATCATTTCTGTGAAAATTAGGGAAAGATTGATTAATGCTGTTTAAGTCACAGTAAATAGATTTTGCAAAGGTATCAAGTTAAAATAGGTACTTTCTGAAAACTTCAAATCATTCCCTATGGCTAGATGTTTAATTCAGTAACTAGACTAGGGAAAAAGGGGGGAAACTGGGTCAGAGAACCAAGGGCTAGCAATATCAAAATTGGGAAAACAAGGAGCTATTAAAAGATTTTAAACTAGCGTGATGGATTATCATATTTGAATAAATATTAGAATGCTTCCTTTCTTTATTCAGTTTACTTAGAGAAATCTCAGATGTGATAAAGTAGTCAGAACTACTAGAACTAGGTGTAAAATGGCATTTCTGACTGCAATGAGTATTGCAAAAAAAGCTTGTATGTAGTCATTAAAATGATTTTTTACATTTTCATAATCCTTGATAACTGAATAGAAAAATTAGCTGTTTTTTAAAAAATAATTGTTTCATATTTCATAAGAATGCATCTGTTTAAGACACTTCAGAACATTGTATGATATTTTGCTCAGGGCTATCATTTACAATGTTACTCTGAGAAACTTTCCAAAGACTTGTATGCATTCTAATTATTTGCTTCTTTATACATTTTTATATTTTCACATTATTCTCATCATTGTGTGTTAACTTTTGCTTTCTTTAAAGTTAGATGACAAGAAACATTTCATATTGTTTCAAGAAAACAAATTTCAAAATTGAAATGGAATCATAATAATGCTACATTAAATTCATTTAACACCACAGGGAAATAATATGCTTTTCAATAACCTATTTTCCTGATAAACACCATAAAGACCATTTACATATAAAAGGTTTATAGTATTTTTCCAAATATGTAAAATTGTATGTAAAATGTACTATCTCTTTAATAGCATGTAATCTATAATATATTAAAAATAAAATATTAATAATGGGGCCAGGCGTGGTGGCTCACACCTGTAATCCCAGAACTTTGGGAGGCCGAGGTGGGTGGACCACTTGAGGTCAGGAGTTCAAGACCAGCCTTGCCAACATGATGAAACCCAGTCTCCATTAAAAATACAAAAATTAGCGTGGTGTGGTGGTCCATGCCTGTAATCTGAGTTATTCAGGAGGCTGAGGCAGGAGAATTGCTTGAAACTGAGAGGGAAAGGTTTCAGTAAGCTGAGGTCATGCCATTGCACTCCAGCCTGGGCAACAGTGAGAAGCCATTTCAAAAAAAAAAAGATTGTTATTTAAAAATAATCATTTTATTACTGATTTCTTTATTGATAGCTAGGAGTCATTATGGATATTAAATATTAATTCTATCATGATATCAAGTATTTCATTATGTATCATTGAGATTTATAAGATATTTCTTCCTTTTGTTTATGCTGAGAGTGTTTTCTTCTTTCCTACTCTTAGTTTTTTCTTCTTTCTTTCTTACCTTATTTTTAATGTTTGGAATGAGGATTCATTTATCTCAGGCCCTAGTATTGTTGTCAGGTTATTAGTATATCCTTTTTTTTGGACATCATTGCATGCCCTTCTGTGGGATCCTGTTATCAATTTAACTATGTCACTCAAAATAAATAAATAAATAAATAAATAAATAAATAAATAAATAAATATGTTGAAGTCCTAAGCCCAGTACCTTAAAATGTGACTTTCTTTGGAAATCAGGTCTTCAGATAGTGTCTTACACTATGTGGGCAATTATAATAAAATACCAAAAACTGAGTAGCTAATAAACAGCAATGATTTGTTTTTCACAGATATGCAGGCTGGGAAGCCCAAGATCAAGGCACCAGTGGCGTCTAGTGGAAACCAGTTTCCTCACAGATACTAACTTCTAGCTGTGTCCCCACTTGCTGGGGAGGGCTAGCTAGGGGTCTCTTCTATAAAGGTACTAACCCCAATAATGAGCGCTCTACCTCATGATCTAATCACCCTCCCAGGGCCCCACCTCCTAATACCATCCCATTCAGGATTAGAATTTAATACATGAATGTGAGGAGGACACAAACATTTAGATTTTAGCACAGAGGTAATGAAGTTAAAATGATGTGATTAAGGTGGGATCTAATATTATATGACTGGTGTCCTCATGAAAGAGGCAAATTTGAACACAAAGCAAACATGCACACAGGGAAGATGATGTGAAGATGGTCAGGTAATGATGGAGCGGACATTGCACTGATGCAGCTGCAAGCCAAGTAATGCCAATCATTGATAGCAACCACCAGAGCTCGGAAGAGGCCAGGAAGAATTCTATCTGGAATCTCACAGAGAGCATGGTCATTCTGATACCTTGATTGTGGACTTTTAGACTCCAGAATTGTAAGACAGTACATTTCTGCTGTTTTAGGCCACAACATTTGTGGGATTTTGTTACGGAGATTCTAGAAAACTAAGATTTTCTTTTGTAAGTTTCTGTGAAGTTGTATACTGAAGATTCTTTGTAAAACACTGGTAAATGGGTTTCAAGTAAATTTAAAGAGTTTTCTTACAATTTATTTTTTATAATACAATTTATGTAGCTATATTTATTAAATTTACATAATGCTAGTTTCAGAAAGGATAAAATTCAGACAAATAGAGTTTGATGAGTTCATATAGAGGTCATTTTTGTGATCAAATGCCAAGGAGGGTTAATTATGAAAAGAGAAAAATTTGTGCAAATATCAGTTATGCTTTTTGAAATAACCTGTTTAATGTAAAAAAAAAAAAAAGTGATCAATATGGAATGTGACAGAGTTTTCACAGCAATTACTTAAAACATGCTGTTTGACCAGTACTTTAATAAGAGAGAATTATATTAAATACAAATATTTAATATAACATTTTAGAGGTTGAAAAAATTTTGTAGTGATAGCTTAATGAACTAGAATTCTAAGGTTTGATTTAACATAGATTATCACATACAAGATTAAATAATATTGAACATATTCACTTTATTCCTGGAAGAAAATCAAAGGAAAAGTAATTATACAGAGTATCAGTAACTTAAAAAGAGAATTCAAAATAATAATTTAGAATGAACAAAATCATTGAGAAACATCATCTAGTTACTAGTTTTCCTCTGTTACTCTTACACATATACCCCACATTTGTAAATATTCAAGTTAATCTATTCTTTTATATGTGCAATTATACATAAAACATATTTAATTGAATGCAATTTTATTAGATAACATTTTCCATTTCTGCTGTAATGACTGCTAGGTAATTCATATTGCATTATTAAAATAAATTAGATTAAAATAACATAATAGAAGTGCAAATATTTTTCAATTAAATATGTTCTAAAATTCATCAACAATTGAAAATGATTTTATGTTTCAACATGGTATCATAACTTTAATAGTATAAATATTTTGCCACTATAAAGATCAGTGCTATTAATTTTTTTTAAGTTCCTGCTGTGGCAGAAGGTCATAAGCTTGACTTAGTGGTCATTTTAAAGGTCTTCCCTTCTTCAGTTGCTGTGATCTCTGAATTTCAGAAGCATATAATGTCACAAAGCATGAATGATTTGCTAATGCTCAGTTCAAAAGGATGGCATTTGAGGAAAACTGACATGGAGAGAAAAGAAACACATTAGGTGTTCATGAAGTTTTGCCCCTAATGGGATAGTCTCAATTCCATTTCTTAAGTATATAAAATATTAATATTTATATGATGAAAAACCCTATAAAATGAAATTGTCATTGCATTTGAAAAACAATATATTTTCGACAGTTGGTAGATCTATGACAAATTTGTATGGAAAATTAAGCAAAATCTCTTCCATAAGAAAATATGGGCCAGGCACAGTGGCTCACACCTGTAATCCCAGCACTTTGGGGGAGGTAAAAGAATCCTTTGAGTCCAGGAGTTGAGACCATCCTAAGCAATACAGTGAGATCTCATCTCTAAAAACATTAAAAAATTTGTTAAGCATTGTGGCATGCACTTGTAATGTCAGTTTCCTAGGAGGCTGATGTGGGAGGATGACTTGAGCCTGGAAGGCAGAGGCTGTAGTGGGTCAGGATAGTGTCACTGCACTCCAGCCTGGGTGACAGAGCAAGACCCTGAAAAAAAAAAAAAAAAAAAGAAGGAAGGAAGGAAGATAAACCCTGAAACATGTCAACCTATATCAAAGTTTTGTTCCCCATTAAGAGCGATATTATAATGAAAGTGGGTATCATTCTGATGATAGTTTCTCAAAGAAACAAATGTCATAGGATTTCCCTTTGTAAAGGACATCTCTTAATTTGGATTACCCATCGTCTATTCTGCTTTAAGATAACAGACTGTGATATTTCAATAGGAAACATCTCTCCCTGAATCACAGCACATTTGGTGTGGGTATATTTAACTTCTTTCACACATTCAACATCGAAAATATTATCGTACTAATCACAGCATTGTATCTCCCTGGTCACAGTGGTTGCTCAAAGATGACACATGATCTAATCTAAGATGACATGCCTCAAAAATAGGAGTTTATGAAATTATTGTAATGAGTCTTTCTTCTAGATTATTCATGATAAAGGTGGTGAAATCTTGATTATGCTGTGACTCCCATGTATGGCTTGAGATAATGACAACAAAAATAAAACAATTGCCAGAGATGAAACTAGATCCTGTGAATGAACATCCTTACTGCCTTTGGATCCATCTGGAAAATTTCACCTATTCTATTGTCATAGATGCCCAATATCAAATTTACTAATACGCACTTGTATCCTAATGTCTTTATGAGTTGCCAGGTTTGAAAGTAGGCGGCTGGCTGAAGGGATGAGAGACCTGGGAAATTGACCTTAGATTCCTCCATGCAGGAAGCACTAGGAATGTGCTACAGCCTTTTTCTATTTGTTTTCCCTATTTTGAGTATTCTCTGCTTTGGAAGAATCCGGGACCTGTTTTTGAGGTTTCCTATAACTCCAGCCAGTTCACTTTCAGGCATGGCCAAAAACCTTTCCTGAAAGTATTAGGAACACCAGTACACATAATTAAAGGCAAATAGGATTTCCATAATAGATGACAGAGGTCGGTAGGGTCTAATGACACCCATAAAATAGTAAGGGGAGCTTTTCAAACTGGGTCTTCAAGTCATCAGGTAGCATTAATTGGAGTTTTCTTTTCGTTGACTTTCAAGGGCAGGGTTTCCTGGCCTTTATCTCAGAGATGCTAATGATACATATCCTTTACTATATGAGTATGTTTACTGCATTTTCAACCAAGTCATCTTGGAGAGAATCATGAAATAATGTAACCAGATTTTTTTTACAAGAAAACTCCAGTAAAAGTAGAAATCTAATTTCTACTTTTTTTTAAACTAGAAATGTAATCTAAGCACAATTTATGTTTGTTAATAATGTTTCACTAATTTTGAAATGTATTTCATTCTTTTTTTCCTGTATTGTCTTTAGCACGTATTAGTTAATTGGGCTCTGAGAAATCTACAGTAAAAGACAAAATTGTATAAATGTATTCAAAGGTTAGACAACCTAAGTATTTGACCAGGAAACTTTTTTTTTCTATAAACACTATCTTTAAGAAGGGTATTCCTTTACCTAAAAATTGGGAATTAACTCACCTGAAGATCCAACCAATACCATTGTAACTGTCTTTTCACATGTACGTTTCCTGACCTGTTTTGCCCGGCTGAAATGTGCCAGACCATTAACTTGTTTTTACCAATTTCACAACATGTATTTCTCCAGCCCTCACTTTTAGGATTACAGAAAAAAGTCACCTTAAATTTCCATGTGTCATATGAAGTCAGATACTATTTTTACGCTATATTTGAGCCCTAAAACAAAACAAAATAAAACAAATTAATTTCATGCACCCCAGGAGATAGGCACAAAAATTTATCAGACTATAAGAAGAAAAACATTAGAATTTATATTTTCATGTATTTTTATCTTTATTTTGCTTAAACTGTCTAATGTTCTTAACAGATTAGCACAGTAGTAGATGGACATAAAATACATATACTTATGGTGAGGTTGTGTACACAGATTTTTTACTAATAGGATAGATGGCGTAAAGTTTGGATAATATTTCCATAAAAAGCAAAATCATTTTCCTTTAATCTGAATAATATTTCCCTTTTCATTTCATTACACAGTCATTCAATGAATATTTAAAACCCACTATGTACCAATGATACAATAAACTGAGGTATTGCAAAGTCACTATGTATGATCAAGCAAAACAAAACAAAATTAAAACATCACAAATCTCTAGATTCGGCAGCATTCTGAGAGGTTCCGCAGATCTGTCTCTTGCTTTAACAGTATTTTGACAGAACATACCTGGGGACTCCCTCTCTTCCAGCCTTTGACCAACCTCCAATCTCCTCTCCACTTGCAAACTCCAAGACTATCTTCTCAGCCATCTCCTGCTTCTGTGACCAGCCAACACCATTTTGTGGCCTTCTCAATGACCAACCGTGAGCTCCCAGATTCGTCAGAATTATTCAACCCAGGGAGTATAAATTAGTTCAGCCACTATGGAAAGCATATTGGAGATTTCTCAAATAACTTAAAAGAGAACTACCATTTGACCCAGAAATCCCATTACTGGATATGTACCTAAAGGAAAAAGACACATGTCCTTGTATGTACATCTCTGTGCTATTCACAATACCAAAGACATAGAATCAACCCAGGGCCCCATCAATGATAGATCAGATGTAGTAAATGTGATATGTATATATCATGAGATACTACATGGCCATAAAAAAGAATCAAGTCATGTCCTTTGCAGCAACATGGATGCAGCTGGAGGCCATTATCCTAAGCAAATTAATGAAGGAATGGAAAACCAAATATAGCATGTTTTCACTTATAAGTGGGAGCTAAACACTGAGCACACATGCACATAATCATGGGAACAACAGACACTGCACACTACTAGGGAGCATAGAGAGGGCAGAGGGTGTGAGTTGAAAAACCACCTATTGGATACTATAGGCTCAGTACTTGGGGGCAACATACTCATGAAATGAACGTGCACAAGTAACCTCTGTCTAAAATATAAGTTGAAATAAAAAAAAATTCCACCAAGGTGGAAGCAGCCATCAACCACCTGATCAATTTGCATCTGCAGCCCTCCAACACCTACCTTTCTCTGAACTTCTTTTCAACCATAACAATGTGGCTCTGGAAGGCATGGGCCACTTTATCTGTGAATTGGCCAAGGAGAGGTGTGAGGGTTCAGAACAACTCTTGAAGGTGCAAAACCAGCTTGGGGGCCAGGCTCTCTTTCAGGATGTTCAGAAGCAATGTCAAAATGAGTGGGGTAAAACCCTGTATGTCTTGGAAGGTGTCATAGCCCTGGAGAAGAACATGAACCAGGACCTTTTGGATCTTCATGCACTGGGTTTGGCCACACAGATGTTCATCTCTGTGACTTCCTGGAGAGCCACTTCCTAGCTGAGGAAGTGAAACTCCTCAAGAAGATGGGTGGCCAACCTCCACAGGCCGGTCGGGCCCCAGGCCTGACTGGGAGAATATCTCATGCAAAGGCTCAGCTTTAGCATGACTAGGAGCCTACTGTACCTAGGACTTCTCAAGGTCCTCCTTAGAGTATCAGGGCTTCTGCCTAAAACTCTGCCTCCAGCAACTAGGCAGCTTTTAAAGCACCTTGGAGCCCTTTCCCAAGCTTTGAAGCAAATGGAAATAAAGCATTTTGCAGAAACAAACAAACAAACAAAGAAAACGCTATAGCTTTATGGAGCTTATAGGTCTGGGATTTTACTTGGCAAACTCCTAAAATGAGTTGAGACTGGAAATATCTGCCTACTTGCCTTTCTTCCCCACTAAAATATTAGCTTCTACAGGGCAGGGATTATAAATGTCTTGTGATTATTTCATGCTCAGTGCTTAGTGTAGTATTTGCCATTTGATAAATATTTAATAAATGTTTTTTGACATATATTGAATAAAACCTTTTGCCTCATTGCCACTGAAAATCTGGAGAACTTTCTAGTCAGTTATCTTTAAATGTTTAGATGATTTTTGGGAGGGTGTTTCCCCCTGTGACTTATTAGGCTTGGTGATATTCCTTTATGAACATTCCCTCAGCTATTAATAATTTCTCCAATTTCATCTGATCCTACTAGATGTTTTTTTCTTGCTGAAGACTATTTCTTCATTTTACCACTTATGGGAATGCACACTTTTACATCAACAATAATTGCTATCTGGACCCCATTTCATTCTCATCTTGTTAACCTGTTTAGAGACTTTAAAATGTGACTATGTTTACATTTTATTGCATAAACAATAGGCTTCATTTTGGTTATCCTCTCTGCAAAATTACTTTGGATGATTGGAATTCTATGACATTGTTCTCCCTTAATTACTTATGGTGAATTTAGTATCTATAATTGCATAGTTACTTAATTTAACAGACAAATGTTAGTGAACTGTTCTGGAGTCCTTAAGAATAATTTGTTCCTAATTATAAAGAAGGGATCTTCAGCAAAAAATGGAAAGAGAGAAAACTGCCTTTTATTTAGCCCTTTACTATATTTCAGATTGTATGTATTTTTTTCTCAATTTAACCTAGTCTAAAAATGACACTTGTAATTCCCACATCTTCAATGAAGAAGATTTTCTCAGATCTCTTATTTCTGTAATGACTCTGAAGACCCCATTTATAACTCTATCCCGCAGCCTCATTCCAATCAAATTTGCAGTGAAGAGACTGAATTTCACACAAGTGGCCATGACTTTTAGCCAATTTATTTTACTTTAACACATCCTTTCTTTATTCATCTTAAATTGCACCACACAACAGACTTCCACTCATCTCCTTAATTGAAAAGTTGGGTCTGAATGATTGCTTACTTTCTGTGCCCTGTGAGAACAAAGTGCTCACTGGTGATTGCAGGACTGTGGTTTCATTAAATTTATGCCTTATGAATTTAACAACATTTGGCTATTTCTGTAATCTCACTAGCAATGTCAAGGACTGATCGGCCTGGCTGCCTAATGTCAGGAGCCTGAATCAAAATTTGGGCATTCTGAATTGCCATTGACATCAATTCTGCCTTCTTTCCTTAGGAGGTTATACATCAGTAGTCACAGCCCTTACTCTGTGTAAATAGAAAAAGGTATCATGCACTGCTGTTACTGAATGCATCTGACTAGGTTCATAAGTAATACAGGACTTGCTGCAATGATTTCATTTTTACAAAGTATATATTTAGCTTCTTTCTCTCCTGATTTATTCATTCAAGTATATCACATGCAAATAACTAATTTATGTGTTTTTAGCAGAGGGAAGGAAAAATTAACCAAAATATACACAATTGTGTAAGCTATGTTAGAACAGACATTGTAAATATAAAAATCAGATATTCTTACATTGCTACACAAATATATACAAATATTTAAACTAAGCTGTGAAGGAGAAATAATTACATACTATTCTCATAGTTATTTTTATTAGAAAATGAGTTATTTGATGATGTATATGTAATGTAGAAATTACGTATTAATTGCAAATTGAAATTTAGTGCAAAATGAGATATCTGGATTAAGAGGTATGACTGGTACCATTGAACCATATGGCAATTATGCTTTGGAAAATTAAGTAATTCAACTAATAAACCTATTTCTAAATTAAGTGTTATTTATTGGGGAAAATATAAAACACCAAAAAAAAATCACTAGTATTAAGATTTTTATTACCATAGCATTTGCTACACATGAAAATGAAATTATTTCAAACTTTTGTTTGTCTTACACAGCACAGCCTCCATGGAGACTCATTTAATTCACAAAGGAAAAGCAATTATTAATCCTTTCTTCAATCCAATGCATTATAAACCTGAGTGACTGAATACTGATTACATGTTGTCTTTCTTTGTTCAAGCATCTCCTTTCCTACACAGGAACAAGAGCTTTCTAAGGGCACGAACTGGGTTCCATCCAGCAAGAAAATCCCAAGATGTGGCATTGTAAGCAGGGAAAAACACCATGGTTTCTACAGTGAGATGAAGGAAGACACATCAACATACATTACAACTGCAGAGCATTTTTGGTAACATGGAATTGAAGAAGCTTTGTAACTCTCTGATAATATGTGAACTTCCATACTAACATCTGTAGCTAATAGCTTCAAGGTCTTATAATTTTCTCATATTTATTTAATTCCTTTTTCTACCTCCCATGTCCTTTTGTCACAGTTCCATCAGTCAGAACACAAGGGAGAACACAACTTTCTTAACTTGATTCTTTATTCCAGATGCTGGAATGCAGTTTGAGCCAATAAAACATTATGAGAGACATCCCTGTTCGAAACCATCCTATATGACACACTTAAATATACATTTTCCTCCATCAACTACCGTTTTGCTCATTTTGCACTGTTCGAAAATCTCAGTACTTTTCTAGAGTCAAAAGTGAAAAAGATTTTGCAAAAACAAAAAGCATCTACATAAAGTCATGGATAAAAGATTTTGTTCTCCATGTTCCCAATTGCTTACAACGAGGTGTCTTGTTCCAACAATAGATCATGGCGTGTATTACAGTGGGGAGTTTTTGACTTTTCCTTCATAAAAATGCTTTCTGCAATGTCGGCATACAAGCCAGGTTTTTTCCTAACCTGCAATGAAGTTATTTCATGGATTTTATAATAAACTATGTCAGATTCATTTTCACACACTGAGAGCTTAATGCCATTCAGGTCAACTGGTGTAGCAATGTTTTCTCTCTTTTTTTAACCTTCCATTTTTTGAGGGAGACATTTCAAAAGAGAATAAAAACAGATAAGTCTTGCACGTAATATGTTAGCTGTTCAAAAAGCATTAATGGAGTGGTTTTGATGGTGCATTGTATTGTAGCTGAAATATTTTTCACTTCAGATAATCCAGATTTAATTATAAGGCATTATTATTTGGCTGACCAACTTGTTTTTTTTTTTGTTTTTTTTTTGTTTTTTTGAGACGGAGTCTCGCTCTGTCGCCCAGCCTGGAGTGCAGTGGCCAGATCTCGGCTCACTGCAAGCTCCGCCTCCCGGGTTTACGCCATTCTCCTGCCTCAGCCTCCCGAGTAGCTGGGACTACAGACGCTCGCCACCTCGCCCGGCTAGTTTTTTGTATTTTTTTTACTAGAGATGGGGTTTCACCCGGTTAGCCAGGATGGTCTCGATCTCCTGACCTCGTGATCTGCCCGTCTCGGCCTCCCAAAGTGCTGGGATTACAGGCTTGAGCCACTGCGCCCGGCCTGGCTGACCAACTTGTATCATTTTTTTTCATGTTGTCTTCATACTTCCTAGACACTTGTTATATAAAATAACTTACAGGTTTTTACTTTAAGTGCAATGAGAGGCTATTGCAAAATTTAGAGTAGGGGAGTGGCATGATCTCTTTTAAAAACATCACTTCTAGCTGCTACTTAGAAATGGATTTGGGGAAACGGAAGTAAACATAGAAAATAAAACCTGCATGGAGGTTACTCAGATAGATCAGGTGAACTAGGGTTGAAGGAGCAGGAGGAGAGAGAAGTAGATCAACTAGAGAGATATTTTGAATATAGAAGCAAGCCATTTTAGATAGGCAAATATTCTTTGAGGATGGAATGTTCTTTCATCTCTTTTTCTAGCTAAATAACACTTTTTTTCCCCCAAGTCTACATCTCCAGGAAGCCTTCCCTGTTCTGCCCTTGCTGTGTAATAGTCTTCTGAATGACTCCTTAGTACTGTCTTCATCTCACAAGAGCAAATCTCTAAGCATTACTTTCTTTGTCATTCTCATCAAACTTTGAAGTGTTTGGAATCAAGGCCAACATCTTTCCCTTCTAGAACTCTTACACCAAACAAAAATTTTGACCTACACTGTGTTTATTATTGAAGAATGTATTTGATTGTATAAGAACAATTTAATTTTGATGGCTTAAATACGTATGTTTACATAGCAAGAGATATAGAGATAAGTGTGCACATAAGTTGATTTAGTTGTCCAAAAATGTTAGGGTTGGCATATCAGTGATTATTGTTCCTTTCCTTCATTATTGCAAGACATTCTCTCAGCACCAAGTATTCGTGTGTGTGTGTGTGTGTGTGTGTGTGTGTATTCATACACAGCAATATGAAATGGGAAAAAAACTATATCTTTTCCTTATATCTGGAAAAGGAAAACACCTTCAGGAAGCTCTCAGTGGAGTGACATTTATGTTTAATTGGCCAGAACTGTACAGTCATGAGCTACTTAATGACTGAGGAAACATTCAGAAAGATATATTATTAGGTGATTTCAACATTGTGGGAACATCATAGAGTGTACTTTCACAAACTTAGAAGGTATAGCCTACTACTATACACCTAGGCTATATGGTATAGCCTATTGCTCCTAGGCTATCAACCTGTATAGCATGTCATGGTATTGAATACTATAGGCAGAGTGGTAAATATTTGTGTGTCTAAATATAGAAAAGGTACAGTAAAAAATATGGTGTAAAAGATTACAAAGAGGATACCTGCATAGAACACTTATCATTAGTGGAGCTTGCAGGACTAAAAGTTGCTTTGGGTGAGTCAATGAGTGGTGAGTGACTATGAAGGCTTAGGAAATTACTGTATACCACTGTAGACTTTATAAACATTGTACACTTAGACTACACCAAATTTATAAAAATAATTTTTCTTTCTTCAATAATAAATTAACAATGTAAATTTTTTACTTTATAAATTTTATCTTTTTAACTTTTGACTCTTGTAGTACCTCTCAGTGTAAAACACAAACATATTGGACAGTTATACAATTTTTTTCTTCATATTATTATTCTATAAGCTTTGTTGTGATTTTTTTAATTTTTAAGTTTTAAAATTTTTTTTTAAAAAATTTTTTAAACTTTTTTTGTTAAAAACAAAGACATAAACACACACATTAGCCTAGGCCTACACAGGCTTAGGCTTAATATCACTATCCTCCATCTCTACATCTTGTCACTGGAAAGTCTTAAAGAACAGCAATAACATGGAGCTTCATCTCCTATGATAACAATATCTTATTCTGGAATACCTCTTGAAGGATCTGCCTGAGGTTGTTTTACAGATAACTTTTTTAATAAATAGAAGGATTACACTGTAAAGTAATAATAAAAAGTACAGTATAGTAAATATTTAAAGCAATAACATAGTCATTTATCATTGTCAAGTATTATAAACTGTACATAATTGTGTGTACTATACTGTATTCAGCTGTGTGCAGTGGGTTTTTTTACACCAGTCTCACCACAAACATGTGAATAATGTGTTATATTAGGAAGTTTTAAAGTTATGACAGCTATGACTTCACTAAGCGATAGAAATTTTTCATCTCCATCTTAATCTTATGGGACCAACATCTTATATGCTATCCTTTGTTGAGTGAAATGTCATTGTATAGTAATGACTGTAAGCTTTTCTATCTTCTAAATGGAGAGGGTAAGAGAATAAAGCATTCAAAATTTTTAATAGCTAAGTGAGACTATCACAATTGCTTCATCAGATACTCAAAATCATATTTTAGTAAATTATATATATACAAACCAGTGCTCAAAGAAATCTGAGATGACACAAACAAAAAATACCACGCTTATAGATAAGAAGAATCAATATTGTGAAAATGGCTATATTGCCCAAAGCAATTTATAGATTCAGTGATATTCCCATTAAACTATCATTGATTTTATTCACAGAATTAAAAAAAAAAACTATTTTAACGTTCATATGGAACCAAAAATGAGCCTGAATAGCCAAGGCAATCCTATGCAAAAAGAATAAAGCTGGAGGCATCACACTACCCAACTTCAAACTATACTATCAGGCTACAGTAACCAACACAGCATGGTACTGGTACAAAAACAGACATATAGACCAATGGAAGAGAAGAGAGAACCAGGAATAGGACCACACACCTACAACCATCTAATCTTCGACAAACCCAACAAAAATGAGCTATGGGGAAAGGATTCCCTATTTAATAAATTGTGCTGGGAGAACTGCCTAGACACATGCAGAAAACTGAAACTGGACCCCTTTCTTATACCATATACAAAAATCAACTCAAGATGGATTAAATACTTAAAAGAAAAACCCCAAACTATAAAAACCCTACAAAAAAAAAAAAAAACCTAGGTAATACCATTCAGGACATAGGCACAGGCAAAGATTCATGACAAAGATGCCGAAAGCAACTGCAACAAAAGCAAAAATTTACAAATTAGATCTAATTAAACTGAAGAGCTTTGCACAGCAAAGGAAAGCATCAACAAAATAAACAGACAGTTTACAGAATGGGAGAAAACTGTTCTGGTCTACCCATCTGACAAAGGTCTAATATCCAGCATCTATAAGGAACCTAAATTTATGAGAGAAAACAACTCTATTTAAAAGTAGGCAAAGGACATGAACGGACAATTCTCAAAAGACATATATGTGGCCATGAAACATGAGAAAAAGCTCAATATCACTAATCTTTAGAGAAATGCAAATCAAAACCACAATGAGCTGCCATTTCACACCAGTCAGAACAGCTACTTTTAAAAAGTCAAAAAACAACAGATGCTAGTAAGATTGTGGAGAAAAAGGCACACTTTTACACTGTTGATGAGAATGAAAATTAGCTCAACCATAGTGAAAGACAGTGTGGCAATTTTTTAAAGAACTAGAGGCAGAAATATCACTTGACCCAGCAATCCTATTACTGGGTATATACCCAAAGAATACAAATTATTCTATTATAAAGACACATGTATGCATAAGGTCACTGCAGCACTATTCCCAATATGACATGGCATCAACCTAAATGCCCATCAATGATACACTGAATAAAGAAAATGTGGTACATATACATCATGGAATACCCTGCAACCATATAAAAGAAACAAAATATTGTCTTTTGTAGGAACACGGATGTAGCTGGAAGCCATTATCCATAGCAAACTAACCCAGAAACAGAAAACAAAATACAGCATGTTCTGGTTTATAAGTGGGAGCTAAATGTTGAGAACACATGGACACATGGTGGGAGCAATACACACTGGGGCCTGTCAGAGGGCAGGGGGTGGGAAGAGGGAGAGGATCAAGAAGAACAGATTATGGGTGCTGGGATTAATACCTTGGTGATGAGATAATCTGTGTAGCGTTTACCTGTGTAATAAACCTGCACATCCTCCACATGTACCCCTGTACTTAAAATAAATGTTGCAGATTGAAACAAAAATAATAATTTTGCTAAATCTATTTTTCAGATTTTGATGAAACATGTTTATGATAGCGAATAAAAAAATCATTCATTGCCTTAAAAATATCACAAAGATATTATTCTATATTATCGATGGTAGCAATGGCCCATCTGGAGCAACCCCTGTGAAGACCTTGGCTGTGGCAGTGGGGGCGTGGCTGGGACTGTGTACTCCATAAAGCAGATGGGAGCTGGGAATGGGCAGGAGCCCCGCTCCTTTCTGAGTTGGTGGGGCAGGAGCCCTGCATTCCCAGATGCATCTGTAGCTGCCCAGCCGTGGCTCTGGACCCTGGCATCCCTGCACTCTCAGAGGCCTAGGAAGCTGCCCCTGCCCCTGCTAGCTCAGAAGTACCTGCTTCCGCTTTCTGGCCTTTCCCCACTCTTGGCACCCACTCTGATTTCAGAGCAAAGTTGAAGCCAAGCCTGGGCGCTGTCACAGCTAGGTTGGGTGTGCCCATTCTCAGGGTGACGCTGACACGCCGGGCCCCAGCAACCTCAGCCTGCTCTGAAACTTTGGGCACAGACGAGCTCAGGGAGGGAGTGCAGGGTGGGCGGGCTGAGGGCAATTTGACACAGGTCTGCCTGTGCCCATCAGCATGAACAGCCTGGGGCCATGGATGACATGTTTTTGGAAGCAGGAGGCAGATGGGCTCCTGGGCAGAAAAGGGCGGGTCCTCAGTGAAATCCCACCTTCAAGTCAGAGAAGGCCTAAAGCCTGGGGGCCGGGCTGCCAGTTCCCTGTGGAGTCCGCAGTTCAGAGTGAGAGCTTATGGTGCTTTTTCCAGGCCGATCTATGGCTGCCCATGGACCAGTCAGGATGGCACTTTCTCTCTTCTGAGCTCTTATAAATCCCAGACTAAGCCAGAGTCAAACAGACGTTGGGACTACCAGCTGAGGGCAGGAGCTACCCACTTTGGGTGCTTTCTACCTTTCAGGACAACTCGCCTGCAGAAAGGAGCTACCCACGACAGGTCTCCACTCCACTGATAGCTGGACACACATTGGGACAACCTGCCTGCAGAAAGGAGCTTCCCACCACGAGTCTCCTCTCCACTGAGGGGTGGACACTCACTGGGGCAACCTGCCTGGAGAAAGGAGCGACTCATCATGGGTCTCTTCTCCACTAAGAACTGGACACTTGTTGGGATGCACTGCCTGCAGAAAGGAGTTACCAACTTCATGTCTCCTGAGAGCTATTCTGTCACTCAATGAAGTGCCTCTCTGCTTTACTCACCATCCAGTTGTCCTCATACCTTATTCGCCCGCGACGTGGGACAAGAACTTGGGACCTGCCAAATGGTGGGACTGACAGAGCTGCAACACAAACAGGGCTGAAACACGCCTCTCATTCACCAAGTCCTAGGCAAGGAGAAGGAAAGAAGAGGTACAGCCCTTCGGGGATCCCAGACTTAGGGGCTCCCGGAGCCACGGCTGTGACACTCTTTTTTGGGGTCTGTGGTTCCTGGTGTCTCCAAGCCTCCAGGTACCACTGTGGTCCCCAGTGTGCAGTAGAAGCTGCTTCTGGCATGCCTGTTCCAGCCATAGCCAATTATGGAGCCGGAGGCTGTATGGGTACCTAGAGCTACCCACACTGCCACAGGCTGGCAGTGTGCAGTGGCCGGACCCAGTGCTTGCTCACACATCCCTGGCTGCTCTGCCTCTAGCCCGCCCTTGACAGACATGGAATCCAGTTTGGTGATGGGCTGAAGCAAAATTCCGACAAAGGCACCACCAGCTGCAAAGTTTTCTGGATGGAAAAGTGACACCCTGTGACATTATCTTCTAGAAGCTTTTCAGACATAGGATTTGTATTTAGGCCTATGTGCTATATTAGCTGAGTTTGTATTTATCATGTAGAGTATGGATCATATATATGTGTGTGTGTACATATATATAATTTGTGAAAAAAGTTTATATATTGTTGATATTAGATTGATACTGACTTTTATGAAAAATGGGAAATATTTCTTCTCAATATTCTGGAATAGTTTTCTAGAATTGATATGAATTCCTCTTTAAAATGTCATAGATGTCATCAGTTACCTACCTGGACCTGTTTTTTCAACCATGATCTAATTTATTTTATAAGTATATATATTTATAAAATACTTATAATTATAAATATAATACTAATAAATATTATATATACTTATATATTATATATACTTATATTAAATATAATACTTATATAAGTAAATAAGTGTAAATAACATAAATTTAATAACTATATATGCTTATTATATATACTTATTTCATATTATACTTATATATACTTAATTAGCTATTCTGTTTCCTCTTGAATAGGTTTTGCATTTGTCATTTTTAAAAAAATTGTCCGTTTTATATAATTGTGAAATTTATTGACGTGAATTTGTTGATAATATTCCATTTTTATCCATTTGATATCAGCGGGAGCTGCACTAAAGTTACCTCTTTCATTGCTCATATTAGAATTGTGTTTCCTCTGTCTTAATTTCCCTAGTCTGGCAATATAGAATTATCAATTTATTTTCTTTCTTGAAAGATAAGACTTATTGTTTCTATGATTAACATGATATTTTTCTTTTTTATTTTATAGATTTTTATATGAACCTTTATTATCTGCTTTTTGTTGCTTATATAAAGTTTCACTGACTCTTTTTTAAAACAAACAACTCAAATGTTAAACTGGAAGGTCACAAATTTGAGGCCCTTCTCTTTTATAATAGAAACATTCAATGCTATAAATCTCCTTCAAAGCAATGCTTTACCTGCATTTCACAAATTTAGAGAGGTTGTGTTTTTATTTTTCTTCAGTCATATATACTAATAACAATTTTGATTATCTTTTGGGGTCTAAAAGAATAATATTTAGTTTCTAAGTATTTGCAGATTTTTCCAATTCATTCATTTATAACTATTTCCTTGTTCTAAATTCATTTATAACTATTTCCTTGTTCGAAAGAACATATTTTATATAATTTAATTTCATACAAATTTATTCACATTTGCCTTATGGCCCAGAAAAATTTTCATTAAATTTTCTATTATACACTTGAAAACTATCTGTATTCTGTCATTAGGTAGTGTTTTATAAATGTCAATGAGAAAAAAAACTCATTAAATATCAAAAGTTTAGTGTTATTATGTCCTTATTATGAATTAACACTTCCATTAATATTAGATCACTCTCTTTATACCTGGAAATAGTTTTTACTATAAAATCTCTTTTTCTGATATTAATATAATCACTTAAAACTTAATTAATATAAGCATAGAACTTTTTTTCATCCTTTTATTTTTAGCCTATTTATGTTTTTATATTTCCAGTTGTTTTGTTGTTGGGAGAATATAATTTGGTTTTCTTTGGTAACCAATTGGATAAGCTCTGCCTTTTTATTGGTATATTTGAATTATGTTCTTTTAGTGTGAATACTGAATATATTCTCATATAATATTGCTGTTCATTTTCTAATTGTTCCATTTGTTTGTTCCTCTCTTCTTTTTTCTCCTGACTTCTTTCAGATTTTTTTTATGGTTTACTTGTATATTTTCTGTTGTCTTAATAGTTATTCATCTTTGTTGTGTTATTTTTGTGGTTTCTTTAGGACTTATATCAAAGGATAAATTCAAATGATATCACATCAAATTGTGCATGGTACAAGAATATTATGATGGTATACTTCCATTTCTCCCATGTGAGTCTTTGTACTATAGCTGTCCTGCAATTTTCTTCTATATATAGAAGTAATGCATTGTTTCTAGTTTTGCATTAAAAGAATGACTTGTCTTTTAAAGAGATTTAAATAATGAGAAAAATATCTTCAGTGTTTGCCCACATAGCTCTTATATTGAGAAATTGTCATTTCTTGGTATAAACCAAGATTTCTAACTATGATTTTTCTTTTGGCCAAACTATTTCCTTGAATACTTGTTATACTCTTGGTCTGCTGGTGATGAAATTTTTCCGATTGCATATATCTGAAAGTCATTGTTTTACTTTCATTTTTTGAAAGATCTATTTATTGGGTATAGAATTCTAGGTTGGCAGATATAGTAAATTCAATAGTGACTCCCAAAATATATTTCCACCCACAACTTCAGAATGTGAATTTATTTGGAATAAGAATCTTTGCAGAGGTAGTTAAGGTAAGGAATGAAGGAGAGATCATCCTGGATTAAGATGGAAATTAAATCCAATGGCCAGTGTGTTGTAAGCAACAGCGAAATAGAAGAAACAGAGAAGAAAGTAATGTAAAGGCAGAAGGCCATGTGAAGGCAAAGATTGACTTATGACAATCCAAGGCAAGGCATGTCAAGTGTAACCAGAAGCTACCTAAATTGGAGAGACATAAAATAATTTTGTTTCAGAGCCTCAGAAGGAGCCAGTACTGATAAATCTTTGAGTTTGGACTTCTGAACCCCAGAGCACTGAGAGAAAAATTTGTGTTATTTTCGGTTGCCATGTTTGTAGTAGTTTCTTACAGCAGCTTTAGAAAACTAAAATGGCAAGTTCTTTTCATTTTATTTTCCTGGTGGGGGTATGTTTTTCCAGTATTTTAAGTGTATTTCTGTATTATCTTCTGACTTACATTGTTTTAGACAAGAAATATACTGTCATCCTTAATGTTGGTACCCTATTTGTAAAATACTTTTTTTTCTTGGGCTGATGTAATATTTGGATTTTTATCACCAGTTTTAAGCAATCTGATTATGATATATCTTGCTGTAATTTTCTTTATATTCCTTGTGATTGAGTTTGCCAATTTTCTTGGTTCTATAGGTTCAGAATTCTCATCAAATTCAGAAAAATTTTGGCCATTATTTCTTTAATGTATTTTTTCTATCCCTCCTCCCAGGTCTTCTTCCTGGAATCCAGGGAATCCAATTACCTGTATATTTTGCCACTTAAATTTGTCCCACAGTTTACTTACATTCTGGTTATTGTTTTAATTTGTTTGATTTTTGGTTTTTTACCTGTTTTATTTTGCATATTTTCTATTTTGTATCTTGATGGTTACCAATTATTTTCCCTACAGTGTCTAACGTGTGTTTAATTGCATTTAGAGTATTTTTCATCTCAGACATTACATTTTCATTTCTAAAAATTGTTTTGTCTGTTTTATTAAATACCTATATCTCCATTTAACATGCTCATTTTTTTCTGTATTTTCTGAATATTTACTGCTTAGTCACAATAATTCTTATTGTGCTGTCTACAAATTTTTTCAATTGTGAGGTTTCTGGATTAGTTTTGATGCATTTATTTTTCTCTTCCTCATGAAACATAGTTTTCCACTTCTTTAAATGCCTATTTTGATCAGATATTAAACACTGTGATATTTATTTTGTTCATTGATGGGTGATTTTTATTATAATAAATATTTTTGTGGTTTTCTCTAAAACATTGTTATGTTACTTTGAGACAGTATGATTCTTCGAAGTTTTGTTTTGTTATGCATGACCAAAGAAGTGTCTAGTGTAGACCTAATTTCTGCCCACTCCTAAGGCACTACCTTTGTAAATACTCTACTTAATGGCCCTGACAGAAAGATAAGCCGTTCTCAGTCAGGTGTAATTTCTAAGATGACTCCCTATTCTCCTTTTTGTTGTTTCTTTGCCTAGTCTTGATTAGTTTCTTCAAACATATGTACATGCCATATTCAACTGAAAACTTATTGGTGAGGGTAGTGAATATAAAGGGGGCCAGAAGGGAATGCTGTGCAAATCTCCAGAGCTCTGCCTTTACGCAGCTCTCTCCTTTTTTCTACTCTATTCTGTGAACTCTAGCTGCATTAGCCTCTGGAACTCACAGTTTTGTCTCATCAACTTAGAGAGACAGCTTTCTCTTTCAATGGCCTGGAACTCTATCCAGGCAGTAAGCTTGAACACTTAAATTCTCACTTTGTTTGTGTCCCATTTTTGTGGATCACTGTCCTTCATTGCCTAAATTCTAATGCCTTAAAAGCATTTTATTTATTTTTTAATATATGTTGTCTGGTCACTTAGTTATTTCACTTGCAAAGATAAGCCAGTCCGTGTTACTTTACCTTGTTCAGAAGTAGAAGTAGCACTTGTTTTTATTTGAAGTCAAATTTCATTGAATTGTAAATAATTATGATACCTTCTCTTAGTAATATGTCCATGTATTGTCTATCTCAATAATAATATATTAGCACACATGCATTAAATTTGCTCTAGAAATTCTTCATTTTTCATTCTATTATCTATACAAAATTTGACAATTTAAAAATGGCTTTTCTATTCTCTAGCAGACACTACCATTTTCTTTCCCTAACAGGTATTATCTCCTACTCCTTGCAAAATGAATATCAATCTAGGTGTGGTCTAATGAAAAGTGTTATGTGAAGCTGCTTCCTGTAGGTTTTCTCAAAACTTCTTCCTTTTCTTCTTCTTACTATCTAGAAAGCAAAATATTTAGGTGGAATTTATTCAGACATGCTAGTTTTCTTCTGTTCAAGGTAGTAGCCACTTACCACTTGTGGCCATTGAGTACTTGAAGTGTGGAAAGTCCAAATTGAAATATATTCCATATATCAAGGCTTAAGGGGGAAAATAATAAAATAATCTCATTATTTTATAAATAATTACATGTTGAAATTATAATTTTTTATATAAAGTGTTAAACTATTAATTTAATTAATTTTGTATTTCAAATATTTCTTTTTAAATGTGGCTTCTAGAAAATTTAAAATTATGTATGTTTATGTTATATTTCTATTAGATAATCCTGTCTTAAATAATGAGTTAGAACTTCTTTTTTCTTTTTTTGTAAAGGTTCAGATAGCAAATATGCTTACTCTCGCTAGACCTACAGTCTGCCACAACTGTCCTAAGTAGCCATACACAACACACAAATGAATGCTGTGTCAGTGCTCCAGAGCAAATTTATATACAAAATTTGGTGGACCCTGGATTTGGTCTATAAGCCTTGGTTTGCTGACACTTTTTATAAAACAACCCTGAGAATTGAAGCCAAGCATTATACATGAGCAAGAAACAGAAAGAAAGAAACTTTAGCTTCTGATCACATTGAAGGCTACCACAGCAGCCTCTGATTGACATTGTCTTAGGTGTAACAAAAAAAGTTTCTATCTCATTTAAGCCTCTGTTATTTATTTTTTAATATATGTAGCTAAATCTTATTCCAACTATGTTCATATGCCATAATCCATTATATATTTTGCTACCTTACAATTTGTAATCCCTCTCTTTATCCTCAGGGCAAATTTGGCTACTTCCATGGACAATATCATTTTTATATATCAATTTAACATCTAATTTGCCTATTGAATTAAAGGGTCCCTCTAGAGAAACTACTGTGGCTTATCTTTATATATCATCAACTAATATATGGTAGATTTTCATTGTATTCAGCTAGCATTTCATAAGTGTTAGTTGAGTATACAATGATCAATATCATGTGCAAGAAAGCATCTATCACTGAAGTTTCTCCATATAAGAAATCAACCACAGGAAGCAAAGAAAATGGAAGTTTCAAATAGTTAAAAAAAAAAAAAAAAAAAAAAAGAACATCTAAGAAGAGTATTATTCAATCCCTTCTTAAATAATTTTCTTCATAGTTACAAACCTTAAGAAAAATTACTGCTATTAAAATGATATTTTGAAGTAATTCATGAATTGTTGCTTTGTTTCATATTCTGGTAAATGTTTACTGACCATATTTTTAATCTCAAATTATAATACAAATTATAACTTTTAACTGATACAAATTATATAGCTTTTTGTTTAATTTAGATTATACGCCCCCAAACATTGAGACAATTATATGCCCCCCTCCCCCGCCCCAGGATGATGTGGCAATTCTGGCCAGCTTAATGGTAGTTGACTGGAGCCAGGTTCATCATTTTCTAAATGGTATAGCAGGAAATCTATAAGGTGATACTATCGTGTAGCCAAGACAACTTTGTTTTATTAAGCCCCAGAGTATCACTACAACATTCCACATCATATCCTGTGGGAATAATGTCTACATGAAGAGGGAGATAAATGACTGAATAGCCACAAACTCCACTTACTGCACCACTCTTTGCTAAGTCCATTTTTCAATTCTCATCACATCTTGCATCCTAGATATTTTCATCCCATTTAACAGATAAAGAATCAGGTATATTGGAAAGATGAAGTAACACCTCTAATGTTGTTGAAGTACATAGATTTAAATTCAAATCTGGCTGAAATGAAAACTGATACCTTGAGATCACGGTCTGAGACAGGATATGATAGATATGCTTTTCTGTGAATTATAATCTCTCAAAGAAAAAGGAATTACTTCCAGCCACAGATGAGAAAATAATGAATTGTCCAGTTGTCACTGCTTGTATGAAAGTGGCGTCAGTGAACTTCTATAAGAAAAAAACACCCAGTGGATTTTCTACGTTGCTAGAAGTCAGAACAAATAGAAATATGACATCTATAATGCTTAGCCCAGTTTTTTTCTTGCCATGGAATTTTTGATGATAGTTTCAAATATTTCAAGTGTACATTTGATTTAAATTTGTTTCATAACTCCAGAAACATATCTGAGATTACCCCATTATTAAAACCTCAATTTCATTCAAATGACTCCATGCCTTTTGTTTCCTGATTGATTACCAAACCCTCTATATTTTTTAGACACACCCACTTTCACATATTTAAAGAAATCCAGCTCTTTTTCAAATGACCAAAATAAGTGAGTTGATAACTCAAAATACATACCATTAAGTACTGAGGAAAATGTACAGCCATAATCACTAACAGTTGAGATGCCAGAAATGCCCTATCACGTAACTGCTCTTTTAATTCACACACATAAGCACATACACGTGCGTGCACACACGCATACACCCAGAGATCAGTTCAGGATGGATTCTAAAAACAGCCATAGTCTTTTTTTTAGTAATACACTTCCCTATGACACTTAGGTCCTGATGCTAAATCCAGCGCACTCCCAGGACTTTGCCATTTCTTATAACACGCTGAGATTTCTCTTGGAAAATCCCACTGTTGCTCAATGGACATCAATCAGCTTTACACACAGTGCCCACCTGTCTATGGCCATAGCAAAAGTTTTCATTATTTTTATACATATGTTTTAACCTTAACTGATTAAGAATTAAATGCCTCCAAATATTAAATGACTTGGCAATTCTGGTCAGCTCAACTGTGGTTAAATGGACCCAGGTTCATCATTTGAAAGGATATAGCAGGAGTAGTTCCGAGCTCTTCTATGTAAATTAGTGAATTCATATATATAAACACACACACATATATATTCACATATATATACACACACACATATGTATATATATGTATGTATACACATATATGTATATATGTGTGTGTGTATATATATGTGAATATATATGTGTGTGTATTTATATATATGTACATATGAAGGGAAAACATTTTCTGGTTGTAGAAATTTGCTTTAACAGAATTTCTGATTTTAAATAGTTTAATTGTGAGAAGGGTGATTCTAACTCAGCACACCAACAAAATAAAATCCTCATCCCTCTGCTCAAAGTATTCAGTTAAGAGCATGTACGTAAACATGAATGCACACCACCCACATGACAATATCAAATTTTTATTTAAACTAATAATTTTTTTACTTTTTTGCATAGTAGTAATACTTTCTGGAATGAAAAAAAAAGTACAGGAAGACAAAATTGTTTAAATGTTGTATTTCCTGCAAGTCATTATGAAACACATATTGAGGCAATCATAGGTTGGGGGCCAGAACTTGATGAAGTTAACGCTCAGGAAGGAGGTCTGAATATCAGCTGAAATGAAAGAGCTATAAGTATGTCCGAATTGTACCAAACTTTAGTGAAACTTGAGTGGGGTGCAGTATATCTGAGAGGGTTAATACAATACTTAACAGACTGAGAAAGTTGTTGAATCCCCTGGAAGAGAACTACATCAAAGGCAATATAACCGGATTTATATAAGGCTTTTAAAGGTTCGCCAAGTGGGAATTCCCATCAGAAGAGTTTGGCAGTTTTATTCTCTTTTTCAGTGGATTTTATATTTTGCCTGAGAATGAAAACCATACTTTTAGTTTTGTATATTAGGGAAAGCAGAGCAACCTCCAAAATCATGCAGCCAGTACAAAGCTCCATGAAGAGACATCTTATGCCAACAATGACCGTGGCATTTCAAAGCTGGAAGTTGCTTATGATATAATTATTGACCATTCATATGATTTGTTTATCATGTTGGTAACTAATTTCTCAGTGCTAATACAAGCAGAGGTTATTAAAAAGACATTTGATTACTTTGAAGCACAGGCACTTGTCTACTGTAAACAAAATAGAAAAATGGGAAGGGAAACTAAAAAGTTAAAAGACAAATTAGATAACAACAATAAATATTGTTACCCTAGTGGGAGTGCATGGAAGAACTTCCAAGTATTTAGCCTTCTCTAAGTACTACTTGACCTTGCTACTTCAAACCATAATTTTGGTACTTAATGAGTGGCCCTGTGAAACAAAATATTTAACTAGATAGTAAAAATGCTTGGGACTTTGATAGATTTTTCTGGTACCTGAGAGCTTTATCTATCATATATCAAACACTGTGCAGGGTAAAGGTAGGCTTTGAATACATACAACTCATTCACAGTATCTAATTACAGATGCATATAAATTAATTTCTAAAATTATTCTCTATTACTAGAAGTAAATAGAATTTATTTATTTATAAAACTTATGTGTTCAGTTATGGGGAAAATGTGTGTTAAGATGAGTGATATTTTTATATAATTTTTCCAAGAAAACAGATGGAAGATAAGAAGAAATTGAATCATAATAACTGAGATCTCTCAAACATTAAGGACAAATACCAAATTACAGGTCCAAAAAACTCAGAGAATGCCACACAGGATGAATATGAAAAAATATGCCTAGGAATATCATATTAAAAATGTAGAAAACCTAACACAAAGATAAAACATTAAAATAAGGCAGAAGAAGAAATACATTGTATATGGAGTAACAGATGTAAGAATTGAATCAAACTTATTTTTAGAAGCCAAGCAAGTAAGAAGGGAGTGGAATGTAATATTTAAAGTGTTAAAAATTGTAATATAGTGGACATTTTAATCCAAATATTCATAATCTACAATTGTGAGGCAAAAAAAATTATAACATGAACATATTCACTAACAGTTGGGGCACTTATTATATTAGTTCCTGTTATGGACCAAATTAGGTTCCCCCAAAATTCATAAGTTAAAGCCCTATCTCCCAATGTGATTATATTTGCAATGGAGCTTTTAAGAAGCTAATTAAGGTTAAATGAGATCATAAGGGTAAGGTCCTAATCTGTTAGTACTGGCACCCCTATCAGAAAAGGAAGAGATACCAGATCTCTCTCTCTCTCTCTCTCTCTCTCTCTCTCTCTCTCTCTCCACACATACAGCCCTTGTGAGCATATACTGAGAGGGTGGCCATCTGCAATCTGGAAAGAGAGACCTCACTATGGACTTCTATCCTCCAGAACTGTGAGGAAATAACTTTCTGTTGTTTAAACCATACGGTCTGTGGTATTATGTGGCAGCCTAGGCAGACCAAAATTGGCACCTAAAAATTAGCCATTTCTATTTTATAATAATGTCTATGATATGGTTAGGCTTTGTGTCCCTACCCAAATCACATCTTTTTATTTATTTATTTGTTTATTTGTTATTAATATATTAATATTTATAATATAATTATATACAATATATTTATATTATATTTATATCTCAGGTCTTAGGTTTGAGTCCTTGATCCATCTTGAGCTGATTTTTGTATAAGGTGAGAGATGAGGATCCAGTTTCATTCTCTTACATGTGGTTAGCCAATTATCCCAGCACCACTTGTTGAAAAGGGTGTCCTTTCCCCACTTTATGTTTTGTTTACTTTGTTGAACATCAGTTGACTGTAAGTATTTGGGTTTATTTCTGGGGTCTCTATTCTATTCCATTTGTCTATGTGCCTATTTTTATGCCAGTACCATGCTGTTTTGGTGACTATGACCTTATAGCATAGTTTTAAATCAGGTAATGTGATGCCTCTAGATTTGTTCTTTTTGAATTTTAGAATTGTTTTTTCTAATTCTGTGAAGAATGATGGTGGTATTTTGATAAGAATTGCATTGAATTTGTAGATTGCTTTTGGCACTGTAGTCATTTTCACAATATTTATTCTACCTATCAGTGAGCATGGGATGTGTTTCCATTTGTTTGTGTCGTCTATGATTTCTTTCAGCAGTGTTTTGTAGTTTTCCTTGTAGAGGTCTTTCACTTCCTTGGTTACGTATATTCTTAAGTATTGTTTTTCCTTTTGCAGCTATTGTAAAAGGGGTTGAGTTCTTGATTTGATTCTCAGCTTGGTCGCTGTTGGTATATGGAAGAGCTACCGATTTGTGTACATTAATTTTGTATCCAGAAACTTTCCTGAATTATTTTATGAGTTCTAGGAGGTTTCTGGAGGTGTCTTTAGGGTTTTCTAGGTAAACAATCATATCATCAACAGTCACTTTACCAATTTGGATGCGCTTTATTTCTTCATCTGGTCTGATAGCTCTGGCTAGGACTTCAAGTACTATATAGAAGAGGAGCGTTGAGCATGGTTATCCTTATCTTGCTCAAGTTCTCAGAGGGAATGCTTTCAACTTTCCCCCATTCAGCATTATGTTGGCTGTGAGTTTGCCATAGATGGCTTTTATTACATTGAGGTATGTCCTTTGTATATCGATATGCCGAGTTTTAATCATAAAGGGATGCTGGATTTTACTAATTTTTTTTTCTGCATCTATTGAGGTGGTCATGTAATTTTTGTTTAAGATTCTGTTTATGTGGTGTATCACATTTATTGACATGTGTATGTTAAACCATCACTGAATCCCTGGTATGAAACCAACTTGATCATCGTGGATTATGTTTTTGATATGTTCTTGGATTTGGTTAGCTAGTATTTCATTAAGGATTTTAGCATCTATATTCATCAGGGATATTGGTCTGTAGTTTTCTTTTTTGATTGTCCTTTCCTGGTTTTTGTATTAGGGTGACATTGGCTTCATAGAATGATTTAGGGAGGGTTCCCTCTTTCTCTAACTTGTAGAATAGTGTCAATAGGATTGCTACCAATTCTTTGAATATCTTGTAGAATTCTACTGTGAATCCATCTGGTCCTAGAGGTTTTCTTTGTTAATATTTTTTATTAGCATTTCAATCTCGTTGATCATTATTGGTCTGTTCAGAGTATCTAATTCTTCCCAATTTAAGCTAGGAAGTTTGTATGTTTCCAGGAATTTGTCCATCTCCTCTAGGTGTTCTAATTTACATGAATAAAAGTGTTCATAGTAGCCTTGAATGATCTTTTGTATTTCTGTGGTGTCAGTTGTAATATTTCCCGTTTCATTTCTAACTGATCTTATTTGGATTTTCTCTCTTCTTCCTTGGTTAATCTTCCTAGTGGTCCATCAATTTTATTTGTCTTTTCAAAGAATCAGCTTTTTGTTTCATTTATCCTTTGTATATTTTTTGTTGTTGTTCATTTGTTTTTTCAGTTTCATTTAGTTCTGCTTTGATTTTGGTTATGTCCTTTCTTCTGCTGGGTTTGGGTTTGGTTGGTTCTTGTTTCTCTAGTTCCTTGAGATGTGATCTTAGATTGTTTGTGCTCCTTCAGACTTTTGGATGTAGGTGTTTAGGGTTATAAAGTTTCCTCTTAGCACCTGCCTTTGCTGTATCCCAGAGATTTTGATGGGTAGTGTAACTGTTGTCATCGAGTTTGAAGAATTTTTTAATTTTCCTCTTGAGTTCATTTTTGACCCAATGATTGTTCATGAGCAGGTTCTTTGATTTCCATGTATTTTCATGGTTTTGAAGGTTTGTTTTGTTTGTTTGTTTGTTTGTTTGTTTTGAGTTAATTTCCAGTTTTATTCTACTGTGGTCTAAGAGAGTGCTTGATATAATTTCAATTTTCTTGAATTTATTGAGTCTCATTTTGTGGCCTATCATATGGTCTCTCTGGGAGAAAGTTCCGTGTGCTGTTGAATAGAGAGTATATTCTGCAGTTGTTGGGTAGAATGTTCTGTAAAATCTGTTAAGTCCATTTGTTCCAGGGTATGGTTTCAACCTATTTTTTATTTGTTGACTTTCTATATTGACGACCTGTCTATTGCTATCAGTGGAGTATTGAAGTCCCCCACTATTACGTGTTGCTGTGTATCTAATTTCTTAGTTCTACTAGCAATTGTTTTATACGTTTGGGAGCTCCAGTGTTAGGTGCATATATATGTAGGATTATGATATCTTCTTTTTGGACAAGGCCTTTTATCATCATATAATGACTCTCTTTGTCTTTTTTAACTGCTGTTGCTTTAGAGTTTGTTTTGTCTGATATAAGAATAGCTACTCCTGCTTGTTTCAGTGTCCATTTGCATGGGGTATCTTTTTCCATCCCTTTACCTTAAGTCAATGTGAATTATTATGTGTTAGGTGTATTTCTTAAAGGCAGCAGATAGTTGGTTGGTAAATTCTTATCCATTCTGCAATTCTGTATCTTTTAAATGGAGCATTTAGGCCATTTACATTCAACATTAGTATTGAGGTGTGAAATAACATTCCATTCATCATGCTATTTGTTGCTTGTATTCCTTTACTTTCTGTCTTTTTAATTGTATTTTTGTTTTATATGTCCTGTGAGATTTATGCTTTAAAGAGGTTCTGTTTTGATATGTTTCCAGTATTTGTTTCAAGATTTAGAGCTCCTTGGAACAGTTCTTGTAGTACTGACTTGGCAGTGGTGAATTCTCTCATTTTTTGTTTGTCCGAAAAAGACTGTATCTTTCCTTCACTTAGGCAGCTATGCAGCTTATTTTCACCGCATCCAAAATTCTTGGCTGATAATTGTTTTGTTTTGGGAGGCTGAAGATAGGGCCCCAATTCCTTCTAGCTTGTGAGGTGTCTGCTGAGGAATCTGCTGTAAATCTGATAGCCTTTATGGGTTACCTAGTGTTTTGGCCTCACAGCCTATAAGTTTCTTTCCTTCATCTTAACTTTAGATAACCTGATGACAATGTGCCTAGGCCATTATCTTTTTGTGATGAATTTCCTCGGTGTTCTTTGAGTTTCTTGTATTTGGATGTCTGCTTCTGTAGCAAGGCTGGGAAATTTGTCCTCAATTATTTCCCCAAATATACTTTCCAAACTATTAGATTTCTCTTCTTTCTCAGGAATGCTGATTATTTGTAGGTTTGGTTGTTTAGCATCATCCCAGACTTCTAGGCGGATGTGTTTATATTTTCTTATTCTTTTTTTCTTTGTCTTTGTTGCATTGGGTTAATTAGAAACCTTGTCTTTGAGCTCTGAAGTTCTTTATTCTGCTTATTCAATTCTATTGCTGAGACTTTCCAGAGCATTTTGCATTTCTATAAGTGCATCCATTATTTCCTGAAGTTTGATCGTTTTTTATTTATGCTATCTATTTAGTTGAATATTTCTCCCTTCACGTTCTGTAACTTTTTTTTTTTTTTTAATTTCCTTACATTAGGCTTCACTTTTCTCTGCTTCCTCCCTGATTAGCTTAATAACTAACCTTCTGAATTCTTTTTCAGGTAGACCCAGGACTTCTTCTTTGTTTGGATCCATTGCTGGTAAGCTAGTGTGATTTTTTTGGAGGGTGTTAATGAAACTTGTTTTGTCATATTAGCAGAGTTGGATTTCTGGTTCCTTCTCATTTGGGTAGGCTTTGTCAGAGGGAAGGTCTAGGGCTCAAGGCTGTAGTTCAGTTCCTTTTGTCCCATGGGGCATTTCCTTGATGTGGTACTCTCCCCCTTTTTCTAGGGATGTGGCTTCCTAAGAGCCGAGTTTTAGTGATTGTTATCTCTTCTCTGGATCTAGCCACCCAGCAAAACTGTCAGGCTCCAGGCTGGTACTGGGGGTTGTCTGCACAGAGTCTTGTGAGGTGAACCGTCTGTGTGTCTCTCAGCCATGGGTACTTGTGCCTGCTCCAGTGGAGGTGGCAGGGGGGTGAAATGGACCTTTTGAGAGTCCTTAGTTTTGGTTGTTTTATGTACTATTTTTGTGCTGGTTGGCCTCCTGCTGGGAGGTGGTGCTTCAAGAAGCATCAGCTGTGATACTATGGGGTGGAGGGGAAACAGGTGGTGGGTGAGGCCCTAGAACTCTCAAGAGTATATGCCCTTTTTCTCCAGTTACCAGGGTGGATAGGGAAGGACCATTAGGTGGGGGCAGGCCTAGGCATGTCTGAGTTCAGACTCTACATGGACAAGTCTTGTCCAGGCAGTAGGTGAGCAGGGCTGAGAACTTGCCCCAGGCTACCTGCTTCCCAGCTGCAAAAGTAATTAGGGCTTTCCTTCTTTCTCCACCTGTGGCGTCTGCACACCAGATTCACATCCTCCCCTGAGTTCTAGCCAGGAGACTTCTCAATTGGTTCAAATTGTTACAAAGTTCAGCTGGGGGTTTCCATCTCCTTGTGGCTTTTTCCCATTAACTCTGGGAGCCCTCCTCTAGGAGCCCTGTGAGGCAAGGCAGAAATGTCTTGCTAGGGAACCCAGTGAGGCCACAGGGATGTTCCCGCTGCTTCCTCTACCCCTGAATTTCGCTTGGCTCTCTAGATTGACTCAGCTCCAGGTAAGGTCACAATCTTCTCCCATAATCTAGACCTTCAGGTTCCCCAGTGGGTAAGTGTGTTCAGTGGTAGATGAGCTCCCTTTCCCACTTCCACAGTTTGGGCACTCACAGTATTTGGGGTATCTCCCACTTCTATCCTGCAGGCTTTCCTACTATATTCATGCAGTTGTTCTGGAGCAGAAGTTCATAATGAGAGCCTCCACACACCTGCAGCAAACTTTTGCCTGGACATTCAGGCATTTCCATATATCCTCTGAAATCTAGGCACCACAGGTTCCCAAACCTCAATTTTTGATGTATGTGCACCCATAGGCCCAACATCTCATGTAAGCTGCCAAGACTTGGGGCTTCACCCTTTGAAGCAATGGTCTGAGCTATATCTTGGGCTCTTTCAGTCATGGATGGAGCTGAAGGAGCTGGGACTCAGGCACCATGTCCCAAGACTGCATAGAGCAGGGTGGCCCTGGGCCCAGCCCACAAAACTATTTTTCCTTCCTAGGCTTCCAGGTCTGTGATGGGAGGGGATGCCATGAAGGTCTCTGACATGCCCTGGAGACATTTTTCCTATTGTCTCATTGATTAACATTCAGCTCCTTGTTGCTTATGCAAATTTCTGCTGCAGGCTTGAATTTCTCCCCAGAAAATGAGTTTTTTTTTCTTTTGTCGCATCTACAGGCTGCAAATTTTCCAAAGTTTTACGCTCTGCTTCCTCTTGAATGCTTTGCTGCTTAGAAATTTTTTCTGCCAGATATCCTAAGTCATCTCTCTCAAGTTCAAAGTTTCACAGACCTCTAGAGCAGAGGCAAAACGCCACCAGTCTCTTTGTTAAAGCATAGGAAGACTCACCTCTATTTTATACTAATGAGCTAAACTAACCCTCCTAAACTTCACATCAACCAACTCCTAAAAAGGGTTATTACGTCCATACCAAGGCTGATGCCTTAACTATTGTTAAAAATCTCATAGTACGATGTAAAGTGAGAGTATAATATAATCTTATTGCTAGGCCATCTTTGGTTTTATACAGAAACACATGCCAACTTTTCTGTTTGCAAGGGTAATACCAAAGCAAACACCACAAGGAGAGTTATATGCATGATTTGTTTTTTCAAAACCATGGAGGTAAGAAATCAACATTCAAACAAAAGACAAATGATGAATATTTCTTCAGAAAATATAAAGTCCTTCCTATTATTTTATCAAACATTTTCAATATTCTGACCATTTTTATGTACACAGTTGAGTTCTGTTTTAGCTGAAATTAACTTTGTTGTTTTCATTGTTCTAAATGAAAAACCTTCTCCCTTGAGTCTTTATCGTTCTAAAAATTTTACAGAGACGTGGAAAAATATTTTATTTTCCTTTTTTATTGTGCTAATGATATGTGAAAAGGTATATACAGATGGTATGTAAGAACAGGAAAATATGTGTAATAATATTAGTCATAAAGAATTTGCAAACTGAGGCCACAATGATTTTTCACCATATACCTACCAGAATGACTAAAATAAAAGTAATAAAACACCAAATTCTGATTAGCAGGAACAAAAACTGGATCTTTCATACATTGCTGGTGGGAATGTAAAATTGTACAGCCATGCTAAAAAAAAGTATAGTATATTCTTAAGAAAGTAAATATAGGTTTATCACCCAACAATTGTGTTATTGGGCATTTATACCAGATAAGTAAAATATAGGTTCACACAATAACCTGTATATGAATGTCTGCAGCAACTTTATTTGTAACAGTCAAAAGTTGAAATCAATTCAAATCTATTTCAATGGGTGAATTGTTAAGCTGTGAATTGATAAGCAGTATATCCATACTGTGGAATACTACACAGCAAAAAAAATAAACAATTTATTGATGCATGTAAAAATGTGGATAGCATTTTAGGAAATTATGCTGGGTTTAAGAAATGCCATTTATATAGCATTCTTGTAATGAAAAAATATATAGGATAAGGAACAGAATTGTATTGCCAGATATCAGGTGGTTTGTGGCTGGGAAGGGTTAATGGTAGTGCTACAAAATGGGAGAAGGAGGGATCCCTATGGTCGAACTATTCTATGTCTTGATAGTGATAATGGTCACACAAATCTGTACACGTGATAAAATTGCATAGAACTAAACACACACACATCTGCAAAATGAGTGAAACCTGAGTGAGGATAAGATGGGTATAATTTGTCTAGTGTATTTCCTGGTAGTGACATTGTACTATATTTACAAAAAATGTTACTATTGGAGGGAAAATTAGTGATGGATATATGGGATCTCTTTCTATTATATTTTACAATCTATCTCAAAATAGCCCAACAAAGGCAGATGGTGCATTTGGATTGTCATATCTGAACAGGAGCTCTCAGGACTAGTCTGTGTTGTAGTTACATGGAATAAAAACTAGATAGAAACAAAGAGGCTCTGTTGCAATTGAGTTTTTAAAAAGAAGACATCCAAATATGTTTAACTAATTCTTCTGCATGTTTAAGAAGGCAATGTGCTTTCTTCTTCAAAATAATTTAAATCATTACACAGTATTTATTTATTAGTTTGACTCATTTGCTATTGATATTATAGGAAGTACAGTACTAAAATTTAGATCATATATCTAAGTAGTTTGAACATTTTTATTAATATGTATTATGAATATATATCATCAAGAATAATCAACTTTATGTTAAAATTATATGATTATATAAACTATATCTATGTGTGTGTATATATATAAAACAAGTACATATTAAAGTATGTCTATAATAACAATTTTAAATAAGAGAATTCTGTGAGACATAATACTCCTTATCTTGAACAACATTTCAGCTAGGTTTAATATACATAAATATAATTTTATGTACATGTACACTGGCATATAAACTACAGAAGGACAGAGACTTTTCCTGTGATTATAGTACCATTCCCTACATTCAAGGATCCCAGTTTCTCAATCGCTCTCTGGTGGACTCACTCACTTGAAATGGAAGCACCTTTTTTCTCCACCTCCATGAGTAGAAATGATAACATAATAAAAACTCCTTACCAAAGATGTTTTTGCTAACAACCTCTCTTACTTCTATATCAATTGTAAACCTTTTGAAAAATAGTTTTTAGATGCATGATTGAATAATCCTAATGTAACAAATTTTGTTTGCAAGTTAGAACCATCCTAAATTGTCTGAAACTCATTTTATAATGAAGGATCTTTACTCTTCAGCTTGGGAGTTTCATCCAAAACATTAAGCCCACACCACTCCCAATAATATAGTCTATTAAAATACACATATTGGTCATAAGTTGTCCTTATTTGGGAAGATAGTAAATTAATATATTTCCCTGTTTAGTGTATTTACTATAATAATATTTTCTTTTTCATGTGACTATTTCTGTAAGCTATTAATTTTCATAAAAACTTTTAAAACCAATTTTTTATTTGACTTTCAATTCTAGATAGAGTATTTCACTGATTATAAAGTTTTCTTTCTGATCTACTCAACTTTATTTGATGTACAATTCTGCCACTGATATAATAATTAGAAATAATGTTCCTATTCTGAGATGGGTTAAATATTATATCTATTTTTCTCTTAAATTTAAAAAAGTTACAACAGGCAACTATTTAACTTTTCTTCAAATAGTTTTTTAAAATAAAAACTTACAAAACATTCCTAACATCCTTTAAGGATTCGTAGTGTTATGTTTTCCATAAGACATGTTTTCTGTATAGTCGGTTTTTCTAGTAGATTGTCTCTGGATCTTTATGACAATTCTATAATGTTCTGTTATTATAGGCTAATAATAGTATATGCTATCTTAAAACCATCTGTACAATTATAAAGGAATACTTTATCAACACTACATAATTCTAAATTAAAATGCTTCCAGCATTCATTCTTTTATCTTTGGGAACACTGAAAATGGACTGAATGCACTGAAAATGCCATTATAAATAAGACAATTGAACAACTTGCTTAAATAGGGTGAAGAAAATGATACGCTTTATCTTAATGTCCTTTGAAAATTAAAACTGAATTTTCTAACATGTACAAAATTTTATTTTAAAATAAAATGTTAAAAGGAATATATATGTATATGTGCAGATAAATGTATTCAAATTAGTGTATACATAAAAACATCTTAAACTCATTTATAATTTTAAAATTTAATGAAATACACTTTACTTTTTAAATACTATTTTTATTGAAGTCTAAAACACACAAAAATGCTATGGACTGAATGTTTGTGCCCCTCCACAAAATTCATGTAAGTTTAATTCTCAATGTAATGCTGTTTGGATGTGAGGTCTTTGGAAGGTATTTAATTCTTCAGAATAGAGCCCTCATGAATGGGATTTATGACCTTATAGCAAGAGACAGGGGAGAGGTTGTTTCCTTTCTCTCTCTGCCATGTGTGGACACAAGAATATGAATTTTCACAAACCAAAAAGACAGCCCTCATCAGACACCAGATCTGTTGATGGTTGCATCTCGAATTTCCCAGGTTAGAACTGTAGGAGGTAATTCTCTGTTGTTCAAGTCACATAGCATATGGTACTTTGCTCTAGCAGCCCTGACTGACCAAGATAGAAAAACTTCCCCTTCTGGTCATGATAGAGTAATAGTAAAAATATTTACTCTCCTGTGTGAAAGAAATTTTTAGAGAAAAAGTTTAAGACACTGGGCATCAGGCAGCCAAAACAGAGGTCAGGAAACAAAAGAGGATAGCACTAATATTGCCCAAGCTCACTGTGGTGAGAGAGTGTTTCCAGGCTATGTGAAAAGACTGGAGGAGCAGGGTGAGATGGAAAGGGAGGCTTCAGACCTAAACTCATGGCCTCCTTCAGTTGAGCAGATGAAGCTAAGAGTCTGTGAAGACCAGGCACTTAGAGTTAAGACAGAATATCAGAGAGAAGGTAAAGATTCCTGAATATGGAGTGCCCTCCTTTGGTATTAATCAGTGACTGATCAGTGCATTCTTGCGAGGAAATGACCCAAAGCCAAGAAATGAATGATCAGGAACGACTAAAGAGCACAGTGCGTAGTTCTCACTCAGAGAAGAGGATAGTGCCTATTACCACCAAAATAATGGAAAAACACATCATTCTTGTGACATTAGATGGGATTCTCAAGATGGTCGTTCCTTAGTAGTGAGGAATCATTATTCCTAGACTGTTAGTCTTACCTAACAAACCATGAAAGCATGGCCCAAAAAGATCAACCTGTTTCCAAGCAACTTATCTGTATCACAGACTGAAGTCTAACAATATTTTCAAATAAATAAGGATCACCATTATTCAACAAGATAGAGTCCACAATGTCTGGCATCCACATAAAGATGACCTAGTATGCCAAAAAGCGGGAATATATGCTCCATAATGAAGAGGCTATTGATCAATTGATACAAATCCAGAACTGACTCAGATATTAGATTTGTAAAACAGGATATTATAACAATTGTTAGAACTGTATTCCATATGTTTTTCAAAAAATTAATGCTATTGAAGTACAAAAAAGACCAAAATTAAATGTCCAGAAGTAAAACTATGATATCTGAAATAACTACGTAGGTTGAATTAATGGCAGATTAGACATTGCAGAAGAAAATAAAACTTCAATTGAAGGAGGATATGCAAAGTATATGAAATGAAACACAGAAAGAAATAAAAAATTCAACAAATATAGTGAGCTGCAGAGCAACTTCATGTGATCTAATATATGAGTAACTGGAGTCTTTCATGGAAAGGAGGAAGGCTTGTGCTATGGCAGTGATGAAGATCATGAAAGAGAGGAAAGAAGCTGTTGTGGAGAAAAAAACTGAACTTGACACTAGACAGTTGTGGAAGAAGACTTTGATGCTTAATTATAATCTAATCATTAGAAATATTATAACCTCAAGTATATTCCAGATTTAAGTTGAATCAGAGAAAGGGAAAAATATAGCATCTAATAATTTAAACAACTAAAAGGATTGTGGAATTAGAAGTTCATATGGACATTGTCTGGATCTTCAGAGTTCAATTATTTTAGTCTCTCAGTAATTCAGAATGATTTATTTGCAACTCAAACTGTTTAGATGTATGATAAGATGAGCCAGATAGAATACAACATAAGTTGGAAAACAGTTATTCCCAAGGATATCAAGATTGTATTCTCCCATTATTGACTTAACTTCTGATTGCTGCTCTAATTTTCCCATCTGGCTATATGCACCTGAATATTACTAATCACTGCCAGAAAGATTTAAATTTATCAAATGTGATTTTTATCAGATCTTATACCCAAATTATCTGTTATAGTTACATAGTCTTTCTTTAAATATTTATAATTTCATCAGAAAAATAAGAGATAATCACAGGCAACAGCCCAAATCTATAAAAACTCCCATTTTCTTTTAGTTGAAAAAAGATTAAAGGTAAATTCACTTGTACAATATTACAGATTTGTCTAAAAAATATATTTTCTATACATAGTGAACTTCATGACTATACATTCTAAGAGAAATAATTCCTACAATTTGCTGAGTTATCAGGCTCCTTGATAAATGTTTACTATGTAGTTATCATAACAAATAAAAACACTGGCAGAAAACATTTTTCTGAATTAATACAGAGAAGTTAGAAAACGGCTGAGTATATTTTCAATGTATACATAACTTCAAGTATTGTTTACTTTATAAAATAGTGCTGCCATAATGTGCATCTGTATCAGAAACTCCATTTTAAAAACATAAATATAATTGTTTTATGTTTGTATTAATAACCTTGTAATTATAAATTTATCTTAGAATTTTGATGAATTATTATAAATTCAAAGTATATTTCTTGAGTTTTTATGAGTGCTCTTGAAAAAACCTAGAAGTGCTAACTATAATTCCTTAACTAATCAATCTTTACTACTTTCATTTCTCAAGAATTTTCTCTTTGTCTCCACCCTGGCTCGCACACATACACATACATATTTACAAAAAAATAAAATTTTAAATGTATATCATGGAAATATCTTCTAGGTTAGAAATTTTAAATGCATCATCATTTTTAATAATTATGCACTACTTCTTATGTTACCATATCATGATTTATTTAGCCATCTCCCAATGGTTGGAGATTTAAATATCCTTGTATTTCAGTATTATAAATAGCTCTGAGATGAACATTACATACCACAGATATTTTTCACCAATTCTGCTATTCATCTGCTGTGTATGTCACTATTATCTACATTTGGGTCCAATTTCTTTTTTATTGATAGTCTGATAGCCTTTCAGAAATCTAGTTTGATGTTCACTCCCATCAACAGGGAGCGCATAATTAGACATGTGGTTTGGAAGGGTGATCCTCAACAACTTGGAAGTTGGTCTAAAGTGGGGAAAATGTAGAAAAGTGTTAATTTCAAAATAATCCTAAAAAGAGGAGATGATAATACATATTAAAACAGTGACCACATTATGGACAGGAGTGAAGAATGAGGCATTTTCTGACATGGAAAAGAGTCTCTCTAGATTAAGATCTCCTTGAAGATGGGGACTATAGCTCGCTCTTCTCCATTCCAAGCACTTATTGTAGTTACTGGCATATAATATGGGATAAACAAAGATGCAAAAGAAAATATAATGGAATGAATGAAAAGAGTATTTATAGATATGAATGCCTATGTTGTGTGGATACTGAATGAGAGTAAGAAAATAAAGATGACTGTCTTTTTTCTTTGTTTGTCTCTGTTGTGGAAATAAATGCCATGCTCATCTTTTATTTCCACTTTGATTGGCATTAAAAAATTATAGAATTTATGCATGGCAACCCCTCCTAAGAATTCTCCTCTGTTCTTCAAGTCATTACTCCAGGGAACATTAATTTATTCTCTTCTAAATTATCATAAACATTTACTGTTAATTTGTATTCTATGTTATCACTTATTTTATTTCCTCTACTTGATGGTGATGTACTTGACAAGTAAAATGTTTTGTTCAAATGTAAGTCTTCTACACTGCCTAATGTAATACTTTGCATAATATAAATATATTTAAATGTATAAATGAAAATAATTTGTGTGTAGCTGTATTCTGTATAGCAGAGTTATTACTGATTTTTGTTATTTTTGAAGAAATGCATATTGTTTACTTTCATTTTCATCCTATTATATTTTGTGCATCAGGGAATTGTTTCCCAAACACCCACCTGCTGTTTGATTTATGGCGTACTGAGTCACCTTAAGACTTTCCACAGTCTGTGCTCAGACACCCCTGTAATCAACTAACCAATCAATCTTATTTAGAAGGTAGACGAGTAATAATAGAGTGTGTGAGAGCAAAAACAGGGAATAAAAATGTATAAAAGGAAACACATTCTGTGTGCTTCCAACATGTTTCTTGTTACTAAACTTTCATTTCTCAATTTAGCCCCAGGTATCTTACTGAAGATTTTGTGCATTTCACTCCAGAAGTAAAGCAGAATAATACTTTCCCTAACAGAATTGGAAGTCCGTATGCTAACTTTGCAGGCTAGCACAGAACATCTCATACAAATAATTTACATCTTCTTAAAATCATGTAAAATTTATCTTGTTACTTAGACCTTTGGGAATTATTTTAGATTCAAGTGAAATACAGTATTAAAATAATTTTCATCTTATCAATTAAGTGTTTTATAAAAAGAGCCAAAAATCTTGATCTTTGGATGGAACTACAAACTCTGTAATCACAAGCTCTGTTATTTTACTAAAGCATAAGGCCATGGACAAGTTATTTAGCCTCCTTTCGAGTCAGTTTTCACAACTCTATTAATAGATAAATTTTAATGAAGAGTGCAATTATAAGATTTAGAAGGAATAAAATAGGTGATGTTCTGACACTGTCACATAGTAAGTAATAAATACATATAAGCTTTTGCATTTATTAGTATTACTAAGTTAAGGATTCTTGAAACAGTCTCCAATCCGCTTCAGCTTATGTAGATACCTATCTTCTCTGTACTCTCCCACTACTTGTCATATTGGGAAATCTGTTCATCTTAGAGCAACTGCACCCCAAATGTGGCCTTTATTACATAAATTGCAATAATTAACTATAGCTCTTATCTGATAATGTCTTAATAGCATATAGGAAATAAATAATTAAGAAGTCATTGTAGATTCTTCTCAGGGAGAGAACTATTTTGTTTAGAAAAATGTCCGCTGGATATGGGTGAATATAGAACCAACATCCTCTAGGTGTGGTTTGAATGCGCTGGAATGAGCAGTGAGTCTGGAAGAAGGGAGTAGCAGCAAAAGAGAAAAGCCCACAGGAATCTTCTGTGGAAATAGATGACCAAGGAATTTTTTAAGAATGGAGAGCATATTATATGTTTTCTTTTTTGTGGTTAAACTATACCTTGTATTTTCTCTCAAATCTAAAATTATACTAAAAAATACTGCTTAGTATTTTAAATCTTGGAAGTGGAGATGTAATTTTATATTTGTGTAAACATGAAGCATCGAGAAGGCTGTAGGCATTATTGGAAGTGCAATCATTAACACAATGGGAACAAGAAATTGCAAAGAGGGGATTTTAAAAATTAAAAAAAAAAAAAATGTGGCTGGGTCTGGTGGCTCATTCCTGTAATCCCAGAGTTCTGGGAAGCCTAGGCAGCCACATTATTTAAGCCCAGGAGATGAAGACCAGTTGAACCCCCGTCTCTACAAAAAACACAAAAATTACCCTGGCCTGGTAGCGTGTACCTGTGGTCCCAATTACTTGAGAAGCTAAGGTGGGAGGATCGCTTGAGTCCAGGAGGTCAAGGCTGCAGTGAGCTGTGATCACACCACTGCACTCCAACCTGGGCAGCAGAAGGAGACCCTGTCTCAAAAATAAAAAAATGAAATAAATAAATAATGTAAGCCATTCGTAGACTTTCTGTATCATGTATTAGATTTTTCATAGGATATAGATAGGAATTCAAGTCAATTTTATTTAAGTTGAATGTCAGGGTGACACCAGACCATATGTCTTCTTTAACAGCATATTAATTTAGAGAATACTATATTATACATAAGTATTTTTTCTATTGATTTATTGATTTAATATTTGTTATTATTTTAATACTTACTGATTTAATATTTGTAATTGACCTAATATTTTGGTATTTATTTAATATTTATTATTTTGTTATTGATTTAATTATTAGTAGTATTCTAGTTGACAGAGATTATTGTAATAAATATATTGCATATCTATGTGAGAAGGCTGAGAACATTGCATTGCTGCTCATTTTCCATTCTGGGATATGTATTTTATATCTTCTTGGTGATAATCAGACTTTTACAATTTGAAAGATTTTTTTCCCACAGAGGCAATATACTCTGTAGAATAGTGAGCTGGATGATACAGCAGATACTTTATTTTAGGGGCTACTCTTTCCCCAGTTCAATTGTATGGCTGTACTATGAAGAGCCATATTTGAAAAACCAGCATGTTCCCTCGTTACAGTTGTTCCATAGGAGTAGGTACTATCAAGAGCTGAGCTGAACTGAGAGAGCTGAGCTGCCAGGTGTTGGGGTAGGCAATTGAAACAATGAGCCACAATAAAAGTAACCATCAAGGCTTAATCACTTACTGTGAGAGTGTAACTAAGGGGCTAAACCTAGAGGAAGCAACAGTTCCTTGACTGTTGCATTTTTCCCATAGAATAGCACTGGGTAGAGGTCAAATGGATGAGCACAGATGAGGGAGGCCTCACTGCAGAGGAAGCTGCAAGTAAAAGATTTTTGTCATTTGATGGACCCAGGAAATGGTGGTAGAGAGAGGGAGAATGGTTAAGAGTGGAAAAATATTTAGTATTGAGTCTAAGTGGAGCAAAGCATCCCAAGAATCCTCCAAAAAGAAAACCTCCCAATGGAGGCTCCTTTGGTAGGGGTACATACAGATGTGTTAAAGAGCATGGCCAGCAAAAGGGACCTGAGTCCCTGCCTATAACTCTTTTCAGACATTGCAATGCCTTAGCTGTGCATCATGTTCAGTGTAGATCATATTTTTCCTGTGAAACATAACCAGGTAAAACCTTTGTGGTTGCCATAGGCCAGGAGCTAGAATCCTCAGACATAATCTAGACTGGGTCTGTTACCTATGCTTACTCAGACCCCAAACCTCTGTCCATAGTCAATGGGTCCATAGTAGGATACTTGCTCTCATGAGAAGATAAATTCTATCTAGTCTGAAGTGGTAAACAGAATCATTAGATGTGGAGCTTTTGAAAAAAAAAAAAAAAGCCTATTTCCCCCATACACAGACTAAATAAGCAAAAATAGGTGGTTACCAATAATAAAGAAAATAAAGCAAATGCAGTAAAGTAGCAAGGAGTGAAAAAATAAAAGAACTCCAATGTCATATGAAAGCTTGAGTCTCATTAATTCTTGAGGTCCAGATGGACTTCTGTGCTTCAATCTCCATAGATATTTCTTGTTATTATACTTTGTTTGCAAAGTACAATAATCCCCTACTTTGTTTGAATTAGCTAAACTGCTTCTGTTATTTGAAACCAAGAGTGGCAGAAAACACAAATGGCCAGATAGAGAACCAAAACAGAAATATGCTGTTTGAAATTTTTGAAACATACACAGTCACTTCTGGTTAATTTTCTCTAATGGAGGCTTATTGCTTGACAAAGTAATTTATTATACATATCAATTGAATCTATAGATTTTCTAAAACTTGTGTTTGTCTTCTGAAATGTTTGTCCTATATAGCTTCATTCAGTCCTCTGAATGGAGGTAAAATCAAATAATAAGGTTTCTGTATCGAGACTGATTAATAATCTTAAAAAAATTAGGTTTAATAAGCTTTTGTCAATTTACTTGAGATCCTTCATATGGTAGCATATCAAGTCAGTAAATAAATATTTTAATTTTGGTTCTCTCTTTCTCCCTCCAACTCCAACCTTCGACATATTTTAGAAATATTGTATGATAATTAACTGAGCGTAATCTTTGCAGAACAACAATAGGCCAAGTAATATGAATTGGAAGTCTGTTAGCAAGAAGAGTCTGCCCATAAAGATGACTGTAGAATTGCATGCAGATAGTGGGAAGTCTCTTTAACTGAATGGGTGAATAATAACTTCATGAGTGGAGAAAGAGTGGATGAAAATATATTTTGTATAGGTTTGTATAGATAATATTTAAAAATAACAGAACCCTAGTTTGATTAATGAGCTGGTAGATCTGTAAAGGGCAGAATGCTACAAATGCTCTTGATTTTATAATTCTGGAGTGCCAGACACTTTGGAAATTTTCCATGTATGAGAAGTAAAGTGTGATTTGACAATCTGATGTAAGACTATTTTTTAGCTGAGTCCTATAAAATTAATTATTTTGTAAAAAACTTGAGAACCTGCAACCTACCAACACAACATAGGAAAAATATTGCCTCTTAAGTCTATGTAATATAAATTTTCAAAAATAATACCCAATGGTGGTGATAAGCAATAGCAGCAATATATTGATTGGATCTAACTCTTTTCTCCATTGTGTGTGAACTCTAGGTAGATGCTCTCCTTGAGATCTGTGTGGCTCCTTGAGAAGTCAGAGGATGGTAGAAGTCATCAAAGGTAGATTTCCTTTTGTTGTTTTTTTTTCTTACCTTTTAATCTTGAAATATAAATAAACACACAAGAATTTTCAAATATAGGACACAGAGTACTCTGTGCCTTTCGTCCAAATTTCCTCAGTGGTGATAATTTATGTAACTGTAGAATAATATTAATTCCAGAAAACTGGTTTCAGTACAGAACTGTTAACTAGATTATAGATCTTGCTAAGTTTTTTTTTTCCATTTTTATTTATTTGTTTATTACCATTTTAACGTATATTCTTGTGTCTGTATTTGTGCATATGAGTACACAGTTCTATGCAATTCATCTATCACTCTGTCATCTAACAAGTACACATTTGTTGTAGTTGTTATTTTTACAACAAAAAATAAAAGTACTGAACTCTTCCATCATCACAAGTGACCTCCCTCATGTTATGACTTTCTATGCACAAGCCCATGCCTACCTGCCTCTTGACAACCACATGTCTGTTATCAACCACTATCCTATAGTTTCAACAATGCCGTATCATGCTTTATAAATAAAACAATACAGAACTTAAACTTCAGAAATTGACCTCTTTCACAAATAATAATTTTATAGAAATCCATCTAGGTAGTTGCATGTGTCAATATTTGCTTCCTTTTCTTGTTGAGTAAAATGTATGACATAGATGTAACATAGATATACATCTGTGTTAGATACATCTATGTTACATCTATGTATATCTATGTTACATCTAACATCTAACATAGATGTACATCTGTTACATGTAACATAGATATACATAGATATAACATCGATGTAACATTTACCCAATGAAACACATTTGGATACTTCCAAATTTTGACTATTACCAAAAAAAAAAAAAAAAAAAAAAAAAGCTGCTATGGCTATGGACATTGAGGTACAGGTTTTAATAGGAATGTTGTTTTCACTTAGTTGCCTGTAAGTGTGATTGCTAAATTGTATGTTTGGACATGTATAATTTTATAAGAAACTGCAAAATTACTTCTCAGAGTAGCTGTACTATTTTATATTCCCACCAGCAACGTATGAAAGGTCTAGTTTCTTCACATTCTCAGAAGCATTTGGTTTTGTCACTATTTTTTTTTTTTTAATTTTAGCCGTTCTAATGTCTGTAGTGGTATCTCATTGTAGCATTAATTTGTATATTCTTAGTAGTGAATGATATTGAACAAATTTTTATATGTTTATTTCCTAACATATCTCCTCTTTGGTGAAATGTTGGCATGTATTTTGCTGATTTTCTAATTTAATTTTTGTTGCCTCTTGACTCTTTGAGAGTTCTTTGTAGATTCTATATATGAGTTTTATCAGATATGTGATTTACAAATGTTTGCCTTTGTCCATAGTCATATTTTTGTTTTCTCTTTAACGCCTCTAACAATGGTATTTCCTTTAATAAAGCAGAGTTTTTTTGAATAATTAATAGTACAAAAGAAATCAGATATGGCCATATTTGCATGCTGAGTTTGTGGAGATATTTAGATAAGTAACATAATCATTACCAAATATATTATAGTGATGAAAAATACATTCCAATTTTCAAATAATTGATTTAGACATCACTATTTAGAATACAACCTACACATAAGTAGGAGGCTTGCATTTAAGTGAACTAAATTGGAAGAAAAAATGTGATTTCTTTTTTTTTCCCTAAACACAAATATTTTGACTTTCGTTCACTCTTTGAATCAATTAAAACGAAAAGAAGTTAATGCCCAAACACCTTTCCATATATATTTTTTTCTGAGCCAATATTTTGACATTTGTGTGTAGTATTCAACTAGAACTATCTCAAAACTTCTATTAAAATTAAAATCCAACAATATTGTTGATTGCCTTGTAAGAAATACTTAATTTTTTTTCCATTTTAATTTAGTTTTAATGACAGTGCATTGTTTCTAATAATGAAAAATGCATATTCACCTAAGCTAATTTAGAAATATAAGATATTACCTGATGTGGTTTGGGTGTGTCACCCAAATCTCATCTTGAAATGTAGCTCCCATAATTCCTGTGTATTGTGGGAGGGAACTGGTGGGAGATAATTGAATCATGAGAATGATCTCCCCCATATTGTTCTCATGGTAGTGAATAAGTCTCATGAGATCTGATGGTTTTATAAGGGGTTTCCACTTCTGCTTGGCTCTCATTCTCTCTTGTCTGCTGCCATTTAAGACATGCCTTTCGCTTTTTACCACGATTGTAAGGTCCCCTCAGCCACATGGAACTCTGAGTCCACTGAACCTCTCTTTCTTTATAAATTACCCAGTCTTGGATATGTCTTTATTAAGAGTGAGAAAATGGACTAATATAGTAAATTGGTACTGGGAGAGGGGCACTGCTGTAAAGACACCTGAAAATGTGGAAATGACTTTGGAACTAGGTAACAGGCAGAGGTTGGAACAGTTTGGAGGGTTCAGAAGAAGACAGGAAAATGTGGGAAAGTTTGGAACTTCCTAGATATTTGTTGAATGGCTTTAACCAAAATGCTGATAATTATATGGACAAGGAAATCCAGGCTGAGGTGGTCTCAGACGGAGATGAGGAACTTGCTGGGAACTGAAGCAAAAGCGACTTTTGTTATGTTTTAGCAAAGAGACTGGCAGCATTTTGCCTCTGCCCTGGAGATTTGCGGAACTTTGAACTCGAGGTAGATGATTCAGGGTATCTGGCAGAATAAATCTATCAGTAGCAAAACATTGAAGAGGTGACTTGGGTGCACTTAAAAGCATTCAGTTTTAAAAGGTTAACAGATCATAAAAGTTTGTAAAGTTTACAGCCTGACAATTCAATAGAAAAGAAAAACTCACTTTCTGAGGAGAAATTCAAGCCAGCTGCAGAAATTTGCATAAGTAACCAGTATCCAGATGTTAATGACCAAGAATGAGGAAAATGTCTCCAGGGCATGTCAGAGAACTTTGCGGCAGCTCCTCCCACCACAGGCACAGAGGCCTAGGAGCAAAAAAACGGTTTTGTATGTCCCCGCTCTGCTGTGTGCAGCCTAGGAGCTTGGTGCCCTGCATCCCAGCCACTCTAGTCATGACTTTGGCTTCAGAGGGTTCAAGCCCCTAGCCTTGGTAGCTTTCCCATGGTGTTGAGACTGCAGGTGTACAGATGTCAAGACTTGAGATTTGGGAACTTTCACCTAGATTTCATTGGTTGTATAGAAATGCCTGGATGTCCAGGCAGATTGCTGCAGGTATGGGGCCCACACGGAGAACCTCTGCTAGGGCAGTGAGGAAGAGAAACGTGGGGTTGAATCCCCCACACAGAGTTCCTACTTGAGCACTGCCTAGTGGAGCTGTGAGAAGAGGGCCACCATCCTCCAGACCCCAAACTGATCCACCAACAGCTTACACTGTGTGCCTGGAAACACCACATACACTAAATGCCAGACCATGAAAGCAATCAGGAGGGAGGCTACCCTGCAAAGCCACAGGGGAAGAGCTACCCAAGGCTGTGGGAGCCCACCTCTTGCATCAGTGTGACCTGGATATGAGACATGGAATCAAAGGAGATTATTTTAGATCTTTAATATTTGACTGCCCTGCTGGATTTAGACTTTCATGGGGCCTGGAGCCCCTTTGTTTTTGGCCAGTTTATTCCATTTTGAATGGCATATTTATCCAATGCCTGTACCCCCCTAGTATCTAGGAAGTAACTAAGTTGCTTTTGATTTTACAGGCTCATAGCTTGAAGGGACTTGTCTCAAATGAGACTTTGGACTGTGGACTTTTGAGTTAATACTGAAATGAATTAAGACTTCAGGGGCCTGTTGGGAAGGTATGATTGGTTTTGATATGTGAGAACATGAAATTTGGAAGGGGCCAAGGGTGCAATGATGTGATTTGGTCATGCCCCCACCGAAATCTCATCATGAATTGTAGTGTCCATAATTCCCACATGTTGTGGGAGGGATCCAATGGGAGATAATTAAATCATGAGGGCAGTTTCCCTTTACTATTCTCGTGGTAGTGAATAGGTCTCACAAGATCTGGTGATTATATAAGGGGTTTTCCCTTCACTTGGCTCTCATTCTTTCTTGTCTGCCACCATGTAAGATGTGCCTTTTGCCTTTTGCCATGATGTAAAGCCTTCCCAGCCACGTGGAACTGTCAGTCCATTAAACCTCTTCTTCTGTATAAATTACCCAGTCTCAGACATGTCTTTATCAGCAGCATGAAAACAGACTAATACATTACCCCTAAAATTATCAACCATTGACCTTTCATTGTTCTCAGAAGAAAATATTACAGATTACATTTTATGTTTACATTTGATTCTTCTGTAAGCTCACTTTAATTATCATTAAAAATATTCTGATTTTTTTTTTACCATTGTGTAATGTTACAGTACCTTAGATAAAAGGATAATGATACTTATATGATACATGATAATTTTTTATGCTAAATTTAACAAATTTTGGTTATAGAAAATAAAGTAATGATGCTGAATTGGTAGAAATCCTTGTTTATTAAATCCGTCTAATTACTGTCATCATTTCCCAAACAGCTTTAAAAATGTTCTCACCACATTTAACATATATATATATTGACTGAGGAATGTGTTAGAATAAAGAGTGAGCATGTAGTAATGACAACTGTTTTCATTGTGATGAGATGGAAACTATGAATAATTTACTATTATTTAATTAGCTTAAACTAATTAAATTTAAGTTTACTATTTTACTGGTGTTCTGTTCTCTGTTTAGTTATATTTTGAATACTCAAGGTTAAAATCTTTTCTCTGACTTAAGGCATGTCAAATTTGAGGGAAGACAATTTGCATATGAGTTAATTAATCATTTCATATTTCTTCTTAATAAAATGTTAAATTTTGATTGTCAGATAAAGGTGTTAAAATAGTTTTGAGAAGACACAAAATAGATGAACTAATGGAAAAAATGAGCTAAAGCTGGGTTGTATTGGATTAGAATTTGGATTGGCAGATCTTGGCATAAGTATTACAAATATATGTAAGGTGATACAAATGAGGTAGTTAGAGAAGAAGTCATAGCAAGGATGTTCCTTTCTCTACAAATATTAATTTTGCTGTGACACTAAATAACAGTGCAATTCTAATTGTTTTCTCTTTATGTATCAAAATGAAGACTGGGTACATGACAGGGTGAGGGAGTGGTCTAGATGGCTGACTAGAAGCAGCAGTGTGCATGGCTTATATGGAAAGGAATGGAAGAAGTGACGAAATACAACACCTTCAACTGAAACATCCAGCTACTCACATTGAGACTAATCAAAGAAACAAATTGAGCCATGGAAAATGAAGAAAAGCAACACACAATAACAGCCAACCTGGGAGTAACACAGAGTCAGGGGAATCTCCACTGACCTACACCCCATATCCTGCATCTCTCTGGGGTGTGGGTTAAGCAAATGACCCTTGGCCATAACCACTACCAGGATCCCTTCCTCTGCTTCCAAGTTGGGGAAGGAACATAAACACTGAGATCTCCACAGAGCTGCAGTGGGTAGTCCAGTAGTGCCAAGTCATGACCTACACATACACTCACTACCCAGGGAAGTGGTGAGTGAATGTGTGGTCCTGGGAAACCACGCTGATCCTACGGATCTTTGCAACCCTTGGGTCAGGAGATCTTGTGAACCCACTCCACCAGGGCCTTCACCTTTAGCCTGACAGACAGAGTTATGTAGAGTCTTGGCAGAGGCACCATTTGGGTATGCATGGAGACCCTGTAGTGTTAGATACTCAGACTTTCATGCAAAAGTAGCTGCTGCTCTGGGGCAAACGTGGAGGTTAGACCCCCATACAGACCCTTAGGAAGGAGGCTGATTCCAGGGGGCTGAGCAGTGACAGCCTACAAACCCCACTTTCATGGCAACTCACCAGATAAGACCTACTGGTTTTGAATTCCAGCCAGCTTCTGGTAGTGACATTGCACAATTTAAGAAGGAGCTCTCCATGGGAGGGACAGGACACCATCTTTGCTGTTTGGAAACCTTAGCTATTCCCACCTTCAGGATTTAAGAGAGTCTGAGCCCACCTAGGGCAGAAGGAATCCCCCCAGCACAACACAGCTATTCTATCAAAATATGGTCAGATTGCTGCTTTAATTGGGTGCCTGATCCCATTCCTCTTTGCTTGGTGGGACCTCCCAATTGGGGCCTCCAGTCACCCCTGTTGGTGTTCTCCGGCTGACAAAGTTTTCTAACCTCCCTGGGACAGAGCTCCCAGAGGGAGAGGAAGGACACCACTGTTGCTGTTTGGGCAACTCAGCCATTCCAGCCTTTGGGCTTTGGAGTGTCTGGGGTGACTGGGGGCTGAAGCGAACCCCCAGCACAACACAACTGCTCTGCCAATATGTGACCAGACTGCTTTTTTAAGTGGGTCTCTGATCCCATTCCTCACTGGAAGGGACTTTCCAACTGGGGTCTCCAGCCACTTCCTATATGTACCTTTGGATTGGCAACAAGCCTGTACTTCCCAGGGACAAGGCTCCCAGAAGGAGGGAAAGGCTGCCATCTTTGTTGTTTTGCAAACTTCATTGGTGATACCCCCAGGTAATGGAAAACCCAAGATGACAAGTGACTAGGGTGGGCCACAAGTATACCACAGCATCCCTATGGAAAAGTGACCAGACTTTTATGTGGGTACCCGTTCCCATATCTCCTCACCAAGTTGTTCCTCTAGGCCTGGGCCTCCAGCCAAGCCACACCCTGCCAAAGTTATAGAGCCAGTGGCAACTCGGCAACTCCCTGGAGAGAGCCTCCAGGGTTAAATAAAAGCCTCACTGTTACTGCCTCTGCAGTGGAACTGCCCTTGACACCTTCGGAGTAACAAAGAAACAAAATGGCTAAATGCCTTATCCACACCTCCAACAAGCTGCAGTCAACCCAAGGAAGGGAGGCCAGTCTGTCTCCCAGGAGTCCCACATTCTCCTCACTGCTCATCACTAGACAGAGAACTCTTGTCTTTTGCTCACAGCACAGACCCTCTATCCTGTGTTGATTGCATTGAGTAATTGCTGACCTGCATCTCTCTGGGGTGCAAGTCAAGCAAATGATCCTCAGCCATAACCACCACTAAGATCCTTTCCTCTGCTGCCTCCAAGTTGGGGAAGAAACATAAACACTGAGATTGCTCCAAAGCTGCAGTGGGAATCCCAGGAGTGCCAAGTAACAAAGTACAGCCAGCACTCAAGTGGGGGAGGAACCTACGCTTTCAGAGCACTGAGAGAGAACATTGCTGCTGTGGGGAAACATAGGTTTGTTAGTCTGTTCTCATGCAGCTATGAAGAAATGCCCTAAACTGGGTAATTTACAAAGAAAAAAGGGTTAATCGACTCACAGTTCCTTATGGCTTGGGAGGCCTCTGGAAGCTTACAATTATGATGGAAGGTACCTCTTCACAGGGCATCAGGAGAGATAATGAGAGCTGAGCAAAGTGGAGGAGCCCCTCATAAAGCCACCAGGTCTCGTGAGAACTCACTCAGTATCACAAGGAAAGCATGGGGGAAACTACCCCCATGATTCAATGATCTCCACCTGGTACCACACTTGCCACATGGAGATCATTATAATGAGATTTGGGTAGGGACACAGAGCCAAAGCATATCACTAGGGGAGTCACAAAATCGAGCAAGAGTCTATCAACTGACCAAAGATCCTAAAGGCCATCTGCTAGATCACACCCCAAAGCTTTAACACCAAAAATACCTCATTAACATAACTCCTTCTGAAACTAGAGACAAGATGTCAGCTTCAAATAAAGACCCTGCACAAAGCCTCAGCCTTTTGAAAACATTCAGAAAAGTTGTTTATTGACTATACTCAATCTACAACGCAGTTAAGGAACACCCACACTCAGAGATGATAAAAATCAATGCAAGAACTTTGGTAACTCAAACAGCCAGAGCATCATATGCCCTCCAGATGACTGCACCAGCTCTCCAACAACAGTTCTTAACCAGGTTTAACTGTCTGGAATGACAGAAATGAAATTTAGAATATGGATAGGAACAAAGATCATTGAAATTCAGGATGGTGGCAAAACCCAATCCAAGGAAAATAAGAATCATAATAAAGCAATAGAGGAGCTGAAGGACAAAATAGCCCATACCAAAAAGGACCTAATGTGTCAGACAGAAGTGAATAACACAATACAATAATTTCACAATGCAATCAAAAGTATTAAAAGCAAAATAAACCAAGTTGAGGAAAGAATCTCAGAACTTGAACACTAGTTCTATGGAATAAGTCAGACAAAAATGAAGAAACAAGAATGAAAAGTAATAAATAAATACCTGAGAAGTATGGGATTATGTAAAGAGACCAAATCTATGAATCACCAGCATCCCTGAAAAGGAGGGGGAGAAAGCAAACAACTTGGAGAATATATTTCAGAATATTATCCAAGAAAACTACCCCAACATTGGTACAGAGGCCAATGGTCAAATTCAGGAAATACAGAGAACTCCTGCAAGATTCTATGCAAGCAGATTATCGCAAGACTCATAATTGTCATATTTTCTCAGGCTGAAAAGTAGAGAAAGAATATTTAGTACAGGCAGCTAGAGAGAAAGGGCAGGTCACCTACAAAGTGAACCCCCTCAAGCTAACAGTGGACCTCTCAGCCAAATCCCTATATGCCAGAAGACATTGGGGGCCTATATTCAACATTCTTAAAGAAAAAAAAAAAAACGAGAATTTTACATCCAGTCATACTAAACTTTCTAAGTGAAGGAGAAATAAGATCCTTTTTAGATAAGCAAATGATGAGGGAATTAATTACCACCAGACCTACTTTTCAAGAGATCTTAAAAGAAGCACTAAATAGAGAAAGGGAAGAAAGACCACTACCAGCTAATACAAAAACACACTTAAACAGAGACATACCAGTGTTACTGTAAAGCAACCACACTAACAAGCTAACATAGTAGCCAGCTAACAGAACAATGACAGGAACAAATCCACATATATCAATACTAACTAGGCTAAATGCCCCATTTAAAAGGTACAGAGTGGCAAGCTGGATAAAATGCAAGACCCAATGGTGTGCTATTTACAAAAGACCCTTCTCATGGGTAATCACACTCGTAGGCTCAAAACAAAGTGATGAAGGAAAATCTACCAAGCAGATGAAAAACAGGAAAAAAAAAGCAGGGGTTGCAATCCTAATCTCAGACAAAACATATTTCAAACCAACAAAGATAAAAAAATGCAAAGAAGGACATTACCTAATGGTAAAGAGTTCAATTCAACAAGAAGACCTAATTATCCTAAATATGTATGTACCCAATACAGGAGTGCTCATATTCATAAAGCATGCTCTTAGAGACTTACAAAGAGACATAGACTACCAAATAATAATAGTGGGAGACTTCAACACTCCACTAAGTATCCAAATGCATGGTACTGGTACAAAAACAGGCATATAGAAAAATGGAACAGAACAGAGGTCCCAGAAATAAAGCTGCACATCTACAACCATCTGATCTTCAACAAAGCTGACAAAAAGAAGCCATGAGGAAAACACTCCCTATTCATTACATGTTCTGGGGTAACTGGCTAGCCATTTGTGAAAGATTAAAGCTAGACCCCTTCCTTATACCATGTGCAAAAATCAACTCAAAATGAATTAAAAACTTAGATGTAAAGCCCAAACCTATGAAAACCCTACAATACAACCTAGACAATAGCATCCTGCACATAGAAACAGACAAAGATTTCATGACAAAGGTACCTAAATTAATCTCAACAAAAGCAAATATTGACAAATGGGATCTAATTAAACTAAAGAGATTCTTCACAGTAGAAGGAACTACCAACAGAATAAACAACCTATGGATTGGGAAAAAAATTTTTTTTGCAAACTATGTATATGACAAAGGTTTAATATGCAGCATCTATAAGGAACTTAAACAAATTTACAAGAGAAAACCAACCAACCCCATTAAAAGTGGGCAAAGGACATGAACAGATACTTTGCAAAAGAAGACATACATGTGGCCAAAAAGCATATGAAAAATATCTCAACATCACTGATAATTAGAAAAATGAAAATCAAAACCACAATGAGATAACACCTCACACTGGAAAGAATGGCTGTTATTAAAAGTAAAAAAATAACAGATTCTGGCAAATCTGTAGAGAAATGGGAACACTTAAACACTGTTGGTGCAAGTGTAAATAATTTCAACCATTGTGGAATGCAGTACGGTGATTCCTCAAAGAGATAAAAGCAAAATACCATTCAACCCAGTAATGAGATTACTGGTATATTTCCAGATAAATAGAAATCATTCTATCATAAAGACACATGCACATGTATGTTTACTGCAGTACTGTTCACAATAACAAGGACATGGAATCAACCTAAATGTCTGTCAGTGATAGACTGAATAAAGAAAATATGGTACATATATATCATGGAATACCATGCAGCAATTAAAAAGCCACAATGTTGTCTCTTGCAGGAACATGGATGGAATTGAAGGCTATCATCCTTAGCAAACTAATTCAGGAACAGAAAATCAAATGCTTCATGTTCTCACTTATAAGTAGGAGTGAAATGATAAGTTATGAACAGAAAGAAGTAACCAACAGACACTGGTGTCTACTTGAGGGTAGAGGGTGGGAGGAGGGAGGAGGAACAGAAAGGATAACTATTGGGTACTGAGCTTAATATCTGGGTGATGAACTAATATGTACAACAAACCCCCATGGCACATATTTACCTATGTGACAAATCTTCACATGTGCCCCCAAACCTAGGATGAAAGTTAAAAAAAAAAAAAAGATTTTTTTTTTAATGAAGACAAATACTGAAAGTTTAAATTTAATGAGTACTTTTAATTTCTAATTGGTAGTTGAGTTCACTGGAAACAAATGCTATGCAGAAAATAAAACCTAAATAACATAAGTGAGAGAAGGTTACTGCCTTTAATGTTCAAGCATACTTTTAAATGAATTGTCAATCAGCCTAGGCCAGGTTATGTTGCATTCAAAGCAATCTTGGCTGGGCATGATGACTCATGCCTGTAATACCAGCACCTTGGGAGGCTGAGGCAGGTGGATGACTTGAGGTCAGGAGTTCAAGACCAGCCTGGTCAACATGGTAAAATCCCATCTCTACTAAAAATACAAAAATTAGCTGAGTGTGGTGGCGGGTGCCTGTAATCCCAGCTTCTCAGGAGGCTGAGGCAGGAGAATCGCTTGAAACTGGGAGGTGGAGGTTGCAGTGACCCAACGTCCTGCCACTGCATTCCAGCCTAGGTGACAGAGCAAGACTTTGTCTCAAATAAATAAATATAAAAAAATAAAAATAAAAAATATAAAAAAATGAAACGTAATCTCAAAAATTTCAGTAGTTTACAATATCAAATAATTACGTTACACTGCAAGTCAGCAGAAGAAGTCTCTCTAAAACAAAGGGCCCCTGCAGCAGGGAGATAAAGAGCAATAGTGGGATTACCAGTGGCTCTGAGTTTCTGCTCAACAGCATCACCTATCTGGTCCACTCCCATTTCATGGTCAAAGCAAATTACATGATTAAGCCCAATATAAGATGTGTAGGTAAAAAATAATCTTGTGGGGGGTAAAGGGAGCAATTAAATACCTGAAAACATAATGCCAGTCAACTACATATTACTTACAAAATCTTCATCACCCAACTAGAAAAATACATAAAATATGTAAATATGTGTTTCACATAAGAGATCATTCAAATGGCCAAAATAATGTGAAAGGTGGTTCAAAATATAATAAGATATATTTTTTCAATTATCACTTTATGGAAGTTTAAAGTGTTTAACCATAGTCAAATGCTGAGATATTATGGAAAGTATTTATGATCTATTCATTGGAATGTTATCATAAATAAATAATATTTATTCAGGGGAGTTATTTTGGAAATTATTCTTGAAATATAAAATATAATTTGATCTAGTAATAGGACCTTAAAGAGTCAATATTAATAAAATAATTACAAAAATGTAAAGAGATAAACACAAAACTTTATTTTATTATTGTTTACAGTAGACAAAAATTAGAAATATAAAAAATGTCCATCAATGAGAGTCAGATTAACCAGTTTACACATAAAGTGCAATCTTTACTATGTAGACATTTAAATTGAGAAAGAATTTCTCTCTCCCTCTGTCCATAATCTGTCTACCTATCTCCATATTATACTTTTGTACATTAAAACTTTTAAACAGCACAGATGTCATGTGTTTATATGTGTGCCATTACATTTATTTTTTACTTACATTAATTTATCCAGAGGTATATTGCAAGGAATGTTGCCAACATATCTAACTTGAATGTTTTTAAGATCCTGGTAATTTGAATAATTTGTTATAGAGTATTTATTTTACAATAAACAAGTCCCATCTTTACTCTCTGAATAAAATAATATGTGTGTTCTCTTTTTTAAAAAATTAGCCTCTTATTGAACACAGCATCAGCTCCAGTCACTACTTTCTTCAATGAGCTGAGTTAGACGTACACTCAAGAATCCATGCCTGAGCTACCTATAATTGCCAGTGATATTAGCACCACTTTTGTAGGTCTCTTCTAGCCTCTGAAATTGGAGATAATTGTCAATGATTAGGTGGAGCACCTAAACCTGTGTTATGTTTATTAATATTTCATGATTAATTCATGGTATGTTTCAAAGAATCAGACCATGTTTGTTTGAGGTAGCTTTGATAATGCTGTTTTCCCATCTGATATGAAGCACTGGTCCTTCTTGGTGGCAAATGATGCAAAAGGCCCATGGTCCAGATGGACTGCAAGGAAGAGTCCAAAAACTTCTGTCCAAGAGAGGTGTCTTCTACAATTCTAGCAAAGATAAAGACATCACTGGTGCCTACTTTGGGAAGACTATTACAAATGCTCTTGTCATAATATTAGCTTACTGTAATTGTTAGCATCAAACTTCCAAAGATGCTAGACCTATTGTCGGTCTCAATATTCTCAGAATTATCAAAAAGTCATTGACTGTTGCTATTGTTTACGGTTTAAAGAAGACGTTGGTGGTAAAATAAATAGGTTAAACTAATTTACACTCACAGCAACAGTATATAAGCATTCCTATTTCTCCACAACATTACCAGCAACTGTTATGACTTTTTAATAATAGCCATTCTCTCTGGTATTTGATGGTATCTCATTGTGGCTTTGATTTGCATTTCTCTGATGATCAGTGGTGTTGAGCTATTTTTCATATGCTTGTTGGCCACATGTATGCCTTTTGTCTGAAAAGTGTCTGTTCATGTTATTTGCCCACTTTTTATGGGGTTGTTTGTTTCTTTTCTTGTAAATTTGTTTAAGTTCCTTAGAGGTACCAAATATTAGACCTTTGGTGATGCATAGTTTGGAAAAATTTTCTCCCATTCTATAGGTTGTCTGTTTATCTGCTGATAGTTTCTTTTGCTGTACAGATGGTGTTTAGTTTAATTAGATTCCATTTTTCAATTGTTGCTTTTGTTGCAATTGCTCAAACCTAAAGACAGAAATTCCATTCAGGTCAGTGATCCTGTTACTGGGTATATACCCAAAGGAAGATAAATCATTATATTATAAAGATACATGAATGTGTATGTTCACTGCAGCACTATTCACAATAGCAAAGACATGGAATCGACCTAAATGTTCATCAGTCATAGACTGGATAAAGAAAATATGGTAAATATATACCATGGAATACCATACAGCCATAAAATACCAAGACCATATCCTTTGAAAGGACATGGATGTAGCCGAAGGCCATTATCCTTAGGAAACTAACACAGGAACAGAAAACCAAATACTGCATGTTCTCCCCTGTAAGTTGTAGCTAAATGATGAGAACACATGGACACATAGAGATGACCAACACACACTGGGGCCTTTCAGAAGGTGGAGGCCAGGAGGAGAGAGAGGATGAGGAAAAATAACAAATGGGTACTAGGCTTGATACCTGGGTGATGAAATAATCTGTACAACAAACCCTCATGACACACATTTACCTATGTTACACATCTGCTCTTGTAATTCCTGAACTTAAAATAAAATTAAAAATTAAATGATGATATCATAAAAAATAGGTTAACCTTTAACTTAAAAGGTGGTTCTTTTAATGTGTGAGTCCTCACTATTGACTATTAATATTTTTGGTCAAATCTAGAGACTAATACTTAGTAAGAGAAGACTTTCACAAACAAAAGTTCTAACATTTTGTTTCTTATTTCAAGTCCAAGTATAAGAAAGACATGAATGAGAACAAGAGAATTAACTCTCATATCTATTCTACTTGTAAATATGCTGAATGTACTTTCTTTTCAAAACACAGGACAGTATTGATACTGATTTTCCTTAAGATGAGGCAGACTACTATACCTCCATCATCTGGTCCAGTTCAAATAAGGAAATGCTCACCTGTATCGTAGCCTTCTGAATCTTTGGAGAAAGCCCTTCCCTGTGCAAAGCTAGACAAGTCACAGATGAGTGTCCCCATCCTGATGGATGATTATACATATAACCTGAATATTCAGAACATTTTACAGGACTTCTTCAATGTAAAAAAAATTGACAGGATCATCTGCCCCTGTGAGGCTGTTGTCTGTGGTGCAGCTGTTCAGGCAGGAATATCATATGGGTACAAATCTGACAATGCTTGACACTTGCTGCTCTTGTATATCAGCAATTTCTCCATTGGTCTTGAACTCAAAATGGTGCAAATTGAACACAATATCAGCATGCCCAAAAAACAGACACAGGCCTTCACTGCTTACTCAGATAATCAGTTTAATATGCTCACTCTAGTTTGTAAAGGTAGATGTTCCATAGCAACCTGCTTGGAAAGTTGTAACACAGGCATACTGCTGTATCCATGGTAAGTCTCAATCAAAGTGACAAAGCCCGTTTGCTCAAAGATGACAATGGGTGTTCAATTGAGGAGACTAAGAAACACAAAGTTGAAGAAGAGAGACAAGGTGTTCTAAGAGTTTTCTTAAATCCTACAACTTGAACAGGAAAGCCATAGTTGAAGGTAAGGCATAGCAATGCAGTGTCAAAGATGAGGACACACATTCTTGGCATATGTAATGAAATCATCAATAAGTTTGTCGAGAATAACATTGCAGAGAAAGATAAATTTGGATATCATCAAAAAGAGATGGAGAAATTCTGCAACCTCAGCATTGTTAAGCTGTAGCAGAGTGTAGAAACATACCAGAAATAATAAAACAATAACGACAACACAATAGAAAACAGCAAAAGAAAACTAACATATACAACAATGCACATTTAACAATCATAGTTCAAATTGTAAGCCATGATTGCTAAATAATAAAAAAAAAATCACCACTTTCCAAATGTACAGGGAATTGGTTAACATGGCTATTTGCTGTTACCTGTTTATAAGTTCCACAGTGGAAAATAAAGAACATATAGAGGAAGAAGACACACACACACACACGAAAAAAAAAAAAAAAAAAAAAAAAAAACAGAAAAGGGATAAAAAGATCATTTTAATAATTGCCATAATTTCTATTTTTAATATTAGTAGTTTCCCCTTTTTAAACCCAACTTAGCTAATTGGTACCAAAAGAGGAAAGTGAGTATTTATTATCTTTTTAATGTGGCATTTAGCTTACTAGATTTTCTTATTTCCCAGTACTAGTTTTTTTTGATAAATAAATTAAATACAAGATACCATAAATTTAAAAACACAGAATATACCTACATGCATTTATCTAATTTCTGGGTATATTAATTCTGGACATATTAGATAACCAGGAACTGGGAAAATATGAAAATCAAATACTTGGCACTGGATACACACAATCTATCAGAAAATGAAAGTTTAATTTGTTGTATTTTGAGATGTAAAATTTCTCTGCTTTGCTGCCTTTGTCAGAAGGATTAATAAATAATGGTTTGATGGTATGAAGGTTTTAACAGTAAAGAAATTATGAGCTCTCTGTAGCTGAACTACAGCCAGACTATTTCTCATCCATTTTGGGTACTCATGTTGATTTCATCTGCTGTAAGTACAAAAATAGAAGATCTATATGCACTGTTTGATTTATATATAACTCAAATATATGCATATGAGCATATTTTAATTGGACAGAAACTCTACTAATAAAAGAGAATGTGTATCAACACTACATATACTAGATATCAATTTAACACAAAGCATCAAAAATAGATAAAAAGTTACTTTTTACCATATATCAAAAAGTTTTGCTCCACTTATTAACCTAGATACAATTTTTCTTGAAAAACTCAAATTGCATTTAAGTAGATAATCATAAGTTAGAAAGATTAAAGGGAGAGGAAGGCCAATTAGTTAAAAAAAGAGATATTAGTGAAAAATGAGTATAAGGTATAGTAAAATATAAAAAACACAGACATCTGTAATGTTAAGATTTAAGATTAAAGGAGGTTACCCTTGGCCATTTAATAATGATCCATTCCATGAAACAAGAAGTCAAGACAGAAATATCAATATTAATAGCTAAAATTTATTGAGTAGTTAAAACTTGCAGGTAGTATGCTCTCCATTCTATAGTTTTTATGTCATTTCTCTCATACACACACTCATGAGAGAGCACTGTTGGTGTTTTTCTATGTTGCATATATAAATCATAATCCTCACAACTTAAGTGACTCTCCACTATTTTCTTGCCAAGCTTGAACTCTGGGAATTTTTCATGAGGCTGAGGATTTTACATCCTTGCTGATGCACACAGTCATTACTACCTGGGTCTGGTCATCTGCCTTTTGCACTGTCAAGAACCAGAAAAACAGTTCCTGTTGCTCCAATTAGTTCTCCATAGATAATCCTTTTTTTTTTTTTTTTTTTTTTTTTTAACTTTGTGAGGAATATCCACATTTCTCTCCTACAGCTTTTCTCTGTCCTACGAAATAGTTTGTTTTCTTTTCTTTCTTCATAGTAGGTGGTCATGGCCTGTGTGCAGTGGGAAGATATTAGCAGCCAACAATTTAGGGAGCAAAGAGAGGTCTGGTGTTCATTTAAAAACAAAAATGAAGAACTCTTCCAAAAGGAAAAAAAAATAAATAAATTAAAAAACGCAAACAAAAAAGGAAACCTCTCAAACAATGCAAAGTTCACATAGTTATCACATACAATCCGTGTTAGTTTGACACTAGCCCCAGAGTTCTTAATCACAGCAGACTGGAACTGGTATACATGAGTGTTACACCACTGACTCAGATAATAGACTGTCTAGATTCAGTTACCAGCTTCCAAACATGTTGCTCTATGACTCTGCAAAAGTTACTGTGTCTCAACTTTATTGTAAAAGGTTGCTAATTACTTATAGTTATTTATTTGTTTGTTTGTTTTATAGAGTCCAGGTCTCCATTCTGTCACCCAAGCTTGAGTGCAGTGGTGCAACCATAGCTCACTGCAACCTCAAACTCCTGGGCTCGAGTGATCCTCCCACCTCAACCTTCCAAATAGCTGGGACTGCAGGCACATGCCACCATGCCTGATTTGTTTTGTTTTGTTTTGTTTTGTTTTGTTTTTGAGACGGAGTTTCCCTCTTGTTGCCCAGGCTGGAGTGCAGTGGCACGATCTTGGCTCACTGCAACCTCTGCCTCCCTAGTTCAAGTGATTCTTCTGCTTCAGCCTCCCGAGTAGCTGGCATTACAGGTGCCTGCCATCATGCCCAGCTAATTTTTTGTAGTTTTAGTAGAGACAGGGTTTCACTAAGTTGGCCAGGATGGTCTCGAACTCCTGACCTCAGGTGATTCACCTGCCTCGGCCTCCCAAAGTGCTGGGATTACAGGCGTGAGCCACTGCACCCAGGCGGTTGTGTTTTAAATAATTTTTTCTTAGCGTTCTCACTATGTTGCTCAGTCTGCTCTCAAACTCCTGACCTCAAGTGATCCTTCTGCCTCAGCCTCCTGAGTCAGTGGGATTAAAGGTGTGAGCCACCACACCCAGCAGTAATTACTTTATTAACAGTACTTGTCTTCTTGGTTTATTGTAATGATTAAATGAGATGATACATGTTAAAACCATGCAGCAGGACCTGGTACAAAGTCAGTGCTCTAAAAATGTTAATCTGTTGTTCTGGGGACAACATACATTTGCCTTGATTCTGTGCCTTCCTTCTTATTTGTTCATGCTGGTTTTGACCACTCACCTATCCTGACTTAAACCTCTGTATTTGTCAGACTTTGCTTTGGATAGGCAACACCGGAGAGTAGAGGCAGTACAGGTTTTGGAGAGCATTTGAAATCTGTGATTTTGGATGAGATGCTTACTCATTCATCATTACATTCTTCATTGGTCAAACTGAAAATCAGAATACTTAATCATGTTTCTGTTGAGAATAATTGAGCCAAAAGAGTTAAGAACTTAGTTTTCGATACTATTACTAATACTGTTGCTAGTTATATTAGCAATACAATAGCCACAGCAGCCACAATTTGATGAGCACTATATATGTTCCGTATCTTTTTGAGTAATTTTATAAAAACATTTTATTTTACCCTACAATTATTGATTTGGGAGGTTATTAATATTGACATTTTAAAATAAAATTGCTGAGCCTCAAAGAGTTGTTCTGATGTTTAAATGACCTGTGCTAAGGACTACCTACCAGGATACAAAATCGACATACAAAATATCAGTAGGTTTTCTAAACATTAACAATGTATTATCTGAAAAAGAAATTAAGTAGACAATCTCCTTTTACAACAGCATCAAAAACAACAAAATATTTAGAAATAAATTTTACCAACATTTGAAAAATCAGTACATTGAAAATGATAGGTGAAAGAAATTGGAAAAAAGATACTAACCAATGAAATGGTATCTTCTTGAATTGGAAGAATTAACACAGTTAAAACATTCATACCATCCAAAATGATCTACAGATTAAGAGCAACTCTATCAAAATTCCAACATTTTTCACTGAAATAGAGAAAAATGATTCTAAAATTATTGCGGCACCACCTAAGATACTGAATAGCCAAAGAAATCTTAATAAAAAAATTTAAAAATTAGAAAGCTGGAGTCATCACACTCCCTGATTTCAAACTATATTGCAAAGCTATAGTAATCAAAAAAGTATACTATTATCATAAAAACAGACATATAGACTAATGGAACAGAATAGAGAGACAACACAAATCTGGTAAATTCATCTGTGACAATTCATCTGTGTATTCCCCAAAATACACAATGGGGAAAAAATAGTCTCTTAAATAAATGCTGAAGGGAAAACTGGATATCCACAGGCAAAATAATGAAACTGGACCCTTACTTCCCATAATATTGACAATTATTTTTTGGACATGACTCCAAAAGCATAGGCAACAAAAGCCAAAATAGACAAGTAGGACTACATCAAACAAAATCTTCTCCACAGTAAAGGAAGTAATCAATAAAATGAAAATGCAACTTACAGAATGGTGGAAAATGTTTGCAAATCATGGATGTGATAGTAAAGGGTTAAAATCTAAAATATATAAGTAACACATACAACTCAAGGAATAACCCAGTTTAAAAATGAGCAAAGTACCTGAATAGACATTTCTTAAAAGAAACAATACAAATGGCCAACAGGTATATGAAAAGATGTTTAACATAACTAATCAGGAAAACGCCAGTCAAAACTACAATGAGCTATCACCTTATAGCCGTTAGTGTGATGATTGTCAAAAAATACGAGAGATAAGTGTTGAACTAGCTTATGGAGAAAAGGGAACCCTTGCACACTGCTAATATAGATGTACATTGGTATATCCAATATGAAAAACAATATCAAGTTTCCTCAAACAAAATATATTTTCAAAATCTACTTAGTTCTACTCAGATTTGTGCGATTCAGATTTTTGCATATTATATTCCATTTTATAATTTGATTAGATGTTTAACTTTCCTGTTTATAAACACAGCTATGTCTCTCCCCATACTAATGTTAACTTAATTTCATTTCATTTCAACCTGTTTTACCAATCACATGAAGGGTGGTGATGATTTAACAAAGGTCCACAAGAATTGTCGATATTATCACAGATGATGAATACTATTCAAATGAGGGTGAATGAGCTTGCTCTTTTAGAAAAATGCAGTCTTTTATTATTTAAAATATTATTTTAAAGTCAATTTTCATTTATTATTTATTTGAGTGAGGATTCTGGGCAATGACAGCTGTTGCTTATATAGACCTTATAATAAAGGAATTCTCACACATCTCCCTTAACTGAGAGGGCTGGAATTTTTAATCCATGCACCCTGTAAAACTAAAGCTTGTATGAAAAATGTGATTTAATTCAGGTAATGCTAATGCCTAGTTCAGGAGTATCTGTAGTTTATTTGAGCTGCAATCTCAAAAAGGCCCTAGGTGACCATGAGCGTGAACACATTCAAGACAAATTACCAATTTTTCAAACTGCTATATCCAGAAGGGCCAGATAAACAGGAAGTAATAAGTGCTTTCTTCACAAAGAAATTACTTAATTCATTAAGTCAGTAAGTACTAGAAAGACTGGGGAACCAGAAGCTTGGGGTCTATTAAACACTATGTTTCTGAATAAATCGCTTATCAGCTCTATGTTTCAAAGAACTATGGTTGGTTTTATTTGACCTTCCCATTTGTCATGGGTGCTTGGTGAGAATGAATGAGATAGGATGAAAGACTGGTTTTGAATTTCTTGAAATAAATGTCCCATATATATTTTAGGAACTATTTCGAGAGATGGATTTCAGAAACCAGGATCTTAAATTGTTGGCTGTGTGACATGCTGCAGCATAATGTCTTGGATTCTTCCCTTTGCCTTTGGGCAACGCTGCCCAATATTTTTTCAGGCTGTGACATAGTTATGAACTTCTGGGGGCACATTGTAAAAACAAATAGAACTTCTCAGTTACAGCTGCTTTGTCATTAAGGGAAATGGTATTTTTAGACCCTCTACTATGTAAGAGGTAACATGTAAAAGTTGTTACCTACATAATTACATTTAATATTTTCAACAATTCTATGATATTATTTTGGAACAAATCAGAGAATATTTTTATTATCAACCTGAATTTCACCTTACCAATTATATTTATAAAAATGTATTGTTTTATAATTGGCTATTAAGGCTAAGTATGCTTTGTTGGCTATCACAGTAATTACTAAGTGTTTTCTCTCTTCACCCCTCAGTGATTGATTTGTGTTCCCTGTCAAAGAGGCCAGTCTTCCCAGATTGAAAAAGGTTCTTCAGCCAATATTTGTTTATGGTAAAGAATTGGCTAGAACTTCCAAACAAGGTCTCAAGGTCCATTTGTAAGAAACATACTAAATTTTGTTTTTCATATTTCCCAAACTTCCGGTTATCATGAAGCTATTCTGTGCTTCGAATTAAATTATATATGTAAATTTGCATGACAACATTTAAAATATGATCCAAGTATAACACCATAAACAGTTTTATTGTCACAAATAACAGAGGGAAAGTGAGTTAGGGAGGAAACAAAACAACAAAATATGAGTGAAAGAGCAAAATTGTACATATTAATACATACGTAGATAAAACACTATTAATCTGACCTCAGTTACAGTCAAGGTCATCAGTCAGCCTAGCTCTGTTATGTACAGAATCAAGGTCATAGACTTGGACAACTTTACATGCTACTAAACTTACTGTCACAGACAAATCCAAAATGACCAGCTGATGAATTAATATTCATGAAAGCTGAGGAAGTCATTGTTTTTATAGTTTGTTTTAACATCATTAGAGTTTACATTCCCATTCTAAACTTGCAAATAATAAGCTAGTAATATGGGACATCAAGAAAGCTTTAAGTTGTATATGAAAAATCTATATTTTAATGGATGATTAGGTTTTGGTCAGATGGTTGCTCACTGCTCTTTGCTTGATAAAACTAGCTGCCTTCTATAAGAAGCCTTAATAGGTATGTTCTCTGTTTTAGTGATTACCAATTTATTTATAAAAAATAATGTTTATTGAACAGCCACAGCATGAACATGACATTTACTAAATAATTATTGTGTTCGGTGTGCTAGCCTAGCAAGGTAGAAATCAGGTGGAGTTGAATAATTATTACCCAATCTAGGACTTAGTGGATCAGGGGTATTCCTTGTGCTTAGTTACTACTAAGCATAATCCTTATGACACTTTCCTGAAGCAGGTGTTACTATTTCACCTTACAGATGAGGGAACTATAGTACCAAGATTTATGTGTGTTGCCTAAGAACCACATATATTTAATGTGTAAAATTTGATTAGTTTGGACGTGTGCAAACACCTGTGATACCATCACCACAATCAAGGTAATACACACTGAACAGCTCCCAAAGTTTTATATCTATTTCAAAAGTTTTGCTTAGAATGTTTTCTGTGTGGTAAGAACATTTATCATGAGACCTACTTGCCTAACACATTTTGATGTGTACAATACAGTATTGTTAACTATACATTGTATTGTACATTGTATCTCTAGAACTTATTCATCTAGCATGAATGAAACTTATTATCAATTGAAGAACAGCTTCTCATGCTTCGAGTTCTCCAGAACTCAAAACCAGTATCATATTCTCTGCCTCAACAACATTGACTACTACAGATGCTTCACATAAGAGGAATCAAGCAGTATCTGTCATTCTGTGACTGGTTTATTTTATTCAGCCCTGTCTTACATTATAACAAAGTCAACTCAAAAGTGATTAACTACTCAAATGTAAGACCTGAAACTGTAAAATTCCTGGTGAAAACATAAAGGAAAATCATCCTGCATTGGCTACGGCAATGATTTCTTGCCTATGGCACCAAAAGCACAGGCAACAAAAGAAAAAATAAACAAGAAGAACTACGTCAAACTAAAACACTTCTCTACAGCAAGAGAAACAATCAACAGAATGAAAAGACAACCTACTGAATGACAGAAAATATTTGCAAGTCACTTATATGATAATGATTTAGTTTCAAAAATATATATGGAACTCCTATGACTTAATTGAAAAAGCAAACAAACAAGGAAACAAGTAACGTGGGCAAAGGACTTGAACAGGCATTTTACCAAAGAAAACTTACAAAATGTACAAATGGTATACGAAAAGGCACTCAACATAACTAATCATCAGGGAAATGCAAATCAAAACCACAATGAGACATCACCTCAAACCTGTTAGAATCCCTATTATAGAAACAAAAACAAAAAATTAACAAATCAACAAAATAAAAGAAAAAATAACATACGCTGGCAAGGATGTGGAGAAATTGGAACAGGTGTACACTGTTGCTGGGAAAGGAAAACGGTTCACCTGCTATAGAAAACATTACAGAAGTTTCTCAAAAAATTAAAATTAGAACAATCTTATTATCTAGCAATCCCACTTCTTAGTATATTTGCAAAAGAATTAAAATCAGGGCCCTAAAGTGATATCTGCATTCTCATATTTATTGCAGCATTATTCAACAGCAAAAATTGGGATATAACTCAAGTGTCTGTCTACAGATGATTACATCAAGAAAAAAGTGATGTATACATGTGATGAAGTATTATACGGCCTTCAAAAAGAAGGAACCCCTGACATTTTCAACAACATGCATAAACTTGCCATTTGTTTAACTTGAATAGTTAAAACTTGGTTTTTCTTCATACTTTCTTAAGCTAAACTTTCAATTTTGAGATCATTGTAGATTCACATATACCTGCAAGACATAACGCAATAAATCTCATGCTACAAAGAGAATAAAATATCTAGGAATACAACTTACAAGGGACATAAAGGACCTCTTCAAGGAGAACTACAAACAACTGCTCAAAGAAAGGAGAGTGGACACAATCAAATGGGAAAACATTCCATGCTCATGATTAGGAAGAATCAATATTGTGAAAATTGCCATACTGCCACAAGTCATTTATAGATTCAATGCTATTCCCATCAAGCTACCATTGTCTTTCTCAGCAGAATTAGAAAAAAAAAATACTTTAAATTTCATATGGAACTAAAAATGACTCTGTATAGCCAAGACAATTCTAAGCAAAAAGAACAAAGCTGGAGGCATCAAGCTACCTGACTTCAAACTATACTACGTTAACCAAAACAGCATGGTATTGATACCAAAACAGATATATAGAACAATGAAACAGAACAGAGACCTCACAAATAACACCACACATCTACAACAATCTGGTCTTCAACAAACCTGACCAAAAAAAGCAATGGGGAAAGGATTCCCTGTTTAATAAATCATGCTGGGAAAACTGGCTAGCCATATGCATAAAACAGAAACTGGACCCCTTCCTTACACCTTATGTGAAAATTAACTGAAGATGGATTAAAGACTTAAATGTAAAATCCAAAACCATAAAAACCCTGGAAGAATACCTAGGCAATACCATTCAGGACACAGGCATGGGCAAACACTTTGTGACTGAAAGAGAAAAAGCAATTGCAACAAAAGCCAAAACTGACAAACAGGATCTAATTAAACTAAAGAGCTTCTGCACAGCAAAAGAAACTATCATCAGAGTGAACAGGCAACCTACATAATGGAAGAAAACTTTTCAAGCTACCCATCTCACAAAGGTCTAATATCCAGTATCTATAAGGAACTTAAACAAATTACAAGGAAAAAAACAACAAACAACTCCATCAAAAAATGGGCAAATGATATGAACAGACACTTCCCAAAAGAAGACATTTATGTGGTCAAAAACCATATGAAAAAAGCTCATCATCACTGGTCATAAGAGACATACAAATCAAAATCATAATGAGATATCATCTCATGTCAGTTAGAATGGTGATCATTAAAAAGGAAACAACAGATGCTGGAGAGGACGTGGAGAAATAGGAATGCTTCTACACTGTTGCTGGGAGTGTAAATTAGTTCAACCATTGTGGAAGACTGTGTGGCGATTCTTCAAGGATCTAGAACCAGAAATACCATTTGACCCAGCAATCCCATTACTGGGTATATACCCAAAGGATTATAAATCATCCTACTATAAAGATACATGCACACAGACATTTATTGCAGCACTATTTACAATAGCAAAGACTTGGAACCAACCCAAATGACCATCAATGATAGACTTGATAAAGAAAATGTGGCACATATACACCATGGAATACTATACAGCCATAAAAAAACAATGAGTTAATGTCCTTTACAGGGACATGGATGAAACTCGAAGCCATCATTCTCAGCAAACTAACACAGAAACAGAAAACTAAACACCACATATTCTCACTCATAAGTGGGAGTTGAACAATGAGAACACATGGACACAAGGAGGGGAACATCACAAACTGAGGCCTGTCAGGGGTGGGGAGCTAGGGAAGGGAGAGCATTAAGACAAACACCTAATGCATGTGGGGCTTCAAACCTAGATGATGGTTTGATAGGTGCACCAAACCACCATGGCACATATATACCTATGTAACAAACCTGCACATTCTGCACATGTATCCCAGAACTTACAGTAAAATAAAATAATAATAATAATAAATAACATAAAAAAGAAAGTTTATGTTTTCCATTATATGGTGTAAGATGTCATTGGTCAAGGTAGATGTAAGCACCAGGACAAGGAAAAAAAACAATAGCATATCATCTGACAAATGCTCTTAACCTATCAATATCTCGCATAAGCTGTGATATTTCTGCCACTTATGTAATAGTCTACACTATAGCCAATAGTGCCTGTTTATCTCATGCTATATTCAACATATCTATTTATCAGGGCTGTGAAATTTGTACAAATGCTGGCAGTAAAACTGCAGAAGAGAATCAAATGATGGTTATTACAGTGATATTAAGATGAATGCATTATGTTATGTTGTTGTATTAATAAAAATCAGTAGTATATTAGTACACCAATACTGTTCAAGCTGAGAGTCAAATCAAGAATCCCATTCTATTTACAGTAGCCACACACACACAAACATAGGTTTTTAGTTTAATTAGATCCCATTTGTCAATTTTAGCTTTTGTTGCAATCGCTTTTTGTGTTTTAGTCATGAAGTCTTTGCCCATGCCTGTGTCCTGAATGGTATTGTCTAGGTATTCTTCTCTAGGGTTTTTATGATTTTGGATTTTACACTTATACACTGCTGGGGGGAATGTAAATTAGTACAACCTCTATGGAAAAAAGTATAGAGATTTTTTAAAGCGCTAAATTTGATCCAGCAATCCCACTATTGATCATCCATCCAAAGGAAAAGAAGTCATTATATGAAACAGAAGCTTGCACATGTATGTTTATAGTAGCACAATTTGGAATTACAAAGATGTGGAACAAACCTAAATGTCCATTGACTAATGAGTGGATAAAGAAAATATGGTGTATACATACCATGGATTACTTCTCAGCCATTAAAAGGAATGAAATAAAGTCTTTTGCAGAAACTAGGATGGAACTGGAGGCCATTATTCTAAGTGAAGTAACACAGGAGTAGAAAACCAAAAACCATACATTCACACTTATAAGTGGAAGCAAAGTTATGAGCAAGTGAAGGCATACAGAGTAATATAATGGACTTTAGAGACTCAGAAGGAAAAGGATGGCAGGGGGGCTAGGCATGAAAAAACTGCACATTAAGTACAATGTATACTACTTGGATGACAGGCGCACTAAAAGCTCAGAATTCACCACTGTATAGTTTATCGATAACAAAAAAAAACAAACTTGTACCCAAAAGCTGTTGAAAAATATTTAACCATGGGTCATATAGATCATAGAATACTATGTAACATAAAAAGAATGAAATTATGTCCTTTGCAGCTACATGAATGCAGCTGGAGGCCATTATCCTAAGTGAACTAACAGAGAAACGGAAAACCAAATACTGCATGTTCTTAGTTATTAGTGGAAACTAAACTTTGGGTGCACGTAGACATAAAAATGGAAACAATCCTAGAGACTACTAGAGGGGAAAGATGGAAAGGAGTAAGAGCTGAACAACTGCCTATTTGGTACCATGCTCCTTACCTAGGCAACAGGTTCAACCATCTCCTAAACTTCAGCATCACGCAATATATGTTTCTAACTAAACTGCAAATATACCCTCTGATTCTAAAATAAAAGTTTAAAAAGAAAAAAATTACTTTATAAAAGACTAGTTTTAACTCAAGTACTGCTGAGAGAGCAGATCACACTATGTGAATTCACTATACCTTTTAAGTGTTTAATATTCCATTTAAACTCTGTCAAATAAAGTATAAAATACAGTTTGCGATGTATTATTCATTGATAATATCATGTCAACATAATAAAAACTGGTTTATTTCTTCCAGTAAACAGATTCTTCAATGAAAATTTTTGTCACTACCAGACATGAAGAAACAGATGCAATGCTTAAAGTGACGTTTAAATAAGTTAAAAGTTCGTGATGAAAGGAAAGAAAGAACTAGGGCAATGTTTAGTCGGGCATGGGAGACTGACTTAAGCCTAGTTGCTGGCAGAGGCAAAGTGAAAGGAAGAGATTGCTAATGTGATTAAAAGGGATGATTGGTGGAGGAGGGGAGGCAAGAAAGAAGGCATTGACAGCACAGCTGTTCTTTTTCTAAGATAGGATAGAATAAAAGATACAGGAAAGAATAGGTAGACATATTAGAAATAAAGGAAAATAATGTTGAGGAATGTATGGCTCAGATACTGAATATTCTCAGTGAGTTTGGAAATTAGAAAACTGCTGAGATTGAATAAAGACTGCTTTGAACATTTGAGGACAATGTTCACACTTTGGACAATGTTTGGTTGTCTCAGACCAAAACAATATTTTTCAGACACAAACCAAAAATATTATTTATCATTGACAATACAGATAATATTAAATTTGTATATTTACAGCGATTTGTAAACCTATTATTTATTCAAACTCTTCCACATAGGGTTTTAAACAACTTACAGAAAAGCCTTTCAATAAAATATTTGTTTTCAGTTTAGAGTTATCAAGATAAGCATGGCAGAAAGATGAGCAGGGCTGTTGGTGGGGCTGATGGCAATTTTGTTGAGGAGATTATAACAGAGGTATTACTTATTCTTGCTACTTCTCATAATTTCCATGAAAATATTTTTTGTTTGTTGTTTTTATTTTGTTTTTAAACATGTATTTGGTCTCTTGCTGCTGCCCTTTTATTCACAACTCCCTTGAAAGCAATGCCAACCAAATCATCTATTTGATAATTACAGAAGTAATAACTTGTAATGTTTGGCTTAATTCTCCTTCTTCCTATTAAGTAAGCGTGACCTTCAGGAATATTTCTTCCACTGTTTTTCTCAAGGCTCTTTCTTTCTAGAATGTTCGCATCACTCACCACTAGCTGACTAGGTGGGTAAGACTATTTTGCAGGATCAGCATTAGAAAGACTACCTGGTGAGTAACCTAAAGCCATGCTTACCTATCTAAATAATATCAGTGTAGTCAATATTTTTTGTTCCACTCTTCTATGCTTTTCTTTTGTGCATAATATTTTATAGATGTTGATTGTCTGGGTAGGCAATAGAGGTTCCATTTATTTAAGGCTCCTTGAGAAACCTCAACAGAAGTTAAACATAAGACTATGGGACAATAAAGTTCACCCAAACAGTTTCTGATGTGGGCACATAGAAAGATCAAAAACCCTAAAATTGTTCATTAAACTAAAGAATAGTTTTAGAGGAAGAAGAACAAGAATCTGTAAATACAACAGTGAGCAACAGCAAATTCCTTCGCTGTGCTTGGAAACCATTTACTTAAGTAAAGAAATTTATATTAATTTCATGCCAATGTGTGTAAAGTAATAATTGTAAATATAAGTGCTACTAGATAAAGCTGCATAGGACGATAAGATGAGTAGGTAGAAGGCCCAAAATCATCTAATGGGGTTAAGGCAGGATATTGTTGTTGTTGTTAATAGCATCACCCAAAGAAAGGACATTTGAAGAATAATCTGGAATTATCTTCATGAAAATAGGAGAAAAGAACGTTAAAGGTAAAGCTGAAATGTTACTTCCCTTTCCAATAATTAGAATGAGATATGTCACTTTTGTGAAGACCAAAATGATAAGAGCCCAAAGAGAAAGTTGAGGCATCTTCTGAAATGATATTGAAAACTTTTAGGCCAGGTGCAGTGGCTCACACCTGTAATCCTAGCACTTTTGGAGGCTGAGGCAGGTGGATAACCTGAGCTCAGGAGTTTGAGACCAGCCTGGGCAACATGGTGAAACCCAATCTCTATCTAAAATAGACAAAAAAATTGCCAGGTGTGGTGGCATGTGTCTGTGGTCCCAGCTACTTGGGAGGCTAAGGTGGAAGGATCACTCGAGCTTGGGAGGAAGTGGTTGCAGTGAGCCGAAGTCACACACACCATTGGATTCCAACCTGCGTGACAGAGCGAAACCTCATCAGGAAAGGAAAGGAAAAGAGTGGGAAGGGGAGAGAAGGGGAAGGAAGGGAACGGGAGGGAAGGGGAGGGAAAAAGGGGAGGGGAGGGGAGGGGAAAGGGGGAGGGGAGGAGAGTGGAGGAGAGAAGTTTTACAGCAGATTAAGATTATGCCTTAGTTTCTATTGGTTAAGGATTTTGACCTTTATTTTGAGGATATTTGGAAACCATCAGAGAGTTCTGAGCAGGAGAGAAAGTGGAGCAATATGATGAAATGTGTTTTTGAAAAGGCAAATGATCATTATGATTGCTTTAAGCAGAACTGATTGAACAGGGGCAAGAGTTGATGTGGAGGAACTTGTTTATAGGTTATATAAACAATATAAATGAGAGGTGATTGGGCCCTGGAATAGGAAATGTTAAACACAACCACAGAAAAGGATTAAGATATATTGGCAGATGAGTTCAAGAAATGAAAGATGAATTTAATATGTGAAATGAGTCAGGGGGAAAACACAAATATATTCTTAGGTTTTGACTTACACAACTGAATGAATGGCGTTGCTGTTTATTTAGAAAATAAATACAGGACTGGGCGCGGTGGCTCACGCCTCTAATCCCAGCACTTTGGGAAGCTGAAGTGTGCTGATGGCCTGAGGTCACCAGTTCGAGACTAGGCTGTCCAGCATGGTAAAACCTTGTCTCTACTAAAAATATTTTTAAAAAGAAAAAAAAAATTAGCCGGGCCCACGTGGTAGTGGGCATCTGTGATCCCAGCTACTCAGGAGGCTGAGGCAGGAGAATTGCTTAAACCTGGGAGGTTGAGGTTGCAGTGAGCTGAGATTAGACCATTGAACTCTAGCCTGGTGACAGAGAGAGACTCCCTCTCTCAAAAAGAAAAAAAAAAAAAAGAAAAAGAAAAAAAAGAAATAGGGAAAGAAATCCAGATGTAGAGGGAATGATCAGGAGTTTCTTTGTACATATGTTGCATTTTAAGTGACACGGTAGCTTCCAACAATAGATTTAAAGTGGATATAAGGAAACAGACTTCAGATGGGACACAAGCTAAAAATATAAAATCCTGAGTCATTTAAACTTTACATGTTAATCAAATAGTAAAATAATGTAATTTTAGAGGGAGATTACAGATCAAGAAGAGAGCATATGGCCAAATCTTAAAAAAACTTCAACATGTAGATGTTTAATAGATGAGAATGAGTCTGTAAGAGAGAAAGAGAAATAATAACTGAGAGGTGTGAGAATACTGAGGGGGTGTAGTGTCACTAAAGTTAAGTGAATAAATCATTCTCAAAAAGAAAACACCAGTGAATTCTGCCTATGAGTCAAAAAAAAAATTGATAACTTTTGTGAGAGCAAAATTTGTCAGAAGCTAAACTGAAGTGAATTAAGCAGTGAATGAGAAGTGATGAAATAAAGAGCAAGGAGAGACCATTATTTCCAGAGGTTTCCTTGAGAGAGCATAAGAAAGAGATAGAAATTGGTGTCTAGGGCTTAGGGATGGGTGCTTGTTTATTGCTTCCTTCTGCAGAAAGGCATGTGAAACACTTAAAGGCAATGGACAGGATCCAGTTAAGAGACAGTAGTTAATAAACACACACAAATCAACCAATCAAACAAAAAGTATGTAGTGTACTCACCTAAGATGAGAGAGGAGATGCTTACACAGTAAGAAGGGCATCCCTTCTGTTACAGGAGGTAGCAATGAGGTATACATGGAAGCACACTTAAAACATTGTTTAGTGAAAGGCATTAATAGAACCAACGCCTAATGGTTCATTGCCCTTTAAGTGTTCTTTGTGAAGAGTACAACATCACTTAAGTAAAATGTGGAGAGAAATTTTATTAAATGTGGAGGAATTTGGGAAGAGTAAATAATTAATTTGTTGGAGTGGACAAGGTGAGAGCTGCCTGAAAAGAGAAATAATAGAATGGCTGGAGAATAGCAAAAGTTGAATTTGGGGATCATAAATTTGCAGTGGTACCCAATATATAAGTTGTCCCAGCAAGTATAATCTAGTTAGATACAGTTATGTTTAAAATTAACCATCGGTTTAATCCATGTTTTGAGTTTTTCCATGGAGGTAGGGTAAAAAAAACAATGAACAAAGGAACTTATTGTTTTGTCAGAAATGTATAATTTCAGATCATGATAATTATCCTCTGAAATAAGTTCTCTAGTTGAGAAAACTGAGGAACAGAAATCTAAGCACAAGGGTCGCTGTCGAGGAAGTTTCACGAATGGGGTTTGAGCCCGGATGTGGCTACAAAGTCAATAGTCTTAATGATGTGTTGTGCTTCCTGAAATGGAGAAGAACATAGTATGATAGTAATATAAATGCTATGGGACACAAAATAAACTTGACAAAAGGATTTGGAGAAGATAGAATGATGGTAAACCAGAAGTTTAAATAAGGCTGTAAAATATTGAAGTGGGAGTAATTGTACAAGCAAACTGGGAAAGTCTATAAAGTTTGTGATATCAGCATGACAGATATTTAGAGATTAATTGGATATGTGCAGTCACAATGTACAAGATGTGGCCAATGAAGTGGTTAGGTAACAGGGTCAAAGAGTGTTTGGTGAAAAGACGAAAATGTCTTACTTAGATATTAAAACAGATATTAATCATTCAACATCAGGCCAGGTTTAGTATAAAAAATAATATGATCCAGTTGCCAAAATCTTTGCTGAATCAAGAGGAATAGCACAGAGGCTGAGAAATGGAAGGATTAAAAAAAGGCAGAGGATATTCAGTGAACCAAATACTAAACGTTTTCTAAGACAGTCAGAAAATAATGACCTGGGAGGTCCAGTGTGTGTAAGGATGATGAAAATCAGCTCCATCTTCTGACCCTCAGGTTTAAGGACTATGAAGACACAGCTGCTTCTTTAAGAGAGGGCATGAGCAAATCTTCAGGGAAGAACTGCATTTTATTATAGGCAAGGAGAGGATAGAAACATCCAGAGAGAGAGTTGAAATAGAGTTTTGAAATTATATGAAAAAATACGATTTTCTAGGTTGTACATGGAAAGTAAGTTCCTCTGTGTGTGGAAAGATTCCTTATGATTAGAATTCTGAACCAGTTCAGCTTTTCAAAAGGATTAAGTCCCTCAGGTTATGTAATTTGAAGATAACGACAGGTGTCTGGGAAGATCTTTTATTACAATGAATTGTCAAGAGAAGAGCTGGCTGCAAAGGCTGAAGTACCCATTGTAATGTTCAGGGATCCACTGGTCTGAAGTCTGAAGGAAGATCACTTTAGTAGGTAGGACACATATCATATGTGTTAATAACTACAAACTGCCAAGAGATAGGCCTTACACATTACCCACATTGATTATTCTCTAGAAATCTTCAAGGTGGGGTGGTAGTTTTCCTTCCATACCAGCTAATTGCAAGGGCGACCACTGTTGTGTTATCACTTGTGTTTGGTGAGAATCTCTCCCCATTGACTGCCTACATATCTCCTGAGCTTTGAAAATGTCATCAACACTTGACTCAACCACCCAAGCAGTACGCTTTGCTACTGCTTTCCTGTTGTTGCTGCTTAGCTTTTTATTTTTTTAGATTTTTATTTTTGAATCTCCTAATAATGCTTTGTAACTCATTCATTTTCTGTCTTGTTGGCAAACCTTTTTGTTTTCTAGATTACAGCTTTTTTTTAAGAAGTGAAGCAGCCAAGGCCAACGTAATGATTTTTTAAGTAGAGTCTTTTTTGTTTTTGTTTTTGTTTTTTAAATCTCATAGTCCTCTCCTTTTTAGAACAAACAGCGTTTGAAAATATGTGATATTTGTTCTGAAGTTGTGTAAAGATGTGTTCAAATGGGATGCCACGTCATACCAGTGACCACTGCTTACAACTCTCAGAACTGCTGCTGAACCTCCTGACCCTGCCAGAACCATTTTTCACCATGAGACTTCATCCTCCTTTGCCCCTCTCTGGAAACTGCCTTCTAGTGCTCCACCCCTGAGATAAAATATAAAACTAAATCTGTGATATGTGTTACATTTTATCTGAATGAGATTCAAGTTATTCTTCACCACTGATTCCTGGAGCGTATGAAAAATCAGGAACTCAGGGCAAGCAACTATTTAAATATCCTTAAACATCTCATAAAAGTTATACAGGATTTTTATTTTGTTTTGTTTTGCTTGAGACCAAGTCTGTTGCCCAGGCTGTAGTGCAGTGGTGTTAGCTGATTGCAACCTCCGCCTCCCTGGTTCAAGAGATTCTTGTGCCTCAGCCTCCCTAGTAGCTGGGACTACAGATGCGCTCCACCAGACCAAGCTAATTTTTGTATTTTTAGTAGAGATATGGTTTTGCCACATTGCCAAGGCTGGTCTCAAACTCCTGGGCTCAAGCAATCCACCTGCCTTGGCCTCCCAAATTGCTGGGATCACAGGCGTGAGGCACAGTGCCTGGCTCCTATACAAGATTTATTTCCCCTAGTGTATGTAGTCTTATCTAGTCTTTAAAAATAAGTAGAGTTGTTTTCAATCTAGAATAGCATTTAAACTTTGTTTTTTAGTTTAGCAGGATTTCATTACTTTTATAGACAATGTCATTAAAATATTAGTATACAAATGTAGAATGCTCCCTTAGGATAATTTGATCACATTTTACATATTTGTTTTCTTTTGGCAGCTGACCCTCAGTGGCACAGAGAGGTTGAGTTAGCTATAAATGCCTTTGTGCAGTTCCAGCATTTTACAACAAGTACCTAACACCATTATGTTTTTTTGTCTCTTCTAAAATGACTAAAGTTACAATTTCCCTTTCATGACTGTGCTGCAACCTTGATTTATCATCCCCACAAACATGTGGATAAGCTACAAAAGATGGAAAGCTAATATTCAGCATCGACAGACAGATGCAAACACATACACACGTAGTATTTGTTATCAGCTTCATCTGAGCAGAGCAGAACAGAGCATTAACTGCAACCTCCTCACCTCACTGAGCCTGGGCTAAAGCTTTCAAACACAGTGTTGATTTTGAACTCCATTAGTCTTTTACGCTCATTCTGTGAGATGATTCATTCTCATGCAAGGCCTGCAACTGGTTGCTAATAAAATCCTATCCTGACAAATAAATGGTCTGTAATATAACCTGCTTCAAGGCAGTGAAATCTCAACCACTCCAATATGATCTGTGGCAAAGCAATATGCAGCTTACTGCTATTCTCCCAGCAATGCCTGCGGAATGCATCTCTATTCCTTTGTTTGTCCCAGATTTCTCCATTAATGAACCTAAAACCATAGATCATCTACCATGGAATTGCAGTATTCTTTCATTATGGCTTATGAGTTCAAACAAAATAGCTATTGTTTACTAAAAAGATCCTATTAGAGCTGTGCAAACAAAATTGAGGATTTTTCTATTAAATGGCATGATGGAGACAATCATGTAGAGCATAGGATTCTCCTTAAGAAGCTGAAACACTTGAATTTCTATATCTCTTTCATTTATTACTTTTGAGCTAAATTAAAATAACATCCCTATTGAAATAGATAATAATATCTATTTCTCCAAAGTTTGTGATTATAACTTACAAAAATATGAAATAAAAACTTAAGGCATATGAGACAGGTATGGAAAAGATGCTTATGCTAATCTGGTAGAGAAAGAAAATCTATGAAGTACACATTCTGTAGAATTTTTTTTCTTTTCTCTCAGGGATGTCCTGAGGAGTAAATAAGATAATGATTGTGAAATTAGTCCACACATTATGAAGCAATAGATGGATACAAGGTATTTTTTTTACTGCATAGAATATTGTCTGTCCTTACTAGGCATGATCATTCACTAATATCCATATATGCTATGAATCTGTCATCATAAAATACAGTAGTGCTAAAAAGAAAAATAATATGAACACATAATTTATTTTTAGAAAATGTATATACCTCTCTATGGTTATAAATGATAATGTTTATCTTTCTCTCTGGCAAACCTTTATGAATAGCTCAAATGATACTCATTACTGGTAATCTTTACTCTTGCTTGAATCACACTAAGATATTACCAGGTGTCATCCTGACTTAACTTCACCATTCGCCTGAGTTCTTAACATGGATTAAGCTTAGGATTAAGTTTTCTTCAGAGAGGTTTAGATGAAGTTGGCACAGTCAATGGGTGCATCATCCACAAAGCAGCATATCATGAAGAATGAACAATTATGGGAAAAGAAAACAGAGACACATAAAAGAAGAAGCAGTGAAAACTTAAGAGACTAAATCATAGCAGGCTTTTTGAAGCAGTGCTTCCATGAAGAAAGAGGAAGTAGGGGGTTGAAGAAGAATGAGGTTGATGGCCTGGCAGGTAACGATAATGCTGTACACTGTGCATAATATAATTTATGTGAGATCTGTGTAAGATCATTGTATCCAAGCTGGACAGGTAGATTGGCCCCAAAGGAAACTGATTCAGAGATGAAGTTGCAGTAATTATTCAAAGGCTTCAAAATCTTGAAAGTCATCATAGCAAAACAACAAACATGATATTTTAGTTTAATTGAAAACACTGTGTGTTACCTTGTACAGATCACTTGACATCTCCAAGTCTTGGCATTCTCAACCATAACATGAATATAATGATACTTGCATTCAGAATCCTTATGATGTGCTTAAAGGTTTGTCATTATAACCTAGCAGTTTTGATTTTACTTAAAGGAGCCATAGGAGAAAAGGTGCATCACAGACTTCATTTCTATTAATATCAGAAAATACAAAGCTAGACTTAAAGAACGTAGGGCAAAAACTGGTTTGCATACAATATTGTACATTAACACACACACATGCATACACATATATAAATACATATATACATTGTTAATCTTTTTAAAATAAGGATCATCACACTGTAATCCCAGCACCTTAGGAACCAAGGTGGGTAGATCCCTTGAGCCTAGAAGTTTGAGACCAACCTGGGCAACATAGTGAGACCGTGTCTCTACAATTAAAAAAAAAAAATTCATCTGGCATGGTGGCACATGCCTGTAGTCTCAGCTATTCAGAAAGCTAAGGAGAAAGGATCACCTGATCCTGGACCAGTGGAGGCTGCAGTGAGCTGTGATTGCTCCACTGCACTCCAGTCTGGATGACAGAGCAAGACCCTGTCTCAAAAAATAAACAAAATAAATAAAATATAAATGTAAATGTAAAAGAAATGAAATAAAAAAGGATTAGTATACAAAAGAATGAACAATTAGGAGAACAGAAATTTCTGCCAACAGGCAGATACATTGTCCAAATGATCTTTCCTGAAATGGTGTGGCCCATAATTATATCAGTGGAGACATTTAATTTGATGTCCAATGAGTATTAAATGTGGATTGGAATTCTCCCACACAAATTCAGTAGCACTCATCAGGGAAAACTGTTTAGCCTCATTCAAGCAGAAAAAAAAAAATAGATTTTTAGACATTTATTGGCTAGAAATCTTGGTGTCAGTTAATGTTTGAAAGCACTTCAAGACATTACCCCTGTTAACTCTGCTTTTAGCATAGGTTTTTGGACTGGAGGCAGAAAACAATATGAAATATGTTCTTTTACAAGAGAGCTTTTGCTTACCTTTAGCACTGGCAACATTAGAATGATACTGTTTCTCAGAAAAGAAAGATCCATCATATATGCAAATAGTCCTGTAATGCCCTACACAGAGCACAGAAAATCATTTCTAAAATGTTATCAGATGACAACCTGAAATACATCATAAAAATCGTTTATCGTTTTCGGTAACAATACATTAAAATATAGGCCTGTTAAGTTTTTACAAAAAAATTAAATTAGCTGGAACAAGAATATAAGGATTATTATATAATGCTTAAAATTTAAATATTATGACCCAAAGGTGCTGAAAGATGTTTCACACATTTTAGGATGAAGTACTGGTGGCTTTGGAGATTGCTCTTCTGCCAGCTCTTAATGTTAAAATCTGTCTCCTACAGAACTTGTCCTTGATTTATTAATTTTCCCTTAGATACCCACAATTGGTTCAACCTTAATTTTTAGTTACATGGCTAGCTACACTATGAACTCCTAAAGAAACAAACTGTCTTTATTTACTTGGCATTGAGTTTACCCTTTGAATTTAATAAATGAGTGAAGCAACCAACTTACAGGGAGTGACTGCCATATGAATTTTTTATTAAGAAATTAATCCTCCTAACATAGAAGTAAATTATGTGGCTGGATGTGGAGAGTAGACATATGCATATGGTGAGAAAAACAGAGAAGTGATCAAATTTGACACTAAAAGTTATACAGTACTCTTGGTTGCAAAATACTATGTATTATCTAATCAAGATTAGTGAATGTCTTGTGTGCATGAAACTGAATTATACTCTAGATTTTGCTTTGAGGTTTTATATACACACATGCACAAATAATAGTTTTAACTGAGGCATGTTCTCTTGTCAACTATGAACCAGCCCTTAGAGCAAATATAGAATGGATCATGCATTTCCTCATTTTCTCATTTGACAGTATTGTGACAGATGTGTGAGCTCTCTAGGGTTTAAGTGTTAGAAAAGAGGCTTAGGGAAGTAATTGCTGACTCATCAACAATCATCCTTTAATGTTTCTCTTCACTGGGCTTCACATCTTGAAAGATTATTCACTAATCTGCATGTATTAATCAATAAGTCATTTATTTTCCTACTTATTTATTTTATTGATTTATTTATTTAGTTATTTACTTACTTTTTTTTTGATACAGAGTCTCGCTTTGCCACCCAGACTGGAGTGCAATGGCATGATCTTGGCTCACTGCAACTTTTGCCTCCCAAGTCCAAATGATTCTCCTGCCTCAGCCTCCTGAGTAACTGGCAATATAGGTTTACGCTACCACTCCTGGCTAATTATTTTGTATTTTTAGTAGAGATGAGGTTTCACTATGTTGGTCAGGCTAGTCTCAAAATCCTGACCTCAGGTGATTCACCCGCCTCGGCCTCCCAAAGTGCTGGGATTACAGGTGTGAGCCACCCACACACTGGGCTCCTACTTATTTAAATATAAAACTCATGCATTTGCCTAGCTGAACTTGTGTCATTACCTAAATATAATTTTTTTTCTCACAGTAAGTGGAAGTCATTTCTACTAACATGTTTTTTTATACTTTAGCTTGTCACAGCAGGGTTTTTATTGCTAAATATCTTCTCTTCTGTAGGCTCTTTTCAAGAGCAGACACAACTTGCATATCCCCAATTGCCCTCTCCCCTCCCACCCATTTACCAAAAGCTTCTGGGTAGCCTGAGGAGGCATAAGCCTACATTTAAAAACACAGACTTGCAGTTTGTAGACAGAACCTGGACTAATTTGGAAATATGAGGAATCCATGAATAAACTTTAAAAGAGGTATGTTAACATGGACACTGTCAAATCCTAAAATGTTATAGGTATAGGACTATAAGAAAATAGAATAAATGTATGACATATCTTCAGAAGATGATAGCCTATCAATTTGGTTAGATTTTGAAAACCAGTGCCATGTATGTTTATTTACTACTATGTCACTACTTTGTGGAGTTCCTTATAAGGTCACCATTTCAGTCATCTCAGAAAATAGGGAAATTATTATTTCTTTGGGTAGAAGAAAAGATTATAGTGCCTATGTTTAAATATTTGGAATGTAGATGTTAATGTAAGACTAGGCAGTAATTGAACTCTGGAGCAGTAAGTAAGAAATCATAATCAGGTATTCAATTGACTATTGAATGGTTATCTGTGTTCACTTTCATTTTTCATATTTAAGTAGTTATATCGAAACTAGAATGCTTTTAGTTCTCTAAAGCATATTTCAAATCTAAGTAAATAAAATTTAAAATACAGCGCTATGCCTCAATATTATCGAAGTATAATGAAGATGTTATACTTCAAAATATATATAATCAAATACATGTTTTAATATCTAGTAATGTGTATATTTATATAAATATATACATCCACTATAGCCATGAGATGAAGGTACCAACAACATATTTTTGATGTGTCTTAGTGTTTATATTGATTAAATTCATGTCAAGTAAATAGTGGAATACATTTCATGGAATAAAGTGTTTAAGTTTATAGAGGAAACTATCATTGCATCCCACCATCTCCTTTTCCCAATATCCCTACAGTATAAGATCCAGTGGAATGGCTTCATTCTCTAATGGGTTCATCCAACATTCTTCTACAGTACAAATTGAGCACTGCTTCATGGATGAGAAATGAATTTTTCCAGAAGAAATACAATATAGAGTTTATTATTTATTACTTTTCCTGCATAAATTTAATCACAATGAAATTCATATGCAGTTGCAAAATGGTAAGGACCAAAATTCTAGAATCCTGTAAATTATGATTCTTGATATTGTAAATGACACAATGTAAGACCATCCTAACTTTTTCAATGTCCTTGAGCAAAACACTTAAATATTCTGTGCCTCTGTTTATTTATCTTCATAATGAGACATTGGATGAATCGGCCTTTTAGTACATTCTAGATCTAACATTCTATGGTAGCCTGCCTTTTGTCATAATGCAAACAATTACTTTTATTTTCCCTTCTCTTTTTGTACTCAGGAGATAGAACATTTTCTTTCTAAAGGATGTTTTGTTACCTAAGTTAGATAAAGAGATAATTCATTATCATAGAGGATGATAAACTCCATATTCCTGCTTTTTAAAGTGAATCAGATAATACCTCATTTAAAAAAAAAAAAAAAAGCAACAACGAAGTTCTGTTAGTGTACTGTCTTCCAGTTTGAATAAACACCAGTTTTTGCAATAATATAATTCATTCCTTTGATTCGTGTCCAACAGTTATTTCTAAATGTCTTGAATTGTACCATATCCAATGACTAATAGGCAGGTACAGAAAATCTTTGATGAATATAAAAACCAGTGCTCATTCATCCAGTGTCTCATAAGTTGCAGGAGGCTAAAGAAAGCAAACTGAGACTAAACCTTCTGCTTTGGGCCCTGACTCTAGCTATTAGGTGAAAGTTGTCTTTTCTTTCTTTTCATGGTTGACATACTGGATAAAAAAGAAACAAAAAATGCTCTCTGACAGCACAGCCTCTCTCTGTGCTCACTTCAGCTATGTAAATACAGAGAAGCCTTGAAAGAGAGGTCAGAAACAAAGCTCAAATCTATCATTCTTTTAGCTCCTCAAGAAGATGCTTATAGCTCCCTGGCTGGGAGCAATTTCAGTTTTCTTCCTGAGGCTCCCATTCCCCTAAGATTATGTGCACGTGACTCAAGCTCAGCAAAGCCAGTGGAAGTGCAGGGAAGAGGTATTTCAAGAATGTTTTAGGAAGATATTGCAAATACATTAAAATCATCTTTCTCATTGTGATTGTTGTGATTTTTGCCCTCTTCCCCTCAAGCTGTAAAAGAAAATGTAAATGTGGAAACATTCTTTATACTCTGGTGTGGCAAGGAGCTGGCAGACAGCACAGAAGAGTAATGAACTAAGGACATGCTCCACGGCAAGGGTATTTACTAGTTCTTTGGCAGCACAGGAATTTGATTTGCTTTTTGAGAGCAAGAAAAGTAGTTAGAGGGTTTTAGGTTTGTCTCTTTTTACGATATAGGAACAAATGATTTCATCAAAATGATGACTTTTAACCATATGGTAATCATGCAGTGTTTTCAAGGGCAAAGCTCTCTGAAAAACACAATTTGACTTGAAAAAATACACTGTAAAACCAAAAAATTAAGTTGTGCTGCTGTGTTTTAATAAAGCTATCACAAATACCTGTAAGCCAGTTGTGCTTTAATAATAAAAGGACAATGACCACTCTGATGAAAGTCACAAAAACTGAAACCTGGGGCATGGGAATTTAGTGGACGTGAATGCTTTTCCAGTTCAGTTTGTATGAATGTAAGTTATTTGACTTTCTTTTTCTTTTTCTTTTTCTTTTTTTTGTTTTGTTTTGAGACAGAGTCTTGATCTGTCACCCAGGCTGGAGTGCAGTGGTGCAGTCTCGGCTCACAGCAAGCTCTGCCTCCCGGGTTCATGCCATTCTCCTGCCTCAACCTCCCGAGTAGCTGGGACTACAGGCGCCCGCCACCACGCCCAACTAATTTTTTGTAGTTTTAGTAGAGATGGGGTTTCAACGTGTTAGCCAGGATGGTTTCCATCTCCTGACCTTGTGATCTGCCCGCCTCGGCCTCCCAAAGTGCTGGGATTACAGGAGTGAGCCACCGTACCCAGCCATTATTTAACTTTCCTATTAAAACAATCATCTACACATTTAGCAGATGTGAATATCGTAAGAATCCTTTAAATATATATATTCTATATAAGTCTTTAGCTGATTTTTAATTCACCTTTCAAAGTTCTGTTGACCTTTAAAATGGCTTAGTACTACAAAAAAAATAGAGGAAGGATGAAATTGTAAAAGAGCTGATGCCAGCAATTGGGAAAAATTATCAGTGAAAATCAGAGAGAGACAAAAAAAAAAACCTTAATGGAAATAGCTCAAATTAGGGATGGGCTTCATGTTCTCCAGAAAGAACTTCATAAAATAATAAGCTTAAAAATCACAGAATCAGCATCATATATGGAAATCAAGTATTTGTCCAGTTTAATTTCAAACCTGACCTTTTCATATTCCGGTTAAGAAGCAGCTTGTTTTCTTAGTGTATAGTGGAAAGCCTGAGGCTACCAGGCAAATTAGGGCCCAGAATCCCCTCTTGTCTCTGTCTGCAGCATTCCATGTCAATCTCCATTAAATTTTCTGTCATTTTCACGGCAACATAGAATCACAACTGCAGTCACTGAAGTGTCCAGTATTATTAAATTGGTGCACCAATCTAATACTTAATTGAAGTCCTCATTTCCCAGAAATAGGCCAGTGCCAAATGCATGAGATAAACTATAAACAGCTGCATTTATGTTGATTTTTTGTTTTAAAATTCCTTTTCAACTGAACAATGAAGCCTTAAAATGTACAAAAAATGTCAGAGACTTCATAGCCAACAAAATCCACTATGAATATTTTATCATGTTTCCTTTTAACAAAGAAGTTTTATTTTAGTGTCTGCATAAGTGATTGATATATATTTTTTTGCCTCTTCTTGCTTAGTTTTTTCTGTATATGCCAAAGTCATCATAAACTTATTTCTAATGATTTCCATGTGATATTCATAGAAGCATGTTTTATGACTTAAAAGCATTCCGTTTATAATATGAACCACATTATAATAGTTTGTGTAATTATTCCAAAAATGTGGACTATTTAGGGTGTTTTAAGTTTTTCTCTATGGTAAGTGGCATTAAAACATTTTAAAAATATTTTTGTATTGTGCCAATGTTAAATCTAAAATGCAGAGTGTGGAAGTTTCTCTCACCATGTCAGATGCATCCAGGTTTAAAAAAATTTTTTAATTCTAAATTTTAAATTTTTATATATAATTTTAAATATTTATAATTATATGTTTAAAATTCATACTTATAATTTTAAATTTATGATTATAAATTAATAATTATCAGAATCATATTTATAAATATTTGTTATAAAGGTACATATATTATAAATATATAATAAATAAAATATAATTCATTAAAATTTATAAATTTTAAATTAAAAAAATTTTTCTGATTCCAGTCTGAAAATAAATGCTGAAAGCAGAATTCAGAAGTGTAATACCTTGAAACACTTTCAAACGTTAACTGAAACCAAATTTTCTAGCTAATAAATGTCTGAAAATTGATTTTTTTTCTTTTCTGCTTGAATAAGATATAATTTTGAAAATTGTGTCTTGTCTTTAAATTTGCATTTTTTAGTTATTGATTAGATTAACCATTATGTCTCATAGTTACAGGTTAGTTTTATTTTATTTTTTAATTAATATTTTTGATTTTTTGCATAGTCCTTAAAATGGCAACTATTTTGTTTTATAAAGTACTCTATAAATTAAGGCTATTTATCCTTATAGTATTTATGCTCCCAATGTACAGTTTGGCTTTTAATTTTTTTTTAACAACATTTCCTGTTACCTCTTTTGCATACTAATCCTCTCAAATTAAAAAAGAAAAAGAAAAATACTTTTAGTTCTTGGGTTCACAAAACGATGAGATTTTCACAACCATTAACACGCTCTTCTTTACACACAGGAAACTTATTCTTATGTTATTTTGACAAGTGTAAAGAAAGGCCTGTGGCCCCTTCAGGAGCAGGTAGGTAGGCTGCTATTCTGATCTTGCAGAAGAAAAAGCATCACACTTCTAAGAAAACAGCAGGCTGACTTTATTCCTGTTATAGCTCTTCTTACTATTCACTTCCAATTAGTTTTCACATTCCCAACCAAAAACAGTCATCCTGGTGATTATATAGTTCTAGTATTTTATGATGAGATTCATGTGTGTGTGTCTGTTAGAGTACTTAAAAATCATATCTGTAATTATTTACTTACAGTTATTTCTTCCTGAGAAACCATGAACTTCTGAGGAACTTGCTCTAATGTTATTCTAGTATAGAATAGCTGTCCACTTAATGTTAACTGAATAGCATAATTACCTAATTAGTTAAATGACAGGAAATAATCAGAGAGTGAAATAGAGAGGGATGGAACAGGAGAGTAAATATGCAGGTGCACTGATCTCCCACGCCATGAAAGGACTAGTTAAATCATGACACCTGCAGACACCAAACAAAGAGGAACTGTTGGGTCACTCAGTCACCTCCTCAGACAGAGAGGAGATGGGCTGGGCTTCAAGCAGCCTGTGCATTGACCCAATTCTCTGCTTTCCTGGGTGAGATATTATCATTTTAATAGCTCTGCTGCTGCACGTCCTATCATCACAGTGTGCTGGCCTTGCCCTCTTTCGAGCCATGCTCCCTTTCAAATCCGCTTTCTCATATTTCTGTTATTATGATTATGACAAACAAAAGAGAGTTTCAACCTTGAGTGAAGCACAATTCCATTTCTGTTGCCTCATATACCATGTGGCAGCTCATTCACTCTTGCACAAAGAGAAGTCTACCAAATCAGCCTCTTTTAAAGGAGATCAGAGCACCTGCAGCATATGGATTTCTTAAAAGAAAATGCAGGAAATAGGAATTAAATTAGGGAATACAAGAGATACAGCAAGGTAAAATACAGTGGTAACTAAGCAAAAAACTAGGGGAAAAAATCCTTCAGAGAAAGAGAATATTTAGTTCTAAAAGGATCAAAAGGTAGAGTTTCTGTGAAGTATAGTTTCCTGAAGGAGTGGATACATCTTTTATGTTGAAGTTTATGATACTCACAAGGTAATATTAAACTAAACTACTGCAGAATTAGGTCTTCTATGTGAAGTTTCTAGGATTAATCAATAAACCAGGACCTAAGAGAACTGTTTAGAAATTTTTCCTGAGAGACAGTTGCTCAGTAGTTTGGTAACGTTCAGTCCTATCATCTTTTATTGAAAATATATTTATACAGGGAGGATGCAGGGTGGAGAGCATTAGGGAAAAGAGCAAATGCATGCTGGGCTTAATACCAAGGTAATGGGTTGATAGGTGCAGTAAACCACCATGGCACACATTTACCTATGTAACAGACCTAACCTCCTGCACATGTACCCTGAAACTTAAAAAACAAAATAATTTTAAAAAGAAAATATATTTATTAATCATAATACAATAGGAACTCAAAATGTATACAACACCATTGATGTAAAAAATATAATAGGCATTATGGCAAAATGGACATTACTTACTTACCATCTCTATTTCCATTTTCAGAAGGAAAAAAAGAAGTTTCCATGTAAGGCATTCAGCCATGTGTATGCTTAAACTCAGTCTCGTTGTTCTAGTTTTCATTTTTATTTTATTTTATTTTATTTTTGAGACGGAGTCTCACTCTGTTGCCCAGGCTGGAGTGCAGTGGCGCCATCTGGGCTCACTGCGAGCTCCGCCTCCCGGGTTCACGCCATTCTCTTCTCTCAGCCTCCTGAGTAGCTGAGACTACAGGCGCCCGCCACCACGCCCTGCTGATTTTTTGTATTTTTAGTAGAGACAGGGTTTCACCATGTTAGCAAGGATGGTCTCGATCCCCTGACCTCATGATTCGCCTGCCTCGACCTCCCAAAGTGCTGGGATTACAGGCGTGAGCCACCGCGCCCGGCCTCATTGTTCTAGTTTTTAAATGGCATTATAGAAGACAGAAAACAATTAATATCATTTCCCCCAGGATTTTACACAATATCAAATGAATCAGAGGCTGAAATAAAAACACCATCCTCGACAAAACTATGGATGCCTAAGACCAAGTCTAATAAATGAGGAAGGACCGATGAATTAGTTAAGACAGATAAATAAGTTCATGATAAAATATCTCTTAAAGATTGTATGATTTCTTAAAATGAATAGCATATCCTATAGGGAAAATTGATATTTCATTGGTTCTAACAATGAAGGCAATGGTTGTAGGAAAGACTTGCAGAGACTTGATTCAGTGAGTCGGAGCAGTAAGTGATATGGAGCTGAACCAGCGTGTCCAGATAATAAAACTTTGTAAAAAGCAGACTATCTGTATACTAGTGTAGAGAGGAGACTCTGAATCTTTGCTCAACCCTATACTTTCGAGTTCTGGAGAGAAATAAAAACGGTAAAAAACAAAACATGCACACGCGCACACACACACACACACACACACACACACATTATAACTAGATCACAAGGTAAAATTCTGCTTCTAGGAGAGCATAAACTGAGTCTTTCCTCATATAGACCTCCCTCAAATAGTTGGTCCGGGAAAACCCCACCACTTCCAAAGATTAACAATATTAGAAAATCGAACTAGGTTGGCATGATGGCTCATGCCTGTTAATTCCAACAGTTTGGGAGGCCAAGGCAGGAGCATCACTTGAGCCCAGTAGTTCAAGACCAGCCTAAATAACATAGTTAGGACCCTTCACTACATAAAATAAAATAAAACAAAATAAAATAAAATAAAAAACCAAATTAACCTGGCATGGTGGCAGATGCCCATAGTCCTAGCTACTTCTGAGGCTATGGTGAGAGGATTGTTTGAGCCTGGGAGGGAAGTCAGGGCTGGCTGCAGGTAGCCATTACTGTGCCACTGCACTCCAACCTGGGTGACAGAGCCAGACCCTGTCTCAATAAATAAATAAAATATAAAATGAAATCAGACCTGATTTATTCAGACAATACTTTGTATAAGAGAGAAGGAGCAAAAAGAATGGAAAGAGAAAAGGAAAAAAAAAAAGAAGAAAGGAATAAGAATATAGAAAAATATTGCTAAAGAGAAACTGAAAATTATAACCAAATTCTATCATCTATCTATCTATCTTCATCAATCTATCTACATTTATCTCTATATTATATCTGTATTTATCTATTGTATTTATGCAGTGCATCAGCAGCAGTCTCTCAGACTACACTGTGCTCATTCTATTTATTGAAGGGTTTCTACAAAGCCCTAGCCAGGATCTTGGGCTGGTAATAAGGTGTGGTTGCTACTGGCTAGATGCAGGCTACCTTCTGTACTGTACCCCCATTCTATTCCTGGCCTATATTTATTAATTTATGTATCATATAAACTATTTGATTTCCATATTGAAACAATTTTCTGTGAAAGTTAGCAGATACTGTGAACAACATCATTAGTATCCTATAAATAGATCTTTCCCTCTATCTGGGCCTCTCCTTCCAGTCTCAGAGTGGAATATAATCCTCTCTGAGATCAAAATTGTGTCAACCTTCCTAATCTATGGATTATTGAACAATTCTATGGTCCATTATTCTAGGCTTGGTGCTCTCAAAATTTAATCTTTGCACTTAAAAGAAATGTTCTTTGCAGTTGAAAATGCTTGTTTCAATGCTTGAGACCATAGTTAACTTTGAAAACTTTATTTTCAAATGCCAACCTGCGTGATTACTTTCTTTGGCCTTTAATTGGAGGCTAACATCAAGGCAACTAAGAACAAGCATAAGATACTAGGAATATAAATATGTCAGCTAAAATGTCCAAATATAATTTATGGCATAATAATTTAATAATTAAACCTTTATTTGCAGTGGAAAACTTGAATATATGAATATCACAATAAAGTACATTTTTATTCAGTAATACAAATACTTTGAGAATGTCTCTAAAACAATTTTACCATCTCTAATTTATATATAGTAATTCAAAAATATTAACTGCATTTTTTGCTTTGTTCCTGATATTGTGCTAAGCACTAGAAAAAAAAAGCATAAGGCACATTTACTTTCTTTCATTTTTCTCCTTGACTGCCCTGGAGTTTAGGATTGCTCTCAACCTCTGTCATCCTCAGAAATTTATCTTCACTTTGTCATTTTATTCTGTGGAGAGGCATCAAGCCACCAAGCAACATGTTTGGGAAAACAACTTTATTCCAAAGAGTGCATTTTTTTTAAGTAAACAAGTCTTAGAAAATGTTTGCCTGTGGATCTGATACTAATGTATACTGAGATGTAATAAAATTGGAATATGGATTTATATGCCATAAATGAAAAGTATTTCCTCACTTAGCCTTCAGGGACTGTCCCCCATTCTCTTGGTATGTTTGCCTGCTGATTCTAATCACTCTCTAACATTAAATCAATCCTATTTATTTCTTGTGGTACATAAATTATCGACTGTCATCCTGAAGGAAGGCAAAGCCAGAAATGTTTTGCTTATACTTGTCCTCATTGTCTTGGGGCAAAACACTCCTGACTGGTGATTAATTCACATCAAAGGTCTTTTGATTTATGCTCTTTGAGTGATTTTTGAAAGTAAGTTCATATGTTTCTTGGATTACGTGCAGAATTATGTATGATTCTCTGTAATTCTTAGGGTTTCTCCTGTTGTGATACTGTGTTGCCTATTTCTCCAGAAGTGATTACTGAAATCACTTTAATAAGAATAATATAATGGGGAGAAACATTGTAAACTCATGTAATCAATGTGACTTTTCCATGAGTTAAGTACTAGTATTACCCTGATTTAAAGTGAGTGGGGGGAAAAATAGATGAGTGAGAAGTTTGCTCATCCTTTGATCATATTCTTACAATTAATTAAAAGTGGCATAACACGGTGGCTCATGCCTGTAATTCCAGCACTTTGGGAGGCTGAGGTGGGTGGACCACTTGAGTCTAGTAGTTCTAGACCAGCCTGGACAACATAAAGAGATCCCGTATTTACAAAAAAAAAAAAAAAAATACAAAACATTAGCCAGGCATGGTGGTGACAGAGAGAAAACTTGCTAAGAAAAAGAGAGGAGAGGAGAGGAGAGGAGAGGAGAGGAGAGGAGAGGAGAGGAGAGGAGAGGAGAAGGGAGGGGAGGGGAGGGGAGGGGAGGGGAGGAATAATAATGGGGATTGGATTCAAGATTCCAACCTGGGAATCTGGCTCTAGATGCCCAGTGTCAGGCTTCTGACAAACTCAAGTCTCTGTAAATTTTCTAGTAGCATTTTAACCACATGGGTCCTTGGTACCCTAAATAGCCTCCCTTAGGAGAGGAAAAAAATGTGACTAGGAGAAATGCGGGTTTGGAAGTAGGGAAAAATTATTATACATGTCTATGTAATTATATATGTTTAAGTAAGGATAAAGCATGCCTATTGAGAATTGGGAAGAGATTTAGCTTTGAGGAGAGAAAATTCCTCAGCAACTGGGAAAAAAATAAAACTACAAAGAATGATAGAAACTTTGTCACTTAATTAGATGAAGTAACTTTAAGTTTTAAAAAGATGGTGTAATTTTGTCACTTAATTAGTCAATAAACTTTCCAAAAACACTAAATAAAAAAGACCTGGAAAGTTCTTCTTATTTTATTTTATATATACAATTTGTATGTTTTCCCCTTTTTTGCAGCATGAGATATGATACATACAGTATCAAAAGTACAAAAATATTCTTGATATTGAGGATTCCACACCACACAAAAACAAATATATCTAAAGCACTTTATATATGTGTGTGTATACATACATACACACATATAATACACACACACATATACACACATGTGATATATGTACATGTATACATATATCACATACATGCGCATATATCATGTGTGCACATATACATATATAAATATATATGTATGTATATATAATTTAGAAGGATGAAATTAACTTTATGTTTAAAGGATTATATTAATTTTAGGTTTAAAAAATTAGATTTGATTTAGGTGCCTGCAGAACATTGACCAGGCTTTAAATATTTAAATGTTCATTCTCCTAACAAAATGACCAGTATTTAATATGTACTAAATAAATATATAACTTAATGAATTAAATGTAAAAGTCATGAAACTGTACAAGTTTTGGAGTCAGGTCCAGGATTTAACTATATTACAAACACTAAAAATAAAAGAACATGGCTCGACAATTTAGAAATTTGAAGCCATTTAACTCATAAAGAATGGTGATGCCTTTTGTTGTTTGCTTCTGCTCTAGTAGATATAATAAAAGCTCTGATTTCGGTGATAGATTAAATATTTATTGTGATACTTTGTAGATAAGTTTATATATAAAGAATTGTGATATTACATATATCAAAATATATTTGTGTTACTAAAACCTTTCTTTTATTTTTATTCCAGTGCCAACAGATTTGTACTAGAGGGAAATATGTTCATAGGAAAGAGATGGAAACTGGAAACTGGATGCTTAAATAATAGCATTTTATGATTTAAGAAGTATCAGTGTTAATCAGTTTCCATATGTAAAATACATTTTTTTGAAGCACACCAACTCCCAAGTTATTGAGAATAATAATATAGAGGTTACTAAAAAGCTAAAAAATACTAAGAATGAAGGTTTATAGTCTGTCCAAAGGATGGTCCATATATGCATATATAAACAAAGTATCAAGAAGCAGCAACAAAAGCGGAAACATGGTAGAATTTTTTTTACTAGCAATATTTCAATGTGTCTGGGTCCTTAAAAGCCTGCATGATACAACATAGACAAATCAGAAGTTATTCCTCTGCTAATGTATCTGTGAAAATCCTATGATGTCAGTGGCTTTATGAAATCCACCTTTTTTTCTGTAGTCAGGGGAGAATGCTGCCTTTTCTAATAATCTACAGATTAGCTCAGATACCTGAGTAAGAACAATATTCAGGTGCCCATAAATCTGTTATCAATGGTAAGTTTTACAGAATAATGACTATATGCCATGGTATTTTCTAAGCCCCATACCCAGATGTCAGTTATCGAGTAATAGTTATTACGTCCAGATGCCATTTTAACTATTTTTGCATTACATATATTATTGTATTTAATCCTATTCACCACTCTCTGAATCAGTTAGTATCACTACCTTACTATTTTAGTTGCAGAACAACAGGATTCGAAGTTTAAATCCAACTCACTATCTCCACCCCTAACATCTAGTCTGAGCAATTATCATCATACCGTGCTTCATTTATTGCTCTCTATCTCCTACTTTTGATTTACTTTTCTCTTATCATTTAGCACCTGACATTCTATTTTATATATGCTCATGGTTCTTTTGTTGTCTTTCTTCATTTTCCTCATAACAAAGACAAATTTATGCCTTCTAGTTAGAATAATGGGATTTGAATGAGGGGGAAAGATGTTCTGAAATTTATTGCTTTACTGCCAGAAAGATGACTTCAAATTCTGCAGCTAGAAGCTTTCTGTTCAGTGCTTACAGTGGACTTAAGTTAGTCTATAACTTGACAGGTTATACTGGTGTTTTGTCTAATCACTCATTTAATCAATTTATAAACGTTTACTGAGCAAAACTTTTTATTAAAGGCAATTTGTTAGGGGTATGGAAAACAAAATTTATGTATGACATCATCCCTGCCTTTAGAAAATTAGATTATGTTATGGGATTATCATCATGCAAAATTCATCCATTCATTCTACAAATGTTTATTGAGTACCTTCTATTTGCTAGGCACAGATCTACTGCTACACATAGGGACTTTAACAAAAGAGGCAAACATCTCTGATTTCATGGAGCATATATTCTAGCACAGGGAGACAAATAATACACAGTAAATACAATAAGCCAGGTGGAAAACATAGCATGGATAATAATAAGTCAGAGAAGGAGGATAAGGAGTTCATACCTGAAAATGCCAATTTTGTAATGCATTAAACTGCATTGTTCTTATTCTTTTTCCCGAAAACACTTTTACTCCCACTGCAGTCTTATGTATCATAGAAATCCTACCCAGAAATTGTCTTTAGCTATTTGCTAACTATTTAATGATTTTCTAGGTTAAAAAAAATGTATATCACACACTAAAAACAAGCAAACAAAAATAGTAGATGACCATCTACTGTGAACGCTCCCCAGAATTATCTGGATAGATTTTTCTTTTTAAAAAGTATATATTTTGAAATTCATATGCAGGTAGAAAATGTCCTAGAAAAACTGTATGAACAAACAAGAAATGTGAAAGCCCAAATTCAACCCAGTGTCTGACCCATGGGAGGAGTCACTCATTATTTGTTGAATGAAGAAATGAATGAGTGTATTAATGAATAATGAATAGGGGTGAGAATATTTAGACATTAAGATATTTACTGGCATTTACTAATTATGATTAGTGGTACAATTCACTTGTCTACCGCTAGTATGTTCTGAATGACTCCTCACCTCTGTAGTTTTTCTCCATGTTGGTATACTATCACAGTGTACAGCATGCTTCTAAGATGTATATTTTAATGCTAACCTTGGAATCAATAGATATTGACATACTAGGTCTTGTTTTAAAAAGGGTGAATGACACCAGAAGTGCAGAGCCAAACTGATCTCTGGCTTGAGAATACAGGAAGAATTTCTAGAAAGAAAAAAAAATTGACACATTGAGAGCTAAAAAAATTGTTGTCATCCTACAAGTATAAATCTAATTTATATAATCCTACAAGTATAAACCCTACAAGTATAAATCTAATTTATATAATCCTACAAATATAAATCTAATTTAAAAATACATAGAAAGCATAACTTAAAAAGGCAAGAAACACTGGATAATTTTTAAATGTTAGGGAAGTCATAAAAGTATTAATTTATAAGATAATTGAATTATTTGATGATGCTTGCTGTAATTTTTACTGTATACTAAAGGGATGACTATTTAGAAAGCTAATAAAGTGGAAAAAGTAATAACCAAAATAACTTAAGGAAGTGAATATAACAAGTAGAACAAATATAAAATAAAGAGCAAAGTGACAAATTTAATCTCAGGAATTACATAGCTTGTCAGGTTGGCCGAGTGGTCTAAGGTGCCAGACTCAAGGAATTACATTAAGTATAAGTGGCTTACAAACAAAATGCTGCTTACATCTATGTATAACATAATTTTAAATAATCAAATTCTATGCAATCTTCTCAGAAATATAACTAAAAGGGGCAATTAAAATGCACTAAAAACTACAATAAAGAGGAGGAAGAAAGGCACAAATAATGTAGAAAGAGAAGAAATGAAAAAAAATTAAGCAACAGTAAGGAATAGAAAACTGGGGAAAATAATTAGAAATGGCAATTCTAATTATTGGATTAGGATAGGGAATAGGGATAGGGAAAGAGGAGGCTGCACATGATCTGAGCTGCGTATGGTATAAAATTAACATTAGTTCAACTTTAAATGGGAAAGGGAACAAATGTATACCAACCTTCCTACTAGCAATTTTAGGTAAATATTCTTTGCAAACATCTAGAAATATTAACTATAAAATTCTCACTTGTGTTTTAAAGCTAATTGAGGAAATTCTCCCAGAGAGGTGAAACATATACTACTTTACCCCAGAAAACTCTTTTAAAAGTGTGATGAATAACATTCTTAACATTCAAGGTTTTACACTAAATTTCTCTAGCTTGGCCTAGAGACATTTTGATAGATAGCTCAAATCATCCACTAGAAAAGAACAATGTATCTCCGTACTCCTGATGGATTTACTCTGAAGTTCCATTTTTTTTTTTTTTAGCTTGATCAGTCAATGTGGTATGAGAAGAAATGTAGTATACAAGTTTAAAGAGTAGGTAATGTTTTCCCATATTTTATAGAGTACTGACTTACTTAAACTATCTTGAGAGGATCAGCTTAGAATTTCACTTCTTTAACTGATTTAAGTCGGCTGGGACCTTCTCAGGGAGTGACAAATGGGAATGAGAGAGAGAGAGTAAAATCGGAAGAAGATACATAGTTAATTTAGCAGCCAGATCAAGAAAGTTCTTACCTACAATTATCTAAAATCACAGAATTTTTAGGACAAGGAAAAACTTAGTTCTAAAAGATTATAATACAACTAGATATACTTAATTTATATTATAACAATAGCAATGCATAAATATAGACATTTAAACTATAGTTACTTAAGTTATAGTATGTAATACTTAAGTATACATGTACTTATATACGATATATAAGTAATAGATATATGTATAAATAGATATATATATATACACACTATACATTTTTGGAATTTGCACAACTAATTTCTGGGTTTTCACAACTTTAAATGGGAAGTCAAAAAGTTTCAAAACTTATTGTTTTTTCCTGGCAATATTGTAGGTGCCAGATTTGTGAGAAAATTTATGCTTTAAGTCGAATCTTCCATTAAATAGTTTCTTACATGCTGGAGCAAATTTGCTAGTAATAAAACAATATATTAAAGCTGAAATAAATATTATCATTTTAATATTTAAAATAAGATCCTAGAATTATCTATAGTGTGTGTATGTATATATGTGTGTGGGACAGGGTACTAATTAGCATGATAATTGAGTCAGCAATTGTGAAAAAATAAATTATATTGCAAAGCCATTTGCACCCCAATAACAAACTTTCAACACTAGAACAAAGAGTTGATTAACAGAAAACAGTATTACCAAGAAAACTTCAAATCTGTAGAATATAAGACAATTAAGACCCTAGCAAATCTGAACCTTTTAAAAGAATTTTTCATTAAATCATCATAGTCAATGGCAAGAAGGAGTGGTATTTTTCAGTATTTTTTAAACCTATTGTACTAATGCAATTATTAATAGCATCCTTTTTTAGTCTCTAACGTGACCAATTCTGATAATAAATTATATGCTCACCCTAATAAGCCTCTCTAATTTTTCCTAATTCTTATAAGCTTCTTATACTTACGTTGTAGTTTCCTTGTCTCTGCTTTACATATTATGTCAAAGTTAGCAATTCCTTATTATATACTTTATATCTGCTGCAGGGGTGTGTGTGTGTGTGTGTGTGGAAGGGTGCAGGGAGTTTTTTAGAGGAGGTAAAACATTGTTTCATTTCTGCATGTACTCCTTCTTCATCTTAAAAGAAAAGAAAACATATTGGGAACATCATAAAAGATAGATAATAGAGAACATAAATTTTCACCAAATTAAACAATGGCTAAACATTTAATAATACATACTTATAAAATGTTTAAATTCCTTTTTTATTTGAAACAGATTTTAAATGTAAAACTAAGTTAATGAAACTCTAACTGCATTTTAGCTACAATGGACTGAGTAATGCCAGAGTAATTTAAATGTTAAAGGCTTGTGGAGAAAAAATGTTAATAAGCAGGGTATGAATACATGCAATTACTTTCTTACATAAAGAAAGAAAATAAAATCAGTTTTTTAAAAATACATAATGAATATACTTTTAGGCATCTGTCATGGAATGCTAAGCATATTAATAGTGAATGAAAGTTCCAGATCTGAGTTATCTAAAGTGCTTCAACATAAATTGTACCATTTATCCAACCTTTCCCACAATTGTTATTTAAAATGCATATTACATATTATTGTAATTGAAACATACGTAAATACATCGATTTCTCAATAATTTGAAGGGTATATTAATTTCAGGTTACAGACCATGACTTGATATATTTTTTACCTCAGAGATCTTTCTGCAGAGTATTGGCTTAATAAAAGCTTGCTGAATCATTGAACCACAGAATGAATTCCAGAAACTCAAGGATGTGTTGAATTACACTGATAGATACTAGGATATTAAAATACTTTTCTTATCTAAAACATCACCAACTGTGATGTTATAAATATAAGATGAGACAATGGAAATTAAAGTTTAATAATATGTGTATGGCCAAGTGAACTGGAAATAAGATAACTTGAAGGTGCCACTACAAGTTGTCATGTGTACATTGAGCAAAATCTGAGAGCAAATTCAGTGTACTGAATATGTTGCCAAAGGCTGGGGACTTAGCGTTTATCTAAAGTAAATCACCTGCTACCACCAACTTCGCCTTGGTTGTAGTTTTATCAAAATTAAATATTTGATGTCCTTTAGGGTGTAACTCACTCTTCCAGTCAGGCATGATTGGCTTGAATACTGCAAGGCATTTCTGAGTCACTTTCAGAATCTTCAAGTATTTCCCTGAGGTGAGAAGCAAATATTGAAACCTTATTTTATACCTGGAGATTCATAAGAAAACTGAAGGGTAAAATTGCTAAATGAATTGTTTTAAGGTCAAGTAGCAGTTACAGGGTAGAGTGAAACACTGGATTCTGAGTCACTTTTTGTTTTTTTCAGGCAATACAATATATACTTTTGGGAATTAATTCGATGATCAGCCCTGAAAAATAATTCAAAGAAGAGAAAAATTCACTCACATGAAAACAATATTGATTAAGGCAATATATTTGGATGATTGTCAGACTCATATATTTGGGTTAATATTTACAATTACATTATCTCAGTAGCCTAGAAAAATCCAGGAAGTTATAAAAATCTTTTAAAATATATCCTTCCTTCTTCCTTTGTAAAACAATTCCCCACTTCTAATCCTAACTAGATTAAATGCAGGAATACAGCCATTAAAAAATTACATAGTCTTCTAAAGAGAAGACTCAATGTTTTCCAATGATCTGTGCATACTTGAAATTACAGACTATGTTGCATATGAATATGAAAAGAATATATAGTTCTGTGTTAAATGTATACATATAGCTGGAGTGGCTGAGTCTGTGATATAAGACAATAGTCGAAAGCAGTAGTTTTTAACCAAGAGTTTTGTCCTCTGGGGACATTTCATGGTGTCTGGAGATAGTCTGCTTGTCAAGACTGAGTTGGTTGGGGGCCTGGAATAGCAAGGAAGTCAACTGAATCAACATCTAGTGAGTAGAGGCCAAGAAATTGCTGATAAACACTTGTAATAAAAGTATTGCTGATTGGCTGGGCACAGTGGCTCACGCCTGTAATTTCAGCACTTTGGGAGGCTGAGGCAGGTGGATCACGAGGTCAGGAGATCGAGACCATCCTGGCTAACATGGTGAAACCGCGTCTCTACTAAAAATACAAAAAATCAGCCGCGCGTGATGGTGGGCGCCTGTAGTCCCAGCTACTTGGGAGGCTGAGGCAGGAGAATGGCCTGAACCCGGGAGGCGGAGCTTGCAGTGAGCCGAGATGGCGCCACTGCACTCCAGCCTGGGAGACGGAGCAAGACTCCGTCTTAAAACAAAAACAAAACAAACAAAAAAAAAGTATTGCTAATCACAAAACACTGCTAATCTACAAGTTTGTTCAAGTTCTAATTGTTTGCTGTTACCATTAACAGAAAAAAATCAGAAGAGAGAAATATTAAGTAGGATATTTACATAGAAAATGTAGAGATTGAAAAGATACTGGGAAAAGTATATCTCCAAACTATTATTTTTATCTAGCTAAAGCCAAAGAAAAGGTTATTTTTTTTCCACCATAGAGAGCCAAAATATTACTAATAGTTATACATAGATAATCTAAAATCCTGAATTATTTTAAAGGAAAAAATTGGAAATACATATTAGAACCACCAATAGGAATTATTTATTGGTGGTTCAAATATATGAAACATTAAGTTTTGCAAAACTGAAAATACAGTGCAAAGATAGGATTAAAGGAGGCCAGGCATGGTGGCTCATGCCTGTAATCCCAGCACTTTGGGAGGCCAAGGTGGGTAGATCACCTGAAAACAGGAGTGCAACACCAGCCTGACCAACATGGCAAAACCCTGTCTCTACTAAAAATACAAAAATTAGCGGGGTGTGATGTCACACGCCTGTAATCCCAGCTGCTTAGGAGGCTGAGGCAGGAGAATTATTTGTACCCAGGAGGCAGAGATTGCAGTGACCCAAGATTGCACCACTGCATTCCAGCCTGGGCAACAAAGTGAGACTCCATCTCAAAAAACAAACAAATGAAGATAGGATTAAAGGAGAATATAGTGCTAACTTGTTTCTCAGATCTGCCTTCATGTGAGATTTAGTACTAGAAATAGGTTACTTACAAATCTGTGGAATGCTGAGGGGCTGGAAATGGTAGGAAGCTCAGAAAGCTTCCACCCTGTCCTCGGCTAGATAGAGCTCCAGAGTAGGGAGGCTGGTGAGGTGCTCACTGGAGGGATGAACAGCCTTCTAAGCCAGAGACATCACGCTTTTCGACTTTCCTTTTTGTGATGTGATTGTGGAGGGAGAAACCTAAACTGGAACCTGATGTCAGGTCTTCTAGAAAATGAGTTTTTTTCATTCCAGTGTTGAGACAGTGAAATGCATACAAGTGCATGGGTGTGATGCAAGAAGTCAGTAGGTTATCCAGTACTCTGATCATTAATACAATTAAGGAGTAGAAATTGTTGCTCCTAGAATGGTGTAATTCCCCCTTTCCAGCTTAGAATATAGAGCAATTCATCTTTAAATAATCTAAGCTTCTGATTCTTAGATTGCCCATGACAAAAAAAAAAAAAAAAAAAAAAACAAGAAGAAGAAGAAAAAGAAAATGTACTTTTTATTAGGTTTGGTATGAAGTCAGTACTTGGTATATAAATGTTAAAATCATGCATGTTTTTAAAACATCCACAATTTTAGGAAATTTTCATAAGAATGCATTTAAAAAATAAAATTACACTCTTGTTCCATCTGTATATTGCCTTACAATGTCTAAAACCATTATTTTCTATGTCTTAAGCCACCATTACAGCCTACTGGACAAAACCAAGATTCCCTTGTTGTTGCCGGAATCACTCCGCCCTATGATCCCCAATTCTCAAATAAACGGGGCATTGATCCATTTCTCTGTGTGAGTTAATGCCATCGAATTATACCTATCTGCTTATCTCCCTGGGTTCCTTCTTATAGATAAATTTCTGTCTCAGTCTTCCGTGCCAGTATACGTATTTTATTTTCTATGTTTTTATTTATTTATTTTTCTGGAACGGAATGTTTCACCACTGAACCACAGTGTTTCTGAGACTTGTTATCTTTGTGACCCTTTCAATTTCTCCATGCTTTCCCTCAACTTCCTGAAATCCTATAGGAACATTATTAACTACTTTGTAGGAGGAGACTTGATAATCATTCTTAAAAAGATGAGGTTAATTTTTCATCTGCAGTTCTGAGAGGCTATGAAGTGGGAATATTCAGGGTTTTCCTGAGCTGTGGGGCTCAGAACAAAGGAGAAATAAAACCCAACTCCCAGGGGAAAAATTAGGCTTAGCAAGTAAGGGCTTGTGGAAAAGGTCTGCCGCTGAAGTTATGAGACAGAACAGATGAATTTGGAAAGTGGGATATTGGATATCACCTGATCTAGCAGGAAACAAAAGAGGAACCTTGTAAAATGTTACATAGTAGACCTAAGAAAGAGAAAGAAGTATTAGTGAGGTACATTTGTTTAGTGGTATTTATAGGATGTTAACAATTGTCAGCACTTCCTATACTTGAAAAAAATAGAGCTTTGGAGGGTTGAAACACTTTTACCAGTATACTAATATGCTGCTTTGTAATTTATCTCCAACATTTGTCTTTAATTCAGGTCTTTGCTTCTATCATAACTTGTAGCTTGACCAGATAGCCATTTCCAAAGTATCACTCCTCTTCTCTGCCCAATCCTACAACAGTTCCAACTCTATTTATAGCTTATGACTAGAAACATGTTTTAACAGAAACAAAAATGCAGATCTTTACAGTTTATTTCAGTGATATTTCTGAGAAATGTAAAAGCAAAATTAATAAAACAAAGGCAAACATATAGAAAATTTATCCGTAGAAAATACAAAGGAGAACATAAAAACAGTGGTGTTTCTTTGGAATGATTAGAGTATGGAAATATGGGTAAAAGTAACTGATTAGAATCTCTGTCAAACCACTAATGATTATCATGTTAACCAGTTTGGGATATAAGTCAATTTATGACCATCCAATTAAAAAAGCTTACACAAATAAATTGATCGAATATAATCTCATTAATTATATACCTCTTTATATTGTAAGATCATACTTTCAAATTATATTATTATAGTGTTATGATTCCTACTCTTTCCAGTTTTATATTGTTTATTCTTTGTATTCTTTATATTTAAATCCTACCGTTTACATTTTTAAACAAACTCATCATAGCCACTTCTTTCAATTTATATTATTTATCAGTTATTGCTATCTCGTATTTCTTCTCTCAATCTAAACACCAAATTTCTTCATGGATTTTTTTCCTTAAGACCTATAGACAGTTCTGGTTTTCTCTCATTCTTTTTTTGCTTTTTTTTTTTTTTTTTTTGAAATGGAGTCTTGCTCTGTCGCCAGGCTGGAGTGCAGTGGTGCGATCTCGGCTCACTGCAAACTCTGCCTCCTGGGTTCAAGCGATTCTCCTGCTTCAGCAGGACTACAGGCACGCACCATCAAACCTAGCTAATTTTTGTATTTTTGGTAGAGATGGGATTTCACCACGTTTGCCAGGATGGTCTCGATTTCCTGACCTCATGATCTGCTCGCCTTGGCCTCCCAAATTGCTGGGATTACAGGTGTGAGCCACAGCGTCCGGCCTCATTCTAAGACTCCTAAGTCAATGTGTCAATGTCAAAAAAGTGCTAATTTTTTTTACTATGAGGCTTAAGGCACACTCTTCTGTAAAGAGCTATTTTAGATTCAAAGTTTGCTACAGATTTTTTATTTTCCTGTTTTTGTCTCTTTTGTTCAGAAAGATAAGACATTTTAGATTTTTTCCTATTAGATAATGCTTATTTGCAGTATTAACTGCAAATTCACAAAAATGGACAAAGTACCTAATGTAGGCTTGCCTTTTTAAGGTAATCTAGGAGTTTTTTTTGTTTTGTTTTGTTTTTTTAAGGAAAACCCAAGGTATCAAAGTATTATCTGTGTTTTTCTGCCATAGCTACTCTTTCTCAAGTTAGATACAATTTGTGCAACAATGTGCCATACAGAAGTCTACATACTAATATTCCAGTTTCTTAGAAGTAACATTATTTTTACTAAGAAAGTAAGAGTGAAAGATCAAAGTATAAGTATCTCGGGAAAAGAAAAATATAGCAACCATGAAATGAGGGCTCTTTTTAAAAATCAGTTAAGTCTTCATGGTATATGATATGATCCTTCATGTATTAAATGTCAGAACAATTGAGGAAAGGGAACAATTTAAAAAGTTGTCAGACTGTGCCATCTTCAGGGTCCACAGATACAGAAAATGTAATTGAAGCAATGATGTTAGTAGGATATGGAAATGACATCGAAATGTCATATTTAACCATCATATACTGAGATGAATGATGCTGCCTCTCTTCTCCCAGATGAAGAGAGTGTTATGCATCCTCAAAAAAAACTTAAGTATTCGAAAGATGGTTCTGTTGTTAGAATAAGGAAATGAAGTCCTCCATCTTGTCCCATCGAGGGATGTAATCACAGTTCTTCTTCCTTTCCTTCTCACTTCACTTGCAGTTTGATAGAGAAACTCCTTTAAGCTTCCCGAAAACTTGAAACTTGCTTGATCACACTCAGCCCTAATCCAACATATTCAAACTCAACCTACTCTGTCACCTCAACTCCTCAAAGACTGAAGTTGAATATGTTTCCTTGATGCACAAGGTATTTGTATGTGGTTGTTCACTGGTGGGGAACAGGGATACAGTAACACAGAAAGGGAAATTCTTAGTTCAATCGTAACACATTACTGGTAAACTATTGTGTCATCTGGGTTGACAGGCTCAAAGGAAAGGAGCGTCTTTAGTAACAAGCATGTGAGACTTCTGCAGTACCTTTTATCTTTCTGTGAATAGAACTCACAATTATAATATGTCATTTTATTGTTTTATTTTCAAACATTTTAAAAATCACATTGCAGAGGAAAGTAGGGACCCACCTATGAGGAACAGTACTGTATACATTATAAGCCTAGATATTAGGAGGTATCTTCCTCTTCAATTTCTCATAAGAAAAAGAGAATTTTTAAACGCCGAATGAGATTTCATGAGGAAAGGAAATTTTCAACTTCAATTTTCTTGTATGAAATCTTCTGTTAATTAAACTTCTTAAAATAATTATCTGCTTAAGAGTGATGGCTAGATAATGTGTTCATGAAAAATAATCTAGGCCCTTGAGCAAAGTAATATATTCAGCCCAAAAATAATTAGAGAGAGTTATTGCAACTATTACAAGATAAAAAAGGTACATTGAAAGCAGATCCACATTTTATTTTACATATATTTGCATAAATACATACATGTACATATATAAAATCTCAATCTTTCTCAGTCTATATAGCCATTTACTTTTTATTATTTTTTGATGAATAATTTAAAAAGGTAAATAATCAAGTATTCCTACCTGTATGTTTACAGATTTATACCACTTCATTTTTCAAAGGTTAAATTTAAAGGTTAAATTTCAGAAAAATCCATTGAATCCTTTAAATCCATAGAATATTTTCAATGACATTTGAAAAGTTAAGATACCACTACCTGAGTTACACATGATAAATTATATGAAACAAAACCATCAGGTGACAACTGAATAAGACATCATAATTACTGATAAATTTCTTCAATTCCCATGTCCAAATATTCTAAATTTTCATGTGTTAGATGTGTCCACTGTATTTAGATATCAATGGGCTTATTTAGGATTAGGGTGAAAATGAAAGTACTGGCTACTAGCTACATACATTTTACTGAAAGAAGAATAAATTTGCTTGTTGTTGAATACTATAATTCAATATAGTAATAAAAATTATAGTCAGCCTAATCTTGAAGACAAACCCTTCAGTTACGTTTACTTCCCAAACTCACATTTACTTGTCATATTTATTTGGAGATGAATACATATACCAATACAATTGAATAAACATACTTTTAATTAACTGAAAAATTGGTATTTTTTAATGAAAAATAGGATCATGATAAATAATAATAACAGCTATCCTTGTTCTGGGGAGAAAAGGTAGCCAAATACAAATTTAATACTACAAATTTAACAACATTTAAATTTTTAAAAAATTATACGTACATATTAGAAATTGCATTTGACAAAATGTATTTGGAGGAGACAGGTTTTTAAAAATAACGTTAGGTTATTGAGGTGACATCCCTAAACCTTTGAGTTCATTATCATGCAAGGGAATTTGTAAATTCTCTCAAATAATATCCTTTTGTATTATTGTCAAGAGACAAGAAAACTGTACTGGATTTTATGAATTATTGCTTATGTTTATTGTAGTTATGAATGTCTTGGTATTTAAAAAACTCCAAAAGAAAAAATACATAAAATTGTTTTAACTTTAATTAGTACATTCAGGGCATGACTCCTTCTGGTAAAAACATAATGAAACACATTAGGAGCTCCAGTCAAGTTCATATAATATAATCAAAAGACAAACAATGTCTTTAAGAATAAAAATGTATGAAAGCTATGGAATCAAAACATTTTATGCCAGAAAGACACAAACATGCACACACACACACACACATACACAAACACACACACACATAAACACATTACATGGATGGTTCATAGTTGCCATTATCTGTGAGAGAAGTCATTGTGGTTTAAGTGAATTAGGAGGAAGATTAAGAAAGAATCCTACCATTTTCTGTAATCTTTTGTACAACGTCAAAGCAACTTACTGAATTTTTGCCTTTTTTTTTTCAATCTGTACTCTGCAAAGCAAGGACTTGATGTATTTTGAAGCAAATATTTCTTTTATCTTCCTTGTCATCTTGGCTAGTTTGCTTTTGGTGAGGTGAACATACCTTTTGTCATGAAGATCTGTTTGATCTGAGCAAAGGATCCTTATAAAGCTATTAACTCTTCAAAGAGGATTTCTTTCCAGCACACCAGTCAAAACATAAGTCTCAAAAATACTCTGCAAACCTTTCATTCTATTTTTGCTTTGTACCCTGATAAAGAAAATCATAAGTTCGATTACTTAATCATTATTCAATAATCTATTATTCATTACTTTTTTACTAATATGATTTTAATGAAGAACCTTACTATCCTTAAGTACAAAAATATGTAACAGATTTATTTTCTCCAATAACTGTTTTTAGCTATGTTCTGTCAAATTCCCTTTTCCTATCTCTAAGCAACAGCTTGGGCAGGTCTTACAATGTGTCAGTCTTTTCCAATTACTAAAACTTAGCAAACTTTTAATCTTTCATCTCAATGCAAATTCAAAGTTCTCCTCTCTCTCAGTACAGGATTAGAGTGTGGTTTGATGGTTTGGGAATAGGGACTGGAACATGTTCTACTCCTTACCCACCACCATATCTTCCAAGTCTTAAAGATTTTCCAGTACTGAATAGAGAGAAGACAAGAGCAAATATCTCCTCATGAACTATGCAAAGTTGTATTAGGTTAGTTTTCTCTTTTTCTTGTATTTTGTTTGAACATTTACAATACACTGTTTGTAGCCATGGAGATCATGGCCACAGAAGCCATATCTCAGGTATTCAAGTACTGACTGTTGTTTTTGCACATATAGTCAGTCCCTGACTTATGATGGCTAGCCTTACAATTTTTTGAGTTTACGATGGTGTAAAAGTGATATACATTTTATAGAAACCAAACTTCAAGTATTCATTCAACCATTCTGTTTTTCACTTTTAGTACAGCATTCAATAAAGTACGTGATATATTTAACACTTTATTGTAAACAGGGTTTGTGTTGGTTATTTTATTGAACTGGAGGCTAATGTTAAGTGCTCTGAGCATGTGTAAGGTAAGTCGGGTGAAGCTGTAATATACAGTAGGTTAACTCCAACAAATGAATTATTTACTTATCATATTTTGAATTTATAATGGGTTTATCAGAGTGTAATCCCATCATCTGTAAAGGAACATTTGTATGTGGGTTCTTCCCATTGCCTTGAAATAATTATTTGTTGCAGTTATCTGCTATGGAAATTCTGCCTTAAAATCAATCTCTTACCTCTTCCCTCAGACTAGGATTGATGGTCCATCGTGCAACATTATTTTTGAAAGTTTCTACAAAATAACTAATAATCTTCCATGGTGAACACTAAATCTATAAGAATTTCACAGATCGTTGACAAACCAAAGTATGAAACTATGGGGTATTCCACTGCTACTTCTTCTCTAAGCCCACTTCTCTCCAATTTTCCTTTATCTGTTTAGGTAAAACACACAAAAATGAGCATATGTAATGTCTGATTAGATGCCCAGCCCAGAAAAGAAATGTCACTCTACTTCTCTTTTAGATATTCCCTTCCAATTTTTGTGAGTATTCCCTCTCACTTGAATTTTGGAAGGCGGTGGGTGATATCATCCTTTTTTTACCTGGAAAATCTTTCACCACAAAAATAACAGGTCAACTATCTTTCTGTTAGCTCTTGTCCAACATATATACACAAGGAGATTTGTAGGGTAGTCAGGTTGAATCAGATACAGCTTAGCAAAAGCTCTTTGTGAAATCCTGGCAGCTAGTTGTTTCCTTGAAAATGTAAAAATATGTTCCCCCTTTGTGTTTCAGCCACAAATCCAGAACAGTAGAAAAAATTCCACTCAACCTGTTAATACAATAATATTTTTAAGTTCTCCATTCAAATATTATTGAGTTTCATATGGGTACATATTCCTCAAGCACATTATTCTACAAAGCCATTGGTTCAAAATGTATTTCTATAATTAGTATTAGAATTCCTAGGTAATGGATTTTTTCAATATTAAAATTACCAGCATGTTTCTTAGCATATGGGTTTTAAATTGAATCATTGTGTCAGTCTAAGTGTCAATATTCAACCCAAAATAATTTTGATTAAATGCAATAATTTTATATGATTTGAATCAATAATTGGAAAAATAAAATGGTTAAATAAACCAAGAATTTAGAAATGATACAGTAGGCAAATTATGTGTGTAGGTAAGCTATTTGTATAGGTGAAATTATGTGTGACTACCACACTGTGTTTTTTGTTCTTCTTATGAAACCTTTTGCTTACCCTTTTCCTGACCTTGGAAATACACTCTTATATTTCTATTACAAAAAAAGCACAAAAAAACCCACTTTTGACTATTGTGTGCAAGCCTTTGTAAATGAAGGAGAAAAAATCTTGAAAACAGTGGAAACATAGATAGATAGATAGATAGATAGATAGATAGATAGATAGATAGATAGACTGTGTGTATATATATATATATATAATATAGAGATAGAGATTGTGTGTATATATAATATATACACAATGAAATACTATTCAGCCTTTAAAAAAGAAGATTTTGTCATTCGAAACAACATGGATGAACCTGGAGGACATTATGTCAAGTGACATAAGCCTGGCACAGAAAGATAGATACCACATGATCTCACTTACATGCAGAATCTGAAAAAGTTAAACTCATAGAAGTGGAGAGTAGAATGGTCGTTACCAGAGGCTGGTGTTAGGGAGGATGGATGGGGAAGGCAAAGACCTTAATTGAAGGACACAAGATTTCGTTGGATAGGAGAAACAAACTTAAATATTGCACAGAATTATGACTAGAATAAATAATACATTATATATTTTGATATTGCTAAAAGAACAGATTTTAAATATTTTCACCAAAAAACAACATAAGCATGTAAGGTAATGGATTTAATCATTCCACAATGTAAACATTTGTCAAAAAATATTGTACCTCAAAAATATACAATACATGAAATAATTTGTCAATTAGAATAAAGTTCAAAAATTTAAAAAATAGGAAGGCATATCTGAGAGAATAAATTAAGGGTTCAGGATATGTGGAGAATGGCCAGACATGGTGTCTCATGCCTGTAATACCAGCATATTGGGAGGCCGAGGTGGGCAGATTGCCTGAGCTCAGGAGTTTGAGACCAGCCTGGCCAACATGGCGAAACTCTACTGCTATTAAAAATCAAAAAATATACCCACGCATGGTGGTACACGCCTATAATCCCAGCTATTTGGGAGGCTGAGGCATGAAATCACTTGAACCTGGGAGGTGGAGTTTGCAGTGAGCCCAGATTGTACCACTGCACTCCAGCTTGGGTGACAGAGCAAGACTGTCCCCCATTCTTGATTTCACAGAGCCCATCTTCGGTCCTACTCTCTTTCCTTATACTCTTACCTGTCTAAATAGATGGCTATATCCAGATGTTCAGGACTTTTCCCAAAATACACTTGACTATCCAAGAATGTTAAATATAATGTTTTGGATCTCAGAACCTATAAGATCTATGTTATTGTATCCAATAAAACTCTAACCTTTGGATTAACTTTTTGTTAAATCTTACCTGTTCTCAAATTTCTGCTTTCAGTTCATTACTATTTTCTTCTCTCCAAATCCCTCCTATCTCTGTTCCTAATAGAAGTAGCTTTAATTTCCAAACTCCTTTGTGACGATATTAAGAATAAATTTTTTCCAAAGAATTATACGGGTACCATCCAAATACTGCCTAACACTTTCAGATGACATATAATGATTGTTTTTATTGTATTTGCCTTTGTAAACATTTTGTATTGTACAAATGTCATTCAAGAGCCTTAGTTGTGTGCAACAAAAATGTACTTTGGTTATTAATATAGAAAAGATTTTTATCAAAAATAATTGGGAAAATCAATGAATTTTAAGAGTTTGAGGAAATTATTTTAGAAAAAATATTGCAAGAATACGGCAAGCTAGTCATATAGAATTATTCACACAGCCAAGCTGAGACAGAGTCATGAGGATTCTGCTGTTGTTGCTGCAGCTGCTGAGCCACCTACCACAGTGTATGACACGGCCACCCCCAGCCTTAGATTCCAACTCCTATTGCTCGCAGTTCTGCCATTGCTGCTCTAAGAAATTGGCTGCTGTCATTGCCACTGCCTCAAACAAAATAAATTCACCTCTCAAGAACTAGTTCCAGATTTGAAAATCCAATGTAGGTACCTTGATCAGCAAGCTGCTTGAGGGCTGGAGAAGTATTTCCAATTTCTCTCATAGAAGGTATATTCCCTCTACCATCAGAACTCACACTGAGAAGAATTCCCTCAAAATAGAAAGGAATTACACACACTGCACAGACACCAACTGCAAAGTACAAAAGTATACTGATTTTTCATTTATGATACTAAATAAAGTTGCCTTTGTAGATTAATTTACTTTGATGAAAAACTTGCTTTGACTTACGAAATATAAATAAATAGCAGTCAAGGTGGCTTGCTGATATGGCAGTATTTATGAAGGGAGTAACTGGAATGCTTAGATTTTAGGTAAAACTGTTCTATTGCTCCGCCTTTCAGTGTGTTCAGGAAAACTGCTATGTTCTGTGAAGAGCACAGGATCCTTATTGATGTGTCTATAGTGATTGTAGCCTGGTTAACTCTTATTCCCTCTGTAAATGAAGATAACTCAGCCTAAAATGCTAATTTGGAGAATTCTGGGTTCCAAGTTTTTAAATCTGTAAGCATTACATGGATAACATAGCTACGATGCAGAAAGTCATGTTGACTATTGCAGAAAGCTCCGCGAGTACTGACTGAGGGGAAAAGGGTGTCATAGCTTCAAAATATGTATAATGTTAAAGACTCAAATTGCTGAACCAATAGTAGGTTTCTGCTCATAATACCCACTGGGTTGAAGTGACCATACAGGTGTCAAATACATAAACATTAACAGAAAAGCCATGAAGGTTGCTGTCATTTTCACTGAGGGATGAGGCAGATGATTCATATGGAGTGAAATTTGAAGGGACAGTGGAAGGCAAAAATAAATGTACACATGAATACATAATCACAAATAATATTCATTCATATTACCAACTACAGAAAAAAAACAGATACACACAAGTGTCAAACAGATGGAGGTTGGTTATCAGCTTTATTCCAGAAACAGTTGTTGACTATGTAATTATAGCCATGTCTTAAATTATCATAGCCTTATAGCTCAAACCCATAGTATCGACAGGTGGTAGAGTCTTCCAGCAGACCCTAATCTGTTCTGCTGAGAGAACTGCTACCTAATCCTCATGTTTGCAAGTACTGAGTCAACTATAGATAGGTTTCCTGAGCTGTGTATTAAAATTCATCCCGGAACTCTAACCCAATGGTCGTATTTCATAAAAATCAGAGAAAGAGAGAGGATAACATCTCTATCCTAAAGTAGTCTATCCTAAAAAGAGAAGAAAAGAACTTCAATTTTATATTCCTAGACCTTATTTCCAATACCATCAATCAGATCAGTATAACTGCATCTGATTATGTGAGATGGGGAGAGAGACCAGAAACTCTAATACTTTTCTCTGAAAGCAAATAACTCCAACCAGAATTAAGAGCATGAGGAGGATAGGGTGCCTCTTAATAATTTCCACACTTGGTTATCTAAACCCATTGAGCTTAGCAGTTCAGGTTGCTGTCAACACTGAGTTTCTCTCCTTGAAGAAACAGAGTATAAATATGTAATTCAGGTTCGCTCTCACTTTTATGAGACCACTTCCAAATGAATTGCACTTCCTTTATGACTATTATTGAGCAGTACAACGTTGGCCCAAGAAAACTCAAATCTATTATATCAATTAAATTACCTTAAAGACCAGACTTCTCTGTGGGCTGGCGTTACATTTCCTCTTCTATTACTCATTTCAGATTATGCCCAGTCAAATTGCTCAACAGAGCTCCCCAGATATGATGTAATGAAACAAATCAGTGGTATAAACCTGATAGAATTTGGTCAATAGGATCCCCTTTCTATTATCAAAAACCTAGGGAGACATTGAAGTTCAAAAAGAATTAGCCCTGTCCTTGCAAGTTAAAGCCAAAAGATATGAAAGTCTGTATTTCTTTCCAACCCATTTTCTTAATTCTGATGCCTGTCAGCCATAGGATCTCAGATAGATACCTGCATAGAAACAGGGTTACTCAGCAGTTTTGTTGGTAATTTTTGGCTTAAGATTTACAACTCAATTCAGAACCTTTAATATGTCACAATATGTAATGAGGCCAGAGTTAATGCAAATAGGATTATTATAGCTCACAAAATTACAAATGTGCAAGAAAAATTTCAGACCTTATGATAATTACCCTAGGAAAAAGAAAAAAGGAAATATCTTGACATGTAGTACAAGCCAGACACACATTGCTCACTGTTATTAAAAAATGGGGAAAAAAAAAAAAAGACTCAGAGTTACTAGTGGGTAAGGGGTAGTAGTGAAAAACTTGGAAAAAAATACACATTTTCTTTCATTGAGTCTCACCGAGATTTTAGTCTATTGCAATTGCAAAAAAAAAAAAAAAAAAAAAAAAAAAAGAACTTAAATGTAATTGTGAAAAGTTACTCACCAAGAGATTGATGGTAAGATGATTAATAAATTTGAGGGAAAATCTGCCTGTACCTTTATAGATAATATAACATCCCGCACATTCTTGACTTCTTGAAAATTCTAAAAATTGCAATGATGACCACCCCGCCTCACTTTGTCAACTCCTTATGTGTCTAATTTTCCTCAGGCCAAAAACATAAAATCTCATAATTTCTACTTTTTCCTTTGAACTCTCTTTTAGACATTTTAGTGCTGCATGAAATTTGGACTTTTTGATGCCATTTCCTTTCTCTTTCCGATGAACAGATACTGACTTTTGTTACTGCCTGCCTGTTGTTTCAAAATGTCTTCAAATTCAAAACATCTTTTGTACAGTTTTTCCACTGTGCTCATATTTTTTCCAGTGGTAAACACCCAATTAAAATCCTGAACTAAAGCTGTTATTAAGATTTTTGAAGACACTTTACTTAGTAGGGTTCCAGTGAAGATAGACACAATACCCCTACCAAAAAAAAAATTTATTCTAAGAGCTTTAATTTTAGAATTCAGCAACTTTTACTAGCTTCAAAAATAGTAGAAACATTTTGCAGTCTAAAATGTATATTTCGCTAGTGTTAATGTTTTCCACTCTTCGATCCACACTCTTTTCTAGATAACTAAGGTGAAATGCTTAATTTCATAAACTTCTTAATTTTTTCCCTTTTCTACTAGGTGTAAAGCTGGCACTGTTTATTGGAGATGAGGGCTTGTTTGCATTCATTTTTTCTTTTCCTTTTATTTATAACCCAGACATATTTTTCCTGTAATAACTATGTAATTATTATGCAATAACTATGTAATTTTCGATCTAGTTAACGATGCCCTCATATACTTGCTCAATATTGTCCAATTTTTGTCTCCACTTCAAAATGCTTTAAAAATTTTAAATAACGAATAATTCCCCAACCACTTGTATTAGTGATTCCGTATCTGTAGCTTTAAAAAAGTGTTTTTATATTTGTTTTTTTCTGGGTTCTCACTAGGTCCTCAAATTTCTAACTTATGTATTGCAAACTCATCACATGCTAACTAGATATGAGCGATGATCAATGACTTTAGGATTTATATCCACCCCTAAACCTCTACCCACATAAAAAGAGATTGCCATATTATCTTGGGTCTACACAGAGTTTGAAATAATATAAAGAGGAACTGAATTTGAGTCCATTAATCTGATACCATCCACTAATGCTCACCACTAGAATATTAGAAATAGCAAAACATCCCATAGGTAAATAATCTATGTCTCATGTACAAGTTAGCTTTCTTCTATAGTTAAATGTTTAGCCTGCCATCCAAGTGGCAAGCCAGAGGAAACATAGACAATAATCAGGAATTAAAAAGACAACTCTGTATTCTAAGTCTATGCTACTCCTAGATAGGTCAATGTCAACAATTAAGACTCAAACGGTTGTTAGGTACCAAAACCCCAAAATAACCTGGTAAAAAATAACTACATAATGATGGAGAACAGTCCGTGAAAGTGGCTTCGTCTGGTTAAGAAAAGCTTGATCTTACTAATGTCTCCATCACTAATGGCTACACTTAAGACTACATGACTTTATTATACCTACACTTGAATATAGCTAACTCTATTTGCATTGGTTATCAAATGTAATTTCTTCTCTATTTCTCATTGTCTCCCAGACAAAACATCATTTGTGGTGAATAATTAACCATATCCTCTCAACCACTGAAACTGCTAATGCTAATGGAGGAAAACACACAAACAGACACACACAAACACACACACATATACACAGTGAGAGATAATCATAAAGAAGTAAATCAACATTTTAACTTTAGTATTAATAAAATTGAGTTGACAAAAAGGAATCAAATGTGTGGTCACAATCAATTTTCTTTTTTTTTTTTTTTTTGAGACGGAGTCTCACTGTGTCGCCCAGGCTGGAGTGCAGTGGCCGGATCTCAGCTCACTGCAAGCTCTGCCTCCCGGGTTTTTACGCCATTCTCCTGCCTCAGCCTCCCGAGTAGCCGGGACTACAGGCGCCCGCCACCTCGCCCGGCTAGTTTTTTGTATTTTTTAGTAGAGACGGGGTTTCACCGTGTTAGCCAGGATGGTCTCGAACTCCTGACCTCGTGATCCGCCTGTCTCAGCCCCCCAAAGTGCTGGGATTACAGCACAATCAATTTTCTTAACATTGTCTCCATTATTTGTAAAAGGGTATTGCAATATGTCATCTGAATAATGACAATATTTAGTCATCTAAATTGAAGTAATGGCTTATGGTCACCAACCCCCAGAAATCAAGAATATGGAGTCATAGATGTCAATCATGACTCAATGAGCTTACTACCCAGACTCAGGGAAGAGAAGAGAATTTCCTGTATGTTATGCTTAGCATGGATAATAGAGTGGAAAATAAAACAGCAGAGCCTAGGGCAGATAAGAGGCATTTATACATTGTGACAATTAGATAAAGCCATTATCCTTGCAAACAGGAAAATTTCTACAAATGTGCAAACATAGGAACGGTTTGTATTGCTTTGTTCTAAGCACGAAGACAAATGACCTAAAAGACTGACATTTAACTTTTTTGCTACATTTTATCTGCCACTTAAAAAACTTAGGAGAGTGACATCACCAAAAATAGTGGAATAGGTAACACCAGGGCTTTTTCCATCCACAAAAGCAATTAACAAGCTGACAAAAACCTGAAAGAATCCATTTTTACAGAATTTTGGAATGAACCAAAACTTAAAACAACCAGGGAATGACTGGATGAAAAAGGAAGGTGCTCCTTTGTGGTAAGAGAGTGTCATGGGGTTATGGGATCTTTAGGGTGTCGATTTTCTTCCCAGAAACCTCTGTGGCTGGTGGTACCTTTGCTCGAGTTCTTGTCCTATGGTCAGGAAGAATGAGGTACGCAGACAAGTGGAAGGTGAACAAGATGAAAAGGAGCTTTATTGAGTGTAATAACAGCCCAGAGGAAAACCACAGTGGTTAGCTCTTCTCTGTAGGCAGGTCCTCTTATGGAGTGTTCAGCTCTCAGCAGATACGAGGCCCTGGAAAGGATGGCTCCTTTCTATAGGGAGGTCACTGGGACGTCCTGCAGGGCTCTGAGGCTCTCAGCAGAGTGGGTAGTTCCTCTCTGCAGCTGGTCATCCTGCCATTTCAGTCCTGTGCCCTCTGCACTGGCTAAGCCTTGGGCTTTTATGGACCTCAGAGGGGAGGAAGTCCCTGCCAATTGGTCTGTGGGCGGCTGGGGGTGGGCATGGGGGCGCAGAGGACGCACCTCAAGTCCCTATGCCTGTCCGGGGCACTCACAATGTGGGCCCCAGCTTTCAGGCCCTCCCTAGCCTGAAGGAGGGGTGTTACTGGGTACCTGCCTCCTTTTGCCCAGGAATCTGTCTGCCTTCCACTGCCATTCATGACCCCGAGGGTCAGGCCCAACCCTCTCCGAAATTGGAGCAGGCTGCCGGGAAAGCAGGGAGGCCAGGAAGTGGAAATAGACCGCCACTGAGCCTGCATGGGGTCAGGGGTTAGAGGAAGGACTTCCTGGGCCTCCGAGGGTGCAGGCTGCAGAGATGCTTGGGTCCTCCACCTGAGAGGGTAGCCTCATCTCCACACGGGGAGCTCCTGCCCCACCAATTCAGAAGGGGTTGGACTTCTGCTTGTCCCCAGCTCCTGCGTGCTCTGTGGAGCAGGAGGCCTAGGTTTGCAGCTGCTGGTACACCCGTGCCACATGCACCCCCCATGCCCCCGGCATGAGAATGGCAGCCGCTGCCATCAATGGCATTTTGGATTACTCACTTGCCTTCCCTCCATCCTCATGTTGGCAGTGGACATCAGTATGGCAGCCCAAACTCCTGGAGTAGACTTTTAGCACCAAAGGGAACAACTAAGACTTTTATTCTTACATAAATGTGATTGTTCATTTTCACCTTGTCTAGTCCCCAAGGGGCTAGTACAATGGCTTGTCTGTTTAGCACATCTCAGAGCATTCTCAGGGCTTGGGTGACCTTTGCCAAAAGCGTCAAAGACATAAATACAGGCCACAGCAGACTGGAACAAGATGTAACAGTTGGGACAGACAACAGAGAGACTTTTCTTGTGACACCCTTCCCTGAGTTTGTATAGGGGTGATACTGGTTTCCTAAAATAGCAGGGAATCTCTCCTCCTAATTTTTTAAAATAGTTTCAATAGTATTGGTATCAATTCTTCTTTCTGTCAAATTACCAAAGTCATTTTTTTCATGGAATTGGAATAAATACAATCCTAAAATTCATAAGGCCACAAAAGAGAGCTTCAATAGCCAAGTCAATCCTAAGCAAAAAGAACAAAGCTGTAAGCATCGCATTACATAACAAAGTATACTGCAAGCCTATAGTAACAAAAACAGTATGGTACTAGTATTAAACATAGACACATAGATTAATGGAGCAACATAGAGAAACCAGAAATACAGCCACAAACCTACAACCAAATGATCTTTGACCAAATTAGCAAAAATTTAGACTGGTGAAAGTCTATTCAATTTAGGCTAGTGACAGTCTATTCAATAATGATGATGGAAAAATTGGATAGTCATATGCAGAAGAATAAAACTAAACCCATATCTCTTACCATATACAAGAAAAAACTCAAGATGGATTAAATTCTTAAATGTAAGACCCCAAACTTTAAAAAACCTATAAAAATTTAAAGAAACTAAAAAATCTATAAAATACTAAAAAAAAAAAAATAAGAAAAATTGTTTAGGACATTTGCTTAGGCAAAGAATGTATGACTAAAACCTCAAAAGCAAATGCAGCAAAAACAAAAATAGAAAAGTGTGACAATTAAACTAAAAAGTTTCTGCATAGCAAAAATAAAAGTAATTATAAATATACAACCTAACAAATTGGAGAAAATGTTTGCAACTATGCATGTGGCAAAGGACTATATCTAGGATATACTAAGAACGCAAACAACCCAACAAGAAAAAAATCAAATAACATCATTAAAAAGTGAGCAGAATATAAATGTATCAAAAGAAGACATACAATCAGCCCCACAAGCATTTGAGAAAATGCTCAACATCACTAATCATAAAATAAATGCAAATTAAAACATAACAAAATACCATCTTAGACCTGCCAGAATGGCTATTACTTAAAAGTCAAAAAACAATAGATGTTGGCAAGGATCTGGATAAACGGGAACATTTATACACTACTCGTGGGAGGGAAAATTAGTGCAGCTTCTGTGGAAAACAGTATAGAGATTCCTCAAAGAACTAAAGATAGAATCACCACTCAATCCAGCAATCCCACTACTGGGTTTCTATCCAAAGGACAATAAGTCATTACATCAAAAAGACATCTGCACTCATGTGATTATTGCAGCACCATTCACAATAGTAATTATTGAATCAATCTAAGTGTCCATTGATGGATGACTGGATAAAAACAATGTAATGTGTTTGATACCAATACTACTGAAGCCATTATCCCAATGGAAATAACTCAGAAACAGTAAATCAAATATTGCCTGTTATCACTTATAAGTAGGAGATAAACAATGGATACATATGGACATACAGAGGATGACTAATAAATACTGAGTACTCCAAAAGATGGGAGGTTGGGAGACGGTGATGTTTGAAAAATTGCCGACTAGGGACAATGTTCACTATTCAGTTGATGAATACACTACAAGCCCAGACTTTACTGTTATGCAACATATCCATATAATAAAACTGCACTTGTACACCTTGAATCTATTAAAATAAAATTTAAAGATAGAAAAAAAAACATGAAAAATTTAGTTTTGGTGTGTAGCTTTTTTTCTTGTTGTTGTTGCTGTTATGTCCTTTCCTGGTTTTGGTATTAGGGTGATACTGGCGTCATACAATGATTTAGAGAGAATTCCTACTTTCTCTATCTTGTGGAATAGTGTCAATAGGATTGGTAACAATTCTTCTTTCAATGTCTGATATAATTAAGCTGTGAATCCATCTGATCTGGACTTTTTTGTGGGTAATATATTTATTACTGTTTCAATCTCACTGGTTGTTATTGGTCTGTTCAGTGTTTGTAATTCTTCCTGATTTAAGCTAGGAGGGTTGTATATTTCCAGGACTTGATCCATCTGCTCTAGGTATTCTAGTTTATCCATATAAAGGTGTTCAAGTAGCCTTGAATGATCTTTTGTATTTCTATGGTATCGGTTGTAATATCTCCCATTCCATTTCCAATTGAGTGTATTTGGATCTTCTCTCTTTTCTTGGTTAATCTTGCTAATGGTCTATCAATTTTATTTAAAAATAATTAATAAAATACTAGCTAACCGACTCCAACAGCATTCCAAAAAGATAATCCACCATGGTAAAGTGGGATTCATACCAGGAACGCAGGGATGGTTTAACATGCACAAGACAATAAATGTGATACACCACATAAACAGAATTAAAAACAAAAATCACAAAATCATCTCAATAGATGCAGAAAAACCATTTGACAAAATCCAACATCACTTTATGATTAAAACCCTCAGCAAAGCTGGCATACAGGGGACATAATATAATAAAAGCCATCAATGACAAACACACTGCCAACATAATACTGAATGGGGAAAAGTTGAAAGCATTCCCTCTGAGAACTGAAAAAAGACAAGGATGCCCACTGTCACCACTTCTATTCAACATAGTATTGGAAGTCCTAGCTAGGGCAATCAGACAAAAGAAAGAAAGGACATCCAAACTGGTAAAGAGGAAGTCAAACTGTAGCTGTTTGCTGATGTATATACTTAGAGAACCCTAAAGACTCCTCCAGAAAGCTCCTAGAACTGATAAACGAATTAAGCAAAGTTTCAGGATACAAAATTAAAGTATAAAAATCAGTAGCTCTGCTATACGCCAACAGTGACCAAGCTGAGAAGCAAATCAAGAACTCAACCCCTTTTACAATAACTGCAAATTAATTAATTAATTAATTAATTTAAAAATACTTAGGAATATACCTAACCAAGGAGATGAAAGACCTCTACATGAAAACTACAAAATACTGCTGAAGGAAATCATAGATGACACAAACAAATGGAAACACATCCCATGGTCATGGATGGGTAGAATCAATATTGTAAAAATGGCAATATTGCCAAAAGCAATCTGCAAATTCAATGCAATTCCAATCAAAATACCACCATCATTCTTCACAGAACTAAAAAAAGCAATCCTAAAATACACGTGAAACCAAAAAGAGTCTGCATAGCCAAACCAAGACTAAGCAAAAAGAACAAATTGGGAGGCATCAAATTACCTGACTTCAAACTATAGTATAAGGCCATAATCACCAAAACAGCACGGTACTGGTATAAAAATATGCACATACATTAGTGAAACAGAACAGAGAACCCAGAAATAAAGTCAAATACTTACAGCCAACTGATCTTCAACAAAGTAAACAAAAACATAAAGCGGGGAAAGGATACTTTATTCAACAAATGGTGCCAGGATAATTGGCCAGCCACATGTAGAAGAATGAAATTGGATCCTTATCTCTCACCCTCACCTTATACAAAAGTCAACTCAAGATGAATCAAGGACTTACATGTAAGACCTAAAACCATAAAAATTCTAGAAGATAACATTGAAAAACCCTTCTAGACATTGGCTTAGGCAGAGACTTCATGACCAAGATACCAAAAGCAAATGCAACAAAAACAAAGATAGGTAGGACTTAATTAAACAAAAGAGCTTCTGCACAGTAAAGTGAGCAGGCAGCAGAGTAAACAGACAACCCACAGAGTTAAAGAAAATCTTCATAACCTATACATCTGACAAAGGATTAATATCCAGAATCTACAACAAACTCAAACAAATTATCAAGAAAAAAAATCCCATCAAAAAGTAGGCTAAGGAAATGAATAGACAATTCTCAAAAAAAGATATACAAATGACCAACAAACGTATGAAAAAAAAAATGCTTAATATCAGTAATGATCAGGGAAATGCAAATCAAAACCACAATGCAATGTCACCTTACTCCTGCAATAATGGCCATAATAAAAAATCAAAAAATAATAGATGTTGAGGTAAACGCAGGGAAAAGGAAACACTTCTACACTGCTGGTGGGAATGTAAACTAGTATAACCACTATGAAAAACAGTCTGGAGATTCCTTGAAGAACTACAAGTAGAACTAACATTTGATCTAGCAATCCCACTACTGGGTATCTACCCAAAAGAAATGATGTATTATATGAAATAGATACTTGTTCATGCATGTTTATAGCAGCACAATTCACAATTGCAAATATAGGGAACCAGTCCAAATGCCCATCAATCAACGAGTGGATAAAGAAATTGTGATGTGGTATGCACACACACACACACACACACACACACACACACACACACACACGATGGAATAGTACTCAGCCATAAAAAGAAATGAATTAATAGCATTCACAGTAACTTGGATGAAACTGGAGACTATTATTATTTTAAGTGAAGTAACTCAGGAATGGAAAACCAAACATCGTATGTTCTCACTATAAGTGGGAGCTAAGCTATGATGGTACAAAGCCATAAGAACAATACAATGGACTTTGGGGACTTGGCGGAAAGTATAGGAGGGAGGTGAGGGATAAATGACTACAAATCGGGCTCTGTGTATACTGCTCGGGTGATGGGTGCACCAAAATCTCACAAATCACCACTAAAGAACTTATTTATGTAGCCAAATACCACCTGTTCCCCAAAAACCTACAAAAATATTTTTTTAAAAGAATATATAATATTGGTATTAATGTTTGATGTTAAATCAAATGTTTTTTATTTTTTAAAATATTCATACAGATTTATTAATGCATAAGATTTCTAAATTAAGTAATTTTTTTAAAAAAATTCTTGAAATAAGAATTCTAATACATGTAGTAAGGTTGAACGACTTGTGCAGTAAAGTAAATCATACTTAAATACAAAAAGTAAAAACGAAGTAGCTTTAATTTTGCTCATGTCATGTACTATGCTCTTTTACATATTTCATTTTGTTATTTTAGATTAAAACACTGGAATTTAGATATTCAAGCTCATAAATAATAAAACTGAAGCTCAGAGAATATAAACTGAGTGTGGAGATGACATTCACACTTAGAACTAACACTTCTAAGCCAAGACTGTTTTCTTTTTAATTCTACATCTTGAATCTGCTCCAAGTATTAAATAATCATGATTTAAATAATGCATTAATGACAACTTTAAAGGAAATTCAACATTGCACCTAAATATCAATAAAATTAGCCAAATGAGAAAAAGTGTTCAAAGATTTCGTCAAACCCTATTTTCAAAAGGAGACAAGGGTATTTCTTCTCACTTTGATTATAGCATTATCTGCTTGATACTTCATATTGAAAGTATCTCAACATACTTAACATGTCATTATTTATTCCTAAGTAATGTGAGTGCACCCCAAGTATTTAATATATAGTACCAAGTGGGAAAGGACAAGGCTTAATTACATACACTATGAATGTATTAGGACCTAGACACGTTATCTGATTTTGTCTTATTAAAATTTTATGAGCTGGGTATTTTAAAACTGTTTAACTGAGAAATATTTATAACTGAGCGATAAAGAAATTATACATCTGTATGTACAAGTCACATTTTTTATTAAGTGCTTAATCAGTATACACACAAAAATATTGTAAAGTTTGACAATTTTCCTTGCTGTCTCTACCTACACTCCCTAACAGCAGAATTTGGGAGCTGTGCTGCATGACAGTTCTATAGACATAGAACTGTGAGGATAAGAACCTGCTTCATCAATCTGCAAATAAGAATACCTTAGAAATTTCTCAAATTAAGAGAAGCTGGTTTTGCTGTCTGGTACCCACAAAAGACAATTGCCTGTACATACACACAATTACAAACAAGCCCCCAAGGGTGTCCAGACTGACACAATCTGAGTGATTCTTCTCTGTCAGTTGGGCTTGTTTAACCTTCAAATGGAAATTCCTTGAAAAATTCCCCCAAATTGGGAGGAGATCATGCTGTCTGGGCCCATAAAGGACACTCACCTATCTGGATACAGATGCCAAATTACAAACACTGTTCTTCATAGGTAATAAGGAATGCAGCTGGGGCTGGCAGTGATGGGGCCAGAGTGAGAAAGACTGAGACCCACCTCCAACCAAAACAGTTGGGGCAGCTGCCTAGGAGAGCTTCAAAACTCTCCCAGTCTGCAACAGCCAAGCCACAAGGAATCCATCCTGGTCAGGGAACCAAAATCTGTTACTGAAAGGCCAGGGGTTCACCTAGGTCCTTCTGCTTGCCACACAGAAAGCTAATCACCGAGACAATGACTATTGCCAGAGAAAAAGGCTTTATTTGGGTGCTGCAGTCAAGGAGCTCGGCGATCAGTCTTGAGTCCATCTCCCTTATCAATTAAAATCAGCTTATAATAGCAGGGAAGAAAGGTAACTACATGCAAGAAAATAGGAATTTGGGAATGGTACGAAAGAGGAGTTGGTCAACAGGAAGCAGGTGGTCAGTTAGGCAATCATGATGGGTGAGGGGTCTGGCATCTCATTGTCCAGACACAGTGATCTGGTAAGTTTCAATTACTTGACACGATTTGGGAGGCCTGATGGTTGGTTTACTGAGAACAGAATCTGAGTTCCACATAAGACAAATGTAACTTTCTCAAGTTTTAAGACTAGGAGGGCCAATTTCTATGTTTATTTAAAAAGATAAATAAATAAACATTAGATCTATGGGACATTTGGTCTGGTTTCATATACATTATTAAAGATCTTATACAATGTTTCTCTCAATACCAATATATTTGGCTTATATAAAAATATTTAGAATGTTGAATATCTTATCTAACTGACCTAAATATTTATGCTTTTCATAGGATTTATTTTCCGTGTTTCAAAAGTTTCAGCTTCTAGAAGTTTTGAACTTTGTGGTCTCGTTATTATTTACTTGGTTTAAAACAAAGAAAAAATAGGCAAAGATATAAAGTAAAATGATCCCCTTCTATTTCTAGCCCTCATGTTACCTATTCCTATACCCTATGAGTAGCTATTTGATTGATTTTTAAATTCCACAGTTTATGTATGCAAAAATGAATGTGATTTTCACCATTTAAATATTTCCAACATTCCTTATATCACACTGTCAGCATGACATAATGAACAACAAAAATGGGAAGATATGGCAATATATGTAAAAAAATTCAAAAGCCTAGATTTGTAAAATATACGAAAGTAATTAGGACATCATGAGCTTTGTGGTATTAATAACTTTGGTTTCAACATAATTTAAGTGTAAGTTTATGTAATTTAATTTTTGGTAATAACTTTGTGCATAAAAAGCTTGCAAAATTTATGAAAATTTAACAATTGGCTTTTGTGAGCCACTGTAACCCAGCATCAGCACATCACTTGGTCACAGCCTTACTCTTCTTTAAAAATTGAAGTATTGTTTATTATAGCATAAAACTGGACACAAGAGCGAAAAAACATTAGTAGGTATATGTTTGCATAAATTATGATAGTTCTGTATTATAGAATGTTCTGTGGCTCTCATGAAATATGAGTTAAAATTGAATATATGTTCATTCTGCTTTCTTTTCATTTAATACACTTTATTTTTTAGAGCAGTTTTAGTTTCACAGCAAAATTAAGAGGAAAGTAAGTACAGGTATTTCCAATATACCTCCAACCCCACACATACACAGCCTTCCCCATTATCAACTTCCCCCTCCAGAGTGATATACTTGTTACAACTGATGACCCTACACTGACACATCTCTGTCACCCAGATTTGCTAATTTTCATTAGGGTTTCCTCGTTTACATTCTATGGGTTTGGGCAAATCTATAATTGTATGTGTCCACTATTATATCATGACAATAAAAAACTTCACTGCCCCAAATCCTCTGTGCTCTGCCTGTATTAATGGCGTGTACATGTAATCCCAGCTACTTGGGAGGCTGAGGCAGGAGTCGCTTGAACCCAGGAGGCAGATGTTGCAATGAGCCAAGATTGTGCCACTGCACTCCAGCCTGGGCAACAGAGCGAGACTCCATCTCAAAAAGAAAAAAGAAAAGAAAAGAATCAAAACAGCAAAATAAACTATAGTGTTTTTAACCTCTTATATATGTGGTAAAAGTAAATGGCAGTTTAAAGAGCTACATAGTGCATGATTGCATAATACCATTTTTATAAACTTCAGATAGAAAACTAACAATATGGTGTTTCATGCTACTCTTAAATGTAGTAAAAGTATACATACATATATATATATATAGTTTTTTAAAGACTAGTTTGAAACATCAAATTGTTAGTATGGTGTTATATATGTGTATATGTAAATATGAATACATATACATATATACACACATGTGTGTATTTGTGTGCATGTTTGTGTATATCTGGATGGGTGTGTACATATATGAAGAAGGGAATGATGAACAAAATTTAGACCAATGAGGAGCACATGGATCTTTTCAATGGACTTCATTATATTCTATTTTGTAGTAGGGGGTGGAGGATGCTTAGCTAATTATTTTATTATATATATGTATACATTTAGATGCATTTGTATACCTTGACATATACTCTATCAATGAATATTAGGAAAAATACTCTAATTTGGAGGCAGTCTTCTTAGCTAATATTTTAAATAATATCAGTGTTAAGAACACTTTTAAACTCTAGTTATTTCCAATTCAATTCAAAACTATTGACATTAATTCAGTATCACCTTTTCCTTATTCCTGTTTTCTAATCACTCTCATAGGTCTTTCCAAATTTCCCCATAGGCTGTATCCCTTGCAAAAGTGTCACCTCATTTGTCTAGCTGCTCTTATATTGGCATTAGCTTTCTTCTCCTCCTTGACCTACGTGACTGGGGAACTGTGGCCTCAAACACAAGCATTGTGACTAAAGTAATTTTCTAGGTTTTCTAACCTTCAGGCTTGTGAATTAGTTTACTCTTATGGAAAAACTCATCCTGACTCACAACATTTACCTTTAGGTGTTCTTTCTATTCTCACTTTCCCTCATAACCAAGAGCTCATATGTTATAGAATGAGTTATTTGATACCTCAAAAGAAAAAGAAAAAAAAAAAGACCTGTTGATTTTACAGTGTAGTTTTAATCATGATGCTCTTATTTTGAATTATAGTGTTTTGTTCCTATCTGTACCTTCTACCTGGATATTAACTCCCTGAAAAACCTGTCATTTTATTTTGTAGCCTTTAGGTTACCACTAAACAATTAATTTTCATGCTTATTATCAGCATGCAATGACAATTTGTTCAATTCAGCCAAAAAATATTTAATGTAAATATTAAAATTCCCTAAATTATAAAAATTAGTGACCTAATCTTTAAGTAACTAAGATTTCAATGAAGTGTCACTGCATATATGATCAATATAAGTCTAACTATGAAAAACATATAAATTTTTTCTGCAATATATGGAGAGATTTTCACAGAAGTTCTACTTTAAAATACAAAACATACATTGCCAAGGATAAAAGTAAATTTAAAAAATAAAAATAGTGGTCTTCATTTAAATTATCCTCCAGCACATAACAGCTGATGTATGTATATTTGAATAATGATTTTCAAACTTTCATAATAAAATGGCCCCTCAACCTTATCATTATTTGTTTGACAATTGAATAATTTTAGTGAGAAGAAATGAGCAAACTTAATAAGCTTAATGGGATGCTATATTAATCAGAAGCAATTATAAAATCCAGTACAGAAGCTTCCATTTTAAAAGGTCTATTGAGACATGCAAAAAGAAAAATAAGCATAGAAAATATTTAGGAGCAAAGAAACCAAAGAGAAAATGGCAAAATGTATGGTGAAATTTTTAAAGCTTTATCTTACCCCAAACTGCTTTAGAGAACACAATATTTTGTCTGACACAATGCTATTTCAAAATAAGTAGGTAAACAAAAAAGTAGATGAAATGGAACAAGTACTTAGAAAAAAATACAAAACAGAAATAATTCACCTATGATTTTTAACAATTTTCAGATAATCAGCAGAAATCAAGACCCAAAACATAGCTATCCTGTCTGGAAAGTCTGTAGATGCAGTTACCAGGCAAGGACTACAATGTTCTTTCCGTCTACACCAAAATCTCTGTATATAATCTATAATACCATCATAGTGTTCTCTCCCCATTTTGACTACTTAAAAGTGTTTCATGGATATATTTTGTATTTTATTTATTTACTATCTATTCTTTCTTAGATAATTGTTTGATATTTTTGAGGAATAATAACCTCTTTTTTCCTATAATGGATTGAGAATAACACATAAATAAAATAAACTCAAGAGATTAATTTATATTCCTGATTTGAAAGTAAATAACATCAAATGAAACTGTGCTAGGATTGCATTTTTGGACACCATTTTCTCTCTCAAATATTCTCCGTGGGTAATTTGATTCAGTCCATGTGGTCAATTATATTCCTATATTGATGAATGGCAACTCTTTATTGTATTTCTCTTCTAAATTTTAGACTCATGTATGTTGGTGGCAACTGAAATGTTTCACCTTATGGGTCCTTCAATTTCAAACCTGTCCAAGATTGAATTGGTTACCTTTCTCTACATACCTGATCATTCTTGATGATTATCTGACTATTTGGAAGATCCATGCCATCTATTTCTCTATTCATTAACCTGGGCGTAATCCTTCATACCTCTTTACCATCACCTTCCAACCTTTTCAGGAGGCCTTCTATCCTGGACATTATGATGCACCATCCAGAGAGCTCTTCAGGGCTGAAAGACCTAGTAGCAAGCAGTGCTGCCAGCTGTCAGTCATCAGCTGTCATCTCTCTTCAGGGATTGCTCCCAGCTGAAAAGACCTCCCTATGCTTACTGCCTTCTGCTGTGGGCACCCTTCATCCAGTGACTACTCCATGTGGGTAGATCCAAAGACTTGGCACTTTGTGTCCAGCCCAGGACAACTCTGAATGGCCAGCTCCGTTACAACTAAATCTTTTCCTGATGTGGAACTGCAGCCTAACTTTACTCTCTGCCCAATCCTACCTCTTTCTCGTACCCCACAGGTGTTAATCATTCTCAATAATGCCTTCTAATTACTTTCCTAAAGCTCCTTGTCATCTTAAAATTGGCTTCCTGGGAAAGTCGATGTGCAATATCTGCCAGTTAAATGTCTCAACTAAATTTCAAGTGTATTCAGTATTCAATTGTTCTCCAAATCGACTTCCCTCACCCAAAGATGTTACGTTCATTTCTCGTCCAGATCTCTGCTTTCCAACTTAACTTCTCACCCCTCTCTAATCAGTTCTTTCTTCAAACAAAGTACACCTTAAAAAATTAAGCTAATTATGTAAATTCCGTGGATTAAAATGTGGTTTTAGTTTTCCCATGCCTTTGGGATGTCCAGTCTCTCTAACTTGGCTTTTCATGATCTGGTCCCTGGTTATGTTATATTTCAAGGCTATTTTGAATCATCTCTTTACCACATAGACCTTACTCCTTTTGTCTTAACTACCCTCTTTGCTCCAGAAATTGTGAACTTTGTTCACTTCTTTTATAAAGTATTTTAATGTAGCAACATAATATAATAAAGTGTAAGGTTTAGGGACCTTGACCCAGGAGGCCGTCATATTTGGGAGTGATATCTAACTATACAACTTAAGCTGCATGACTTCTGCCAAATTACTTACCTCCCTATACCACGCTATCTGCATTTCTAAGATCACAATAAGAAAAATTCCTTCAAAGAGTTTGTTGAATGATTAGATCTAAATAGAGAGGTTAATTGGAAAGCACAAAGTGAGATATAATGGCTCTGAAAGTGCTTGGAAAACTTCTCAGCACAAATTCAACAACCAATGTGGGTAGCTTTCTTCATCATAATCATCATCTTCAAGCATTAACTTCTCCATCTCAGAAAGTCTCAAATTCCTCGATTGCCAGGTTCTCATGTTTGTTATACCTCAGGTGAAGTTCCAATTGGCAATTCTCTGGCAACACTTTCCAGACTCACTTAGATTAGTTGTATTACTTAATATGTGGTCACATTTCACATTATATTTTTCTTATGTTAATATTTTAAAACACTGAATACTCTCCTTTGGGTCATAAACAATATTTGTTCTAGCTCTGAATATAAGGACTTTTATACTATCTATTTTATGGTTAACTTATAACAAATAATAATTTCAGTGACTGAATGATTGAAACTGCATTTTTTTCATAGGTGTTTTCTTCTTGAAGGCTGTTCTGAGATAGAGTCTAATAATATGTGCTTCTAAATAAACACTGTTTAATTATATAATTCATTCTGGAAAAATAGGTCACAAAATATGTATAACATATAATCCTCTATTCATTTTAAAATTACAATGCTATTTTTATATTAAAAATAAAATACAGATTGAAGAAGAACACAGGTACAAACAAAACCACATATCTATTGATCTAGACAAGAAGATAAATGCTTTATAACTCATATAACTAGAACTAGTGGTTCTTAGCTAGCCTGGGAGGGGTTGCCTAGCCAAAGAACATTTGACAATTTCTGGAGGAAATTTTTGTTTGTCATAACTTTGGGGGAAAGCAGATGCTACTGGCATCTAGAGGGCAGAGGTCTGGGCTGCTGTTAATAGTTTAACATGCACAAGACAGCCCCCTATATGGAAGAATTATCTGACCCAAAAGATCAAGAGTACAAAGGCTGAATAAACCTACAATAGGTTAAGGAACCTAGAATTTTAAGAAATATAAGATAAAAAATTCAGAGTGTCCAGAGTATGTTGTAGGATGACAGGCTTTTTAATGAGATATTTTTAAGAACAGGATGGTGGCTCTCTTTCTGAGTGGTAAAAGAACATGTGCCTTGAAGTGAGGACAGGGCTTACTGATCTTGGAAAAGGCATTCTGACATCAAATTTTAAAATTAAATAAATCCAGAAGTTAATTTTTGTTCATGTATGTCAAAAAGAGAAGAGAAAAGTGATGTGAATAAAATTATTCAATTAGAATAGCTGACAAGGCAAATGAGAAAATGAGCTCATGATACTTGGTACATATTAGTCTTCTTACAGGACACACGCCATGACATGTGCTATACAGCCTTAGACTGAAAGACTAAAGCAAACTGTTTCCACCACATCATTTGGGAGAAAGTTCTGCAAAGTAATAGAGTTGCACAACAATTTTCTCAGTAGAGTAATTATAAAGGAAATTTAAACATGTAAAGAAGTGGGCTAGTTTTATTTTTAAAAAAGCTCTTTAATAAAACTGGCTATAACCAGACTGAACAAATGCCTGTGTAGGTGGGCAGCTGACATGAAATCCTGTATTAGGTAACAGAAGCACTGTTTCAAAACTGGAATCTTTCCCCACTCAGCCTAATGAATTATTCACATATAACTCCTTTCCTATCATTGACAGCTAAAATGGCTTAGCTAAGTCCAGATGAAATGGAGAGTTAAAGAAAATGGAGAGCCACGTGCAAACTGGGTTCAGCTAGATTTTCACTATCAAAGCAAAGTAAAAATTTGAGGCAATTATAAGAAATTTCCGTGTGTGTGTGCGTGCATATACTTTGAACCTTGTATTTATTACCAAATAATCATATATATAAATATATATATATCTTCAGTTTTCAAATTACTTCATGTGTTTGAATATTTGTTTCCTAAAAAACAAAATATGTATATTAATATTTTCTATGATTATTTGTAGATTTGGGGTTAAAATGTACAGAAACTCAATGCTATCTAATGATTTAGATGCTCAGTAAAAGTTAAAACGTATTTATAGTAACTACTAGAGCAGTCTCAAAACTTAAAGGCTGGAACTTAAGTTTATTCGTTGTACTCAAATAATCATCATAATTTTATAAATGATAACTGATGTTTCCTGGTCAATCAGGAGAAAAACATAAATGCTTATTTTAGACAATAGGAAATAGATACTTTTCAGTGAGAGTGAGATACATAGAGGTTTGTTATCAGACTCTGCTGCAGAAATTCACTTTTTTTTTTTTTAACATTTCTGAAACACCTGAAGTCTGTGGTATGTATACAGTCTAAAATTAATCCCTGTCAATGAAAAAAAAAATAAGGTCATTACATTAATTTTTCTTTAGAAGATTTGAACTGAGAAAGGTAATTGAAATTTGGGGAAACAACTAGAATCGAGATATTGCAAAACCTCTGCCACGGGAAGTTTTTCACATTCTCATGAATCTAGTTAATACCATAGAACTTTAGTGTTGTTTTTCTATGCTCTCCCCACCCTAGTTCTCTTCTTTACTTGACCTTCCCTTGTTCTGATTGTCACACGCCACTGCATTTACTCAAAATTATCACCACTAAAGTTGGTCAATTGTGTTACTTTCACTGAATCCTGCAGTTCCTGAACTAGACAGATACTTCTGCTTGGTGCAATTACTACTTCTCCTTGATCCTGTTCATCCAAATAAGTCTCACTATTTATGCTCAGTAATATTACTTCCTTAAGTAAAACTCTGTGACTCAGGTCCCTCTGCCAACCATCTTTCTTGCTACCCTGCTGCCTGCACTTAACTTCTGCCAATGATTCCCTGCAAAATCTGCAGTCCTGTGGCTCTGTTGTGCACTCTGGTGAAGTGGAAGAAATAGCTTCATCTTTCCCTACCACTGTTCTAAATTTGTTTTACTTCCTACCGGGGAGTAACGGTAGAACTGCCAAATATACAAAAGTAATGAAACTCCATTTCCTTTATTTACAAAATAAATCCTTCCCACCCTAGCTACTTCTCAAGACATAGAAATGGATTTATCAGGACTTAAACAAGAGGCAAAGCAGTGTCAGATGTTAAATGATCTTCCTAAAGTTTACAACATAAGCTGTGTCACCCAGTTTACATGGTAGCATGTGACACACACATAAAGATAAAGCATGCCTCTGTTGCCTGCACATCAGGGACCATTTACCAGGTAGAGCCTTTCTGCTGATTTACTCTTTTTGGAAATGAATCATATGAGCCTTCTAATTTTAGAAAAATACTGTACTTTAAAAAAGCCTTTCATTTTAAGTTCAGGGCTATATGTACAGGTTTGTTACATAGGGAAACTTGTGTCATGGGGGTTTGTTGTGCAGATTATTTTATCACCCAGGTATAAATCCCATTAGTTATTTTTCCTGATTCTCTCCTCCCACTCTCCACCCTCTAATAGGCCTCAGTGTGTGTTGTTCCCCTCTGTGTTTCCATGTGTTCTCATCATTTAGCTCCCACTTATAAGTGAGAACATGCGGTATTTGGTTTTCTGTTCCTGTGTTAGTTTGCTAAAGATAATGGCCTCCAGTTCCATCCATGACCCTCTAGTTCATTTGATGATTGCATAGTATTCCATGATGTACATGTACCACATTTTCTTTATCCAGTCTATCATCGATGGCCATTTAGCTTGATTCCATGTCATTGCTATTGTGAACAGTGCTACAATGAACATATGCAGAATTATTTATATTTATATTCCTTTGTGTATGTACCCAGTAAAGGGATTGCTGGGTCAAATGGTATTTCTGTCTTTAGGTCTTTCAGGAATCATCACACTATCCTTTGCAATGGTTGAACCTAATTTACATTCCCACCAACAGTGTGTGAGTATTCCTTTTTCTCTGCAACCTTGCCTGCATCTGTTTTTTTGTTTTTTTGTTTGTTTGTTTACTTTTACTTTTTAATAATAGCCATTCTGACTGGTGTGAGATGGTATCTTGTAGTTTTGATTTGCATTGCTCTAATGATCAGTGATGTTGAACTTTTTAAATATATGATTGTTGGCTGCATGTATGTCTTCTGCTCATGTTCTTAGCCCACTTTGTAATGGGGTTGGTTTTTTTGTAAATTTGCTTAAGATCCTTATAGATGCTGGATATTAGACCTTTGTCAGATGCATAGTTTACAAAAATTTTCTCCCATTCTGTAGCTTATCTGTGTATTCGGTTGATAGTTTTTGCTGTTCAGATGCTCTTGAGTTTAATTAGATCCCATTTGTCATCTTTTGCTTTTGTTGCAATAGGCATCTTCATGATGAAATATTTGCTTATGCCTATGTCCTGAATGCTACTGCCTTGGTTGTCTTCCAGGGTTTTTTATACTTTGGGGTTTTACATTTAAGTCTTTAGTACATCTTGAGTTACTTTTTGTATATGGTGTAAGAAAGATATCCAGTTTCAATCTTCTGCATATGGCTAGCCAGTTATCCCAGCACCATTTATTGAATGGGGAATCCTCTCCCCATTGCTTGTTTTTGTCAGATTTGTTGAAAACCAGATAATTGTAGGTGTCCAGTCTTATTTCTGGGTTCTCTATTCTGTTCTATTGGTCTATATGTCTGTTGTACCAGTACCATGCTGTTTTGGTTATTATAGCACTGTAGTATAGCTTGAAGCCAGGTGGCATGGTGTCTCCAGCTTTGTTCTTTTTGGTTGGGATTGCCTTGGCTATTCAGACCCTCTTTTTGTTCCATATGAACCTTTAAATAGTTTTTTCTTGTCCTGTGAAGAATGTCAATGGTAGCTTAATGGGAGTAGAACTGAATATACAAATTGCTTTGGGCAGTATGGCCATTTTAATGATATTGATTCTTCCTACCTATGAGCATGGAACATTTTTCCATTTTTTTGTGTCATCTCTGATTTCTTTGTGCAGTGGTTTGTAGTTCTCATTGTAGAGATCTTTCATCTCTGTATTTAGCTGTATTCCTAGGGAAAAATACTGTACTTGCTTTATTCAAACATTGCTGCAGCTGAAATAAAGAAAGACAACAGGATGTTGTTACCATGACTCTGAAGCTTTCAATATGCAAACGTGAAAGTATGCTAAACTTACTTTCTGGGCTAGTTCTGGTGACTGAATCGCTTTTATTTCTACCAGCTCCAGGCAGGACACATAACCAGAAAAAAGCCTGTGTGGGCATATCCTGATGTCCATTCTCTGTCACTCTATTAATACATTATCAGTGGGAGGAATGATTCAATTAGACACCTAAGATTTTTAAATTTAACACATTAGCTTTTAAGGATCTGGGGATTTAGGCAGAGTCTCAAAGGTAGGTGGTCTTCACAGTTGCATTGTCCTACTAAAAATTCTTATGTCTCTTGCAGGAGTGGAGTTTAATTACTGAGTCTTTTTAACTGACTTTTTTCCTCTAGGATGTTTCTTTCCCAGTTTTTTTTAAGGATGTTTTTATTTTCAAGTTAAATACCAGCCTCCGAGACCTATTAAAGCTGGAATCTTCTTTGGCTACTATGCTTATTAAACTAAGGATACATATTTGTTCTAGTGCAGTTGATGGTTCTCTAATTTCATAACAGAAAAGAAAAAGGAATAAAAGCCACAAGTAAATTTGATTCAGAGCTTTCCAGATTCACTAAAAGATGGAATTCTTCAGCATGACTTCTTATCTCTTTAGCAAACCAAGTTTGCTCTGAAGGAAGAGCAAACTTCCATCTCTGAAGGAAGATCAGAGATGACCTGAAGTGTCAATTCAATTGGGAAATGTGGTGGAGAACTATAATTATGGTGAGATTAACTGTATTTTCAAATATAAAAAATGAAGCTGCAGTATATCATATACTATTCTTACTTAAATTTGATAGCAACCTAGTGAAACTTATGAATTTTTTAAACGACTTTAGTTGGCTCATTTCACATTAGGAAGTCAATGCTTGTTAAATTATTTAAAAAAGACATATAATGATTGGGTCAAATTCTATTATAAAAATGTCTTTACAATGAAATGTTCACTGCATTGAGTATATTTTCAATGCACAACTTAATAAACTATAATGCTTTTGAGGGGTCTTAAAATAATAAAATCAAGAAACTGGTAATTTTAAACAGACTGCTAAAAATTCTCATCATATCTCCTTTTCATTCTCTTCTTTATTAACCTTTATTTAAATACAAAAGTGCTATGTGGGAAACAGACCTTAAGTGTGACACTCTTACCTTTAAGGAAAATTACACTAACCATATCGTCTTATTGACCAATTAACTAAATCATCTTTTCTAATAGTAACACAATGAGCTTATCATCTATTTAATATCTTGGGAACAAAATACATAGCTAAAACATTTTTTTCCAAAGAAAGAGATATCAGCCTGAGCCCTGATATATCTCAGTATGTCTCTGATGCTCTGTAAATAAGCTTTGGAAAGAAAAAACATGACTTTGAGATATAAGGTATATAAAAAGCTAAATCATCTTGATATCCATTTATAACTTTGAAGTGGCATATTTTACATATATGTATGTATTTGAAATGTTCAATGAAAATAATTTCTAACTTTCATTAAATATTAAAGTATTCATCTGTTAGAAAAAGCTTGAGAAAAATCATCTCTATTAATTATTTCTGAGTTGGGAAATGGCCATGAAAATTTTGATGAAATATTAGGGAGATAATGAGAGGTTGCAAGCAACATTACATTTGATCAACACAGCATGGAAAATAGACGCATTGAAAATAGATTGCATAGATGAATAGTCTCTGCACTCAGGACAGTGGTGATCTGATGAGTGACTGAGTGTTTTCTGAATGAAAATAAGCTTTCTATAAATTTTAATTTTGAGCAGAGCTAAGTAACTAAAAATTTCATCTTCGTGAAGGACTATATTTAGTGGTTTCTCTTACCAGAAATGTAACAAAAAAATAATAATAAATGCCTGAGTCACTCACCAGATAGGATTGAGTGAGCATGGCCATTTCAGCCCCAAAAAGCCATCATTTTATGGCTGATGACTCATGAGAACATGTCTAGCTAATGAAAATATGACTAGCTTCCATTCTCTGATGCAGCTAACAATCCTGGTTACTTTTTACCTAATAAATAATTCCTAAAATGTGGTAATATTGCATGCATCAGTACACAGTTGTTAGCCAGATTCTCTTTTATCTTGAGGTCCATGTACTCTCATAACTTTTTCGAGATAGGATTGCAAGGAGGAACCACTAAGTTATTAACCCATCAGCCAAGATAAGAGATGGAGGCAGATCTTAAAAGGGTCATGTTACCTTCCTTGCCACAACCATCTGCATCACCTTCAAGCTAGAGAAAGCACTGACCTAACCAAGGAGAAGTTGGCCATTTCTGCATTCTCAGAAAGTTCAGGGGAATCCAGAGACTAAAGATTTTCAGGTGTGTAAACACAGATGGCCTGATTTAATGTGCAGGGTCTCTTTCTTTCCTAATCACAGTGCTGCCCTGATCATTGCAGTCCTGTCTAGATAGAGAATATCAAATTTGTAGAGCTCTCTCTACATTTATGGTTAAGTTCTGAACCCAACTCTCAATTTTTTCCTAACTTCTAGGTTTGAGGCATCTGCTTATATGCCCCCCAAAATGTTCATTGGCTTTGACACCAAGCTTTTAATTTATGGTTTGTCATTTTTCACCTTTCCTTGTCTCTCTTCACAGCATCAATGTCCCCTTTCAGCAACCATTCCTTTCATTTTTCTTCCAGAGTGGCTGTACTATTTGGCTTTTTTTTTGGAGTCTCGTTCTGTCGCCCAGGTTGGAGTGTAGTGGTGGTGCGATCTCAGCTCACTGAAAGCTCTGCTCCCGGGTTCACGCCATTCTCCTACCTCAGCCTCCCAAGTAGCTGGGACTACAGGCGCGCACCACCACGCCCAGCTAATTTTTTTGTATTTCTAGTAGAGACAGGGTTTCACCATGTTAGCCAGAATGGTCTCGATATCCTGACCTCGTGATCCGCCTGCCTCGGCCTCCCAAAGTGCTGGGATTACAGGTGTGAGCCACAGCGCCTGGCCCTATTTTACATTCTTACCAGCAGTGGATAATCATTTCTGTTGCTCCACACCTTCTTTATTAATTGATATTGTCAGATTAAAAATAATTGCCAATCTAACATATGTATGTTTTGTCTTAACAGAAAGGTCACAGGAAAAAAAAAAAAGAAATAGTAAATACAGATTTCTCTTAAAGAACAACTGTATAATATGCACTACAGAAGTTGGTACAACAAGGTTGGACATTAATATTATGACCCAAATAATTACACTAAATTTGTGGAAATGTTAGTAACGTTAATGGCATTAAATATTCCAATTTATAGCATCTCTTCCTCCTGTTTTAATTCACATATTCTTTTTCCCTCAAAATGCCCTTCTCTTTCTACAGAATGATAAAAAATGGTATATAACTGCCATTGCAATAATTTTAAATTCTTCCTTATTACCTCTGATGATATTTTATGACAGATTCCTTACTTTTTGTCTTATTATTATAGATTTTTTTCTGCATACATATCAGTAGGAATAATAGATCTTAAATTCTAAAAACTCTTCTGTTTACCATATATCCTTAGAAGCTTCTTGGGTTTGATTTTATTATTAAACATTAAATTCAAAATTACCAAAGAAGATTACCTGCTATGTAGAAGACAGAAGAGTTCCCAATAAGACACAGGAAAAAAAAAATATGTTTAAAATATTTGTAATGGGGTTAAATATTATTTTAAGAGCTGTTAAAAAAAAAAAAAAAGCGTATGTCTTAAATAACCAGATTAAAAGACCAGTAGTTATTACTCCAAAATTTATTGAACTGTCAAAGTACCCATAATGTACTTAGAAATGATTTAAAATGTGTACTTGGAACTAACCCGAATTAAAAATAAAATTCACCAGAGGGCATGGTGGCTCATGCCTGTAATCTCAGCACTTTGGGAGGCCGAGGTGGGCGGATCGCAAGGTCAGGGGATCGAGACCATCCTGGCTAACATAGTGAAACCCTGTCTCTACTAAAATTACAAAAAATTAGCTGGGTGTGATGGCGGGTGCCTGTAGTCCCAGCTACTCAGGAGGCTGAGGCAGGAGAATGGTGTGAATCCGGGAGGCAGAGCTTGCAGTGAGCTGAGATTGCACCACTGCACTCCAGCCTGGGTGACAGAGCGAGACTGTGTCTCAAAAAAAATAAATAAATAAATAAATAAATAAATATCACCTATTATTATGCAGTATTTTGCTCAGTAATTTGAAGAATCTCATCCTGAAAGAATAATAGAGATTTAGTTTAACAAGGGGTATGCGGATAGTCCAAAAGTATGTCAATTTATTATTTAGCATAAAAATAAAGGAAGAATAACTAATATTAAATGAGCGATTTATGATGATATGGAAATACATTATTATAATGTATTATCTTTGTTGTGGCTTATGTAAAAGTTAAACTATGACTTTGAAAATAAATTCCAAAAATTGCTAAATGAATCACTAGCATTAATTAATATGTAGTCAAATGTAGTTTAATGTTTTTATAATGAAAACCAAAGGAAAAATTAAATATACTTCATAAAAGCATTTCATTGAATTTTAATTTATTCAACATTAAAGACTGCTAGGAAATTGAGGCTTGATTTTATGTTAAAATTCATTAACATAAAATATTATTTTATAGAAATATAAAAGTATTGAGCATATTTTTTATTTTATGTTTAACATCAATTTTTTTTTTAACATTTAAGTTCAGGGGTACAAGTGTAGGTTTGTTGTGTAGGTAAACGTGTGTCATGAAGGTTTGTTGAAAAGATTATTTCATCACCTAGGTATTAAGCCTAGTACCATTAGTTATTTTGCCTAATGTCTCCCTCCTTCTACCCTCCACTCTCTGAAAGATCTTAGTGTGTGTTGTTCCCCTCTATGTGTACATGTGTTCTCATCATTTAGCTCTCACTTATAAGTGAGAATATGTGGTATTTGCTTTGGTGTTGCTGTGTTAGTTTGCTAAGGATCATGGCCTCCAGCTCCATCCATGTTCCTGCAAACGAGATCACGTCCTTTGCATGGACATGGATGGGAGTATGTGTACGGATGGAGTATTCCATGGTGTATATGTCGTAGTATTCCATGGTTTATATATACCATATTTTCTTTACTCAGTCTATCTTTTCAAATGAAGATATACATACTGCCAACAATCATATGAAAAGAAGCTCAACATCACTGAATTAGAGAAATGCAAATCAAAACCATGATGAGACACCATCTCACACCAGTCAGAATGGCCATTATTAAAAAGTCAAAAAACATCAGATGCCAGCGAGGTTGTGGAGAAAAAGGAATGCCTATGCATGTCAGTGGGAATGTAAATTAGTTCAACCATTGCAGGAGACAGTGTGGCAATTCCTTAAAGACGCTAAAGACAGAAATGTCATTTGACCTAGCAATCCCATTAATGGGTATATACCCCAAGAGATACAAATCATTTTATTATAAAGACACACGCCTGTGTATGTTCATTAAGCACTATTCACAATAGCAAAGATCTATAATCAACCTAAATGCCCACCAATGATAAACTGGATAAAGAAATGTGGTACATATACACCATGGAATACTATGTAGCCATAAAACAAGAACAAGATCATGTTCTTTGCAGGGACATGGATGTAGCTGGAGGCCATTATTCTTAGCATACTATCACAGGAACAGAAAGCCAATTTAATTTTTTTAAAAGAGCAAAATAGTACTGAGTCGTTTTAGAAATGTGAAAGAGAGACATCTGCTTCAAAGAAATTGAGTAGATATGGTTTTCTCTACTCTTCCCACTAACAATATCTAAATCTCCCTTGATATTATACATAAAACTGAAATATGAAGAAGAAGCACACAGCTAGGGACCTCAGAACCCAAGGAACAACACAATGGTGAGTCTCCTGGGAATTCTTGGTTCGCATATCTCAGACATGTTGCCGAAGAAGACAGTAACCTGAAAGCAACAAAGAGAATAGACAGAAAAGTCACAACAAAAGATCAAAGAAAAAGCAGTGTAGAAAGACAGAAATGTTTTAGACAATAGCCTAGCTAGTCTGGCCAAACATTACAAGTAAAATTGTGGCCCCAACCCAACCATGCCAGCAAAAGCAGAGAGGGAAACCTAGATTCTTGCAAATGCCAGATTTCATTCAGGCATCACAACCTAAGCCTTCTCCAGTGAGGTGATATCATAGAAAGCTAAGCAGGGAGTCAGAACATACATTTGGTAGGTTAGAAGTAACATGCTCCATTGCACCTGTGGTGTCTGTGAAGCCTGCATGGGGAGCCTACACTTTCAGCCCCAGCTGCTATTGATGAGGCACACACTCTCATTCTGCTGAGGTGGTATCAGAGGAGGCCTAGAGAAAAGCAGGGACTGTCAGAAATATCCAGCAGTAAGGAGTCTACCCCTCACTACGTAGTGTCAGGGAGCCCAGCAGGGAGTAGTAATTGAGCACCCCTGCACTTCCCAGGCAGTGTGGTTTTTCATAGGGAGCTGAAAGTCTCACTCTCACCCAGCAGTAATGACAATCTCCTTTCTCCCTCTGGTATCAAAGGAAGCCAAGTGAGGAACTTGAACTTTAATCCCACAGGCAATAGTAACAAGGCAGTGGCCAAGTTATCTTAGCAAGGAGGTGTCAGTGGAAGCCAGCTAAAGGAGAAAGTTTTAAAAGAATCCAGTGTCTGATAACACATGGATACCCAGGTTTAATTGCATAAACACTTAAATTTTAAAAAATAGAATAATCTCAGCAGGAATGAGAAAAAGACAGAAGATTCCAAAACTGAGATGACAAAGGTGTGAGAATTATCTGGCAGAGATTTTGAAGCAGTAACCATTAAACACTTCACTGAAAAAGTATAAGCATGCTTGAAACAAAGAGAACAAAGCTCAGCAAAGGATTGAAAAGTCTCAGCAAAGATAGAAAACATATAATGAACAGTCAAAGAGAGATTTTTAAATGAATGAGGCAAACACTGAATTGGCAGATTAAACAATGTATATCACCCAATCTCAACAACAGAGAAAAAGTAACGTGATAAAAAGGGGAATAGAAAGATTCAGAGAGACTTGTGGGACTATAACAAAACATCTAACTTTACTGCCACTGAAGTCCTGGGGAAAGAATAGGAGAAAGAGGATGTAGTCAATAATTACTACCAAAAAAAAAAAAAAAGGTTTAAAAAATCTTAAATTTAGCTCTCTCTCTATACACACACACACACACACACGTACACACACACACACACACACTTAAAATGATGAGCTAACCCAACCAGATAAACCCAAAGAAATAAATGCCAAGACACATCATAGTCAAACTTTTAGAATGTAAAGACACAGGAAAATTTTTGAAAGCAATAAGAGGAAAAGGATTTTTTACTTACAGAAGGAAAACAATTTGAATGACAAGGTATTTCTCATCAGGAATCCAGGAGGCCAGAGAAAGTGGCACAGCATTTTATAGTGTTGATAACAAAGAACTGTCAAATCAAACCTGATACATGGTGACAATATCCTTCAGGAATGATGAGGAAATAAGATATTCTCAAATGAAGGAAAACTAAGAAATTCATCACCAGCAGATTTTTCCTAAAAGAAAGACTAAAAAAGTTCTCTGGACTAAAAGGAAATAAAAGACATTTAATCTTGGAGCATTAGAAAGGAAGTAAAATATGAAAATAACAATATATGGGTAAATTATGTAAAATTTCCCTTCTCCCCTTGTTTTCTAAACAAAGTTTGAATATTTGAGTAAAATTATAACACTATTTAATGTGATTCTAAATGTATAAGAGAACACATTTAAGATGATTATATTACAAAGAACTACATTATGAAGGATAAAATTATGTTAAGGGACTTAAAGTTTATATGTTTCACTAAACCTGGTAAAATGTATATGACAGTAGATTGGAATAAATTATAGATATATACTATCCAGATCAACCACTAAAGAACTATATAAAGAAATAGATACTGGCCAGACACAGTGGCTCCTGCCTATAATCCCAGCACTGTGGGAGGTCAAAGTGGGAGGGCGGCTTTGAGACCACCTTGGGCAATATAGTAAGACTCTATCTCAAGAAGAAGAAAAAAAAGAAAGGAAGGAAAAGAAGGAAGGAAGGAAGGAAAGAAGGAGGGAAGGAAAAGAAGGAAAGAAGGAAGGAAAAGAAGGAAGGAAGGAAGGAAAAAAAGGAAGGAAGGAAGGAAAAAGAAGGAAGGAAGGAAGGGAAAAGAAGGAAGGAAGGGAAAAGAAGGAAAGAAGGAAGGAAAGAAAGAGAGAGAAAGAAAGAAAGGAAAGAAAGAAAGAAAGAAGAAAGAAAGAAAGAAAGACTAATAATTTAATCATTGGAGAAATGCAAATCGAAACCATGAGACATCATCTCACACCAGTTCTAATGTCTGTTACTTAAAAGTCAAAACATAACAGATGCTGGTAAGGTTGTGGAGAAAGGGGAACACATACACATTGTTGAGAAGAGTGTAAATTAGTTCAAACATTGTGGAAAGCAGTATGGTGGTTCCCCAAAGAGCTAAAAGGAGAACTACCATTTGACCCAGCAATCCCATTACTGGGTATATACCCAGAGGAATATAAATCACACTGCCATAAAGACACATGCAGGCATATGTTCATTGCAGCACTATTCAAAATAGCAAAGACATGGAATCAACCCATAATAAATGTTCATCAGTGACATATTGGATTTAAAAAAATGTAGTACATATACAAAATGGAATACTACGCTGCCACAAAAAGAACAAGATCATGTCTTTTGTAGTAACATGGATAGAATTGGAGGCTATTAATTCTCAGCAAACTAATGCAGGAACAGAAAACCAAGTAAGTGGGAGCTAAATGATGAGAGCTTATGAACACAAAGAAGGAAATGACAGACATTGGGGTCTACTTGAAGATGAAGTGTGGGAGGAGAGAAAGCAGCAGAAAAGATAACTATTTTGTTTTAGGCTTAATTCCTGGGTGATGAAATAATCTGAACAACAAATCCCTGTGACATGTGTTTACCTATATAACAAATCTTCACGTGTACCTCCAAACCTAAACTAAAAGTTAAAAAGAAAAGAAAAAAATACTATAGATAAAATAAAAGCAAAATTTTTTAAAAATAGTACTCCACAGGAAAGTAGAAAAGAAGAAACCAAAGAAAGCAAAACATAAAGCAAACAACCAATAACAAGAATTAAATGAAATGACATACTTATTCCCTAACATGTCAATAATTACATCAAATATAAAACTGATCTGAGGGCTGGGCAGCAAGAGCAAAACTCCCTCTCAAGAAACAAACAAACAAACAAACAAACTGACCTGAATTGAAAAGGTCATGACTATGTAGAAAAATCACAAGAAATCTAAAAAGAAAAATACTCCTAGAATTAATTATTCAGTTCAGCTAAATAGAAATAAAGTTTCAGAATAAATTCTATTTCTTTACACTAACAGTAAACAGACGGACAACAAAAATAAAACTATTTACAATCACTGAAGAAAAAGAAATATATAAATGTATATCTAAAATACATAGACAGGACTTATGTTCTGGAAAGTATAAAATGCTGATAAATGACATTAAATAATATAAAATGAATGTAGAGATATACTGTGTTCATAGATGAGAAGATTCAACATGGTAAAGTTGTCAGTTCTCTACAAATAGATAGACAGACAATTCGTTTGCTATCAAAATGCGAATGAGAACTTATTTACTTATTTTTTATGTACAGAAAACTTTAAAATACATATGGATAGGTAATAAGTAGAATATCTGAAAAATTTTGAAAAAGAATAAAATGTAACCTGATTTCAAGACTTATGCAGTTGCAGTAATCATGAATGTATGGAATTCGTAGGAAAAAAAGACAAATAGATGCAAAGCCAATTCAGTGGAGAAAAAATAGCATTTCAGCAATGACACTAGAGCAACTGGACAATCACAGGCGAAAAAAATATACCTTAAGCTTAACACCTTCTACCAAAATGAACTCATGATAGATCATGCACTTAAATGTAAGACATAAAAGTTTTATTTAAAAAGCCATAGGGAAAATTCTTCAGGATTTCAGACTAGGCAATTGTTTCACAGACTTGACATCAAAGACAAGCTCTATTAAATGAAAAAAATATAAATTAGGCTTCGTCAAAGTTACAAATGTTTGTTCCATGAAATATTGTGTTGAGAATAAAATAAACCTAAATACTTGAAGAAAATATTTGTAAACTACATGTCTTGAATAGAAGTGGCATCTAGAATATATAAAGAATTCTGCAAATACACCCATAAAAAAAACAAAAAATCCAATTAGAAATTTGACAAAAGGTGTTTCCCAGAAAGACAATATCTTGATGGCAAATAGCCCATAGAAAATATGTCCAAAATTATTGGCCATTAGGAAAATACAAATTAAAATACATAACAAAATATCACTACACACCTACCAGAATGGCTAAAATTTGAATAGTAACAAAACCAAATGCTGACAATGATACAGAGAAACTGGATCACCCATGCATTGCTGGTAGAAATAAAAATGATCCAGACACTCTGGATAATAGCATAGTGTTTACCTGAAAAATAAATTTATGCTTACTACATGACGCATCCATTATACTCCTGCTCATTTATCCTAGAGAGATGAAAATTTACACAGAGACTTGTACATGAATGTTTGTAGCCGCTTTATTCCTAAGTCAGTAACTGGAAACAACCTTGTGTCCAGCAATAGACGAATGGTTAAACAAACTGGCACTATCCATGCCGTGAAATATGTATTAGTACGTTTTCATGCTACTAATAAAGACATACCCGAGAGTGGGTCATTTATAAAGGAGAGAGGTTTAATTGACTCACAGGCCCACATGGCTGGGGAGGCCTCACAATTATGGTGGAAGGCGAATGAGGAGCAAAGTCAAGTCTTACACGACAACAGGCAAGAGAGCTTGTGCAGGGGAGCTCCCGTTAGTAAAACCATCAGATCTCATGAGACTTATTCACTACCATGAGAACAGTATGGGGGAAACCTCCCCCATGATTTAATTATCTCCACCTGGCCCCGCCCCTGACACATGGGGATTATTACAATTCAAGGTGCGATTTGGGTGGGGATACAGCCAAATCATATCAGAATACTACTGAACACTAAAATGAATAAACTAATAATACAGAAAGCAACTTAGAGTCCCCAGAAAATTATGGTAAGTGGCAAACATCAATCTCAAAAGATAACATACCATAACTTCAATTTATACTATTTTGAAATGATAAAAATTAAAGACGTAAGTAACATATTAATGATTGGAATTAGTGAGTTAAGAGGGAACTGAGTGTGGCTATCAAAGGGAAACAGAAGTGATGTTCTGATCAAGGAATTATAATATACCAATGTTAATACTCTGGTTGTGATACTATATCATAAATTTGCAAAACTATATTAAGCCAGAGTTTCTGGAGAAACTGGGTAAATGGTAGAAGGAATCTCTCCCTATTATTTCTTACAAATTTATGTTAATTTAAATTATCTCTAAATAAAAATTTTAGTGTAAAAAATACAAAATAGAAGTAAATATGTCCATGATATTAAGCAATTATACACATGTACAGATTCAAAAACAATATCTATTTGACTGCATTTTACTTTTCCATTTTATTTTGTTAAATATTATTTATTATTTATTTGTTGTTTGTTTGTTTTGAGACAGGGTCTCATTCTGTCACTCAATCTGGTGTGCAGTGGCGCCATAATGGCTTAATGTACCCTCGATCTCCTGGGCTTACTCCATCCTCTTGCCTCAGCCTCCTGAGCAGCTGGGACTACAGGCTTTTGCCACCGCACCCAGAAGAGTTTTGTAGTTTTTGCAGAGACAGAGTTTCGGTATGTTGCCCAGGCTGGTCTCGAATTCCTGGGCTCAAGTGATACACCTGCCTCAGCCTCCTAATGTGCTGAGATTATAGGTGTGAACCACTGTACCAGGCCTATTTGAATGGATTATTATGAATCCTGAATTTCCTAAGTAATTGATTTTACTTATTATAGCTATTGCTTAGAAATTTACTTCTCCCAGTACTTTTGGGTATATATTAATTATGCCACAAATACCATAGTGGTTAAAGTATAAAGATAATTATTAGAAATTATCATAACCATTACATTATCTGTGAGTGAAAGTGAAAATTTAAACGAATAGCCCAACATCAACATATATACCAAATTGAATATATAGAGCACTTTTTCCATCAGCTTTTTCTTAAATCCCATTGAAAACATCATCACCAGGGTGTCAGAATGCATATGCGTCTCTGTTACTGATGATAGCCCCTCAGTTCTGTGTTTGGCTGGCTTTTCATAGTCTTAGCTTTTGATAACTTTTCAGTTCCTCACTTTCCACGTATCTTCACTTGTTTACTGATGTTATCACCACCTTATTCTTCCACAAACCCTAATTGTACTGTTTTATTGTTGTTGGTGGTGGTATTGTTAGATTTTTGCTTGTTTTATTTTTTCCCCTCCCTATGGCCTTGAATGAAGTCTTTTCTCTGTTAGTTCAATCACCCATTCACATGTCACGTTGCTCTGCCGTGTTGTAATCCCTTTAACTGAAGTTACAAAACTGTTAATCCCCTACTGCAGCTATGTTTATAAATATAGAAAATGTGGACATAAACTTTATATAGACAATGACATATATATAAAATGACCTTAGGCTTCAGATGGCTAATTTTTTTTCTAATTCCCTTCCGCTTACACACACTGATTTAACAGTGGATTGTCCCATAGTTTTTAACTATTTAGTAGTAGACTCAAAAAATTCAAGCTGATTTTGTAGCTGGGGATGTTATGCAGTTATTTACTTTTAAATATTTATTTATATGAAAGTGCTTTTGAACTCTAAGTACTATACAGTCAAACATACAATTTTTCATCTTATTTTCATTCTGCTTTAATCACTGATGTAAAACTTCAATGAGAAACAAAAAAGAAACACACAGAGCACAACCTGTAATTTCAACAAATAATATTATTATATCTGTGGCTTCATTTAGAGCTATATAACTTGCATGAGAGATTTTATGAATACATAATAGATTTAGTTTTCCTTTTAATAGTGACACATAGATGTTCTTGAAACACAAATTCATTCATTATTTTATAGAGACCTGAAAGAAGTAACCATTACAAAGGAGTAGAGAAGGCTTTTCTTCTTCAGTCTTAGTACAGAGGCTTTTAATCTTAGTCTCTTGTGATAGGTTTACCGAATGATGAATCAGTAACAGAGTGTTCGTTAATCTCCCAATTCATTTGAGCTGATTTTGTGTGTTGATAATTGAGTGAAATTGGTTAGTCCGCAGAGCAGCAATTTCAGTAATACCCAAAGCAGAGCCTATAGGACTGTAGATCCTAACTTAAGGGAACAACAAGAGCAACAACAAACTCAAACAAAAAACAAGCCCAGTGATACTCTCAGAAACATACAAATTAAAATTATGTTGTCTTTTAAATTGTGATATAAAGCATCAAACAGGTGGAATGAATTCTAAATTCAAATGTAGAGTTGATGTATATTTATCAAAAGTTAATCCAATTATTCTTTTATGTATTGTGATTTTTTTTGACTGGAATTTATAAAAACTGGGAAAGTGAAACAGAGAATTGGGAAAGTAAGAACAGAATTCTTTTAAAAATGTGTTTGTAGGCATATCAATAAATTGAAATGAAGTCCAACATGATGAATCACGTTTTTTTTTTAACAACATTTTAAAAACTGTGTGCAAATCTCCATTTAAAAAGTTTCCATTTATTTTGACTTCTTCAAATGAGAATTGCTTTATATTCCACTTCATTTCTAATTCATCTGTTAACTGGGAGTCTATGTTTTATCTTTGTTTTCTTTACTAATCCTTGTTTTAAAGTCAGCGTGTCTAAATCTGTCTGTTCACCAAACCACCAGAGAACTTTGTCTAAAATGCAGACTCCCATATGTTTGTTGGCCACTTAAGTGTCTTCTTTTGAGAAGTGTCTGTTCATATCCTTCACCCACTTTTTGATGGGATTGTTTGTTTTTTTCTTGTAAATTTGTTTAAGTTTCTTGTAGATTTTGGATATTAGCCCTTTGTCAGATGGATAGTTTGCAAAAATTTTCTCCCATTCTATTGGTTGCCTGTTCACTCTGATGATAGTTTCTTTTCCGGTGCAAAAAGTCTTTAGTTTAATTAGATACCATTTGTCAATTTTGGCTTTTGTTGCAGTTGCTTTTGGTGTTTTAGTCATGAAGTCTTTGCCCATGCCTATGTCCTAAATGGTATTGCCAAGGTTTTCTTCTAGAGTTTTTATGGTTTTAGGTCTTATGTTTAAATCTTTAATCCATCTTGAGTTAATTTTTATATAAGGTGTAAGGAAGGGGTCCAGTTTCAGTTTTCTGCATATGGCTAGCCAATTTTCCAACACCATTTATTATATAGGAAGTCATTTCCCCATTGCTTATGAAATACCATCTCACGCTAGTTAGAATGGGGATCATTAAAAAGTCAGGAAACAACGGATGCTGGGGAAGATGTGGGGAAATAGGAACACTTTCACACTGTTGGTGGGAGTGTAAATCAGTTCAACCATTGTGGAAGACAGTGTGGCTATTCCTCAAGGATCTAGAGCTAGCAATACCATTTGACCCAGCAATCCCATTACTGGGTATATACCCAAAGGATCATAAATCATTCTATAAAGACACATGCACACATATGTTTATTGCAGCACTATTTACAATAGCAAAGACTTGGAGCCAACCCAAGTGCCCATCAATGTTAGACTGGATGAAAAAAAAATGTGGCACATACATACCATGGAATACTATGCAGCCATAAAATAGAATAAGTTCATGTCCTTTGCAGGGACATAGATGAAGCTGGAAACCATCATTCTCAGCAAACTAACACAGAAACAGAAAACCAAGCACTTATAAGTGGGAATTGAACAATGAGAACATAGGGGCACAGGGAGGGGAACATCACACATGGGGGCCTCTTCACGGGTAGGGGGCAAGGGGAGGGATAGGATTAGAAGAAACACCTAATATAGATGACCATTGATGAGCACAGCAAACCACCATGGCACGTTACCTGTGTAACAAAACTGTATGTTCTGCACATGTATCCCAGGACTTAAAGTATAATAATAATAATAAAATAAAATAAAAGTAAGAAAAAAATGCAGACTCCCAAACTCCCAAAACTTCCTGAAATCAAACTCTTGGGGATGGAAAATGGAACTTTGATTTAAAAAAGAGATCTCTCCAATTTACAAAGAACAAAATCTGGGAGAAGACTAAACTTTGTATGGGAGATATTTCTGTTTACTGTTCTGTTTGAGAAAAGAAGACATGGAAGGAAAGGTGCACACAGCTCAAATTCGACTTCCCAGAGTTTATGGAAACTGGTTATTATACCCCGTAATGTGGGAAAAGTTAAGTGTGTGTTAGTAGAAGTTCTCTTTTCCTGAAAACAGTTCCTTTCTATTGTCGTGTCTTGAGGAATTTCTTTTGAAAAGTGCTCTGGCACTTCTGGGGTGGAAGTTCTCATTTTTATTTAGACATCAATGTGTGGATCAGAATTTGATAAGCATTAAGTGCAGTTATATTCCCTGCATTTAAGTTATCTGGGTATTTAGTGTTACCTTTGACTTTAGGGCAGAGGGCTTATGATTATTTTCTTCACAATAGAGAATTTTTATATAAGTTTATCCTTGAGTAGCTTCTCCTCCACTGTAAAGTCTCCAGTATGTGCTACCTAGTTTCCATAGGTACACGTACAACCATTCCCATTTAAGGACCTGTCTACTTCTGGGAACTGAATATTATTCAGCTATGCACCATCAATAGAAATTACAAACTTTGATCTACCTTGTCTATCTCCAAAGAATCCATCCAATACCCAAATACACTTCCTATTAAAAAGTACACCCCTACATGTCTGTGTAATCCTTAAAAAACACAGGATCTATGCTCTTCTACCTGTTGGACAATCTAATCTACACATTTTGATAGACCTCAAACTTCAAATGCCCAAATATTTTATCTGGATTATATCCTCTGTTGCCACTACTCCTTCCCTTAACACACACAACTTGTCAAATTCTTCTCAGTCTAAACACACACACGTTCATGTGCATACATAGCTGAGCACACACACATACACACAGAAATGCTTTTCATACCTTATGCAGTTGAGTATGAGAAAAAAAACTTTAAGGGAAAAAGGATATGTATTCATTTCGTTGTTTTAAATCTGCAGTGAAAAATTCACACCTACACACATGTGTATACTCATAAACAAATTTTCCGTAATGCTGTTCATTATACTCATATATTCTAATAGCATGTTTTATAAAAATTGAGAACTGGAACTTTAGGGCATGCTTATCAAACCTCCACAGTAGTGAAAATAAAATAAATATGACAGCGTATTTCACAGTAGTGAAAATAACTTTACAGTGTACATCTTTCCACATTCTGTCAACACAAACTTCTGCCCTCACACTCCCTCCCACCCAGACAAGTCACACATTTGTTCCTTCACTCCTCCAATTCAGTCCTTATTCCAACTGCCTCTCTGTTAGTTGTTAACTTATTTCCTGCTATGAAGAAAATAGATTACTAGCTGTTAACATTCCAGAATATTTGCATTTTGCATAGAGACACTTTGAGGATATCTGTCGTTTTAGATGGAAGCCAAGTCAGACAACTTCTTAGACAAAACTTGACCCAGCTGTTTCCTATAGCAATTGCCTCTTTGGACATGAATATACTGAGTTGTGTGTGTATCTGCCCCTTAATTAGCACCATCTCTTAACACAAAAAGAAATTCACTTCTCCTATACAAAAAGATGTCACCACTATGCTCCTCATTTAATTGTGAATCCACACACATATTGAACTTTGCCATAATCTGATACATATGCGGGCCCCTGTTATAGCTACCAGGTGTGTAATGAACACACATTCTGGTACTGACATTAGTAGTGGCATTGATCGTGACCAGGTAGTTGGAGCATATTACTTATATTGACTCTCCTTGGTCGTAACTGGAAAAATCCAATTCAAACTGCCCTACACACACACACACACAAAATTATTTGCTGAAGTGACAGACTTTTATAGGTATCTAAGCTTCAGATTTGGGTTATTCTAATTTATAAAATTAAGACTTCGTTTTGTTCCATTTCAGTCCTTTTAGCATGTGGCTTTAGTCTAGGATTCTATGTGATCATTTTTTTTGCAACTATAGACTATAGTGAATATTCTGACGAGTTCACTTTCCCCAAAAAGATAATAAGCTTGTCTTTTAAAAGACCCAGCTAAAATCGAGGTAGTTCTTCCTGTCATTGAATAGGTCATAATGCTCATATCTGAATCCAATCCTTAGTGCCAGAGAAAATAATTTTTGTTTGTTTGTTTCATTAAGCCCATAGCTCTTGTCTGTTCCTGGAGTTTGGAAGCAGAATTAACTGTACATGAAATTTATTATTTAAAGTTAAAGGATTATGTGATGACCAGAGAAGAATTTGTATGCTGTTTACTGGGCGAAGATTTCTTTAATATTGACGATCAAAGTTAATAGATATCCATTGCATCCAAAGTGGCAAGTTGGCATCCATGCTAGCACTAACCCAAACCCATCTATTGAAGACATTTCTGTCAATTCTGGACCCTTTGCTATTGCACTCACAATTTGTCTCACAATTTTCCTTAAGGACTCTCCGGTACACAACTAGCCGTTCATCAGAGCAGACATATGACACCTCTAATTAGGTTGTTTACGATGTTATCTTTGGATAAAATTCTGCATTTGTGTCATTAACTCATTATTAATCTCCACCCACAAATGTGCCTTAATGATTCTTGAGTATTTGCTGTGACACCTGCCTTTGCATCTTTAATCTAAGACCACATTTTTAGTTAAATAATAGAAGTATTTAGATGTTTAAGAGACAAATGTCAGAAAGATGTAGCCAAACATGGAATTTTAGTTTTGATTTCCAATAATACGTGGCTAATCATAAGATCACAAAGTTGATGTATATTTAGCTGTGCATACAAAGGAAAAAAATCATCTCAAATGATAGAAAATGATATACGGATAATATTTGAGTGCCTGCATTGCTCTTAAAACTGTATAAAGACTTGCATAATCATCCTTATAATTTAACTTTGAGTGCCTGCATTGCTCTTAAAACTGTATAAAGACTTGCATAATCATCCTTATAATTTAACTTTGTGTCTTTAACATGTTAATATGTCTTCCACTGACTTAGAAATACATATTTGAAACTTGAAATTTCTTTTTTTTCTTTTTCTTTTCTTTTCTTTCTTCTTCTTCTTCTTCTTCTTTTTTTTTTTTTGGACAGAGTCGCGCTCTGTCATCCAGGCTGGAGTGTAATGATGCGATCTCTGCTCACTGCAACCTCCGCCTCCTGGATTCAAGTGATTCTCCTGCATCAGCTTCCCAAGTAGCTGAGATTACAGACGCCTGCCACCATGCCCAGTAAATTTTTGTATTTTTAGTAGAGGTGAGGTTTCACCATTTTGGCCAGGCTGGTCTCGAACTCCTGATCTCAGGTGATCCACCCCCGCCTTTGGCCTCCCACAGTGCTGGGATTTATAGGCATGAGCCACAGTGCCCAGCCTGAAACTTAAAATTTCTATACCATATGTCAACTCCAACACCTGAAAGAATAGCAGGAGAAGTTAAGCGTGGATCTCCACTGGCATTTAAACTTTTATTATTTCATTATGCATCATATTTTTCTCTAAAATCATAAAAATTCATTAGAATTAACACTAAATAAAATGCAAATTAAATGATTATAATATTAGTAATTAAAAGTTCATAAAATGCCTGCCTCCCTGTATGAGCTTTAATTTTTTTTTCAAAATTTTTTCTATATGTAGAGGGGCTGGAGAGAGAGAGTGCAAGGGAGAAACTTAATACCTGGGTCTCTTAAATAAATCCATAAATGACATATGAAGATGGCATTAATGTTATAAAAGGCAACAAGAATCATTTCATGGTAGCGTTGGCATTTTACTGCTACTACTAACAGCTATGAATACATTGCAAAGCTCTGATAAAACATTACAACCTTGCCTTTGAAGGTTATAGGTTTTATTTCTTTATATTATCATAGTGGGGCTTGTTAACATCACCTAGTTAGTTGATCATGCTTATCTATAAACAGTATCAAGTACCTCTACGATATCACTTTTTAATCACCTATTATTTTCAAGATCACAACCCACAGTTATTACAGGAAAAATGAATAGTTTAGTATTAAATATTATAATTATAGAAAACAGTATTTTAGGCTGGTGCAATGGCTCATGCCTGTAATCCCAGCACTTTGAGAGGCTGAGGTGGGCAGATCACAAAGTCAAGAGCTCCAGACCAGTCTGGCCAATATGGTGCAACCCCATATCTACTAAACGTACAAAAATTAGCCAGGTTTGGTGGTGCACGCCTGTCACCCCAGTTACTAGGGAGGCTGAGGCAGGAGAATCATGTGAACCAGGAGGCGGAGGTTGCAGCAGGGAGCCGAGATCATGCCAGTGCACTCCAGCCTGGGCGACAGAGCAAAACTCCATCTCAAAAAAAAAAAAAAAAAAAAAAAAAAAATATATATATATATATATATATATATATATATATATAAAAAACACAAACACCATGTTTTATTTTCTTGAGGCAGGTAGCAATTATTCTTTTTAATTGTTTTGTCAAAAGTAATAAGTATCCAAAATAATGAATAGATGAGATAGATGAAGGATTTGAATTACTGTGTGCAAATGCCGGCTCTTCTCTGATGTCCTCTCAGGGAGATTCAATAGCTCTGACATCATGTGGCTATAAGAATTTATGCAGGCAGCAATTTATAACACTTAATTGGTTGTATGGCAAATATATACACTTATATATGTATTCACCCAATATTTTGAGTTTCTTATTGGTTCAGAGACCCTTTTTCCTTTTTCTGTATTTTCAGTGCTATTCAGCACATAACATTTTCTATCTAGATATGAAATAAAAACAAAAAGTAAGGTGTTTATCACAAATTTGACAATAAATACAGTGAAAAACAATAAAATTCTAAATTGAGCTGACCACTATTTTGGGTTAGAATTCATCCTCAAATATCTAAATTTTGGTAAACGGCATCATGATCTCAGTTCTGTAGGCATAAATGTTTAGTATTAGCTTTCACTGTATAACCCACTTACCCATTCCCCATGTGTCACTAAATTCTTCTGCACTTTCCTTTATGATGTTTGTCAAATTTGGCCTTTCCAACCTTCTGATTTTATTTTTAAGCTTCCGAATTTAATATCAATTCTACCATATTAGGCTGGCTTAATCCTAATGTCATCTAACATCTTTTTTATCCTATGTCACTATTATGAAATATTTCACGAATCATCCATTTTACATATGTATATTTATTTTTAAAATGTAAACATATACTAATCAACTAGTTTGTAACACACAATCTAAATAAAAGGAAATAATCAATTTTAAGAAGAAAATAAATTTAAATAAATTTATTTCTGCATTAGTGAATTTTAATACACACTGTATGGGAATGTAACATATTTTATGAGACAACTGATCTAAGTGATTGATTTTTTGTTTTTAATTTCTCCCAGTCTCCTGTGCACTCAGCACTCCAAAATCTTAAAATATTGCTTTCTGATCAGAAATCTATAATGGTTAAGCTCAATTTAGATTCTTCTCTGTGGAGATTTAAACATTTCTCTATTTAGGTTCTTCTTTGCGAATATGAATTTATTTCTTGTTTCATGCTCCTTACCAGCACACACATATTACTCCTCTGTTTTAGTCAGCAGATCTTTTTATTTTATTTCTCAATTGCTTTGTTCATTTTCTCCATTGTGTTTTCACCTACATTGTTTCCACTGCCCATATCACAAGATTCACACCATTCCTACCCAATCCTACACCATATCCCCTTCTTCTGATCCAGTTTTTCCCATCCTCAAAGCCTCAAGCAGTTTCTCAGAAATGTTTTCCGTAACATGTTAACAGAATTTAATTATGCTTTAAAAATAAAGGTACCTGAAGGATCTATCCCATCACAGAATGAAATATCTTGATCCTATTTTCCATAAAAAATATCTTGACCATAGTCAAAGTATAGTCAACTATAGTCATAGGCCTCCCAAGCATTAAGAATACCCAGTTTAACCTATAAGCAGCAGGTGGTGATCATGTCAATGTAAGTTTATATCTGTTATGACTACTTACTAAATCAATGGACCTACACACTGTAGGTCCTTTATAAATGCTTATTCTTACAGATGATAATTAATCTTCCTAGGATCTATCCTTGTTTGCAACTTGATAAGGACTCTAGTGGGGTCTTAAGCACTCTCAAAGTAGTATAGGCATTCTCAGTAATATGGTAATGCCAGTCACATTTCTTACTGTGGAATTAATGAGCAAAGAAAATAACTGGGTGTCTGTCCAATTATTTCTACATTCTAATGCTTTACAGGAACACTATCTCTTCTGAATTACTCTTAGAAGCTTTTTGCAATCTGAGGAATCCGACCATTTGTTTTTGTGGTATTTGAGACAAATATTACATTAGCCAAAATCTTGTTCTGTATACAAATGGCAATCTATAGCAAAGGCAAACTTTCTGGTATCAAAACGTAATAATCTTATTCTGGAATTTAATGAGTAATTTTATTTGGAATTGGAACAGATGGGTAAAAACAGAGGAAGCAGATTCTTCTGGCTAATTGTTACATGTAACAAGGTAAAATTTACTTCATTTCTCTGAATATTCTTTTAGTGATGAATGTCATGCCAGTAGGCATAAAATTCCAGTTTTTATTTTTGAAGCTGAGGTGTTAATGCAATCATTAGTTAGGCTGCTTTCAAAAACTTAAAAACAATAATATAATTTTAGACATTTCTAAGTAATTATGTTAAATAATTCCTTCTGCTAATCTCGTCAATCTTCTTATTCATGTGTCAAGACAGAATGGTCTGTGAGGCTGTTCTAAACCTTTTAGGAAACTTCCCAGGCTCTTAGCTTCAGAGTAATGCTCCTATGCACACCAGCTCAAAATAAGCATTCCTCCAGTATACTCCCTGATGTCTCATGCCCTGACTAACCTTTGTTCAGCCTCTTTGATGTAAATTATCAATGGTTTCTAGTCAGAATATCAGTCTTTGCCTTGTCACTGGACACTCTAGTTTTTTCTTAGAAAAATGTATTTACAGTCATATGCCACGCAGTGATGTGATCAGTGATGGACCCTATATACTCAAATGGAGCTGACACATTCCCATTGTCTAGTGACATTGTGCCTGTCATAAAATCATGGCACAGTTACTATATTTTTCATAAATTCAGTGTAGCTTAAGGGTACAGTGTTTATAAAGCCTACTGTAGTGTGTAGTAATAACCTAGGCTTTCACATTCACTTACTGCTCCCTCACTGACACCCAGAACAACTTCCAGTCCTGCAAGCTCCATTCATGGAAAGTGACCAGGATAGTTATACCTTTTTTTTTTAATCTTTAATACCATATTTTAAAAAATTTTAATACCATATTTTTACTATAACTTTTCTATGTTTTGATATGTATAGATACACATATACATACTACTGTGTTACAATTGCCTATAGCATTCAGTACAGTAACATGCTGCATAGGTGTGTGTGTAGCCTGGGAGCAATAGGCTGAACCGTATAGCCTAGATGTGTAGTGGGCTATGCCGTCTAGGTTTGTGTCAGTACACACTGTGATATGGCACAATGATTAAATCACCTAGTGATGAATTTCTCAGAATGTGCCTTTGTTAAGCCATGCATACAACCATATTTAATTTTACAATTTCTTCTTTAGCCAATGTAAAAACAAAAATACTCTGTCTAGATCATCTTCTCGAATTTTTGCTCAGCAAAGAGATCTTTCAGTCTTTCTCCAGGACGGGTATTGGGGCTTTAATTCAGAGGGTTTTCTAGTAGGTTAAAATGAAGCTAATAATGAACATAATTTTTAAACTTTCTGTTATTTTCCTTCATTTTAGTACTGGCTTTTCAACATTATAAACAAAACTTGTGAATGTTTTATATTAGTAGATTACAAGTTCTGTTTGATGATACTACAGCCCAGTTGTCCTCAAAGTGTGACTTGGACCCCTTTCAAGAGGTCAATGAAATTAGTGCCATTTTCATAATTATACTAAAATATTATTTTTTATTTTTACTATCACTCTTTCACAACTATATATCAAAATTCCCCAAGAACTACATAACATATATTATTGCATAGATTGAATACAGAAGAGGAAATAATTGAATAAAATTAAAGTTATATTTTAAAAAGGCCACTCTGTTTACTATTTTTAGTGTTAAAATATATTTTATAAAATTGTTTATTTTATTAAAATGTAATGAATTTATCTTTGTCATACACAGTTAACTATTAAATATATATATTTAATTTTCCAGTTTTAATATTGACTATAATAAATAGCCATAAATATATCACATACAAGCCAAAGATCTTGGGCTCTCAATAATTTTTAAGACTCTAAAACTGTTCTTAGAAGAAAACTTAGGCACTACTACTGTTGTATAAAATTTAAATTGCATCACTAATTGATAAATACTTCTAATAAGTAACAGTTTTTCCTTGCAACTGAAATGAGAAGCAGAGTGACTAAGTTCCAAAAACTGATTAGTGTTCAGGTTGTCAATGTAACCCAGCAATATAAATTCTAATTGAGCTTTTCCCCAGCAAATTACAATGGGTTAGTAACAGGGTATAAATTATAGTTTAATAAAGAAACAGTGACATGTAAACTTAGGCTAATTATGTAAACATGGAAAATTCATTTGCAAATTGTGATAAAGAAGAATTAGAATTAATAAATACTCTTCAGTATCATCAAAATTAACACATGAAGTTATTCTACATGACTGTTTCTTTCAGAAATAACTAGCCCTAGAATTCTTAAATCTAGGACTATGCAGTTGCACATAGGAAAATCCATTCTACTTCGCACTAAAGACAGTGCATACTTTCTTATGGAGCCTCTTCATTCAGGTAACTCCTACTTCTTTTCAAATTAGGTGTATTTGGAACACAGCAGAATGACTACTTACGACTCGATATACGCAAATTTCACTTATCTAATTTGTCAGCACCTGCACAAAGTAGTCAATAAATCAGCCCCTTTTGAATCCGTTAGTCTGATATTTCCTGACAGTCTCATACTGAAGCTTAGTTCCTGGACATTTAGAAACCTAGGCCAGCGTAACATGCCAGCCCTAAATATGTCAAATATGTCATTATTATGCTAGGAAAAGCATCTTGCAAACAGAAAATCAAATTTCTGGATGTGGGAAAATGATGCTATTCACAAAGAAAATACATGTGTCTTGGAGAAAGGGAAGGGACTATTTTTATATAGAATTAACGCTCTTGTAAGTAGAAACAAAAGGTCTCATCTTTTAATTTTCCACAGCAGGATCTGTCTGTCATTTTATGTAGGTTGCTTCTCATACAAATAATATAGTAGACACGCTGTGAAAAGTTTGCATGGGTCATCTATTTTTGTAAAAATCCTCAGTTTCTCACTAAGAAAAAAATATGATTGTGAAAAATTTTAAGTAAAAATGCATACGTATTACATGGCTACCATTAAATATGATTAATGTAGAAGGGAGTATGAATGCGGTAATGGGAATTGGTTAAAAAGACCAAATATTTTTGTGGTATTGCTGAAAACTAAACCTTAAACTATTTTTTTTAAATGCAGTTCAGGGAGGACTTCACTGAGCCCAGAGCTTGATGTTTTAGATTGAATATATATTTTGGAATTGGAATGTTTGAAGTTAAAATCTCAGGTCAGCAATGTTTACAAGTGGGGCAACTATCACAGATTACTTGCTATGGATATTTTCCATCCTCCTTCCTTCCTTCTTTCCTTCCTACTCCTCACCCTCTTCTCTTTCTTTTATTGGTACAGTGGGATTACAACATTGAATCACTTGGGTATCAAATACGTTCATTATTCATAAATACCAGCATCATTTTCTTTTTTCATCTTCCTACCTGTCTTCCTTCTGGCCTTCCTCCATTCATTTTTTCCTCTAATTATGTAAGTTGCACTATTTTAGTCTTCTTCCCCTCATTTTCTTGATTTGCTAAAATCAAAATACTAACACCTGCCTTAAAGAAATGCTGTGATTACTGTACTGGCTAAATACAATTGTGCTTCCTGTCTTCCTGTCAACTGGCTTATGTGCCTGGGAAAAGTGTCAATGCTGACAGAGTTGGGTGTGATGAATAAGATTACAGTCTTCTAAGCCACCTTTGGAGTTGGTCACTAGGGGCTTATTGAACTGATCCTTTCCCCTCTTAATAGCCTATTTGCTTGATTTACTTAGCCCTTTCCAACTCAATTCCAAAACACTTAACCTTTGAAAAATATGAGGCCAAAATAAAATCTGGAATAAGAATTTCTCTTTTTTGCCCAGCTAAACATCTGTTTCCCATTAGTTACTGAAGTCCATGATTTTAAAGCAGTTGCTTCATACCATGCTCTAAATTATCACAAATTTCAACTTACCATGGTTTACATTAATATTCTGCTACAGATATTATACATATGTCCAAAGAGAAAATTATCATAAAGATGTAATAAATGGATTTTGCAAAATGGGTTTATTATGGATAAGAAGTCCTTTGATTAATACTTTGTTGTTGAAAAAATCTAGATAAAGTTTTTTCTTCATGTTATTTGATTTTTGTGTGTGTGAAGAATTTTCAAAATTAATCTCTGATTTTGTGAGTATACAGGTGGCAATCAAATGGGAACAGCAATTTCCACCCTTATGTCCTGGATGCTGCTCTGCTTGCTGGTGTTAGGATCATTACCAACCTCTCAAAGTGCCATCATTATATCTCTTTCTACTGACTATGCCAGCAGCAATCTGTGCAAGTAGTAAAGCTCAGAATACCCACCCTCATTTTCAGACTCCATGGAAACCTGAAGAGAGTGGGATCACTTTACTGAGCACAGGTGCTCTCTTTGGCCCCTTCTATTTAATTGAATATTATCTACCTACTTGTATATAATAGGGGATGAAATTAGAAATGTAACAACACCTGAAAATGGTTTTTTTGAGTATATATTTATTTGTAAATTCTTTACCAACATCTGTAAAGGAGCTCATTTAAAATATTTTTTGTTTTAAATCTAATATGGGTTAAAATGACAAAATGATAATGTCACATATTTCCATTTTAATTATTTTTACCACAGTGATTCAAGGTATCCCTCATACTGTATCAATTCAATTCTAACAAATAGGTTCTAATTCCATCCCTAACATCTTTTGTCAGGAACTAATTCTAATGGTCACTCCTTCCTTTTATGAGGCATAATCTTTGTTCTTTATACTGTTTTAAATCTCAGATAATAAATATGGTTAAATATATAAAAGCCCTGTGCTTTCTCTATTTATCCATAATTCTCCTCCTTACTTCTAAAATTTGTGTTTCTGTAGAGTTTCTATCTAATACAATTATGACAATGGTTCTATCATTTGGAGGAAGAAAGAAACATCAAATAAAAAAGAAATCAAACGTAACATTTAAAACGGAAGATGTTAACCTGTCCTTACTAACATAAAATACGTATTCATATTCACACACGTGCGCACACATACACACACACACACAGACACACACACTCACACACTACTGGAACAAATATCTGAGAGTACCAAAGTTGCAGGACACAAGGCTAACACATTAAAACAAGTTATCATTTAAATACTAGCAATTAACAGTTTGAAAACCCCAAATCACGTAAAAAGTAATGAAACATTTAGAAACAAATTTAACAAAAGGAGTGCAAGACTTGTGCACTGAAAACTACAAAATATTGCTGAGAGAAATTAAGGATGATTTAAATTAATGGAGGGACATTCTGTATTCACAGATGGGAAAATTCAATATTGTTAACATTCTTCCTAATTGATTACTATATTCAGCACATTATTTATTAAAAACCAAAGCAGGTTTTGCTTGTTGTTGTTGTTGTTATTTAGATTGGCACACTGAGTTAAAAATGTATGTGGATTGGCCGGGCGCGGTGGCTCAAGCCTGTAATCCCAGCACTTTGGGAGGCCGAGACGGGCGGATCACGAGGTCGGGAGATCAAGACCATCCTGGCTAATACTGTGAAACCCCGTCTCTACTAAAAAATACAAAAACTAGCCGGGCGAGGTGGCGGGCGCCTGTAGTCCCAGCTACTCGGGAGGCTGAGGCAGGAGAATGGCGTGAACCCGGGAGGCGGAGCTTGCAGTGAGCTGAGATCCGGCCACTACACTCCAGCCTGGGCGACGGAGCAAGACTCCGTCTCAAAAAGAAAGAAAGAAAGAAAGAAAGTATGTGAATTAATTAAAACAGCAATGAGATACCAATAACAGCTATTAGAATGGCTAAAACCTAAAATACTGAAAACATCAAATGCTGATGAAAATTTTGAGCAAAAGAAACTCTCATTCATTTTTGGTAGAAAGGCAAAATTATACAGCCACTTTGGAAGACAGTTTGGCATTTTCTTCCAAAATTAAATGTATTCTACTATACAAGGTGGCAATTTCACATCTTGGCATTTACCCACATGAGTTAAAAACTTATGTTCACAAAAATCGTGAACATGGATATTTATAACACCTTTATTCCTAATTGCCAAAACTAGGGAGCAACCAAGATCTCTTTCAGCAGGTGAATGGATAAATGAGCTGGTACACATCCAGGCAATATAATATTATTCAGTGCTAAAATGAAATGAGCTACCAGGCCATGAAAAGGCATAGAGGAAACTTAAATACATATTAATAAGTGAAAGAAGTTGATCTGAAAATTTGTGTATGGTATGATTCCAACTATATGACATTCTGGAAAAGAGAAAATGATTAAGAGAGTAAAAAGATCTGTGGTTGCCAAAGGTTAGGAGGAGAAAGGGGTAAATAAGCAGAGCAAAGATAATTTTTAGGGTATCAAGAATATTCTGTATGATACTATATTGGTAGATATATATAAATTTACCTCAAACTTCTAGAACATACAACACCAAGAATGATTAACCGTAACCTAGAGACATTAGATGATAACGATGTATCAATATAGTTTAATCAACTGTAAAAACTGTACCACTCTGGTGGGAAATATTGATAATGAGGAAGGGCTACGTATGTAGGGGGCAGTGGCTATATGGGAAATCACTTTACCTTCATTGCTCAAGTTTGCTGTGAACCTAAAACTGCTCTAAAGGTAAAGCCAATTTTTTTTTTTTTTTTTTTGAGGTCTCTATTCTGTTCCATTGATCTAATCAGGGCAAACAGGCAACCTAGAGAATGGGAGGAAATTTTTGCAATCTACCCTTCTGACAAAGGTCTAATATCCAGAATTTACAAGAAAATTTAAGCAAATTTACAAGAAAAAACAAATAACCCCATTAAAAAGTGGGCAAAGGACATGAACAGACACTTCTCAAAAGAAGACATTTATGTGACCAACAAACATATGAAAAAAAGCTCAACATCACTGATCATTAGAAAAATGCAAGTCAAAACCACAATAAGATACCATCTCACACCAGCCAGAATGGCAATTATTAAAAAGTCAGGAAACAGCAGATGCTGACAAGGATATGGAGAAATAGAAAGCCTTATACACTGTCGGTGGGAATGTAAATTGATTTAACCATTCTGGAAGACAGTGTGGCGATTCCTCAAGGATCTAGCACCAGAAATACCATTTGACCCAGCAATACCATTTGACCCAGCAATTCCATTACTGGGTATATACCCAAAGGAATATAAATCATTCTGTTATAAAGATACATGCACATGTATGTTTATTGCAGCACTCTTCACAATAGCAAAGATATGAAACCAACCCAATGCCCGTCAATGATAGACTGGATGAAGAAAATGTGGTATATATACAAGATGGAATACTATACAGCCGTGAAAAGGAATGAGATCATGTCCTTTGCAGGGACATAGATGAACCTGGAAGCTATCATCCTCAGCAAACTAACACAGGAACAGAAAACCAAACACCACACGTTCTCACTCATAAGTGGGAGTCGAACAATGAGAACACATGGACACAGGGAGAAGAAAAACACACATTGGGACGTGTCTAGAGGAGTTAAGGGAGGAAGAGCATCAGGACAAATAACTAATGCACGTAGGGCTGAAGACCTAAGTGATGGCTTGATAGGTGCAGCCAACCACTATGGCATACATTTACCTATGTAAAAAACCTGCACGTTCTGCACATGTATCCAAGAACTCAAAGTAAAATTTTTTAGAAAGGGAAAAATGATGTATCTATCTAAGAACACAGATGTATATGTGAATTCTCATAGCAGCATTTTTTTCATTATACCCACAAATTGAATACACTCTCACAACTTGAGATTTGAGAATAAAAACAATGTTTGTATGTATGTATACAATGGAATACTATTGAGCATTAAAAGCAAATGAAATACTGGTACATGGTTACTTCATGGAAGAATGACAAAATACTGTGTGAGTGAAGGATTCTACATGGAATTTACATAACATGCCCAGTAATGGGAAATAATTTAGAGCACAAATCAGACATCCACGTTGTTGCAAAGGACATAATTTCATTCTTTTTTGTGGTTGTGTGGCATTCCATGATGTATAAGTACATTTTCTTTATCCAATCCACCATTGATGGGCACCTAGGTTGATTCCGTGTCTTTGCTATTGTGAATGGTACTGCAATATGAATGCTTGTATCTTTTTGGTAGAGCAGTTTGTTCTCTTTTTGATATATAACCAGTAATGGGATTGCTGGGTTGAATAGTAGTTCTGTTTTAAGTTCTCTGAGAAATCTCTGAACTGCTTTCCATGGTGGCTGAAGTAGTTTACATTCCCACCACAGAACTGAGAGTGGGGAAGTATTGTTTGCAAGTGGGTACAATGGAACATTTTGGGGGTGAGCAAAGTGTTCTAAAACTTGCTTTGCTGATGGTTGCAGAGTTCAATATATTTTCTAAAAATTATTAAGTCACACATATTAGGTGAAATTAATGGCTTATAAATTATGTATCTCTAAACTTGCCTAAAATGAATGAAAGACACAAGTAAGATAAAAATTTTAAAAACCCTTAGAAAACAAATAGTACCGTAAACATACATTTAAAAAATAGCAACCTGGGAAAATACTTAAAATATGTACGCTGTATGATAAACAAATGATATCATTAATGTATAAAATCAATAAAACATCGGAGCTATCCAAGATATAAAATAGATACAGTGATTGCATAAAAATAGAATTAGCTTTGAATTCTCAGAAGGGCAGCACACTTTCCAACATTGCTCTCTTTTTCACCTTTCCATCCTCTCAGTTTCTCTGGTAGGAAATCAAGATGGTATGAAGTGGGTCAATTATGTTTATCAAATCCTCTTAAGTGGTAGACCTTATTTTAGAGACTTGGGATAGAATAATGAACAAAATATAAAGACGCCCTTCTTTAAAAAATTTACTCCAGTATCCTTTATTGTCAATAAAGATGATAAATATGTGAATTAAGATTACTTTACATCTTAATTAATGTTGTGTAAGTCAAATAGTATGGTGTTATAGGAAATGCCTGGGTGTGTTGCTTTTACCAAGGTGATTGCAAAAGATCTCCATGAGAAGGTAATATTAAAATTTGGGGACAGCCTTAAAATTGGAGTTATAGAGTGGAAAATGAAGGAAATGGGGCTATAAAAACTCTTAGTGGGGATTGAATTTCATGTATGTCAAGCATTTCTGAGGTTAGTGCTGGGCGGGATGAAAGGGAATAAATTGGAGCCAACTTATGCAGAACATCACATGGCTTATGAGGCTATTAAGACATTTTAGTAATGAGACTGTTAAGACAGATTTTATTCTGTTTTCTTTTAGAAAGTCAAAGAAAAATTATCAAAACTTTGAAAAATCTCTTGGTTACATAATGACTTTCTTTCTTCCCTTTCTTATTAATTGAGATATTATTAGCTAAACTAACATCAGGAAAAAAATGTTAGGCTCTGCAAGTAATCAGTGGCATTGATTGGGAAAGGATTTAGGATTTTAGATGTTGAATTTGGTTTATAAGCTATATTTGTGTATGTGTGTGCATGCATGTGTGTGTGCATATATAAGTGCATATGTATGTCTCTATATTTATATTTATAACCTCATATTGTTCAATGTTTTTTGTTTTTTTTTTTTTGAGACGGAGTCTTGCTCTGTCACCCAGACTGGAGTGCAGTGGCCGGATCTCGGCTCACTGCAAGCTCCGCCTCCCGGGTTCCTGCCATTCTCCTGCCTCAGCCTCCCGAGTAGCTGGGACTACAGGCACCCGCCACCACGCCCGGCTAGTTTTTTGTATTTTTTAGTAGAGACGGGGTTTCACCGTGTTAGCCAGGATGGTCTTGATCTCCTGACCAATGTTATTAAGATAGAATGTTCATGAGAGCAAAAATATTGTCTTCAGCTGTGGCCACTGTCTTTGTGAAGTTTGAACCTTCTCCTTATCTCTGCATGGACATTATCCAAGTACTTATATTTCCTTCCACATTCCAAAGATATGCACATTCGGTTACTTGGACCAGTGTCTAAATTGTCCCCACATGTAAGAATGTGGAAGTGTGTGAGAGTATACTCTGCAATGGGATAGTGTCCTATCCAGGATTGGTTTCTCTTGTGTCTCAAATTGCCTCGTTAGGCTCTTGCCACCCACAATTCTGAACTGAAATAATTGGGTAAATAATCACCTTACTTGCTTTTATTTATCTTTCTTAAATATATGTATAGCTCCCATTTATTTCAGTGTTAAATATTAGGAGGCTTTCACCTTTATTTAGAAATTTTATGATTTTTTTGACTAAAAATATGCCAGAGTAACTTGACTCTTCTTTATATCAATCAGCCTATGATAAATTGGTTTCCTTATACAACACTTCACTTAAAGTTACAGTTTCCAAGACCCATTGATGACACTGAGTACTTACTGTATATTTATTTGGTATATATGCAAGATTATACAATGTCATAAATACATAGGATACAAATATACACAAGATACATACATATACATAATTCATGTATATACTGTCATGGTCAATGACTGTCTGAGGCCAGCACATAGGTGATAAAAGAATTTACCAATACAGTAATGAGTTTAGAAAGGCAGATTTGTTTCAAGAAAAGGGGAACATATGTTGCAAGAGAAAAGTAGTCAAGACAGCAGTGAGAAGGCTGTCTGCAAAGAGGCAGGGGCTGGAGGAAAATTTTTTAAGTTCGTGCTGCTTAAGCTGAGTACTTGCAGACAGCGTGCAGGTGGGCTGTGAGCTAGGTGCTTGTAGGATGCTTAGATGCTAGTGAGCCATTTGAGGTTGACCCTGTTTCTCAGAACATTTCCTCCCCTCTACCCCATTTCTGTTCATGCCAGCAAAACCCATTTTTCAATTTTCTTTTAACTCCTTAGGGCTACGCATTTCCCTCCTGACAGAACAACAGTGACAAATCTGTGCTATTTGGGTAGAGGTCCCATCTTCCAACTACTTTCTGCTTCCCTGGGCATTGAACTGACCATTCCTAAGGTTGTTGGTTTGTCAGGGGACAATCTGAGTCATTGTCCTGGGTTATGGGACTTAAACTGTTGGGCATAGCTGGAAGATGGGACTCGGGGAGAAGAGGATATCCATAAGGAACTGATGTCCAGCCAAGTCTAAAGGAGAATCGTGGAGGTGTCTGGGCATGATTGGCTGATACACTTGCATCCTTAGAGTTTGCTGTGGAACTGCTGCATTCTGAAAGAAACAAATTTAACCAGGGTAAGTTAGAGACATGGAGTTGGAATATGAAATAAAACAGCCTGAAGGGGGAGCCTGGCGGCCACTTTTACTTATTTGTCAGCACCATTGTTCTCAATGGAGATTTCATCATGTTCTTCTGATGGGCTTTGCGGTGCTTAAAGATACTACCTGTGCAGGAAGTATAATTGCCTCCAATAGGGTCATAAATTCAGGAGCATGTTTAATTAGAGTATCTTAGGCTGTTAAAAATCCTCTTTTCCACCAAATGGCGTCATGAGCATGTACTACATGAAAGGCATGGGCTGAGTCTGTGTAAATTTTAAGCCTCATGCCTGCTCCCAATTGTAAGGCTAGGGTTAGAGCAATGAGTACTGAATTCTGGGCTGAGGTGGTGCCTGATTTTTCTTTTTTTTTCTTTTTCTTTTTTTTTTAATTATACTTTAAGTTCTAGGGTACATGTGCAAAACGTGCAGGTTTGTTACATATGTATACTTGTGCCATGTTGGTGTGCTGCACCCATCAACTCGTCAGCACCCATCAACTCGTTATTTACATCAGGTATAACTCCCAATGCCATCCCTCCCCCCTCCCCCCTCCCCGTGATAGGCCTCAGTGTGTGACGTTCCCCTTCCCGAGTCCAAGTGATCTCATTGTTCAGTTCCCACCTATGAGTGAGAACATGCGGTGTTTGGTTTTCTGTTCTTGTGATAGTTTGCTGAGAATGATGGTTTCCAGCTGCATCCCTGTCCCTACAAAGGACACGAACTCATCCTTTTTTATGGCTGTATAGTATTCCATGGTGTATATGTGCCACATTTTCTTAATCCAGTCTGTCACTGATGGACATTTGGGTTGATTCCAAGTCTTTGCTATTGTGAATAGTGCCGCAATAAACATACGTGTGCTTGTGTCTTTATAGCAGCATGATTTATGATCCTTTGGGTATATACCCAGTAATGGGATGGCTGGGTCATATGGTACTTCTAGTTCTAGATCCTTGAGGAATCGCCATACTGTTTTCCATAATGGTTGAACTAGTTTACAATCCCACCAACAGTGTAAAAGTGTTCCTATTTCTCCACATCCTCTCCAGCACCTGTTGTTTCCTGACTTTTTAATGATCGCCATTCTAACTGGTGTGAGATGGTATCTCATTGTGGTTTTGATTTGCATTTCTCTGATGACCAGTGATGATGAGCATTTTTTCATGTGTCTGTTGGCTGTATGAATGTCTTCTTTTGAGAAATGTCTGTTCATATCCTTTGCCCACTTTTTGATGGGGTTGTTTGTTTTTTTCTTGTAAATTTGTTTGAGTTCTTTGTAGGTTCTGGATATTAGCCCTTTGATGAGTAGATTGCAAAAATTTTCTCCCATTCTGCAGGTTACCTGTTCACTCTGATGGTAGTTTCTTTTGCTGTGCAGAAGCTCTTTAGTTTAATGAGATCCCATTTGTCAATTTTGGCTTTTGTTGCCGTTGCTTTTGGTGTTTTAGACATGAAGTCCTTGCCCATGCCTATGTCCTGAATGGTATTACCTAGGTTTTCTTCTAGGGTTTTTATGGTATTAGGTCTAACATTTAAGTCTCTAATCCATCTTGAATTAATTTTCGTATAAGGAGTAAGGAAAGGATCCAGTTTCAGCTTTCTACTTATGGCTAGCCAATTTTCCCAGCACCATTTATTAAATAGGGAATCCTTTCCCCATTTCTTGTTTTTCTCAGGTTTATCAAAGATCAGATGGCTGTAGATGTGTGGTATTATTTCTGAGGACTCTGTTCTGTTCCATTGGTCTATATCTCTGTTTTGGTACCAGTACCATGCTGTTTTGGTTACTGTAGCCTTGTAGTATAGTTTGAAGTCAGGTAGCGTGATGCCTCCAGCTTTGTTCTTTTGACTTAGGATTGTCTTGGATATGCGGGCTCTTTTTTGGTTCCATATGAACTTTAAAGCAGTTTTTTTCCAATTCTGTGAAGAAACTCATTGGTAGCTTCCTTTTTTTCTATTAGGGGTTGTATTAGTTGGTTTTCACACTGCTGATAAAGTCATACTGGAGACTGGGCAATTTACAAAAGAAAGAGGTTAATTGGACTTACAATTCCACCTGGCTGGGGAAGTCTCACGATCATGGAAGAGGGTGAAAGATACTTCTTTTTTTTTTTTTTTTTTTTTTTGAGATGGAGTCTCGCTCTGTCGCCCAGGCTGGAGTGCAGTGGCACGATCTCGGCTCACTGCAAGCTCCGCCTCCCGGGTTCATGCCATTCTCCTGCCTCAGCCTCCCGAGTAGCTGGGACTACAGGCGCCCGCCACCTTGCCCGGCTAGTTTTTTGTATTTTTTAGTAGAGACGAGGTTTCACCGTGTTAACCAGGATGGTCTCGATCTCTTGACCTCGTGATCTGCCCATCTCGGCCTCCCAAAGTGCTGGGATTACAGGCTTGAGCCAGCACGCCCGGCCGGAGAAAGATACTTCTTAAATGGTGGCTGCAAGAGAGAATGAGGAAGAAGCAAAAGCAGAATCCCCTGATAAACCCATCAGAGCTCCTGAGACTTATTCATTATCACAAAAATAGCATGGGAAAGACCAGCCACCATGATTCAATTACCTCCCCCTGGGTGCCTCTCACAACATGTGAGAATTCTGGGAGATACAATTCAAGTTGAGATTTGGGTGGGGACACAGCCAAATCATTATTCTGCTCCTGGCCCCTCCAAATCTCATGTCTTCACATTTCAAAACCAATCATGCCTTCCCAACAGTTCCCCAAAGTCTTAACCCAAAAGTCCACAGTCGAAAGTCTCATCTGAAACAAGCCAAGTCCCTTCTGCCTATGAGCCTGTAAAATCAAAAACAGGTTAGTTACTTCCTAGATACAACGGGGATACAAGCATTGGGTAAACATTGCCATTCCAAATGGGAGAAATTGGCCAAAACAAAGAGGTTACAGGCCCCATGCAATTCTAAAATCCCATGGAGAAGTCAAATGTTAAAGTTCCAGACAATCTTTTTTGACTCCGTGTCTCGCATCTGGCTCATGCTGATGGAAGTGGTGCATTCCCATGATCCTGGGCAGTTCCACCCCTGAAACTTTGCAGCGTACAGCCTCCTGGCTGCTTTCATGGTCTGATGTTGAGTGTCTGTGCCTTTTCCAGGTGCACGGTGCAAGCTGTTGGAGGATCTACCATTCTGGGTTCAGGAGGATGGTAGGCCTCTTCTCATAGCTCCACCAGGCAGTGCACCAGTAGGGACTCTGCATGGGGGCTTTGACCCCACATTTCCCTTTTGCACTGTACTAGCAGAAGATATACATGAGGGTTACCCCCCCTGCAGCAAACTTTTGCTTAGCCATCCAGGCATTTCCATACATCTTCTGAAATCTAGGCAGAGGTTCCCAAACCTCAATTCTTGGCTTCTGTGCACCCACAGGCTCAATATCACATGCATCACATGGAAGCTCCCAAAGCTTGGGGCTTCCACCCTCTGAAGCCACAGCCCAAGCTGTACCTTGGCCCCTTTCAGACATGGCTGAAGCAGCTGGGACACAGGGCATCAAGTTCCTAGGCTGCCCACAAGACAGGGACCCTGGGCCCAGTCCACGAAACCACTTTTTCCTCCTGGGCCTCCTAGCCTGTGATGGGAGGGGCTGCTGTGAAGGTCTCTGATGTGGCCTGGAGACATTTCCCCATGGTTTTGGGGACTAACATTAGGCTCCTTACTATTTATGCAAAATTTCTGCAGCCGGCTTGAATTTTTCCGCAGAAAATGGGTTTTTTTCTACTGCATCATCTGGCTGCAAATTTTCTAAACTTTTATGCTCTGTTCCCCTTTTAAAACTGAATGCCTTTAACATTACCCAAGTCACCTCTTGAATGTTTGCTGCTTAGAAATTTCTTCCACCAGATACCCTAAATAATCTCTCAATTTCAAAATTCCACAGATCTCTAGGGCTGGGTCAAAATGCCACCAGTCTCTTAGCTAAATCATAACAAGAGTCACTTTTGTTCCAGTTCTCAACAAGTTTCTCATCTCCATCTGAGACTACCTCAGCCTGGATTTTATTATACATATCACTACCAGCATTTTGGGCAAAACCATTCAAAAAGTCTCTAGGAAGTTCCCAACTTTCCCACATTTTCCTGTCTTCTTCTGAGCCCTTCAAACTTTTCCAATCTCTGCCTATTACCCAGTTCCAAAGTCACTTCCACATTTTCAGCAATGTGCCACTCTACTAGTAACAATTTACCATATTAGTCTGTTTTCATGCTGCTGATAAAGACATACCCGAGACTGGGCAATTTACAAAAGAAAGAGGTTTAATTGGATTTATAGTTCCACCTGGCTGGGGAAGGTCTCACAATCATGGCAGAGGGCAAAAGGCACTTCTTACATGGTGGCAGCAAAAGAGAAGAAGCAAAAGTGGAAACCCCTCATAAATCCATTACACCTTGTGAGACTTACTATCATGAGACTAGTATGGGAAAGACTGGCCCCATGATTCAATTACCTCCCCGTAGGTCCCTCCTATGTTGGGTCTCTCCTACAACACATGGTAACTCTGGGAGATACAATTCAAGTTGATATTTGGGTGCAGACACAGCAAAACCCTATCAGAAGCTGTTGGTCCATTTGGGCTTCAGGCTTCAAGGTATATTGGGGCTTCCTAGGGAAAATGTTACAGTCCTTAAGATGGATTTTTACAGGGTTTGCAAACTAACAACATCATGGAGTGGAGGCATCCCATACCTCTAGAATTTGTTGTTAAGTGAAGGATTTTAGGGGATTGGCACTTTTGGTGGCAGGAGATAGTAATGTTAATATTGGGCAAGTGTGTTTGGGAATTGAAAGCTAGTTTGGAGTTTTGTCATTATATCCCTTCTAAGTAGATAGGTAGGACAGCTTGGTAGAACCAGGCAAGAGTAAGTGAAAACATGTTTCTCCAGAGTGCATAACAAGGGGGAGGTGAAGTGTCCCTGATGTGGCTGGTTGTCTATGCTGGTGTGGAGGATCAGCGACTAAAACGTAGGTCCAGAAAAACTAATTAGGGCTGAATAAGTAGCTCCTATGTCGATTACAAACTCAGTCTTATTCCTTGCCACATTTAGGGTTACTCAAGGCTCAGTCATAGAGATGGTTAATGCAGGAGCCTGGATGGCCTCTGGGTCCAATCAGTTATCTCTTTCTGCCTTCTCAGTCTTATTAGCTTCCTCATAGTTGAGGAACACAGTTAGGGGCATTCGTTGTTGCCACCCTCCCAAATTAGCCCATAATTAAGGTTGCTAGTTACGGGATGACTCTCCCGCATGTGAAAGAGAGGAGCAATCCCATTTCCAATGCCTGGGTTGTTTGCAGTGTTGACAGGAGCCAAGAGGTGGTCCCTGAGTGCCAGAAGATAGTTAGGGAGGCTTTTGACAGTTCTGTTGTTAAAGATCTTGAAAACCATGTCCAGTAAAGTGGGGAATGGAGTTTGTGGTCCTTGGTCTAGTCTCCGAGGTTTGTGCCTAATATCTGAAGAAGCCTGGCTGATAAAATGAACAGTTAAGTTAGTGAGGCCTTCTGGGCTCTGAGGGTTCATATTAGAGTATTTTCTCATGGCTTCAGCCAGCCTAGAATGAAGTAGAGCTGAGTTTTCATTTTACCCCTGTATTACCTCTTTTAGATTAGCAAAGTTGATTGGTCCTATGGCAGCCTTTTTTATGCCTACAATTAAACAAGTAGTCATTTAATTACTGCATTCCCTGACAGTGTTCCTCTCCTGGTAGCCCTATCTAGGATCAACATCAGGAACTGCTATTCTCCCCAGGCCAGACTCCTGAGGGTTGTGGGCAAGAACCTATGTGGCCATTCTTGAGCCAGGGACCAAATGGAGGCCTTTTCTTCATGAATACAACTGGTGGTAAAGATAATATAAATGTTCTGCCAGTTGTGTTCAAAGGAAACGGTATTTTGAATTCTTTCATGAAATGGGAAGTATCCTCCTTAAAGAAGCCAAGCTTAGCTTCTCTCTGAGAGAGGTTGGACACTGGGAAAAGAACATGGACTCTGATGGTTCCTCGATCCCCATTTGCTATTTCTCAGAGAAGTAAGACTTTGTCTGGGGCTGAAGTGGAATCATAAATCGTCCCCATGAGATCTAGTATGTGAAGGGGAGAAGGGTCCCTAATAAAAGGAAGAGGCACTGAAATATGACATCCAAAGTTGGGATGTTGCGGGAAAGTGAGGGAGAAGAAGCAGATGGAGTAAGTATAGTTGAACATAAAGGTGATTTGTCAGGGAAAGAAGAAGGTTGAGAAGGGGTAGCCTCAATCAGTGCAGCCAGTTTGGGAGAGTGGAAGAGGCTAAAGGAAGGGTCTTTTAGAATGTCAGGGGAGACAATGGGGCTAGAGAATTTAGCCAAGCATATTTGCCAGGTTTGCTAGAGATTGAGATCCCAAGAGAGAGTCATGAAAGCCTGGACATAAGCAACTTCAGGCCATTTAGAAGAGTTGTGACACAGTAAATCGAGTTGCAAAAGAGTATTAGAATCTAAAGTCCCATTCAGAGTCCAGGTTAATTGATCCAGGAGCTTATACAGAGGCCAAAACACATTACACAGGATAGTTAGGCATTTCTTTTTGAGAGCCTGGGGGTCAAATTTATCCCAATGTTTTAGGATGCAAACTAGAGGTTAATCTGAAGGAATAGACAGGGTTTTTCCCATGGTGGGACTGGAAAACATCCTACCACTTGGGGCTAATGTCTGCTGGGAACATGAGCCACACTTTCTCTAGGGGTATCCCACAAGAAAAAAAGTTCCACTCATTTCTGCTGAGGGACTCTGAGATGCACTTACCTAAGGGGCATTCCACCTATTTGAAGGCTGTCCTGGTGCTGGGGTTGACAGTGCTGGGGCCTTACACTGGATGGCCAGTCCATTTACGAGGAACAAGGGTGAAGGGAGAACTCAAGCCTGGAACCAGCTTAAAAGAGGCAACAGGAATGGGAAGACTCTGAAGCCACTTGAAATCAGCTGATGTGGGAACTTCTGAAGCAGGAAGCCTGGCTATCTTCACAGCAGAATTAGAGTAAGAGAAAGAGAGAGTTTAAGTCATCCAAAACATGGGTGGGTTTGCCCTAGATGAGCTGCCAGTGATAACTGCACCACACCTAGGAACTGGGGACCTCTGAAGAGGGAGGATAGGAGAGTCTACCACCCTTCTGGTCCAGGTAGCTAGCCCTGTTTGCCTCATAGCCTTCAGGCAACACCAGAGAGCAGCATGGGCCAGATACTGTAAATTATGAGAGGGCTACTGGAGGTTGGCTGCTGGCATGCTGAAAAAGGAAAGTGAACTTAGGTTCCTCACCTGAGTGGGTGGTGGTGGTAAGGCACTTCTGCATGAACATATTTCAGCTTCACCAGGTGTAGCCCTGGCCAGATACCTTCAGTGTCTCTGTGCCTTGACACTGTCCACTGAGTGTCCCAAGTGGAAAGGGAGTGGGGAGAGTGTTCCTGTAGGGAGAGATTTTTCACAGGGTAAGAGGTCCCCATAAGGGCCACCAAAATGTTGTGGTCAATGTCTGTCTGAGGCCAGCACATGAGTGTTAAAAAAATTGGCCATATCAAAAATGAGTTTAGAAAGATACATTTATTTAGAGGAAAGCTGGAGATACATTGCAAAAGAGCAATGGGTAGGACAGTAGAGGGAAGGCTTTCTGCAAAGAGGCAGAGGTTGGAGGAAAATTTTATAAGGTTTTGCTGCTTAGGCTGAATGCTTGCAGACAGGATACTTGAGTACAAGTGGGCTATGAGCTGGGTGCTTATAACAGGATGGTTGGATACTAGTGAGTTGTTTGCCGTTGACACAATTTCTCAGGACATTTGCTCCCCTCTACCCTTTTTTCTGTTTTTGGCAGCTAAGTCCATTTTCCAATACATCTATAAAAGTTTTATATAGGCCAGGCATGGTGGCTCACGCCTATAATCCCAGCACTTTGGGAGGCCGAGGCGGGTGGATCATGAGATCAGGAGATTGAGACAATCTTGTCTAACACGATGAAACCCTGTCTCTACTAAAAATACAAAAAATTAGCCGGGCATGGTGGCATGCTCCTATAGTCCCAGCTACTTCATTGGCTGAGGCAGGAGAATTGCTTGAACCCGGGAGATGGGGGTTGCAGTGAGCCGAGATCATGCCACTGCACTCCAGCCTGGGAGACAGTGTGAGACTCTATCTAAAAAAAAAAAAGTTTTATATATATAAAAGATATGCACACACACACACAAGATATATTAGAGGATGACCACTTCTTGTAGAAGAAAATGAAGCTTCCTGAGCAAGACATGTGACTCTTCATAAATAAGTCTCTCTTTACTTTCTAGGTCACTATTTCCCTCGTTGTGCTCTGTACTTTTTGTTACAATAATAATGGACTTAAACTAATTTCCATTATGCACATACTATGGTTTTAGGGACCTGTATACCTTCATCTTCTTATGCCAATGCTAAGTGTTAATATTTTCGAAAGCAAGATTATTATAGAAGCAAAGAAACAAAAAATGGCCATTCCATAGGCAAAGCAGCCTTAATATTGCTAACTTGTTCTTACTACCCAAAGTGATCTATAGATTCAATGCAACCACTATCAAAATTCCAATGGCATTTTTTCACAAAAATAAAAAAATTCTAGAATTCATATAGAAATACAAAAGACTCCAAATAGCCAAAGTGACCTTAAGATAAAAGAACAAAGCTAGAGGTATCACACACTTTGATTTCAAGATATACTACCAAACTATAGTTGTCAAAACAGTATGGTACTGGCATAAAAACAGAATTATAGACCAATGGAACCTAATAGAGAGAATAGAAATAAATCTGCATATTTGCTGTTGATTGTTCTTCAACAAAGTAATCAAGAGCACACAATAGTGAGAAGACAATCTCTTCAACCAATGCAGTTATGCAGTTGTGAAAACTGCATAACCACATGCAAAAGAATTAAATTGTATGCTTATTTCATCCTATATAAAAAACAACCCAAAGTTAATTAAATAATACTAAGTAAGTTGGCTTTCCCCTCATAGCACTGTTAACCATCCTTTCAGATTCAGCCCAAGCAGTACCTCCTATAAGATGATCTCTTTGATACCACTGTCTAAGGCAAACACTTGTTTTAGAGCTCATATGATGCTGTATTTAGCTTTCTGTCACTTGTACGTGTTACATGGAAACAGCCAATTCTCATTGGTTATCATTGCTCATTGCCTCTTAAAGTAAGCAACTTGTTTTGTTTTCTCTTTGCATTTACAGCCTCTGAACAGATTTCTGGCACATAGGATCTGTTCCCTTAATGTTTAGTGGATAAATAAGTGAATGATTGAATAAGCATATCTAGAGCAATAGGCATTGAGAAATTATATGTCAATATGATGAGGAAAGTGATTTGTGGTTTCAAATGGAAACTAAAGTGTTATTATCTTGTTTGTACTCAATCCCCAAGAAAGTCATTTACCATTCATGCTGTGAACATAAGTTAGCAAAGTGAATCTGATAGAGAACTGTGTGCCATGGCAAACACATGCTATTATTTATGAATTATTTTACTTCCTCCATTGATAAGGTGGATTTATTTTATATAAGTATACCAATAAGAAACACAAATATCTTTGGGGATCTTGTATTTGCCATGCCCCCTACCTTCTCAAAGTTAAGTCTAGAAAATGTTGAATAATTTCTGCATCTTTAAAGAGAAAAAAAAAAATTATGGTATTACCAAATATTTAATATAATGTCTTCCTACACCAAAAATAACTATAACTCAATGATTAAGAGAAAAAAGAGAAAAAACTAAGGGATAAAAAAGAAATTTTCATAACAGTTTCTAATTTGAACCTCTAGATATTAACTTATGCTTGTGAGAAATTATTTAACAATAAAATTGTAAAATATGTAGTAAAATTGTCAATAACAAAAAGAATAGTAATATCATGATCCATTAACTTTATTTATATTCATTACAATTTTCAAGACAGCTATGGGAAAACCATTATTGTAAGTGTTCTATGAGGTGTAGAAAGGCAACACCCCTTTTTATTTAATCAATGAACATTTCCATCATTTTTAATATTTGAAGCAATTTATTCATAGAGATTAACCATGGAATGCAATCATAAAGTTTGTTTTAAAAAACTAAACATTTTTATCTTTTAGGCTTAATGTTGCATTTTACTTTAAATGTTAACAATATAATGCCATAATTACTCAATAGGCTTGTAAATTTATACACACATGTATATACACAATGTGATACATTGTATTTATATGATTTGTCTTCTAGTCTTATCAGAAAACTTCATCCTACTGCACAGCCGTGGGGATGGAAGTACATAAATAGGAAGGGTGAACTAAATTAAACCCAATCTAATAATTCACTCCAATAAAATAAAATTACCTTTTTTAATTCAACTTACTTGAGGGGGAGGAAATAGTCATTTGTTTATATTTTCTTCCTTTCTTGCTTCTTTTCTTCAAGATGGAATACCTGTGTATAAGGAATAGAGGGGTTACCCAGTGGTGCTCAGGAAGAGTCTCACTTAGATGTGTACAGGTCCGTGAACTCTATTCAGTTCCTCTGGTATCTATGCTCATATCCTGTGACCAGCTGACACTCTCCACTTGGGAGTTCTGTCCTAATTTTTTCAGTTGTGACCTCTGTCAAAGAAAAATCTCACTGGTGAGAGTTAAAACCACAAAATAGATTATTCAAGACAATTGTAATGGGGGTTGAGATCACTGCAATAGGGAAGAAACACTAAAACAAGAAGCAGACTTGTTTTCTTGTTTCTTTTGTTTGTTTGTTTGTTTGTTTTTAGAGTCTAGGTCTTGCTCTGTCACCCAGACTGGAGTGCAGTGGCTCAATTATGACTCACTGCAGCTTCAAACTCCTGGACTCCGGGGATCCTCCTGCCTCAGTCTCCTGAACAGGTGGGACTATAGGTACATGCTGACATGTCTGGCTATTTAAACAAATATTTTTAGAGATGTGGTCTCTCTCTGTTTCCCAGGCTGGACTTGAACTCCTGGCCTCAAACAATTCCCCAGACCCAACCTCTCCAGTTGCTGCGATTACAGGCATGAGTTGCCTGACTCAGCTCAAGGCAGGATAATTTTTAAGTTCTAGGTGACCTAGTAAGAAAGTACTGGAGGGTCAATGTGATAGATTGGTCAACGTGATTAGGCCATGTATGTTTGCTCTTTGGACTTTATCAAAATCAGGCTCCCACCCTCCCAAAGACTGTGAATTAGGGGTGCAATCTTTCTTGAGAATTATATTACGAAGTGGGGCTGCCAGGTCATTGAGAAAAACATTCCTTGGTTGTAAAACTGGCCAATGACTGAGAGAACACTTATATCTCAAAGGGTATAAAAAGAATTTATACATGTGAGTTTTCTAAAGGAAGTGCTTTAAAGAAGGGAGGTCTGGAGCCTACAGTCAGGAAACAATCTGTCCAAAGTTTATTCAGGCTGAGGGAAAAGTTAAGGCTGCCTTGGTAACCTCAAGTTCTATTTTTTCTTAGATCTTTCAGGGCGAAAAAATGTTTATACTCCGTTGGTTTCCCTATTGATCTTCCTCAGCTCTCTTCAGAGCTGCAGATTCCTCTGAGATCCAGCCTAGACTCCCATTCCATCTGCTGTCTCAGTATTCTTCTTTATAACCCTTGTAATCAAGGTCACTTTTTTCCTACTGCAGCAATGCCATTCAGAGCCTCACATCTGAAAACTTGAGTCCCTATATGCAACAAATACAGTTTTTGATACCTTGAGTGCCTCAGACACTTAAAGGAGGCTCTGAAAAATTTAGTTCAAGTTCTTCTTCTGCCTATTCATCTTGAGCTGTCAATTTTACTGTGACGAATTCAACAAATGTTAAGAGACTACCTTGATCCTTTAAGAATTGCTCATGGAAAACAAAGCAATAGGCCTCCTTCCCCTGCAGTTTTCTCAATCCCTGCTGTTTCCCTCTTTAGCTTCCCACTGAGATTTTAACCCAGAGGTATGAAAACGTCACTTGTGTCTATCTGATTAATTTGAGGAGGAAAAGAGAAAAGAAAATGCAAGAACAACAGATTTAAGAATGTTAAAAAATTTTCACGCACTATAAGATAAAATGTAATGTCTAAAACTGGTTAAAAATGTAGTTATATGCATATTAAAATATGGAGAAAACTAGTAAAAGTAATCACTAAAATCATTTTAGGGATTGCCTCTGGGCAGCAGGGCAGACTGGAAGGTTTAAAGCTTGCTGAACTTAGCTTAGGCTTGTAGCAGTAGTGGCATGATTTTTTAAGTGTACATGTATTATACTGATTAAAATAACAATTTTAATAACAACAAAATCACCCTAGCTAGCCAGGTGAAGAATCTCTCATTGTAATCTAAGTAACATATTTTATCCCAGCATTGATATTGACATACCTCTTCTGCTAACACTTGATCTCTATACATTCATTCCATTTATCATTTTTACTTTTATCTAAATTATCAAAATCAGATTTGCCTCAGTTTTACTTCCGTTGTCTTGATTCTGGACAAGCTGTGTGTGTGTGTGTGTGTGTGTGTGTGTGTGTGTGTGTGTATGTGTGTGTGTCTAACATGTGAAAAAATACTATATGTGCTTGTACATTTTGCTGGGTGTTTTTGTTCACATACAGTGTAGTATATAGACGGCTATATATATAAGCACATTTGAGTTAACATTTTTCTTTATAAAGAACAACTAACATTAGGTTGTGAATATATCTTATTTACTGTATATGACTTCACCTATATGTGGGTTTTCGGTGTTTTATTTTATTAACACCAAAACCCATATATAGGTTAAGTAGTATACAAGGTTTTTAAAAAAATCTATTCAGAGTGTTATAGTTAACTTCATATTTCTTTATTTCTTTATATGCATTTCAAATATATGCAAACATTAAAAATTCTAGAAGTGAAATTATTAGTCAAAGAACAAGTGAAATTTCTAAATGTAGAGGATATTTTCTAATTTTCTTTGATAATGGATTGTATCAATCCACATTTAATCAAGAGTATATTTTCACAATATTGATTTTACCCATCCATGAGCATGGGATATGTTTCCGTTTGTTTGTGTCTTCTATGATTTCTTTTGCAGTGCTTTGTAGCTTTCCTTGTAGAGGTCTTTCACTTCCTTGGTTAGGTATATTCCTAAGTATTTTATTTATTTATTATTTATTTTTTGCAGCTATTATGAAAGGGGTTGAGTTTTTTATTTGATTCTTCGCTTGGTCACCGTTGGTATATAGAAGAGCTACTGATTTGTTTACATTAATCTTGTATCCAGAAACTTTGCTGAATTCTTTTATCAGTTCTAGGAGATTTCTGGAGGAGTCCTTAGGGTTTTCAAGGTAAATGATCATATTGTCAGCAAACAGGGAGTTTGACTTCCTCTTGATCGATTTGGATGCCTTTTATCTCTTTCTCTTGTCTGATTGCTCTGGCTAGGACTTCTAGTACTATGTTGAAGAGGAGAGGTGAGAGTGGACATCCTTGTCTTTTTCCCCTTCTCAGTGGGAATGCTTTCACCCTTTTCCCATTCAGTATTAAGATGGCTGTGGGTTTGTCATAGGTGACTTTTGTTACATTAAGGTTTGTCTCTTGTATGCTGATTTTGCTGAGAGTTTTAATCATAAAGGGATACTGGATTTTGTCAAGGGCTTTTTCCTGCATCTATTGAGATGATCATGTGATTTTTGTTTTTAATTCTGTTTATGTGGTGAATCACATTTATTGACTTGCGTATGTTAAACCATCCCTGCATCGCTGGTATGAAACCCACTCGATCATGGTGAATTATCCTTTTGATATGTTGTTGGATTCAGTTAGCTAGTATTTTGTTAAGGATTTTAGCATCTATGTTTATCAAGGATATTGGTCTGTAGTTTTCTTTTTTTGGTTGTGTCCTTTCCTGATTTAGGTATTAGGGTGATGCTGGCTTCATAGAATGAATTTGGGAGGGTTCTTTTTTTCTCTATTTTGTGGAATTGTTTCAAAAGGATTCTTCTTTGAAGGTTTGGTAGAATTCTTCTGTGAATCTGTCTGGTCCTGGACTTTTTTTGTTGGTGGTGGTAATTTTTAAATTACTATTTCAATCTCGCTGCTTGTTAGCGGTCTGTTCAGGGTATCTAATTCTTCCTGATTTAAGCTAGGAGGGTTGTATTTTTCCAGGAATGTATCCATCTCTTATGGGTTTTCTAGTTTATGTGTGTAAAGGTGGTTCATAGTAGCCTTAATTATCTTTTGTATTTCAGTGGTGTCCTTTGTAATATCTCCTACTTCATTTCTCTGTCTGGTGATTTGGGTTTTCTCTCTTCTTTTCTTGTTTAATCTTGCTAATAGTCTATCAATCTAATATTCTTTTCAAAGAACCAGTTTTTTGTTTCATTTCTTTTGTACTTTTTATTGTTTCAAATTCGTTTAGTACTGATCTGATCTTAGTTATTTCCTTTCTTCTGCTGAGTTTGGGTTTGGTTTTGTCTTGTTTCTCTAGTTCCTTGAGGCATGACCTTAGGTTGTCTGTTTGTGCTCTTTTAGACTTTTTGATGTAGGCATTTAGGGCTATGAACTTTTCTCTTAGCACCACCTTAGCTGTATCCCAGAACGCAATCCCCATTAAAATGCCACCATCATTCTTCACGGAGTTAGAAAAAATAATTCTAAAATTCATATGGAATCAAAAAAGAGCCCGTGTAGCCAAAGCAAGACTAAGCAAAAAGAACTAATCTGGAGGCATCACACTACCTGTTCTCAAACTATACTATAAGGCCATAGTCACCAAAACAGCATGGTACTTGTATAAAAATAGGCACATAGACCAATGGAACAGAATAGAGAACTCAGAAATAAACCCAAATACTTACAGTCAACTGATGTTTGATAAAGCAAACAAAAACATGAAGTGGGGAAAGGACACCCTTTCCAACATATGGTGTTGGGATAATTGGCTAGCCACATGCAGAAGAATGAAACAGGATTCTCATCTCTCACCTTATACAAAAATCAACTCACGATGGATTAAGGACTTAAACCTAAGACCTGAAACTGTAAAAATTCTAGAAGATAACATCAGAAAAGTCCCTCTAGACATTGGCTTAGGCAAGAATTTCATGACCAAAAACCCAAAAGCAATTGCAATAAAAACAAACATAAATAGCTAGGTCCTAATTAAACTAAAGGCTTTTGAACAGCAAAAGGAACAGTCAGCAGAGTAAGCAGACAACCCACAGAGTGGGAAAAACATCTTAAAAATCTATACATCTGACAGAGGACTAACATCCAGAATCTACAACGAACTGAAAAAAATCAGTAAGATAAAAACAATGAATCCCATCAAAAAGCAGGCTAAGGACATCAATACACAATTCTCAAAAGAAGATATATAAACTGCCAGCAAAACGTATGTAAAAATACTCAACATCGCTAATGATAAAGGAAGTGCAAATCAAAACCACAATGTGATACTAACTTATTCCTGTAAGAATGGCCATAATCAAATAATAAAAAACAGCAGATGTTGGCGTGGATGTGGCGATCAGGGAACACTTCTACACTGCTGGTGGGAATGTAAACTAGTACAACTGCTATGGAAAACAGTGTGGAGACTCCTTAAAGAACTGAAGAGTAGAATTACCATTAGATCCAGCAATCCCACTACTGGCTATTTACCCAGAGGAAGAGAAGTCATTATTTGAAAATGATACTTGCACATGTTTATAGCACCACAATTCACAATAGCAAAATCGTGGAACCAACCCAAATGCCCATCAATCAGTGGATTGAAATTTCTATATATATGTACATCGGAATATATATATTGGAATATATGTATATTTCATATGTGATGGAATACTACTAAGCCGTACAAGGAATGAATTAACAGCATTTGCAATGACCTGGATGAGATTAGAGACTATTATTCTAGGTGAAGTAACTCAGGAAGGGAAAACCAAACACCATATGTTCTCAGTGATATGTGGGAGCTAAGCTATGAGGATGAGGATGCAAAGGCATAAGAATGATACAATGAATTTTAGGGACTTGGGGGGAGGGGTGGAAGGGGGATGAGGGATAAAAGACAACAAATATGGTGCAGTGTATACTGCTCCGGTGATGGGTGCACCAAGTCTTCAAAAATCTCCACTGAAGAACTTACTCATATAACCAAATACCACCTGTAGTCCAATAACTTATGGAAAAATAAAATTAAAACAAAACAAAACAAAACGGTACGTAAGAGCTGAGTGTGGTACTTCAAGCCTATAATCCCAGCACTTTGGGAGGTCAAGAGGGATGGATTACTTGAGGCTAGGTGTTTGAGACCAACCTGGTCAACCTGGTAAAACCCCGTCTCTACTAAAAATACACACACACACACACACACACACACACACACACACACACACACACACACAAGCAGGGTGCGGTGGCTCATTCCTGTAATCCCAGCTACTTGGGAGGCTGAGGCACAAGAATTGCTTGAACCCAGAAGGCGGAGATTGCAGTGAATGGAGATCATGATGCCACTGCACTCTAGCCTGGGCAAAAGAGCAAGACTCTGTCTCAAAAAGAAAGAAAGAAAAGAAAACTAGTATAAAAGAATTCCTGCCTATTTTCTCACCCTCACTGCTACTAGGAAACATATAAATATATGGCCATCTGCCACCTGAGAGCTGAAAATAGTATCTCTTTTGTATTTACTTATTTTTGAGTGAAGTTAAGAACCTTTATTAGCTATATTTGTTCCTATGAACTGTTCACTCATATCATTTATTAGATTGTGTAAGTTCCATTAATTTCAATGCTGGCCTTGTTAAAGTACCATGTTTAATGTCATTTATTTCCTGTAGTTGTATATATTTTTTTCCGCATTGATCTATATGCCTATGTTTTTTCCTAGTTAAACAACTTTCATCTGTTTTATGTCAAGTGAAGCAAATTTCCTTTATTTTTTTCCTTGTTGTCATTGCCTGGAAATCTTTCAGGAAATCATTAATATTGTGATTAAAATTATTATTTTATACTCAAGATTCCTGACATGTTTATGTAAACAATGATTTTCTTTCTACTTTTCTGACTCATCTGCATTGGTGCATTATTGCATGCATGTTCCAGGAGGAAAAAGAAGTTGAAGAAAATTCAACATCACCATAATAATTGGAAAATGAAAATATGTCACATCAGCTAGCCAAATGAACAGTAATATAGTACCCTGCTATCCTCATTGGAGTCAGACAAACCTGAGTTTAAGTTCCAGTTGTACTATTTAATAACTTAGTAACAGGCCGGGCGCGGTGGCTCAAGCCTGTAATCCCAGCACTTTGGGAGGCCGAGACAGGCGGATCACGAGGTCAGGAGTTCGAGACCATCCTGGCCAACACGGTGAAACCCCGTCTCTACTAAAAAAAATACAAAAAACTAGCCGGGCGAGGTGGCGGGCACCTGTAGTCCCAGCTACTCGGGAGGCTGAGGCAGGAGAATGGCGTGAATCCGGGAGGCGGAGCTTGCAGTGAGCCGAGATCCGGCCGCTGCACTCCAGCCTGGGCGACAGAGCGAGACTCCGTCTCAAATAAATAAATAAATAAATAAATAAATAACTTGGTAACAAAGAGAGGATGACATCATCTCTTAACCTTCAGGTTTCCTTATCTGTAATATGGGCACAAAATATCTTGCTTGATAATATGGGAATTCAACAATCTTTAAAGGCAGCATCAAATACTGGTTAGAAGCTCATATCCTGAAGGCAGGCATCTTCATTCAAATTCTAGTTCAAACCTCTACTTCCCTGAGTTTATATTAATCAGCACAACAAAACTTTGTCTCTAATAACTTCTAGCTCTTTGATCATGGTAAGAAATATATTTTCTAGCACCTTAATAACTTCATTTGCAAATTGAGGATAATAATAGTGGCTTACTATTTATTATTTAGTAAATTAATAACTAAAAATGCATAATGTTAAATACTCAATAAATGCTAACTCTAGTAATACTTGGCACTTATTTGACATTTATATGGATCATACAAAAGAAAGAAAGAGAGAAAGAAAGAGAGAGAGAAAGAAAAAGAAAGAAAGAAAAAAGAAAGAAAGAAGAAAAGAAAAGAAAAGAAAAGAAAGGAAGGAAGGAAGGAAGGGAAAAGAGAAGAAAATAAAAGAAAAGAAGGAGAAGGAAGGAAGAGAGAGAGAGGGAGAGAAAGAAAAAGAAAGAAAGAAAGAAGGAAGGAAGGAAGGAAGGAAGGAAGGAAGGAAGGAAAGAGAGAGAAAGAAAGAAAGAAAGAGAGAAAGAAAGGAAGAATGAAAGTTAACTCCCATTTTGGAAGAAAGGACTTTACCCTGTTGTGATCTTTACTTGTAAGTGCCCTGTGAGAACTATTCCTGCTCTTCATACATGGAAGGAAGATGTATCTGTGATCTAGAGACTCTGACCCTGTAGGCCAAAGAGATACCATGAGAGCAAAATCTAATGGCCCAGAATCATCTCACTTACACATCTGAGAAATACCTCAAATGAAACCCACTTACTGTATTTTTCATATCCAAAGTAGCACAATCATAGCTCATTGGAGTAGCACAATCACAGCTCATTGGAGTGGCACAATCATAGCTCATTCTCTCCCAGACCAGAGTGTGGTGGCATGATCAACAGCTCACTGCAGCCTCAACCTCACAGGCTCGAGTGATCCTCTTGCCTCAGCCTCCCAAGTAGCTAGTACTACAGGTATGACACATACAGTATTAATACTTTCTTCCACCTATTTCCAAAGACATTATAAAAAGACAGTGTGTATGTGTGTGCACGTATTTGTGTGAAGGTGTGTGTGTGTGTGTAACAGGAAAAATATAATATCAACCTCCTTCATTTGGGCAGATCACAGAGTCATTATGCATAAAAGGAGAGGAAAGAATGACAATTTGGATTTGTTTCAAACTACTTTTATACCGATTTACTCTTAAAGCAGCTAAAAATCAGTGCAAAGTTGCAATCAGGTAGCATATAGGTGTTTGAACAGGGCTATCATTTTCCCTTGTGTCTCATGCAACTGTGTGCAAAGTGTTATGATTTCCACAACTCAGTTGTAGGGGTTTCAGTCCACTAAGTCAGAAAATCTGTGGACTCATGTCTACACATGAAAAGTCTAAGTACTAAAATAACTGAAAACAAACCTTTTCCCAGGTCATGTTTACCAGACTTAGTGTTAGGATTACAGGCCTGGAAATTTTGGCTTTGCTTATGCAGTATCACTCTCTTCTTGCCTACATTTATGCTTCAGTGACTAGAAGTTTTTTCTTTATGTCCACTCATGGGTTTTCTGTGGCCAGGCCTGACCACAGCTCACCACAACTTCGTACTCAATTTCTCTGCCCCAGCACATAGTTAGGCAATGTGTCATTTCACAGTAGGAATCCAAATCAAATAACTCTGAACAAAGTCTGTTATGTAGGTGGCTTCTATACTTGCTTTTGAACATTAAAAAAGAAAAGAAAAAATATTGCTGAATGTGCCTCCTACCATTTTGTATAGCACTGACCTTCAAACCTGACCCAGATGGAAATAAAACATCCCTTACCTTTTGTCTAAATGCTTTAGAACACTATGTGACTGAAGAGGAAGTTTTGTGAGCATTATTTTTGCCACGGTCCTTACAGTTGGGAATTGCTTGAGTATTATTTTGAAATCATCAGAGGGTTTAATCATTAAAGAATTGTTTACTATGGGACTTGGTTAACTGTAGGGGTAACTGAATGAAATGGTTAAACAAAGAGCATAGCTACATGGTTAACACAGGACTATTTTTTCCTTTTTCCTTTTTTTTTTTTTTTTTTTTGCAACCTTGCTCTGTCACCCGGGTTGGAGTGGAGTAACACAATCATACCTTATTCTCTCCCAGGCTAGAGTGCAGTGGCATGATCAGTGGCTCACTGCAGCCTCAACCCTCACAGCCTCAAGTGATCTTCTTGCCTCAGGCTCCCAAGTAGCTAGCCCTACAGACATACAACACCAAGCCTGGGTACTTTTGTGTGTGTGTATGTGGAGACAGGGTCTCGCTGTATTGTCCAGACTAATCTTGAACTTCTGGGCTTAAGCAATCTACCCACTTTGGCCTCCCAGATTGCTGGAATTACAGGTGTGGGCCACCATGACCGGCTATTTTTTTCTTATTTTTTTATGACCTTGCCACCACAAATGAAATTTACACATTATGTTTGATATTTATTTTATTTTAAGATGTCAGAGGATTAATATCTTAACATATTTAATTTGGAAATATATATATATATAAATATATAAATATAAAAATATGTACAAATATATTTGCCTACCAAAGTATAAAAAATAAATTATCTTCAAGTAGACTGTATTATCCACTTTAACTTTGATTGATTTAAAATAAATTATAGTCCACAAGTATTATCACATAACAATTTTCTGATAAGTTGAATACATATAGGACAGACATTAAAGACTGTTAAAAATGCTATCAACCAACTTTGAAAGAGGTCACTTCATAATGTGAATTTAAAGTTTAACATTTTAAGATGAATAATCCCATGTCACTCTTAAAATAAGAAAACTCAAAAATTTGTTATAAGAATATCAAAATGTCTTACAGAAATTAAGAAGAGAACCAGAGACACTGGGTCCTACTTGAGGGTGGAGGGTGAGAGAAGGGTGAGGATCAAAAATCTACCTATCAGGTATTATGTTTATTATCTGAGTGGCGAAATAATCTGTACACAACCTCCTGTGACATGCAATTTACCTATATAACAAACTTGTGCATGTTAAAATAAATGTTTAAAAAAAAGAAATTAAGGGAAAGAATGCAGACCGCTGGGCATAAGATGTAACTCCAAGTCTAATAATAATTTGCTCTTTGTCTCTTGATGCCTTCTCTACATGCCTACTTTATTCTTCTCTCTTCATTACATTCTTTGTTTTTCCAAGACCACATAGCCAAAGAAATTTGACAGTTTCTGAATTACAACAATTACAAAAACACAAGCAAACCGAAAGATAATTGGTTTGACTTAGGAATAGGTTCCTGCTATGTGGATTAGAGGGTGGAAGTATGCTATTTTTAATAAAAGAAAAGATAAAGAAGTTCTTAGAGAAGTTCAGGCAGGTAGTGGTTATCTACACCATTTTATATTTATGGAGCTTCTTTCATGACCCCTTGCCTTGCTGTTCCCTCTTTAGTACTGTCTTCTAGGCAATCCATGGTCCCCAACCAAAAGCCTATCTTCTATATTTTAAAACAAAAAATAACTAGATGTGAAAATATCCATTTGTTTGATCTCGTGTATTTCTTCTTTAGAAATCTTATTTTATTCAGGCAAGGTGTCCCTGAAGATATTAAAACTTCATGACCTCCATGGTCTTCACTCAGTGATTCTCATAATGCAAAGAACAGAATTATCTTTTTAAATAAAGCATTGCAAACACCTCCTAGATTTCATGGCTTGAATACCTGCTCAGTGAGGTCATCATTCAAATACAATTAATTTCATTTCAAACACAAGACAACTATTTTACCCTATGCAAATGCTTATGTACATTTACATGGTCCCTTCTGGTGGCTGTCATGTCTGTCTTGAATTATCTTCTTTAAGGAAAATCTGGAATGTTCCTTTCCTATGTGAAGCCCCTTCATATATTTGAGTATTTTTAAAACATGGAGATAATTTGCTTTTCAGGTGTGTAAACAAGTCATTCGATATGTCTGTAATATGTGGATGTTGCTTTGGTGGAGGAACTGGGGTGATGTCTGAATGGGAAGGAAATTCTAAAGGGATGATCAATATAGAGTCAGAAGGAAAGCAAGTTGAATATTTTAAAGTGTGTCAAGACTCAACCTTCTTATGCTACATTCAACACATTTATACAAGTAAAAATAAGTATTTTAGAACTTCCATTAAGATTCCATGAAGAACTAATGGAATGTTAAGCTAAAAATATCAGGGCTATTAAATCAAATGCACATGACACAAAGCCTGTCTGAAATGGCTGATACTATCAACATACGTAAATTCAATAATGCTAATTATTGAGTGTGTTCTGGACACCACTATATCCCCCAACACTTAACCTGTCCTCTGGTAAATAACAGATATTTAATAAAAATGTAAATGAAAAAATAAGCAAGCACAAGGTATAAGATACTTCATATAAATGTGAAGAGGGAGAACAGTGACTTTGAAGAATTCAATCATTATATCTAGAGACTTACTTGTAATTATGATTTTTAGAATGAGCCTATTAAGTGTAGTTTTCTGAGCTTAGAAGCAGAAACAATATAACTTATTTGACAAAGCAAATATATTTTTTCAGTGATTTTTTGGAGCACACAAGAATGACACAAGGATCATTTTAAACTAAGATATCAGTAACTACCTTGGCTCCCCCTAGGGTATGAACTAGAAACACACAACTATTTGGAGTACTTGGGTTGGGGAGAGGCAAAATATAATAGTTGAGTCATGAATGAATTAATTAAAACCTGGGCCTCTATGATGAGTAAGAGTATGTAGTGCTATTATAAAGGAATGTTCATGATGATTTGAAATTTTCAACAACAAGGGATTTTTCAATGTGACTCTATTGGGAAGTTACTTATTCCCTCAACCATAGTAGCAATGGAGGGTGAAGATTCAGAGACAACAAAAGCAGCTTTAAAAGAAGCATAGAAAACAGAGCAGTAAGAAAGGCAGTGAAGTAATTCAATTCCCTGCACCCATTTAATGTCCAATTCTTTTTATTATTATAATTTTGATTGACACATAATAACTGCATATGTTTATAGGGAACAGTGTGATATTTCGTGTATGCCAAATGTAATGTCCAAATCCAAGTAATTAGCATATCTGTCACCTCAAACATTTTTCTTAGTGTTGAGAACATTCAAAATCTTCTCTTTTAGCTATATTTATTTCTAATTCTAACCAACATTTAAAAAATGGTATTTGACATAACTAAACAACTGAATCACTCTTAGAGTTTGAGGACCTGTTTATGTATTAAGTTGTTTGCTAAATTCGTTTATGTTTCTTTATTTAATCTTCGTAACTGCTCTGCTTGCCAATTATTTATATCTACAGCAGCATAATTCAATTATGTTTTAACTCATATTCCTTTTTCCATTATTAAATACTGATTGAGAGCTTTGAAATCAGACCTCTTACTTCAGAACTAGTCTGATTTTGGAACTAGTCTTTTTTTCAGAATGTGCTGCTGGGATTTACAGTTGTCTTGACAAGGTACTCACCTCCATAAGGATAACTATAATTTCACAAATAGTTCTCTAATGGGTTATTAGGTACTTTCTAAGCTCATTTAGTCAGAAACTGTGTTTGTTGCTTTATTTGTGTTAGAAATAAATTTAATTTACAGTTCAAAGAGTTTGTACAAAAAAGAAGAAAGCAAATTAAATGCCAGTTTAATTTTCATGGCCTCTAAGTTATCTGGCTTTTTTTTTTTTGTTTTTAATAATTCTGGCATGGTTGCTATGCAATATTCACAAACTGTTCTTACTAGGGTTCTTTATTGTCCTTTAATTTGTGTAAGGACTTAAATTTTAATATGACAAATATAAAAAATTATCTGTACTTTCTCTGTGGAAGATATAAATAATATTTTAAAAGTCGTGTGAGATTCAGGAAAATTTATAGAGATAGTAATGTGCATTAATTAATTGAATTATAAGCCCTAAGCTGCCTTTTCTCTTCTAAACTGCTCATTTTCATTGGGACTTCATTTGAAAATTGACTATATTCAAGGTCCAAACTCTAGTTCAAATGAAGTTGGTTAAATCCATCAGCAAATTCTATTTTCTTGGTCACAGTGAAGTGAATTTTGTGTAGGAGTTGTAAGATCTACAAGCGAATTCTTTTTTTTTTTTTTTTTTTTTCGAGATGAAGTATCACTCTTGTCTCCCGGCTGGAGTGTAGTAGCGCGATCTTGGCTCGTGGCAACTTCCGCCTCCCGGGTTCAAGTGATTCTCTTGCCTCAGCCTCCCAAGTAGCTGGGATTACAGGTGCCTGCCACCACGCCCAGCTAATTTTTGTATTTTTAGTAGAGATGGAGTTTCACCATATTGGCCAGGCTGGTCTCAAACTCCTGACCTCAGGCGATCTGCCTGCCTGGGCCTCCCAAAGTGCTGGAATTACAGGCGTGAACCACCGCACTTGATCTCACATGAATTCTTTATTTATGTGAACCATTACTTGCAAGCAAAGGCATTTAAACTGATTCAGAATTTGGTACAAGGAAATAAAGACTGACAATAAAAGATCTTGAAATTTGAATTAAGTAAACCAAGGGAGTAGGACAAAGGGTAGTAAGACTCTTCACACTCCCCAACTCCTAATGCTACCCCGCACCCTTGCAAACTGAAAGTAGAAATCCTTACTACATGTTAGTAAAACAGCTGTGAATTTGTGATCTATTGTACACCAAGATTCAGATCTTGCATCTACTGGGCCTGCAAAAGTAGAGTTGAAGCAGGAAAATGTCATAAAGTCTGTGTTAGCTAATTATGAAGCTTTCAGTAAGTCCTGAAATATACAAGCTTTCCTGAAGCCAACTCATCTGAAGGAAAACAATAAAAATAATAGAAATTTCCTAAAAAGAAGCCACTTTTGCCTGTGAGTTTAATTAAAAGAAAATAACCGACCATATGCAGAAAACTGAAACTGGACCCCTACGTTACACCTTATACAAAAAGTAACTCAAGATGAATTAAAGACTTAAATGTAAGAACAAAAACCCTAGAAAAAAGCCTAAGTAGTACCATTCAGGACATAGGCATGGGCAAAGACTTCATAACTAATTTTGGCAACAAAAGCCAAAATTGACAAATGGGATCTAATTAAACTAAAGAGCTTCTGCATAGCAAAAGAAACTCTCATGAGAGTGAACAGCAACCTATAGAATGGGAGAAAATTTTTGCGATCTATCCATCTGACAAAGGGCTAATAATCAGAATCTACAAGGAACTTAAACAAATTTACAAGACAAACAAACAACCCCATCAAAAAGTGGGTGAAGGGTATGAACAGACACTTCTCAAAAGAAGACATTTCTGCAGCTGACAAACATATAAAAGAAGGGTCATAATCACTGGCCATTAGAGAAATGTAAATCAAAACCACAAGGAGATAACATCTCACGCCAGTTGGAATGTCGATCACTAAAAAGTCAGGAAACAACAGATGCTAGAGAGGATGTGAAGAAATAAGAATGCTTTTATATTGATGGTGGGAGTGTAAATTAGTTCAACCATTGTATAAGACAGTGTGGCGATTTCTCAAGGATCTAGAACCAGAAATACCATTTGACCCAGCAATCTTATTACTGGGTATATACCCAAAGTTTTATAAATCATTCTACTATAAAGACACATGCACATGTGTGTCTATTGCAGCACTGTTCACAATAGCAAAGACGTGGATCCAACCCAAATGTCCATCAGTGATAGACTAGATAAACAAAATGTGACACATATACACCATGGAATACTATGCAGCCATATAAAAAGGATGAGTTAATGTCCTTTGCAGGGACATGGATGAAGCTGGAAACCATCATTCTCAGCAAACTAACAAACAGAAAACCAAACACCACCTATTCTCACTCATAAATGGGAGTTGAACAATGAGAACACATGGACACAGGGAGGGGAACATCACACACCAGGGCCTGTCAGGGTGTCGGGGGCTATGGGAAAGATAGCATTAGGAGAAATAACTAATGTAGATGATGGGTTGATGGGTGCAGCAAACCACCATGGCACGTGTACATCTATGTAACAAACTTGCACATTCTGCACCTGTATCCCAGAACTTAAAGTATAATAATAATAAAAAATAACAATAATAATAACAAAACACTGAGTACAATGTGCTGAGAGAAAAATAATTCTCTAAGGTGGAAGTTTTGGTCTATGATGACAAAACATTGCATTAAAGTTTATCAGGGGTTTATTCAGGACAAAGACAGTGTTGATAAGGCCCTTATATGGCTGCAGAGTAGCTTTTACCAAAATGATTCTACTGTTGTCTCTCAATTGAAATGAGTAAGGGAAGAATAACAAGAAAAACACATACAACTGAATTATTTATTTTTGGTAATGTGTGTTTTATACTCTTCTAGGAGTATTTTTCAAGGGTTTGGCTAATCACTGCAAAAAGAATACTCTCCTCTGTCAATCAGCTATTCAAGAGGTACAGACATAAAGGAAATTATAAAAGTGTTGCCTGATTTCATTATTTTTAAAAGACCCCCTCTTTTTTGATATGAGTATCCAGGAGTGATCAAGTAAGATTTTTTTTTTAAATGTTTAACGTTTACCTCTGTCAAAATAGATTTTAATTAAATTTAAATTCTGATTTTTTAAAATAATGAGCCAAATACATATCGACTCAGAACAGAAGATGTGGTTGTTTTAAAGGGCTTGACCTAAATTAACATCAAGCTTTTTGAATTTCTTAGTCATTTTAGTCAATATCTAAGTCAACGTATCAATTCTACACGTGCCTATATCACACATATCAAAGTTACCGTTTTTACGAATGGCGCTAAACCAGCTGTGATGCTGCTTACTGCATAAGCTCTCATCATAGAGTTCTGCAGCAAGTCTCAGCAGGCTCATTTTCTAACTTTTGCCAGATCCCCTGAAGATCAATTGGTCAACTATGAGAAGTCTGTTTTGAATCCCCAGTAATACTGAAGGTGATTGAACTCTTCATAAAAGTAGCTGCCTGCTTTCTTCAGTTTCAGCAAGGAACATGTAGGGTATAGTATGATAGTGAAGAGTGATCTCTATGTATATATATATATATTTGTTGTCAAAACTTTCTCCAGTTGGTATTATATATGTATGAGAAGTTCAGCAGTTAAGTGCCAAAAAATCAAAATAGAATACCTTAAAATAATGTTTATTGTAAATTTTAAAAATAGCATCAACAGCATGTGTGTGATTTCCTAGATGGGTTCATACCTGCCTGTATGTCGTATCTCTTCTTAACAGATTTGCATATCTTAATAATTCCTTTCTTTTGTATTCTCTGCAACATACTGGTATTAAAATTGTCTCTTTTAATAATTCTGTTTGCAAATCACCTTTTCTTCCTGGAAATGTAATAAAAATAGATAGTAATTTCAGTACTACGAATAATAATAGGTATTTCAGATTATGAAAACATATCATCAGGAATTGCAGTTTCTAATTTTTTCTATGAAGATTATTCAAAAGACTCACAAAACATATTCCAAATATCTTGAGAAGATGTAATAGCTATCAATAGATAGTTTAAGCACTTCTAAATTTATTCATTTGCAGAGAAAAAATGATGCAAGAGCACATTTTGCACAATATAGTATACAAAAATCCAATGTATAATTTATATCATATTTATTGCATATTGGAATACAGCTTTGGTTTATTTTTTATTATTGTGGATTTTTACAACAAATAAAAGGAGTCATGTTCTTGAGGAAAGTGGATAGTAGCAAGAGATTTTTAAGCAATGATTTGTGTATAACAGCTTATTTTTGAAGAAAGAATATTTAGGATATAGTGTTATTTCCCTGAAGCTAAAAAAACAAATCTGGTAAGTGTTTCTAATAAACATCATCAAAATCTACTTATAATTACTAAATGTGTTTTTAACCTTCTTTTGCCTTTTTGCTTCATGTTGACCATTATAATATTTATCGTTGTTTTACAAAACATACCTAATATCAATATCTGGATTAATCAATCAACTTTCCTAATTTACAGATTATTATCTTAAATCCTCCATTTTACAATTAAAGTCCATTAGTATTTGGCTTATTTGATTTTATATTTGCCTTTGCTAAAATCAATAAATTTGGATGGATAAATGACTAAATCTGTCTGATTAAAAAAATAAATAATTTGTTCACAAGTATCATCTATCACTACTAGTAGTAAAACGGTACACTCAAATATATCATTTTAGTTTGATTAAAGACTAATTTTAATTTTGCTTGTTGTATTTACATACACCATTTTGGGATTAAGTAATTTAAACTTGGTTTAAAACAACAAAGTTCATAAATAAAATAATCAATTCCTAGATTTATAGTATGTTAAGTATTTAAGACGTAGCAATGGTTTTGGCATCAAAGACTGTCATAGTCAATCATGATCGACCCGACTAATATAAGAGGATTTTGCTAAAGATATAACTTGTTTCTTTTTTTTCAGGGGTCTTTTCTTTATGTTATAAGGACTTCTTCATTAATTTGGGGTGTTATAAATATGTCAAAAATACTAGATACTAAGTGCTCATCACACACACTGGTGTGAGTTAGGTACCATTTCTTTAATATATCCTATCATCCATCAGAAATAGATGATATATTATTTTAATTGCAGGGTCATGCTGACATTAGTTCTAGCCTCATTCTCATTAGAAACAAATAATGAAAAAGTAATGACTAGGAAACATCTTTCAGTTCTGATGAAATTCTTGCTTTCACCTCATCTCCCATCAGCTCTTGACACCAAGTGACGCCCATGTTAGTTATGTCCTGATCTGATCACTTTATTGATATGTTGGTTGCAACTCAGTTAAAATTGCTCTAAATACAAATTGTAATGCCTTTTTAAATCTAAATCCATATTTTAATGTTCTTAATGTTATTTTGTTTGTGTTGTTATTGTTCTTTTTGCTCCTACCAAAATTTATTCAAAAACTACAGGTTTCAAATAGTAGAGTTTTCTCACCTACCTAGGAAATTTACATTCTTCATACTGACTATATACTTTCATTTCCTATTTTTAAGGATTCTATGTGTAAAAGATGAAGGCTCTTTTAACTTCATTTTCTATATCTATTCAATAGTAATGTGAAGTGTGTGAAAGACAATTTGGCAAGGTTATTTTATTAAGACATCCTTTTGAAGGGGCAAGGTGGACTCCCATCTTAAGCAATTATATTAATTAGTTTTCTAGTGAATATTGTTGTATTATGTATAACACATTATTGATCCATATTATGTACCAAATATATATTGACAATGAAAACAGTATAGAAACATAAGTATTACTACAATTATTAGTTAATATGTGTGCTAAAATAAAGAATAATGGTATATCTCATTTGGTTATAAAATACAATATAGAAGTTCCATTTAAGCCTTTCTATATGTGGAATAACAAAGAAGAAATGAAATAAAATGATAACCTAGGCAAAACTGACCAGATGCTGAAAGCAGATGGAGAACTTAAAGGAAAGTATTACAAGAGCAGGTTTATAATGCTACAGCTGGTGGTTAAAATATCTCACTATCTAATCAGGCAACAGCATCTGGCCTGCTGCAATTCAGAGGTTTTCAAACAGTAAGGATCACAAATTAATTTAATTATCAAAATTGAATTTGTAAAGCTAGCCAATGAGTAGAAACTCAGAAGACCCTGCCACAGTATCCCCCAACTTTTCGCGATAAGAAATTAAACATAATAAAACAGGCCTTTTGACAATTAGACTCCATATATTGTGAAACTAAAGTTTGATAAAAGTTTAATCAAACTCAGTGGGTGTCATTAAAAAGGCTATAAGCAAATGATTACATAAATAATAACAAACTTCTGCATTTCCCTAAAATTGTCTAAAGAAGAAACAGGTAATTTGTAATTTGAAGAGCAACAGGCAGAAATATGCAACATTAAAATTATCTAGATCAAAATTTTAAAAGCTATGTTGCCCATGATTATTTCTATCTCCATTTTAATTCACAATTTCTATATTTTCTATTTATTTGATAAAAATAATGAAATGAAAGAGTTGATGAGTCAGCAATGTTAACATGAGAGAGATTAACATACAAAAAACATTTTTGTTCTGGAAAACCAAAAATAATTATTTGTAATATTGTATCTTTAATTAGGAGAAAATGGTATCCCATAAATTATATTCCATCTCTCCTTAAATCTTGCTGTAGTCCTCAGTTGATTCAAAACTTATCTCCAAAGACTTAACTGTTATAGAAAAAGTCTTTCTCCTTCTGGTCCCAGCCTATCTAACCTCATCAACCAATGCATCCTTCCATGAATGGTAAATTTGATATACAGTAAGTGAGTTATTATTACACAAGAATATCATCTGCTCTCACTTCTTTATACTATTATCTATAGTTTCTAAGCTTCTCTCATATCCATCAGCTTTATGATCCCCCTCCATTCTTCATAAAGCAAGTCCAACTATAATTCCTGAGAAAATCTCAACTGGAGCTGATGACTCCTACTTTTTCTCCATTCTGTTACTTATCACTGATCATTAACTTTATTTATTTAAATACATATTACTGCCTAGATATTACTAACACCTGAGGAAATTGAAATACTTTCATAGATAATTATATTTCATAAGCCTAGTTTATGGCCAGACATTTACTATGCTTACAATGTATGTTCCATATGTTAATAAATCAATTAATTTATTTTATTATAAGAGCAACTTGCATGTAAGAACTGTTAGAAACATTCCTGGCCAACTAAACTGCCTTTTTGTTATGAAAACAAGTTTTATAGTAAATACATTAAATAAACATTATTGTGTTTTGTTTCACTTTATCCTTCATTACACCTGAGATCCCCATTATCTGATCATATAGAAGATTATCTTCTAAAAAATAACAACCATGGAAGTATACAATTATCTAACTTTTCAAAATTTTTTTTTAAATTTAAAACTTAAATTTAATTTTTCTAGAAAGAGCTTTTTAGGTAGCTAAATTTCTTGCATATGATTGAATGAAATGTAGCCAAGGATATAATAAATTACTTTCTTTCAAAAAGTGATCCCCGTTTTTCCTCCCTCAAAAACTCTCTTCCTGATTTAGTGACTAACTCACTTAATAGTCTTCTCTATATTCCTATCAGATGAAGAACAAAAACATCACTGACTTTCAAACATGAAACTAATGAAAATTAATGCAATGTCTTTGATTTTCAAATTTGTTTTATTTCAACAAATCTTTAGTCTCTATGTCTACGTTAGTCTACGTAATCTTGAAATATTTCCAGAGTACCACTACATAGTTTCCATTTTGTCATGATTTATATATGTGTTATTTGGATTTCTGTGCCTCAGGAAATGGGAAAGTAAAAATAATTTTATATGTATGGGTGATAAAAATTAAGACAGACAATTAAATTTCAGGTTGCAAACTTTACATGGGAAAAGCATGAAGAAAAAAGAGAAAAGCTGTGATATCAATGGTAAACTTCTCTGAATATTAAGCTTGATTTTTTAAGACAGTGAGAGAGAATGAGATTAGAACATAGAATTAAGTAGAAATTAGAGAAAACAAAGAAGCTGTTTAAAGTTTAAGTGTCCTTGAGGGTCAGGAGGATGTGTATCCTTACTTGAAGCTGTATTCAACTCCTTCCTGGAATTCATGAGCCAATTAATTCTTCTCACGAACTAAATGTATCTCAGTGGATTTTTCTGGCCTGTATATGCAACATAACACAGAAACTGATTCATATTACTGACATTTGGTCTCCGCCAAGAAGAAGAGATAGCAGATTTGCTTTCTAATCTGAAACCACTAGCATAATGGACAAATGTATGACACAAAAGTTCTCAAGATATAGGACAACAGCCTGATCCCTGAGATATGAAAAAATAAGTTAATAACTATAATTGCCCCAGAATACTGCCCAAGAGAATTTCCAGGCCAAGGCATTAGGAGGAAGAATCAGGAAAAGTCAGGCAGAAGCTGTTAATTGAGAAGACAAGTCAGGAGCTTAAGATCCTAAAGTGCCTAGAATGGGTATAGCAGTATGCTAGGGACAGCTGTGGAGATTTACAGAAGTCACTCCTTGTCTATTCAGCTGCATCCTAATCAACACATGAACAATGTGTTGGAAACTACAGGAGGTCTAAGAAATAAGTTTCTGTAACAATTAGAAGGAAAATCATCAGTGCTCACATAGGAAAGGGATTAGTCCTATTCTCATAGGCCAGAGCGGGGAAAACCTTATAATTCATAGGACACCTGAAAGATTACCCAGTAATGGGGGAAATGTTAACATCCAAACTAAACACTGTGTTGGTTTCACTTAGCCATGTTTAAAAATTAAGACTCCAAAAGATCAAATTGTTTTCAAGTAGCTTAATTTCATCACAGAATAAACTTCAAGAATATGTATAGAAATTTTAAAATATCCAGTAAACAAAACTTCACAATTGCTGCCATTTGAAATAAATAAAGCACAACATAATGTGGAATGCAAAGAGGCACAAGATAATTCAGAATGAAAAGAAAAAAAATCAATTGAGGTTTATATTAAAAAAGGAAAAAGAACACAAATTTTGACTAAAAAAGTGACTAAATACTGACTTTAGAAACATTACAAGGATAATAAAGGGATATTCTGAACAACTGTATGCCCCATATTTTATAACTTAGATGAAATGGACCAATTCCTTGAAGGACACATCTCCCAAAACTCACACAGGTAACAATAAAGAAACTGCATAGACTTAGAACTATAAAAAATTGAATCAATAATTGATAACTTTCAAAAACAAACAAATGAAAAAGAATCTGGCCCAGGGAAGCTCATTGGAGAATTCTAACAAACATTTCAGGAAGAACTCATGCTAATTCTCTACAATCTCTTTCAGAAAATGGAGATGGGGGAATACTTCCTAACTCATTCTATGAACCAGCATTACTCTAATACCAAAGCCAGAGAGAGACATTAGAGGAAAAAATCAATATATCTCATGAAAATAGATGTAAAAATTCTCAACAAAATAATAGCAAATAGAATCCAATATTGTATAAACAATTTATAAACCATGACTGTTCATCTGTTTTGTGCTATATAATAGAATACCTGAGACTGGGTAGTTTATAAAGAAAAGTTACTTATTTGGCTTATGATTCTGGAGGCTGGGAAGCTCAAGAAGCATGGTGCCAGCATCTGCTTGGCTTCTGGTGAGGGCCTCTAGCTGCAGCATAACATGGAGAAGTGGCTGGGAAACTAGCCATGGCAAAAAGACCAAATTCAAGAGGCGGGACTGCTTTATAACAACATTCTCTCATAAGAACCAACCCAGTACCATGAGAACTAATCCAGTCTGTGAGAGCTGCGTTAATCCATTCATGAGAGCAGATCTCGCATGAACCAAAATCTTCTTTAAAAACTCACTACCTATCAATGCTGCTATGGCAATTAAGTTTCAACAGGAGTTTTGGCAAAAACAAACCACATCCATACCACAGCAATGAACAAATGAAATTTGTTCTAAGTATGCAAGATTGCTTAGGAATTCAAATATAAATCAACAAGCTAATGAAGGAAAGTCATATAATCATATCAATAGATGCAGAAACAACATTTGACAAATTCCCACCCTCATTCATGACGAACACTCTCAGAAAACTAGATATAAAAGGGGAAGTTCTTCAACTTGATGAAGAACATTTGTGAAACACCTACAGCTAACATGATACTTAATGGTGAGAAACTATATCCTTTCCCACTAAGATGGGGTAAAGGCAGGAAGCATGTGTATTTTCACCAATCTTCTTTAACATTGTACTTGAACTGTTGGATATTGCAATAATTAAAGGAAACAACTTGTATACATGTTTGACAGGCGGAAGTAAAACTGTCTTTATTTACAGATGCTACAATTGTCTACAAAGAAAATTCCTAAGAATCAACCAAGGAACTCTTGGAACTAATAGGCAATTATAACAAGGTTGCAATACATAAGACTAATGTACAAAAGTCAATTGCTTTCTTATATACCAACGATGAAAAATTAGTATTTGAAATTTAAAATATAATATCATTTAAATTTACACACAAAAAAAGGAAATACTTTAGTATAAGTCAAACAAAATATGTGCAAGATCTGTATGAGGAAAACTGCAAAACTCTGATGTAAGAAATAGAAGATATAAATAAATGGAGAGGTAGTATATGTATGTAAGTAGAAAGATTCATATTGTCAAGGTGTCAGTTCTTCACAATTTGATATGTAGATTTGTTACAATCCCAATCAAAATCTCAACAAGTTATTTTCTGGATATTGATAAACATTCAAAAATTTGTATAGAGAAACAAAAGATCCAGAATAGCCAACACTAGATGGAAGGAGGAAAACAAAGTCAGAGGACTGACTCTGCCTGATTTTAAGACAGGATAAAGTTGCAGTATGAAAGGCAGTGTAGTATTGGCAAAAAGATAGACAATAGATCTATGCAACAGAGTAGAGGATACAGAAATTGACCCACAGATATGTACTGCCTCTTGATTTTCTACAAATCTGCAAAGCAATTTCGTGAAGAAAATAGAGAAAAGCTTCTAAACAAACGATGCTGAAACATTGGATAGCCATATATAAATAAACTTCATATTTTACAAAAAAAACCTAAAAATGATAAGACTAAATATACACGTATACTTACAAAGATTACATAAAAACATGATAAAATATATTTATAATTTGAAGTAAAGAAAAGATGTATTAGATAAAGCACCAAAAAAGAACATACAAAATAAAAACAAAGATATATTAGATTTCCAAAACTAGGAACTTTTGTTCTTTATAAGATACTACAAAGAGCATAAAAGGACAAGCCCCAGATTGAGACAAAATACTTGCAAATCACATATTGGGAACACACTTATATCTATAATAACAAAGAGTTCTCAAAGCCCAATAATAAGAAAACACACAGCTCAATAGAAATGGTGAGCCAGGCACAGTGGCCCAGACCTATAATCCCAGCACTGTGGGAGACTGAGGTGGACAGATCACTTGAGCCCAGGGGTTCAAGATCAGCCTGGGTAACATGGCAAAATCACATCTCTACAAAAATACAAAAATTAGTCACACATGGTGGCATGCACCTGTAGTCCCCATTACTTGGGAGGCTGAGGTGGGAGGATGGTTTGAGCCCAGGAGGTGGCGACTGCAGTGAGCGGAGGTGCCACTGCGCTCCAACCTGGGCCATAGAGCCAGACTTGGTCGCAAAAACCAAACAGACAAACAAACAAAAAGCAAAAAAGAAATGGTCAAACTATGTGAACAAATATTCATAAAGTGATGTTTAGGAAATGCAATTTTTTATTTTATATGTGAATCAAGTAAATATTATGAAACATCTACTATGTGCCAATAATTATGCTACATATAGAGGATCAGATATGACAGATATGAGAATGGTAAAATGCTGTCCTCATGCTTACAGTCCAGAAGAAATATTGGCACTCATTTAAATATAGTGAGAAAATGAGATGTCTAAATGAACATAATAATGCACTTAAAAAAATGAATGGCCAAACAAACATAAAGCATGCATAAAGAACTGAATTTCATCTAAGAGGATAAGGAAAGACACGCCAAGGAAGTGTCTTTATGATAAGAACTGAAAGACAATCAAGATGTAAGCAGATGAGTCATGTATGATTTGGGTTAGATGAGAGGAGGGTCTAAAATCTTGAAGACAGGCTCTCAAAGAAAGTATACGATGTTCAAAAAGCATACATAGTGTTCTCTCATCAGCATATTCCTGAAAATCTCTCTGTAAAAAGGCATTTTTGTTTTCTGGGGATTTAGCACTCAACACACCTTATAAAAAATCAGCTAAACAGAAAATCTCTCCTAGAATTTTAACAGTAAATTTTACTTTGTTCAGGAACTTTAAAATACCTTATACTTCCCCAATATGTGTTATTCCTTTGCTTCCTGGAAACAGTTAGTTGTACATACTTAGCTATCCATATCTATGGTGTTTCTTTGTATCTACCTATGTATCTATTCCTCTATCTATCTCATGAATCCTAATTTCTTAGTTTACGTAAATTGAATTGCATCTTATGTTTGTGCTTTTTTGATGTTATATACGTAATTTCTACAAATGACAAAGGACACAGTTCACAGTATATGGGAATTTTTGGTAAGTGTAAGAATTGCCTAAAGATTGTTTCTAGACCTTTCCTCCCACATTACTTCAATTTTCTTCATTTTCTCATTTGCTCACATATGATTTTCTTCAGATTACTTTGTATTTAAGTAAATATACTTCCATGTTTTGTAAGGGTGCCACAGGCTCAGAGGAAGTTTGAACAATGTAGCACAGTTTATATAAGAAATAATTGTGTTTAGCTTTATTTAGAGGTGAATATTGTGTTTTGGGTTTTCTTCATCTAGTTTTTTAAAATGTACTTTTATTAGTTTGTGAATTTATTCAGCACTACTGTAAATGTTTTATTGTGAATTTTTATTCAAAATTAATATAATACATTAAAAAACTAATATTTTTGACCAATTTTTTATGGCCTTGGTAAATACATGTTTAAATTTTAAATAACTATATGAGACAGGTATTACTGGCTTTGTATTAGGAAAAAAAATGAACCAGAATCTTAATATCGTCTATTACAATCCTAACAATTATTACCTTATAAACTTCAAAACATATTATATAGACTTCAATGCCATTGTACATAAACAAAATCATAAATGAGTTTGACAGTTTTCAGTATTGAAGTCTCAATAGTGAATTGGCTGATTCTGATAATAGTTGTTGCCATTTATAATTATTTAAATTGTTTGTAATTACTTTAAATTTGGGTAACTACTACAGATACAATAATGGAGAATATAAAAATAAAATAAATAAAGAACTCAACACGTACTCACACCTTAATATATTACCAAATTCTTTTGTGGACTATTTTTATTTTACTTTAAATATATCAGAAAAAATAACTAATGGGTATTAGGGCTTAATACCTGTGTGACAAAATAATCTGTCCAAAAAAAAAAAAAAAAAAAAAGACATGCGTTTACCTGTATAACAAGCCTACACATGTAGCAATGTAATACATTGATACTATATATTAGTACCAAACTTAAAAGTGTATATATATACTTTTAACTTAATACTTCCACAGATAAAAGGAGAGACAAGAGTGGGAAATTCCTCTTATATGATGAATTTTATATTATTCAAATATGAACACTGACATGTTCCATATTTTAAGAATTCTTCCTGTTTTGAGGTCTTATATTTTGGGAAAAGTTATCTGATTAAGAAACATACTAGTTTTTTTAGTGTTTACTGTTTTACTGAGGAACTTAGTGACAATGAATGAGTAACAGTGAATCCTTCAGGAGGCTGAGGTGGGAGGATCATTTGAGCCTGGGAGGTAGAGTTTGCAGTAAGCCAAAATTGAGCCACTGCACTCTAGCTTGGGCAAGAGTGAGATCCTGTCTTAAAAAAAGAAAAGAAAAAAGAGCATCTTTTCAGTTTCGCTTATTACATGATATTTTCAAACACTGTGTTAATCAAGAAATACTTTTGGAGTCGTTACTTATTTTAGACCATTAGAAAAGATTAATTGCTTTTCATTTCAATATCAGCCATCTGGACATTAGCTAGTTTACATTTAAAATAATTTTTCTAAGGGACAGTTAAGCCCAGGAAGTAATATACTATGATAGCAATAAAATGTGTCCCTATATATTTTATTTATACTTGTATATTATTGTGTTAAAGGTCTTATTAATGGATAAAGACTTTTCTTTTCTCTACAATGACTTACATTACAACTTTCATGAGATCATACTTGCCCTGTGCCATAATTTTAATTTATAATAAAGTTCTAACTCTTTCTAATCAGTGACACATGGCAATAAGTAAAAGGACCTTCAAATGAGTTAGCCATTATTTACCGCTTTTCTATTCTTCTAAATAATCAACTATTACTTCTCAACTTTTCAAGCTGGGCCTCTATCTCAAACTCTACCATATTGGCATAGATAGATGGAAATACTTTTCAAATTAAGTTATAGAACATCAAGTAGGAAGTATTTTGTGAGTGTAAAAACAAATGTTGAAGTTTTTATGAGTTAATCGTAATGTATTTTAATGCAAATATGGAAATTATTACCTTATAATGTAAATTTTATAATTTTTATATTTATAAAACATTGTTGGATTTGTAATAGGAGTTGTATCAAAGCTATTTATTAATTTGTGATAAATTTACATCTTTAATATACTTTTGAATCATTAATACACAAACAGGTTATATCTCTTCATTTCTTAATAGATTCTTTGACTTCTTTCATCTGCATTTTGTAGTTTTCATCAAACAAGTTCTGTGCATGTTTTGTTAGATTCCTACCTAACAATTTATGATTGAGCAATTGTAATTAATATTCTATTTTTAAATTGTGTCTGCATATGAGTGTTTCTATAATATAGACATCAATTAATTATGTTTATCTTGTAGTTTGCAAACTTTGTGAATTTACAAGCTTTCATGGTTTTTTTTTTTTTTTGGTAGATTCTTGGGATTTTATGTATATACAATTATGTTATCTGCAAATGGGAAGAATTTTATTCTTTTTAAATTGTCTCATTTTTAATCTGTATGACTTTACTCTTTTCTTGCCTTTTTGCACTGGTTAGAACTTCTAGCACCCTGTTGAATAAGATCTGTGAGAACTATTGTTCTTGCTTTGTTCCCAGTAATAAGAGGAAACATCCATCTGTCCCCATTAAGGATGACATTCACTGGATGCTTTTTGTATTTCTATCTTGCTTAATTGCCCTGGCCACAATTTACAGTACAATGTTGAATAGAAGGGTTGAGAGCAGGCATCTTCATATCGTCCCTGATATTTCTGGAAAAGTATTCAGGCTTTAATTATTAAGTGTAATAGTACCAGTGGGTTATTGAGAGATGCCCTTTATCAGGTTGAGAAATTTTGCTTCTTTTCCTAGATTGTTCAGTATTTTTAACATAAAAGTGTATTAGATTTGGTCAAATGCTTTTCTGTGTATCTATTGATATGATCATTTGATTTTTGTTTTTCATCCCATTGATGTGATATATTATTTCAGGATGTTTAATCAACTGTGCATTCTGAGGTTAAATCTCACTTAGTTATAATGAATATTTTTAATATGCTGCTAGATTTGTTTTGTTAATATTTATTCAGGATATTTGCATCTATATTCAGGAGATACTTTTCTGTAGCTTTTTGTTCTTGTGATGTCTTTCTCTGGTTTTGGTATCATTGTAAAGAGGGCCTTATAAAATTAGTTGGGAAATATTCTCTCCTCTTCTATGTTTTGGAAGAGTTTGTAGAAACTCTCTTTTAAAAAAATGGATAGAATCCAATAGCCTGGGCATATATTTTACTTTGTGTGTAATATTTTATTATTATTTTAATCACTTCATTTGTTATAGGTATATTTAAATTATCTATTTTTTTGTTGATGTAATTTTATGGATGTAGTTTGTGTCTTTTAAGGTCTATAATAATGTCCCTTATTTCTTTCCTTTTTTCCTTTCTTCCTTCCTCCTTTCAAATTTATACCTCCTTTTTCGTTAAGTAGAAAATATCTGGCAACACTGGGTCCCCATTCTCACAGGCTACAGATGACTTAAGTGATAAAGAACTTCCTTTATTCGTTGTAGCATACACATACCAGTTTACCACTGTTCCCACCACCCTTGTCTCCTGACACTAAGATAACCTCTCAGAGCCATCTCTCAGGTATATCCAGCCATGCTCATGTATGCTGCCAACCTGGTCCCTCAAAGATCTTGGAGTTGCCCGGCTCCAGGTCAACAAGTATGTTTTGGAGGAGATTATAAAGGGCTACACAGGTGCAGGGAGCCAACTCTCCTCGCAGAGAAAAGAAGTCCTTGCAGTTACAGGCATTGAACTTCAAGGTCCCTGTCAGTGGACAACCCCAACATCATCCCCTGCTATCCCAGGAAACTAGAGATGCCCAGCCACAAGGCATAGCAGAGGTAGAAAGAAAGCAGATGTGGCTGATGGAAAAGCTCCTCAGTGTTGCAGGACACTATCAAGTGAGTTGATCTCCATTTAATGTTGGCGAGGAAAATCCTTGGGAGTAATACAGGGTGATTTTCTTTCCCAGAGATGTGTAGAGAGAACCCAGAGGTGTTTCAGAGATCACTTATAGTGGCAGTGCTTCAATCAAGAACTGCTGGGCACATACCCTGGGAAAAGCTGGTTATCCCCATTGGCTTATCCTCTTCCACAACCAGTTCAGTGGGGTGAGGGTCCACTAGTCCTTTGGTGGGAATGAATCAGGGAAAGAATAGACAAGAAAGAAATGTGAGGAGACAAAATAGCAATGACCACAAATGGGAATGGATCCACTATTCTGTAGATCTGGGATACTGGAGGAAAGTCTAAACTAGGGATAAGACTACAATGTGATTCCTGAAGAACCAGGATTAACACCTACCTGAAGAGGACCCTCCTTATGATGCTGATGAGAGACTGGCACAGCAATCAGAACCTGCGTCCCAGAGGCCCTCCCTGAGGGACTCAGCCATGGGGAGAGTTAATACAGAGCACCAACCGGCCCAGCATGGCCATCACAACCACTCTGTCTTGGGAAGTGAGGTTTCTTGTGAAACAAGGAGAAATGAGGAAAGCATCTCCTAGAACACTAAGGAAGAAAGACAGGGATTTTTCCATTAGGCCCGTTTATATCTGAGGACACAATACAGACCACACAGTAAGTAACTCAAACTTAATTAGATAATTCATAAAAATAGTTCCCGAGTAAAAAGAAACTGATTCAGGGATGCCTGCACTGGAAAGGAAGACAGGGACTTGGGGCCAGAGCTGAGATAGGAAGAAGCCAATGTACCCAAGCCCTGGTTGCTGGCCTCCCAAGAGGAGCAGAACCCTGGAGGTGATAGGCTCAGGCCAGAGGCCTTCTGTTGGCACACCTCATGAATGAGAAGTGTTGTTAGCTGCGGAACTTTGACAGCAAAGAATCCCATTTGGACATGGCACAGAAGGGAAGAGGGACCACATAGCTGTCCATCAAAGCAGGGATGCACAGGATAGAGGGCCAAGCATACTCAGCCATTGCCCTATGTGGACCCTAAGACACTGTTCGCTCCTTAAGTCAGTCACAGCACCTGGAGACATCAAAATCAGATTGGGCAGGGCTGAGTCACAGCTGCCTAAGGGTAAGTGAAGAGGGAAAAACAGCCCTTTGACCCAGACCAGCCAGAGGATCCCAAGCAGGGAGAGACCAACACCCAAAGTCTGACTCTTGTTTGGTAGTCTATCATTTCAACTGATCCTGAGGCAAGAAAGAAGCCCCTCACCAGTGGAAAATGCCTAGGTGCTGAGCCAAGATGAAGAGTGGCAGCCTCAAGCTGGTTCCCCTCCCTCTTAGTGTTGTCTCTGTGGAGCATTGCTGTTGGTATCATGCTTGTTCTCTAGTAACCTCAGAACTCTCCTGGTCTTGAACTGCCCCATCTTGCCTTTGGGTTCAGATTTTTTCTAGAACTCTTTCTTTTTTGTCATAGTTTACAAATTCTGTCTTCCTCTTCCTCCCTCGCCTGATCCTCCTCCAGGCATTTGAAGATGATGTTGCACTGCTAGATGAGAAGCACAAGCTCCTGCATTTGCATCATCTACTACCCCAGTCTTCCTTGATCTAGTCTTTTTCAGGCTTATGGAGAAGGCATCAGAGACCATATGTGACATCAGTTAGGAGCTTATCTATATACTGCTACTTTAAAATATATAAGAGCTTGGACTCCCACCACACCAGAATGTGCTTCTTGTGGATGATATATAGAAGAGCTTGGACTCCCACCACACCAGTCTGCCAGCATGTTAATCTAGCCTTTGTCATTTACTCCATCAGGCAGCTTCTCTTCAGCAGAAGCGCAGTGTTTGAGAGAGAATCCAGCTAGCACTTGGTGGTGTCCACCTCTTTGTGGATGTCTCCTTCATAAGTATACTGGTCAGTCTAAACCTTGCATTTGGTAAGCAGGAAGTCATGTCCTTGAACAGGCAGTTTTATTGACTTGGATCCTTTTGTGACTTTTGTCGTGATTGAGATGTTTCAGGTGATACCTTCTGCTTAAAAAGATTATCCTTGCCAGGGCCAGGCGTGGTGGTTCATGCCTGTAATCCCAGCACTTTGGAAGGCCAAGGCGAATGGATCACGAGGTCAAGAGATCAAGACCATCCTGGCTAACATACATAGGACCATATTTAATTCATACTAAATAAAATATCAATTTTATTTATAATATTGTCTATCACATGTTGAATGTTCTGTGTCAGAACATTTCCACCAGCACAAATTCATAGTTCTTAATCTAAAAATTAATTATTTGAGATAAAATATATTTTTGTTATTTGATACAGTGCTTAATAGTAAATGTGACTTTTTAATTAAACTCATCTGGCCAGTGATTATGGCATTAATAATTGCTAGTTGTCCTGTTTATCAGGCTAAGCCTTATTCTAAGTACTACTTGTGAAATTTATCGTTTCACAACATTCTGACAACTCTGCGAAGGAAACATTTTAAAGGATGGTTTATTAAAAATTGGACTCATTCAGTTGATACAATTATAAATTCATAGCATTGAGATTTTATCGTGTGCCATGTAACTCCAAAATCCTTGTTTTATACTACTAATCTCACTTTTCTTTATCCTTTTTTCATAAAAGTAAAATGTTTTTCTTTAGTATGAATTAAATATGGTCCTATGTATATACAATTTACTGTTACCTTTGTGCTTCCAAAATTGATTATTTGAAAGGTATATTATTAATTATGTTTTATTATTACTATTATTATTTCATTTAATAGAGTGGAAGGCATAATAAGAATTAATAAGTGAAAAGATTTTGTTACTGATGTGCTATTATCACAACTGCAACATTGCAAATTTGACTTTTCTAGCAAAGGCAAATGCCTTCAGAATATGGAATGACAAGTGTTAAAATGGTTACTTGTGACCGTTCAAAGTTTAAACTGCAGCCCTTAAAATATAATCTGGATTTTTATGATTGCTTTTTTGTTATCCTTCCTGTCCCTTTCATATCTTTCATTAGTCAGCCCCAGAGGTGATTCATACTGATTAAAAATTATGACACTTCATTTTCATAATAGAAACTCATTTCAATTCTACATCCATAAGGCTTTAAATTAATAGAAAAATTCTCAGTGAAAAGCATGTCATCTAAAAAGAATGCTTAACATATCTGAGTTGACAGTCAAACCACAAACAAAGAAATTTCTAAGAGGCTCATATTCTGACCACAGATTCGTATGCTTTGAAATTCAATTATCTATTATGTAGAAATACTGTCTTCAGATTTCTCCATGTCCTGAAGACTTTGGCTTGTACCCTCTTTCATTTACAAATGAGAAGAAATTGTCATGAATTCCTCCCTGATAAGTATAACAAATTTGAGAATGATTGATCATCTGTGCAAGTCCCATTTTTACTCAGTTGTCAGTCCTAAAGGCTTGAAATCACAGTCAGATTCAGATCTATAACATCGTTACTAATGAAAACCAAATTTCTCTGAATTTGAGACCAAACTTCGCTAATTCAAATATCAAATTCCTTGAATTTTCTAAGCTTCGCAACCAGTATATTAAGTTACTGTCTTTTACTGCATGTATGTGAAGCTTCAGCCTTCCTTTCTATGACATCCCAAGTCCCATTGTGTATAGAAAATCAATGTGCATAGACATTCTTAGTGATTTTCTTTCCTTGGAAGGTAAACTTAGTAATGCTGTCTTTAGGAGGTTTAATAGTGTTTTACTGACACATAAGTTTGAGTGCAAGATGGCTTGCAGTAACAGTGTTGGTTTTGCTGTTTGTCTTTGGAAATTTAACATATATCCTCAAAGGATAATTTCCCCATATATAAAATTAGTTTTTTCATCTAATAGTAAGATTTTTGTGAAGATTAAATCAGTCTCTGGGTTAACATGCTTAGAGCAGTGCCTGATTCATGGTAGTTCTTAATATATATGCAGTGGATTAAAAAAATATGTACTCATATTATTTGATGATCCTTTGAAAATTAGGATAAATTAAACGAGATAAGTATCTGGTCAAATCATTATCAAACTGTTGAAATCAATAGACAAAAGGAGACTCTGGCAGACAGCAAGAAAAATGTATTCATAACATACAACAGATTCTCAATCAGATAAACAGCTGAATTCTTTTCAGAAACCATGGAGGCCAAAATGGAGATGAATGACATATAAAAAAATGCTGAAATAAAAATGCCTTCAATGAAAAATTATGTTTCCAGAAAAGCCATTTTTCAAAATAAAAGGTATAATAATATTTCCAAATAAACAAAACTGAGATATCACATAGCTAGCAAACACGAATACTTTGGGAATAAACAAAAGGATAAAAAGCAATAACTTAAATAAAGAAAGAAAAAGAAAGAAAGAAAGACCAGCAAAGGTAACTGCATATGTATGTGTAAAAGACAACATGAAAGCACTTCTACTTGTAACTCTTTTTCTTCTGATTCCAAGACAATGGCATTTAATGATAATTATAAACCTGTGCTTATGGGTTTATTATGTATGCCTAAAGATGTAATTTCTTAGACAACAAATAAAGAACAGGGGAGAAAACAGCTATATTAGAACAAAGACTGTTACACTATTGAAATTAAGTTGGTATTAATTTGAACTAGGTTTTTAAATTGTTAATTATAATTCTCATGGATAACCATTAAGAATATAACTCAAAAATCTTGTGAAATAAATTCAGATTAAATATATTTTTAACAGACGCACAAATAAAGCACTAATGGAGGAAGAAGGTACCAGAAAAAGATACCAGATATTAAGAAAGAAAATAATAAAATAAAATACAAATCTTACCTAATCAGTAATTATACTAAATGTAATTGAATTAATCATTCCTGTCAAAAGACAGAGATTTGCACAAGGATACAGTATAGTTTTCAGTAGTACACAATTCATAGACATATAGATCCCTGGCACAGAATTAAAAGCCCAGAATTGACCTACACATTTATATGCACTTGGTTTTTGACAAGGCTGCCAACAAAATATATTTTAGTAAAGTTATTTTTTTCTATCAATAGTGATAAAGCAATTGGATATTTACATGGGATAAAATACATAAACCCCATGTCTGCCTTACTCCATATAGAAAAGTTATTTTGAGATTGATTAGAGATTTAAACCTGGTAATATGATTAACGTTAAATCTGAAACAATAAAACATTCTAGAATGTTTGTAAATACATTTATAAATACATTTAGAAGAACATCTATGTGACTTTGCAGTACCAAAGTATTTTTACAATGGTAATGCACATAAAATAATACTCACACAAAAGAAATTCATAAGTACATTAATTGAAATGGAGATTATTTGTCAATCAGAATAATTATTCATCAAATGAATAGGTGATTCAGAGAGAGAAGATATTTTGCATATGTAAATGATTTGTATTCAGAATATATAAAGAATACTAGAAATAAACTAAAAAGCTAAATAACACAATTTAAAAATGGACCAAAGTTTTTTTCAAAGCACTTCAAAGATGAGTTTATCTAAATAATAAATCAGCATAGGTAGAAGGTGCAGCAAAGGATACACATATGAAGCATGCAGACTTGGTTGAGCCTTGCAGACTGATCTATGTATGAGCTCTGGCTAATAATTTCAGTTAAAATGGAAATTCTGGAAAAAAACGGACCGATATTAAGCCAAGTAAAATGTCTTTGAGTTTTTTATTTCATAGATTTCAACTTGTGTCCCATAGTGCTATTACGTATACCACTAATGTTTTTTCTTCATTCTCCCCTCCACACTCAGTCAGAGTGCTGTCCCTGGAATTACCTTCTATCTTTTCTTCGATAAACAACATAAAGTTTTATTTCTAGAAAGCTTTCCTTGAATGCAATCTGATTTAGGCATACATCTATTCTGTTCCCATATGACTATGCGCATTTCTTTGTCATGACATTTATCTCACTGTGAAATAAATATTCATGAATATTTCCATGTCTTCTATTACATACAGAGGTGATTGAAGGAAACACCCAGCGCCATATGGTCCTTTGTGGGTATGCAGTTAAAATGTTTGTGATTTTTTTGGGGGGAATGAATTTATGGTAATTAGGTAAAAATACAAATACTCTGTATTTGATGGAATGGCTGATCAGTAAATAGACTTGTTATTTGTGCAGTGAGAAAATGAGCATATTGACTAAATTTAAAAGATAATGTAAGATCAATTTTAGTCTTATCATAGACAGTGATTAAATAATAGACTTTAAAAATGTATATTTAGAGTAAAAAAAATTGCTATTATTTAATCACCCGGTATTTACCACATCGGGCTGTTTATCAATATTATAAAAGGAAGTTAATATTACTCAATGTGAAATCTTATTTAATCAAAATATGTAAAGGTGGGTACAGAAATTAGGCTTCGTCAACTCAAATGAACCACTAGCCACATAGTTCTTGTCTAAAGGTGGTATACAATTAACAACATAACATTCAGCACAAATCAATAAAAGATTATTCAGATTTCCTTATCATAACAATAGTAAGGAGTGATGAGGTTTCTAACAGCATATTAGACAGTCACCCTACCCTCAGTGTTTCTCCACCTCATACCTTTGCAGACATTTCGATTGAATTCAAATATGTTTGTCAGGGAGCAGTTATAGGAACACTTCAACCCCTCAAGAGAACGTTTTTTGTTGGTGATGCTGTTCCCTTAGAGAAAGTGTGTCTCTCTTTGAGCCTTATTTCCAAAGACCAATTACCTAAACAACATTACTATCCTATCTTTAAGTGCATCTTACCTTGAGCCTTTATGTAGACTGGGCAAATTTACTTATATCCTAGATTCAATTATTTATATCCCTCTCATAAACACTGTAAAATAGCTCTCCTGTTTATTTTTATTCATCTTTCTGCACAGTAAACTCCATTATAGTTATGGTTCGCTCTAAAGCCATGTTTAATAGGACAATCAGGTCACCTCATATTCAGGCATATGTAATCATCTTTTATGGGTGACTGGTCACAAATTTAATGAATTTACATGAATTCTTTGCATGGTTTCCTACAGAGAATGGTCATGCCCTCTCAACTGTCTAGAGTACATCTAATTGTCATGCATTGCTACACATACGCTTTTTTTCATAAAAATCGATAATTCTCTCTGTGGGATCTTAGATTTGAGTTTGAATATGTTTAGGCAATAATTGTCTGTGTAGTTTAATTATGCAAAGAAGTAAACAATTTCTGAATCAATCAACACCTAGATTGCTGGTCTAGTTGTTTATCGATTTTTGAGCCATTTTTCCCTAAGTCAAAAGAAAAATATTAAAAAATAATTATTACTCTGATAATATTCCCAGGACAAATTTACTCTCATGTCTTACAAAAGTCAAATACGTTTGATAGATGTATCTCACTTTTGCTCCTTTTATAATTTTTCATGTTTCATATGCAGAAATCTACACACATTATACATATTTCATAAATGACACTCTATATCCTTTTGTGAAACACACACAATTAGGATAGTATCTTCTAAAGGATGCCTATTTTCTTGCTTTCATTTTGTGGCATATAAAATAAATGAGATAGCACCTTGCAGATCATGTGTGGCATCTACAATTCCACTGTTAACCATATATATGATGCAGGTGCACAGAAATCTACGGAACGCTAAACATTTAATTTTCTAAAGTTATGTAGGACCTTCTTAAGTTATAGCAATGCTAAAAAATAAAGTATAATCATATGTATAAATACACATATAATCATATGTATAAATACACATACATTTTAAAAGTAATCATCTCTAAACTCTTTCAACCCAGGTAGCAATGTGAGTTTGGTGAACTCTGAGCATATTGTAAAGGAAGTCCAGTAAGAGACAAAAGATAGAAGTCCAGGAAACTTTTTTTTAAAAGCTGAGTTAAATACTAATTATTTCACTTTGCAATGTCTATAACAATATAATATGCTAACATCTATTGGAATTAACTGAACATAAAGAAAAGCATAAAGGAAGCAGAATTTTCCAGAGTTGTTTGATTTGGGCACCTTATTTTCAAGGAACACTTTATTGAACCAATTTTCAAAAAACACATTTTAGGATATATTAGCCTTTATAATGATGTGGTGAGCCAAAATTAGTACGTAGAATCAATTTCCAAAAGTTACATAAATTAAGACGTGCTCAAATTTTAAAAATCAGCATTAAGTAGTTAGTATTGTAATACTAATGCTTTAAAGGAAATTTGAGATTGTCTAAATTGATCCTTTATTATTTGTAGAGATGAGAAAAAGGATGTTCAGAACGGTTATGTGGGTTCTCACAGCCATACATTTATTTAATGGCAGATGTAGTTCTATGACCAAGTCTGTTGGAGATGTGCAAAGAATCAACACAATAGTTTGGCAACTTACAATGCACAGTATGCCAAGCCCAGCTGATTGAGTGCAGGAGACCTATTTATGCAGAGAAAAATATAGAAAATAGAGTTAATGATTACAGTGAATAGGAGAGTGAGAGAAGGCAAGAGAGTTACAGATAAACATTTAATAGAAAAATTTTTATTTTTCTGTGAGAGCTAAAGGACTTATATAATCCAAAATGAATGTTAAAGGTATGATAAACAGCAAAACGAAAGCAGACAAACCTAGGTTAGAATCCAGGTTGCTTTGACAAGTAAAATAAACTCACTGACTTCCATTTTGTTTGTGATAAAATATAACTATCATGTAACGTAGTTATTACAACTATTATATCACATAGATTAAAAAGAATATAAGCCAAACCATTGGCATATGACAGGTGGATAATAATAAGTTGTTATTATAGGTATTGTATAGCTTTTAGCACTAACGGACAATGAATATTTTCTGACTTTCATAAGAATATTTTTTGTTGTTGTTCAAACTTTTATTAAGGTAGATTTATTCTGGGTAGTTTAGCTTGTATATTCACTCAAATAACATTCCCAAAAGACAACATTAAAAATGAGAACACAGATTCTTAAAACTGTTACTACATACCCAAGGTCATGTTACAATATTAGAGCAAGTATTCACAATATAAATGTACCTTTTGAGAAAAACATGGCTGGTCTATGGAAATCTATCCATGTAATTGGCAAGGAATCTTATAGTAGAGCAGACCATTTATGGGAAAAAGAAAATAGTAGCGAAAGGTGTAAGATGGCTTTCCAAGTTCTGTCAACACGACATTCTTTGCTGGATATTCATATCATTATCTATATAATAGAAGGGATTTAGTGACAGTGAAGATGAGTAATTTTGTTAAAGCCAAGATTGTTTCAATATTGTCTGCTATAAGTATTTTAATAATATTTAATTAAAAGTAGATCAACAAACTATATGTGACTGCGGTAATATAGAAATTCAAAGGAAAGACAATGGTAATATGATTGACAGTATCCTATGGACAAAAATCAAGGCTGTCAAGACCATCTGTTTACCTGGGTAGCTAGCATCTCAGAATTTTCTCTCCTGTGGATCTACTACACTATTCTACTCCCTTTAATGTTTATTTTCTGTCATGAAATTGATGTTGAACCCCTAGTTTTACCTTTTTCTTACTATTCCTTATAGACTTTTGCATTTAATAGGCAGAATTGGAAAATTCAGAAAATAAAACTTGTTAAAATTGGAGGTAGATTAATTAGTAAACATCAGAGCATTCATTATATTTAATTTCCTTTTATAAAGTTCCTCTGAAGGATACTGTTACTTTTCATTCCTTCTCATGGTCTACAAGAGTATGTCAAGCCAACCCCCATAACATTCTCTTCCCTTTTGCCTGTATTTAACCATATTGTCCTTTTTTGGTGAGGTCCATTTCCTCATAAACAATTTCCCTGATACCAATGATGCATCTGTTCCCACTCTGTTGCCCACAGAATCCTATATTTATATTTCATAATATGCATCACAGTATGTAATTGTTTTTGAGATTATTTGAATAATTGTTTCATTTCACTAAAATAAAAGAACCATAATGGTGGACAATGGCACAAAGTTGTCAATACATGGTTTTGAATAAATCAATATTCCATAATTTTACAATAGATTGTTCAAACCTGTATTATTTCTTCAAAGATTATAGAACTTTTCTAATGCTGACAATGGTTTATAAAAATAAAAAGTGATTAATTCATTAATTTGAAAAATCCATAATTTTAGCCTAATTGTTCATAGTATCATATAGATTTGTTCTTTTGCCTTATCTACTTGGGGTCTTGGTTCCATTAAAACTGAGAAACAATTCCAGACTTATCCAAACTCACTTTGACACCAAGAAATGAAAAAAAAAAAAAAAAGATCATGGAAAGGCTTCTTAAAATACTAAGGATGTGACCTTTGGTTATATCAAAAAGAGTTTCACTTGTATCTCAAGATCTCCAAAGCTTGACAGCAATATTCTCTACCTGTCACTTATCTTTGTCTCTTAAATAAATTAAGTATTGCTGTGACTGCTGAGAACTGTCATCTTTTCTTCTTCATAAGCATATATCAGATCAAAAATTTTAAAAACTAGTTTTGCTTTGACCTTCCTGGAGATGACATATTCGAATAGGGCCTTGTTTGGAGGGGCACAGCATTCTCTTTGCTGGTGAGTTAATAATGGAATATTGATGTCCGCTCCCTTGCCTTGCGTTAAACTGCATTTTACTAACTGATTTTCTTAGTTTTACGAAAGTATCCTAAAGAGACTGAAAATAGATTATATTATGACATTAAAATATTGTTTATAGGAGGATTTTGTTTTTATTTAAGCATTTATAATAAATTGTAAAGCTTTCCTTCAGCATTGAAAAAGTAGTTCTGAAAAATAAAACTGAGAAGAAAATGAAATCTAAGAAAAATATTTTTATCAGTTTTCCTCAAGTACACACACACACAGTTAGTTGTAATATATATACAAATAGTTTCATGTATGTTTTCATCAATTTGTATGTAATACATAACAAAATATAATTTATATATAATATGTAACATATATATGTATACAGTCCCCAGCAATCTAATTAATCAAATATTAATGTGTATATGTATATTGTACAGGGACACCTACTCAACAACAGTACACAGACCAATTCCATTTGTGAAAAATTCAGAAACACATTAAGAGTCTTTTGCGCACCCAAGGAGCACAAAATCGGCTGCATCAAAGCTGGTAGAAATTTTTGTGGCACTTACTTGTCATAGTTTCTCCCCACCAGCACAGTGCAGTGCCATTGGGAGAAGACTCCCAGCTTTTAACTTCTTCCTAGGAAGGCAAAGAGAAGACTAAAACATGTATTCAATATTCACACTTTTAGCGGGGCTGAAGAACTGATTTCTGCTGTGTTGCCTGAATTGAAGTGCTTAACAGGAAAGAGTGAGAGCTTGGAGGCCATGAAGAAAAAGTAGAGGTTGGGGGGAGGGTTAGATTATCATTCACTCACTCACAGTGGTTCCTTTTCACTTAGCACAGCAAGATGATTAGGAAAAAAAAAAACTCCCAACTCATGGCCTCTCCTTGAAAAGGAAAAGACTTGGAGAATGCTTCCAAAGTTCTGGGTTTTCAGAGGGTTGTCTGAGGGACGGGTATTTTTCTCTCCAGTTTTAGCATGGTAAGGGAACATGGCATATTCTAGGTTCCTTGGGACCACTGAGAATAAAAGAGATCTGGGTAGCTCACTGCTGCAGACACAATATGACTCAGCAACCTCTAGCTCAGAGCAAATTACAAATGAGAAAATGCTTTGGACAGACATTTCTCCAAAGAAGACATACAATTTGTCAACAGGAACATGAAAAGATCTCAATGTCACTGATCATGAAGGAAATGCAAATCAAAACCAGAATGACATATTGTTTCACACTGTTAAGGTGAATATTATCAAAATAGCAGTAAATAACCAGTGTCGGTGAGGATTTGGAGGAAAGGGAGCCTTGTGCACTGTTGGGAGGAATGTAAAAGGCTGTCACAAAAATGGAACATATTATGGAGGTTCCACAAAGAAATTAGACACTACAAGTACCATATGAACCAGCAAGTCCACTTCTAGGTATATATCCATAAAAATAGAACCTTGAAGAGATATTTGCACTCCCATGTTAATTGTAACATTATTCACAAAAGTCAAGTGGTGAAAGCAACCTAAATTTCCATGGATAGATGAATGGATAAAAAATGTATGGTACATGCACATAATGAAATATCATTGGGTTTTAAATAAGAAGGAAATCCTGTCGTGTACTAGAATATGAATGGAGCTTAGGGACATCATGCTAAGTGAAATAAGCCAGTTATAAAAGGATTCCACTTACATTAGGAATTAATTTGTCAAACTCATAAATGCAGAAAGTAGAATGGTAGTGGTCAGGGATTGGTGTAAGAGAAAATAGAGTTGCTGTTCAAAAGACAGAGTTTTAGACTAGCATGAAAATGTTCCAGAGATCTGCTATGCAGCATCTCTAGATGTATTTATAATTTGTATTTATAATTTGTAACCTTCTACATATATTTTACAATATTACACTGGACACTTAAAATTAAGAGCATTGATTTTTTGTTATGTATTTTCTGTCACAATAAAAAATGCATTAATTTTTGGTAAGAAAATATTAAGCCTGTAAACCATGTTTTTACCATGATGTTCTTTTACATCCAGATTTTCAACTAGAGAATAAAGGCCCAGGGTTTTATTTATTTTTTTTTTTTTGAGACAGAGTCTCGCTCTGCCGCCCAGGCTGGAGTGCAGTGGCTGGATCTCAGCTCACTGCAAGCTCCGCCTCCCGGGTTTAGACCATTCTCCTGCCTCAGCCTCCCGAGTAGCTGGGACTACAGGCGCCCGCCACCTCGCCCGGCTAGTTTTTTGTATTTTTTAGTAGAGGCGGGGTTTCACCGTGTTAGCCAGGATGGTCTCGATCTCCTGACCTCGTGATCCGCCCGTCTCGGCCTCCCAAAGTGCTGGGATTACAGGCTTGAGCCACCGCGCCCGGCCAGGCCCAGGGTTTTAAATCAGCCCTAACTTTCAAACCTGTGCAGTTCTTATTGTACAATGGTACAAAACTACTGTGATTTCATTACATTTTTATAAATATAATAAGCCACCAAACATGTATTTCCCTGTTTCATCACTAGATATGTGATCTTGAAAACATCATGCATCTGCTCTGTTCCTCAATGACCACATGTGTAAATGAAGATCATATTATTTACCTCATGAGGCTATTGTTAGTAGTAAATGAGGTAGCATGTAAAAGCCATATAATGTGTTCAACTATCAAGCATTGAATATGATTATAATTTTCACCTTTGTCAAATACATAAAACCTACAAATGTTTAAAATGATTAATTTAAAATTTCACTTATACTATCCATGGAGGGAATTTAATCAAATATATGCTAATGGAAAGACTGACATGTCTTGTCATTTAGGAGTTTGGCGCTGTGAAGAATTTCACACTAAGTAACATGAAAGAAATTGTATCACTTAACAATATAAGCTGATAGATTAGTCACCTGTTCCTAGAGGCTATACTTATATTTGCTTTCCAAGCTGCCCATTAATTGGGTTTTATCAGAACTAGTTCCTGGCATTGAGATTACATAGAGAGATAATGTAGGAGATGTTCTTAATGCATGAAATACAAAGGACTCTAAATAGAATCTGAGCAGGCACATCTCCAGACGTGCCTTGGTAAATAAATATACTGGCGGTTTATGCAGCATATTTGACAACCAGTCTAAATAATTTTTTAAACTTCTTCTTCTTTATATGGAAAAAATTAACAATTTGTAATAAGTAATAATCATTATCTCATAGATTATTTAGTTTAAAAACAAAATATATTTCATTTAAAATTTACTACTTAAATTTAATAAAATATTTTATGTATGTTTTCTGACAGAAACCCTATAGAGACAGGATAAACTACCACCCAATATTTGGTCTGCATATCAAGACTAATGATGCCATATAAGCACCAAGAGTATATGGCAAAGTTTATTAGTCACATAATTATGTTTTTCTGGAAGAGCAGGGTAGGCATACCAAGCTGATCTGAAAATGTCTTGACAGAGCAGGAAATGGATACTGGCTGAATATGTAACGGCAATTGAGAAATGAAACTGAGTTAGAGTTCCAGTGCATGGGTAGGGGTTGTGAGAAATGAAACTGAGTTAGAGTTCCCGTGCATGGGTAGGGGTTGTGAGAAATGAAACTGAGTTAGAGTTCCCGTGCATGGGTAGGGGTTGTGTGATTTGAACTTCCAGCTGGTTCCAAGGAAGAGAGTGTTCTGACTGTCTTATAAACTTGCTCGAATGTGAGTCAGAAGGAGTGGAGAGTGGGTGGGGGTGTTAAAGCTCTCAGCAGTTAACCATCAAAAATGGAATCGGACCCGTTTTCATAATGGTCTAAAATTACATCCTAACAATTATATTACATATTCCGCTTTGCACTTGACCATCTTAAATTAAATGCACGTATACAAACTTCGTGTAATGATACAGAATACCCGAATTGAAGCAGTCAACTTAAGCTCTCTGCTATTTGTGTTCATTTTGAATCTGTTCGTATGCAACAATAGATAATATCACAGATTGGAGACATGCAGAATGCTGAAATCAAGTTAGAACTACCCCACAACATTTTATTCTCAAAATTAATATGTATGTGTAGCTGAGTCTTCATGTGTCTGAGGCCAGCAAAATAATTTTGGATTATCTGAGTTAAATACCAGGTAGAATACAATATTTATTAAAGTATTTGTAATATTAATGCAATACTTTGAAGTTTAAACGTTATCACTAAAACGCTACAGCAACCAAAACAATTTAAAACTTTGACCAACAAAATATTTATTTTAGAAGACGAATATTTTATCACTAATGCTGTTTAGAATTGCCTACCCATGATTCTAATAAAAAGGAGATCAACCTTTAGTTTGTTTTACACTTTTCAAATTCTCTACAAACACTGAACCCTCTCATTGCCCGCACCATGGTGAATCAGAGTAATAGTCCTGGCCTTACTACTTCTATGGAGGAAAAAGTTTTCATTTTCCTATGAGAAAGCATGCGTCAAATGGCATTTGGAAATTCTTGAAGAGAGTAACATATTGATTGCTTGTCTGAGAGTAAGTTATGATGGAAGGAATGGCAAAATGGAGGGTGGGAGGCCAGCATACATCTGTGCAGGAAAAGAGCCACTAGTGACAAAGAGGTAATTAAAAACGTGCTCTGCGGATCACGAGGTCAGGAGATCCAGACCATCCTGGCTAACATGGTGAAACTCCGTCTCTACTAAAAAATACAAAAAACTAGCCGGGCAAGGTGGTGGACGCCTGTAGTCCCAGCTACTCGGGAGGCTGAGGCAGGAGAATGGCCTGAACCCGGGAGGCGGAGCTTGCAGTGAGCTGAGATCTGGCCACTGCACTCCAGCCTGGGTCACAGAGCGAGACTCCGTCTAAAAAAAAAAAAAAAAAAAAAAAAAAAAGTGCTCTGAAACTCAAAAGACATGTTTTCTACCTTCATAATTATGCTTCATGCTAACATGATTATGTGGGCACCATGAGGACCTAGTAACTACATCAGCGCATATTCATTCATCTCCAAATCTGTGTCTAACACATTAGGACTTCTAATGTTTTATCAACTAATGATTTTTTAAATTTTAATTATAACTGACTTATCTTTTTGTTACTTTCGAACACCAAACTATCTCAAAAGCATAAAATGTTTCCCAATTTATGATTGATTAAAAATACATCCCAGGGAAACTAAGAGTTTGTTTTGGTGAGATAATGCCCTTTCTACACACCTAGTCATCCACATTTTCTACCTTATTTTCTGTCTCAAGTTGACAGTCTGGCTGACAGAGCCTTGCCTTCATCCTTTCACCTCAAGGATGAAACCTCCAAGTGGGAAACTTTTTACAAGGCTGCACAAACTGTCTATGTACTTCTGGCCACCAAATAAATTCACTCAGGTTCCAGGTCAACCTTGACAATGTGCAATCCATTATAGTAGGTGGTTTGCAGTATACAAAGGTGAAGCAGATGCAGGCTTTTTCCGCATAGGTCAAAATATAGTTTTTGTTGAAAGGTGTGTTAAAGTTCATCTCGGTATCCACGGACTTAGGTAATGTGAATTGGCATATCCTGATATATGAAGAGATATCAAGTAACTTAAGCATGTGTATTCTTATGAACTTCAGTTTTACCTTTATGAGTTTGTCCTAAGGAAAGAATCATTGATATGTACATAAATTTAACTACAAAACTACTCAGTGAAGCATGATAACTATTTCAACTGACCAGCAATATAGGATTGGGTAATAACAGCTGACATTTTTTTTCCATGTGTCAGAAAATGCCTCTCATTATTCCCTCTGCGGAGGCACAGAACATGTCAGGACCTTGCCCAGGATCAAATACCTAAAAGACAGAGGGCGGGATTGTGTCCCAGCATCTGTGCACTTAGCTAGTATATTGTTATCCCAGTTCCACAGAGAGATAGCTCTGACTCATGGTTTAGAATTCAGTATAGAAGCCACCTCCTCAGCAAGGAGGCATTTTCTGAGAGCTGTACCTAAATCTCCCCCTACCCTTCACTTCTTCATCACAGTAGACTATTCATTTCCTCCATTTTATTTATCTAGTACTTTTTTTTCTTAGATCAGTGTTAACAATTTTATCGAAATGTGCCAAAAACGATCCCATTATAGTAGTGTACAATGAAATGTTTACTAAATTTGTAGAGTTGGCTAACCATCACCACAAACCAGTTTTAAAACATTTTAATCACCTCAATAAAGTACACTGAGAGAATTTGCAGTCAACCCCAGCTTACACTCTTGGCTCCAAAAAAACACTTTCTATATTAATAAATTTGTCTTTTCTGGACATTTAATATAAACGGAACTGAAATGTTTTTTGTGTGTAGTTTCTTTTGTTTATGTTGTGGCATGTATGGCTTTCTGTTTCTTTTTATTGTTGAATGGTATTTCATTATATGGCTATAACACATTTTATCCATTCACTATTTGATTGGCATTTGGATTGTTTTGACTTTTTGGCTATAACAAATAATACTGTGAACACTGTTATGCAAGTCTCTGTGTAGACATACGCTTTCATTTCTCTTGTATAGATGTGTAGAATTGATATTTTTGGGTTGTATGGTTAGACTATGTTTAACTTTTTAAGAATATGCTAAGATGTTTTTCAAAGTGGTTGTACCATTTTATATTACCACCAGCCTCAAGGCTTTAGTTCTTCTACACCTCGCCACACTTGGTGTGGTCTTTGGATTATAACCCCTTGAGTGGGTGTGCAATGGTATCTAATCTTGGTTTTAATTTTCATTTCCTTAACTAATAAATATTTCATCTTACTGTGTATTTAGTCTTCCATGACAGAATCTAAGTAAGTTCTTGGAGAGCAGGGACCATAACTATGTTTTCCTAGTAGGGTGGTAATACCCTGACAGCACTAATTTTTCAGTGGTAGAATGCATCTACATAATAAAATACTTTGTGGGAATTAAAATGATTCTTACGAGGAATGTTAAATTCCCTTAATATGTACAAGCTATATTCAGTGAATTAAAAGTGGATCATAAAATATGTATAGGCTGACTTATAATTCATAAAATATATATCTACATTAAAATGTTAATGATTATTTCTGGATGGTGTGCTTAGTGGCCAGTCTATCCTATATATAATTTATACAATAAAGTAAAAGGCTTAAAAATTAATTTCTAACACTTGCTTAGTTCAATACAATTCTCCTCACAAAGCAATCTAGCCTGTATGTGAATGTTTATTGACAGTGAGATCATCTGCTGTGCTTATCCACATGACAAATTCACTTGAATTCCTTTATGGGGTATGAGCATTTGACTCCCTCTAAGTCCCTCTGTTCCTTTATCAATCTTTCAATAAGACAAGACTCTGATTCTACAAAGATTTTTTTTGAATTTAGTTTCTATTTCTCAAGTCTGTCTTTACAAGAATCTTCAGGCAAGTTTTATCTAACAACCTTCCCCTATATCTATCGAACCATGTTTTTTGCCACCTCAAAATGGATCTTACATTATCAAAATGATTGTGAAATAAGATTTCTGGAAATAATACTCAGTAGAACATTTTGGGCATACAAAGCAGTAACTTCCATTTTGGAAATATACCATTTGCAATATACTCTACTAAATATTTTAGAAATATAATGCAAAAAATTTCACAACAATCATTCATGTATGTTAGCCTTCATTTTGCAAATTAAAACACTGATGAACAGGAAAGCAACTGAATTGTGTGAATTTTTATAGGTAGTAAAAGCATTTGAATCTGTATTTAATAGTGTCTTATTACAAAGCTCTTGTTCTTCTTTGCTGGATACAGGGTTTATATTCTGCTCTTCTAAACCATTATGGTTTCCAGATGCAGATTCTATGGCCTCTTTATTGAATGTGATATTTTCCTAATGACCAGATTCCCGTTTCTAACCCCATTTCAAAAAATGTCAAAGATAAAACATGTTACTAACAAATCTCAGAGCAAGTTGGATACAGGCAGAACTCTAACAAACTTGACCCTGTCTGTAACTGTGATGAATGCTGGAATGCTTAAGAGAACTGGCTCCTGTAGAAGTCAATAATGGAAAATTATTGTTGTTAGACTTAAAGTTGGATTAATTTTCTCCTACTCCAACTGCATATTATCCAGTCTGAAAGATAACCTGTTCATAGGCTCAAACTCTACTGGGAACAGGCCCAGGGCCACTCTATAGCCTTCACACCATGAGATGCCTGGGCCGTGCTTTTCCCAGCTGGAGATATTATGGCTTTCTTCCCACGGAAGGTGATATGTCTTTATTCCTGGGTCCAGGCAACTAGAGACCACTTGCAAATATCAAGTATAAGCCCCTTATTCTTACTGTAGCAGGATCTGCTCACATATCTGAGGGCAGTGGGGCACCACAAGACAGGGAATCCTTAAAGGCCCTGCACACTCAGGGGTCAAACAAGGTTGTCTTTTTCATATGCTTTCTTGGTTTCCAGCTACATTCTGATTTCTAGGCCTTCATTATGTTGATCATATAAACAATGGAAGGCATGCATAAAGCAGGCAAACCTCCAAGTGACCAATCTCTCAGAAATCCTCAAAGACTCACTGAAAGAGGCAAAAAATAATTGAGAGTTATTGTTCTTTCAAAGGGGCTCAAGATAACCTCAAATCTGTAAGTAAAGCACTTATGACATAGAAGACATTGTCCAGTGCGTTCTTTCTTTCTTTTTTTTTTTTATTTTGTGTTTTTTTTTTTTTAATACTTTAAGTTCTAGGGTACATGTGCACAACATGTAGGTTTGTTACATATGTGTACTTGTGCCATGTTGGTGTGCTGCACCCATCAACTCGTCAGCACCCATCAACTCGTCATTTACATCAGGTATAACTCCCAATGCAATCCCTCCCCCCCGCTCCCCATAACAGGCCCTGGTGTGTGATGTTCCTCTTCCAGAGTCCAAGTGATCTCGTTGTTCAATTCCCACCTATGAGTGAGAACATGCGGTGTTTGGTTTTCTGTTCTTGCGATAGTTTGCTGAGAATGATGGTTTCCAGCTGCATCCATGTCCCTACAAAGGACACGAACTCATCATTTTTTATGGCTGCATAGTATTCCATGGTGTATATGTGCCACATTTTCTTAATCCAGTCTGTCACTGATGGACATTTGGGTTGATTCCAAGTCTTTGCTATTGTGAATAGTGCTGCAATAAACATACGTGTGCATGTGTCTTTACAGCAGCATGATTTATAATCCTTTGGGTATATACCCAGTAATGGGATGGCTGGGTCATATGGTACTTCTAGTTCTAGATCCTTGAGGAATCGCCATACTGTTTTCCATAATGGTTGAACTAGTTTACAATCCCACCAACAGTGTAAAAGTGTTCCTATTTCTCCATATCCTCTCCAGCACCTGTTGTTTCCTGATTTTTTTGTCCAGTGCTTTCACTCCTCCTTTCAGGAACTGTTTCTCAAAACACTTTGTTAGAACTGGGACAAAAGTGTAAGATTAAGGAATTCTATGGATTTTCACATGAATATCTAGGTTCCACCTGTGTATTAGCTATTCAGAATAGACAACTCTTCATTCAATGACACAGCTGACATTTCCAGGGAACCTGCTTTAATTCTGAGCTCCAAAGAATTACTTAGATCAAATATTCTCAGAAACAATCACCTTGCTCAACTGTAAGTATGTGTAGGCTAGTAATTTCATGTTTTTACTTGATATGAACACCTATAGGGAAGCCTAGTCCTCCAAACTTTTTCCAGGAAAATGCTTGGACCAGAATAAAACTTCTTATCAGTGTGGAACCCTCCGGCTGGGCTAAAATCAGATTTCTAGATAGGCTTAGTTTTCCCACTTAGGAGAGACTTTCAAATTGGCAATGGTGGGCATCTCCTCACCTGCTTTCTTGGTTCTTGGGCTTCTCTCCATTTCTCTACAATTTTCACTTCTAGCCTTTAGCATTATTCATCCACTATCATTTAATTTCCTAAGCATATATTATCTGAAGAAAGATAAAATACATTTTATTCATAATTTCTCATCCATAGGAATGCCATTTGGACAGAAAGAATTGCCATCTTTGCTGTCTTCTATGAAGATTATTAGCAGAGGCTATCCCCATTTGTCCCTATAAACGGGCCCACTACTTCTAGTAAGAGGGTGTAAGGATCTGGTTCCGGCCCTCTGAGTCAGTCTGTGCACATAGCTCAACTCTGTTCTAAAGACAGAGCCCTACCTCTCCTCCAGAGGCATCAGTGCTCATTCTCTCTCCTAGAACTGCTGCCTTTCACCCATCCCTTCCCTCTGCTTTGTCCACTCATCTTCTTTCTCCTCTGATCATTTATTATCTCCGTGGTTTCTACTATCCTTGCTTCTCATTTAAAAAGAGTGACTCTGAGGCATCTATTTGTAAATATATTTCTAGTAAAATTCTTGTTCCTTATTAAATTATGAACTCTTCTCTAATAATTTCTTTATGCATGTAGTGTCCCTGGAGTACTGTAATGAGAGTGGAGACCACTATCTCAAAAGCAGACATAGAGAACAAATGAGGAAAAGAGCATATTTAATCACGTTAATACCTAAAAGCAACTATTACGTTAAATTTCAGAAAGTACATTCTTAGCTTCTAGTGTGATGACTGCAAAAGTGGGTGAGGTGTGTATGTATATAAATATATGTGTGTGTGTGTGTGTGTGTGTGTGTTGTCATACTTACAGAATACAGTCATGCACTGCACAATAACATTTCAATCAACTATGGACCACATATACTATAATGATCTCATAAGATTACAATGTAGCTAAAAGCTTTCTATCACCTGGGGACAAAATCATAGCCATCTTAACATAATAGCCCAATTTATTACTCCTGTGTTTGTGGTGATGCTGATGTAAACAAGCCTATTGTGCTGCAGGTCATTTAAAAAGTAAATATAAATTAAAGGACCCAGATAATCTATGAAGGAATTAGAAATAAAATGTATGTTTTTCCTATTCCAAAGCTCTTGACCTTTCAATTCAATTACATTATATAATGGCATCTGCCTTCTAATGGTCCTAATTTGGATGGAAAGTGTGCAAGAGATGTGTATATTTACATGTGTGAGTGTGTGTGATTATGCATATGAGTGTGAATATTAATGTATTGGTGATCCAAGCATAACATATTTATGGATCACTTGGGCTTTTTACATTGCTGCTTTTCTTGTTATTGTCTTTGTTTTTTACATGCCATTGGTATCATAGCTAAAATACGTAAGTTCCTCATTTATTGGCTGGTGTTAAATGAATGCTATCAAATTAGTTCAGCTTATTATAAATGGCAGAAAACAAAGCTTGTATATACCAAACATTCTCAAGTATGGGACATAGACCTACTGGAACCAAAGTGGAAGAAGGAATACATCAATGACACCTAATTATAATTTGTTTTACTATGAAATTAGATACAGAATTTTTTCAAAAAAACTCTGAAAACTCTGTAAGATATAATTGCCAAAAGCACTATCTAAATGAATTTAGCAGTTACATATTTCTGTCAGTCACATTCTTTCTCCTATTCTTCTCATTAAGTACAAGTTGTCTTTCTCGAATTTGAAAATCTGAAATCCTTCAAAATCTGAAACTTCTTGAGCAATGGTATGACATTCAAAGAAAATGCTCATTGGAAAATTTCAGATTTTGGATTTTCAGGTTAGGGATGGTGAACAGGTAAATGTGAGGCAAATACTACAAAATTCAAAGAAAATCCAAAATGTGAAACACTTCTGCTCCCAAACATTTCAGATAAGAGATACTCAACCTGTATAAACAAAAACCCTGAGCATTAGCTATAAACCAACAAACAAAATAAGCCTCTGAAAGGTGGAGAGAAGTCACATAGGCCAGGGTTATGAATTTCTTGGCTTTCTATTTCTTCATATATTTAGGAATTGGAGTTGAAGAAAAAAAAAAAACTGGCTACCTGAAACATGGCAACAGCCACAGCCAATAATAAAAAACAAGAAAATGTAAGACCTGAACAAAATTTTGTTCTTTGAAGCCAAAAGACCATTAATGAAAAAGCCTAGCAAGGCAGGTTTATATATAATATATATATAAATATATATATAATATACATATATAATATATAATATACATATATAATATATATAATATATATAATATATATTAACCATTTTACACCAGACAAACACCATAGGAGAAAAAGGAAATGACTGTAGCCTCATTCCATGCACACCAGCAGAGGCCAAGAAGATAGCCTAGACAATTACACTCATGAATCTGTAACAAGGCAACCCAACACCCCCACTGGTGTACCATCAAAGAAAGCCAACTGGAATATCAGGGTTTAAATGCCAGCTAACCAACAACAAGGTCCCTTCTGGCATCAGTGAACCCCACATGATGAGCCAAAATTCCTACCCTCTGCCAAAAGTAAGGAAGATCATCCCCTTCTCTTAGGATATCAGCAGAGGCTGAGGGGGAACTAGAATCTCTCTCTCCACCTGGAAATAACAAACATAGAAAAGCCAACACTTCTATAGCATTGGTAGAAAATATAAATTAGTGCAGTCATTATGGAAAACAGTATGGAGATTCCTCAAACACTAAAAATGTAATTACCTTATGATCTAGCAATCCTGCTTTTGGGCATATATCTTTATGATTTGCAATCACCGTGTCAAAGAGATAGCCGCATTCCCACGTTCATGACAGCATTTTTCACAATAGACAAGTTACAGAATCAACTTATATGCCCATCAACAAATGAAGAGGTAAAAAAAAAAAAAGAAAAAGAAAAAAGTGGCATAAATACACAATGTTATACTAATCTGCCTTAAAAATTTGAAAAAAGAATTCCTGTCATTTGCAACAACGTGGATACACCTGGAGGACACTAGGCTAAGTAAAGTAAACCAGGTACAGACATAAAATACCACAGCATCTCAGTTATATGTGAAACAATCAAACTCACAGAAGCAGAGAAGAATGTTAGTTGCCACAGCCTGGAGAGTTGGAAAACTAGTTCAATATTCAAAAATGACTCATGTAACCCACTATTTGACTAAAATAAAAAGGAAAAGTCACATGATCATATAAACTGACGCAGCAAAAAGTGATAAGATTTAATCTCATTTCATGATTTTTTAGTATCTCAGAAAAATAGGAATTAAAGAGAATGTTCTAAACTTGATAAAGAACATCTACAAACAGCAACAATAAAAACAACTAGCCTTAATCTTACACTTAATCTTATAGTTAATGGTGAAAGACAAGATGCTCTCCCCTAATATCAGGGACAAGGCGAGGATGTCCATTCTCACCTCTTTTTTTTTTTTTTTTTTTTTTTTTTTTTTTGAGACAGAGTCTTGCTCTGTCGCCCAGGCTGGGGTGCAGTGGCCCGATCTCAGCTCACTGCAAGCTCCGCCTCCCGGGTTTAGACCATTCTCCTGCCTCAGCCTCCCGAGTAGCTGGGACTACAGGCGTCCACCACCTTGCCCGGCTAGTTTTTTGTATTTTTTAGTAGAGACGGGGTTTCACCGTGTTAGCCAGGATGGTCTCAATCTCCTGACCTCGTGATCCGCCCGTCTCGGCCTCCCAAAGTGCTGGGATTACAGGCTTGAGCCACCGCGCCCGGCCCATTCTCACCTCTTTTAATAAAAATAATGGGCCGGGCGCAGTAGCTCACGCCTGTAATTCCAGCACTTTGGGAGGCCGAGGCAGGTGGATCATGAGGTCAGGAGATAGAGACAATCCTGGCTAATATGGTGAAACCCCCTTTCTACTGAAAAATATATATATATATAAAGCTAGCCGGGCGCGGTGGCGGGCACCTGTAGTCCCAGCTACTCAGGAGGCTGAGGCAGGAGAATGGTGTGAACCCAGGAGGGGGAACTTGCAGTGAGCAAAGATCACGCCATTGCAGTACGGCCTGGATGAGAGAGCGAGACTTCTGTGTCAAAAATAAATAAATAAATAAAATAAAAATAAAAGTAAAAATAATGATAGAAGTTTCAGACAGTGCAATAAGCAAAAAAACAAAACAAAACAAAAAAACAAAAAACAAACAAAACAAAACAAAAAAGACATATTGGGAAGGGGGAAATAAAAACTGTCTCTGTATGCAAATACCATAATTGTTTATGTAGAAAATCCAGAAAAATCAACAAAAAAAACAAATTTCTAAAACTGATAAGTGAATTTAGCTAGCCAAAATAATACATGATAAATATATGAAAATCAATTATATCTCGATATTCTAGCAATAAACAGGTATAAATCTATAAAACATACATAATACCTTTTACATGTTTAAAACTATAAAACATTGATTAAAGAAATCCAAGAGGAGCTAAATGAATGAAGAAGTATAATACGACTATGAAATAGATCTCAACTTAGTAAAGATATCAATTATCCTTAAATCGATAAACTGATTCAGTAGAAGTTCTATGAAAATAATTAAAATATTTGTAGAAGCCCTGCATGGTGGCTTATGCTTGTAATCTCAGCACTTTGGAGAACTGAGGTAGGAGGATTGCTTGGGTCCAGGAGCTCAACACAGCCTTAGCAACACAGGGAGACCCCATCTCTACAAAAAATAAAAATTAAAAAAAGTAACCAGTCATAATGGCACACCCTATGGTCCTAGCTACTTGGGAGGCTGAGATGGGAGAATCACTTATGCCTGAGATGCCAAGGCTGCAGTGACCTGTGATCGCACCACTGCACTCCAGCCTTGGTGACACAAGACCCTGTCTCAAAAAATAAATAAATAAAAATAAAAAGTAAAGTAAAATAAAATGTTAGTAGACATATATCAGATGATTTAAAAATTTGTATTAGAAAGCAAATAAACCAGAAAAAAATTTTGAAAAAGTAAAATGGGAAGATTGTATCTATTCAATTTTAAGACGTATTTTATATTATATAAAATAGTCAACACTCTATGGTGTATCGGGATATAAACATTGATCAATAGGAAAATGATAGAGAGCCCTTAAATAGACTTATAAAAGTATGCCTAATTGATTTTTGGCAACAGTGTAAAATCAACTCAATAGAGGAATGTTGTCTTTCAACAGATGATACTAGGGCAATTGGATATTCATAGTTAAAGACAGGCAAAAGAAAAAAAAAAACAAAAAAACCATCAACCTTGGCCTACATCTCACAACTCATACAAAAATTAACTCAAAATTGATTATAGAACTAAATGTAAAATGCAAAGCTATACAACTTTTAGGAAAAAAAGACAAATATAGAAAATATCTTTGAGATTTAGGGTTAGGGAAAGAATTTTTAATTTGACATTAAAAGCATGGTTCATAAAAACAATAAATTAGACTTCATCAAAAGTTTAAAATTTATTATCCAAAAAACATTCCTGTTAAGAGAATGAAAGACAGTTTGTCTTTGTTCATCTCTAGCAGATTGAGAGAAAATATTTGCCAATTTGTGGAAAATATTTGCCACAAATGAATGGAATCTAGAATAGAGAAAGAACTCCCAAAACTCAACAGTAAAAAAGAAAAAAATAAATAAAAGCACATGAGAAAAAGACACAAAAAGCCATTTCACCAAAAAGGATTGCATTTGTTTCCTGTGGCTACTGCAACAAATTACCACAATTTAGTGGCATAAAACAAAAGCAATGCATTCTTTCAATTCTGACAGTTAAAAGTCTTAATCAAGGTATCAAGAGTGTTGATTTACCACCAGAGGTTCTATGAGAGAATTCGTTTCTAGTCTTTTCCAGTTTGCGTGGCTATTGGCAGTCCTTGGCTTGTGGATGCATCAATCAAGTCTCTTCCTTCCTTTCCACAAAATCTTTTCCTTTGTGAGTCTGTGGGTTCTCCCTCTGCCTCCCTCTTATAGGAACATTAGAGATGGACTTTAATGCCCACATAGATAATCCAGAGTGATCCCGTCTTCGCAAGATCTTAATCATATCTGCAACAAGTCTTTATTCCAAATAAGGCAAGATTTACACATTCTAGGTATTAGGACATGGACATATATTTGGGGCAAACTACAAAGAGATACAAATGGCAAATAAATGTGAAAAAATATTCACGGTCATTAACATTAGATAAATGCAAATTATAATCACAATGTCATACTACTATGTATTAATACTTCTCAGATTAACTAAAATAAAACATAGTGACAACACCAAATATTGGCATGGATCTGGAGAAACTGTATGTCATAAATTGTTGGTGGGGATGTAAATGATGCATATACCTTGAAAAACAGTTTAGCAGTTTTTTTAAAAAAATAAATACAGATAATTAACATGCAACTACCACAACCCCAGTTATACTCTTAGTCATCTGTCTCAGAAAAATAAAGTCATATGTTCATGCAAAAATCTTTTCAAGAATACTTACAGGATTTTTATTCACAATTTCCCCAAACTAAAAACAACCCAGATGTCCTTTTTTTAGTAAATGGTCAAACTATGTACATTAATATCACAATATTATATTCAACAATAAAAAGTGAACAATCTATTAATACATGCAACATCTGGATGAATTGTCTGGATGAATTTCCAGAAATATAGTGAGTGAAAAAAGCCAAACCAAAGGGATTACTTTATTATTTCATTTATATAAAATTATTGAAATGATAAAATTATAGAAATGTAGAATAGACTAGTAGTTGTCAGGAGTTAAAAAGTGGGCTGAGAAGCAGTTGTATCTACACAACTATCTGTAGAAGGGCGATATTAGGAATCCTTGTGGTAAGGAAAATGTTCTGGATCTTGACTGTCAATGTCAATATCCTGGTTCTGATATTTTGCTGTAATTTGCCAGCATGTTACCACTGGGGGATACCAGATAATATAATACATATAGAGATCTCTCTGTACTATTTTTTACAACTGCAAGTGAATCTACAATTGTTTCAAAACTTTGTAAAAAATTAACAAAATTTATTCAAAATAGTACTCAAAAACATCTGATATAGTCATCCATAAATACATAGAAACATACCATTTGTTCTTTCTATCTCCTAAACACATTTATTCAGATGTCACCAGCCATTGAAAATTACTCATTTGACAAAATTATACGTTCATAACACAGACTGCAAAATAATTACTAACTTCCTTTCATTTCTGTTGTTTCCTACCAAAATCTGTAATATAAAGAGTTGTGTCACTTTTTGTCATTGCTTTCCAAAACACATAGTCAATTAATACTAAGACTTTCAATTATTTTATAGTGTACCACTGAAAATAATTTTAAAATCTCAGTTCAGCACTATTTTGATTTATAGGAGAAGTAACATAATTCTTACATTTTTCAGAAAAGCAGTTTTGATATTTCATTAATTCAGTAGCAAAAAGTATTATTTTGCTATCCATGATATAAAGACTGTCAAAAGCAAGATGATCTAATAATTTATCAAATAATGTGTCTACAAACTTAATACATTACTCTAAGAAATAAAAAATAATCTCAGAAAAATAAATCCTTATTCTATGTATCCTAACTATCCTTTGCAAGATTGGAATATGGTTAGTGACTAAACTAGAATAAACCAATAAACCAAAAGAATTCTAGATTAGGGTTCCGATGTTGGTATATTGCTCACTATGAATTTAGATGCTAAATATATTATTTAACCTCTGTTTGATTCAATTTTATTATATGTGAAATGATTATAACAAGAGCCACTTCACATGAGGCTGTTAGGATGATGAAATAATATGACATATCGAGAGCATTTCCCATACAGAATATCACCAGGTAAAGCATGTGCGTATATTAGTGTTACCACTATCATTTAGTATTGGATATTGAATGATAAATATAATCATTAACCATTGTTAAAGATGTCTCCTATATTTATTTTCACAATACTCATGAAACTTTTATGCTTTCTTTCAAAAATTCTGTTCAGTATCAATTTGATTACCAGCTCCCAATCCTGCTTTACCCAAGGCCCTTCCAAGTTTCCCATTGCTTTCAGGGTAAGGAATCTAAAGAAGACTGAGGTAAATTTACTTGATAAGTTGAAGTAGAAAAAGCATAGTGAAAAGAAATCAGATTAAAACTCTCTACAGCAGTACCTCAGGAACAAGCTTGACATAAAGATTTGGGAGTAATCAAAGTGGTCTAAGACCTGACATGCTGTACATGAATAAGATCTCCAGAATGAAGGACTGAAGAAAAGAGAATGGGGAAGAAGGCATTGAAATGCTTACAGTTGAGAGAAAGAAGATTAGGAACTGAGGTAATTGAAACATCAAAGTAGAGCCTGAAACCTGATGCTATCCAAGTGAGTTTCATAATGATTTGATCAACTTTGCCAGCTACAGAAAGATTAAGGGGAGAGAGAGCTAATACAAGCTTACTTGAATTTAGCAATAAAAGTTTTATTTCAAAGCACAGTTGTGAGCATGAGACTCAGACTGATGAACACACATTACAAAGTTGAGAGTGTGGATTTTCACGTGATCTAGAATTATAATAAATGAAAGCTATTTGACTTGTTGTGTAATCAGGGATAATTTCCCTGAGTCTCAGGTTTATCACATTTAAAATGGTAATAATAATAATTATATCTGCCTTGCAGGATTGTTGTGGGAATAAGAGGTGATAATGATTAACACAGTTAGTACATTGTCATCAAATAGAGATTTGTCACTGCAAAGATTGTCATTAAAGATGTAAAAAAAAATTTCACTCACTTTGTCAGTCACTGAAAGGTTATAAATGGCAAGTTTGGAGACAGAAATGTTTCAGCAAATATAGAAAAAATTAACAGAAGAAGTGACACAGGAAGATATACTATTAAACTAAGTTTAGCAGCAAGTCTGGTGTGGGTTTCTGGTGGATATTACAGAGGCCATCCATTTTTCATAGGAAAGTCAGGAAGCTAAGTGTGGCCAAGATTACTCTGGAGAACTTCATAATTAAAGTTCTAATAAAGCATTATGCTCCTTCTGGAGAAAGTGGATGCATGGATTTTTTACTTTTGTGATTTAAAAAACAAAACAAACAAACAAAACTTGGAGCCAGGATACTATTTTTTTTCCCCCTAAGAATTTTAAGATCTAGGAAAGTAAGAAGATAAAAGAACATTGGGTACCAGCGTCCTGTGGATGATTAGTAGAGATGACAATTTGAACAGATTGGACATTAGAGGGAAACGAAGAAGTGTGTAAACCATGAAAGGGACATGCTTATTAAGAATGTATTCTGTATTAAACACTTTGCTAGTTTTAAGAATATATCATTTAATCCTCAACAAAAATTCTAAATTGGAGAATTATTACTTCCATTTATTATGAATGCAATTAGAAGGGGTGAAGAAACATCCAAAGTCAAGACTAAATAACAGAGCCAACATTTATGCAGTTTGCTCAGATTCTACATTTCTACTCATCCTTATTCAAGTGCCAGAACTATGTAGAAAATAGGAAATGTGAAAAAAATAGAAATGTATTTTTTCTGGAGCATGGCAACATTAAAAGCAACCATAGAAAGACCAGAGGTATAAAGATACATTTTTATTACTGAAAGTCAGAAATTATTCAGATATTTTTCCTTTGTGCAATGATCTTTAATATTGCTTAATAGTTTTCCAAACTCATTCCAGGAACTCTAGCATCAACAACCTATATTACATTTTAGTTTGGTTACTATTTCAAACTGAATAAAATTTAGTCCTTAAATAATTTATTTAGATTTTCAAAAGACATTATTTGCAAACAAATAAAATCATATAACTGATTTATTGAGTAAAAGTATTGTCCTCCAAGATCTTATCGAAAATTTTACACAGTCAAGCCTCCAATAACAACAGCTTTTCACAGAACAGAAAGACACTCAAGTTACTCTCATTTTCTTTAAGTTCAAGCTCATATTTATTGCTAAATTAGCTTTTATTTTTTAAATTATATAATTTTATTTTGTAATATTATTCTTTCATTTCCTTAGCACTATAAAATTATTTGATGGGGTATTGCAATGTGATTCAGTTATTTCTAAAATAGTTTATAATCTTGAATGTTCCAAACAGGCCATCCCAAATTATACTGTCTTCTACCAGGAAACATTAAAGGGCTTTACATCAGTAGCAGCTTTCAACCTCTGTCCTCTCAGTGAAGAACTCTGTTCACAGAAGTTGCCGTTCTTGGTATTATGTAATTTTGCCATCCTATCCACAACTGTATCAGTGAAAAACCGTTGACCCAAAGATTACCATCAATGGATTTATGTGGAAGCAGAGACAGGAAGTAGGTAAGTTGCCAAATTGCCTGAGCACTAGTGAGATGTGTGTTTGATAGCTCAAAAATATTTCAATATTTGAGACTGATCTATAGCTTCTGACTACATTCAAAATAGTATGTAGCAACTTCTCATTAGCCAATCTAACTGTATGAAAAAATTACTACTCTCTTCATAAGCAAGCTTATTTGTACCAGAGAAACCATACCCATGTTTATATTAGAGTATCAGGGAAAGCCTGGTTTTTGCTGAAGCCTTAAAACATTGCTGGGGTCATAATTCAGCATGGTAGATGACAGTTTTTAAGATATCTACTTGTCTTTTCAATAAATAGGAAATACTGGTTTAAAGGGAAAGAAAAAACTTCTATATTTTTGCTGCTGAATTTCTTCAACATTGATTTAGGCTGAAAACCAAGGTGATTTCTTTTGTGGTATCAAAGGACAGTTTACTTGTGAAAATTATAGGATAGCCATAATATCTTAGACATTCAAAATAGCCAGTGCCAACTTTTACAAGTTGAATTGCATCCCTCCTCTATCCCACAAAGGTATATTGGAGCCCTAACACCTGGTATTTCAGTATATCGCCTTATTTGGATATAGGTTTTTTACAGAGGTAATCAACTTAAAATGAGGCAATTAGAGTAATCTCTAATTCAGTATAGAATATGACTCATAAAAAAGGAGAATTTTGGACACAAAATGCTGACAGAAGGATGATAATGCAAAAACACAGAGAGAATGCCATCTACAAGCAAGGATCACCAGAAGCTACCAGAAGCTGGGAGAAAGCCACGGAACAGATCCTCCATCACAGCCCTCAGAAGAAACTGGTCCTGTTGACACCTTGATTTTCTTCTTCCTGCCTTTAGAACTGTGAGACAATATGTTTCTGTTGTCTTAATCCACCCAGTTTGGGGTACTTTGTTATGGCAGCCCTAGGAAACTAATACACCAGGTCACTGTTTTAAGCCTGGGCATCTGTTGGCAGAAACAATTGTGTTCAGCTTCTTACCCACTACATGGCCAAATAAGAGTCACTTGGGCCTGCAAAATTTTCTTCCTGGGGCAAAATAGCCCTCATAGCGTTTGCTGGGCTTGTCAGCTCTAAGGGGATATCTTTCCTTGATGTAGGCTTAATGTATCTACCTTTGTTCTGTTTAAACACATGCATCAATGGCCCTCAGGCATACCTTCACGTTTCTGCATTTCAAACCCCATTGGGGAGGTAAAGGTACTATAGCAGAGGTGGGATGTGTCCAGCTACATCACCTTTTGGTTGTGGAGTAGATCTGCTTGCCATGGGGGACCACCAAATTGCAAGGAGCTAGATCTTGTGCATTCTTTCTCTCCTCTTACTGTAAGTAAATGCTGTACCAGTTAAGTGTGGTGTGCATGTTGTCTGTTCTCAGTGACCTTGACTCATGTACTGGTCTCTTCCTTGGGTGTTATATATCTGCCTTTTAACCTTGGCTGCGCAGGCTGGCCACACAGCAAATGATGAAACAGCATTCAAAACCTTGGAAACACTGTACAGGTTGCCTTAAGGGAGAGAGCAGTAGAGTAAAAACTGGGCTAAAATACTGCCAAAATCAATTTACAAATTCAGTGCTATTCCTATCAAACTATCAAAGACATTTTTCACATAATTAGAAAAAACTATTTTAAAATTCATATGGAACCAAAAAAGAGCCTGAATAACCAAATCAATCTTAAAATTCAAACTATACTGCAAAGTTTCAGTAACCACAACAGCATGACACTAGTACAGAAACAGACACATAGACCAATGGAACACAGTCACAAATATATTCACAATAGCAAAAACATAGAATCACCCTAAATGCCCATCAATGGTAGACTATAAAGAAAATGTGGTACATATACACTATGAAATAATACACAGCCATAAAAAAGAATGAGATTATGTCTTTTGCAGCAACATGGATGCAGCTGGAGGCCATCACACCTAAGCAAACTAATGCAGTAATGGAAAAAAAAAATACCACAACTTCTCACTTGTAAGTGGGAGCTAAACACAGAATACACATGGGCACAAAGAATGGAATAGTAGACACTGGAGCCTACTTGAGAGTAGACGGTAGGAGGAGGGTGAGGACTGAAAAACTATCTATCAGGTACCATGCTTATGACAAAATAATCTGTACACAAAACACCATGACGTAAAATGTACCAACATAACAAACCCATTGTACCTCTGAGCCCCAAATAAAAGATTTTTTAAAAAGAAATACTGGGATAAGAAAGGACACCTGTCAGTTTCTGTAAATTATCAAAAATGTTGTCATGTGAGTAGGACTTCTGCCTGGCTGCCTGGTAGTTTCGCCACATCGTCTTCCTTATTCCTTGTGTAGTCTTTCAATAAAAATCTAATTCTTATTTTATATTTAAACCAACATTAATGGCATATTTGATATTTATTTGACTTATCAATATGGCAATTCATTAGCAAATATTCAAATCTCCTCCCGTGATGGAACAAGGGTGGAGAGTTAGCTTGGGAAAACCATTGTGGGGAAGCAGTTTTCTCACAGAGCTGTGGAAAACGCTGAGATCAAAAAGGAAACTAGAGCAAAAAGGAAACTAGATCCATGCCAGAGGGGAATGAAAAGGCTTTCCATACCAATGACCCAAAAAGAGATAGGAAGAGCCGAATACGGAAAAATAGGTCAGGGATCACAGGAACTAATCAGGCAGCACAAAGTCTAGAGCAATGACTCTCAAATGTGGTCTCACTTTTGTACAACAAACTGGAGAGCCTTCAAAAGCAGCCAGTGCTTAGGCTCCACCTAAAACTAATTAAATTAGAACACCTACAGATGGGGCTTCAACATCATATTTTTAAAAATTTCCCAAGGTGATTCTAAAGTGCAGCCAGGGTGGAAAATCACTGAACTACAGCAAGAACAGAATTTTCATGGGCAATTATCTGGAACAGGTGGTATTACTACATGCTCTGTCTTCTTGCTGACATGCCAGCAGTTACAATCTGAGACAACTGGACTAATTTAAGAGTGCTAGGCAAAGAGCTGACTTCATCTTTAATACTCATGTTAATGAAACTAGAGTTTTTTCTGTCTTAATCTATTCCTATTATTTATGTATAGAAAATTACTTAATCAATAAAGAACATAATTTTACATATAACCCTGAATTTAATTGATTTTAATTCTTACCATTAATTTCATTGTCTTCTCATATTTTACTATTCTTTTTTTTTTTTTTTTTTCTTTTTTTGAGAGAGAGTCTCGCTCTGTCGCCCAGGCTGGAGTGCAGTGGTGCGATCTCCGCTCATTGCAACCTCTGCCTCCCAGGTTCAAGCAATTCTCCTGCCTCAGCCTCCCAAGTAGCTGGGATTACAGGCACCCACCACCATGGCCAGCTAATTTTTTGTATTTTAGCAGTGATGGGGTTTCAACCATGTTGCCCAGGCTGGTCACGAACTTCTGAGCTCAGGCAATCCACCCACCTCGGCCTTCTAAAGTGCTGGGATTACAGGCATGAGCCACCACACCTGGCCTACTATTCTTTTTAAATTGACAAATATTTAAATATAAGTAAAGCAACAGAAAAAATACAGTAGAGTCACAAGTAGCTACAATGATTTTAAGAGTTAACAGTACTAATCCTGGTAAAAATTCCTGTGTACCATGTCTCAACATCTTTCCTTAAGATAAATTCACCAGCTCAAATTTTGTGTTTATCATTCCCATATATTTTTAATTTGCCAAATCCAGTTAACAGTTTTAAAATTTAATTGTTTTTAATGTCACAGGATCCTTAGGGTGTCCCTTTTCCAGCCAGAAATCTCTGTGGCCAGTGGTGCCTTTGCCCAAGTTTTGCTCAGGCCCACGGGGCTCTTTCTACCCACTTGGCCAGGAGGGCTTCACTTGGCCTGTGTAACCAGCCCAGATCCTATGCCTACCATTCTGTGAAGGAGCAAGCATGGAGTCCGGCCACTGTGCACAGCCAGGCACAATGGCTGCTGCAGTGGGGTGGGCAGCCCCAGGTGCCCGCAAAGGTCCTGGTTCCATGCAAGGCTGCACCTGTGTCAGATGTATCACAAGTGGCTTCTGCGGCAGGCACCCACATCTGAATGAGGGGAACACTGTGTTGGCTGGAAGCTTGGAGACACCAGGAACCACAAAGCCCCAAAGAGGGTGTCACAGCCCTGGCTCAGGGAGCCCCTAAGTCTGGGATCCCCTAAGGGTTTCAGCTTTTCTTCTCCACAACTGCAATGTGGTGAGTGGGGTGGGAGTTGGCATGTTTCATGTTTCATGTTTGTGTTATAGCTCTTTCAGTCCTGCCATCCAGTGGGTCCCAAGTTGTCCTGCATCCAGGAAGAATGAGGCATGCAGACAATTGGAGGGTGAGCAAGGCAGAGAGGAGCTTTACTGAGCAACAGAGCAGCTCTCAGGAGACCCATACTGGGTAGCTCCTTTCCGTAAACAGGTCATCCCAAGTGTGTAAATCTGGCTGAGTCTGGAGTTTTTATGGGCTCAGAAGGGGAAAAGTATATGCTAATTAGTCAATGGGCAGCCATGGGCAGGCCTGAAAAAAACACTATCTCATTGGCTGACAATCATCAATGAAGTTCTCATTCCCCTCCAGGGACTTCACCCAGAACTGGCAGCCCCAGACCCTAGGCTTCAGGATATTCCTGGCTTGAAGGGGTCTCGACCCATCCCTTCCCACACAGGAACCTGTCTGCCATTAACGCTGTCCGTGGAGCCCAGGCCATTTGTGCGAGAAGGTGCCAGCAGGCCTGCAGGATGAGCTGCCCTAACCTCCGCTGGTCCCCCCACACACTGGTTGGAACTCAAAGTCTAGAGCTGCACCTCCCCACTGCAGCAAGAGTCCTCACCACAGCCACTCCAGATGGACTGTCACTGCCATCATTTCATTCTATGATTATGTCATTCCCCTACTGATAAGTATTCATAGATAATTATTCCTTTTAACAATAATAATATGTAGGTTATTTCTAGTTGTTTTCATAAACAGTTTGATTGAGAAATAACCCACATATTACAAAATTTACCTTTCAAAAGTATACAATATAAAGGCTTTTGGTTTGCTTACAGAGTTATAAAGCAATCATTGCTATACAACTGGAACATTTTCATAAATCTCTCCAAAATTGTATTACTATTAGAAATAATAATCCATTCTACCCACTTCTGAGTGCCTTGCAATACAAATCTACATTGTGTTTTTCTGATTTTGCCTGTTATTCACATTTCATTATACAAAGAATAATTCAAATATGGTCTTAGTGACTGGCTTCCTTCAGTTAACAGTGTTTTCAAGGTCCATCCATGTTGCAGTTTGGGTCAGTAATTTATCTTTTTAATTGCTAAGTAATATTTCATTGTATAGATATACTACATTTTCTTTATCCATTCATCACTTCATGGACATTTAGGCTATTATAATGCTGCTATAACCATTTGTGTGCAAGTTTTTGAGTGACAAATGTTTTCATGTCTCTTGAGTGTATATGAAGGAAAGGAACTTCTGGATCATTTGGTAACTTTATGCATAACACATTATAGAAACTCAACATGTTTTGTAAAATAGCTTTATCCTTATAAACATCGTGATCTATATATGATTGTTCCAAATTCTTAACAGGCTCCCTAACTTTTTAAAATTATCTATCTTTGTTATGTTAGCTTTCCAAGTGGTTAGGAAGTGGTACCTCATTTTCGTGTTGATTTTATTTCTCTAGTGATTAATTATGTGAGCAAGCTTTCGGGTGCTTATTGGCCATTTGTGCACATCTTTGGAGAAATGTCTATTCAAATGTTTTGCCATTTTTAATGAATTATTTGTTATTTTGCTCTTACATTACAATAGTAAGTATACTGGATACAAGTTACTTATCAGATATATGATTTTAAAATTTTATATTATTTAAGAGTTGTTTTCTCATTTTTATGATAGTGCTTTTGAGACAAAAAAGTTTTTAATTTTAACAAAGTCAAATGTATCTATATTTTGGTTGATTGTGATTCTGCTGTCCATCGTTTAAACCCAATTGACTAATTCATAGCCACAAAGATTTACTCCTGTGTTTTCCTCAAAGATTGCTAAAAATTTAGCTCATATTTAGGTCTGTGATCTGTTTTGAGTTCATTTTATATATTTTGGAGGCAGAGATCCATTTTTATTCTTTTACATGTAGATAGCTAGGTCTCTCAGTGTCTCAATTTAAAAGTCTATTTTTTCCCTATGTAATTATTTAGGACATTTATTAATAATCACTTTACCATAAATATTAAAGTTGAATTCTGAAGTCTTGATTTTATTCTATTGGTTTATAAGTTTATGGTTATTCCAGCATCACACGTTTTACTACCATACTTTTATAGTAAGTTTTGAAACAGAGTTTTGAGTCCTACAATTTATTCTTTTTCGAGATTGGCGAGTGTGGTTTTTATAGAAATTTTAGCAAATCTGTAGATCATTTGTGAAATATTACCATCTTATTAATATTTAGCTTTCAGTTCATTAACATGAGATATAGTTTAAATTATTTTATCTCTCTTTAATTTATTTCAGCCACATACAGTTTTCTATGGAAAAGTCTTGCACAACTTTTGATTATTTCCTAAGTATTTTATTCTGTTTGATAATAATTATAAATTGAGTTTTTTCTCTTTATTTCATTTCAACCTGTTAATTCCAGGTGCATAAACTGGTGATGTTTGTGTATGGATCTTATAACCTTCAATCACACTGAGATTTTTTATTCTTTCTAAAATATTTTAGAAAATGCCTTAATATGTTCTTTATACAAGACAATGACATCTTCCAAACAGAAAATTTCGCTTCTTCTTTTTCAATCTGGATGTCCTTTATTTCCTGGTCTTGATTCAGTGCTCTGGCTAGAATCTCCAGTATAATGTTGAATAGAAGTGATGAGGGGAAACACCTTCATCTTTTTCCTGATCTTAGGGGAAAACCATTTCACAATTAATTATGTGTTAACTGTGGGTTTTCATAAATGTACTTTGTTTGTCTAAGGAATTTGATGTCTATTTCTAATGTGCAAAAGATTTTTTAAATCGTGAAATAATGTTAGAATTTGTCAAGTGCTTTTTCTGTGTATTGAAATTATGATTTCCCTCCTTTATTCTATTCATTAAATGTTGACTTAGTCAGCTTAGGCTGCCATAACAAATACTATAGACTGAGTGGCATAAACAACACCAGTTAATTTTCTCAGAGTTCTGGACGCTAGAAAGTCCAAGAGCAAGGTGCTGGCATGGTGGATGTCTGGTGAGGGCTCTCTTTGGGGTTTTAGAAGGCCATTTTCTCACTGTGTTTCACATGGTCTTTCCTCAGTATAAATATACGAAAAGAGAAAGAGAGATAGTGCTCTCTCTCCCTCTTCATATAAGACCACCAATTCTATTGAATTAGGACCCCACCTTTAGGACCTCATTTAACCTTATTTACCCTTTAAAAGCACCATCTCCAAAGACAATCACATTGAGGATTAAGGCTTCAACATATGAATTTTGAGGACACAATTCAGTTCATAGCATATGGTATATTGGATTGAGTTTTGAATGTTAAAACAACCTTGCCTTCTTAGAATACAGGTCATTTGAACTTCTTGCATAATTATCTTTAATATATTGCTGAATTTGGATTTCTGTAATTTTATCAGACATTTTTAGTCTGTATTTATAAGAGACATGTGTCTTTAGCTTTTTAATTTTTTCTTGTGGTGTCCTTATCTAATATCAGTGTCAAGTTATTATTGGCCTCACAAAATGACCAAGGAAATATTCCATCATATTGTATATTTTTGAATTTGTGAAGGATCATTAATTTTTTTTAATTATACAGAATTCAGCAGTAAAATTGTTGGGACCTGGACTGATTTTTCTGTGAGGAGATTTTAAATTACTAATTTATTCTCTGTATTTGTGATAAGTCGCCTCTGATATACTATTTCTTCTTGAATCATTCTTAGTAGTTTGCATCTTTCTAAGATTCTGTCCTTTTTATGTTTATTATCTAATTTGTTAACATATATTTATTCAGAGTAAACTTTTTTATTTTTAATATTTTGGGGTACACAATATCTATTTATGGGGTACATGATAAGTTTTGATACAGGTATGCAATGTGAAATAATCACATCATGGAGAATGGGGTATCCATCCCCTCAAGCATTTATCCCTTATGTTACAGACAATTAAATTACACTTTTTCAGTTATTTTAAAATGTACAATTAAGTTATTATTTAGTATAGTTACCCTGTTGTGTTATCAAATAGTAAGTGTTCTTTTTCTACCTATTTTTGTACCCATTAACCATCCCTTCCTCTCCCTATCCCAGATACCCCCTACCCTTCCCAGCCTTTGATTACCATCCTTCTACTGTGTGTGTGTGTTGTGTGTGTGTGTGTTTCCGTGTGTGTGGCAGAGGCTTGCTCTGTGGCCCAGGCTGGGGTGCAGTTGTGCAATCTCTGCTTACTTGAGCTTGCCTGGACTGATTTGACTTTTATGTCACTCAAATAAGGGAGAACATCCAATGTCTGTCTTTCTGTGCCTGGCTTATTTCACTTAACAAAATGATCTCCAGTTCCAGTTCCATCCACCTCATTGCAAAAGATAGCATATCATTCCTTTTTATGGCTGACTAGTACTCCATTGTGAATAAACACCACATTTTCTTCATTCTTTCATCTGTTAATGGACACTTAGATTGCTTTCAACCCTTAGCTATTGTGAACAGTGCCACAAAAAACATAGGAGTGTTGATATCTCTTCAATATACTGATTTCCTTTCTTTTGGGTATATGCCCAGCAGTGGGATTGCTGGATCATGTGATAGCTCAGTGTTTAGTTTTCTGAGGAGCATCCAAATCGTTCTCCATAATGGTTGTACTAATTTACATTCCCCCCAAAACAGTGCAAGGATTCCCTTTTTTCCGCATCCTCACCAGCATTTGTTATAGCTTGTCTTTTGGATATGAGCCATTTTAACTGGGGTGAGATGATATCTCATTGTTGTTTTCTCTTGCATTTATCTGATAATTAATGATGTTGAGAACCTTTCTATATGTCTGTTTGCCATTTGTGTGTCTTCTTTTGAGAAATGTCTATTCAAATCTTTGCCTATCTTTTGATCAGATTATTAAATTTTTTTCCCATAGGGTTGTTTGAGCTTCTTATATAGTCTGATTATTTTCTCCCATTCTGTGTGTTTGTCTCTTAATTTCGTTGATTGTTTCCTTTGCTGTGCAGAAGCTTTTTAACTTGAGATAGTCTTATTTGTCCATGTTTGCTTTGGTTGCCTGTGCTTGTCGGGTATTGCTCAAGACATTTTTGCCCCCAGAACAACTTCCTGGAGATTTGCCCCAATGTTTTCTTGCAGTAGTTTCACAGCTTAAGGTCTTAGATTAAAGATTTAATCCTTTTTTATTTGATTGTTATGTATGGCAAGAAATAGAGGTCTAGTTTCATTCTTCTGCATATGGATATCTAGTTTTTCAAGCACCATTTATTGAAGAGACTGTCTTTCCCCAGTGTATGTTATTGGCACTTTTGTTGCAAATGAGTTCATGGTAGATGTGTGGATTTTCTTCTATGTTCTCTATTATGTTCCATTGGCCAATATGTCTGTTTTTATGCCAGTAACATGCTGTTTTGGTTACTATAGCTCTGTAGTATATTTGAAGTCAGATAATGTGATTCTTCCGGTTTTGTTCTTTTTAACTCAGGACAGCTTTGGCTATTCTGGATCTTTTGTAATTACATATAAATTTTAGAATTGTTTTTCTCTTTCTGTGAAGAATGTCATTGGTATTTTGACAGGAATTACACTGACTCTGTAGATTGCTTTGAGTAGAATGGGCATTTTAAAAATATTGATTCTTCCAATCTATGAACATGGAATATCTTTGCATTTTTTGGTGTCCTCTTGAATTTATTTTATCAGTATTTTATAGTTTTCACTAGAGCAATCTTTCACATCTTTGGTTAAATTAATTTCTTGGTATTACATTTTATGTGTGGTTATCGTAAGTGAGATTACTTTTTTGATTTATTTTTTCAGGTCATTCACTGTTGGCACATAGAAATGCTACTGATTTTTGTATGTTGATTTTGTATCCTGCAACTTTATTGAATTTGTTTATAAGTTCTAATCTTTTTTTGTGTGGAGTCTTTAGGTTGTTCCAAATATAAGATCATACCATCTGCAAACAAGGATAATTTGACTTATTCTTTTCCAATTTTTTTTTTTTTTAATTCGAGATCTGTAGTGGCAACCTCCCTTTCTTTCCTAATTTTAATAATTTGATTCTTTAACATTTTGTTGGTCATTCCTGTTAAAAATTTGCCTTTTTTGGCCGGGTGCAGTGGCTCACATCTGTAATTCCAGCACTTTGGGAGGCCAAGGTGGGCAGATCACCTGAGGTAAGGAGTTCGAGACCAGCCTGACGAACATGGAGAAAACCCATCTTTACTAAAAATACAAAATTAGTCGGGCGTGGTGGCACATGCCTATAATCCCAGCTACTCAGGAGGCTGAGGCAGGAGAATCATTTGAACCCGTGAGGCGGAGCTTGAGGTGAGCCAAGATTGTGCCATTGCACTCCAGCCCAGGCATCAAGAGCAAACTTCCATTTCAAAAAAAAAAAAATTACCTTTTTTTAATGAAATGTTTTGTGTTTTAAATTTTTCTTTATTTTCTTTGTTATTTATTTTTGCTTTAAACTTTATTGTTTCCTACATTCAGTTTGCTTTGGGTTTATTTTTTTCTTCTCTTTGTCTACTTAAGGTAGAAATTTGGGTAATTGATTTGATTTTTCTTTTCATTGAAGTATAGGTATTTTTAGCCATAATATTTTCCTCTAAGTACTGCTTATTCTACATGTCATATATTTTATGTGCTCTTTGGTTTTGTTTCTTTGTTTAATTTATTTTAAACTATTTTCTAATTGATCTTATGATTTCTCCCTTGACCTACTGATTATTTAGATGTCTGTTGTCTTATTTGACATATATTAAATATCTTGAATTTCCTTATGCTATTGATTTTAATTAATTTCATTCTGTTGGCAGAACAAATTTTTAATATTTAAATTCCTTTACATTTATTGGGGCTTCATTTTATAATGTAATATATCATCTATCAAAGGGAATGTTTTCTGTGTCTTTGCTGGAGTGTTCTTTAGAAATCTGTTTCATGTAGTTGTTTTACCATGTTGTGCAAAAATTCTGTTTATCTATTGATATTCTGCCTATTGTTTCACCCATTATTGAAAGTGACATCAGTTGTAGGTTCTAAAATTTCTCCTTTTTCTTTTTAGTGGTAACTTGATGGTTGGACAAAAATGTCTTTAAATAATTTGAACCAATAATTATTTAATCCTTTGCTAAAGGACCCTCTAGGTTTGTGTGATGTATGTGTGTATTGATATATTTTAATAAAATTTTATCTTAGCCTTCACTTCCTGCTTGTACAGGGCCTCAAATTCAGCAAAATTGAAATACTGAGGCATTGTTACATCTTTTTTTTATATCACCAGGAATATGTAAGATATTTATAAAAATCTCTATGTGCATCTCATTCTTCAGGTTTTCTTTTAACTTTGGACCATCCTCCCATTGTTTAATGTGATTTTGTCATGCTATATTTTAAATTTTGGTTATTCAAAAATATATTTTCCTTTATGGTTTCTAGTTTTGGTATCTTGCTTTAAAATCCTAAGTTATGCCAATGTTGAATGTACATATCTTCTAGAATGCTAAGGTTGTTTATTTTTCTTAACATTTTATATGCCTGTGATTTAACTTAGTGTCAGCCGTGAGACATAATTTATTATTTTCTACCAGGTGATATTTCTTACATTGAATAATATTTAATCCTTGTTTTATTTTATTAACTGAAATATACAACTTTTAATCAGTCAAATTACTGTATTATTAATGTGTAGTTAATGACCTTATATTTAAGTCAATTATGTCTATTTGATCTCTACCATCACATTATTGTAATAACTAATTTATTTCAATATCTAATAGGGCCAGTCTTTCAACATTAATTAACTTTATTATTTTTCTTTATTATTTTCCTAAGCTAGTCTCACACATTTATATTTTTAATAGTCTTGAAATTGTTTTTTAAATTTAATCTGCACATATCGTATTAAAACTGATTTAAAATCAGTTTAATTGAGCTGAGCCTGGTGGCTCACGCTTGTAATTTAACCATTTTGGGAGGCCAAGGCGAGCAGATCACATACTAAAAGAACTGCAACAACAAATTTAACCAACATGGTGGCAAGTGCCTTTAATCCCAGCTACTCCTGTGTCCGAGACATGATAATCACTTGAACCGAGGAGGCAGAGTTTGCAATGAGCAGAGGTAGTGCCACTACACTCCAGCCTGGGTAACAGAGCGAGACCATGTCTAAAAATTAATAAATAAATAATTAATTAAAAACCGTCTAATTGATAATTTACAGTGATTTTAAAGATTAACTTGAGTTAATATCCTTTTCCAAATATAATTTATTTATATTTATAAATTTTACATACTGCTTCTTAACTTTGAGTAAAGTTTTGAAGTTATTTTATTATAGAGACTGAATATTTATTAATTGATTTATTTTAGGTACTGTATTTTTATTGTTGCAATTTATTTTATATTATTTTATTTATTTTTATTTATTTATTTATTTTGAGAAGGAGTCTCGCTCTGTCCCCCAGGCTGGAGTGCAGTAGGACCATCTCAGCTCACTGCAAGCTCTACCTCCTGGGTACACACCATTCTCCTGCCTCAACCTCCCAAGTAGCTGGTACTACAGGCACCTGCCACCACGCCTGGCTAATTTTTTTTGTATTTTTAGTAGAGACAGGGTTTTGCCATGTTAGCCAGGATGATCGCGATCTTCTGACCTCGTGATCCACCCACCTCAGCCTCCCAAAGTGCTGGGATTACAGGCATGAGCCACCACGCCTGGCCTATTGTTGCAATTTAAAATTTGAATATTTAAAAAAAATGTAGATTTCAAGTATTATATAGTCGTCTGGATGAGACAATTCTACAAGGAGCAACTACAAAAGCTGATTTTGTGTAAAAAATTGTCTAGAGATATCAGAGAGTAGAAGCAATCTGTACTACCCAAGCACAAAATGTATACAGAGAAATGATATCAGAGAGCTCAGCTAAGAGTCTACAGCTACTTGGGGAATTTAGAAATTTGGGATATAGAAAAAGAGGTTGAGTATTCAGATTTTGCCTGGAAAAAACCTACTGGTGGGGGGACCAGAAAAGACACCAGCCTAAATTGTCTCATAAGTTTGAAGAAGTAAATTTGGTGCCTTGAGTAGTAGAAAAGGGAGGACAGAGAACTGGGCCTCATACACATTGCCAGTTTTTTCTTCAAGCCTCTGTTCTGGATCTTAAAAGTACATGGGACACAAAGCCAAGAAGGAAAGCCACTGAAGGGCAGAGTGTTTTCTGCAGTCTTACTGCACGGAGGAAACAAAAATGAGAGTTCAGGATTGGGGGGAACATGGTGAATACACAGGTACTAATCTGGAAAACATGGAAGACTAAACCAGAGGAGCAGGAATGAGCAGAGGTGGACAAAGTCTAACCAAACTACAACCAAGCCTTAACTCAGCACAATCCTCACTTAATTAAAGACATCAATCCTCAGACCATCATCCAAGTAGACTGAACTGAATAGATTCTACACACAGATCCACACACACATTCACACACACATATAAATTCACAGATGTATTTAATATATATAATATATTTAAACAATCAAATGTCTATATATAATACCTTTAAATCATGACAAGTCTATGCTTCTATCTAGAGGAGAAAAAGTAATATTTTTCATATGGTTATGCATATTCTAAAAACAATTATTAGCCCCACCATGTACCATACAAATAAAATCCATATTGACTTTAGAAATAAATATGGAGGTAAACTAATTCAGCTTTTAGAAAAAAAGAAAGTATTTTAATATCCTTAGAGTAGGAAAGTATTGTGTAAGTGAAGTGCAAAATGTGCTAAACAAAGAATAAAAGACAAATCAGATTGTATTAAAATAAGAACTACTGTTTCTCAAATGAGTACTGCTAATAGAGTGAGACAACAAGCCACACAGTGAGAGGTAATTGTGATATATATCTTGCAAAACACTTATGTTCATAATGTCTAAACTTCCTAGAAATCAACAAGAAAAACCCCAAGGCTTCAACAGAGGGGAAGAAGGCTAGGTACTAGAATAGACAGAGTTCATTCAAGTGAGTATCTAAGTAGTTAATAGACAAGAGAAAATAATCAAACACATTATTCACAAGGAAACAAAAATTAAAGTCACGCTGAGAGACTGCTATGGTTTGAATATTTGTCTCCTCCAAACCTCCTGATAAAATGTTATCCCCAGTGTTGGAGGAGGGACCTAATCAGAGATATTTGGGCCACGGGGGCAGAACTCTCATGAATAGACTAATGCTCTTCCTTGGGTGTGAGTCAGTTCTTGTTCTATTAGTTCCCAGGAGAGCTAGTTGTTAAAAGATCCTGGTACCACACATGCTCCATCTTGCTTTCTCTCTTACCATGTAATCTTTAAACACTCTGGCTCCCTTTCACCTTCCATCATGAATGGAAGTAGCCTGAGGCCCCCAACAAATGCAAGTGCAATCCTGTGACTTGAACTTTTCCTGCCATCAGAATTGTGAACGAATTAAACCTTTTTATATATATAAAAAAATTACCCACCCTCAGATATTTCTTTATAACATCATAGAACAAACTAAGATAGATACCAATATACATCCAACAGAATGGCTAATATAAAAAAGTAGAAAGTGGCCGGGCGCGGTGGCTCAAGCCTGTAATCCCAGCACTTTGGGAGACCGAGATGGGCGGATCACAAGGTTAGGAGATCGAGACCATCCTGGCTAATCCGGTGAAACCCCGTCTCTACTAAAAAATACAAAAAACTAGCCGGGTGAGGTGGCGGGCGCCTGTAGTCCCAGCTACTCGGGAGGCTGAGGCAGGAGAATGGCGTAAATCTGGGAGGTGGAGCTTGCAGTGAGCTGAGATCTGGCCACTGCACTCCAGCCTGGGCAACAGAGCGAGACTCCGTCTCAAAAAAAAAAAAAAAGGTAGAAAATGGCTAATGCTATCTATGACATTGAAGATGTTTGAGCTACAATGTGCTTTACATACAACCACTTTGGAAAATTGTTTGACATATTCCTAAAATCAAATATACCTCATGACCTAAACATTGCACTGTAAGTAAATACATTATCTATAGACATGGGTATATATGTTATATATGATTTTACTTCCTTCAAACAAAAATGAGTATCCATTGGTAGTAGGACTAAATACTAATACCTAAAAACTTTTAAAAAATTCAAAGACAGTAGCATGGATATAGAAGATGTGGTATATTTGTTCGATAAAACACTTTCATGACCATACTTAATATAGTGTATATTTTAAAACTGCCAGAAAGGAAAACTTCGAATGTCTCAACACAAATCATGATTGACAAGTGAGGTGACAGATATGTTATTTAGCTTAATTTAATCATTCTACATTGTATACATACATTAAAACATCACATTTTACCTCATGAACATAAACGAATTATGATTTTTCAATTAAAATAATAATGAAATTTTTTAAAAATAAAATTTCAAAAAAGATACAACTCAGAAATTAAAGTAAATGAACTACAAATTTACAGATTAATATGGATGAATCTCACAAACATATGGCTGAGCAAAAAGAGCCAGACACTGAACAATGCATTCTGCATAAATATTAGAGTTTGACATGTTTTAAGAGTCACACTAGCAATTATGTCTTCATCGAGGTGCTGGAAATAGGATTGTGACTACTCTACGAGAATTAATTGAGTTTAACACTCTTGATTTGTTAACTTTAGGTATGTAGACAATATTTATCTCTATATACATATAGCTTTCTTTGGAAAATATTTTGCTCACTCTGTCTTGCTCATTTGATTTCTCTCCTTTAAGTGCCTTCTTGCACAGTCCTTTAAAATAGAAACTCTCTAAAGGCATGATACTTGTGTTTTCTCCTGCTCTTCAATAGAGAAACTGGAACTATGAATGCCTACTAGGATGCTAATTTGGGGAAGAAGCATGATGTGATGAGGTCCTAAACCAAGAATAGTAGCAGGGGATTGTAAAAAGAAAAAACAAACAAATGAACAAAAAACACAACTATAAGAAAGGAGGCATTTCTAATATAACATAATGGAAGAAGTAAGGGATAAAGGAGAAAACTAAATCAAAGCTAAATGCCTTCATCCTAAGGGTCCAAGCAAATTGTATTGCACAAAGAAATGAACTCATACATAGGCAAATGCCCATAAATTTCCACCTATCTATTTAGTAGCTCCGTGTAATAGTCAATGTGAAATAAGTCCTCATGAGGTCATAAGATTCCTGTGCACGTTTCGTAGAATGTGCCTGCTTGTTAAATGTTTACTGAGAAGAGGCCTCATAAAATCAGGAACAACTGAATTAGGGGTCCATTGAAAAGTTTTTAATGAGAATATATGTGATCCAAATGCCAAAATAGGATTGGGGTCCATTAGAAGGTTAATATGCTATTTATAAAACATAAGAGGTTGCAGAAATTATATATTTAGATATTGGCTATCATAAAGCAAAGAGAACATACTACAAAAGTGGCTCTCTCTCCAATGGCCTGCATCATATCACGTACTTATAGCATTCTAAAAGAAAGAATAGGATTAAAGCTATCAGACAGAGGATGATTACATTAGAGACACATCCCAATGATCTTTTATTGCTAAACTCTGCTCTGTTGCTGATTTGAATTTTAGCAAGGTATGCTTTGTAGTCTCAGTGATGCACTTGGTTTGAAGCAGATGACATTAGCTAGATCGCTTAAAGCTGCACTGGAACCTCAGAACAGCATTATTTCAGGAGACATCTTTCTTTATATACAAATACACAAAGGTTCTTTAGATGACTTCACCTATCTTTGCATTTTGCTTTGTGTTTTGTTAAAGAAGCCATGTGTAATCATCACCAGAACAGCTTTGGAGGTATCACATATTGCAGATAATGAAGCAATTATAAAATTCATTTAGTGCTTCTGAAAAGGGTAAACAACAATATATTTACAACATACCAGATGGTAAATGAATATCATGTTTATTTTATATTTTTATGCTAAAATCTTATGTGCAATATACATTCCACTCATCAAGGTGTTTTAGAAAAAACACAGTGTGCTTGCTTATAAAGCTCCTTCTGCAATTTCTGAAACAATATGCAGTAAAAAGTTTTCAGAATCAGTTATAACCAAAGCAAATTTGTATCAGTTGCCTTATTTTGTAACATTGTATTCAATATGTATTTTAGCAAAGCCTACTTTCATACCTATTATCTTATTTAACCTCAAATTATGGGTATCCTTTAATATTGAGAATCAGGAATAAGTACACTTGTAAGGTCAGTTTGTGCTCAATAATGGCCTTAGTTCTGTTTCCACCAAACACTTTTCAGGAAGTCCCTTAAGTAGCCCTCTTAAACTAAGTAATCTCTTTTTTAAAATTGCGAAAGAATGGCCTTTTCAACAGATGGTGTTGAGACAATTGAATATCCACATGCAATAGAAGAATGTTGGAACCCGGATCCACACAATATTAAAAAAAATAAATAAATAAAATTACCAAAAAAATCTCCAAATGGATCACAGAGCTAAATGGATCTGAAGTTGTAAAACTCTATTAAGAAAGTGAAAAGATAATTCACAGAATTGAAGACAATATTATCAAAATAAAATATCTAATATCATACATATATTCAGGATATATAAAGACATCATACAAATTAACAATAAAAAGACAAATAACCCAATTTACAAATGATAAAACAAGATTTGAGTTGACATTTCCCCAAACACACACAGAAGTCACATGAAAAAGGGCTCAACATCATTAATCATTGGTTGAACATAAGTCAAACCGCATTGAGGTACCGCTTTACACTCACTAGGATGCCTGTACAAAATGATAAATAATATAAAAAGTCTGATGACAATGTGGGTAAATTCAAACCTTATATATTGTAAAGTGGTGCAGCCACTTTGGAAAAAGTTTGGTAGTTTCTCAATATGTTAAACATAGAGATACTTATCATTCAGCAATTCTACTCCTAGTGTACTTCCAGAGTATTGAAAATGTGTGTCCACATATAAACTTGTACATGACTATTTATAGTGGCATTACTCAGGAAAGCTAAAAATGAAAAAAAAGCATAAATCACCATCAAATGATGAATGGAAAAACAAAATATGATATAGCTCTCTAAATACTCTTTCCCACTTAAAAATAATAGTGCTGCTTGAAAATGTTATTTGGAAATATAAAGAAAAGGGGTACTGATATATGCTACAATATGGATGAACTTTGAAAAGATTATGCTACATGAAAGAAGTCAGTCATAACACATCATTAATTTATATTAAATACAATAGGCAAATTCATGGAGACAGAAAGTAGATTAGTGGTTGCCAGGGAGTAGGGGAATGGAGAAGCATAAAGTGTGTCTGTTAATGAATATCGAATTTCTTTTGTAGGTGATGAAAATATTCTTAAATTAGATAGTTATGATAGTTGCGAAACTCTGTTACTACACTAAAAGGCACTAAAGTGTACACTTTAAAAATAATGAATATTATATGATGTGAATTCTATCTCAATAAATCTATTGTTAAAGAAAATAATGAGGAATCTCTACATATTCATATTGAATGAGTAGAGTAGGATATATTAAGTGAAGAAAGCAAGTTACATAAAAATGTACAGCAGGTCCTTGAATAATGTCGGTTTGCTTAATGTTGTTTCGTTATAAGGTTATTATAAGGTTGATAAGGAAAAAAATCTATTCTCGGCAGGAGTCACAGTTTATATGGAGTTTGCATGTTCTCCCTATGTCTGCCTGCGTTTTATCCAGGTAGTCCATTTTCTACCCACGTCCTAATGCTGTGCATGTCAGGTGAATTGGTTTGTCTACATTGTTCCAGTGTGAGTGTGGGCGTGTGTGAGCGTGCTCAGCAATGGGGTGGCATCCTGTCCAGGGTGGGTTCCGCCTTGTGTCCTGACCTTCTGGAGTAGGCTTCAGCCACCTGCAACCTTGAACTTGAATAAGTAAGGAAATAATTGTCTTACTTGTTTTTATTATTCTTTCTTAAATGTATATATAGCTTACGTTTATTTCCATGTTTAATAGTAGATATATGTGGGATTTTTATTTAAAAGTTTGATGATGTTTTTGTGACGAGAAATATGCCATAGGAACTTAACTCTTTCTAATATCAATTAGCCTATGGTAAAATTGGTTTTGTTAAATGTTGTTTTGCTTAAAGTCAGTTTTCAAGAACCTATTGACAATGTAAAGTGAGGATTTATTGCATATAACATCAGCTGTCTATCCGGAAAAAAAAGTGAAGAATGTGAATAAATACATATATTTTCTTGTTTATTAATAAAAGATGAAACCAAAAAATTAATATAAAAATCACTGTTACCTGTAGGAGGTAGAAAGAACGAGGATTGGGAAACAGAGAAACGAACCCCCTCCGCTGGCGCAGTGGCTCACGCCTGTAATCCCATCACTCTGGGAGGTTGAGGTGAGTGGATCACCTGAGGTCAGCCTGGCCAACATGGGGAAACCCCTTCTCTACTAAAAATACAAAAATTAGCCAGGCGTGGTGGCGGGCACCTGTAATCCCAGCTACTCGGGAGGCTCAGACAAGAGAATTGCTTGAACCTGGGAGGCAGAGGTTGCAGGGAGCCGAGATCGCCTCATTGCACTCCAGCCTGGGCGAGAGAGAGGCTCCGACTAAAAAAAAAAAAAAAAAGAAAAAGAAAAGAAAAAAAGAAAAAGGAAACCCTCTCTTTTGTAGGTTTTACTCCAGTTACTTATATATATTTTACATAAATATACAAAATAATTAAGAACTAGTCCCTAAGTATTGATAATCAACAATAAATTTAAATAAGTAAACTAATGTCATGAATTATTGGTAAAACAACAGAAAGAGAAATTATGCTGAGTCAGTTTAAGAGTTTACGATATGGTAATTTGGTCATGCATCCTTACTTGGATATGCCCTTAGGCTAAAAAGAATTAAAGGAAAAAATCTTGAACTCGTTGCGCTCATTATTTTGTTGGTAGTGTTGATATTCCTAACCTGATGCTGCTCCATGTGTATTGAGAGATAAAGCAAATGAGTTATTATACCAGTGTAATCTAGAAGTAGGATTTTTTTTTTGGTGTGGGAACTACAGATATAAATTTCTGAGGTTAAATAAAGTCTCTGTAGTCCTCAGTGAAAGTACTAATATGAATAAGTTATGGTGCATTTTATCTTAAAATTCTGCCTCTGTTCACTAATTAGGAACCCTAATTAAGGTGATCTGTCAACTGTGTTAATTAGCAACACTCCCTGTGGTAAACAGGATCCCTGATAGGTAAATAACACTTGATCCAAGGATTCTATGTATGAATTATAAATATCTTATGTAAAGCCCTAATATTGGGCTTCCCTGGATGTGGTGACTTTGCCCTTGATGAGTTAGACCCTGGAAGCTATGTCTATGGAGTTAAGATATTTTTAAATCCTTTGAGACACGTAGCTTCTAAGATAGATCAAATCCCTCACTTGCCTGAAGTAAGCCTTATTCCCTTGACCCTGAGCTTCCTGGGGAGGGGTGGACATAGCTCCTGGAAATCGATGTAGGCAGGTGTACAGGAACTACTTCCACTGAAAACAAACGCTTGATGCTGACCTGCTGGCAAGCTGTGTTTCCTCTTTCTTTGTCCGTCTATGTAAATGTGATGTCAAATGTGACCTATGATAGTCTTGTGAGTTGGAACACATATTAGAGCCTAATAAGACAACCTCCTCTTGGATGGTGAAGAATGTAATGCGAACGCACACATACATACAGTCTATCCACTGAAACACCTAGGAACAGTGACTATGCCATGAGCACCAAGGTTGTGCTCTCTAAATACTCTTTCCCACTTGAAAAAAAAATAGTGCTCTTTGAAAAAATTAATTCTAGGTTTGGGGCCCAAAGTGCCCAAGACATGCCTGGAAATCCTATACCAGAAGACAAGAAAGTTACCAAAGCTTTCAGGGATCATATCAAAAAGGACTTAGGGACCCAACTTGAAGAAGCTCCAATTGTCAAACTATTTTGAGTTTGCCTCAAACCTGAGTTTGCCCAAATACCCTGACTGAAAGATCTGGAAAGACTACATTGGCTACTGGCTCTATGAAACCACATTAGAATTGACTTAAAGCAACAAGCAGTTCTTGGTGTCAGCTTTGCCTCTGCATGTGTCTTCAGCCCCAGGCATCTCTGAAAATATCTGGTCCCTAGCGTGCACCATAAGCTTCTTACGAAGGATTAAGAACACTGACTCCTCTTCACACAGATGTGAAGGCACCATAGTACAGATGCATATGATAGTTTCTGGAATTTCGATATAAATAATAAAAGTGTATTGAAGAAAGAAACAGACTTTGGCATCAGAAGAAATGAATTCTATCTACAATCTATCATTTTCTAGTCATTTTACTCTGAAAAGATATATCATCTCTGTAACCCTCAGTTTCATCAATGAAATGTAAAATTTGAATTAAGAAGATTCGAGACATTATTTATTTCCAAATTCCATGATTTTATATAATTAACATTATTCTAAAAAATACCAAATATTTATCCCCAGAATTCATTAGTCAGGGTTCTCTAGAGGGACAGTACTAATGGAATATATATAAGTGTGTATATATATACACACATATATATGAGTTTATTATTAACTCACATGATCACAAGGTCCCACAATAGGCAGTCTGCAGGCTGAGGAGCAAGGAGAGCCAGTCCGAGTTCCAAAACTGAAGAACTTGGAGTCCAATGTTCTAGAGCAAGAAGCATCCAGCACAAAAGATGTAGGCTGAAGGCGAAGTCAGTCTCTCTTTTCACATTTTTCTGCCTGCCTATATTCTAGCCATGCTGGCAGTTGATTAGATTGTGCCTACTTAGATCAAGGGTGGGACCTCCCAGCCCACTGACTCAAATGTTAACCTCCTTTGGCAACATCCTCACAGACACACCCAGTATCAATACTTTGTATCCTTCAATCCAATCAAGTTGACACTCAGTATTAACCATCATTGCAACATGTAAGTAGGGTCAGATTCTTGGATATGAAAGTTCAAACACAATGACAAATACACTGTAGACACTTAATATATGGTAGGTATTATGATTATGGTGATAATTTCAAAATCTTTACTAATTTTTGTATACATTTAGATGAGAAAAAATAACAAATGCACCTAGAGCTGCAGGTTCCTTCTTATCATGTGTTGATGAAGCAATTTGTTACATGCAAGATAGATATAGGGCTTTCTCTTGTTCCTAGATTATATGATTATATATATATATATATATAATGCCACTGATTAAATAACACTATTTTACAGAGAGAAAAATAAAAATATACTTACCTTTATTTAATCAATCACTGGCTTCTCTGATTTATTATTAGAAAAATATGACAAAATCTAACATTCTGTCTTTCGATTTTTTGAAAATCTTAAATGAGGCTTGAGCTGTAACTACATAACTCATAATTATATATTAATGAGCTTGAATTGGTTATTTTTCTCACCTATAAAAGAAAACCTTATGTGTTGCACAAAGACTTTTTTTTTTTAAATTTATTTATTATTATTATACTTTAAGTTGTAGGGTACATGTGCATAACGTGCAGGTTTGTTACATATGTATACTTGTGCCATGTTGGTGTGCTGCACCCATCAACTCGTCATTTACATCAGATATAACTCCCAATGCAATCCCTCCCCCCTTCCCCCCTCCCCATGATAGGCCCTGGTGTGTGATGTTCCCCTTCCTGAGTCCAAGTGATCTCATTGTTCAGTTCCCACCTATGAGTGAGAACATGCGGTGTTTGGTTTTCTGTTCTTGCGATAGTTTGCTAAGAATGATGGTTTCCAGCTGCATCCATGTCCCTACAAAGGACACAAACTCATCCTTTTTTATGGCTGCATAGTATTCCATGGTGTATATGTGCCACATTTTCTTAATCCAATCTGTCACTGATGGACATTTGGGTTGATTCCAAGTCTTTGCTATTGTGAATAGTGCTGCAATAAACATACGTGTGCATGTGTCTTTATAGCAGCATGATTTATAATCCTTTGGGTATATACCCAGTAATGGGATGGCTGGGTCATATGGTACATGTAGTTCTAGATCCTTGAGAAATCGCCATACTGTTTTCCATAATGGTTGAACTAGTTTACAATCCCACCAATAGTGTAAAAGTGTTCCTATTTCTCCACATCCTCTCCAGCACCTGTTGTTTCCTGACTTTTTAATGATCGCCATTCTAACTGGTGTGAGATGGTATCTCATTGTGGTTTTGATTTGCATTTCTCTGATGGCCAGTGATGATGAGCATTTTTTCATGTGTCTTTTGGCTGTATGAATGTCTTCTTTTGCGAAATGTCTGTTCATATCCTTTGCCCACTTTTTGATGGGGTTGTTTGTTTTTTTCTTGTAAATTTCTTTGAGTTCTTTGTAGGTTCTGGATATTAGCCCTTTGTCAGATGAGTAGATTGCAAAAATTTTCTCCCATTCTGTAGGTTGCCTGTTCACTCTGATGGTAGTTTCTTTTGCTGTGCAGAAGCTCTTTAGTTTAATGAGATCCCATTTGTCAATTTTGGCTTTTGCAGCCGTTGCTTTTGGTGTTTTAGACATGAAGTCTTTGCCCATGCCTATGTCCTGAATGGTACTACCTAGGTTTTCCTCTAGGATTTTTATGGTATTAGGGTCTAACATTTAAGTCTCTAATCCATCTTGAATTAATTTTCGTATAAGGAGTAAGGAAAGGATCCAGTTTCAGCTTTCTACTTATGGCTAGCCAATTTTCCCAGCACCATTTATTAAATAGGGAATCCTTTCCCCATTTCTTGTTTCTCTCAGGTTTGTCAAAGATCAGATGGCTGTAGATGTGTGGTATTATTTCTGGGGACTCTGTTCTGTTCCATTGGTCTATATCTCTGTTTTGGTACCAGTACCATGCTGTTTTGGTTACTGTAGCCTTGTAGTATAGTTTGAAGTCAGGTAGTGTGATGCCTCCAGCTTTGTTCTTTTGACTTAGGATTGTCTTGGAGATGCGGGCTCTTTTTTGGTTCCATATGAACTTTAAAGCAGTTTTTTCCAATTCTGTGAAGAAACTCGTTGGTAGCTTGATGGGGATGGCATTGAATCTATAAATTACCTTGGGCAGTATGGCCATCTTCACGATATTGATTCTTCCTATCCATGAGCATGGTATGTTCTTCCATTTGTTTGTGTCCTCTTTTATTTCACTGCACAAAGACATTTTTAAAGTTAGTAGCTCTTCAGAAGGGAAGCTTCAAGAAATTTCAAATAATTTTTTGTTTTTAATTTGATATAAAATGAATTTATTTATTTTATATTTAAAAATAATGTAATATTGGGCCATAAAAAGTATAATGCTAAAAAATAAACACTAGATTTATCAACATTATAGAAAAGTGCAACTTGCCAATGTATATGGTTACTTTTATATGCAGAAAAACTAACCTTTAAAAATTCATCAAGCATGCTATTTATTTACTGCAGATTTATCTTAAAAACTCATAAAATTTATATATGTCAGTATTTCTTATATTGTAAAGAAACATTGAATCTGACTGGTTAATTTCTAGTACATGATATTTTAACAAGGTTATTGTTAAAAAATTTAACTAGTTAAATTTGTCTATGAACAGTTATATCTGAATGACATAAACGGACCCTTTAACCAAAAAAAAAAAAAAAAAAAAAAAAGTGACATTACTAAAAATTGGTAGGCTTTTATTACAATAGACTTTATTTAAAATAATCAGTGGGAATGTACTGAAATGTGCACCTTTTAGTTTGGAGCAATGTTTAAAGAAATCTAAAAACATTGTGCATCTGTGTCTAAAATGAGCAATATGAGAATATCTCTTGCTTCGTTAATATAAATAAGTGGTTATACTTTTAATATCCTAAAGTAAGTTGCCTATGTGTGGTGGCTCATGCCTGTAATCCCAGTAGTGTGGAAGGCCGAGGTCAGCAGATTGCTTGAGCCCAGGAGTTTGTAACCAGCCTGGGCAATATGGCGAAACTGTTCTCTAGAAAATAGAATAAAATAAAAAGGAAAAAAAGTGTAAGTTCATGGGGAAGTGAGCTACAATTTGAATCTTGGTTAACCATGCATATGAGGAACCTGGTTTCTTCAGATTATACATTTCTTCTTATGGAAAGTGAAGCTTTTTTTTTTGTAATAATTCCCTATTTTATTAAGATAATTTCTTCCTTTTGTAGATGTATGTCTGCAAAGGTAAACTGTACTTACTTCAAACATAAAATGTGCCAAAATTGTGTTCCGTCTTTTTGACAATATATACGTCCTGTGTCTGTGCTAGTGAAATGTTTTCCTGGGAGTAACATCTTTTTCTCTGCATTCTTGTACATTCATAGCCAAGAGCATTCTTGATAAGAAGAAAGGGAATGAGAAGAAAAGGGAGGAAGAGAGGAAGGGAAAGATGAGAGAAAGACAATTCTGATATCAATGATAACAACAGATCCTTTTCGTATGTGAAAAAACAATTTGTGTTAAAATTATACTTGTTGCCTTGAATATAATACATAATTTTACATAATCCTAATGGCAATCCTGTGATATAGGTGTTAATATTCCATTTTTATAGATTAAGAAGATAAGGATTAAAGGGTTTAACATAGTTCCCTGAGCTGAAGGAGACATTCAGCTGTTTTATCTTATTCCATAAATATTTTTACACATATCCTATCCATTTTTTGTATCATTTCTTATAAAATTAGATTGTTTTATCTGATTGTTTTGGGTGGGTGTAGGAAAGAATTTTGATTAAATAATTAATACATATAAAAATGTCATGACCTAAAAAGAGGAGAAATACTTAATTACTTAATCTAAATTGCATGCTTCAAGCTGGATAATTTGACAGGAATAACCATCTTTCAATTATATCAACAATATTAAACTAGGGATGCAACTTTTTATGAAATCTGCTGATCTCTAGTGAAGACATATGTTACTAATGATGCACTGGCTTGCCAACTTGTTTTAAAATGATTAAATAAAGTGTTTTCATGAATACATTAAATTAAGAGGAAATAGAAAATGTATTTGAAGAATCTGAATCGAGTGGAACCATATATAGATGATGATTCATTTGGTGGATACCGTGTCCCCATGGATTCATTTCTTTTGATAAAGCAGGGTTCATAATGTATATCTTTTGGAGGTACATTATCTATCAATAAATCTACACACACATTTGAATGTCAAATTTCTCGTTAAAATCATGTGGGTGATCTTTGGATTTCTCTTATAAACATATGCTCAAATACATAGTTTTGATCTTCCCCTAAGTAATTCAGGGTGCTACTAATCTACTCTTCACTTCTTTCCTGACTAAAAAAAAATTGTAGTCACTATCAGAAAAATCACCAGTTTCCTCATTGCTTATCCTCAAACAAGATTGTATATGCATGTTTTAACAAACCTGTGATTCTTTTTAATTTTCCAGCCAAAGCAAGGAAACCAGGTCATCAGGAATGTATCAATTACATAAGCAAACTTCCCTTTGTGCATTGATTCCTTTCAAGAAAACTTTTCCTCTTGAAATAATGTTTTTCCTCTATATTTAAAAAGTGTGAGGATGACATTTTGTAGCCCATCATAGGTGACCCTTCGCTGTGGTTTCCCCACAGGATGTAATCTGGGCTATGTTTACTTATAAAAAGCCTAAGTCTAAATCCATATAAGCAACTGGCAGCCAAGCTAAATGCCGTCAGGGGGTCTTCAGGGAATTTTTGCTTTAAAACTTAAATACCTTGGCATTGAAGTTGCAATAATGTTACCAATACCTCACACTTGATTAAAAATGTATACTCCCTGGGGCTCATGGTCAAGATTTTAGACCTTTCTCCAGCTTTCCCAAAGGCATTATGATCAACTTGAGAGAATAGTTTCTCTCTCTGGTAATTTCAAAAAATAAAAATAAAGCAAAAGGTGCTGTTTAAATGCAAACAGTAAAAAGCATTTTGACACATTCATATCAGGCCTCCTCACATTTAACCAGATTGCAAGGTGTTTATCCACAGTTTTCTATTTCTAGAATCTTCTCTGACTTCAAAACCCTGTACTCTGTGTGGACATTATTGTATGAGTGCATTGCAGCCTGCTTTGTTCATGTTTTTTCCAAGTGATTTCTTTTGTATTATCTATGTAGGACTTTAGATTTGATCTCAAAAAATGTTATATTTGGGACAAATACTTTAGAGCTTTAAAAAATATATGTTTTCAGATGAAAAGTGGAGGCTAAGAAAAATTAGGTGATGTTCTCAATATTCATTAGCTAATTCTTGCTAGGCCACTCAGATAAGAGACTCCCATCTTCTGTGTTTTCTAATTTTGGCAGATCAGCTAGTCTGCTCAGGCCCTCATACTCAGTTTACAAAGTTTATTCTCACTAGCACCTGGTTTCTGTGTCTACCATGAATAGAGAAGTTTAGCAGCAATATCTCTAGACTCTAAGCATAAAGGTTCTGAAATTTCTTAACATCTTTGAAGGGCAAAAATGAAGCTCAACCAGACTGCTTAGAAGTTATGTATGGTTCTTAATCCTGGATATAATCAGGGAATTCAGACAAAGCCAAAGTCACAGCAGTGTTTTGAAGCCAAAACAATTTTGATTCAATGCCAGTTCCATGCCTTGTCTAGCACTGTGATGTGAAAACCTCCTCAAGATCTTTGTTTCACAAATTCTATATCTCTCCCAAATCATCTGCGATATATATGGTTTTAAAAATAATAAATATAAATTTTTGCCTATTTTAAGATGAGAGAAGTAGTTTGAAAGGCAAGTAGTTAACAGATGATACGTTGATTTTCAACCATTTGTTTATCTGACCTCATGTTCTTTACCATCATCATTTGGTATCATTCATAAAGACAGGTCCAAAGCTGTTCTGTTGCACCAAACAGTTAAGTTGTGGAAGCAAAGGAAGGATTCTTGAAGAAAATTAAAAATCCTATTCCAAGGAACCCATGAATGATAAGAAAGCAAAACAGCCTTCTTGCTGATATGGAGAAAGTTGTAGTAGTCTTCATGGAGGATCAAGCCAGTCACATTTCCTTAAGCCAAAGCCTAATCCAGAGTAGGTTCTTAACTCTCTTCAATTTTATAAAGGCTGAGAGAGGTGGGAATGCTGCAGAAGAAAAGTTGGAAACTAGCTGAGATTGGTTCATGAGGCTTAAGGAAAAAAGCCATTTTTGTAACATAAAAATGTAAAGTGAAGCAGCAAGTTATGACATGTTATAGAAGTTTCAGCATGTTATCCAGAAGATCTAGCTAAGTTACTGATGAAAATCTAGCTAAGATCATTTTTTAGTGGCTACACTAAACAAAAGGTTTCAATATAGACAAAACAGCCTTGCATTGAAAGAAAGTGACACCTAGAACTTTCCTAGCTAGACGGAAGTTAATGCCTGGCTTCAAAACATGGTCTGACTCTGTTGTTAGTACTAATGCGACTGGTAACCATAAGTTGAAGCCAATGTTCATTTACCATTATGAAAATCCTAGGGCCCCTAAGAATTATGCTAAATCTACTCTGTCTGTGCTCTATAAATTTAACAATGAGATCTGGATGGCAGCATATCAGTTTTCAGCATGGTTTACTAAACAATTTTAGCCCACTGTTGAAACCTATTGCTCAGAAAAAGAAAAAAAAAAAAATCCTTTCAAACTATTATGGCTCATGATCATTAGCACTGTTTATCAAAAATTATTTCTAAATTAAGCTGTGCATATGTTTTTTAGACTTAATGCTATTGTATACTTAATGCACTACAGTATGGTATAGACAAAACTTTATATTCACTGGGAAACCAACAGCTTTGTGTGACTCACTTTATTGCAACGTTGCTTTATTGCACTGCTCTGAAATGAAATCTGTAATATCTCTGTGGTATGCCCATATTTGATTTTGAGAAGTTGTCAAAAAATGTCAAAGGATTTAAAACATTTGCTTAAGATAAGCACACCAACATGGCACAAGTATACATATGTAACAAACCTGCACATTGTGCACTAGAACTTAAAGTATTTAAAAAAAAAAAAAGATAGTATCATCAATCATTGTGAACAATAGTCATTCATTTAACCGATGTGATAATTTAAAGCCTTCGAAGGTAAATTCAGAAAGTTACATATTGTAGAAAAACTCTATTTTAATAAAAAGGACTATTTCCTTAAGTGAACAAAAACTAATAAAGACGACATGAATCACAGAACATGATCTTGCTAAAACAAGACCTTTGTTTGCTAGGACAATTACCTGAAAAGTAAACAAAAGCCTTATGCATTTTGTTTATTCATAGTAGACCAATATTCCAAGAAAACTTTGCTGTTTTAACAGAACCTAATTCTAGTTTTGCATCTGTGTACTTTGGATGTTAATGCTCAATGTTTTGAAAAACTTGCAATTTCATTCTTAACTTACCCAGCTTGATCATATTAACATTTTTCCAAAGAATCCTCTTCTGAAAACTTTTTACAGCTATCTTAAATCCATTCATTTTTCATAGTTTTTCTTTCTCATTTGGAAACCACCAGTCATTCTACTTTATGAGAAAAATTACTCTTTTTCCTTGACAAAAGAACATTTCCTCATACTGTCTAGCTTTTCCTTACCAAAAACACATCTTGCTTTCCTTGTATATTTGTATAAATTATTTCTTATATTAATTTTAGCAATTTTAATTACATATATTAATTGGAATTCTTAATCCTTAGTGACCTTAATTTTCAGTGAACACCAAGAAGCAAGCAATTGTGAAATGTCTGTCATACTAGCAATCTGTGTATTGGAGAATCTGTGAATCACAATTTCTTGAAACGTATGCTTTCTCATAGTATAATTTGTTGATGTCGCACAGAACATGTTTAGTAACAATCCCAGATATATTTTTAGTCTCTCTGTAATAAAAACTATGGAGGAGACAAAATCTTATCTATTTTCTCAAGTTTTTTTTTTTTAATTGACCTCTAGCCCTTCTTTGTATATACACATTTCCTTCAGCCTCAACTTTCCATCCTATCCTTGATTATACGTGATAAGAATGTTAAACCTCCTGACATAGAAAGGCCTTTTTTATAGAAATTTTAAAATCTTACTTAAATCTACATAACTTTATTAATAATTACACTTGGATTGCTTATGAAGATGAGACATCAAATAGGTTGCCATATCTTGTTATTTTTCTTGCTGACAAATTTTGTAATATAAAGATAACATTTACTTATTTTACTAATAAATCCAGGTAGGAAAAGTTGTGTATCTGTATTATATTTAATACTGACAATTATGAAGATAGGACGGTATTAATCAAATAAACAATATTCTTAAATACCAAAGATTTCTCAAGACACATGAACTTGAAAAGCATTTGGGTTAGTTCTATAATTTTCAGAGGAAATAATTTATGTGTTTATTTTTCTTTAAGGCAATTAAATAGATCGTGTTTACAATCTAATTTTGGCAATATCATATGAAAATAAAAAATGTCACACATATATCACTTATAGAGGCATACAAAATTATAACTATGTACCAGATACATTAATACAAAACTCCTTAATTTATTAAATAATATCTAAATCCAAATAATTTTTCTTTGGCTGGTTAAACAAGGTTTTTTTTTTGTTTTGTTTGCTAGTTTGTTTGTTTTTTTCCCAGATGGCTGAAGTTTTAGACTAATATTTGTGAAAAAATATTTTAGGATTTTTTTATTTGCCCTCTGTAAAGAACCTTTTGAAGAGCCAGTATTTGATTCATTCAATCTTGTAGATGTCTCTTTGTACCAATTAAAGAATGCATCTCATTGCTTTTGTTGTGTTTTAGATCTTTTCTAAAGTATCTTGCAAGTTAACAATTTTATTTGAGTTAAAACTTTGTCACTGTGTTCACTGTAATTCTACATTGTCCTTATTAAGGCTAACTCAGTTTTCAAACAATAAACAGATTCTGGGACCATGATTTTCATGCATAAACTTAGCTGATGTCTCAGTCTCCTGGAGTCTGAAACCCCTTAGATTTGGAGGAATTCAGTTTCAAAAGGTATTTATTTACCTGGCTCTAACTGACAGAATCTGATTAATCAGGTTAATTTTTGGATTCAATTTAATCCTGGACCTAGTCCAGTAATAACTGCTCAAATGAAGTTGGATAGTTCAAATCACAAATTTGTGTGAGCAAACTCATTCATGGCCTCCAGCTGATGTGAGATCAATGGGCAAAATGGGCCCTAGATAGTACCTTCATGTGCTCAGTTGGTGCTCCCTGGAGGTCACTAGAGGTCTTCAGTTCCCGCTTTTAATGCCAAACTGTTAAAAGAAAACTTTAGACGCATTGCATTTTGCATAATTTATTTCAGCAAATAATGATCCATATATTAGGAAACACTGCAAACCGGGAGAGCTAGTTCAACCAGCAAAGCGGGCAGGCGATATTTATAGAGAGAGAAAAGATGTAACTTATAGCAACAACTTGATTGGTTACAGCTCAGTATTTGCCTTATTTGGGTGTAGTCTGATCAGTTGGAAGCCTATGACTGGCTGAAGCTTCTCTGCTGTGATTGCCAACACTCATCTACTTTTTACAAGAACATGGTCTTAAGTTGTAATTTATTCACATACTAAGTCAGGTTGTTATTCACTATGTAGGAATTCAAAGTACAGAGGCAGTTTTAGGCCAAATTTTATTTAATTTGACAATATCAAGTATTTATCATTCTTTTCGTCCATCAATGAATAATGCAATATAAAATTTTTATATGCAGACTACAAAATGCATTATCTTCATTAAGTTATTTTACATGATTCACAAGAATAGAATAAAATACTTCTAAAGTGCAAAAATAAATAGTGTACTGAGCTTTAGTTAGCATTTTTCTGTTTGTAATGTTTCAATTTTTGCCACTTAGAGAAATGTATGCAAAACTAACTCCAATGAGAAGAACAAAGTTCACACTAAGTAAGCTACACATTGAGGAGTCTCAATGTAATCTGAATTAAAGTCATAGAATCATACATTGAGCAAGGATTTGGGGTATTAATTTTATCCATTTACTCATTTAACAGAATTTTACTGAGGGTCTCCTGTGATCAGGCATTTTACAAAGGTGATCAAATAGAGCAAGTCCCTGTCCTGTCGACATAGTGTCTAGTCTATATAAATATAGCATATATGCCTATTGTTCTCTCCTTAATAATATATATGCTTATCTCTATGTGGCAGGGCATGCATACATGTAGGTATTAGTGCATTTAATTTGCTTAATTTTATAATGGATGTTCTAGCTAAGTCCAAACTGCAACTTAACTTTGATTAATTAGAAAACAATTCTAACTACAGTATCTATTTGAATGACTCAATATACACAGGGATTTTAGTTTTATAACTCCAAGAAGAAGAAGATGGGCAGGTTAAGATGCCTTGAGCTAGAGTATACAGTGATAAATGAGCCTGGATAGACAAAATTGAGGAATATCTGAAATAAGAAATAAACATATAGTAAGTAAACCAGGAAGAAGTATTGGGATTTGACCAGAGAGTAATAGTGAACGATTTTGAATTTTTAATGGAGTAGGACAGTCTTCATGAGATTTGAATTTTTAGAAAGACTATAGTGCAAATTAGGCATATAATGCAAAAATGAAAAAGGAGACATTGAGACAAGGAAAGTGAGCTTTAAAAACTTTATTGAGGCAATGTGGAAGTAGTCCCAAATGCTTATAAAACCTAATGATACACATTTTTGGATACATAAACAGATAATTTTAAAATAGTAAATTAATTTATGTATCTCTATTAATGGCATATAACATCATAGTTAATATGTCTACTTGTTATAGAAAAAGGGCATATATTCATATGTCTACTGGTTGTAGAAAAAGGGCATATATTCATATATATACATTATATTTTCTTTGTTTTGTAGGTTATAGCTGGATTTTCTTTAATGTTAGAGGCATGGATTTAGAGAGTTGCAGACTTATTATACTACCATTGTGTGGTTGCTTTCCAATGGTATTTCTTACGCTGTAATTGCAAATTCTTAGAGTAGATTCATATTTGAGACATATCTGATTACCACTGGGGTTGAAGCAATACTGAAATTGTATTCTCTTTCAACCAAAAAAGAAGAAAAAGAGTTCTGTCTAGGCATAGTGCTTTTAGAACCTGATATGAAAGGAAACAAATAACTACATGAAATCACAGCAAAGCTTGTGAGTTAGAATACAGTTCAGACAAAGACATCAAACAATTTAAAGAATTTGCTTCTGCCACAGATCAGAAACTTTTCTAATATTTAGAGTGACCTACACAGAAGTTTTAAAATTAATTCTGGGAAAATAATATCTATAGTCTTCCATGATATTCTTTATCAGGCTGCCCATTGCCAAAATTATCAGCTAGTCAAATTTGTCTTTGAGATTTTGTGTCTTATCTCAATTGCCTATTGGAGTCTTTATCCATCAGCCCCAGGGAGCGTGCAGGGACATCATGAAAGTGCCTAGAAACCCTGCTATCATCTCTTGGATCTCTCTCTCTCATTTTTTTTTTTTTTCTTTTGCAGAGATGGTTCTCACTATGTTGTCCAGGCTGATCTTGCACTCTTGGGCTCAAGCAATCTTTCCGGCTCAGTCTTCCAAAGTGCTGGGATTACAGTCATGAGCCACCATGCCTGGCTTAGATTTTTCTCTTGAGGCAGAACCTCATAAAAAGGAGCTTCCTGACTTCTGGCCTGAAATAAAACATATTTGCTAACTTTTTCTTAGACCCAATTACCTCTTAGTTGGCAGATAACAAATAGATCTATTAATGCTTATATGATTATATCAAGACAATCAAATTACTGTATCAAGACCTGGAAATAGAGCCAAATAATTTATTCATTGTAGATTATATCTCATATTAAACACAGCATAAAGCTTTTCATACAATTGTACAAATGACTTCTAATAGGGAGAACTTACCCTGAAAAAAATCATTTTGATAAGGGTCCTTTTCAATGTCTATTTTATCACACTCCATCTTATTACTTATTCCTCCCAGTCCCGCTTACAGAGTTCTCTAAAATATGCACAAACACAAAGATATACCTGTTAAATTAATGCAATATTTGAGCTTTGTGTTTAAGATTCCTATTTATTTGTATCACTATTTCTCCCCTTATATAGTCTTTTATCTCTCATTCTCATTTTTTTTTCTATTTATCCACCCAGATTATTGAAATAGCAATACTATAGTAATAGCAAATATAAATACTAAATAGTAAATAGAAATAGTAATAGCAAATCTTCTAATCCCTGGTGTTTTTCTATTTTTTTATTACAATATTGTACAGAATTGGCATTAATATAATCATATTGTGGATGAAATAAGAAATTGTGTTTTTAAGTTTATTTGACTTATAGCTGATACAGGAAAGGAGACTACAGATAACCACACAGAAAAACAAAGTACAATTTTAAAAATCCCTCAAACATGAGTATCACATTTCTATGTTCTCAAAGGATTATCTTAATATCTGATACATACCAGGTATCTATCTCTTTGTCTCTGTCTCTCTCTCTCACTCATACACACACACACATGCACACACACTATAATTCTTGCCATAAATGAAAAGTGGTTATGACAGCTGACATAAAAATGTCTAAGTCTCTAAACCTTTAATGAAGAAATATTCTCTTAACATTCTAGAACAATTTTATGCTATTTTTATCTCTTATATCCAATCAATGATCAATGCCTTAAGCCAAATCTTCAAACTGTATCCAATAACTCCTCCATTGCTACCCCACAATCCAGATCACTATTATTGCTGACCTGGACTATGCTATTTGCTTCTCAGGTGGCTGCCCCCACCAATCTTCTACACGGTAGCCAGATAAATCTTCAAAACATGTATCAGATTACTCATTCCACAGCATAAAACTCTTCAGTTGCGCTCATTACACTTCACATAATAGCCAAAGATTTAAATTCACTCCAAAGAAGAATCTAAACAAATTAGCCTCTAACTTTCTCCTTGACATAATCTTCTTCCCACATGCGCCTTAAAATTGACTTTTCCATTTTCCATGTTTTTCTGGCTTTGCTTCAGCTTGAATATTCTCTAACGATCTATCTTCTAGTGAACTCATCACGTTTCCTCCCACATCTAATATTCGATTTGAGATATTATATTTCATTCAGAAAGTTTTATATGTTATTTTAATAAATGTGATTATCTGGTAAAGCCATCCATATGTTCATTTCTTGTATCATTTATTTACTCTCTTTCCTTGATAAATTAATGATTATTGAAAGTATTTACCTGATAATTTCAATATCTAAATTTCTTGTGGCTCTACTGCTATTATCTTCTTTTTCTCTTGTTTTCAGTAACATATTTTCTCTTGGCATGCCTAGAAATTATTTTATTGAATGTTATGCAGTATTTTAACATTTTGTAACTATATCCAGATTATATTTCCTTTATTCAAGAAAGTTTCATCTTTTATGCTGCTGAGAAATTACTACTTCAATTACATCATGTCTAGGCTAAATAAAGCCTAAGTTAAACTTTTCTTAGGTCTCTATTCTATCTCTGTGTCACATTTGTTCCTGAAGTGAAGCTAACTGCATTCTTTATTTTTAATTTATTTTTTCTTTTTAGTTGGGTTATGTTTCTAATCCACTTTTGTTTTGTTTTGTTTTGTTATGTTTTGAGAAGGAGTCTCACTTTGTCTCCCAGGCTGGAGTACAGTGGTGCAATCTCAGCTCACTGCAACCCCCACTTCCCAGATTCAAGGGATTCTCCTGCCTTAACCTCCCAAGTAGCTAGGATTACAGGCACCTGCCACCAGGCCTGGCTAACTTTTGTGTTTTTAGTAGAGGCAGGATTTCACCATGTTGGCCAGGCTGGCCTTTAACTCCTGACCTCAAATGATCCACCCTTCTCAGCCTCCCAAAGTGCTGGGATTATAGGCCTGAGCCACCATGCCCAGCCTAATCCACTCTTTCAATACCTTAATTGGTGTATTGGACCATTTACATTTTTCTTTAAAAATTTAATTTTAATTTTTGTGAGTACATAGTAGGTATATATATATATTTATGAGCTATATGGAATATTTTGATACAGGCCTATGGTGTGTAACAATTACATCAGGGTAAATGGTATATCCATCTCAAGCATTTATCTTTTGTGTTATAAACAATCCAATTATACTCTTTTTGTTATTTTTAAATGTACAATTAAATTCACATTGACTATAGACACACTGTTGTGCTATCAAATACCAGATTTTCTTCATTCTAAATATTTTTTGTAACCATTAAACATTTCCTTTCCTCAACGTCCCTCCTACCCTGACACTACTCTTCCATCCTCTGGTAAACATCATTGTATTCTCTATCTACATGAGTTCAATTGTTTTAATGAGGTCATCCACATTTAATGTAATTATTGCTGTGAAGTCTTAATCTGCTATTTTCTGTTTGTTTTCTCTGTTTTTTAATTTTTCTGGGCTTTTAAAAAACTTTCATATTATGTCAGGAGTACATGTGCAGATTTGGTATATAGGTAAATTTGTGTCACTGTGGTTTGTTGTACAAATTATTTCATCACTCAGGTGCTAAGCCCAGTACCCAAAAGTTATGTTTTTTTTTTTTTTTTTGCTCTTCTCTCTCCTCTCACCATGCACCCATAAGTAGGCCTCAGTGTCTATCATTCCCTCTTTGTGTCCATGAGTTCTTATCATTTAGCTCCCACTTACAAGTGAAAACATGCAATATTTAGTTTTCTGTTCCCCCATTAGTTTCCTAGGGTTAATGATCTCCAGCTCCATACATGTTCCCACAAAAGACATGATCTCGTTCTTTTTATGGCTGCATAGTATTCTATGGTGCATTTATACCACATTTTAAAATCCAATCTCTCAGTGATGGGAATTTAGGTTGATTCCATATCTTTGCTATTGTGAATAGTGGTGCAATGAACATTCACGTGCATGTTTCTTTACCTACATTCTTTAAATGGAGAGCTTTACATGGAAACCCTTCCTCTGTTGGTCCCTGAACTATAGTCTTGAGTCCTTGATGGCAGTGCAAGAAAATTAAACAAACAAAAATAAAAACTCTTCTCTGCTATTTATATACTTTCTCCTTAGACTTTTTATGTTCCTTCCCAATACAACTTCATTATTTACCAAATAACTTGAGAAATTATCAGTATGCTTGAAGCCCTACTAATCTCTAATATATTTACTGTAGATCCATCATACCCTTAAAGTCTCTGTTGAAATATCTGCCCTGTAGAAATGACCTCTGGTGAGTCAAAGTTTAAGATTTTCAGCTACTAACTGGTGTTAAAAGTATTGGTAACTTTCTTTAGAAAAAGAAGTTGCAGTTCACCAATAAATCTCTGCATGCTTCAATTCTCTCCATAATCTTACCCCATCATTAATACACACACTTAAGGGAAATATTAAATGTTTTTAATAGGCATATAGAGAGTGTACAATAATTTTTCATTATCATTTACCACTACTGCCATACTATTGATATCATTATTACCTCAACTGTTCATACCACACTAGCTTCCGGAGTAGACGAAATAGAACTCTAAGCATTATTCTGAATAGCTCACTTTTTCATATCTACTATATTACTCTAAACAACTGAAACTCAAAACTTTTGAAGATTCACTCTTTATTAACTGACATTTAGATAATAAGGTCATTTATGTAGTGTCTATTATGGGTTACATCTTAAAATGAGTGAATAATATGATTTTCATTCTTGTTGTTTGAGTGTCATAAAATGCTTTCTGGCTATTTCTATCTGATTATACAAAAGAACACAATGACCTACATTTAAAGAACTTTCTCTGCTTAAGGATTTCAGCCTTCAGTGATACAATTCAGCAAGTCCTACATGACACTTTGCAAGATATGTCACAGCCAATATAACATAGTACAGATTTTTCATGGTTATTATTAAATCCCCTAAAACCATTGACTCATGCTGTCCTTGACATAGTAAACTTATTGTTCCTTACAAAGTCACTACAGATGTGCAGTAAACCAGAATTATGCTTGCAACTTACATTTAAATCTTTGACACAGAAAAACACTTTTCTCTCAAGTTCAGTACATCTATTTATTATTCACACGTCTCTCTTTCAGAGCTGAAAGAAATCACAGTTGGTAGAAATACAGATTTTCTTTTCCTGTTGCTGTTCTATACAAAATTTTAGTCATAGTATAAAAGGTATATCATTTTCCTAGGATATTAATTATAAGAAAATAAATCTTGGGGTAATTCAACTAACTTTTGGGTAGCTGAAACCCCAAATCTGAAAAATCCACTTGTCCTAACATTAATTACCGCCCATGGGAAATTCTGCTGAGTAAATAAGAAATGGATATGGCATGAGACAGTGCTATTTGTTTTGCTACTGGAAATGAGAGGAGACTGTTTCTATAGGTTTTAATGTCAGAAAAGGGAGAGTTTATTTCCAAAGTCATAGCAATCATAACACCTAAATTCATAATGAACATGGATGCCTTAGATATCTAGAATATTGATCATCAATCAGTCTATCCAAATGTATTGTTTTATTATGAGTAAGTGGATGGCAGAATTTTAAATATCTGTCACCATAGATCATGACACATATAGAAATGGCAAAATTACAGACTCCAAATCAAACTCAAACCCTAGCACTGCCATTAAGTATGTGAACTTGGCTTACTTAAAATATTTTCCATGCTGGGCATGGTGGCTCACACCTCTGATCCCAGCACTTTCAGAGGCCAAGGCAAGCAGATCACTTGAGGTTGGGAGTTCGAGATCAGCCTGACCAACATGGACAAACCCTGACTCCACTAAAAATACAAACTTAGCCTTGCGTGCTGGCACATGCCTGTAATCCCAGTTACTCAGGAGGCTGAGGCAGGAGAATTGCTTGAACCCAGGAGTCAGAGGTTGCAGTGAACCGAGATCATGCCATTGCACTCCAAATTGGGCAACAAGAGCAAAATTCCTTTAAAAAACATTAAAAATTTATATATATATATATATACACACATATATATGTATATACACACACATATATTTCCCCCCTCAGCTTTCCCAGAGATGATGTGCTCATGGTTTTATTAAATGAGTTTAGACACCATTAGAGAAAGTGCATACTACCATAAAGTATATGAGCTAATGACAATTATTCCATAACAATAATTTAGTTTTCCACTGATTTCTAGCACATTACTGTAGGCAAAATGTATTACTTGCTTCTTTTTTCAGCTCTGGTGCCCCAGTGATTGTTCTCCATAACATTTAAAGATATTAAACAAGTTTAAAAACAATTTAGGGTTAATGATTATATGTCCCTATGTGCTTCAATTCTCTCTAGAAACTTACTCCATCTTTAATACACACATTTAAGAGCCACATTCAATGTTTTTAGTAGACACATGAAGATTGCACAGTAATTTTTTATTTTGCTGCTACTACTATACTATCTTAAAAATAAAACACTTTGCATCAATTGAAAATAAAGACCAATAAAAAATGGAAATAAATCATATCTGCCATTATCTACTTATGCAAATTATAATCTGACATAAAATAACTTGATTTGTCTCATCTAAAGATGAAAACTAAAATTAGCCAGTGCCACTTTTGTATAGTTACTCTACCAGGTATTTTCACATCTATTTTTCATTTAATCTTAATACAAAATATCTAAATTGTCAATTATTACTACCACTGGGAAAATGAGATCAAGGAAGTGCAGAAAGTTTAAGTAATTTGCTGAAGAACATACACATTGCAATTAGCAGAAGTGGAATTCCAACCTTGGTATATTCCAAACTGAAAGCCCATATGTTGTTGTAATACAATGACTCCCTGTTCCTTTCCATTGAAAAATAACAAATGAATCTGAGAAAGATGTACTGCATGAAAACTATAAGACACTGATTAATGGAATTGAAAAAGCCCCCAGTAACTTGAAAGATATTCTATGTTCATGGAAGGAAAAATCAACATTGTTAAAATGTCCATACTACTCAAAGCAATCTACAAATTCAATGCAATTCTTATCAAAATATCAATGACATTCTAGAAAAAAAAGTCCTAAAATTTATATGCAATCACAAAAGACCCAGAATAGCCAAAGCTATCCTAAGCAAATAGAACAAAACTGAGGGAATCATATTACCTGACTTCAAATTACACTACAGAGCTACAGTAACCAAAACAGTATAGTCCTGGCACAAAAACAGAAACATAGACCAGTGGAACAGAAGAAAGAACCTAGAAGCAAATCCACATACCCACAGAGAAGTCATTTTTAACTTACCTTTCAACAAAGATACCAAAAATGCACTGGGGAAAAGATAAGTTTTTTCAATAAATGATGCTGGGAAAACTGGATATCAATATGCAGAAGAATGAAACCAGATCCCCATCTCTTCAAATAAAATATTGATTCAAATAAAAATGAATTAAAAATTAAAAAATTAAATATAAGACCTTAAACTATTAAACCACTGCCAGAAAACATTGGAAAAACTGTTCAAAACATCAGTCTGGGGAAAGATTTCTTGAGAAATACCCCACAAGCACAACCAAAGCAAATGGACAAATGGGATCATGTGGAGTTGAAAATCTTTTGCAAAGCAAAGGAAACAATCCATTAAGTGAAGAGACAACCCACAGAGTGGGAGAAAATATCTGAAAACTATCTGACAAAAGATTAATAGCTAGAATATATAAGGAGTTCCAATGACTCTACAAGAAAAAAATATAATAAATGGATTTTAAAATGGACAAATAATTTGAACACACATTTCTCAAAAGAAGACATACAAATGGCAGACATGTGAAAAGGTGCTCAACATCATTGAGAAATGCAAATCAAAACTACAATGAGATACAATCTCATCCCAGTTAAAATGGCTTATTTCCTAAAGACAGGAAATAACATATGCTGGAGAGAATGTGGAGGAAAGAGAACATTCATACACTGTTGGTGTGAATGAAAGTTAGTACAATCACTATGTAGAACAGTTTGAAGGCTCTTCAAAAAACTAAAGTAGAACTACCATACAATCCAGCAATTCCATTGTTGGGTATTTACACCAAAGAAAAGAAATCAGCATATTGAAGAGATATCTGCACTCCTATGTTTGTTGCGGCACTGTTCACAATAGGCAAGATTTGGAAGCAACTGAAGTGTCCATCAACAGATGAATGGATAAGAAAAATGTGGTACTTATACACAATGGAGTGCTATTCAGCCATAAGAAAAGAATGACATTCAGTCATTTGCAACAACATGGATGAAACTGGAGGTCATTATGTTAAGTGAAATAAACTAGGAACAGAAAGACAAACATCACATGTTCTCATTTATTTGTAGGATTTAAAAATCAAAACACTTAAACCCACAGAAATAGAGAGTAAAAATAGAAATGGTTACCAGAGGCTGGGAAGTATAGTAGGGGGTTGGTGGGGAGGTGGGAATTGTTAATTGGCACAGAAAAAAAAAAAAAAAAATAGATAAGGCCTAGTGTTTGATAGCATAAAAGGGTGACTATAGTCAACAATAATATACTTGTACATTTTTAAATAATTAAGAGTATAATTGGATTGCTTGTAATGCAAAGGATAAATGCTTGAGGGAATAAATACTCCATTTTCCATGATATGATTATTATGCATTGCACTCCTGTAACAAAATATCGTATGTACCCCATAAATATATACATCTACTGTGTACCCACAAAAGTGAAAAAAAATTATAAAAAAAGAAAAAAAAAGTCATCACTATGATCAGATGTTGGAGCTAACATACAAGGACATTTTTAAAGGTATTACACATATATTCAAGATCCTTAGATGAAACATTAATAAAATGAACAAACAGATGGGAAATAGCAGATATATGGAAACCATGAAAAAGAACTAAAAATAAATTCTATGAACAAATAAAACATACACACAGAGTCCTATAAGGCAATATCAGTGGGTTAAGTCAGAAAATGCTAGGTAAGCCTAGCAAGAAAAAAAAAAAGGTGGAAAAGATTAGAAAAAAAAAGATAAAATAACAGCCAAGTATGTATTAACTTGAAGCTATAAAAGCTCAGTGAGCATCGAGCATAATTCATACAAAGAAAACTATATCCTATGCCTAGCGTGGTTGCTCATGCCTATAGTACCAACATACTGGGAGACTGAAGCTGGTGGATTGTTTGAGTCTAAGAGTTTGAGACCAGTCTGGGCAACAAGGCAAAACTCTTTCTCTACCAAAAATACAATAATTGGCTGCGCGTAGTGGCACATGCCTATAGTCCCAGCTACTAGGGAGGCTGAGGTGGAAGGATCACCTGAAACCAGGAAGGTCCGGGCTACAGTGAGCTATGATCACACCACTGCACACCAGCATGGGTTACAGACAGAATGATACCCTGTCTCAAACAAAAGAAAAAACAATCCCCTGTGCTATCATAGTACAACTTCAGAAATAAAATAAATAATATTGATAGTATCTGGAGAAACAGTACAGTTTACATTTAAATAGACAATGATACAAATAACTCATGAATTTCTTATAAGGAATAATAAAGACCATCTGACAATGGTCTAACATCTCTAAAGTGCTGTATAAAGAAGAGCTTACTTTAATGAAGTTTTGGGGTGTGGCTTTTATCTAATAGGTTGCATTATAATGGAATTAGATAAAACCCACAGAGATTTTAAGCATATTATGTCAGCTTGAACTGAAACGGAGAAAGTAAAAATGAAAAGTTAGGTATGCAGACCCTTGAACTACCATGGGCAGCAAGGAGGCTGAGAAAACTACTCGGTTGCAAGCATGATTTTTTTTTTTTTAATTGAAAAGGAAGAATAACTGGTGATGTAAAGATGTAAGCCCAATGGGCACAGCAAAGAGTCACGGAACATTAGACCACATAATCAGGCCTGCGTGTGGTTAGGCAAGCAGGGAACTGGCAAACAGGACTCAGTGGATTTCAGAATTGCTAGGATGCCTCCCATTGCCGCCTTTTGGAGTAAAAGCATCTATTGTAGTTATCCTACGTCTTTCTCTCTATCTTATGTTGAATATAGAGGACAGAGGACTTGCCTCATTAATTTACGAGTTTTCAGATTGAGAGAAAATCAGCGGAGCTGCAATTGAAGTGCTACACCCAAGAAAACTCATCCACATCTGGAACTCATATACCTAAGATGGAATCTCTGATGGAATGAGACTTTATGGGTGGAGGCCTGGGACACAGATGATTATATTTAGCGTGTGAGCAGAATAAGAGCTGTTTCGATGACAAGGAACACTGTGGTAGGCTATATTTTTCATAATGGTCATAGCAATATCTCAGTCCAACCTACTCTTCCAGAATCTTGCCTCTCTTCTATAGGAGGTGGGGACCTTTGGAGATCATAATTAATAAATAGAATGTAGCTGCTTTCGGTTCTGGTGGCGGCAGGACTGAGCCAGCGATGCCCTCCCTTCACTCTCCGCGCCCGCTCTCGGGCTGTCCGCCCGCTCCGCTGCCCTCCCGGCCACCATGACGGAACAAGCCACCTCCTTCGCCAAGGACTTCCTGGCCGGAGGCATCACCGCCGCTATGTCCAGGACAGCCATGGCATCGATCAAGCGGGTCCAGCTGCAGCTGCAGGTGCCGGTCAGCATGCCGGTCGCCGCCGAGCAGCAGTGCAAGGGCATGGTGGACTGCATCGTCCGCATCCCCAAGGATCAGGGCGTGCTGTCCTTCTAGAGGGGCAACCTGGCCAATGTCATCCGCTCCTTCCCCACGCAAGTCCTCAATTTCGCCTTCAAGGATAAGTACAAGCAGATCTTCCTAGGGGGCGTGGACAAGCACATGCAGTTCTGGAGGTACTTTGCGGGCAACCTGGCCTCTGGCAGCGTGGCAGTCGTGTATCCCCTGGATTTCACCAGAATCCGCCTGGCAGCCGACGTGGAAAAGTCGGGCACGGAGAGCGAGTTCCGAGGCCTGGGAGACTGCCTGGTGAAGATCCCCAAGTCCGACGGCATCCGGGGCCTGTACCAGGGCTTCAGCGTCTCCGTGCAGGGCATCATCATCTACCAGGCCGCCTGCTTGGGGTGTACGATACGGCCAAGGGCATGCTCCCCGACCTCAAGAACACGCACATCCTGGTGAGCTGGATGATCGCGCAGACCGTGACTGCCATGGCTGGCGTGGTGTCCTACCCCTTCGACACAGTGCGGAGGCAGATGATGACGCAGTTTGGGCGCAAAGGAGCTGACGTCATGTACACGGGCACCGCAGACTGTTGGAGGAAGATCTTCAGAGACGAGGCGGCCAAGGCCTTTTTCAAGGGTGCGTGGTCCAACGTCCTCAGAGGCATGGGGGTGGGGGCGGGTTTCGTGCTGGTCCTGTATGACGAGCTGAAGAAGGTAAGCTAAGGGCCTTGGCATCCTCCACACACACCAAGGGAACCAAGAGAACCACGTAGAATCCTCAAGTGTGCAAACCATCGACGTTCGAGAAATTTCAGTCGGAATTGTCAGCCGGACCCTGCCTGTAGATGGCCAGGGAAGGCTCTAGAAAAGGGGCGCATTGGCCGGGCGTGGTGGCGGGCGCCTGTAGTCCCAGCTACTCACTCGGGAGGCTGAGGCAGGAGAATGGCGTGAACCCGGGAGGCGGACCTTGCAGTGAGCCAAGATTGCGACACTGCACTCCAGCCTGGGCAACAGAGCGAGACTCCATCTAAAAAAAAAAAAAAAAAGAAAAGAAAAAGAAAAAGAAAAAAAATAAGAAAAATAAGAAAAGAAAAGAGAAAAGAAAAGGAGCACATTATGATCCAGCCATCGGTACTGGATTCCATGTCTTGATCACTGGGGGAAGGGAACCAGGGTGTCCTTGTGGGCCCACGGGCGAGGCACTCCAGTACTCAGACCTAGAGTCCAGATGCTTGTAGGACCCAAGTCATGTTTAATTATTCATTTAAAACAAAAGAATCATGTTCCCCATTTGTACTTAAGCACTAGCCCCTCTTTTGCACAGCTGAGTACTTGCAATTATGTTCTATGTTGGGCACCCTGCTGCGAAACAATAAAATAAACACAGGATGCGAGGGGGGAGAATAAATAAATAAATAAAATGTAGCAGAAGTGAGACTAAGTAATATATTAGAACAGCTTAGAAAGACACTGCAACTTCCTCTTGGCTTTTTTTTTAGGACGCTTGCCTTTTAGAACTCAGACGTCATGTTATGAAGAGGCCGAGGCTACATGAAGAAATCATGTTAACATATTTAGGCACATAGGTCTAGCTAAGGACCCTGCTGACGGCCAGCATCAACTACCAGGTATGTGAGCGAACAAACTGTGGTGATTTAACCTCCAGTTTCAGAGTAACCCTAAGTAATGCTAAGTACAACAAAGACAAGCTGTTCCTGCAAAGCCCTGCTCAAATAGCAAATTGACGACCATAATAATACTGTTATTTTTAAAAACAGTATTATTGTATCAGTTTATCAACATGGAAAAGCTTTAAATACATAATCTTAAATAAAAAGTAATTTTCTGAAGAATATATACGTTATGATAGCGTTAATATATAACATAATACATTGGAACTGAAGTCTAAATAATTTTGATTAATAAATTTAAAATATCAATACGCTTTAAAATATTTATTACTTTTTATCAAGTTGAAGAGTTTAAAGCAGAAGTCAAGCTCTTATCACAAGTGGTCTTCTTTACTGGGTAAATGCATTTATTAATTACTTTTAAAAATTTATCAAAAACAGGTATAAATAGGTGTTAAATATTTAAGCCACTACAGAATAGATTTTGTTTAACAAGAAAACCTTTGAAGATGAGGTGTTGGAAGAAACACAGAACAAGCAAAATGCAGGAAATGCAAATCAGTCAGTAAATTATTACAGCAAGAATGCATAGTGATTAAAAAAATAAGGTTAGCCTCATACATACACATGCATTTTACATATAGCAAGGACAATAAATGTAAGTTAAATATAATTCTTTAAAAACACGAATTGGATTAAATAATGCTTAAAAATTGTTATAAATGATAAAAATGTATAAGACAATCAAAAAAACCCACAAAAACTGAAAATACAGGAATAGAAGTAGACAAATTAGACAATTACTAATAAAAAATTGAAGCAATATTAATATCAGATAATAATTCAGTGCAAAAGGAATTCAATGGAATATCAGGGGGAATAATTGTTCAAGGACAAGTATTTACCTGTAGCTCCTTGGAAACATAACTTAATACAGTTTTGAAATTTATAGGCAAAGAGTGTTAGAACTATGAAAAGAGAGACTAAAGATGTAAATGTATTTTCTGGGTGATGTAGTTCAAAACTGATTGTTTTTGTACTTATGATAAAATAATTCAGATAGAGATTTCTTGAGTGATTTTTTACACAATAAAATATTCTCTTGGTAAGTTTCTGGTCATCTATCCCCTACTATCACCTGTTTTTACAGCTACACTATAAAAATTTTAAGTTTCAACTTTGAAATTGAATTGCCAGAACAATTAATTATGATGTTGAATGACCGAATCTACGAACATTTGTTTCACAGCAGTGGGATCTGTCTTAAATATAGAAAGACTTGAGATATCAATTGTAAATAAAAGTATAAAACATAAATATATATTAATTTTAAACATATTTATAATCAACATAGTGTAAACTATTTGTATTTAAACATTTTATAAAATATGAAAATGCAAAGAGAGGTTTTTTAAGTGTTTGACAATCCCATATTTATTAATTAAAATCGGGTAAACAACTATAAATGTAGATAACCTTCAATAAATTTATTTTATCACTTTTTAAAACTTTCTGCATAATAATAGTGGGACATTCTTGATAAAAACAAACATCAATTTCAGGAACACTAAATAAATTATATCAAATGGAATTAATATGCATGATGATTTACTGTAATTTAACTCAAATAGAAAGATTGAAAACTACTCAAGTCACAGATAAAATTAATTTTAACTGTATCTTTGGGGTATACTAAAACTCACTCCTATCATCAGAAAAGGAAATCCATGAAGAAAGCAGAAATTTTCTACAGAACAAAAGTTATAGCATATGTTAAACTGGAGAAAGTTACATAAATTGTCAATATTCTTCTGGCACTAAATGGCACTAAAAGGGTACTTTGAAAATGAAATTTAAATGTAAAAAAAGAATAAAACCATCTTCTCTCTACCTATGGCATTTTACCATTTTCCATTCACAATGGGTAATACCTGAGGAAGAGTTCTGAGGTGGCAGCATACTTGTACACCTGCTTTGCTAGAATTGAATTGCTTAAGTGCTAATTTGCTGGCAATTTCACTGCAACAGCAGGTAGTTCATTTTTAACTGCATTTAGGGTTTTGAATGCTCATAGTGACACAGAATTCAGTCTATAAGCCATTCCATGAGAAACTGTTTAAGATTAATACTTAAAACTGTTAATTTCTGCAGTCACTGGGCCTTGTACATAAAATCATTGCTTTGTTAAGGTAAATGCAGATGTTTGTAAACTCATCTTTTAAATAAGTGTATTTTTGAGAAAAAATTTCAATTTAACAAATATTTACTGAGTACAACTTGTATAGAGAATTAAGCAAATCAAAGAAACATCGGGTATGATTATCATAGCAGTTTCTGAACATATAGTCCAATAAATATAGTGGATGTGTGTGTGTGCATGTATATATGTAGTGTGTGTGTATGCATAGATACATATATAAATATATATACACATATTTATATTTATATATGCATATATAAACATATATACACATATATGCACATATAAACATATATACATATTTATATATGCATATATAAACATATACACACATACACACGTATATATGTATGTGTGTATATATAGTGGATGTGTGTATATATGCATATACACATATACATGTATATACGTATATATACATGTGTATATATGTATATATGTATATGTGTGTGTATATATGTATGTGTGGATATACATATATTTATACACATGTATTTCACCCTCATGCTAACCTTTATCAAAAAATTCATAACCAAAGTAACCACAGATGCTCTCTTCTGTCTCCAAACTACATCTTTTCTGTTTTGCGGTATAAATTACTAATATTAAGCATGAATTGAAATTACTAGCATTCACTTGAAAAAATGAACTTAAATCATCACAGGCTGGTTTTGTAGATCTCTTTAGATATAAAAATGGAAAGTTCTAGATTTAGAAAATCTGTAGGATATAATTACATTTTAGTGTTCTTATAAGTCTTGATTTCTCCTTTCTGGGACATCCAGAATGTTGACTTTGATAATTATTTAGCAGAGTCAAGATAGATACAACTCATATATTATAGCAACAATTTATGAAGCTACTTTGTCTCTGAAACCATTTTTAATAATGTATATGATATACTTAACGCTTGGCCTGAAAGAAAATGTCATAAAATATATTCTTTTATTTTACATGTCTTCATTTTAAATCCCTTTTTGAATCATTTTCCCCTAACCATTGTATAGACATCTCAGAACTTGCATTTTGGGCACTTTGTTCCCCTTCTTTGATATCATTAAAAATACTAAAAGCAAATTCACTTCAGAAAACTTGCATTACTTTTTTTTTTTTTTAATCATCTCATGCTCTCACCTCTTGTATATTTTTCTTCTAAATTGTTTGAAATTTGTCTCCCATATTTTCTGGCTATACTTTTGATAATAATAAAACTTTATCTGCATAGTTACCCCAAACCATATTAAATGCATAGGTCAATTACCTTCCTACAAAAATAATTACCTCATACTTATGTTGCTGGGTTTAGTGAAGTTTGAATTAACTTCAGATTATTCCTTTTGTCACAGTGATTTGTATGGGTTTAAATTTGTCTTTTTCGAAGAAAGTTAGTTTCCTTATTTTATATTACACATATCCATAGGAGAAAATGTAGCAAATCCAGAAAAACTGAATAAAGAACATAAACTATGCATGGTCCAACTACCTGGAACCATACCTTTTTAGAGTTTGGTATAGATGATACCAGTTTTACGTGTGTGTGTGCATACATTTAATGTGCTACTTTATTGTGTTTTAAGTATGTTTACATAATTCATAATATTTTAAATACTGGTTTTAAATATAGATTTGTCTATAATAGTAAAGATGTTTTTTCATAAAAATGCAGAAAAAACAGAAATGTGTAAAATTAATAGTAACCTCTCCTTTAGATCGATGAGCAAATTACTTAATATTTTTTATGTAATTAGCATTGCATAAAATAGTGAGATCAATATTTTAATTGCCAAAAAGCATAAATATAAATTATATATATTTGTATGTGTATATATGTGTGTATGTACATATATATCCACACATGTGTATAATCTATATACTATATTATATATTATTATATTGAGTCACCTGAGTCATTTTTTCTTTATTTCCATTTGTTTTCCTTTTATTATTTTTCAATGGGAAAGGTTAATAAACTACCTAATAGCAATCACTATTGGTCATCAAATAATTCTTCCCATACTCTTCCATCTATTTCTCATCAGTCTTTTTTCTGAAATATATTTAAAAATCAGTATATAGAGTGTGACCTTAAATAGTAAACATAAGAATAAAAATATATGAAATATTTTTAAATGAGTTAAATTCAATTTTTTTTTTCATTTTCATTTTCCCTCAAACATTCTCCTTCTACAAAAGCTGGTAAGACCTCAAGCTGTGCTCCTATTTGTAATGGTAAGCATCATTTTGGTGGCCATGTGGCTGCACAGCATGAGGTGGCTATGATGAACCCTGATGAAAAACGACAGGTGCAAAATGAGAAAAGTTTGCACACAACAAGTTTGGCTTTATAAGGGCTTCAGGTTTACCATCATCAGAGAACCTTGATCTGCTGTGGTTTAAAACAGGGAAGGGAACCACCTGTTTTGCCTCAAGCAATAATTAAGATCAAACAAAATATGTTCTGAAACAGTAAGACATGACAAAGGATAGTGAAAGGGTTTTTCAGCAATGGCAATAGAAGTTACTTTCTCCAAAGAGTTGGGTTATTACCAAGTAAAGCACAATGGTAATAACCCAAAGGCAAACTAGAGTGAAGAAAAGCAGATATATGCAGGTGGAGGAACAATATTTGCATTTCCATAGATAAATACTTTTAAACATACAGAAAAAATGAAGGGACACAGAACTCATAGTAATGATTTGGGATATTTCCTTTGGCCAACATATCTCCTCAGTTTCTAGGGCACACACTGAGATTCAGGAGAAGCCTGAAGAAGAGCATATTTATAAAATAACTATCTACAACTGACATCTACTTGTAAAGGATTAATATATTTTTCATAAACATGAGAGATACATCCATTCATAAAACTCTTTAGTACAACTTGGATATGATAGTTGCTTATTCATAGGATGAAGAGGCAATGACTGGAATACACAATGTAAATGACTCACACATAGGCACCATCACCCCCAAGTAAAAAAGCAATTTGTGAAAAACAAGAAAAACTCTTGTTTTTGTCAGGGCCAGAGAAGTATAGTTGATGGTAATTTGTAATCAGAAAACACAGCAAACTGCTTGATTTAAAAAAATCAATCCCAAACTTCTGTCTTTTTTACAGATTCTAAACAACTATGTTAACTAGACCTAAAAAACTATAGGTATATGTGCATAATCAAATTGAGTCTTACCGAAATCTAGATCTGATGGCTTCCAACACCAACATTTATAAATATATCCCCAGTGCAGGCCGGGCATGGTGGCTCATGCCTATAATCCCAGCACTTTGGGAGCCCGATCTTGGTGGATCACTTGAGGTCAGGAGTTTGAGCCCAGCCTGGCCAACATGGTGAAACCTCATCTTTACTAAAAATACAAAAATTAGCCAGGCGTGGTGTTGCATGCCTGTAGTCCCAGCTACTTGGGAGGCTGAGGCAGGAGAATCGCTTGAACCTGGGAGGCGGAGGTTGCTGTGACCCCAGATGGTGCCACTGCACTCCAGCCTGAGCGACCAGAGTGAGACCATGTCTCAAAAAAGAATTTATCTATCTATCTATATCTATATCTCCAATGTGAAGCAATAATCATATTCTTGTTTCGTAGAAAATAAAAATCATAAAATATCTGCATGAAATAAAAATGCCTATTGTCTATTTGCATAAAGTATAATGGCAAATTAGTACTTCCAAAAATTAAATTAAATTAAATGTAAATATTTTAATATAGTTTGAAAGTATAAAATAAAAATATAATTTTCTTGTAATTCAATTCCTACAAGATGGCATTCTAAGTATTTGGAGGATACTTTCATTTTGATATTTTCACATGAACATGAGTTACATTCTATAAAGCATTCATAAGAGTGCCTGGCACATCATAAAGACTCTATAGTAATTAGTTATATACAAATAAAATTATTTTCATAATCAGGAGATACATAAAATGTTGTGACATGCGCTTTTTAAACTTTGCATTTTATTGTATAATAAAAAGAAAATGTATATAATGTATACATACAAAATGATAAAATAATGAAATGAGTTTCACACTAAGATACCCTACCCTATTTAATAGATATAAACACTGTTGTGTTTTCTTGTAAATCCTTCCACAAAATATCCCTTACATATGTATTCTTATGTGTGTATGTGTATGTATACGTGTGTGTATGCATATATTATACTTAGTATTTTTAAATAAATGGCTATAAATTAAAAGCACTGTAGTTTTACTAATCAATATGTCTTTTGATTGATATATATTTGAAACTCTCTATTAAATAGTAATAGAGGGGCCGGGTACGGTGGCTCACGCCTGTAATCCCAGCACCTTGGGAGGCCGAGGCGGGTGGTTCACCTGAGGTCAGGAGTTTGAGACCAGCTTGGCCGACATGGTGAAACCTCATCTCTACTAAAAATGCAAAAAAATTAGCCAGGTATGGTGGCAGGCGCCTGTAATCCCAGCTACTCAATAGGCTGAGTCACGAGAATCGCTTGAATCCTGGAGGATGAGGTTGCAGTGAGCCAAGATTGCACCATTGCTCTCCAGCATGGCCAACAAGAGAGAAACTCCATGTCAAAAAATATATATATATATATATATAATAGAAGGGAAATCATACTCTATAAGAGATATCATTAAAAAGATAAAAGCCCCTGGATATAACTTCATATTTAGGGATCAAATACTTAATTATCTTCTTCAGAATTCAAAAAGAAGACTCTAATGTTTTCTATCAACATTTCTATTCAACTAGAGTAACTAAATTGTATAACAGAAAAAGAAATAAAAGTACAAAATTGGAACCTCCAAAATAAAGCTGTCATTATTCCTTAATGACATAATTGTGTACATAGAAAGCCCAAAGTACTCTAGAAAAAAATAAGAGTGTTGATTAATAAATTCCGCAAGATTCTTGGATGCCAGGAAAATGTATTAAATCAGTTGAATCATCTACGTAATTGACAAACTTTTATTTAAGGAATAAGATAATATGTATTTTCACCTTTGTGGCCAATACGGCCTGTCACTACTCAACTTCGCAATTATAGTCCTTCGATTTGTGTTCCATACACTGTTCCATGTCATAATCTTGCTACAAGCCTCTGCTGCTCTGAACATGTGGTACTAGCATGGTACTGTGTTCCATTCACATATTTCACAACCATCTCTAGTTGACATTCAAACAGTTTTGTTTGACTTACAATATAATTCCATCTGCAACATACATTTAGATATCCATTAATAGTCTGGCCAACTGATAGTACTTTTTTCCACTTGCTAGTAATAATTCTGAGTTTTCTGTTGGTTTTTTGACTTTTTTTCCCCAATAAATGTAATAGATTCTAGGCAGGTAAGATATAACTGCCCTCTTGAAACAAGTAGTCCTGCCTATCAATTACTCATCAGTAGAAAAGCATATGTTTACTGAAAAGAGATACCCAGTAAGGTAGCCTCCTTATTCGAGGCTGGAATAGCATAGAACAGATCCACTTAGTTTCTAAGCTTCTGCCTGATTTTACAAGCATATTTTAAGAAAATGATCTAATGATTTGTACACTGAATAGGAATATCAACCCAGTTTTAAATAGTAATAGCTAACCTTTCTTAATATTGTTGAACACTTGTAAGAAACTGATTCCAGAAGGTACAATCAACTAATACTTTATTTGCAGTACTTCAGGACCATGAAACACTAATTTCCATGCATATACATTAGTCATCTCAGGGAAAAATATTAGGTCACCCAGAGCAGGTTCTAATTTCTATCTTTACATACTATTTTACTTGACAAGAAAACATCAGCAAAAACTGTGTGAAGCATGCTAAATAAACTCAGTTTCACCTTATTTAAGAGAATGACATTTAAGTAGTACTAGAAATCCATTCTGTTAATAGAAAAAAATGGAGAATTTTGATTACAAGTAAAGGCATGTAAGACATGGCCTGATAATCATTGATGACTATATTAACACATATTAGCAGTAACAGCTCAATCTAATATCTTAGATACAGAGATTTTAATAACTTTTTCCTCAAAATAATACAAAGCTGAATATTTATATTTCTAGTTTTTACTAAATAGGGATGCATTCACTGGACTTTGCCTGACCCTATAGTCCCAGCACTATTTTTTTTCCACATAGTAGAATCCACTTAATCTTAAGTGTAGATTCAGTGTGTCTACATTTCTAAGGTTAATATTCACCTCAGGAAAAAAAAAAAAAGGAATGAAGGAGTTGTGATATATTGTTCTGAAACTTTTTCCCTTCTGTCCTTTATAACTCTTCAGAATGAATATTTTTGTTTAGTTCGTATGACATCGTGTCTATTAGGGTCCTCAATCTTGTTGAATAACTATTGTTCCTACTGCTAAAATCCATATTCTAGTAACTTTCGTGGCACTCAATCTACCTGTATCTAGGACCTTGTCTTCTTAGCGGTCTGATCTCCTAGAAGCCCTGTTTGAGAAGAGAAGCCATTCTAGATACATCTATCCAAGGTCCTGAGTTCGACTATAGATCTAGGTTTTGAAATCTGACCTCTCTTTTCTCTGAAAAAAGAAAAAAAAAAAACACACACAGAAAGTCTAATGTCAGTTCCAAGCTTCAAAATATACATGATATTTGATGGCATCATAAATTATAATAATAGATGTCTTGATTTAAATAAGCACATTATATCGTATAAACATCTTAATGGTGATAAGATAAAAATATATCATGAAAGTAATGATAAAATTATTTTTAAAACCTGATGCTTATTTATGTCATAATCTATCCATCCTCCTGATATAAAAAAGTATCATTCAGAAATTATCTGTTTTGTCTTACCAAGACGTAATATTACTTAAAATGCTAAATACAAGTACTTTCGTTAACAATATTGATTGAGAGAAAAATCATTTTTATGATCATAAACTGAATTATTAAACAATATACAAAGATTTAATTTCAATATTTTGAGGGGTGTCCAGGAACTCAAATGACAGGAGCACAATATTTCTAACTACAAGCTCTACAAATAATATATTTTATTGAAGAAAAAAACATGCTTTCCTTTTTCCTGTCTACAATATTTGAATGCCAGTTGAGGATTCTCAGACGCTTTTAAATGTTTTGTAAGTAATTATGCCTCTCCTTTAGAATTGTTTATATTTTGTAAGTAATTATGCCTCTCCTTTAGAATTGTTTATATTGGTCCATCTTACACCTTTTTGAGTAGATGACAATAAATTTAGCTATTTCCTATATAAATAGTAAACAATTCTCAAACTTCTAGGATGTGGATAATTAAACATATTTTGCAAATTGCAACCTTCTCAGCATAATGGAGTTTCTTTAGTCTGGCACAAAGTAATTATTTAGCTTTTAGAATAGCAATTTAAAAACAATTTAAAAATAAAACACACAATAATGATAAAGACTACTATTGCATAGTTAATTATTTAATTAAGTATAATACTTTAATTATATCATTTTAATTTTATAACACTTATTTAGCTATGTTAGTCATATTATATAATTTAATTAACCTAATTAGTATATGATTATCATGATCATCAGTAAGCATCAGCAGAAGTAACTATAGAACTACAGAAAAACATATTGTTCTGGGAGTGATAGGTCAAATTAACTATAGACCTAGAAGGTAATATGTTCACAGAAGCTTAAAGCTTTGGTAAGGATATTCTATATTAAGATCAGCTTGTCTCTTCCCCAAGCCTCCATAGAGTGTGCTGACAGTTTAGACTTAACCTAACCAATTGAGACAGCAACTGCAATTGAAACAATAGGTGCAAACCTAGGAAACATTAAAGAGTCTTCAGTGGACATTAGATAGATAACACCGTTTAAACTAGGATATCACCCAGTATTTTTCCACTTAGATTACAACAAATCTGTGTACATCACCTCACACTTGAAATTATTTCATTGATCTCCACAATATGGCTTAGGTTTTATTTTACAATTGCAATTATTGTGAGCCATTTACACCATTATTTCTTGCTTTTGTTCATTTTATTAATACCACTTTCAGATTATGTTTTTGCTGCTTTTAAATTTTAATCATTTAATGTTTAAACATTTTAAATGTTATACCATCTTTTCGTTCATTTTCAGTTGTCTATTGTAATCAAAATATTTAAAGTTTAAATATTTTTCTGAGTAAAGATTTGTTCAGATTTCATATACGTAACAATTTTTTCACTTTAAAAAATGTATTGTAGTTGCATGCTTTTGAACTTTCATCTGTGACCCCAATATCATTGAAGAAGAAAAATTTTAAATAAAACTCAAAATGACCTTTTCTCTTTCTTAGTTTGTCTTATTAAGTTAAATTTTAATCATTTTATATTCAGACGTGTTTATTTTTCCCTTTAAAATTAGTTAAGATTTAATTGTAATGTAAATGCATTAGAAAAATAATATTGTGTAGTTGGTGGAATAGAAACCAGAGGAATTTACTGTGATAAAAAATAGTTTGTCAGTCGTTCCCAACTCATCTTTATGGATCAATTACTGAATCAATAATAGGCTTGTAAAAAAGAAATGGTATGTATGTACTGTACTGAGTATAGAAGATAGATGGTAGAGACATTCTATGCTGTCCTAATTTATCAATAGATAATATGCCCACAAGAATAAAATACTCTACCTCAAGCTAGATATGATAGAATAAGTATGAGATATTCTTACCCAATGATTTTGACTACAATTGGGTTCCCTATTATATGAGTGTTGTTTATAAAGAGAGAGTTAAGGTAAGGTAGGCTTTCACCCGTCAAGCAAATAATGAATCATGGCAAAGTAGCCTCGCAGTGAATTTGCTTCTTATTGACCTTATAGTCTACTTACCCACAAGCATCATCATAAGTATGGCTCTCTGTTCATCTTTGGATGAGGAACACTTACTTTCTTCCCCAAGTTACGTATCAGAATTCTGCTTTTAACTCTCTTTAGCTTATATATTAGTAGTGAATAGATGACTAATTATCATTAGATCAAATACTCTATTTTTCTTTGAGAGATAGCATGGCAGTGACTTGTTAGTAGTAAGGTTGCCCCCCAAAAAAGAATATGAATTCCTCTTCACAGTCATAAAACAATTCTCAGAATTTTTTATAGTATTTGACATTTTTAGGTGTTTTTAGTTGTGAGGAATGAGGCTTGTCAGCTTAGTATGCCATGATGTTGAAAAATTCAGTACGTTTAAATGATTTTTCTATGACTTTAGGGCCCACCTCCAGGAAGAATGCTAGCTGTTTAGTACTCATTTCTTATCAACATTCACATTGTGTACTAGTCTATAGTGACTAATCTGTCCTATATCTTCCTCCTTGAAAGATTTATAAACTTTGGAAAATTTTCACTTCAATAGTTCAAAGCTTTTAACTGCCCTCGAACTCTGACAGTTTCAAGTCAACAGAGACACACAGTTGAAATCTGTAGACCCAGGGTCCACTTCTTTAATGTGTTGTCATAGTGTTCCATCTGTATAGGTTTCCCCACAAATTTACCACTTAAAAAAGAAACAACAAACTCATCAAAATCTCATAGTATGCATGGTTTTTCCACTTATTCACCTCTCTCATTGAATATCAATTAGTGTACCCAAGGCATATATAAGTTGGACATCTGAAAAATTACACCTAGGGTCAAATAGAAAACAGTGTGAATATGTTTTTCTGCATGTAAAATGAAAAACATCAAGCCAATAATAATACAGGCAAAAATAATTATGATATTTCACCATTGCTGAAATATGACAGTGAACTACTTCTTTCTTTGGTCGTACCATAGGAAAATGTATGGTCATATACTTTAAATCATAAACATAAGAACATAGTATAGGATTACTTATAGGTAAAAGCTTAGAAGGTAAACACTATTTCTGTCTTAAGTCGTTTCTTCCCTTCTTGCTCCCTCCCTCCCTTCCTCTCTCCCTTTCCTTCCTTCCTTCCTTCCTTCCTTCCTTCCTTCCTTCCTTCCTTCCTTCCTTCCTTCCTTCCTTCCTTCCTTCCTTCCTTCCTCCCTCCCTCCCTCCCTCCCTTCCTCCCTCCCTTCCTCCCTCCTTCCCTCCCTCTTTGTCTGCCTCCACACTCCCTCCCTTCCTTCCTTCCATCTTGCCTTACTTCCTTCCTTTTTTTTCTTCCTTATAATTATTTTAAAGATGCCTGTATTCTAAAACCAATGAAGGAATTCAACTTGTAAGAAAGCTTAACAGAGATTTATGGGTAATCTAATATGTACTATGCCAAGTAGCAGCAATAAGAAGGCAGATAGTATTCTATTCTTCAATGCTTTTGCAGTTACCTGAGGAGATATATGTAAGTTAAAAAAATACATTACAGTGGGATAGATATAGCAAAAGAAAAATTTCAAGCTGAAGTATCACTATGGAGAAGAGAGTAATAAAGTGATTGAGGGCTTCACAAAAGATATTTTCAAATAAAGTGATATTTCATCATGATTTGGCAGAAAATATAGAAGGTTTCCAGGTTGACAGGCATACTGAAGAATATGCAGGCAGAAAAATCAGAGGTAAGGTATTGTATAATAGCCAGGTTCCATCAGAGAAGTCTGTGTCAGTCCATTAAAAACCTAAGTGGTCTTCAGAATTAGAAACACCTGGAAATCTGAAAAAATGTGAATGTCACTTATTTACCCCAGGCTTATACAGCAAAACAGAATCTTTCTGTTTGTTTTCTTTTCTTTCTTTTTTTTTTTTTTTTTTTTTTAGACAGCAAGGAGTGTAGCTGGGGATCTGCATTTAAACAAATTTCTAAAATGATTGTAGTAATGGTAGAAATTCATAAACAATTTCTCTAATCTAAAGAGTTACAGTACAGTGTGCAGGTGAAGGTGTGGAGATGAGCAGCAGTAGAAAGAGATAAGACAGAAAAGGGACATAGACAATTTTTTAAAATTAAATTATCCAGCCATTTTGCGAAGGGGAATTATTTTTAGTCACCTATGGCATATGGGAAGGTGAAGGTTTATAGCCATTAGATAGCTTTTATTATGCAATTAGGCAATGACATTGGGTGTAGGGGATGAGGTTTATAAGGGTTTGCTATAGTTTGAGTGTGTGTCTTGCCAAAATTTATACATTGAAACCTAGTAACCAAGGTGATGATATTAAGAAGGTGTGGCCTTTGAAAGATTATTAAGTAAGGAGAGCTCTCCTTTCATGAATGGGATTAATGCCCTTATTTTTAAAAAGGCCCCAGAGAGCTGCCTTCCCCTTCTGCAGGGTGAGGACACATCTGAGATGAGGTGCCGTTCAAGAGGACCAGGCACTTACCAATCAAATCTGTTGGTACCATGATCTTGGACATCTCAGATTTCAGAATTCTGATCAATAAACTCTGTTGTCTGTAAAATATCCAGTCTAAGATATTTTGATATGGCATCCTAAACACAATAAGACAAGGTTGATGTCCTTGGTTTTAAGCATGGCAAGATTGAGATGTAATTCTCAAACCTTAAGTTTCAGGCAGAAACATTAACTATGCCTATCAAAATATATGCTAGGGGTTCGAAGAAGCTACCCCTTTGAAATATATCTGGAATTGACAATATCCTTACCATCTCTACTGCTAGCATCTTAGCCAAAGCACCATTATCCTTTGTTTTCATTACTGCAATAGTTTTTAATTTGGTCAGCCTCTTTGACACTTTCCAACCTATACTCTAAGCTCCATAGAACCACCAGGGAATTCTTTTTTATTACAAAATCAGATCATGGCATACTTCTGTTTAAAACTTGTCAGTAGACCCCCCAATATCACTTATAAATAAAATCCAGAGTTTTAACATAGGCTATCAGACCCCGCAAATGATCTCTATTCTCTCAAATATGCGCCCTGTCGTGACCACATATAGTGCTGGCTGATGTTCTTAAACATTCAATCCATGTTCTCCACTAGGGATCTTACATGTATTCTTCTGTTTGGAATGTTATTCCCCCAAGTAACACTAAGGTCATTCATTCACATCCTTCATTTCACTTCTGAAATGTTGCTTTATCATTCCTGTCTTTCCCAGCACCTTATTAAAAAAAGAGGATGCACTCTTTGCCAGACTCAATTACCTGAATGTTTTATTTCTCTTCACAATACTTTCTCCACCTTTTGCTTACTATTTTATTGTCTGTCTTCCCCACTAAAATTTAACCTCCATATATAGGCAGGGAATTCTGTTGCCTTTGTTCACCCTTGCATCTCAGTGCTTAGCATAATGCATGGCTCATAGTATCTGGTATACAAAATGAAATAATGAAGCAAATAAATAAAAGACATACCAGCGACTTACAACAACAGTGTAGGTTATGGATGAAAACACCCAGAAAGTTGGATGAGTGAGGAAAAAAGAAAAAAATACATGCAATGAATAGAGCTTTGAAATCTTGGAAGAGAAGCACACATAGAAAATATTTATATAGGACAGGCACAGAAGCAGGAAGAAAATCAGGAGAAAATGGAATAAGAGAAAGCAGAGGAGGGGAGCATTTCAGAGATGGAAGGATCAATGAATCTAATGCTGTGAAAAACTCAAAGTTCAAATGGACTAGAACATAGAATTGAGAGTCATCAGTATATACACAATGTTTGATTGGAGAAGAGAGAGGCCTGTTAACTCATTTGACCCCACGGCTCATTAGAGGTTCACCAACATTTGTGAATACCATTCTATTTAGCAAATATTTGGATAAAAAAACACTTGACTAGAAAGTAAAAAAGAGAACATGGATCTAACTGGCTTTATCAGCAGGCTAAATCCTGAGTTATGCTTTGATTAGAATATCTTTGTGTTGTGATCAAGATAGTGAATTTGAGTCTTACAAGAAAAGCTATGTGAATAAATTGTTGCCTTGTCATTTCACACCATTGAACAATAGAAAGAAATAGAAACTGTTCATATGTCTTTTGGTGAACGAAATAAAAATCACATGGGACAATGGAGATAAGAAAGGTTTCTCTCACAGGTTTTTCTGTAAGCTGTTTCAGACCATTGATACCCATCGTGATTTTCATCTCTATGTTTCTTTTGTATGTAACATCAATATGTCACTTCTCTCCTCAAGAAATTCCTATGCATCCTAAAAATCAAAATATATTCTACAAATGATTTTTCTTATTTTACTATTAAGTTGTTTAATACATTGCATTGAATATAATTCAAAAAATGAGTTTTACAAAGTAAATATTGACAAGCTCCAAACATTTGTTTTATTTTTCATTTTTTGTCACATTTCTGTCTATATGTGCTACCATTCTCACTTCCTTCCCCCAAAGCACACTAAGTTTTTTTGTTGTTATTTACTTCAGAGTAGTAGCATTATATATTGAGATGGATATAGAAGAATAAAACACCACAGAAAATTTAAAAATTTTATTTTGCTTAGAATTGGTATTTGCTCAGTATAACAACTCAACATATTATTATAGAGGCTATGGTTTGAAGGTATTCCCCAAACAGCATGTGTTGGAAACCTAATTTCCAATGCAGTAGGTGTTGAGAGGCAGGATCTATAAAGAGGTGCCTGGGTAATTGGGGGTCTGCCCTTTGAATAAATTAATGTCATTATCATGGGAATGGGTTTATTATTCTGAGAATGAGTAGCTTTTTATAAAAGCAAGGTTGGCCTCCTCTTGCTTTTTCTCACATGTGTTCTCTTATCGTTCTACCTTCCATTATGGGATAATACAGCAAGAAGGCCCTCACAAGACACAGTTTCTCAATTTTGGACTTCACAGCCTCCAAAATTATAAGCCAAATAATTTTATTTTCATTAGAAATTATCCAGCTTGCAGTATTCTGTTATCAAAGCAAAAAATGGACCAAAACAGAAAAATGGTACCAAGAAGTTTGGTCATCGCTACAACAAATACCTGAAAATGTGGAAGCAGCTTTAGAACTGGTACTGAGTAGAGGCTGGAAGAATTTGGAGGAGGAGGCTAGAAAAAACTCAGATTGTAATGCATGGAGCATTAAGGGCACAGAAGAAGAAAGGGAATGTAAAGAAAGTCAGAAATTTCTTAGGGATTATTTGAGTAGTTGTGATCAGAATGTTGGTAGAAATATAAACAATAAATGTCATTCCAATGATGTCTTAGATGGAAATAAAGAAAAAGATACTGGAAAGTGAAATAAAGACCATGCTAGTTACACAGTTGCAGAGAACTTGGCAGAATTGTATCCATGTCTTAGGGCTTTGTGAAAGCCAGAATGTAAGAATGATACATTAGGATATCTGGCAGAAGAAATATCTAAGAAGCAAAGTATTCAAGGTTCCACATAACTTCTTTTGGCAGCTTACAGTAAAATGAGAAAAGAGATACATGATTTGAAGACAGAATTTGTAATTAAAAGGGAAATAGAATCAAAACCCTTGGAAAACTCTCAGCCTGGTCATGTAAAGATTAAGTCGTGATCAGGAGAGAATAGTAAGGTTGTGGCCAATCGACTACTAAGGAGATTAAAGTGGATAAAAGATACCCTGGTTTTATTCATTAAAACAAAGAAACAATAACCCTGAAGTCATTTCAGTAAATCTAGAATATTGAGGGCAAGGTTTCCAGAGAGGTGTCCATAGGAACTTAGCATCTGCTGCCCTGCACTGCCTTAGGACTCTGCTCCTAGAATTCTGGTGCAGTACTCCTTGGTCACTCAAGTTGTGGTCTAGAGGTCTCAGACCACTACTCCAGAAGGTGTGGCTTGGACTACTGGTCTAGAAGGTACAATCTGTAAACCTTAGGAGTGTCATAGTGGTGCTAATTCTGCAAGTATACAGCAAGAACTGTGGACTAATGGTTGTCTCCATCTAGATTTCAAAGAATGTTGTTGAAGCCTCGGGGCTCAGGTGAGACTTGTCTCAGGGCTGAAGCCATCATAGAGAAGCCTCACTAAAGTCATGCCCTGCAGGATCATAAGAACAAGATGTTAGATATGAGTTCTAAATTTATTTTCAAAGAATCAATATGTCAGTATGTTCAATTCTTTGCCTTCTATTTTTAAATTTAACTTCCTCATAAAGCAACTTTTTCGATTACCTGCTGCACCCTGACTCATTTCAATCACCTGCTCTACCTTGACTCATTCCAATTACCTGCTCCACCCTGACTCATTCTGATTACCTGCTCCAGCCTCACTCATTCCGATTACCTGCTCTGACATAACCATTTTTCCCGCTGAACCACTCACCCCGTCACTCTCTTTAAATTAGCCAATTGCAATTAGTTTAGCCTGTGCAGTCTAACCCTAGCCAATAGGGGAACGACACAGCAGCAGGGGCCACATGTGTCAGGGATAAGAACCCCTTCTCCTCCCTTGTCCAAGTGTGTGCTCACCATTGTTCCATCTGTAAGGGTGCACCCTTCTGTAGAAGTAACTTGCCTTGCTGAGAATTAAAAAGAAAATTTTATATTCGAGTGCTATTTCTTTTGCAGCACCAAAACTTTATTTGTAACAGTTACCACTTCAGAGTCTTCAATAGGGAATACCTAGTAGAGCCATGGAAGTGGGGGATCCCCTGGCACCCCCAAACTGCAAGATCACCAGCATGCAACTCAAGCCTGGAAGAGCTGCAGGCATAAGACTCCAACCCTTGAGAGCTGCTGGATAGACTGAGCCCAGTGAAACCATAGGGGCAGGGTTGCCTGAAGTCTTAGTGGTCCAACCGCCACCCCAGTGTGCATGGAACATGGAGTATGGAGTCAAAGGAAATTATTCTCCAGCTTTAAATGCGTACTATTGTTTTTCCTCTTCCATTTTGGACTTCTTTGGGAACAGCCCTTTCTTCTTTCCTATTTCTCTCTTTTGTGATATGATTGTCTTTCCTATGCCTGTTCCATCATTATATTTTAGAAGTAATTTGTTTACTTTTGCAAGCATACAGCTGAAGAGAAATTTGCCTCAGATGAATTATGCCTTGTGTCTCACCTAAATATGATTTAGATGAGTATTTGGAATTTAGACTTTTGAGTTGATGCTGAGACAAGTTAAGATTTGGGGGCTATTAGGATGGAGTAAATACATTTTGCATGTAAAAATATATGTATTAATACATATATTTTGGGATGGAATGCTATAAGGTGTCTCCCAAAAGTTAAGTGTTGGAAACTTTATTCCCAATGCAACAGTTTTGAAAAGTGGGATCTTTAAGAGGTGATTAGGTCATGAGGGCTCTTCACTTACAAAGAAATTAATGCTGATATCTCGAGAGTGGGTTTATTATTGTGGAAGAGGGTTTGTTATCGTGAGAGTAGATTTGTTATGAAGGCAAGTTGAGCCCCCTCTTTGTTTTTATTGCTCACATTCTCTTGCCTTTCACCTTCTGCCATGAGATGATGCAGCAAGAAGGTACTCATTAGATGTATCCCCTCAACCTTGGACTTTCTAGTTCCAGAACCATGAGTCAAATGGATTTATTTCCATTATAAATTACGCAGTATGTTGTATTCTGATACAGTAGCATTAAAAAGAATAAGACAACAGAAAACTATTACTTCTAGTTTAAAATGCTTTCCAATGACATTCCTTGAAATGGTGGGATTTTTGTCATGGAAAATTAAAAGTTATCTCTATTGACACCAATGCAGGTAAGATTTCAAAGAACTCCTTTCAGGTAGAAATTATATCAGTTTGAAGAACCTTATCTGTCAGTACTTTAAGATGTTTCAAAAGCCTTACACATAATAAATAGGATGTTAATTTAAAATTTAAAATGATAAGTTTTTATACAAATACAAAAATTGAAAATCTTTCAGTTTAATTCTTCTTTGAGAGAACTCAACTCAGTCATTCACAGTGAGATTGCTAAGATTACTACTTTGACTAATGGTTATTAAGGCAAAGGGGACTATGAATTAGAAATGCCACATATACTTCCATTCCAATAAAGAATGTTAGAGAGAGGAAACATAACATTAATAGTACTTGTGGACAAATTGAGTTCTGCCTTTTATTTATTCATTTTGTATATATTTCCTAACTGCTCATGTACTCTGTTATGTATTGTTGTATGTGCAAAAAATAATTTAAAAATGCATTAGAACAAAAGAAAAATGCAAAGACAACTCATAGAGATAAGTGTAAGACTATGAAAAGATATTATTACTAATATCTCAAATAAGTTGAGGTCAAATATCTATATATTGAGGACAAAAATACAATACTAGTGGTAATAAACAGTTAGCCTAATTATAAAATAGATGATAAAAAGTTATTAGCCTAACTTAAGTTTTCAGAGCCAGGAATTTGCATTTAAATCCATGTGAATGTATTGACGACCAAAAAGTGATTGAGGCATAAGTCTCAAAGTTCAAGGTTTATTGAGCCAGCTTGAGGGCACACCCTTGAAAAACAAGAATCACAGGTGGATCTGTGTTTGTGTGTGTGTGTGTGTGTGTGTGTGTTTCCCAAAGAGGTTCTCAGGAGGTTTAGGTATTGCACATTTTCCTTAAAAAGGTGGGGAGTGGGGGCACAGCAGTGAGAGGAATTACTACATACTTGTGAGATGTTAATTAGTGCCCGGTAAATCTACATTTTAAATAAGATAAAGTGAACATTTGAAGAAAAACAGAAGAAACAGGTATCTCAGGAAGGAGCAAAGGAATGATTAATCTCATCTTGTCTTCCTTATGTACCTAAGAAGATAAGCTAGCAATCCACATTATCAGTGTGGAGTCTTTTGAAAGTGCTGATTTCTTTTTATCCCCTGGGGAAGAAAGCTTAATGACAGTAAGGGAGGAGGTAGAATGAGTGTCAGACCTATGAAAGCATGGCATTGAACTCGTTCCAAAGTTTCTCTGGGATTCCTTGGCCAAAACGGGGTCTGTTGTTCAATTAGGTTAATGCTTAGAATTTTATTTTTACGTGTGGGCGTCCACAATATCTACCCTAAGGGGGGTTTAAAGTGAGAGTGATCATTTTTGTCTCTAATAAAAGACTGAAGGTAAACTGCTTTTCATTGTTGACAAAGGCTAGATTCATAAAATTTAAAGATTAAATAAGCAAATATTATAGCTGACAACTTTCTGACAGTTACAGAAACTGAGCAGAAATTTTTGCCCTTTTCCCCCATGAGTTGAAGAAATTTGCCCAGTGAAGGCCTGAGGTTTCCTTGAAATTAAAACAGTAGTTCATTCAACACATCAGAGAATTCATAAAAACTCCCCAAAGTTGTTTCCTGGAATCATGATTAATATAATTTTTATCAAAAAATGCTTAAATCTTCTTTGATTAAATATTCATCATAGTTATGGAGAAAGAGTCCCTGCAATTTTTACATGAAGTTTCGGGATTTGCCCATAAAAAGTATGCTGAGTGAAGGTATTTTAAAAGCTTAATATTTAATAGAATTAGAAAAATAGAATGAGTTCCATAAAGGACAATTATATGGGAATTTAGAGGAAAACGTTGTAGGTCAGTGTACAATTCACAAAAAGTATATTTGAAGTGATCTCTAAGAAATGGGTAAATTTTCAACAGATAAAGACAGGATAGTTTTATATGACAGAAAAGGAAATAGTGTGAGTTCAGGAAAGTCTAGGGTAAGGTAAAATTAAGTCATGTGCTTAAGGAGGTACATTTGAGTCACACATGGAAAGCTTTGATTTGAAGCCTGAGGAGTTTACAGTATTGAGGTCAATTAGTAAATACATCAACTTTATTCAAACCCTGTCTCTACTATAAATACAAAAATTAGCCAGACGTGGTGGTATGCACCTGTAATCCCAGCTACTCTGGAGGCTAAGACAGAAGAATTGCTTGAACCCAGGAGGCAGAGGTTGCAGTGAGCAGAGATGGCACCACTGCACTCCAGCCTGGGCAGCAGCATGAGACCCTGTCTCAAAAAAAAAACAAAAAAAAATTCTGTCACTCTTAAGTATATTTTATTTTCTTTTGTTTTCATTGTAAAGATATATATGTATGTATATGCCATTTTAATCATTTTAAGTGTACGATATCATGCCATTAATTAATACATTTTGTGTAACCATCATTCCTTTTTCCAAAATTTTTTATTACCTCAAAGACAAACTCTGCATGCATTAAGCAATAACTCCCCTTTTCCTTTCTTAGTCTCTGGTAACATTTAATCTACTGTATCTCTCTATGAAATTTCCTATTTTGCATATTTCATATAAATAAAATTATACAATATCACAGCCTATATCAGAATTTCATTCCCTTTTAATGAGAATAATATTCCATGTATATGTATGTGTGTGTGCATATATATACACATATATACACATATATATACATGCACACACACATATATATGTGTACATATAAGTATATATATGTGTCTCACATGTCCGTGTGAAGAGACTACCAAACAGGCTTTGTGTGAGCAACATGGCTGTTTATTTCACCTGGGTACAGGCAGGCTGAGTCTGAAAAGAGAGTCAGCAAAGAGCGGTGGATTATCATTAGTTCTTATAGGTTTTGGGATAGGGGGTGGAGTTAGGAGCAATGTTTTGCAGGCAGGGGGTGGATCTCACAAAGTACATTCTCAAGGGTGGGGAGAATTACAAAGAACCTTCTTAAGGGTGGGGGAGATTACAAAGTACATTGATCAGTTAGGGTGGGGCAGAAACAAATCACAATGGTGGAATGTCATCAGTTAAGGCTATTTTCACTTCTTTTGTGGCTCTTCAGTTGCTTCAGGCTCTCTGGATGTATACATGCAGGTCATAGGGGATATGATGGCTTAGCTTGGGCTCAGAGGCCTAACATTCCTGTCTTCTTATATTAATAAGAAAAGCAAAAAAAAAAAAAAAAAAAAAGTGGTAAAATGTTGGGGTGGCGAAAATTTTGGGGGGTGGTATGGAGAGATAATGAGCGATGTTTCTCAGGGCTGTTTCGAGCAGGATTAGGGGCGACGTGGGAACCTAGAGTGGGAGAGATTAAGCTGAAGGAAGATTTTGTGGTAAGGGGTGATATTGTGGGGTTCTTAGAAGAAACATTTGTCATACGGAATTATTGATGATGGCCTGGATGTGGTTTTGTATGAATTGAGAAACTAAATGAAAGACACAGGGTCCAAATAAAAGAAGGAGAAAAATAGGTATTAAAGGACTAAGAATTGGGAGTACCGAGGACGTCCAATTAATTAGAGAGTGTCCAAGGAGTTTCAATGTTATTGTTTGCTTGGTTGGTGAGTTTTTGGGCTCTATCCTTGAGTTTTTTTATGTTGTCATATACCAGGTCAGATTGATTTAGGTAAAAACAACACTCTTCATTAAAAAATATACAGATCCTCTTTTTTTAGCAGTAAGTAAGTCGAGGCCTTGGCCATTTTGGAGGAAAGAGAAATTCAAAGCCAGAAACTGTTTGTTAAAGAAGGATTAGAAACGGCTAAGAGAGACTGAGATTGATAGTGTGGTGGAGATAGCTGGGGAGAGGTAGAGGGTGGTATAACAATGGGAACCAGAATAAGAATGAGCATAAAAGTAAAGAATAGGACTTTGTCAGGGTGAAAGTATTAGAAGGTACCTTGCCACTGAAGATCTTCTATCCACTTCAAGAGAGACTTAAGGGTGATGATCTGAGGTAAAACCAGGAGCCACTAAATAACAAGAGTCTGAGAAACTGCTTGGGTGATTTGACTAATAAAGGCCGGTTTGTTATCGGACTGTATAGAGGTGGGAAGGCCAAACCGAGGAATTATATCTGACAAAAGGGAAGAAATAACCATGGTGCCCTTCTCAGACCTTGTTGGAAAGGCCTCTACCCATCCAGTGAAAGTGTCTACCCAGACCAAGAGGTATTTTAGTTTCCTGACTTGGGCCATGTGAGTAAAGTCAATTTGCCAGTCCTTGGCAGGGGCAAATCCCAGAGCTTGATGTGTAGGGAAGGGAGGGGGACTGAACAATCCCTGAGGAGTAGTAGAATAGTAGATGGAACACTGAGAAGTGATTTTCCTGAAGATAGATTCCACGTCAGAAAGGAAATGAGAGGTTCTAAGAGGTGGGCTAGCTGCTTGTAACCTACATGGAAGAGGTTATGACATGACAATAGAAAAGAATGGGCCTGTGAGACTGGAAGGAGATATTTTCCTTGGTCCAAGAACCATTTGCCTTGTGTGGAAAGAGACTGATAAGTGGAAGTTTCAGTGGGGGAGTAGGTGGGAGTGACCAGATAAGAAGGAGAAAAACTGCAATGAGGTATAGAGTTGGAATGCTAGCTGCTTTTTTAGCTACCTTATCAGCATAAGCGTTGCCCTGTGCGATGGGATCTGATGTCTTTTGATGGCCCTTGCAGTGTAAGGCTCCAGCTTCCTTTGGAAGCAGCCTAGAAAAGAGTTTTTATTAAAGAGGCATTAATGATGGAGGACCCTTGCGTAGTGAGGAAACCTCTTTCTGCCCATATAACAGCATGGTGGTGCGGGATATGGAAGGCATATTTAGAGTCAGTATAAATATTGACACGTAGTCCTTTTGCAAGAGTGAGGGCTCGAGTTAAGGCAATGAGTTCGGCTTGTGGAGAGGTAGTGGAGGGGGGTAAAGCGGTAGCCTCAATGATAGATGTGGAAGATACTATAGCATAGCCTGCTTTTGCTGGTGCGTGGCGATTAGGCCTGGTGGAATTGCCATCAATAAACCAAGTGTGATCAGGGTGAGGAACAGGAAAGAAGGAAAAATGGGGAAATGGAATGAATGTCAGGTGTATCAGAGAGATACAGTCATGGCGGTCAGGTGTGGTATCAGCAGTAATGTGGGAGGCCAGATTGAAGTCTGGACCAGAAACAATGGTAATTGTGGCAGACTCAACAAAGACTGAGTATAGCTGAAGGAGCCAGGGAGCAGAAAGTATATGTGTCGGGTGTGAGGAAGAAAATAGATTTTGGAAGTTATGAGAACTGTAGAGAGTGAGTTGAGCATAGTTTGTGATTTTGAGGGCCTCTAAAAGTATTAGGGCAGCAGTGGCCACTGCACGGAGACATGTTGGCCAGCCTAAAACAGTAAGGTCAAGTTGTTTGGACAAAAAGGCTATGGGGCATGGTCCCAGTCCTTGTGTAAGAATTCCGATTGCACAGCTCTGCACTTTGGCTGTGTGTAATGAAAAGGGCTGGGATGAGTCAGGGAGAGCTAGTGTTGGGACAGCTTCTAGGGCTGTTTTGAAGGAATGGAAAGAGGAGTGGCAAAAGGATTTAGGATCTATGGGGTCAGCGAGGTTTGCTTTTGTGAGTTTATATAATGGTTTAGTCAGGATGGTAAAACTAGGTATCCAAAGGCGGAAGTACCTAACCATGCCTAGGAAGGAAAGAGTTGTTGTTTTGTAGAAGGGGTTGGGGTTTGGGAGATTAGCCAGACATGATCAGCAGGGAGAGCATGTGTGTTTTCATGAGAATTATGTCGAGATAGGTAACAGATGAGGAAGAAATTTGGGCTTGACTGAAGTAATGGGGGCTGTCCGTGAAGCCTTGAGACAGTACAGCCCAGGTAATGTGCTGAGCCTGATGGGTGTCAGGGTTAGTCTAAGTGAAAGCAAAGAGAGGCTGGGATGAAGGATGCAAAGGAATAGTAAAGAAAGCATGTTTGAGATTCAGAACAGAATAATGGATTATGGAGGGGTCGTGCAGGGAGGTATTGAGGATAGGAGAGTATATGGGTTTGGCACCATGGGGTGGATAGGCAAGACAATTTGGTTGATAAGGCGCAGATCCTGAACTAACCTGTAAGACTTGTTCAGTTTTTGGACAGGTAAAATGGGGGAATTGTGAGGAGAGTTCATAGGCTTTAAAAGCCCATGCTGTAACAGGCAAGTGATAACAGGCTTTAATCCTTTTAAAGCGTGCTGCAGGATGGGATACTGGCATTGAGCGGGGTAAGGGTAATTAGGTTTTTATGGGATGGTAAGGAGTGCATGATCCATCACCAAGGAGGGAGTAGAGGAGTCCTATACTTGTGAATTAAGGTGGGTAAATACAAGGGGAGGATGTGAAGGAGGCTTTGAACTGTGGAAAAAGGTGGCAATGAGGTGTGGCTGTAGCCTAGGAATAGTCAGAGAAGCAGATAATTTGGTTAAAATGTCTCGACCTAATAAGGGAACTGGGTAGGTGGGAATAACTAAAAAAGAGTGCATAAAAGAATGTTGTCTAAGTTGGCACCACAGTGGGGGAGTTTTAAGAGGTTTAGAAGCCTGGCCATCCATACCCACAACAGTTATCAAGGGAAGGGAAACAGGCCCTTGAAAAGAAGGTAATATGGAGTGGGTAGCCTCCGTATTGGTTAAGAAGGGGACGGGCTTGCCCTCCACTGTAAGAGTTACCAAAGTGTCTCTGATGGTCCAGGAGACTTCCAAGGTGAGTGGGCAGTGTCAGTTTTCAGCTGCTAAGCTGAGAAGGTCTGGGAAGGAGTCAGTGAGAGCTTTGGGCCAGTTGGACATTCCAGTTTCCAGTGGGGTCCCGCACAGATGGGACACAGCTTAGGAGGAATCCCGGGCTGCGGGCATTCCTTGGCCCAGTGGCCAGATTTCCAGCACTTGAAGCAAGACCCTGGGGTAGGAAGTCCCGAAGGAACGCCTAACCGCTGTGGCTTAGGCGTTTTGAAGTTTTTGTGTGCTGGAGATATGGCTGGGGTTTCTCTCACAGCAGAGGCAAGTAATTGCAACTCTTCTCTATTATTGTACACCTTGAAGTCAAGGTTAATTAAGTCCTGTTGTGGGGTTTGAGGGCCAGTATTTAATTTTTGGAGCTTTTTCTAATGTCAGGAGCTGACTGGGTGATAAAATGCATATTAAGAACAAGGCGGCCTTCTGGCCCCTCTGGGTCTAGGGCGGTAAAGTGTCTAAGGCTTGCTGCTAAAGCAGGCCATGAACTGGGCTGGGTTTTCATCTTTACCTTGGGTAGTTTCTTTGGGTTTGTCATAATTAACAACTTTGTAAACTGCCTTTATAAGCCCTTCGACTAGGCAGGAAGCCGGTAATCTCGCCTAGCTATACCTGGGGAATCTGCCTGATAGTTCCACTGGGGATCTTCTCGGGGAACTGCTCTAATGCTTTGCTGGAGGTCTGGCTCATGAAGCCGGCGGTTATCAGCGTGAGATTGGACTAGAGAAAAAATTCTTTCCTGTTCATCTGGGGAGAGGGTAGTAGTTAGGAAGACATTTAAGTCACTCCAGGTTAAATTGTAGGACAGAGTTAGATATCAGAATTCCTGTATATATTTAGTGGGGAGATATATTCTGATGAGAAAGAGCCTAAACGCTGGCTGATTTGGGAAAGGTCTGATAGAGAAAAAGGCACATGTACCCTGACTATGCCTTCAGCTCCAGCCACCTCTCTAAGAGGAAATTGTTGGGCAGATGGGAGAGAGCTGGTCTCAGAACGCAACTGTAAATCAGACCGGGTATGAGGAGGGGAGATGATAGAAGGATTATAGGGTGGGGGAGCAGAGGCTGAGAAAGAATTGGGACCTGGCTTGGCCTGGCAAGGAGTAGCCTGGGCAGAAGGGGAGAGGTCAGATGAGTCCGTAGAAAAGGATTCAAAGGACTCAGAGCTTGGGGTGGAGACTGAAGGAACAGACAAGAGATAAAGAAGAAAGATTTGGGAAGAGTCACATTGGGAGCAGAGACTAGGGACGGACCAATGTGTAAAAGAATGCCTGGATGTCAGGCACCTCAGACCATTTGCCCATTTTTCGACAAAAATTATCTAGGTCTTGTAGGATAGACAAATCAAAAGTGCCATTCTCTGGCCACTTGGAACTACTGTCGCGTTTGTATTGGGGCCAAGCAGTATTGCAGAAGAAAATAAGGCGTTTAAGTTTTAGGTCAGGTGTGAATTGAAGAGGTTTTAAGTTCTTGAGAACACAGGCTAAGGGAGAAGAAGGGGGAATGGGGGGTGGAATGTTGCCCATAGTGAAGGAGGTCAGTTTAAAGAGAAAGGTAGAGACATTGAGAGAAAGGGTGGGGGGTGCTTGCACCTCAGGAAAGTGGAGAAGGGGTGGGAGGTGCTTGCTCCCTAGGAAAGTGGAAACAAGGTGGAGACATGTAGAGAAGGGGTGAGGAGCAGCCCTGGGCTGCAATGTGGGTGAGCAGTCAAAGCAGGCATCCCCGTAATTGGCTTGCCACCAAGGGAATGTGGGTGAATGATCAAGGCAGGCGTCCCTGCGGAGATCAGACACCAATGGAATGTGGGTGAATAATCAAGCAGGCGTCCCCGTAATGATTAAACACCAAGGGAAGGCTGCCTTCCTGAGTCTGTGACTGGCACTGGAGTTTTGGGTCCACAGATAAAATATGTCTCCTTTGTCTCTACCAGAAAATGAAAGGAACTGAAATTAAGAGAAGGGAGAGATTGAAGGGTGGTGCCAAGATTGAAAGGAGAAAGAGGTTGAGAGATAGCGAGAGAGGTTGGAGAAGAAAGTAAAAAGAGGCTGCTTACCCGATTTAAAATCAGTGAGATGTTCCTTGGGCTGGTTGGTCTGAGGACCCGAGGTCATAGGTGGATCTCTTCACGGAGTGAGGGTGAGGACAGGGGACTAGTCTCCCAAGGGAGTACCTCTGACCCAGGTCTTCAGCACCAAATGTCTCACGTGTCCGTGTGAAGAGACCACCAACAAGCTCTGTGTGAGCAACAAGCCTGTTTATTTCACCTGGGTGCTGGCGGGCTGAGTCCGAAAAGAGAGTCAGCAAAGAGCAGTGGATTATCATTAGTTCTTACAGGTTTTGGGATAGGGGGTGGAGTTAGGAGCAATGTTTTCTGGGCAAGGGGTGGATCTCACAAAGTACATTCTCAAGGGTGGGGAGAATTACAAAGAACCTTCTTAAGGATGGGGGAGATTACAAAGTACATTGATCAGTTAGGGTGGGGCAGAAACAAATCACAATGGTGGAATGTCATCAGTTACGGCTATTTTCACTTCTTTTGTGGCTCTTCAATTGCTTCAGGCCATCTGGATGTATACATGCAGGTCATAGGGGATATGATGGCTTAGCTTGGGCTCAGAGTCCTGGCAATATGCACACACACACACATATATATGCACACAGACATTTGGTTTATCCTCTGGACACAGGGATTATTTTCACCTTTGGTTATTATAAGTAATATTTCTATAAACATTCATAATATGTATCCATTTGATTCCCTGATTTTAATTTTGTAGGGTATCTACCTCATAGTGGAAATGTTAAGTCATATGTTAATTCTGTTTAACTTTTACAGGAACTGACAAACCATTTCTCAAACAAAATGCACTATTTTACATTTCTACATGCACTTATGAGCATTTCAATGTCTTCAGATATTCTCCAACAGTTGTGATTTTCCTTTATTGTATTTTTATGTTTTGTTATAGCCATCTTAGAATGTGTGAGGTGATATAGCTCTTTGTGGTCTTCAGTTGCATTTCCCTAATGACTAATAACGCTGAGCAACTTCCCATGTGTTTATTGATTAGTTACATATGTTTTCTGGAGAATTGTCTATTCAAGTGTTTTAACCATTTTGTAATTGGGTTGTATGTCATTTTGTTGTAGCATTATCAGAGTTCTTTATATATCCTAGACATAAAATTCTCCTCAAATATATAAGTTGCAATTTGTTATCATCTATTCTGTGGCCCATCTTTTTACTCTTTTGATAACGCCATTTGGTACAAAGAAGTTTTTAATAATAATAAGGTCCAACTTATTTTTCCTTTTGTTGCTAATGCTCTTGGTGTCATATTTCAAAAATTATTTGCAAATCCAAGGTGACACATATTTTGACCTTATGCTGGCTTTCCATTTTGTTCTGTTTATCTATGTGTCTTATGTTTATGCTATTACCACCATTTTGATCACTGCAGCCTTGTAGTAAGTTTTGTAATTAACATTTGCAAGTCCACCAACTTTGGTCTTTTTAAAATAGTTTTGGCCATTTTGGTTTCCTTGAAATTCTATATGAATTTGAGAATTGGCTATATATATATATATATATATATACACACACACATACACACACACACAATTGTGTGCCTCTTTGGTTACATTTATTCCTAAGTACTTTACTCATTTGATACTGTTATAAATAGAATTGCATTCTTATCTTTTTTGACTATTCATTACTTGTGTACAGTAATACAACTGATTTAGTGTGTTGATTTTGTATGCTGTAGCACTCTTGAATTTCTTTATTAGTTTTAAAAGTGTGTTGTAGAGGGTTCTAGATGGCAGACTATAGGTATAATACCTGCTACCCCCAGAAAGAACCAGCATAGCAATCAGATTCAGATAATTACGCATTGAATACATCACCTAAGAGAGAAGGCTGGGATTCAACAGAGAAATGACAGGAAACACCCAAGGCAAGAAAGCAGAGGGAAGTAAGGCAGCCTGTAGAGACTTCGCAATGAGGGGTAAGGGATCCGCTGTTGCAGGAAGTCAGGGACCCCTAATGGAGGGACCGACTGAAGCTGTGGCAGAATAACATAAAATGTGAAGATTTCATGGACATTTATTAGTTCCCCAAATTAATACTTTTATAATTTGTTACACCTGTCTTTACTGTAATCTCTGAACATAAATTGTGAAGATTTCATAGACACTTATCACTTCCCCAATGAATATCCTTGTGATTTCCTATGCCTGTCTTTACTTTAATCTCTTAATCCCGTCATCTTCTTTGTAAACTGAGGAGGATGAATGTCGCTTCAGGACCCTATGATTGTATCAACTGCACAAATTGTTTGTAGAGCATGGTGTTTGAACAATATGAAATCTGGGCATCTTAAAAAAGAACAGGATAACAGCGATGTTCAGGGAACAAGAGAGGTAACTTTGAACTGGCCGCCAGTGAGCCGGATGGAACAGAGCTATATTTCTCCTCTTTCATAAGCAAATAGGAGAAATATTGCTGAATTCTTTTTCTCAGCAAGGAACATCCCTGAGAAAGAGAATGCACCCTGAAGGTAGGCTTATAGATGGCCCCTTTTTAAGGCGTCCCATCTTTTATGGTCAAAGCCAAAGGGATGAAATAAGCCCCGGTCTCCTATAGTGCTCCCAGGCTTATTAGGTGGACAAAAATTCCCACCTAATAAATTTTGGTCAGACAGGTTATCTGCTCTCAAACCCTGTTTCCTGGTAAGATGTTATCAATGACAATGTGTGCCTGAAACTTCATTAGCAATTTTAATTTCACCTCATCTGGTGGTCCTATGATCTCACCCTGCCTCCATTTGCTTTGTGATATTTTCTTACCTTGTGAAGTATGTGATCTCTGTGACCCACACCCTATTCGTGCACTCCCTCCCCTTTTGAAAATTGTTAATAAAAACTTGCTGGTTTTACAGCCCAGGTAACATCACGGATCCTGCCGACATATGATGTCTCCCCCGGACACCCAGCTTTAAATTTCTCTCTCTTGTGCTCTTTCCCTTTATTTCTCAACCCAGCCGAGACACTTAGGAAATAGAAAAGAAAATAATCCATGATGGCCCATATTCCCAGTGTTGACTCCTTCAATCTTAGCAGCTATGGTAAGGATTCATTTTGAGAACCGAGTCCTCACCAGACTGTATCCTGCATTGAGGCTGAGTAGCCCCTGAATCTCCACATTTCTGGAGCTCCAATGACTTTCCCCACCAGCAGCCACTGCCTATGCTATCAGGTCTCAAGGGCAAGCCATGGCCATGACCCCGCTTCTCCCAGTAAGGAAGCCATTATGCATTTTCAGATGCCCCAAAGACAAACTCTTGTACCTGCAGCTATAGAGGATCACTTCCAGGGATAAAGCACAAGCAAAGTACATGCTCCCCGATGCCTGTGTAAGGCTGCTACTAATGAAAGCAACCCCACCCTCCCCAGTAGCAGAGCAGCTATTACTACCACCAACCTACCACTGTGCCAGAGGTCTGGGGATAACCTCTCCCTGTCTACCACAGCCAGTGCCTAACCATACTTTCACGGGGTCTGAGGATATAGGTCTGCCCTACCTGCTCAGGCTTCACCTCCCCAAGTGTCCCAGTGCTCAAACATGCCCTTTGGGTTCCTGGAGATAACTGTGTCGCAATTCACTACTGTTGAAACCCAAGCACTCCTCTGAGGGGCAAGAGGATGGGCCCACCCACCCTGCTACAAACACAATAGCTGGCACTCACTTGCACATAACATCTGCAGGCCTGGGGACTAGCCTGCCCAGCACATCACAGCCACCACCAACAGCTGTGCAGACCACATGAGAGGCAGAGGCTTGTTTTGACCCTGCTACTGCATTTTCCCAGGGCATATCCAGGACTTGCCCACCCAGCTAGTCCACTTCTGCCACTGCCATTACCTGAGCAATCCATCTAGAGACCCAAGAGTTGCCCAACCATGATGCATTGACATTGGTATTAGAAAACACTGACCTAGGGCTCAAGGACAGGAATGCTTGGTTTGCCCCTGCCATCACTGGGGCCCAAGGACTGGCACACCTGATGTTCCATCCCCAGTAATACATCATCACAAATCTAGTAACAACTGCACCCTAAACAACTAAGGAACCACAGACACTATAGACATGGCTTACAGCAGAAGAAATAATATGGAAACAAAACTACTGCATGCACTCAGAATGAAAGCCAAAGTGCCCTATCCAACCTGCACTTTATATATGTATATATATACCTTTAGGAAAAAGTCCTTTTTTATAAAGCCAAGTTCAGAAATGAAAAGAAGTGGCTGTTACAACAGATGTGCAGGTATCAATGTAAGGACAGAAGAAACATTAAAAAGCAAGGAAATAAGACACCTCCACGGTAACACAATAATTATTCAAGAAAATATTTCAGTAAAAAATTATGCAGTCCCGGAAATATAATTCTAAATGACAGAAGCAAAGAAGGTCAGTGAGATACAAGATAACTCAGAAAAACAATACAAAAGAATCAGAAAGACAACTTTGAATATGAATTAGACATTTAGTAAATAAATGTATGTTATTAAAAAAACAAATTCTGGAACTTAAGAATTCACTGAATAAAATACAAAATTCATTTGAAAGCTCCAACAATAAACTAGATAAAAGAGAAGAAAGAATTTCAGAGCCTGAAGACAGGTCTTTGGAAATAACCCAATCAGACAATTAAAAAAAAAAAAAGATAAAAAAGAATAAACAAACCCTACATGACATATGAGACACCATAAACAGACCAAACATTGCCAGTTTTAGTGTTGCAGAAGGTAAAGAAAAAAATGACAGAAATAAAAAAAACCTACCTAATAAAATAATAGTTGTAGACTTCCCATGTCTAGCAAGAGATGTAGACATGTAGACACAGAAAGCTCAAATAATCTCAAGCATATACAATTCAAAAAGAACTTCTCAAAAGCGCATTATAGTGGAACTGTCAAAAGTCAAAGACAATGAAGTAAGTCTAAAAACAGAAAGAAAAAAGTTTCTAGTCACATATAAGGCAACTTCCATTAGAGTAAATGAGGATTTCTTTGCGGAAAACTTATAGGCCAAGAGAGAATGCTATGATATATTTATATGATATAAATATGATATATGTATATGTATATATTAAATACTTAATATTAAAAATACTTAAATATTTAAAATACTGGCAGGAAAACTGCCAGCAAATGATACTGTACAAAGAAAAGTTATTCTTCATAAATGAAGGAGAAATAAAATTTTTCCCAGAGAAGCAAAAGCTAGGGGAATTTGTTACCACTAAACTAACTCTACAAGAAATGCTTAAGGGAGTTCTACAAGTGGAAACAAAAGGATAATATCTACTGTCATGAAAACAAATAAAAGTACACAGTCACTGGTAGAGCAAGCATGCAAATGAAGAAGAGAAAAAACTCCAATATTACCACTACAGAAAGTTATCAAACTGCAATATTAATAATCAGAGCGAAAGATAGGAACAAAGAACATACAAAACTATAATCAATTAATAAATTACAGGAACAAGTCTTCACATATAATAATAAATTATATGTAAATGGATTAAACTTTCCACTTAAAATATCTACACTGATTAAATAAATTTTTTAAATTACCCAACTATATGCTGCCTACAAAAAAAAAAAAAATCTCATTTGGAAAGAAACACAGATTGAACATAAAGAGATGAAAAATATACTTCATGCAAGCTGAAAAAAAGTAAGCAGGAGTAGTTATATCAGAAAAACTGACGTTAAGTCAGCAATTAAGAGTCAAAGAAGGTCATTATATTATATTAATAAAGGGATCAATTTAGCAAGAGGATATAACAATTCTAAATATATATGCCCCCAATACCAGAACACCCAGATATATAAGGCAAATATTATCAGATGTAAAAGAATAGATATTTGGAAGGCTGAGGCAGGAAGATCACCTGAGCCCAGGAGTTCAAGACCAGCATCAGCAACATAGTGAGACCACAGTTCTCAAAAAAAAATTAATTTAATTTAATTTTTAAAAAGAAGAGAGAATTCAATCCAATAATAGTTGGGAACTTCAACACCCCAGTCTGAGCATTAGACAGATCATATAGACAGAAAATTAACAATGAATCCTTATATTTAAACTGCACCTTACACTAAGTGGACCTAACAGACATTTATGAATGTTTCATCCAGTAGCTACAGATTATACATTCTACTCATCAGAACATGGATACTCAAGGATAAACCATATGTTAGGACAAAAGCAAGTCTCAACACATTTGTAAAAACTGATATCATATCAAGTATCTTCTCAAACCACAATGGAATAAAACTAGAAATCAAAAACAAGTGGAACTTTGGAAACAGTACCAATACATGGAAATTTAAAAATATGCTCCCGAATGACCATTGGGTTAAGAAAGAAATAAGAAGAAAACTTTCAAAAAATCATGAAACAAATGAAAATAGAACTGCGACATACCCAAACCTCTGGGATACAGCACAAGCAGCGCTAAGCAGAAAGTTTATAGCAATAAATGCCTAATCAAAAAAGTAGGTGGTTTTCAAATAAACTAATGATGAATCCTAAAGAAATAAAAAGCAAGAACAATGCAAAGTTCAGAGCAGCACTAAATAAAATGGAGACTAAAAAATCAAAAAGATAATGTGAAAAGTTGTTTTTTTAATAAACAAAATTGATAAACCACCACTTCTTACACTGTCTTCCTGTTTTCCTTTAGATTCATTTAACTGTTGAGCATATTTAAGTCAACTGATTTAAAGTCTTGTCTATTAAATCCAATGTCTGGGCCTCCTCAGGAATAGTCTCAATTTCTTTATTTTTTTTTTTTCAAAGGAACCATATGCCTCTGTTTGTGTATATGATTTGAATTGTTTTTGAAAATAGATGTTCGAAAAATATCATGTAGGAACTCTGGAACTCAGATTCTCCCTTTCCCTAACATTTCCTGTGCTTGAATTTTGAGGACCGCAGTCAACGTGTGTATGTGTGTTTTCCAAACTGTTTTTAGAAAGACTGCATTTCTTATTGTTTGTGGTTACTGAAGCCCCTTTTCATTTAGCTCATGATTAACCAATGATTTGACAGAGATTTCCATGAATTCCAAGCATTTCAGCCAATAGTGAAGCCGAGTATCTCCTCAGACCTTTTCTGAACGTGAGTTGTGTCCAGAGCATGTATGTGGCTTTCTAAATTTCCTAGTATTCCCAGGTACTTTTAAATGTCTTAACTTCCCAAAGGAATTCTCTCCCCTGCTTTTTCTCCCAGGTTTTCGGTCGTCTATTTTGTTTCAACTGTAATTTTTTACCCCAAGTGGCTGAGAGATTTTTATTTGCCACGAAATGTTTCAAAACATTGCCCACCAATTTTCCAACCTGATTGATTGGGTTCTGAGTTAGGCAAAATAGATGAGCACATTTTGTCAGTCCTTCAGGTAGCATCAAGACAGGTTCGAATAAGCACACACAGTAATTTGTAAATAAGGTCTGCTACGTTTCCTCTGGGAAGAGGGATCAGATGTCCACACTGATAACATGGGCTGTAGTTCTCAAGACTATCACCAAGTCAGAGAGGAGTTGGGAGAATATCAAGTAAAAGTGTCACAGAACTTTGTTTTCATTTTTATGTTGTCCTTTTTCATTCAGTGTTTGCTTGGTTGCTGTAAAGCTTTGAATGTGTTCCAGAGTTCTGGTAAAGTTCTTTCTCATACTTTCCGTTTGGTTTTCAATGCTTCTGTGGTAGAGATATTTTCTGAAGTTGACTTCTCTGGCCTTGTGCTGATGTCACTTTCTTAAGCCTATTTTTTAATCATAGTAAGAGCAAAAATTGTCGAAAAAGATAAGTGAGGAAATTTCCTAATGAAGCCATGTTGCCTATGTATTAAGCCATGTTCATTAACAAAACCCCTACTTGCTGTTTTTTTTTTTTTTGTACAAAAAAATGATAACTAGGAACAAAAAAGACTAGAAACACAGAGACAAGATACTAATTCACAAGTTGCTAGTCAACTTGGTGTTAATTATTTCCCTATTATTAATAGGGCAGCATTGCCCACCAGTTTTCCAACTTGATTGATTGGGTTCTCTGTTATTATTATTATTATTAATAGGGACATGATTAAAAGCAAACACAACTCCAAAGACTCAGAATTTTAAAACATTAATATGATTCAGAGACTTTGCAGAATTGAAATATTTAAATAGTTTAGAATAATCACACTTAGCTAAGAGGCTAACTTAAGCTAAGAGACTTAACTAACAAATACACTGGCTATTACATTCCCACCTACAAAAGATCATTCCGGTGTAATTTTAAATGTTTGATTGTGAATATCAAGTGTTATGTCACTAACTTTTCAAAAAGGTCATTGTAAGGTTTCGGTGGATCTCTTGTGGAATAGAGTAACCACAGACTTTGATATGCATGGAATATCTAGATCACTGATCACCACTCAACTTTAAATTGTGACGATCCGTTACCCTGAAATTTCTTCCTTTCTCTTCATGCCGTCACATTTGCGACGCAATAGTTTCGGTACCCTGGCAGATACATCATTAAATAATCCTACTTTTCTCAGTGACATAACATAAAAGTGGATGTGAATTGGTTTAAGAAATCTTATTTTTCAAGACAAGGTCAGTGCATGTAAAGAGTGATCATATTAATTTCAAATTATTCTTAAAGCAAAGATGAGGATATAATATTCCATGGGAGTCTTCTTCATATCAAAACTTTTTTATTGAGCCACTTACTAAGAGATCTAAAAGAAGGTTCATATGTGATTCTTTGAATTCTCTGTGTCATATGAATAGCCAAAAGTCCAATTAAAGCCATTCAAAAATAAATGTAATATATTTATGTACACATATCTTTTCTTTTAGCCAATTTCTGCTCAGGATTTTTCAATGTAAGTATTGATGGGATTGTAGGTGACCCAATTTTTATTGTATAGAATTATTCTAGATATTACAAGAAGTTTGGTATCTCTGGCCCCTGCCTATAAAATGACAATAGTAAACAACTGCCTCATAGCATGCTTCACCCTGCCTCCAGCACTGGGACAACCTGAGCAATTCTAGTACATCTCCAGTCTTCCCCCTACATGAAAAGCACAAATGGCTTGACTTTATATGTGCAATAATTGCTGCTCTTTTTCTCTCTTTCTCTCTCTCCACCTCCCTTCTTAAAATTTATTTATCAGCTCCACCCATATCTATCACTTAATTGAACTTTTATTATTGCTCACAAATTATGAAATCTATTTTAAAAGAAACAGATTGTGAGGATTTACTATGTGTTAGAAATTTGGACTGAAAAATGCCTGTTCTACATAGACTCTCAGATTGCTAAGAAACAAATAATTAGCATATATTATTGCTCTACATAGATAAGATATAAAATTATGCCTATTTAAAAAGTGGCCAAAATTATTGGTTGATATTTATTTTATTGAGTCCTGATTAGAAATTTGCAAAAGGAAATTAATGTCTATGTAAATATAATTACTCATTTTCTCTGTGTGTGCATGTGTGTGTGTACAAACAAATGTTTTAACCAGTGTTCAGATATGTATATCACTTAGCTGTTGCTTCATATTAAATCATCTTAAAGCTTATTGGTCAGCTACATGGGTCTTCCTATTTGTATTGATTTCAATTGGCCTTTCTCATAATTCTGTAATCAGTTGGCTGGTAGGTTGGTGCTGGCAAGTATAGGATGGTCTTACCACCTGTTCGGTAGTGGGCTGGGTGTTTACTATGGCAGCAGCAATTACTGGGCAGTACTTCTTTCATCATTCATCAGTATAGCATAAGCTAGTTGTGACAAGTTTTCCAAAAAGGGCTGAAACAAGCAAGTGTTCTTAAGGAGTAAATTCAGAATGAGAATATAATAAAGTCCTTTAAATTATATTGGCAAAAGTAAGTTACAAAGTCAACCAACTTCAAGAATTGGAAAAACAGATTTTGTCTCTTAATGAGAGGAAATGCAAAACTGCATTAGAAGGTTGGTGGACTCAGAACTAGATGAAGAATTTTGTCCTTTTGCAATCCACATGCTACATTATGGTTTTTACTTATGTAGGTCCAGAAAGCTTTACAGGTAGAAAAATAAATGTACCTTGGATGATATTGATTATGTTCCAATATCTAGTGTTTTTCTAAATTAAGGGTATTGCTGTTTGTTATAAGGATAATGGAATTAAAGTTCCTTAACTTCACTGTACATTCTAATATTTTTCTATACAGAAAAAGCAAATTGCATTACAGTAGACACTTGAAATTTTCTGGAAGGCATATGAGTACTTTAACAATTTCTAAATTAGTAAGCCTCAGATTAGCACATAAAACAAATGTCAGAGTAACTTTTGCACCCTAAATGCCATTTCTAATGTACATAGCTCATAAGAAAAAATAATTTTTATTATTTCACATGCAAATTTATCAAAAATGTACATGTATCACTAGGCTAAAACATGTCATAAGGGCCAACAAAAATATATTGGGGTCAGATGCCACTACATCGTTAAGTAAGTTCCAAGGCTAAATGAGATATTCTGAAATATTAAGATTTCTTCCAACATTAATGATAGTCATCTCTAAGCCATGTCAGCAGTTGGAGTAGTCAATAGGAAAGAAACTAAAAAGAATATATTATTAAAATTAATGATTGTCAAAGGGGGTAGGTTCTGAGATGATGGGTAGGGGACATTGGAAGTTGGAGGAGGACTTCTTCTTGTTCACCTTAAACCAATTGAGATGAGTTTTAGAAATCTCATTGGAAATATGTATTTCTTAGAGTTTTACAAAGGAAAATAGACTAGATAGAGAAAAAGAGAATCCCAACACCCCAGCGCAGATTTTTAAACCTGAAATAATGGTGAACTTAACAGGGGCAAAGCTGTAGCCTTAAACAAATTCAGAAACATGATTATTTTTATTGTTTAAGCTAGATACCTTACTTTCTTAAATGAGACTGTTCTTTTGATTAAATGTATTATTGAGAAAGCTGTATAATGTGCCTGTGTTTTATACAGTGGGGAACAAATAACATTGAAAGAGGATTTGAAGAAATCATGGGAGATTAGGAAAACAAAATTGCTTTATGTTTTTATTATAACAATTATATTTCATTTAATAAAAATGGTCACTTTTTCACAATGACACGACTTTATTTTTGTTTTTTTATTTTTCCGTGACTTTTTTTTTTTAATTACAGCTGAATGCTGGGTTCTGTTATGGAGATAATTTTATCTTCCTTAAATTCATTGATTAAAGCCCAAACCCTTAATGTGACTGTATTTGGAGAAAGGGGCTTTTAAGGAGGACATTAAGGTTAAATAAGATCATAAGGGTAGGGCACTATTTCAATAGGACCGTGTCCTTATAAAAATAGGAAGACACCAGATATTTCTCTCTTTCCACACACTCACAGAATAAAGGCCATGTATAAACATAGGGAGAAGTTGCCATCTACTAGCTGAAGAGAGGAGAGAAGACTCACCAGAGACCAACCCTAATGTCACCATGATCTTTGACATCTAATCTTCACATCTGTGAGAAGACAAATTTTTGCTATTTAAGACACTCTATCTATGGTATTTTGTTATGGCAACCCAAGAAGACTAATATAGATTCCTGTTTGGGGGTATATTTTATAGATAATTAAAGTTATTTTCTTTTATATTATATCACAGAAAGGATTCTAAGGGCACGATTGATTTGATTAGCTGAATATTATATGTTAACTAAGTCTTCATAATAAGCAAATTACTTCTACATAAAATTCTAGTCACTCTGGGCAGGCATGGTGGTTCATGGTTGTAATCTCAGCACTTTGGAAGCCCAAAGCAGAATGACACTTTAAGCACAGCAGTTCAAGGTTAAAGTGAGCTATGATCACACCACTACACTCCAGCCAGGGTGACAGAGCAAGACCTAATTTCTGTAAAAATATAAAATAACTAAAAGTCTAGTTATGCAGATGATTTAATATTTAGGTGAAAATGAGAGACAGAGGGAGAAAGATAGTGACAGCACTATGTATCAAGCTGTCACATAGCTTTATAGACATATGCAAACATGTGAATGTTAAATATCAAAGTATTAATGATCCACTGTATCTGATGTACTGATGTATATTTAGCAATTAAGTTAATTTCTGTTTCTTTGTTTTTACATAATTACAAGTGATTTAATGTCAGAATTTCCTGAGGATTTTTCCTAATCTACATGGTTTAAATTTATCTCAGTATCTCAATATTCACATTAGAAGATGTTCATTGAGAAACCAATTAAAATTGATGCTCTATCCGACTGTATATTCTAACTGCCAGATGTTTACACTGCTGAAATTTCCCAGTAGTATAATATACCCTAAAATGCCTGAAGAATTTTTAAAAGAGGTTTAAATTCCATTGTAAAGCTATTATGAATAAAATTCAAAAGTAACCAATACTCAATCTTATTGCTTCTTTCCTTCATTATGTATAAAATAAATATTTACTAGTTAGATAAATCATCTGGTAAAACTATACTCATATTCATTACATTTTGCTATTATTTCCCCAATAACTATGAAAAATCATTTTGACATCTGTTGGATGTTTAGGAATTTGTGTGTGAAAGGCCATGTAGAATATCTCAAATAATGCACAATTCTTTTGTATCATATGTAATGTCTATAGAGTTTATCTTTGCATATTAGCAATTCAAATTTTTTTACATCAGATAACAACGGAAGTTTCTGAAAAATTGCAGTAAATTACCTCTTAACTATATATTAAAGTCTGTAACAATATTTGATTGTTATACTATTCTTCTGGATCAATGAGTCTGACTATATAATTTGTCACCTTCCTCTGACAGCGACTATTAACTTTCACTAGTCTAGAGTGCTATGATGTTATACGCCACTGCCAATACTATAAAATATCCCACACTGGTGATTTATACAAAATATAAGTGGATTTATTCCTTATTTAATTTAGTACAGTGTTTAGTCCCACATCTAAATATATTCCTAAATCACCATTATCCCTATTATCTCAACTGCCCCTATCTCTTAAGTCATCAACCTCCCCTACCAAATCTACCATTATACATTATAATTAAACTAAGACAAATATTCCACTTTGCTTCATTGAGAAAAATGATTTGACTTTATTGTGAATTGAGGAATTGAGCCAATTACAAAAATTATTTTTTTATATATGAAGATTCATGATTATTCATAACCTTTAGAATATTGAGAAGTGAATGAAATATGCATTATCATGAATTCTCAGAACACTCGTTTCCTAACTTTCCCAAATAATACTAATTTTGTTACTGATTCAAACATTTTAAATATCAAAATTACTAATTTTATATTTATGAAAACATTTCAAATTCTGAGATAAGAATATACATATATAAAGAAATATGATGTTGAACATGGTTAGCCTAGTATTAGTTTCCTTTTTTATAGATGACAAAACTGAACCTTAGAGAATTTATCAGTTTCTTATTTTAGTACAATACAACAGCAAGTTGAAATTTGAAATAGTGATGTTGAGTATAAAATTACCTCAATCTCTAGTTATGCATATATATATATATGTATGTATATAATCTTTTTCTCAATGAAGTATATTTTCAATACAGAACAATACATTTCTCCCTTTAAAGCATAAATTTAATCATGGAACTCTATGCTCAAAAGTTTCCAATGGGCCAGGTGCGGTGACTGGCACCTGTAATCCAGCACACTGGGAGGCCGAGGCGGGCAGATCACAAGGTCAGGAGTTCAAGACCAACCTGGCCAACATGGTAAAACCTCATCTCTACTAAAAATGCAAACGTTAGTCGGGCATGGTTGCACACGCCTATAGTAACAGCTACTCGGGAGGCTAAGACAGGAGAATCACTTGAACCCAGGAGGCAGAGATTGTAGTGACCCGAGATCATGGCAGTGTACTCCAGCCTGGTGACAGAGATGGATTCCATCTCAAAAAATAAAAAAATAAAATAAAACAAAAATTTCAAATGCAATGGAGGGACTATTACAGTTCTGTCAGTCATTTTTACCAATTCTCCTGCTGAGATTTGTGAATAAAACCATACAAAAGAGTTTTAATCAAAATAAATATTGAATGAGTCATAGAATGTCAAGAGAATTTAGAGTTCCAGGGAAATGATGTGAAACAACAACTCAAAAGGATGATTCTAACATTTGGAGTCGCTCTATGAAGCCACATGTAGATTCCAGAAGTGACTGATAAGACATTTAAAAAACTGAGTGAAACTTTTGATTTATAAACTCATACGGATAAAATTAAATTTCAAGGCCCACTAAGAAGTGGTATTTCAGGTAAAACTTCCAGGTTTTGCATTGTTTCCCCAAGGAAAGAAACTCTAGGAACAAGAGTGACCTGAAAAATTCTAAGCCCTCAAGTGGCCTGAAGAAGACTTCTAATAAAATAAAAATGACATGAAAATATTATTTTCTCTAGCCCAGTTTCTAGCAAATTGTAAACAAAACAATTACTCATCTGAAGACAGAAGAATTATCTAGATCTTTTAAATTATTCTATATTTTTAATATACAATGTCTGCCATACATATCAAAAACAACCAGTCAAAAACAGGTACAAAAGGCAACCACATGAACAAAATCCAGCAAAAACTGAAGACATTAGAAATGGTGCAACAGAATATCCAGATAATGGTGTTATCAGACATAAACAAAAACAAAACAAAAGCCTCCTATATTTAATATTTTCAAATAAAACAGAAGATAAAAATTTCAATAAACAATAGGAACTATTAACTAGCAATATGTAAATTAGAGAAACAAAACATGTAATAACTGAATTTAAGAATTTTATTGATGGTTTTAACAGCAAATTATACAAAGCTGAGGTAATAATTAGTGAATTGGAGTAGAAAACTAAAAAATTAGACATAACCCTACAAAATAAAAAGCGAAATACATGTACATGTGTCTTCATAGTAGAATGTTTATTGCAGCACTATTCACAATAGCAAAGACTTGGAACCAACCCAGATGTCCTCAATGATAGGCTGGATAAAGAAAACGCGGCACCTATACACCAGGGAATACTATGCAGCCATAAAAAAAGGATGAGTTCATGTGCTTTGCAGGGACATGGACGAAGCTGGAAACCATCATTCTCAGCAAACTAGCACAGGAACAGAAAACCAAACACCACATGTTCTCCCTCATAAGTGAGAGCTGAGCAATAAGAACACATGGACACAGGGAGGGGAACATCACACACCAGGGCCTGTCGGGAGGTGGGGGCTGGTGGAGGGATAGCATTAGGAGAAATACCTAATGTAGATGATGGGTTGACGGGTGCAGCAAACAACCATAGCACATGTATACCTATGTAACAAATCTGCACATTCTGTACATGTATCCCAGAAGTTAAAGTATATGTATATATTAAAAAGTGAAATATATACATTATCAGAGAAAACAAAAGAAAATCTGTGCAACTGTCAAAAGCAGATAAACATTAAAAACATATTCAAATATATCCCACAGGATAAAGAAAAAGGCATTTGGAGTTTCAGAAAATAAGCAAATAAAGGACAAATATGTGAATAAATCTGAATCTAAACAAGATAACTGTAAAACAACAATGATAATAATTTGTTATGAAAATAGACTGTATAAAACAATGATGTTATGAATATAGAATGTCTAAATGTTTCAACTGTTTAAAAAACCATATGGCATAGGTAATGACTCTATAAATAGCAATTATATTGATAAGACAACACTATAAAAGTCACAAAAAAGGAAAGTGGATTTAATTGTCCTAAGGATCATGAATTATGTGGGAAATGATTAAAGTTCTAATTAATATTAGACAACAAGATGTAAGGGATCCATGACAATATATATAGAAAATTTACAAAATTTACTAAAATAAAAGTTGATAATGTGTAACTATTAAGCTAATAGATGGTAATAAAGTGAATAAAAAATAACATGAATCAAGTCAAAAAAAAAAGAAGAAAAGAGAAAAAATGTAACAGAACAGGCAAGACAAACAGAAAGCAAGAAATAATATGATAGGTTAAAAACAAATGCACAAACATATCCCAGGAGACTTCCCTCTTTTTTGTCCCCATGTACAGGAACGCGGGGTGTGCTGAAGTCCGAATCTTAGAGAAAGAGGTAGAGAAGCCGTAGAAGAAATCAGGTTCCTAAACTGACCATGAAGCAGCAATTGCCTGATGCTGGGGAAAGGAAAATAATTCATATACAGTATATCCATTTGGTGCAGGTCCATTGGTCCTTTTAGAAGGCTATCAGCAAGGCAGGAAGACCAGTACAACAGCCCCATGCTCTTAGATTCCATAAATGCTAAAGGGAAGCTTGCAATCCTGTCCTCAAATTATTCCAAGATGATACTGAATTGAATCTAAATAAAGCAACAGAAATGTGCAGATCAGTGGAATGAAAGATGAAGTTAACTCAAATCACCTATTCCCAATCCACCAGGGGCCTAAAAGAAGACATGAGTATTTTTGGGGGAGAAAAAACATTATTTACTTCAGTCAATGTTTTTGTCATGCAATGTCTGCCATTCAGTCACAAAGTAAGAGATGTGAAGTGAGAAACTAGAACTCACTGACAAGAGAGGTACCAGAAAACAAACAAACTCATAAATGGCTCAGATATTTGAAGGATCAATGAGAGAATTTAAGTCTAATACATAGGTTAAATGAACTTGGGGTGAAGGCAGATAATATGGGTTAAGAGGTGGAATTTTTCAGTCTAGAGATGGAAATTTTTTAATGGAAACATGAGAAATAAAAAATGAGATAATATAAATGAAAAATTAATTGTTGACTTAGCAGACTGGATTCATAACCAAAAGAAATGATGAGTCAACAGTAATTATTCAAATTAAAGCACAAATTAGAAAAAAAAATGAAGAAAAGGAAATGGCATACAGGATCTGTGAAATATCAAACACTTAATACTGTGTGTAATTAGAGTTCCAAAAGAAGAAGAGAGCGAATAAAGCAGAATAAATTGTTAAAGATGTAATAGTCATAGATATTTCTAAAGCAAGGAAAGACAGCAACCCACAGGTCTACAAAGCTTAGCAATAACTTTTCATGCTTACCCTATAAAACTAATAAGTTCTAATATACAAACTTATTTTTTCATCTTTGCAACAAGTTCTGGATTTTGCATTCTTGGTCATGTATCTACACAAAATTATATAGTTGCTCATTAGAATACATTTCTAGAATTGTGATGTATGGATCAAATGGTAGATGGATTTTAAATTATTTAAAGTATATTCTTAGTATATTCTTAGGATTTGGCCACTGCGCACAGCCAGGGATGCAGGCTGTGGAGGGGCAGTCAGCTCCAGGTGCCGATATGGGTGCCAGCTCCCTGCGAGGCTGTGGCTGGACCAGGCATACCATAAAGCAGCTTCCAAGGCTTAGTTTTCATCAAGAAAGATAACAGCAATGAAACTATGTAAGTGATTAATAGCATTAACTAGACAATTCAAAAGTAGGATAAATTGTATAGGAAGTGAATAAACTGTTAAATGTATCTAGTAGATGCCTGTTGTGTGAAGTTAGTGAAACCACGGAAACATGGATAGGTCACTAAGACCTTTCAAGGCATAAATAAATTAGTCCGGAGAAAATTATAGCCTGATTACATTCCATACCCTATGAAAGTTATATAAGTTCTTATTGTCAAAGGATTTTTGGGATGATGCTTTATCGGCTGGAAACCTCTGTGGCCAGTGGCACCTATGCCTGAGTTATGCTCAAGCCCGCTGCGCTTGTTCCGCCCATTTGACCTGGCAGGCTGCATTTGGCTCACGCTACTGGACTGGATCCCATGACTGCCAGGCATGGAACGGCGACAGGTGTGTGTGGGAGCATAGGGTCTGGTCACTGCAGGCAGCCAGGGATGCTAGCTGTGGAAGGGCGGGCAGTTCCAGGTGCTGGCATGGGTGCCAGCTCCCTGCAAGGCTGTGGCTGGACCAGGCATACCATAAGCAGCTTCCACGGCTGGCACCTGGGAATGCTGTGGTGCTTGGAAACTTGGAGACACCAGGAACTGCAGAGCCCCAAAGAGAGTGTCACAGCCCTGGCTCAGAGAGCTCCCAGATCTGGGATCCTCGAAGGGCCGTAGCTTCTTCTCTCCTTCTTGCTGCCTGCAATGTGGCGAGTCAGGACAGTTTCGGCTTTATTTGTGTTCCAGCTCTTTCAGCCCTGCCATTCGGGGAGTCCCAAGTTCTTGTCCTGCACCCAGGAAGAATGAGGGACATGGACAAGTGGAGAGTGAGGAAGGTGAAGAAGAGCTCTGTTGAGGGACAGAACAGCTCAGAGGAGACCCACATTGGGTAGTTTCTCTCTACAGGCAGGGTGTCCTGACAAGTGCTTAGCTTTCAGAAGAGAGGAGACCCTAAAATGGGTAGTTCCTCTCCACAGCTGGTCATCCTGTTGTCTCCTCGAGTCTGACTGATTCCAGGGCTTTTGATTCCAGGGCTTGGAGGGGAAGAAGTGCATGTCGATTGGTTCGTGGGTGGCCATGGGTGGGCCTGGAAAAAGCACCCCCAAGTTTCAACTCAGATCTGCAGGACCAGCAGCCCAGTCCCCAGGCTTTAGGTTCTCCCAAGCTTGAAGGTGGGGCTTCACCAGGGACCCATCTCCTTCCGCCCAGGAGCCTGTCTGCCTCCTGCCACCTGTTTGTGCCGAGGGGTGTCTGCAAGTCAGCTCCCAGCTGTCCTCAGCCCCCTCTTAGCCTCATTCCCATGCTCATTGGTGCCCAAAGTCCAGAACGGGCCAAGATGGCAGAGGGCTGGCATGCCAGCACTGCTCCGAGTGTGTGAACACCCGCCCAGGCTGCAACAGCATCCAGGTTTGGCCCCAACCTCACACCAAGAGTGGGGCAGGAGGTGGGAGTGGGGAGAGGCCAGGAAGCAGGAGCAGACACCTCTGAGCCTGTGGGAATAGGGGCGCCTTCCCAGGACTGAGAGAGCCGAGAGAGTCCTTCCCAGGACTGAGAGAGCATAGCTTGGGCAGCTGCAGTTGTGCCTGGCAGGGCAGGGCTCCCACCTGCTCCCAGCCTCCAAGAGCACAGGGAGGCCCAGGTCTGCAGCTGTGCCTGAGTGACCGCAGCTCTGCCTGGGAGGGCGGGGCTCCTGCCTGCTCCTGGCTTCCGTTGGCTCCACGGATCACGCAGCCCAGCCACACCTCCCCTGCTGCAGCCACCCTCTTGGCAGCGGCTGCTCCAGGCGGGCTGCTGCTGACATCACTACAGTTTTGAAATCTGACCAAATAGATACATGGTCCATCTGAAACCAAACCACTTAAGTAGCACAATCAGGATATGGGATACCTTCCCTGCGTTAAGCAGAGTATAGCAAAAAGAAATGTATATATTAAAAGGAAATTTTAGAAAATAGTGTTAGAGAAATGTGGTTTTATTGGCTAAAATACAGAAAGAATCGGCCGGGCACGGTGGCTCAAGCCTGTAATCCCAGCACTTTGGGAGGCCTAGACGGGCGGATCACGAGGTCAGGAGATCGAGACCATCCTGGCTAATCTGGTGAAATCCCGTCTCTACTAAAAAAATACAAAAAACTAGCCAGGCGTGGTGGCGGGCGCCTGTAGTCCCAGCTACTCGGGAGGCTGAGGCAGGAGAATGGCGTAAACCCAGGAGGCGGAGCTTGCAGTGAGTTCTGGCTTGGGGACCTCCTAGGTCTGGGCTCCCCAGAGAATCACAGCTCTTCTTTTTTTCTATTCACCCACTTTGTGGTGAGCAAGGGGCATGTCTCAGCCCTGTTTAGATTACAGCTCTTTTAGCCTCACCCAGCGGGTCCAGACTTCTTCTCCTGTGTCCAGGAAGACTGAGGCATGCAGATAAGTCAAGGGTAAGCAAAATCCAGAGGAGCTTGATTGAGTGACAATAGCTCAGAGGAGGCCCTGGAGTGGGTAGCTTCCCTCTGCAGCAGGTTCTCCTGTCATCTCTGCTGCTCTCAGCAGAGAGAAGGCCCTGGAGTTGGTAGTTCCTTTCTGCAGCCAGTCATCCTGAGATCTGCCACTCTCACCAGAGAGGAGGTCCTGGAGTGCATAGCTCCTCTCTATAGCCAGTAGTCCTGCTGTCTGCTCAGCTCTGGCTGAGCCCAGGGCTTTTATGAGCCTCAGAGGGGAGGAAGTGCACACGAGTTGGTCCATGGGTGGCCTCAGGAGGGCCCAGAAAAGGCACCACAAGTACCCACTCTGATCTGTGAGACTGCCAGCCTGACCACCAGCCTTCAGGTTTTCCCTAGCCTGAAGGTGGGGTCTCACTGGGGACCCACACCCTTCCACTCAGGAACCTATTTGCCTCCCAATGCCATTCATGGAACCCAGGCTGTAGTTGCCAAGGAGCACCTGCAGGCCAGCACTGAGCTGCCCTCAGCTCCTCCTCAGCTTCCCTTCTTTTCTCATAGATGCCCAAAATTGGGAGGGGACAGAGGCAGCAGGGAGCTGGTATGTCAGCACTGCTCTGAGTGTGTGTACACCTGACTGGGCTGTGACAGTGCCTGGCCTTGGCCCTGACTTTGCTTTGAGATTGGAGTGGTTGCCAACAGCAGGGAGAAGCCAGGCACTGGGAACAGGCATTTCTGAGCCTGTGAGGGCAAGGGGGCTTCCCTGGGTCCCCAGGAATGCAGATGCCCAGATCTTCAGCTTCAGCTGTGCCTGGGAGGGAGAGGCTCCTGTCTGCTCCAGGGAGCAGGAAGCCCAGGTCTGCAGCCATGACTTGGGCAGCTGTAGCAGCACACAGGGAGCTCCTGCCCCAACTCAGACGGGGCAGGGCTCTTGCTTGTCCCCAGCTCCTGCTAGCTCCATGGAGAATGCAGCCCCAGCCATATCTCCCTGCTGTGGCCAGCATAATGGCAACAGTCACTCCAGATGGCTGCCACTGCCATCAAAGTAATATGTGACTGTTTTTGATAAATTATCTGTGTCTCAAATTCCTCATATTTAAAGGAGAGGTAGTGATAATTGTATCTACTTTATAGTATGGTGAGCATTAAATTAATTGTACATGTAAGTGTTTGGGACAATCCTTGGCATGTGCCAGTGTCAGCTGTTATCATTACCACTGAGAAGAAATAGCTATCTAGAAACACACCACCCCATTCTAGTACATCCTGCGCCTGTGAAAACAAAAACAAAAAATAAAACCAGGAAATTATCAGATTCACAAGACCCCTGAACATAGCCCCATATCTAAAACCAAAGAGGAAAACAGCAAAGTGACCACAATTTGCAACGACATTACAGGGTCGCTTCAAGAACAAACTAAAAAATAAATATTCCAAGATATTCAACTCATTACAAATGAGTAACTGTATTTAAACACCAGTTTTGTGGCTCAAGGACTGCTTTTCCTAAATATCCAGGTAGCTGATCAGTACTTTCTGGATTATGATATAAGTTTTACTGTGCCCAAACCATTTGTGCAAATATTATTGTCTGTTTCCTTAGAGAAAGACAAGCATTGAAAACTATTTGCTTCATGTGTGGTATAATAATAGCTCTGACATATGTGAACAAATTACTTTTATTTTTTATTTTGTTGGTAGTTATGTTTTTTTCTCACAAGTTTAGATTTTAACTTGGTAATGTGTTATAGGCAAATAAAAAATGAATGCTTCTTGCAATGTGAAACTGGAAAATAACAACACATTTGTTTTCCTGAATCTGGCTGCATTTATTGGCAAAGGACAGTTAAAACAAAATGCTTTGGCAAGATTTTATCGGTCCATGCTGCTAGAATATGCCACATTGGAGAACGAATGCAGTATGCAGGAGAGAAATCATGAATTAAGTACTTATTTTTTTCCCAAATAGGTTTGAGTCTAAGATATCTTGCCAAATATTTTAATTGTGCCCTAAAATTAAACACAAATTCAATTTTCAATTTCTATATACACTTTTCCACATTGGTATGAACTGTGCTGCATTGTTACAAAGTTTCTTATTATTTGGGATATTTAACCTCATGCTCTTTGCCATGACTACACATCTGGGCCTGAAGCAGAGCAGTATCAAACTGATGATATTTTGAAATGGAGTAAATGCTTTTAATTAATGAGAGTTACAGTGCATGGGACAGATGCTAAGACCCTTTTGTTCTGCAGATGTATTTCCATAGTTGTGCATGACTAGTCAAGCATGCATGTTTGGATACTCATCTGCAATACATGAGAACAATTTGTGCACCTGCATCTTGCAATCCATCCAGCATGTGCTAATCTACTGTTTTAATGAAAAAATATTCCCACATTTGAGGTTCTGGAAGAAAACATAAGAATTTACATTAATTAAGGACAAAATTCCAATGATACAAACATGGTTTATAGTGTATGAATATATTTATAGATTTCATACATAATATTATGTAAGAATAGTTTTATGGATATTCTTTATCAAGTTATATTGGAATAGATAGATGATAGATAATCTGACATAGAATAACTTTAATGAAATATTTAATAAGAAGCAGAGTATTGTTAGATATACTCATTAGTACACGTTTTTCAGTAGGTGTACTACATTTTCTTTTTGGTAGTTTGTAAATGAAGAATAATTTTAGAAATCAAAAATTATGTAAGAACTAGCTAATACCATGTAACTATGTTTAACAAACTAATGAATTACATTTGGAAAATGTTTGCATAAAAACCATGTATAAATTTCCTTTAAGTCAGTGGAAATTGGGATTGAATGGGAGTCATTTCAATAAATTTTTCTTTTGAATACAGTACTTTTGCTAGCTCATCATGGATCTTAAATTGTAATAATTAAAATATGTATTTCTGACTAGATATAATAATTAGGTTTTGTCTAGTAAAGTTATACAGAAAATAACCACTTGGAGAGGGTCAGCTGTTGGTTAGTATTCATGTAAACACACATACACTGCCTCCTGGTACACCTGAGATGAGAGAACCAACTGTCTTAAAGTTTCAGTGATGCTGAAAGTATTCTCAATGTTCTGATAAGAATATTCATTGAATCAGAAAATCAAAGAAATCAACCTCACATGCTATAAGCTTTTATCCCCTGCAGCTAAACAGGTCAGAGACAGACAGTGATGGTCAAAAGATGCTGAAAATTAACAATTGATTCTAAGCATTCTACAGATGATTACTAATTTGCGAGTGTTAAAGAAGTATACTGATTTACTTTTAGAGGTCAGTGTTGGAAGCGTGGAAAAAAACCTTCCACAGGATCTAAAGATTACAGCAATTGAGAGGCACTTGGAAATTTGTCCAAATGGGAGAGGATATAAGCATTTCGTTTGGTAAAATAGATTCAATCCAAACAATTGTGTTATCATTATAAGCATGAAAGAATGTAATAATCTGAGTAAGAAGGCTCTGTTTTTAAAAAACAGTTGCTAAAGTGTTATGATAAAGAACCTCAGAAATATCCCAAGAGGACTGAAACTCTAAAAAGAAAACAGGAATTCAAATATTTTTCTCTGAATCGATATTTTACAGTGGGAGAATGATACTTCTCCACATTGACATTCAGATTTTCAAACTAAAATGTTAATCTTTATCTTTCCATCATTCATTATCTCTTCTCTCAGCCAAACTCATAAAGACAAATGTAACATATGTTAGAAATGGAAATGATCATTTTTGCAATGCCTACAACATCCTGCAGCTCAAGTGAAATTATTTCCATTTTAGTTGTTTTTCTCACGTTGGTGTAAATCCTCCCAGGGTGGGGAGAGTGGAAAGCATATTACTTCAAATCTTCAAGATTTTCTTTAAACTAAGACAATTTGCACACACATTGTTTTATAAGTGGGAGCTGAACATTTTTACACATGGACATGAAGATGGGAACAATAAACACTGGGGTCTACTGGGGTTGGGGGAAGAAGGGGGAGGGTTGAGGGTTGAAAAACTATCTATTGGATATATACTCACTACCTGAGTGATGGAATCATTCATATCCCAAATCTCATTGTCACACAACATACTCATGTAACACACCTGTACCTGCAACCCCTGAACTATAAAAGTTGAAATACATTGGACTATAAACTTCACATTTTAATTATAAACCAATTCCAATTTATTTATTTCTCAATTTGCTGTTAGTATTTAACTGTGATGAATCAAAATATAAAATTTTACACTAAAAATTCTACAGCAAATATTAGTTGACTTAATCACTATATCCTTAAGTTCCCCCTTATCCAGACTTCTATTCCACTATCTCTGTTTCAATAATATCAAGATCCTCTAGATGTGTTTCTTCATTCCTGCCAGTATGAGACGTGTCACTTATGTTTAAGCAACATTTTCAATTTTGAATTAAGTAACTGTTTCTTACAATAGCAAGGAATGTACTACTCCTGGCTTTCAAATTATGTTGTAAAGCAATTCTAGTCATTGATCTGCAGGGTCAGGGATAGACATGGTGCCTTACCTTGTGAACCCTCAGTTTGTGAGCTCCCTAACTTAGGTGAGGTTCTTACAGATTCTCTAGGCCAGGGGTGGCTGACTTCATCCTGCCAAAAAGGAAGAAATTGCACTTTCTATCCTGTAAAGTCAGAGAGAATCTGGTGTTTAGAGATCTTTCAGTTTTTCTGCCAAAATGGCTATACTCTAGGTCATAAAATCCCATTCCTTCTCTCCCAGGGTGCTGAAATTGACCAGGAAGACCTGTAGAGACCATGCCTTCAGTCTCTTCTGAAGCTGTGCCCTGCAGTTACAGAAGAAAAGGTGTTCTTTGTACACTGCCACGGAGAGCCTTAAGAGTTGATTAATGTAAACTTATTTTCTCTTTTTCAAGGCTTCAAACACTGCTAACAAAATCCAGCTAACTCCATAGTCCTTACAAATACCATTGCCTGCTTTAAAATATATTAGGAGGATAGGCTGGGCACAGTGGCTCATGCCTGTAATCCCAGCATTTTAGGAGGTGGAGGTGAGGTCACTGGAGGTCAGGAGTTCAAGACCAGCCTGGCCAACATGGTGAAACCCTGTCTCTACTAAAAACAGAAAAATTAGCTGGGCGTGGTAGCAGGTGCCTATAATCCCAGCCACTCAGGATGCCGAAGCAGGAGAATTGCTTGAACCCAGGAGGGTTGCAGTGAGTGGAGATCATGCCACTGCACTCCATTCTGGGTGACAGAGCAAGATTGCATCTCAAAAAAATAATAAAATAAATAAAATATATTAGGAGGATAGCTTAGATGAAAAGTGATCTTACGTCAGGTGAGGGACAGGAGGCATAAAAGAGGAAAGGATAGTTTTAGTGGTGATAGGTATGTTTAGTATATTGACTATGGTAGTTGTATCATGAGTGTATACATAAATCCATACTCATTAAATGTAGACATTAAATATGCACATTTTTGTATATAAACTATGCTTCAATAAAGCTACAAAAATACCATTGCTCAATATTTCAGTGCCACCACTATTACAGAAGCCAGAGTTTCAGATTTCACTATGCAGGATTCCAATCCACCACAAATGATTCTTAACAATATTACAACTTTATAGAGACTTTTTATGCTGCCTTAGGTGAGGGGTTGTCACCTTCCCACTTTCCAGATACAGTCGTTATCAATGTGACCAATGAAGGTTCAGATCCCGAGTCCAATCCTGATGGTTTGCTTTCTATGACTTTTAACCACATTCTCTTAACCTGGGCTTCCCTAAAAAGGTGAGATTTAGACAAGTACTTGCAGGCAGACTGTTTATCTTGGGAACTGATCCCTAAGAATAAAAATCAATGGACACTAGAAGAGTAAGTTAAAGAGAGGAAAGCAAAATCAAGTTGTGTTATTGAATGGATTATGATCGTAGGAAAATGGGGCATGATTCCAATCAAGACACTCTTAAGAGCACTGGAAAATTCACCTGAAGTCTTAATCTGAGACAAAAAGAGGAGAATATTTTACCCACCAACATTTATATACCACTAATTAAGTCTTACCTTCAAAAATGTCAGGTTTGTGCATGTGTCAAAATCACTTGGTAGATTCCCACAATTATTACAACAGCAGAAACAGAATATTTCCAGTGCAAAAGAGAGATGAAAGTCCTACTGGAATGAGATGCTGTCAGGTTACACCTGCATATGGCTGATTCCTGCATCAATGGCTGGAGCTTAAAAATAATGGGAAGGTGACTTGAGTCTTGAGGCAGTTTACTAAAGGTATACATTTATACTCTGTAAATCCAATATGAGAGTCAGGGGCTGAATTAAGTGGCCTCCTAGCTTTAAACCACACTGACTATCCATCTTTATTTTTGGATTAATAATAGTTAGCTTGTTATTTCTGCTTCTTAAGCTCAATTAAAACAAACAAACAAAAACAAAAAATATCTTATATTCAGGTACTTCTTGCCCGTTATTTCTTTTTCTAGGTACTATGTCAGGTGCCAGAAGTCTGAGATGTATTTACTGCAAGCCTCTTCTATGGAGGATATTACAACTGAACTAGAAGAAAGGCATGTACACAAATTGAAATCATAATGCAGAAAGAGTACAGGGTTTGATACCATTTAAGCTTAAAGATTATCAAAATCTATATTTAGATTGTTTCACAGTGATTAAAAATTATGTGAGAATTTTAAAAATGAAAAATACTATTTTATAATGAACAAAATTGTAAATATTTGTAAAATATTTACAAAGTTGTAAAATATTGTCAGGGAGCAGAAGAAAGAAAACCTGTTTTCTTATACCAAGTGTCAAGTATTGCTCTGGATGGTTGTCATACATTGTAATATTTCATTCTTACATGAGAATATCAAACTATCAAAATAAGTATAATAGTATGCACCCTGTCTTCTAAGTGGGGAAACAGACCAATATCATTTGGTCAGGTTGTTAGAAGCCACACAATTATTATGTGGTACCTCATTATTTTTTACAGTGTATCATGTTTCCAACATACTAAACAATCTATTACTTTTCTATTTTTTGACTTTCTACTGTCAACTACTGGAAAGTACATTTATACACTATTATGGCTATTATTTTTGCTACTCCTACTATTACTTTATATTTGCTTCTATTGTTCTCCTACCGCTTCCACTGATCTTGTTATTGCTACTTTTACTACCACTATGAAAACTAGCACCGTCACAAAACAAGCAACTGCAGTTTTTCACTGAGCACTTAATGAATTTGTCATATCTAAATGTTTACATCCACCTCCTGTAATCCATCTGACACTTGTTCAAAATATATATTAATAAACATAAGTAAGACAAGTCAGGCTGAAATTCTGGTTGTGTTGCATATTTAACTATTTTTGCCTTTGTAAGCTATTACTTTATAATCATCCACAAAATTATGTGAAGAAAATCTCCTCATAAAATACATACAATTTCATCATTTAGAGATATATGTGTTAATATCCTTATGTATTTATTCATTTTCTTCTCAGTATGTGTATTAAGAAAATGGTATCTTGCTGTAAATATGTAAAGGCAATTCTTGTATTCGCGCTCCTTCCTTCCTTCCTTCCTCCCTCCCTCCCTCCCTCCCTCCTTCCTTCCCTCCTTCTCTCCCTCCCTCCTTTCTGATTTTCTGTCTTCCCCTCCCTCCCTCATTTCTTTCTTTTTCCTTTCTTTCTTTCCCTCTCTCTCTCTCTCTCTTCTTTCTCTCTCTTTCACAGAGTTTCGCTCTTAACATCCAGGTTGGAATGCAGGGGTGTGATCTCCGCTCACTGCAACCTCCCTCTCCTGGGTCCAAGCGATTCTCCTGCCTCAGCCTCCTGAGTAGCTGGAAATATAGACGTGTGCCACCATACCTGGCTAATTTTTTGTATTTTTAGTGGAGACAGGTTTCCATCATGTTGGCCAGAGTGGTCTTGAACTCCTGACTTCAGGTAATCCGCCTACCTCGACCGCCCAAAGTGTTGGAATTACAGGCGTGAGCCACCATGCCCAGCCAGCATATTTATTTATATGTTTGCCTAGAGTATCATTGTTTCCTATGTTGTAAAATTAATTAAAAATAACATACCTTAATTTATTTAACATGTCTTCAAATATTACAAAATTCAAATACGTTTCAGTTAGTTTAAATTTCTTTAACAATTTGTATTTTTGTTTATTACTGTAATATTATTTTCTAATTTTCACATTTTATTCTTAATATTGTAAAAATATTTTCATTGTTATGATATTGACCCTTATTTTTCTAATATCCTGGAGACATTTATTTTCATTTGTCTTCTTTTTCATTTTATTTGAATGTTTGCTGTTTTCTTTGTTCATGTCAGTTTTAATTGTTTTTATGATTTCTTACATAACTTTTATGGTTATAAATCCCTTGCCTTTCTATTTTTAATTAATGTTTATTTATATGTTGCTCTAGTTGTTAGAAGATTTTATTAGTAAAACATAATATTTGGAATCCTTGAGTTTATTATTTGGTGCATATTGTGAGAACAGAAAATAATATTTTATTATTGTTTTTCTAAATCATCACTTGGCCTAAGAATATTATTCTTTTTTGAATGAGTTAATGTTCTTTGCAGGGACATGGATGAAGCTGGAAACCATCATTCTCAGCAAACTATCACACAATCAGAAAACCAAACACTGCATGTTGTCACTCATAAGTGGGAGTTGAACAATGAGAACACATGGACACAGGGAGGGGAACATCGCACACCCGGGCCTGTCGGGGGATGGGGGGGGGTAGTGGAGGGATAACATTAGGAGAAATACCTAATGCAGGTTACGAGTTGATGGGTGCAGCAAACCACCATGGCACATGTATACCTATGTAACAAAACTGCACAGTCTGCACATGTACCCCAGAACTTAAAGTAAAATAAAACAAAAGAAAACAAACAAACCAAAAAAAGCTAAAAACAGAAAAAAAAGAATATTCCCTTTTCTATATGAAAAATCTCACCTTAATTCTATGATAATTATTCTTACATTAGTATATTCAGATCTACTTCCAAGATTTCAATTAGTCTGCCTATATAGGATAACAGATATTGGAGTAATTACTTAATATATTTTATTTAGTTTTAATATAATTATGTTATTCTCACTCACTCATTTTTTTCTCCCAAAATATTCATAGATATCAATATTTTAAATTATTTGAAAACTACTTCTAATGGATAGAGTCATCATCAATTTACTAGACTTCCTCTTCCAATTCACTGAGAACAGGGTTCTTATGAGGACAAACCACTAACTTTGTGACCCTGGGCAATTGATATAGCCTTTCTAATTCTTTTTTCATCTGCAAAAATAGGTAATACTTAGTATCTCTTTAATGGTGTTGATGTCAATACTTCATTAGATAAAACATGGACGTACTTTAAATAGTGCTTGAGATGACTTTGGAGCCAACTATTACATTTTCTATTATCATAATGATGACGAATATCCAGCTTTCACGTGCTAGCAAAGCCTATTACCTTTAAAACAACTTTCATTTCTGTCTCTTTTGCCAGCAAACATGCAATGACCAATTAAAGTTCTCTTAAATTCTATACTCTTTTCTCTGAGTCTCAAAACTGGCACTTCCTAACAAACTAAATGTAAACTTACTATTTTTTCCTACTAATCAGACATTCATTCTGCCCTTTATGATTACTCCCACTTATTTCCTTTTCTAATGGGGAAAGGCTGAAGCCTTTTTTCAGCATTCACCAAATCCTATCCAGGTTTAATGGATTTCCACAACCAGACTTCCATTTTTACATTAGCCTTTTGTTCAGATTCACTACATTTCTTACTTAGGATCACTGCAGACAACACAGTGATTCCATACATATTGTTTACAATTTGTCACTGAAATATGTCCATTGTTCTTGTAAACTCATTACCTATTTGGGAGGAAGTAAAACAATGTTCATCTTTTCTTAATATTGCTTATCATGGTAGACAGAAACAAATTCCTATCTATGGAAGACAGAGAAACTACTCTAGCTCTGACAGATGAGTTGCACAACTTTTAAGATGAGATAACTATTCTTAATATGCTCCCTTGCTGTCTCATAATTTCTAGTGACTGCCATAGGAAAGTAAATATTTTAATTGAAAAAAAAATTCTTCAAAGATTGTAGTTTCCATTGGAAAGCAAAGATACAGAGAGCAAATAGTAAAATTAAAGGATTTCATAATAGCTGGTGTTCTTTAATTTAAATGAGAATTCTCCAAATTGATTCGTGTTGGATAGACTACATTCTACACAATGTACCTAAACATTATCTGTAGTTTTTTTTTTTTTTTTTTTTTTTTTTTTTTTTTTTTTTTTTTTTGAGACGGAGTCTCGCTCTGTCGCCCAGGCTGGAGTGCAGTGGCCGCATCTCAGCTCACTGCAAGCTCCGCCTCCCGGGTCTACGCCATTCTCCTGCCTCAGCCTCCCGAGTAGCTGGGACTACAGGCGCCCGCCACCTCACCCGGCTAGTTTTTTGTATTTTTTAGTAGAGACGGGGTTTCACCGTATTAGCCAGGCTGGTCTCGATCTCCTGACCTTGTGATCCGCCTGTCTCGGCCTCCCAAAGTGCTGGGATTACAGGCTTGAGCCACCGCGCCCGGCCACATTATCTGTAGTTTTAAAGAGGTTTCTGGCACATAAAAGCATTCCACTGAGGCAGTGAAGCAATTAAAGGAATAACTCAAAGGCAGATCCAAAAGAATACAGAGAATAAGAGCACCACATTAAATATCTTTTTTTTACATTAATGGTTTGATACTAGTATTTTAAGTAAAAGAAAAATAGCTATTCAGTCAACAGAAACAACATCTACATTCCTTTTTTTATGTTCTCCATTAATAATGTCATGTTTAATCATTACTTTCCTTGACCACAGGTGTGAAATTACTGGAATGTTATTGTGTTTACAAATTATAAAGAGAGTTATATCTGCAAGTACTATTTTATTAGACAAAGAATTTTTTAAAAAGTATCCAGTGAAGGTCACTATTTACACAGATGTATTCATTTGCAAGAACACACATAACAAATCTGTTCCATTGTGTATTAACAAAGTAATTTCATGGTTGAATGAATCTATGTAATTAGCTATCATGTTTTAGCATAATAGTGCCCTTATACTTAGTGGTGAGTCATATTTAAATGGAGAATTCTGATATGTAGCCTACAAATAACACAATAGCAAGTGTTTCTTAATAATAGTAAGATGTGTGTATACCACATTGTGGTTTACAAGGCACTTTCACATGTATTATCTAACTTCACAATGTTCAGAAAATAATATATTTAGGGTGGGAGTTCTATTGCTAATAAACATATGAAGAAAATAAATAGGAATATGAAAGACATCTTTCCTCAAAGTCGCTATTTCAGAATTAGAACTAGAACATACTTATCCTGATTTCTAATTCTTAAAAGTATGGTACTTTTCTTACCAAGTATTTTTTTTCTTTGTTATGCCCTAGATTTTATTAACTGCAATACATAATAAATCCAATAGTACTCTGACTTGTTTTCTGTGTTGGGAATAAAGTGAAACTCCCTTCCCACCATTGCACATCCTTATTTAGAATTCTAATCTGTCCACTGTTTTAAATCCTATCCAAAAGTTTTGGATTACATTGACTCCATTCAACAACAGTGTCTAGTTTTGATAAATATTATTGATATTGTTGGTTGTTTATATTATGTTGGGATTTAAATCTTACATATCCAAATGTGGCTCCCTGCTTTGCCTCTAAAAGTCTAGTAAATATGACAAGAGTAATAACTCTTGCCATATTTGCTGTTGTAGTGTTAATTTGTCTGCTGTGTTTATAAAAGCTCTTCTTTCTGCAATGATAATGATATATTATACAATAAGAATTTTTCTACTTGTCACATAAACCTGAAATAAGTTGTTAAAATTCAGTCTTAAATTGAAAGTATTAACTCATTTAGAAGATTTTATTGTAAAAATGGCAACACCATTGCCATTTTAGGCATTATCTCATCCTTGTCAATAAAAATAACGTTTAGGTATAAAAGTTAAATTACATTCATTACATTCATAATAATGGTACAACTTTGTACTACAAACTTTAGCAGGTTTATGTTTGTTACTAAGCAACAATAAGTAGGTAAGACTAATACTTTTCAATAAATAAGTGGTCAAATACAAGGTATAAGGCATGTTAAGGGACAGATTACTTGTCCAAAAGAGGGCCAGGTGATTTTTGTTGTTTTGTTGTTTAGATTTATTTGGTTATTGATGTTATGCCTATTAATCTGTTTGATTAATTTTAAGCAATGTATCTTTGAAATTACATATGGTAAATGTACTGACTATGAAAAGCCTGATAATTTTTAATATTTAAGAGTTATTTACTTATGTACGCTTACACAGAGAACATGCTAACCAATTTTTAAATAGTATATGCAATTGCATTATATCCATCATTTAAATTATCTCTAAAAACAAATTAGAATCCATCTTGAAAGACATTAAACTAGACATGATCATATGATCATTATATGGTGGGCTCAAACAACATGAAAAATTAACTCCTTTTCCACTAAATACAATAGATTCATTAAAAAATGATGTTTTAATAAATTACCTTTGGAAACGTTTCAGATAAACAAAAATTGGCTTTATTTATTTTATGTTCATATATTGCCTGCTATAATCATCACTAATGTGTAAAAGAGAATTGATCCATATATGTGAAAACATCTACACATAATGCAAGGAGTAATTCTAGTATTAATAATGATAAAAATAATGGCAATCAAGATTCAAATTCAACTCTCCTGATGTGTTTTATACTAATTAGCCTGTCCCTCTTATAAATCTTCCTTATTAAAATATCTTAAAACACACAATATTAATTGCTTTTTGAAATGCGCTTTTGATGTATAGAGGGAAACAATATGGAAGAAGTATATAATTTTATAGTGTCTCACCTGAAAAATGTATATCTTTTCATACCACTACCGCTGTATTAGTCCGTTTTCATGCTGCTGATAAAGACATACCTGAGAGTGGGCAGTTTACAAAACAAAGAGGTTTAATTGGGCTTACAGTTCCAAGTGGCTGGGGAAGCCTCACAATCATGGTGGAAGGCAAAGAGGAGCAAATCACATATTACATGAACCGCAGCATGCAAAGAGAGCTTGTGCAGGAAAACGCCCCCTTATAATAACCATCAGATCTCGTGAGACTTACTCACTATCACGAGAACAGCACAGAAAAGATCTGCCTCTATAATTCAATTATGTCCCACCATGTCCATCCCACAACACATGGGTATTCAAGATGAGATTTGCGTGGGGACACAGCCAAACCATATCAACCCCTTTCAGTCCTTTATTCTTCAACTTTCCCTGGAGAAGTTTGGCATTTTGTTTTCTATTTCAAAGCAAATGCTAAAGCAGCCTCCCTCTACTAGCCTTCTTCCTTTGAACTTGTTAAAAATCCATGATCTCTTTCGTTATTACGTATCATTTTTCACACTATCCAGCAATCTCCAAGCCACTCTAACATTGACCCACAAAGATTTTAGCACATGACTCAAAGTTCTTTTTTCTCTGAACAATATTAGAAAATGTATATTCTGAGTAGATTTTCTCATTCACATAACCTCTGTTTTAGTGACCTATTCCACTTTTAATGCCTTTGCGACCTTTATGTCCATAGAAGATCAGCAAATAACTCCCATAGTACCCTCTTTAAAGTTCCCAGTTTCAGGAGGCAACGTGACTTTTGGAAGATGGATTTTGAAGGTAGAAGGTCTGATTTTCATCACTAGTCTTACATGAGTTAGTTTAAATTAATTGGTTATTGACAATGTATGTAAGGATACATGGGGCTTTCACATTTTCCTATAAAATGGAGATAGAGCTAACATCCAGAGATGATGGAAGAAGTGAGTCAGTGCACACATGAAGTATCAGATGAAGTAGATCATGATCAATCCTTGACTCAAAAAAGGTTTCCAAAATATGGAGACAAATTCAATATTTTTTTCTTATGCTATTTTCTAATTCTGGGAAGTAATTCTTCTTCTTGTCTTTCTCTTGGAACTGAAATCCTACTCAGGGATATCTTGTCTATGAAAATTCTTTCCTGTTCCTCTGAGCCATAAACAATGGTTTCACTTCAGTACTTAACACTGCATTGTATTTACTTCACTTTATGCTACTGTATTAAGAATCTTAAAATCAGAGGTTATGTCTCATTTACTTATAAATCTCCCATACGAATTTGTCATTTCTCACTTAAATTATAGGTGCCCAAAGAGTGAGCCTTTCTTAAATAAATACATTAATGATGGATTTGGCAAAGCTTTCCTAGTTGTTTGGAAAGAGAAGGGCTGGAAAATAGCATCAGTTAAAAAACATATACCTAATTGAAAATATACTGTGTCCCCATGAATGCTATTTTTATTATCTTGCCTGCCTACTGTTTACCCAGATTATATTTAGAGTTCAATGCTCCCAGAATCAAATAATTTGGAGAACCAGCTCATGTGGGAAAACAAAACAATACAAAAGGAAAGAACTTCCTCTACCTTATGTTTAGATAGACACATAATCTAGTTTCTCCAAAGCCAAGAAAGAATTATTTTATTTACTGAACCCAAAGTGCATAGTTGGGAATGTAAAATTCACACCTTTGGTCTTAGATTTCCGTTCTTTCATTTTCATGTTAAAAGTTGGAGTATGAGAGAGGATTTTCATCAACCTTCAAGCCAGTAACACTTGTTAAATGAGTCTTGGATGCAGATGTTAAGAATAGGCTTTGGCATATAAACTGAGAAAAAAAATCAGAAGTAATTCTATTCAGTTATACAGTCACTAGGTACATCTCTTTTCCTATTATACAGAGATATTTAAATTTATTTTTTCTCTCATATAGTGCTGGATCGCTTCCACATCGAGTTATTATAAGAAATAAACAATTACAATTTGTATAAATTTATTGCTTTGTACATCAAATGTGAATGTGCAATTTAATGAAGCTTTCAGATTGTCTGGATCTTGTCTTATATTTTAATTTTATTTAGCAATAGTGATTTGTCAGACAATTAGGCGGAACAGGGACAATGGAGAGCTGTAGTAGTTAAAGTATGGCTTGGAATTAAACTACAATAAATAGATAAATAGATAAATAAATAAATAAGAAAAAGCTTTTACCATGTTAGTGGATGTTTTCCTTGGTACGAATTGATATATTATTTAAAGAAAATCTATTTTCACATTTGTTATCTGTCTTCTAAAAACCTCACAAAATATTTTACCAGTATAATTTCTCTCTTAGGATATTCATAACTCTAATTATTGTCCATTTTAGGTTCAAAATTTTGAAATGGTGAAAAACATGATACATGATGAGAAGCATTTCTGACAAGAGAAGGTGTGCTGGCTGGCTTCAAAGACACTTCATCTTAGCGAGTATGATTATCTTGGTTTTCTAAAAGGTGTATCATGTCACAACACCAAAGGACAATGAGAATTTGGGGATAAACTTATTACAATTAAATTAACTGATTGCAATTAATTGTTTGTCATTCATAAGAAAAGAACCCTGAGTCTTTTCAGTTGCAGGGATGCTTACATTCCCATGAAGTGAGTTCCTTTCTTGGTGTGAATGAATTTGGAAAAACAATTAATGATGATGACATTGCGTGGTATATTGTAATAAGAGAATAATAGGTAGACAGATATCAAGTGACACTTAATTCAGAACATGAGGAAGTTGACATGATATCTGGATTCATTATAAAGGATTTATGGAGATCTTTGTCTTTTTTTCCAACCAACAAAATTTCTATGCTCATTAATTATGCATTCTTTTTCAGTTAATAACTACCTATTATAAAAGCAAGGTGTTTCTACATAATAATTCCTGATATGTAAATAGTTGATCAAATTCACTTATAAAGGATAGGCTTTATTTATATATTTTCAAGTTATTACAGAATATCTCACATTCTTTCTAACTTGTGCATATCTATATAACTGGTTTTGAATCTATATAACTGGTCTAACACTAAATACATAATCATAAATATTTGTTTTTACATCACTATAATAGCTTTGATATTATCATCATTGTGTTGAAATGACGTGAAATAAAGCAGCATTTAAAGTAACTAAACAACACATTTCAGGGTTTTTTTTCTAATTTAGGATATATGCATATAATAAATTACATATATATATTCTACACAGGATAAATAATGACTCATTGTTAATATTCATTAGAACAAAGACTGGATCTGAAATTACAACCCATGATATTAACTATTTTATTTACAACAAAACTTTATTTTCCATACCAGGAAATTTTCCTTACACTAGATTTTTTACTTGCTATATCTATCTGCCATCCCTTACTGTTTTTCTAAGAATAACAATTTGCTTTTTCAGAAAAGGAATAGATTATGTCTTTCCATTATTCAGGACTGCAGTAGATTTTCCTTTGTGGATATCTGACCAAAAGTCATGTTTATGTTAATAGTTAATTTATTCTCTATATAAATTTTAAATGTGAGAACTTAGTAACTGGTAGAAATTCAGTTATACAATTTAATTACCATGATCGTAGGCAAGTTATTACTATGTTTCACCATTTCTGCATTTGTATAATGATTCAGTAAGTTAAGCTGTGATGACGATTATTACATAAAAACAGGTTCTCCACACCCACATTTATAAACATATGCATACATAACAGTCACAAATACCTTATCAAGTATTGCTCATTGAGATGTAGAAATAGTATGTCTTCTTTAAAGGTATAAAAAAATTTTTTTTTTTTTGAGACGGAGTCTTGCTCTGTCACCCAGGCTGGGGTGCAGTGGCAGGATCTCTGCTCACCGCGAGTTCCACCTCCCAGGTTCAAGTCATTCTCGTGCCTCCACCTCTGGAGTAGCTGGGATTACAGGTGCGTGCCACCGTGCCCTGCTAATTTTGTTATTTTTAGTAGAGACCGAGTTTGGCCATGTTGACCAGACTGGTCTCTAACTCCTGACATCCGCCTACTTTGACCTTCCAAAGTGCTGGGGTGAGCCACTGCTCCTGGCCACATCTTTTGATTATAATAACTCTCCATAAAGAAAGATAGCATAAGAACAAAATGCCATTATGTTACTAGGCAAAATAAGAGAGTTCTCATCAGCTAGTTTTATTTTAATTGAAAATTTACTTGGCCCATCAATTGACCTTGAGTACTTTAAGAAGGCAAAAATTAAAGGTACAGAAAGATATGTGCATGTAATTATTCATTGCATCCTTGTTTATAACATTAAAAATCGAGAAACAGGCACTATTTTCCATAGGAGCTTGTTAAATGAGTTATGGTATAATCATCATTTAATGTTGTAGTTATTAAAAATGCTTGATAAAAAAATGACATGTTTGTGAATAAAAATATCCAGATACACACAACTGCATATTTACATATGACATGTTGGCCTACATAGTTACTAAGAGGATCAGAATCAACATATAACCATAATTCCTGTTAGTAATTAATTGATATTATATAATCTAATGTTTAAGAGTTTCTTAATAACTAAAGATATTTTGAGCTAAATGATTGAAATGCAGATCTTTCACTCTGTTATAATGTTTACATTTTATCTTGATTGCATTTAGTTCTTTCTATTAACGACTTGCAAGCATTTTATTATCAGAACACACATGAAATACGAAGTAAATATCTAAACACTGGACCCGCATGATTGAATTCCCTTGCTTTTCTCCTTGATCAAAACCAGGTCCAAAGATTTTTTTCTAAACTGAAACAAAACAAAACAAAACAACAACATAAAACTACTTTCTTAAAGGAATTGTATATGATAATGTTTTTAAGATATCCGTGTACAAGATAATAGAATGAAAAAGTCACAAGTTACAATAATTAAGTGAGGGGACAGAATAAGGCAGGCTAAGTGCTTGGTATCTAGTCTTATTTGATATTTAGAATATATAATGTCAAATACAAAATAACAACTTCAGAAAACATCTCCACTGTGCTTCTACACTTATCAGCAATAACATTCAGATGACCCTATCTTAGTTATAACCTTGTTAATCTTATATTTAAGCAAGGAAGACAGATAGCTAAACCAGTAATAAAAACAGAGTGATGGGTGTGCAGTGTGCCACGGGAGAATATCACAGGAATACAGTCTAATCCTTAAGAAAACATTAGCGAAACAAAATAAATTGCTGACTAACGGGAGCAACTTTTAACTACAAGGAAGATAGATCTAAGAATATTAAAATGATACAAGAAAACATTTTTAATGCAAATCATCAATAAAACCAGTAAAAAGTAAAACTTAATAGATGCATTAAAAGCTTCCAATGTCATTTTACATGCATATTTTGTAAAAGAATTAGAAAGCCAGAAACATAAAGATATATTTTCTCAATATATGAGGAAGAGAAGATGTCAGGGCAAGTATCATTTCAGTTTACAAAGAAACTACTTAGGGAAAAAGCATACTATATATGTAATTTCTAATATATATAGTTTAGCTCAGAATCCCTAAAAAAGGTAAGATATAGCAATGGGGATGAAAAGGAGGGAATGTTCATTGAGAGAAAATGCTATATATTTAATTATTTCATTAATTGATATTATAATAATATATAATAGAAAATAATACTTCAAAGGTGGAAAACACCTAATTGGGTAATATTTTGCTAATAGACAACAGTGCAGATTCATTTCTGAACTTTGATGTGGAGGAAGATTTGGAGATGAAATGGAAGCATTCTGTCAGAGGTCATAACTGTCAAAGTCAAATTGGATAGATTCACATAGGGTTTGGTTAGAGAAGAAGATTAATTTACCTACATCAGCGAATACATGTTAGGCTGCAGTAAAAATGGGATTGGAAATATAAGGTGTGTGAATTTTAGTAGAAATTTGAAAGTCAGAGTTTAAGCTTAATTGTGTAGACAATATCATAGCACCACAGTATATAATGCTGAATGGGATTTCAGATATTCACTCCAGTTTTGTGAATGTTTTTAAAAATTATACTTTAAGTTCTGGGATACATGTGCAGAATGTGCAGGTTTGTTACACAGGTATATGCGTGCCATGGTGGTTTGCTGTACCCATCAACCAGTCATCTACGTTAGCTATTTCTCCTAATGCTATTGAGAAAACTGATGCTCTTAAAACTTTAAATGACTTGATTGTAATGATGCTATCAAGACCTGAATTCAAATCATATTCTCTTTAACAAGAAACAGTGTTGAGGAGAGTGAGTTAAACAGTGGGTTCCTGTAATAATAATTCATTTTAGAAACAGTAATCTCTGAATTATATTGAGAAAATATTTGCATAATTGAACAGAAGTAAGAATATTAAATAAAAACATCAAAGAGCACTTCTGAAGAAACGTGTAAACATAGAAAATGAAAATATCATTTGGAAATGAGAATGAGGTGTGAGTACTAAAGAATTTTCAAAGGAAGATGTGACAGAATTTAGTGAACATAAAATCGAAAAGTGAAGAATAAGCCATCAATTCTAGATTTCTGAGCTAGAAGACTTTGGGGCAATGAGGCATTATTCAAAGCTAAACTGTTGAGAAAATATGCCATATTTAGTGAAAACAAACCTACAGACTAGTTATTATCAGGGAATAATACCATAAATTTAAGTTAACCCTTCAGAGATGTATGTGGAATCAAAATAATTTTATTTTGTACTATTTCTGTAAACATTAATTTTTTTTTGTCTAAATAGGAATTAATTTCCCCCAATTTTTTTAATTTTTCATTTTTTTATTATACTTTATATTCTAGGGTACATGTACACAACGTGCAGGTTTGTTACATATGTATACATGCATCATGTTGATGTGCTACACCCATTAACTCATCATTTACATTAGGTATATCTCCTAATGCAATCTCTCTCCCTTCCCCCCACCCCACGACAGGTCCCAATGTGTGATGTTCCCCTTCCTGTGTCCAAGTGTTCTCATCGTTCAATTCCCATCTATGAGTGAGAACATGCAGTGTTGGGTTTTCTGTTCTTGCGATAGTTTGCTGAGAATGATGGTTTCCAGCTGCATCCATGTCCCTACAAAAGACATCAACTCATCCTTTTTTAAGGCTGCATAGTATTCCATGGTGTATATGTGCCACATTTGCTTAATCCAGTCTATCATTGATGGACATTGGGTTGGTTCCAAGTCTTTGCTATTGTGAATAGCGCCACAATAAACATACGTGTGCATGTGTCTTTATAGCAGCACGATTTATAATACTTTGGGTATATCCCCAGTAATGGGATGGCTGGGTCAAATGGTATTTCTAGTTCTAGATCCTTGAGGAATTGCTACACTGTCTTCCACATGGTTGAACCAGTTTACAGTCCCACCAACAGTGTAAAAGTGTTCCTATTTCTCCACATCCTTCCAGCACCTGTTGTTTTCTGACTTTTTAATGATAGCCATTCTAACAGGTGTGAGATGGTATCTCATTGTGGTTTTGGTTTGCATTTCTCTGATGGCCAGTGATGATGAGCATTTTTTCATGTGTCTGTTGGCTGCATAAATGTCTTCTTTTGAGAAGTGTCTGTTCATGTCCTTTGCCCACTTTTTGATGGGGATGTTTTTTTCTTGGGAATTTGTTTGAGTTCTTTGTAGGTTCTGGTTATTAGCCCTTTGTCAGATGAGTAGATTGCAAAAATTTTCTCCCATTCTGTAGGTTGCCTGTTCACTCTGATGGTAGTTTCTTTTGCTGTGCATAGCTGTTTAGTTTGATTAGATCCCATTTGTCAAGTTTGGCTTTTGTTGCCATTGCTTTTGGTGTTTTAGACATGAAGTCCTTGCCCATGCTGAAGTCCTTGCCCATGCCTATGTCCTGAATGGTATTGCCTAGGTTTTCTTCTACGTTTTTATGGTTTTAGGTCTAACATTTAAATCTCTAATCCATCTTGAATTAATTTTTGTATAAGGTGTAAGGAAGGGATCCAGTTTCAGCTTTCTACTTACGGCTAGCCAGCTTTCCCAGCACCATTTATTAAATAGGGAATCCTTTCCCCATTTCTTGTTTTTGTCAGATTTGTCAAAGATCAGATGGTTGTAGATGTGTGGCATTATTTCTGAGGGCTCTGTTCTGTTCCATCGGTCTACATCTCTGTTTTGGTACCAGTAGCATGCTGTTTTGGTTACTGTAGCCTCGTAGTGTAGTTTGGAGCCAGGCAGTGTGATGCTTCCAGCTTTGTTCTTTTGGCTTAGTACTCTCTTGGCAACACGGGCTCTTTTTTGGTTCCATATGAACTTTAAAGTAGTTTTTTCCAATTGATTCTATAAATCACCTTGGGCAGTATGGCCATTTTCACGATATTGATTCTTCCTATCCATGAGCATGGAATGTTCTTCCATTTGTTTGTGCCCTCTTTTATTTCATTGAGCAGTGGTTTGTAGTTCTCCTTGAAGAAGTCCTTCACATCCCTTGTAAGTTGGATTCCTAGGTATTTTATTCTCTTTGAAGCAATTTTGAATGGGAGTTCACTCATGATTTGGCTCTGTTTGTCTGGTATTGCTGTATAAGAATGCTTGTGATTTTTGCACATTGATTTTGTGTCCTGAGACGTTGCTGAAGTTGCTTATCAGCTTAAGGAGATTTTGGGCTGAGATGATGGGGTTTTCTAAATATACAATCATGTCATCTGCAAACAGGGACAATTTGACTTCCTCTTTTCATAACTGAATACCCTTGATTTCTTTCTCTTGCCTGACTGCCCTGGCCAGAACTTCCAACACTATGTTGAATAGGAGTGGTTAGAGAGGGCATCCCTGTCTTGTGCCAGTTTTCAAGGGGAATTCTTCCAGTTTTCACCCATTCAGTATGATATTGGCTGTGGGTTTGTCATAAATAGCTCTTATTATTTTGAGATACATTCCATCAATACTGGATTTATTGAGAGTTTTTAGCATGAAGGGCTGTTGAATTTTGTCAAAGGCCTTTCCTGCATCTATTGAGATAATCATGTGGTTTTTGTCTTTGGTTCTGTTAATATGCTGGATTATGTTTATTGATTTGCATATATCGAACCAGCCTTGCATCCCAGGGATGAAGCCCACTTGATCATGGTGGGTAAGCTTTTTGATGTGCTGCTGGATTCGGTTTGCCAGTATTTTATTGAGGATTTTTGCATCGATGTTCATCAGGGATATTGGTCTAAAATTCTCTTTTTTTGTTGTGTCTCTGCCAGCCTTTGGTATCAGGATGATGTTGGCCTCATAAAATGAGTAAGGGAGGATTCCCTCTTTTTCTATTGATTGGAATAGTTTCAGAAGGAATGGTACCAGCTCCTCCTTGTACCTCTGGTAGAATTCTGCAATGAATCCATCTGGTCCTGGACTTTTTTTGGTTGGTAGGCTATTAATTATTGCCTCAATTTCAGAGCCTGCTATTGGTCTATTCAGGGATTCAACTTCTTCCTGGTTTAGTCTTGGGAGAGAGTGTGTGTCCAGGAATTTATCCATTTCTTCTAGGATTCCCCAAAATTTTGAATCATGCACATATAAGAAAGAGAATCCTGAGCTTCTAGGAATACATTTTGGAACATTCAGTTTGTTTATTTGTTCCCTGCAATTAGAAACCTTCCAATGAAAAAAGATGAAATGGCAATTACTATTAATGCCTTCGCGTCTTCACTCCAAAATCCGGACCAAATACCAAACAAATTATGATTTTTTTTCAGAAGATATAATATTCTCTCTCTCTCTTCTTGCTTGCTCCCCCACCTCTCTCCTCTCTACTTTCCCTCCTTCATCTTATCCTCTCTTGTACATGCACACTGGTAGCAGAAGTTTGGTACACAAAGTAAATGTATTAGTCTGGAAATAAATATGTGGTTGACATGCTGCAATTAAGTAGTTTACAAAATATAACTTACTAAATTCAAATTTGCAATGTATTCAGGTTTTTCACCTTTATTTTCCTCTTCATCAACTCTTAATTAATTCTTGTTCTTCTAAATGCCCAAGACATAAAATTACCTATTTTCTTTCATCTACCTTCATCTCTGTGGAAATCTAGTGCTCTTATTCTGGTTTCTTTAGGTCTTGCCTTTATGTTCAGGATGAACTTCATGCAAAATAGCCTGTGACACTGCATGATGCCACTCTAATTTCTCTTTTGTCACAGGTTTCTCCTTTTTCTAGCTATGTTATATGCGTTACCATTTCCCCTACAATTTTTCTAACTGATTTTTTTTATATTTCTTCTTTCTCAGGTAAAGATTGATTTAATTAAGAGTAATTGTGGTATCTTCTTTGATAGCAGAGTAATGTTATATGCATGTGCGCGTCTATGAAAAGTACAGGCACTCGAATCATGATGTATAATTTAAAAGTTATACAATAAAAATCAGATGGAGAAAGGAAGCAAAAACCACAATGAATAATCTACCTATTATTTCACCAATCTTTAAGTAAAATACCTCAAGGAAATTTTCAAGTCATTTAAAAATGTGTGGAATATGTGAATATATTCTGCAAAATGACCAAAGCCTATCCATATTTGTTTAAATTTGCATTTACTTCTCTATTTTACTTACTTTGAAATCTTCTATTGATTATTTATTTTTACTCTGAAAAATAGTTAATCATATAAAGTCATCATTCAAAAATACAGTGTAAAATAGAATGTATATTAGCTTTTACAGTAACATAAAAGGTGTCCATAAAGGAATTATAAATTGCATCACAAAAAGCATCAGAATAATTTTTAACGTAAGTGGAATGAGACTCACTTCTCTATCAGAAAACTAGAGCAAAGCAGTATTTTGATATGTAAAATAATTACTTTCTGTTTGGGAGGTAAAATATAGTTTTTATCAAGTATAAATTGATCCACAAAACACTAATATTCTAGAATAGCCATACATTTTCAATTTTTATTATTTTATTTGAAAGAATAAGTGTTTTTAATAAGTAATGTTCAAAATAAACATTAATCCTTACTGAAAATCATATGCAAAAATTACCTGAAATGGATCATAGACCCAGATTTAAAACCCAAAATTATAACATGTATAGAAGAAAATATAGGAGAAAAATCTTTGTTACCTTTGAGTAGGCAAGGATTCTTAGATAGAACACAAAATGCATAAACTATATTTTAATAAACTAATAAACTGTACTTTTGATCAGTATATGGCAGTATATATCTTATCTAAATTATCAGTGAAATTGAACAACATGAGACAAAGGGAAAAAAACTCCTCTTTTGTTTGATAATATTGCTCATTTATCCAATTGTTTTTGGATTATAGAGTTCAAGCCAAAGGATTATAAATCATGCTGCTATAAAGACACATGCACACGTATGTTTATTGTGGCACTATTCACAATAGCAAAGACTTGGAATCAACCCAAATGTCTATCAGTGACAGACTGGATTAAGAAAATGTGGCACATATACACCATGGAATACTATGCAGCCATAAAAAAGGATGACTTTGTGTCCTTTGTAGGGACATGGATGCAGCTGGAAACCATCATTCTTAGCAAACTATCACAAGAACAGAAAACCAAACATCGCATGTTCTCACTTATAGGTGGGAACTGAACAATGAGATCACCTGGACTCGGGAAGGGGAACATCACACACTGGGGCCTATCATGGGGAGTGGGGAGGGGGGAGGGATTGCATTGGGAGTTATACCTGATATAAATGACGAGTTGATGGGTGCTGATGAGTTGATGGGTGTAGCACACCAACATGGCACAAGTATACATATGTAACAAACCTGCACGTTATGCACATGTACCCTAGAACTTAAAGTGTAATAATAATAAAAAATAAATTTTAAAAAGATGCATACTTCTATATCATTTACAACATTGTTTTTAGCCTCCCACCCAAAGATAAAATAAGACATTGATGGAGGGACTTTGCTAAAAATAGAAGTCTTAACTTTTTGTATGTTAATCCTACTAGAAATAATATAATCTTACGTATAATGGCAAAGATTGTGGAGGCATACTAAGGTTTTTATTACTGCTCCTTCTGATTCCAAGATAGGGCTGATGACCCATTCTATCTAATAGACTAAGAACAGGGATGTCGTATGTCTATCATGTATCAAAACATTGAAGAATTAGCATGATGCCTTCAGAGTGTCTTCCCTTGATATAGCAACTAGGAGGCTGAATGATCCAGCTGGTGCAGTTATTAGACATTGGAGTTTCCATCAGCCTGGATCCCTGAGTGACAGTGTGGACATAGACCACCAAGAAAATGTAGCATGAATGAGAGATAAACTTTTGTTTTGTTAAGCCACTCATATTTGGGAATGTTTGTTATCACTGCATATCCTAATCTAACAAATGTGTACTTTTTTATTACCACTTTCAATATACCAATGTCAAGGACTCTTATTTATTAATTCGCATTAAAATTTGTCTGATGTGTCAATTTTACTCATAATCTATCTTATTAATTATTTGCCTTTATTATATTCAGTCACTTAAATTTGTAACATCAACATTATTTCTACTTTTATTTTCTGTCTTGCCATAGCTTAGAAAATGCATTTTAGTCATAGGAACATGTGCACCCAAAGAGCTTCTGAACCCAGAAGAGGCGTAAAGTTATATGAACCAGAGCTGTCATTTTACTGAAACCCTTGGGGTTACACTGGGCCAACTTCTATGTAAGAATAGTGGCAGAGCAAATGAGTGACTTGCAGTGGTAAAGAGTAAGAAAGATATTAATAGTTACATGTGTATCATAGAAAGTTTTCTAATGTATAATGGTGTAAAGATCATTTACATTTAGTACACCTGAATTTTTGTAATATGGATTTTTCATTCTCACAATTATTAATTTCCAGTATTTTAAATAAAATGGTGAACAAAATTTCTAGAAAAATGATCAGAGAGACAAGCAGCATTTGACAAATGAAGATATGTGAATAGCCTCAAACCCGTGGACAAATGTTCAACTTATCAGAAACAAAATACATATATTAATAAAATAGAATAGTAATAAAACATAGATTTGCCTATCTTATTGGTAAACACTGAAAATAACTACAGAAAATAAAGTTGACATGATATGAGGAAATTCACTAAAAATGGTGTTTTGGAACAAAGAGTACTGCAAATTTTGTAGGGAAATATTGATACTTTATATTAAGATAAAGCAAACATTTTCAAGAAAATTCTAATTATAATGGAAATAAAGCAGCTACAGAGTTCAAAACAGAAGATCAACAGAATTTGATATACAATATAAATAAGTCAACTAATTGAATTTAAATGCATTTAAATACAAGGAAATGTGTTCATTTTTAACAAATATGTGTTTGTCTTCTACAATTATCCTGTAATTGTGTCATGATGTTTCTAGTCTCCAGTGGTGAACAGAGAGACACATCCCTGTTCAAAGTATGACATAAAAGTCGGGTGCAGTGACTCACCTCATAATCCCTTGGAGGATGAGGTGGAAGCATCGCTTGAGACCAAGAGTTCAAGACTAGCCTGAGCAACCTAATGATAACTCTTTATACAAAATAACAAAAACAAAAATAGCAAGGTGTGGTGATGAGCACCTGTAGTCCCAACCACCTGGGAGACCGAGGCAGGAGGATCCCTTGCGCCCAGGTGAGGCTGCAGTGAGTCATGATCAGGCCATTGCACTTCAGCCTGGGCAACAGAGAGAGACCCTCTCTCAAAAAACAAACAAAAACAAAGCACAGCATAAAATCAAACAGTGATAAATGAGATTAACAAAGAATGGAAATAGGGTATGTTGGGATGGGGTGGAACAGCAGGGGGATATCTAGAGTGGGCAGTGAGGTGAGGCCTTACTGCCAAAGTGCCATTTAACCTGAAAGCTAAAAGACAAGAAATAGCTGAAGGAAAGGCAAGCTAGATGAACAAACACAGAGGCTCTAGGATAAAGATGAGCTTGGTGTTTGAAGAATAGAAAGATACCATGGATTTGAGCCTGGTGGGTCAGAGGAAGAGTGCTGTAGAATAAATGTAAAATTAGATAGTCACGTCTTTTGCTACTTGGAGGCCAATGTAAGGGAAATTGATTTTATTTCAGGTGCTGTGGTTAAGAGGCAGAGGACTTTCCCCAGGAAGGTAATCTGGATTTGTTTACATTTTACAGATCATTTTGGTTTCTGTATGGAAAACTGTTCAGGGAGCTAGAGATAAAACAGTGCAACTTCTAAAGTGAGTGTTGTAGTATTAAGGAAAGAAATAAAGAAGTCTGGGCCAGGACAGTAGCTGTGAGACTCGAAAGAAGTGAAGTGATTCAATAGCTGTGTGATTATTGAAGTCCTAGATTTTGGGGGTTTTGAATAGAGCTACTAGATGGTTTTCTTTGTTGCAATAGGGAAGACTAGAAGGAGAATACATTAGTGGTCAGTACAAGGGGAGAAATCATGAGCTCGTGTTTGTCATTGTGACTCTAATATGGAATTTTAAGCAAGCCTACTTACTGCATATATAAATTTGGATCTCAGTGGATGAGTCAGAGCCCTTTTCATAGAAGTGGTTTTATGAGTCAAAATAGTAGATGACAGCTCTAAGGGAGACAATGTAGATAGAAGTAAGAGCAAAGAATCTCTTGGAAGTCCCTTAATCCAGTTTCCCTTTAAATCTATGTCGCCTAACACTCACCATAATAGCAAGCACATTTTTCTCTCTCTTCAGAAAAATATGAAACTAGAACTGTGTTATTTAATAAGTTACAGGAAGCTCTGCAGTGCCATATTTAATATAAAACCTATTCACCCACATTTCAGATTTAAATATTTTTATTATAAATTAACAAATTGGCCTACGGCAGGGGCGGAGCAAGATGGCCGAATAGGAGCAGCTCCAGTCTCCAACTCCCAGCGCGAGCGACACAGAAGACCGGTGATTTCTGCATTTTCAACTGAGGTACTGGGTTCATCTCACTGGGGAGTGCCGGACGATCGGTGCTGGTCAGCTGCTGCAGCCTGACCAGCGAGAGCTGAAGCAGGGCGAGGCATTGCCTCACCTGGGAAGCGCAAGGGGGAAGGGAGTCCCTTTTCCTAGCCAGGGGAACTGAGACACACAACACCTGGAAAATTGGGTAACTCCCACGCCAATACTGCACTTTAAGCAAACGGGCACACCAGGAGATTGTATCCCACACCTGGCCGGGAGGGTCCCACACCCACGGGGCCTCCCTCATTGCTAGCACAGCAGTCTGCCATCTAACCACAAGGCAGCAGCGAGGCTTGGGGAGGGGCGCCCGCCATTGCTGAGGCTTAAGTAGGTAAACAAAGCTGCTGGGAAGCTCGAAGTGGGTGGAGCTCACAGCAGCTCAAGGAAACCTGCCTGTCTCTGTAGACTCCACCTCTGGGGACAGGGCACAGTAAACAACCACAAAAGCAGCAGAAACCTCTGCAGACACAAACGACTCTGTCTGACAGCTTTGAAGAGAGCAGTGGATCTCCCAACACGGAGGTTGAGATCTGAGAAGGGACAGACTCCCTGCTCAAGTGGGTCCCTGACCCCTGAGTAGCCTAACTGGGAGACATCCCCCACTAGGGGCAGTCTGACACCCCACACCTCACAGGGTGGAGTACACCCCTGAGAGGAAGCTTCCAAAGCAAGAATCAGACAGGTACACTTGCTGTTCAGCAATATTCTATCTTCTGCAGCCTCTGCTGCTGATACCCAGGCAAACAGGGTCTGGAGTGGACCTCAAGCAATCTCCAACAGACCTACAGCTGAGGGTCCTGACTGTTAGAAGGAAAACTATCAAACAGGAAGGACACCTACACCAAAACCCCATCAGTACATCACCATCATCAAAGACCAGAGGCAGATAAAACCACAAAGATGGGGAAAAAGCAGGGCAGAAAAGCTGGAAATTCAAAAAATAAGAGCGCATCTCCCTCGGCAAAGGAGCACAGCTCATCGCCAGCAACGGATCAAAGCTGGACGGAGAATGACTTTGACGAGATGAGAGAAGAAGGCTTCAGTCCATCAAATTTCTCAGAGCTAAAGGAGGAATTACGTACCCAGCACAAAGAAACTAAAAATCTTGAAAAAAAAGTGGAAGAATTGATGGCTAGAGTAATTAATGCAGAGAAGGTCCTAAACGAAATGAAAGAGATGAAAACCATGACACGAGAAATACGTGACAAATGCACAAGCTTCAGTAACTGACTCGATCAACTGGAAGAAAGAGTATCTGCGATTGAGGATCAAATGAATGAAATGAAGCGAGAAGAGAAACCAAAAGAAAAAAGAAGAAAAAGAAATGAACAAAGCCTGCAAGAAGTATGGGATTATGTAAAAAGACCAAATCTATGTCTGATTGGGGTGCCTGAAAGTGAGGGGGAAAATGGAACCAAGTTGGAAAACACTCTTCAGGATATCATCCAGGAGAACTTCCCCAACCTAGTAGGGCAGGCCAACATTCAAATCCAGGAAATACAGAGAACGCCACAAAGATACTCCTCGAGAAGAGCAACTCCAAGACACATAATTGCCAGATTCACCAAAGTTGAAATGAAGGAAAAAATCTTAAGGGCAGCCAGAGAGAAAGGTCGGGTTAACCACAAAGGGAAGCCCATCAGACTAACAGCAGATCTCTCAGCAGAAACTCTCCAAGCCAGAAGAGAGTGGGGGCCAATATTCAACATTCTTAAAGAAAAGAATTTTCAACCCAGAATTTCATATCCAGCCAAACTAAGTTTCATAAGTGAAGGAGAAATAAAATCCTTTACAGATAAGCAAATGCTTAGAGATTTTGTCACCACTAGGCCTGCCTTACAACAGACCCTGAAGGAAGCACTCAACATGGAAAGGAACAACCGGTACCAGCCATTGCAAAAACATGCCAAAATGTAAAGACCATTGAGGCTAGGAAGAAACTGCATCAACTAACAAGCAAAATAACCAGTTAATATCATAATGGCAAGATCAAGTTCACACATAACAATATTAACCTTAAATGTAAATGGACTAAATGCTCCAATTAAAAGACACAGACTGGCAAACTGGATAAAGAGTCAAGACCCATCAGTCTGCTGTATTCAGGAGACCCATCTCACACGCAGAGACATACATAGGCTCAAAATAAAGGGATGGAGGAAGATTTACCAAGCAAATGGAGAACAAAAAAAAGCAGGGGTTGCAATACTAGTCTCTGATAAAACAGACTTTAAACCATCAAAGATCAAAAGAGACAAAGAAGGCCATTACATAATGGTAAAGGGATCAATTCAACAGGAAGAGCTAACTATCCTAAATATATATGCACCCAATACAGGAGCACCCAGATTCATAAAGCAAGTCCTTAGAGACTTACAAAGAGACTTAGACTCCCAAACAATAATAATGGGAGACTTCAACACTCCACTGTCAACATTAGACAGATCAACGAGACAGAAAGTTAACAAGGATATCCAGGAATTGAACTCAGCTCTGCAGCAAGCAGACCTAATAGACATCTATAGAACTCTCCACCCCAAATCAACAGAATATACATTCTTCTCAGCACCACATCATACTTACTCCAAAATTGACCATGTAATTGGAAGTAAAGCACTCCTCAGCAAATGTAAAAGAACAGAAATTATAACAAACTGTCTCTCAGACCACAGTGCAATCAAACTAGAACTCAGGACTAAGAAACTCAATCAAAACCGCTCAACTACATGGAAGCTGAACAACCTGCTCCTGAAGGCAGAAATAAAGATGTTCTTTGAAACCAATGAGAACAAAGATACAACATACCAGAATCTCTGGGACACATTTAAAGCAGTGTGTAGAGGGAAATTTATAGCACTAAATGCCCACAAGAGAAAGCAGGAAAGATCTAAAATTGACACTCTAACATCGCAGTTAAAAGAACTAGAGAAGCAAGAGCAAACACATTCGAAAGCTAGCAGAAGGCAAGAAATAACTAAGATCAGAGCAGAACTGAAGGAGATAGAGACACAAAAAACCCTCCAAAAAATCAATGAATCCAGGAGTTGGTTTTTTGAAAAGATCAACAAAATTGACAGACCACTAGCCAGACTAATAAAGAAGAAAAGAGAGAAGAATCAAATCGACGCAATTAAAAATGATAAAGGGGATATCACCACCGACCCCACAGAAATACAAACTACCATCAGAGAATACTATAAACACCTCTACGCAAATAAACTGGAAAATCTAGAAGAAATGGATAATTTCCTGGACACTTACACTCTTCCAAGACTAAACCAGGAAGAAGTTGAATCCCTGAATAGACCAATAGCAGGCTCTGAAATTGAGGCAACAATTAATAGCCTACCAACTAAAAAAAGTCCAGGACCAGATGGATTCACAGCTGAATTCTACCAGAGGTACAAGGAGGAGTTGGTACCATTCCTTCTGAAACTATTCCAATCAATAGAAAAAGAGGGAATCCTCCCTAACTCATTTTATGAGGCCAACATCATCCTGATACCAAAGCCTGGCAAGGACACAACAAAAAAAGAGAATTTTAGACCAATATCCCTGATGAACATCGATGCAAAAATCCTCAATAAAATACTGGCAAACCAGATTCAGCAACACATCAAAAAGCTTATCCATCATGATCAAGTGGGCTTCATCCCTGGGATGCAAGGCTGGTTCAACTTTCGCAAATCAATAAACATAATCCAGCATATAAACAGAACCAAAGACAAGAACCACATGATTATCTCAATTGATGCAGAAAAGGCTTTTGACAAAATTCAACAGCCCTTCATGCTAAAAACGCTCAATAAATTCGGTATTGATGGAACGTACCTCAAAATAATAAGAGCTATCTATGACAAACCCACAGCCAATATCATACTGAATGGGCAAAAACTGGAAAAATTCCCTTTGAAAACTGGCACAAGACAGGGATGCCCTCTCTCACCACTCCTATTCAACATAGTGTTGGAAGTTCTGGCTAGGGCAATCAGGCAAGAGAAAGAAATCAAGGGTATTCAGTTAGGAAAAGAAGAAGTCAAATTGTCCCTGTTTGCAGATGACATGATTGTATATTTAGAAAACCCCATTGTCTCAGCCCAAAATCTCCTTAAGCTGATAAGCAACTTCAGCAAAGTCTCAGGATACAAAATTAATGTGCAAAAATCACAAGCATTCTTATACACCAGTAACAGACAAACAGAGAGCCAAATCAGGAATGAACTTCCATTCACAATTGCTTCAAAGAGAATCAAATACCTAGGAATCCAACTTACAAGGGATGTAAAGGACCTCTTCAAGGAGAACTACAAACCACTGCTCAGTGAAATAAAAGAGGACACAAACAAATGGAAGAACATACCATGCTCATGGATAGGAAGAATCAATATCGTGAAAATGGCCATACTGCCCAGGGTAATTTATAGATTCAATGCCATCCCCATCAAGCTACCAACGAGTTTCTTCACAGAATTGGAAAAAACTGCTTTAAAGTTCATATGGAACCAAAAAAGAGCCCGCATCTCCAAGACAATCCTAAGTCAAAAGAACAAAGCTGGAGGCATCACGCTACCTGACTTCAAACTATACTACAAGGCTACAGTAACCAAAACAGCATGGTACTGGTACCAAAACAGAGATATAGACCAATGGAACAGAACAGAGTCCTCAGAAATAATACCACACATCTACAGGCATTTGATCTTTGACAAACCTGAGAGAAACAAGAAATGGGGAAAGGATTCCCTATTTAATAAATGGTGCTGGGAAAATTGGCTAGCCATAAGTAGAAAGCTGAAACTGGATCCTTTCCTTACTCCTTATACGAAAATTAATTCAAGATGGATTAGAGACTTAAATGTTAGACCTAATACCATAAAAATTCTAGAGGAAAACCTAGGTGGTACCATTCAGGACATAGGCATGGGCAAAGATTTCATGTATAAAACACCAAAAGCAACGGCAGCAAAAGCCAAAATTGACAAATGGGATCTCATTAAACTAAAGAGCTTCTGCACAGCAAAAGACACTACCATCAGAGTGAACAGGCAACCTACAGAATGGGAGAAAATTTTTGCAATCTACTCATCTGACAAAGGGCTAATATCCAGAACATACAAAGAACTCAAACAAATTTACAAGAAAAAAACAAACAACCCCATCAAAAAGTGGGCAAAGGATATGAACAGACATTTCTCAAAAGAAGACATTCATACAGCCAACAGACACATGAAAAAATGCTCATCATCACTGGCCATCAGAGAAATGCAAATCAAAACCACAAGGAGATACCATCTCACACCAGTTAGAATGGCAATCATTAAAAAGTCAGGAAACAACAGGTGCTGGAGAGGATATGGAGAAATAGGAACACTTTTACACTGTTGGTGGGATTGTAAACTAGTTCAACCATTATGGAAAACAGTATGGCGATTCCTCAAGGATCTAGAACTAGATGTACCATATGACCCAGACATCCCATTACTGGGTATATACCCAAAGGATTATAAATTATGCTGCTATAAAGACACATACACACGTATGTTTATTGCAGCACTATTCACAATAGCAAAGACTTGGAATCAACCCAAATGTCCATCAGTGACAGATTGGATTAAGAAAATGTGGCACATATACACCATGGAATACTATGCAGCCATAAAAAAGGATGAGTTTGAGTCCTTTGTAGGGACTTGGATGCAGCTGGAATCCATCATTCTTAGGAAACTATCACAAGAACAGAAAACCAAACACCGCATGTTCTCACTCATAGGTGGGAACTGAACAATGAGATCACTCGGACTCAGGAAGGGGAACATCACACACCGGGGCCTATCATGGGGAGGGGGCAGGGGGGAGGGATTGCATTGGGAGTTATACCTGATGTAAATGACGAGTTGATGGGTGCAGCACACCAACATGGCACAAGTATACATATGTAACAAACCTGCACGTTATGCACATGTACCCTACAACTTAAAGTATAATAATAATAAATAAATTAAAAAAAGACAAAAAAAATAATAAATAAATTAACAAATTACAGTTGCATATATTTATGCAGCACAAAGTGATGTTATGATTTATAAATACAATGTGTAATAATTAAAACAAGCTAACATATCCATCACCTCAAATATTTATCATTTTGTGGTGCGAATGTTTGAAATTTATTCTTAGTAATTTAAAAATGTGCAATACAACATTATTAGCTATATTCACCACACTGTGTAATAAATCTAAAAAAAAAAATCTTATTCCTCCTGTATAACTGAGGCTATGTGCTCTTTGACCACCATCTCCCCATTCTCTCATTCCCTGCCCCATTTTGCTCTCTGCTTCTATGAGTTTGGATGTTTCAGATTCCACATATAAGTGGGAACATGTGGTATTTCTGTTTCTGTGTCCAGTGTATATCACATAGCATAATTTTCTTTAATTCCATTCATTTTGTTAAAAATGACAGAACATATTTCTTTTGTAAGGCAGTGTGGTATTGCATTGTGAATATATACCATTTTCTCTTTGTCCATTCATCTGTTGATGGACACTTAACGTTGGTTCCATAATTTTGCTATTGTGATTATTGCTGCAAGGAATGCTGGAGTGTAGGCATCTCTTCAACATATTGATTGTAACCTTTTTTTTTTTTTTTTTGAGATGGAGTCTCGCTCTGTTGCCCAGGCTGGAGTGCAGTGGCGCGATCTCGGCTCACTGCAACCTCTGCCCCTCCAGGTTTAAGCAATTCTCTGCCTCAGCCTCCGGAGTAGCTGGGATTACAGGCACATGCCACCACGCCCGGCTAATTTTTTTGTATTTTTAGTAGAGATGGGGGTTTCACCATCTTGGCCAGGCTGGTCTTGAACTCCTGACCTTGTGTTCCACCCGTCTTGGCCTCCCAAAGTGCTGGGATTACAGGTGTGAGCCACCGCGCCCGGCCTTGATTGTAAATCTTTTGGATAAATACCCAGAAGTGAGATTGCCGAATCATATGGTAATTCTACTTTTGTTTTTTTGAGGGACCACCATACAGTTTTTCATAAATGACTATACAAACATCTATCCACCAACAATGTACAACGGTTACCTTTTCTCCACATCTTCACCAACCCTTGTTATGTTTCATTCTTTTTACAATAGCATTTCTGAAAGACATGATGTATTATATCATTGTGATTTTAATTTGCATTTCACTAATTATTAGTGATGTTGAGCATTTTTCCTGCATCTGCTGTCCATTTGTATGTCTTCTTTTGAGAAATATATATTCAGAACCTTTGACCAGTTTTAAATTGGATTATTTGTGTCTTTTCTCTAGAATTGTTTGAATTCCTTATATAATTTGGATATTAATCTCTAACAGATCTACAGCTTGCAAACATTGTCTCCCATACTGTAAGTTGTATATTCACTGTGTTGTTTCCTTTCTTATGCAGAAGCTTTTTATTTAGACATAATACAATTTGTCTATTTTTGCTTTTGTTGCCCATGCTCTTGCCAAATCTAAAACAAATCATTTCCCAGATCAATGTCGTGTAGTTTTTCCCCTGTGTTTTCATCTAGTATTGCTCCTTCTGCTTTCTACTGGGATAGTAGAAATCTAATAGAATTCTTTCCAGGTTTTGTTTCAAGGACTATGCAGCATAAAGCTAATTTGAATTTCCCAATACTAAAGTTACTAAACCATCACTCCCTTTGTGAGTAAAAATTACTCCTTTTTTTTTTTTTTTACTTTATTTGAAAAATTGAATGGTAAGACTCATTCGGATGCAAAGAACAGTTGCATTTTTATTGTCTAAAGTAATTCAATTAGTGGTCATTCTTTAAAACTTTGATGATTTCTCTTGACTATTTTCCTTATCAGAATGCAGACATGAAAAGCACAGGTGTCTTTTTGAGAAAAAAACATCTTGCTTTTATGAAGAAAATATAAAACTAATAGTGGAAGAAGAATGTGGATGGGTTGAGGTGCCTCAGGCCGAGACTCATCTGTCTCACTAAGTGTGTCTCCTCACAGCTGACCTCCAGCTTCTGCCTTTCCTGAACACACACGTTTTTATGTTTTCTTCATTCAAGTTGAATCATTAGATTCTAATAAAATCCTCTGGGAAAGACATTATATCTTTCGAACACTCGTATAAATCAGAACACCACCTAGGCAGAATAAGTGTTAGCTGACACCCAAAGTTACAAATGGCTTCGGTAATTAAGGTAGTACTGTGTTCCTGCTGTCACTTCCTATATTTTTTTTTAATCAACACATTTCTTAGTCCCATTGTCTTTTATGCCTGAGGTTTCTAAGAAAAGAGAAAACAAGATAGCTTCATTGTAGAGACTGACCTGGGAGCATGGACGTGACTTTATCTTTTTCTTTGCTATTAGTATATTTAAACATGGTTTATTACTTAATGTGGAGAAAAATAAAATGAAATTAATGAAAGGGTAATAGAAACACAAATACTGAATTGAAATTATGCCTTTTGATGCAATATGACCAGAAAATTTAATCATATTTCTGTATTTTTACCAAATATATCAACATAGAGATAAGCAAAGCTTTATTATCAGAAAGACATGGTATCCTTATATGTGAAACTCTGAGGACATAAACTGCTCATTATCCTTATCATATTGCAAGTACTCCTGTGTTTAACTCCATTTAGGCATCCCAAGGAACTGTAAACAGTATCACAGTTACCACTAAAACAAACATTAAAAATAACCATATTAGAGATATCATTGATTATTTGGTCCAGACAGTAAATTCTAAAGCCATTTGTGTACTCACACATATTGTATCCTGGCATTTATAATTTCACATTCTTATAAGTGATTTCAAAACCCGTCTGATCCCTGCTATTCTAGAATATAAACATGAATATTTATTATTTTGTAATGGACACTAAGACCTTCCTTTATAAGTCAAAAGTCTAGTCTTTCTCCTTTAAGGGAGATACTGCTGAATGAAGTCAACAATCTTGATCCTTTTCAGGTTTATGTAAAATGAAGGATGAAGAACATAAGTAGCCATGGGAATCTCAAGGATGCTAAGTCTGTGTTATGAAATATGCCTTCTGCCTAGTCAGAAATGACTCAGTACTCCTCTTCCGCTCCATTGCCTGGGAATATTCAGAGCAAGGTGAATTGTCGGCAAAGTGTCATGCTATAAATCTCACAATCAATGCACTCATCAGAATGGACACCTTTCATTCAGTGGTGGAAAGAAGCAATAATAACATTTTAGAGGCTGCTTTTTGAAATAATATTCTGGATGCAAGCACTTAAAAGGACTTGAAGTATTACCCAGTGACCTCTGGAAGAAAACTGCCTTCTTAGGGAATCTAAGGTCTGTCTCATTGTGCCTTTGCAATACATTGAGAAGTAACTTGAGATTGAGATGTACCTGAATGACTATGAGATTGCCTAGCAAATATTAATTTCATCTAGATATTAATTCTTTCTGGAATCTCCCTACTTATAAGAGAACGGGCCACTTCCAAAAGACCTATCAGAGTATTTCAGTCATTGAAACTCATGCCCAGAAAAATGACCAACAAGCTGTGATTTTGTTGCTCTCGTGGTCTGTCAAAATCTGAAAGTTTAAAATTTCTCTTACAGGAAAACAAACTTGTATCCCCTCTAAAGAATCTATGAGCAAGTTGGAGCCTTCAGGCGATAATGCTTTACTATTAAAAAATACAAGCCAGGTGCGATGGCTTATGCCTGTAATCCCAGCACTTTGGGAGGCCAAGGCGGGTGGATCACTTGAGGTCAGGAGTTCAAGACCAGCCTGATCAACATGGTGAAACCCCGTTTCTACTGAAAATATAAAGATTAGCCAGGTGTCATGGTGCGTAATCCCAGCTACTCCAGAGGCTGAGGCAGGAGAATTGCTTGAACCTGGGAGGCAGAAGTTGCAGCGAGCTAAGACCGGGCCATCGCACTCCAGCCTGGGCAACAAAAGCGAAACTCCATCTCAAAAAAAATAAAAATAATAAATAAATATTATGTTACCAGTGCAAGTTAACTCTAACTGGTTTTTGATAACTCCTTTTGTGCAAGGTACAGGGAAGATTATAATCGTCCTGTTATCTTTTGTTACTACATGAGTTTTAATGGACTTTCTGTTTATTGATTTCTCTTCCTAAATAATCATCCGTGAAGGGATGCATAATGCTGCTTGTGCTAAATAATTGATAGCATGTAGAGTTACTGGGAAAGCTATGACAAGCTGGAGGATGTCGCAGAAAGAGGCTTAGTAGCACAGTGATAAATATAATAAGAGGCCAGTGCTGTCAGGAGAGGAATATCATATGATTAATTGCTCTATTACTTTTTCTTGGTCTTCAGAAAAGCAAGAGGATATTAAAAAGGAAGTAGAAAACAAAGAACTTTGTTGAGTGTCGCTTCTTCTTACTCATTCATTGGGGTAGAGGGTGAAAGAAAATGCTTTAGTTTCTGTTATATCTTTATTTGTAGAAAGCTGATGCAATAATAGATTCTGTTCAAATTGTATAGAAAAATACTCTTCCATAATGATAGGTTAATTATTTTAATTTTACAGGAGTATTTACAAAGAATGTCTATTTCCAATGAATTAGCTATTATTTTGAATGTGGATTATTGAAGGAAACTGGAAATGCCAAAACTGTTAGCACAGTAAACATGAACTGCATCAGAAATAGTCCTGGTGCCCAAAGAAAACAGGGATTTGTATTTAAAATTAGGTTATGTTTGTTTTAAATTATTGACAAATATTATATCAAAAACATCCTTTCTTAGGAGTGTGTGGTTATGAAGTTATACTGTAACCTTTTACACACACACACACACACATACATACAGACAGTCTCGATGGCTTCAATAGAAATAAAAATCGGTTTCACATTGTATTAAAGCATATAACTTCAAAATTACCATGAAGTTTGTGAACTTATCTTTATGTAATTATACAATAATTTGTTAAAATTATTGGTCTTGCAAATAAAAATACAATTTTTAAAAATTCGACCGTAATTTTATTTCTCAAAATGTAAATCCTAAATTTTAATTTGATATTATCAAGTTTCCAAAACTCACCAGAGTGCTAGGCTGGATATATAAGTGTATCATGGAACTCAGACAGATGGATATATATTGAAGCCATATGTAAGAGAATATATTTTAGAACGTTTTATTGCCAAAAAGTGAACTTGGTACCTTGGTTCTGATAGGATGAGTGGGGCAGGGGTGGAGGTTAATATACATCTTCTGTAGTCAACTTTGGTATTTTGGTTTCTCTCTATCTACTGTCTTCTAATGTGTGCAAATTTTTTACCACCTAAACTACTCCTAATTACATAACTGCTTACAGGCTGATTTTTGTGTGTGTGTTTTGTTTGTTTGTTTTTGTTTTTTTGAGACGGAGTTTTGCACTGTCGCCTGCGCTGGAGTGGAGTGGCACGATCTTGGCTCACTGCAACCTCCACCTCCCAGGTTCAAGTGATTCTCCTGCCTCAGTATCTCAAGTAGCTGGGATTACAGGCACCTGCCACCATGCCCAGCTACATTTTTGTATTTTTAGTAGAGACGGGGTTTCATCATGTTGGCGAGGCTGGTCTCGAACTCCTGACCTTGTGATTTGCCCAACTCAGCTTCCCAAAGTGCTAGGATTACAGGCATGAGCCACCATGCCTGGCCTATAGGCTGATCCTTTAAGCAGAATATATTACAACAGAAATCTCCACAGTTTATCTGTTTAGCACAGTGTATGCCATAAACATGGATCATTCTCTCCCATTCATCAAAATAATGTATATTACTGATAAGATATTGTTTCTTTCATCCAGCTCCTGCCATTTCTATGAATTTTAATCTATAGATACAAAATAAACCTTGTAAAATTGTTGCCACATCCCTATAAATTTAAACAATAACACTAGTTTTGAAACAATAGCATAGTGTATGATTTATTTTCTTCTTTAGCTTTAAAAATATGATGACATATCCCATACACTAGGATTTGTTAAAAATATATGTAAATACATTGTTCACATTCCTATTTGAACCTTTGAGGTAAATGCCAAATATCAGAATTATCTCTACTGAAGGAAGAATGTAGTTCTTATTTAAAACAAATAACTAAGTTCATCCAATTTTACTTAGCTTTTCAGTATCAATTCCAAAATCTCATACTGGATTATTTTCAAAACTTAAACATATTAATTTACAAAAAGTATTTTGCTAAGTAACATAGGAATTTTAATTAAATTACTAATTTAGGACTTAACAGCCAAGGTCATGATAGGTGCTTTGGAGAACAGAAAGCTACAGTTTATTATTCACAAAGCAGCCAGATATTACCTTTAAACATAAATCAGATTATTTCCTTTCTCTACTTAGCTTTCCTTGGCAATTGGTACAAAGTTCAGAACCTACAACAGGGTAAATCAGACAATAAATAAGCCAATAAATCTGGACCCTTACTAACTCTCCAATCTCATGAAATGCTACTTTCCCCTTAGCTCTCTAGGGCCTAGCCCATTTGCCTTCTTTCTATTCTCCCACCTTGGACATTTACATTAGCTTTGCCTTTACTAGGAATTATCTGCCTACATCACTTTGCAAGGTGATCTCTATTTGTCAGAAGTCTCAGTTTAAACATCCCTTCCTTAGTGAGGCCTTCTCTTACACACAAGTTGCAAATAATTGACTATTGTATCACTCTTTTACAGACTTTTATAGTATATATCAGTGTCTGAAAGTTTCAGACAGTGTTTGCTTAATTATTTAATTCATTAATTTGCTTCTTCGCAGCATTTACCTATTGTGATAGGCAGAAAAACGGCCTTCCAGAGATGTCAACATTCTGAAATCTGAGCCTGAAACATGTTACCTAACATGGCTAAAGGGATGTGGTTCTAGATGTGGTCAAATTTAAGGACCTTGAGATGGAGCAATTATCCTAGATTGCAGCTGGTATGCCTAATCTAATCACAGGAATCCTTACAAGTAGAGAAACTTTCCTGACTGTAGTCATTCAGATAGACATGTGGTTATGGAAGAAAATCACAGACGGGTGCAACATTGCTGGCTTTGAAGATGGAAGAAAGGAATCACAAGTCAAGGAATGTGGGTGATCTCTAGAGCATAGAAAATGCAAGGAAACTGATTCTCCCCTAGAGCTTTCTGAAAGACATGCAGGCCTGCCAACACCTGGATTTAATGTCCCATACTGGACTTTCGACTTAAGAAATACAAGATACTGTTTTTGTACTGGTTAAGCCATCAATATTGTGGAACTGTGTTATAGCAGCGATAGAAGACTAATACAACCATGAAAACCTCAAGATCAGAAACCCCATTCATCTGTTCCATTCTTTATGGCCAGAGCCTAGAAATGGGCGTGGTGCACAGATGTTACTCAGTAAATCACCGTTAATACACAAACTCATGTTGAAATTAACCAGAAATAAACACATCCTTGAAGATATGTATTGGATAAGACATATGTTCTTTTTAAAATACAATTAAATAATATTTTATCAGCTAATATATATTCTCCAAATTGCTCTAGACATTATATAACATAATTATAAGTAAAAGAGTACATTATTGCTAAAAATAGCCCCTATATTCTTAATGAAATAAATGACTGATAAAGCCTCCCCAAAATGTGTCCAAAAGTCAAGAGAATAGTACAATGAACACGGTGTACTCATTTCCCAGCCATATAATTTATCAACTCATTATCAGTCTTTTTTTTTTTTTTTGAGACGGAGTCTCGCTCTGCCGCCCAGGCTGGAGTGCAGTGGCCGGATCTCAGCTCACTGCAAGCTCCGCCTCCCGGGTTCACGTCATTCTCCTGCCTCAGCCTCCGGAGTAGCTGGGACTACAGGCGCCCGCCACCGCGCCCGGCTAGTTTTTTGTATTTTTTAGTAGAGACGGGGTTTCACCGTGTTAGCCAGGATGGTCTCGAACTCCTGACCTCGTGATCCGCCCATCTCGGCCTCCCACAGTGCTGGGATTACAGGCTTGAGCCACCGCGCCCGGCCTCATTATCAGTCTTGCTTCATCTCATCCCATCCATTTCCCTTTCTTTATAATATTTTGAAGCAAATTCAAGATCTCATGTAATTTCAACAGCAAATATCTCAATATGTATCTTTAAAAGGTAAAGACTGAATATATCCTAATTAACAATTTCCAAAGTTACAAGTCATTTTTGCGCCCTTGATTCTGTTATACCATCCACATGATTTGATTTGGTCAATGAGGTGTTAGTGGATGGGATACAGAGATACTTGAACAAGTTAGGTGTGTTTCCTCTGCTTACCCTTTCCCTGTGCCATTACTGTGAGGACATTCCCAGTATAGCCCACTAGAAGATGAGAAACATGGAATGAGCCAAGTCATCCCAGTCATCAAAGCTAAAGGCATCCTAGCTCAGATTCCTGACAGCGACTCTAGGCTTGTGAGTGAGCCTAGATGAAATCACTCCCCTACAGACCCGAGCTAAACAAATGCTCATTGTTCTATGTCACTGAGTTTTGAGGGTTATTAGCATTAAAACGGCAATAGATAAGTCGTACAAATGTTCTATGTTATAAATTAGTGATGGGTTTAGCAGAGATCTTTAATCTCATTTTTCCCCCCTGGGATAAGGATTTAGGTTTGAGGAGATCAAAGTCTTATGAAAGTTAGAGAGCTCCATTTGAGAAAAAGAATGATATAGAACAAATACACAATGAGATACGAAAGTGAACATATTTTCAGAACGAAAAAAATATATAGTAGCCTTGGTAATCTAGGTACCTGTGTTGTGAGGTTTGTTTAGCCAAATAATTGCAATCTGGCTTCCGATCTCTACCCAAAACATTCAATAAACTCCAGCACTCACAGAGGCCCAAGAGCTTAAAGAAACACCAGTTGCATTAGTTTTACAATAAATCTGACTCTCTTCTTACTTAATGGTGTAATTTATGTAAAGAGAATGTCAAATGAAGTACTATTAAAATAAGATAACAATTGTAACCTTTTTTTTTTTTTTTTTTTTCTAGTGCCCCACACGGGGTGTCTTTGGGATAAGAAGTAGTCAAAATTTCTGGGCATATGGGAACTGTCAGGTTCATGCTGGAAACTGTGTTGCTCATATTTCAGAAGTGCTGCAGAGTACTAAGCGCAGTGTACAGACACACTTGCCATGGCATTATTCCTTTTATTCATATCTTTCCAGACTTCCTGATAGTTTCATAGATTTCGCTTGTTTAAAGAAGAACGCCATTCGAGTATCAAACTAAGTAGTCATACTGCTTAAGACCTGCCAGGGCCATGAGGATTATCTCCTGATTGGACCTTGACAGCGTGCTAATTATTTGTGACATTTTTGTAATAAGGGAATTGTGCTTATAAAAATAAATAAATACAAGATATTCTTCTTACAGATTGTCTTATTAATCTCAATTGTATGTATCATCTTGGGTAGGATAAATTTATTCATATTACAGAAAACACTTCATTCCTAAATATGCTGAAACTATTGGATAACTTTTCATTAGAAAATGGGAGTACAAAGCTGGGTCTTTGTTGATTAGAATATCAGTAATTTGAAGGCTAATTACATTAAACTTTTAATCTCCACATCTTGGATTTAAAAGCATCTAAGATTTTCTTTTTTTTTTTTTGTAGTTTCAGTTCTTTTTTTATTATTATACTTTAAGTTCTGGGATATATGTGCAGAACGTGCAGGTTTGGTACATAGATACACACGTGCCATGGTGGTTTACTGCACCCATTATCCCATCAACTGCATTACATATTTCTCCTAATGCTATCCCTCCCCTAGCCCCCCAGCCCCCAACAGGCCCTGGTGTGTGATGTTCCCCACCCTGTGCCCATGTGCTCTCATTCAACTCCCACTTACGAGTGAGAATATGCGGTGTTTGGTTTTCTGTTCCTGTGTTAGTATGCTGAGAATGACGGTTTCCAGCTTCATCCATGTCCCTGCAAAGGACATGAACTCATCCTTTTGCATGGCTACATAGTATTCCATGGTATATATTTGCTGCACTCTTTATCCAGTCTATAACTGGTGGGCATTTGAGTTGGTTCCAAGTCTTTTCTTTTAACCTTTTGCTGTGGATAGCAAAATGTGAGTTAAAACTTTGGTTATGTAAAAATAAATTTTGAATAATATTTCTATGGAATCCTTTTCTTTTGTTTTAGCTTTTATTCTTTCTTGCATATAGAAAAACAGATATATCCTATTAAAATAAATGTGTTTCAGATATATGAAACTAAGAATGTAAAAGTGCCCAATATTTCAACCCTTGCTCTGTCCTGTTCACGACTAGAACTGTGCTAAATTTATTGGTGTCTTGAAAATTTTAATGATCCTTCCGTTTCCTTGGCACATATGTATTTAGTAAGATGGGCAATAAAAATCCTTATAAAATTCCCTTGTAACTTTTTCCAAGTCAATTAAAATGAATTACCTAATTTGAATCTCAGGAGATTTCTGTTTATTACAAAGGTCATTTAGATATTTATTATTGTTTTTTCTGGTAAAACAGATTGACCATTAATTATATGAACTATTAAAGGAGTCATTATGTTCTCTTTGTTACAGTTATTTTATGTGTTTTCAATTCTGACTATGTCTTCTCTTACCTTTTAACTTATGTTTACATAGGTTCACTTTCATTACTATCCCTGAAGTGTAAAGAGCAACTATGAACTAATTTGCAGTGGTTAACAACCACCCCACTTTCAGTGAATTTGACTTAAAAAGCTCAATTTCTTGTTCACACTACACGTGAAACATCAGTTTCAGGAGCTTTGTTTGCTGTGGCCACTCTGAAATTAGGCTGACACAGGCACGACCAGGTTATCCTACAATCCAATCAGCCTGGGCCTCAAGGTTGGCTATGGCAGGAAAGGGGACTAGGAATTACATGATAGGTACATGGCACGTGCAACCGTGAGAGCCAGGTCATGCGACTACCTGATTCAAAAAAAAAAAAAAAAAAAAAAAAAAAAAAATATATATATATATATATATATATATATATATATATGACCTAGAGAATAATGTATTATACACAGATAGATAGCTTTTCTTTTTCAAACTTGGAAGATATATGAGACTCATATTCACATCATTGTTCTAAAGTAAAATAACATATTCAAATGACATTAATTATTGCTTTCCTGTCCAATCAATAATGTAATTGTACTTTTATACAAGATATATTTTTTAAATGTAAGCATGATTATGTTATGTAGAAAAATGATCAATTTGCTATAAAAAAGAGAACCATGGTACCAGGTTAAGGCTATAATTGAACAATATTAACAATTATTCCATAGGTAATACAATTAAAGATATCATACCTATAAATGTTAAGCATTCAACTCAATCAGACATGCTTTCTAATAAAGTTTATTTCTAGTAGAATTTATCTAGTTTACATCTCAAAGTTGATTTCCGCTTGATCTCTTCTGTACCTTAACATGGATGGAATTGATATTGGGGAGTGGAACAAAGACAGACAATTTCTACCCAATGCTACATAAATTTATCTAGGTTGGAAAAAGAGATAATGACAATCACCCACTTACATTATATATTTGCTCTTTTTCTGAAGTTTACGATATTTGTCAACTAATTTTTGCAAGATTATGGGCTTTGATAATCTGATCAATCTTTGTCTGATACTATAAATGCTTTAGGTTCTCCCTATAGTAAGATAGAGACAACAATAGAACTGTGGGCTCCAAGAATAAGGAGGAGGATTTGGCCACTGAAAACTCAAGTATTATTAATCTGTGTTCCATTTTGGTAATATGTAAATCAGCTCATTTTTTGGTATCAAATTAAAACCAACACCCTGAAAGAGATGAGGTTATTAACCCTTGTTCTCTGGCCTTTTCATATTAAGATAATTGTACTTTGTTGCAGAGCTAAATTCTCTCAGTAATTTCATTTTGAAAAATAAAACTAGACAGCAGATCCTGGCACTGTCATCCAAATTGTAGTTTTCTAAGTGTACTCTTCAACAGCTGCTATGTTCCACCCCTTAAGTGGTTATGTTCCAATTTTTCCAAAATATTCTTTTGTAAAAATAATGCATCTCATTTACATAGAGCTTTCCATTTCATAATGTCAATATTATTTTTATTCAACCCACATAAACAATGTCAGTATGAGACTGAGGATAATTTCACAGACAATGAAACAAAGACATGCAGGAAACAGAAAGGAAAGGCCACATGGTGAACTCTACCTCTTTTAAAAATTATTTAAGCTCTTTGCTAGGATGTTTTTACTTGCCCACAGTGTTTCTCTTCATGATCAAATCTCTACATAGAATGAAAAGAGTCAGTTTCATTACAGGGCAGGGAAAATTGGAAATATAAGATATATAGAAAATGAGAACAAATATGTTCAAGAAATATCCAAGAATATAACCAGTCTTCCAATATGTCTCAGTATCCATGAGTAAACTGGCAATTCTAAAATACATAAATGATATGCATTTAAACTAAACGCTACAAAGTGAATAAAATCCACTTGATAGTGACAAGAAAGCCACACAATTATGCAAGTTAGGCACAATGATGGATGAAGGCCAAGGTTGCTATGACAGTAGAGTGCATGCCTAAATATGATATTCTCTTATCTTCTATCCCTTTCAGATCATTCGGTGTACCATGATATTGGTACCTCAGTATTGATAACACCAAATGTTATTAATACTCATATCTATGTTGTCAAAGGGAAAAATAAACCCGGTAGTCTGGGTCATCTCTTTCTCCCTAACAAAATAAGTACAAATTCACTCTGTTTCTTTTCAAGTTTTATGACTCTAATAGTTTTCTTTTGCCTAATTTCATTGGCTAACACTTTGAAAACATGTAAAGTAGTAGCAGTAATGTAAGTCACCCTTTTCTTGGAATTAGATGTAGACGTAATAATTTCTATAAAGTATGATGTAGAGTTTTGTGGGTTATACTTTATCATGTAAAAAAAAATCCATGTTTCTATATCTGTTTCTATTTTATTGAGTACATTAAGGAATGGATTTTAAATTATGTCAAATTCCCTTTCAGCTTCTAGTAAGATGATCATGAGATTTTTCTATTATATCAGTTAACATAAGATCTGTCAATAGACTTACTGATGTGGAATAATGTTTTATAATTTTATACATAATGTAAAACATAATTATTATAGTTTTAATATCCTCTTGGATTCTTTCTAATTAAATGATAGTTCAAATGTTTACTTTGTTCTTTAGAAGGGAGGTTAATCAACAGTTTTCTTTTTTGTATTTAACCTTTTCAGCTTTTAGTATCATAGTTATATCTATTATATAAAATCTTTGGAAGTTTTATTTATTTTTCAATGCCTTCTAATAGTTTAAGTAACATTTGAATAATAAAATCTTTTAATATATTTGTGAATATGCATGTGAAGCTCTCTGGGCCTGGTGCTTTCATGTAGGAGAGAGCTTTTTGTCACATTTTTCTATTTCTTCTATGAAAATTATTCTGTTTAAACTCTGTCTGCAATGAGCTTGTGTATATTTTATTTATCTCAAAAAGTATGCACATACTCTAGATTTTAAAATATATGTACATGCAATTGTGCACAAAATCTCTTGTGAATTTTGTAATATCCTTGCTTTTGATGGCCATTTCCTCCCTGTTAAGTCTTTTTATTTAATTTTAGAGACACACTGTTCTTATTTTGCTGCCCAAGTTTGAGTGCAGTAGCTAATCACAGGCACAGTCATAGTCTACTATAGCCTTAGACTCCTGGGCTCAGGTGACCCTTTCATGTCAGTCTCCCAAGTAGCTAGGAAGAACTTAGGTTTTATGTACCTGTTATCTCCCCTTTGTTTATATAACTGGTTTATTATTTTATTATTTTTAAAATAGTTCAGCTCATCTGTTTATTAGTTTTATTTTTCCTCAATAACTCACTGAATTCTGCTTTTATAATAGGTTCTTCTCTCCACTTTTTTGATTCTAATTTCTCTAGAATCTTGATTTCTTTGTGCTTGATATTAATTTATTTTTGCATTCTTATTGCATAAGTGTTTTATTTGGTAACAGATTCTAATTTTATTGCATTGTGTTCAGAGAATTTTTGTACCATTTCTGTATTTTGGAATTTATGGAGATTTTCTTTGTAGCTTAATGTATTGGCAGTGTTTGTAAATGTTCCATGTGCTTCTATAAGGTCTACCTTATTGATAATGTGTCACTGTATCTTTCATCCCTAATACTGATTCTGTCTCGCTTTGCAAGCTATGTCCTAAGTTATCTTATAATTGTTGAGGTTCTTTCTAATTCTTTTTACGTCTTATTAGCTTTTTAATGGAAATATTGCTGTATTTTTAGTAAATAGATATCCACAATTTTTCTTTGTCTTTAGCATTGTAAGGTCTTCTTTATATAAAATAATATTTTTTGGCTTGATTTATATGAGACTGATAAGATAATAACCACAATGGTTTTCTATATGCCTTTTATTTTTAACCTTTCTGAACCTCTCTTTTTTTAGGTGCTCATTAAAATAAAAGTTTCTTTTATGGGGCAAAGAGATGTGGGGTTTTTTGCTATAAAGTCTTTCACTGTGTGTTTTCTCTTAATTTTTTTTCATTTAGGAAAACTTGTATCTTTTTTTCTAAAATTTACTTTCTATCTCTGACGGCATATGTATATGTGTGAACTGTACTGAAAGAACAAAAATATTGAGTTCAATACATACTAGTTAACTTAATTTGCATATTTATTTGATGAAATAGAAGAGGTGGATTCCACTTTAGAATGCCCGCTTTTAAAATAGGATCTAACATCAATATTATTTTTTCTGTTTTAATCCATAACTAGCTGTCCCTAGTAAAAAGGTATAATATACTGAAAAGCTGAGGGGCCTGTGCTATGTTCTGTATTTTACAAATTGAAATTCTAAGTATGTTTTGAATTTAAGATTAGTTATTTAAATGTATTACGCATTTGAAAACTACTGCTCTAGGAATAAACACTATAAAATGTAATTAATAAATATGTAATAAGTAACTTGTATTAAATAAATAATAACATTACATATATTGTGTATATGTATATAATTTACAAACCCTTTGCATGTTTTAAAAATTAAGTAATAAAGTAAAAATAAGCAATGAGTGAATAAGTTTGTTAAATTATAAACTCTGTATGAATGACAGAAAACAGAATAGCAAAAATATATTTAAAACATTTTAAAACAGAAAAACATCTTAAATATTTTATATTGTTATTTGTTTCACATATCTGAAATTATGTAAGTTTACTCTTCAGAAAGTAATAAAAGGTCAGCTAAGTTAATGCCATATGTCAAAGTAGAAACATCCGTGAGTTCCCAGGTATATGCATGCACATACATGTTTACTTGCACATACATAACTATGCACATACATAACTATACACTTGACATGCCATTTTTTCTGTGCCTAAATTCTATAGAATGTTTCAACTAAATCACTTTTATTGTCTATATATATATTCTTTCTGTCCCCTAAAGCAATGAAAGAATGAGAATCAAACGTTGCCTTCAAGCTACATTTGTATAATCATGATGATACAGCCGTATAATAAATTACACTAAAAAATTAGTGGTTTTTTAAAAATTATTATTATACTTTAAGTTTTTGAGCTGTATCACAAATTATCTCATTGAAACAGATTATTTAGCTCCTGCTACCAACAAGATTATTTAGCTCCTGCTACCAACATTTCTCTCCAGAGAGTCATCCTCCTGTTTCCATTCTCCTGTATCACCCCTTTCCTTTTCACCTTTCCCCCCACAAATCTCCTTAAAAATTCACCTACAGTGCTATCAAAAGCAGGCACACATGACCTATTATCCACTACATTCGCCTGTTCTTAATCCCCAACCCTTCTCCCAGTCCCCACCTCTGCATTCACTAAGATCTCTTCTCCTTCAGTAAGAGAGAAAAATAAACACAAGCCTCTCATATAAGTTAATTCATGCAAATAGATGTCTATGGGTCTGCTAAATCTTTCATTTTTATTAAGCAGACATAAATCAGACCAGACTAAATTATCTTCAGACTAAGCAAGGATTTCACAACAGAAAAAAGAAATACAGATAAACATAATTTACATACAGTCTGCCCTTTGTATACAAGGGTTCTGCATATGCAGATTCAACCAACCATGGGTTGAAAATACTGGAAAACAAAACAATAAAAAAGTACAACAATTAAAAAAAAAAAATCATGCTGATAATAGCTTCCTGCCTCCTCCCAGAAACTTAGATACTGCGTGACCTAATCTGGACAACCCCCAGAGGTGAGTCACAAAAATCACATACATTCTTGCTATACAAAATATAAATAGTATCTTATTATTTTTCCTATTTTGATTTCTATTGTGCTAAACTCAAAAAAGAAAATATTCTACTTCTTTAAACCTATTATCTATAGCAAGGCATCAATTTTAAGAAATAAGATGAAGGTTATAAATGATCCCATATTCACTTCACAAATTTTGCCTACAGTGTGAATATAATTCATCTGCAAACATATGTAGATTACTTTTATTTAAGTACTTAGGAAAACCAAGTAATTCAGCACTGTCCACAGCTTCAAAACGTACTCCAGTTCCATAACCTTGACTGTCCTCTGCTGACCTTCTTACTGCCTTACTCATCTTTTGTTCTCCAGGCTTTTAGACATTACTTTTTGAAACCGAAATAGCATTTTAAATACATACCACAGAAATGCTTCACCTTGACCACTTTGAACTAGGTCAATTTGCATTAATAATTTGGAGGGGAAAGATTCTAAGACCTATTAATCTCTAAAGGTGCCAAGTGCCCTCTTGCCTTTATTCTTGCTTTCTTATTTTATATGTTAAGTCACACATCTGACAAGTAGATGCCAAAAAGGTTGGCTTGACTGTGCTATCCATGGCAAATTTTTCTCTTTCCTTCCAAGAGAAAAATGAAATTCATCAAAAAGAGAATTTTATGCTACATTATGAGCACCAAAACAGGCATTCCCCAAAAGGAAGATATGAAAACCATAAAATGAATTGATCTGAAAGGGCAAAGGACTGTCTCTACTTCCATTGTATCGATTTGTCATTTCTGTGGATTTCTTTTTGTTTTTAACAAAAAGACAGAAATTTTGGAGTAATGAATAGCTCTAGTTAGCCATATCTGATGGCTAAGGATTAAACTTTTAGAAAGAAATCATATAATTAAAATTTGAATAGAAATATTCGAATGTACATTACAAATTGCATGCTCTTTTAGAAAGAGAAGCCTGAAGATAATATTATTTAATTTACCAAATGTTTAAACAAATACTTTTGATCAATATGTGTCAGCACTGTTCTAGAAAATTAATTTAGAGTATGAATAAAAATAAATCCTTACCCTTACTGAGCTTACATATTAGTGGGGCATAATATAGGATAGGAACTGAGATCTCTCATCGAATATCACCTTGTCAGAGAACGCTACCTTAGATTAATTAGCATCACCTTCAAGCATCTTATCTTTCCTTAATTTTCTTCATGAAAATTATAATTTTCTGACATATGTAATGTTTATATGCTTGCTTTTATCTCTTTCTCTTTATTTCTTTTTTTCTGATTAGATTTCCCAGATAACAGCCATTTGCAGATCATTGCAGGTGAGCTATGCAGTTAAAAATAAGGTTCACTCTGATCCTAGAATCTCTGACTTGTTCTGAGTTTATGAGTTGAGGAAATGACACATAATACTCATCCCTCCAGCCACCTACCTTCCTTCGGCAGTAAGCTTTGCAAAAGTTGTATATTCCCAGAAGAGGGAAATATATCAAGCTGTTCCATTGGACCTACAAAGCAGAAATGGCTCAATGGACGGATCTAAATACCAGAGAAAAGTCTCTTCAGTGCAAGACAGTCACAGCAGGTGCTTCCCTCTATGGCAGCTAACCAGTGGCAATTTAGAAGTGGGGAAGGCAAATTACTTGCTAGTCATGAGAGCTGTGTGACTTTGAGTCAGAGAAAGGGGAAATACAGATCAAGTAATCAGAGAGGTGTCTTTCTAGAGTTTGATGATTGGTAAATCTTCAGAAGGTTGAGATTCGTGACCTTCCACACAGAAGGCTTTCAGTTATATCGAAACTCCGGACCATCTTTCTTGCCTCTTGTGTAGTTGATTACAGAATCCTAGCTTCCTGTCTTTTTCTATAAAAGGTCCATGGCCTTCTGTCAACTATCTGTCACTCAGGGACAGCTCTTTGGCTGCCTGCCGTTTCTCACGCTGAATGCATCCATCTTCCTAAACAATTTCACTTTTGTGTATCAAAGGCACTGCTGAGAGCTGAGAGAAATTGTTCATCAAGAATCTGGGAAAGACATATGACAGAAGAAAAACATACTGAGCAAGAGGCAGAAAAGGAGAAGGAAGAGCTAAAAACAGTAAAAGGAGAGTTCTAACAACAACAACAACAAAATTATGATACCTGTTCCACTCTTCATTTCTTTCTCTGTAGTTCTAACCACATTTGTAGTATTTCTGTAATGCAGTATTAGAGAGAGAGGAGGAAAAATCAACAGTTTGGCAACTAACTGCTTTCTGACATCAATTTCTGGCATTTTGTTCTAGCAGTTTTTCACTATTCATGAGGTTCCAATTCGCATTTAGTGCTGGGGATTGAGTGTTGATTGCAAATTAAAATCTTCATTTATTCTCTCCTGTTGTTTTGTTTTATAGTTATCATTCTATTTGGTAATATAAGAATGTAAACATCACAGATTCCAAAATAATTCGTAATTTATGGATATTAATGTAGACTTAGCTGTCTTTGAGTGAGCTTTAATTATATTGAAAGTATTGTAAAGGCCAATATATTTTAATTTAGCAGCTGTTTATACAATGTCTGTTTATAAAACATAGCATCTGTTTGACTTATCCTTTAATATTAATATTCAAAAAAGCAAAAACAGCCTTTTTCCCTGAAATGAAACTACCAAAATGGAACGGCTGTATTTACTATACAGATTTTAAAACTAATCTATAGGTTATACTTAATAAAAGATCTGTATTAGCTGTATATTCTGTGGGAGAGAACTATTATGACACTGAAAACACAATAGTGAACAAAACAGACAAAACTCTCTGTGCTCTAAGGGCTTATCTTCTAGTTAGGGGAGGCTGATGTAAAACACAACAAATAAGAACAACATAGCATCTGCCGGGTGCTGTTGAAGACAAAGAAGAAAAAAACTTAAGGTGGGGAGAGGAATCGGGAATTTTAGGTTGAAGCAATTTGAAAATTTTCTCTTAAGGAAGAGACATATGAGTTCCAACCTAAAATGGTGAAGATAACCATAAGGCATTTTGAAAGCAGAGTACTCCACAAAACGCTCAAAGATACTGCCAAGTCTTGGTTCAAGAAACTCCTAAATGGGCTGGTGGCTAGAATAGAGTAAGGGTGAAGGGATTATTAGGAAAGGAGGAAGAGATGTACATGGGGACAGATTGTACAGCTTCTTGTTCGTTATTCTATGTATTGAAAAATATTTTGTATCAGAAATATTTTGTCACGTGAGCTGCTTTTTGTTTGTGTGTTTGTTTTGTTTTGTTTTGAGACGGAGTCTCGCTCTGTCACCCAGGCTGGAGTGCAGTGACGCGATCTCCACTCACTGCAAGCTCCGCCTCCCACGTTCACGCCATTCTCCTGCCTCAGCCTCCCCAGTAGCTGAGACTACAGGCACCCACCACCACGCCCGGCTAATTTTTTGTATTTTTAGTAGAGATGTGGTTTCACTGTGTTAGCTAGGATGGTCTCGATCTTCTGACCTCGTGATCCACCCTCCTTGGCTTCCCAAAGTGTTGGGATTACAGGCGTGAGCCACCGTGCCCATCCCCTACTGTTTTCCTTTCTAAGATAAACATCCTAATTGCTTCATTGAAATGGGAAATTAGTGGAAGGTTTAATCCCTTTGTATATGAAAAAGTTTTTTCATATAAATAAGCATTTTCTTTTCCAAGAAATATGTTTTTCAAATTTATTGAGAGCCCAGTCTCTCAATAACACCTGTTTTATAAATTATCTTTTAAATGTATGGTTTCTAGAGTTCTGTATCCTGCTCGAATGGTTTGACATAATTGTCTGGGCTGGGTCACCTAAAATCCAACACTGCTTTGTATCCATAAGGGTTAATTTCCTTCAGGAAACCCACCATTTATTTTCCCATTGCATCACTTTTACTCCACTTACTGTGAGTGAAAATCCTGCTCTTAGTGTGATGTCAAGAGTATTCATTCATAATGTGAATTATTCACAATTCATCCTACATTTTCTTGGCATAAAGAGAACAGGGTCTATCCACTGAAAAGGCGTACATCCCAAAAGGTGGGATGAATATAGAGAGACAAAGAAATCTCTGCTCATCTTGCTATATTTTATTCCCTAATCCACAGCACTATTCTAAATATGAAAGTAATAAATGAATAAAAACATACTTAGTTTAATTATTAGCTGCTTTGTTATTAAACCCATTAAAGTCATTGTTTTATTCTATTAAGGCAATCTATGATTCTACTTGATTATGTATTGATTGTCACCCTTTACTTTGGGCTTATAAGAGTTGAAATCAGTTGCATTAAAATTTAGCCAATGCTTTACATCTTCAGACTTTTTTGTTAATAAATGTGCAACTCTTTGTTTTTTAAGTGATACCATTTATTTATGTATTTATTATTATAGTTTAAGTTCTAGGGTACACCTGTACAACGTGCAGGTTTGTTACATATGTATACACATGCCATGTTGGTGTGCTGCACTGATTAACTCGTCATTTACATTAGGTAGATCTCCTAATGCTATCCCTCCCCCCTCCCCCCACCCCACGACAGGTCCCAGTGTGTGATGTTCCCCTTCCTGTGTCCAAGTGTTCTCACTGTTCAATTCCCACCTATGAGTGAGAACATGTGGTGTTTGGTTTTCTGTCCTTGTGATAGTTTGCTGAGAATGATGGTTTCCAGCTTCATCCATGTCCCTACAAAGGACATCAACTCATCCTTTTTTATGGCTGCATAGTATTCCATGGTGTATATGTGCCATATTTTCTTAATCCAGTCTATCATTGATGGACATTTGGGTTGGTTCCAAGTCTTTGCTATTGTGAATAGTGCCGCAATAAACATACGTGTGCATGTGTCTTTATAGCAGCATGATTTATAGTCCTTTGGGTATATACCCAGTAATGGAATGGCTGGGTCAAATGGTATTTCTAGTTCTAGATCCTTGAAGATTCGCCACATTGTCTTCCACAATGGTTGAACTATTTACACTCCCACCAACAGTGTAAAAGTGTTCCTATTACTCCTCGTCCTCTCCAGCACCTGTTGTTTCCTGACTTTTTAATGATCACCATTCTAACTGGTGTGAGATGGTATCTCATTGTGGTTTTGATTTGCATTTCTCTGATGGCCAGTGATGATGAGCATTTTTTCATGTGTCTGTTGGCTGCATAAATGTTTTCTTTTGAGAAGTTTCTGTTCATATTCTTTGCCCACTTTTTGCTGGGGTTGTTTTTTTCTTGTGAATTTGTTTGAGTTCTTTGTAGATTCTGGATATTAGCCCTCTGTCAGATGAGTAGATTGCAAAAATTTTCTCCCATTCTGTAGGTTTCCTGTTCTCTCTGATGGTAGTTTCTTTTGCTGTGCAGAAGCTCTTTACTTTAATTAGATCTCATTTGTCAATTTTGGCTTTTGTTGCCGCTGCTTTTGGTGTTTTAGACATGAAGTCCTTGCCCATGCCTATGTCCTGAATGGTATTGCCTAGGTTTTCTTCTAGGGTTTTTATGGTTTTAGGTCTAACATTTAAGTCTTTAATCTGTCTTGAGTTAATTTTTTATAAGGTGTACGGAAGGGATCCAGTTTCAGCTTTCTACATATGGCTAGCCAGTTTTCCCAGCACCATTTATTAAATAGGGAATCCTTTCTCCATTTCTTGCTTTTGTCAGGTTTGTCAATGTGTGGTATTATTTCTGAGGGCTCTGTTCTGTTCCATTGGTCTATATCTCTGTTTTGGTAAAAGTAGCATGCTGTTTTGGTTACTGTAGCCTTGTAGTATAGTTTGAAGTCAGGTAGCTTGATGCCTCCAGCTTTGTTCTTTTTGCTTAGGATTGTCTTGGCAATGTGGCAACTCTTTATCTTCATTCATAATGCAATTTATCTGGTTTTACTTCCTCTAATGTTACAGCCCCCCTGAGGTTATCTTAGATCCTGACTATATCAATTCATGTGGCCTTTATCACTCTAGTTTCCTGTCATCTGATAGTTTGCTATGTCATGTAAGCCATCATTCACAGTAATGATAAAAAGTGCTTAACATGTGATGCAAGAAGCAATCAAATCCTATCATATAAAACTAGATTCTTTCCTGTCCATTGTGGTTGACTTCCATCATTAAAGCAGTTCACTAGATAAGATCATTTAATCATGCTATAATTCTCTGCAAAGTATCTTATAAATAAGTCTCAAATAATTTTTTCACAAAGACTTAATTAGCATTTTTGTCACATATCTTTCTGAAATCCAAATCTTGTTTTTTTGTTTTTAGTATTTCTCTGATATAACAGCCTAGTTGCTGCCATTAAGGACATTAAATCCAGAAGGTGCACAGTACTGCAACAAACCTACCTCTTTGTGAACCTATGTTGTCTTTTGGCAGTCACTACTCTCCTCTATATGCAGTAACAATCAATAAGCTTTTCCAGATATGCATTGATAGTTAACAAATATTTTTAGTTTGCCTTCTACATAATTTTGTGATCATGATTGGTGCTTCTTGAGACATAATTTTATTACATGTAAGTGGAGAAATCTTCATTGCTACCTACTCATGTCAGAGGCCCAGTAATATTAACTAGGCTCTTTGTGAGATCTATGAGGAAAAGGCATTGCTCTAACAACCTGCTATTATTGTTACAGCCTCTTAATAATTCATTCTGTTGAAGGGTGCTGTAATTTGGATGTTCCCCAGCTCCTTAAATACCCATAACAGCTGCATAGCCACATCTTCTAATAAACGTGCTAAGAACTTAAAGGCTATTACATGTTTCAAAATCTTTGGTTTACAGCTATTCTACTGATATAGTGAAAAATTATGTCAAGTGGCTCATTTCAGGGGAATCCCAGGAGACTTCCAAGTAGCTTTATTTAGAAAACCCTTGATGCTAGCAAGTACATTATCTTGGACTTATGTCAAATTATTTACAAGAGCATGGCTCTGTTCCAGTTTCAGGGATTATGTGTTACAATTACCACACTGCAAACTCTATTGTAGTTTCTGTATCAGTTAAAGAAGGTGTATCTCATGAGTTGCAGAAGACCCTGAAAATTAAGGCATTATGGTCTTCACATTTGATGACATGTTTGGGGAGAGTCACTTTTATTATTTTGATATCTACTGTGGTCAACACACTTATTTTTAGATTAACAACAATTTTTATTACAACATTTGAATATAAGTGTTTTTTTTGGCTTTGCCTACTTAGCAATAAGAAAAGTAAGAAGAAAATAGACTGTCAATTTCTTAGCACAGAGAAGCTATTTTCACAGATTGTATACATACGTGTAACTATAAAAGTATCTGATCTAAAATTGGTATTATGATCTATATATACATTTAGACTGTACCTCTTTTCTTAATATTACTCATAATAATCTCTTTTCCAACAGTATAAGATATCCTACAAAAGTTGACTTTAATGGCTATGTTATATATTAACATTTTCTTTAATGGTTATGTTATACATTAACATTTTCCTATCTCAAAACTTAACTAAACATTGCTAACGGTTAAATACTTTGGTTGTTGTCCATTTTTCAACACTGCAACTACTTTAAAAAGAAAAATATTAGTACATAAAACATTCTAAGCATGTCTGAATATTTTTGTAAGATAAAATAGAAAAAAGTTATTTTGATAACTGAAACTATATTTTTAGGTTATTTGTATAAAACTATTATATTAACTTCTGAAAGTGTGCACAATTTTATGTCTTTATTGATAACAGGTAATTTTTCATATGCTCTAACACCAAAATAGCCATGCTAATTTTAATTATAATTAAAAATTTGCCTCATTTTGCCTTTTTACTGATTACTGGTGAGATTTCAAATATTTGTAGTTTATTATAAATTTGTATTTCTTCTTTGTGAGTTTTTTAAACTACTTTTGTTTTAGATTGAAGTTATTTTCTTCTCTTTGCAGATTTTAATCTGTCCTGTTCCAAATCACATTTTTTTTTCTGTGATTAATAATACCACCCACTACCTGGGAGGCTGAAGCAGGAGGATTTCTTGAGCCCGGGAAATCAGGGGTGCAGTGCGCCATGATTGTGTCACTGCACTCCAGCCTGGGCAACAGAGCCAGATCCTGTGTCTATTTGATAACAAAATAATAATAATAATAATATCACTATATTTTACTTTTAATATTTTTTCATTCCTAATTGAGTTCAATTTTCATCCATTTTATGAGTTCTAACTTTTGATGTCTTGCTCATGCTGTCAGTTGATTTTTTTTTTTTTTTTTTTTGATGAGATGGAGTCTTGCTCTGTCACCCAGGCTGGAGTGCAGTGGAGCCATCTCGGCTCACTGTAAGCTCCGCCTCCCGGGTTCACGCCATTCTCCTGCCTCAGCCTCCCGAGTGGCTGGGACTACAGGCGCCCACCACCAGGCCCGGCTAATTTTTTGTATATTTAGTAGATAGTCTCGATCTCCTGACCTCGTGCTCCACCTGCCTCGGCCTTCCAAAGTGCTGGGATTACAGGCATGAGCCACCGCGCCAGGTCCAGTTGATCCCTTTTAATCTAGGGATTAAATCGCTGCACTTTTTGTTGTTGTTACCTTTAAATTATGACTATATAAAGTTATATTTCTCTATTAAAGTGAAAAAGGAAGCATATCTATTAAAACCAGTTCTGTTGCATGAACATTTTAGCATTTCAGGATGTGTTGCTTTCCCTGTCTCATCTTACCATTCAGTGTTTCCTAGCATTAAGATATCTTTGATATTTATATTTTTATTAATTTTATCTACCTAAGTATTCTCTCATCATTTTTGACATCCACTTTAAATTTAATGTTCATACGAAGCCTAAGAGCAAAGTTTTCTGCTTTCCTTGTATTGCCATTTATTTCATGTTATCTCTTTCTCATTCTTATTTTCTACCTTGTACTCATTTCTGAGTTGCCTGACATACTTCTGAAAAATCAAAAATGACCCTGTGGAGGCATATTCTTATAGTCCTTCTATATCTTTATTTCTTTATTGTATTTATATTGACTTTACATATCACTGATAACTTTTCCAAATGAACTTCTCAATTTAAAATTTTCCTCAATCTCATCTTTCTGGAAATAATTGTGAGCATATCCCATTATGGTTCCCACATTTCATGGAATAAGGTCTAGTTTACTTGCTTTGTTCCTTTGTAGATAAATTTATTTTTTGTGTGTGTTCATGCTTATTGAATTTTAGGAACAGGGAAATGTTTACAAGCTTAGTTTCTGTAATAAGGCATGCATGAGTTTGAAGCGTGTATCTGCTTCTTGTTAATTATCAATTATGCTAAGCTTCAGTTTTCTCTGAGGCAACAGGAAGATCATAATTGAGCTATTCTATAGAATTATTATTATTATTATATATTTTTTGAGATGGAGTCTCACTCTGTCACCCAGGCTGGAGTGCAGTGGCACGATCTCTGCTCACTGCAGGTCTGCCTCCCAGTTCACACCATTCTCCTGCCTCAGACTCCCTAGTAGCTGGGACTACAGGTGCCCGCCACCACGCCAGGCTAATTTTTTGTATTTTTAGTAGAGACAGGGTTTCACCGTGTTAGCCAGGATGGTCTCGATCTCCTGACCTCGTGATGCACCCACCTCGGCCTCCCAAAGTGCTGGGATTACAGGCATGAGTCACCGTGCCTGACTTCGATAGAATTATTAAAAGAAAAAAAAGAAAGAAAAGAAAGAGAGGCAGAATATGATAATAGTAATCATGCTCTGTTTGCACCTATGAATGTTACCCACAATGTGTTCCGAGTATTACCCATACTGTGTTTCTCATTCTTACTTATAGCTAAGTAAGAAGCTGTGGCACATATTCCCAGTATGTCATCTTTCTGCACATATAGATGAGAAGATTGGGGACCAGTTGATCGGACTGCAACAAAAGCAAAGTTTTTCTGGCATCTCATGATTTTACTCTTCCTTGCATGTCATGGTTTTATCTAAAAGAATTTATCTAATTTTTTATTAAGAATGTACCATCTCAGTTTGGGAGGCCGAGGTGGGCAGATCACGAGGTCAGGAGATGAAGACCATCCTGGCTAACATAGTGAAACCCGTCTCTACTAAAAATACACAAATTAGCCAGGTGTCGTGGCACGCACCTGTAATCCCAGCTACTTGGGAGGCTGAGGCAGGAGAATAACTTGAACTTGGGAGGCAAAGGTTGCAGCGAGCAGAGATCGCGCTACTGCACTCCAACCTAGACAACAGAGGGAGACTCCCTCTCAAAAAAAAAAAAAAAAAAAAAGAAAAAAGAAATGGACCTTCTATTCCTTCTATTCTTACTGTTCAATGATGCTCTGAGAACTATTTCCCCAGGAAGAAAGAAAAACAAATGAAGTATCATCTGACTCAAATATAAGCAAAAGATTCTGAATTTTCACAAAACAAGTTCTTCATTCTCCATGGAAAATAAGGCAGGGACTGCAGGAAAGTAACAAAAAACAGAGGGTTAATACACAAGAGAGAAAGGACAGAAAAGAAAGAAGAGGAATATTTGAAATGAACGGAAGTTGTTTTATTCAGTATTCTCTTTAGAAACAGAATGAATAGGATATATACTACAGATTGATAATCAGAGATTTACTATGAGGCATTAAATGGCTCACATGATTACAGAGACTGAGGAGTCTCACGATCTTGCACCTGAAAGCTGGAGGCTCAGGAAAGCCAGTGGTGTCATTTCAGTCCAAACCCAAAGGCCTGAGATCCAGGGAAGCCAATGGTGTAAGTCCTAGTCCAAATCTGAAAATCCAAGCACCAGGAGCACCAATGTTCAAGGACAGAAAAAGACGGAAGTCTCAGTCCAACAAAGAGGAAATTTGTTCTTCCTCACCTTTGTGTTCTATTCAGGTCCTCAGTGGATTGGATAAAATGATGCCTGCCCAAATTGGTGAGGTAAATCTTCTTTATTCAGCCTAATGACTCCAGTTTTAATCTTTTCTGGATACAGTCTCACAAAACATACTCCAGAATAAAATTTGACCAGCTATCTGGGCATCTCTTACCCCAGGCAAGTTGACATATGAAATTCACCATCACTGAGGGAGTACTGGCCAACTTGATGATCATTGATAGCATGAAAACAACTCTGAAAAGTAAGGTTTCTCAAATGTGAACTCTGACCAGCAGCACTGCCAAATAACCATGGAGGACTTGTCAGTGTACACATCACCAACCCTCACCCTTTCAAACGAAAATATCTGAAGACTTATACACTTTGTGTATAATGGGACATGAGTTGAGAAACACCTCATTGAACAGAAGAGAAATAAGGAAAACAACTGTTCATTTCCCTCTGAGTCGAACAGTGGGCACTCTGAACCCTGGTACTGTAATGCACTTTTATTGTGTAAACACTCTTTTCCTATCCCTTCTGCTTGAAAAGGAAAAACTGATAACTATTAGTTAACATTCTACATGCTCCATGAGGAGGCAGGTATAAATACCAGGTACAAGTACTAAAACACACTCGATATTACCACTTCAGCTTCATTGACTCAATTAAATATATTAAATATTAATGTGTCAGGCAAGCTGTGTTGCCTTTTCGATTTTCAGATTTGATTCTATGCTGGGTCTTGCCTCCCACACTTGGTCTGTCTTCCTGTTCTTTGGCTGTAAGTGTACAAATTCTATAATCTGGAAGAAATCTTAAAATTTTCTTGTTCTGTGCTTATGCCCTGCTGGCAGGAACGTAAATTAGTTCAGCTATTTCATAAAGCAATTTGGCAATTTATGAAAGAACTTAAAACAAAATTACCATTTGACCCATCAATCACATTTTTGGGTATATACCCAGAGGAAAATAAATCATTCTAAATGGTAAAAAAAAGAGTCACAGAAAGGAACAAAATATCTACATATAAACTCCTGTGAAATTTTTAGTTGACCCTTTATTTTGTCTGTTGATATGATGAATAGCATTGATTGAATTTTAAATGTTGAATCATCCTTGCGTTCCTGTGATAGACTTTTACTTGGTCATAATGTATTATCAAGTTCATATATTTCTGAATTTGATGTAATAATATTGTATTGAGGAGTTTTATATGTGTGTTCATGAGGGACACTGATCTATAGTTTTCTTGAAAAATCGTATCTCATTTGCTATTATGGTAATATTAACCTCATAAAATGAGTTAAGAATTGCTTCCTCTTCATCCATTGTCTAGAAAAGATTATGAATAATTGGTGCCATTTCTTTGTTAAATGCATGACAGAATGTGCTAGTGAAGTCATATTGACCTTCAGTTTTCTTTTATTAAAAAAGATTTTTGGCCGGGCACAGTGGCTCACACCTGTAATCCCAGCACTTTGGGAGGCCGCAGTGGGTGGATCACGAGATCAGGAGTTCAAGACCAGCCTGGCCAACATGGTGAAGCCCCATCTCTACTAAAAATACAAAAATTAGCCAGATGTAGTGGCGGGCACCTGTAATCCCAGCTGCTTGGGAGGCGGAGGCAGAAAATTGCTTGAACCCGGGAGGCAGAGGTTGCAGTGAGCCGAGATTGTGCCATCGCACTCCAGCCTGGGCGACAGAGCGAGAATTTGTCTTAGGGAAAAAAAAAAAAAAGATTTTTAACTACAAATTCATCTGAATGCCTCACGTATTTAGTCAGTTCTCTCAGTTCTGGCTGGTTGAAAATCAAATAACTTCCAGCACTGAGCCACCTGTTGTAATTGTTTAGTTTCCATTTCCTCAGTTCTTGTTTCTTCCCTGGTGTGATAGAGTCCCACACACTCAGCTTAGAATTCAGTCAACTACTCAAGGAGATTCAGATTGAAATTTCTGGGGCTCATTATTTGTGTAACATCCTATTCTCTGATACCCTTCTTCATTAATTTCGAACTCCTCAAATTCTCAACTTTGTCTCTTCAGCTCAGCAAGTCCCGCGTACTCTAATTGAGATCAGTTTGCTAAGGCTGGGCTTCCGTAGTTGCTTCCGGGTAAAAACCATGAGGCATTCTCAGGTATAAATCATTTACTTCTCTCAGGCATCATATTTCTTAGTTGCTTGTTGCTCAATGTCTGAAAATAGCTGTTTCATGTAGTTTGTCCAGAGATTTAGCTATTTATGTAAAGAGCTTTAATATAGTACCAGTTGCTATCTGATGGCCAGAAGAGAAAGTCTCTTATTGATTGATAATATTTTCAAATAGCCTAAGTCTGACTATTAATATAGCATTTGATAATTTTAATTATAGCATTAAATTTAAATTAATATCAAGTAGTAGTCCCACACACTTGAATTGAGATGCCTCTCCTCTGGGCTAAAAATTGAACTTTCCATATTCAAAGCAAGATCAATACCCTCTTGCTCTAAACCCTCATTTAGCATAATCCAGAAAGAATTCCCAGAACTTGAACCTAAGACCATTCTTTTTTAGGCTTATGTTCATCTTCTATTGTCCAAGACACTATACTACCATGGTCAAGAGGCAGCATTTGGAGGGAAACCACTGATCACATAGCCTCCACATCTGATAAAGCTCCCAGCTTCCTCTAGTCCCCGCTCTGCCCACATTAGCACCAGTGTTATTACTATCTGCTTTGAAACGTGAGGATTAATCCATTCATACCCTGCTTTTCTGTTTATCAGTTACCCTTATGAAACCCCAAACTCCCTTGTCAGTCCTCTTTCCCTATATTCTAATCCTCATATGATTCTGTAGACTGTCTTTTCTGATTTATCTCTTACCCTTTGACAACTACTGAAACCTCTCTTTCATGTTCTCTGGAACTCACAGTTCATCATTGACAAAACCCCCCATATTCTTACCTTATTTCTCTATGATTCATTTAGCTTTTTATGTTACCTGAGAGCTAGGTATTTCCTGAAGATACTGTTTCTGCTAAAGCCCTGCTAGTTATTGAATATTTTTATTTCCATACCACATTTTCTCACTATTTTTTAAGGTAGGAATGTGTATTATTACTCCTTAGCCTCATTTTTAGATCACTTTATCACCTTCCCTTCTAAAAACTTTCATAGCTTTGAATTTCATGTCACGGGATTAAAATAACCAAATACTTCCAACTTTGGTCATCATTAGAATTTAAGGCCATTCTCCTCATTTCTTAAATATATTAACTCCTAAATTACTGTCACTGTCTCCTATATAACACCAGTTCTATTTCTCAGAGATATCAATAAACATCTAGATGATCTGTCCAATACTCTGGCCTATTGATTCTTGAACTTCTCTCCTCCAGTGATTTTATTCTCTACCTAATTTCAGCCCTTATATTCATGACCATACATAGAAGGTATCATTTCCAATATCTTCAATGATTTCACAACCTCAATTTGCAACATTAAATTCTGTCAGTACCACCTCCTCTCTATCTCAGTAGAAACACTTAACTCTACTGAAACTAGATAGATATCACCAACTTTTAGTTCCCCCCTTATTTCCTCCTCCTTACACAATTAAATTCAGTAGTTAAATATTTCAAGCTTTTTGCAAATACAGTAGTACCCCATCCCCTCCATCCCGTATTCACAGAGAATACTTGCTGAAGTCTTTGAATAGGCTCAATGCTTTCTAACCCAACATGATGCTGTCAATTGGAACACATTTCTGTTTGTGCCTTCCACCTGCTAATTTAATGTCTTTACCATCTTAATTAAGCACTTACCACACACTGTGACCGTAATGTTTGCAGTTTAGGGTGCACCAGCAAAACTAACACAGATTTATTTTTCCTTCTTCACAATTTAACAAATGTATTTGTTCTAACTGTAGATCTTAGCAATCTCAACATATGATTGCTTTTTCTTAGTAAGTCAAGAACCTTCGCAATTTCACGTAAAGAAAGCACTTCACTCAGCTTCTCTTTGGCATATCCAAATTGCAAAAGTCACTACTATCGTGGTTTGAGGCCATTATTAGGTAAAATAAGGGGTATTGGAACATAAACACTGCAATATCACAACAGTTGATCTGACCAAGACAGCTACTAAGTGACAAAGTGAGTAGCATAGACAGTGTGGATCTGCTGGACAAAGGGAGGGTTCATGTCCTGGGTAAGACAGAGAAGGATGGTGTGAGATTTTCTTACGTTACTCATAAGGGTGCACAATTTAAACTTTATGAATTGTTTGTTTATTGAATTTTCCATTCAAAATTTTTAGACCACTGTTGTGGGTAAATGGAACTGAAAAGTTAAACCAGACATAAGGGGGAACTACTCTATCCTCAATTCTCTCACCCTTCCCTTTCTTCATATAACTATGCTGACAAAACCAATTTTGTGGTTAAATCCAAATCACCACATTACTGTAGCCAAATATAGCTGAAGAAAAGCCAAAATCATATTGACTAGCCTTGCTTTTGGTTCATGAACATGGCCTTTATTGATAATTACTGTAGGAATAAGTCAGGATGGTCAAAGGTAAATTGGCTCTGTCCTGGGCAAATTGGGATGTACGGTCACTCACATTTTTGATGATTTGTCCATGCTACTGCCTGAGTCAACTGGCCTCTTTTGTGTAATTAACCTCACTTACTCAAGGCCTTCACTGAAATAATCTTTATTCCCTTCCTGGTAATTTTCCCTCTACAGAGGACTGTTATTTCCAATGACCTTATGTTAGTAAATCTGATGACCAGTTATCACTGTTCTTATAGCTGTATTTCTTAGCAGAATTTGACACATTTGGCCATTCTCCTTTTTGAAACACTTTTTTTCACATGACATCCTGAACACTGCACGCTTATGGATGTCTCCCTACTTCACTAGCTGCATTTTTTTCAGAATCATTTGCTAGTTCCTCTTCCCAGACTTCTCCAGTTTTGGAGAAGTCTGCCCTATGGTCCTCTTACTTTCTCTACCAGCCTGCCAACATTTCATGACTTCATTCTGGTTCTTGGTGTTAAGCATGATCTAGATGTTGACAGTTTCACATTGATGCCTCCAGATAAGGTCTGTCTCCTCAAAACCAAAACTATTCATCTCTACTTGGATTCAAAAGGGCATCAAAATTTAACATTAATATTTTCAATCCGAACTCTTGATCTTCTCCTCAAAACTGTTACTAGCTCAATCAGTTCTCGTCTTTGTTAATAAAAATCTTTTATTTTTTCACACCAAAAACTTGGTCAGTGTTTAACTTTCCTTTACCCTTTCATTCTATTTTAAAATCCATCACAAAGTCATATTCATTCTAACTTCAAAATATATTGAGAGTGTGACCACATATTCCCACTCCCACTGTTACTATCCTCTCCTAACTCAGCATCATGTCTAGTCTGGACATACCAATAGGTCATCCTGCTGCCTTCCCTCTTCAAAATATGGTTTATTCAACATGGCATCTTCACAAATTTTTAAACCTAAAAGTATTGTCAACAGTCTGCCCAATATCTTTTGAAGAATTCCTTTTTGACTCAGAGCAAAAGTTAAAATCCTTAGGATGCCCAGCCAGTTCCTTCAGTGGCCTTGCTGCCACCTGCCATTACCTCTCTGACATTATTAATGTTCCCCAGATTATCTGCTTCAGTTACAATTGCTATTTCCCAAATATATTCAGAATTTTTCTCCCTCAGAATGCTTGCACTTGCTCTTCCCTTTAAAAGGAATCATTTTCTTCCAGATATCCACATACTTTATTTTTTAAATCACCTTCACATCTTTGCTTACATTTCACTCTTTCAGGAGATACATTTATTGTATTTCCATCCATCAAAAATGTAGTTTCCTTAATATAATTTTTTTGAATTTTTCTCTTTCCAGTACCTAGTGAGTTATAAATAAATATTCATTGAAAAATAAATAAATGAGTTAATTGATTCAACATTTTCTGCCTCACAGAAGACCCTGATCGCATCATGATCTTACCATATAAAACAACAGTTGATCTTACAATAGTCAACAACATAGTCTAAACTTAGCCCAAAATAACTGAAAGAGACATGTAGTTCAGAGTCCAAACAAAAATATGTTTTATTGGCTATATGGGGTCTTCTTTGGTTCCATATGAAATTTAAAGTAGTTTTTTCTAATTCTGTGAAGAAAGTCAATGGTAGCTTGATAGGAATAGCTTTGAATCTATAAATTACTTTGGGTAGTACGGCCATTTTCATGGTATTGATTCTTCCCATCCATGAGCATGGAATGTTTTTCCATTTGTTTGTATCCTCTTATTTCCTTGAGCAGTGGTTTGTAGTTCTCCTTGAAGAGCTCCTTCACATCCCGTGTAAGTTGTATTCATAGGTGTTTCATTCTGTTTGTAGCAATTATGAGTGGGAGTTTACTCATGATTTGGCTCTCTATTATTGGTGTATAGGAATGCTCGTGATTTTTGCACACTGATTTTGTATCCTGAGACTTTGATGAAGTTGCTTATCAGCTTAAGGAGTTTGGGGGCTGAGATGATGGGGTTTTCTAAATATACAATCATGTCATCTGCAAACAGAGACAGTTTGACTTCCTCTCTTCCAATTTGAATACCCTTTATTTATTTCTCTTGCATAATTTCCCGGACCAGAATTTCCAATACTATGTTGAATAGGAGTGGTGAGAGAGGGTGTCCTTGTCTTCTGCTAGTTTTCAATGGGAATTCTTCCAGCTTTTGCCCATTCAGTATGATATTGGCTGTGGGTTTGCCATAAATCACTTTTATTATTTTGAGGTAATGTTCCATAAATAACTAGTTTATTGAGTGTTTTAGCATGAAGGGGTGTTGAATTTTATTGAAGGCCTTTTCTGCATCTATTGAGATAATCATGTGTTTCTTGTCATTGGTTCTGTTTATGTGATGGATTATGTTTGCAATCCTAAGCAAAAAGAACAAAGCTGGAGGTCTCATGCTACCTGACTTCAAACTATACTACAAGGCTACAGTAACCAAAACAGTATGGTACTGGTACCAAAACAGATATATAGACCAATGGAACAGAACAGAGGCCTCAGAAATAGCACCACACCTCTACAACCATCTTTGACAAACATGACAAAAATAAGCAATAGGGAAAGGATTCCCTATTTAATAAATGGTACTGGGAAAACTGGCCAGCCATATGCAGAAAACTGAAATTATCCCCCTTCCTTACATGTTATACAAACATTAACTCAAGATAGATTAAAGATTTAAACATAAGACCTAACACCATAAAAACCCTAGATAAAAAACCTAAGCAATACCATTCATGGCATTGGGCAAAGACTTCATGACTAAAACACCAAAAGCATGGCAACAAAAGCCAAAATCAACAAGTGGGATCTAATTAAACTGAAGAGCTTTTGCACAGCTAAAGAAACTATCATCAGAGTGAACAGGCAACCTACAAAATGAGAGAAAAATTTTGCTATCTATCCTTCTGACAAAGGGCTAATATCCAGAATCTACAAGTGATTTAAACAAATTTACAAGAAAAAAACCAACAACCCCATCAAAAAGTGGGTGAAGGATATGAACAGACACTTCTCAAAGGAAGACATTTATGTGGACAACAAACATATTTAAAAAAGCTCATCATCACTGGTCATTAGAGAAATGCAAATCACAACCACAATGAGATACCATCTCATGCCAGTTAGAATGGTGATCATTAAAAAGTCAGGAAACAACATATACTGGAGAGGATGTGGAGAAATAGGAACACTTTTACACTGTTGGTGGGAGTGTAAATTAGTTCAACCATTGTGGAAGACAGTGTGGTGATTCCTCAAGGATTTAGAACTTGAAATACAATTTGACCCAGCAATCCTGTTATTGGGTATATACCCAAAGGATTATAAATCATTCTACTATAAAGACACATGCACACATGTGTTTACTGCAACACTATTCACAATAGCAAAAAATTGGAATCAACTCAAATGCCCATCAATGAAAGATTAGATAAAGAAAATGTGCAAATATACACCATGGAATACTATGCAGCCATAAAAAGGATGAGTTCATGTCCTTTGCAGGAACATGGATGAAGCTGGAAACCATCATTCTCAGCAAACTAACACAGAGACAGAAAACCAAACACCACAGGTTCTCACTCATAAGTGGGAGTGGAACAGTTAGAACATATGGGCACAGGGAGGGGAACATCCATGGGGGCCTGCTGGGTGGTGGGGTACAAGGGGAGGGATAGCATTAGGAGAAATACCTAATGTAGATGATGGGTTGATGGGTGCAGCAAACCGCCATGGCACGTGTATACCTATGTAACAAACCTGCACATTCTGCACATGTATCCCAGAACTTAAAAGTATAATTAAGAAAAAAAAAGAACATAAAGCAAAAAAGAAACATACGGGCTTTGTGTATAAAACCATGAACCTAATGAATCTTAGAAAATAGTAACTTTTTAAATTAATAAATATTTTTCTCCCTCAAAAAATATGTTTTAATTTTGGAGGGATTGGAACAAAGAAATCTTTGCTGGAGGTGACAGTCTATCGTTTCATACAGCTCCTACTTGTTTTCTCCTACCATCACAGAGATACAAAATCAAGGGCCAAATTTCAAATATAAGGTCTATACTCAATGCAAATCAGATCTGAAGATTGTGTTTATTCCATTTTAAGTTCTGAACCAAAATTTAATGAATAAAACATTTACTTATATTTCATGAATGCCAGATTGGCAACCACAATGGCAGGAATTCTTATTGTTAATTGCATAAGAATCCCTTTTTTGGTTATTCAAAATGCAGATACTCTGACACCACCTCTAGAGAATTTACTCAGTCAATTTTAAGCAGGGACCAGTAATTTACATTTCTAACAATCAACTCAGTTACTTATGATCAGCCAAATAGTATAACACATTGAGAAAGTCTGACATAAGGGTTTGAAAACAGAATCCACTACCAATATATAGTGATTATTTACTGAGTATGCCTGTTATTTTTCTAAAGAATTCATGGTTACAGCACATAGCACACAGCAAGTTAAAGACAAATAAATTGTTATCTCATCCTTGTATTTTTTATTAAGGGCATGTTTAGCAATAACATGATACATAATTACCAAGGAAAATGTTCATTGTCTTCGTTATCAACTGTGTATTTAATTATTGATGATAATTAGAAATTAAAATCAACCCACCTTTCTAAAGTTGGTATTTCTATATAGCAACTCCACTCAAAAGTATATCACTTACTTTAAAGCACAACAAGCCATATCCCATCCAGTCATCCATATGGGTAGCATTAGAAAACAGGGTATTATTAATAATTGAAAAGATTGTTTTGGAATAGTAAATTATTGAGAATCAATATGGAATATCAAAAGGAATAAGGAACTTCAATTAATAGTGTTCATTCTGACACTGACATTTTCTCTGTTTGTAAAATCCATAAGCTTGACTAAATATTTTCTAAGATTCCCTCTTTATTCAAGGATTTATCTTCCATATAATGCGTTTACAAACCAAGGAAATAAATTCCTGAAAAAATGTATCAAAATTATAAAATAAACACTGGTACATAGAAGAAATAGTTTTAGAAATCTAGAAGATTAATTTCTCAGGAAGTTTCATTTCATTCCTTATAATTCTGAGACAGAAGATCTCATGATATATTTATACAAACAAATTAATAGTATAAGTTCATATTCTTCATAATCATAGACACTTTCCAGAGAAATAAAGTGTATTCGTAAAATGTATCATGACCTCTCCGATATTGTCAGCAACCTAGCATTGATTCTCAGAGACCACAAACAGTTTGAATCAAAATGTTTAAATTTTTTTCACTTCAGAACCAAATCAGTCTCAATTTATTTTAGAAGGCCTAATCTGTGTACTTTACTTTTAGATAAGAACTTGTAAAAATCTTTTCAATTCATTGCCTTAAAAAATAAAACACAGGAAAATCAACTATCCTAACTGCATCAAACCTGATTCGCCATATGGTTTATACTAATGATTCTTACATATATATGGAACATTACATTTAAGAAAATCTCTATGTGAGCCTCCTTAAAATAATATACTGTGTTTTATTGTTCACTTCTAAATTCCTAGTGACTATACTAGACAATTATTAATGCTGATTATGCATTAATGAATTACTCTCCAATAACCACTAACGACCATTATTTTGCCTTTTTTGAAACAAAGAATTTTTGGCAGAATTGTCAGAATTTGTAGATGTATTGGAGCTTTTCCTTCTCTCAGCAGTCTCTGACATATCAGTTGGCAAGATGATCTGGAAATATTTGGAACTTGATATCTAAAAACTATAAGACATCACATACAATTTCTAATTGCTCCAAAAGTATAATATTTGTAACAATGTGTAAAAGTAGTGCTGAGTTGGCTGGGTGCAGTGTCTCATGCCTGTGATCCCAGCACTTTGGGAGGCTGAGGTGGCTGGATCATGAGGTCAAGAGATCGAGACCATCCTGGTCAACATGGTGAAACCCCATCTCTACTGAAAATACAAAAATCAACTGAGCATGGTGGTGCATGCCTGTAGTCCCTGCTACTAGGGAGGCTGAGGCAGGAGACTTGCTTGAACCTGGGAGATGGAGGTTGCAGTGGGCCAAGATTACGCTGCTGCACTCCAGATTGGTGACAGAGCGAGACTCTGTCTCAAAAAAAAAAAAAAAAAAAAAAGAAAAAAAAGAAATAGTGCTGAGTTAATCGATGTGGCCTAATTGTTTCATGATTTCCTTTAGAGTTATCTAAAGCAATTTGGAAACTATGGTGAATTTAAAGAACTCATCTTTCTGTGAGTTCTCTGAAGCTTTGCCGTCCATTCCAGATGCCAAAAGCTGTTCCTGGGATCCTGACAGCAATGTGCTTCATTATCCATGAGGCCTCCTCATTTCTGGTGAAACTAGATAATCATTCAGTAATTAAAAGATATTGATCATATTGTAATTGAGATGCCCATAACATAAGTAAGGGTTAATTAACTCTGATACTTACAATCAAGGAAGCATGAATAGAGTTTTATCATAAATTATGTAATACAATACTATGTCTCAAAAGATTGCTTCAAATGAATTCCTTGGTATTTTAGAGATAGGAGTTACACATTTCTCTTGGAATATTTGCCTAAGGCATAGCAAGAATTTGGCTTAGGTCTTAAAACATGAGTACTTTTTGAACTCATCAGAATTGGGTGGGAGGTAGGCCAAAAAGAATAGAGATCAAAGTAGAAAGATAAGAGAATGTAGAGCAGTTATGTATAGAAGACTAGAAAAAAAAAATAAGGAAAATCATGAAAATGCAGTGCAATTTAAGTTGAATAGTTTGAAAAAGATTGAAAAGTCTTCTCAGGGCAACATCAGAGAAGTCCCTTGAACGGCAGAGTAAGAAGAAACTTAAGATTTGTGCGATTAGTGACCTGAGATTTAACAATTTGTGGCTAAATTCAAGTGGCCTGTTTATGCCATATGTCCCTATTTTTTTGCTTCTTGTCATTATGAAGAATCAAACCAAGATATGTCAGTTTGTCATGATTACAACCGCAGCAAACGATTTGGCCTATTTACTTGGCTGTCATGTCAAAACTTAGAAACACTGATTTGCTTTATAAATGTCCACTGAACAATGGAAAAGGTGAAAAACACAGAATTGATAGTTTTCAGTTTCTCATACTTCTTGTAGCTCAAGAGCAGCTTGTTCTTTTTTTTTTTTGAAACATTTGCTTCATGCTGTGAACTGACAGCCAGTCTTCAAAGTGCAATTCTTCTTAGATAAGGACAGTTCAAGATATTTCTCCTTTTGGCAAGGAATCAATAGTGCATTAAATTCTAGAATGTGCTTTCTGTTAGGAAACCATTACATTTTATTGTGCTAATTTGGTTTTATGGCAATATCTAAAATTTGCAGGGATGGAGAGATGACTTCTGTCTTAAATTAGGCAAAATTAAGAGATCTAATCTAGTTTTAGAAATGTATAATCCTGTTCTTACTTTTCCCTAGCCCTGAAAAATCTAGAAATTCCAGAGATCATTAATAAGCTACCTCAGGATCTGTGTGTGTGTGTGTGTGTGTGTGTGTGTGTGTGTGTGTACCTTAATCTAGGAAGAAAAAAATTACTAATAAAATACAATAGAAAAAAATATTGAGATATCTATTTGTGTATTTTACTTGCTGAATGAGGAGGTATGGAAGAAGGACAGGCAGGCCTTTAGTATCCAAGTCTCTTGTTGCAGGTGACAGAGAAAAGAGGTTTTCTTAACAGAAACTTTGTATTTTAGGTGCTGTCTTGAAAAGAAACCTTACTCAGACTATTGGGTAAGAGAGAGACATTGAGAAAAGAAGGGCATAGGCCGGGCGTGGTGGCTCACGCCTATAATCCCAACACTTCGGGAGGCTGAGGCAAGTGGAACACTTGAGGTCAGGAGTTCGAGACCAGCCTGGCCAACATGGTGAAACCCTGTCTCTATTAAAAATACAAACATTAGCCAGGTGTGGTGGTGGGCACCTGTAATCTCTGCTACTCAAGAGGCTGAGTCAAAAGAATCACTTGAACCCGGGAGGCGGAGATTGCAGTGAGCCAAGATCACGCCATTGCACTATGGCCTAGGCAAAGAAGCCAGACTCTGTCTCAAAAAAAAAAAAAAAAAGGCATAGACAGTGGCTCTTTGAGGTCAAAGCTAGAGTAAATCAAAACTAGAAAATGGAAATATTCATAGAAGTGAAACAGACCTTCGGAGAATTGGAGAAGACAGTAATGACATGTTTAACTTACTGTAAGTGGGAAAGGTAAATGTGAAGTGCTGTTGCGTGCTGCGGTACCCATTGTAGACATTTGGGCGATGGTGTGAATGAGGATTTATAGGGGGATTATGAGCCAATGTCTGATTGGTGAGGTTAAATATTTGGGTATATCACATTTGCCACTGTCCTTCCCTTTCATTCTCTTTCATATGAGCATGGTGAAGAAAGGATGTTACAGTTTGTATGCAGAATAATAGGGTACAATACTATAGATAAAATAAATTAGATCAATAGTTGTTTAATAATGAAATGAAAATGTACTGAAACTCTAGATTGACTATATATCTCATGTCCACATAGGGGACTCTCATATTTTTTTACTCCTTTTCAATTTTCATGTTAGTTAAGAAACTTCTCACAAAAGTTTATTTTATTGTTTTTAGTTCTTTTGTTTTCTGTTGTGAAAATGCACGCATGTAGGTCAATAATTTGTTAGTTTCTGGGCAATATATTGATCTTTTTACTTGATATTTTTGTTGTCTTGTTTGTCTTCCAATATTCACTCATGTACTTGCATAACATTTTCTGGAGTAAATGAATATGCTCTAACAAGGGTTTAATTAGATCTATGCTAAATAATAGTTTGGGCAGTTTATCTGCTTGAACTCGAAGTGAACCTGAGCCTTTAAACCTGTTGTTGAGACGATATTGCTGATAAAAGTAGAACTACGCATCTCGTGCTACTCATTAAAAGCAAGAACAAACATTTTTATAAATCATAGCTAGAAATTCATGACCATAAAGCTCAGGAAAATCCCTATGTATAGAGTCAACATGACTATTAATGGTATGATATCCTAAAACTTCAAGTAATTTTAAAAAGACCACAGTGCTTCACAGAGTAATTTAGAAAAAAAAAAAAAAAAGGATCTTTTAAAATTAGAAATGAGTTCATTACAAAACTTTTACATAGGGTAATTTCTGTAATTAAATCCTATTGTTTCCAATTTTTTTAATGGATCTACATACAAAGAGAAAAAGAACTGTAACTTAAAAACATATAGTTCTGGTAATGGTGGAAGAGCTCTTATTAGGCTAATAGCCCTTCATATGGCAATTAAGTACTTGGAAGGGTAGTTTCTTTGAAGCCACCAGAGAGTAAACAAAAGCAGATAGAAATTGGAGGAAATTTGAATCAGGGTAAAGGAACCACACTACTAAAAGACGTATTTACATACATTTTTCCACTGAGGGAAACCATAATGTCTATGGGGTATTTTAGCCATAGAATTCAAGTCAATGGCTGCGGTCATATTGGTCTCTTACATCAGAGGAGATTGGGACTGTCTGAAAATTGGAACTGGATAAATCAGGATGAGAACAAAGCCATAGCACATAGCTAGCTTAAACTATCATCATATCACTAGAGTAGTTAACACTTGAAATCATAATACTTGATATTAAAGTAGAATCTTACCATCACAGGTAATTTGTTGCAAATTCCATTAAAAATGGAAGTATTAAAATTAAGAGCTGAAGTGACACATGACATTCTGTGGACATAGCTACTGTGCACTAATAAAAGCCGTATTACTGAAAATTTGGAATCACCACCCCTTCTTGATATAAATTCACATGAAAATATAGAGTAATATAACGTCTCTTAATTTGCTTCATTCCAGTTTCTACTGGCATGAAATTACACTGGTCCATCAGGGAAACAGCTAGCTTATTTACATAATCACTCACTTAGATAAAAATTCAAAAGTGGTAGAAATGATTAAGTATAACTGTATATACTTCTTTGTTGAAGATACTGACTTTCAATACCCCTTTGAACAACTCTGATTAGGATATGGTCTTTTACATGCTATTTCTTTAATACATGGTAGGAAAAAGCAAAATTTCCAATTTTCTCAAATAAGTAAAATTATTAGTGCATAAAATATACAGTTCCCACATCTAATAATAAATAGAAAGCCACTTAAAATTATCTAACGAGTAAAGAGGACACATATAAACCTTATTTCAGTAAAAATCATCTTGTAAATCAAAAACACGATTTTTATTCTTTCTGTTAATTACTTCAGAAGCTCAGTGACTCCATCTTAGATAACTATCTGCAGCAGAAAATGACACAGTTTAACTGCTCACTCTCAAACATACAAAAATATGTATTCCATCTGCTTTCTACAGAAACATATTTTAATAATTATGGAATAGTTTCAAAAACTCGTAAATAATTTTCTCATAATCCACATATAAGCAATATGACATTTCATAGCTCAAAGTTACATTCTATTACACACAAGGTTGCTTAAATTCACTTTCATTTTTAGTTAAACCATGAAAAAAGTGAGCAGAAGTAGGCCAACTTTTTATGGAATGTAAGGATCTGCATTAACTTGCAGTTGTAAGTATTTATGTTGCATCTACCCTCAAAAATAGGTGGTAATGAGAAAACAATGTATTTATTAAACAAACATGCCAGGGATATGAGTAAACTTATCATTTCTATACATTGCTCTTCTTTTAAAAAGTCCGTATTTTTACAGACCTTATATCATATAACTGTTTTGTGTGTATATAATTAATTTATTGAGCACTGATAGGAGTTTCATTGACATATTAAGTAAAGAAGGGAGACAGAGCCAAGAAAGGATAGGTAAATGCAGAGTGTATATACTGCTAGTGATAGAGATAGGAGGCAGAGAAACTCTAGGCAGACAGGGGTGGGTCCCTGGCAAAACCCCACCTTTGAGCCAAAATGCCTGAAACCTGCAGCCCAAAGTGAGAACTTCCATCCATATGTATCCACTCTCTCCTGAGTAGTTCTTTCTGAATAATGTCTTTTTAAAAATTGAATATTGCCTTTTCCAAAACTATCTATGGCCTGCCCTACCCCCTATCCTGTGCCTATAAAGACCCTAGACTCAGAGCAGCTAGACAAAAAGAAGCAGCTTGATTCCAGAGATAACAACTGGACATTGGAGAGAGGAGACCTTACTTCAGCAGAGAGTGACCTTCCCTTCCCGTCTCCTTTCCAGTTCCCCTATCTGCTGAGAGTCACTTTCATCACTCAATAAAATGCTCTACATTCACATTCTTTCAATTTGTTCACATGACCTCATTCTTCTTGGGCATCAGACAAGAATTTGGGACCCACCAAGTGTGGGTACCCAAAAAGGCTGTCACACTGGCCTTTTGCCCTTGCTGGCAGATGGCCGCTGCCCCACTCAACAAGGCAAAGGGCCCACTGACCTGATAACACACTGTTGTCCGCAGACAGCAGAGCTAAAAGAGCACTGTAACACACCCCCTGGTCCCTTGGGGTTGCAGGCACCCCAACCTGGATGCTGCAGCAGGGCTTGCACAGAGTTTGCTCCTGCCAGCACTGAAGTGGCCGACTGGTTCCTGCACTTGCTCACCTGCACTCTCCCTCCTGCAATGGGGTGAGCAGGGCAGGCTGAGTAAATCAGGCCCCCCTGTCGTGAGCCCCGCAAAGGGGTCAAGAAAATATCCTGCATCACTAGAGTAGGTGAAAGACCTTTAAACCATGGTCCACTACCTGGAACATTTAAATGAAAGATCTCCAATGGCAGACTTTCTTCTGAGAGTAGGATGGCTGTATTATTTATATTTAATTAGTGGGTGCTGCATCCCTTGGACATTCCTAATCCTAGAGGAGTATGTGAAAAAGGTTGTGCCCATAGGAAGATTAACAAGGCACACTCCATTTGGAGTGTTCTACTACAAGGACAGCGATGAAAAGATTAAAAAAATGACTGCCATGACAAATAGAAAACATCCTATATCTAGCAGCTGATATTGCTGCATGTTCACTCTCAATGCAGTCAGCTTAAAGTTGATTCAGTGAGTAGTTGCCATGTGAAACTGGGCCTAAGGATAGTAGGGGAAGGGAGGAAGAAAAATCCTCAAGTTGCTGCAAGTCAGTGGTTTCATACCAGATGAAATGCTGTTCAATTTGTAATTAGAGAGTTTCCTTATACAATCAGAATATGGCATAACATAGGGGTGCTACTGATAATTAGGTGAAGTTAATATTCAGAGAAACATTTTTTATCGTAAAGGCAATGGCATCATGGATGTTAGTTAAAAGAAAGTGAGCCTTTGGGTTGATCACAGCCCTGTTTTAAAAATGTGTCAACCTGCCTGGCATGGTGGCTCATGCCTGTAATCCCAGAACTTTGGGAGGCTGAGGGGGACAGATCACTTGAGGTCAGGAGTTCGAGACCAGCCAGGCCAACATGGCAAACCCTGTCTCTACTAAAAATATCAAAATTAGCCAGGCATGGTGGCAGGAACTTGTAATCTCAGCTACTCGGGAGACTGAGGCAGGAGAATCCCTTGAACCTAGGAGGTGTAGGTTGCGTTGAGCCAAGATCTTGCCACTGCACTCCAGCCTGGATGACAGAGTGAGACTCCATCTCAAAAAATAAAAATCAAACAAAAATTTTTATCCTAAAAATTTTGGTACTTCCGAGGTGAGAAGCCAAATCTGTAGTAGGATACATACACCCCGGGCCTATTCCAAATCTAGTGACTGCTTGACAACAAGTTACAAAAGACCTACTTTTTCCTAATGTCATGACTTGACTTTTTCAATATAGATCTTTGCCATCTTTTTTTTCTTCTCGTTATGAAGCTTCTTCACCTATGATTTATAGGAGTTTTATTTAACTTTCTTGAAAATCCTGAGCTGGTGAAGTCTTAATTTTTCTTCTAATTCCTGGAGGAATTTGCAGATTTTCATTTTAATCAATTACTATCATTATTATTATTATTATTTTCATTATTTGCATATAAATATTGGTATGCTTAATCATTTTTTAATTCAGACAGCTTTATATAGTCAGTCCTATTTCTCATCTGGAAATATTAAGAGTGTATATTGGTTTGCTCTGGTTCAGTTTGTTTAATCCAGGTACTATGTTTCATGTAATCCCCTTCCTAGTATGGGTCTGGATTGGAGTTGGACAACAGGGGAATTTGCATGAGATATGGAGTTTGAAAGTGAAATAGTGCCCTACACGCTCTGAAGTTGACCTCCCTTACTTTCTATATAGTCAGACATGGTAGCAGACAGATGTGCTCTGTGGTGTTTCTATTCTCTCTTCCACTCTGCATCCAATTCTTCCCAAATGCTGGTACTGCTCTCTCTTTCTGTGTTTCCCTGCTCATGTCACCTGTCTACAAAGGTGGAAGCTATGGAGGGGACCAACTTTCAGAAATCTATCTAGAAACTTTTATTCACAATTCCAATTCAGAGATGACACTTGCTTAGCTTCTCAGATGAATAGTTGGTGACTTTTCTGATCCTTCAGCAAGTCCTCCTGGACCTTCATTTTCCAAGATCCTCTTACAATTATGTGTGTTCTATTTCCTGTAATAAATTATTTATTCCTACACAGTACAGTGCTTTCTCCCCACTTACTAAATCCTGGCCAGTAGAGTACAATATTCTTTACCACATTTTTTTTTTCTTCTGAGTAATGTTTGAATTCTGTCTTTGTAAAATGGGTATAAAATGACTCCCTTCTACTATTCTGTCTACCTGTGATTAGTAGATACTGTGATAGTGGATAGCAACAGCCTCAAAATGGTATCTCAGTTGTTTCCCTGAATTTCTTGAGACTATTTTACTGGTAACCAATTTATATGAGTTGAAAAATGTGTCTTCTTCCATTTGTTTTTCTCAATTTTCACTTAGCTGGACACATTAATGATAAATTGAGTTACTGCAGTGGTTCTTAATTAAATATGAGTGTGTATAAAAATCAATTTTGGGGCTAGTTAAAAATAAAGATTACCAGGCCCAATGCTTATGATCTTGTACATTTTAAATTCAATTCATCTCTATATGTCATCAGTTTTAAATGAAAATTTAAGTCAAAAGAATAAAAATGGCATAAACTGTCATATTGCTCTTTCTAAACTTGTTTTATCAATCTAAGCTGAGGAAGTAGGCTCCTACTATGGTGTGCCCCACATGTCTCCAGAACTTACCCATAGATCCAGTTTCAATCACAGGGAATCTCAGAACCCATCTACATTCATCTAAGCTTTTTAATTAATATAGATTTATTATGTGTATAATATAATCATTCTAATGGCTAGAATAATGCCATTAACATCTCAATTTCTCTCATGATTTAAAACTCATGATAGAAAACATAATAACAAACTGATAATAGAGACACAAAACAAATTACAGTTTGAAAGATGTGTAATTATTTAAAGAAAATTATATTATTTACATTTATAATTTAACTTGAATATATATTTTTTATTTTACAGTATGGGAATAGTTTAAATATTGATATAGACATTCTTGGAAATAATTTTCTTACTGAAAATGAAGAAATGGTGCTGTTATAAAACCATTGATAGACCTTCCATTTGGCCATTCCTGTGTTGCCCACCTGAGACTGGGTAATTTATAAGAAAAGAGATTTAGTTTGCTCACAGTTCTGGAGGCTATAAAGAAAGCACGGCACCCAGCATCTTCTTGGCTTCTGATGAAGCCGCAGGAAATTTACCATCATGGCAGAAGGTACAGGAGGAGCCAGCATATCACATAGTGAGAGTACAAGCAAAATAGAGAGAGGGCGGGGAGGTGTCACACACTTTTAAACAACCAAATCTTGTGAGAAATCACTAGCACAAAGACAGTACCAAGTGGATGGTGCTAAGGCATTCATGAGGGATATAACCCCATAATCCAAACACCTCCCACCAGGCCCCACCTAAAGCAATAGGCATTACATTTCAACATGAGATTTGGCAGGGACATATATCCAAACCACATCAAACCTATAGAACAAAATAAATATTATATATATATATTATTAGCATATATTACAAAATATATTACTCCTTAAGTAATGCTGTAAGAATGGTTTAGATAACTGTCAATAATAAAGTTGAATTCACTAGAAAACAGATTAATTTTAAAAATAACAATAATAAGTTTATACATATATTTAAAAATATATGCACATCTACTAACTCAAAATTTCATAGAAATTGGACTGGTCTTTGATAATATTTTTTTTATTTTCACAGTTCTTAAAGGAAAACATAATCATTTTAGAGACGAGATAACTGGGGTTCACAGGGACTTTCTCCAAGCCACCTAGCAAGTAAATGGGATACGTAATATTAGAATCTATTTCTACAGAACTTACTAATACAAGCTCTTCCTACTGTATAATTTTACCATCATGTAAACAATTCTATTGACCAAAATATTTTAATAGTTTATTATTCTTATTTAGATGGTTGCTAATTAATAAATCTTTGAGGTAAAATAATGTGTAGAGCTAAAAGCCATCAAACTTCTGATGTACTTTACTGATATTTTTATTCAATACTCAAATATTTTCCATGTAAGTTTCACAGAATTGTTTTGGAGATATCAATATATATTAAGTAGAATATTGTCGTAGACATCATAGTGTTAAATTTGTAAGAGCCACAATTAATATTTGAAGTAATTTTTTTAAATGGACATTTAGGAAGAAATTACATATTTATAAGAGTTTTGTTTACCATAAATTCAAAATTTCTGTTTCCAACTAAGTAGAAGTAGAATGGATAAATATTACCCAGAAGAAAAAAAAATCTCTTCCTCCCATTACTGCAGCTAATGTTGAGAAACATTCATTCTTTCTTTGTATCGAACTGTGCTGGCCAATGAGTCTATTGAACATTTAAAATGTGGCTAGTCTGAATTGAGATGTGTGGTAATTGTAAAATATACAGCAAACTCTGAATAATAGAAAAAATTACATTGACAGTTTTTATATTGCTTGCAAGTTGCAATTGTAATATTTTATAAAGTGGCCTAAATTAAATACATTTAAAATTACTTTTATTTATTTCAATATTTATTTTTCTGATGTAGGATCTTACTCTGTCACCCAGGCTGTAGTGCAGTGGCATGATCACAGCTTTGACTGTGAGGTGGGAGGTGACTGAGGTGGGAGGTGATTCTCCCACCTCAGCCTCCCATTAGCTGGGACCACAGGTGCACTGAGCCACAACCTCACTAATTTGTGTATTATTTGTAGAGATGGGGTCTCACTGTGTTGTCCAGGCTGTTCTAGAACTCCTGGGCTCAAGTGATTCACCCGCCTTGGCCTTCTAATGTGCTGAGATTACAGGTGAGCCACAGCAACTAACCTAAAAATTAATTTTTTTAACTTATTTCTAATGCAACTGCTTAGAAATTTCCAATTAGATATGTAAGTCACATACATAGTATGATGGTCCATAATATTGTTCTAATGCATTCACACACCCATCCTAATCATATTATTTATGTATGAATATTATGTCTTATATATAACACTTCCATTTCTGATGTATATCTGAATTTATTAAAAATAATCCATTATTTAATATGGGTAGTTGTATTTTAAGTCTGCTCATGGTCAATGCTGCATCTCATTTTTCTTGCATATTGTGTAATAGAATTATTTTAAATTTTAAAATTTATATATGTATACATATATATGTACTCACATATGTATACATATTTATATATGTATATATAAACATATGTATGTAAAAACTTATATATGTATACATATGTACAGTAATAGCAATATATACATACATACATATTTATAAATATTAATATATACACATATGTATGCTATGTATGCATAACATAAAGTGATGCATGAAAACAAGTGTTTGGTGTTTTTTGAAGGAAAATCTATTTTAGTTGCCAATTTTGAATACAAAGAAGTCAGGTATAATTAGACAGTAAAACAAAGACATACCTATGCAGATAAAATAAGCAAATTAGTAAAGGAAATCTAAGACACTAGTAATCTAATGAATAAAGAAAAAATTATAATTTAAAAACTCGTTGAATAACTCAATATTTAAAAGTGTAAAGGGTTCCTGAATCCAAAACACTTGAAAGCGTTCATCTAAACCTTTAATCCCATGCCTAACTCTGTTCTATAACATCTAACACATTTTAGCAACTTCTGCCAAATTCCCTATCTCAGAGCGTTATAGGTTGTAGTTTGCATGGAGTCAAAGTTTGGGCCTCCATCTAGGTGACACTGTTATAGCACAGTGGCTGCTGCTCAGCCTGTGCCTCAGAAGTGCTCATTCTTGTTTCCTTACAGCAGGGAAAACACATATTACATCACAACAAATGTCTAAGTAGCAATCAAAATCAGCTACTTTGGCAGCTAGACAAAGCCAAAATCAGAGAGAAACAAAAAGTTCTGAGAAAAAGCCAAATGATTTAACTAGAAAAGAAGCCAGTACATATGTCCATCTGCAACTACCTCTATGACTTTCTTGGTCCCGTGGGTGAGCTTCCTGTATGAAGAGCTAAGAAGTCTGCAGAAAATTATGTTGGTGTAGATAAAACAGCCATAAGTAGAAAGCTGAAAGTGGATCCTTTCCTTACTCCTTATACGAAAATTAATTCAAGATGGATTAGAGACTTAAATGTTAGACCTAATACCATAAAAACTCTAGAGGAAAACCTAGGTAATACCATTCAGGACATAGGCATGGGCAAAGACTTCATGTCTAAAACACCAAAAGCAACGGCAGCAAAAGCCAAAATTGACAAATGGGATCTCATTAAACTAAAAAGCTTCTGCACAGCAAAAGAAACTACCATCAGAGTGAACAGGCAACCTACAGCATGGGAGAAAATTTTTGCAATCTACTCATCTGACAAGGGGCTAATATCCAGAACCTACAAAGAACTCAAACAAATTTACAAGAAAAAAACAAACAACCCCATCAAAAAGTGGGCAAAGGATATGAACAGACATTTCTCAAAAGAAGACATTCATACAGCCAACAGACACATGAAAAAATGCTCATCATCACTGGCCATCAGAGAAATGCAAATCAAAACCACAATGAGATACCATCTCACACCAGTTAGAATGGCGGTCATTAAAAAGTCAGGAAACAACAGGTGCTGGAGAGGATGTGGAGAAATAGGAACACTTTTACACTGTTGGTGGGATTGTAAACTAGTTCAACCATTATGGAAAACAGTATGGTGATTCCTCAAGGATCTAGAACTAGATGTACCATATGACCCAGCCATCCCATTACTGGGTATATACCCAAAGGATTATCAATTATGCTGCTATAAAGACACATGCACACGTATGTTTATTGTGGCACTATTCACAATAGCAAAGACTTGGAATCAACCCAAATGTCCATCAGTGACAGACTGGATTAAGAAAATGTGGCACATATACACCATGGAATACTATGCAGCCATAAAAAAGGATGACTTTGTGTCCTTTGTAGGGACATGGATGCAGCTGGAAACCATCATTCTTAGCAAACTATCACAAGCACAGAAAACCAAACACCACATGTTCTCACTCATAGGTGGGAACTGAACAATGAGATCACTTGGACTCGGGAAAGGGAACATCACACACTGGGGCCTATCATGGGGAGCGGGGAGGGGGGAGGGATTGCATTGGGAGTTATACCTGATGTAAATGACGAGTTGATGGGTGCTGACGAGTTGATGGATGCAGCACAGCAACATGGCACAAGTATACATATGTAACAAACCTGCACGTTATGCACATGTACCCTAGAACTTAAAGTATAATAATAATAAAAAATAAATAAATTTTTTAAAAAAAGAAAGGAAAAGAAAAAACATTGAGTGACATCTAGAGTCCTTCGATGCCCTCACAAGCTAAATGGTTGGTGTGCACAGAAGTGTTGCTGTAGCTTCAGGGACAACAAATCAAACTGCAAGGATGATATTATGGGGTACAGTGACAAGGTATAAATATGTTTGTTGGAAAAATATATTCATTGGTTTATCAATAGAGCACTCAAATGTTGACATAGGACTGGTAATATACCACATAAAGTAATTTAATATTGCAGGGTGAATGATTTGCTATAATAATTGTGTTTAGTTCAAAAATATTTAGCTCAAAAGCCATGTGTATATACTGCATCACTTTATATTATATATAAGTGAATGCTATGATATGTACTGGTCATTTAGTTTTTATTAATTTATAAGTATAGTATCGATCTTGTATTTGCTGGTCATATAATATATTCCATGCATTAAATATTTTTTTTTTAAATCCTGAGGTGTGGAGAAATTAATTTGCCAAAGCACACATAGAACAGTTTCACATAATATAGTATTATAATAAAATTCTCAACTATCACTAAAAGACAGGTAAATAAACATTACGACTGTAATTTAAAACATTTTTACAAAGTAGCTTTAATATTGAACCCAAATTTTGCTGTTCAAGTCAGTTTCATATATTTAGTATCATGATTCCGAACACGTAATTCTGAGATACAGCCTTTCTAATGTTAACACTTATGAAAGAAAGCAGTGTGTGTGTGTGCGTGTATGTGTATGTGTATGTGTATGTGTGTGTGTTCACATTTAATGAGCACAATAGAATTAAGCATTATGCTCTATTTTTCATATGCAATGTATTGTTTAATCTTCACGTAAAAACCTTAATTAAAGAAAATGCAGTTATTAAAGGGAGAGAGCCAGAATTTATCCTGGGAATTAAGACTCCATCTATCTCTGTCTTGCTAGACTTCTTCCTGAGAACACTGATGTCTCTACCCAACAATGATGTTAGAATCAGCTCAAAGAAATATCAGTCTTTCCTTATACTATAATAAATACATCAAACTATCACCCCACAATTATTTGTTGAATGTATTTATTCCGGGTACTATAAATATGATGTTCTTGAGCAGAAAGTGATAGACAAGACACTAAAGGACCTGCCTCTAATATGTCATATACCAGTGATTATGCTCATTAAAATAATGGCATAAAAGGGAATAAAGAACCATCCCCTTTTTAACATCCCACACCTGAGTTGGAGGGTTTCCAGCATATGTATTAAAGCTAGTGAGAACAACTGCTGTGTTCCTTGTATCTGCATGCAGTGCCACATTAAATACAAAATGAAACAGAACATTAACTACCTGTTATGAGTTACTTATTTAATTCAAGCATTATCTCTAGCAGTGTGAGCAATTTAAATCATGTTACCTTGTGTCAAGATGTACAATTTGATTGAATAAGAGGCTTTTCTGATACATAATTTATTTGTAATTTACAAGAAGAAAAGCACTCTTATTAGACTTAGAACCCTGCTTAGGACTCCTTGTCTTTTCCATGGCCAATTTTTGCTGATTCACAACCCATTCATGCTACTAAAAACTCACAGTCAGCCTTGCAATTTTTACAAATTCTGCATAATAGGTCTAATTAAAAGATGTATTTATATGGCTAGCATGTTTCTATTAACCCATATATGTTACTCAGAAAGAAACAAAAAGATCTTCCTTTCCTGTGTGAGTATTCCAATAGCTCTCTTTGATCATATGGAAAATATTGATATCGGTATTTATTCTTTTGTTTCCACTTATGGTATGATTCCTAGCTCAGATGAACAACATATATCCTCATATGATCATTCTGTTCACTGGAGACTAAAGTTGGGGGGACAGAAAACTAAATATTCTTCTAGCCATTGTTTTTAACTTTAATAACAAACTGTATGCTATCCTGAGGCTACGAATCCATCTGCCATGAGGGAAAGTCCAGTATGTTTTTCTGACTACTTGAATGTACTGAATTGGTTAAGTTTGTGATACCAGTAAAGACAGTCAACTCAATCACGGTCATGGAAACCACTGAAAGATCTATAGAGTACCCTTTATTTTCAAAGACCTAGTGATAGATAAGTTAAAAAGTTGCACTGGAAAGATTTATCTATAAATGCATATTCCAATCATGAACAACTAGAAGAGACCTAAAAAGCATCACAAATCTCATTTCTAACAAAATGAATTGAAAATGACCTGAGAGCATAGAACATAGTGAGATAAAATGAACTGGTATGAATAGCCACCAACTTTGATATTATTAAGGCTAATGTGATCTCTTTTTAAACTGCTTTTATCTCATAAAAAAAAGAATCAGTTTTATTTAGTAAAATGAATGCTTCTTCAGTGTTTTTTTGAAAATCCAATTTGCCATCAATATTGATCCCATTTACTGGCTGCCCCTAAAATCACATGAATAAATGCCAGAGGATTTGGAATTGAATTGCATCATTTTGCAAAGTGCACATAGTTCAAAGCAAGTTCTTTTCAAAGCTCTTCACTAGCTCCTTGAAGTTCTTTCCAATTCTGATACTTTGGAACTTCAATGCTTTCTGATAGCTGACCCTTTTTACATCAATTGTATATCACAAAACTTATGTATTACCTCACATCAGTCACAAATCTTTTACACCTCATTCCTATTTGTATCCCTCTTATGTTTTGTACAGCACAACAATATTTCATTCTCACCCTCACAAATCAAAGTCAACCCCTTATAAGTCAGCTCGCCCTTCCTTTTATCTTCTAATTCTGCTCTCCTCTATAGCAAGTTAGATGCCTGTACACATAAATATATTCCCACCAATTCTCCCACTCCACAACTACATTGCTATATCAACAAATAATTCCATCAATTTAAAGCAGAAAATAATATTTGCATGTAATTATTAGTTAAAATATTCAAATGAGTCTGTAGTACATGACTTTAAGGATTTGATTTATGTGATATTATTGGTCAGTTAGTAGTAGCAAGGGCCATTTTTTTTTTTCCTGACCATAGACCCTGACCTACCCTTAGTTATTTGGGTCACAGGAAAATTAGGTAAATGTGATGGTTAATTCAAATGAAATTAATCAACATCGCTGGTAACAATCAATGTATACATTTATAAACATCCAAACCAGACCTAAAATATATCTACTCCTTCTCTCATCTGTTCTTTCGTTTTCTTCTACAGTATCTCACCAGCTGGATGTCAAATATATGCTGGAAGGCTTCTATGTAAAGTGACACTAATGCCTCTTCAAACAGTCTATTTTAGGAAGTTCAAATCTATTACAAAATCTCTGGTCATCCAAGGGCAAAAACACATAATACTTTAAAAGAAGTCTAGTTTTTTCACTAACCAGCTTTTTATTCAAGAAAATAAATAAAATTAAATAGCAAAATCCCCAAATAGTTAGTGAGTAACTTTATTTACAAATCATCCAGGTTAAACAATACAAAAAAGAGAAATTTTGACAAGCGCATTTCTAAAAGTGGGAAACAGGATCACCGTAAGTTTAAATAAGAGGTATTTGACCCCAGATGAAAAAAGACCAAAGAGATATGAAAAAATGATGTTGAGAGAATGTATAGTGCTAATTTTGGAATTTAAATAAGTAATTAAATAATTAAATGGGGGAGAGTAAACAAATCTCCCATGCAGGAGAATTTCAAATAATTTTAAAGGATACTTCAGCCTAGAGAAGGAAGAGCATAACTCCCCTATTTATTAACTTAGTGTGGGTTTCACATAGTGACTTATTTACAAAGAGTGCAATATGAAGAGAGATAAAATAAAGAGTAATTTTATGGAAAAAAGTCTGATGAACACTATCTTAGTAATCAAGGTCTACATGCACAGTGATAGTCAAGTTAATAGTAGTATGAACCTGCATGGCTGAATTGTGTCTCCTCATATTTATATGTTGAAACTGTAACCCCCAGGACCTAAGAACACAACTGTAATTGGAGACAGAGCTTTAAAGAGGTGGTCAAGTTAAACAATGGCCCTTTGGGTGGACCTTATTTCAATCTATCTGTTGTCCTCATAAGAAGATAAAATTTGGACAAAGGAGCCCAGGAATGCACACACACACAGAGAACAACCATTTGAAGACAAAGGGAGAAGAAAGCCTCAGAATGAAATCCACCCTGTTCATACCTTGATCTCAAACTTCTAGCCTCCAGAACCGTGTGAAAATACATTTCTATGATTTCAGTCACCAGTCTACAGCATTTTGTTATAGCATCCCTAGCAATCAAACAAAGCCCGTGATATGGTATGATGAAAAAGACATTTTGCCATTATAGTTTTCCTTTAAAAACCCATGACCACAGCCAGGTTGAAGGAAAAACATTAGGAAATTCCAAATCAAGAGAAATTCTACCAAATACCTGACCAGTGATCCTCAAAATTATCAAGGTAATAAATAAAGTCACAGCCAGTCAAGAAGAATGTAAGGAAACATGATAACTAAATACATTTTGGATGGGATTCTGGAAAAGAAAAAGGACATTAGGTTAAAAAAAAAAGCACATAAAAAACCTAAATAAATTATAGACATTAGTTAAAAGTAATGCATCAATATTGGCTCATGATCTGTAATAAATGCACCATACTTATGTAAGATGTCAATAATAAAGAAAATCAAGTTGAGGTATGTAAGAATTCTCTGTACCATCTTCACAATTTGTTTTATAGACCTAAAACTGTTTTGAAATAAATATTTTATTAAAGGCATAAGGATTAATCTAGATTAAAGAGTCTGAACAGATATAGCAGACTGGTGTAATGGTTCGTGAAACATGATTGAATCATGAATTTAAAACAAAGTTCTCAAATACCTTTTTTTTTAAATTTAAAAGGAGTTACATTTAAGTATACCACATAGCAAATGATATTATTTATTTTTAAATTTCAACTTTTATTTTAGATATGGGGGTTCATGTGCAGGTTTATCACATGAGTATATTGTACTCAGGTAGTGAGCATTGCAGGTAGTTTTTCAACCCACACTCTCCTCCCTCCCTGTTCTAGTAGTCTACAGTGTCAAAAGCATCATATTTTCTTAGGTGAAATGATGGTTATGTAAAAGATAAATTTGTATGTGGAAGAATATCCTCTTTAGGAGATGCACATATAAGAATTCAGGGTAAAAGTAGGGGACTGCAACTTTAAAATGGTCTGAAAAACATATATTACATATAAATATATATAATACATAAAATATATGTGTATATATATATGTATATGTGTGTGTGTGTGTATATATATATATATATTTTTTTTTTTTTTAGACATCTTGCTCTTTCGCCCAGGCTGGAGTACAGTGGCACAATCTCGGCTCACTGCAACCTTTGCCTCCCGGGTTCAAGCAATTCTCATGCCTCAGCTTCCCGAGTAGCTGGAATTACAGGCATGCGTCATCACACTCAGCTAATTTTTTGTGTTTTTAGTAGAGACGGGGTTTCACCAGTTGGCCAGGATGGTCTCAGTCTCCTGACCTCGTGATCTGCCCACCTCGGCCTCCCAAAGTGCTGGGATTACAGGCGTGAGACATCTCACCTGGCCTGAAAATATTTTTAAACTGTGTATTGAATTATGCATACACGACAAAATGTAATCAACTATTAAACCTTGCTGAAAGATAAATGGGTGTTCACTGTACTATTCTTTCAGCTTTACTGTGGATTGTAAAATTTTGAAAAATAACAATAAATTAAATTAAGCAGGTAAATTCTGAAAATTTATAATCCTTCAGCATTTTCTTAATTTTTATGAAGTGAAATTATATGTTAATATTTAAATAAGGGTTGGAATGCCATGGACATACTATTTTACTTTTATATTGTGACTTCAGTTGCTGTACTTCTAGCTGAGCCATGTCAGGTGTCTTTCATCCTGTGTGTCCCAGGAAGACGTGTGGTCTTGGAAGAGTTAATTTAATATCTTTTGTAGATTTGAAAGAGCTCTCTGAACAAGGTGTGGGAACATCTCGGAATCACTCTGGCGACTGGGGGAGTGAAAACTGGCATTACCCAGTCACTCTGGGCCATGAAGATGCATTATCTATCCTGCCTACCTCGGGTATGGTAGACACAGAGAAACATCAATTTCTAAATAAGTATATTTATCATTTTTGAAATAGGCTGCCCTGTGACTGTTCTTCATTGCTAAGTCCTTAATATCTAGAGATGCAAAATGTTTTAATAGAAACTTCAAAATACCTGAAACCTTACCAGCTTGTGATCACTGCTCTGTAGAAGTTTTTAGTCCTTCTAGAAATTGTCACATAAAAATGCACAACTATTTTGGGGCCAGGCATGGTGGCTTATGCTTGTAATCCCAGCACTTTGGGAAGCTGAGGCAAGCGGATCATGAGGTCAGGAGTTCGAGACAGCCAGACTGGCCAACACAGTGAAACCCTGTCTTTACTAAAAATACAAAAATTACCCTGGGGTGGTGGCGTATGCCTGTAATCCTAGCTACTCAGAAGGCTGAGGCAAGAGAATCTCTTGAACCCAGGAGGCGGAAGTTGCAGTGAGCCGAGATCTGCAACTGCACTCCAGCCTGGACGACAGAGCAAGACTCCGTCTCAAAAAAAAAAAAAAAAAAAAAAGGGCACAACTACTTAAAAAATCAGCATAATATAAGAGAGACTTTGTTTAACAAGTTTGTTTAACAAGTGCCCAGTATTCTGTAAATAAATGTAATTAATACTGTTTGTTTGTTTTTTACTTAAGAGTATATTGTTAGTGCTTTTGCAGGTCAAAATCTCCTTATACAAATCTTACTGGAGACAAATTTTATTTTCTGTCAACATTAATACTTAGCTGCCTAACTGCTAAGAGGTCTCCAAAACATTAAAACTAAAGCTAACATTACATCCGTCTACGCCATTTTTCCTATAGTGTGTTTGTTTGTTTGTTTGTTTTCCCATTTCATTTTGGAAGGCTGTTCAGCCCCAATACCCTGCCAAGTCTTCACTCAGCCAATGTGGTTTACCTCCCTTTTTCTTTCGGTCCTCTTATTTCAGATGCTTTCCAGAGTTTTACAATATCTTATAAAGTATGTCATCCATCTAAGCGTTTTTAAGCTTCTAAAGAACATTCTAGGATGCTCTCACTTGCAGGAGACTCAAATGTTTCTTCTAGATGTTATTTTGCTCCTAACTTTCATATGATGGCATGGCGTTTTCTTGCTTCTGCATATATAAGTCTCTTGACCTTTTCAGCAACCAACATCATTCTGATTTCTTGACACATGAATTGGTGTTTTTGTTTTTGAGCTCATCTCACAGCTTACTGTCTGGCTCACGGGTATATTTAGACTCTTCTCTTTACTTTTTTTCTCACCATATTTGTATATGTTTTCAACATTTCCTTTTTATACCTCCTATCCAGTAACTACTTTTTCCTTCATAAGAATGTAATACGTATTTGTGTGTGTATATATATATATATATGTGTATGCATAAACTTTTTTGAGAAGAATACACAAATATATACTTTTTTTAGAAGAATACAAAGAATAGTGAGATCTTACAACTCCATTTTATGTTTTTGGTCCCACTTGAATATTACACTTTCAAACCTCAGTTGCAGTAAGTTGAGACCATGAGTCAAGTATTTTGTTTTGCAATGCCAAGGAAAAGTAAAAAGAGCACTTGTTTCAAAACAGGTAGACCTGAATATGAGTCCAGTTGTGCCACTTGAGTATTTGGTTGAATTACTGACTTTTTTTCTATACACTTTGTATCATTTGACTTGAAAATAAGACAGATTACATTCTTATTCCTCATTTCTACTTCCACAACATTTCCCTTCTTCCTCTCAAAAATTTTTGAGCTTTAATTTGCACTTCATCAGACTGTAACAGATGTTACTCCTTCCTCTCTGTTCTGGTCGTCTAAATACCCCAAGAGGAGTTCAATTATTTTGTTGTTGTTTCTTGAATATTTTAGCAGCTGAGTCACTCTCAGTCTCCACTCTTGTCTTTATAATTGCTTCTTTTAAATCTCATGCTGTATCTAATGAATGCACTTGTCTTCATTTTTGATGATTTTAATATCCATTTTGATGAGGCTTCCAGTATCCCAAACTTTAATGTTTGGAACTCTTCTCCTGCAATGACTTTGTTTTGTTCCCTATATTAGTCACTCTCATCTGTGGTTACACCTTACCATTTCCTTATTACTAAAACCAATAACATGTCAATATATTTATTCATGCACAAAGTTTTTATTTTTACTTAATACCTTCCATCTCCCTGGCTGACTACTTCTTGTACTGTAACACAAATAATTTACAAACAGTATTTAGACTTACCATCTGTTGTCCAACTGTCTTGTCTTCTTCTCTGGAAATTACACATATTTATATTCCTTATCTTCCTAATGTTTTTAGTTCCTGCCTTAAACTGTTTAAAATATACTGTCCATAACTAAAATCACTCTCTTGCATATATGCTCAATGTTTATGTCCTATTCTGGCTTTGTCACAACCAACTTTGTTAGGAACAGCTCCCCAGATCTTCTGCATCTACCTGAACAGCTGAATATAGATAGAGAGTAAAATACAATCATAGGGATTGCCGCTTCTTTTAATGGATGACAAATGACACCAAATGGGCCTTATTTCTGCAAAACATTCACAACGTATTTTCCTCTAGTGAAAGGATATGATAATTTCAGTCATAGATGACTATTTAATAGTATTTCATAGAGCCATAGTATTTTCCAGAGGCTGTATGGTGTAGTTGCTAATATTCCAGATGTCTATTTGAAACATTCACTTGAATGTCTAATATCCAGTGTGAAGTTATCATCTACCAAAATCAACTCATCATCTTCCCCTCCAAACTAGTTTCTTTCTTTACATCTTTCTGCAGGCTTATATGGCCAGCCTGCCTTCCCCACACTCAGGACATTTCCACCACATGCTCACTTTCCTCTAGTCAGGCTAGTCTGCTTGCTCTTCACAAACATCAGTTCCTTCTTAGGGGCAAGTGGTGTTGCTGGAGTTTTACATTAAAACATTCTTCTCCAAAACATTATCTCTAATTTTCAGGTCTCAGTCAAATATCACCTTAAAGAGGACTTCCAAGATCATTCTATTAAAAAGTGAATGACTAACATCCTCCCTGCCCCAGCTTAAAATACCCATACCCTTAACACTACATTATTTTCCTTCATGGCACTATCACCATCTGACACAGTATATAGGTTATTTATTTCATAACAATTATTTTCTGTCTTTTTCACTAACACGTAACCTGTGAGCTAGGACTTCACTGATTATTTTGTTTATTGCTGCATTCTTGAGATCTAAAAGAATACTGGACTAATAACAGTGCTGGAGTCATACTTGTTAATTAATTAAATAAATAAGTGAAATGACACATGGATACTAGAGGAAATTTCATTATCTTATACTTAAAACTACAGAAAGCATGAAATGCAGACAAAATTCTAGGCATATTAATATAAAACCTCATTATATATTCAGTACAATGTTCACTATTTGGGTGAGCACACTAGAAACCCAAATATCACCATTACACCATATATGCCTATGACAAACCCGCACATGTACTCTCTGAATCTACAATTGTTTAAAAATGCATATTCTGCAGGATTGGAAAAATGGTATATGAAGTTGCCAGGATTGTGTCTATAAATGTCCAACAAAATTGATTATGTCTATGTTCTTTGATTTTTCATAGTGCAGGTGATAAGGTTTGGATCTGTATCCCCACCCAAATATCCTGTTCAATTGTAACCCTCAATGTTGGAGGTGGGGCCTGGTGAGAGGTGATTGGATCATGGGGGTGGATCCCTCATGCATGGTTTAGCACCATCCTCTTGGTGCTGTTTTCATGATGGTGAGTGAGTTCTCATGAGATCTGGCTGTTTAAAAGTATGCAGCACCTCTGACCTCTTCTTCTTCCTCCTTCTCTGGCTATGTGAAGTGCTGGCTCCCGCTTTGCCTTCCACCATGATTGTAAGCTCCCTGAGACCTCCCCAGAAGCTGATGCCACCATGCTTTCTGTACAGCCTGCAGAACTGTGAGCCAATTAAACCTCTTTTTCTTTAAGTAAGTTACTCAGTCTCAGGTATTTCTTTATAGCAGCATGAGAATGGAAAAATACAGTGGGTAAACTTAGGATCTACCACCAAACTTATAACTTATGAAGTCTGGGGTAAAATCAAAGCAGTCTTGGTCAATTATTTAATGTGTTAATGTTATAAGAAATCACCTCTTTTAAACTGCAAGAACCTGTAGAATTTTTCCATTAATGTAAACACAACTTAATTTTCAAGTCTCAAATTATATCTTACCTATACATACAATATATAACTTATGAATAATTTCTTGAGGAATATTTTCCAGGACTGTATTATGAGTGACGTTATCAATATTTTTACCACATGCTAGTAGTAAATAAGAGAGTGGCTAGATGTTTGCCAGAAAATATCCTCTAAGCAAGAAAAGAGCAAATGATTGTCAAGGGAAGATCCAAAGCCACAGATATAAAAACTGAAAGAGTATCCACGAGAAAGAATCAACTTAAGACAGACAACAAAGGAGAGTAAGAGAGTCTTAATACAAAATCATAGCATAGTTGAGTTTAAATTATTTAATATGGGATCTAAATTCAGAGAACGATGGCATCCAAGGGTTGTTACTTTTATACAGGACTGGGTTTATCTTGCTGTTATTGACAGAATACCTAGAAAGGAGTAACTAGGCTACTTGTTATGTATCATACAGAGATAAAACAAAGTTTCAGGAATTAATCTAGACTTAAAGTGAAAATTATAAAATAGGAATGTACATTTACCTGCAAATGATACCAAAAGGATCATTTTAAGCATTATGGTTAGTAGATATAAGTTGTTTTTATAGTTTTCAGAGAAAACAAAAACAACTGAAGAGTACCAACCTGACAAAGGTAATCATTTATGGAGCTAGAAAAGGGCTTATGAATCTAGATATGAGAATAGTCCTCCTAAATGCCCTCCAGTGCTGGATGTCTACGTAGAATCACAGAAGGAAAGGAATGATCCAGTGATCAAAAGTACACGTGGTGGTTATGCACACAACATTAGCACGAAAAGTAATGAAAATATATATATATAATCTGAAGTTTAAGAAAAATATTCGCAACAATTTGAATTATGCTTGCAATAATCTTCCTTCTTAACTTCTGGGGAAAAATCCAACAAAAATGGTTTGGATGAGTCAATATATTTACTGAAAGCTTATTTTTGTGCATCACTCCCGTTTAAATAATGTTCTAAGATTATTACTTCCATGTGACTTGCAGAGACAGAGGTTTAAATATGGGCTAATAAATTAAATTGTATGATTTTCAGACCTCAAGTAGGGTTTACAATGTGCTACAGAGGCTGGTAATGCTGCTTCTTACGTGCAAGGCAGAGGTGAGAACAGTCAAGTGTAGGTCTAAACATGCTAAACAATATTTTCATTTTTCACAGGCCTCTTTCCCTCAGTAATTTTTTGCACTGTATCAAGCACCACTTCTTTATCACCTGGCATCTACTGCTGCTGTTTGAGTCTTTATCTCATGAGTAAGTGTACGCAAAGGCCTCTTAACTGGCCTTCTTTCGTCTAGCCCAGTATTTCTTAACTATTTTACATCACTGACAAATTCCAGAGTGTTATGTGACTAACATACCTACAGCACAAGCTCTGAGTCCTCTAGCTTCTTTCTCTGCTATTTAAATACTCATTATCCTAATTTCAGTTAAAAGTACACTTCTTCTAATCAACTTCTCCAAATTAATATACATTTTATCTTCTGGAAATATATTATTTATGAATATTAATGTTCCACATTACGTGTTCCATGTGCCTTAGACTCATTATGTGTGTGTAACAGGGCATAGTAACAATACCTGCCTCACAGCGTTGTTGGTAAATAAAGACAACGCATGTGAAATGCTTGAATGAGTGCTTGGCTCATGAAACTTTCAAAACTGATTAGCTACTGTTGTCATTATTATTAACATATTAGCATCACCTAAATGGTCTTTGAATATTTTAGCCTTTGTTTCTCTGTCCCAGCAGTTCCACAGAGAACATTCTCACCATTCCTTTCTGCCTATCCAAATTTTACATCTCCTTTAAAAACTAGTTTAACTGCATGCATAGCATGGTGAGTATAATTAATAATTTTAAAGTATATAAAATACTCAAATGTAATTGAAATTTGCTAAAAGAGTAGATCTTAAGTAGTCTTACCACAAAAGTATGTGAGGTAATAAATGTGTTAAACATCTCATTGTACACCTTGAATATATGCAATTTATATTTGTCAGTCAATTAACCTCAATAAAGCTGAAGAAAACAACTGGTTTAATTTCCACTAGCATTTCTGCTAATAGTTCTCTAACTTATTTCACTTAATACCAGGACTACTCTTAGTAAACTCTGAACCTTTTTATTACATTTCTTTTTTTAATTGCTTTTGTTCACGGTTGTAAATTGTTCTTTTCTATTTCTTCTGTTGCCTTTGTTCATGACTGTGAATTTTAATAGAGTTACTTTTTTTTTATTTACTGGACTTTAAATTTGCTAATTTTAGTCTCACCTCATTTTCCTTTTCTGTATTCTCCTCAGTTTTCTCAACGTTAAACTAACTTATCTCACCACCTATGGCTTCATTGCCAGTACTTAGGCCAAATTAGCAATAAAAATCAGCCAATATTAAAGAACTCCTCTGCCCATCACTGTTTCTGCATATGCATAGATTCAAATACACACTAATGTACAGTGTGGAAAAGGTATCTTAGGTTGGGTTCCCTGGAAGCAGACAAGGATTTGTGTGTCAGAAATATTAAGAAACTGCTCTCTGGAGAAACCAGTGAAAAAGCAGTAGAGAAAAGGGCAGGACAGGACCAAGGCAAGGGTATGTTTTCAGGGTATGTATGAGTCTGATCCCAACAGGGAGCTCTGCATTATACATTATAATCAACGTTTTCTCAATTGGACTTAAGGAAGTTGAGCTTTTACTTCTCCACCCATCAGTCATTGGTTAGATCCTACAATAAACTCACAGGTATTCTTGCCACTTAGTCAGAAGAGCCTAGTGGCTTTAACAGATTGAGAACAGTTCTCTGAGTTGCCGGAGAATATGATTAGACCTAAACACACACCAAAACTCAGGAAGCAACATATGGAAATAGAAAATGGGTTATTAGGGTCTTTGGTATGAGCACCAACCATGTCTACTCCAGTGGAAATTTTATGCAAACATTGGATTTTCTTTCTCAAAAATGACCTCTTAGGTTCTTAAAACTCAGATCAAATCATACCTTTTCCCATTCTCATGTTAAATAACTTCTCACAACCAAGTAATATTTACTAGTATATTGCATATTTTCATTTTCTTCACATCACTTATTGATCACCGAAATTATCATATATCCTCACTATGGAAATGGTAAACCTGAATCAATTGCAATAGCTATAATTTCTACGGCTGTTCAAATTCACCTTAAAATGCACCAGGAGGAGATGTTTTTTTAAAAGTTTTACCAAACCTTCAAATTGAAGATAAGTTTCTTTTTCAGAGAAGAGGAAAAGTGGATAGCTATCTGCAGCCAGTTTTCCACTTTGCTGGTTTTCTACCTCACAGCTATTCCCCACTTTTCTCCTTATAGACAGAGGCAAGATTTTATCTGCATAACATTGTTCTCCCATTCAAAGGTAAATCTTTGCTTTTATAAGCCAGTCATGGTAGTCCTATTATGCTGGTTGATATTTGGTTTAGGGATAAGCATGATGAGACATGAGACAATCTGCTGGGGTTTCTGGTAAGGTTTCCTTGATATTTAATTTAAAATGAATTATAAATAGCTACTGCTACTGGTTTTTGTGTCTGCATATAAATTTTGAAACTGTGGCATCCATATTGTGATAAAAAATGAAAGAGCTTAAAGATGGAAAGAACTTGGGTCTTTTAAGATGTTACTGAGCTGTAGAATTCATTATACCTACAGCTTTCCCTTTCTCTGGGGTTCTGTGATAAATACCTTCTTCATTATTTATGCAAGTTGTATTGGTGTTTTGTTTATTCATAAGCAACATCTTAACTTCTATCCAGGAATGTGTTTGTGCTTGTTAATCAATGGTGTACTAGTAAATGTTTAACAACTGGCTCTCAAAAAACAGACAATAATAACAAAAGCTTTGATTTGTAAAGTGCATTGATTTGCATGGTATGAATATTCCCACCATGGTTAATTTCAAATTATTAAAATAACCTCACCAACTACAGAGTTACAAAGAGATGAACCTTGTGGGATCTTGCATGTCAGTAGGAACTGGCTCTTGCACACCATCACAAAACGTTCTTACTTGCAAAAAAGAGAAATAAACTCAGATAATGTAGCAGAAAACACATTTATTAAAGGGCTGTCGGGTGGACCACAGAATCATGAAGAGGGCTGAAGAGTTCACTTGAAGGCTGTCCATACACAAGCAACACTCACTAATACCAAATGAACGTTGAGGACACTTTTGTCACCAGCTCCACCTGCACAGTTCGTATGCATCATTTAGGTAGCACTGGTTATTTATGGTATGATATCCCTTAAGATTAATCAGTGCCTTTGTGACCTTGCTAAATATGTAAATATCACTGTATAAATGCTGATAATAAAAGCAGTGGACAATGGACACTGCCTTAATTATGTTACCACTAGTAACCCAAGAATTCAATCTCACAGCAGCAATTCTTGACCTTGACAGTGAATGATTTGTCTCATAATCTGATCCCCATGACTTTGAGGGGGAAAGAAGTCATTTAAAAAATGTAAATAGCATGCGCATAGACGTCATGAGAAAGAGGCTTAGAACAGGAATATTTGGCAAATTCAGCTTCTACAGTAAGAGGTCTTTCTAATAAGACTTATGAGGATGTAGAGTTTTTCAAATAAAAAAATGCCAAAATATCTCTACAATGAAGCTAATAAAACCTTGATATAAAAACTGTAGGAGATCAGTGTAAACAGAACATAAATAAATGCAGATTAATTTTTAAAAATCTAATTTAAAAAATAATGCAAAATTTTAAATATATTAACAAAAATTTTTAGAACATTAAAAACATAATTAAGTATATATTGGAGAATGCTCAATGTTAATGTAATTAACACATTTCAACACACTAAGCAACTGAAGAACAAAAATATAATTACCTTAATATATGAACAAATTCCCAAAATGTTTATTTTTCATTTAAGGAGATCAAGGATACATCAGTAACCAGACAAAGAAGTTGTTTGGATCCAATATCAACAGGAATGCCATTCTTAATAAAGAAACATACATTAAAGATGGCTTATTAAAATCAGCTATGAGGGAGACATACACTGTATCAACTTCTATTCAACACTACACTGACTATTCTATCAAATTCAATAAAACAATTAAGAAATTTTAAATTTTATGTAAATTGCAAAGTAAAATACAAAATTATCTTTATGGTATAATAATTGGAAGGGGAAAATTTACTAAGTTAATTAAATGTAAATTAACACAAACATACAAAAGTGAATTCCTACAAACGTAAATTCCTATTGTATATATAAAAACCAACTAAAAAATAGAAAAACAATGTTAGCTGCAAAACATTTGTTTTGAAGCATCATTTGGAAATTACGAAATAAAATTGACTTTATTTACAGATGACATGACTCCGTATGTAAAAATGATAAAGAATATTTAAAAACAATAAACTACTAGAATTTCAAAAAATAAGGAACCTTAGCATACTGTTGGTGGGAATGTAGACTGGTATAGCCCTCTTGGAAAACAGTATGGAGGATCTTGAAGAAGTTAAAAATAAAACTATCCTATGACCTAGCAATCCCTCTTTGATTATATACCCAAAGAAATAAAATTGCCATCTCATAAAGATATCTGCATTCCCATGCTCATTGCAGCATTATTCACAATAGCCAAGGTATGGAAACAATCTAACTGTTCATAGATGGATGAATGGAAAATTGGTATATACATATATTGTATATTCCATATATTTGGAGGAATATTATTCAGTTTTTAAAAAGGAGATCATGCCATTTGCTACAACACAGATGAATCTGGAGGACATTATGCTAAGTGAAATAAACTGGACGCAGGATGCAAAATATTGCATGATCTAATTTATATGTGGAATCCAATTTTTTAAGCCAAATATACAGAGGCGGAGAATAAAATAGTGCTTCCCAGGAGTGGGGGAGTGGTAGTAAATGGGGAGTTACAGGTCAGAGGACATAAAGCAGCACATAAATAGAATGAAATGGTCTAAAAATCTAATGGACAACGTGAGTTAATAAAATCGTACTGTATTAGGGATTTCTGCCAAAAGAGTATATTTTAACTGGTTTTTCCATGCACACACAAAAAATGGGTAACTATATGACATGATGGATATGTGAATATGCTTCACTAAAGTGATCATTTTACTATCTGTGCATTTCGTAACTACAGGCTGAATACTTTGAATATACACAATAAAGTTTATTTTAAAAAGATTTCAAATTTATAGCTTAATATGCTATAATAAAAATAAATACATGTATTCATCAAGGTTTCAGGATAAAAAATCAATTAAAAAGTAAATTATATTATATATACTAACAATGAACAGCCTGTAAACAAAATTAACACAATTCAAATACATTAGCATCAAAAAAGATGTAAATTCTCAAAAGAATGATAAGATCTATAAAGTAAAACTGTAAAGTGTTGCTGAAAGACATTAAAAAATACTTAGATAAACAGAATTTTCATGTTCATAGGTTGTGAGATTCAGTGTAATTAAGATTGCAATTCTTCCAAATTTGTCTACCATTCAATGTAAACACTATCAAATATCTAGCAGGCTTTTTTTTCTCCTTCAGAAATTGAGAAGTTAATTCTAAAATTTATATGAAAAAGTAGAGACCACAGAATAGCCAAAATAATATTTAAAAAGAACAAATTTGGATGAGTCACACTTCCCAATTTCAACTTATTATAAAGTTACTATAATCAATGAAGTGTGGGGCTGATACAAAGACAGACATATATTAATAGACCAATGGAACAGAACTGAGAATCCAGAAAGAAATTCTTACATTTATTGTCACTTAACTTTCAAAACAAGTTGAATGGCATTAATTTAATGGGAAAATAATAGTCTTTGCAATAAATAGTGGGGGGACAACTGATATTCACATATAAAGGATAAGTTTAAACTGTTTTAAAAATCATAGTCAAAAGCAAAATAGATCTGAGATCTAAGCAAAAGAGCTAAAACAAATAAAGGGAACAAAGCTGTTTCTTAAATACTATATAGAAGTACTATAAAGTACTATATAGTAATACTTTAATACTATATGGAAGTACTATGAAGTACTTTATATTAGTACTATAGTTAGTACTATAAAGTACTTTATAGTTAGTACGATCAAGTATTATATAGTTAGTACTTTATGGTTGTTTTCATTTCTCTTGGGTAGAGTCCTGTAAGTGGTATTGCTGAGTCATATAGTACTTTATAGTACTAAATACTATAAAGAAAAAGAAAATGTTTCTTAAATACTACAAAGGAGCACCATCTATAAAAGAAAAATGTGTTATATCAGACTTGGTAAAAACTAAAAACATTTATACTTCAAAGGGCATCTTTAAGAAAATCGAAAGACAAGATACAACCTGGGAAACAATACTTGCAAATCTTAATTCTGTCAAAGGACTTGTATTCAAAATGTATTCTAATATTGACTTATAACTCAATAACCAGAAGACAAATGGCTCACTTTAAAAATGGGCTTAAGTTTTCAATAGAAATTTCAGGATGGTCACAGTGGTTCCAGGCCTATAATCCCAGCACTCCAGGAGACAGGCAGGAGAATCACTTAAGGCCATTTATTCCAGACCGGTATGGGCAACATACTGAGACCCCATTTCTACAAAAAAATTAAAAGTTAGCCAAAAATAGTGCCTCATATCTATAGCCCTAGCTTCTCAGGAAGCTGAGGCAGGATGATTGCTTGAGCCCAGAAGTTTGATGCTGCAGTGAGCTATGATAGAACCACTGTACTCCAGCCTAGTTGACAGAAGAAGATCCTGTCTCAAAAAAAAAAAAAAAGAAAAAATCAGACATTTCAACAAAAAGATGTTCATTGACCAATTAGCATAGAAAAAGACATTCAGTGTCATAATTAGGAGAATGCAGATTAAAACAAAAATGTCATACTACATAACACCCACTAGCATGGTTCTAATAAAAAAAGACAGACACCAATACAGGTACATCCTTGTACATTACAGGAAAGAAAGTAAAATGGAAAGAGCCTTTGTAAAACGGTTTGGTACTGTCTTTAAAACTTAAATGTAAATTTAACGCATGACTCAGCAATACCACTTACAGGAATCTACCCGAAAGAAACGAAAATACATGCCCACACAAAGATTTCTGTATGATGTTTATAGCAGCACAATCTGTAATACACCAAAACGGAAAACAAACATCTATCAACCAGCAAGTGAAGAGGAAGACGTAGTATATCCATACAGTGGAATAACAATTCAATGATAAAAAGAAGCAAAGTACTGATACCTGCCACACAGGTGACCCTCAATAAAATTATACTATTTAAAATAATCCAGGCACAAAAAAAAAACCCTCTCACATATTTTGTGATTGAATGTACATGAATGTACATGAGTTGTGCATTAAAAAATCAGAAAGTAGATTGGTGGTTGCCTGCAACTGAAGTTGGCTATATGAAGTACTTGGGAAAGAAACAAGGGATGTTTTTGGAATGATGAAAATATTTTAAAATTGGGTTGTTGGGATAATTATACAACCCTATATTTTTACTAAAAACTATATTGTATGCTTAAGACAAGTACATTTTATAGGATGTAAATTATGTTTGAATAAATCTGTTTAAAGCAAAATGAAGCTTGCAGAGGCCTCTTCCTCTTTCACTGTTGTTACCATAGTTACTTCCTGGTATCAGGTCCTCTGAATTTTCCAGTGAGTATCCATTCGCAACTTCTGTGTTCCTGTGCTCTTGAATTGTTGAAGTTCCTCTTTCTCCATCCTACCACCTATGCACTGCTAGTACACCTGGATTCTTTCCTTGTGGTGCCTAGAGTTCTATGTTGCTTTATTTCACACCCTCCTTTCATTGTTCCTGGAGATTCCTTGTCATGCCGCTTCCTAAACGGTGTTATACACGTAATATTTATTTTCCTATCCTGGTTACCCTGCTTGTTTTTCTTAAGGGATTTGAAGAGTGGACTAATGTAAAGCTGCATTGCTATTATTATCCTTCCCCATAAGGGAGTTTGAATTACTTTAAGTCATAAAGCAAAAATTATGCCAAGAACCAGAGACAACATACCTGTTAGCATTCTTGATGCCAGACACGCCTGTAGTACAGAGATGTATAGTGTTGTTATGGATATCAAGTGAAGGAATCAGAAAATAGTTACACAGATATTAATGACAAAGTTCCATATTTCCTTTACAGATAAACAGACATGCTTGCATGTCTGTACATTATCACTGTAGCAGCCTTCATATCAACTAATTCCTACCCATTTTTAGGGCCTAATATAGAATCTACCTTTGTGTCCAGAAAAACCTTCTCTGATCCACAAAATGTGAGTTAGCTAGGCCTAATTTACAGTCTTCCTTTTTAAAATTATTAAATTTATTGTAAGTTGCTGTTTACTTATCTCTTTCTTCCACTAAAGTGTGAGTGATAAGAAGCCAGTGGCTATGTTAATCTTATTTATCTTTTCAAACCCAGCAGCTCAACATATGTTTATTGAATTACTTAACCATCGAATTATTTCTTCATTACTGAGTCTCAATATATGTAAATCTCATATGTCTTCATTTTAATTATATTCTGTATGGTTATTTTTGCCTTTAACATTTTTGTGGCTCTAATTTTTCCTTTATAATTTTATATAAACTTCTGGTTTATATTTTCAACTTATTAATTTCTATATTTTCTTCCTCCTTTAAATGTCCATAGCATTTTGCCTGTATCTCTCTTTTAATATTTATTTTATTCCATCTTGTATAATTGTTGTCTGTTTCTCTCATGCTAGCTACTAAATTATAAACCATCTGTGGAAACAATTGGGATTTTCTAACTCTAGCCTCCTTGCTATATTTTACATAAAAATAGTGTACCATCTGCAACCGATTGATTTAGAATGATTTAGGCTTATTGATGATGTGCTAAGCTTGTGCTAAACATACAGGCATAGTGTAGATATGCTATCGATTGCTTGATATATTTTATAAAATATGAGGAGACCACTGGGTAACAGTTTAAAATCTTGACTTCTTCCAATTATATAAATCAGAAAACCTATTATGAGATAAATCTTCTGATTCATCATGTCCATTTATTTTTAACTCAGGAATCTTTTATCTGAGTTCTACGCCTTGGAAAAGCAGAGTAAGACTTTAAGATAATAAGAGTAAACTATTTAATTATTAGGCAAAAATAAATAAATAAAACCTTTTACCATTTCTCTCTAATATGAATAAATCCACTCAAAGGTGTGCTTTTTACTCCCTAAGAAACTACCTGGAGATACATAAATGCATCCATTGATGATGATTTAAAAATCACATGCTAAATACTGTGAAATACATTAAACCTCTTTACATATTTTATCATAGGGCCTCAATATATATTTATATCAGTCAAGTTTTTTCATCTGGTAAATGTATATACCCTCACTGAAATTTTCTTGCCATATTTAATGTGTGGTAGGACTATTTTATTGCTTACTTCATCCTAATCATGCATTGTGTCTTCCAAGCTTTACCGATATTTCTTAGATGAATAAGATGCTCTACTTGCACACTTGAAAAGTATTGGTCATTGTTTTTATAATTTTTTTTTCCAGTCAGAACAAAACAAGAAAATTTCTCCCTATTCAGTTTATACAGATGTTACACAACTCATTCCAAAATTTGACAGATAGGAAAAAATAAAAATGTATAGTCCTGTATTATTTATAAAATAGGTGCAAGAATCCTAAATTGAATGCAACAAATATAATTCATGAATGTATTAATTAATTACTAAATCAAAATACTTAACAGGGACTTATTCCAGAAAAAAATACAAATAACTAAACCTTTAGAAAAATACATACATAATGTATACATGAGGTTTATTCACATGCATATATCTGTAAGTTGTTTATTAATTCTCATATATTGACTATAAAGTTAACCTGAAAGCATATAATACAAAAGCATAGGCAGAAAGAGTTGAGAAAAATTTTGACTAATGTAGTATATCCTTCAAATACATCTTAAAATACAGACAGATAACTTAAAAAAATGACTTACTCTATACCTTGAAGAGACTATATGAAAATGTTTTACAAAGTATTCTGAAAACTAATAGCCAAGTACAAAAATTGACAATGAATTGAATATCTACAAAAAAATTAAAGTAAAATAATAACATGCTAAAATTTACACTGTGTAGGATTAAAGACATTCTAAATAATGTTAACATTGTTATTCCATACTGGGAAAGTGATAATTCAATCAAATATTTCAGCCTCACTCATTTTCAATTATTGGCTTAAAGATGTTTCATCCACAGATGAAATTTTCATTAAAGCTTATATTTAAATGAGGACCTTGAACCAGAGAAAACAGTTGAGTCAATAAAACATTAATATGTGAATTTTAGTTCTAAATATGGGATTTTAAGAAGAGAAAATAAACCAATTAGAAACTATCACACTCTTGGCAATTGAAAATGAGAGAGATGGAATATAGGTAGCATGCCCTCAATTATTAGAATAAAGCAAAAAGGGGACTATGAGAATGCTGAGCACTTCCCAGATGCTGATCTCACCCTTCCACCTGGGAAAGAGGTGGTCAGACAGCCCAGATAGCTCCTCATAGTCCAATGACAACCACTAGCATCATTCATGCACACTACTGGCCACACCTCTTTGATAGGATGCTCCAGAGGTAAATGCCAGCTAACTTCTGAATATAGGTTTTGAAAAACAGTAACTTGAATTGCTTTCTCTTTTGTCTGCTGCAACTCAGCTATTTTTCTTTCTTTTTTTTTTTTGAGACAGGGTCTCATTCTGTTGCCCAGGCTGAAGGATAAAGTGCAGTGGCATGATCATAGCTAACTGCATCCTCAAATGTCTGGGCTCAATTGATGCACCTGTCTCAGCTTCCCAAGTAGCAGGGACTACAGGCACATGTCACCACACCAAGCTATTGTTTTAATTATTATTTTATTTTTTGTAGAGATGGGGGTATCACTTTGTTGCCCAGGCTTGTCTGGAACTCCTGGCCTTAAGCAATCCTCCCACCTCAGCCTTCCAAGTTATTTGTAATATGGAAGCAAATGTGTTTCTATGAGATTGACCAGCTCTAGTTAAGTGACTGCAATAGAATCCTATGTCAGGAAAGCTAAGGTGGGTCTGTAAGACAACTAGAAATAACAGCAGGTGTTATAAAGTTTGCAAACCCTCTCTTTCTCTTCCTCTGCCTTTTCCTCTTCCTTCTCCCCTCTCTCTTCTTCTCTTCTTCTCCCTTTCCCACCTCTCCTCTCTCTCTCTCTCTGATACACACGAACACACACTCTTACACACACCACAGGCACACATGCACATGTGCACACACTCGCACACAACAGGTAATGGAGAAAGCAGAAAGTGAGCAGGGAGAAAGTCAAAGGCCTTATTCTCTGCAAATATGCTCACCTGGCAGAAAGAATATTAAATTAAAACAAGTTCAGAGTTTGCATTATTATATTGATCTGGACATTGTATTTACAGAATTGGCATTTTGTATTCTCACTTTAAAGTGATTGCAGTCATGATCTGTTACCCTAAAACCCTAAAAGGAGCAGAAATTATAGTAAGCTAAAATAGTGATCCAAGCAAAGGGGAATATTTTCTTCACTCTAAAATTATAAGGAAAAATGAGAGACTAAAATATATTTCATATTTTGAGCACAATAAACATTCCATTACATCTTATAAGGAGATAAGCCTATGGGGAAGGGCTGCAATTCTCCAGCATTTCCTATGCCTGGATGAGCTAATTTTATCCTGGGATTTGATATTGGAACAAAGTCATGTTTCAAATCTCAGTCATGCCCTACAGCCTGGGTTAGCAGTGAGAGAGCTGAAATAATTTTCTCATGCTATTTACCTTTTTGCCATAGTTGGAAGCAAATGGATACTATTTTGTTATGCTTCCTGGATTGCAACAAGTATTCATTTACTCATTTGTTTGTTTTTTAACAGTTTAATATCCAGTTTGTATATGCTCACTATCAGGAGAAATTTGGTGCTGAGTATATTTTCAGCAAGGAGAAATTTGCCTTACCATTTGTCTCTGTAAAATAATGACCATCATATAAAATAATGATGGTGATGTATCCTATGATAATCTTACTAAAATCAATTTTCCTTTTTTTTTTTTTTTTTGAGACGGAGTCTCGCTCTGTCGCCCAGGCTGGAGTGCAGTGGCGCAATCTCGGCTCACTGCAAGCTCCGCCTCCCGGGTTCACGCCATTCTCCTGCCTCAGCCTCCCGAGTAGCTGGGACTACAGGCGCCCGCCCCTGCGCCCGGCTAATTTTTTCTATTTTTAGTAGAGACGGGGTTTCACCATGGTCTCGATCTCCTGACCTTGTGATCCGCCCACCTCGGCCTCCCAAAGTGCTGGGATTACAGGCGTGAGCCACCACGCCCGTCCTCAATTTTCCTTTTTTATTTGTTTATTTTATAGCATTTATGGCCACCTACTTATGCACATACATGCATACACATATACACATGTGCCTGTATAACATACACAGGTATATTACATATCTGTGTTTATATGCATATATATGCCCATTTCTTGCCCATTTTCCTAATGTAAGTTTCATGAAAGTAGTAATTGTTTAGTTTGTTCAACACTGTAATATCCAGCACTAGATCATGTTGAGAATCATGGTAGCAACTCTGTACATATGCGAGTAATAAACATGATATATAAATATGATACATATATAATATATATATATTCAAGCCAGTACAGTTGATCCAAAAATAAAATGAAACTTATGTACTTAACCCAGGAGAATCAAAGTGTTTAACCTGAGCAGTTAGCATCTTAGCCATTTCCATGTATTGTCAATCTCTAACTTCTTTAATAACTAACTATAATTTATTTATTGGATTAAAAATAACCACCATAATTTGAAGTTTAAAAAGTGAAACAAAGTTCATTTAACTTACTTATTATTGTCACTTTTAAGGTGACAACACCTTGTTTCACGTTATCTTAAGAGTGAAACTGTTTTTCACTACACTTCTAGTATGGCTACACCTAATTCAGGATAATCTAATAGTCACTAATGTCAAATTTGCACAGAAAGCTGGCAAAAAGCAATTCTCTTCAGAGTAAAAGTTCATTTCCATAAATGCTACAGGTAATATATTTAATCAATATTTTTAATTTAAATAAATTTGCTCTGACAAAGGTTTGGCATTAGCCATTTCACAAACATTTAACCAGTTCTCAAACAAATCTAAAAAGAAATCAGTGTTGACATATAGCTCTTTCTTTTCACATCTACTTGTTTTACTTTAATTGGCCTCAGTCTCTAAATCAATTTGAGTCCAAAGCAGTTTTTAAATAAGCGTTTACACTGTTTTTATCTTCTCTATTTTCATTTTGCATATTTTAAAAATATTGTGTAATATTTTACTCTAATACTTCCTCAAATAAAATGGGCTTGGAATTAATTATGAAGTTAAATTTGTTACATACTCTAAAACTAATGGTATAGATGGTATAGCTAGTATGGAAAACAGTATGAAGTTTTCTTAAAAAGTTAACAAGTGAACTGCCACATGATCCAGCAATCCCACTTCTGGGTATATATTCAAAATAATTGAATTGATATCTCAAACAGATAGCTGCATTCCCATATTCATCACTGCATGATTCACAATAGCAAGATATGAAAACAACCCAAATAAGATAAATCTCTTCAATATTAGACATTTTAATCTTATAGATCTACATTATCTTGTGTGCAGAATCAAAATCAAAAGCAACCTACAGAGAATTCTGATGAAAGCTTGGATGGAAATCTGAAAAATATCTACAGAATATAACTGATGTGGCAGTACCAGAGGCAAAGAAGTTACCCTGCTATGAACATTCAGTCTTGCAATTTGCCAGAGAGACCCTGTGGTAGAGTATAAAGACCACAGAAGGCAGAGGGGTTTTCCTCCAATTCTGGTATTTTTATTAACAAACTGGCCAAGCAATTTTTCTCGACTTCGGTTCCGTACTATCTAACATAAGATATTCAGATGATTTCTAGCTATTCCTCAAAGCTTAACAATGAACAGTGTTGAGACTCTGGTAAAACTAGAAACTCAGATAAATATTTTACTAAAAATGTGCCCTTAAAGAAAAAACATGGCATTTTCCAAAGACAATAAGACTCTCCTTTTAACTGGATCCGAATTAAAGATGGCACAGGTTTCTAGAAGTTTCTATGACTTTTGTTGGTGGGAGGTGTTTATTTGGCCTAATTTATTATTTCTCCTGTGAGCCAGTCAATAATTTATTAATGAGATTTTATTCTATTTTATTTTTCCAATTTTACTAAAGGAATAAAGCAGAAGGAAGCCTAGCTAATTTATAGTCAGTCCTCAGTATTTGTGACAGATTGGTTCCAAGACCCCTACAGATATCAAAATCCACTGATGCTCAAGTCCCTGATATAAAATGGTGTAATATTTTTATAGAACCTATATACATCCTCTCTTATACTTTAAATCATCTCTATATTACTTCTAATATCTAATACAATGTAAACGTTATGTAAATAGTTGTTATATTGTTTATGAAATAACAAGAAAAATTTCTGTACACATTCAATACAGATGCAAGCATTCACTTTTTCTTCTAAATATTTTTAACCCAGGGTTTGTGATTTTTGGAATCCAGGGATGTAGACCCATGAATATGGAGGGCTAGCTGTATTTGATTTGCGAGGATTTTTTTTTTTGAGGGAATTGCACTTTTGAATAGGTTTCTGTTTCATTTGTCCTTGTACTAGTCAAGAGGCTCTTCCGTTTTATTAAATAATTTGCTCATGTTCTGGGACAAGTGCAATAGAATACATCAAACGTAATTATTCACTTTTCACATTATCTCTTGGTTGCCACTTCTGTAGGGCTATATACCAAGGTGCTCTTCTGAAGAAAGAGTACCTCATTTTGTCATGGGCTTCTGGTTGTAGCCATGTGTTGTACATTCTATATTAGTTGTGTCTTGGGAATTTTTGTGTATTTACCCAAATGTTCAGTTGTATTTCTGGGATATATGCAAATGTTATAGGCCTATGAGTTTATACATAATACACTGTTGTCAAGTATAAAAGAAGAAACACAATAAAACTTTTACCAGGAAAAAAGAAAAACATTTATCAATAGGCTGTTGAAATAACTGACTTCTATTAAACTTGGACTTTCTTTATATAAATAGTGTAATCATTTCCCAAAATGTGTTTAAGGAAACTTACTCCTAATAATGTGCTGTATTGTCCATAAAATTATCAGAAAAAAAGTAACAACTTGGGCTTTAGGAAATCATGTAAGCAACTTTCACATTTATTTGTGAAGAGGCAAGTGGGTTCAGAAGGGTTAAGGGTCAAACATTCAGCTAAGTGGTGAAATATACTGTTAAACCAAGAAAAAGTTTTGGTTGCTAAAATGCTTTAATCTGTTTATGAAAAGTAACCTAACAAAAGCATCTTCAGGTATAATTCCTACTATTATCACAATCGTTTTGTTTGATTCTGCTTATGTTTTCTTTGTTTACTTGCTTTTGGATACAAATTTCTTTGTGGGTTTTTATTTTTCCAATTTCTGGATGTTTGCATGTTTTGGTTTTGTATTAGTCTGTTCTTACACTGCCATGAAGAAATGCCTGAAACTGGGTAATTTATAAAGAAAAGAGTTTTAATTGACTCACAGTTTCACATGGCTGCAGAGGCCTCAGGAAACTTAAAATAATGATGAAAAATACCTCTTCACAGGATGGCAGGAAAGAGAATGAGTGCCAGCAGGGGAAATGCCAGATGCTTATAAAACCATCAGATCTCATAAGAACTTAATATTATGAGAAGAGAATGGGGAAAACTGCCCCCATGATTCAGTTACCTTTCAACGGGGACTTCCTACGATATGTGGGGCTTATGGGAACTACAATTCAAGAGGAGATTTGGGTGGGAACACAGCCAAACCATATCAGCTTTGTTTGCTGGATTTTATTTTTACTATTTTATCATTCTTTTTATTTTTTAAGAGGTGCTATAATGACTAGAATTGTTTCATTTTGATTTCTGATTTTCATACTATTGTTTTCTCTTCCCATTCTTTTCAGTTTCCAGAAAAGCCAACAAAAATGTATTCTTAGGTATTAGTGTCAAGTTATCTTATGGGACTTACAGTTAACGAATAATAGGCTCAGCTCTGATATGATTCATTTTCTCTTCCTTCCAACACTCAGTACTTTTTACTTGATCCTCTTGGCCTGCCTAGTAAATTTCTAAATCCTTAGCCTAAAACTATTTAAACACTTCATAATTGATTTCAAGGCCAGACTACCCTAAAATGTACTTTTTGAGTCGTATACTCCACCCAAAGTTTTTAAAGTTAAATTTCTTCAAAATTACTGCTATTTATGACATTAAATCTAGACTATCAGTGACTTTAACAGACTTAGGAATTCACTCATTTATTTACTCATTCATTTAAGAAATATTTATTTATTTATTTTATTGTGACAAGGATACTTAACGTAAGATCTACTCTCTTAACAAATTATAAGTGCATAATACAGTTCTGTGAACTATAAGCACAATGTTGTAGAGCATATCTATAGAATTTGTCTTATAAATGAAACTTTCTGTCCAATTAGTATAAAAAGTTCATTCAATACTGATATGGTTTAGCTCTGTGTCCCTACCCAAATATCATCTCGAATTGTAATCTCCACATGTTGAGGAAGGGACCTGTAATCCCCAGGTGTGGAGGGGAGGAAGTTCTTAAATCATGGGGGTGGTTCCCCCCATGTTGTTCTCTGATAGTGAGTGAGTTATCACAAGATGTGATAGTTTTACAAGTGTCTGGCATTTCCCCTGCTTGCACTTCTCTCTCCTGCCAACATGTGAAAAGGATTCTTGCTTTCACTTTGCCTTCAGCCATGATTGTAAGTTTCCTGAGGCTTCCCCAGCCATGTGGAACTGTGACAGTCAATTGAAACTCTTTCCTTTATAAATTACCCAGTCTCAGGTATTTTTTCATAGCAGCGTGAACAGGTATTTGTTAAAAAATCAAATGGACATAACCACTGATATTTTTTCTTCCAACTCAGTATGCTTTGTAACACAAAAGTTTTGGTGGTAAGGATGTTGGCAATTGAAAAAAAAATGTAATAGTTGAACAAGTCCATAAAAATATTTCAGGCACAAGGGAGCATTTTCATGAGACTATAGCACAATTTACAATAAGTTACAAATTTAACAGAATATATATTTGCCTCATCTTCAAGACAGTGTCTTGAGGTATATTTAATTTGTCTGTCAAAACTGAGGCATATTCACCTTGTCAATCCAAAATAATAAAAATAAAATCTGTGGACGATGAAATAGATGTTCATGAAGTCAAATTATTTTGAAATATTTTATTTTCCTACTTAGAAGAGAGGCTAAAAACTAAAACAGTGCTTTTGCAAGATGAAATTATTACTCCATAACCATTGACTTTATTTAATGATCTTAAATGGATTACATATGATTATATGGTTTGGCTGCATGTCCCCACACAAATCTCATGTTGAGTTATGATGTCCAGTGTTGCAAGAGGGACCTGGTGGGAGATGACTGAATCATAGGGGCAAACTTCCCCCTTGCTGTTATTGTGATAGTGAGTGACTGGTTGTTTAAAAGTATGTAGCACCTCCCCCTTCACTCTTTCTCTCCTGCCAGCAATGTGAAGATGTGCCTGCTTCCCCTTTGCTTTCTGCCATGATTGTAAGTTTCCTGAGGCCTCTCCAGAAGCAGGAGCCTGTGCAGCTCACAGAACTGTGAGCTGATTAAACCTCTTCTATTTATAAATTATTCAGTCTCAGGTATATCTTTATAGCCATGTGAAAACTGACTATTTTTTTTTTATTTTTATTATTATACTTTAAGTTCTAGGGTACATGTGCATAACGTGCAGGTTTGTTACATATGTATACTTGTGCCATGTTGCTGTGCTGCACCCATCAACTCATCAGCACCCATCAACTCGTCATTTACATCAGGTATAATTCCCAGTGCAATCCCTCCCCCCTCCCCCTCCCCATGATAGGCCCCGGTGTGTGATGTTCCCCTTCCCAAGTCCAAGTGATCTCATTGTTCAGTTCCCACCTATGAGTGAGAACATGTGGTGTTTGGTTTTCTGTTCTTGTGATAGTTTGCTAAGAATGATGGTTTCCAGCTGCATCCATGTCCCTACAAAGGACACAAACTCATCCTTTTTGATGGCTGCATAGTATTCCATGGTGTATATGTGCCACATTTTCTTAATCCAGTCTGCCACTGATGGACATTTGGGTTGATTCCAAGTCTTTGCTATTGTGAATAGTGCCACAATGAACATACGTGTGCATGTGTCTTTATAGCAGCATGATTTATAATCCTTTGGGTATATACCCAGTAATGGGATGGCTGGGTCATATGGTACATCTAGTTCTAGATCCTTGAGGAATCGCCATACTGTTTTCCATAATGGTTGAACTAGTTTACAATCCCACCAACAAAGATCAAAAGAGACAAAGAAGGCCATTACATAATGGTAAAGGGATCAATTCAACAGGAAGAGCTAACTATCCTAAATATATATGCACCCAATACAGGAGCACCCAGATTCATAAAGCAAGTCCTTAGAGACTTACAAAGAGACTTAGACTCCCATACAATAATAATGGGAGACTTCAACACTCCACTGTCAACATTAGACAGATCAACGAGACAGAAAGTTAACAAGGATATCCAGGAATTGAACTCATCTCTGCAGCAAGTAGACCTAATAGACAGCTATAGAACTCTCCACCCCAAATCAACAGAATATACATTCTTCTCAGCACCACACTGCACTTATTCCAAAATTGACCACATAATTGGAAGTAAAGCACTCCTCAGCAAATGTACAAGAACAGAAATTATAACAAACTGTCTCTCAGACCACAGTGAAAACTATTATATATGATGTGGTACATGATGTCATTTTCCTTCAGCACACAATCATATGAACATCTGTCACTCCACTGCAACTAGTTCCTAGTTTTTCAAGCCATGTGCTTGCCAATAAATCTCTTTGGGAGACTTTATAAGGTTTGTTCAGTACCACTAGGGTGAATAATACTTTAATCATACCTATTTGAGGTGTTTAACACAATGTTTGGCATCCTCAGAATGTGAAATGTTTAACTACTATCAAAACTTTAATTAACTGAATAACCCTGAAAATGTGTGCAATTTTCAGGTATCTGCAATGTTTGTCTATACATTATAAATTTTATATATCAAGGTATAATTTATTGCTTTCCAAACTAGTATGAATGTACCAAATACTTTTCCTACAATCCTGGAATTTTACACTGCATTAAATGAACCAGGAATGTTCATGTAATGAATACAGAAATAAAATAAGAAACTCCAAACTATCCTCCATAATTTTTAAATATGTTTACAATGTACAAACTTTGATGGGCTTAATTGTAGTTCTAGAAAATGTTGAAATTTTTTAAGAGAAATTGAAATCTCACTTTCTGAAAAATATCACCAGAAGGAAATTTAGATGTGTATTATTAATTTGTCAAAATGTTTGAGCATTTTAAATAAGGCAAATATTTCTATTCTAGGGTCTGCAATCACTCTTATAGCTACCACTAAAACACCCTTGAATTATTTTAGTCAAGTAACCAATTTTGATGGAGAGAATGGAAGAGAACAACTGGGATGAGAATTAAAAATATGTGACTTTTTAAAATTTTTTTGAGATGGAATCTCACTCTGTCACCCCGGCTGGAGTGCAGTGGTACAATCTCAGCTCACTGCAACCTCCACCTCCTAGGTTCAAGTGAGTCTGCTGCCTCAGGCTCCCCACTAGCTGGGATTTCAGGTACTCGCCACCACACCTGGCTAAATTTTTTCTTTTTAGTGGATACAGGGTTTCACAATGATGGTCAGCCAGTTCTTGAACTCCTGACCTCAGTGATCCACATGACTTGGCCTCCCAAAGTGCTGGGATTACAGATGTCAGCCACTGTGCCTGGCCAGAAATATGTGATATTTTCAATGGAAGACAGAATAATTTAAAATCTTGATGTCAAAAGTGCAAATATTTACAGGCAGAAATCTCAAGTCACTTGAGAAAATTTTTAAACATTTTAGGTTGCAAAAATGTAACACTAAATTTTATGTATTAACCTGATGATCATGAAATTTATGAATTTGAAAATGTAGAAAACTATATGATATGAGTTAAAATTGAGCTACAAGACTTCTATGGTTTCAGTTCTGACACATAGAGCTTGCAAATTGTCACTTCTGCCTTTGAAACAAAGAAAATCTGGACAAACTGAAAATCAATAGCTTTTCTTAGACCATGCAGAGCATTGAGGTAGGGTAAACTGCCATCCCAAAATCCAGAGAGACAGGTGTACCTAGACAGATAAAGCTTACATCTGCTTGCCTGAAACAGAAGTCATTTGTTATCTGTTATATTTTATACTAGAAAAAGAGGTATATTGAAGTCCTAACTCCAAGTATCTGTGAAAATGGTATTATTTGGGAAGAGGATCTTTCCAAATATAATCAATTTAAGATGAAGTCATTAAGGTGAACCCTTAATCTGATATGACTGGATTATAAGAGAGAAGTAAATGACGTGAAAACACAGAGGAAAGGCGGTCATGTAAAGACAGAGTCAGAGATTGCAGTCATGCTGCCCTAACCCAATGGAATTCCTTGAGCTATCAAGATCTAGAAGAAGCAATGACATATCCTTTTCGAGAGGTTTCAGAGAGGGAGGATGAGCTGCCAACACCTTTATTTCAGCCTTCTACTCTCCAGAACCATGAGAGAACAAATTTCCATTGTCACATAATTTATGGCAGTGTTAAGGCAGCCTTAGAAACACATAAATGGCAATTTTGGCAAATAGCTAGTTGTTGAGGGTAGACTAACATGCAAGTGAGGAACTCTGTGGAGTCAGTCTTAGGGGATCCCCTCACTGTTTGGGGCTTTAGCTCGAGGAATCTGGGTCGAATTTAGAAAAAAATTCAACTTTTTCTAAAACTACAATTAAGCCCATAAAAGTTTGTACATTATAAACTTATTTACAATTATGGAGGATAGCTTTGAGTTTCTCATTTTATTTCCATATTCATTATATGAGCATTCCTGATTCATTTAATTCAGTGTAAAATTCCAGGATTTCAGGAAAAGTATTTGGTACAGACTATGTCTTGTGAGGAAAATACTAGAAAGTTCTTACTGTAGCTCTGGTAGGGAGAAAGAAACAGTAGTCCTTGTGAAATACATCCAGAACCTTGTTCATAACAAAGATCTACCTTTTAGGAGAAAAATTTTGCCAAATTCTTATTCCAGCTGAAGGAAGGTGATTCCTTTCACTCCATCCTCATGTAAACATACTGTCTCATCTAAAGCCGAGAGGCCAGGAGTGGTGGCTCACACCTGTAATCCCAGCACTTTGGAAGGCCAAGGTGGGTGGATCACGAGGTCAGGAGATCGAGACCATCCTGGCTAACACAGTGAAACCCCGTCTCTACTAAAAATACAAAAAATTAGCTGGGCGTGGTGGCACGTGCCTGTAGTCCCAGCTACTCTAGAGGCTGAGGCAGGAGAATCACTTGAACCCGGGAGGCAGAGGTTGCAGTTCGCCGAGATCATGCCACTGCACTCCAGCCTGAACGACAGAGCAAGACGCCATAAAAACAAGAACAACAAAAAAAGCAGAGAAATGTATAATCGACAGGGTTTGGTGCTTTCCGGAAATAAACTGTAAATGCTGCAGCAAGGAAAGGAAGTACAGAGAAAACTGAGGTAAGAGCTACTCCACTGGAAAAACATTTGTGAAGAGCATAGTCCCAAGACACAGGGCCACTCAAAGACCAATTATTTAGAAAATAATAGCATGCCCTCCCCTCACACATACACCCCAGAGACATCAGAAGGTTTCAGTATATTATTAGATAACAGTTGAAAGGGATGGAAAGCACTGACTCTCTCTGAGGAGTACTTGCAGAAGCCCAAAGTTTGGAAGAAAAGACAAAAACAGAAACAGTAGAGGGATTGGAAGCCTCCGTGGCAACTTTGGCTACAACAAATATTAAACAGAGCTCACCTCTTAGAGTGAAAACATTCATCACATTAAAGTCCTCTTTACCGCCTCTTACCTGGTACAACATGAGGCTTTCAAGAAAATATTCCATGACAAAAAGCCGTCGACAAAGACAAACAGTATGGAGAGAAATAACAATCATCAAACTTACAAAATGGATGAAAAGTAGACACAATTACATATTGTCTACATTTCTGTTTTTGATTCATCTATTTTGATGTTCTGTTGCCAAATACATAAATATTTACAATGGTTATATTGCCTTGAATAATCAAATTCTGTATCATTTATAGTTCCCTTATTTATCCCTAATAAAACTCATTCTAAAGCATGTTTGTCTGAAGTTAATATAGCTATTCTAGATTCTATTTGACTAATGTTAGCATGGTACAACTATCTGCATGATTTTCCTTTTAATCTACCAGTCTTTACATTGAAGTTGGTTCAAAACCCGAAATGAAAAGAAAAATAGAAAACTTCACCATTATAATTGGAAATTTCAACACCTCTCTGTCAGTAATTGATAGATCATACAGGCAAAAAAAAAAAAATCAATAAGGGTATAAATGATATAAATAGCACTATCAATCAACTTGATACAATTGACATTTGTAGAATACTCCATCCAACAAAAGCCCAATACATATTTTTTTCAAACATTCATAAAACATGGCCTAATGTAGAAACCTTGTCAACCATAAACACAGCTTAACACATTTCAAATAATTGAAGTAATACATATGTTCTTAGACCACAATTGAATTAAACTACTAATAAAAAAAGATATCTCAGAAACCTCTAAATATTTGGAAGTTAAAACACATACTTAAAAAAAAATAAAAACTTCTAGGGTCAACTCCCATATGAAGAAGCTAGAAAGTCATTACTCTCATCCTTATAAGAAAAAGATGGAAAAAATGAAAATCAGTGTATTTTCTTGGAGCTATAGAAAGCCGTGCATGCAGAGCAAACTCTCACCCTAAATCAAGCAAAACAGGCAAATCCAGAGTCACAGCTGAAATCTGCTTATTTGTACCAGTTGCAACCAGAGCCATGAACTGGTAAGAACACATAAATAGTAATTTTGATGAATAACTGGAGGCTTGAGTGTAGACCAGCTTGAGAATTAGATACTCTTGTGGGCCCACTATTTCATAGGTTTTACATCCAGGAAACCTGTTAGGTTCTCAAAGTGGAGATCCAAAAAAATTATTTCTGTGATCTGGCAGAGATGGGAAAGATAATTCTTTTGAAATACACTCAAAGACTTCTCCACAGCAAATCCTTCTCTGCTGGAGGGACGGCTTTACTAGAGCCTGTCTCAGAGCCATCGGGGAGATACATTTCTCCCATTTCCAATGCCATCTAGACTTCCTATTTCACCCAAGATGGGAAGATTCTCTACAAGAAAAAAATATAGGTGAAGGGCACAGGCTACATAGGCAGACACACTAAAACACTGAGATTTAATTAAAATATTATAAAATGCACACTCTCCCTCATATCTTATTGGACAACCAACAGGGATCCAGTTTAATAATAGTAGACTAGAGCTGAATAAGTTGCAAGACACAGACTCTCTCTGAAGGGGAATACACAGGGAAGTGCAAAGTCAAGAGGAGAGAGCAAAAGGACACTAGAAGAAATTGGAGTCCCTGGAACCTATAGCTACAGCAAATATTAAACAAAGCCCACTCCTATCCATATTGATATAAATCTTACATGTTTTGAACAAGATTCAAGAACCCTTTCTTGGGATCTGGATTCAGACCCCTTTCTTGTATTGATATAAATCTTACATATCAGAGCCCTCTTTAGCTCAGTTCCTCATAAAATGTATCTGACTTTTGACAAAAAAAGTATGAGGCACACCAAACGTCAAAAAAAAAAAAAAAAAAAAGTTGTAACCTAACTCAGATATAACATAGATGTTGAAATTATCAGAGAAAATTCAAAACAACTATGACTAATATATGAAGTAGAAAACATAATACAAAAACAGTTGAGTAATGTAATAAAAGATGGAAATTATAAGAAGACTCTAAATGAAATGATAGAAATAATAAAATAAAATAAAATAAAGAATGACTTCAATGGGGTTATCAGTGGAATCAGCATGGCCCAAGAAGTAGTAAGCAAGCTTGGAGACTTGTTGGAAAAATCAAGTTGAAATGCAAAGAGAAAAATGGAAAACAATTAAGATCTAAGTAATAGAGATAATTTTGAAATATATAATGTTTACATTATTGGAATAGGAGAAGGAGAACAAAGATAATGAAGAAGAAGAAATATCTGGATATTTGATTAATTGGAAAAAAGTTTCAAACTTAATAATAGACAGCAAATACCCAAAAAAACGATACCTAAGCATATCATATTCAAATTGCAGAAAACTAAAAACAAAGAAAAATTTTTACAGAGGCCAGAAAATATATATTGATAGGAACAAGAAAAACACTTCACAAAAAACTTCACCAGAAATCATGCGACATTCTATAAAACTCCTAATCGGTGCTTCTTAAAATATGAACTGCCTCCTCAAGGCCACCACAGATCTGGGATGTGAGTGATGGCAGAGGAAGAATTTAAAATGCCACAGTACTCTCTCATTGTAAGGCAGCATCTTGGTTTTCAACAAGCCTTCTCTTAGTTGTTGTGTTTGACTAGATTTCAGGGTTCTACAAAAGCTTGTTTTGACAGGTTTGGCAGCTCATTTGCTGCTTTTGTAGAGGCAGAACCCTGGAATTTCCTATTTCTCCATTTTGGTTGGTATTTCTGTTACAGGAAAGGGTTCTGGATCCATACTCCAAGAGAGAGTTCTTGAATCTCATGCAAGAAAGAATTTAGGGTGAGTCCACAGTGCAAAATGAAAGCAAGTGCATTAAGAAAATAAAGGAATAAAAGAATGGCTACTCCATAAACAGGGCAGCCCTGTAGGCTGCTGGTTGCCCATTTTTATGGTTATTTCTTGACGATATGCTAAACAAGGGGTATATTATTCATATCTCCCCGTTTTAGACAACATAGAGTAACTTCCTGACATTTCCACAGCATTTGTAAATTGTCATGGCACTGGTGGGAGTGCAGAAGTGAAGATGACCAGAGGTCACTCTCCTTGCCATTTTGGTTTTGGTAGGTTTTGGCTGGCTCATTTACTGCAACCTGTTTTTACCTGTACTTTGTGCTGATCACCTTTCTCATCCTGTAACTTAGAATGCCGTAACTGTCTGGGAATGCAGCCCAGTAGGTTTCAGCCTCATTTTACCCAGTTCCTATTTAAGGTAGAGTTGCTCTGGTTTATATGCCTCTGACATTTGCCCCTTCCCTTTTATAAGAGAACCCTTAATCCTAAGGGTTGCAGAGGGACAGGGATCTATCTTCTTTAACTTCTTCAGGCTGAGTAGGGGCAATGATATTCCTGTCTAATTATGAGGGTCTCTTGCATTAAGGGCAGACAGGAGCTCAGTCAAAAAGCATCAATATGGTAAGGTCCATTCGCAACTCTTGAGTTTTGACAAAAGGTGATATCTGGAAGATTCATAAGTGTTTAATTTAAGAAAACATTCAGTAAGCTTGTCCTATATTCCTACACAAAGAGTATAACAGCAATATATTCCACAATAGTAAAGCAAAATAGGTAAAGTTCTTCCAAGTAAAGTAAATTAGAAGACTTTTCATGAACTGGGCAACTGTTGGAACTAAGCTGATATGGTGTTGTTAGCTGACTGTAATGTATCCAGAATGAGAATACTGATCCAGATTTTTACATTATTCATTTCTCATGTTTCTTCTAAGCAACAGTCAGAGATCACTGGTTGGTTCACAGTAATAAACAGGCTTAACTTAAATTGCAGAAACAAACTTAGAAACAACCGATGAGACTAGACTCGTTTAATAACAAGTATACCATAGTTTTTGAAACATAATATTTCTCTCCCCAGTTTCCCATTTTTACTAAAGACACATGGTAAGACTGATTTGTTTTATTATACTTGGCCTAATTATTTGTATAAAGTGCAGCAAGAATAATTATTTTTCACATAAGCTGTTTCTAAATTGGTTTTGATGGAATTCTGTTCCATAGAAGAAATTTCAGATAAGACTTCTATAAGCCAAGCCCAGCCAGGGTTTGTACCCTCAAATACCTATGAGTTGGGTAAATTTCTTTCCTCTTGAGGTGCCAAGATAGCTAGGGGCTCCTGGACCTGTGAGAAAGTGACATTCTTTACTTACCATAGGTCAGAAGCCCTGTACAGTGACTGTGTAGGCAAGGTATGAGGCCAGCTCCCCAAAGGACTTTTATTAGCTCTACAAGTTTGATTTCTTAAAGGAAAGCACACCATTTCAGTCAAAGCCTTGGTAAAATAACCAATTTATTCTATTGTGTCCTGTTACAAAGGAAAACAGATTCTAATTGCCCTTATGCAAATAACTATGTTGCCATAAATTAAGAATACTCACAACTAGTTTCCAAATTCTGGAGAAATCAGGTAGAGAGGAACAAATATGCTCCAAATTTTGTTTATTGGAGTATACTCAGCTTTTAACAGCTGTAAGTAGCTCAAAAGAAAAGTTTCCTTGATTATGAAAAGCAAAACAAAGGATCAGCTATGTTTTAAGCAAATTTTAAAAGATTACTTCAGTTTTTTACTCGTTCAATGAATTTAGTTAACTCCTGTTTTGCTTGATATTCATGAATATTTCAGTTCTCCATTAAAGTCCTGAAACTTTTTCCTCTACTCTGATCCTAAAATCTTCAAAGTTATCAGAAAACTTGCACTTAAGAACACCTGCTAGAGTTCATAATTGATTATAAACCACCTTCTAAAGAGGATTAAAACAAGGTAACAATTGTCTGTGGCTGAAAATTAGGGCAGCCACAGTCAAATAAATAATTGACAAGGAAATTTGTTACCTCCATGACATACAATGATTTTATGTAACAATTATAATTATTACTGATAATGTACACCAAGTTATATTATAATTATAGGAGTTTCCCATAATTTTGGGAAATATGCCAATAACACATTTATACAAATACAGCCCAAAGAAAACTAAACACCATTTTGTATTTGACAATGTATGATTTTTGTACGAAATAAGCCAAATGTCACTCTTGCTTTGGTGCATTGTTGATGTCAAACCCAATTCTTAATAAAACTATGTAAATAAATCTATCCAATCTCAATCCATTTGACCATAAGGTAAGATTCTCATAAACCTTTTATAACTCTTTACGAGTTTTTGTTAGCAGATCATAAGCAGGTTTTTGCTCTAAGAAAAACCTACTATGCTTTTATTCCAATGTTTAATTTATAGAAAAACTGAATAATACCCCTTTAATCTAACCAATGTCCACACACAGAATCTCTTTTACAATTAATTTTTTACAAATCTTCCACAACTGTTCAAACCTTTAGCTTTATTTTCTCTAACTTAAAACAATTATTTAAACCTTTAGGCAAAAAATTCCACATTCCCATGCCTTCTTATAATATCTTACCAAAAGTACATTTTACTTTCCTTACACACCTTACGTGTAAAACTGTTTCTTCAATTGTCTCAATTATGTGTTACAATGTTAACTTTTAGCAACTTTTACTTTTGGCAAAAACCCTGGTTAGTAAGCAATTTTAATTATGTATTATCTGTGGAGCCTAGCCTAGAACACACCAGGCAGAAGTGCAGATAAGGGCTGACTTTCCAGCATAGCTGGGAACATGGCTAACTCCACATGTCCCCAGGCCTTACCTTACTTAAGCAGGTAAGTTGTACAGTAAGAGTCATAATGGCATTTTATGAAGCATTTAGGAGGCCTAGCAACCTTTGAATTGCACAATATTCTTGCACAAATTCCTGTTCACAAATCCTTTCACAACTTGCACAGACCATGTGAGACTTTCATGGACTTTCTGACTTGCCCTAAATATCCCTTCTTTTAAACAACCAGTAATTTTACTTTAGGGCCGACATTTACCATACAAGATCCTTTCTTATATAAAATCTCTTTCTTTATAATCTTCTTTGTATAGCCAAGGAGCATGGCTAATTCCACATGTCCCCTAGCCTTATCTAGAAACTAATAACTTTACGGTAGGTAAATTAAACAGTTTTTAATAGTTAAAGATGCAGTTTATGACCTTAAAGCATTTCGAAAACAATATCTGATCTGCATCATTTAAACTAAATGTTTTTATCAATAACTTTTAAAACTGTTTTTATTTCCCGAAGATTACTAAAGTTACATGAACTAAAAGACATTACAGTTTTTATTTTGCTTTCAAAATATTTGATTTAAGCACTTATTTTTGTTTAAGCCAATTAATTGGAGCTCTTTTATACAAACATTATATACAACACATACATAGCTACACAGAAAGACAGAAGATTACTACAGTAGTTATAAGATTTTTCATTTGCCAGTTTTTAGGTTTGTTAATTGGATTACTGGCTTTAGGGTGGAGCCCTTGGAAGAATAGGACCAGGAAAGGGGTCTCTGTGACTCCTGGTTTTCCCAAGGAGTCCAGGCTGTTAGAGCTTGAATATCTGCTTTTAATTAAGCTGAATTTAACCACAGCAGTCTTTAATAAAGTGCTTTTATAATTTCTTATGCCCAATAGCCAATATTTCTGGCTTTTGAACTCTACCAAAGGTAACCTCCCCGATGCTTAGAGAAAGGAAAATTTAAGGCAGTCCACGGAGGAGAAAAGAACAGACAAGGTCACACAGGTACTAAACCAGAAATGACTTACTTCTTAAGTGGGGAAACGAACCTGAACTGCCACTGTGAAAGCACAGAACCATAGCTACTGAGCTACAGCTTGGGGCAGTCTCTATTTTCTTCCCCAGAAAGGGTCTAGAATAGTTAATTTTGAGCTTGCAAGGCTTTTAACTAGTTAATATGATTTTTAGAGCTCACTATGACATGTACCTTAAAATTCCTGTTTCCCAGAAGGCAGAGACCAAGAAAGTGTACTGTCACGTGGTTAAAAGGTCAAGCTCCTAGGGACATAAAACAAGGTGGAGACTTCATGCAAATTTCTTGTTTGTTTCATGGACCTGCAGCCAAGTTTGTTGCTGGCCAGCTTGCTGGGTCATCTTAAAAAGTGGGCTTACAGGTGTTCTAAGCCCATGTTTTATTCTGAAGTACCCCTTGACACAGAAAAATGTATTTGTAGCACAAAATACACAAGCTTAAGACTAGCCATAGAATTCTTTGTCGCATTAATCAAAACTTTGCAGGGGAGATAAACACTGATTTTTAAAAACCATTCATTCAACTATATGCACAGAGAGAGACAAGCCATAAATCTGACTGGTAAGAAATTCTTACCCTTTTGCCAGCATGCCAGGCTTCGGGGCTCCCTTTCCCTGAGCAGCCCTAGTGATCTGGCTTGCGGCACCATTGCTCTGGGGGCCAAGCAGTATCATAAAGGAAAATATTTTTTTTTCATTCTGGCCAGAGAAAAATACATGTGATAAAACATAGACATTGGCCAGCCTCCTTAGAATCCAATAGCAAGCTGGCAAGGCTTAAATTTGCCCCCAGATGGGCCCCATCATCTTTAATCCAACTCCAACTTGGAGTTTCAACACATGATCTCTAGGCAAGATGGTTGACCCGAGTAGCAGCAAAGATGGGAAAGGGAAATGAGAGAAAGAAAGTATTGCTTGTGACAGGGTGGGGAAGGTGTAGAGCTTAGGGAGGCCAGAGAGAAGACCCACTCCTTGCAGCTGACAATGAAAAGTTCAAGCAGCCACTTGTTGGTAGCAAAAGGATCTTTTCCAGCCGTCTGATCAGCTCTCAAGTTTCCCCTTTTAGTGAGGAAAAAGTTCCCCATGTCCCACGATCCTGAACATGCCTAACGCTGTCGCCCACAGCCATCAGCAAAGAGTACAAGGCAGATTAATCCAAAGAGAATAGCAGTTAACATCCCATAGAGCCGAACCTGTTCTTAGCTGAGAGGGACTTTAATGAGAAGGGGCTCTAACACCCTGAATCTTAGAAGGAACTCTTAACTCCTCTAGAATTCCTCTAAAAGGGACTCTAACCCTTCTAAGAGTCCCTTAGAAGGGACTCTAACTCCTCCATCTTAGTTGGGCCTCTAACTCAAACCTATTCTTTACCCTGGTACCCCACCACTTACCCAAAAGTAGTCCAGTCAGTTCTGCAGTCTATTTCCTTTGGGTCGGGAGGGGTCTCCTCAGTATTGTCCCTTTTGTGGTTCACAAGAAAATTGTTAGCAGACCTCACCAGTTACTCAAAATTAGCCTTTGGGTAGGGGGCTTCTGCAGTATAGTCACTTCTGTGGTCGCCAGAAATACATTACAGGAACCCAACGCTTACCCAAATAGCTGTCGGGTCAGGGTTTCTGCACTAGAGTCCCTTCATGGTTGCCAGAAATATGTTACGGGAAAGGGGTCCAGATCCAGATCCCAAGAGAGGGTTCTTGGACCTCAAGCAAGAAAGAATTTAGGGTGAGTCCGCAATGCAAAGTGAAAGCAAGTTTATTAAGAAAGCAAAGGAGTAAAAGAACGACTACTCCATAGGCAATAGAGAGAGCAGCCCGGAGGGCTGCTGTTTGCCCATTGTTATGGTTATTTCTTGATGATATGCTAAACAAAGGATAGATCATTCATGTCTCCCCTGTTTAGAACATATAGTATAACTTCCTGCCGTTGCCATGGCACTGGTAAACTGTCATGGCGTTGGTGCCAATGTAGCAGTAAGGACGACTAGAGGTCACTTTTGTCACCATTTTTATTTTGGTGGATTTTGGCCAGCTCCTTTTACTGCAACCTGTTTTGTCTGCAAGGTCTTTATGACCTGTATTCCGTGCTGACTTCCTATCTCATCCTGTGCCTTAGAATGCCTTGACCGTCTGGGAATGCAGCAAGTAGCTTTCAGCCTAATTTTACCCGGCTCCTATTTAAGATGGAGTTGCTCTGACATTCCTATCTCAGAAAATTTTGCCTAACCCAAGAAGCTTTCAATATGTTTGCAGAATGCATGAACAAATTAACAGTTGTTTCTCAAGGTACATGTGTAAAGTAAATTACCACAATTACCAAAGTATATGTAGTATACAGGGAATAATAAAAACCTCAAAATGTGAAAGAAAAAAAGAGTCCCAGAAGTAAAAGTACTTTTTTTTTGCTGTAGTTTCTATCCATATTTTATATTTAAAAAGATCCTATTCCAGTTCAACACTAACAAAACTTCTGTCTTCCCTTATGTATTCATAAGAAAACCCACAAAATAATTTGAACTACTGCACACACAAGCGCACGCACACACACACACACACACACACACACACACACCCCAATCTCCAATAAGAAAGAAGAATGCCAGCATATACAAAACTTTGTTTAACAATTAAGTGTGATCAACAAGATTTCCTTTTCCCTTGGATCTTTATCATTAATACAATTAATTCTTATTATTGGGGGATTCCATATTTGTGAAGTCACCTAATCAATCAAGTGTATTTGTAACCTCCACAGCTATTTGAAGACATGCTCAGAGTGGGGGTAAATTTGAGTCATTCTATGCACACCTTCCCAGATGAGGTTGACAAGGTGACACTTGCCTTTTTGTTTGAGCTCTCCCGTTGTAATCATGTGTCCTTTCTGTAGTCTATTCAGTGTCATGTTTTCACATTTGTGTGCTTTTTGTTGGTGATTTTGCTGTTTACAATGGCACCAAAGGATAGTGCTGAAGGGCTGTCTGGTGTTCCTAGCACAAGAAGGACGTGATGTGCTTTACAGAGAAAACATGTGTATTCGATAAGCTTTGTTCAGGCATGAGTTATAGTGCTCTGGTCTGTGCATTCAATGCTAATGCATCACCAGTGTTGTACAAGCAGAGACAGGAAGAAGAAATTGCCAATATGTATGTGAGATTGCCTAAAATGTGCTAAAATAACATCTACAGTACGTGGAGAATTATGGAAAATATTAAAAAGTGGCTAAATGTGTAGATGCATGAGATAATGAGATAGTGACAGATTTTTTTTAAAAGCATATTTAGACAGCATTATTGTGAGGTTAAAAGCCAAAATAATTCATGGTCACATTACCCAGATTCAGGAAAATAGTAAACCTGTCTCTACTAGGGAAGGATGGCTTACATGTTTCAAAAGGCAATATGATATGAAAAATGTTAAACTTACAGGCGAGGCAGGTTCTGCAGATCAGGAAGCTGCAGAGAATTTTTAATATCTGTTTGGTGTTATATAGGAAGAGCGTTTTGTGGGAAAGCAGCCCAGCTTGTTTTACAAGGATGTTGGCAACCAAACCCATATAATGCAAATGGTGTTTCAGCTGACAAAAATGTTGTTGTTACAGTATGTAGCTAGTCAGATATGAGCAGGGGAGGAGAGGGACCCCCTGCTTTTAAAATAATAATTGGTCCCAGCCAGCACCAGAGAAAGGCAGTCTCCCAATAAACTCAAGCACCTGACACTGGTGATCGCCAGCTTCCCAAGAAGATCTCAGGTGCTGGGCAAGTAGGCTCAAGTATGTGCATTAAGAGAAAAAATGGCAGAGTTTAACTGGTATATGACCTCCTAGGGACATTTGATAGGTAAGGGAAGAACACCTCAAGTGAGCATGCATACAACTCCAGAAACAGACTGCACCTGCCCCCTTCCAAGTGCTAGCAGGCCACTGCACATGCAGACAGCCCACCCAAAGGGAAGAGTCAGGGGAGAAGGAAGGCAAAACCTCAGAAACATGCCAGCGTATAAAACCCAAGACAAAAGTCACACTGCACTTGATCTCTCCAGTCGCCTGCTTGGCCCTCTTCCAAGCATACTTTACTTCCTTTCTATCATACTTCCTTCCTGCTCTAAAGTTTTTTAATGAACTTTCACTCCTGCTCTAAAACTTGCCTTGGTCTCTCCTTCTGCACTATGCCCCTCAGTTGAATTCTTTCTTCTGTGGAGGGAAGAATTGAGGTTGTTGAAGACCCGTACAGATTCGCCAACACTAACAATGTAACCAGAGGCCTGCAAGAACCTCACCCTGTATTACTCCTTGGAGCAATAGTTGAGTATTCCCTAATTCAGTGTTCCGGGTGACTTTACAGGCCATGAATCGTGCAAATAACAAGATGTAGCTGTACATATATTGGTTGTATTTAATCCTATGTAGTATTGACAATAAAATAACCTCTGTCCTTTAATCAGAGACTTGATGTTTTCCATGATTAAATCTGTGGATTATCCTAATTGAAGCAAGTTTTACCTCTAAAGAATTGTATTTTGTGGGGTTCGGTGGCTCACGCCTGTAATCCCAGCACTTTAAGAGGCCGAGGCAGGCGGATCACAAGGTCAGGATTTTGAGATCAGCCTGGCCAACATAGTGAAACCCTGTCTCTCCTAAAAATACAAAAAATTAGCCAGGAGTGGTGGCGGGCACTTGTAATCCCAGCTACTTGGGAGGCTGAGGTAGGAGAATTGTTCGAACTCAGGAGGCAGAGGTTGCAGTGAGCCGAGATTACGCCATTGCACTCCAGCCCAGGTGACAGCACGAGACTCCGTCTCAAAAAAATAAATAAATAAAATAGAATTGTATTTATTTTCAGATTTTTGGTTGAAAAAAATAATTAAATAACTGTATAATCCTTCAGGGCTAAACCACCTGTAACAAAATATTTCTAGTATTCAACTTGATAATAACAGAGCATTTGTCTGCTTCTACATTTAATGCAATATCACAAACATTCGTGAGTACTTAATTATTACCAATTATCTTGAGTTGGTACTGTAATGAGGTCTACCACTAAAATTGGGGACAAAGCAAGGGCAATGTAAGGCTTTGTGCATTGTTAAATAGAAAAGCAAAGTCCACCACAGCTTAACTATTCAGAGGTGACACATGATTTTTCAGATGTCTATAGAAATAGACAATCAACCATGATTTCTACATGCATGTTTTTCCTGTTCTGATTTTTTAAATAAATGATTTTGTGTTTTCTAACAAGAGATATTGATTTTCTCACTTAATCATTTATTTTGCATTATGTATTCCAGACTTTCTTATTCTTATGATTTATGAACCGCACTCTAAATTAAAGCTATTTATCTGAAACATGCCCTGACTTCCAGAAAAATTAATCATGTCTCCAGAAAGAAATCTCATTGATACAAAGATCCCCTTTTTCTCTTGACAACTCCAGAGAGTATTGAATCAATTTTCCAGACTGTGCAAAGAATAAAGAGCAATGTGCAAGTAGAAAAACAATTTTAAATGCTAGCTTTTCTGCCAATTGAGAAAAGTTTTAAGAAACTCCTCATCATCAGAGGGAAATAGGTGTGTCTGAGAATATTTCCCTCCACAATAGAATTTGCCTAAATAAAATCCAAACTCATGAAAGCAGGGACTTCTTACTCTTCAAGAAGTGGTAAAGTTAGAAACTAAGAATATAAGTATGTCAGTCTCAAAGTAAAGTATCAATGATTTAGAGGAATATTTTCTCAACCAAATAAGGGGGAAAACAGAATTGATATCATAATTTTTAGCACACTAGTAAAGTGTTTCTAACTCCTAGAATATGTCAGAATAGACAGGGAACTCACCTAAGAACATACATGTTTGTGAGCAAGTGAGGGGTGGGGAGGAAGAATGATAAAAATTTTTTTAAAATATATTTTTACTATTACTTTAAAAAATAAGATTGTTATATTCCTTATGTAACAGTGGCTTGTCTACACCACGACCACCTTCAAAAACTGAGTACACCAGTATATTTATAGTCATTACTTTTGCTAAACGAGCATAGATATATTATGCCATTCATGATAATTGATGGGTCCATTCACAGGGATAAGTAGTTACTGTTGATAAATGGGAATATCATACAAGAGTAGTGCATTAGTGGCTGTATTTTTTAGGATTCACTCAGAGACACTGACTACTAGGCCTGACCCAGTAGACTACAAGGAGGGATTAAACCTTACATGATTGTGGGAGCTGGTTAAGCAGTCTGTGTCACTCCACTGCACCTGAGTCTGGTACAAGGGCTGAGGTAGCAGGGCTGGCAGTTGGGAATAGACATAATGTGAGAAAAAGTAAGAATACAATCGAGCAAAATAGCACCCACAGGAATAAAGGAACCTGTGAAAATATAACTGAAACCCACACCTTTCTCTGGAATAGAAATCAGTTACTAGTCATCTGCAGGTCTTCAACTTCAATGATGCAGGAAACCGACAGAAAAGCTGGTACTCTCCATCATGGAACTGCACAGGAACCTCAGGACTGCGCAAAGCAGAAGCAGGAGATCTGTAGTTACTTCAGGGGTTGCAGGTCCAGCAGCCAACAATGGGAGCTGGCACATCCTCAACCCTCTGTGTGAGCTGCAGCATCATCTAACCCTACACTGACCTTGTGTAAGAGAACATGATATTGCTTCCATTTTATGTTGCAAATTTGGGGAAAGTTTCTCATATTTCACCTAGATTTATGTAAGGAAAAGAATTCCAGTAAATTCCATATGGAAGCTGGCTGTTAGATTCAAGGGCTAAAGTAGGAAGCACACACTTCTTCACTTTCATTATTCAGGTGCTCAAGGGTTGATCCATGTCATGATACACAACAGGCAGAGCAACAGCTGTTTTCCTTATTCCCAAGTGGTCAGAATTAGACTTAGTGAAACTTACTTTCAGATTCTGGAAACATTTTAAAATTCATCTATTTGTTTCTCTGTATTTTACAGGTCTGGGAGTAAGTCGAGAGAATCTCAGTCAAAATCTTAGTAGTTTGATTGAACTACTAATCAAATTCCACATAAGTACTACTAGCTCCTTCCATTTTAATACCTCATAAATGTGCCCATTTATTTCTTACACTGACAGGCTACAGGAAATCTCTAAACAATGGTTTACAAGCCGCATTATGTAAAGGAGCTAGAATAAAGCAATAAAACACATTTAGATGCTACAATTTCTGCTAAGGTCAGGGTGCCCTTTTGAAAATAACACATGTATTTAGTATCAAATTAGTATACATTTATTGTAGAAAATCTCTAAAAAGACACAAAACTAAAGAAATCACTCAAAACTCCACTTTCCAACAAAAGTATACTTGAAATATCCCTTTCAAGTATTTTTATTTCCACATTTTACATAGCCATGCACATACACATACAAATACTGATAAAATATATTTTTATTATAAAAGAACATGCAAACACAAGAAAATTTAGAAATATCAACAAAGTTAAAGTAATTTTTAATTTTATATACATTTATAGATATGTGTCACAAATCAGCCTTCATACATATTTCATGTTAAATCTTATTCTATTCTTTCTTATGTCTTTTCTCCTTATCCAATGTAAACTTTACACTAATTCATTTGCTAATATTCTGAAACTTTTGTCTCATAATTACACTAACTCATTTACTAATATTCTAAAATTCTTTTCCCTCTGTTCGTTGTTACCTCCAAATAAATATGTGCAAGTCTCTTGTATCTTTAAAGACTAAGTCCTCCTTTTCATTTCTACCCCAGTTACTAGTCCGTCTTTCTTCTGCCTATTATAGCCAGATTTCTAGAAGCGTCATCCTTACACTATTCCCTCTCCCTCCATTCTTCCTCATCTTATTGCAGTCTATTTCTAACTCTTTAACAGATCACCAGAACTTCTCACCCAGAAGTTACCAAGGAGCCCACGTTCATAAAGGTAGTGGATATTTCTCTGTACAATCTTACATTAACTCTCAGTGGCCTCTACTATGCCTTCCTTCTTTATCAGTGGCTTTCGAGAAGTTAACCATGTCCTTCTTAAGACACACTTCTGCTCTCGCCTTGGTGGAAGGACCCTGTCCTACTATTTCCTTTCTTTTTGATCACCCCTTCTCACGCCGCTTTGCTGACTCCTTAGCTTCACTTTGCATATTCAATGTTGAGGTTTCCCAAGGCCCAACCCTAAGCTCTTTTCTCTTTACACTTACTTTTTTTTTCCTTCCTGGTCAATCTCAGTCACACATTTATTTGGAAATTCTACCTCTACACCAATGATTCCCATGTGTTTATAGTCCACCTGACCCCATCATGTCTTACATTCACCCATTTGAATTTTTTTACCAGGAATGGAATAAGGTGGTTGGTTGTGAGAGCCTAGCTTTACAATTCAAAAAGATTCCTTACCATGCAGTCATAAAACAGAGCTAAATCATGCCCTTTGCAGCAGTATGGATATAGCTAGAGGTCGTTCTCCTAAGGGAGTTATTAGGAATAAAACACCAAATACTTCATGCTCTCACTTATAAGTGGGAGCTAAATATCGAGTACTTATGAACACAAAGAAAACAACAATGGAGACCACTAGACAGATGTATCAGTCCATTCTCAGACTGCTATAAATAAATACCTGAAACCGGGTAATTCATAAAAAAAAAGAGGTTTAATTGGCTTACGGTTCCACAGGCTATACAGGAAGCATGGCTGGGATGGCCTCAGGAAACTTTCAGGTCATGGTGGAATGGGAAGCACGCACGTCTTACATGGCTGTAGCAAGAGGAAGAGAGTGAAGTGGGAGGTGCTTTGCACTTTTAAACAACCAGATCTCATGAGAATTAACTATCACGAGAACAACAAGGGGGAAATCTGTCCCCATGAACCAATCATCTCCCCCAGGCCCCTCTTCCAACATTGGGGATTACATGAGATTTGGGTGGGGACACAAATCCAAACTACATCAACGAGGAAGACAGGAAGTGGTGTAAGAGTTGAAAAACTATTGAGTACTATGCTTACTACCTGGGTAATGGGATCAATAGTACCCCAAAGCTTAGCATCATGCAATATATCCATTTCACAAGGCTGTACATGTACCTCCTGAATCTAAAATAAAAATTGAAATAAAAAAAAAGATTATCCATATTCTATTCCCATGGAACACAGTGTTCTTCATATTCTAAACTCCTGAGTTTTCAATCAACTTTTTTTTCTCCTTGAGCATGTTTTCAAGTTTTGGTTTATCATTTTTTTCCAAGAATTTAAAGCTGTTATATTTTGGAGCACTTACATATATGTGCATGTATTTCATATGCCATCAAAAATGAAAGAAAATTTTTAACCTGCATTTTTTTCTTTCTGAGATGCTCAGATAAATTTCCTTAATATTATAATTTAATATTTTTGAAGTTTCAATGCTAGATGTGATACAAATAACAAATGACTGAAAAGAATTCATTGAGTTAACTCGTTACTTTCTTCCCTGAGGTAGCAACATGACTGTTGCTGAAAAGGCAATAGTAGAGTCCTCATGAAACTTGCCCCATCCCCTATTTTATCTTCACACAGATATCTGAGAGTTACAGAAGGGTACTGAAAACTTCATTGAGAAGTAGTTCTGTAATGATGCCTAAGTGCAGGCCTAGTTATAGAAATCTGAAAGTCTTCGTGGAATATAGAAGTTCATAACATAGCAGTTTTCTAACATCAAATCATTTTTGAAATGATATACTAGTAAGAAATGCCAGGAAAAACTTCAGCTACAAAGAAGCAATGTTTCTTAGACCGCTATCATGCCCTCACCCTGGGAAAAACAAAAAAACGGATCATTAATGTTAATCCTTGGTATAAGGATTCTGAAAAAGCAAAAGAATATAAGTGGTGAAGCAATTCTCTGTTGAACTCAGGCTTTGCTTTCTTCTAACCATTTTATGACACTGAATCACCGCTAAACTAGAATTTGATCATCAATATCTCCATATTAAAATCTTTGAGGAAGACACTAATATTATCCTAGTCAAAAGCAAGTTTTCTAAGAAAATCAGGTGAAAATATTTTGAAGAATATGGCAGACATATATCAACTTTTGTTTTCAAACAATAATATGTCAGTAGAAAACCCAAACATAGGAATATGTGAAAAGAATTCCTATATAGAATTAAACTATGGAAAAAATGATTAAACTTAAGAAAAATAAGTAAGACTTAAGAAAAATATGATTGAAAAGAGATATCAGACTTAAACAGTATTTATGTTCTCTGAGATTTTAACTAAACACTATACTCAAGATCAAGGGAGAGTACTATATCCATATTTATGTCTATGTATACCTGTATCTGCACCTCTAACTAACCTATTTCTGTATGTGTACTTTTGTCTCTCCTCTCTCTCTCTGTCTCTCATTATATATCTAAAAAGTTAAGAAAAGAATGTTAGGCCGGGCGCGGTGGCTCAAGCCTGTAATCCCAGCACTTTGGGAGGCCGAGATGGGCAGATCACGAGGTCAGAAGATCGAGACCATCCTGGCTAACACGGTGAAACCCCTTCTCTACTAAAAAATACAAAAAACAAGCAGGGCGACGTGGCGGGCGCCTGTAGTCCCAGCTACTTAGGAGGCTGGGCAGGAGAATGGCGTGAACCCGGGAGGCGGAGCTTGCAGTGAGCTGAGATCCGGCCACTGCACTCCAGCCTGGGCTACAGAGCGAGACTCCGTCTCAAAAAAAAAAAAAAAAAAGAAAAAAAAAAAGAAAAGAATTTTAGAAAACCAAAATAAGGTGACATCAGAGGAAGGAACTCTTCAGATTTAAGGCTATTGTATTAAAATCTTCATAGAAGAAGAGAGAGAGCATGGCATACCAAGTGATGCAACAGGGACAAAACATGGACACAGGACTAAGATCCCTGGATTTTGACTCTAAATGGTTCTTTTGAAGTAACCACTGATCTTTTTGAATCACCTTATTAACAGAATAGATGAAGATAGTTTTGACTTTGTGCTTTTTAAAATGGAAAATAAAATTTTACAGAACAAAGAAATGATAGTTGTAATCTGATTTAATGCATTTTCTAAAATAACATCATGAAATGGACACTTTTTAAAACTGTAATTAACATCACCATCATTATAGAGGGGATGTACAACAGAAAATATAAGAATAATTAAGTAAATCTTCAGATATTATTAACAAAGGACAAGTAAACTCATTTAAAGAAAGTAGTTACAAAATTTAGACAACGAATGTTCATTATTTGGATAAAAAGTGTGGAATGAGAGAATAAATAGGAAATAATTTAGAAATTGTGGTAATACAACCCTTTTCTAGGCTGAAGGCTGGAGTCTCTCTATATCACAGACAGTTGCAAGTTGTTATGAGCAACTGACATGTGGAAGAACATTTTTTCCTTTTCTTTTGGTTTGGTTTTTGGTATTTTAAAAGTAAAGAATCTTACAAACACCAACGATTTTCAAAATCTATTAATAATAATCCATGTTATCTAAAAAGATAAATAGAATTAGGTTGTTCACAGAATTATTATCTATAATATTGAATCTCAGCAGATAAATGAGTAATAATTAGAAAGTTTTGTATAAAACTAACTGGGCCTACAGTCTCTAATGATCCAATCTCTCTCTAACTTATCAAGGCAACTGAAAGGCCTTCTCAGATATGCAAGTACTCAAAGGGATGCCAGCCACAATTCTTTTCTAAACCTTTGTGACAAGAAAATACTGTTAAAATATATCTACATGATTTCACATTATATGCTTGTTTCTACCAAACCAAAGCTTCCTCCTGAGAAGATGAAAATGGAAGTTCGGGGTGATGAGCAAAATCTAGAATTGAGTGGAAATGAGGTTGATTGGGCAGCAGGATGAGAAATCAGTCGGGGGCTGCATAATTCCTTGTTGTGCAAGCTGTGTAATTTTATACTTTGACAACTTTTCCACATTTCAATTTGCATTAGTTTGAAATAAATAACTTAATGAAAAAGCATATTTAATCTTTCAGAAGAAGAAAAAAACACAACATTTATTTTTATTTCTCTATCCAAATATCACAGACTTCAGTGGCTAGACTCCAAATGAATATTTTAAGTAAAGAAAACTATAAAACTTTCAATCAATATGACTTCTTTAGTTCTTTAAGATAAGGAGTGTGGTTTCCAGAATTGGTGATGGGCACTTACGCTGCACTTGCCAAAAGTAACTCATTTTCTTCCAAGATGTTGAATGAGCTTCTACTTTACACAATATTTCTGCTGTGTCCCTGACACACCCACAGGAGACATTTGTTGGAGTAGTGGTTATCAGAACATTTGAGTTGTGTGTGTATGTTTTTGCTGTTTTATCACATTATGTGTTTTAACCTTTCTTAGTTAAAAAGTTTTCTGAGATATAATGCTTAGTATGTTATTTATATTGCTAATCATGCTACCACTAACATTTTCTTCATTATTTTTCTTTTTAACATTTCCATTATTTTTTCTTCATTAATGTTTTGAAATCCATCTCTGAACTTAAAATTTAAAATATACCCATATTCTCTTCTATTTATTTTAATGTTTAATGTTAATATTTAATTTTTCATATAATCCTATTGCAGATAAACTATTTTCTGAGACAAACTAATATAATGGCAAGTATATATAATACTTACCCATCATTTGCTCTGTTTAAAAGCTTTGCATGAATTATCTCATTCAAGCATGTCTTAAGTGATTATTATTAGCCCTATTTTACAAACAATATTCTGTGGCTTAGAAAGGTTAAGTAATTACCCAAAGCTACAATGAAAGAGAGTTTGAGTTAAAACCTTACCAAAAACTTTTTGCTTATTCCTGTCATTTTTTAATCCCTAGCTTAACATGCATTTATTAACAGATTTTGTTATTTTATTTACAACTATATTTACTTAATTCAAAATGTCAAGATAATAACTACATTTATTTTTACAATTACAAAATGATATTTAGGTAACAAAACAGCAATAATTGAATAAATTGTGTCAAAGACAACTAAAAATGTAAAATAAAATCTCCACATATGTATTAGTCCATTTTCATACTTCCATGATGAAATACCTGAGACTGGGTAATTTATTTAAAAAAAAAGAGGTTTAATGGACTCATAGTTCCACATGGCTGTGAGGCCTCACAATCATGGCAGAAGGCAAAGGAGAAACAAAAGCACATTTTACATGGTGGCAGGCGAGGGAGCATGTGCAGGGAATCTGCACTTTATAAAGCCATCAGATCTTATGAGACTTCTTTACTATCCCGAGAACAACACGAGAAAAACCTGCCCCCACGATTCGACTACCTGCCACTGGGTCCCTCCCACTACACATGGGGATTATGGAAGCTACAGTTCAAGGTGAGATTTGGGTGGGGATAGCAAAACCATATCAACATATAATTAATTTGTGCTGTTTAGCCACAAAAGATATTTTAAATATGCATGCTATTTCCACTGCAGATAATGTACCAGACAATGTAAGTGGCTATTTAATATACCACCTGGCCAAAACTATTTAAAGACATATTCAGTAGTAATTTATATATAAATATTTTATATAATTTTGCATTTCAATATTTCATTTTCCTTTAATAAGAGACAGTTAAATTCCTTATAGACAAGAAAAAGAGTGCACTGAGACCAACCCAGTTTGCATTATAATTACTTTCTTCCTCCTCCTACTATTTTCTTCATCTAATATATCTTTGCCTTTTTTTTTCCCTAATATTTTTCAGCCTTGGCAATACCGTTTACTTTTATATCATATTTTGCTCTCGTCTGTCATACACTCAAATCTTTTTTCACATTTTTTTCTTGGTTTAAGCAGCCCCTTTTCACAATGAGGCTGCATACTGTCTACAGAAGTAATTTCTTTGAAATGTAGCCATTGACTGCAATGCTGTCTCTTAATTTGGGGGTGATACTAAGAACAAAACAAGAAAATGGTTAAAAAAGGCTTACTGGGTACACTTGGGTCCTAGTAGTTCCTGTCTGTTTCTTCTTCAGGAGGAATATAGATTTTCACTTCACTGTTCAAAATATTCCTTATCTACTTTTACATATGCCAAGTTTACTTTTCTTTAGCAACTCTGGTTTTCTAGAATGGATATGATGACATTTGCCTCCTGGTTACTTAACATCTCTTTGACCACTTTTATTCATTTATAGGAAATTTTAACACCTATATAACAAAGTTAAGAAGATATGTTTTCTGTAATAACTGGACAGAAATGTTAATTGTAACCTTTATAATTTATAAATACCGTATTTGAATAAGACACTTTCTTAAAAATGTAAATGTATCTCCTGAAAACTAATATACCTTTGAAAGCCTGTACTAGAGACACTAACCAAGGTTTATTTCTAATTCATAACTGTTTTTCTTTAAAACTCATAAATTATTGATTCCATAAGAGGAATGTGGCACATACACACTACTACAAAACAATGATATACAAGAACACTCTGAGAGAGACAGAGATGCACAGGGTTTGCTGGGAGAAAAAGATCTCCACCCAGGAGCCTATGATGATTGAAAAGAAGAAAGAGAATATGACAGAAACCACCACACTACTGCAGAATTCAGGGAAAAGAGGACTAAATCTTAATTTAATTCAGTAAAAATAGGAGGAAAAAATGATGGTTATAGAATAGAGAATTTTAGAAATGCAGCCTGTAAGATTTAGTCACCTCTGGTACCCAATAGGGTGGGCTAGAGGCTCAATCTCAACAAATTAAGGATGGGACTGCCATGACCAGGACTTGCCCGAGGATGCTAGGAGTGGAGGGCACCAGGAAGCAATCAGGGAGGTCTAAGGGGTCACGGAGCAGATGGATGAGGAATTATAGAGACGGCAAGAAGGTGGCAGGAGGCAGGCCCTTGGAGTCCAGGCTCCAAGCCTCAAGCACATATTCTCTTATCCAATTGGATTTCACTTACGAAGTTCAAATTCAAAGAGAAAATCGTTAAGGATTTGGAAGTGAAAACTACAGGACCTTAAGCCCCAAGTACAAAGGCTCTTCTGAGCTTGGGGCCCTGTGCAACTCCACTGGGAACATTGCCATGAAGTTCTGGTGCTGGACAGTGTTCTAGGTGATATATTATTGACCAAAAAAAGGACAAAAATCACCCTCACCAGCATGAAGTTTATACTCTCCTTATTGGTCAGACCTTAAACAAAATCAATATATTTCTAATCAGCTCGAAGATGGAAAGTTCTATGAAGAAAAATAAATCAAGGAAGGATATGGAGTGAAGGAGCTAGCAATTTTAAATAGGTTGATCTAGGAAAAGGTCTTACTAATTAGTTGGCATTTGTGTAAAACTTAAGGGCTGTGAAGGAGGTGAGTCTTTGGATATCTTGAAAATGTACCAGGTAGGTATATGGAAGAACAAATGCAGGGCTGGAGCAGGCATGAATTGTTTGAGAAGAACAAGGCTGGTATATTGGAGAATAAATAAGGTGAAAAATAGGAGGAGAGCAACTAAAGATGGGACCCAAATTTTTGAGGAGTCCAAGCTGTGTATCCCTGTAGACCATGAAAAGGACATTAGCTTTTACTTTAAATGAGCAAGACAGTCACTGGAGACGTTTTACAAGGATAAAATGACTGTTGTACCTCTTAAAGGAATCTTTCTGGCTGATACATAGAAAATAGACTGTACTGGCACAAGGGTAGAAGCAGAAAACCAACAGTAAGCTATTGCAACAGCATGGATAGGAAGGCCACTACTTGGGATCCAGCTACTGCACCCACTTTTTGGCAGCAGTAATTTAGAGGTAGGGTAAGCAGGTCATGCCCCTTTAACTTCTGAGTCAGTTTTGTCACAAGACAACAACGTAAGAAGAGCCAGAGTAAGAAATTGTAATGAGGTGATTGGAAGTAATGAAAATTTTCCCAAAACCTTCAATATACAAGAATAATCTATTTAGTTTCTACAACCGTTACGGTATGAGATCCTGCCATTTGACTCTTGCGAGGTTCAGTGACCAGTCAGGGCATAGATTTGGAGATATCCAGATGGCTAATATCTGTTCATATTTCTACCTCCCTCAAGAAGGGCTTTCTAGTTTTGTGGCTTATTTATTTCCAGATCAAAGATAGCATAAAATTTTAGAACATAAATTGAAAACTTTTTGTTAAGTCACATATATGTGATTCAGATGGGGATTGTCAAAATCAGAGTTACTCTTCAACATCCTTGTAGAAACGCTAATCACTAATAACCCTGCTCCTTTAAAAAAAAAAAAGTTTTCTTGCCTGTCTCCCATATCTACATTCATTTTGTTAAAATAATTTAAAAGTTATAAGAGGTATTTTACAATGAGTCTAAGCATGTACTTAACAGCTGTACCAACATCTAACAAGCCAATTGCCATATGGGATTTTGAAGCTCCTGGCTGCATGAACCTAAGTCTATAGGTGAAGTAAATGTTGGATGATAGTGAAAACCCTTTGGTCTTTCCAGAAATCTCATAGAAACTAACAGACGAATATCATAATTTTACTTGGATATCTCCTCTATCAACTTCATTAACAACCTCAATCAAATAAAGCCCCATTATCTCCTAAAGTAACATTATAGGAAAGGTTAACTAAACATATTCTCCCACACAATAGCTATTTCCCAGATTGAACTTTACTTCTCAAATGACACTAAACCTCCATATCACAAACCTCAAAATTGATGAGGCTCTGAGGAGGAATTCCTAGTGTGACGAAGGAATTTTTACAAATAGATTCAAAGCAAGAAGTCAGACTGACCAGGTTTGAATAGTTGTGCTTCATTTTCTACATTTACAAACTTGTGAATGAACTTGATTTTTCCATTAAAGGAAGCATGATACAATTGTATGTAGACTTTTTTTTCCCTGAATATAATAATGTCTTATCTTTACTGAAAAAATTAAGGAATGGTCCAAAAAAGAAAATGTTTTTAAATTGTCTTTAACTCATAGATAGCCGTTATTAATATCTGGAGTCTCACCATTATTTGAATCTATCCTTGACTGGGCGCCATGGCTCATGCCTGCAATCCCAGCACTTTGGGAAGGCGAGGTGGGTGGATCACCTGTGGTCAGGAGATCGAGACAAGCCTGGCCAACATACCAAAACCCCGTCTCTACTAAAAATACAAAAATCAGCCGGGTGTGGTGGCACATGCCTATAATCCCAGATATTCGGGAGGCTGAGGCAGGAGAATCGTTTGAACCTGGGAGCGGGAGGTTGCAATGAGCCAAGATCACACCACTCACTCCAGCCTGGGCGACAGAGCGAGACTCCATCTCAAAATAAATAAATAAATAAGATAAACAAATAAATAGGTAAATAAATCTATCCTTGATGATAGGATTTTTCTTTTTCTTGAGTTCTCTGGCAGTTAAATTCAAATTTCTGTGTCTGCATTTTCATTGGTTTCATCATAACACACATAACTTAATATCTTATCTTCAGTGAAAGTTTTGGACTATGGGTTACCTTAGACATTTATTTGTAGTTCTAAAAATGAACTATGGTTTGGAATAATAACCCGTAAGCCTAAAGGATGCATTCTTATTTCTACCAAAGAGGCAAGAGCTTATAGCTCAGTGACAAATGAAAGCAACGATTTTTTTTCCTGTGGTTCCATGCTTTCTTGTCCTTTAAATTTATATCTCTAGAGGAATTCTATCTTTGATTTTTATGACTGTGATTTATGCTTTAGCAACCCCAAAACTATAACAGCAATGAATTAATGTCCAATTATTGTTCAACATTTATTATAAATATAAAAATTGTGTTTTTAAAAAGGTAATCTCAGTATAAGCAGATTGTTTGAAACATCTCTAATGTTATCTATTGCTTATCCAATCCCACTTTAAAAAGTTGTATTCTTATAGCTATTGAAAAGATTCTAAATCTATATTTTAAATAAAAACCTCCAGTTGATTCTGATGCACCTGGCATGTAAAATAGCTTTCAGGAGTCACTGGCTTAACCTAACTAAATTTGATTTAGTTCTTTCTAAAATCTCATATTGTTTCACAGTGCAGTGAATTGTTTGAACCAGAATTTTAGATACTGGTTATTATGTTAATGGCCACAGTAGCCTATTTCATACTGGGAAATGTATAGCAAATATAAGGAAAAACAATGGACTGGGGCAGTGATTCTCAAATTTTTTCATAGAGCAGCAAGAATTTTAAAGGTATATATTCTGTCTTCTATTTCCAGAGATGATAATTTTTCAGATATTGACCCAGTAATTTGTAATTGTAACAAATATCCAAGGGATACTTATGTAGTATGACTTTAAGAAACAGTAGACCAGATAATACTTAGTTTGATTTGGGCGATGAATTTAAGACTGCTAGGAAGCATGCTCCATATATTATTAATATTTAACTCAAGATTACATAAAAACAGTAAAGTAGCAATACACTCTGGTTTTTATAATATCTATTACCCCATTAATTCAACACACCTTTGCACATGAAATTATACCTAGACATATAGAGTCATGATAGTATGTAGATATATGATAAGTGAAATGATAGGTGATGGATGGATAGATAGACTTACATTGATGCATGTGTGTGTGTGTGTGTGTGTAGAGAGAGAGAGAGAGAGAGAAAGAGGGACAAAGACAAAGAAAAACAAAGACAGACAGAATGAGAACACCTGTACTAAAGATCAGGTTGTTTGGGATTTCTTTTTCTGTTTTATAAAGTTAGACTATAACAGAGTTTATTTTTTTTTAACAGATTTTTTCAACTTTGTTTTACTTCATTAATTTCTCCACTCAATCATATCAAAGAGAAGAGTCCTTGAAAAGACTTTTAACTTTATAAGCAGGTCCTTGGAGCCAACCCTTGGAAAAAAATAACTCTTGCATTGATTTTTCTATCATGCTTTGAAATAGCATTAATACTGATTGCTAAGAAAAGTGGCATAAAAATAGTAATAGAAGAACAGTAACAGAAAAACAGATTTTTTTTTAAATCCTGATAATATTAAGTAAATTATACTGCCATAGCGCAGAATAATTTGAAGTCACTGTATAGAGTCCTGCTTTGGGTGACTTTTTATTGTATATGATATCAAATAAAATAAAACTATATTGCAAACAATATCAAATAAAGGAAAAGCATATTGCCTAATGATAAAATGTTTATGCATATATTTAATTTTTAGAGTTTTTAATGCTTTCTGGGATTTTATAATTTTTCTCAATGAAAAAGATGTTATTTTTTAATGTAATCGATTATGTTTGATCTTTCTGTCATTAGATAATAAATGGGCAAGTTTCCTAAGTAGGGCCAGGGTATGCTAGAAACTATGAAAAACATATTGCTATGTCCTCTTCTCCTCTCCTCCAGAGACATAGTGTCCCTGTTTCCTTTATTCTACATCTCTGTATAAGTCTATGTCAGGAAGTAGCTGGTAACATTGAGCACTCCAAATAACAAAGGCATGATGAGCCTTAATGTGTTGTCATGCAATGAGTATTTGCATAATTTGTATAATATTTTTACTTAGACTTAATTACAATATTATGATTTAATATGTCAAGTAAAACAAGACATTTTTATGAAAATTATTCTTCTCACTACCCCTTTCTCTTCCTTAGAAGTCACCTCTTTCAATTTTTTTAACTAATAATTTGGCATTTATCTATATGTTTCTAAATAAGATACCTACACAGCTATTTCTTGGTTTGCACTTTCCAAAAATATCTGGCATGGATGTAGCCAGTTTCTTACATACCAAACTCAAACACACGTTTCCCATTCCTCCATTTCCTCAACCGCATTATGTGATCATGGTTGGTTTTTTTTTTTTTTTTTTTTTTTTGAGACGGGAGTCTCGCTCTGTCACCCAGGCTGGAGTGCAGTGGCGCGATCTCGGCTCACTGCAAGCTCCGCCTCCCGGGTTCACGCCATTCTCCTGCCTCAGCCTCCCGAGTAGCTGGGACTACAGGCGCCCGCCACCTCGCCCGGCTAATTTTTTGTATTTTTAGTAGAGATGGGGTTTCACCGTGGTCTCAATCTCCTGACCTTGTGATCCGCCCGCCTCAGCCTCCCAAAGTGCTGGGATTACAGGCGTGAGCCACCACGCCCGGTGATCATGGTTGTTAAAGGCAGTGTTCAGTGTCAATGTCTTTGTTACACAAGTAACAGTTATTGCTGAAGCACACTATGACTCACTTTGTTTCTGTATACAACTTATTTTCTTGCAGTAATAATTATTTTTGTTTGGTTTGTATTGTTCTTTGTACCTTAATGTACCAATAACTGATTCCTAAGCTGCCCTTTGTAATTATGAACTTTATCTTAAAACATTAAAAACCATCACATATCCTATTAGATGTGTTTGTTTGAAAATATCCTTGTTGGAATCTTCTATCTTCTGCTCAAATCTTAGCTGCTGTTTTTCCAAACCCACTGCAAGGCTGTTATCTCGTTCCTCATTTTCCTTGTTTGGAGATTCTCTCCAAGCTGTAGTTCTAAGTCTCTTGTTTATGATAATACATTTTCCTCTTTTAATTCATTATCTCATTTTGACAAAGTGCCTCTTTCAGTGGCATCCTTGGAAAGGGTGTAAGGAAGGCTAAAGGAGTATTTTGAATATCCACAAATGTCTCCAATCTGCTGTTACAACTATTTCTATTAGGCCAACTACAGAATTCTAGGTTCAAAACAAATTGTAATTAATTGTTCCAATGTCTTCTCTAGTTTCTAGTAAAGCTTCTGGAGACACTCAGTACCATGATGATATGGCTTTTTAATCAATTCTCTAGACATTTAATTTCAATCTGAAAGTACATGCTCTCAGTTCTTCAGAAATTTTTAAAAATATTTGATAAGTATCCCCCTTCCATTTTCTCAGTTCTCTCTGGAACTTATATTTTTCAGATGCCAGGCCTCCTATATTTATTTCTTAATTTCATTTTTTTCCTTTACTCTCCATCTCTTTGCTCATTTTTCTACTCTTGGAAAAATATCAGTTTTATTTCTAATTATTTCATGTTTTGGTTGCTCAAAGTCAATTCCCTCTAGTGTGTTGATACAGTGAACTTTCTTTTGCAGGTACTGAGCAAGATTAGTTGCCAGCTTTACCAAATGTAAAATGGAATCAGGTAACAAACATCTTCTACAAATTTTCAAAAAACCTTCTCCATTTGCATTTCCACTTGCAGTGATCCTTGTTGTCTTCTATATCTGAACATTTCTCTGGCCAGGTAGTGGGTTACCTGTCTTCTGCATTCCCCTGACTGCTAGTTTAGATTTCAAATTTCTCTAGCGTTTGAAATCACCAAATACTTACCTGTTTTCCCAGTTCCACAAATGTGTTGCAGTCATACCCTCTCCCATTCTCTTGTTCCTGTGGGTCTGTTCTTTCACTGTAGTAATTTCAGTAAGGATTTGGAGAAAGCAAAGGTAAAAGCATGAATTCAATTCTTTGTGCTCAGTAGAATGTCCTGGTACTTAAGTCTCTCTATTTTTGGATTTCAGAAATAATTCCTCAGATAAAATAACTATGTTGCAGATCCAAGATGAATGGCTAGAAGCAGCTAGTGCATGCCTCTCTCATGGAGAGGAAACAAGATAGCAAGTACTTATTAACTCTTCAAGTGGATCATCTAAGAGATCATGCTGGGCTTCACCAGGGAAACAATGGGAACTCTGGGGAGCAGAGAGGAGTAAAGCCAGGCAGTTGCTGACCGAGGACCAGCACAGAACTGGGGAGGCTCCTTAATGTGGGAAAAGGGTGAGTGAGTGAGAGATGCCCAGGGATCCACACCTCCACCACAGACCTCATCAATCCTAGGCAAAGGAGAGCCCCCAGACCCGTCACGGGCCTCTAGACCAAAACAGAGAGCCAACTAGAGCCAGTGCCAGGCACCACTCAAGTCTACATGGAACATCACAGGGTTTTGATCCCTGAGTAGCCCAGCACCAGCTACCACCACCCTGCCAAAAAGGGGGGCCAGGCACTTTTATGCACCCCCCAGAACAGATGCCACAATCAGGGGACTGAGGAGCAGCCAGACTGCATACCAGGTGACTCGCAACTTCCACTGCTCCCTGCTAAATGGGGCTTGCTGGCTTGGGCTCCCAGTGCACCTGCCCCACCCCCACCTGAATACTGCTCAGTGTTGTTCTGAGAATACAACTCCCAGAGGTTGCTGATAAGCCCTTTGCAATTTTCGCCACTGCCACTGCCTCCACTCCTTCCACTCCTGGCCCAGGAAGGGAACAGGGAGGCTGAACACTTTTGCATGGCCCCAGTATAGATGCCACAGCTGAGATATGGAGAAGCAGTGGACCGACTGCATGCCCCATGATGCCCTACCCCCACTGCTCCCCAGCATATGGGTTTTGCTGGCTTCAGTAATAGGTCCTCAATCCAGTTTATCAGTCCACGCCTGAATTATATGGTCACAGCTTGGCATTCCTCTGAGACACCAACTCCTAGAGGCTGCCAACAAGCCTTTCCCAGGCTTGGTAGGTGCCCCTACCCACCCCAGACCAGGAAGGGAATGTTGAGATCTGGCACCTTTCATATCCTCAGCAGCAAAATCAGTGCCGCTTCTGTGGAGGGGAAATGGGAGCATGCCATGCGCTCCCAGGCTGTGCTGAAGTATATTTCCTGGTGCAAGACAGTTTCTTAAGCTCGCCACCCCATCCAAATTCCCAGGAGCAAGATGAAGAAAGAGCAAGGGATAAAGGATGCTTCTCCCAGATAAAAGGCCTCCCTGAAAGCCACCTTCTATGATTTCCTTATCTCATAATGGTTCAAATTTTGTCTCAATGCCATGTCTAGATTGAAGAAAGGTCTTCATACTGGGAAGTATGGTCATTTAGCTGAAAACATCAAGTCCCTAAGAAATATTGAGAATCTACTACTAAAGAAGAAGGAAATTGATATTACATGACAACTATTACGGCAGTTTTGGAAGATGCTTTCTTCCTTCAGCTTCTTCCACTGATGGCTGATACGTAAACCTTCATTTCTTTGCCCTCTTATTTTCTGCCTCTATGGCTTCCCCCTCCTGCCTTATCTTCATATGCTGACCACTTCCTTAGATGTTATATATAACTATAATTATATATAGTTATTATATATAATATATAACTATAATATATAACTATAATATAAAACCAAAGTATCCTTTATATTATTTACTATAACTTACTTTATGTTTCCATTAGCTTTGAAAGCGGTGAGCCTGATTATTTAATAATTTTTCTTCTAAGGAACTTGATAAATTGAACGATGATGCCTTTGCTTTATATAATTGCCTTTACCTTTTGTTCTCCTTTTGGGTTAGGTTAGCTATAAAATAAAGACAATCTCTGACTTTTTCTGACAATATGGTGAGAAATGCCTGGCTTCTTCTCCTTCATTCCCTTTCCATATATAACTTTTATCCTCTGTGTTCATAGCTCTGAATCTTCTTTGTTCTTTAAAGTGTTAATTCCTGTTTGTGAATTCCAACACTTAATCATATGTTAAATAAAATATATCTTTTCACACTTGAGTTTTGTCTGTATGATTATGCTATTATACTAATTATATGCTTCTGAAAATATCTTGCAAAAATTGTAAGGCATGTGGAGTAATAATGTATTATCTGCAATTTCAGGGAAAATAAAAACAAATGTTGTGTTGTTTTAATCATATATAATTAAAGATTAGCAGCTGGGTAAAACATCTAGAAAATTATACCCAATCATTCCTCTCTATAGCTGTGGTTGTCAAATGGTAATGTGCATAAGCCTTACTTAGAGTCCTTGATAAAACTGGAGATGCATAGGCCTCAATGCTAGAGACTCTGATTCGGTCAATGTCATGTGGGTCCCCCAAAACTGCATTTTAAATCAGCACACGAAGATTTGCAGATTGAATGCCAGTTGTGACCTAAGAGAAAACAGAATGTGGAGTGACAGACCAAGGCTATAGGGGCTAAAACCAAATAAACAACAGAAAAAGAAAGGGTCAATACATCTATGTTAAAAGCCTCTGTTATTTAAGATAATATACATGAGAGGAAAAGTGATTATACAAAACTTTCCAATTTTAAAATGAGATTAAAGGAAAAAGGAAGATGGTTATGATTTTTTCCTAAGAGAGAAATTAAAAACCCCAATACGGCTCAGCATGGTGGCTCACGCCTCACACCTGTAATCCCAGCACTTTGGGAGGCCAGTGCAGGTGGATCACCTGAGGTCAGGAGTTCAAGACCAGCCTGGCCAACATGGTGAAACTCTGTCTCCACTACTAAAAAAATAAAATAAAATAAAAAATTTAGCCAGGCATGTTGGTGGGTGCCTGTAATCCCAGCTACTTGGGAGGCTGGGGCAGGAGAATTGCTTGAACCCAGGAGGAAGAGGTTGCAATAAGCCGAGGTCACGCCACTGCACTGGGGGACAAGAGTAAGACTGTCTCAAAAATAAAAATAAAATAAAATAAAATAATATAAATAAAACCACAATACTATCATATGTAAAATGTCAGAGGTTAACTTATACCAGTATAAATTGTGGCAGACACTGATATTATATAACTAATCATAAACTATAAGTAACTGATTACTATCAAACAAGAACTATATAATGATTAGATTGATAATACAGGATAATTGTTAGGTTGATGATCCTCAGAAGACTATGCACTAATTTCTATACTATGTAAATAAAAGTTTAGTTTTTAAGATTTCTACTTCTGGAGTCAGTTCCAATATCTACTAGCTATATTAATTTTAATAAAGTCTAGCTTATCAACTATTTCTTTCATGGATTGTGCCTTTGGTGTTGTATCTAAAAATTCATCTCCATACCCAAGGTCATCTGGGCTTTCCCCTATGTTAACTTACAGAAGTTTCACAGTTTTACATTTTATATTTAAGTCTATAATCCATCTTGAGTTAATTTTTGTTAAAGGTATAAGGTTTGCATCTAGATTCTTTTTTTTTTTTTTTCTTTTTCTTTTGCACATAGATGTCTGGTTGTTTCAGCATGATTTGTGAAAACAAAAACATCTTTGCTCCATCGCATTGCCTTTTCTGCTTTATCAAAGATTAGTTTACTATATTTGTGTGGATCTATTTCTGGACTCTGTATTGTGTTCCGTTGATCTATTTGTCTATTTTTACAAAAGTACTACATTGTTTTGATTACTGTAGTTTTAAAATAGGTTTTGAAGTCAGGTAGAGTTAGTCTTACACCTTTGTTCTCCTTCAATTTTGTGCTGGCTATTTTAGGTCATTTGCCCCTCCATATAAACTATAAAATCGTTTTGTCAAGACCACAAAATAACTTGCTGGGATTTTTATTAGGATTACATTGAATCTATAAATCAAGTTGGGAAGAACTGACACCTTAAAAATATTGAGTCTTTCTAGTAGCTATATTATAACGGAGAATTTATTTAAGTCTCAGTTGGGTCAATCATAAAATCAGGATTGTCAATAAATGCATGAGGTTATGATGATGATTAAATAAGACAATGTAGGTAATGTATGTCTGCTGCATGAATGTTCAATATTATTATACTTACGACACACTCTTTCATATTGCCCAAAGTTGTGACTAAGAAATAAATAAGGATACATTTGCACAATAAATTCTCATGGTCTACAGCTACTGGGTCAGGGCAGGATGCTAACAAAAGCTTTGTCTAATCCTGTGCTAAGAACATCTTCCCCCGGAGGGATCCATTTGCCCCTCAAATCTTGACTGTCTTGAAAAAAATTATTTGGAGTGAAATGCATGTGGAAATGAATTAAATCTTCTGACCATGGACTCTGACCATGGATTGCCAAGATTGCCTTCCCTGTTGCTACTTATTAAGAATTACAAACTGTCACTCTCTCATATACGTAATATCACTTAGAAAAGGAAAAAAGCTTAGATCTCTTCCAAAGGAAAATTCTCCATTCCTGCATCTATTTATCTGAACCCCAACATTGGCATGGGTTTCCCCGGACCCAGGAAAATTAACTGAAGAATTATATACCTAACTCTTTCCTTTCTACAAACATTGATTCAGGAATTGGAGAGAAGATGTATTATCTTATCTCATAGCTGATCTGCAGCTATGAATCAACTGAATCTAGTTTACTTGTCTTCTTACACCAAGTACAAATTATCCTATTCAGTTTCATTTTATGTTTCATAATTGAATACCTCAATTAGCTGTTTGCTAGAAGGAGACAGCAAAAACTAGAGTAGCAGAGCCATCTGGGTTCATTCAGTGTAGGATATATACAAATGTCACAAAAATTCAACGGCTGTAATTGTCATCCCTCTGCCGGTGGCAACCAAATCTGTATTTCCAGCCCCAATATCTCTCCCGAGTTTGAGATCAATGGATTGAATTGCCTCCTGAACTTCAAACTGCTACTCAATTAATCATTCAACCTTCCTCAGAGGTGTTCCTTCCATACTGGTTTTGAATACATGATATGGTGATGACCAGTTACCAAGTCTTACACTTATTCTCTGTCTACTTTTTAATATCCACATTGGCAGTCCTTAACTGTGGTCCCTTCACCTCTTGTCCAGATTGCTAAAGCTTCCCCTTAAATTATTTCCTTTCAATCTTTTACCTATTCCAACTTATTTTCTATATTACCAGTAGATTGATGTTTTAAACAATTCCAAAATTCTTCCTCCTGTGGGTTACATCTTCCCATGACTGCAGATAAAAATTAAATTCTATTTCCTTGGCACTGTATATTTTAGAGTGATCTTTGTGACCTCACTCCAGCTTAACTACATGTTTTCATCTGCAACTATCGTCCAAGTCCACTAACCAATGGGCAACACACAACTTTAGTCAAAGCTATTTAGGTTTATCGCAGCTTCCTGCAGCAAGGGAGAATACACATCAGAGGAACACAGTGTTTCTGTCAAAGAACGTTAGGAGAGGCTTATGATAATATTTGGACATGTGAAGAGGGATTCAAAAGCAGATTTAGAGAAGTGCAGACAATTCTGGATAGGATGTTGTCAGGTAGCAGGAATAAGTCAATGACTGGATATCCTTACATGTTTTTTAAGCTCGAAGACAAGGCATTCAAAGTGGAGCTAAAATTATCACTAGTAAAGAAACAGCAGTCACTGTTGCTTGCCTTTGGAAGGGGATGTTTAGTTACTGTGATTGCAAGGTAGGTGTCCTTTCTTTGTCTTAGTCTATTGTGGTCACAGAGTGGCCTTACCTGAGTATTGATTCTATTCTAAGAAAGTTGTTTATGTTTAGTTGGGACAATTAAGGCAAACTGACAGCTTCCAACAGTGAGCTGCTAGGGTCATTTTTCACTTTCTCACTACCCATGTCTACTTCTGCATCTGAGTCTACTAAACAATTTGCAGCCCCTTGAAAGACTTGTGTTCTTTCTAATTTATGAGTCTTGACAGAAGCAGTTTGGAGAGCTTGAAATACATCCACGGAACTTTTTCCAGGATTTCCTCCTACTCATTCTTTAGAATTGTTTCCCTCCTCTTATGTGTGTGCAGATGTACATTAATATATTCAAGAAAATATGAATATATTCACATTATTTTACAAAGAAAAAAACACATATATTAAGTAAAATAAAGTGACCTTTAATTCATTCATAAGCCATCTCATTCTTCTTCCAAGATTTAATCACTCGTATTGCTTATATAATTATAGTATTATTTTCCTATACACACTTATGTATAAATGTAGTTTTGCTCACTCAATAACACACATATTTAAATGCTTAGAATACATTTTCTAAGGTTGTTTAGCATGCTTTTTTAATAGCCTTTAAAAATGTTTTGAAAGTGTCTATATGTTTATATCATTCTCTCATCAGAATGCAGCTCATGGGTATCCTCAGTGCCTGATGAATCTCAGTAATGCCTGCACAATGCCAGACACAGAGTAAGTCCTCTTGATAAATGTATAGGGAACTGTAATAGAATGCTATAGACTACTTCCATAGGAAACCAAATGATTAGAAACCTCCTCTTATAAGCATGAACTCAGAATCAAGGGAGTTTGTTTCAGAAGTCAACTAATATAGCTTGAGGCCCTCTCACTCATTTTGATATTAATATTAAAGTTTGTTTCACAAAGATTCCACTACCCCTAAGCATTCTAGAATTGGCACTTCCAGTGTTCCCCTCCATATCAACTCCTCTCTGGAGTGTTTGTGGCTAGCGGGCCTCCTGCAGTACATATTGGCTTACTTTATATTGTATATGAAACCACAGCTTAGGGACTCAATTGTTCAATCACAATCTTGTTATAGAGTTTATACCTTTGATTATTTCAAAATTTATCTTTTTGAGGTTAGGGATATTCTCAAATTTTTCAGGCAGAAAGCTTAAAAATATAAAATGATGTACAGTTTAACACGTCTTCTCCTGTGACATTTAACATATTAATTGGTTCAATTGAGGCTGGGCTTAGTGGCTCACACCTATAATCCCAGCACTTTGGGAGGCCAAGGAGGGTAGATGGATAACTTGATGTCAGGAGTTCGAGATCAGCCTGGCCAAAATGGTGAAACCCCGTCTCTACTAAAAATACAAAAATTAGCCAGGCATAGTGGCACGTGCCTGTAATCCCAGCTACTCCAGAGGTTGAGGCAGGAGAATCGCTTGAACCCAGGAGGCAGAGGCTGCAGTGAGCAGAGAAGGACCACTGCACTCCAGACTGGGCAACAAAGCAAGACTCCATCTCAAAAAACAAACAAATAAACAACAAAAAAAAATTAATTAGTTAATTGAAATTTTGACCAGAACCAAAAATAGGCAACTAGAGATAGCCTCTTTGAAGTACAGATATTCAGTATCACTGATTTTTTAGAGATCTACATTTTTTAATACTAGACATAAATTAAAACAATAAGGACTTTTAACATTAATTATACATTTTATAATATTTAACCTCAATGAATAAATATGTGACTGGTGTAAATAAAGGCAAGTATCAAATACTGATATGGAAATCAATAGATTTTTTTTATATAATTGAGCAAGGCTGCTCAGAATTTGAAACTCTAGATTACACAGAAAAAACAAATGAATTGGAATAGCATGTGTGTGTGTGTGTTCACATGTGTTCACAGACAGAAAACATACAAAACAAATGCTATCAGTATGTTTTTGAGTATAATGTAAATGAATGAATTTACATGCATAATAGAAACACTGACCTTAGAAAATACATTTTCCCCAAACTAAATTAATTGAACTATTAGATAAAATTGTTTGAATTATTCAGATAAAATTTCCCACCTGAAATAAATCAAGCAATTTTAGTTTGGGATAAGATGACATGAATAATAACCTGTGTCAAGAATTCCTCAGCAATTTTTTTTATCCCCTTAAAAACATATAAATCTCCAAATGCATTCTGAGTTTGGGGAATAGAATTGAACTCTACCGGAAGTTTGAAGAAACTTTGTATCTTGCACTATGCTGGGGAATGAACTATGTCTTGCTGTAAGTAATTTGTTGAGGACATAGGATAAAGTCATGCCCACTAAAGGAAGATTATATAATCACTGAAATATAAAAGGACTTTCTCTTGTTAGCGATGAAAGACCAAGATTAGAATAGCAAAATGTTCTATGCAAATTGTGTCACATGCTGAAGAGCAAGCTAATGAATTGTGGGATAATTATGCATGCTTTTATAAAGAATGTGAGATATTAAAGGCTGGAATGTGATTAGAACATAATTTTTGCAGATTTTAAAATGTTGTGTTTTAATCTTTTAAGTTGTTCTACCAAACTTCTAGTTTTCAAACATGTACTTCAAATGCAAAAGAAATAATTGTTTCAAAATAAGAATAACATTATTATTTTCAAGGCTAACACCTTGAAAATATAACACATCAACAATACAGAGAATCTTTTTTATTTTTCTAAGACTGAACTTATAACCAATTAATCTAAAAGTTATTAATTTGGATTTCAGGGGGTTTAATAACATATTTAACAATATTAAGCTATTTTTTAATCCACGTATCTTTTGTGGAGATCTATTTAAAGAAGAAATTATTTTACCAGTTCAACTATTCTACACTTAAGACTTTGAAATAACTAATCTTGACTTTGAAATAAAATTCTCCAAATATATGAGAAAATAAAATATTCTGAAATAAGACAAAATATTTCTATTAATTATAATACCTGGGATAAATGCATTAGGATATATAGTGTTATTTATAAAATAAAATTCACCAGAATACTACTAGCAGTACACTAAAATTCAAACTACCCGGCAATGTTTTAAATTGTACTAAAGAACCCAATCCAAAATCTCAATAAACTTCACAACCACTTGCTAATTTAGTTAACATAATGTCATTTCAGCAAACTCTAAAAAGGGTGGTAAAATTATGACAATAATTTTCATAAAAACCTTAGATCAGGGCACAGAGAATAAGCTACATTCTCTCACTTATAAGTCTATTAACAGAATCCTTTAGAAACCTAAGAGGTTAAAAGTAAATTAACAACAGAAGGAAGCCCAATCTAATGAGGCTTTGAAATGTAGGCATAGCTCACGTTCCTCAAATAAAAATCTGTATTAGTCTGTTTTCATATTGTCATAAAGAACTGACTGAGACTAAGTAATTTATAAATGAATGAGGCTTAATTGACTCACAGTTTAGCATGGGTAGGGATATCTCAGGAAACTTGCAATCATGGCAGAAGGAGAAGAGAAAGCAAGGCACCTTCTTCACAAGGCAGCAGGAAGGAGAAGTGCTGAGCAAAGGCGGAAGAACCCCTTATAAAACCAAAAGATCTTGTGAGAACTCACTCACTATCATGAAAGCAGGCTGGGGCAAACTGCCCCCATGATTCAATTACCCTCCACCTGGTCTCTCCCTTGACACACAGGGAGTATGGTGATTATAATTCAAGATGAGATTTGGGTGGGAACACAAAGCCTAATCATATTATTCTGCCCTGGCCCCTTCCAAATCTCATGTCTTTTCATATTTCAAAACAAATCATATCTTCTCATCAGTCCGCCAAAGTGTTAATTCATTTTATAATTAATCCAAAAGTCCAAGTCCAAAGTCTTATCTGAGACAAGATAAGTCCCTTCTGCCTATAAGCCTGTAAAATAAAAAACAATTTAGTTACTCCCAAGATACAATGGAGGTAGAGGCATTGGGTAAATGCTCCAATTCCAAAATGGAGAAATTGGCCAAAATGAAGGGGCTACAGACCCCATGCAAATCCAAAATCCAATGGGACAGTCATTAAATCTTAAAACTCCAAAATCATCTCCTCTGACTCCATATCGTGCATCCAGGCCACGCTGATGCAAGAAGTAGGCTCCCATGGCATTGGACAGCTCTGCCCCTTTGGCTTTGTAGGCTACAGCATCCTCCTGGCTGCTTTCACAGGCTGACATTGATTGTCTGCTGCTTTTCCAGGCACACAGTGCAAGTTTTCAGTGGACCTATCATTCTGGTGTCTGGAGGATGGTGGCCATAGTCTCACAGCTTCAGTAGGCAGTGCCCCACTGGGGCCTCTGCATGGCAGCCCTGACCCCACATATGCTTTCCACACTGCCCTAGCAGAGGGCTCTACCACTACAGCAAAGTCTTGCCTGGATATCCAGGCATTTCCATACAGCCTCTGAAGTCTAGGCAGAGGTTCCCAAACCTCAGTTCTTGACTTCTGCGCACCTGCAGGTCCAACACCATGTGTAAGCCACCAAAGCTTGGGGGTTGCACCCTCTGAAGCAATGACCAGAGTTATATGTTTTCCCCTTTCAGCCAGGGCTGCACAGCTGGAGCATGAGGCACTAAGTCCCGAGACTGCAAAGAGAAGCAAAGCCCTGGCCCAGCCCATGAAACCATTTTTCCCTCCGAGGCTTTGCTTGTGACGGGGTGGAGTGGGGGACCTGCCACGAAGAACTCAGATGTGCCCTGGAGACATTTTCCCCATTGTCTTGGTGGTAAACATTTGGCTCCTCTTTACTTATGCAAATTTCTGAAGCAGGCTTGAATTTCTCCTCAGAAAATGGGTTTTTCTTTTCTATCACATAATCAGACTGCAAATTATCCAGACTTATTCTCTGCTTCCCTTTTAAACATAAGTTCCAATTTCAAACTATCTCTTTGTGAATACATAAAACTGAATACTTTTAAGAGCACCCAGAGCACCCCTTGAACACTTTGCTGCTTAGAAATTTCTTCTGTCAGATAACCTAAGTCAACTCTCTCAGGTTCAAAGTTCCACAGATTTCCAGGGCAAGGGCAAATTGCCACCAGCCTCTTTGCTAAAGCATATCAAGAGTCACCTTTATTCCAATTTTCAGCTAGTTCTTCATCTTCATCTGAAACCACCTTAGCCTGGATTTTATTGTCTGTATCACTATCAGCATTTTGTTCAAAGCCATTCAACATGTATCTAGGAAGTTCCAAACTTTCCCCTATCTTCCTCTCTTCTGAGTCTTCCAAGTCTCTGGGAAGTTCTAAACTTTCCCACATTTTCCTGTCTTCTTCAGAGTTCTCTGTTCCAACCTCTGCCTGTTACTCAGTTCCAAAGTCACTTCCACATTTTTGGGTATCTTTATAGCAGCACCCCACTCTCTATGGTACCAATTTACTGTATTAGGCCATTTTCATACTGCTATAAAAAACTAACCGACACTGAACAATTTATAAAGGAAAGAGGTTTAATCGACTCACAGTTCAGCATGGCTAGGGAGATCTCAGGAAACTTACAATAATGGCAGAAGGCAAAGGGAAGGCAAGGCACCTTCTTCACAAGACAGCAGGAAGGAGAAATGATGACAGAAGGGTGAATAGCCCCTTATAAAACCATTAGATCTCATGAGAACTCTCTCACTATCATGAGAACAGGATGGGGAAAATTGCCCTCATGGCCCAATTATCCTCCACCTGGTCTCTCTCTTGACATGTGGGGATTATGGGGATTACAATTCAAGATGAGATTTGGGTGGGGACACAAATCCTAACCATATCAAAATCCAACATAATATGAATAGTATAAAATAAGTAATATGTATCTAAAAAATTAATACCATAATGCAGTAAGCATATTACAAAGTCCATTGGGTAAACCAAAGGGCAATTTAAATTTAAAGTGCAAAGCATGCAGTTGGGGAATTGAAACTAACCTTGAAGTTACTTGAACCAATCCTAGCTCTAATTAAACTAAATACAATTCTTACTAATAAAGCAAGGAAAACTATCACTAATAACTACATCAAATTATTCCATATGGTATGGAACAGAGAAATCTAATTTAGATTTTAAAGAGTATAACAAAGAAAAAATAAAATACAAAATTATCATAAAAGAAAGTATATTTTAATACATTTGGCATAATGAATTAACTAGAACATTACAGAGAAATTTTACTTAAGACACAGAAAACAGACAAGCTACTTGTAAATAGTTAATTAGAAAAAATTCTTCTCTGTGAAAAAAATAATGAGAAGGATTTATAGCTAGAGCTAAAAGCTGGTTATCCAAAGCAGAATTTAAGGTCAACTTTAAATTTACCTTAAGAAGAATCCATCTTAATGTAAATTTAAATGTTAATCAGAAGACATACAAGTCATTTGAAATAGGACAAAACCTTCCTTGGAGAGCAATTACTCATAAAATGATAATTGGCTTCAGAGAAGCTTCAATTTCTCATGCATTTTATTCAATCATAACTAAATACCAATAAGCAAAATCACCTCCTAATACCTTATTGTTTTAATCTATGTGTGCAGAGAAAAAATTAATATAAGCAATAAGAAATACTTTTCTATATAAGCCCTCACAAAAATGAATAAGCCATTGATAGCAAATAGATTGAAAAAACAGAAAGCATTAGTTTAATGTGCTATTAACCTAAAATACAAATGTAATAAGATTAAAAGGAATAAAAGAAATTTAATAAACCATTATGTCCCCTCTATTTACTAAAAAAACTTAATTTGTTAATTGAATATAAAAACTTATTGTCTAATTAGCTAAAGTAATCATGATCTGAATTAATAATTTTGGTTGAGGTGACTTCAGAACATAGTAAAGCCTCCCAATGATCAAAGTTAGACTAATCACTCAAATACATGATCATTTATTAGTTGACTCAAGTTTTTTTGGTTGATAATCTATTTTATTGATGAACAGATTTTTCAATTGGTAATAATAAAATTCCATTTTAGAGGTCAAATTGATGATTAAGTTTATGATTTTATTGTTGCATCCACACATCCTAAAGATGTGACTTCCACTTAAGGTTCTTTAGTGCCATGGTTAAAGTTGTATGTTACCTGAATTCATATCCGAGCAATTTCATTTGGTGATTCTTTATGCAAAGGTGTCTCACAATATGAAAGGGTTTTAAAAATAAGGTCCACTCTACAAAAGGGCTTAATATTAATTTGACATTTATCTAAATACAATAAATTATTAAAATCCTAGTCTAAGGGAGAGGCAGAACAAGATGGTGGAATAAACTTCCCAGCAATCCCCACCCCCCACATTCCCCACTCCAACCCCAACCCTACCCCCATTGTAGTTGCTCACCCAGGGAAACATCAGATTAAATAACTATCCACACAAGAAAACTTCTTCTTACAAGAGATAACTAAATCAGGTGAGAAATCACAGCACTAAGTTATAGCATTATAACAGGAAAGGATGTGTTAAAGAGGATAGAAAGAACAGTCTTGAATTATCTTCACCACTCCTTTGCCAACCCCATGCAGCACTGCACAGACAATCTGTCTGCTTGGGAAAGGAAGAGGAAAGTGTGTATGAACTTTGCATTGGAACTTAGTACCAGCTTCCCCACAGTGAAACACGGTACCAGGCAGAAACCCATGGCTCCCTTTTCCAGTCTGGTGCCTACGGAGGGAGCATTTAGACTTGCCCGAGGCAAGAAGAGAATCTGCTGTCTTGGCAGGAGGAATCTCAGTCCTGATCTGCTTTACCACCTGCTGACTAAAGTGGCCTCTGGCTCCAAATAAATGGACCCAATGGGTCCTCATTTTAGTGACATGAAGGTCATGGTGATCACTCTCCTTGGGTGAGCACTGTTATTGAGATGGTCTGGAAGGCCATAAGCTTCAGATATGACCCAGTGTGACAAAAGCTGCAGCGGCCACAGGAGTGCCCGTGTCACCTCTCTGCCAACTCTAGGCAGTGCAGCTTTGAGAGAGACTTCTCCAGGGAAGAAGAGGGAAGTGTGCAGGAGTCTTTGCCCTGGGAACTAGTACCAGCTCTGCCACAGTAAAACAGCCCTGAAGAGAACACCACAGGCCCTTATTTTTGGCCAGTGCTTCCAGTCTGCGGTTCTACCTCACCCCTAACCAAAATGGAATCTGCTGCACTGACAGGATAGACAGGAGTCTCATCCAGGCATCACCATTGACGGTACACACACACACATATCTATACATGTGTGTGTGTGTATTTATATACACACACATACACAACGGAATACCATTCAGCCATAAAACAAAATGAAATCCTATCATTTGAGGCAACATGCGTGAACCTGGAGGATGTTAAATGAAATAAGCCAGGAACAGAAAGACAAACATAGTGGGATCTCATTCATAAGTGGAATCTTGAAAAGCTGATTTCATAGAAGTAGAAATTAGAGTAGTGGTTACTAGAGGCTGGGGAGGAAAGGGGCAGGAAAAGACAGGAGAGGTTGTTCAATGAGTACAAAGTTACAGTTACACAGAAAGAATAAGTCCTGTTTTATTACAAAGTAGGGTGACTATAACAAATAACGATGTAGTGTATATTTAAAGATACCTATAAGAGAAGACTTTGAACTTCAGCTCAAATAAATGTAAATGTTTAAAGCAACAGATTAGTAATCACCCCAGTTTGATCATCATACAATGCATGCATGCATTGAAGCATCACACTGTACTTCATAAACATGTACAAGTATTATGTGTCCATTATAAATTTGAAAAAATAACAAGTGAAAAATGTCTAAGAATCAGTCCCATTGAGATAACAGAAGCCAGTAATAATGTAAATTTAAAATTTTGTTTTCAGAGGCTTTTTTTGTTTTTTTGGACAAAGTTTTGCTCTTGTTGACCAGGCTGGAGTACACTGGCACGATCTCGGTTCACCGCAAACTCCACCTCCCAGGTTCAAGTGATTCTCCTGCCTCAGCCTTCCGCGTAGCTAGGATTACAGGCATGTGCCACCAAGCCTGGCTAATTTTGTATTTTTAGTAGAGGCAGGGTTTCACCAGATTAGTTAGGCTGGTCTCGAACTCCTGACCTCAGGTGATCCACCTGCCTTGGCCTCCCAAAGTGCTGGGATTACAGGCGTGAGCCACCACACTCAGCCTCATTGTTATTTTTTAACAAGCATGTTCCTAAGTAATTTATAATTACAACATTTCCCTACTGTATTAGTGTAGGCCTTCTGAAGGCTTATCAAATAAAAAATTGGGTCACTGAATTTCAAGAAACCAACTATCTTAGTTCCATATGGATTATTTCAACTGATTGCAGATGCCATAAGAATCATAAAAACCACTTTGATCTCTAATGTGATTAATACTAAGATAGATTATTGCAATTGTTATGGTCCTGACCTTGCTTTAACAATATGAGTGTCTACTCAACATCATATCTATTAATAGGTTTGTCTTAGTCCATTTTCGTGTTGCTATAACAGAATATCACAGACTAGGTAATTTATAAAGAAATGAAATCTATTTCTTAGAGTTCTTGAGGTTGGAAACTCCCACAGGCCCACATCTAGTGAGGGTCATATTGCAGCAACATCCTATGGCAGAAGATGGAAGAGCCAGAGATTGCAAGAGAGCAAGAGAGTAAGGAGGGGCCACTAGCTTTTATAACAAGCCCACACTCATGATAATTCACCTATTCCCATGATAACAACATTAATGCATTCATGGGGGCTCTGCCCGCATGGCTTAATCGCCTCTTAAAATTCCCACCTCTCAGTACTGTTGCATTGAGGATTTAATGTCCAGCACATGATTAGTAGGAAAAAAACAAACCATAATAAGTTTTAAAGCTAGAATTACTGTTAGTCTTATCTATATGAAGCTTACTTAGCAGTGTAGTCAGTCAAGCTCATAGTGTCCAGAACTTGACTAATCCAGAATCCTTTGAGCAGAAACAAAAGTCATGAATTCCACATTAGGTCACATAGGCAATTATTCTGTGATGTGTGTGTGTGTGTATGCACATGTGTCAATTACATTAAGAGCTAACTTCCCTAAATTATTTGCTTTGATCCACTTTTAACTTTTGAGGAAAGGCAGAAGTATAGAAAAGGTTTTAGCTGCTTCTTTGGATTTGCAACTCAGTGTATAAGTTAAACTTCCCAGCTTGATAAATGAGGAATTATCCTCTGTCTTTATATTTTATGTACAAAGATTATTCTCACATAGATTTATCTACCCTTGACTATTCTCAACAAATCGCAAAGTGGTCACTACTCTATATACATGATGCTAAAACTAGAATAGTGGAGACTGCCCTCAATTTGCTAATTCAGGGTGATTTTAATCAATGTGTAGTTTTATTAGGAGATGCTCAGATTTATAACTGATTGTTATTGCTTATTTCTTAGTAATAATTTTCTGAATCATAATACCATCATGATTGGAAGATTTTGAAACTCATTAAGGCCATTAATTATAGGCACTCCAGATACAGCATTCTAATAAATAAATAAGCTTTTGATTATTGCCCCATGATTCCTTTTACTGCTTGCAGCGTCAACAGCAGGAGCAAGGCAGGACTAAAGTGAACAGTGTGCCCTCCATCCCCTGGCAGCCTAACACCTGTGGGCGCAATAGATTTCTTTATCATCTTCCTCATCTAGCAGGGTTTCACCAATTTTAGGTGCCATTAATTTTCTTACTGCAATTAATTAAAATGAAACCACCTTTTACATCCCAATACCACAGACCACTAATTTCATTTTCGGTATTATTACAACTTTTTATAATTGCCATAGAAATCACTGTCAACAAAACAGAATCTAAGTATTACCTTTATCAATCTAGCAGAAAGCAGAGACCCAATTTAACATCAACATTTGCGCTGAAGCATTGGACATCCTGAAGTACACATGCTTTGGAAAAATTTCACATATTTTAACATAATGTTCAGGAAACCATTATTTAGTTGCATAAAAACTCATCTGAGTAGCACTGCCAATTAGAATTTTAGGATTTATTGTATACCATGTTATAATTTAACTCTGTAGGGTCTGCATATTTATGTTTCCCCAAAATTAACATTCTAAAATCCTCACCCCTAAGGTGACGATATTAGGACATAGAGTTTTTGGGAATGATTAGGTCATGAGAGCTCCCTCAGAATAAGATTAATGACCTTGTAAGAGAGGCTGGAGAGAGCTCCTTTACCCTTCTTTTTACGCAGAAAGAAGGCAGTGTCTATGGGGTAGCAGGCCTTCACCAGACACTGAATCTGATGGCTACTTGATCTCGGACTTCCCGGCCTCTATCACTGTGAAAAATACACTTCTTTGGTTTATAAGCCATCTAGTCTACTATATATTGTTATAGTAATTCAAACAGGCTAAAACATACCTGAATATTGAAATAGATGTGCAAGTATATCCAATTTCTGCTGCCATAATTATTACTATTGTATCACAGGTAAAAGTCTTTCACTAGCTATGTTACAAGAATAAAATAAGTGATCACCAGTTATATTCTGACTCATGGGTTTTATTTGCCTATGTACTGTGTATGGGCTAACAGGAGTTATTTTATCTACTAAATACATTATTTGTTTACTGATGCATTTGATTACTGATTCCTGTTATTCTTAAGATAAATATTGTATCTTATATGAGGCAAGGCTCAACCACTATGTGTAGGTAATAATGTAACTTGTTTTTCCCAATATTTTCTTGGCTTTTCTGGAATGTAGCAATGATAATGAGCCTATACAGGTGCTGAAACAAGATGAAAACTCTCTCATCCATGAAGCCACTCATTCACTGATAGCAGTGATAATAAAATTCTTCATAAGATATTGGTAAAAATAAATTTACCAGTCTTTACATAATGTTATCAAAGTTAAATTATCTGCATCTTTTAGCATATCAACTCTAGGTTTTCAATTCTATATTTTTCATTTTAGAGAAATGTACCCATTTCCATGTCTTATAATAGCATTTATAATTAGCTCTTTGGTATTTGGTATTATATATCTAATATTAAACACAAAATTAACTCACAAAAGCACCACAGATGCTTAAGAATTAGAAACAGTATGCCCATCTTACCTTTAATTATTTTAATTCTTATTGTTCTTCTATTATTATGAAATTATGACTTATTTAATTGTGAGCAATAACTCATTCCTTTTTTTTTTTGAGACAGGGTCTTGCTCTATCACCCAGGCTGGAGTGCAGTGGCATGATCTCAGCTCACAGCCATCTCGACCTCTCCAGTTCAGGCAATTCTCCTACCTCAACCTCCTGAATAGCTGAGACTACAGATGCATGCTACCACGCCCAACTAATCTTCACATATTTTGTAGAGTCAAAGTTTCGCCATGTTGGCCAGGCCAGTCTCAAACTCCTGGGCTCAAGGTATCTGCCCACTTTGGCCTCGCATTGTGCTGAGAGTACAGGCCTGGACCACTGGGCCCCGCCTCCATAACCCATACCTAACTGCAGAAACAACAAGATGACAATGAATTGAATGTATGATTATAGAGACTATGAAATTGTTAACTTTGATTCAAACTAAGAGAATAATGTCTATAGAAATTGATATTCATGTAGTAATCCTTACAGAACTGCCATCTAAACATTAACCTCATCAGAAGATGTGCTTCATTCATGAGCTGCTCCCTCTTTATATTTAAAACAATTGCTATTCCAGGACAAATAAAGTGAGAAGTATTAATGTTTACTAGACTTGACATTATAAACAATGCTCTTAAATTATATAACTCAAATTATACCTTCATGGACTTTGTACTTGAAGTAGTACTTTAGAACAGTTTGAAAACTGACCCATATCAGTGCTATAAATTCAGGGGGGAGATAAATTATCATTAATTATTAAAGTTAAAGATGGTGAACTTAAATCCCTTGCATATGAAATACCACAATTAGATACAGCACTATAAACTATTAATCTATTATCAATAATTCTAGTGATATTTGTAATGAAAATTTTTATGCTTGTAGTTTTGAACTATCACCCTCACCTATAACACTTGAAACACCAATACTGAATAACAAAGTAAGAGATACTTTGTATCTGCCTCTATCCTCCAGCAATAGTAGGACTAAGTATTGTAAACTTTATTATTATTTTCTCAATAAATGCATTTATTTCACCAAACCATCTTATTACAAATTGTAATTAGATGCTAACAGTAGATAGACTAATTTTAAAGTAGCAAGTATTAACTCATAGAGACTCAGCACAGGTTTTATCTCTAACATCAATTTAATCTCATTCTATTTATTGAAACTTCAGTCCTGTTAGTACCCCTACCTCACACGGTTACCTGAGCCACGCAATTCACCATAAATTTAGGAATGGCTGTCTCACTATGGGCAGAAACAGTTATTGTTTGTTTTCATCATAAAAATGAAGCCTTATCAGTGTATTTTATATCCCAAGGAACACCTGCTATATGTATGCCTATCTTTGTAATCATGATCACTCCTGGAATATTTAACAAATAGTTTTAGCGTTGTGGTTTGCAGCAAACATTACAGTTTGCCACTTGTTAATTCACCCAGTTAGAGGAGCTACATAAGCCCTATTACCAATTAGCCCATCAGTAGCCTCAATCAGGTTTATTATTTTAGTACTTCTTACAGTTTTAGAGGTCACAGTTAGCTGAATTCAATCACATATCCTCACATTTTCAGGAAGCCTCTATTTACAAATAACACCTATAACTAACATGCTAACCATATAATAAAATTAAGCCCTTGGCCACTAAGAGGAGGCTTATCTGCTAAAGACTCCATTTAATTAATCATTTCTAGTAACAGTCATACTATTAAATAACACACAAGCAATAGGCTATAAATAAAGAGGTGGTATTTGAGAGACTACTTTCACAGGTCCCTACAGGTCAGTTGTATGAAAAGAACTTGCATATGAAATAATCTCCTTCAATGTGCTAGAAATATTTTTTATTGCAGGGTATTTTATTTTTTATCTTTCACTGAAATATAGCCCCTATACCAAAATTTGGTAGAGTCTGATCACTAGCATGTATTAAAACACTAAACTACTATATCTATCAGTAGCATCATTTCTTAACACTTTTATCCTTCTAGTTGCTGGAGTATCTATCACTTGAACCACCCCACACTCCCACAATCTGAAAAAAAGAAATTAAAACAAAACATTACCAGAATTATTTATCAACACTACACTAGATGTTTACATGATGACAAACTTCAGAATTATTATGAAACACTATATACTAGTTCCAATGACCTCTATGACTCAATATTATTTTTGACAAAATGGATTTCATAGATTGTAATTACTGCTAAAACTTTAATTACATGTTTTCTATGTCAAATAACATTTTACTTCACTTTTAATCATTTTAGTTTTGAAATTGACCCTAATACCCTCTTAATTGTCATATAACTCTTTAAATTTTTTTATTTTTAATTTTTTGGGGTATATAGTAGGTGTACATATTTATGAGGTACATGAGATATTTTGATATAGGTATGCAATGTGTAATAATTACATCATGGAAAGTGGGGTATCCATCCTCCCAAGTATTTATCTTTTGTGTTACAAGCAATCCAATTATAGTCTTGTAGTTATTTTAAAATGTATAATTAAGTTATTGACTATAGTCACCCTGTTGTGCTATCAAAGAATAGGTATTTTTCATTCTTTCTATATTTTTTGTACTCATTAACCATCCCCACCTGTCCCCTCACCCCCAACCCCACCCACTACCCTTCCCAGCCTCTGGAAATCATCCTTCTAATCTCTGTGTCCATGGGTTCAATTGTTTTGATATTCAGATTCCACAAATTAGTGAGAACATACAATGTTTGTCTATTTGTTCCTGGCTTGTGTCACTTAACATACTGATCTCCATTTCCATTCACGTTGTTGCAAATGACAGGATCTCATTCTTTTTTTATGGCTGAATAGTCTTCATTGTATATATGTACCACATTTTCTTTATCCATTTATCTCTTGATGGACAATTAGGTTGCTTTCAAATCTTGGCTGTTGGGAACAGTGCTGCAGCAAACATGGGAATGTAGATATCTCTTCTATATACTGATTTCCTTTCTTTTTTGTAGATTCCCAGGAATAGGATTGATGGATCCTAAGGTAGCTCTGCTTTTATTTTTTTGAGAACCCTCCGAACTGTTCTCCATAGTGGAGATTGTACTAATTGACATAGTGGAGGTTGTACTTATTGACATTCCCACCAGTGTATGAGGATTCCTTAGCTCCACATCCCCGCCAGCATGTTATTGCCTGCCTTTTCTTTTTCCCCAGGCCCATGGAAAGTACTGCCAGACTAATGCCAGTGTTCCCTTAACGCACAAGTGCTCTCCAGTCAGCTTGTAGTGAATGCTGCCTGGCTTGAGACTCACTCTTCAGGGCACTGGGCTCCACTCTGGCTCAGGGACGGTCTAGAAATGCCATCCAAAAATCAAGTTCTGGAACCAGGGACCCCAACAGTCCACTTGGTACTCTACTCAACTGTGGCTGAACTGGTACCTAAAGTGCAAAACAAAGTCCCCATTATTTTTCCCTTTGCTTTTCTCAAACAGAAGGAGTCTCATCCGATAGCCACCATAGCTGGGAATGAGCTGAGTCTCACCTAAAGCTGGCAAGTCTCAGAGCCTCACCTAAGGACCTCCACATAGCAACTGGGTACTGCTGCTGGTTATTCAGGGTCCAAGAGCTGAAAACCAGTGATGAATCCTACCAGGACTTTGACCTTCTCTTTAAGGCAGCAGGTGTCCTTCTGGCACAGAGAGTGTCTAGAAATGTTGATCAGGACCTAAGGCCTGGACAGTGACACTGGTGACTGACCAGTGCCCTGTCCTGCTGTGATTGAGCTGGTCTCCAAGATGCAAGACAAAGTTCTTCACTCTCTTCCCTCTCCTCTCCTTAGGTGGAAAGAAGGGGTTTCTTTTGGATCCACAAACTGTGCAGCCTGGGGTTGTGGGACAAGTTATGCCAGCACTCCCTTAGCTGCCCTAGCTGGTGTCTCAGTAGGTCATGTGACCCCCGAGTTTGGTTCTGGGCCCTGTCATGTAAAAGTTGCAGTCCTTGTGGCCTAGACTGCCTTTCAAGTTTATTTAGAATTTCAGAGCACTTCAGCCCCTGGTGACAAGGTTTTAGAAACTCAAGTTGGGACCACTGGGATCAATGGTTCTCCTCTTGCTAGGACTGCTTTAAATGCTCCCTTATTGGATGGCAATCAACTGAGTTTGGTCTGTTTTTTCTTTCTACTGTAACAAGGCAGCATTGAGTTCAATGGCTCAAAATTGCTGTTCTTTCCCTCCTCTAGCACACAGAAACATTCTGAGCACCACACCACAACCAGGGGTTGAGAGGTGGCATTAATGATTTAAAACTGTTTTTTCCACCTCTTCAGTGCCTCTTTCAGTGATGCAAAGTTCCAACCAGATATAGTGAGTGCTCGCCTAATTTCTGGTTCTTATGAATGTGCTTTTCCTGTGTAGATAGTTATTAAATTGGTGTACTTGTGGAGGGATGATTAGTGGAGCCCTCTATTCTACCATTTTGCTCCCCACATCCCTATAATATCCTTATTTTCTATATAACAACGTGTTGATGATAATCATATTTTTTTTGTATTAATTAGTACAACTAACTCCAAATCTGTTACTTTCAAGTCTAAGAAAAATAATTAATCGAATAGTATCAAGACTATTTAATACAATTTAGCTTCCATAATAGTAATTTCACCTTCTGATTGTTACAATTATTACTTACATACAGAAAAAAAAAAAAAACAAATCCAATGAATTTGGATTTGAAAATCTAGAACTGTCCCACCTAAAACATTTAACAACATCCTTCTGGTATCAGTGAAATTGTTACTATTTGAGCCTCAAATTGTACTCTTATTACCAATACCTTGGAATTCTCAAGAAATTAACCTATAAATAATGCTTATTAAAACAGTGATTCCTGTGATACTATGAGTCACAGACTTAGCCTACAAATGAATTAAAAACAAACTGGTAAGGCTAAAATTAGGTAGATTAATAAGACAATTTTGACACCTTAGATTATGATTACACCATAATTACCTGATATCCCCATTTACATAAACATTTCAATAGCTTTTATAATAACCCTCTTTAAGTCTTTTAATTTATCCCATATAATAACTTCATTACCATGCTTAGAGGACATAACATAAGCATTAGCTATTATATGCTTTATTAATACTAAATGTTAATCTAACATCAAGCACCACATTTTATATTGGCTGCTATGGCTGCTAGAAAACTGCTGTAGGATTAGCACTTCTGGTAATAGTGGAAGGCATATATATATAATATATATTATATATAATATGTTATATATATTCAACATTTTGTAATAATGTAGTCAGTCAACATTTTATTTTATATATATATAATATATATATTCAACATCATAATCTCACTTAATTTACTTGTAATATAACGATATACCACTAACTTGTCCCCAATAATGTAATAAATTATTATTACTAGCATATGCATGATACTTATATTTTAAAATACCCCTATAAGATTGTGTCTTTGACTGTCAAAAGTGCACATCAAAGCACAAATTATACCAATTGCAGACTGAATGTATAGAGACAGGGCCCATATCTTTTTTTTTATAACCACTATCCCTTAGTATGTCTATGAAAATGTCTACCACTAATGGGAATCTAATAGATTATTTAAGTACTGATTAATTAATTTTAAATGTGCTAAGTAGCTTATTTTATCCACTTTTGGGAGAAAAGCCCAAACATTTCTTCTTAGTTTCTATGTTTCTAGGCTATAATTAATCACTGAAATTTGTAGATGTACACACTAATCCTTCCATCTCAGTAATATTCCAATTGATTTGCTCTTTATACCTTTACAATTAAAATTATCAATGTATATTTCTATGAGAGGATCAAATTTCCTGTTTTGTTCTTTATTCATTGGGTAAGAAAATTTGGATAAGTATTTATTACCAGAATTAGCTATTTAAATTATTAAATAATTATCTTGTTCTTTTAGCCCAGCTTCTGCTCACCTTGAATATATTAGGATTCTGGTCTCTGCTGTGGGTAATAGAAGTGCCAATAAGTATCATGGAGTCATGTTTTTAAATAAAAGCTTCACTTCTATAGCCTGAGTAAACCTAGTCATTATTTTTCATGTCTACACTTCATTGTCCAGAAAAAATAAAAAGATTTCCTCTTATTTGGGCTTATTTCTGTTATGATTTTCCAGGTGTGCCTAATCAAATAATCACTGTGCAGGCAAAACTCTCCAGTGAATTTATTGACTCTAAACAGGAAAGAACATTTTCGTAATACTAATGATCCTAATCCTGTTAGAAATCAAACAGAAATAATTGTGAATCAGAAAAAAGGTGAAGAACAAGAGAGTGGATTATAATGTAAATACTTGATGTGAATATCAGAGAGGTTGACTAAATGTAATGGACATTCTACTTGCAAGGTTTTAAGATATTTTTCATAAGGACTGTTATGCTTTTTAGTCTGGTAATATAACACAGGTACTTACTTATCTTTGTACTAACAATAAAACCTTACTAAGGGCTGTAAATAACTAATACTTATCTTGCTAAGGCAGGTCTTATCAGTCTCCCCCACTGTAAAACTCTTGCATTTTATATTGAGTGTTCTATTTTTATACTTACTTTCCCTATATAAAAATAGTATAGAGTATTCTTATCTTTTTATTCTAGTCATCCCCAATTTTTTCATTACTGGAATTGTCTACGTTAAATTGAAAGGGTTAAAATTAAGAAGTAAGTATGTTGTATACCAAACGTTAAAGTGTGCATACTATTTTTTAACAAGCAGAATTTCTGGGAAACCTCAAACTTGAATTTACATACATTTTACCTACAACCAAAACCAAGGGCATGCAAGACTTTGGTAGTGTGTTGGTTTTTCTGCTCCGACAGGAGATTTTTGACAATTCCATCCAACATACTAGATCCTATTTCATCATTAGATGCTGTTGATTTATTTATCCATTAGTTTCTTTGCCCATAGTATATATGCATCCAATGTTGAAGGCAGATAGGAAAACCTTTACAGGTTAGTGATGAAATAGCTATTTTTCTCTTTACAGCTAATGTAATACTTACTGTGTCCTCCTATATTTTCTTCTAACAGAAAAAAAGACAATAAAAACAAAATAATGTAAACAAATCAACAGGATCCTAAGTCTATGAATAAAACAACACATAATGGATGTGAGCCATCACATACATGTTAGAGAGAAGGATGCTATGTAACTTGGGCATATTGGCTTGCTTAGCTCCACTTCCCAGTAAAGAAGGTTGGTGATATGGTTGGCTATGTCTCTACCCAAATCTTATCTTGAACTGTAGCTATCATAACTCCCACACTGGGAGGGACCCAGTGGGAGGTAATTGAATCATGGATGTGGGTCTTTTCCATGCTGTTCTCATGATAGTGAATAAGTCGCACAATATCTGATGGTTTTATAAAGGGGAGTTTTCCTACACAAGCTGTCTTGCCTGCTGCCATGTAAGATGTGGCTTTGCTCCTCCTGGCCTTCTGCCATAATTGTGAGGCCTCCCCAGCAATGTGGAACTGTGAGCCCGTTAAACTTCTTTCCTTTATAAATTACCAAGTCTTGGGTATGGCTTTAATAGCGGCATGGAAACAGACCAATACAGTTGGGAACCCCTCCTGAGTACCATAATCCAGTTAGCTACTCTTCGTTATTCCTTACTGTGATCTTAGGTGAATGCCACTTACGATCTCCTTGAAGTTTACCATAAAGGAATTGATTTTTATTTCTCAAATTTACTCTTGGCTACTTAGTTACTACTTACCCCTCTGAAGCACCAAATTAAATCATCTCACCCAAATTTCAAAGCAACTTTGCATCATAATAGTTGTTAAAATTATTTTTACATTTTTTGTTAGTATACTTGTAATTACATTCATTGAAGATAATTTGAAATTGAAGAAATGTGGATTATAAAAATCATTTACTAGAATTCAAAATCAATGATATTAGAGATAGTTTCTAACTTGTGCACAGTTTTATGCCCAAATCCCAAGACAGCTTGGTACACAAAAATAAACATATGTAAAAATGTCACTATTTAAAGATACTTGCTACAAAATGTCATGTCTCAGTCTATCTTCCTTTACATTTCCATCTCTCATCACCCAACCTGGCTAGACATTTATTGACAGAAACAAGTTAATTGCTAAACAATGGGGGTATTGGTTAAATATATTACAGTATGTTTACATAGTTAACTACTAAACAATCACTAAAAAAGTTATAAAAATATTTTTTTGATCTGATTATTGTTGTTTGACACTCTAGAAAAACCCATTCCACATTCATTGCCTACAGTTAGTGTTACAGGTAGAAGATGGAAGAGTGCATAGTGGCCCAGGAAGCCTAATAGAGAAAATATTTCAAGGAGGAGAATGTGATTGATTGTGTCAATGCTACTAATACCTTGTAACAAGAGCTTAGCACTGACCTTTGGACATAGTATATAACACTTACCACTGGCCTTTACAGGGCTGTTTCAGTAGAGCAATAAGAATAAATCTCAAATGAAGTTAATCAAGAGGGAAAGGGAGGGAAGAATTGGAGACTGCAGATACACATAATTCTTTTCAAGAGGTTTTATTATTATTATACTTTAAGTTTTGGGGTACATGTGCAGAAAGTGCAGGTTTGGTACATAGGTACACACGTGCCATGCTGGTTTGCTGCACACATCAATCCACCATCTACATTAGGTATTTCCCCTAATGCCATCCCTCCCCTAGGCCCCCATCCCCTAACAGGCCCCAATGTGTGATGTTTCTCTCCCTGTGTCCATGTGTTCACAGTGTTCAGCTCCCACTTATGAGTGAGAACATTCGGTGTTTAGTTTTCTGTTCTTGTGTCAGTTTGCTGAGAATGATGGTTTCCAGCTTCAGCCATGTCCCTGAAAAGGACATGAACTCAACCTTTTTTATGGCTGCATAGTATTCCATGGTATATATGTGCCACATTTTCTTTATCCAGTTTATCACTGATGGGCATTTGGGTTGGTTTCAAGTCTTTGCTATTGTGAACAGTGCTGCAATAAACATATGTGTGCACTGTTTATAGTATAATGATTTACAGATCTTTAGGTACATACCCAGTAATGGGATTACTGGGTTAAATGGTTTTCTGGTGCTAGATCCTTGAGGAATCACCACACTGTCTTCCACAATGGTTGAACTAATTTATATTCCCACCAACAGTGTACAAGTGTTCCTGTTTCTCCACATCCTCTCCAGCATCTGTTGTTTCCTGACTTTTTAGTGATCGCCATTCTAACTGGCATAAGATGGTATATCATTGTGGTTTTGATTAGCATTTCTCTAATGACCAGTGCTGATGAGTTTTTCTCATATGGTTGTTGGCTGCATAAATGTCTTCTTTCGAGAAGTGTTTTGTTCAGATCATTCTGAACAAAAGTGTCTGTTCAGATCCTTCACCCACTTTTTGCTGGGGTTGTTTGTTTTTCTTGTAAATTTGTTTACGTTCTTTGTAGATCCTGGATAATTAGCCCTTTGTCAGATGGACAGATTGCAAAAATTTTTTCCCATTCTGTAGGTTGCCTGTTCACTCTGATGATAGTTTCTTTGGCTGTGCAGAAGCTCTTTAGTTTATTTAGATCCCATTTGTCTATTTTGGCTTTTGTTGCCATTGCTTTTGGTGTTTTAGTCATAAGGTCTTTGCCCATGCCTATGTCCTGAATGGTATTGCCTAGGTTTTCTTCAAGGATTTTTATGGTTTTAGGTCTTACGTTGAAGCCTTTAATCCATCTTGACTTAATTCTTGTATAAGGTGTAAGGAAGGGGTCCAGTTTCACTTTTCGGCATATGGCTAGCCAGTTTTCCCAACACCATTTATGAAATAGGGAATCCTTTCCTGATTGCTTGTTTTGGTCAGGTTTGTCAAAGATCAGATGGTCGTAGATGTGTGGTGTTATTTCTGAGGCCTCTGCTCTGTTCCATTGGTCTATATATCTGTTTGGTGGTAGTACCATGCTGTTTTAGTTACTGTAGCCTTGTGGTACAGTTTGAAGTCAGGTAGCATGATGCCTCCAGCTTTGTGCTTTTTGCTTAGGATTGTCTTAGCTATGCAGGCTCTTTTTTTGTTCCGTATGAAATTGAAAGTAGTTTTTTTTTTTTTTTTTTTCTAATTCTGTGAAGGCAGTCAATAGTAGCTTGATGGAGATTGCATTGAATCTATAAATTATTTTGGGCAGTATGGCCATTGTCACAATATTGATTCTTCCTATCCATGAGCATGGAATGTTTTTCCATTTGTTTGTGTCCTCTCTTATTTCCTTGAGCAGTGGTTTGTAGTTCTTCTTGAAGAGGTCCCTCACATCCCTTGTAAGTTGTATTCCTAGATATTTTACTCTCTTTGTGGGAATTGTGAATGGGAGCTCATGCATGATTTGGCTCTCTGTTTGTCTATTATCAGTGTATAGGAATGCTTGTGATTTTCTGCACATTGATACTGTATCCTGAGACTTTGCTGAAGTTACTTATCAGCTTAAGAAGATTTTGGGCTGAGATGAAGGGGTTTTCTAAATATACAATCATGTCATCTGCAAACAGAGAAAATTTGACTTCCTGTCTTCCTATTTGAACACGCTTTCTTTCTTTCTCTTGCCTGATTTTCCTGGCCAGAACATCCAATACTGTGTTGAATAGGAGTGGTGAGAGAAGGCATCCTTGTCTTGTGCTGGTTTTCAAGGGGAATTCTTCCAGTTTTTGCCCATTCATTATGATATTGGCTGTGGGTTTGTCATAAATAGTTCTTATTACTTTGAGATATGTTCCATCAATAACTAGTTTTCAGCATGAAGAGGTGTTGAATTTTATTGCAGCCCTTTTCTGCATCTATTGAGATAATCGTGTGGTTTTTGTCATTGGTTCTGTTTATGTGATGGATTACGTTTATTGATTTGCATATGTTGAACCAGTCTTGCATCCCAGAAATGAAGCCAACTTGATCACAGTGGATAAGTTTTCCATGCGCTGCTGGATTCGGTTTGCCAGTATTTTATTGAGGATTTTTGCATCGCTGTTCATCAGGGATATTGGCCTGAAATTCTCTTTTTTTGTCATGTCTTTGCCAGGTTTTGATATCAGGATGATGCTGGCCTCACAAAATGAGTTAAGGAGGAGTCTCTCTTTTCCTATTATTTGGAATAGCTTCAGAAAGAACGGTACCAGCTCCTCCTTGTACCTCTGGTAGAATTTGGCTGTGAATCCATCTGATCTTGAACTGTTTTTGGTTGGTAGGCTATTACTTATCGCCTCAATTTCAGAACTTGTTATCGGTCTATTCAGGGATTCGACTTCTTCCTGGTTTAGACTTGGGAGGGTGTATGTGTCCAGGAATTTATCCATTTCTTCTAGATTTTCTAGTTTATTTGCACAGGGGTGTTTATAGTATTGTTTGATGGTAGTTTGTATTTCTGTGGGATCAGTGGTGATATACCCTTTATCACTTTTTACTGTTTTTATTTGATTCTTCTCCCTTTTCTTCTATATTAGTCTGGCTAGCAGTCTATCTATTTTGTTGATCTTTTCAAAAAACCAGCTCCTGGATTCATTGATTGTTTTGAAGGCTTGTTTATGTCTCTATCTCCTTCAGTTCTGCTCTGAACTTAGTTATTTCTTGTCTTCTGCTAGTTTTTGAATTTGTTTGCTCTTGCTTCTCTAGTTCTTTTAATGGTGATGTTAGGGTGTCAATTTTATATCTTTCCTGCTTTCTCCTGTGGTCATTTAGTGCTATAAATTTCCCTCTAAACCCTGCTTTAGCTGTGTCCCAGAGATTCTGGTATGTTGTGTCTTTGTTCTCATTGGCTTCAAAGAGCTTATTTATTTCTGCCTTAAATTTGTTATTTGCCCAGTAGTCATTCAGGAGCAGGTTGTTCAGTTTCCATGTAGTTGTGCAGTTTTGAGTAAGTTTCTTAATCCTGAGTTCTAATTTGATTGCACTGTGGTCTGAGAGACGGTTTGTTATGATTTCCATTCTTTTGCATGTGCTGAGGAGTGTTTTACTTCCAATTACGTGGTCAGTTTTAGGATAAGTACGATGTGGTGCTGAGAAGAATGTATATTCTGTTGATTTGGGGTGGAGAGTTCTGTAGATGTCTGTTAGGTCCACTTGAGAGACACGTCTATTAGGTCCAGAGTTGAGTTCAAGTCCTGAATATCCCTGCTAATCTTCTGTCTCGTTGATCTGTCTAATATTGACAGTTGGGTGTTAAATTCTCCCACTATTATTGTGTGGGAGTCTAAGTCTCTTTGTAGGTCTCTAAGAACTTGCTTTATGAATCTAGGTGCTCCTATATTGGGTGCACATATATTTAGAATAGTCAGCTCTTCTTGTTGCATTGATCCTTTTACCATTATGTAATGCCTGTCTTTGTCTCTTTTGATCTTTGTTGGCTTAAAGTCTGTTTTATCAGACTAGGGTTACAACCCCTGTTTTTTTTGTTTTATTGTTTCTTTTTTCTTGGTAAATATTTCTCCGTCCCTTTATTTTGAGCCTATGTGTGTCTTTGCATGTGAGATGGGTCTCCTGCATACAGCACACTGATCGGTCTTGACTCTTTATCTAATTTGCCAGTCTGTGTCTTTTAACTGGGGCATTTAGCTGGTTTACATTTAAGGTTCATATTGTTATGTGTAAATTTGATCCTGTCATTATGATGTTAGCTGGTTATTTTGTCCGTTAGTTGATGCAGTTTCTTCATGGTGTCGATGGTCTTTACAATTTGGTATGTTTTTGCAGTGGCTGGTACTGATTGTTCCTTTCCATGTGTAATGCTTCCTTAAGGAGCTCTTATAAGGCAGGCCTGGTGGTAACAAAATCTCTCAGCATTTGCTTGTCCGTAAAGGATTTTATTTAGTTACCTTAGTTTGGCTGGATATGAAATTCCGATTTGAAAATTCTTTTCTTTAAGAATGTTGAATATTGGCCTTCCCTCTCTTCTGGCTTGTAGGGTTTCTGCAGAGAGACCCACTGTTAGTCTGATGGGCTTCCCTTTGCGTGTAATCTGACCTTTCTCTCTGGCTGCCCTTAACATTTTTTCCTTCATTTCAACTTTGGTGAATCTGATGATTATGTGTCTTGGGGTTGCTCTTCTCAAGAAGTATCTTTGTGGTGTTTCTCTGTATTTCCTGAATTTGAGTGTTGGCCTGTCTTGCTAGGTTGGGGAAGTTCTCCTGAATAATATCCTGAAGAGTGTTTTCCAACTTGGTTCCATTCTCCTCATCACTTTCAGATACACCAATCAAATTTAGGTTTGGTCTTTTCACATAGTCCCATATTTCTTGGAAGCTTTGTTTGTTCCTTTTCATTCTTTTTTCCCTAATCTTGTCTTCATGCTTTATTTCATTATGTTGATCTTCAATTTCTGATATCCTTTCTTCTGTTTGATTGATTCAGCTATTGATACTTGTGTATGCTTCACGAAGTTCTCTTGCTGTGTTTTTCAGCTGCATCAGGTCATTTACTTTCTTCTCTACACTGTTTATTCTAGATAGCAATTCCTCTAACCTTTTTTCAAGGTTCTTAGCTTCTTTGCATTGGGTTAGAATGTGCTTCTTTAGCTCGGAGGAGTTTGTTATTACCCACCTTCTGAAACCTACTTCTGTCAATTCGTCAAACTCATTCTCCATCCAGTTTTGTTCCCTTGCTGGTGAGGAGTTGTCATCCTTTGGAGGAGAAGAGGTGTTCTGGTTTTTGGAATTTTCAGCCTTTTTGTGCCTGCTTCTCCCCATCTTCATGGATTTATCTACCTTTGGTTTTTGATGTTGGTGACCTTTGGATGGGGTTTCTGAGTGGATGTCCTTTCTGTTGATGCTGATTCTATTCCTTTATGTTTTTTCTCCTTCTAACAGGCCCCTCTGCTGCAGGTCTGCTGGAGTTTGCTGGAGGTCCACTCCAGACCCTGTTTGCCTGGGTATCACCAGCAGAGGCTGCAGAACAGCAAAGATTTCTGCCTGTTTCTCACTCCGGAAATTTCATCCCAGAGGGGCACCTACCAGATGCTAGCCAGAGCTCTCCTGTATGACGTGTCTGTTGGCCCCTGCCGGGAGGTGTCTCCCAATCAGGAGACACAGGAGTCAGGGACCCACTTGAGGAGGCAGTCTGACCCTTAGCAGAGCTCAAATGCTGTGCTGGGAGATCCGCTGTACAGTCAGCAGGCAGGGATGTTCAAGTCTGCTGAAGCTGCGCCCACAGCAGCCCCTTCACCCAGGTGCTCTGTCCCAGGGAGATGGGAGTTTTATCTATAAGCCCCTGACTGGGGCTGCTGCCTTTCTTTCAGAGACGCCCTGCCCAGAGAGGAGGATTCTAGAAAGGTGGTCTGGCTATAGTGGCTTTGCTGAGCTGTGGAGGGCTCCACCAAGTTGGAACTTCGCCAGGGCTTTGTTTACACTCTAAGGGGAAAACCCAGCTACTGAAGCCTCAGTAATGGTGGATACCCCTCCCCCACCAAGTTCAAGTGTCCCAGATTGACATCCGACTGCTGTGCTGGCAGCAAGAATTTCAAGCAAGTGGATCTTAGCTTGCTGGGCTCTGTGGGTTGGGATCCGCTGAGCTAGGCCACTTGGCTCCCTGGCTTCAGGAGAGTGAACAGTTCTGTCTCACTGGCATTCCAGGTGCCACCGGGGTATGTAAAAAAATTCATGCAGCTACCTCAGTGTCTGCCCAAATGGCCAACCAGTTTTGTGCTTGAAACCCAGGGCCCTGGTGGTGTGGGCACCCGAGGGAATCTCCTGGTCTGTGGGTTGCAAAGACCATGGGAAAAGTGTAGTGTCTGGGCCAGGGTGCACCGTTCCTCACAGCACAGTCCCTCAAGGCTTCCCTTGGCTGGAGGAAGGAGTTCCCTGACCCTTTGCACTTCCTGCATGAGGCAACACCCCACCCTGCTTCAGCTTGACCTCTGTGGGCTGCACCCACTATCTAACCAGTCCCAGTGAGATGAGCCAGGTATCTCAGTTGGAAATGCAAAAATCACCAACCTTCTGCATCAATCTCACTGGGAGCTGCACACTGGAGCTGTTCCCATTGGGCCATCTTGCTAGGTCTCCTCAAGAAGTTTCTTAAAAGGGAAAAGATAAATGGAAAACATTTGAAGACAAATATGGGAAAAAAGCAAATACAATGGTAAAATTAACAGCATGTTTATAGGCTGATTGTCATGAGGCAGTTTGAAAAAAGAAAAAAAACCTTGAATATTGAGGAAAGAAAGGAAATAGTTGCTGGGGTCATTTTGTTGAGTAAGAGGGAAAGCTAGTAGCTAAAAAACATTTCTCTTTCCTAATAATAAAATAGCAGAGAAATATGCCACAGATGTAGATAAGTGAGTTTAATCTTATAAAAGTCAGTCTGGTAACACATTGAGAGGCTTAGTTTCTTAGTTTAACAAACGTAGAAGCTTAGTCAGGAAAGAGGAGAATGCTTAGAGACTTGAGGAGATTGCAGAAGACAGAAAATGATAGTTTAAGAGAAAGAAGAAAAATGGGAAAATGTGGTACGATTATTATTCTATTCTGTCACTTGTTTTATTTTCTTCCTTTTTAATATTTAAATGAGAATAGGTCAACTTTAGCAAGATTGATATATCTTAAAAAAGAAGCAGCAAATAAAAAGAAGGTACTTTCAGTATATTCTACTTCCTTCACGTCTATCTGAATGTGTACTTGAACATTACCTAAGGTACTCCAGGGCTGCATGCTATAGAACCTGATGATCAGTACAGACAACAGAAAGAAAACTGTTAGTGTAGTTTAATAATGTGGGCTATCACAGCTGGAAAAATCTGTCTCTGCTTTCTCTCTCCCTAATTCTGTTTTAAGTATGATCATGGTAAAAGTCAGCCCACAAGATGAACTCCAGAGATTATTGCTTTTTTGTGTTCATAAACTTGTCTAATCCCCTCCCACATAGAAGTGGGATTGATCTCTGTGACCAGTAAATATTGTGGAAGTGTGATTTCCAGTTAATAAAAGACATTGCAATTTCTGCTTTGGTCTTCAGGACTGCTTACTACGGGGGAAGCCCAGCCTGTTGTGAGGACATTTAAGCAGCCCCATTGAGAGGCTTTCATGAAAAGCAACTAAAGCCTCTTGGTAACATCTAGCACTAATATGCCAGCTTTGCAGCAGCGTGACCTGAAAATGAACCCTTCAGCTTTAATCAAATTTTCAGGTGTCTGTAGTCCACGCCAATATTTGACTACACCCTCAGGAGGTACCCTGAGTCAAAACTTCCCAGTCAAGTATCTTTAAAATTCCTGAACCAGCGAAACTGTGAGACATATCAAGTTAGTATGGTTGGATTAAGGTAGTAATCTTTGCAAAAGATATCTTGTTAAGTATTAGATAACTAATAAAATTGTTCCATTGGAGAGATACCTAACAGGTGAAATTTTATGGTAAAGAAAAACCATATAGCTCACTGATTTTCTCTTTTCTTCAGGGTGCAAGCATTCCTGTAAGAGTTAGTTGGAATTTGAATCTGGGTAGGTTCGAGCCAAATTCCCACTGACTCTTATTTTTAAATTTTCTCTTCTTCTTAAAACTTCACAGTATTTTCTCCTGCCTCACGTTTATTTGATGGCTCACTTTAGACAAAGAGAGCTATCTTAGTTCCTGTCTTAGTCTTTTTGGCCTGCTATAATGCAATATTATAAACTGGGTAGTTCATAAACACCAGAAATTTATTTCTTACAGTTGAGAGGTCCAAGATCAAGATACCTACAGACTCAGTGTCTGGCAAGGGCTTGCTTCCTCATAGATTGTGCCTTCTCGCTGCATCCTCACATGGTAGAAGGGGCAAACAAGCTCCCGCAGAGTCTCTTTTTTTAATAAGGGCACTAATCCCATTTATGAGGGCTCACCACTCATGACCTAATCAGCTCCCAAAGGTTCTACCTCCTAATATTATCACTCTGGAGGTGAGGATTTCAACATACGCATTTGAGGGAGCGAACACAAATATTTGGACGATAGCAGTCTCCTTAGCATAAATTCTGCATTTCAAATTGCATTAAAAGTGCCTTACTAGTATCAGTGTAAATATACCAAATAGAACATAAAGGTAAATAATAGTAAATAGTCATCAAATACAAATGATCTATCACTACTTGAAAAACTAGAAATAGGGAGAAAATAAAATGCAGATTTTTTTAAAAGGCATATTTCAACACTATGCAAAGAAGAACATAAAGTCACTTCAGACTGACTAGAAGTCTAAGATTGTCAAACAGTGTGAACTGATAAAATCACGTACTTTACCAATTTCAGATATACCTTAAGGGGATCATCAGCTGAACAAAGAAAAGCCACAAAGAGAAAGTGAAGGTACTAGAAAGATTGAAAAGAGTAAATGTTATCAGTATTATTTTCTGAATATCCATTTTTCATTTTCTTAGAAAGCTTCATCTTGTAAACATTTCCATAATAAATAGCTTGATATCTTTATCATCTTCTCTTTCATTTTACCATGAGAATTTCTGAAATCTATTAATTTAATCAATAAATATTTACTGAGCACCTACTCTATGCCAGACACTATTGTAAGCACTGGGGATAAAGTAATGAAGAAGAAAGACATAGCCTCCTCTTCATGGAGCTTAAAACTAGTCAAGGATAAAAGCAGTAAGGAAACCTATTGCAATATCAGATAGTATTAAGTGCTATGATATCTTAAGAAAAATAAAAAGATAAGATGAAACAAAATTAAAGATCCATGGTTTATTTAAGAGAGCATAATCAAAGTCTAGCAGAGTGAGATATTCTTAAATAAGCACAAACTTGTTTCTCAGCATTTGAGTGCATGAACTCTGTTTCTTCGTGTTCCAAAGTTGAGTTCGATTTGGTTTCAATGGCTTCCTTATCTCTCCCCTCTTCTGAATATTTAGTGAGAAATTTAACATTACTTATTTTGCAGAAGTACCTTTCCTTTCCTTAGAGTCATGCAAGACTCCAAACTTACTAACTTTGGAAAGCTTAAAGAAATACAACGAATTTCTACACCATGGACCACACAAAGATATTCCTTGTCCAAGGCTACATTGGTTATTCAAAGGCATACAGTACTGATTCTCTGGCCATAATCCCAGCTTTCTCGTTGCTTTAATTCCCAACGTGCTACACTTACATTTCAGTTCCCAGAAACCCAAGCGCTCCCTTAATTGCTCCCACCATTCCTGGTTTAGTGTGGAAGAGAGAAATACATCTGTATCTCAAACCTCAAAGCAGCCAATTTATAAGAGTTAGGGAACCCACATATTCCTAAGGGTCACCTCTCTCCTTTTCTCAAAACCTAGAACCCAACCAGTCTCAGACAATCCACGTGTACCTCCCCTTCGCCTCTTATCTATTCCATGACAGTAACGGAAATTAGAGTCCCTAGGGAAACAGACAAATGATACCTATCATTCTTTTATGAAAAGTCCATAGGAAAGTACTATAGCAAAGTTTTTGTTATCTGACACAGAACACAGGATAAAAAGGTATTAAATCAGCTTCCTCCATTTTTAATAGAATTACACTGTCAGATTTGAGGATTTGACTATTAAACATTGCCATGTATGTGCATCCAAACAGAGTAAACTGGAAAAAATGGGACATGGTGCAAGACTTACATATTCAGTGTAAAGGAAAGCTAATTTGGGTTGGTTTGGCCTGTGTAAGAGATCTAGAAATCTCTGCTGTTTATTAAGGTAAATATTTGAAAATGGGGAATGAAATGAAGTATCAGAGTCTCACATTCTGAGTGAGTAAAACAAAGCAGGGAAAACCCAGACAGCCAAATACATGTTCTCTAGGTATGGTCAAAAAAAAAAAAAATTGACAAGAAGCACAGGCTTGGGATCAGGGGTAAGACTACTAGTTTTAGGAAAGGAAATTGATGAGAATAATATATGAATTTCAAAGCAGATTTTTGGCAAAAAAGGTCTTTTAAAAATGCAAAAATTCAATCAACATGGGTTGTTTTTCCTTTTTCATGAAGTACAAGATAGAATAGAGTAAGGGCTTCAACATTTCTGACATGGTGGGTACACGCAAATAACCCTATGTCTCATGGCGTGGGTTAAGGGTACCCTATAGTGAGGAAGCTCATAAACCCCAGGTTATCAAGGGTAGACACATAGTTTACTGTTCTTTCATCTTATCAAGCCACAGAGAGACCAGATGAAAACCAGGTGAAGCTGGAGGAAATATCATGTAGTACTGCTCCAGGGAAGGGCCCTGTCTGCTGTTACAGAGCTTCTTATAGTACAAATTTGTGAATATCCTTGAAAGTGAGGTATAAAAGGAAGGGACCTAGGCACAGAGAGTCTAAATATAAATAACAGTGCACATAGTTGCCTGAGAAATTGTATTTGAGCTATTCAAACATTACCCCTCAATCATTTTATTTTCATTGTTGTCCCTTTAGGAAATTTATTGACATTTTCTTCCTAATAACACAACTGATGAAACTGTAATACCCCCAAATAGACTGCATTTGTTAACATACTGCATTCATATCTGTGCTTTATACTTAAAAAGAATAAGATTTTTTTAAATACCCTCATTGTAAGAACCACATTTTACTCCCTCGAGAATGATATCAACCAAGTTAAGAACACACGTTAGAGAAAGAAAGGGAGTCTCTACCTTCTGAAAGTGAGCTTGGGTGCAATCCCTCTCAGCAGGAAAAGTGTTCCTCCTGGTGATTCACCTGTCATGAGGCAACCCAAACTTCTGTGGTCATCCATACAACAATCCCGCTTTTCTTTCTGTATTAAATCAAATAAATTAATGAAAAAAAAATCCAGACTTAAGACTGTAGAAATAAAAGTCAAATAGTTGATTCTGGGTTATTACAAGAGTTTGAACTCTTATTGCCTGTCCAGTAGTAGCCATAAAATACTTTAGCAACAATTCTTAAAATATTAACATTGCAGTTCATAATCAAGTTAAACACCTACTCTGTGACACAAAAATTTCATTTATAGGTTTCTCAAGAGACTCATTTTCTAAACAAGAAAGTTTAAACCAATTATAATAATAATAGCTTCAAACTAGAAATTGCCCACATGTCCACCAATAGCAAAATTATTAGATATATTAAGGTGTATTCATGGAATAGAAAACTATCCACCCATTAACAAAAAAATGAACTGATAAATATAAACACATGGATAAATTTCAAAACATTATGTTGAACAAAATAATTTAGGCATAAAAGATACATGATATATTACACATGTATAAAGTATTTACAATGTATGACGTACGGTTCCATTTATATGAAGTTCGGGTCCATGCAACACTAACCAATGTGAATAGAAACCAGAATGGTGATTGCCTAGAGCAGGGGGTGAATTGGTAGAAAATGTCCATGGGCACCCTTATTAGGTGATAAAAATATTCCATATCTTGATGTCAATATTTGTGCTGTTCACTTAAGATTTGTGCATTTGACTGCATAAAAATTGTACCTCAAATGACATAATCATTTTAGCTGACACACAAAAAAGTATTTGACAAAATTCAGCACTCTTTCTTAATAAAAACTCTAACAGCTAAGAATAGAAGGAAACTTCTTCAACATAATAAAGGACATTTATGAAAAACCCACATCACAAACCATGGGGAACAACTGAAAGCGTTTCCACTAAGATCTGGTATAAAGCAGATACATCTGCTCCCACCACTTGTATACAACATAGCACTGGCAGGAGGAAATCATTCCAGAAAAAAAAATAAAAGCATCCAAATAAGAAAGAAATAATTGAGATTATCTTTATTTGCAGATGACATGATCCCATATGTAGGAAACCCCAAATATTTCACATACCAGAAAATCTGTAAGAAATAATAAATGAATTCAGTAAAGTTGCAGGATACAAAATCAACATACAAATATCAGTTGCATTTTCACATATTTACACGCAAACAACCTAGTTGAAAAAGATATCAAGAAAACAACTTCATTTATAACAGCATCAAAAAATAAATACCTACAAATAAATTTAACCAATGAGCAGAAAGATTCACACACTGAAAACTATAAAACATTAATAATAAAAGGAATTAAAGACACAAATAAATGAAAAGATATCCCAAGTACATGGATAGGAAGGATTAATACTGTTAAAATATTCATAATGCTCAAAGCAATATACAGATTTAGTGAAATTCCTATTAAAATTCCAATAGCATTCTTCATCAAAATATAAAAAGAATTCTAAAATTTGTATGAAAACACACACACACAGACACACACAGACACACACACACACAAACAGCCAAAGCAGTACAGAGAAAGAAAAACCAAGCTGGAGTCATCACATTTCTTGATTTAAAATTATATTAGAAAGCTACGGTAACCAAACAGTAAGGTACGGGCATAAAAACAGAAACATAGACAATAGAACAGAATAGAAAGCCCAGAATAAATTCAAACATATATGGTCAATCAATTTTCGCCCATGACACCACCAGATATGTAATTTGCAAATATTTATTTTCCAACCTGTACACTGTCCTTTTTGTTTTGTTGATTGTTTCCATTAGTCCATTCTCACATTGCTGTAAAGAACTACCTATGACTGGGTAATTTATAAAGAAAAGAGGTTGAATTGACTCACAGTTCCATAGGCTGTACAGAAAGCAGGGCTCAGGAGACCGCAGAAAACTTACAATCATGGCAGAAGGTGATGGGGAAACAGGCACATCTTACATGGTCAAAGTAGGAGGAAAAGAGAAAAGCTGGAAGTGCTAAACACCTTTAAACAAGCAAATCCCATGAGAACTCACTCACTATCACAAGAACAGCAAAGGAGAAGTCCACTCCCATGATCCTATCACCTTCCACCAGGTCCCTCCTCCAACACTGGGGATTACAATTCAACATGAGATTTGGGCAGGACACAAATCCAAACCATATTACTATCCATAAACTTTTCAGTTTGGTGTAGTCCCATTTACTTATTTTTGCTTTTATAGTCTGAGCTTTTAGTGTGATATTCAAGGAATCATTGCAAGACCAATGTCAAGAAGCTTTTCCTCTCCGTGGTTTTCTAGAAATTTCATCATCTTTCATTTAGGTCTTACATTTCATGGTCTTACATTTAGGTCTTTTATACATTTTGCATTGATTTTTGTGCATGATGTGTAAGATAAGGGTCCAGTTTCATTCTTTTGCATGTAGCAATCTAGTTTTCTCAGTTTCCCCACTTAATATAACAATCATTTCTTTATCTTCTTTTAAATGGGTTCATTTAATTTTAATGAATATTTTCTAGTCTACAGTGAAGAACTGTTGTAGTCATTGCTCAGATTTACCGGGACGAAAGGCACCCTACCTATTAATTCTATATAGATGTACTAAAGAGTACCTTCTAAATCACAAAACAGAGAACTTCTCACTGAAAGTCATACTGGCCTGAGAACTGGAGTAAAACTGAAGGCAGGAAGGTATATTAATGAGCTGGGACAGTGAAGCTCGTGGGACTGATTTGTAATTTATGAAATTCTGGTAAACTCTGCACCTAATTTGATAAGACATTAATAACAAAATTAGATCTAGATTTGAACGTGCTTTCTCAGCATATTACAAGCAAAATGAAAGGTGATGGAGAAAAAGAAGCACATTACTATAGTTTCTATCACTTTAAAATAGGAAACCATTTGAAACAGAAATGCATACATGTGGTCATTTTATAATGAATACATTTAATGTGTACATGTTGCTTAACATTTTCATTCTGATTTTTATTCTTTTCTTAGGTAACGTAAAATGAAAACTGATTATTTTCCTTGTTAACAAACAGGTTTTTCCAAATTTGATCTAGTGAGCAAAACTGATATTTTCATGAAGACAAACTCTACCTGTCAAGGCTTTGGGAAACCTATATGTACACCAGGACGTTTGTGTTTCTGTGTGTGTGTGCTATATGTTTAATAACAACCAGTTTTAAAGCCTTCCTAATGGGTTGCTCAATATTTAACTGGCCAAGTTTGTGTGAAAATATAATATAGTGGGAAATAAAAGAATACACAGATACAAGAGATTTTTGTTGAATATTTTCTTCATAGCAAGTAATGATGAAAGCTTTATTATGTAAGGAAATGGTTCTCTGTTCTTTCCATTACTACTTAGGAATCTTGACAGTAAATCTCTTAAAGATGAGGCCATCAGTGTTCCAGGTAGTGTTTAAAGTAATGGTATATTAGTGAGCATATGAGTAGTTAAATGTACCATGAGCTTTGGGACCAGAAAGATAAGCTTTTGTATCTTGACCCTGCTGCTCTCCAGTTGTGGGGCCTTAGGCATGTTATATCAGTCTCATTTTCCTCTTCTATAAAATTAAGACTAAAAATAATCTTCCTCATAATACAAGTAATCCTGAAGAATAAATACAACAACATAATAAAAACACCTACCATATATTTATACCTAGAACATAGCCATTTTCTACATAAGATGCTTGAGGCTGCCTTAAAATATTACCAGAAACTTGATGGCTTAAAACAACGGAAATATTTTCTCACAATTCCGGAGGCCAGAAATTCACCATGAATTTCACTGGCCTGGAATCAGGGTGTTGGCAGGACCATGTTACCTTCAGATACTCTAGGAAAGACTCAGTTTCTTGCCTCTTCTTGCTCCTGGTGGCTGCCGGCATTCTTTGGCTTGAGTCCACATCACTCCAATCTCTCCACATTTACAAAGCTTTCTTCACTTCTGTGTATGTCTCCTCCTTTCTGTTTCTCTCCTATACTGTCATTTGTGATGGTACTTAATGTCCACTCAGATAATACAGGACAATATTCTTCTCATCTCAAGATTCTTAGTTTGATTATATCTTTTTTTCTAAATCAGGTAACATTTACAGGTTCCAGGGATTACATTACAGGCATACTTTTGGTGGGGTGGGAGCATTTTATAGCCTACCACAGTGTTCAATAAATGTTAGCAGGCATTCTCTGTCATATACATCAGTGGTCCCCAACCTTTTTGGTACCATGGACCGGTTCTGTGGAAGACAATTTTTCCACAGACCAGGGGTTTGGGGGATGGTTTCAGAATGATTCACTTTTATTACTTTTATTGTGCACTTTATTTCTATTATTACTATATTACAGTATATAATAAAATAATTATACAACTCACCATAAAGTAGAATCAGTAGGAGCCCTGAGCTTGTTTTTCTGCAATGAGACAGTCCCATCTGGGGGTGATGGGAGACAGTGACAGATCATCAGGCATTAAATTCTCATAAGGAGCATGCAACCTAGACCCCTTTCATGTGCGCTTCACAATAGGGTTCGTGCTCCTGTGAGAATCTAAAGCCATTACTGATCTGGCAAGAGGCAGAGCTCAGGCAGTAATGTGAAAGAATGATGGGCAGCAGCTGTAAATACAGATGAAGTTTCCCTCCCCCACCACTCACCTCCCGCTGTGTGGCCTTGTTCCTACCAAGCCACGGACCACTACCAGTCCATGGCCTGGGTGTTGGAGACCTCCGTTACATATCAACTCTTAGAATATTGATTATGCCACTCATGTTTACCATGTAGACATGAGGAACAATAATGTTATCCTGTTCACTTCCTGATGCCATATTTGTAGGAATGGCCTATCAGCAGTGGGTGCAGAAAACATACTGTTTTTCGCCATAGCTGGAGATAATCAAAAGTCAAGGAAAATCTTAGAATTTTTTCCAGGTATAAAAAGCATTCCACTAAGAAATACTAATATTACTATATCAAGAAGTAAGCACTCAACTAAACAAAGCTTAAAGACCAGTATTTCTCAAGTAATAAATGTATGTATATTTTCTGTGATACTTATATTTGTACAAAAATATGGAACATTCACACATTCAGTTATTTGAATTTTGTGTCAGTAGAAAACAAAGCCAAAAAAACGTTGAGAGTTTCAAAGTAGGACACATATATAAAACAATACGTGGTGAAAGTACCTAACTTGGCAGATGGCTGAGAGTGAAATTACAAAGTGGTGCAGTGAGACATTTGATTATAAAAAGCAATGATAAGCTGTCATCTAATGCATTATTAATTGCTCTAAAAACTCCTTCTTACCAAAATATTGTAAAAGACAAAATATTTTGCACATAAATATATGTTAAAGCTGTTTCATAATCACTCCCAAAGAAGACATTTTTTTTTCCAATGCAGTAGGTTAGAAATCTTAAATATTAGACTTTCATAATCTTTCTACATAATTATTTGTAAACTATTACACAAAAGCAATTCTTCCAAAGGTGTTTGAAGAATGCTTACACAATGAAAATAAAAAATAAAGCAACAGGGATTCTAAACCTAATTTCTCCTTCACCCAAATGGAAAACATTTGTAATGGAAAGTAGAATGGGGATTACCTTCCATCTTTTCATAATGCAGCATTTTTTCAAGCAACAAATTAGCTTTCAAATAATATGCTATCAGTTCTTTTCACAGATAATTCCTAACCTGAAGAGTTTTTATTACTGTTCAAACCTTTACCTATATAAAAACTACCTTAACTTCAATATATGAGCCATGAACATTTCAAAAACATAGTATGTGGCACTATGAAAGCTACACATAGATATCTCTTACTGGCAGCATTTAGTGCTCCTGGTCTCAAACGTGCTTCAGATTCACATACCTCATTTGAGATTTCAAATGTTGACAGCCCACAGACCCTTTTGCACTATGCTTTCCACCCTGATTCCTAATATCAGCATTGTTACCTAGGTTTGTGCATGTGAAGAATTCTTTCTTTCATACCTTGACCTCTTTAGAGGAAATGCATGTATGCTTGCCTTGTAAAGTTTATTTGAAAGACTGTTCCAAGGGATTACTAGCCTTGCTTATGTTAAATTTAAACAACCTCTTGGTTCCGTCGCTTCCTCAGTATTTCAAGTTGCTGCAACAGACATGGAGCCTTTATGTCAGACCGTCATCTCTTCAACCTCTGCTTAATATTTTGGTTTTGTTTTACTATTTTTATAACCTGGTTATTCCTTGAGTAAGGAGAAGAATATTGATGGCCTTAGTGGCCCATTCTGTTCTCTCTTTGGGAAGCGTAGGGAGACCTTATCTCAGCAGGTCTGAGAGAGTTGCGTTGCCTCTGGAAAGATAAAGGGTGCTAGTTTTGCAAAGTGTAAGCTTTTGAATAGGGTTACCAGAAAAAATACAGAATGCCAATTTAAATTTCTATTTAGGATAAACAATAAGTACTATTTTGGGGTATGTCTCAACATTGTATGGGGGCATATCTATACTAAAAAAAAATACATGAAAACATACTTATACTAAAAAGTAAATTTACTAGTGATCTGAAATTCAAATTTACCTTTGTGCTCTGTTCTTCTGCCCCCTCCCCAACCAAAAACAACAACAACAACAGCAACAACAAAACTGGCATCCTTAACCTAGACACTCACTCCTTCCTCTCTTTGGTGATTTAGATAAAAACTCAGCAGATTCAACATAGTTTCATGGAAGTGTCCATTTGCAAAAAAGATAAACTTAAGGCAGAACTGTGCTTCAGAACTCTGTGCTTCATCTGGCAGGCGTAGCCTTGAGACAGTTCCATTGCTTTCGATTCTGAAACGTATTTCCTTACATGCATACAATCACAGTTTGTATCTCACTGAAATGCTTTAAAAATTAAGGTTATATTTCTCGGTTATAAAGACAATTTATACTCATTCTAGAGAAACTGAAAATTCAGAAATGTATAAAGTCAATCACCTTTAGTGCTTCTGCTTAATATGGTAATAATACTATTAATAGGTTACAGTTATTTATTTCATGATCTCATTCAATTCTCACAGCAAAAGATCTGATAGGTTTTATTATATAATCTACTTTTACTGATGAAGCTGATCTCAGGAAGAACTTGTTAAAGAGCATGAGGCTGGTAAGGACCGGAGCAAAGGTCTAAGCCATGGTCTCTCTAACTCTAGAGTCCTCTTCTCTGTGCTCCCTCTATTCTGTTAACATGTTGCTACATTTCATCTCAGGCTTCTTTTTAAGGGCTATTTTGCATAGTATTAATTGTAATGAATATGAATGCTCCAAAACAGAGGATATTTTTTAAAGCATTTATTTAAAAGGAAGTATAATTTTGCACAGAATAAAATGCCTCAGATTCTGTCATGACACTTTACTTGATTCCCTTGGCAACCCTGACTTCTCCCCCTCAACATGGCTAATGTGAAAATTTTGCTTTCAACACATAATTCGTAATATTCTAGAAGACAATATTGTGCTATAATACCCCATGTGCCCACACACAGAGATAAGCACAAAGCAAGATTCCTATTAGTCTAACAGGCTCTAATTAGGTGTCTATATTATTGGAGGCTTTTCATACACATTATCTGTACTCTTCACAACAACCCTACAAGGTAAAAATTATCATGAGGAAATTCAGACTCAGAGAGGTTAACTAGCACCCTCAGGATGCATAGTACCTTTTTGGGAATGAGAAAAAGGCTTCCCTACTTCTAAGCAGAAGCAGCCCTGAGCAACCCTTGGCAAGATCACTGACTGAATCCTTACTGGCTGAGAAAATTTGGACATCACACAACCTACACAACCATAGATGGCAGCTCTGTTCTATATGACACAGCCAGTAAATAGTAAATGAGGTTTAAAGTCAAATTGTCTGACACCCAAACACATACATATCTACTCTATTCTATGTAATCTCTAAATCTCTGGTTCCTCATATTTCAGTATGAAACCTGACACGTTAGTTTGGAGACATCATTGGAGCTACTGTATCACCTTTTCTCCTACAACTCCTCCCAAGTCTCCAACTCCTACTTCAGATTCAATGCCAACACTCATGGCTGCTACAACTTCTCTCATCTGCCCCTGGTAACATTATGCTTCATGCTTCAGGGGAAATAACATCTTGGCATCAGAAATACTTATATTAAATAGTGATTAAAGCCATTAGTCTTTGGTTGAAAGTGTAGAGTTAACTTGTCTTATTGGTGAGGAATGCATAAAAAGCTGGGCAATTTTAATCCTTGACATATTCCTTCATATTTTAATTGTTCTTAGGGCACTTTCAATTTAAGAGACTCCTATTGGACCCATATTACAATGAAAGGGACTTGTGTAAATGAAAACGCCACTATCTAGGCCATGGGTAGGCCCGATTGAGAAACTCTTGAGAGTGTTGAATTGTGCAGCAAGAAGCCAATTGGCTAACTGTGTGTCTGTGGTTATGGTAGTGAGGAAGGCCCTTTTCAGACTCTCATGTAAAGTAGTATAATAACTAGCTCTCCCAGAATCTAACATGGAAGATTCTGTACTTCTGGTGAATACCTAAACTTTAACCATGTCTTCATGGGGAACTAAAAATCTTGAAGCCACATCCACCTCTGCCATCACTTATTTTTGCATTTGTATAAGAATCCTTTGCATAGCTTGTTTGCCAGTGAACTAGTAAAGTTAACAGACTAGGCCAAGATCCAATTACTATTCTCACCAGTATTCAAACCTAATCTAACTGTTTTGTCTTGCCTGTCACACAATATTTTACCTTATTTGTGCATCGAGTTTACCCTATTTAAGTTTGCTTATTCTTACTAAGTTTACTGAAAATGATTCCAAACATATTTATGAAATAGACAATAAAATGCACATATAGAAGTATAGCCTTTTACAGTAAAGGAACATTTTACAGAATCAAGGCCAATTTTTGAAATAAATGATCAGTGCCATTCTTAGGATATGTGGTGCCCTGAGAAAATAATTTCTGTGAGGCTCTCATTTCTATAAACAATTCGATTAAAAATGTAGTAGGAAACTCATGGATGCCTATTAAATGTAGTATTTTATTGATGATGAAGTAGAATAATGGGTAAAGAAGAGGTATTTACATGTTTATTTATTGTTCATTCAGTGGACATGAAGATTCTTCATAGTGCCCAAGTACCATCTCTTCCTCTTCCAGTTTATAAATTCTCTCTTACACTCTATATTGTGAAATATGCTATCTCTGATTAATTTCACATCTCCCTTCTTGAGAAAAACATAACAACACTGTTATTATCCATAATGTCATGGCTTTATAGTACCTGCTAGTATTAAAAAATATAAAACTTGTTGTCCTTATAGTTCTCAATACCATTTATTTAATGCTAATTACATAATTTCTTTTTAAATTTTATTTATATATTTTTTTAAGTTTTATTTTAGGTTTGGGGGCACATGTGAAGGTTTGCTACATAGGTAAACTTGTATCATGAAGGTCTGTTGTACAGATTATTTCATCACCCAAGCATTAAGCCCAGTACCCAATAGTTGTCTTTTCTGCTTCTCTCCCTCCTCCCATCCTCCCCTCAGGTAGACCCCTATGTCTGTTGTTTCTTTCTTTGTGTTCATAAGTTCTTATCATTTTAGCTCCCGCTTATAAGTGAGACCCTGCAGTACTTGGTTTCTTGTTCTTGCATTCATTTGCTAAGGATAATGGCTTCCAGCTTCATCCATGTTCCTACAAAAGACATGATCTTGTTCTTTTTTACGACTGGATAGTATTCCATGGTGTATACGCATCGCATTTTCTTTATCCATTCTGTCACTGGTGGGAATTTAAGTTGATTCCATGTTTTACAATGCTACAGTATCTAGTGTGTTACCCATAAATACTGACTTCTATTGACTCTCTCAGAAATTATTATTGAGCATTGTTGACAATGACTACAAATTCAAGTTTTATCCAGATAAAATAGTAAAATGTAAGTGAAAATTCATTTTCTAATAATGTTAAATCTACCACTTATAATTTTATGTAACATAAAAGAAAACATTTTCAAATAATATATTCTCTTGAACTCTAGGTCTTGACTACTGCTTTCTTAGAAGATAACGTATTTCAATGTTAACCATACCTCTGCTTCCCACACACAATCAACAATGGAAAGAACAGGCAAGGGATCCGTGATCAGAGTACTAAGCAGTTTCATTCACACCAAGAAAGTCTGTTCTTTATCCAGCACGATTTAAGACTGACATGGGAAAGCACCATGTCACTGCATCTATTGGATGAAAGAAAGAATGTCAACTGGACAGTCCTATTGCATTTGAGGAGCAAATCTTGAAAGTCCTTGGAAGACATAGGCTCTACCACTACACAGAGAATGTGGCACAGAGACTGCGTACATGGTGAGGTGGCCAGCTTGAGTGCCAGTAACAGAAGGTGCACAGGGTAAAGAATGCCTTTTTCCAGCACTGCTGCTCTTGGTTGCTATATCCTGGAGGCTAAACTGAGGTTGAAATATGGATGAGTGGGAACTTACACATGAAGCCACATACATGGCTTTAGCCCAAGGTTTCACAGTGGACCACAAGCAATCCAGGGCCTAAACTCATCCTGTGTCTAGCATGAGTGAGAACCAGTATGGCAGTAAAATTCAGAAAGCCAAATCTCATTCAGTTTGTCCAAAGAAATACCAAGCTGTCCACTGTGGCCATCAACTTGCCAGGCCTGAGCTCAAATACAGGACCCTTAGAAAACGACATATGTGTTGGTCCTGGAGCTCACTGGAGCATCTGTTCCACCTTGTCCATGGAGGTAGAGTTCAGAGAGAATTCAGAAGCAAATCAAAGAGTGGGGCCCACACAGCCCCTGACATTGGTTTGGGGAACCCTACTGGGCACTGCTGGTTCTGAGTAGTCCCAGGCAACTAAGGGCAAACAGAAACTTATCAAGAGAAGTGCTCATAAATGCAGTTGCCCGTGAGTGCTTGGCTGGATCTAAAGTTGATATTGCAGATAATAAAACAGTGCTAAATGATATGACCAAAGTCCCGCAAAACTCTCCAAAAGAATTAATTCTATATCTCAGGTCTTTTTCCATACAGTGCTCTGACCCTGCTAATGCATATTCCACTGAATTCCAGAATGTGAGAGTAATCTAAAGTTTATTTGTCGATCCCCCCAAAAATGTATTTGTATCTGTACCATCTCCACTAAATCTCTTCTCTCTGCATTTCTAGTAATGGGAATCTTACCATCTCCCAACACAGCACACTTGCTCTCCAAAGAGTGAGTCAGAAAGGGGGCTGAAAGAAATCTGTGTTCCCGTGACTCCCACTTTGCAACTGTATAGCATGAAGTTGAAATACTCTGCAATATGATGTTTCTTCAAATACTGAGAAAAGGAGGAAGTCTTCTTGTAGTCTCCTGTTTCCTAGGTTAAAGACACTGTTTTGTTAGTGAGATATGATGCTTTTCAGCTCTCTCATCATTCTGATTGTTCTACTTTGTAAGTACTCTCCTCTTCTAAAATATGAACAGGCCTATTGCTTTAGATCTGAAGTTTTCATTTTCAGATGTATTTACCAATATTTTATTATTATGAAGTTCTTATTATTTTATTAAATACCATATTTGACCAAAAATAAATCTTTAGAATTACCTAATGTTTAACTTCCCCAGTAGATGGTCATTATTTTCTAGATGGCATATTAGTAATATAGAGCTGTATGTTCCTGCCAAACTTTACAAAGCAACTAATAAGGAAACAAACAGATAACTTTGCTCCAGGTCCAAAAGTAATATATACTAAACATTATATAGAAACTACATAAGACAGCCAATGAACATAAAATGACATTTACAAAAGATAAAGAAAAAAATCAGGACACTTTATGTCCTGATTATATCATAAAAAGACTCTAAGAACTGGTACTCATATAAGCTAGTTATATAAACAATATTTCAGGTTAAAAAAACCCTGAATTTTGTCAAACAGTGTCTGCAACAATTATAAAACAAGCACATATGGCTTCTCTTAAGTCATTTTCTTTCTAGCAGCTGCGAATGAAATCCTAAGAGAGTTCACTCCAGGCAAATATGCCTTAATACGGAAATCGGCCTCAATATAGCCACATTTCTCTCTGAAGGTCATAGAAAAGTTTTTTTGCCAAGTTATAGGCTTCATGTAGTTTAGTTCCTTTGTACTTTTTATCAACCAATGAGTCCTTTGCATGGAAAGGGAAAAAGTGAAGAATAATCTCTGTTATGATCCTAAGACACTTTTATCAAAGAAAGCACAGCTAACATGAAAAAATAAATATTCTCTATCAAGTTTTTAAAACAAGTTTCAAAAATGCCCAGGTCATGTTGAGCTCTACCTACTGGAAGTTTTGATAGGCCAAAATAGTTTTGACCCACCCTTTTGAGCCAATAAAAGAAAGAATGATTTTATTTGAAGAGGGTGGACTCATTAACTTGTCTAGCTTCTGTAGCAGCACATGAATTGCAGAAAAAGAATTATGGCTCTAGGCCCTTAAGTCAGACTGTCTGGGTTCTAATTCTCCTACATAATAGCTATATAACTCTGAGCAAGTAACATGAAAGTGTTAAGATCCATCTAATAATAGTAATTTATAATGTATTTTACAGTTCAGAAGATGCTTTCATACCTGTTATTTTATTTGTTCTCACGTTAATTGTCTTGGAATGACAGGGTAATTATTCTTTCTTCAACATATATTCATTAAGAATCTACTTTGTGTCTGGGTATAATGCACTAAATAAGATAGACAAGGTCTGTGCTTTCATAGAGATGTCATTCTATAAAAAATAACAGACATTATCAAGTAAACAGAGTGACACCTAAGACAATTTTAGATAATAGTTGTAAAGAAGCAAATAAAGTTGGGGATAATTCAGGTTTATTGAGGGTGACCAGTGAAGACCCCTTTGAAAAGGTCCTATTTAAGATGAGAATTTGAATGGAGAGAGGAAGTCAGTCAGAAGAAGACCACGATGAGTAGGAGGAAAGGAGATTTTCCCAAGAAAATGCCCTAAGGAATAAAGCATTAGGAAGGGTTCCCTAACAAATGAAGAAGTCAGCAGAAGGGGAATAAGGTCAGGGAGGATAGAAAGATAAGGGCCAGTATCCCTCTGTAGCTGCAGAAAGCAGGATCATAATCAGTAAAAGACCTTTCCAAGGTCACACAAGAGCCAGGACTAATGTATGGATATTCTCACTCCATATATATTGCTCTTTTCCTTTGCAAGATTTCATGCTTGATAAACCAGACTGCTAGATAGAACCCAACAAAGAACACTTGTTCACTTTAGAACATCTTTGTAAAAAAAATTCGTATCTTCCTAATAAATTAATAACCTTACTATCACCATCAATTATTGAGCTTCTTAAATGTAGCAGGCACTCAGCTGCCTTTTAAAATTACTTTTTAATCCAATAACACTGAGATGATAATTTAGTTCATTTTTTCACTGATGAAACTTCAAGTTAGAGCTATTTAGAAATTTACCTTAAAAACACATCTAATAACTGGTGAGCTTAATATAGGTATAAATTTTCTTATACCTGTGTGATACTTTTGGGCATTCTGATGTAAGTCATCATAAACATCTGTGAGGAGATGGGTGAGGAGATGGGAGCATATAAACTTATCATCAGTCCATAAGACATCACCCAGACACCTTAAAAAACATCCTTCTTCAGTGTTGGGAGCTTGTAGTGGTAGATTTCTTACAATTGTGTTAAAGTTTATCTTAGAAGTCTCAACATATACACAGTATATATCAAAGCTATGATTAGCAGAAAGGTTGCTAGGCAGTGATCTTACTACCAACAGGTCTATATTTATCTCAGTTGACATTAAAAATGGATAGGCAGTGACTTTATTCTTTAAGCTTGAACAAAGATGTTAACAATGGTTCAGATTGCTAATGCTGCCTGGATATGATTGTTGGAAGTGTATGCATGCTGGATAGTGTTACAGGTAGTTAGGCATGAGCCGGGCAGGAAAGGGCTCTTCCCACACCCAGTAGGAATGTCAGGTGATTCAACAATTATTACACTGCCTGTCTAAAAATGAAAAATGATAATTCCATGGCAGTAGCCAGGGCACTAGGGAGAGACAATCTCCTGATGATCCACAGCTATTAACATTAAAGTGTTAATTGAATGCAGATGCCAGGCAGAAGAAACTACGTGGGCATATGCATTGAGAGATAAAATGGTGAAGTATGACCTACTGGGGACACTCCACCAGAAAAGGGAAGAAAGCCTCTGATGGGCATGTGGACAACTTTCTCAACACACTGCATGCTCAGTTCCCAGCGGTAAGGAAGGCGCTGTGCAGCAGAAAGCCCACCCTAAGGGAAGAATCATGGGAAAGAGGTGAGCCCATAAAGTCCTCAGATCAATGTTAAATGATTTTTTTGACCTTTAGATGCCCATTTGGGACTATTCCAAGTGAATTTTCTTCTCTTTCCTGTTCTAAAGCCTTTTTAAAAATAAACTTCCACCTCACCTCGGTCCCTTCTTCTGCTTTATGTCCCTCCATCACATTCTTTCTTCTGAGGAGACAAGAACTGAATCCGCTGCAGACCAATATGAATGCGCCACTGGGAACTCAGGATAACTCAGATACCTGGCACTGTTAACAATCGGATAGGGTAGGGGTCACAGTAGTGACGAGGTTTATCTTGTGTTGCATAACTGAAATTAATTTGGAGCAAGCACTAACAAGGATATTTTTATTGTCTTTTTGAAAATTAGATGTGAATTTATGAAGCAAACACAAGGACATTCAACTGCTGTCACATTTTGCAGCATAATCATTACAGTTATAGACTCTAGAGTCAGTCTGAATTCAAATTTGAGTTATTCTATTTAATAGTTGTGTAACTTTAGGCAAATTGCCAAAGTACCATGTGCCTTGATTCCCTCATCTTCAATAGAAAATAACAGAATCTAGTTTGTTACATAATTTACAAGGATAAATATTATACACGTAAAACATACCTAAGGATGTCTGACACATAGCCACAGATTGAATGCAAAATAGTTGTAGCTGTTGCTATCATGATCATCATTGTTACAGTAGTTTATGAATTTTACAAGCAACATTTTGTATTTTCTAGTAACCTTGAAGCTAGCTTAACAATTGCCTACCACTATAGTGAACGTTATGGGAAATGTGTCAACATGCAAATGAATTCAGTGCCATTTTGTTTCTTCCATTTAAACAGGATTTCTCTAGATCCTGTTTTTATTTTCCTGTGCAGCAGAACAGCTCTTCCTAAAAGCAGCAGAGCAAATAGTAAGTAGTTCTGAAATTTAATTATCAACTATAATTTCTGAAGTTTTCCCATTTTTCCAAAATGACGAAAAGAAGTCTGTTTTTCTGGCCTTTGTAGAGATTAAAGCAGAGACATCAGGCATTTTTGTCTGTTTTCAGTTTAACAAAATTTAATTGTAAACTGTATGCTCTAGGCACTGTTTGGCTTTGCATCACAGAAATAAATGATAGAGAGTCCCTAAGCTTTCAAAGCTTCACATTTTTCCTGCTTTCCTGTTGGTTTTATTTTCCTGTTGCTCTCTTTTTGCCTATCTGCATTTTAACAAAAATGAAAAGCAACTCATAAGTCAGTCCTGTCATGAGGTAGTTCAACAGTCACCAGAATAGCAAAATAAAAAGGGCAAAATTGCTTACAACTTGCCTTGACTGAGAGGCAGTCTTGGTATAGTATAAGTTCCTCTTTGGAAATGTGTGGCAGTGATGGTATCCAAATATAATTTCTGGCCAATTTTATTAAAGACAAAGTATATGCAAAATGCTATTTTGACCCTCTCCATAACTTAATTCTCCCTGTAATTTAATAAGCTCTTCCCATTGTCCAAATGAGGACTTTGTGATCCAGAGATTACAGTGATTCACCTAAAGTCATTTGCAGCAGGGGCAGAGCCAGAGGCAGAGACCCTATCCTCTGATTCTAACATCCTTACATTTCCCGCAATGCTGTGCCTCCATTGTTAGGGGCTTATTCATGTCTTTCCTAATGTTTTCTCTCTTGATGCAGCAATTAATTCAAGGAGTTTCTGAAGATTGAGGTTGCATTCATGAGATTTTAGATTATATAACACAACAAACTCCTCCAGGATAGTGAACATGTATTATTCTTGTTTATATTGCCACATCTGAGTTGCTCTTTAGAGAAATTAACACAACACACCTCCTGAATGATTCAACTAGTGAACCAGTACATACAAAAGAGAAGCTGAGATAAAGAACTTACTCCTGGATAGAAAAGAACCTACCATTTTAAAAGGCATTTTAAAGTCATTATTGGACATGTTTTAACACCTGAAAGCACAAGACCTCTTGTTCAATGTATTTGTGGAACTTTTACAGGAATTGTATCGACAGCTGTCATAATACAGAGAGAGAATAACAAAGTAAAATTCTATAAGGCCCTCAAACACTTGTGATCACTTGAATTTGCTGTAAAACTTTCCCATGACTGGTAAGTAGAATACGTAGCACATAGTGAAGCAGAAGTCAGCAAAACTCACGAGCACAGATGGAATCTCAATAGTATGAAATATTTTTTCCTTAAACCAAAAAGTAATAGATGCTGAATTTGCCCAAAGACAAACAAATATGTCTAGAGATTCAATGGGAAAGTACAATGATAATTGTCTTCATATGAAAATTCATCTAATAATGAACGACAAGCCCATTTAAAATATATATTCCTTTTTTTTTTTTTTTTTTTGAGACAGAGTCTCACTCTGTTGCCCAGGCTGGAGTGCAGCTGCGTGATCTTGGCTCACTGCAACCTCCGCCTCCCAGGTTCAAGCAATTCTCCCTGCCTCAACCTCCTATGTAGCTGGGATTACAGGCACCTGCCACCACACCCGGCTAATTTTTGTATTTTTAGTAGAGACGGGGTTTTGCCATATTGGCCAGGCTGGTCTTGAACTCCTGACCTCAGGTGATCCACCCACCTCAGCCTCCCAAATTGCTAGGATTACAGCCGTGGGCCACTGCACCCAGCTTAAAAAAAAAAAAAATTCATTTGGTGTTTAGCTAGTCTTAAAACATAGCTTGAAGAAAAATCAACAAAACTGGACCCTTGCAAAACAGATAAACTCCTCTACAGTGCTTGTAGGCTGAACCTAGACAAATTCTGAGCTGGTTGGACCCGATAGGCAAGAAGCACTGGGAACTGACTGTTCTCCATGCTTTCCCCAGGATGGCAGAAAGCTTATAATGTGTAAAAGCAACCCCTGATAAATATAACTCTCTGTGAGAACACTGACAAATTCACTCCCTCATTTGATGAAAAGCTGCCAAGTGTGATGATATTTCTAGGAATGGTGCAAATGAGCCACTGTGAGAATGAAAAGAGAAAAGTCCAGGACAGACACTTTTCTATTTAAAAACAGAAAGCAGCACATTTGTAAGAGCTATTGGACTGATGAGCTTCTTTCAGATATGTACCCTTGTTTTTAGCAAAGAACTGAAAGTATCATTTCAAGAACATCAATCAAATACAATGCTTAAAATTCAAGTGCTTAAAAAACATACAGATCTTCCTTTGCTAAAGTTGAAGCAGCACTATTCATCTTGAGCTATTATGCAGATCACATAGGTGTAACATGGCAACACTATTTTTCATTTAAACCTTGTAAACTTGGCCGAGGAAAAGGAAGCATGCTCATAATCACCAGGGGAGAGAAGCAAGGAATTTTAGAAGCACAATTTAATTCTTGTTACAAACAATAAACTGAAGTAGGAGAGTCTAGATTCAATAGTGCATGTCATAAACAGACAGCATACCAATGTTGTCTTTACTAAAATTCTGATTAAAATATCCAAAAAGATTTTTAGCACTTCAATCAACCATTTTGTGATATGGACCGTTTAGCAGAGATTATGTATCAGCTCAGTTCCCATTTAGGTCAATAGATAGCTTTTGTTCTCATAGATTCACATGCAAGGCTCACCCTACAGGCTAGATGAGAAAGGGCAGCAGCTGTCTCCTGTTTGCTCCATCCTAGCTAAGGCAGATAACTACAGCCTGAAACTCTAGCTGTTTTGCAAGTAGATGTGGTTTGTAACAAGGGTAGTGGCCCAGAGAAGACCCCACAAATTCTCCAGTGTTATCAGAAAATATTATTGTGAAATGATTCTATATGACTAATAAGAATATTTCTATTTACCCAATGTTAAACTCTTTGAAATGAAAGCCTACACGGAGCTTATCTAAAACCATTACGAGTTTCATAGAGAGATGTAAGAACTTTTGTTTTCCAGAAAATAAACACAATATGAACAAATAGAGCAACAAAAATCACAACTCTATCCTATATCAAAGAAACATATCACATCAGTTCTCTAACTTACTGAAAACAAGAGAACTCACAGGAGCCTAGATTCAGAAAGATTTTCTGTGTAGTCTGACAAGAAGTGTTTTCCTATTGATAATCACATTTTGGGAAAAGTACTGCTGGATAGCTGAGCCCAAGATTAAATGGATCAGGATCAGACAAAAATTTCAAAATGACTTTTTTTGTTCTATTTGATCTTCTCTCTGAAAATATCAGACTTAAGAACAAATATATTACAAATGTACTATTTTTAAGGGACAGATAGACAAGTGATAATCATGGGTAATCTGTTTGCTTCCAAACACACAGATACAAACACACCTACAGTGAAATAAAGTTCTTACTCCATTTTTACTATTTTTTCAACAAATACAAGATCAGAGTTACGACATTTTTCTTCTTTATAAAATAAACATTTCCTAGAAATGTTTTGTATATTTGTACCATGCTCAAACACAAAATAAATTAGCATTGTGCCTACCTTTTGAAAAAAATAAGCTAGAGAATAGACATACTTTAAAATCTTAACTATGCTGTCATCATTAAATAAAAATTATTATATAACACCTGAAAAGGTAGTGATAGTATTTGAGCTTATACTTGGAAAATGAATCAAAAAACAATAAATTTCTGTGAGAAGAAACATGAGAAACTCAAACATAAATATGTGCAGTTGAATGAGCTTTATGAACTGCTTTAAAGAAAACACTTCTTAACATTGGACAGAATATACTTTAAAAAGTAATTTATTTCATTCATGTATTATTTGCTGCACTTTAAAACATATGTTTAAAATGAAAATTTGGCTATAAAGTTTTCTGTTTGTTTGGTTAACTTCTTTTTGGAAACGGGAATCCCCTGTAGAAGACTGAATTTGTATTATGTAAGTATTAGCAACCCATTATGTGTTGTAGTATCATATAGTGCCCATGGTATAATCTGTTCTGAGGAACTCTGTCGGTCAAGATAGCTACATACAGTTAGAGGTGAGGGATCAAATTAGAAAATCAGAGTAGTGCTTCCTTTCTCTTCTTCCTTTTAGGCTGCTATAGCAATAATCAGCCCAGGATGAGCTCCCACTTATGGAGAAGGCCAGGTTAGCTTTGTGCTCTTATCTGTAAATTCATCTTGTGAACCACTAAACAGCACAAGAGTGATACTGTGTAGTTTAGAAGGTGGAAGAGAAACTGTATATGTCTACATAGCCCAGTTCAGCAGAAACCTCTGCCTTGGAATTTTATTTCAGGAGAAAATTAAATATATATAAAATCTGTTACTTGGATTTCTATGACATTATGAGGCTATCTGTTGTGCATGTTTCTTAACAGAGACTTCATGGGACATTTCATGGACTCAAACAAGAACAAATTAAGGTAAGGTAAAATCAAGTACAGTCATTTCCTGCTTAATATTAGTAAATATTAGTAAACTAATAATTGTTAATATTAATTGCTAATATTATTAAATACTTAATTTAGTACACTGCTTATGGAAATTGAATATTCTGCAAAAAATCACTAACTTGGAGCTTAGTATCATGCTAGGGAGGAACAACATTATACTGCATTGTACTACTACTACAAAACTCTAACCAATTTCCCCAAACAAAACCAAAACAAAGTAAACTGCCTACATAAAGGAACCACCTTACCACTAAGCAGTAAATGATTAAAACATTACTTTCTGATTACCAAGCAATGTGGTAAAAAACAGACTTTTTAATCTTTTTTATGTAGTAATAAGAAGTTTGTATGTCTTATATTTACCATTTAGCATGCTGAGAAAAAAAATAGCAAATAAATTTGATTTAAAAATGCAAATATTTTACAACAAAATACAGGTAATCTACTTGTCTAAGTTTCTTGCTTCGTGAAAGAAAGTTAGAAATCTAATCAAGGAGGTGAAGTACATTTTTCTCTACTTTTTTTTTTTTTTTTTTTTTGTAGAGATGAAGTCTCCCTATGTTGCCCAGTGATCCTCCCAAAGCACTGGGATTACAGGAGTAAACCACCACACCTGGCCTATTTTTTCTGTAATTTATCTATGTTGTTGCATATAGATAAATTTGGTGTATTTGTTCCTTTTGGTGTATTTGTTCCTTTCAATTATGGAATATAATTGCATTCTATGATTGTATTACAACTTGTTCATTCATTCTCTTGTTGATAAACATATGAATAGTTTCCAATGTTTGCTATAATAAATAGAATGGAATAGTCATTTTGTACAAGTTGTTTTGTGCTTTTATATCTTTTGCATAAATACCAGGAGTATAATTGCTGAATCATAAGGTAGGTATTAATTTTATAAGAAACTGCAAAATGGTTTTCCACAGAAGTTGTACCTTTATATACTCTCACCAGCAACATATGAAGGATGTTTATATAATCCCACCACTTATTTCCTGTTCTAATATTTGATGTATTAGTCTTTTTACTATTAGCACTTGTAGTTATGAGTCGTGGTATCTCATTGTGGTTTAATGTGCATTTCACTGAGTGATAATTTTGAGAATATTTTGATGTGTTTATTGTTTTTTTTTTGTTTTTTTTTTTTGAGACGGAGTCTTGCTCTGCCGCCCAGGCTGGGGTGCAGTGGCCGGATCTCAGCTCACTGCAAGCTCCGCCTCCCAGGTTTACGCCATTCTCCTGCCTCAGCCTCCCGAGTAGCTGGGACTACAGGCGCCCACCACCTCACCCGGCTACTTTTTTGTATTTTTTAGTAGAGACGGGGTTTCACCGTGTTAGCCAGGATGGTCTCGATCTCCTGACCTCGTGATCCGCCCGTCTCGGCCTCCCAAAGTGCTGGGATTACAGGCTTGAGCCACCGCGCCCGGCCTTCATGTGTTTATTGTATATTTGTTTAATGTTTTTCTTTTTTGTTTGCTTGTTTTCAGATGGAGTCTCCCTCTGTCACCAGGCTGGAGTGCAGTGATGCGATCTCAGGTCACTGTAACCTCCGCCTCCCAGGTTCTAGCAATTCTCCTGCCTCAGCCTCCCGAGTAGCTGGGACTACAGGTGCACACCACCACTCCTGGCTATTTTTTGTATTTTAGTAGAGACAGGGTTTCACCATGTTGACCAGGATGGTCTCAATCTCCTGACCTCGTGATCCGCCCACCTCGGCCTCCCAAAGTGCTGGGATTACAGGTGTGAGCCACCATACCTAACCTTATTTGTTTAATCTTTTAAATTAAGTGCCCATATAAGCCTTTGGAATATATACACACATATATATACATATATATGTGTGTATATATATATTCCAAAGGCTTATATGGGCACTATATATGTGTGTATATGTGTGTGTGTGTGTGTGTGTGTATATATATGTGTATGTGTGGTTTTTTTTTTTTTTTTTTTTTGAGAAGGAGTCTTGCTCCCTCACCCAGTCTGGAGTGCAGTGGCACAATTTTGACTCACTGAAAGCTCCGTCTCCCAGGTTCAAGCAATTATCCTACCTCAGCCTCCCAAGTAGCCAGGATTACAGGTATGCACCACCACACCCAGCTAATTCTTGTATTTTCAGTAGAGACTGGGTCTTGCCAGTTCTTAAACTACTGACCTCAGGTGATCTGCCTGCCTTTGCCTCCCAAAGTGCCAGGATCACAGGCGTGAGCCACTGCACCCAGCAGCCTTTGTAAAATTTTTATTGAGTTGTTGTCCTTTTAGTTATTGACTAATAAGTTCTTTGTATAATGTAAGTATTACTCCTTTGATAAATATATGTACTTAGAATCCGATTACTCAGTCTGTAGTTTGCTTTTTATCTTCTATGTCTTTTGATGAGTAAAATTTTTTAATTGTGATGAATTTGAGTTTAATGCTTTTTGCATTCTAAGAAATCTTAATCCTCATTCAGGTTACAATGATAATCTACTATGTTTTTTCTTTGAACTTTCTAAATTTAGCTTTTGTGATCTATCTTGAGTCAGTGTTTTGTATTGTTATTTTGTGTATGGTATGAGTGTTTAAATATTATAACTTATTATTTCTTTTTGACTGTATATTTGTGTGTACCTATTAATCCTCCCTTCATCCCCTGACCATCCTTTCCAGCCTCTGATAACCCTCTCTGCCTCCGTGTTTGATATTTCACTAGGGTGATAATAGTTAACAATAATTTATCATATACATCAAAATAGCGAGAAGAAAAAAATTGAAGTGTTCCCAACACAAACAAATAATGAATGTTTGAGGTGATCGATATCCTAAATATTGTGATTTGATCATTAAACATTGTATGCATGTATCAAAATATCATATGTACCCCATACATATGTGCAACTATTATGTAGCAGTTTAAAAAGTGTTTGAGCCAGGACGAGATGGGGGCATGACACTGCCTTTGGATTAAGAAGCTCTATGCTTCACAAATACTTGAGACTGCAGGGGCTCTGCCTTTCAGTAACACTTTCACTTCTTTTTACTTTATGCAATTAAAGGATTATATGGGTAAAGAACAATTGATATATTAAGCAAAGTACTGTTGCATTTACACCTTGGAGACATTGATCTCTACCACTTGTCTCTATTTTTAGTGACAGTTCAGTCAGCCCTTCTTTTCTCAAACAAGACCTTCTCAGACCTAGACCCAGTGTTTGCCCCCAGAGACTAAATCAGCTCATTGCTTGGCCATGACAGGCTCCTTTTCTTGGAAATCACAGTTAAGAAAATGGGGAGAGTTAAGGGTAACATAGTTCTGAACCTGAGGCAGAGAGGCAAGAAAAGATACAGTTCAGTTAAAGCAAGAAAACAGGTGGTGAAGGAAGGAAATTTTTAATAAAGAATATATTACCGTTGCATGGCTTTGGTCATGATACAGTAAAAAAGAGAAACATGACAATTCAAAAGAAAGAAGAAATTTAAAAGAATGAACTAGACTAGAGTATGAGAGAGGAAATGAGATTTACAGCACAATCCATTTGGTTTGGATTTCAATAGGAAAAAGATGTTTTTCATTAGAAAAGGGGGGTAGATGGTAATATAATTACATATGTAGGTAAATTTGTTTACTTACTAGTAGGAATATGAGATAGTTCCTTTGGATTGCATTTATTTTACTAGTAAAATATTTCATCAGCAAACTGATGAAACAAAGATGTGTTTTCGTTTGAGAAAATGTGAAAAGTCATGTTGGAAAACTCATATATTAAGGAAAAATAAAGTCTGTGGGAATTGTAATGATTTCCAAAAAGTGATTATTCAAGACGAATGTCTGCATGTTGATAAAAATCATGAAGTTTGTTGTGTCTTCATTGCCCTAATCCCCTCCAAATCTTCCTTCCAACCCCCACCAGATAACCTTGAAAACTAATCCAAAACTCATCCAAAGTCAGGATGAAAACCAGCACTCGAATAGCCACTGCAGCGGGCAGAGTAGATTTAATGCTCCTCCAAAATCTGAGTCCTAGATAATTGTTACTATTTGATTCATTTTGCAGTTCCCTGGAAAATCTTGTTTGCAAAATTTAACTTTATTTGACCAGACTCAGACCTCACATATTACAGCCTTTTTTCTTCCTTGTGGGATTGGTGGAGGGGTGCTCAGATTAATATTGTATGAAGAAAAATCTACCGCTCCTTCATGGCAGGTAACACCCTATACCAAGGTGTGCTGACTGGTGAGCTAACACAGGTTGGTTTTTTCAATCTCCAAACTGTAAGATTTCTGATGTTTATGACTGGATATGGTAATGCCATTCACGGAGGAAGAAAATACAAGAGGAAATATTTGTGTGGCCGAAGTTTTTTTAGCTCAGTTCCAAAATACTAAATTTGCTATACCTGTGTGGCCACCAAAGAAAAAGAAAAATCAGGGGAAACACTATCACAAAAAAAAGAAGGTGGCAGTTTTTGAAATAAAAGAGCCATCTCCATATCTAAAGCTGCAGCGATTAAGTAAGCCAAGAACTGCTGGGCACCTAGTTAGTTTAGCAATTCAGAGATCACTGATAACCTTGTCAAAATCATGTCCTCCTGATCAGAGGGAGATCTCATCTTCCGTGGTTTGAAGAGTAAAAATGGTGTTCTCATAAAAGAGAGTATTACGCCCAATGCTTTTATTTTACATGTAAAAGCTGACACCCAAAAGCAACCTTGGGTAGTTTGCTCAAGATCAAATATCCATGTCAGAAATTCTGATTCCCATTGCAATGACCCATCAAAATTATGCATTCAAGCAATTAGAATTTCATTTAATTAATTGTGCTGCATTTAATTGTGTTTGCTATTTAAGGTATTCAGTTACATTAGTTTGAATGTCAGTTTGAACAAAATAAAATGATGAAGTGTAGACATACTTTAATAATACTCTATACACATATGTTAAAATAAACACTTGAACTAACAGCAAAATGGTCTCCAGTAGACATTGTATGAATTTCACTTACTGTAAGGAGTAATGTTTCATTTACAATTACAAGTCCATTGCATCAACTGATGTTACATTTAAATATTGTAGGAGAGCCAGCCACAGTAACATGAGCCTGTAATCTCAGCTACTTGGGAGGCTGAGGTAGGAATATCAGGTGAGCCCAGGAGTTCACGTCCAGCCTGGGCAACACAGGGAGACCGTGTTTCAGAAAAGAAAAAAATAAAAAATAAACGGGTGATCATACAACATTTTAAAGTTTTTATTTTTCTTTATATTCCTTAGAGTCATATGAAACCAAAACATCTGTAAATTTATTTATACTTCCTAGATGTGAATAAGCCTACTTATGGGACGTGGGCTGGTCAAACTTGCAATGTGACACTGTGACACAAGATACTGTCCTGCTTATTTCATAATAGTCTAAATAATAAAGATTCATAATCTCCATATTTTAAATTTTTACCTTATTTTTCCTTTGAAAATAGATCATATGACTTCCACTTTATTAATTTATTTTAAAAATAATGATATTCATGATAAATGCAGGGGCTAGAATTTTTATAGTTTTGCAAACTATTATATATACTTCTGAGTATATGTGTACATGTGTGTATGCCTGCAGTTTTTAAAATATATCTTAAGTTCTGATACAACTTCTTATTTAATAGCAATAGCTTTAAACAAATAGTAGTTGAGGACAAAAAAGTTGCTTCCTAGTAATATATCTACAATTTAAATATCAAATTTATAAATATTATTCAATGTAAATATACCAAAGCAGACTAGTCTGCTTAGATTTGTTCTTACCCTATCAGTAGGGACTGTTTCTTGGAAAGACTTTGGTACAACTTAGTGTAATACCCCATATGCCTTCACTACAGAAGAGTCTCTTATCCCTGCAGAATGATACAAAATTTTGAAGCTTTATCCTTCAAAAAAAGTAGGTGTGAACATTTAAATGCACTGCTACCATCATTTAAATTTAATATTCAGATCCTAAATGGACAATTATAATTTTGACCAAGTGATTAAATTTCCTTTCAGTTTTTCTTTGATGGAAATTTCATTAACTGTCCTCATAGACTCCAAGTTCTATTCTGTAAAATAACCCAATATCTTTTCTCAACTACTTATTTAAAATTCTAGTTAGACAGAAATACATTAAGATATAATTGGGCACTGGAAAATTGGTGCTTTTATTTCAGTTTTTTTGACCTAAAATCAGACATTTGAACCAAATGATTAATATTTAAAATGTGAGAAAGATTGAATCTTTGGAATTAAACTATATTTTAGGTATATCATTTGCATAATGTTCTTTGCCTAAGTCATTATGAATCATTTTTTATTATATTTGAAAACTTACTGAGTGTATAGCACAATTATGAGCACCTGAAACTGTCTCATTGCAAGAGGAAAACGCATTTTTCCATACTTTACTGACACATTGAATGTTATCCCTAGAGAGGTGTTGAAATTTGAAACATGTATGAATTTGCAACAAGTAGGGATATTTTGGCAGGAGCACTGTGGTGTGCTTTGCAAAGACCCTATGTGTCAGACCCTGAGGTATTTTATATATTTATTTTTTCCTCATTCAACAAACATTTAAAATTATAATTACATTTTTTTTCAGGTAAACAAATTGTTTTATTTACCTGTGTGAAAATCTGACGGGGCATTTGAAAGTCACACCGAGTATGAACCAAATATTCCTAGTCTGGCACTTCCCTGTGCATTATGAGACATCAAGCAGATCATATCAACAGTACTTCAAATCATTAGCACAGGCAAACATGCTCATAAAAGTTGCCAAAATTCCTCCCAAGGGTGTTCAATCTTTATCATGATGTCCTATAACTATGCAGCAAAGAAAAAGGCTTGGGCTAAGTGAAGTTGCACTGTTATCTCTTCAAATCCACTAGAATGAATTCGTATAATTACTTTCTTTGTGCCCAGTGTTACATTAGGCTCTGGAATGGAGGGAGAAATGGTCACCAGTTACACAAAGATCTGTAAGAGAGAATTCAAGATGATGGAAGTAAGAGAGAGAGAAGCCACTGCTTTCGGAATTAAATAAGAGTATGGACCTGTAGTAAAAATGAAAATTCCTTCACCTTCTACTCTCTTCATTTCTACCACGGTCAGAGCAGCATCGAAAGTAATCAAAAACCTTAACATAGTATAATATATAGTATTTTTTCTGTAAGAAAGTCTATATATAAGAACATATAGATATATTTGCTTGCATTTGCCTAAAGAAACACTGGAAGCATCATAAAACCATACAAATAAAAATGGAGACAAGACAGGGGCAGGCCTTCCCTGAACAAACTTTTAAATATAATTTTTGAGTCTTGGATTATGTAATTATATTATTTCAAAAAATAGTAATTTGTAAGTACACATAACTAAAGGAAAGCACATTGAGACCTTGATGAAATGGCAGGTGTGCTGGAGTTACTCAGAAATAAAACCGATTGTTTCTATTATAATATGTGTTAATATATACCCTATCGCTATCCAACCTCTGGGTGGTGGTGTCTGGGAAGCAATAATGGCTACCATTTATTCAGGGCAATCTCTATGCCAAGACACACAATAATGTTTTATGTAAGGCATTCAGCAAGTTTTCAGTGTTTTTATTATCTCTTTTGTTTTGCCTTCAGATTCACACCGAACACAATGACTTTCTTCCCCTAAAAAACATTTCCTGGGACCCTGAGTGCTTTTATCAATCAATACCTCTGAACAGCTGCCTCCCAACTCCTGACTTCCAGGAAATAAAATCAACTGAATATTCTTCCACAGGCAAGGCTGTGTTTTTAAACCCTCTAAACACAACCCTACACCCACCCATCCTAATCCCCCAAAAGCAAGTGAAACTCACGGGGATAAAGACTCTCTCTGCTGGAACATAGGCCTAAATTTGGGGGCAAGCAAAGTGCCCTAGTCCCCACTTTGCTTCCATGTCAGATACGGGATGGGGGATCAGTGTCTTCTTTTGTTTTCTTGTTGACGCTGGTCTGATGTGTTTTTCCTTTCTACCTATCTAACACTCCTTTAACCCATGTTGTGCAATGTTGTCGACTCTGGTTCTAATCTAAAAGTGTGGCAGGTAGGGAACAAGATGAACCTACCTCAAATGATGCTGATAAGTCAATGTGTACCAACCTTGTTTCATACCTGAGCAAAGTCTCTGTTGGGTTGACCAGCACTGACAGGGTGGGTCCATAACCGAGTCTCCATGTCTGACCCAGCCAGGAAGTGTTGAATGGGCCCTGCAGAGTAGACACTTACAGTCTCTGTGCCCTTCTAACCTTCTACCTTTAAGAATTGGGTAATACTAATACTTACCTTACTAAAACTTCAGTTATTGGCATTAAAGCATTGCAACGTAGTTCACTGGAGGTCAGGATAGAAGAGATGTGGCCACCTTAAATCCAGGTCTGCCATAGTGATAAATACAATTTAATGGACATCTTCCAAATGCCAGATTCCATGTTAAATCTTTTACACATTTTATTTATAACTGTCACCACTACTGTAAAATATCATTACTTCTTTTTACAGATGAGGAAAACAAATCTTTCTCAGCTAACACTGCTTCCCCCAAGTGACCTGTTAGTCACCAATTGGTAAAACAAGAAATCAATTCACAGTGTGCCAGATTTCAAAGTCTATGCTTTTTTGCTGTAATCTCGGGCTGTTATTTATTTAGAAGAGGAAGAAATCCAAAAAAGGGTTACTAAACAGCAAATCTGAAATCAGTCATAGGGAAGAGCAGCCAATGAAACTACTCTGAGTATCACTTGAAATGCAAGCTAAACAATCACTGATTGCATAAAATAGTGCTTATCTCATAAATTCTGAATCTCAGTAGGGAGGCTAATAATCTCCAAAAGGCTCGCAGAAGCAACATGCTGAGAATGCCACACTGAATGAAGGTTCTGATCAGTTAATATGAGTCCCAGAGGAAGTCAAACGGCACTGTGCAGGTTCTATAGTAAAAATAATAATCATTTGAGTTATAAATACAGTGTTTCATTTGGGAAAGGGACAGTGAGATATGATAAACATCTTTAAAATTTTAAAGTAGTGTATGGGGAAGAGGCTATGGATGTTCTATTTTATTCCAGAACAGCATTTGCTCACTGAAGTGGCTCAGTAATAGAATTGTGTGAAGAGTTCTTTAAAACTTCCCACACCTAGACCCAGTCCTAAAAGTTGTATTTAAATGGTTTGGGGTACAGTTCCAGCTTTTGAAAGGTGGTCTAACTTGAAGCGAGACTCATAGCCAGTATACTAGAGAGAAGAGAGAGAACCAACAGGTAATAGTAACAATGAGGTAGGCTTCAAGAATCCCAAGATTGAAGTCAAGTAATAATTTTGAATATCTAACAAAGGCACATGAATAAACATATGAATATGGCATAGTCCTTCACAGTCCTTATTCACACAAAACTTATACACGAAGTATCTTTATATGGAATTGTAATATAATATATACTATAATAAGAATTGTGCTACTTTGTTCAATAGATATAACAAGATTCAATGAACTAAGAAGAAACCCTAAGTATATTTACGTTTAAGTTTGAAAGATCATAGCACAGTTAAGCTGGAATAATAATATTAGCATAAGGCTTAAAATACAAAACATTAAAATTATGTAATCGAGCCAACAATGCAAAAGAGTACCTCACAAAGCAAGGTGCTTTCTGCCAATGAAAATAAAAAAAAAACGTAGAACCTTTTGTCATGTATGTGAAAGAGTCTCCTGCATTGGGTGAAAAATCAGACTATACAGCTGTATTAATGAGGATTTTTCAGAGGGGAAAGAATCAGTAGGAGAGAGATCTCTAGATATAAAATGATAGATAAGTAGAGATAGATAGATATAGATAAGTGGTAGAGAGATAGATACATAGATAAATAGATAGACAGATAGATAGATAGATAGATAGACAGACAGACAGACAGACAGACAGACAGATAGATAGATAGATAGATAGATAGATAGATAGATAGATAGATGGATGGATAGATAGATAGATAGATAGATAGATAGATAGATAGATAGATAGATAGATAGATAGATAGAAATCTGTTTTAAGTAATTGTAATTGGCTTAGGCATTTGTGGAAACTAGCAAGTCTGAAATCTGCCAAAAGGCAGCAGGTAGAAGCTGGAGGTACAGTCTTCAAGCAAAATTTCTTCTTCTTCAGGAAACATCAGAGTTGCTCTTAAGGGCTTTCAACTGGTTGGATGAGGCCCACCTATATTATTGAGGATAATCCCCTTAATGTCAACTGATCGTATATATTAACCACATCTATAAAATATCATCACAGTAACACCTAGATAGGTGTTTGACTGTATAACTGAGCATTTTAATCTTGCCAAATTGACACACAAAACTAACCGTGATAGCAACCTATAATTCTCTTTTCAACTGTAGGATTTTATTATTCCAAGTAGAAAATAGACAAGTGATGAGGGGACTCTCCTTTACACTTGTAAATAGTCTGTTCAGATATAGTAGTTACAGTTGTCATGCTCACTACCTACTACCACATTCTACATGATTATCAACCTTCCCTATTATCACTGTACATCTTAATACCTTTTACAATCTCAAGACCTTTTACATATTTGACAAAAGGTCAGAAGTCTAGGTCTGTCCAAACACCTCCCTGTCCATTAGTTTTTAACTTCCCTCTGATATTGCCAATGCTAGTGTATATAGGAAACAATAATTTTGTAAATAAAATACCAAATCATTTTAGAATCAAATTGTCATTATGCCAACACAGTATTCTGTTAAAAGTAGGTTTTAATGCCTTACAGCAGATATGTAAGTAGAATTTCCTACATCTTTCTAAACCCTACACTGCGAATTGAATATTGGATTCTTATGCCCATTTGGCTGTCTGCACAGAATAAGAATTTGAAACACAGACCAGCAATTGAAACTTGAGTGTGTTGTGACAACTGGTAAAGTCTGCAGTGGGAAAGACTTGAGTTGACTTAGTTACCCAAGGCATATGTGGGAAAAAGTGAAAGAGAGTAAGCTTGGTATGAGTTTATGACACTTTTTTTTTTTCTAACAGACGCAACCTATGAGTCTGGCTCAGGAAGGAAATGAATTTCTGCTTGTCCATATTAGTAATTTTCTTTCCTGTGATGGTCAATAGAGGAGGGCACAGAATGCCCAGATAGCTGGTAAAACATTATTTCTAGGTGTGTCTGAGTGTGTTTCTGGAAGAGTATATCTGGAAGAGACGACTGGATTAGCATTTGCATTGGTAGACTGAGTAAAGAAGACCATAACACCAATGTGGGTGGGCATCATCTAATCCACTGAGGGCTCTAATGGAGCAGAAAGGCAGAGGAAGAGCAGATGTTTGAGTTTGGTCATCATCTTTTTATGCCCTCAGACACCGGTACCCCCAGACTCAGACATTGGAGGTTTTTCAGACCTAGACTGAGACTTACAGCATTAGTTTCCTTGTATCCTTAACCCTCAGATTTGGAATGAATTACACCACTGGCTTTCCTGGTTTGCCAGCTTGCAGATGGGAGATTGTGAGACTCAAATCAACCAATTCCTATAGTAAATCTCTTCCTCTCTCTCTGTTGTATATATATGTGGTGACTGTTAAGAAGTTATCAGGTCATTAGGGCTTGGCTTTCATGAATGTATTGAAGCTGTTTTCATGATAGTAGATTTGTTGTCTCTGAATAGAGTTCCTTAGAAAGGGGCAAGTTCCTTTCTCCACTCTGCCCTTCTGCCCTCCACCATGAGATGATGCAGCAAGAAAGCCCTTGCCAGATTCTTGCCCCTTGATCTTGGACTCCCCAGTCTCCAAAACCATGAGCCAATAAATGTCTATTCATTATAAATTACCCAATATGTCATATTTTATTATAGCAGACAAAGCAGACTAAAACACCATCCTATTGGTTCTGTTTCTCTGAAGAACTCTCATTAATACACTAACATAAAGGGGATACTAAAGCGGGGGGGTGGTGGTGAGATAATAGCTACTCTGCAAAAGGAAAGAATCTGGGATACCCTCACCCGTCTTACCCATAGCTCCAATGGAAAGAAATGAAAAAAGCTACTATGCATGTTCTGAATAAAAGAAAAATCTTCCCAGATATGTGCTTAGATTTGGGTTTGGGTGTAGTTATGAAATAGGTTACGATGTGCTGCAGGTAATATTAATAGCCATTATAAAGAGTACACTAATTGGCTTCCTAGGTAAATAATATAAGGTAATACTCTCTTGATCATACAAGTACAGCACGGTATTATCATCTGGAGCTTAGATTTGTTTCAGCTTTACAGAATAAAAGCAATGGACTTTTCTGTCTGTTTTTAATCACTGATGTCAATATTTTGATTAGACACAAACTTCAAAATGTTAGAAACAAAATGAATAAATTTCATTACAGTGAGATTTAAGTATTATCAAAATACTTAATCTAATATATGAATAATCAGATTTAGCACTCACTAGCAGAGATATTCTAAAATATATACTTTTAATATTGAATTTTGAATATTATAATTGCCTTTATTATTACAAATGTTAATTCTTAAAATACTTTCAATTTCCAGAAACAAACTTAGAATACTGTCTTTAAACTTAGAATAGTGCCTTTAAAGTGAGTAATAAACTTTGCCAACTGTTTTATCACCAGCTGTGCCTACACTGAAGGCATATACTTTTACAGAAAGGTAGAATCTACAGCTTATTTTAAAATTTTATTCATTGGACAACCTGTAAATAGATTGAATTGAGAATATTGATTGTTCATGAGTAAGCTGGCCAATGCTTTACTAAATTAATGAAATAATTAGTTAAAAATTAACTGTGAAAAACAGAAACAGACAAATCAAATGAAATAGGAAGTGTTAAATTTTTTTTTTAATTTATTTATTATTATTATACTTTAAGTTGTAGGGTACATGTGCATAACGTGCAGGTTTGTTACATATGTATACTTGTGCCTTGTTGGTGTGCTGCACCCATCAACTCGTCATTTACATCAGGTATAACTCCCAATGCAAACCCTCCCCCCTCCCCCCACCCCCCTCCCCATGATAGGCCCCGGTGTGTGATGTTCCCCTTCCTGAGTCCAAGTGATCTCATTGTTCAGTTCCCACCTATGAGTGAGAACATGCGGTGTTTGGTTTTCTGTTCTTGCGATAGTTTGCTGAAAATGATGGTTTCCAGCTGCATCCATGTCCCTACAAAGGACACGAACTCATCCTTTTTTATGGCTGCATAGTATTCCATGGTGTATATGTGCCACATTTTCTTAATCCAGTCTGCCACTGATGGACATTTGGGTTGATTCCAAGTCTTTGCTATTGTGAATAGTGCCGCAATAAACATACGTGTGCATGTGTCTTTATAGCAGCATAATTTATAATCCTTTGGGTATATACCCAGTAATGGGATGGCTGGGTCATATGGTACATCTAGTTCTAGATCCTTGAGGAATCGCCATACTGTTTTCCATAATGGTTGAACTAGTTTACAATCCCACCAACAGTGTAAAAGTGTTCCTATTTCTCCACATCCTCTCCAGCACCTGTTGTTTCCTGACTTTTTAATGATCGCCATTCTAACTGGTGTGAGATGGTATCTCATTGTGGTTTTGATTTGCATTTCTCTGATGGCCAGTGATGATGAGCATTTTTTCATGTGTCTGTTGGCTGTATGAATGTCTTCTTTTGAGAAATGTCTGTTCATATCCTTTGCCCACTTTTTGATGGGGTTGTTTGTTTTTTTCTTGTAAATTTGTTTGAGTTCTTTGTAGGTTCTGGATATTAGCCCTTTGTCAGATGAGTAGATTGCAAAAATTTTCTCCCATGCTGTAGGTTGCCTGTTCACTCTGATGGTAGTTTCTTTTGCTGTGCAGAAGCTCTTTAGTTTAATGAGATCCCATTTGTCAATTTTGGCTTTTGCTGCCGTTGCTTTTGGTGTTTTAGACATGAAGTCTTTGCCCATGCCTATGTCCTGAATGGTACTACCTAGGTTTTCCTCTAGGGTTTTTATGGTATTAGGTCTAACATTTAAGTCTCTAATCCATCTTGAATTAATTTTCGTATAAGGAGTAAGGAAAGGATCCAGTTTCAGCTTTCTACTTATGGCTAGCCAATGTTCCCAGCAACATTTATTAAATAGGGAATCCTTTCCCCATTTCTTGTTTCTCTCAGGTTTGTCAAAGATCAGATGGCTGTAGATGTGTGGTATTATTTCTGAGGACTCTGTTCTGTTCCATTGGTCTATATCTCTGTTTTGGTACCAGTACCATGCTGTTTTGGTTACTGTAGCCTTGTAGTATAGTTTGAAGTCAGGTAGCGTGATGCCTCCAGCTTTGTTCTTTTGACTTAGGATTGTCTTGGAGATGCGGGCTCTTTTTTGGTTCCATATGAACTTTAAAGCAGTTTTTTCCAATTCTGTGAAGAAACTCGTTGGTAGCTTGATGGGGATGGCATTGAATCTATAAATTACCTTGGGCAGTATGGCCATTTTCACAATATTGATTCTTCCTATCCATGAGCATGGTATGTTCTTCCATTTGTTTGTGTCCTCTTTGATTTCACTGAGCAGTGGTTTGTAGTTCTCCTTGACGAGGTCCTTTACATCCCTTGTAAGTTGGATTCCTAGGTATTTTATTCTCTTTGAAGCAATTGTGAATGGAAGTTCATTCCTGATTTGGCTCTCTGTTTGTCTGTTACTGGTGTATAAGAATGCTTGTGATTTTTGCACATTAATTTTGTATCCTGAGACTTTGCTGAAGTTGCTTATCAGCTTAAGGAGATTTTGGGCTGAGACAATGGGGTTTTCTAAATATACAATCATGTCATCTGCAAACAGGGACAATTTGACTTCTTCTTTTCCTAACTGAATACCCTTGATTTCTTTCTCTTGCCTGATTGCCCTAGCCAGAACTTCCAACACTATGTTGAATAGGAGTGGTGAGAGAGGGCATCCCTGTCTTGTGCCAATTTTCAAAGGAAATTTTTCCAGTTTTTGCCCATTCAGTATGATATTGGCTGTGGGTTTGTCATAGATAGCTCTTATTATTTTGAGGTACGTTCCATCAATACCGAATTTATTGAGCGTTTTTAGCATGAAGGGCTGTTGAATTTTGTCAAAAGGCTTTTCTGCATCTATTGAGATAATCATGTGGTTCTTGTCTTTGGTTCTGTTTATATGCTGGATTATGTTTATTGATTTGCGAATGTTGAACCAGCCTTGCATCCCAGGGATGAAGCCCACTTGATCATGGTGGATAAGCTTTTTGATGTGTTGCTGAATCCGGTTTGCCAGTACTTTATTGAGGATTTTTGCATCGATGTTCATCAGGGATATTGGTCTAAAATTCTCTTTTTTTGTTGTGTCTCTGCCAGGCTTTGGTATCAGGATGATGTTGGCCTCATAAAATGAGTTAGGGAGGATTCCCTCTTTTTCTATTGATTGGAATAGTTTCAGAAGGAATGGTACCAACTCCTCCTTGTACCTCTGGTAGAATTCAGCTGTGAATCCATCTGGTCCTGGACTTTTTTTGGTTGGTAGGCTATTAATTATTGCCTCAATTTCAGAGCCTGCTATTGGTCTATTCAGGGATTCAACTTCTTCCTGGTTTAGTCTTGGAAGAGTGTAAGTGTCCAGGAAATTATCCATTTCTTCTAGATTTTCCAGTTTATTTGCGTAGAGGTGTTTATAGTATTCTCTGATGGTAGTTTGTATTTCTGTGGGGTCGGTGGTGATATCCCCTTTATCATTTTTAATTGCGTCGATTTGATTCTTCTCTCTTTTCTTCTTTATTAGTCTTGCTAGTGGTCTGTCAATTTTGTTGATCTTTTCAAAAAACCAACTCCTGGATTCATTGATTTTTTGGAGGGTTTTTTGTGTCTCTATCTCCTTCAGTTCTGCTCTGATCTTAGTTATTTCTTACCTTCTGCTAGCTTTTGAATGTGTTTGCTCTTGCTTCTCTAGTTCTTTTAATTGCGATGTTAGAGTGTCAATTTTAGATCTTTCCTGCTTTCTCTTGTGGGCGTTTAGTGCTATAAATTTCCCTCTACACACTGCTTTAAATGTGTCCCAGAGATTCTGGTATGTTGTATCTTTGTTCTCATTGGTTTCAAAGAACATCTTTATTTCTGCCTTCATTTCGTTATGTACCCAGTAGTCATTCAGGAGCAGGTTGTTCAGTTTCCATGTAGTTGAGCGGTTTTGATTGAGTTTCTTAGTCCTGAGTTCTAGTTGATTGCACTGTGGTCTGAGAGACAGTTTGTTATAATTTCTGTTCTTGTACATTTGCTGAGGAGTGCTTTACTTCCAATTACGTGGTCAATTTTGGAGTAAGTACGATGTGGTGCTGAGAAGAATGTATATTCTGTTGATTTGGGGTGGGGAGTTCTATAGATGTCTATTAGGTCTGCTTGCTGCAGAGATGAGTTCAATTCCTGGATATCCTTGTTAACTTTCTGTCTCGTTGATCTGTCTAATGTTGATAGTGGAGTGTTGAAGTCTCCCATTATTATTGTATGGGAGTCTAAGTCTCTTTGTAAGTCACTAAGGACTTGCTTTATGAATCTGGGTGCTCCTGTATTGGGTGCATATATATTTAGGATAGTTAGCTCTTCCTGTTGAATTGATCCCTTTACCATTATGTAATGGCCTTCTCTGTCTCTTTTGAACTTTGATGGTTTAAAGTCTGTTTTATCAGAGACTAGTATTGCAACCCCCGCTTTTTTTTGTTCTCCATTTGCTTGGTAAATCTTCCTCCATCCCTTTATTTTGAGCCTATGTATGTCTCTGCGTGTGAGATGGGTCTCCTGAATACAGCAGACTGATGGGTCTTGACTCTTTATCCAGTTTGCCAGTCTGTGTCTTTTAATTGGAGCATTTAGTCCATTGACATTTAAGGTTAAGATTGTTATGTATGAACTTGATCCTGCCATTATGATATTAACTGGTTATTTTGCTCGTTAGTTGATGCAGTTTCTTCCTTGCCTCGATGGTCTTTACATTTTGGCATGTTTTTGCAATGGCTGGTACCGGTTGTTCCTTTCCATGTTGAGTGCTTCCTTCAGGATCTCTTGTAAGGCAGGCCTAGTGGTGACAAAATCTCTAAGCATTTGCTTATCTGTAAAGGATTTTATTTCTCCTTCACTTATGAAACTTAGTTTGGCTGGATATGAAATTCTGGGTTTAAAATTCTTTTCTTTAAGAATGTTGAATATTGGCCCCCACTCTCTTCTGGCTTGGAGAGTTTCTGCCGAGAGATCTGCTGTTAGTCTGATGGGCTTCCCTTTGTGGGTAACCTGACCTTTCTCTCTGGCTGCCCTTAAGATTTTTTCCTTCATTTCAACTTTGGTGAATCTGGCAATTATGTGTCTTGGAGTTGCTCTTCTCGAGGAGTATCTTTGTGGCGTTCTCTGTATTTCCTGGATTTGAATGTTGGCCTGCCCTACTAGGTTGGGGAAGTTCTCCTGGATGATATCCTGAAGAGTGTTTTCCAACTTGGTTCCATTTTCCCCCTCACTTTCAGGCACCCCAATCAGACGTAGATTTGGTCTTTTTACATAATCCCATACTTCTTGCAGGCTTTGTTCATTTCTTTTTCTTCTTTTTTCTTTTGGTTTCTCTTCTCGCTTCATTTCATTCATTTGATCCTCAATCACTGATACTCTTTCTTCCAGTTGATCGAGTCGGTTACTGAAGCTTGTGCATTTGTCACGTATTTCTCGTGTCATAGTTTTCATCTCTTTCATTTCGTTTATGACCTTCTCTGCATTAATTACTCTAGTCATCAATTCTTCCACTTTTTTTTCAAGATTTTTAGTTTCTTTGCGCTGGGTACGTAATTCCTCCTTTAGCTCTGAGAAATTTGATGGACTGAAGTCTTCTTCTCTCATCTCGTCAAAGTCATTCTCCGTCCAGCTTTGATCCGTTGCTGGCGATGAGCTGCGCTCCTTTGCCGGGGGAGATGCGCTCTTATTTTTTGAATTTCCAGCTTTTCTGCCCTGCTTTTTCCCCATCTTTGTGGTTTTATCTGCCTCTGGTCTTTGATGATGGTGATGTACTGATGGGGTTTTGGTGTAGGTGTCCTTCCTGTTTGATAGTTTTCCTTCTAACAGTCAGGACCCTCAGCTGTAGGTCTGTTGGAGATTGCTTGAGGTCCACTCCAGACCCTGTTTGCCTGGGTGTCAGCAGCAGAGGCTGCAGAAGATAGAATATTTCTGAACAGCGAGTGTACCTGTCTGATTCTTGCTTTGGAAGCTTCCTCTCAGGGGTGTACTCCACCCTGTGAGGTGTGAGATGTCAGACTGCCCCTAGTGGGGGATGTCTCCCAGTTAGGCTGCTCAGGGGTCAGGGACCCACTTGAGCAGGGAGTCTGTCCCTTCTCAGATCTCAGCCTCCGTGTTGGGAGATCCACTGCTCTCTTCAAAGCTGTCAGACAGAGTCGTTTGTGTCTGCAGAGTTTTCTGCTGCATTTGTTATAGTTTACTGTGCCCTGTCCCCAGAGGTGGAGTCTACAGAGACAGGCAGGTTTCCTTGAGCTGCTGTGAGCTCCACCCAGTTCGAGCTTCCCAGCAGCTTTGTTTACCTACTTAAGCCTCAGCAATGGTGGGCGCCCCTCCCCAAGCCTCGTTGCTGCCTTGCCGGTAGATCACAGACTGCTGTGCTAGCAATGAGGGAGGCTCCGTGGGTGTGGGACCCTCCCGGCCAGGAGTGGGATATGATCTCCTGGAGTGCCTGTTTGCTTAAGGCGCAGTATTGGGGTGGGAGTTACCCGATTTTCCAGGTGTTGTGTGTCTCAGTTCCCCTGGCTAGGAAAAGGGATTCCCTTCCCCCTTGCCCTTCCCAGGTGAGGCAATGCCTCGCCCTGCTTCAGCTCTCGCTGGTCGGGCTGCAGCAGCTGACCAGCACCGATCGTCCGGCACTCCCCAGTGAGATGAACCCAGTACCTCAGTTGAAAATGCAGAAATCACTGGTCTTCTGTGTGGCTCGCGCTGGGAGTTGGAGACTGGAGCTGTTCCTATTTGGCCATCTTGCTCCGCCCCCCAAAACTGAAGTGTTAAATTTTAAAGCAATGCACTTAGAAACTCAAAAGTATAAAAGGGAACATAATCAATAACTTCTATAGTTCCACATAGAAAATTATGTGAAGACACTGACTAGAACTTTTCTAAGTCATTTTGAAGATAGCCAGTTTAGGATATCTTTAATTAAAATAGCAAAAACCTTACTAAGTTACAATTAAGAATAGAGTGTTTACATTCATTCGAAATCTATTCTACAGTAAGTCCTATTTTAATATTGGAATTGTTTGTTTTTTATTTCATGTGACTGAAACTATGAAAAATAAAAATTTAAATAGTTCACACAAACATATCTGGTTTTGAAAGGAAAATGGTGCAAATATAAAACTCAGAAGATGCAAGGAGTAAAATAAGCAATTTAAAGTAGAATGAGTACAGATATGTTATCTGGGGGCTATATTCCAGCCCTGGCCCTTACACTAACTGGCTGAGTGAAACTGGACAAGTCATTGAGCATCTGGAGCCTTTAATTTCTTCCTATGCAAGTTGAGGGGATGAACGATGTCTGTAAGACTCCTCTTTCTAAAGTATGATAAATCCTTGATCTTTAAATAAGCCTAAATACAGATGGCAAGTAATATTTCTATAGATTCTGAGCACAAACCTCCCCTAATAAAAGTTGTTCAAAGAGTCTCCATAGACTTTACAACAAAGCCTGTAATATGGGATACCTATCATCAATTCAGTCCCTACTATATGCCACCCCTATTTCCTTTCGGCTTACTGTCCATTGCACTAAGTTCCGGGAATGCTGAGTTGCTCACATTTTCTCTTATGCCCAGGGTTTTATCTCTAGATTCACTCAACAAACTTTAAAGAGGCCAAGCTAAATTGTTTTAGTGAGTGAAGCAACGTACAGTGGACAAATAAAAGGATCTGAATTTGTAGTCCTTATTGTTGATGGGTATTATTTTGTGCCCATATACAAATCCTTGAGCTTCTCCTCTAGCAAAGAGAGGTTCAAAGTATGAAAGGATGACTGTTTTCCCCTAAACAATAACCACCAAAGGCTTACTGAACCTAATCCCCATCTTATGGAATCATTAAGGCTTTAGGAAAAACAGTTATCCCTAGGATAGATGTTGGCAAAGAGGTGGTGAAAAGGGAACACTTTTACTCTGCTGGTGGGAATGTAAACTAGTGCAGCCACTATGGAAAACAGTGTAGAGCTTCCTAAAAGAACTAAAAGTGAACTACCACTCAATCCAGCAATCTCATTACTGGGTATCCACCCAAAGGAAAGTAAGTCATTATATGAAAAAGACACTTGCACACGCATGTTTATAGCAGTGCAATTTGCAATTACAAAAATATGAAACCAGCCTAAATACCCATCAATCGACAAGGGGATAAAGAAAATGTGGTATGTATACACGATGGCATACTACTCAGCTATAAAAAGGAAAAAAATAATGGCACTCACAGCAACTCGGATGGAGTTGGAGACAATTGTTGTAAGTGAAGTAACTCAAGAATGGAAAATCAAATATTGCATGTTCTCACTTGTAAGTGGGAGCAAAGTTATGAGGATGCAAAGGTGTAAGAATGCTATACTGGCCAGGTGCCGTGGCTCACGCCTGTAATCCCAACACTTTGGGAGGCCCAGGAGGCCAGATCATGAGGTCAGGAGTTTGAGACCAGCCTGACCAACATGGTGAAACCCCCTGTTTACTAAAACTACAAAAATTAGCTGGGTGTGGTGGCACACGCCTATAATCCCAGCCACTCAGGAGGCTGAGGTAGGAGAAATAGCTCGAACCTGGGAGGTGGAGGTTGCAGTGAGCCAAGATGGCACCACTGTACTCCAGCCTGGGTGACAAAGTGAGACTCCATCTTAAAAAAAAGAAAAAATGCTATAATGGACTTAGGGACTCAGGGAGAAGATTGGGAAAGGGGTGAGAGATAAAAGACTACACAGTGAGTACAGCATACACTGCTCAAGTGATGGGTGCACCAAGATCTCATAAATCACCACTAAAGAATTTATCCTTGTAATCGAAAAACACCTATTCCCCAAAAACTACTGAAATTTAAAAAAGTCTTATAATTGTTTTCTGTGACATAATAGAAGTTAAATAAGAGAAATTTCCATTAGAGAAATTCCCTTCCATGCTTTCAGTGATTGTGTGGGCTCCAAGAAGATTGAATGTGATTATCCTAGTAATGGTATTCCTGGAGCTTAGTGAAATGGAGAATAAGCTAGAAAAGAGATAGGACACAAACAAACGGAAAAACATTCCATACTCATTGATAGGAATAATCGATATCGTGAAAATGGCCATACTTCCAAAAGAAATTTATAGTTTCGATGTTATTCCCATTAAACTACCATTCACATTCTTCAAAGAACTAAAAAAATTATTTTAAAATTTGTATGAAACCAAAAAACAGTCTGAAGAGCCAAGGCAATCCTAAGCAAAAGGAACAAAGTTGGTAGCATCACATTACTCAACTTCAAACTATACTGCAGTGCTACAACAACCAAAACAGCATGACACTCATACAAAAGCAGACACACAGACCAATGGAACAGAATAGAGGCTCAAACTATACTGCAGTGCTACGACAACCAAAACAGCATGACATTCATACAGAAACAGACCCATAGACCAATGGAACAGTGCTACAACAACCAAAACAGCATGACATTCATACAAAAACAGACACATAAACCAATGGAAGAGAATAAAGGCCCAAGGGTAAGACTGTACACCTACAACCATCTGATCTTCAACAAAGTTGACAAAAGCAAGCAAGGTAAAGGACTCCCTATTCAATAAATGGTGCTGAGATAACTGGCTAGCCATATGCAGAAGGCTGAAACTGGACTCCTTAAACCATATACAAAAATCATCACAAGAGGGATTGAAGACTTAAATGTAAAACCCAAAACTGTAAGACCCCTGGAAGACAACCTAGACGATATGATTCACGACACAGACAGAGGCAAAGATTTCATGATGAAAACAGTAAAAGCAATTGCAACAAAAGCAAAAATTGACAAATGAGATCTAATTAAACTAAAGAGCTTCTGTGCAGCAAGAGAAACTATCAGCAGAATAAACAGACAACCTACAGAATGGAAGAAAAATTTTGCAAACTGTGCATCTGACAAAGACCTAATATTTAGCATCTTAAGAAACTTAAACCTTTTTACAAGAAAGAAAAAAAAACATTAAAAAAATTGGCAAAAGACATGAGCAGAGACTTTTCAAAAGAAGACATACATGTGGCCAAGAAACATATGAAAAACTGCTCAACATCACTGATCATTAGAGAAATGTAAATCAAAACTACAATGAGCTACCACCTCACACTATTCAGAATGGCTATTATGAAAAAGTCAAAAATAACAGATGCTGGTGAGGCTACAGAAAAAATGTAACACTTATAGACTGTAAGTAGGAGTGTAAATTAGTTCAACCATTGTGGAAGACAGTGTGGTAACTCCTCAAAGACCTAAAAACAGGACTACCATTCAACCCAGCAATCCCATTACTGGGTATATACCCAAAGGAACAGAAATCATTCTATCATAAAGCCACATGCATGCATATGTTCATTGCAACACTATTTACAAGAGCAAAGACATCCAATCAACATAAGTGCCCATCAGTGGTAGACTAGACAAAGAAAACGTGGTACACATACACCATAGAATCCTATGCAGCCACAAAAAGAATAAGATCATGTCCTTTGCAGGAACATGGATGAGGCTGGAGGTCACTATCCTTAGCAAACTAACACAGGAATAGAAAACCAAATACCACAACTTCTCACTTATAAGTGGGAGCTAAATTATGAGAACACATGGACACATAGAGGGGAACAACAGACAGTGGGGCCTAGACAAGGGTATAGGATGGGAGAAAGAAGAGTATCAGGAGAAATAACTAATGGGTACTCTGTTTAATACCTGGGTGACAAAATAATCTGTATAAGAAACCCTCAGGACACGAGTTTACCTATACAACAAACTTGCACCCTGGAACCTAAAAGAAAAGTTCAAATAAAAAGACATAGGAGTAATGTATAGTGGATAGTTGATTGATAATAGGTATCCCATGTTACAGGCTTTGTTGTAAAGATACTGCAGATTCTTTGAACAACTTTTAACACAGTTCCACAAGCTGCACTGAGAGTAAAGACACCAGGCATTGAACAGTGAAATATGTTCTTCCCCATTAGTTAAAAGTCTAAAAATTTTCCTATATCTGAGGAGATCTGAGACATAGTCCCAGATACACAAAGTAACAGCTGTCTAGAATGGGGTAGGGGCAGGGTAAAGTAATCTTCTGTAGTAATCAGAAGATATCAGAAAAATATCAGAAAAATATTCTCTGTAAACTTTAAGAGTCTGAGGCACAGTCAAGCCCTCAGTTACCAAATGGAGACTTCAGTTCTACCATTTTCAAAGGACGATTTTCACTACTTAAATCTTTTTGTAAAACATTATAAGAGCAGGTGTTTGGGAGAAAAGATATATCAGAGAGTTGAATTCAATTTTGTATTTTTTAGAATGAAGCACAATAAATGAACTGAAATATCTAAATAAAGGGTTTAACAGCTAACACTTACAAAAATTACTATTTCCTAAGTGCTACATATGTGTAATTATTCAATACTTAAACAAATCTATGAGGTAGTTATTATTATCTTCATTTTAGAGATGAAAACTTTGAAACACAACAAGGTTAAAAAAACTGCCATACAATCAGAAAAAGGAAGGACAGTGTACAGATTCAGATATATCTTACACAAATTCTGTGCTGCTAGCCATTGTGCACCTGAAATCAATCTAACTCTATTATCCAGGCAAACTTACTGCTCTAACACTTGAAATCTCAATAACTTAAGTTAGAAACATTATTGCTCCCGCACATTACAATATAGTGTTTGTGTGTGCGTGTGTGCACTTGTGTGTGTGTGTGTGTGTGTTGGGAGGAGACAGAAGAGGGACATGGGCCATTTCCAAATTATGACCTGCCATCTATTACGTCTTCCAGGGTCTCTAGAGAAGAGAAAATAAAGTAGAATTGTGTGAAGATGATTTTTATTCAGAGTTGAACATATACCCATTTTTTTTCACTGGCCTAACTTCCAGGGGCTGAGGAAGCACGTAACTGAGCCCAGAAAAGCAGATATATCCATCTCTGTCACAAGACAGGGCCTACATAGTGAAGAAGTTAAAACAAATCTGGAGAGGCGATACCAACTCTTAGCATTGTTATTCACTGAGAATTTCTCTTTACTATGAAAAATCCATTTCATGCTTGTCTACTTTGGTAAATCACAAAATTGAGTTTTAAATTGGTTAAAAATGAGAGTGATCACAAGGAAACTGAAAGGCATTTGATGTTGATAATCAGAGGCTGGCATTTGCCCAGATGTTAACATAATCTAATTCTAGTTCATGATCATAATCTGTGTTATTTCTCTTCTTGGAGAACGGGTGCTGATTTCTTGCAAGCTGTTGTCCTAATAAATGCCAAAATGTTGGGTTTTATTTTTCCAAATATAGAGACAGACCCATAAGATACACTATTGTAAACTATATTCTCTAATATTTAGCAGAAACTAAGATACACATCGCAAACTACAAAAAAACATGGCTTTCATATTTGCTATAATATCTGAATCCCAACACCTTGGCAACCACTCAGTAGGTGAAAGACCTACTTGAAGAGTTGCCTTTATTCTCACCACAGAACCGAGTGATTTGAAAAGGGAGATAAATGTAAAGTTTATTGAGTTTCACAAATGTTGTATTAGAATAAATTTCTCATTATTAAGAATTTACATTCATATTTAACAGTATAGGAAGAAAGTATTCTGCTATTATCGTTATATTGTAATAAATGAATCATTAAATATTTTCTTATTCATAAAACTTTGTTCATATTTAGTGGCATCATTCAGTAGATGACTGTAATATATTAATTGTAAATAACTTTTTAAACTTAAATCTGGGATAATGTGATTTTAGAAACTGTCAAGATAGAGACAAGAAATTAGAAGGAGAGAAGAGTGAATTAAGAGACAAATGCAAAACCTGGAAAAGGAGTATACATTGGGACCAACATTTGCTTTTATTATCATATTTTTTAGTCTTTAGAGTTCAAAGACTATGAAAACAATGCCAATACTAGGATATTATATATTTCTTCTTCTTCTTTTTTCCAATATGGGAGGATGAGGAGTGATTTTCAGTTTGGGGTACATTTGAATTTTTACAAAACATGCAATAATACTATACAGCATAATGAAGGAACAAAGATATATTCATTTAAAAAACAGATTTGTGATTTTCTACTTATTGGTTGTATAACCTTTCAGATTTCACTGAATCTCTCAGGAATTCAATTTACTGTCTGCAAAACCAGGGATAAGAAGAATCACTAACTTACGGAAGTACTGTGTGCCTTAACTGAAGCAATACATATAAAGCACTTATACCATACCAGGGCATATGTTATGACCTCAGTGAATCTATGCTATGAATACGATTATATGAGCTATTATTGTCACCCCAAAGCATTAATTACTTTAATCTTTCCATCTGCTACTTTTTGCTATATATTTGTTCACATAGTATTAAAGCAGAAACCGATTTATTTAAAGCAAAAGGTGATGAGGAGTAAAAAACCACATATCTGAGAGACCTCTGGAGAAAGCCAGGTTGTGTTCCCTTTGGTTTTATGTCACAGCACTAGCATGAGCTATAGGAAGGAATATACAAAACGCATATTATATTTTCAAACAATATCAAATCTAAAATGGTTTAAGAAAAACTTTGAGAGAAACTCAACTGAAATCGAGGCAAAAGTCTCAGAACTCTGAGCCCAACGTAACAAAACATAATTCTGCTGAGAAGGATGCAAACTAATGTCTCTAGGGATGCATAAATACTAATAGATATTCAATGAACAGAGAAGACAGAAAACATTATTACTGAATAATTCCTGGGAGTATTACTGGCAAACAAATTAAATACGAATTTATATTGAAACGTAAGAGCTATGAAGAGTGATATGAAATGTTAAATGCTTAATAACAGTGAAGTACTTGTTTCAGCTGAAACAACTGAGGGAATCCATGATTATGCAATTATGAATGGGTAACTCTTGCTGAGAGAAATCTCCTATGCTCGATTCTTTTAGGGGGGATGGTGAGAGAAACTGGTTGAAGGCAGAGTCCCAGTTGACTAATATTTTCATTGGGAGAATGTCAAGAACCACTCTTGTTGAAGGAGAAAAGCATATAGTGGAAAATCAAACAAGGTGATTAAGGGAAAGCAAGTTTAGGATCAGTTATTAAAGGAAGCCTTCTTGACAACAAGACTACCAAGGAAATATAGTGCCGCTTTTCTGGTAATAAAATACTTTATAGTATATAAAAATGATGAAAATAAGAAAAACATCATAGATGTGATTATAAGCTATTTCATAATGGCACTTTTGACCAATATAAAGATGCCGATTATTGGATTTCTGGGTTAAGATACTGGCAAGTAAGAAGAATTGGCTTTGCTTTCCTCAGTGGTCTCAATTAAGTATTTTAATTTTGGTATTTCATGTCTCTTTTCGATTTATTTTTGACGTGGCCATAGCTACCACCTAACCCAAGTAGTTTGCCCTATTACCTGCTTCCTTGTTTGCTTTAATGCTCCCTGACTCCAACATAAGTTATTAAACGTGGCCTAACATAGTAACTTTAATTACTTCCTTGTTGCTAATCTGTGAGAGAGCCAAAATTAAATGTAGAGACGAATCTCTAAAATGTAACATTTTATTTGTAAATCACAGAATTGCAATATGGGGCATACACACACACCAAGTGGTCCTCAGTATGTTCAAAGAATAAAGAGAAAGTTGGGTTTCATAAAAAGAGAGAACTATTGTGTATTGTTTTGAAAAAAGTTCATTGGCATTAGTAAAGTTTTGAGGGTTTGGCAAACCGATTTGTGTGTGATGGCAGTAGGTAAAAGCTAGTCGTAGTCTTAGAGTCTACCAGCAGGTCATTTCAGCAGCTATTAGGTAAAAGCAGTCTTAGGGTTGCAGAGGGCAGTCTCAGCAATCCGGCTTGCAGGAAATTATATTCTTGGAGCAGTTTTATGTGCCCCAGGTTCTTTTCCCCCTGACCTCTTGATTCTGATTTAGTTGAGTATGGTGAAAATGACTCAATCTGTATAAACAATTTTAACATATTTTAATGGCTCCCAATTACCTACAAACTCCTCAAGAAAGAAAAAAAAAAAAGGTCATATTAATGTTGAGATTGTGTCAAGCATTGAGCCAGATACTTTTAGTCTCACTGTATTAAAAGGAGGAGAGAAACTATCTTCCTGCATAATAGAAAGTGGTAGAGCATTTAGGCTCTCTGTTGGTTGCTGATAGGGTTGCCCTTTCTGAATCCACCTCTGCACCCATTGTAGGGATTATAATTTCCCATAATGTAGCAAAGGGAAATGCAAAATGCAAATGGGTGGTACAAAAACCACATCATAAGAATGAATGAATTTATATGAACAAGAACAAGGAGATATTTGTGAGTAGGGGACTTTAGAAGGTTTTAATTGTTTGTTTCTCAAGCATTCTTCTATGTAAAGGAATAATTATAGATGTTCTACCATTGTGGTTATAATAAATTCCTATCTACATCCTCAGATTACTAAGAGAGAAACTGGAGAAAACTCCTCCACTGTCATGTAGAATTACACTAGAAATGCAAAAGTATTTGGTTATCAGTTGTACACAAATACAGGCAATTTCTGGTTTATGATGTGAGGGAAGAATGAAGGATTCTTACCAAAATCAGATAGAAATTAACTGAAATACATAGTGACAAATTTACCCTGCTTATGAGAATAAATGAGGCAGCAGGTGAATAATGTTATTTTAGGCAGGTAGAGTTTTACAGGTAGATCATGGAAATATATATAATATGATTAGCTGTATGTTTTAGCCATTTATTTTGACTTTGATGTTTTGAGTGTATCAATAGCATTGAAATGTTATTTCATCAATGGTAAATGATCCTCCCCGAACTAGTGTTAGGATGCTGTCTCTCTCAGAAGTATAAAGGAATGGCTGGGGTGTCTAACTAGGCCTTTCTAGCTTTGTCTTTCCTATTTGTTCTGCAAGTTGTCTCCTGATTTTCATTTCTCAATTTCTCTTCTCCCTCATTTCACATGAATGCGCTCCATCCAGTTTCATTTCACTGAAAGATTATTATTCAATGTAAAAAATTATTCAGGCATTATCAGTTCAAATATCCAATTCATTGGGTTTTCAGAATTCTCGTTAGTTGAAGTTTGGTAACTGATAAGTATAGACCTCCAAGCCCCTGGCTCTGCCCATTTAAACATAACACAGTGGCCTAATACAACCAACAAATTCCTTCCTTTTTCCCTTAGAAATCAGGTCCTCAATGATGTAGCTCCATGATATTAACATGTTGCTGCCTGATTTTCTGAGTCTGTGAACTTGTGCTCTCTTGCTTTAATTAGGACTTTGACAGACCTCCATTTCCTGAAATGCTCTTCTAATCAAATGTCTGAAGATTCAAGTCCCCAATTTGTATTCTAGCTGTCTTTTTCTTGCCAGTCTCCCTTTTTGAACTCGCTCTCAAACCTTCTTTGACATGTCCCATCTTGTAACATTTGGATAGCATACACAGATCCTAATGGCATTTTGCCAGTCTTTGGGGTAAGGGAATATTTCCTAAACAGCATTAAAAATAAATAAATAAATTAAAAATATGAAATTTAACACATTAACAATACAATACAATCTTCTACTGCTCAAATTTCATAACTAAGGGAGGACAACACAAACTATCTAGAATGGAAAAAAGACTATTTTCCACACAGATAAATGAAAATGATCTCATATCCAAAACATATAAAGAACTACAAATCGACAAGTAAAAGGCAAAAAAACATGGCAGAGTGTCAGGAACATGCAACGCATATTACCAAAGAAACTGTCTATAGCTTCAACAAATATATAATGATTTGCCCATGTTCATTAGTAATGAAGAAAATGCAAAGGAAAAATTATAATGAAATGATGTTATAGCTAAAAGAGAATATGATAAATTAAATGACTACTATGTTCTGAATGTTTGTGTACCTCCCAAATTTATATGTTAAAATTTGAACCCCAAAGGTAATGATATAAGGAAGTGGGGTCTTTGGGAGGCTTGTAGGTCATGAGGACAGAGTGGTCATGAATGAGATTAGCATCCTTCTAAAAGAGCCCCCAGAAAGTGCATCTGCCCCTTTTCTGCCATGTTAGGATACAGATGACAGATATCCATAAACCAGTAAGCAGGCCTTCACCAGACAGTGAATTGCTGACACCTTATTCTGGATTTCCCAGCCTCCAGAAGTGGGGAAATAAACTACTGCTGCATATAAGCCACCCAGTTTATGGTACTTTGTCATAGCAGCCAGAGCAATCTAAGACAATGACTGACAAACAAATAGGCAATGGGAATTCTCTTACATTGCTAGGGGACATGTAAATTGGTGCAAATATTTGGAAAGGTCTTTGGCATTATCTACTACCAAACTCAGTGTCCTACAGACTAAATTTCAGACAAAACCAATTTTTATGCATATGCATAACAAAAAATATGTAACAGTACAGTGTTGGTGGTATAGTGGTGAGCATAGCTGCCTTCAAAAAAATGTATAACATACATAAAAATATTTATGATATTTTATCACCATCAAAACCTACTAGAAACAACATTAGGTCTGTCAACAATAGAATATATAAATTAATTGTGGTATTTTCATTATATGCCATAAGCAATAAAATTAAACTACATATATATGCAAAAATATGGATGAATCACAAACAGAATTTTAGTAACAAACCCAGTTATAATAGAATATATGTCACATGAGTCTATATACATAATTTTAAAAAATCAAGCTAAATTAATCTCTATTCTAGGTAGTTAAGATAGTGGTTTCTTTTAAATAATATGTAGGAGGTAGAGATTTGGCAGAGACACAGAGACAGCTTTTGGGCTACTGTTAAAATCTGAAAATCATTATATGTGTATATTTGCTTTGTGATAATTCTTCAAACTGTGTCCTTATGAATTCTGTAATTTTGGGTGTCCATTACTAAAAGGAAAAATACAATAATTCTCACTGGGATCAAATGTGTTTTGACTACTGGACTTAGAAAAAGAGCATGTTAAATTCATTTTTTATCCACATATCTATTTTTAAAAAATTGCTCCAGGCATAGTGGCTCATGCCTATAATCCCAGCACTTTGGGATGCCAACACAGGAGAATCACCTGAAGTTTGAGACCAGCCTGGGCAACCCATGACAGATTCCATCTCTACAAAAATTAAAATGAAATAATTAGTTTAGCATGGGTGGCACACATGCGTAGTCCCAGCTACTTGGGAGACTGAGGCAGGAGGATTAACCCAGGAGGTTAATGCTGCAAGGAACCATGATTATGCCACTGCATTTCAGCTGGGGTGATAGTGTGAGACTTTGTATCAAAAATAATAATTATCATAATAATTGTCATAAAAGATAAGGTAGTTGAAAGTTTTGAAGACTGTTTCTAATGCTGGAAGTCATATCTCCATTATAGAAATATGAATATCAAAAATAAATAAAATGCAATACACCATGTCTTTTTTCTTTTTCAAAATGTGAATTATTTGAAGGGTAAAAGTCATCAATAATTCATTTTAATAATCCAGTTGCTGGTTGGAAGTTAATTTATTTTATTGATCCATAATATTTGTACACATTTCTGGAGTACATGTGATATTTTCTCACATGTATAGAATGTGTAATGATCAGTCATGTTATTTAGGGTATCCATCACCTCAAGTATTTATCATTTCTATGTTTTGAGAACACTTCAAGTCCTCTTTTCTAGCTATTTTGAAATACATAATACATTGTTGTTAACTATACTCACCCTACTCTATTATCAAACATAAGAACTTATTTCTTCTACCTATCTGTATGTTTGTACCTATTAATTAACCTCTCTTCATCCTCCCGCCCCCACCTATGCAGCATTTTCAGCCTCTGGTATCCATCATTCTACTCTCTACTTCCATGAGATCAACTTGTTTAGCTCATACATCTAAGTACATGTGATATTTGTCTTTCTGTGCCTGGCTTATTTCACTTAACTTAATGACCTCCAGTTCCATTCATGTTGCTGTAAATGACATGATTTCATTCTTTTTTATGGTCAAGTAGTATTCCATTATGTATACATACCACATTTTCTGTATTCATTCATCTGTTGATGGACACAAGTTGATTCCATATATTTGCTATTGTGAATAGTGCTACAGTAAACATGAGGGTGCAGGTATCCTTTTGATATACTGAATTCTTTTCCTTTGGATAAATATCTAGCAGTGGGATTACTGGAATGTATGGTAGTTCTATTTTTAGTTTTGGGAAAAATCACAATAATGTTTTTCATGATGTCTATACAATTTACATTGCCACCAATAGTGTAGAAGCTCCACATCCTCATCAGCATCTGTTATTTTTTGTCTTTTTAACAATAGCCATGCTAACTGTGTGTGAGGATATCTTATTGTGGTTTTGATTCACATTTGCCTGATGATTAGTGATGCCAAAAATATTTTCATATGTCCGTTGGCCATTTTCATGCCTTTTTCTGAGAAATGTCTATTCATGCTCTTTGTCCATTTTCTTTTTGTTTTTTCCTTTTTTGTTTCTTTTTTTTTTGAGATGGAGTCTCACTCTGTTGCTCAGGCTGGAGTGCTGTGGCATGATTTTAGCTCACTGCAACCTCCACCTCCCAGTTCAAGCAATTCTCCTGCCTCAGCCTCCCAAGTAGTTGGGATTACAGACACATGCCAACTCACCTGGCTAGTTTTTGTATTTTTAGTAGAGATGAGGTTTCACCATGTTGGCCAGGCTGGTCTCGAACTCCTGACCTCAAGTGATCCGCCTGCCTCAGCCTCCCAAATTGCTGGGATTTTAGACGTGAGCCACCACACCTGACCCTTTTGTGGTCAGGATTACTTGTTTTATCTTTCTTTTTTTTTTTTAAATTATACTTTAAGTTCTGTGGTACATGTGCAGAATGTGAAGTTTGGTTACATAGTTATACATGTGCCATAGTGGTTTGCTGTACCCATCAACCCGCCACCTACTATCCCTGCCCTAGCCCCCCAAACCCAAATAGGCCCTGGTGTGTTATGTTACCCTCCCTGTATCCATGTGTTCTCATTGTTCAACTCCCACTTATGAGAATATGTGGTGTTTGTTTTCTGTTCTTGTGTTAGTTTGCCGAGAATGATGGTTTCCAGGGTGTGATCTCATCCTTTTCTATGGCTGCATAGTACTCCATGGTGTATATGTGTTACACTTTCTTTTTCCAATCTATCATTGATGGACATTTGGGTTGGTTCCAAGTCTTTGCTATTGTGAATAGTGCCACAATAAACATATGTGTGCATGTGTCTTTATAGTAGGATGATATATAAACCTTTAAGTATATACCCAGTAATGAGATTGCTCAGTCAAATGGTATTTCTAGTTCTAGATCCTTGAAGAATCGCCACACTGTCTTCCACAATGGTTGAACTAATTTACACTCCCAACAGTGTAAAAGCATTCTTATTTCTCCACATCCTCTCCAGCATCTGTTGTTTCCTGACTTTTTAATGATCACCATTCTAACTGGTGTGAGATGGTATGTCATTGTGGTTTTGATTTACATTTCTCTAATGACCAGTGATGATAAGCTGTTGAGTAGTTGCAGTTTTTTGCACATTCTGGATATTAGTCTCTTGTCAGATGAATAGTTTGCAGATATTTTCTCCCAATCAGCAAGTTGTCTCTTTATTGTTTTATTTGCTGTGCAGAAGATTTTTAGTTTACTGTAGTTTTGTCTATTTTTGTTTTTGTTGCCTGTTTTTGAGGTCATAGCCATAAAGTCTTGCCTAGACCAATATCCTGAAATGTTTCCCCTGTATTTTCTTCAAGTAGTATTATAGTTTTGGGTCTTATGTTTAAGTCTTTAATCATCTTGAGTTGATTCTTATAATGGTGAGAGACACAGGTGTACATTTTCATTCTTCTGCATATGGAGATCCAATTTACCCAGAACGATTTATTGAATAGGGTGTTCTTTCTCCAGTGTACATCCTTGGTGTCTTTTTACAAAATCAGTTTGCTGTTAGCACATGGATTTATTTCTGGATTCCCTACTCTGTTGCATTGATCTATGTGTCTGGTTTTTTTTACCAATATCATGCTGTTTTGGTTATGACAACGTTAGAATATATTTCATAGTCAGGCAGTGTGAGGCATCTAATTGATACTTTAATATTATCCATGTGCCCAGGCATTCATTCCACATTTGCTGAATTATACTCATAATGCCATGTGGCTTTCTGCACTGTGGCTTAAGACATTTTTTTAAGTTTGGCTCCCCTTTTGGTTATTACCTTTGAATCTGGGAACAGAGATAATTTCTCCATTTCCCCTTTGTCAGCCCTCAGTCATTTTTTTAAATTCATGAGAGCATAATTTTTTTTTTCTGTTCCAGTGCTTTTTGAAATAATATCTTGGTTTATAAGCAAACTTGCCAAGATCTAAGTGTCCAGCCTCTGTGCCACTTAGACTTTAGCAATATTGAGGTAAAACTGCTAACAAAATATATGAATACTGATAATCATTATTACACCTGAAATAATTACCGTTTAGACATATGATATGCCCTATAATAAAGAAAGTGGTAACTATTCACCAAAGGGCTTACTTAAAATATTAGCAAACCTTCCCAGCTACAAGTTGGAATCAATAGATACAAGGTATTCATGCTGTATGAGTCCTCAATCCTCTTCTGAGAAGTGACATGATTGGACAACATATAGGTGACTACACAACAATTTCTAGGACAAAATATCCTCCTGAGTTCTCTCTGTATAAAATACATGTTGGGGTAGCCTTGTAAGCCAATATCAACATTCTGTGTTTCAGCATCAAATACTCTGGCTTTAGAAATGTCAGATGCCCAGAGCAATGATGAAAAACACGAGTTGCCCAATTCCTGGTGATCTTGCAGGAGCTCAGCTCATGGGCTTTCTCTACCAAATGTGGGAGAAAGAGGAATTGGCGACTCTCAGCTCATTTCTAGGCAACCAGAGGAGAACTTCTATTCATCAAATAATGGTGATCAGCCCTCAACAGCAACTAACAATTGGTAAGCAACGACTACGTTCCAGGCCTCTTCTAGGTGCCTTATATATGCAACTGGAGTAGGTAACAATATAATCTGAAGGCGAATAATGTGTTTGGTGATATCACAAAATTCAGAGACCATATTAGCATGCCTAGACTAGCCACAATTTTGGTCTAATCCTCACTCTCTTACTACAATCCTCACTCTTACTACAATCCTCACCCTCGTCACAAATATACAAGCTGGCTCGAGCTGACTCATACTAAAGGATGGGGAAGAAATATCTGTCTCACTCTTTCCTATCATGCTGTGCTAAAGCCAGTTGAGAATTTTCATGCCAGTCATTCCAGGTGGAGGAACCAGTTTTTCCCAGCGACTAATTGCTTATCCAGTGGCAACTGTGTCTAGTAGCTAGCAATACAGTGTTGAGGGAGGGCATAATTATATTCAAACCCTCTTGCTTAGGTTTCAGAAGGTTGTTAAAAAAAAATTGATATCACTTTCAGTATAATGTTCAATTCAAGGTCCTTAACCAAAGGAGTCCAAGACCCTTTGCAAGGTTATGTTACATTACCCACACCCAACTCTATTACCTCCACCACTCTGCACTCTCAGACTCTGCAGTGAAGAAGCAATTTTTGTGGAAACTTGCTATCTCCCTTGGGAAAACATTCTTTCTAGTTAGGAGGGGGCTATGGATGAAAATGTGACTAAACAAACTCTCTTCCCTCAATGCTGCCACTTGTGCGAGTACAGATTCCTCCCCTGATCATAATGATTTTTAAGGAAGAACAAACATATTCTCAGCTTTATTTAGTTAAAATGGATATACTCCTAACTTCATTACCCTTATAAGGTAATAACCTTAAACTCACTCACACAATCACATTCTAGGATTCAATTATACTGCAACAGGTTTTACCATCTACCTCTTAATGACACCTGAACATTTTTCTCCTTTCCTTCATTATTAATGTGGTCCTAGAACTCAAATCACGGTGAGTCATGGAAAATTGTTTTGGAAAAGTTTTATTTTTACTTCCCAATCATGGGTCTTGATGCATATCACACATGCTTATCCTAATAAGATTTGCTATCTTTATAGCTGGATACAGAAGGGATATGTTTTCTCAACCAATTTTCTAACAGAAGTACCCTGGTATCCTTAAGCAAAATGATATATGCCATGTTCAAAGCTAAGTTATTAAGAAGAAAGCCTTTATTGACTTCCAGTGGAAAAAAATAGGAGGTCCTTTGTCAGCCCATTTGTGCTACTCTCACAGAATCTCCAAGACTGGATAATTTATAGAGTAGAATTTTATCTTTACACAGTTCAGGAGGCTGGAATGTCCAAGATCAAGGTGCCAGTATCTTACAAGGGCCCTCTTGCAGCATCATCACAGGGCAGACAGTAGAAGGGCAAAAGAAAGTTGAAGTTTCCCTTTCATAAGAGCGGGCAGAGCCCTCATGTCCTAATCACCTCTCAAGGGGTCCACCTCTTAATACTGTTACAACGGCAATTACTTTTCAACATGAGTTTTAGAGGAGACTTATTTACATCACTAAGAAAAGACACTCTTATGTTCCCTCCCACTGTCTGAAAATTTCTATTATCTATAGAAGTCAGCCCTGGGAAGCCTTGACAAATTATTTAGGAGCTCATATATGTGGAAGTAGTTAGACACAAAGTTCTACCTTACTAGGCACTCTACTTCACCTGTATTAATCCCTCAAAAAACTTCTAGTCGTTATTCTTTCATTGATAGTTTAATTAATATAGTATATCAAGAGGATTTTTTCATTTAGTTTTATTGTTATTTTTAACTTTTTTTTCTCAATTGGCATTGACATGTTCTTCTCACAGCTCAAACCTACAAAAATTATCTGCAATACTTAAATTCAAAGTATAACCTGAGAGGAGGATTGATGTTTCTGTGCTAATTTCTAGAAAATTCTGATATTGGTTGTTATTTTAGATTTTATTTTTTAGATTTGTCTCTTTGGGGAGAAAGAATAGCAACTTTTTCTCTTAATCCTAGTTTAGAAAGTAAGGGCTTTAATTTAATAACCAATAGACTTCTCATTAGTTATATGAGAAGAAAATAAATCTCTAAATCTCTGGTTGCTCATTTCAAATAGTTAGAAGAGGTAAAATCAGAGCAAAACTTTGTGAACTTAACTGGATTGTTGGAGTACAAATTACTTGGCTTAGGCAGGTGGGATAACAACACAGTGGGATATAGTTAGTATGAATACTTGATAATATACAGGCTTAAATATTTACTTAAGCATTTATTAGGTATGTCTTCTACATATTAGACACTTAGCTATAAGTTTGTATATATTTACTCCATGTATAGGTCACTTTGTAATGAAATTAAATTAACTTCAATCTCAGAAATGCCATAAGACATATTTAAAAATAATATTATCTACATATTAGTGATGCTTCAGTAACTGGAGATCACCTGATTCCAAGTCGATAAATGCATCTCTCATCATCGTTAATCAATCAAAAGTATGTACCAAGGGTACTGTCACCATCAGTTGTTTGAATTGTTCCAAATTAATGCATGAAAAATAGTAAATTCTCAAAGGCCAATCGATTTATTTTTATATGCCATATGTTGGGATGACCTCTCCCCTCCTCACTTCAAAAAAAAAAAAAAAAAAAAAGCAGTTGTCTTAGTTCATTTTATTTTGCTATGATAAAATACTAGGAACATTTACAAACAATGAAACTTTATTTAGTTCATGGTTCTGGTGGCTGAGAAGTCCAAGAGTATGGCATTGGCATCTGATAAGAGCCTTCTTGCTGCATTATAACATGACAGAGGACATTATCTGGCAAGACAGAACAAGAGTGTATGTGCTCAGGTCTTTCTTCTTCTTCCTACAAGCCACCAGTACCATCATGGGGCCCCACTCTGATGACTTCATCTAATTTTAATTACCTCTCAAAGGCCCCACCTCTACATACCATCAACATGTGAATCTGGGTAATAAATTTTCAACACACAAAATTTGGGGACAAATTTCAAACTATAGCAGTGGTTCTGTGTGGTTTTAAAATCTTGGATTATTTTCTTGATCAGTTCTTACACTTTTATTTCACACTATTTTTTACAGATATTTTATGTTTATTGCAGTATTACAGCATCACATGCATATATCACAACTATCACAGCCCGTATTCCCTGAGCATAGAGTATAAAATAAGGGCTGTGGGCTGGGTGTCCACAACTGTAATCCCAGAACTTCGGTAGGCCAAGGAAGGTGGATCACTTGAGTTCAAGACCAGCCTGTCCAACATGGTGAAACCCCATTGCTACTAAAAATACAAAAACAAAAAACAAAAAAAAACAGCTGGGTGTGGTGGTGAGTATGTGTAATCCCACGTACTCAAGAGGCTGAGGCACAACAATCACTTGAACCCAGGAGGTGGAGGTTACAGTGAGCCGGGGTTGCACGGTGTCACTCCAGCCTTAGCAACAGAGCAAGACTTCGTCTCAAAAGAAAAAAAAAAAAAAAAGATGCGTAAAGATACAGGTTAATTGGGTTAATAGAAAAGTGGTCCCAGAGAGCAACAGTGAAGAACTAAAAGATGGAAAGATGAAGGCAAGAAAGGCAAGTAAGCCAATTCACAGAGGTTTTCTTAAACCGGCTGTATCTGTGACTAAAGTGTTTCATCTAATTAGTCCCCCTTCTTGGGAACCTATAGAATATGTTACAGATTAATCTATCATTTCCTACCCCTCATTGTTTGGTTTGCTGAGGGGGCATTAGTTCCCTGCATTTTGAGTTTGTGCATACATGAATGCATGTGTTCGTTGTCAGAATGAGAGACAGTTCTGAAAGAAAAAAACACTCCATAAATATTTGAGGCCAGCTGCTTAGTACTAAAAATCGCTGAAGCCCACTGAAAACATTACAGCCATGACTGGGCTAAGTGGACAGACCAAGAGACTGTTAAGCTGTGCCCAAGAGGTATCCAAAACAAACACATAGCCAGGGACATTTGATAAGTGTTTGATGTTTACACTATCACAGAGCAAATATTACTGTCACTTATATTACAAAGTGTCTTTAGCTCATCCCAAATACTATCCTGCTTTATTTTTTATGTGTTCTCTATTCTCCCTTCTTGTCTAGAACATATATATTTCTAACATAATGAAGAAGGAAATGCACAGGTCCTCTTTCTCATTGCTCCACTCCTGTATTTAATGCTACGGCATTGTTGTATTGGCAGTGAACGGCAACAGAGACAAAATTTTGATGTATCTGCCTAAATTTTCCCTCAGAAATATGTATTCATTTTGGCTAAATTATTCAGTCTTTAATGGACAACTACTCTATAAATATATAGCCAATGTGGAGAAAGGAATTGGCAGAATGTGATAAAATCAGACAATATCAACTAAATACAGATTTGATGCCTGAATGGACCAATAATTACTAATTCTGTGCTTCCTCTTGCATTATGTGATCTTTACTGATAGGTTTGGAGGTGTCCCCACCCAAATCTCATCTTGAACTGTAGCTCCCATAATTCCCCCCCACATGTTGTGGGAGAGACTCAGTGGGAGGTAACTGAATTATGGGGGCAGGTCTTTCCCATGCTGTTCTCGTGATAGAGAAAAAGTCTCACGAGATCTGGTGGTTTTATAAAAGGGAGTTCCCCTATGCAAGCCCTCCTGCCTGCCACCATGTAAGAGGTGACTTTGCTGCTCTTCGCCTTCCGCCATGATTGTGAGGCCTCCTCAGCCATGTGGAACTGTGAGTCCATTAAACCTCTTATTCTTTATAAATTATCCAGTTTGGGGTATGCTTTTATCAGCAGTGTGAAAATGGGCTAATACATTTACCTAAGAATTATCCTGAGGATTTACACATGCAGGTATCTTTAAAGATAAACTATATATTTACATATACAGTACATGTAAATTTTGTTTTATTGCACTTAATTTAAAACATGTATAGTATATGCATAAGCGGCATAAATGACATTTTGTAAATTACTAAGTGTGACAGAAATTCCCGGCCAACCCAAGTACTTACTGTATTCAGTGCCTAATGTTTGCAGAGATTCTGATTTATCCAGGGAACATTTACATGCAGACTATAACAAGTAAGCAAAGCTTTGTCACTCTTCTGATTAAAGGAATTGATTTGACTTTAGGAAGAGTGACTTTAATTAGCTGTGCAAATGCCATTAATTCCAATTAATCTTCTCACACTGTCAAGACAAAAATCCTGGGAGAAGATAAATTGCGGCAAATCAATATAGCCCTTGTTTTTACCAGGAACAGGTGCTCAAGGAAAGAGGAATGTCATTAATGGGTGTCTATATCAAGAAGTATTTATACAAGACAGTAACTCAATGTGAAAAGCTTTTAGATGATTTCTTATATCCTATTTATATATCCATTAATTGTCTTAAATCAAATAGGAAGTGTTTACCACAGAGATTTTGAAAAATTATTATTATAATTCTATGGAAAACTATGCTACAAATTCAAATAATCTTATTTACAGTAGAAAATATGAAGATTAAAAACTATGTTCAAATGCATTGTACTCTCCATGTGTTATTTAGTTCAAATACAAAGAAAAGCATTCTGGTCAACATGGTAGCAATGATTAATAGTTACTAAATTGAACCAAAACACCACAGTAAAATACCAATGAGCATAAAGATAAAGTAAAAGATTTCCATATACTAAAGTGAGAGAGATTGTTCACGTTAATAAGGGGTACTTAAAAAAACATGTATTAGTCCAACTATATATATATAAACATATGTAGTCCAATTATATATATATGACTACATATATGTTTATATATATAGTTGGACTACATATGTTTATATATTGATGACTACATATATTTTCATATATATAAATGACTACATATATATTTTTTAGTATTATTTTTTATATATGGAAAAATATATATGTAGTCCAACTATATATATGTGTAATATTTTCCAAGCTCTGATTTCAATTCTTACAAATCACCCTCTTGTTAATTTATTCTCTAGTCAATTTGTCTTTTCTCTATTCAAAAAAATATGTTAACCTGATTCTTACCCTCAAGGCCTTTAAATTTGCTGATCTTCCATCCAGATCTTTGCATGTTCTTTCCAGCAAGTTCTCTCTCAATGAAGATCATACCATCCAAAGTGTCCCCGTCTCAGTCTGTCTGTTGGTGAGTTTATATTTGCTATTTGGCACTTATCATACTTGATGGTTTTTTTTTCTTAATTTGTTACCTCTGTGCTTCTCCCAAGCTCCATGAGTGGAGACATAGGCTCATAACCTATGTTCTCTACCTAGTACAGTGCCTGGACCTTAGTGGGCACTTCATCAATAAATAATAAACAAACAATTCACTAAGCCATGAAAAACAAACACCTTTTAAAAAATAGTAAATTATGGGCCAGGCGCAGTGGCCCACGCCTGTAATCCCAACACTTTGGGAGGCCAAGGCGGGTGGATCGTGAGGTCAGGAGATCGAGACCATCCTGGCTAACATGGTGAAACCCCGTCTCTACTAAAAATACAAAAAAAATTAGCTGGGCATGATGGCGGGCGCCTGTAGTTCCAGCTACCTCGGGAGGCTGAGGCAGGAGAATGGCGTGAACCTGGGGGGTGGAGCTTGCAGTGAGCCAAGATCGCGCCACTGCACTCCAGCCTGGGTGACAGAGCGAGACTCTGCCTCAAAAAAAATAACTAAATAAAATAAGTAAATTGTGTTGATTTATTTATAATTAACATTTATTATGTGGGTTGTGTGTCTCTGAGGCCACCTTCATGCTCTAGGATTTGCTAGAACTCACAGGACTCAGGATAGCTATTATACTCTTAGTACCTGTTTTTTATTACAATGGCAGAACAAAAATTAAAATCATCAAACGGAACATGTGCATGGGGTGAAGTCCAGAAGAAGGAAGAAGCAAACTTCAGGTGTTCCTCCAGCAGAGACACACAGGGACATACAATTCTCCCAGAAGGGATGTGTGGCAACCATGGCCAAAATGATGCCGGTTGAGGGAACCTCACCTAAGCCTTGAGGTCTACATGCATGTAAGTAGTTCTCATGTGAACCGACCTCAGCTACTCAGATCCCAGCACCCAAAACAAAAATATGTGTTCGCCATAAATCATATTATTAGGATAAACATATCTAGTCACACTTTTCAGGCATACAAAAACATTCTTAGCAGGGAATATTTTATTTTCTAAGGGTTCAGAGGTTATCTCCCAGTAGCCAGTCCTAAAGACAGGGCTTTTTTTTTTTTTTTTTTTTTTTTTTTTTTAAATGCACAGTGTTTCAGCAACCTAGGCCTGCTAAGTTAACCCTTTCCTCCATGACTTGCTTGGCATGTCTGCATCTAACTGGTTCAGAATTTTCTCTGATTATCTAAAATATCCAGTTGTAGAGTCCCTAATATCCTCATTTGTTTAAGTTTAATGAAGGTATATCAGACACGTCGGACATTGAGCCCCTGGGAAATACAGTCCCAGGGGACTGGGCCTTCTGTTTTGTCCTTAAGAGAACTCAACTTCCCAGTCTATCCCAAATCTATTTTGTTTATGTTCATCTCTATCTGCCCCTGACATTTTATGCTTTGCTCCTGATTGAAATTGAAGTCTCTCACCTGGGCTTGGGATTCAATAATTTCCTGCCACCTTAGGGACCTTCTCCATCATCAAACCTATTTACTATTTTTGGGGGGGTTCTCCCCTTCTCTGGTTCCTGCTTGTAATCACATAAAAGTCCCAGAGCAATGTCAATAGTAAAACTAACAAAAAAGAAAAATAATGAGAAACATCATAAAACTTTCTTGAGAAGCTGCCTCCCTCACGCAATTGTTCAGTCTCGTATCTCACCTTTGCCTTGTTTCCCCAGTGGAGCATATTTGCTGATCAGCTTCCTCGCCTCCCACTATTCCTCTGCTTCTAGCACTCTGGTCTCCTCCTCTGCCTTCCCACTAAAGTGAGTGTTACCAAATTTACCAGAATCCTCTAATTAACATAAGTCAGAACTAATTCTCTATCTCATCTTCCATAATTTTTCTTTAATATTTGACTTTATTAACCACTCCTTCTTTCAAGAAGTTCTTTACTCCTCCAATTTCCCTGAATCCATTTTATTTCTCCCCTTTTTCTACTGGCACCACTACCCACACACTCTCTTTTTGCTCTAATCATTCTTCTCCACTCTGGTTTTCAGTTTCTTGATTTCTAAAACAGAGATAATAATACCTATTTCATGGACTTATTGTTATGAAATTATGGGGTTGGGGGAGAAGTTCAAAAACTTCCCTAAGATATGATTGTCTCTTGAATAATGTTTTGATTATTTGGAATCCCATGAGGTTGTAATTTATGGCCAAACCACCTTAAATTATATAATTTATTTAATTATCAATGTAATTTATCTTTTACTTAGCAGATCTTATGTAATTTTTGAAATATCAATTATGACCTTATTTTAAAATTAGAAAGAATGAGGCACAACAAACATGAAATTGTTTCCAGGATCACAGATCAGTAACAGAAACAGATATATGGAATGTTGACTTTATTGGGAGCATTATCGACTTAACCGCACTCACTGATCTTTTGAGTGATTGATTGGTTACAGTTTTGAGTTCTTCCAGGAAAAGTAATTTACATAAACCAAAGAACAGCTGGTTAATGAATTTTACTTCTGAGAAGTTGTTGGGAACACATGGTGTGTTCTTCAGGGAAGCACAGAACTCTGTGGCTGCATTTTATAAACAATGATGAGTTTTTCAATTTATGAAGAGGTATTTTTCTCAAAGTTTAAACTTTATATTAAGAAATTTATATTTAATAATTTAGACAGGCACAGGGAGCAGCTGCTTCTTTAAGAATTTACAAAATTAATTTCATTTATTTAACATGTATTTAGCGCCTTCTAAGTTCTTAACATTAGAAGTACCCTGCATTCCACTGTGAAAAATACAAAGACAAATCAGGATAATTATTTCTTAAGTTATATTTTTAAGGGCATCCCAACATTTGTTATACTCAGCTTGGCTTTGATGGAAAAGCTCACATTGATCCCCCTCCCATCAGGGAAATCAAAACTGAAGACATCGTTTTAAAGTTATCAGCATATAAACAATAGCTAAACTAGGGAGGCAGAAGTCACTGAAGATATAATGATAAATGAAAGAATAATAAAAACAAGATTGGGTCACTGAACAACACTTTACTTTGACTCTTATTGTTGAGTCAATGAAGAAGCTTTTGGGGAAGGCTTGGCAGCCATTTTATGGACAGGATCCTGGTGCACAGACTGGATGGTCCAGACAACCTCTTAGAGAACCTATGCCTGAACATGTACTTTCTAACTACAGTATTCCCTTACTATAATAATAACAAGAACATCACACAAGTATATAACACATACTGTACGGCAGGCATGCTTCTCTGGCACTCTATGATTCATGTCTTCATCACAACAACTCTGTGAGGTGGGTGCTATTATTATCTCCACTTTACAGAAGAGGAAATTGAAGTTAAATACTTGTTCCATAGTTATATGATAAATAATAACAATAAATCACAGAGTTCAGATGTGAACCCAGGCAACTGAATCGTGAGCCTAGTTTATGCTCTTAAATCCTATACTACTTTGTTTCTAGAGAGACTACAATGTGGCTGCTTTTAATTCCTGTGCCAGCAACACAATTTGCTTATGTAGGTCAGAAGACAAGAAATATGCTGAAATTGAAGAGTTCCATTGGAATCACCTACCTTGATCGGAATCATCAAGGTTGCTGATGTACTCTAAGTGGTTGGAGAAAAAACTGAAGATCTTATTAATATTTTGAACTGATGTCTTCAAGGTTTGTTGTAATATAATTCTCAAAACTTAAATGCCATCTGACTATATTGAGTAATAAGTACTAGCACGAATCATAAAACCTCCAACCAAGCTCTTAGTCTTAGACAAATGATCTATTTTCTATGAGCCTCAGCCTTCTCATCTGTAAAATGGGAATAATAATTATCTACTAACCATCTAGAATTGGGGTTTATCATTTAATAAATTTTTATATGAAAGTACCCTGAATATTACATGAATTGGCTTTTATTTTTAATCCTTCAATGAATTTTTTTTTTAACCTATAATCCTTTCATGTTTCATCTCAATACTCACTCCCTAACGTCATCATGGACTCTAAAATTCTAAGATAATTAAGGTTAAGACAAAGACCACAAGGTGACAGAATATTCTGAGATTTTACTGGCTACAAGAAGACTTCCTTGCCCTGGAATTCAGACAGCATTCTAGTGCAAACCTGATTCAGAAGAGGATGGTTTATAAAATAGAACTAGTTTTAAATTTAGAGAGCAAAGCAAATCCCTTTTCACTAATATCATACCCCTTTCAACACAACACCATACCCATCTATACTCAAAGAGGAAAGCCTTGGAGAAAATATCAAGAGAACTGGAAACCTTAACTCTTTTATGTTGTATTGGATAGCTTTTGGCATTGTCAGCATTTACTCATATGCATAAAGAGTTTGTGCTTTAAAAGACAGATATGCATGAGAAATAAATTTGAGATAGAACTAAAAGCATACCTTTCTATCAATTTCCAAGCACAGCACTTTTAGGCTTAGATGTGAGAGTTGGAGGGCTGTATATGAACATGTTTCTAGAGATAGACTTAACACATGTCCAAAATTTATTTAGTGGGAAAGGAAAAGAAAATAGAACCTACATATGGCTAGTCATAAAAAAAACCAATCTGATTTAGGAGATACCCTATGAGTGAAAAATTGGAGCAGATTTGAAAGGTTTTTGCACTTTCCAAGTCCACAGCTAACTCAATTTTAATATTAGGCATCCATAACCTTAATGATATCATAATAATTCACAGCAAATGAAATTTCGATTCAGTTAAATAAAAAGCAATCAAATAAATAAACACACTTAACCCAAATCATAATTTCCCATTATCTTAAAGATGATGTTTCAGGTACATTAAGTAATAAATTATTTTAAAATAAATATTATGACTTTTTAAGATAATTTATAAATTATTTTTGTAAACAAGAAATTCCTTTAAAATATATTTCTAAAGAGTAAAACTTAAAAAGTCAGAGATGTGACCGGTGCAGTGGCTCATGCCTGTAATCCTAGCACTTTGGGAGGCTAAGGCGAGTGGATCATCTAAGATCAGGAGTTCAAGACCAGCCTGGTCAACATGGTGAAACCCTGTCTCTACCAAAAATACAAAAAATAGCCAGGCGTGGTGGTGCACGCCTGTAACCCCAGCTACTCAGGAGGCTGAGGAAGGAGAATCACTTGAGCCCAGGAGGCAGAGGTTGCAGTGAGCCAAGATTGTGCCATTGTACTCCAGCCTGGGCAACAAGAGTGAAACTCTGTCTCAAAAAAAAAAAAAAAAAAAAAAAAAAAAGGTTGACAATGCATGTATACTACAACCTAACAATACCACATTTCCTATAGAAAAAAACTGCTTAAATATAAAATAGGCATAAAATCTCATTGGCACTGTTTTCATTAATACTAAAACAGGAACACAACCTTACCGTGTCCTTCACTCAGGAAAAGTAATAAAACATTCTAAGGCTGCTCAGATGAATAAATTAGATTTATGAGTATCGAAATAATAAATCTTTTTAAAAAGTTAAAGTGTGATAATATTCACATATTTTTCTACAAACAAATGTAGCAACATTACAAAAAAAAAAAAGCTAAAGAATAATAACATGCCCTTTTCAAAGAGTGATTCATTTTGTAGGAGAAGTTATTACTGAAAGTACTGGTGAAGGTGAAGGATGACACTGTATGTGAATTTATAACATGTTCTGTTTTGTATCAGAAAAAAGATCCCTCAGCCAATTTTTGGCCAAATAATATCTATTTAAATGATTGATGAGAACATGGGTACCTGTTATTCTTTGTTCTTTCTATATTTTGAAATATTTTGCAAGCTAAATAACTTAGTGAAAATAGTATAAAAGTGGTAACAGAAAGACAGCTGTTATAGATGCTCTATTAACAAGTTCAACATCTGGAAGGTGACACTCTTCTAGACAGTTGTGAGGCTGTGGGACAGGGTAGAACTCAAGTTGGTGGTTCATAGTCACTAAGTTCCCTTTGGTTTCAAAAATATATGATTCTATGAAATAAATATGAGAAAATCCTTTTGGTGAAGTTTAGTTTAGTTTTTTTTTTTTTTTTTTTTAAGTCACCTTAAACTAAAATGAACATATAATTCTAAAAGCATTGTGGCTTATTTTGGCTCTGCTGGCTTCAGGATTGTTTTATTCTCATATTGAGAAACGAAGCAAGCCATCACTAGTAAATGAGTGCAGTGGACCCTATCAGTACCCTGCCAAGATCTCCTGGGACCCCTTCAACTTTTTCTGTGCATCCCTCCCTTGGCATGTATGTGCTTTTGCTTCTAATAGCTAGCATCTGTGACTGCCTTCAAACAAATGGCCCAGGCTACTTGAGCCACTGTTGCCTGCTCAGACAGTGGAAAGTGCTTGATGTTTGATTTTCCGCACTTCAGGGCAGTCATAGCCAATGACTGATGGAAAGTGTGAGGTAATGCATATGTGAATTAGCTTGATTTAGCCACTCCACAATGTCTACATATAGCAAAACATTATGTGGTATATGATAAATATACAATTTTTGCCATTTTAAAAAACATTAAAAAATAGAAATCCCACCTCCTCATAGAAGAAACTCTGAGGCATAGTTTGCACAACAGAGCTCCCCATGGCATCAGACTGGAGCCAGGATTTTATCCAAAATCACACCCTTGTTTGACCTCTTCCTTTTCCTGGTTCTGCTTTTTGCGCTCCCTTACTGTTTTCTCCTGGGAACACTTAATAAAGTATTTGCTTGCAAATCCTTACCTTGGGGTCTACCTGAGGAAGTCTGAGGCAAAACAAGCAATTAATGAATTTATTCATTCTTTTAACATGACACTTCATGGATTAAATCATTTTTGTAAGTTTTGTCACTCAAATATGATCATCTCTAAGTTCTCATGAATTCATATCTAGGTCCTATGTAAAAACAGGACTTTGAGTAAGATAATGAACAAATTTCAGGAAAATCTCAGAAAACACAGGAGGATACTTAAGTCCCCTCTGTCAGAGTATAATATTAAGTGAAGAAGTAGGGTTTATTCTCCCCCATGTTATCACGGGCCACTTGATAGGTTTAAATTCTGTGCCCTCTTTTCTAGCAGCTCCTGGAAAGAGATGGCAGAAGCCATAGTGCCAGATGGTCCGCTGTTGTGCCTGGCACGTGATGTCAGCAGGGCTTGGCAGCATGGTGGCACTCAATGAAAGGAACAGAAGCACTCAGCCATCATGTTGACACTTGGCCAACGCAACAGTACACAAGTGGCTGTGGCACTGGTGCCCAGGAGAGCAGAGCTGCCTGGTGGGCAGACATTTCCTAGCATAGGTAACAAAGGCAATGTCTGACAGATGCCATATGGTACCTGACTGAGCAGTTCTGAGAACACATGTGAGTGACTCTTTGGATAAGGATTTTGCAGAGGGCTAGAGGGTGGCCTGAAGAGTCGGAGAGTAGTGCCAATGGAAAGGGATACCATTACTATAGTCCATTCATACTATCCGCATGGAGAAATAGTCTATTGGCTTGTCATCATAAAGGCCTATGGCCTCAATTATTGTTTTCTAAAATGTGTAAGGCGAGAAATGGCATTGCTTTTATAAAGCATTTACATTTCTAAGAATGAATGATGAGTGGGTAAATTGTACTTAAGCATCAAAGTTTGGAATATCTAATGTGAAAAAGGTAAGAGAGGTAATTAAAAGACAGATACAGAGATTGCCACACATCAAAGGCCAGGTTGTGATAAAAAGTCATAAATGTGTATATATATCCAGTGAGCATGATAGATTTTCTTCATAAATGTTAAATGTAGTCTTAGAGATGTTTCTTGAAGTTTACAAATGACTAGGCAGGTACTGCATAAAGATTCTTGATCACACAAAGCTTCATTTAGGCCAAACAACATACAGCTGTAACTCAACACACACTATTTTTTGCACAATTAGTGTATTTTTATTTTAGACAACAGAACGAAGTGAATTAGTCATACTGCAACTTGAATAGATGAATATGACTTTCTCTCACCTTAATGGAATTTCACCCCACAACTTTGAATTAATGTGCTAGGTAATAAGAAATCATGCTCTTGGCTACGTAAATTATAGAGCATTATTTCATAACTAAAAATAGTTGTGGCATTTACAGAATTTATTCCACTTATACTTCTGTACAGAAAATAAATAATATTCATAAAAGCATCTGTTACATTTAATATATATTGCTTTGAAATGTACATATGAATAGACCGTGAGTAAAACCAATTCTGGTCTAATTTCTATGATTCATCATTCCTTTTATCAGTAATTACTATATTTCTCTATACTATGTTTTAATGTGTTAATATCCTATTTTCATTTTAAAATTGTTTCCTATATTATACAGCAACTTCAGTAGTTACACGTGATCATATACAAAATTGTTTAAAATACAAGGCTTCCTTAGCTTCTCTCCTAACAAGGGACTTTTAATATCCATTGGAATATACTTTCTGCAGATGTGTTTTTTGAAAATTATAAAAATATAAATAATTACTTTATCAACCAAAAATCTTAGGTCTAGGGTGTCTTTTGAAAGCACTGCGTAAAAGCTGCAAATCCTGAGAATATATTCACTAGGTTTTCAATAGTACTCTGGCAATAAAATCTTATAATGCTGTCTGCCATTCGATTATTCTTAGTGTGGGGTGGGAGGAATTATGACTTTAATTATTAATTATTAGAAGCCTGTGCTATTTGGAGGACAGAAATGTGGGATATTTTTATACTTTACAACATTTCTGACATCATTTGCGTCCATATCCAGGCCTGATGTCAGAGGGCTCACCACGAATTGCAAGTTTCCAAGTGTCTCAACTTCCCATTTCCACATGTCCTCAAAACTCTGCCTCTGTAACAAAGGGTCAGACAAAATAGTTTGCATTCTAGTAGGCTGAATCTTTCTTTGCTATTTACAAGGATGGGGCAAATTTCACTTTACTAAGTACAGAAGTGAACTTCGGGAAGTGTCACATTGAGAGAAAAATGTATCCTTTTGGCTAAGTGAATGAGATTTACTCTCAGACAGATAAGATGCGAATTTTTATTTTTCCACTTTGTTAAAAACTTGAGCATTGCACAAATCAATAACTCCTTCACTAAATGCATCAACCCATAATGTTGTACAGTCCCTGGTAACATGAAATATCATATTACATAATCATGTATGTCCTAAGGAGTCAGTATTTGTAGTGGAAAGCAGGCATATTGTGATGGCTAATTTTATGTGTCAACTTGGCTGGGCATGGTGCCCAGTGATGTGGTCAAACATTCTAGACATTTATGTGAGGGTATTTTTGAATGAGATTAACACTGAAATCAGTGGGATTTGAGTATAGCAGATTGCTCTCCACAATGTAGGTAGACCTCATGTAATCAATTGAAGGCCTGAATAAAACAAAAGACTGGCCTCCTCCCAAGCAAGAGGCAGTATTGCAGCAGATGACCTTTGGGTTTGAAGGTGTGTATATATACACATACATACAATGCTTCTGTTTCTCTGGAGAACAGTGATACACTTTTGTTTTTTCATTTAGATATTATAGGTTTAAATTCCTACTCCACTGTGTAAGTATTGCATGATATGGCAGATTATCTAATGTCTCTTAGTCTCAGTTTCATTATTTATAAAGATAATTTTTAAAAACACTAGTTATATAAAATTCTCGGCACCAGTAATGACCATGCAGCTGAAATGAAAAGGTGAACACATTTCCCTTTCTGTACTCTATACTGTATTCATGTTTCTGGTTCTTACATATGAGATTATAAACTATTTGAAGGAAATGAGCGCATGTTATACTTTTTATTACTAAGTATTTAAGACATAACTTCTAGTGGACTGAAAATAGTTAGAAAATAAAACTGTTTGTATATTAATGGAAAATGAGATTATGTGATTTGAAATCGGGCCTGATATTTAATGATTTATTTTTTCCAAACTCTACAAATCATTCTTATTATTTGTTGAAATTCCTACAGAGCATTGCAGTTGTGCTCACAAATATGTCACATGGACAAATTCAGAATTAAGAGGCAGGGAAATGAACTCTGCCTCAAAGGGAACTGCAAAGGTATATAGTCAAGGGGCATAGATACAGGGAGAAGTAAAGAACTGGGGCAATTGGAAATCAATCTGCCCCAAAAATAACTGTACATTAGAAAGATATTTGATAACCAAAGATAAATCTCATATAATTAAAAAGTGGTAGGGCAGTGGGAACATAGAAGGGAGCATAGTAAAATATATAGCCTGCGTGAAATAGAGGAATTACAGATATTTTATGAATATATAATTATAAAGGTAAGCACTGAAGTATATCATTGTTCATAAACTTCTTAAATACCAGAATAACTGACTTTAAATATGAAGAGTACAACCTCAGAAGCTTAAAGCTGCAGTGAGCACAGAAAGAAATCCAAAGCAAAAATTTTAAATGGAAAAAATAAGTAATAGAAGACTAAACTTATTTTCATATCAATAAATTTAAATGGCATAAATGCAGTTATTAAAAATAACTTCAAATGGGTTAACAAAGCAAAACTCTATTCTTGAAATGGATGAGACACATCTAAAAGAGAGTGATTAAAAAAATACGAAAGAGTAAAAAGAGAAAATGATTCAACTTGAATAAACAACGTTTAACAAAACTATGAATGATAGCATTATTATAAATGCTAAGAGAAAGAATGGCATGCCAAATTTAAATGAATATATAATTCTGTAGAAGTGTTTTTAAAATGACTAGAAAATAAACTTTTTTAAATTGTAAGGCAATATTGCAGTAATTCATTCATTTTTTTAAAAGTTCAACGAAGTAAAGTGATTCTTTTTCTTACAAAGTCAAGATTGTCTAATCTAGTGTAACAATTTGATGTCATTTTTAAATTACTTTCACTTAAAATAATATTTGATAAATGGGGTTCTATTTATGTGAAAACAGCAACAAACTACAGAAGTACTAATAACCAGAGCTGCAATAAAGCAAATTTTTGTTTTCAAATAAATGTTTCATTTGATTGGGAATATCAGCATTAAGATAATTTCAAAGTTTTAGCCAAAAAATAAATGTTTGTAAATTAGTACACATACTAGGAATAATCTCATGACTTTATAAAAGGTATTTGCTGAATATTAAAGTAGCATTTGGAAGAAAAAGTTTTAACTTGTAGAATAGATCACATTAAATATAATCTCAAAGTACGTGAGAGCAAAAAGGTGAAACAATAAAAATTATTTTACTATCTTAAACGTTGACTTTTAACACTTCAAATTACTACAGATAAATTAATCCAAGGTATATTTAATAATGGCATCTATACCTATTACTTTAAAATTATTAATGGAAAGCACTAATTGTTTAATTATATAAAAATGAACCTTTGCATTTCAATACCTTATTTAAGACTAGAATTTGAACATTACACTAAACTACTTAATACATTAAAGTGACAGACCCTGGAAAGGCCACTACTCAAACATCCTGAATTAATTAATCTGCTCAAACTGCCACAGCAAAATATCATCCACTGTTGAAGTTTATTTTCTCACATTTCTGGAGGTTGGAAGTCTGAGTTTAGGGTGCCAGCACAGTGGTATCCTAGTGAGGGCTGTCTTTGTGGCTTGCATATGGCCACCTTCTCCCTGTATTCTCATATGGTTGAGATAGAGAGAGCAATCTCTATGGTATGTCTTTCTATAAGGGTACTTGCCATAATGTGGGCTGACTCTCATGACCTTATCTAAAGCTAATTACCTCCCAAAGGGCCCATCACATTAGAGGGTTAGGGCTTCAACATGTGAATTTTTTCTTGTATTTAAGGAAAACAAAAAGCTTATAAAGTATGAGACAAGAAAAGTAGAGCAGTCTGAGCTATGTGAGGTAAGCAAAATTTATCAGGTCCAGAGAGATTAGAGTATGAGAAAACTTCCGTCACATAAACCTCCACTCTTCTGTTCTCCCACCCTGGCAGCCATGCCCCCGGGAAATAGTTTAAATGCATTTTGTTCTTTTCTTCTCTGTAGTTTCTTAACTAGCTGCCACACCCATCATCTTCATGTTCCTGGAATTTGTGATACAGGGAACAATGTATAACCAATCAATAGGTTATGTTATTTTAATATTAGTATAAATTATTGGTACACAACTTAGGAACTGCCTCTTCCTTTCTCCTTTAAATACTTAACTTGTAGAGGTGCTTGCAAACGAGATGTTCCCAATAAGTCCTGCTCTTGCAAAGGAAGCAGGGCGTTCCTGCCCTGCAAACAGGGAGGACAAAGGAGCCAGCTGCTAACAGCAGACCCTGGGGGCTTGTTTATGTGTAAACATCTTGAAAATCCAGAAAGTCAGGGAAAGGTCAGAAAAACAACAATTTGTCTTGTGACTTGGCAACATTCCACAAACGACTGTATAAAATAAAGCAAAGTGCGCCATTCGAGGCGGCCGCCATGTTTGTCTTGTGTGTTCATTCCTTTGTTTAGGAAACATGCGGACCCCAACATAACTTGCATCCATGCTCCCAAGGTTACGGTCCTCAAAGTTGCCCAAATAAACTTTCCATTTATATGAATTTTGCCTCAATTTCTTCTTTTAGCTTGACAAGTACTAGTCACAATATGTGGGACATACCAAGCTTTAATCAATGACATCTATTACTGCTGCTACTACTACTACTTGCAATAATACTATGTACTATACTCTCTTAAGCAATAAGCATCACTAAAAACAGAATTACAAAATGCACACAAAGTTGTTTGCTTTGTAGAAATGATTCATTACAGTGTTTTCTAAGTTCTGAACTCACCAAAAATGAACATAGAAACTTCACGACAACAAACATATAAGCTTAATTGTTGGCAAATCACAGTTGGAATACACATCTTAGGCTTGTTACATAAATTTTCTATTTCTTTTCTGTTCCCTCAACTGTCTCATGCACTAATCCCTGGTCACACACTGGGCAATGGCAGAGCTGGACTGACTTATCTGCTAATATCACAGAAGCAGCAGGAGCAGAGAGAAAGATTGTTTATGAACTGTGGAAAGCCATATAAAGGAATAAGAAAGAAGATGAGGGGTATGGGGACAGGTTGACTTATCCCCTTCAGAACTGTTTTTCCCATTCTGACCCAGTTAAATAACTGGATTTATCACAGATCACATTTTCTGTAAAGAAAAGTAAGTATGGACTGAAAAGTTCAGCTCTCTCCCCTCACATTTCTTGGATGACTGAATAAAACTCCTATTTAATGGAGAAAGTAAGGAAAAGAGGAAAAGAGAGTCGCTTCCTATAAAGCGTTATATTTTAAAAAACAACAGCAGTCTTGACACAGTGGCTCATAGCTGTAATTCCATTGTTTGGGGAGGCTGAGGTGAGAGGATTGCCTTGAGACTAGGAGTTCAAGACCAGCTTGGGCAACATAGCCAGGCATCATCTCTGCAAAAAATAAAACATGACCTGGACATGGTGGTGTGCACCTGTAGCCCCAGCTACTCAGGAGGCTGAGGCAGGAGAATCACTAGAGCCCAGAGGTTTCAGGCCGAAGTGGACTATGATTGCACCGCTGCCCTCTAGCCTGAGGTGACAGAGTGAGACTCTCTCTAGAACAACAACCAAAAAATTGATTTCAGAATAACTTACCAATCTTATTCATTCTGAACAAATTTTCTATGATTATTTGAGGTCAGAACTATAGGAAAATGGCTTAGCAGAGCTCCTCCCCTTGATGACTGAGAAAAGGAGAGAGATAAAGAGAAACAGAAGCTCTGTAGCATAAAATGTACAGTAGGAAAGTTTCTCGACTATAAAGCATGTACTATGTATATGCATGTATGCACATGTGTGTGTGTGTATGTGTATATATATATAAAACCAAGCTGCTTGCTTACATGACTTTTCTGGATAGTTGGCTCCATAGAATCATGAGTATGAATTGTGTGTAATATCGCATTTACACTAGCAGATTCCTGGTTTTCCTGTCATGATTTGTAAAGTCTTCATGGGTTATCATTTATTAAACCCTAAGTAGAATCTAAAAAACTTGTACTGATACCAACAAGTTTCTTATGTGAAAGATACTTTGAAATGTTTTTTCTGGTAGAATGTACCTCAGTTCTCAGTTTCCTCTACAGTCCCATATTTTGAGGGAAACTAGCAGTTCTAAAGGCGAGTTGTAGTGGACAGTTGTTAGTTTTGACTTTCAAGAATGTTACCCATTTTTGGAAGCTCTACCCCAACATCCTACTGGGACATCACCCACTCTTGGAAGGGCTGTTAGTTCCTGGATATTGTTTAGTTCTCTTCACCCCTATCTTGAGGGATGCAGCATATGACCCAGTCCTATGTTAGTCTCTGCCTTGCATTCTCCTGCCTACATTGATTAGTTTATGGACAGTTGCAGCCCTGAATCTATTGCAGAGAGCCTCAAGAAAGAGAAGTCGCCGGGCGCGGTGGCTCAAGCCTGTAATCCCAGCACTTTGGGAGGCCGAGATGGGCGAATCACGAGGTCAGGAGATCGAGACCATCCTGGCTAACACGGTGAAACCCCGTCTCTACTAAAAAATACAAAAACTAGCCGGGCGAGGTGGCGGGCGCCTGTAGTCCCAGCTACTCGGGAGGCTGAGGCAGGAGAATGGCGTAAACCCGGGAGGCGGAGCTTGCAGTGAGCTGAGATCTGGCCACTGTACTCCAGCCTGGACGACAGAGCCAGACTCCGTCTCAAAAAAAAAAAAAAAAAAAAAAAAAAGAAAGAGAAGTCAAGATAGAGGAATAATCTTGTAAATAAGAGGAAAATGAGAAACAAATCCAAACAATGCATTTTTCTTATCTGATAGCTAAAGGCCTCAGGGCTTTTCTAGAAGCTGTTCCCACTGCCTAGAACTTGGTTTCACAGAAAGTCATATTGCACATTCTCTTACTTCCCTCAGGAGCTTCTGCAAATGTAAATGAGAGATGCTTTTCCCCCACTTTATCTTATTTTCTTATTCCAAAGCTTTCTAAGGTACTGTTATGTAGCATATATGTTACTTTATTATTTTCCTATTCTACAGAGGAGGGTTTATTTGTTTTGTTCACAGCTGTATGGCCAGTACCTATCATGAATTCTGAAATATAGTAGAAATTTAAGTGAGATTTATCGAATAATTTTTTTAAAAAATCAAACAAGGATTGTCTATTTAATTAATATTCTAAAATTAAACACACAAAAAGTTGCAAAAATGCACTATGAAATCAAACATATCTTTCACCTGGATTCACCAATTGGTAATATATTGCCACATCTGTTTACTACCAGCCTACGTATATCAACTTTCCTTTTGCCAAAGAATCCAAGAGTACACATTTTCTTTTCCAAATATTTAATGCAATTGTACAACTAGCTGGTGAATAATGTCACAAAAAGTAACAACAGTAAAAGCAGTCCTACAAAATATCAGCATTATACTGTGCAATCTCAAAAGATAAAACTAAAAATAAAATCAGTTATTTTTTTCTCCTACCTATATGGATTTTTATGAACAAATCATAATAGAGAGCAAATCTGAATGAATATTCAGCTCTACATTTATTAGATAATTAAGCCTGATGGGAAAGAATGATTTTGTGTAGTGGGTCATATTGCTGGGTTCTTTAATATTTATATTCATTAATTTTGTCCTGTATTTGCATATGAAGTGTTCTGGGTTAGAGACAGATTTCTTATTAAATGACTCACAGTAAATAATAACTGTGTAACCCCCCTTGCCCATTGCTCTAGTTCTTACCCTTAGGATGACGCTATGAGAGCCAGAGCAAGTATCCTATGTGAATACCATTGGTATTGACACCCCATACATGGGTAAGTCAATAGGAAAAATTGTCTTTCTCTCCTTATGAAGGAGTTCTGCTCCCCTAAAAGGGACTCCTTATACTAGCTCTTCAATATATCAATACAATATCTTACTGTGATCCAGATAGCCTTAAGTGTCTCCAGCTTATATGACCTAGAGATGCCTCCAAATTCTAGGCTACATCCTTTTTGACAGGGCTTTACCAAGGGACCTTGTCTAGATTGTAACCATTGGCCCTTTCTAGGAGATAAGAGGAGTTTTACTATTCTTTCAGATCAGAGCAATTACCAAAGTCTGTACATCTGATACTCACATTATGTGAGGAGTCTCATGAGGCTAGGGTTTTTCATGAGCACTGAGAAAGCCAAGGTTTTATTTCCTCATACATCGTTAAATAAAGGATCGTTTCTTCAAAATAATAAGTATTTATAAATACAACTGTTTATAATTTTAGTCACTTTTCTGTAGTAACAAGAAGAACCTAAATCATGTCCAAGTCTCTTCTAAGCTAAAAGGGAGGTCTTCATTCTCTTTAAAGGTTCCAACTCGCACCTCTCTCCATAACTTAAAAAAAAAAAAAAAAAAAAAAAAAAAATTTACATTTTCTGGAGACAGGGGCTCCAGGCAGTAATGCAGTGGTGCAATCATGGCTCACTGCAGCCTTGACTTCCCAGGCCCAAGCAATCCTCCCACCTCAGTCTCCCAAGTAGCTGGGTCTACAGGTAGTTGGTACCAACCTGGCTATTTTTTTTTTTTTAATTTGTAAAACAGAGCTGCTGCCTGGCCAACATGGTGAAGCCCGATCTCTACTAAAAATACAAAAATTAGCTGGGTGTGGTGGTGCGTGCCTGTAATCCCAGCTCCTCGGGAGGCTAAGGCAGGAGAATTACTTGAACCCGGGAGGCAGAAGTTGCAGTGAGCTGAGATTGCACCACTGCACTCCAGCCTGGGTGACAGAGTGAGACTCTGTTTCAAAAAGAGAGAGAGAGAGAGAGAGAGAGAGAGAGCAAGCTGGTCCTGAACTGCTGCATTCAAGCAATCATCCCATCTTGGCCTCCCAGACTGCTGGGATCACAGGCACCAACTACCACCATGCCCAGCCCTTTTCCATCCTTGAATAGCCTAGTTTTTCTTTAAAGAAGAGTCAGTACTTTGTATCTCGGCTTTGTAACTTGCAATCATTATTCAAAATGTCTTAATCTGGCCCCTGCACCTGCTTCTAGACTTGAAAAAATCTCAGTAAAGTCTGTTGCAATAATCCTTAAATTGTTTAAAATTATGATCACTCTTTTCGTTCAGATTTTATTTAGATTGTGTTTCAGGAACTGAAATTTCAATACTTCAATATGTATTGAGGATTTATAATATATGATTTTCCCCTCAGTGTATTTGTGGAATGAGGAAATTCCAGATAAAGATGAAAAAGAATGTTAAAGTTCTGAAGTGGTAATGATCACAGTGCCATGGCAGTACTGAAAGCAGTCTCCCACGGTGGAAGCAAGTCAATACCCGGGCAAATTGTACAAGATGTGGTTACTGTAGGGAAGGACGAGTCAATCACTGAAGCACTGACTGCCTGTGAAAGCATTTGGAGCTTAGTTACAATGAGTCACAATGCAATGGGTAGGCTTTGAGGGATTTGACATAGAAGTATTTACGGCTAGAGGTTGTATGAAGAGGTATAGCAGAAATTGTAAATGCCATAGGGTCATTTTAGTTCCCTGTGCCACATTCTCAGCTCCTGCCCCCACCAAAAAAAAAAAAAAAAAAAAAAAATGCTTATATGGTAATTATGTTGTTTTAATGTACCTATAAATCAATGTTCATTACAAATTTTCTATCAATAGATAATTGATCATGGCTATGATTGAAAATAAATATCTTGCCTATTATAGGTTTTTACATATTTAAAATGAAGATATTGGGCAAGATTGACACCTGAAAGTCACAGACCTAAGACCTGTTCAATTCTTTAGTGTGACTTGTTCATGCTTAAATTGATATATGTAATGAGCTGTAAATGTACATTAATTTCAGACTATTAAGTGGTTATTTATAATAAACATATCTTTTGGTAGGTAGTAGAGAGGGCAATGGGTTCAAATTTGAAGACCTACATTCAGCTTACAGCTTTCTGCTATATTCTGTATTTATTTACAGATATATATTTAACCTTTTGTTAGCCAGTTTCCTCATCAACAAATTTGAGCATACATACAGTATATATAAAATTGCCATTTTAATTTTTTCTCTTGGTATAAATGCTCTATGCTATGCTACAGAGATATTTACAATTTTTTATCTTCATCTTAAAAATATATTGTGAGACACAAAACCTTTATTTAAAAACCAGTTTTGGGGAAATGCTATCTATTTCATTATGGTCATGTTTACTTACAATAATATGTAGCAGTACTCTATGACAAAAAGCCAGCATAAAAACCTTATTGCTAAACTATTCACACCTTATAATACTCTTGATAGATTTGCACACATGGAGAGTTTATTTATGCTTTCTAGATTGTTTTTTAATATTTGCTATTAATTCCACATATTCTCACTTTATTTGAAGAAAAATAGTCAAAAATTTTAGATTATTTAACAGGAATTATTCTTACTATGAATAATGTGTGCTCACTTTCGAGAGGTTTTAATTATAACTTGTCTTTGGAAAGAAAAAGTAACTTCCAGTAAAAATCCATGTAACTCATTGTGGTTTTGATTTGCATTTCTCTGATGGCCAGTGATGATGAGCATTTTTTCATGTGTCTGTTGGCTGTATGAATGTCTTCTTTTGAGAAATGTCTGTTCATATCCTTTGCCCACTTTTTGATGGGGTTGTTTTTTTCTTGTAAATTTGTTTGAGTTGGTGGGATTGTAAACTAGTTCAACCATTATGGAAAACAGTATGGCGATTCCTCAAGGATCTAGAACTAGATGTACCATATGACCCAGCCATCCCATTACTGGGTATATACCCAAAGGATTATAAATTATGCTGCTATAAAGACACATGCACACGTATGTTTATTGCGGCACTATTCACAATAGCAAAGACTTGGAATCAACCCAAATGTCCATCAGTGACAGATTGGATTAAGAAAATGTGGCACATATACACCATGGAATACTATGCAGCCATCAAAAAGGATGAGTTTGTGTCCTTTGTAGGGACATGGATGCAGCTGGAAACCATCATTCTTAGCAAACTATCACAAGAACAGAAAACCAAACACCGCATGTTCTCACTCATAGGTGGGAACTGAGCAATGAGATCACTCGGACTCAGGAAGGGGAACATCACACACCGGGGCCTATCATGGGGAGGGGGATGGGGGGAGGGGGGAGGGATTGCATTGGGAGTTATACCTGATGTAAATGACGAGTTGATGGGTGCAGCACACCAACAAGGCACAAGTATACATATGTAACAAACCTGCACGTTATGCACATGTACCCTACAACTTAAAGTATAATAATAATAATTAAAAAAATAAAAAAAAAAAAAAAAAAAAATCCATGTAACATAGGCATGTACTTTTTAGAACTTTTTCTCATGATATTGTGATAGGATTGGGGTAGGTGACATTATTGAACTATTCTATTTCACACATTTGTAAGGGAACTCTGAACACTCAATAAACACTTGCTGACTGAGGACTTGAAAATTCTTACTCTAGCTCAGAGGAGCTAAACAATTGCTATATATCATCTTTATTCCTGAAACTATACAGTGTCATTTCCTTTGTGTTTGGTTTACAAATCTGTGTTGAAGACAAATATACTAGGACATACTCACATATTTAGCTATAATTTTTATATTTATATGCATATGGATTGTGAGTTGCATGTTTGTGTTTATGTATGTAGTATTGAAGGTGAGATGAGGAGAGAAAGGGATTGCCACGATTTGTCAATATGATGCCATATTTGAATCTCCCTTTAAAAATAATTTTGCATATATAATTCTCATGAGTATTGAGTTTCTGAGGAAGTAGGGTACTTATTTATATTCAGTACAAATTGTTCACTCATTCTGGATTATTAGTTTCTTATCAGAAAGTATTTGGGGTAAACTGCCTACAGTTAATTTGTATATCCCAACATGAGTTTTATTAATGCCAAAAGGAAAAACAAGACAGCATCAGTGGCGTTAAGCCAACATAAATAGTGTTACTGCATAGCTACTAAATATAGACCTTTAACCAGTTCTGCAAAACCATTGTGAGATATTTTGCACTGTTTTCCCAGTATTGTGTTTGTATACCCATATATACCATACAATACACACCATGCATAACACCGTATACATACACATATACATACATATATGCCTTCTAAGTGTATGTGGAATTATGTGTGTATGTAAGAAAATTCACTTCAAATCTATTTATAAAGTATTATCAGAAAAATATGAATATTCTACAGGAAATTAGAGGTGTTTTTCTGCATCTAAACTGATACTTTCCTTCTGACAACCAACAATTACCAAAAGAATTTTTTAAGTGCTTGTGAAACTCAGGTTTATAAATCCCATTCCCTTTTAGAATGTTTGGAAAGAAAGTTTCTTTTACTTTCATTTTTGAAAGCACAGTCCACATTCCACTTCTTAAATATTTTCTAGACAGTTTTATAGAAAGAATGTGAAAGGTTGTAGGCATTTGCTCTCTCTGTAAGGTTTCACTTTATTCCCTCTAATGTTTCCGCCTTCTAGTTGTGTGACTTTCGCCAAAATACTTAGACACCCTGAGCCTGTTTCTTGTCTAAATAGAAAAGATAATGGCAATACCTACCTCATAATAATTTTGGGAAAATTAAATGAGGTCCTATTTCTTATATGCTTAGCACTAAGTAAGGATTCAATAGTGTTAGTGCTCATCAGTGCTCATCAGTTTCATCATCATCACCATATGTATTCTATACATGGATTCCAATTTTCTACTGTGCTTAGATGCCAATGTAAGTTTTTAGGAAAGATGGCAGCTCTGCAGACTTCCTCTGGTTTAAAATTAGTAGTAATTTTTTTTTGTCATGAACTGTCTAAACCCTATTTTTCTTAAGATTTCAATCTACAAATCTTATTATATTATTTAAAATTTACCTATTTCTATCTAAAAATAAGATTTTACTTATTCTGTAGAAAATATTCGGATTGTCTCAAACTAAAAAGACTAAATTTCCTTAAATGTCTAACTCCATTCACAAAATTGGATTGTTTCTTAAATATTTTAAACTTCGACTTTATATTTAAAATATTTGATTTTATTTTTAAGCAGTTTGAAAGCTTGACAGAATATAACCCAAAGAAGCAAAATATTAACCCGTAATCAAATCATATAAATCTAATAAATTAAACTTATGGTAAATCAACTTATTTTGAAAATGTAAACAATGAATACATTTAGTCAGGCTTTCCTTATATTGTCTAATTTAAAATCATAGTTTTTTTAAGACAGAGTCTCGCTCTGTCACCCAAGTTGGAGTGCAGTGGCACAATCTTGGCTTACTGCAATCTCTGCCTCCTGGGTTCAAGCAATTCTCCTGCCTCAGCCTAACAAGTAGCTGGGATTATAGGCATGCACCACCATCCCCAGCTAATTTTTGAATTTTTAGTAGAGATGCAGTTTCACCATGTTGGCCAGGCTGGTCTCAAACTCCTGACCTCCAGTGATCCACCAACCTTGGTCTCCCAAAGTGCTGAGATTACAGGCGTGAACTACCATGCCCGGCCCATAAGTTTAATATCAATTACACTTTTCAAATTAAACTTTCAAGACTAAAATGCTGAATTTTCTCAAAAATAAACATTTAATTAAAAATACACAGATTATGCTGAACTTATATAAAATTAATATTTACTTTATCTTATCAGCTCTATACTCAAACCTTTCTCTTCCAAGAATAAAATAAACACTTACATGATTAAAAAACAAAATTACCATTTCAGAGGGACTAAGATTATTTTATTTTATTTTTTATTGTATTCTTTTCAGCTTTCTATGTCATTAAGGAAAGTCATAAAAAAGGAACAAAAAGCCACTACAATTATTTTAACCTTTAAGCAACTGTTCTCAGTTCCTCCCCAGTCCACAGGTCAATACACTGAGTCCTTTTTACAGCTGTCACATCTACAAGAGATCACAAGTGTCCAACCCTTTGCAATCTAAGATACAAAATTTTCTTCCATATTATTCTACAACTATACCTAGATTAGGTTCAACTAATTACTCAAGAATTGGACTTTGTACCCCTTCATTACTTTTCTTTGCTGCTTACCCACAATTTGTGACACTTTAGTACTTCTTGACTTAGAGTCAAGTTTTTGGCTACCTCTGCTCTTACTCTCACAATGTGGTTCTCTATAGTCACTGTAATGACTTTTGGTATTCCTAGTATTTCCAATTTTTCCTTCATTTGTACTTTATTAAACAAGGTCACTGAACTATGGCCCAAGGGCCAGATCTGGACACCTTATTAAATTATTTATCATCTATAGCTATTTTGCAATAATGACATATTTGAGTAGTGTAACCAAAACCATATGGCCTACAAATCTGAAAATATTTACTCTCTTGTCCTTTACAGCAAACTTTGGTGACTTGTGTTTAATTTACATTAATATTAGGTATTCCTGGAATCTTAACTCAAAACATCTAGTTGTCCTAACATTTCAATACTTTGGTTATCATAGCAGCTGGCGATGGAATTGGTCTCATCCTCCTGAAACTGATTCCCCTGAAACATTTTATCAAAAAGGGCAATTGTCTCCACTATGTACTTTTAGAAAAGGTAGACCTGCTCTCCCTTTTCCTTTCAGACATTAGCTGCCTGAACTAATTTATACCTGAAACTTAATTAGCTCCCTAACTGTATCTCCTATAAGTTGTCTTAGCAACGCTTGGAAAATGGGCATTTAAAATTGCTTTTGAAAGAGACCTATTCAAAATGAAATAAAACATTTTAATATGAAAATATATAGGATTTTCAAACAGAGTCAAGATAATCCTGACCTCTGAGAGGTTACAATTTGAATATATTGAAGGGTGTGGAAATAAACCTCAGATCCCTCATCATGAAGAAATGCTTTCCTGTGAACAAAGAATGAAGAGTAATTTTTATACTGTCAAGTTATTTAATCATATATAGTAAATATGAGGTTGATTCAAGATTTCTGTGTATCTTTTTAATTTAAAAAGGCAATTTACAAATATTTTTTAGTAAATTACTCTTTACCCCACATTAGGAACATGAGTCAAAATGAGCAATCCCCCCTAATTCTAAAATATTTGTATGTTTATAGAGGAGATGCATGTTTATGAATATAATTATCACACAGCAAGCTACCCTAAGTGCTGTGAGAAATATATTTTGCACAATGGGAGCACATGAGATTCACTTAAACCAGAAGGTCTGGATGGGTTTATTGAGAAAGTCACAATAAGCTGTACCTTGAAATATGGGCGTTTTCTGAGGTGGAAATGAAAGAGACAAGTTTTTCAGATCAAGGGAACATGTGTACCAAATATCTAAGCTAGAGATTAATCTTTTTGGTGCTACTAATTTTCTGGTATAAAATGGTTGCAAAATTTATCATTAATAATATTCTTGTCAGTAATAAAACGATTCAGCCAGTCTTGTATTCAAATTTTAGCATTACACTTAAATGCTAGATATTCGTTATGCAAAATAAAATTGTGATTTGAAAAGGCCATTGAAGTTTAAAAAGAAAAAACTATAAACAGGCAATTGGTCTTTCTATGGTATATAGCTTTTCAAAAAAAGACTAACCTGCTGCTGCAGCATTTTAAATATAGTATCAATACCACAATTCTTTTTCTAATTTTCTCTATTAAATTTGTTCTTTCTTATGTTCTGATAGCATTTCATTAGAAAATACAAATATTAATATTTGAGGCCACATGCCAGAAGCATCACAAAAATATTCATTTATGTTTAAAACTAGAAAAGAGGCTACTCTTACATTTTCTTAAATCATATTTAATAAACAAAGTACTATTTTTTTCTAGGAGGTGCTGATCTCATGTTGAATACATGTGTGGCACAATTACACACAGAGATTGCTTCTTACTCAGGAAGCAAGTTGAATTGAAGGAGCACAATACCATCTAGTGTCAGCTACACACAGCATCTACTAACTAACATGGAGAAGAATGGTAGACTAAATTAACATGGAGAAAAGAATGGAAAACAAACCCTGTGCCCTTTCTTAAATAATCTGATAAACAAATGTATTATCTAGCGTTGGGTGCTTCCTGCCCCTCCATTATCTTTCATTTATTTTTGTACTAAAATTGTCAAGAAAAAAATATCAGTTTTCTCAGTAATAGTCTTCTGTTTTGCTGTTGACCCCACAAACAATCGCCCAACAGATTACTAAGCAATACTTTTTAATTGTGTGATCTGTTGAGTTGGGACCATGTCAACCCATAGTAATGACATTCAGAAAATTTGCTATAGTACCATTTAGTAATATTTCAGCCTCATCTGGAACATTTTGGTAAGTCTATTTTCACTGATTCTTGCCTTTTGTCTTCCATTGCAGTGAAAATGTGACATGTCCCCAGATTGGAGTGGGTGAGTTGCTTCAGGAAGTCGTATGTTTTCGGAATTTAATTCAAATTTAAATGAGGTTTTCTGCATGTTTGGTCCTTATACCTCAGGAGCCGTGGGTACCAGAGCCCTGTCCTAGGAATTTGTCTCTTCTGAAAATTGCTCTAGGGATTGGTTTTACTGATTGGACAAAAAACAAGTATTTTGAACCAATTATAACAAAACAGCTCACTTCTCTTTCACATACATCATACAATGTCTTCACAATCAGATTATGAGATTTCTAATTACAGAAGAGGATTTTTATATTTTCTAGTAAATATATTTATATTTTCTAGCAACATTTGTCCACAAAAGTTACTGAAAAACAGCTGTTATCTGGAGTGTGGCTTGAAATATATCCTGCTATTCTAAAATGGTATTGATAAGATTTATAGTTGTCCTGTTGCAGGGATTTCCTAAGAACTCAATCCACAGCTCTTCTAACATGTTTTGACAGCTTTATTGAGATATAATTTACACATTTAAAAACCGCATGCATTTAATATGTACAATTTGAATATTTTTGGCATATCTATGCCCCTAGGAACTTATCATCTACAACCAAGACAATCAACATCTCCATCAGCCCCCCAAATTTTCTTCTGTCCCTATGTAATCCCTCTTCCTACCTGCCATCACTAGGTGGTATGGGCTGAATTGTGCACTGCCCATCCTCTTCCTTCCCATTTTATGTGTTGAAGTCCTAATCCCTAGCACCTCAAAACATGACTGTGTTTGGAGACAGGCCTTCAAAGAGGTGATTAAACTACAAAGAGGCTGTTAGGATGAGCCCTAATCTGATCTCACTGTTGTTCCTATGAGAAAAGAAAATTAAGACACACAAAGAGATACTAGCGTATATTTACACATAGAGAAGACCACATGAGGTACAAACAGAGAAGGCAGCCATCTGCAAGCCAATGAAATAAATCTCAGAATGAAATTAACCCGCCAACACCTGATTTCAGACTTCTAGCCTCTGAAACTGAGAGAAAATATCTATTGTTTAAACCATCAGTCTGTGGTACTTTCTTAGAACAGCCCTAGCAAACTATCATACCATGCAGTCACTGACTAGTCTTCTGTCACTACAGATTAGATTGCATTTTCTGGAATTTTATATAAATGTACTCTTTTGGTCCGGCTTATTTCATTCAGTATAAGTTATTTGAGATCCATCCATGTTGGACTGTATCAATAATTCATTCCTTTTTATTAGTGAGTAATACTTGGTTGAATGGATATACCACCATTTGTTCTTCCATTTATTTGTTACTGGACGTTTAGGTTGTTTTCTGGTTGAACTATTACAAATCAAGCTTCTATGGACATTTATTTACAAGTCTTTTATGGACATGTGCTTTCTTTGATCTTGGGTAAATATCCAAGGTTGGAATGGCTGGGTCATATGATAGAAGTATGTTCAGCTCTTTAAGAAACTGCTGAACTATTTTCCAAAATTGTACCATTTTACATTCCCACCAGCAGTCTTTGAGAATTCCAGTTGCTCCATATCTTTGCCTAAAACTAGTATGGTCCATCTTTTTTAATATAAATGTTCTAATAGGTATATAACAGTATCCCATTGTGCTTTTTAAATTTGCATTGTATTATGACAGTGGTGTTGATGGTCATCTTTCCATTGCTTATATACCAAAGTGCATCTTTTTTGCATTCTTTTTTGAGTTGTTTTCTTATTACTGAGTTTTGGAGTCTTTAAGTATTTTCTGAACACAAGTCCTTAATCAAATAAATGACTTGAAAATACGCTCAGTCTGTCTTTTTATTCTCTCACTAGAGACTTTTATAGAATAGACGTTTTTCATTTTAATTAAGCCAATTTATCAATTTATTATTTTATGGATCATTTGCTATTGCATTTGGAAAAATCTTTGCCTAACCGAAGGTCAAAATTCTTCTCTTACATTTTCTTCTAAAATTTTTAAAGTTTTAATATTTAAATTTAGGTTTATAATCCATTTTTGAATTGGTGTTTTTGTACTACTGTTTTTCTTTTTTGCTTCTATCTGTAGAATCAATTAAGGTAATAATAGTTTCTATCTTAAATGTCCCACTAGCACACTTACCTATTTCAATACTCATTCTACCTTCCCCTCTTCCTGCCTTTTTTTTTTTTTTTTAACATCTTTTCACCAAGGCTTTAGCTCCCATCTCCTTCTAAGTCCTCACGCCCTTGCTGTGTCTATGATACTAACGTGGTTCAGACCATTTCTCTCCCAGTTTCTTTCCTTCATATATATCCAAGCTTAAGTCTTTCTTATTTAAAATAATAATAATGCTTTTTGAAGCTGCCTAGCTTTCTAACTACATAACATTAACTTGCTTTGTTCTTTCCCTCAAAACTATTCTCTTGAAATAATTATCTATTCTCTCATTTCTCTCTCCTCCAACCAACACTGCCAGGTGTCTGGCCCAGTCATTGCACTGACACTATTCTTCCCATCAACACTTGTGATTTCCCTTTGCCACTTATACAGATTCCATTTTAGCTTTCATCACACAGGTCTCCCTGGGAGGCATTTACAGTGTGGATCTCTGCTACTGGAAGGCATTTCCAAAGCTTGTCTGAGTCTTCCACATTGTCTCTCCTCTTTCTCTCTGTTACTTGAGACATGTTTTCTCCATATTTTCTCTTCTCATTCTATACATTTCGCTGGTGACCACACATAAAATCAAGGAATCAAATGCCACATTTAAAAAATTAATCTCCTAAGCAGATTTCTGATCCAGACTTATTTACCCAGAACATCAACTTTCTGTTGTATATTTCCAATAGCAATGTCAAGTGTGACATGTGACAAACATAATGCCATTCTTCTTTCACCTAAACACAGGGCTCCTTCGTACTTCCTGTGGGGGTAGATGGCACTGCATTCACTCTGTCACCCCACCACTGTCCCCTCCATTCCCAATGAAAAATAACTCAGATATTTCAGTTACATCTCCTACATATGTCTCCAATCTATGCCTCCTCTTCACATCCACTGCTTCTCTCCTTAGTATATCTCATCTAAAATTCTGGAATAGACTGCAGATTCTAATTCTTACCCTCTCAACATGCAACTTATATATTGATGCATGAGTAAAGTTTCTGAAACACAAATATGTTTAGGGGAACCCCATGGAAATAATATATTAAGGCATCTCTAATACCTATAGAAAAAATTCAACCCATTCTCATATAACATTCAGATTGTTGTCAGTCTTTCTCTCACATTTCATAACTAACAACTGCTCTACACAAAATCTGAGATCTAGCAATAGCTAGCTTCATATAGTTTCCTGAGCATGGCATATTGACACAACTTTCAGGCCTCAGATGAGTGGACAAAATTAAACTCACAAGGCAGTAATGGCATTCAATCCCTGAAAATTTCCCTGCTCTTCCTAAAAAGGTCAAATATATTCTGCCCATTATAAAGTAAATGCTGATCTTCCTATTTTGTTTATTTTCCTTTATGCTAATGGAAAATAACTATGATTTAAAATATAATTTATTGTACTTATAATAATTTGTTTTGACTTGATGGTTAATGCTTGGGCATAACTTAGAATAAAATGTATAAATGTAAAAGAATCATTTATGTACTATAAATCATTGACACGATATTCTCAAAGTGTTTTGTGAAAAGCACATTAAGAAGTATGGATCCTAACATATAGGTAAGAAAATACAGAGATAGGTTAAAGAGCTAAAATACCATAAATCCCAATCTGTCTTACTTCCCATTATTTTTATTTGCCGGATATTAAAGATCCTTCTTATCATAAAATTATCTGCAAGGGGAACATTGAGTTCAGGACTGATGAGAGTCTTGAAAAACAGAAACAATGAAAATTCACAAGCTATCTTTTCCATTTCACTTAGTGTCCTGAAGCCAAACAGAAGTATTCCCTAGAATTACCTGTAAACATTAAAACAGGGTGCATATCTGGATTCTACTGTTTGCTACTTGTGTGACTTTAGGCAGATCATTAACCTCTGACTATAAACTCACTTATGAAGGGCCACAGTAAGAGCAAGTCGTCTTTAGTAAAAGAATTTAATGAAATATATGTGTGAATCAGAATAGGCTGGGCTATGGCTTAAAGCTACAAGTTTTATTTCCCTCTCATGCTCCAGATCTGTCTTGGCTGGGCAGCTGAGGTTTCAGCTTCATATTACCTTCTCTTCATGACACAGCCTCACATACCATCCACATCTGAAATGTTGCCACTCTGCCAAGAAGGAAATGAGACCGTGGTGTGTTGTATGTTGACTTTTAAAGCTTCCACATAGAAGTAACACATGTCACTTCTGCTTATATTTCATTGGTCATATTTCAGGAGGAGGTAGAATTATATTCCTACCATGCGCTCCAGGATATATCCAGAAACATTTATCTATATGAATATTTATGCTAATTTTTCATTTTGGCATATTGAATGGTAATGAATGGATAATAATAGCTCACGGTACTGAGGGCTTACTCTGTTCAGGGCACTCTGGTAAGGGCTTTGCTTCCGTCATTTAATTTAATTTAATTCTCATATTGGCCCATAAGGCAACTCACTTGATCTGACAGACATTGTTATTTGTCCTTCTAATGTTCATTTCTGTTTTTTTTTTTTTTTTTTTTTATGACTAACAGAACTGAGATTTCATTCGCGGTGACTGTGTTTAAATTTCACATTGTTCTTAGAGCTATAGTGAAGCAGGTGAAAAACTTCTGGCCAAACTATGGTATGTGGAATTCCACAAACAGAGCATCCCCTCTTAAAAGAAAAGATAAATGAGGTAGAAGGCAGAAATAATATCAAGAGATAACACAGTCATTTGCAGACAATAAGGTAAAAAGCATGGAGGTGGGAAGGTAGTCGTGGTAATATTGACCATGATGTCAGCATATGGCTGATCGGATACCAGCAGTCTGTCGCCTCTCACCTTCCTGTTCTGAGAGCTAAATAAGCTTGCTCTTCTTTGAGTTGAATTTTAAAGTTTTCTCTTATTTTAATCTATATCATTCTTACTGGATATAATTTCCATACTCATGAATTAATAACAAATGAAAATAAGTCATACATATGATAGATATACTGACCAAAATAACAACATCAATTAGTGCCAGAGCTTTAGAACTTGGATCTATAATGGCCTGACTCTAAAATTTTGGTGATTAACAAATGACTACAAAATTTCCTGAATATTCAATCAATTCTAAATAGTTCAGAGTCAAATCCTAGACACTTGATAATTCAAAACATATGTTAATCAAGTCATTAATATAATTTTGGTATCACTAAGGAACCGAGCAATTTTTGATGTTTATAAACAAAGTTTGTAAAAAACAATGCTTCAGTTCAGTGGTATCAAAGTTTTATAATTAATGTAAGTTGGCAGTGTGATTTTAATGCTTATATATATTTTTCAATGAAAGACTGACAATATGAGTGAATATAGGGTAACCAATACCTTCATGACACCTCAGTTCTTTCACATATGAATTGGAGTAGTTGATTAGGTAATATTCATTACTTTCTGGTCTGTGTAATCTATGATTTTACTGTGGGGATGAAAGCAGGTGCATTTTAGAAATCTATCCATTCTTTTCACACTAGCCATATAGAGCAACTAGTACTTACTTGTTTTAACATCTATCTTCTCTAGGGCTGAAAATCTCATGAGGGTATGGCCATGCTGCCTTGATTACTCTGTGCTGCTCGCATTTAACAGAGGATCTGCTCAAAATATCTCAACTGGGGAGAAAGATGTTAAATATCATTCTGCTTGGAAACAAGGGCAGAAAACATAAGGAAGAAAAGCATCACTTTGAATTCAGCAGAGCAACTTGTATTCATTCTTTACTTTGTAACAGTGTGAACATTACAAGAGACAAAACTAAGTTTAAAGATATAAAAATAGTTTCTCTCTACTTACAGATATTTTTGAAATTATTGATCTTGTGTTATTGTGTGTTCCTAGTCTCAGAAAGTAATGAAAATAATAGTAAATATTAATCTTCAAAAATTGATTTTTTTTTCTGGATTGAGAGCAGATCAACCTGTTTGATAACATTGTGTTGATGATAAATAGCTTCTAAAATTTGAGTGGTTTAGCAAAATAAAAGTTATTGCACATTTGCTCATGTCACAATCTTGTATGTGTCTTATCAGTAGAATGGACTTCCTCCCTGAAGTAATCCTGGGATCTAGGTTCCTTCCATATCTGGTTGCACCATCTCCTTGGCCTCATGTCTATCTGTAACTACGTGGCACAGACAAAGTATGACAGAGATTGTATCACAGTACTTTATGGTCCAAACAGGGAAAGTTTCAAATTACTAGCACAAGATTCATTAGTAAGAAGTCACATATATGGCCTCATCTAACAGCAAGGTAGACTGGGAAATGTAGACTTACTGTTAATCCAAAGGAGGGGATAAAAATTTTCAGTAGAACTATTGGTTTTTGCTACTCTTGGATTAACAATTCTGTAACTTGCGATTCTGTGGGAAATAATATAGGCCATACTTCATGAAAAGACAAACAGTTATCCTTATATATTTACTCTGATCTTTCAACTGTCCTTCAACCATCTCCAAGCATTGGCTGTTTAATCCTGATGACGTTAAAGTTTGTAAAAATAAATTGAACCCATTTTGGAAATTTCAGTGTGGAATCTGTCAGTGATATTATTTAAGCTGCTTGCATCACATATTCTTATTTCCTTAAAAATCTCATCAGTGGAAGATTCTGTGATGCTAATTCAATCTCAGCCTCTGTACTAATAATTCACATTATTTCCATTAGAAGTTCCATTCATAACAGAAACTGGATAAGCATATAAAACACAGAATTGGAAAGACATTTAAAATAAATGTAATGAGTCAGTGGCTTCTGTATTCCCTTTATTATATACAAATGCCAAATGAAACTTTCAGTAATGCATAATGGCCATTGTTGGGTTTCATGATCATTTCACATTTGCTCAAAAGTCAATTAAATAATTGCCTTGGTTAAAATAATTGAAAGTCATCTGTAAAGTCAAACTGATTTACTGTGTGTGTATTTTCTCTCTACAAACAAGTACCTGCAAATAATTTTCAAATATTTTCTTATATTTAAGAAAAAACTAAAGGCAACATAATAAAAATGAAGGAGGAAATATTTTAAAGTTATATTACATCATTTTTTGCTTTGTTTCTAAAATTTAGACTAGTAAGTCTGATACCCATTTAATAAGTTTTTACATGCAGGTCCTTATCTCGGTTCTTTGATTTTAAACAATGTTTTTACCCAATTAAATTTTAATTCTCAAGGGTCAGGAATTATGTCTTCCCGTTTCAAAATTATATCATCTACCTATGTGCTAAGTACATTTTAGACACTCAATAACTTATTTTAAATGTTGAATATATGTAAGTGTTGATTTCAAATATCAGATTCACTCTGACACACACCTACACACAAACGTATACGCATACACACACAAAGGTTTTTTTCTGTGTAATTAAGGAAAGTTACAACCTAAGTTTCAATTATTTAAATTATTTCTACAGACTGGTAGATTTGAAAGATCTTTTCTCAATACCTATGCAAATATTATAAATTTTAGATAAGAGTAATACATTTTAGGGACACATTAAACTTATTCTCATTATACATTTTATTATCAAATTTTAAAGAAAAAAATATTTACAGAGCTAACAATATATTTGAATGGTAACTAACCATGTCTTTTGTTTTCTTGTCACAAGAGCTGGTATTGTGGTTTTATAACTCACAAAATATGTAAGATTATTTTATATGTAAATTAACATGTAAATGTAGAAAACTCAAGCACTCATTTATTTGAAACATTATCAGTAAGTAACTATACAACTCTAATTAACAATTTTTGTTTTATAATTGTGTGGTTTATCCAAAATATTTCCCAATTTATATTTCTCATATTCCATTACACACACACACGTGTGTGCACGTACACACACACACACACATACACACATCTTGGGTATCCTCCTTGTTCTTCCTTCAGTGTCACTGCCTTAATTATCACCATCACCACTGCCAATATTTCTACCTACTCTCAAAAATAAGTTAAGAGAAAAGACAAATCAGGATGTGAGTCACCAAGGATATAATCTTGACCACTCATAAGACAAAATATACTATATTTTGAACACTTTGAGAACATTTTCAGCAGGATTTGGAAAATGACTCTTCTAACTTCTGGCCCCTTCAGGAAGTAGCTGTCACATAAAATATGTAAAATCAGGACTATCTGTGCGAATTTGCCAACTATCTTATATAGTGAGTATATGAAAATGAATCTCCTTCATTCTCTAAACATTCTTCATTCCAATTCAGAGAAAATTCCTCGTTATCACCTTTAGGAACAAAATAATAAGACCCAGGTTGAGTCTGACATCACTTTACAGGAAATTGTATTCTTATTACTCATTCATTATATTTTAATTCTTTGAAAACTGACTCACTGTCATTCATTACTCACTATTATTGAGAACTAGATAAACTAGAAAGAGGTTATTTTGACAATTCCATTTATTAGCATACTTGTTTTATGTAAATGAAAGAGTGCCTCTATAATGCTTGCTGATCATTGACAAGCAATAATGAAAAATATTACAAATCACTTACATCTATTTTGGTATGATATGGGTCAAACAATTGTCTCAAAACAAAACTTCAAAATTTTCCTGGAGAATATAGGCAGTATGGGAGGCATAATTTTGATGCTCCTACAAGATTCTCATCCCCTGGTTATTTAATCAAAGACTATGCTAGGCAATGCTCTGAAGGAACTTTGCAGATGAGGTTAAGATTATGAATCAACTGACCTTTAAATAGGAAAGTTAACATGAGTTTTCTGATGATGCTCTCAAAAGCAAAAGGAAGGCTGAAGAGACAGTGAAATGCAGAAGGGGAAGGCTTAGAAAATATGTGGTAGAAGGGAAAGTCAGAGAGATTCAAAGTGAGACAAGGACTCTATCTGCTCTTGTGGACTTTGAAGGGGGCCATGAGCCAGGAAATGTGAGCAGGCCCAAGAAGCTGAGAATAATCAGCAAAGAAGCTGACACGTCCATCTTATAATCACCTGAAACTGAATTCTGTCAACAACCTTATTCTTCAAGACTTTGAAGGAACATGCGGCATTATTTAGGCATGATAATGAAAATACAGAATCTTTAAAAGATACTCTGCATTCTTCTGAAAAAATGAATGCATTAATAGAACATATTCTTTTGAAACATGAATGTAATCATTTCCAACATTTGAAATGCTATAAGTCATCCAGCATCTCCATTTTCATATTTAGTGCAGCTTAAAGTCAGGGTCATAATCATTATTCTATGATTGAATATTTAACTATAATAAAATATGTTAAGCTTTAGAGAAGAAAGATAACCAAACACAAAGTGGAATGTGCTAGGTACAGAATGTATAAAACACTCAAACATGTACACCTAAGTGCATACATTCTCTGTCTTCATAGCCAACTTATTTCATCAAGCTCCTAGGTGAGGAGCTAAAACTAATAGTTTCAATAGTGGATAATTTTCTGACCCTCCCAGAGCTGGTAAATGATAACTCATCTTCCTATCTACCTCTGGCCAGGTTCTGCCCACTATTCATGTTCAAAGCTATCAAGTAACCCAAACAGCTGTTAAAGAGAAAACACTAATCAGAAGAAAAGATACTACTCTGCTCTTCTAATGTGTTTGAGGTCTAGAATGTGACCTGCTCAATTTACCCTATGAACATAAAGTGTAATATCATCTGAAAAAGTGACATCTGAGGAAAGGCAGCTGAACTGCTTCGCCACACCAGGGTTGTTCTTGGGTGCACTGGGTAGAGATCTCAAAGATGTGAAGATGCCTCTGGAGAGGGCTTGGAAATATAGCTCCTCGCATGTTCATTATTTTCAGCTGTTTTCTCAGGACATTTGTAGCTGCACACAGGCTGACCAGAGCACACAGAAGATGCCCAGTCATAGAGAGCTGCAGACAGTGAGGCATATTTCAGACCCAATCTGAACCTGGAGACTAATTAAATCCCCTACAAATCTGTATTTCGGTTTTGTTTTTGTTTTGTCTGATGTTCTTTCTAGAACAAGCATACTGGGCCAAAAGTTTGGGATAGGACAAATCAAATGGAAGGAGGAATAGTAAAGTTTCCATGTGCTAATAATTTGGGGCTAAAGCAAATCAGATCTTACCTGTCAGATTTGCTGCTGATTACGTCAAATTTTGTCTATTAATTTCCATGAAAGTTCCAGACTTGTGGTCTAAACCTTTACTTTGAAACAAAATAACAGATTAGGAATTTTTGCATTTTTTGTGATATGATTCCCCAACCAAAGTTAGCTGTTACTTTCCTTTCTTCTCTTTTCTTCTATCCTGAAATCAGACTTAAACATAAACTCACAGGACCCAGTGATTATATTTTATGTTAAAGTTCACATAGCAGCTAATTCAATGCTTGACAAATTGACAAGCTTAAATCTCTAATTGCATTCTAAATATACTCATGGAATTTAAAAACCTGATGATAGGAGAAAAGGCCTGTATTTTTTATATCTCAGGTTCTACTATACACTAGCCTAGGGTTAGCAAATATGTAGCCTCCAATTCAGTATCCATTGTGAACATTACTAATCTGTCACAAGAGTTTCCCACTGAAATGGCAAGAATATCCATCTCAACACAGAGATCCAGATAGATACTCTTAATGATTACATATGCCATGTGGAATGAAAAGAATACACCTGCTGTGGAATGCTTTATTTTCTCATTGAGAGATAAGGAATCTGAGAAGTAAAGAGTAAATACTTTGGAAAGAAGACAGAACTAGTAAGTGACTGAAATGAAATTTGAATTTCCTTCTGTGTAGATTCAAAACCTTTGCTCTATCTAACCTACCACATTATTTTTCAAAGCAAACATAATAAAATCTATTAAAATTAGAATATTTCACATCTTCCAACAGAGCACTGTCTCTGGTTTCAGAAAGAATGGGTTCATATACTATCTTTGTCACTTATTGTTTCTGTGAGCTGGACCTGGTTACTTAGGCTCTGTCTGCTCAGTGTCCTCATCTGTAAAATACGGTAACGAATACCTACTTAATTGTACTTTTATGAGGAGTGAATGAGGTAACACATGTGAATGCTTAGTCCATTACCTAATACCTAGTAACTACACATTAGAAGTTAGCATAAATCATTTTTATTGTTGCCTGCTGCACTGCATGACTGAAACTATTACTATAATGCAAATAATAAGATGTAAATTATTATTGTAAACTATAATTATGATGTGTCAATTACTCATCTCAAGGAATAGAGCCAGTTAAGCAGCATGAATATTTTTTCTCTGCATTGATACCAAAAATAACTATCTTCCATAAGTGCCCATTCCTATATCCCATGGCCCATTGAAATACTTTGTAAAAGTCCTGTACTTCTAACAGAACTTGCAGAAATATATAACTAGTTAATGTAATTCATCATGCATAATGCAAGCCTAATTTGTTTGAAAAGCTGAAGAGTTTTATTTTATGGGGAATCACTACAAGCTGATAAAAAATGAAGATAGAAGCAGATTATCTTTTCTCTTGCTTTGACCAGTCAGAATAACTGTCAGTATTTTGTCAATTCAAGAGAGGCTGTGGGCAATATAGTGGTGAGCACTGCAGGGGGTGGCAGCCATTAACAGAAAAGCAGAGGTGGCACTGAGAAATTGGAATGAGAAACTAAGCATCAGGATTTCCCAAGAGGTATGTAGTAGTCATTCAATGTGAAGGCAAGAGATCAGACATTCACAGCACGGGGATCTGTACTACCGTGCTGTGCTCTGCACTTTCGAAGGAGCCTATTAAATGAGAAGGCTAACACTGGAAAATACTCAAATCTCACCAAAAGGCCTGTCATCTAGTGTTGATATATAGCCTCATGGATGTAAGCTCCTACCATCTAAAGAAGCTACAGGGGCACATTACAAGTCAGGAAGCCATCTAAAAGTACCCTGGGAATTCTCACATCCATGAGCAGAATTCTTAGAAGGGCAGAATTAAGCTCCATTGGTTTTCACTTTCATGCAGTTATTCTTTTTTAAATTTTGAGGAAATTGCTACTGCTGTCAGTGCATAGCAATAAAGGACAGTATAGACAAAGGGTTAAACAAAGAAAAACTGTCAAGCAGCACTAAAGGTGATTCTTCCTAAAAAGCTCAGACTTCCAGATAGGAAAATTAAAGTCCTGAGAAGTGACATGACTTGCACAGTTAGTGGCAGGGGTAACATTGAATGTCCAGTGTTACTTTTGGCTTTAAAATGTCACACTAGCGCCATACGTACCTTATCCTTTGACTCAGTGTGGTGGGCCAACTTCCAAGATGGCCCCCAAGATTCTCATCCTATCATGAAACAAATCTTCTTCCAGTTATTAAGTCAAATACTAGTCTAGATAATTCTGCTGTGAAGGTTTCAATCAGTTAACATTAAGATAGGGAGATTATCCTCAGTGGGTTTGACCAAATTAGTTGAGCCCTTAAAAAGACTGGACTTTTCCTGGTGAGAGAAATTTGAAGCATGAGGAGAATTTGATATGAGAAAGTGGTATGGACTAAATCGTATACCCCTGAAGTTTATATGTTGAGACTCTAACCCCCATGTGACTGTATTTAGAGATAGGTTCTATAATGAAATAATAAAGACTAAATGGGGTCATAAAGGTGGGGTCTGGTGTCTTTATAAGAAGCAGAAGAGGTACTCCTCTCTTTGTGAGCACATAGAGGAAAGATCATGAGAGTACACAGCAAGAAGTTGTCTGTCTACAAGTCAGGAAGAAAGGCCTCACCAGAAACCTACCCGGACAGCACCTTGATCATGGACTTCTAGTCTCGAGAATAGTGAAAAAGTAATTTTTTGGTCAATTAAGCCACCTAGTCCATGGTATGTTACAGCAGCCTGGGAAAACTAATGCAGGAAGATTCTCCATTGCTCAGTTTTGAAAACTGAGAGAGTCATGCAACAAGGAATGTGGAAAGTAGCCACCAGCTGACACCATCAAGGAAACAGGGACCTCAATCCTACAGTTGAAAGAAACTGAAATAAGATTCAAGTATGTGAGCTTGGAAGACAACTTCAGGTTTCATATGAGGACACAGCCAGCTGACACCTTGATTTCAGCCTTGTGAGAACCCAAACAGAGAATTCACGCCATGCTCAGACTTCAGCCATTCAGAATTGGGAGCTTTTAATAAAGGGATCTTGTTTTAAGCTGCTAAATTGGTGAATATGTTTTACAAAATGACAGAAAACTAATACTTCTAGTAATATTAGTTCTAAAATTTGACATTTAGGAAGTAATGAGAGATATAGACAAAAGTATATATTTAATGAAATGTTTTCAAAATAGTAAAAAGTTGAAAACCTTCATGTCCAATAAGAGATTAATTGCTTATGGCCTGTCCAGATGATGAAATATTCCATGGCCATTAAAAGGTATGTGGAAACACCACCATGAGAAATGTAAAAAATGAACAATGTGATATTTATATTTATATATGTACTTACTAAATATTCAAATATTAAATATGCATATATAAATATTTTACATTTTAAGACTAATAAAAATTAGCGCTAATAGAATTAGAAATTATTGATTTGGTCTTTATTTGTGGTGTTCTTTTTTCATCAATTCTTCTAAAGTAGTAGTAATTATTTTCAATAAAAAGAGAACAATAATAAATTGCATTTTTGAATGCTACCTCCACGGGAAATATTGTTTATATGTCTGTAATCCTAAAGAAGAAAGATCCAGAGATACTTTTAAATAGGTTGCCCAATATTATTTTGGAGAGAAGCTTCTTTTTGTTTTTCTTAAAATAATTATATTACTTTATGACATAAGAGGTATGAGTTGCAGGTTCAGTTGCTACCTAGAGTATGAAATGGATACTGAAAATCTCAGGACATGTTCTTTTCACTGGGGTGAAGTTTTAGGGTCACAGGAGATTCACTTCATAGAAATTGGACAGATCAAAGTTAATATATATTTTCTGCAGCTCCTAAAATAGTTTAAAATATGTTTTTGATAGCTCATAAACTATCAAAGTAATAATTATTATAATAACTGATAGATTCAGATAGGACTTTTGATTACAGTAGTAAGTCAGGTGTGTGGCCACAAAACAATGATATAACGGGGTGGGGGGGGGGTGTAAAAACGGAGGCACTGAAGTATCTACTGCATTCAGTGCCCTGCAGTACCTGTGCACCAGTTGGTAGACAGTATAACAAAAGTTCAATGATAATTTCATATAAAAGTTTCTTGTGCTTTATCATTCATATTTAATTATAGTTAGTTCATTAATTACCTTCTTGAGAAGTGAGACTGGAAAGAGAATTAAATGGTACTTTAAAAAGCTAATTTTGCAAACAATTAAATTAAGCCAAATATAATTGATAATTGCTGTAACAACTAGCCCCTAGGCATTCCACTTTAGAAAAATTGTTTAGACTTTGGTAATATGAGAAAATATAAGTTCTCTTCATAAGTTTAAATAAGCATGAAAAAGCTGAAATAAAGACAATTAAGCTTTTCATGTTGACTCAAACTAAAAGTGACAAGTTTAGCAACACAAATTTGAACATTGTTTCTAGAAGAAAAAAAAAATGGTTGATGAAGACCAGGGCTAACCTTGGGGGAAATATCTATACTAGTCATCACAAAAACATGAATTTTTAAAAAGCAATAACTCCTGTTATTCTTATTTCCTATTGAGAGAAGCACAACCCTCTTGAACTTTTCTTCCCTAGTGCATATATGTATTCTTCAGAGTTTTCAAGCTGGCACCACACAAAAAGCTTAGCAAATGGTTTTAAAATACCATTATTGAACAAGTACTTTGTGGCAGGAACTATGCTAAATGTTACGCATGAATCTAACCCTTCCTTCAAACTGCTTAGTGTCCCTCAAAGGATAAGCCTGTGACATAGCAAAACATACAAAAGAAGGAACAGGTGCAGCTTCTGCCTAGGCTGGCCAGAGCAGCTTAACAAGGAAGTGGTACCGGCCAGAGTGTGGAGGGTCTAAACGGCACCTGACAAGATAGTCTGGTGGGTAATGAGACCCTGATGAGGAAGCATGTTACAAGCAGAGGGAACAACATGGAGAAAGACTTAGGGTATGGTATGTGGGAAAGCCTTCTAGACAGGCAGCTTGCAAGCTTTTCCTGGAAGTGATTCAAGAGTTTTTGGAAAGGATCCTGACATCAATACATCTTATTCATTTAACAATCAATTATGAATTTGACATTAAGCTCAGGTGACCAAAATTTTACCAAGACAACATTTTTCTGTTGGGGATCTCACAAGACATCAGGAGACAGGAAGAAAATCAGACCAACAAAATGTGGAGCAGCCTTAACTGTGGTGACCCCTAAGCTGTTGCCTTTCTTTTTTCATCTCAGAGCACAGCCTTTATTTTTTTCTTAAAAGCAGGAAATTGCCAACTTTGGATGAATTGTTGATTGGTCCAAACCACCATGACAATGCCAGTTCCTTTCATCTAAATCTCCTCTTCCAGACTCCCTTGCAGCCAGTGAGCAAATTAGTATCAAATGGAGAAGATGACTCCTGGATGTGCTTTCTTGTTGCATTGATGATATACATTATATTTTCTAGGTGTATGTATGGCTATGCCGTTTTTTTCCAGAGAGTTTTTTTTTTCTTTTGTTAAATTTTATTGCCTTTTTTTCAAGTTCTGTGGTACATGTGCAGGTTTGTTACATAGGTAAAGTTGTACCACGGTGGTTTGCTGCATCTATCAACCCATCACCTAGGTATTCAGCCCAGCATGCATTAGTTCTTTTCCTTAATGTTCTTCTATATATACATATATGGCTATGTATGTATATGTATATGTGTATATATATACACACACACACACACACACACACATACACGCACACATACACACATATGCTTGTGTTTTGTCTTCCACATAATAGTACTTCAGATATCTGCTTTAAGTTATTATATAAATATTTGTGTATATGTATATTATACAATATATTATATATAGAAAACACAAGCATATATATGTAAACGTATACATATACTTACTATATATACACACACATATGTGTGTGTGTGTGTGTGTGTGTGTGTGTGTTTTCTCTTCCCCATAACAGTACTTCAGATATCTGCCTTAAGTTATTACATGAATATTTGTGTGGATACAGGAGCCTAAACATCCCTAGTCCTATAACCATATGCCATGTGATAAAGGCTTCAGCTCCCATTTTTCCCTTTTAAGAAATATATTTTTCTCTACTCAGGTCCTGTCTTTTGTGTGAACCACCAGAGAATAGTGGGACTGCTCAATTCCTTGGTAGCAGATAATTGTCTTTATTTTAACTAGAAATAAATTCTGTCATTGAAATAAGATAAGCTAAAATATGGCCCATGGTATTTGATAATTTATCTTTTCTGGGTCTCTTTTACTAGGATGTCAAATTTGAAAACAAACATCGCCACAATTATGAGTAATACTTTCATCTTTGAAACATCTCAGACATTGTCAAAGTAATACCTGCTCTTCCACTAGAGTAATTTTTGCCCTGTGCTCCAAGGCCTAGCATTCTCATAGCTCACAAGATTAGTTATTGAAACATATTCAGAAAAATGTACTAATTTCACTTCTGCCATCATTAGCAGCAGCTAAACATTGGGCACACATGGCCATAAAGATGGGAACAGTAAACACTGGGGACGACTAGAGAGGGAGAGAGCGGGGAGACAATGGTTGAAAAACTACCTTTTGGGTACCATGCTCACTACCTGGGTGAGGAGACTATTTGTACCATGAACTTCAGCATCATGCAATATAACCATGTAACGAACCTGCACATGTACTCTGAATCTAAAATAAAAGTTGGAATTACAAAAAATAAAAATAAACATGTGAGTATCTATGGATATGACAGCTCCCTTTCATTTCTGTAGCACTGAAATGGTCAGGGGCTGCAGAGGAGAAAAAAGACTCTCACCCAGCAAACTTACGAAACCACTGTAAAGAGTAGAGAAAATAACGCATTGTATTATATGTCTAGGAAACAGAAACAAAGCGAATCATTTTGGCATATAAGAGAAGTAATAATAAGGAACCCCATAGGTACTGCTAAAAGACTCAGAACCTAGAACATCCAAGTATGAGAAAAGAAACCACCACAGGAAAAGGAATTGGATTTGCTTTCTCCCATAATGATGGGTATGGAATCTGTCGATACTTTGGCCACTGGAAGTAGAGAGTAAGGCAGACAGCAATGATAAAACCATCAGAGACAAGAGCACATGGAAATAAAGTCTTTCATGGAGCTATGATAATAGCGGAATGAGTAGAATTTCCACCTTAACATGTTGATGTCAATGTTACATTGCTCCACAAAATAGTTGTGCCAATCTGTAAACCCACAAACAGTATGTGAGCGTAAATTCTCCCACTTCACCTACACTGGAGATTGCAATGTTTTAATGATTACTAATATGATAATCTTATTTTGCTATATTTTTATATTTATGAGCTAGAGGGACTTTTCATACATTTATTGATAATTCATAGTAATTTCTCTATAAATTGGTAAAAATGGACAATAAATGGTGCAATAACAATAACTAATATTAAATAAGAGATTCCACTATGCTCCCTTGAGGCAAGTCTCAGAAGGGAATACTGTTGATTCAACAAGGCTCCCATTAAGCCCACCTACTCTTCTTTCTAGCTTTTGTGATTGAGGTGGTGGATGTGCTAATAATCAGATGCATGAAGAAGTGGGAATGACCTGCTTCATACACCAGCCACCAAACTAAGTTTATCTTGCTTATTATTTTGTGCCAACTATTCCTCTTATGTCAAGATGTTAGAGACCCAAGGAAAAAGAACAGAGTCTGATTCAGGATAACAGGTTAATTTACGATGTTTCAAATCCGATTGTTTCCTGGTAACAAAGGCAATAACAGACATTAGAATTGCTTGGGTTTTTTCTATAATTGCTTCAAATCCTTTTTGGACACTGTTGAAATAACCTCTTAACTGTACATTTATCTGGAGCCAACATGTGCTTTACTAAATTTGTATCCCCAAAGTTTAGAACAGTGCCTGACACAGGCAATTGTTAATTAGTATTATTAAAACTTTTCTGATTGTATGAATAAGTGTAAACAAATTAAGATATTATAATGAAAGTAATAACATACAAACGACATCCAAGAATATAAATTCTTATGAATTCAGCCCCCTCAAGTCTATTCTGACATCTCTTTCTATGCAGTTGAAATTCTAAAAATGTCATTCTATTGACATAGTGCTTCCCGCTTCTCATCATTCATGACAATGCATTTTTCTTTCTCATTTTATGGGTAGAGGCTATTGGCATTTTTCTATAGAAGCATTTGCAGGGATTATACATTCTCACAGTTTGCTGCATTCTTTGATAGAAAAATGTGCTGCATTGACCTGATAGTTGTAAAATACTTGAGATTTACTGTCCTTCTCTCCTGTGGATGATGAGAAAAGCTCTTCTCTGCTAAATAGTAAAGAAAAATTATTTTTCTACATAAATATTATCAGTCACAGCTTTATCTTCTTGATAAACACTATTTTCTCTTGAAGAACTTCATAAAAAGCAGAACATTCAAAGTCAATAAATTCCCATTAATCTTTATGAATCAAAAATAAATCCTATAGGAAATATAATTTTTCCTCTTAAAAAGCATTATTTCCAATATTTTTATTTCCAATTATGAAGGAAGCATATCTCATTTTCTGTAATTAGACTATATAGCTATTTCAAAATAAATTTAAAAACATATAATCTCATTACCATGCAGGGATAAAAGCTAAGAATGTATTTTGTTTCTTCCCATATTTTTCTACATGTGAGTATCTATAAAGAAGATAACATTTTGTGAATACTATTTGCAAGTCTGTTAAAATACAAAATTGTTATGTCATGATTATATTCTCATGTCAATAAATACTGTCTTAAAATATATTGTGGGAACTTAACTAGTTTATTTGAACATCTCCCTACTGCAGCAAATTTAGGTTGTTCACAGTGTTTGACTATAATAAATAACACTGCATTGAATATTTAATTTTATATCTAGTTCACCCTTAATTTGAAACCTAGCATCCCTGCCAACTGGTTGTATCTTCTGGGTTACTATTTATTCTCCTCAAAAATAAGTGAAAAGCTAAACAATTTTAAGTGCTGATTACATAATGTCAGTTTGCTTTCCCAGAAATCTGTATATATTTACATTGCCCCCTATAGTATATGAGTGTACACATAAAATTTAATATTCCATTTTAATAATGATGATTCCCCCTGGAAACTCACTGACTAACCAGATTTTCAACTAAATAACACAAGTGGATTTTGGTATTATGTGTTAATGAAAAACACAAGTTTATTGCATGTACTTTTTCTCCCTAATGACAAACATAAAGTATTTTTTAAAAATAAATTAAAGCCATGCATTTATATGTAAAATAAACTACAAAATTATCCCTGAAGCTCTAATCCCCAATCCTACTATCCTACTTTCTAGAAGAAATCAGTTTGCTGTTACATTTGTGTATAGTGTGTGTATTACACAAGTATATATGTGGTTAAATACACACACATACATATAAATACATGTACACCTATATATACACACATACACATCTATATGTGTTCATAAAATTAGTTATTTTTCTTTTTCCAAAATTGGAATAATACCGAATGTGTGGTTGTAAACTTCTTGCTATTTAACAATAAACACTTTATGGGTAATTTTCTTTTTATCCTTTATAGCTCTTTTTTAATATAAAAAGTGTTTACATTGACATGTCCAGTTAACATCTGTTAACTCAGTAATCTTGATTTATCCAAAAATAAGTATTTCGAATTTTGTGTAAACTCTTTACATTTCTATCTCTGTTAGTATTATCATGAAAGACCAACAATTAAATATAATGCAAAAACAGTTTTCTGGTGAAGCTACTGCTACCTTAAACTTTTAAAAAATCACTATATGTTATCAACCAAATTACAGCAAAACAAGTTTCTTCAATGACTTATTTTCAAAGAAATAGAAAGGAATTTAACTGCACTTTGCAAGTGATTTGGAACAGTGTGAAGAAGTAAGCATTTTCCTTTAGTCCCATCATCTGCGCTGGGGACCATAATGCTCAGATCAGATTATGAATCTTTGTCTTAATGAATGAGAATGGTACAAGAGCCCTTGCTAATGCTATTTAAAATTTTTGTCAGGGAAATAATCTATAACTTGACGGATAATTCTTCTCAGAATATTTAGGTATACTCCTAGTTGTTTTCAGAAAAGAGTGAAGTGGATTAACAATGTTAAATAGTTAATGTCCTTATTATTTCTTAGAAAAATATAGTATGAAGTTCAAATTAAATCGTTGATGAAGAATGTGGCTTCAAAGGGGGAAATAAAAGAGATGACAGAATCAAATAAGAGGAAATAAGGCCCAGGTACGGCACAGCTTGAATAGAGTTTCAGGCAGTTTCACTGGCTAAACACTTTTTTTTTTTTTTAAAGAGTTTTGCTTTTGCAATTTTTCAATTTCTACAATTGTATATGCTCAAGGTATATATCAGTTTTAAATGTTCAAAGAAATCTATTTCTAGACACCTTTGTAGTAAACTGTCAAACACAAACAAATAATCACAAAAAATGTAAGAGAAAATCAACTCATCACGTGCAAGATAATCTCAATAACATTAACAGCTGATTTTCAGTCAGAAACCATGGAATTCAAAAGGCAATGGGATAACATATCCAAAGTGCTGAAAGTAAATATCAACCCCAAATTTTATATCCAGCAAAACTAACCTTCAAAGAGGAACGAGATATTAACATATTTCTATGTAAACAAAAACTAGGAAAATTCTTTACTAGCAGAGCTTTGCTTTAATAAATACTGAAAGGAGGCATTTATTGTGAAATGAAAGGACCCCAAACAGTAATTCACATCTTTTCAAATAAACAGCACCAGTGAACGTAACATAGGTAAATATGTAACATAATATAAATTATTTTTGTGTGTAACCCTTTCTTTTCTATCAGTTTTAAAAGAAAACTGCTTAAAGCAATAATTTTAAAACTGTTGATGAGCTTATATGTGTATAGGTATAATTTGTATGACAGTGGTGCAAAATTGAAAAAATAAAGCTATATAATATACAATGCTGTACAACATATTACATATTGTATAATACAATGATATGGTATAATGCTATAATTAAGCTGGTATTAGTCTGATCTAGATTGTTTTAAATTAAGCTTTTATATTTAGTCCCCAGCGTGATAATAGGAAAACAACTTAGCAATATAAGAAAAAGTAAAAAGGAATTACAATATTACATAAAATATTTACTTAATTAAAAAAATAATAATTCAGAAATAAAAGGACAAATAGAATTTAAAAATATAAGACATAGATACCAGGTGACAAATAAATACCAAATGACAGCTGTAAATATTAATTTATGAGTAATTACACTAAATGTAAATAAATCAAGCACTACAAATTAACATATTTCCAGGATAGATAAAACAATGGTACAACTATAAACTATCAAACACACTTTAGATTTTAAAAAAAGAGGTTGAAATAAAATGTTACACAAATATATAACATGAAAACAATTCCAAAAATAGAGCTAGAGTGGCTATAGTAGTATTGTACAGTATACACTTGAAGTCAAAATTGTTATTAGAGAAAAACAAAGGACATTTCATAATGCTAAAGGAGTAAATATATTATGAAAACATAACAATTGCAAACATATATTACTCACAATAAAATCCTAAAATGCATGAAGAAAAAACTAACAGAAGCAAAGGGAGAAAAAGACAATTCAACAATATTCATTGGAAACAATTTGTTTTATTTTTCAACTCAAGACCATTAAATATATTAGAAACTTTAATATCTCACTTTCAGTAATGGACAGAGCCAGGCATATGATCAACAAGAAAATAGAAGACTTGAAAAACAATAAAAACCAACTAGACCTAACAGACATCTATGGAACACTCCACCCAGCAATAGCTCAGTACATATTCTCCTTGAACATACACGGATCATTCTCCAGAATAGAGCATGTATCAGACCACAAAACAAACCAGAACAAACCTCAATACGTTAAAATACTTGAAATCACAGAAGTATGTTATGTAATTATAATGGATGAGTATTAGAAATCAATAAAAGAATTTGGGAAATCTACAAATATGTGAAAATTTAACAACAGATTCCTCAATAATTAATCAGACAAGAAAGAAACCAATTAGAAAATATTTTTAAATTAATGAAAACCTAAATATATCATTACAATTTTTGAATAAACCTAAAGTAGTGGTTTAAGATAAATTTATAGCTCTAAATGCCTATATTTAAAATAAATATCTCACATCAACAACCTGTTTATCACAGGAAGCTAGAAAAAAATCAAGCTAAAATAAAGCAAATAGAATGAAGAAAACAATAAAAATAAGAGTGGAATAAATGGGGAAAATGGTAAGAAGTAGAGAATATCAACAACTTAGAAGCTGACTGAAAATATCAACAAAATGGGCAATTTTGCTAAATGATCAAGAAAATAAGAGAGAAAAATCATTTACTAAAAGCAGGAATGAAACAGAAGACACCACTACTGACCTTACAAAATAAAAAGAGGTGATAGTAAGATACTGTAAACAGTTTTATGCCAGTGTATTAGATAGCCTAAATAAAATGAATAAACCCACAAATAATGGAAACTACCAAAACTGCCTCAAGAAGTAGAAAATACGAATTATCATATAGGTGAAAAACTTGTATTTGAAATTACAAAGCTATGGCAAAGAAAAGCTCGAATTCAAATGGCTTCATCAATCTTCCACCAACTTTTCCAAAACAAATAGAAGAGAATGCTTTCCAAAGTATTCTATGAGGCTAGTATTACTAGAATAATGCCAGAAAAAGACATCGCCAAAAAAAAAAAAAAAAAAAAAAAAAAGAATATCATAGAGCAATATCTCTTAAGAATGTAGATACAAAATTTCTTAACATAATGACAGCTAACTGAGCCCAGCAATGTATGTAAATGATTATATATCTTGATGCACTGAGACATATCCCAAGAATGCAAAGTTGGTTTAACATCTGAAAATCAATCAATGTAAAATAACCTATTAATAAGATAAATGGCAAAACTCATATGATCATCTCCACAGTTACAGAAAAATTTGGCAAAATCTCATATCCTTTCGTTATTAAAACACCCAGGAAACTAGATTAAAAGGTATCTTCTTGAGCCTGATAAAGCACATCAATGAAGAGTTTGCATCTAACATACTTCATGTTGTAAGATTGAATGTATTTCCTTAAGAACAGGAACAAACAGGGATGTTCACTCTTGCCATTCCTATTCAACATTTTACTAGAAGTTCTAGCCAGGGCAATTAGGCAGGAAAATGAAATAAAAGACATTCAGATGAATTAAAACTATCTATATTGGCAGATAACTGAACAAAGCGCTCAGAGGTAAGCATATTCCTTAAAGAATCACACACAAAAAATAAAATAGAAGCATTTTTCCAAATAGATTTGTTTTCGTATGTATATATTAAAAGAAAAAATCAAACAAAAAATAGAATGGGCAACAGGACAACAGTTTTAAAATGCATTTTTATTACAAAACAATGCAAATTATTTGCAAAAAATATGAAAGTATATGGAGTAAAACTCAAGTTTTTCTAAGTTCCTCTTTTCAGAATTATCCTTGATAATCATTTGTTTATACCTTTCTAGCTTTTCCTTTTAGATAAAACATTATTGTTTATAGAGGTATCATTAGTACTTTGCAAATACATTTTCCTTTATTCCTTTATTTTATGTGCATGTGTGGGGAGGTGCAATATGTTTCTCTATTTTCCCTTTATGAATCACAGGTTTTCCATCATGTTTTGAAAGATTTCCTACTTCCAAGATTTTATGATTTTTTTTTGTAATTTGTACATCATAGTAGAGCAAAGAATTATAGAAAACCTTTATATATATATAAAATATATATTATATAAATATAAATATATATATTATATAAATATATAAAAAGCCTGTTATATATAATATATTTTATATGTATATTATATATATATAACAGTCTTTTTACAGACACTGAAATCAACTGGTCCCTGGGAAAAGAATGACATTGCATTTAATGGAGCCGAACATGTTTGCAATCATCAAATACAAGATCAATTAACCAGAAAATTGATAGTACCATAAATTTATACAGAAGCCTCTCAATGAACCCACTTGCAATTTATGAGCAGTTGGCAAGAAGGACACTTACAAAAATAATCCACACATTTTACTATTGTCACATTGAGACTTAGAGATGTAAATTGTGCATGCACATGCACTCACACACACACACACACACACAAACACACAAAAAGCTTATAGAATTAAAATGGATTCTTATTGTTCTTAGAAAAACTCATATTCGAAATGTGCCTATTAGGTTATATGTTTTATTATCATCTGTACATAAAATTTTCTGACTTTATTATAAGCCAAACTTTCTGATGTCACTTCTCCAATATTTTTATTATCAATTAGCAATCCTATACTTGAGGCCCCTTTCCTGGTTAACAACTTTTAACACTCCCCTCCGTAAATTCAGAGAAGTGCAAAAAGTTTTAGACTTCTTACTCTATCCAAACTTCACATAATGGCTTTTTTCCAGTTATGCATTCTCTGAACAAGCTGCTCAGATGTCAGCTAGGTTGGGTACCTTATTACTTACAAGTACAATAAACATGGCATCTGTTTTTATTGATGAAATTGTTAGATAAAATATGATCGTATTCAGAAATCTACCACAAAATCTTCACATGGATTGATAGAAAAATATTAATCTACTCACCTTGTGATGGTAAGTTAAAGAACTATGACACCATCCAACTACATTGAAATTCTGCCAACATTTCTCAATGATGTCTTCAAGGATAGAGTGAAAAGCCATGTGCAGAAATATAGCTATTCTATATATGCTGCATTCCCTAGCTTAATCAGACCAATAACCCCATCAATCTAAGAGAATGAAATTAAACTTGTGATTGCCCTTGTTATTGTAGTCAAAGGTACTGAATCCTACTGTATCAGGAGCATTTATCTAAGAGGAGAATTAAGCCTCCTAGTTATCTGTTGTTTTTTTAACCTTAGTTACTAGTTTTTTTTGTAATTGCACAAATCAAACACTCTGACTGTAGAAATCTGGATGTTACTGAAGAGAACAAAGAAAAATAATTCATCATTTCTGTATCTGAAGATAAACTGTATTAGGATTTTATTGAATATCTATCTATTTTATGTTTATAGCTATGTTTTATTTCAAATATAATCCTACCACTATTAATTGATACATTGAAAACAAATGTACAAAAAAATGCAAACGCAAAACCAAAGCATAACGACATTAAAAAAACTAAATCCAAATATAGAGACCTTTAAAAATGTATGCATTTAAGCATCAACAGCAGGTGCTAAGTAATTTTTTCTTTCTTTGCCACCACCTTGTTTAGATAAATGACATTCTCATCAGCTACACACTGGCTTTTGGAAAGTTCAGTATAATATCAGGCCCCAGTGGCTTTTCTCTCAAGATTATCTTTACATGCTGGTAAACTGGAAACCCAGGAAATTACATTTATTAGAAGAGAATTAAATCTCTTTCTCTCTGTATTCTTAGAAATAGATATTATATAGGTCAGCAAATCTAACCACAAAATGTATTTTATTTCAATATCGGATATAATTAAGTTTTGAACCATAATCAAGATAAAGTTTTTTTAGGCAATGATAATTTGTCCACCACTATTCATGCATTTGACTTGCAAGTAATAAACAAGTCAATTGTATAAATGGCCCTGAGGGAGATAGTTCTATGAAAATCAGGACCTCGTTTTGATGGCATAGCTTTCAGAAATGAGTAGTGTGATTAAGGGATTGGTTGGAATGGGGTACAAAGGGTGTGTACTACACAAGGTAAGGTGAGTAAATCCTGGCCACTATGTGAAACTGCTGAGTTGCACATTCTGCTTGCTGGGAGGCATTGAGACATAACCATCCTCATGACTCTGGAGGAATAAACAGTTTTGGTGCAATTAAATTCTTGTTTCAAAGGGGTTTGTACATAGCATTCATCAAGCACCAAATTCATTCTACAGTTGTATTTTGGGACTAGGAATAAGAAATTAGGAAACAGGTAATTCGTTCTTCCTTTTGTAACAATCTGGTGTTATTGATCTAAATGGGTGTTTATCTGGCTTTGTTAGGATTGATAGGATCAAATGTTTCCTACTACCTCACCATGGGCCTAATTACTCTAACTCAGGAACTGTATGAAACTATATTTCTATGTTCTATGGACATGTACAAATTAAGATATTTATTAGACACTTAAGTGGAAGTGTTGAGAAGAAATGCATTTATATAAATCTGGAGTTTGGAAGAAACATCTGAGCTAGAGACATAAACTAGGATGTTAACAACATGTAGCTATATGCACTTATTTAAAGCCATGGAACTGGATAAGATCATCTATGTGGTGAATATATAAAGAGAAGATGTATAAAGTGTATAAAGGCTGAGTAACGGTGCCCGTCATCTTAACATTAAGAATTGAGGGAATAGTGGAGGAAACTGCAGAGAAGACAAAGGAATAATAAATAGCCAGTAATAGGAGGAAAACCAAGAAAGTGCTGTGTTTCAGGGGACCTCTATGCTGATTTCTAGTGCTCCTTATCTGCACAATATCCCCTGCTACAAACTTCAGTAGACCCGAACATCAAAGTTGACTTCCCCAGCTCCCTGAGACTGCTGTTTTCTTCTCGAGCTTCACCACCTTATGCTGTGATCTATAAAGTGGTCCAAGGGGAAAAATGGGGACTATCATTGGCCTCAACTCATATAATTTCTCTCTCTCCAGAATTACATATATGTGCTGTATACTGGGCAAGGTTTGAAAACAATTGTCTCTTACGTGTACTTTAGTTTTATAGTCATTTTAAGCAGAAGAGTTAGTCTGGGAAAAGTAACATCATCATGGCTAGAAGCAGAAATCTTCACAGTCTAGTATATTTTAAAAGCATGAATAGCTCCATAAGAGGAGATATTAAAGTAGCTCACGAAAACAGGAAGGAAATAAGCCAAGGCCTTCTATTTAATTTTGATTTATTTTATTTCAATTTTTGGTGGAGTCCTTCCTCTAAGATGCCTACATTGTTTTATCTATATTACAAACTATAATTTATAGATTATGTAAATAAAACAAAATGTCACATCAGTAAACTTTGTCTGTTTTATTGAATTTTACTTATTACCTTATTCTTAATGAAGGCTAGGTTTTCATGTAACCTTTAAGGGTACATCAAAAGTCAAACGTATTCAGCCAGAGCCAGTCAGAATATAATTTATTTCAAAGAGTTAACTTCAATTCAAAGAGATTAGTATAAGACATTTACCTTCAGTCTAAGGGAAAAAAATTTATGTCTGAAGAAATACTTAAAGGGAGTGTTGAATTGACTTACTATCTACACGTTATATAGAGAGAATTTTGGAAATTAATTTCTTCTCTTCCACCTCAAGAATGGAAGTTTATTATAGGAACTAACTTGCATAGGGTGTTGGATCTTATTTAGTATTCCTCTAATTTTCAATAGAGGAAAATGAACTTATATTTATGGAGTATCTACTATGTGCCAATAATTTTATGTACATGGCTTAACTATTTATATTAATTCTATAGTAACTAATTTGCAAGATCAAAACTAGTAGTTGGTATAGATGATGTATAAAACTTCCATTTGAGCCCCGAAATAATGCCTTTCATATCAATTATGCTTCACTGAAAGGATTTAGAAATCAATTTTATATTTGCTTTTTTAAAAAGTGAATTAAAGGGATGTGGAAGAAAATAAAAATTTTTTTACAGCATTGAGTGTAAATGTCTCTATTAGCTCACTAAGTGCTAATCCCTTTAAGATCCAGGATTGTGTATATTTTTACTAACTTCTAAGTACTTATGGGTGTGCTATCTAACCCTCAGTTAATATGTATTCATTATTAACAAAACATATAATTTTCTAAGATTATGCTGGTATCACTATAATTGCTGTTTGAATGTTTTCTAGAAGTACCCATTTGTAGTATGAACAAAGAAGGATAGCTTTGTAAGTGACCCTAATTATATTCCATACTAGCATAACATAAGCTAAGTCATAAGCAAAAACATACTGGTGTAAACAATAGGGCCAGGGCTAAACTCTGAATTTATGGAAGATGACACATTTTCATCCCTAATCATTTTTTTAGCAGTTGTGCAATTGAACCTCATATGGCTGTCCAAGACTATCTGAACTAGTATAGGCCACATGTGTCCTGATATACAAAAAAGAGGAATTGTTAAAATATGATGGGAAATGTCTTTGTACTAGAACTTTATTTTACACACATTTTCTTCGGAATCATTTACTTGAGAAAGTATTGAGGATCTGCCAAAAACTTCTGTTTATGTAACTTGTATCTACTGATATTACCGCATTTGAAATTAAAACTGAAATTTTTACATTTATGAAGATTTATCTTAAAATATCTGTATTGACATTAAAACATATTATAAAATTATATTTGTTGAAATAATGTATGAAAAATAAATACATTTTAATAAAAAGTATTTTTTAAAGTAAGAGTTTAGTTAGAAGAGTGACTTTTTAAATGTGTCTTTTCAAATTTCGTTAATATCTGGCTTATGAGAAGACAGCCGGATACTAATATCCGCTTTTGTATTTAATACATTGCAACATGCTGTTTTAGTATATAAAGAAAATCCAGCCACACCGAGATAAATAGTTGAAAATAGAGAAGTATTTGTAAATGTTTCAGATAATTGTGAATATTATTTTTGATGGTATACCCAGACTTGGCAAGTGGTAGTCCTTAAAAGTTAGTCACAATCTTGAATCTGAAATCATGTTAATGAACTTATACTCTGCTATATAAAAATCTATTGGTTTTTTTGTAGTCTGAATAAATATTTTACCTGAGAATGGTTTTGATCATTTGAAAAATGTTGGTATACCTAATTAGACAGATAATCCAAATGTTGATGCATTTCATTATACAATATTAAAATAATCACATTTGTTAATATCACCATTTGATCTCAAAAGAAAATATTCTAAGTATTGTCATGTTGAATTTTAAAATGTTGCCTTAATTTTAAAAAGATCTTTTGACTAATTAGAATATCCCAAAGACAGAATTCATTCTGACAGATTCAAGTTTTTCAAAATCCTAATTTTTGCTTGAAATTTTGAATTTTATCTTTCCCATAAATATTTGTTTTTCTTGAAATGATAAGCTCCTTTTGTTCATTAAAAAAAAGTCCATCAAATACCCAAGTGTGAATAACCATATTTTTCTGTTAGTCATTCTTTTATGTAAAAATAATGTTCCAGGAAAGAAGGGTCAAGTTCACATCATAATTTAAACTATCAGTGTACAAATTCTTTTCCTTATGACAACTATAATATTTGAAAGGAAAAGTTCTTGCTTTCTGCATATTCCTCATTTTGTCACACCATGGACTGTGCACCATCAGTACAAATGTCAACAGAGTGCAAAGGCTAAATACTGTCTTAGTATTATAAGGAAAATAGTTGCCACTGAATGCACTCCTTGCAAGAGTCTTAGGGAGGCCCAAGGATTTGTGGGCCATACCTTGTGAACTGCTGTGTTAGATGATGCACCAAGACCTTCCCAGGCTTTATCACATGTCAGGTTTACGGGAAATCTATAAGGTAGAAATTGCAATTTTTTTGCATTTTATACGTTTTCTTTTATTTTACAGATAAAAGTACTATACTGTATTTAGAAATATTCACTAACTTACTCACTCTAACAAGGCTCTCCCAGGATTAGACATGAATTTTACTACATAAGCTATGGTTTCATTTTCAGATAATCAATAATTAAATCAAACATTTTACTATTGATTATTTTCTGTGCATGGTGTTTATATATTTTTTAAGAGTTTATTACCTTGGTGCTTGTATTTTACAAACTCAATTTTCCTGTATTACACAATACTCTCAGTTTAATCTCTCTTCCCACCTATACCACTTGCCTAATTCCATGCAAAAATTTTCTCTTTCAATGCATCACTCCACCAACCTGGACATTTTTATTTCTGTTGCCATTGAGGTCTTGAAGATGTAATAGACAGAAAAAAATGTTTATGATTTCCTTCTGTATATTCTAAAATTTACTCTACATAATTTTTTACATCACCAGCACTTTCAACATTTTGTTTCCAGAAATGTATGTTACTTATTAGTAAATATCACATAATTTGTGTATATTATAAAAAAATTAATGATTTTCTGTATAAGACAAAGCATTTGTACTAAATTGTAACTCAGTTTGGACAAGATAATAGTTGCCCAATTGACCACTTAGCTCTTGGGCAAATGACAGTGAAGAACACAGGATAGCAGTAGAAATGCCTGTGGCCATAAAAGGCTGAGTTGCGATGTTGTTTTGGTGATTCCAGATGGAGATTATTATCCTCATAGCTCTATAGTTGAATATGAACATGTACATGCATGCTCAGAACATTTCAGGGTTCATTATAATTACATTTCTGACAGTAAAGCATGATGTTTTTTGCCCTGTTGATCTCACAGGTGGATATAATAGCCAGTCAGCCTGTGTTTGCACTGTTACTTTTATTAAATAAAAACTTCTTATTAAATACAAAATACTACCTAAAGATTATCTGGCTTGAGGTTTCTTTGTTTTTCTAAATGAAGGTTAAAAATGCTTACCTGATAGAGTAATTGTGATAATTAAATAAGCTAGTGAATGTAAATTGATAATTATAGTGCCTGAGATATATAACCAATCAAAAAAGTTTAAACTAAAAATACTGTTTTTGCTTTAACTTTCTGGAATTTAGTGATTATACTGAGGTTTTATAAATTATATTTATGACATAACTGTCCTCAAATACATTATGGTCTGTATCTGGATGTATAACTATTAGGTACATATTTCAAAAAGGAAATTTTTGCCTTAATTTTAAAAAGACCTTTTGACTAATTAGAATATCCCAAAGACAGAATTCTCCAAACTGCCTGAGCAGATCTTAGATGATCCTTTGTCTGGTAACTGTTAAAAAAACATTCAGAGTCATTAAGTAGTTATTGTTCCTTTTCAATTATATATTTGTTTCTCTCCAAATCTAAGGTTCTATGACATTATATTCAATATTCACATGTGCAAATTTAAGATTAAATTATGTAATATAATTATATTCTCTATCCCATTGCTTTGAGTTTGGGGTGAATATCGCCAGTATAAGGTTGGAAATCAGCACATTTGAAAAACAAGATATTTCCTACATCATATAGGAGACAATCTAGACTAAAAATATTTGGATATACAAGACATATTATATATGTACTTTTGTATTACATTACGTAATTTACTATAGTACATTTTGAATAAGTGAAAAGTTGTCATTCTTAATTCAAACATGGTTTTATTTTCCCATTAACACAATGTTTTAAAAAAAGCAAAGTCTTTAATGGGTGAATAAAAAGCGCTTTTATATTTTCATGACTTTAAGGCAAATACCTGTCCATAAAATGAAGAAGACTCAGTAAAAATAGAAGCTACAAGAGTATCCCTTCTGAATGACTATCATTTCAGATAACAAAGTTATCACAGTACAACTATTGCCATTTGGGGATAGCTACATTTTCAAAGTCACACTTTTAACAAAAGAATACTGTTTTCTTTTACTAGTGCCAATGAATTAAATGAATTAATGGAAATAAAATCTCATCAGTACTCCCTCCACTGTTTGGAGGCTGTGCAGGACCATCTGCTGATAAAAGAGACACAACCCTGCCCGAAATATTCAGGGTTTCCATTCACATCCGTTTGCCTTTTAGTATCAGCTGAATTATCTTTGAGCAGGTCCCTTGGGAATCTTGTTCTCTGATCATTCCCTGTGTATTCTTCCCAATCTGTCTGCTCCCTCTCTGATGGCCTCTTTCTGAACATACCTCTGAGACCATTATTCCAGTCCCCTTAGGACAAGTCACTGAAACCACATTTCTGATTTTTGACCTCAGAGGCAAATAAGGACCTTTATATTCTTCAGAAAGGAGCAATAAATATATATTCTTGCATACATGGACCATCTGGCAAACTTGCTATGAGTTAGAGTTGAAAACTGTATCATCTACACCAGTGGCAAATATGTAATAAACAAGGCAAATGTGGATAAAGCCCACCCCATCACACAGGTGCCTTCAGCCCACAGGTCAATGCCAGTCTCTGTGACTGCCTTGCTTTGTGAACTTGGACAAACAGTCTAATCTGCTCTGGTACTTTTTATTTAACTTGTGTAAATTCAGTATTTCTTTTCTCCACATAGGTATGTCATAAAAATAGCAAAATGGTTTTAAAAATATGTTATTTTGAGCTTCCCGAAATAAGTGAATTATTTTAACTGGATATATTAATAAATACATGTGTCCATCCCTGTGTATAAAAGTTAATCCCTGGTTAAGTACAGCATTAATTATATTCATGGTCATCACTAATATATTATTATTTGTAAAGTATATTTATGTACAAGTGACCAGAAACATGAATGGCATTATAATTAACAATGGACTTATTCAAATATCACTATTTATAGTAAGTAATAATGACTGAGCTCGTACTGCACATCAGACAGTGTTCCAGGGGCTTTACTTATATTAACTCATGTACACAAACAATAAAATGCAGAGATAAGTTCTGTTAATACCCTTCCTGTTTTACAGATGATAAAATTGATTCATGAGTAGGACAAGTCATTTTTTCAAAGTCACACAGTTGGCAAATTTGAACAAGATAATTTGACTCCATAGATTCCACTTATTACCACCATGATACACATTCTCTCTAAACACAAAGGGAAAATTGTAGGAGCGGTACATAAGGGATCCATCCTAGAATCAGAGTTGCCAGGCAAAGAGGAGGGTATAAAGCTCAATGTGATTCACTTTTATTTCAAAGCATGAATCAAGTGACTCAATATTGCCATTAAATTCATTCAGTCCCTTGGTTATAATATGTTTCAAAGTCTCCACAGAATAATAGCACTGTCAGCCACTTTAAAAAGTCATAAAATAAAATTCCAGTTTATTAACAAGGAAGATGAGATGCAGAGAATTGAAGAGCCTTGATCAAAGTCACAGTGTCACTAAAGAGCTTAATTGACCTGCCACACACCCATTTCCAAAAGTCTCCTGATTCTAGCCCCCTACTTCTTTTACCTACCTCACTCATTGATGTTCTGTAGAATCTTTGATCATAATCAGGAGGAGCGCTTCCTCCCACAGAATCACAAGACAGTAGTTATTTATTGATTTAGGATCAGGAACAATATTTTAACCTTAAAATACTTTCCAGTCCTACTTCATTTTGTACCATCATTCTTCTAACCAAAATAGTTTAGCCTAACTACACACAACTTAGGAAGGTCTTTAAAGCAGTATTATGCCCCTTTCATTTCTCTCATCACAGACTCCTGACATTCATCCCTTGATCGTGTATGACTGTCTGATCTGAGGGCTATGACAGCTAAATTGCTGCAAATTCTAGTGAGTGATATCACCAACATGGCTCATTCCATTTCATACTTCAAGAAATATTGTTTAACCAAAATAAAAATAATAAAATAATTTTAAAAGGCAAAATATGTGAATTGAAATATCTTAAATTCACTGATTGTTGAGAAAAAAGTTATTCAGTAAAGCAACCGTCAGAAAATCAGCCAAAAACTTTAATTAAAGCAATCAGAGACTACCACTTCATTTTGCCATATGTTGAGTAGGTTTTTTAAAACTTACAATTAAAAAAAAAATGCACTGAGAGTCTTAAATAGTACTTAGAGTGAGAAAAGAATATGTGTGGTGTTATACTTTTTTTGTTGTGAAGTGTGAGGTTGAAAATAACATTCTCAGCTACTGAACTGATAGCACTTTATTTACAGTGCACTGTATTTACACTAGCAGGCTACAGCCATAATCTTTTGCTACTGACATCCTGGAAGAAAAAAATCTCAGTGCCAGGAAGAAGTAATGATGAAAGTACATCCATGTGGTTATATTTTTCAAGTTTGTGCAAATATTTCTTTAACAAGAATTCAAAAGTACATCACTAGAAATCTAAAACAGATATACTGAATATGCTTTTTGTGGAAGCTAAATTATGTTTTTAACCTTATGTCTACAATGTTTTGATTTTTAACCTTGGACAAATTTTACTAAACTTTTGGGGCCTTAAATTATCTACCCATTCAAATAAGTTCCAAATTCCTTTTTTTCTCTCGCAGACTAGTTTTTTTTATTGTTGTTATTATTTTATTTTTCATAAAGATTCAATGTAGTTCAAAACTATGACTTAGTTGTCATTTGATGTGCATGGACAACATTTAAATTAGAAGAAATAAGACTATCATAATGAAGGAAAAGCAGTACCCTCTACTTATTTATATTTTCTAGTTTTTAATTTTCACCTATACATGGACGGATGGATTTTTTATTACAAAATATTACCAACAACATTGGGTTATTTCATTTCACTGCTTTTACAAGAGCCTATTCAGAACATGGGCACTAAATATACAAGGGCAAAGTACAAATGAGGATCTGAGTTGGATCAGGAATTAATCCTACTTTAATACTTAGCAATTACAAATCTGATGGAACACTTGAAATCTTGCTTTTAATATTGGGTTCTATAATTTTAAAAAGACTTTCTTGAAAGGAAAATAGAAATAGATACTCTAAAAGAAAAGAAGCAACATAAGTGACCAATAACATATGAAAAGATTTGTCCATTTTAGTAAAGAAACTTAAATACAAACGATAAACATACGGAGCATCTTCACTGTTGTTGAAGGTCTGGGGAAACTGGAACTCTTACTCTTTACAGAAGTGTCCTTTGCTAAACGTGAATAAATTAACTAGCTATTGCAGTTTATAAACTATCCCTGGATTTAATAGCATAAAACAACAAGCATTTATAGGCACACAACCCTGCAGGCACCTTGGGATGTTCTGCTAATCTGTGCTGGTATGCTCACATATTTAGAGCCTGAGCTGGGACAACTGTTCTGAATGAGCTAGATCCACATGGCTTGCTTACTTGCTGGAGGCAGGGTCCCATGGCAGTAATCAAAAGTATGCAAGGCTTGTTTGAGGCTTAAGCTCAGAACTAGCACAGTGTCAATTCCAGGGCATTCTATTAGGCAAAGCAATTTGCAAAAACAATGCCAGATTCAAAGAGAACAGAATCCATTTACTTATGGGAGAAGTAAAAAACTGTTGCCATTTCAACAGTAAGCTATAGGTAATTTAATCTATACATATCAGCCTAAAAATTGTCCATACTTATACACACGAATTCCATATCTGTTAATTTAAGTAAATATACATTATTTGTGCAAGATATTTGTGGAAAGCTATTTATAGCAGCATTGATTATTTTAGCAAACATTGGAAACTTTTCATCAATAAGATTTTATTGTAATAAATTGTTACATTCTTTAATGAAAATTACTATAGGCCTTAAAGTGATGTTTAAAATGATATGTGTGCTTATACACATATTTATATAGATAGCAAACACTGTAAATACATTTTAAAGGAAAAGAAACTAATTCCAAAAAATAACAGTGACTTCCTATGGATGATGAGGTTATAACGGATTTCACTTTTATAACTTATTTCCTAAATTTCTTTTATAAATAATTCATGCACTTATCCATTAATTTACATTTTTCCCCTTTGGTTTCCACAACAAGTCTATAAAGTAGACTCTATACCTGTGATCTTAAATCTTACATTCTAGCTTTGAAAACAGACATTAAATTAATATTTTTAAAAATAATTAAATGAATAGAATTCTTATATGTTCTAGAAATGAAAGGTAGAGTCAGCAAAGAGAATGTGTTCCAGTGAGATCTAAGCTAATTTGGTGAATTGCTGGTTTCATGTTGGAAGAGTATCAGAGAAGGTGTCTCTACAACAGTGTCATTTTAGCTGCCTTCAAAAGACAGCGTAGGAGTGAGTTAGATGTAGAAGCACAGGCCATTCCAGACAGAGGTAATAGAAAGAATATGAGAAGGCCGAGAGGTAAGAAGAAAGAAAAACTGAGAGATCAATGTTAGCTGTAGGGTATTAATTATTTACTTATTTTTATCAAAAAGATCACACATGCATATGGAAGAAAAAGAAAACTACAAATGTGCCACAAAGAAATATAACTTTTCCTATTACACTAGATTTACTGAGAGCTACAATCAAATTACTGGAACCTAGCTAACTCAGTCTGAAAGATCTCAGGGTCTCGTTTGTGCAGGCTTGGAAGCAAGTCTATTTCTCATTTCGGAACATGAGATCAATTGATCCCATCTAGAGCACTCAGTTCTGGCCATCAAATATGAATAGCCTGATCACCTGTCCTCTCGTTTTTCCTCTGCAAACTACTAGTCGTTTCTCCCCACTCATCCTCTCTAGCTGGTGTCCTTTTTGATCCCTTCCCTTGAACATTCCAGACTGTTATCTTGTCATCAAGAAGCATCTTTAACCTTCTTATTCAATGAGTATTTTATCTCTGAATCTAGACTAAAAGCTATTCTGTCTCAGGGACATCATTTACAACCATGTTATTTCTAGGACAGGAGAAAGGTAGCAGTATTTTCTTTTATTTTCTTCACTTTTTCTAGACCTCTGGTAGCATCAATTTATACCCCTCCTCAACATCATCAATTTACAAATCTTTCTGTTCTTCTCCATATTCATAAAGGGCTTTGTAGGATGGTTCAAGTCTTTGTCCATACCTCTTATCATATTCTTAGGAGATTTCAATGCCCATGGGGTTTATCCAATAGATCTCAATAGCATCCTCTTTAAAAATTTCTTAATACAATGACCTTCATTCTTACTCCATTTCAGCCTCCATTCTGTGTCCATATATCAGATTTTTGTGATTATATGGTACTGTTCCTCCTCCAAAGCTCTAAACTTCAAACATCAGCCGTCTATATTTCTAGTTTCTCTTTCCTTCTCCTACCCTGCACAACTTTTTCCACTGTGCTGAGATTGCAGTCCCATGACACCTCCATTTTCGCCCAGTCTGTCAATTCCCTCTGGATTTGTCCCTCTTTTCTCACTTGAACCCTGTTGTTGGCAACCTCAGCTATTATTTTTCCTCCATTCTCAGCTTCTTGCATCTTGTCCTGCTATTTCATTCACTCTGCAGAACTTCAGGTCAATATTAAAGTATTTTCTATTTAAACAATTATGGAGGGAAATCTGAAAGCAAATAAATTAGTACCATTGTAGGTCAATGAATTTCAAATCATCTGGGTTCTGAAAATGCCGCTTGATAAGCCTTTAGCTTGCCTTTTTCACTTCTCCTGCTCCAAGCTAATCTCTGCCTCCCAACCTCCCATCCCAGCCACACTCATCTCACATTTTCTAGCCCAATCCACTTCAAAAGATTACTTCACCTCTTTTGAGAATGATTAGAAAATCATTACATCTTTAATACTGTAAGAACTGACTTTCTCATTGTCCAAGAATTTTTCCCACATTTGTATTTTGGTCCTTCCCAGTGATCTGTGACCCATCAAATGGTATACTTTCCACGCTTACAGGGAACTCAGAGGTAGCAATTGTTTTACCCTTTCAGTCAAATAGTCTGTCAGTTTTTGCAGATGCAGTTTGTGGTGTTTATGCTTGTATAACTTCGGTTTCTCTCTGATTTTACTTTTCATGCTTTTTTAAAAGCATAAAATGTTTCTAATAGTATATTTTGAAATATTTTTAAAGTACAGAAAAAAATACAATGGACACTCATGTCCCTGTTACCCAGATTTAACAATTCAAATAAATGTTCATATTTTATTCCATTTTTATTAAGAAATAAAATATTACAAATAGTCTTTGGTATGTTGGATATAAATATACAACTTTTATAAAAATTAGCTCAGGAAACTAGCGCATTATCCACTGGATAGCAGATAACATTCTGCATGTTTTTATACATTTAGTTCATAATACACATACTTAAAACAAAACATAGTGTTGTTGGAGCATTAATTCATTTCAGATAGAATGAACAATCATTTTGCTTATGAATGTGCTATTCAAAGTGCTTTTTTTAAAGGTCTGTGACTTTCTTAAACAAGTGTGTATTTCTGACATATGTTTGGCATAGCTAAACTTCAGATTTATATTGCCACCAGAGAAATACAGAACATCTGGCATTTTGAAAGCGATCCTTTCTTGATTTATTTAAGTATAATAAATATATTTACATGATGGTGGTTCTGCATTTTATACTAATACACTCTAAGTCTAATGAATCTGAGAGTAAGTTAAATATCTGTTCACTCCCTAGCTTCACTAAAATGACTCTCTCATCTATTTTTTCCTTCTAGCTATTCTTCTAATGCATTGCCTAATTGCCTAAGATATAAAGAGGCATTTTGCCTAAATGAAGCAGCATCAATAAAACAAATGATGCTAGACTTTGACTATGATATTCATTCTAGTGCTTAATCATTCATCCAGAGAAAATTATCTCTAAAGGGCCCTGTTCCCTCTCCTATCTGTCTCCAAAAACACCCACTTACGTATTCTGGAAACAGTTTATTTTATTTGAATTTTAGTGAAAATGGACTTATGTATGAGAAAGTTTACCAAGTTTAAAGTCATGTGGCAGATTTCTTTGTTAAGTACTAAAATGCTACCTGGGCTTCATTCCCTGAATTCTTCTCTCAACAATATTGAAAAATAGTTGTGCACGAGTAATAGAATTAGCATCACCTGCTTTAATGTAACACTATTTAACTTCAAAAATATTTCAGCATTCTAAACATAAAAAAAAAAAAACAGAACACTACAAATCGTGTTTAAATACAGAAGGTTCTTAAATTTTCATTGATACAGTGGCTTTTCGGTTTGCTGACAATGCATTAGAAAGGAATGCATTCGAAGAATTGCTAGAAGGAAAAAAAGTTCTACAGTTATTTTTTTAAAGCAGTTTAGAAACTACCACACTTAACTAAAACAAAAAAAACCCACAAACACTTCTCCTCTCGCTGACCTCCTTTGTCCACAGCTAAGAATGGCAGCAGAATGCTATGTCACCATACACAGAAAGGAGACAACCTGAACCTAAATGGATACCCATTGCAGAGACAACAGGTCCAACCTGATGGTGCACACCCTGAGCTACAGCTCCTTCAAAAGTCATCTTCCCTCACAGCCTCAACACCAGGCAAGAAGCATCAAGAGTTTATCTCTGTTATTTTGTTCTTCCAAACCACAGATATATACAGTTAAGAACTCAGAATTTCTAGCCAATAATCACATAGTTAATACCACCTTAGAAATAAAAATGCCAGGGGGGCGGAGCAAGACGGCCGAATAGGAACAGCTCCAGTCTCCAACTCCCAGCGCGAGCAACACAGACCGGTGATTTCTGCATTTTCAACTGAGGTACTGGGTTTATCTCACTAGGGAGTGCCGGACAATCGGTGCTGGTCAGCTGCTGCAGCCCGAACAGAGAGAGATGAAGCAGGGCGAGGCATCCCCTCACCTGGGAAGGGCAAGGGGGAAGGGAATCCCTTTTCCTAGCCAGGGGAACTGAGACACACAACACCTGGAAAACCGGGTAACTCCCACCCCAATACTGCACTTTAAGCAAACGGGCACACCAGGAGATTGTATCCCACACCTGGCCGGGAGGGTCCCACACCCACGGAGCCTCCCTCATTGCTAGCACAGCAGTCTGCCATCTAACCACAAGGCAGCAGCGAGGCTTGGGGAGGGGCGCCCGCCATTGCTGAGGCTTAAGTAGGTAAACAAAGCTGCTGGGAAGCTCGAAGTGGGTGGAGCTCACAGCAGCTCAAGGAAACCTGCCTGTCTCTGTAGACTCCACCTCTGGGGACAGGGCACAGTAAACAACCACAAAAGCAGCACAAACCTCTGCAGACACAAACGACTCTGTCTGACAGCTTTGAAGAGAGCAGTGGATCTCCCAACACGGAGGTTGAGATCTGAGAAGGGAAAGACTGCCTGTTCAAATGGGTCCCTGACCCCTGAGTAGCCTAACTGGGAGACATCCCCCACTAAGGGCAGTCTGACACCCCACACCTCACAGGGTGGAGTACACCCCTGAGAGGAAGCTTCCAAAGCAAGAATCAGACAGGTACACTTGCTGTTCAGAAATATTCTATCTTCTGCAGCCTCTGCTGCTGATACCCAGGCAAACAGGGTCTGGAGTGGACCTCAAGCAATCTCCAACAGACCTACAGCTGAGGGTCCTGACTGTTAGAAGGAAAACTATCAAACAGGAAGGACACCTACTCCAAAACCCCATCAGTACGTCACCATCATCAAAGACCAGAGGCAGATAAAACCACAAAGATGGGGAAAAAGCAGGGCAGAAAAGCTGGAAATTCAAAAAATAAGAGCGCATCTCCCCCGGCAAAGGAGCGCAGCTCATCGCCAGCAACGGATCAAAGCTGGACGGAGAATGACTTTGACAAGATGAGAGAAGAAGGCTTCAGTTCATCAAACTTCTCAGAGCTAAAGGAGGAATTACGTACCCAGCACAAAGAAACTAAAAATCTTGAAAAAAAAGTGGAAGAATTGATACCTAGAGTAATTAATGCAGAGAAGGTCATAAACGAAATGAAAGAGATGAAAACCATGACACGAGAAATACGTGACAAATGCACAAGCTTCAGTAACCGACTCGATCAACTGGAAGAAAGAGTATCAGCGATTGAGGATCAAATGAATGAAATGAAGCGAGAAGAGAAACCAAAAGAAAAAAGAAGAAAAAGAAATGAACAAAGCCTGCAAGAAGTATGGGATTATGTAAAAAGACCAAATCTACGTCTGATTGGGGGGCCTGAAAGTGAGGGGGAAAATGGAACCAAGTTGGAAAACACTCTTCAGGATATCATCCAGGAGAACTTCCCCAAACTAGTAGGGCAGGCCAACATTCAAATCCAGGAAATACAGAGAACGCCACAAAGATACTCCTCAAGAAGAGCAACTCCAAGACACATAATTGCCAGATTCACCAAAGTTGAAATGAAGGAAAAAATCTTAAGGGCAGCCAGAGAGAAAGGTCGGGTTACCCACAAAGGGAAGCCCATCAGACTAACAGCAGATCTCTCGGCAGAAACTCTACAAGCCAGAAGAGAGTGGGGGCCAATATTCAACATTCTTAAAGAAAAGAATTTTAAACCCAGAATTTCATATCCAGCCAAACTAAGTTTCATAAGTGAAGGAGAAATAAAATCCTTTACAGATAAGCAAATGCTTAGAGATTTTGTCACCACTAGGCCTGCCTTACAAGAGACCCTGAAGGAAGCACTAAACATGGAAAGGAACAACTGGTACCAGCCATTGCAAAAACATGCCAAAATGTAAAGACCATCGAGGCTAGGAAGAAACTGCATCAACTAACGAGCAAAATAACCAGTTAATATCATAATGGCAGGATCAAGTTCACACATAACAATCTTAACCTTAAATGCTCCAATTAAAAGACACAGACTGGCAAACTGGATAGAGTCAAGACCCATCAGTCTGCTGTATTCAGGAGACCCATCTCACATGCAGAGACATACATAGGCTCAAAATAAAGGGATGGAGGAAGATTTACCAAGCAAATGGAGAACAAAAAAAAGCAGGGGTTGCAATACTAGTCTCTGATAAAATAGACTTTAAACCATCAAAGATCAAAAGAGACAAAGAAGGCCATTACATAATGGTAAAGGGATGAATTAAACAGGAAGAGATAACTATCCTAAATATATATGCACCCAATACAGGAGCACCCAGATGCATACAGCAAGTCCTTAGACACTTATAAAGAGACTTAGACTTCCATACAATAATAATGGGAGACTTCAACACTCCATTGTCAACATTAGACAGATCAACGAGACAGAAAGTTAACAAGGATATCCAGGAATTGAACTCATCTTTGCAGCAAGCAGACCTAATAGACATCTATAGAACTCTCCACCCCAAATCAACAGAATATACATTCTTCTCAGCACCACATCGCACTTATTCCAAAATTGACCACATAATTGGAAGTAAAGCACTCCTCAGCAAATGTACAAGAACAGAAATTATAACAAACTGTCTTTCAGACCACAGTGCAATCAAACTAGAACTCAGGACTAAGAAACTCAATCAAAACCGCTCAACTACATAGAAACTGAACAACCTGCTCCTGAATGACTACTGGGTACATAACGAAATGAAGGCAGAAATAAAGATGTTCTTTGAAACCAATGAGGACAAAGATACAACATACCAGAATCTCTGGGACACATTTAAAGCAGTGTGTAGAGGGAAATTACAGCACTAAATGCCCACAAGAGAAAGCAGGAAAGATCTAAAATTGACACTCTAACATCGCAATTAAAAGAACTAGAGAAGCAAGAGCAAACACATTCAAAAGCTAGCAGAAGGCAAGAAATAACTAAGATCAGAGCAGAACTGAAGGAGACAGAGACACAAAAAACCCTCCAAAAAATCAATGAATCCAGGAGTTGGTTTTTTGAAAAGATCAACAAAATTGACAGACTACTAGCAAGACTAATAAAGAAGAAAAGAGAGAAGAATCAAATAGATGCAATAAAAAATGATAAAGGGGATATCACCACCGACCCCACAGAAATACAAACTACCATCAGAGAATACTATAAACACCTCTATGCAAATAAACTAGAAAATCTAGAAGAAATTGATAATTTCCTGGACACGTACACTCTTCCAAGACTAAACCAGGAAGAAGTTGAATCCCTGAATTGACCGATAGCAGGCTCTGAAATTGAGGCAATAATTAATAGCCTACCAACCAAAAAAAGTCCAGGACCAGATGGATTCACAGCTGAATTCTACCAGAGGTACAAGGAGGAGCTGGTACCATTCCTTCTGAAACTATTCCAATCAATAGAAAAAGAGGGAATCCTCCCTAACTCATTTTATGAGGCCAACATCATCCTGATACCAAAGCCTGGCAGAGACACAACAAAAAAAGAGAATTTTAGACCAATATCCCTGATGAACATCGATGCAAAAATCCTCAATAAAATACTGGCAAACTGGATTCAGCAGCACATCAAAAAGCTTATCCACCATGATCAAGTGGGCTTCATCCCTGGGATGCAAGGCTGGTTCAACATTTGCAAATCAATAAACATAATCCAGCATATAAACAGAACCAAAGACAAGAACCACATGATTATCTCAATAGATGCAGAAAAGGCTTTTGACAAAATTCAACAGCCCTTCATGTTAAAAACACTCAATAAATTCGGTATTGATGCAACGTACCTCAAAATAATAAGAGCTATTTATGACAAACCCACAGCCAACATCATACTGAATGGGCAAAAACTAGAAAAATTCCCTTTGAAAACTGGCACAAGACAGGGATGCCCTCTCTCACCACTCCTATTCAACATAGTGTTGGAAGTTCTGGCCAGGGCAATTAGGCAAGAGAAAGAAATCAAGGGTATTCAGTTAGGAAAAGAAGAAGTCAAATTGTCCCTGTTTGCAGATGACATGATTGTATATTTAGAAAACCCCATTGTCTCAGCCCAAAATCTCCTTAAGCTGATAAGCAACTTCAGCAAAGTCTCAGGATACAAAATTAATGTGCAAAAATCACAAGCATTCTTATACACCAGTAACAGACAAACAGAGAGCCAAATCATGAATGAACTTCCATTCACAATCGCTTCAAAGAGAATAAAATACCTAGGAATCCAACTTACAAGGGATGTAAAGGACCTCTTCAAGGAGAACTACAAACCACTGCTCAGTGAAATAGAAGAGGACACAAACAAATGGAAGAACATACCATGCTCATGGATAGGAAGAATCAATATCATGAAAATGGCCATACTGCCCAAGGTTATTTATAGATTCAATGCCATCCCCATCAAGCTACCAATGAGTTTCTTCACAGAATTGGAAAAAACTGCTTTAAAGTTCATATGGAACCAAAAAGAGCCCGCATCTCCAAGACAATCCTAAGTCAAAAGAACAAAGCTGGAGGCATCACGCTACCTGACTTCAAACTATACTACAAGGCTACAGTAACCAAAACAGCATGGTACTGGTACCAAAACAGAGATATAGACCAATGGAACAGAACAGAGTCCTCAGAAATAATGCCACACATCTACAGCCATCTGATCTTTGACAAACCTAAGAGAAACAAGAAATGGGGAAAGGATTCCCTATTTAATAAATGGTGCTGGGAAAATTGGCTAGCCATAAGTAGAAAGCTGAAACTGGATCCTTTCCTTACTCCTTATACGAAAATTAATTCAAGATGGATTAGAGACTTAAATGTTAGACCTAATACCATAAAAATCCGAGAAGAAAACCTAGGTAGTACCATTCAGGACATAGGCATGGGCAAAGACTTCATGTCTAAAACACCAAAAGCAACGGCAACAAAAGCCAAAATTGACCAATGGGATCTCATTAAACTAAAAAGCTTCTGCACAGCAAAAGAAACTACCATCAGAGTGAACAGGCAACCTACAGAATGGGAGAAAATTTTTGCAATCTACTCATCTGACAAAGGGCTAATATCCAGAACCTACAAAGAACTCAAACAAATTTACAAGAAAAAAACAAACAACCCCATCAAAAAGTGGGCAAAGGATATGAACAGACATTTCTCAAAAGAAGACATTCATACAGCCAACAGACACATGAAAAAATGCTCATCATCACTGGCCATCAGAGAAATGCAAATCAAAACCACAATGAGATACCATCTCACACCAGTTAGAATGGCGATCATTAAAAAGTCAGGAAACAACAGGTGCTGGAGAGGATGTGGAGAAATAGGAACGCTTTTACACTATTGGTGGGATTGTAAACTAGTTCAACCATTATGGAAAACAGTATGGCGATTCCTCAAAGATCTAGAACTAGAAGTACCATATGACCCAGCCATCCCATTACTGGGTATATACCCAAAGGATTATAAATTATGCTGCTATAAAGACACATGCACACGTATGTTTATTGCGGCACTATTCACAATAGCAAAGACTTGGAATCAACCCAAATGTCCATCAGTGACAGACTGGATTAAGAAAATGTGGCACATATACACCATGGAATACTATGCAGCCATAAAAAAGGATGAGTTTGTGTCCTTTGTAGGGACATGGATGCAGCTGGAAACCATCATTCTTAGCAAACTATCGCAAGAACAGAAAACCAAACACCGCATGTTCTCACTCATAGGTGGGAACTGAACAATGAGATCACTTGGACTCGGGAAGGGGAACATCACACACCAGGGCCTATCATGGGGAGAGGGGAGTGGGGAGGGATTGCATTCGGAGTTATACCTGATGTAAATGACGAGTTGATGGGTGCTGACAAGTTGATGGGTGCAGCACAGCAACATGGCACAAATATACATATGTAACAAACCTGCACGTTATGCACATGTACCCTAGAACTTAAAGTATCATAATAATAATAAATAAATAAATAAATAAAATAAAATTTTAAAAAAGGCAAATAAATAAATAAATAAATAAATGAAAATGCCAGAAACATCTTTAAATGCTTTGTCCCACGAGCAGCAAAGTGCACAGAGTAAGAACAACACAAGAGTGCCTTTCTATTTAAAAATTTTTTGGAAATAGATACAACTTTGATAGTGTTTCAGGATGCTACACACTCATGGCCACTTCATGTGAACCACTGATAATTTCTAGAGCACTTTGAGAGACTACACTATGATGGTAATCAATTTTTTTCTTTTACCATACAACCCAGGAATCCCAATCCTATGTATTTATTCAAAAGTGTAAATGTATATCTACACAAAACTCGTATGCTGATGTTTGTAGCAACTTATACAGAATTGCCACAAATGGGAAACCTCTCAAATATCTTTTCTTATTTTTTTATTTTTTATTTTTTAGTATACTTTACGTTCTGGGGTACGTGAGCAGAACATGCCTGTTACGGCCGGGCGCGGTGGCTCAAGCCTGTAATCCCAGCACTTTGGGAGGCCGAGTCGGGCGGATCACGAGGTCAGGAGATCGAGACCATCCTGGCTAACACGGTGAAACCCCGTCTCTACTAAAAATACAAAAAACTAGCCGGGCGAGGTGGCGGGCGCCTGTAGTCCCAGCTACTCGGGAGGCTGAGGCAGGAGAATGGCGTAAACCCGGGGGGCGGAGCTTGCAGTGAGCTGAGATCCGGCCACTGCACTCCAGCCTGGGCGACAGAGCGAGACTCCGTCTCACAAAAAAAAAAAAAAAAAAAAAAAAAAGAACATGCCTGTTACATAGGTATACATGTGCCATGGTGGTTTGCTGCACCCATCAACCCATCATCTACATTAGGTAATTCTCCTAACGCTATCCTTCCCCCAGACCCCCATCCCCTGACAGGACCCAGTGTGTGATGTTCCCCTCCCATGGTAATCAAATTTTATAATTAAACCTAGTGAGGGTAATGGACACTTCTCAAATAAGGGATGTGTTGGTAGCAGTGCTCCCCTACTCTACGGTATTCACAAGGAGACAGGTTTTTTTTTTTTTTAATTCATCCTTCTCTTATTCCTCTTTTTCTTCTTTGTCTGACTCTTCCAACTTTTTACGGGCAACTTTAGTGGGACTGTCCCTCTGCGGCATCAAATTTTCCTTTAGACTTATAGTCGGCAACATCCTTCTTATACTTCAGCTTCACTGCCTTAGTGATGTCAGGCTGCTTTTCACTGTCACCTAAGTTATTCTGCATCTCAGCCAACCTTTTTGTTTGTTTTGCACATCTCCAACGGGGGTGTGTCAGGGTTTCTGGATCAGATCTTGGGGCAGGATTCTGAACAGAACAGGAAAACTTCAGACAGAGGCCTTTTGGGGGCATTAGGGTCCTTCTTCTTGCCTCCCTTAGCTGGTCTGTAATCCTTCATTTCCCTATCATTGCATTTTTTATCCACATCTGCCATGTTATAACTTCAACTTCTCTTTCCCAGACATTGTCTTCGACTTCTCATAGCACTTCTTGAAAAACTACAAAACTGACAGATCTCTGAGTTTTTCTTATGTTTCTGCACGTTTGCACAAAGAAGACATAAGCAGACATCTTGCCCTTGGGTTTCTTGGGGTCACCTTTAGCCATGCTGACTGTATTGTTTGCTAGTCTCTACAAAGAAAAAAAGAGTCTCACTCTGTCACCTAGGCTGAAATGCAGTGATGCAATCATAACTCACTGCAACTTCAGATTCCCAGGCTTAAGCAATCCTCCTGCCTCAGTCTCCTAATAACTGGAATTACAGGCACACACCACTACCCCTGGCTAATTTTTGAATCTTTTTATTTTTTGTGGAGATGGGTCTCGCTATATTGCCCAAGGTGGTCTCAAACTCCTGGGCTCAAGGAATCTTCTCATCTTGGTATCTCAACATGCCAGGATTATACGTGTGAGCTACAGCACCCAGCCATGCACCTACTTTTGCATGGAACAGAAAAAATACATATCCACAAGCTTCCAGGAGGCTATACAGTAACTCTTGCTGGATTTCATTGGATATTTTATAGCCAGGGCATCACAGGATGAAAACAATATAAACAGGTGGGTCCACACTCTCCCCAGATCTGTTTCCTTTCACTTATCACTCATTAGCTATTTAATAGAAACTTCAGCTTTCTGAGTCTATCCTTGTGCTACTGCATCTATCAGGGTCTTGGGAGAAAATACAAGTAACTAAGGTGAGGTTTTGAAGATAATTTAATGAGAAGACTAGTTACAAAGGTGTTGAGAAAAGAAAGCAATAAGAAATATTGAAGAATACTGGGACAAGTAAAAGTGGAAGGGAGTGAAAGGAGCTGTGGAAATCACGTTCTAGCCTCAGACTCCCTGAACAGGGCAAGTCGGCCGGAGAAGATTGTAGCAGAGGCTACAATCTCCCCAGTGGAATTTGGGAGCCTACTGAATCTGCATAGATTATGTGCAACTTGTTGGCATTTTGAAGAAAATATGAAAATAACTAATAAGTTAGAATAAGAGAAGTACTCTCTGGCCCCAAAACAGAGGATCCTCATATTAGAAGTTATGACTCCATACCATACAGGGAATGCCAGTCCAAAACACAGGAAGTCCAGAGACTACGGCAAAGACCAGCCAAGCTGTCTTCCTTCATATTATATATTTCACAAGATGTGCTGGTCCGTAAAAATACCCTCCCTCTATTGCAGGCAGCAAGACAACTCTTTGTTCCTATGGATTATGCTGTCATTAGGATAGAATGTAAGATGCCCTTAAAATTCTTATGCTTGTATATTGTTGTTCTGACCAATTTCTCTCTCTCTCTCTCTCTTTAAAATAAACATAAGTTCTTGTGTGGCAGAAAAATCAATAAAAATGTCCTAGACATTCATCATAAAAGACTGATAAAGATAGAGTAGTAACTTGATGAGAGCTAGAGTCGTAGAAGTTCCTGGAAGGAGCTATAATATTAGAGAGAGAATGTGCCCAGGTTTAGAGGGAGGTAGAAAAAAAAGCAACTCATCCTCTGTCCTTCTTGTTCTCCTCTTCCATTGGCCACACTCAAGTGGAAGCCAGAGTCCAAACAGTCCTGGTGATGCTTCTGTAGGATAAGGCTCAAGGATTTCTTTCAGAAAAAGACTTTTGAGAAACACTGGCTTTAATTTCTTCATCTGAAAATAGTTTAATGTTAAGTGCCCCCTACATGTCACTACAGAGATACAGTTCTGACTTTATAATATTACATTATCTTTATGTTAGCTATATCTTCTAATTCAGGATACAGCATAGATTTTTAAAGTTTTATGCAATGTTTATAGGCATATGTAATACTAGGTACCTGTGCAGCTAAGTTAGACCTTTATTTGTTTTTGCCCTGTGGCTCTAATTATGGAGGTATAAATTTACACATAGTAAAGCATAAAATATTAAGCACTGTAAAATTATATGTACATATGCATATATATATTTTGTATATATATATAAACACACACAACTACCAGATAAAAATATAGATGATAAGGTTGGATTTTACATAAGAATCTATCAGCCCTGTTTATAATGGAATCATGAAAATGAGGTGTTCATTTGGGGCTGAGAAAAACGTCTCTCAGGCCTACTTTTCCTTTTCCTGCTTATTTGCTATAGTCAACCTAACATGCTCTACTTAGACATAATTCTCAGTATCTGCCTCACATCCCAACAGTATAAACTGGCACGGTTGTACGGAAAGACAAAGAGGAATCAACATTTGGCAAACATCATGATAAAAATTGATTCAGGGCAAAAATATCAACAGATGTTATAAAGTAAAAGTGCAATGAGGAATAGAATAGCTGTTTGGTCTCAAAATATTAATTATACAATATATTTATTAATTATAAAACAAAATAACTTTACAATGCAGAAACCCCAATTGATCAGAGATAACATCAATAATTCTTCCGGATACGAAAAACCAAGAGCATAACGCTTCTGTGGGTATTCCCATCAACACTGAATAATAGGAATTCAAGCATGAGGAAACATCAGACAAACCTAAATAAACAGTCATTCCACAAAATACTAGGCCAGTACTCCCCAAATATGTAAACACCATTAAAGACACAGAAGTACTGAAGAGCTGTTCCAGAATAAAAGCACTACAGAGACAGGATACCTGAATGCAATGCATGATTTGGAAACTGCCTTCAGTGTAAAGAATAATATTGGGACACCTGAAAAACTCTGAATATGTATCAGTGAATTTCCCAGTTTCATTTAATTAATTTATTTATTTTTTGATAGAGTTTCCCTCTTATTTTGCAATGGCATGATCTTCGTTCACTGCAACCTCTGCCTTCCGGGTTCAAGCGATGTTCCTGCCTCAGCCTCCTGAGTAGCTGTGATTATAGGCATGCGTCACCACACCCAGCTAATTTTTTTGTAGTAGAAATGGGGTTTTTCCAAGTTGGTCAGGCTGGTCTCGAACTCCCGACCTCAGGTGAACAGCCCGCCTTGGCCTCCCAAAGTGCTGCAAAGTGCTTACAGGTGTGAGCTGCCATGCCCAGCCCCAGTTTTAATTATTATAGTGTGGTTATGCAAGGGAACACTCCTGTCTTTTAGAAGTACGCACTGAACTGTACCACACAGAGACATGAACTATTCCACATAAAGTGATGTGAATTGTATAACACACAGATTTAAAGACAGAAACAGAGATAGTAACGGAAAAAATCATAACATTTAGAGAATTTTAATGAAAGGAGTTTGGGAATTCTTTGTGCTAATCTTGAAAATTTTCTAAAATTATATCAAATAAAAAGTTAAACAGAGGGGTAAAAAAAGGAGGAGACTAAACTAGGCAAAGGAGCCCTACGGCAAGACAAAAAAACTAGTCCCAGTCCTAAAACAAATCAAAGAAGAGATGATATTTTCGGTGAGGAGTTAGAGATGTCCATTCCTCCTATCACAAGGCAGAAATAAATACGTCTGTTTTAGGAAAAACAACAAAACAGAAAAACCTGAAAATAGAATAATTTTGAGGAAAGCAAACTCCAGGCACAAGCATTTTCACTGATACACAGTACCCCGCGCTCCACGGCCCGATACACAGCACCCCGCGCTCCACGGCTGATACACAGCACCCCGCGCTCCACGGCTGATACACAGTACCCCATACTCCATGGCGCACAGGCTCAAAACAGTTGCCCCCAAAGGGACCAGGGTTGTTGCCATAATGGGTGTTCTCACTGAATAGTGAGGACTGCTTGGCTGCTGATCACACAGCATCCTCAGTACCTTAGCATTGCACTAAACTCTGGTAGAGGGATCTTCAAGAAAGGTTGATGTTAACATTTCCAGCAGCCTGGAAAAATGGGAACCGTGAGTCAGATTTGGGTTGTTTTAATGAAAATAGAGGGTTCCAATTTCTCCGCATCCTTGCCAACTATTGCCCTTTGCGTATGTGATAACAGCCATTCTAACAGGTGCAAGGTGCTATCTCATTGTGGTTTTGAATTGCATTTCCCTAATGATTAGTGACATTGAGCATCTTTTGATACACCTGTTGGCCATTTATATGTCTTTTTTAGAGAAATGTCTATTTAAAACCTTAGTTCATTTTTTAATCAGGTTATTGCATTTTTGGACAATGGTTAGTAGGAGTTTCTTACATATTTTTGAAATTAACTTCTTATCAGATATATGGTCTGCCAAAATTTTCTCCCTTTCTGTGAACTGCCTTTTCACCCTGTTGATTCTTTTGTCGCATGTTGGCAAAGATGTGGAGAAACTGAAACCCCTGTATGGTGTTTGTGGGAATGCAAACTGGTAAAGCTGTTATGGAAAACACTACAGAGGCGCCTCAAAAAAATAAAAATAGAACAACCATAAGATCTAGCCATCCAGTTTCTGAGTCTATACACAAAAAAATTGAAATCAGGATCTCAAAAGAATAAATACACCCCCATGTTCACTGTAGAATTAGAATTATTAACAATAGTCAACATGTGAAAACAACATAAATGTTCATCAACAGATTAATGGATAAAGAAAATGTGGTATGTACATACAATGGAATATTATTTGGCCTTCAAAAAGAAAAACATTCTACAATATGCAATATCATGAATGAATCTGGAGGACATTATGCTAAGTGAAATAAGCTAGATACAGAAGAACAAATACTGCATGATTCCACCTATATGAGGTATCTAAAATAATCAAACTCATAGAAGCAGAAAGTAGAAAGGTGGATACCAAGGGCTGGGGGAAGAAGAACATGAGGAGTTGCTAATCAACTACATAAAATTTCAGTTATCAAAGATAAATAAGTTCTGGAAATTCACTCTACAACATTGTGCCTATAGTTAACGATACATTGTACACTTAAAAATCTGTTAAAAGGGTAGATTTCATGTTGTGTTCTCACCACAATAAAAAGACCCCATGAGCACCTAAAGAAAATATAAACAGAGAAATGTGACAAATATTGGACTAACATTCTGTGATGAATTAAAAATGCTCTCCACTTCTTTGTGACTCTCCCATAAGGAGGGGAGGTCTGTATTTTTATTTTTGCTTTTTTTCTCACTGATTTTGGAATGGGCCTGTGACTGCTTTGGCCAATAAAATATTGGTGACATGTACCAGCCTTCCACCTAGACTTTAAGAAACCTGGCAGCTTTCACTTCCTCTCTTGGAATGTTTGTGTTGGAAACCCTGAGATGCTTTAAGAAACTTGCTGGAGAAACTAGGTGCAGAGGCTACATGGAAACAGAAATAATTTGAGACTCCATAGGAAGAGAGGCCTGAGCAGACCCACTATGCCAACCTAACTGGTCCTCCTCTCTTCCCCTCCCAAGGCACCAGACATGTACATGAGCCATCTTAAATATTCCAGACTAGGGGAGACCCCAGATGGCTATATTCCCAGTTCACATCACATAGAATAGAAGAAACACTCAGGTGAGCTCAGTTAACATTCAGAATCACAAGAATCATAAAATGGTTATTGCTTTAAGCCACTAAGTTTTAGAGTAGTTGGTTATAAAACAAGGACAGACTCATATTCACTCACATGTGTAATTATTCCACTCATTCGATAATTATTTTATTAAGCACTTATTAAAGACCCCAGTGGCAGGTTCCTTGGTGTTGATTTCTGCTTCACTGGAAAATAAACATAAAATACATGAGAATAAAATACATCCATGATGTTTGTAACTAAAGTGCATGATGTTTGTAACTAAAGTGTAACTAAAAGGAGATTGGACCCAGGCAGGAAAGTCAAGGTGAAGCCACATCATTTGACTGGAGAAATACCCAAGGTTTGTTGTCTCGCGTGAAGGAAAACAAAGATGTGGACATACACACAGAGTGGGTTTTAAGAGCAGAAAGTTCAATAGGCAAAAAAAAGAAGAGAGAGCTTCCTCATGCAGAGGAAGGGAGCGCCCAAGTTGGTTTCCAGGTTTGGGGCGGGATGCGGTTGATATTCTAGAAGAGCTTGAGGTGGCGGTGTCTGATTTACACAGGGTATAGTGGATTGGTTTGACCAGGTGTGCCATTTACATAATCCCCAAAGAGCGTGGCCATCCCACCCTAATTTTTTATTATGCAGATGGGGTTCCCACTTGGCAGGTGCCATGACACTCGCACACATGGTGGAAGAGAAGGAGAAGGGAAGAGAAAACCCCCATGTTGGATACACCTAGCTTCTGCTGTAGCTACCGGCATTCACCTATGCAAGCTTCCAGCTTGCTGATCTATGCTTGCAGCTTGATTTTTCAGGCTGTTTTCTGTTAGAAAAGAAATAATTTGGGGGCTGCTTTTTAATAAAAGAAAAATCTTACTGAGGATTCCTGTACCCTATCTACCTAAATAATTTCTTTTTTAACTCCTATATTAAAGGCTGTGAGGATTAAACTGAGATCAAGCAGTAGTAGGAGGTAATGGGCATGGGAGAAACAACCTCCTGTGGAAAGCCATTATAGCATCACAGAACATGGTACACTGAGGACTGAGAGGCTCTTGTGTCTAGGGCCCAGCTTAATGAGCAATATGTGGTCAGGTGAGGCCAGAATCAAAGCATGAAGCCAGAATATAAACTTAATTAAACTATAAACATCTGGTTAGGGACTGTCTTGTTTGCCTTGTATTTTTAATACCTAGCACATTTCCTGGCACCTGATAGGGGCTCAATAAATGCTAAATCTTTCTAGGAAGGAGGGAAGAAAGTGAAGGAAAAAGAGAAGGAGGGAGGGAAGGGGAAGAAGAGAAGAGAAAGAGGAAGGAGGAACTTGTCCTTTGCACTTGCGTTACTCTGTTTAGACAAGAACTACCTCTCATCCAGTAGTTCTCAAATTTTGTCACATATTACAATTACCTGGGATTTCAAGAAAATCCTTGTGTCCAAGCTGAATCCCATACCTAATCAATTAAATCCTCTTGAGTGAGACTCAGACATCACAGGTGCTTCCATTGTGCAGCCCAGCTCGAGGAGTGGTGTTCCCAGCAGTCTATGTTCCTGTATAGGGAATGATGCTCCCTGACTTATTTTCTACATAGACCTTGCAGTTGTAAAGGTCAGAAAATTAATCTAGGTCCTAACACAACCAGATGTTGGTAAGAAATGGGAACAAAAGACCATGTCTAAGAATCATTGAATATTACTGAAAATAGAAGACATAATTTGAAATATACATCTCCATGCCTGTATCAAATAACCCATAATTGCTGAATAACCAAATCTCTGAATCAATGAAGTCCATGTTCCAGGGCCCTGACTTCAGCTAGCAGCATCTTTACCTCACCTATCATTAGTTAATTCCTAAGGAAGCTGTCCTCTTTCTGACTTCTCCCCATCAAAATCCATATACTGTTTGACAGACTAACAGAACATTTTAAAACATAAGCTGTGTTTGTCATTCAAACTGCCTTGTTGCTTTCCACCAGCTACTATATAAATTACATCCTATCAGTAAAAACTTTTATTACACTGTTTTTCTGACACGCTTTTCAGCAATATGATGAGCTTTGTTTGCTTACTTACAAATTAAACTCATCCTTTTTATAAAATTATCACGATGCCTAACTCACCCCCCATTTGAGTCCACTTACCCTACTTATATAATTATTCCACAATATACCTTTGATTTCCTTTTCTACTGCTCCTGTCAAGTTAAATGTCCCCTTCTACATGTATCTATTATATCTTCTACTTGTCCTTTCATTTCGCTCCTTACACTTTCATTAAAAGTTCAATGTCTATCTTCTCTACCAGTGTGTAAGCTCCATAAAGGAAAAGCCTGAGTTGCCACACTATCAGAATATCCTCAAAGTCCAGCAAAATGCTGTGCACTTAATATAAACCCATGAAATGAGTTTATGAATGAATAAATAAGCAAGTAGATTAATAAATGCCCATTGAGGGTAATAAAGACAATTTATCTTTGACATTTTGTAGACATCTCAGAAAAGTTCTAATTCTGCCCACAGTCACTTCCTAGAACAGATTCAGAAGGAAAAGGAGAGAGAGGAGCTGTTACTCCAGGCTTTCATTATGTTCTAAAAACTTTCCTTATGTGGAACTCTTAGAATCACTCAATCACAGATTATTGTACTGGCAGCGACTACTACAGTACACAGTTTGTTTGGCAACATCGAGGGCCAATACATTTCTTGGAAAAGCAGTCCCAGGCCTGAATAATTTGTATTTGAATCATAAAATATTTGATTACTCTGGTATATTCTTGTGACACTGAATTGATGAGTATTTCTTTTGGCATCATCATAAGTACATTTATATTAGACATAAAACTACCTGCTTTCCTTGTTACAGATGAGTATGTTTTTGATGATTTTAAATCTCAAGTTGTGGCTCAGCATCACAAGTGAAAGAAAAAATAAAAGGAAAAATGAATGACAATCAAAGGTAAGTTTGTCATCATTATAACAATAATGGTAATAGAGGTATTAATGGTATCTGTAGAAGAAACTTACATTTTGAAGTATATACTATAGATTATCCACTTTGCTAAATGTTTTTTGTATATTATTTAATTTTTACAATGTCTTCATGAGAGTGTTCTATTTTTTCTCACTGTACAGATAAGGAAACAGGTTAGAAGAATTAAGAGACCACCAGTCAAACAGATCATTACATATGGCTACTAGGGCCTCAAACAGATCTTTTTGTTTGGTTGTAAGATCAATACACTAACATCAGGTGGGGTTAATGACTCCAGTTTCAGGTTCTGGTTGTGCAGAATATACATCTACCTTTTTGTCAAGGCATCATTTCATTTGCTTCATCTCCCTTGGAAGCCTACAGGCAAGTTAATTGAATGCAATCTCACACTGACTCCCTTTACAAAAATAGCCTAGTCAGAATCTATGTACATACTCCAAATTGGATGCATAACAATACCATTTTACACAAGAGCACTGAATATATTTACAAATCATTGTCTAATATCAACTAAGATACTTAGAGAAGAGTGATAAGAAATAAGATGGGACACTGAACCAGAATGTGCAACAATGCTATGTAACTGGCAAAGATGCAATTAAGATTAACATGTTCCAAGAATCTTACCTATAAAAAAGTGAATATTGAAAATGCTGGAGTACAGTTTGTAGAAAAAGAGCTGCGCCTACAAAGTGACCAGAGAGAGATGGTAGACCTTCAGTGAATCTATGAAATCAATTCCTGGTAGGCTCAATGCTACTTGTACTTCAAGTAAGACTTCAATCAAAAAAAAAATTTTTTTAAATGAAACCACCAGTTTAGTAGAAAAGATCTCAGAAAAGGATATAAGGCTCCTAAGTATAAAACAACATATACATAAATGAAAATAAACTGCACATACAAGTGTATTGAGGAGAACAAAACTAAATCCAAATTTATATTTAAATGCTCCCATTTAAATTGTCTAAGAAAGAAATATTTAACTTCAGTAGAATGAGAGAAAGCTTGTTTGGCTGCACAGCTTCCTCAATTCAGTTCTGCTTTCTGGAAACATTTACAATGGGAGAAAGGTTAATAAGCTCCCCTGATGGTAGTAAGGGCATACACACTAGAGAGGAGAAAGAATGATTTTTAAAATTATTTCTATCCAATCTGTTTTTCCTTTTTACTCTAATGAGACATGCTAAGTACTCCTATTATAGTAATTTACCATAATATATATGGTGAAATGACCCTGACACCAGGCAAACCAAAGACTATCTTTTTAAATAATTGAAAAACAGACACAGAAACATTTTCTTTAGAAATGGACCCTTAGATTGTCTACACAATATGCTGACTAGTGGAATACTTAAGGCACAATGACACCTGTATTTATATATTTCTAGGCAGTTACAGCTGACAGTATAAACTCATTTTATAGGATTGCTAAAACAGCTGCAGGAAAGAGATAAAGACATTTTATCATTTTAATTTGCTATCACGTAACATAACAGCAGTGGAACAAAATTGCCTGGGATTATTGAAAATAATCTGTCATCAGAACTGATGGTATTTACCAAAGCAGTTTCACTAGCAAACTTCACTCTGTTCTCAAGTTGAAAAATAAAAATCTATTCCATGCCATGTGAAAATGCCCTTGGTTCTACCTGTATTTATAAATAATTACATCAACTACAAAAAAAAACTGATTTTGGATAAAGAATACTATTCTTCATAATCACAATTATCCTAGAAAAGTGTATTAGAATACATTCAAATCGTATGATTTAATAGAACTATCCCTTAAGACCTTTTATATATAGGTTTAAAACATATCTTAATTTTTATTCACCAATATAATCTCTATTCATGCAATTTTTAGAATGTGTTAAAAGCAAACAACCTTGATAAACTCAAAAAAAAAGAGAAATATAATCCCAGAGCCTCATTATCAATTTCAAGCCATATCACTTTTATGTTGGGTTTCACATCAAACAAATACCTTAGGTGGCCAGAGACAGACTTCAGTTTGTGATGGCAACATGAAAATTAGTTTAAGTCCATCAAGAGCTTACACCAGGTCAGGAAGTTATTGGTTTGACCTTTCTATTAAGGGGAGAAAGAGCTTTGCTGGCACAGACCTAAGGACCTAAGCCACACATCCCTGTTTCATGCCCATTTGGAAAGCTGCAGATCTCTTGTAAGAATGTGCCCCTACTCTTCTTTCATATAAGTTATTGCTTCTTCCTTGGAATACCAACAGCACCTGTCATTAAACATTTTATCATAGTCTGTTTTCATGGTTGTAGAACTGAGAAAGTCGTTCAGGAGAAGGGCAGCTGGAAATGACATTTATGTGCCAGACGTTGCTCATGAAAGTGAAATGTGGAGAAAAGCTGGGAATTTAGAACATTTTCTTCTGACTCCAAAACCTCTTCAGAATCTCTCCACTATTATATTATTGTTTGTGTCATATGCTCAGATAGGTTTGTAAGCAATTTGAGATGAGGAATAAGGTTTTATATATGTCTCTGCACCCAGTACTACCTATACAACTGTACTTATATAAACAGTTCAATGGAGATTTAGCGATCAAAACAAAACCCATAGCTGTGTTGGCTATTTAGTTTTGGTATTTTCTTTTTTTTTTTACGTTTTAGAATAAGCTTGTCAATGTCCAAAATGTCCACTGGAAGTTTGACTGGTAGCGCTCTGAATTTCCAAATCAATTTGAAGATAATTGACATCTTAATAATTCTGAGTCATCACAATCATGAACACAGTGTACTTCTATTTAGGATTTACTCTCAGCAGTTTTGTGATTTTCAATGCACAGGTTGTTCATATCTTTTTTTCTCTCAAATTTTAAGTTCTGGGATACATGGGCAGGAGGCGCAGATTTCTTACATAGGTAAATGTGTGCCATGGTGGTTTGCTGCTCAGATTATTCCAGCACCCAAGTATTAATCCCAGCATCCATTAGCTATTCTTCCTGATGCTCTCCTACCCCCCACTCCCAACATGCCCCAGTGTGTGTTGTTTCCCCCATGTATCCATGTGTTCTCATCGTTCAACCCCCACTTACAAGTGAGAACTTACAATGTTTGGTTTTCTGTTCCTGAGTTAGTTTGGAGGATTACAGCTTCCAGCTCCATCCATGTCTCTGCAAAGACCATGATCTTGTTCCTTTTTATGGCTGCATAGTTTTCCATGGTGTATATGTACCACATTTTCTTTAACCAGTTTGTCAGTGCTGGGCATTTGAGTTGATTCCATGTCTTTGCTACTGTGAATAGAGCTGCAATGAACATGTGTGTGCATGTATCTTTGTAATAAAATGATTTATATATCTTTGGGTATATACCCAGTAATGGAATTGCTGGATCAAATGGTATTTCTGCTTCTAGATCTTTGAGGAATGACCACACTGTCTTCCACGATGATTGAACCGATTTGCACTCTGATCAACTGTGTAAAAGCATTTCCTTTTCTCCACATCACCAGCATCTTTTTTTTTTTTTATTTTTCATAGCAGCCATTCTGATTGGCATTAGATAGTATCTCACTGTGATTTTTATTTGTATTTCTCTAATGATCAATAATGCTGAACATTTTTTCATGTTTCTTGGCCACATGTATGTCTTCTTTTGAGAAGTGTCAGTTCATACCCTTTGCCCACTTTTTAATGTGGTTATTTGTTACTTGTAAATTTGCTTAAGTTCCATATAGACTGGATATTAGACCTTTGTCAGATAGACTTCAAAAATTTTATCCCACTCTGTAGGTTGTCTGTTCACTCTGGTGATAGTTTCATTTGCTGTGCAGAAGCTCTTTAGTTTAGTGAGAGCCCATTTGTCAATTTTTGCTTCTGTTGCAATTGCTTTTGTTGTTTTAGTCATCAAATCTTTGCCTGTGCCTATGTCCACAGTGGTATTGCCTAGAGTTTCTTCTAGGATTTTGACAGTTTTGGGTTCTACATTTAAGTCTTTAATCCATCTTGGGTTAATTTCTGTATAAGGTGTAAGGAAGTGGTCAGTTTCAATTTTCTGCACATGGCTATCCAGTACTCCCAGCACCATTTATTAAATAGGGAATCCTTTCCCCATTGCTTGCTTTTGTCAGATTTGTTGAAGATCAGATGGTTGTAAGTGTGCAGTCTTAGAGTTCTCTCTTCTGTTCATTGGTCTATGTGTCTGTTTTGTACCAGTACCATGCTGTTTTGGTTACTATATCCTTATAGTGTAGTTTGAAGCCAGGTAGCATGATGCCTCCAGCTGTGTTATTTTTGCTTAAGATTGTCTTGGCTATTTGGGCTTGTATTAGTCCATTTTCATGCTGAGGATTAATACATACCTAAGAATGGGTAATTTATAAAGAAAAAGAGGTTTAATGGACTCACAGTTCCATGTGACTGGAGAGACCTCACAATCATGGCAGAAGGCAAAAGGCACGTTTTACATGGCAGCAGGCAAGACAGAATGACAACCAAGTGAAAGAGGGCTCCGCTCATAAAATCAGCAGATCTGGTGAGACTTCATCACTACACTGCAAACAGTATGGAGGAAACCACCCGTATGATTCAATTATCTACCACTGGCTCCCACCCACAACATGTGGGAATTATGGGAGCTACAATTCAAGATGAGATTTGGGTAGGAACATGGCCAAACCATATCAGTGCTGTTTTTGCTTCCATATGAACTTTAAAATAGTTTTATCTAATCCTGTGACAATGTCAATGGTAATTTAATGTGAATAGTATTAGTCTATAAATTGCTTTGGGCAGTATGGCCATTTTAATATTGATTCTTCCTAACCATGAGCATACGATGTTTTTCTACCTGTTTTGTGTCATCTCTGATTTCATTGAGCAGTGGTTTATAATTCTTCATGAAGAGGTCCTTCACTTCCCTTGCTAGTTGTATTTCCAGGTATTTTATTCTTTTTATGGCATATGTGAATGAGGGTTCATTTATGATATGGCTCTTGACTTGCCTGTTGTGGGTATATAGGAATGCTAGCAATTTTTTCACATTGATTGTATTCTGAAACTTTGCTGACATTGCTTATCAGTTTAAGATGCTTTGGGTTTGAGACTATAGGGTTTTATAGATACAGTATCATGTCATCTTTAAACAAAGATGGTTTGACTTCCTCTCTTCCTATTTGAATATCTTTTATTTCTTTCTCTTGCCTGATTTCCCTAGCAAGAACTTTTAATACTATGTTGAATAGTAATGGTGAGAGTGGGAATCCTTGTCTTGTGTGAGTTTTCAAGGGGGAATGCTCCCAGCTTTTGCCCATTCAATATGATATTGGCTGTGGGTTTGTCATATATGACGCTTACTATTTTGAAGTATGTTCCTTCAATACCTAGTTTATTGAGGGCTTTTAACATGAAGGAATGTTGAATTCTATTGAAGGCCTTTTCTGCATCTATTGGGTAATCATGTGGTTGTTGTCTTTAGTTCTGTTTATGTGAGGAATCACATTTAATGATTTGTGTATGTTGAACCAACCTTGCATCACGGGGATGAAGCCTACTTGATTGTGATGGATAAGCTTTTTGATGTGCTCTCAGATTCGGTTTGCCAGTATTTTGTTGAGGATTTTTACATCAATGTTTATCAACAATATTGACCTAAAATTTTTGTTGTTGTATTTCCGCCAGGTTTTAGTATCAGGATGATGCTGGCCCCATAAAATGCGTTAGAGAGGAGTCCCTCCTTTTGTAATTTTTTGGAATAGTTTCAGTAGAAATGGTACTAGCTCTTCTTTGTACCTTTGTTAGAATTCAGCTATGAATCCGTCTGGTCCTGGGTTTTTTTTGTTTTGTTTTTTGTTTTTTTGTTAATAGGCTATTTAATATTGCCTCAATTTCAGAGCTTGTTATTGGTCTAGTCAGGGCTTCAGTTTCTTCTTGGTTCAGTCTTGGGAGGGTGTATGTGTCCAAGAATTTATCCATTTCTTCTAGATTTTCTAGTTTACATGCAGAGAGGTGTTTGTAGTATTCCCTGTTGGTTCCCTGTATCTCTGTGGGGTCAGCGGTAATATCCCCTTACCATTTCTGATTGTGTTTATATGAATCTTTTTATTATTCTATTATTAGATAGTGGCCTATTTTTTCCAAAACAAACAAAAAAAAGTTCCTGGATTCATTAATTTTTGAAGGGTTTTTTGTCTCTATCTCCTTCAGTTCGGCTCTGATTTTGGTTATTTCTTGTCTTCAGCTAGCTTTTCGGATTTGTTTGCTCTTAGTTCTCTAGTTCTTTTGGTTGTGATGGTAAGGTTTCAATTTGAAAACTTTCTAGCTTTTTTTTTTGAGGTCTTTTCCAGCTTTTTGATGTGGGCATTTAATGCTATAAATTTCCCCCTTAGCACTGCTTTAGCTGTGTCCCAGATATTCTGGTACATTGTATCTTTGTTCTCAGTTGTAAAGTTTTTTGTTTTGTTTTGTTTTTAGCCAGAGTCTCTCTTTTTTGCCCAGGCTAGAGTACGGTGGTGTGATCTTGGCTCACTGCAACCTCTGTCTCCCAGGTTCTGGCAACTCTCCTGCCTCAGCCTCCTGAGCAGCTGGGATTACAGGTGCATGCCACCACACCCGGCTAATTTTTGTATTTTTAGTAGAGATGGGGTTTCACCATGTTGACCAGGCTTGTCTGGAACTCTTGACCTCAAGTGATCCACCTGCCTTGGCCTCCCAAAGTGGCAAAGAACTTCTTTATTTCTGCCTTACTCATTTATCTAGTTTTCAGACTTTTAATGAGTTTCACTAGAGCTCAAAAATTACTGCAATGAATCCCATATATTGGAAAATTAATTCATTTCCAAACTGCCAGCTTATTTTTAGTTATTTGACTGTAAATATGTCTCCTTTGATAAGAGATTCAAACTTTCTGAGTTTGTTGGCTTTAATACCATCATGCAAAGATTGTGTGACTGATTAGTATTGAATATGATTGCCTATAGCTTTGCATTTGTACATGAGTCACTATGAGACAACCTACGAGTCCTCAAAATCAAGCTTTGTACTCTGGGCATATTAGATACCACTGGTATATAAACATATTTCATAGCATCTTCGTGACAGAATGGGTTTTTTAGCTGCAGAATTTTTGTATAATTCAGATATTTAGTAAGACTAACACAAATCCAAAAGTAATTATCTGCATATACATATACATTCTGAGACAAATAAATGATGAACAACTGGTATTTATTGAATATTTTTAATGTGGGAAATATGCTTCTATATCTTTTGGAGCTTAAAGACTAGCTATTTCATCAAGATGAAATTAAATATGGCACTAAATAGTGTTGTGTGGAAATTAGTCATCAAAAAAACATTAAGAACTTTGATAACATATTTCAAAATGTTTTCCATCATTGCATATCTACCTATGTTATTTTGTTTCAGTTTACAAACATCGCTGATGCTAAAATACCTCCTTCAATATATAATTTAGGATTACAAACATGCTTCATTTTTCAAACTAATTTCTATACTCCAAGTACAAACAAAATCATTATGAAGTTTTAAAACACCACAACATCATTAATACTATAAAATCTTAAAAAATACCTTTTTCATTGTTCAAGTATTTTATGAATATCTCAGATCCAACCTGAAAGCATTTTCTCATGTGGCACTATTTTATATGCATTTTAATTTCTTCTCTACTTTCCACAATGATCCCATGAATGGTTGAACACAATTTGAGTTAACATCTTTGTTTTTAACATAATTCATTTGATTATGTGATGAAACTATTTCATTTATGTAATAAGGCTCCAATAAACATCTTTTACTTTTTCCTTGCCTTTTAAATTATTTGGATTTTTTCCTCAAGTCAAATTCCCACAAATTATTATATCAATGAATGAGAATATGTGCATGGCTCTTAACATATTATGCCAAGTTTCTTGAAAAAAGCTATGCCTATTTATTCTGACTCTCAAGAATGAATATAAGCATATCATGTTCACTGGGCCCCTTTCTAGTGCTCTCCTAAAAACAGCCTTCAACTCCTGAGCATGTTGTGCCATTCCCAAAACTACTCCTCCTAAGTACAGACTGGCAGGAGAAGAGACCCTGAGAGAACCTTCGCTGTTACCACCATATCCCCCACTCTTGTTGTTGCCACTACTTTTGCCTGCTACAGGGCTGCAGCTTCATTAGGGGCAGACAAGGAAGGTTCAAAGAGCTCTATTCTGTAATAAACTCTCTTCCAAGTCCTCCAACCAGTTTTTTTTTTTTTTAATCTGTAGTTTTTCAATATCCAAGAGATATATATGACTAAGAAGATATGGAAGTCAAAACAAACAAACAAATAGACTCTCCAAAGTATGGTCATTCTTTGTTTTGATTATCTCTACCCAGTTCACCTACTCTTCTTTACTTTTAGAGGCATCTTATAGTTGCTTTATGAATTTTGTCTTCCTTTCCTTTCACCTTTCATCAATGGGAAAGATAGAATGGAGTGTACTTATTCCTTCCTAACTGACACTAGAACCTATCAATAAGTTTTTAATCGGGAGACTGAGAAAGTAGACTTACTCCTTTGTCACTAGTTGATTTCAAAGATAGTGGCCTGGTTACAGTATATGTTTGGTTTTGAGCCAGTTTGATCCAGTGAATATGAGATTTACCATTGATTCATTTATTGGAAATACATGACATTGGAATTACACCAGTTGGGCAGATTTAATTCTACATTAAATTTGCTAGATGAGAAACATATAACCAGTTGTCTTTTTCTTTTCTTTCCTTTTCTCCCCTCCCTCCCTCTCACCTTTCCTTCCTTTCCTTCCTTTTCTTTCTTTCTACCTCCTCCTCCATGCATATGGGAGCCTAGATTCATGGTTAACATTTTTTTTTTCTTCTGTAAAGGACCCGAGAGTATTTTAGGATTTCAGGGACACAAAGTCTCTACTGCAACTACAGTATTCAACTCTACTATTGTGGTGTAAAAGCAGGCAATGGACAATATTTAAATAAATGAGCTAGCCAAATTTGGCCAACAGGCTATAGTTTGTCAATCTGTGGCTTAGAATGATGAATTAACATATCTGATCTTCAGTATTTACCCAGTAGTAAGGTTGTTACAGTAAAAAACCATCATAACATTTTAAGTGGTTTAAAAACTGTTTGAGTAAAAATGTGTTTGGGGTTATTTAGAAGTTATTGACGCCTGATATGATACTGAAATACTAGTATGTGTGGGTCCAGGTTCTGAGATTTCCAGGAGCCAATTTTTTCTAATTACTTTTTTACATTTGCTTTTTTAATCTATGTATATGTTCTTCTAATGAACTCTTTACTAGAATTTAGGCCATGAATTAGAAGACCTAAATTCAGAGTCGTGTGTGTGTGTATATATACACACACATATATATACATATACACACACACACACATATATATACATACACATATATAGATACATTATTTTTATATATATATATGTGTGTGTCCCTAGGTAATCTGAAAAAAAGTTGACTTTCAATTATATAGGTTGAAAAATACTGGAAAATAACATTTAATTAGACTCAAATCAAGAGCTGCCAGATTCCACATTGAAATATAACATTACTGAAAGCAGAATTTTTGAAGGTTTTCTATTTATGAGTATTCAGTAAGAAATTATTTCAGCTCCCATTTTTAGTATAGCACTCCAGACAAGAAATAGACTATCTTGGCTTTTAAAAGTCTTTCTGTAAATTCTTCATATGAAACAAAACTCTAAAACAGTTTTATTTTTGTAAAACATTCTTACAAAGTATGAACAATTATAGTTGACTGACTTAAGTTGAGAGGTTTCTGTATAAATAGCACTCTCAATTTTTGCATTCACAATTCAACACTGTCTAGCTCTGTTAAAATGGTGTCATTTCACAATAGTTGTATCACCTATGTTTCAGAAAACAGAGTTGTTATCCTGCCCTTCAGACAGGACAGGACCAGAAGATACTGTAAGACAAACATAAACGCTGGAGTGAGAAGAATCTAAGGAAGAGGTAATAACCAAAGCCATAAAATGATATATATTTTACCGCAGAAACATGAGCAATAGCTATGTGGCTATTCGTGCTAAAAACTAAGCCACCCACAAACATTCAGCAGAAAATTCCCTTTGAATAGTTATAATTCAAGAAACAGAAAGCTCTCTCTAAAAAATGTGCCAACTATTTTTAATAGAGAATTCATAAAGAAATACAGCTGCTCAAGATATGAATGATAAGAGGATCAAACATATAGAACAGGGCTTTGTGAAAAGCAAAATTTGGCTTAAAGGAATGTAGGATGAAAATAAATGAAAAAATAAAGAACTATCAGAATGCCTCCAGAAGTTATAATGGATATGGGCGCTATCACTTTTCTCCCAGGTGATAGTAGTTTATTTCCTTGCCCAAAAAGCTTTTTCAAATCACATTTGCCACTACCCAGAGCAGGAGCATTAATAGCCACTAAGTTTCACTTTCTTAAAAGAGATATGTTAAGAATATGAACGTAAACTATGCTGAGGAGCAGTTTACTGGCTTCATGGAATTCACAGTACCAGGAGATGCCAACCCAGTATTCAGCTGGGCTTTTTAAATAACACTACATATGCAACTTTAAGTATCATGAGTTCAAACTTATAAGACTGTGCAGAGGAAAGTGCTGTTAATGTTAATAAAGATCGCATTGCCAGCTGAAGTATCACTCACCTACACGTCATTTGCTTTGTTAGTTTATATCCAATACAGCATTTTGGGAATCTGAGAGGCTAAATAAAAAAGCATGTGAAGAGAAGTTTACAGTTTGATTTGACTGATAATTTGTGCTATCATGAATTTCTAGGTGTCACATTCTAGACTATCTTTCTTAAAATTCTCCATCTTGGTATTATTATAAAGAACAAATGGAGAAGACTCAGTCACTATGCATATTATTGTCTCTTAAATTCCCAGGCACTCCTAACACTGGGCTTATCAGGGCCTACTGAGAGAAAGGGAACTTCAGGAAGGCCCTGGCTTCAGGGGTGAGGATTCCACCCAATTCCTGCATTGTCTCCTTTCAAATTTCATTTAGGACGACTGGAATGTCTAGACAGATTTTCGGTTTGAGTGAAGCAAGCCTAACAAAAAGCTTTCTTTACTACTTAAGAGAGGTGTCATTTGGTTCCTTTCTCACAACATTTTAGAAAGACGCCAATGTCCCTGAAATGATGTTGAGTGCTAGAAAACCAGTTATCATAAAATGTTAGGGACAGATGATAAAATATGTGTCTGTCCAATCTCTACATTTAATTTTTGTATTTTACTTTTTGGACATTTTAATTCTTTTCTTAAGTTGTCTCATTTGTAAAATGAGAATAATAGTACCTCCTTCATTGAGATGACATAAGAATACAACCTAGAAAATATTACAACAGGAATAAATACAAGAACAGCTGAGGGAGTGATGTAATAAATTTGACTTGAAGAGCAGGAGTTGGCTGCTCTCTCTCTCTCTCTATATATATACACACACACACACACATATACACACACACATTCCTATACATACATATATACCTATATATACACACACATATACACATATACACACACTATATATAAAAAATATGTAAGTATATATATAAGTATGTGTATATATGTGTATGTATGTATACACATATGTATACATGTGTATGTATGTATACACATATGTATGTATGTATACACACATATACATATACATTAGGAAACATGAGCAGGACTTTATATAATAAAGAATAAAAGCAGTGCAGAAGGAAATGCATTACAAATACACTAAAACATAGCTAGAAAGGGACATGGATAAATAATTCTGGAGGAATATAGGGTTATAGGCCATGATGCTAGAAAATCAATGTGGGGCACAATTGTGAAGTTTTTCACAGCCTTGCTAAGTAGTTTAACATTTGTGGTTTTCATGAGAAGCCATAAAATATATTTAATGAGCAGTAATATGAACAGCCCTAGGGTTGCTTGATGACCTTCCAAAAGCACAACAGTTTTAGCAGAATAATGATGAAAACAAGTCATTTGTGTTGAAGTAAATCAGACCATACAAAAAATCAATTTCAGATGGATTGTAGATCTAAATGTAAAGGATAAATAAAGCTTTTAGAAGAAAATATTAAATGTCTTCATGAACTGAAGTGAGCAAATATTTCTTGAAAGGGCATAAAAAAACACTAACCGTAAGTGGAAATTTTGAAAAATTAACCTATTAAAATTAGTAACTCTTATTCATCAAAAGGCAACAATGAGAGTAGAAGACAAGTCATAAAGAAGAAACAATCAATATTTATATCTCGCCATATATCTACATCCAGAAAATATAAATAGCTCAACAAATCAATAAGATGCAGACAATTCAATAGAAAGTAGGCTAAAAATATGCACATCTATGACCTAGAAATCATATTCACAGATACATACAATAAGAAAGTGTACATGTGTTCACCAAAAGATATGTTGAAGAATGTTTAAAATACAACTACTTGCAAAAATTCCAAACTGGAACTAACCAAATATCCATAAAAAAAAAGGCTAAATTTTTATATGTATGCACAATGAAATCCTACACAGCAAGGAGAATGAACAGCTACATGTAGAGACACTATAGATAAATCTCACAAATATCACAAGTCCTGTACACTATGTAGTCCAGGGTATTATGTTCTCACATGGAGTGTGAGAAGCCTAACACCTAGAGTGAATTCTACCTGATTCCATTTCTATAAAGTGCAAACCCAGGTATATGGTGTTAGAAGTTAGCATAGTGGTTATTTTCCATTTGGGCCTAACGATCAAGGGGAACGATGAAGCTTCTAAGAGGCTGATGAAGTTCTGTCTTGTGATCTGCCACTGGTTACATTTTTTGTTCATGTTGAAATCCATAAAGTTTCATTTACGCTTTGTGCACTTGTATGTATACTTGAATAGAAATTATGAAAATTACTAAAAAAAAATTCAGAGGACTTCTACTTCCAACATCATGGCTAATTAAATATACTGAAGAAAAGTCCTCCAAAGCAAATGCCAACACACTGGATAAATCATAATGACTACTTTTTAATGCAGAGCTGAGCTCACAGTAAATTACAGGAAATCTGCATGGGACACATGAAAACTAGGAGCTAGAGCCGTAGATGTGATCCTTGAACACTGAGCTGGTGCTATCTTGAGGGTACACCTATTCTGGGGATTAAATCACAGCCCTGAACTACCACAGTTTATAAGACTTGACTAAATCAATCAATCAATATCTCTCTCTCTCTCTCTCTCAATCTCCCCCAACACCCAAACCTCCATGCCTCCCTTTCTCTCTCTCATTGATGAATCTTTGGGATAGAAAAAAAGTTAAAATCCGGGCCGGGCGTGGTGGCTCACGCCTGTAATCCCAGCACTTTGGGAGACTGAGGTGGGTGGATCACCTGAGGTCAGGAGTTCAAGACCAACCTGGCCAACCCAGTGAAACACTGTCTCTACTAAAAATACAAAAATTAGCTGGACGTGGTGATGCTTGCCTGTAATCCCAGCTACTTGGGAGGCTGAGGCAGGAGAATCACTTGAACCTGGGAGGCAGAGGTTGCAGTGAGTGAGCCGAGATCACACCATTGCACTCCAGCCTGGGCAACAGAAGAATGAGGCCCCGTCAAAAAAAACAAGAAAAGAAAAAGAATAGTAGTTAAAATCCAACTAATGAAATACAAAAATTTTTCTGTAGAAAATAAGCTGACTTTGACTGCTTTTCTGTCCCAATTTTCCCTAAAATATATATTATCTTGCTCTTCTCATTTTCTGACAGAAAATGGGCTTGCCCTCAGCAATCCTGCAATTAGAATTCAACCCACCAGTAGACACTTTTTTTCCCTAACACCACTTAAGGTACCAGATGTTCTTCTGTTTTACAGATAAAGCTACCTATAGATACCTCGTGTTCATCTAATTTCAAAAGAAAATATTATAAAAGAGTTCTGAATTGGAACTCAGGAGGAAACAAAAAACCACCTGGTACCCAACATGTCCACTGATGATATGGTGCCCTCAAGTGTCGCTGTTTAGGCCTCAGTAATTTCATTTGTCAAACTTAATGAGTGGACACTGGTATTTCTAGGTATTATGTTCATAAGCTTTGGAGTCAGGCAAACTGAGAACTGCCCTGTATTATGTAAGTAAATTGATAGAAGCATCCACTGAAACCTCACATAGACTTTGCAAAGATGAAGCATATCTGTGTGCTTGAAACGGAAAGATCTTTATGATGTACTGTTAAGTAACAAAGAGCAGAGCAGTATGAATAGTAGTTTATTTATAAAAGAAACATAGTGTGAATATAAATATATTATTAATAGAATATATCTGCAGGGATCCACATAAATCAAGTTTCTTCTAGGTTAAAAAGAGGCAGTACAATGTTTCTGTGTTGATTGAATAAATAACATGTGGATACATAACTTTTATAATTTTATAAACACAAAATTTAGTTAATTCTTTTTCAATGGCAGGCACAAGGCTGTAGTTAAATAAAATTTGGTAACCTTTACCGTGGTGAACACTCTAAGAAGCTACTGATTATTATTATTTTCCTAAAAACTAAAAATAAAAATATTTGAAATTAGTGGATTGTATGACAATGTGATAATAAATGTATTTAAAAGCAAATACATGTTACAGTGAGTCTCATTTATTCAGGGATAGGTGGTGGTTAGGTATGAAATCAAGCTTGATCAGAAAAAGATTAGATAGAAATAGGAGAAAGATAAAGGATTTGGCCCTGTTGCCTTCTAAGGGAGAAGAAAGCTGACATAGGACTGGTAATAAATAGTGTAGAGATGGGGCATGCCAAAGGACATTGTTAATGACATCTTCCTGAGATTACAGAAGCAACCAAACAAATGTCCTGGGCAGAAAGATGTAGAAGCTGCGAAAAGGAATGATACATTTCTAATACAGGGTCTCAGACTACAATGGTGATAGGAAAGTAGGATTAAGTAACTCAAAACAAGGGTTTTACTCTAATTGTCAAATTCAATTTAGGGTATGCAACATAAGGCATAGCAGTGAGGGACATTTAGTGATGAGTTTTTCTGACCACTAGAGCTATTTAATAGAATTCCATTTTTAGAGGCACATTGTCCAGAAAAAAAAAAAAAAAGTTTTTCTAGTTATGAGATTGAATCAAATAATCGTCCTGTGCCCAGAGTGACATAACTCTAAAATGAGCCTTGTTTCTCAGAAGTGTCCCTGTTGCTAACTGCTCACAAATTGTATGCTGGCTTATTGAAGGAATCTTGTGTCAATGCTGTCACTTTTGTCCCTTTGGCTCTTCACGAAACTACCCATTTTAGCTCTTTTGAAAGAATGTTCTTTTTTTCTCAGGTTTATGAGATCTCTAATACCAATCAGAAGTTCTTGAATTCCTATCATCTTTTTTTCTTCAACCATGGTTTAGAGGAATACAGAGAATATTTTCATAATGTTCAAGTAAAAAAAAATCTTTCTAAGCCTGTCAGGAAACCAAATAACCTCAAAAAGATGAAATATGGCAAATGGTAACATATGGTAAATGGTAACAAATGGTAACATATTCCTAACCATAACTAACTCCAAAACTCTGAGCAGTTAAAAGCAATCATAATCTCAAGAAAAATACATGCCTTTATAAACAGCAAAAGCTCCTACAAGAAAAGATGGGCAAGAAAATGCCTCAGTAAATTAGACCAAGAATGTGCTTGAAAATCTAAAAAACAATGACATCAGAATATGGGAAAACGGTCTAATAAAGTAATTTGAATTAAAATTATGCTGTTGTCAAATTTCTATAATGTGAGAATGAAAATTTTAGAAGTATACCTTGTTAAACATAATTGAATGGCAATTTGTTAATACTATATATCAAAATTAAGATGTAAAATCTTTTAATCAGAATTAAACCTTAAGTATCCTCGAGTATAGCAAGGAATAAACAACAATGTCAGTACCCAGCACCAGATCTGCATTAAGAGATGACACATTTAATGAAACCTTAAGGAATAGTGAACCAAGTAAAGGCCAGCCAACGGGTGGCAGAGACTGCCAGCGAGCACCCACGTAAACCCACATTTTTCCCTACATGTTAAAGCCTTCCTGGCCGAAGATTGGGGCTATGTGACTGTGTTTTAGCCAGTTACATGTAGGCAAAAATAATGTATGCTGCTTTTAAGCTTTACCTTAAGACACCTGCTCAATTGTCCATTTTCTATCTACAATGACTATGGAGTCCATATGTTGATAGCATCAAGCAAGGAAAATAACTTGAATCCTTGGCTTATTAGACAGTCCCCAAGGAGAGTCACCTAACCTGAAGTGACTGTGATGTCACCAAGAACAAGCCTTTATTGTATTAAGTTATTGAGTTTTTTAGGTTTATTCGAAATTTATACAATTGCTTAGAACAGTGCTTCTCAAATTTGAGTGGACATAAAAATTCTTCAGAGACCTTGTTAAAACCCAAGTTTCTGGGTGACTTCCTTAGATATTTTGATTCAGTAGGTCTGAAGATGGCGAAATTGAGATTCTGCGTATGTAACAAACTCTGGGTATTAATGCTGCCAGTCCACAGACCACACCAGACTAAATATTCTGAATAAAATACTGGAGTGGAATTAGATAACAAAATGTGTGTAAAAAAAAAATAGGTCTTGAGGCAGCATGGAAACTTAGGCTGACGGAAATGAAGATGGGTGAGTGGAAAAAATTATTGTAAGCAAAAATGATGAGTCAAGATGATACAGAAAGTTCAAGCTGTGAACTTTGAGGTCAAATTGGCACCAAATCAGAATTCCCAGAGCAAGCACGTGGCACTAATTCAAAATTAGTTCACCCACTAATATTTAATGGTATTGATGGAGGGCAGAATTTGCTCATAAATAGGGCACATCTGACTGCCAACACACCCATCTCATGTACCTAGAGGTCTCCAGTACAAATTGAATGAATTCTGAAAACTCAAAGAACAAGACATTTTTTATCAAGTGTAAAAGCTGAAGTGTGAATGGGCATTTTGATAGACTACTCCTGTGTGAACAGCCTTACCTCTGTCTATAAATTAAGGCTGGAAAATAAAGAGGGAATCAGAGTATCATAATCTTTGTAGTCACCAGAGGCCTTATGTAGAAGCAGTGGTACGCTCAATGGCAATGTTCACAGTGGGTGGGAATCAGGGACACACAGATGGACTTACCGCTGAGTGTGGAGAAAGTGTGACCAAAGACCCATTTCCAAAATGAAACCCCATATCCCAATCATGATATATGGTAGAAGCGGTGTATGGTGATGTTCATGAGTGGGTCTGCAGCCAGATAACCTGTGCTCCAGTCAATCCTAGTCTACCACTTGTTATCTTAGTGATCTAGGAGCAAGTTACATTTCTCCTATTCCTCAATTTCCTCATTTACAGCACCGTTTGTTGAAAAAAAAAAAAACTGTAAACTAGAGTTTGATAGAGAACTGGACACTAATTTTTTAAAAAAGAATGAATTAAGTATGTATATATTGATATGAAAAACTCTCCAAAACAGGTTGACAAACTATGGCCTGTGGTGGCCCACCACCTGTTTTTGTAAATAAAGTTTTATTGGAATACAGCTATGCTCATCCATCTATATATTGTTTATGGCTACAGAAAGGAAGCTTAAAATATTTATTATCTGGCTATTCAGAAAAAAAGTTTGCTGAGCCTTGCAGTAAGATGTTATGCTAAACAATAAAAGTAATGAACATCTTGTATTGTTTATGCCATTAATGTGGTAAAAAATATGTATATGCAAATGTATAGAATCTCTCTATGGATTCAGAAACAAATATGAAAAAATTATGATGTGCACTCTCCTCTCCCCTCCTTAGCATCTTTTGAATCTTTTGCCATGTAACACGAATTATATATACATATAAAAAGCATTATGCATGCATAAACCATGTTCAGTTAATCATAGACATATACAGAAATAGCACAAGTGTTGTACAGCCAGATTAAACCATTTGATAAAAGTTCCATCAGCAGTTTGGTTACATTAAATTATGCAGGCAATTGATCTAATTGATCATTTTCACTGATTATTCTTACATTAAGAAAATTCATATTTAAAATCTTTCTATCTATAATAGAACTGCTTACTTTCACTACGTCTTGAGTTTTAAAACCACCTTAAGAATTTTCAGTGTCATCTCTTCATTAATATTATTGTAAATTTGGAATACTATTTTATATTCTGTTCCTGATAACGACTTAGTTCATTCCCACTGTTGTAATATAATACCTTAGACTCAGCAATTTATAAACAATAGAAATGTATTGTTTACCATTCTAGGAGCTGGGAAGTCCAAGATGAAGGCACCAATAAATTCAGTGTCTAATGAGGCTGCTTTCTGCTTCCCAGATGGCACCTTGCTGTTGTATCCTCACATGGTGAAAGGGGTGAATGCTGTGTCCTCTCATGGCAGAAGAGTTGAAAGGACAAGGCAGCTCTCTGAAGCTTCTTTTATAAGGGCATTAATCCCATTCATAAGGGTGGAACCCTCATGGCCTCATCACTTCCCAAAGGCCCCACCTTTTAATACTAATAACTTGGGGTTAATGTTCCAACACATGAATTTTGGAGGACATGTACATTCAAACAATAGCAACCACTTTCTAAAATCTCTAAGTACTTCTATGTGCTGTCCCAATAACACCAGGGAAAAAACTTGATCATGGTGTTCTCAATCCTCCTTCATGTCTAGTTTCTGAGCTACAAGTTCTGAAAAGACTGCTCCAAACCCATGTATGAGAAAGGCTTGACTGGCTATGTGGTAGTAGAAACAACCCTGAAATTAATAACTCAACAATATTCATTTATTGCTCATACTACATGTCCAACTCTGGCCAGGGCACTCTGCTCCATGCAGGCACTCAGAGACCCAGCTCAACAAAGGCTCTACTATCTTGTGGCTTTACTGTATGGAACATGTAACCTCAGTTGCTGTGTTATGGAAGAGTGCACTGGAGGGCTGGACATTGACTTTTAAGTGTTTGAACTCAAAAGTGACAGTAGACACCTCTGCCTACAGTGTAGCAACCAAACTTAGTCACAGGGACCCAACTAATATTTTGAACCAGGAAGTACCAATAGTAATACTTTGGTCTCTAATAATACCTTGGTCCAGTTTCTCAAAGTTTTTGTTGTTTTCACAGTTTTTGCTGTTGAAACACTGTCAGTTGAAATAAGCAGTTTTACTATATAACGCTAAGGCCTACATAACTTTGTCCAGCAAGGGAAAAATGTGACTTGACTGCAGAAACCTATGGAGACTAACACCTAGAGCACTGTTTCTCAATGACAGCTGTACACAAGAATTACTGAGAAGCTTTAAAAACTACTCTGTCTGAGCCACCCCTAGAGAGTCTAATTCAGTTGATCTGGGTAGAGGGAGTCCAATATATCTTATGACACCTCCCTACCTTTTCTCTCACTGAGTGGGTGGGAGTTTATGTTAAAAAAAAAAAAACTCATATCCATAAATGTTCAGATCCTTTTAGTTTAAGTCATTAAAATTTTAGTCATTTATAAGCTCCTGGGTTTATGAACTTCTTTAAGTCAGATATTAGGTGCTGAGAGTAGAACTTCACAACAAAAAGATGACTGTTCCCCCATTTATTGTAAAGATGATTAGAAGGTAAAGCTGGTTAACTTGTTTTAACCTGTTTGAGATTCACCAAATTGAAGTAAAATGAAATATATGAGTCTTATTAGAGAGCTTGCTTAGGAATTCATTTTCCTAAGCATTCAGTAGGTGACATTAACTTTATTAATAATTTTCTGAGCTCTAAAATGCTCCATATGAGTAAAAGAAATATATGAAAATTGTTAACTGTGAGATCATCATCATATAACTTCATTGAATATGACTCATATACAAATCAGTTAAGTTACTTCTGCAAATGGTATTCTTGATGACTGTTCATAAAGCATAGTGGCCTAAATAAGATACTTTTGCATAAAGCATCAGCCTCTGGTCATGTACCTGATTTATTTAGATTAATTTCACTTTCATTTATATACAATTATCCTTTTTCACATTTTTCTACTAATCTTTACTCCTTCTGAGGTATTCTTTAAACCACTGAAAGATAAGATACTATTATATTCCTTAAATGATATGCTTTTCTAAGAAAAACTTTGAATCAGTAAAGGAAAAAGGTTGATAACTTCAATCAACAATAAATCAAGGAACAAAATAAAAACAAAATTTATGGCAAGAAAGCAAAGGTAAACAAGTTTGAAAAACATTTTACAGTATACATGTCACACGAATTACATGAAACTCATAAAATTAGTCAGAAAAAAACAATAAAATTAATCAGAAAAAAAGCAAAATGATGAGTGAAGATATTTTTTAAATTCTCTGGTGGGACAAAAATAACATTTATAACATTTATAAATAACATTTATAATATTTATAAATAACATTTATAACATTTATAAATCCATAAAGGACTTATAAATTTGACATATAAATTTCAAATTTGCTGAGGCAAGTCTAACCACAAAACAATTAAAACTTCTACCATTAACAATGAAATCAAAAAACAAGAAAATCTAGTAGAAAATTGGATAAAAGCAAAATGTTAACTCATGTAAGAATAAAGATAAATGCTAAACAAAGTTATAAAAAATGTCAACCTTTTTAATTACTAAAGAATTAAGTAGATTTTTAACTTTTAAGACTGGCAAATATTTCAAATAAATAAAATTCAGTATTGGAGGGAATGTAAACTGATATTTTTTGGAAAACAATTTGTAAATGACTATTGAAAATTTCACTTGTCTTTTAACTACCAATTTCAGTACTAAGAATTATAAAAACGATATACTTGAGTTGGTAGATATATGTTTTAGGGCATGTACTGCAGAAATTCTATAGGTCCACTCTTAGGAGCAATTTATATTTCAAAATTATTTTATGACTTTAGAAAGACTTTAGAAAGTGTACACACATGCACAACTGTGTGTTATGTAGTACCATCAGAGGCATTCATGGAAGCATTTCATCACAAAACAACATTAATATTTCTAAATAGGAATATATGAATATTTGCACGAAGTTGAATAAACACAACACTGAATAGTTTTAGGTGAGTTCTGGTGAGCTTCTGACATCAAATGACTTCAGGCTAGGTTAGTTTCAACCTCCAAATTAGTGAAAAAGAGACATTTAATTTTAAGTGCTTTTGGGGTTTCAAAATGGAAAATAAGGGAACATAGACCTAAATTATTTAAAAACCTGAAAACTAAACTAATAGTTATCTTAAATTTATGATTCTCCCATAATATATCTACTAAGTGATCATTTTAAGCAGTGATAGAATTAACATTAAAATATAAATGCCTAGGATATACGATAAAGTGAGAAAAAGAACAGCAACATTATCCATTTCTTTTGTGCAACAAAATTTCTGCTGATATTTCCTTTTTGTTGAGATAAATAATGCAAGACTTAAAGACTACTGGGAGGGGACATGCAGATTTTACACATTGACCAGGATCCTTTTTTGAAACTTGACTCCTTCCTCTTCTTATACATATAATCTATTACCTATAGGTAATAAAACTTGTTAGAGTGCATCAAGATGCACCTGAATGACCAAAGTTGTATGACAACTAGGGACAAGGATATCATCTACATGAAGATAGAAAGAGAGAAGATCAGGAGCTAGACTTTGCAGAGTCAGGTGACAAAGATAAATGGAACCTCAGTCACACCTAAGATTCCCATTTAGAGAGCTGTTGTCTAATGGAATCTAAAGATCTGTGATTTGAAAGACTCAGGGCACTGTAAGGCTGAAATTACCTAATACACACACACACACACACACACACACACACACACACAACACTGCAAATAAAGTAGAAAAACACTGAAAATTTTAGAAGCAAGTCAAAACCTATGAAAATCCATGCATGCATGAAAGGATATGTAAACAAAGCTTAAACATTTTTTAATGTTTCTTTTCTCTGTGTTTCATTTAAAATAGTTTATATACCTATGTCTTCAAATTCACACAAAGTGCCTAAATCTCTCTCAGCATAAGGGATTTGTATGGACTGTAAGGACTTTCATTTCCAACCAGGATGGAATTCCGGAAGCAGATTTGTGCTCCCACCTGAAATAAGTAAAAGTGGAGAAAGTATGTGAAACAATTTTCAAGACACTGGACATTAGGACATTACACAGTGAAGGACAGGGACCCTTAACAGATAAGAAACAAACGAGCTGAGCCCTTTGGCAGCCCCAGCTGAACTGCTTTTGGAGCTTCTAAACTATGGTGCTGGGAGAAGAAACCAGAGTACAGCCCTGCTGATTGCCTGAACAGGGCAAAAGGAGCTGACAAACACGAGAGATCAAGGCTAGAATTCTCAGGACAGGGTATCAGAGAGAGAAAAAGGCTGCTCAATGAAAGAACTGCAGAAAGCTTCAGGTGTCTCCCTTTGGCACTTTCCTCACATTTAATTTAAAATATCTTCATTCTTCTGTGAGTAACTTGACTTTCTTCTTCCAGCTGTTTCTGATAATTTTTTCCCCTCTCACCAATATTGAACTATTTGTTTTTGATTTGAGTTGGTGTCTTTTTTTTTTAACTTTTTTTTATGCTTGAGTTTCATCCATCTTCTTGGTTTTGTGGATTTATGATTTTCATCAGCCTTGGAAAATTTTTGACCATTATTTCTCCAAACATGTATTCTATCTCCCCTGCTCCTCAGCTCCTATGACTTGTATTTTAGGGTTTTTGAAGTTGTTCCACAGCTCACCGATGCTGTTCATTTGTTTATTTGTCTGGATTTTCTTTTTCTTTTTTTTTTTTGTTTTGTGTTTCATTTTAGATGGTTTACACTGCTATGTTTATAAATTTTTACTTTTTTTTTCCTTTTTCAATGTCTAATCTGTCATTAATCCCATCTTTTGATTTTTTTCTTCTCAAACATTGTATTCTTCATCTCTAGAAGTTCAATTTGTGTCTTGATATATCTTTCGTGATTCTTCTTAATTTCTGAACACATGAAGTAGTGTTATCTTAATGTCCTTATCTGTTAACACTGACATTTGTTAGTTCTAAGTCAGTTTCAATTGATTGAATTTAATAGCAATGAGTCATATCTTCCTGCTTCTTTTTCTGTATGACAGTTTTTTATTAAATGCCTGACACTGAGTTTTATACCCTGTTATTCAAAATGACTTTGAATTAAGTAAAACTAAAAAAATAGGACACCAAAATCTGTGGGATGCAGCTAAGTAATATTTAGGAGGAAATTTACAGCACTAACACCCTTAGAAAAAAAAGAAGTTCTCACATTAATTGTCTCAGTTTCTACCTTAAGAAACTAGGAAAACATGATAAATTAAACCCAAAGTAGAAGCAAAGAAATACTGAAATTCAAGACAGAATGAATAAAATACAAATTACAAAATATCAGTCAAACAAGAAGGCAATGCAGTATTGATAAATGCAACAACATGAATCAATCTTGAAACAATTACGCTGAGTAAAAACAACTGGGCCGACAAAAGAGTACATACTATACTACATAAGACTATAGAAAATGAAAAACAATCTGTAGTGACAGCACATCAGTGGTTGCCTGCATGTGGGGAAACTGTTAATATTAGAGTTAGGGAGAATAGAGTGCCAAGAAGTACAAAGAGTTCAGAGGAAATTTGGAGGGTTGATGGATATGCTCATTATTTTATCATTAGAGGTTCAGTTATATACATATGTCACAACCCATCAAATTGCACATTTTAAATATATGCAGTCTATAATGTGTCAGTTATTTCTTAATAAAGCTGATCCTACAAACACTATACTGGAAAGCAAATGACAAATGACATGTGTACAAGGTTATTCTGCAGAAGGTATAAAAACAATAAATTCAATGCAAACTTTATGTCTAGGAACAGAGGACTTGTTAAATTATGTTCATCCAGTTCTGCAGAAAGAAAACAGAATATCTTAATACATGACTATGAAACAGTCTCCATGACATATTGCTGAGAATACATGTATACACACACACACCCCTCAAAAACAAAAACAAATTCAGAACAGCATGTATTGTATGTTTCTATTTTTGTAAAAAAAAAAAAAAAAAAAAAAAAAAAAAAAAAAAAAAAAAAAAAAAAAGGCAAGGAGCATTTGTTACATCTGGAAAGTATATGTAAAAGTATAAAAAGTTTGATTAGCATCAGCAAAGTGACATGAATGGCTAGAAGACAGGGAAGAGAAATCAATTTTTTATTATATATATTACCTTTATCCTTTCAATCTTTGAAACACATAAATGTCTTACATATTAAGAGCCTAAGCAAAACGTATCATACTGATTATTGAGCTATGGAGTCAGATAGCTTGTGCTGTATGACTTTGGACAACTTAAACTCTCTATCTCTTAATTTCCTTTAAAGTGAAACAGATATACTGATGGTATCTTGTCATAGGCTCTTTGTAAGTATTAAATGAACTCTTATAATAAAACTTCCAACATGGTAAACATACACTATACCACTGATATTACTAATGTTATAGGTTCAGTTAAACCTGGCTGGTTGCCTAAGAAGACTGCCTGTTTAAAATTCACAAGTTATAGAGTATCTTAAACATCTGCATATTGATTAATCTTATTTTCATCTCTTTTCTCACACTAAACTGACTGGCAAACTCTAGAAAGCAAGCCCAGTGTTTATTAGGAGCACAACCATTGTTTCAAATACATGGTACTTCAGAAGCAGATGAGGGCTCTTAAAAAAATTTGTCATTGTTCCCATTCTAAAGAACCATACAAAATGTTGCCATTATGGATTATGCAATCTATCGTTAATAAAGTCTAAGTAAGTAAATACAAGTATACATACATTTTATACGTTTATGTGTGTATATGTAGATTCAATTTGGTAATATGTTGCTATGTGGTATGAATGTCCCCTTAAAAACTCATGTTGAAAATTAATTGCCATTATGATGGCAATTAAAGAGGTGGTTAGATTATGAGGGCTATGATTAGATCATGAGGCCTCTGCCCTCAGGAGGATTAATTCCATTACCACTGAAGTGGATTCCTAATGAAAGGATGAAGCTTAGCCTCTGTCTTCTCTCTATCTTGCACATGCTCTTTTGCTTTTCCAATTCCTGCCGTGATGCATGAGGCAGGCCCTTACCAGTGCAATGCTCTTAGACTTCCCAGCCTTCAGAACTGTAAGAAATAAATCTCCATTTTTATAAACTGCCCAGACTCTGGTATTTTGTTGTAGTAGCAAAAGATGGACTAAGATATATGTCAAAAGTAGTTACTTTTCCCAGTTCCCCACCATGGCATCCAATACTGATTTCTATCAGAGATGACTTTTACATGGTTTGAAATATAGCAATTAAAACGTGTGCAAATTTCCCACAGGTTGTTTGTAGAGCAAAATTTGCTGCATACCTGCTGGATGCCAAATAATTTTGTATTTTATTTCTATTTTGTAGAACATAATGATACAATTAACAGCATTGCTCATCTATCAATGAAAAAGACAGTTCAGAGAGTTTAACTGATTTGCCAATGATCACAAGGTTCACTTAGTAGGAACCAATAATTGAAACGTGTATGTGTGTGTGTGTGTGTATATATATATACACACACACATATATATGTATATATATATGTATATATATGTGTGTGTGTATATATATATATATGCACCAAAGTTACAGTACATTGTATCATAAAAAGTTATTTATATCTTCTCCTCTTCTCTTTCCCAACACGTAAAATACAAATAAGAGTTCAAATATATTGGGAGGCCGAGACGGGCGGATCACGAGGTCAGGAGATCGAGACCATCCTGGCTAACACAGTGAAATCCCGTCTCTACTGAAAAATACAAAAAACTAGCCGGGCGAGGTGGCGGGCGCCTGTAGTCCCAGCTACTCGGGAGGCTGAGGCAGGAGAATGGCATAAACCCGGGAGGCGGAGCTTGCAGTGAGCTGAGATCCGGCCACTGCGCTCCAGCCTGGGCGACACAGCGAGACTCCATCCCAAAAACAAACAAACAAACAACAACAAAAAAAACAAATATAATTGACCAATTATAAGAGGAGTGAGCAGATCCCATTCCTGGTTTATAAAACAAAACAAACAAAAAAATGAGGAGCCTGGAGAGTAGACCAAGTTTATGGAGCAGGTGACTGGCATCATGTTGCCTAACATCCCCTCTTCTTTTTCTTTGAACTACATCATATTCTCTGTCTTCCTTTTGATCTTGAAAAGGCCGAATAAAATCCCAGAACCCCAGAATCTCAGAGAGAAAGGCCAGTGTTTCTGCATTACCCATTTTTGGAAAACACCTTTGAAACAAATGTTTCCTACATGATTAGTGACACACTGATCATTCTAACATGAAGCAAGAAATACATGGCAAGTAAAAAAAAAGGGGAAGGGGAAAAGGAGAAGAAAAAGGAAGAGAAGGAAGAGGGGAATAGGGAGGAGGAGAGGAGGAAGAGAGGAAGAGGATGAGGAAGAGGAAAATGATGGCAGTGGTAAAGATCAATTATGTTTTAAAAAACTCTACAGGGTTCTGTGACATCAGAACATATTCAGACCAATGGCACACACCACTTATAGCTCAATTATACTATGTTTTACTTGATTACATTATATTAAAATACTAAATTATCAACTAAGGAAGCATGTATGTCATGATTTGTGGATTTAGGTCATCATTTGGTTACTTTATTCTTGATTCTTGTGTTGTGCATTGCAAGAATTTGTTGTGGAGACAGATGGGGGTAACTGTTTTCTCTTCAAAAGGCTGTGGCTAAAAGGTTCTCCCTCTTTGTGCTGGCAGCCTCTCCAAACCCAGTATAAACAGGGAGCTTACCAAAGGTCTCTGAAACAGTATTAACATTGGTATGTTCCCAACTTTGATATGTTCCCAACTTTGCACAGTGTATTTTTTTAAAGGGACTCTTGGATGAATTTCTATCTTCTCCAAAAAAAATGAAAACAACTTTAAGTTATGTAAGTCTCAGAGACTTTGCTAAATTCTTCAAATACATTATTTAATCCTCAAAACAACCATCTGAGGTGGATATTATTTCCATCTCCATTTAATGGGTGAGGATATTAGGCACTAAGCAGTAAATTAATTTTCCTAAGACTAGAATATCTACAAAGCTATAATTTGAACCAAAGTAGTCTGATTTTCTAGAACTTTGCTTTTCCTCTTTGCCTAAGAATTCAAAATTAAAGTGCTTCTTCTGACAACAATTATTTATATCTGGAACATTAAGAACTATGAGGCTTACTAGAATCTCCTTTTAACCCATGGATATGACAAAGCTTGTTTACCCTAGAGATTTAATTGTAGATCTCTGTGCTAGTCATTTATTTGCCTTACTTCAATTTCTCTTGTTCTTTTTTTCCTCATTAAGCATTTGTATTATCTTGCTATATTTTATGCATTCTCTGTTAGCTGTCTTTACATCCCTTCTGCAATAAGTAAAGACATATAAATGCATGCTAAAACAGTCATCTCAGAAAGAGAAACATGGGCAGTGACAAATAAGTGATAAAACCCCGAATTACAGAAAATTACTTCATTATGTTTCCATCACTGTATAACTAAAAATGTCTTGTCTGTTTTTAGGAATGTTTGCAAAATTATCACAATAATTAAGGATGAGCTAAGGATCTAAGATCCTTGAACTTTGAATGCAGGCTTTATATCAATATAAATAAATGAATCCACCACTTAGTAGAGCCAATGAGGCCACCAGAATCAGCCCTGACAAAGCAAACACCTCCAGAGAAAATTTTGAGTGCTTTAGCATATACACTACATCTTAAAAGGAAAATAAATGGGTTCACCAAGTCTACAGTACAGTGAAGCATTTAGGATTATTAATCTGTTCCTCTAATGCTATATTCAAATGGCCTTCCACATCTCACTTCCTATCTCATAATGGATCTCTATCTTACATAATGAGTACACATAATTTCCTTTATCTCCTCTTTAACCAAATAAGTTAACCATTAATCTGGAATTCGGGTTTTAAAATGCCCTTAGATCATGTAGTATAATACCTCTATTTTTCTAAAGAAGGGACTGAGACTCAGGGTCGTTAAACCATTTCTGAGATCACACTGCGAGTTAGACTCAGTACTGGGACTAGATTCCAGTTACCTCAACTTTAATTCTTTGATATTTCTAGCATGAATATACTGCATATTTCCCAGAAAAAAAGCTTTGACTCTTACAGCTCTTCTGGTATTTTACCAAATACGAATAAACTCTACAGCATTTAGCAAACATTCAATGTAATCAATTAATAGTTCACATATTCAAAACTACATCTTCCTGGGATAAAAGTGGAAGAACCAAAATTGTCTAGAAAATTCCTTCTATATATTTGAAATTCCATCTCACAAGAAAGAGTTAATAATCAGAGTGGAGTATTGAAAGTCTCAAAAGAAACAAGCCACTCAGATGCTTGAATTGTCAGTCATATGGCTATCCTTCACCTCTTTTAAGGTTTCTAGCTCACTGAGACAAGTTCACTGTGACGAGGAAAAGGTAGGCTTTGAAAAAAGTAAAAAATAATAATAAGAAGAAGTTAAATATATTCTACTTTGCATTCAAAAAAAAGAAAAGCAATTGTTTTATTTTCTTAAATGCATTTAATTTATAGAAGAAAAATATATTTAAAGAGGATCTATTTGACTCTTTTATCAAATTAATAGTACTGTCATTAGAAGGCTTTCAAAATGAAATCTTGCTGAGATTGGTTTTCTGTGAATGAATAGAGCTAGAAAACTGGGATGAGGATTAAACACAGAATGAATATAGGTGTTTAAATTGGTCAAAATTTTGTCTGTTTTTCAATGAAAACTAAACCAAATATTTTAGGATGTATTTTCTTAATCAACAGAAAAGATACTAAGGTTTAAGTTTTACAAGGACATATGAAAGACCAAGAGAATATTTTTAAATTTATAATTTGATGGGACAAAGATATCCAGTTACAGGAAGGATTTGCTGCCAGAAGTAGCTGAGTTGGCTGTGGAGCTGGAACAAACTGCAATACAAGAACTCAATATGCCATAATGCTTTTGCTTTATTTGATTTTCAGTATGTTCACTGTAATTTTGTTTTAAATGTACAATTCCTTTGTGATTAAACAGTGTTGATTTTCTGGTCCGGTGAAAGCAGATGCTTTTATTAGTCATAATTCAAAAGCTTTGAATCTCCGCAAACAGTAAGCACACCATGAGGATTTCTGAATAGAAGGTCAGCTCTGTATAGAGCTTAATGAGAGAAAGCACATCGAAGGAAGTACAGCTGCTACTGTTATTTCTAGGCACCATGTTTTAAGTAAGTAAGCAGACATCCCTCAGTCACTGAGGGGGGTACCAAGTAGATGGAGAGAAAATGAAGCTGTAAGAGTCAACTACAATTTGTGTCTTTCAAATCTTAATATAAAGAGACAATCCTAGTTTTTTTGCATTTAGGTGTGAAAGTGAGAAGCTTTTGTTTAAATTATTATATCCCTACTATACGACCCATATTGGTTTTACAGTCTATGTTTTGTATTTGACCTATAAGTAATTTTATTGTATAAATATATGCTTTTTTTTTTCTTCAACCTTTAAGTTCAGGGGTACATGTGCAGGATGTGCATGTTTGTTACATAGGTAAATGTGTGCCATGGTGGTTTGCTACACAGATCAACCCATTACCTAGGTATTAAGCCCAGCATCCATTAGTCATTCTTCCTGGTGTGCTCCCTCCCCTCCCCACCCTACAACAGGCCTCAGTGTGTGTTGGTCCCCTCTTGTGTCTATGTGTTCTCATCATTCAGCATTTTATTGTATTAAGTATTATAAGTAATCTAGTGATTATTTAAAATATACAAAAAGATGTGAAGAGTTTATATGAAAACACTATGCCTTTGTATATAAGGGACTTGAGCATCTGCAGATTTTGGTATCTGTGGGGTCCTGGAACCAATGCCCCATCAACACCAAGGAAAACCTGTTTTTAGCTCGTTGTCTTTAAGTATAAGGCTGAGAAAATTTGGAAATTCCCAAATCCAGTGAAAGTTACCAAAGTTTCTGAGTAGAAACAGGACTTAAATATAATTCTGGCTAAGAAAGCAAAATCTAGTTCACTGTAAAAAACAAAACAAACAAAAAAAACACACCGTATTAATATAGACTGTTAACAAAGGGGAGACAGAATGCATGAAGTATAGAACTAAGTGGGGAGAATCAGAGGAAATATATACTAATGTTTCTTTAGTATTATCTATATAATAATAGAACTGGAATATTCTGATCTTTAAATACCTGAGGCTTGCTATGAGACAGAAAAAAAGTCCAAGTTTCTGTTTGTTTATTCACTTGCTTCATGAGCCATGAAAAGAGCCCCTTGAGAATTTTTCTGAATTTTTATTCACTAAGCAATCTTCTGTTCATTGAGCTCTTACACCAGGAATGACATGCAAACCTCCTGGAGAGTTGCCACCTTGTTTGTTACTTGCATGAGATAGTGCAGAGAATGCCCTTTGCATAATGCCTGGAATTCACTGCTATAATTAGAGATACCTTAATTCAGTTTGCCAGCTAATTTGATAGCAAGAAGACTGAATTCTATGCCAAATAAGGTGAAAAGCTGGCACAGTTGAGATCATATCTAGACTTACAATTTCTGTCCTATGAACTGAAAAACAAAACAAAAATAAAAAGGTTGGAAGATCCTAACTCTTTTTGTCTAAAATTATAAACCAAAACAGCATGGTACTGGTACCAAAACAGACATATAAACCAATGGAACAGAACAGAGCCCTCAGAAATAGTACCACACATCTACAACCACCTGATCTTTGACAAACCTGACAAAAACAAGCAATGAGGAAAGGATTCCCTATTTAATAAATGGTGTTGGGAAAACTAGCTAGCCATATAAAGAAAACTGAAACTGGACCCCTTCCTTACACCTTATAGAAAAATTAACTCAAGATAGATCAAAGACTTAAACATAAGACTTAAAACCATAAAAACCCTAGAAGAAAACCTAGGCAATACCACTCAGGACACAGGCATGGGTAAAGACTTCATGTCTTAAATACCAAAAGCAATGGCAACAAAAGCCAAAATTGACAAATGGGATCTAATTTAACTGAAGAGCTTCTTACAACAAAAGAAACTATCATCAGTGTGAACAGGCAACCTACAGAATGGGTAAAAATGTTTGCAATCTATCCATCTGACAAAGGGCTAATATCCAGAATCTACAAAGAACTTAAAGAAATTTACAAGAAAAAAAAACAACCCCATCAAAAAGTGGGCAAAGGATATGAACAGACACTTCTCAAAAGAAGACATTTATGCAGCCAACAAACATATGGAAAATGTCATCGTCATCACTGGTCATTAGAGAAATGCAAATCAAAACCACAATGAGATACCATTCTCATGCCAGTTAGAATGAAATCATTAAAAAGTCAGGAAACAACAGATGCTGGAGAGGAAGTAGAGAAACAGGAACACTTTTACACTGTTGCTGGGAGTGCAAATTAGTTCAACCATTGTGGAAGACAGTGTGACGATTCCTCAAGGATCTAGAACCAGAAATACCATTTGCCCCATCAATCTCATTACTGCGCATATACCCATAGGATTATATATCATGCTACTATAAAGACACATGCACACGTATGTTTATTGCAGCACTGTTCACAATAGAAAAGACTTGGAACCAACCCAAATGTGCATCGATGATAGACTGGATAAAGAAAATGTGGCACATATACACCATGGAGTACTATGCAACCATAAAAAAGGATGAGTTCATATCGTTTGCAGGGACATGGATGAAGCTGGAAACCACCATTCTCAGCAAACTAACACAGGAACAGAAAACCAAACACTGCATGTTCTCACTCATAAGTGGGAGTTGAACAATGAGAACTTATGGACACATGGAGGGGAACATCATAAACCAGGGCCTGTCAGTGGGTGAGGGCCTACGGGAGGGATAGCATTAGGAGAAATACCTAATGTAGATGACGGGTTGATGGGTGCAGCAAATTAACAGGCACATGTATACCTATGTAACAAACCTGCACGTTCTGCACATGTATCCCAGAACTTGAAGTATACAAAAAAAAAAAAAAAAAAAAAAAAAAAAAAAACCCTGTAAACTGGTTGAGGCTTCAAAATGGTCTGAAACATACAGGCAACCTCTGACTAATTCTTAGCACTGAATAAGCAATGTCACTTTGAGAGAAAAGATTGTAAGAACAACTGAAGATTCTTATTGTTCAGAGCCTTTGCAACAGCCATCACCACCCACATCTTCTCCTCTGCTTATGAAACTCTGATCCATTCACGTAAGCAAGCACAAATCCCTCAAACTCTGGGAAAATATGTGTATCTGCTGATTCCAGTAAGTTAATCAATATTCATTTAAACCAACCATGATAATACCAGTCCCCTTTTCCATGTATTTTCCCACCCTCTCTTCATAATATGCATGGCCATGAAACGTAAGTTCCAGGATGAAAGAAGAAGAAGTTCTGCTGGGGAAATTTTGAAATAGATTATTGTCCCAGGTCAATACACACAACTTTGTGAAAAGAAAAACATTTCCCATAGCCATTTCTTTTTAGCTTAAAATATTATGATAAAGAAGTGATGCCTGGAGTTGTAATAGCTATCTTGTCACAATGTGGCAATAAAGCAGAAGAATGAAAAGCCAACAGTCTGGGCATTTTGAAGCACAAGGATAGAAATCCTGTATACTTGACATCGATGACCCTCTGAAATAAATCTGGACATACATATCTGTAGATTTCTTAATATATTAAATACTCTTATAAACTAAAGCATTTGGTGGGATTTTAGTTATTTGCAGCGAAATTTATCTTAACACTCATTTTCAAGCAAAGAGCTGGAGGAAATGTAGATAACAGACAAGTATTATTTGGACATTGAATTTGATAAAGGTACATAAAACTTTTGACTAGTCTTTTGTTCTTGCTGTTGTGTATTTAAATTTGTTTCATTTCAAATGATACAATGTTCCTAGCCAAAGAAGAAAAACATCTCAAATACTGGGAACTCATAAAATACATGAAAAAAATGTTACATTTAAACTAAAAAGAATTATTGCAAATGATGAATCTCTCTAAAGACATCATTTTGTTAGCACAGAGACTTGACTCTGGTTACCATGTGTATTAGGGTTCCACAGAGGGACAGAACTAACAGGAGAATATATATGTATATAAGAGAGAGGGAGAGAGAGAGGAGTTTATTAAGTTTATTAAGTGTCAACTTACACAATCACAAGGTCTTACAATATGCTGTCTGCAAGCTTGAGGAGCAAGGAGAGCCAGTCCGAATCTCAAAACTGAAGAACTTGTAGTCCAACGTTCTAGGGCAGGAAGCATCCAGCATGGGAGAAAGATGTAGGCTGGGAGGCTAGGCCAGACTTGCCATTTCATGTTTTTCTGACTGCTTTATATTCGTTGGCAGACGATTAGCTTATGCTAATCAGACACACCAGATTAACGGTGTGTCTGCCTTCCCCAGCCCACTGACTAAAATGTTACTCTCCTTTGGCAACACCCTCACTGACACACCCAGGATCAACACTTTTCCTCCTTCAATCCAATCAGGTAGACATTCAGTATTAACCACTACACTATAAATAGATATTTTAATCTCAGGATCTTGATTCTGGATCACTGTTTTGCTGATAAGAACACTGGAGGAGAGACTAATAATTTTAGTCTAACTATCTTAACAAATCTATGGTGTTAATTTTTTAGACCTTCATTTTGTTTGTTTCAAATTGGACCTTGGTCACACTTTTCAAACTCTCTTTCCCCATCTAAAAAGTAATTCAAAAGCATAATAGTATTATTATTTCTAGAAGTAAACTGGATTTATATTTCTTTTTGTTAGCCAAATACTATATTAGTGCTTTCATATAGATAAAAAATAAAGTACTATAAACAAAGTCAAAATTCCTGCTCGTGCTTTTACCAGGGGTTACCTCTACTGTAAGTTTGTAATTCTTCTAGATTTTTCACATTTATTTGCTTACCAATGGCTTTACCTACAGAATATATTTAAGCATACATTTACATAAATATAGTTTTTTGTATTTTCTACTTAAAGAATGTATACCATATGCATCATTCATTTTTCCAATCAATGTCTCTTTAATTATTCCATAGAATTTCATAGCATGTACATACTATAGTTTAATTATAAATGTATTGTCAGATATATAGGAGTGTCTTGATATTTTGCTTTATAAATACTGCAGTTAATATATGTATATATGCAACAAGTATAAATAAATCTTAAGATAGACATGAACAAGTGGAATACTTGAATATACATAGTTTAAATTTTAGTAAAGTTTGCCTGTTGAAATGACAAGTCTAAACTTTATTCCCATAAAAAAAGTTTGTGAGAATTATCTACTGTCCAATTACTTGATACTATCAGATTTTTCTATTTTTAATAAGCTGATATATGAAAGTAAACATCTGAGGGTTGTTTTAATTCAGTTTTCAGAATGCAAGTGAGGCTTAGCATCTTTTCATATATTTAATGGCTGCTTACATTTTCCCTTAAGAGAAAAAAGGTTATATGTTTAATTTCCTACTGAGTTTTAATTTTTTTTACTAATTTGGAGCTGTTTATGAACCCTGAATGTTAATTCTATGTCTTTAATAAATAATTATTTTTATCCAAAATATTTTATCCAAATTGTCTTTTAATTTTTATAATATCTCTTTTTTTTTTTTTTTTTTTTTTTTTTTTTGAGACGGAGTCTCACGCTGTTGCCCAGGCTGGAGTGCAGTGGCGCGATCTCGGCTCACTGCAAGCTCCGCCTCCTGGGTTCACGCCATTCTCCTGCCTCAGCCTCCTGAGTAGCTGGGACTACAGGCGCCCGCCACCGCGCCCGGCTAATTTTTTGTATTTTTAGTAGAGACGGGGTTTCACTGTGGTCTCGATCTCCTGACCTTGTGATCCGCCCACCTCGGCCTCCCAAAGTGCTGGGATTACAGGCTTGAGCCACCGCGCCCGGCCGTTAGCCAAATACTATATTAGTGCTTTCATATAGATAAAAAATAAAGTACTATAAACAAAGTCAAAATTCCTGCTCGTGCTTTTACCAGGGGTTACCTCTACTGTAAGTTTGTAATTCTTCTAGATTTTTCACATTTATTTGCTTACCAATGGCTTTACCTACAGAATATATTTAAGCATACATTTACATAAATATAGTTTTTTGTATTTTCTACTTAAAGAATGTATACCATATGCATCATTCATTTTTCCAATCAATGTCTCTTTAATTATTCCATAGAATTTCATAGCATGTACATACTATAGTTTAATTATAAATGTATTGTCAGATATATAGGAGTGTCTTGATATTTTGCTTTATAAATACTGCAGTTAATATATGTATATATGCAACAAGTATAAATAAATCTTAAGATAGACATGAACAAGTGGAATACTTGAATATACATAGTTTAAATTTTAGTAAAGTTTGCCTGTTGAAATGACAAGTCTAAACTTTATTCCCATAAAAAAAGTTTGTGAGAATTATCTACTGTCCAATTACTTGATACTATCAGATTTTTCTATTTTTAATAAGCTGATATATGAAAGTAAACATCTGAGGGTTGTTTTAATTCAGTTTTCAGAATGCAAGTGAGGCTTAGCATCTTTTCATATATTTAATGGCTGCTTACATTTTCCCTTAAGAGAAAAAAGGTTATATGTTTAATTTCCTACTGAGTTTTAATTTTTTTTACTAATTTGGAGCTGTTTATGAACCCTGAATGTTAATTCTATGTCTTTAATAAATAATTATTTTTATCCAAAATATTTTATCCAAATTGTCTTTTAATTTTTATAATATCTCTTTTTTTTTTTTTTTTTTTTTTTTTTTTTGAGACGGAGTCTCACGCTGTTGCCCAGGCTGGAGTGCAGTGGCGCGATCTCGGCTCACTGCAAGCTCCGCCTCCTGGGTTCACGCCATTCTCCTGCCTCAGCCTCCTGAGTAGCTGGGACTACAGGCGCCCGCCACCGCGCCCGGCTAATTTTTTGTATTTTTAGTAGAGACGGGGTTTCACTGTGGTCTCGATCTCCTGACCTTGTGATCCGCCCACCTCGGCCTCCCAAAGTGCTGGGATTACAGGCTTGAGCCACCGCGCCCGGCCGTTAGCCAAATACTATATTAGTGCTTTCATATAGATAAAAAATAAAGTACTATAAACAAAGTCAAAATTCCTGCTCGTGCTTTTACCAGGGGTTACCTCTACTGTAAGTTTGTAATTCTTCTAGATTTTTCACATTTATTTGCTTACCAATGGCTTTACCTACAGAATATATTTAAGCATACATTTACATAAATATAGTTTTTTGTATTTTCTACTTAAAGAATGTATACCATATGCATCATTCATTTTTCCAATCAATGTCTCTTTAATTATTCCATAGAATTTCATAGCATGTACATACTATAGTTTAATTATAAATGTATTGTCAGATATATAGGAGTGTCTTGATATTTTGCTTTATAAATACTGCAGTTAATATATGTATATATGCAACAAGTATAAATAAATCTTAAGATAGACATGAACAAGTGGAATACTTGAATATACATAGTTTAAATTTTAGTAAAGTTTGCCTGTTGAAATGACAAGTCTAAACTTTATTCCCATAAAAAAAGTTTGTGAGAATTATCTACTGTCCAATTACTTGATACTATCAGATTTTTCTATTTTTAATAAGCTGATATATGAAAGTAAACATCTGAGGGTTGTTTTAATTCAGTTTTCAGAATGCAAGTGAGGCTTAGCATCTTTTCATATATTTAATGGCTGCTTACATTTTCCCTTAAGAGAAAAAAGGTTATATGTTTAATTTCCTACTGAGTTTTAATTTTTTTTACTAATTTGGAGCTGTTTATGAACCCTGAATGTTAATTCTATGTCTTTAATAAATAATTATTTTTATCCAAAATATTTTATCCAAATTGTCTTTTAATTTTTATAATATCTCTTATAATACATTTTAATATAGTCAACTTATCAATGTTGTCCTTTATTACTTTTGTTTTTCATATTATTTATGCACGCTTTCAGAGTATACGTGTGTGCATATACAGAATATTAATAGAGACATACGATATTTCTATAAACTACTACACATTTGGAGAACAAATGCAATTAGATTTTTACTCCTATCACACATAAAAAAATAAATTTTCAGCTAGATTTGAAACATAAAAGCAATATAGACAATGTTAGAATGAGACTGCAACTGTATATAATATGCATCAATCCCACAGAGGCAGCACAATGCTCAACTGGCTCAGGTTTAGAGCAATGCCTCACATGAAATTCTAGGAAATCCACATTGGACTCTAACATAATAACATCAGAATCTTTTTACTTGGAAATCTAATAATCACATTATATAGATACTTTAGACCTAATGTATTTTACCCTTGCTGAAATAAACATGACTACAAACACAGTACTTTACGCCCATATTTCTGTGAACATAAGCTAGCTTTCACAAAAATCACATACCACCGAGAAAAATAAAATTTTTAATAAAACAATTTCGTCAAAAAATGTCTAGGAGTCAGGAAATAGAACACTAATACATTTTTTTAAAGTGGAAGGAAAGTGTTGGCTTCATGCCATATTAAATGACTGTAACTTCTCTACACTGCAATTTATTTAATTATTGGTACCAGCTTCCCAGAATGAGGTCAACAGAGTGGATGTGTTCCTGGAGCATAGAAACTAGACTAGGTTAAAAACGTTGTGACATTTTTTTTAATGGCTTTGTATCCTGTAAAAGGCATTAATTTTCAAAAGGGTGATTATGGTTTGCCTTTTTGTACCATTATGTCTAATTTGTTTTATGTTCCAGCAGTGAAAATTATTTTCCTCCTCCAATTTATATCACAAACACAAACAAATATTCAAGTAAAAAACTTCATTGGTTTTATTTTGACAATCCTCTGCACCAGCATAAAAGTACATACTTTATTCTAAATTATTGGTAGAAATAATAACTGGTCTTTAAATCACTGCAATTCATTTGCCTCCAGAAAGAAAGATTCTTGTAAAGTATAATTCTCTTACCCATGAGGGTAAGAGAGTGAATGTACCTGAAAGAAACCAAAGCAATAGTAGTAATATCTAAAAACAAATGACTCAACGTGTCCTTAGCCTTAGTTAAAAATATCTCATCAGGAAGAGGCAGAAAACGTGGATAGCTAGAAAAACTTAAGCAATATTGTCTAACAAAATGAGATCTCAAAAATTCTTTTTCAAATATTAAAACAATTATACCAGTGTTTGTTTATTTTTGTAAATAAGAAGATTGAAACCCAGTATTGTGAGGGAGCTTATAGAACCAGGGAAGTCGAGATTTGAAGAGGTTACTGATGCTGTACATTTCTTCTGGTAGCTAGATAACATAATGAGTGCATAAAACTTTGATAAACATTAAGCTATTATTATGATTATCTTAGATCAATCGTAAATTATCAGAAAGTTTTAACGTCTTCACCGATCTAGAGTACATGGTCTCTTTGGGGAGTAAAACTAAGAACCTAAGCCAAATGGTATAACTTAAATGTATTCCCTAAAGTTCATGTGTTGAAAATTTAATTCCCAATGCAACAATGTTGAGAGCTGAGGCCTAATGGGAGGTATTTAGTTAATAAGGGCTCCAACCTCATGAATGAATTAATGCCAATTATAAGTGGGCTTGAAGCTGTGAGTTTGCTTTTTTCTTTTTCTGACCTTCTCTTTGCCCTTCTGTCATTGGATGATGCAGCAAGAAGAACCTTGCCAGATATTAATCCCATGATCTGGGACTTTCCAGCCTCCAGAACGATACAAAATATATCTCCGTTCTTTATAAATGACTCAGTCTTTAGAGCAGCAAAAAACAGACTGAGACACACAGATAACTCTGTCCACACCCTGAAAACCAAGAGCAAGGTCCTTAATAAATCTTAGCTATTACTGTGAATAAACGAGGTTGGCATAAGAGTTTAAGTCACAGTGAGATAAATCACCAAAAAGGTACAGTTTTACCTTTATCCGTAAAGGGGAGGCAAACTTTGATATACTGAATGTTTAAAGGAAATGAGACTTTACATCTGAAGAGACAGAAATATTTTTCAATTGTTTCCCTACTCAAGGTATTATAACTTCTTGAGGAAAATGTGGAACTGGTTTAAATATCTATCTATACATATTTATGCTATTTTTTTCTACATACTTGACGGTATTATGAATATTTTAATGATAGTACTAAAGTAGCAACTTCTGATAAGAGCTATAGAGAAATAAAAGGGTCTCAAGATAGAAAGTTATGGTGAGAAGCAAAGTCTGAAATGAGATATGGTCCAGTCACATATAAAGGTGGTGGAGGGTAAGGAGATGGGGACGGTGACAAGTAAACAGGTTCCAGATATAGGGAAGTTCTACACAGGCAATGACTGGGTGGGCTAACAGCTAAACATCTTGTGGCTAGAGTACACTGGGAGTGGGTGAGAGAGGTATATGAGAATGAAAGACAACAGGAAACAATATCTATAGGAGAGTAAAACGACCTGATTTATAATTTAGAAAAATCAATCTTTATTCTACTTGAAGAATGGAAAAGGGAGACAAAAATTAATGAGGTCCTGGAGGTTTCCAGTTTGACTGGAACAGTATGACAGAGACTGAGATACAAAACGGGATGAAAAGGAGAGTTGAAAAGAAGACATGAGTTAAGGTTGAGCTATACTGCATGTGATGCCTTCTATGCAGACTGTGGTATGAGGTCCAATAGGCAGTTGAAACTATTGATTTTAAGCTCTGGGAGTTGGAGATGGGAGCTTATATGCATATGAGGTCACTGAAGTTATGGGAATGTTAATATAGAATAAGGAAGAGAAGTTGACTGCACATCAGTCTTTATTAAAGTAGCCTATGAAGTAAATTGTTAAAGAAGGCCTGGGAATCTGCATTTTTGATAACACACCAAGTTGTTTTTAAAAATTCTAAAGGTTGAACACCACCTGTTTTATATTTTAAAATGAGCCTCTGGAGTCAGACTTTATGAGCTTATATCAATGCTCCCTCATATAATGGATGTCTAAACTAAGGCAAATAGTAAAACTTTTATCACTGGCAAAAAGACAAATAAAAATATCAGTGTTATTGTGGACATTACTGAGTTGTACATGTAAATACTCAACAATGTCATAGTATTCTGAAGTCAGTTGCCCTCTCTCTTTCATATTACTAGAGGTATGACCCCCAAAGGATATATATGAATATATAGCCCAGTTCATATTTATTATGGCCCAGGTGTTTACCTTTTTGAGTCCTGAATTCTACATGACAGATTTTATATTTGCAAAACTGTTAAATCAATAAATAATCGCGTAGCTATAAAGTTAGGATCAATTATCTAATGCATCTTCTGCCCCCTGACAAGTAAAATGTCAGAACTTTTTCATCACTATTGGACCATCTTTTAGGATTATTTTTTTTAAAAAAAGACTTTTAGGAGAAAAGAAGAATTTAGGGTTCTCCTTCTCTGTCCTTTCCCTACTCTCATAAGAATAGGGAACCAATTTTCTTGACTTTGTCTAGTTCTAGGGTTTCACAAAAGATTTCTCTAAATACTAGGAGTCTGCTATTTAAAAAATCAGATTTTTTTTTTCAAATTTACCTTAGGAAGGCAAAGACACTCTCAGGGGAAGGTCATAGACATTTCAGAGAAGATTGTTCAGAGTACTAGACCCAGGCACAAGCATTTAATTGTCCACACTAATAACTTCCCCACAAAAAAGAAAATGTAGTTCCTATTTTTTGTTGTTCAAGCATCACTGGAGTGTCTAAGCTGCTATGTTCTCTGTCTGTAAAGAGGATTTTTCTTTTCTGCAATTAACACTGATAATATTTAACAATACAATTTATTCAGCCACTCAGGATAGTCTCAGGATAGAGGAAGGAAAATTTGACTTTCTGCATTTAAAGTAAAGTAATATAAGTAGAATGATAAGAGTTCAAGTCATCTATCCTCATATCCCAAATCTTAAAGTCAAAATATTTATTACTATTCTGCTGCATTCATCCTGGGGATAGAGTTAGGAGGTTCTATCCGCAGAATGCTAGGTTCCTTCCTATTTCTTAACCTCGGTGCTCTCCAGAATACAACGGCTAGCCCCATTCTAGCTCCCAAGCTGAATGTAACTTCAAACAGGAAATCCTTACATTGGATAATTTTAGTCTGATAAAGACAAGCTGTGCACTGAAGTTTACAAGTCCTCCTCGAAGAGTCATTACATACATAATGCAAATTTTGAATTTGTTGTCCAAGTGCAATGCCCCAAAGTGCCCTTCCATGATCACTGAATGTCCTATATGGTTCTTCTTTATCTCCTGCTCTCTAGGATAGCACCCTGACTTATCCTTGCCATGGACTCTATCAGGGAATAAAATAATCATAACTGACACTGTACTTTTCTGGAAAATGTTGTCCATTAGCCATGACAATGATATTTAGATTTGCTATTTGTATCACCTTCCTACTCAATAAGAAATCATGATCTTTATCCTGGACCTTCCTGTTTATTGTTTACCAAGATTTTGTTTATGGTTTTAAATATGGATTGAATGTTCACTGTTACAGGTATTGTGCTGGAAGGAGTAGATTTAGGAAGAATAAAAACAAAAAGATTTGATCTCTATCCTTTAGAAGTTCAAGAAGACTTCAATCTTTGCATCCCTTGCTTTGTCCCTGCAGCTTACACATCTGCTGTCCACCCTTGAAGCACATTAGATTCCCCAGCACGTGTCCCGCCTAAGAAAGCAGAAAAGGACAGATGATTCCTTTTCCATGCAGACGTGCAGTAAGAGTTACCAGTTCCCAATCCCCTAGGCAAATAATATATAGATGAATTTTCTAAAGCGCTAATGCTTAACCATGATATCCTGACACAATGGAATTTGTGAAACAAATATTTTTATACTAATAGAGTTTTAATAGAGAATGTAGGTGAATTACTTTATTTGTATTAAATATATTAAATACACTCTGATATTTATAAAATAAAGGTGTATTCACTAGAATCTTTCCATTTTATCCTCAGAAGGAAAGAAAAGGCAGGGGTATAGCTCTTCTGGCCAGGTAATTTCTGTCACAGACTATAAACTTTGATACACCCATAAGAGAATGTGAATTACTTTATTTGTATTAAATATATTAAATGCATTCTGATATCTATAAAATAAAGGTATATTCATTAGAATCCTACCATTTTATCCTCAGAAGGAAAGAAAAGGCAGGGGGATAGCTTTTCTGGCCAGGCAATTTCTGTCACAGACTGTAAACTTTGATACACCCATAAGAGAATGTTGAAAATGAATATTGTGTCACAAGTCTTATATGGAAAATGGAACATATTTGGGCAACTATTATTGTAAAGAATATCATGGTTTATGAACAACTAGAGAGCCTGCTTAGTGTCCAAGTTGTGTTTAATCCAGAGGAAGAACCAATAAGGCCATTAAAAAATCATTAGCCATACATAACCAGTTTTGAGATAGAATCACAATGTAGGAAACTTAATGTTTAATTACACAGAAGTTTATTAGACACAGGGTATTTATAAAAAGCAAGAAGGCACGCTCATAAATATAGATACACTAGATCCATGAATACTTAGCTATAAATAATTTTGATATAAATTATAATTTTTATGAAAAAGAAAGAAAATATCTTTTAAAAAGGAACAGGAATGTACTGTCATGTTAAACTTGTAATTTTATGTAGTCAACATAACAGCGAATAATAATTTTTTGTTGTCTCAGTGGTGACTGAAGTTGTTAGAATAATAAAACTACTATAATGCTTTTGTAGCATTCCTACCAAAATTTTTAAGGAAATGTGTTCATTAACTGAAACTGAGTGCAGGGTTTTCTCCTCATAAATATGAATTGTAATTTCCCTCTAGTCCTTCACACAGCATGCAATTTTTTCTCTCAAATATCATATTCCACAGAGTGCAGAGGCAGGCCTGGTTTCATCCATTTCCCATCACATCTTGTCTCTCACTCAAAAACCTGAATGTTCTGAAATACACTTGCCCCTGCCCTTCTTTACTACCTACTGATTTCTTAGTCTCTCTTTATACTATGATAATTCTAGCCCCAGATTCAAGATCTTTCTCTCCTATATTAGTCTCTTCATTATTTTTGGTAAATTCAACATCCATGTAGATCATCAAAACAACACCTTGGATTTTCATTTCTTTTACTTTCTGACTCCTAACAACTATTTGTGTTACTTTAGCTCAGGTAACCAGCTCCACAGTCAGTACAGATAACTGCGCCAACTGCAGTGCAAAATGTTTTGACTATTTGTACCCCTATTCATAGTTACTTGCAATACACCTTCACTTTCCTTCTTCTTCAGCTTAGTGTTCATAGTCAAACACAATTGTTGCTTTAATTACACAATCAGCCAACTTGCCTCTCTCTTTGTCTTCAACTAATGTACTTTCCAATCTACTAACCTATTATTTTATCAGATTTAAAGGTATTTTGATGGTCAGACACAATACAGTCACACTCAGATATATGAAAGGTAGAATTTTTTGTCACCTTCAGCTCCAAGCCAGAGAAACAGCAAGCTGAAACTGTAATGAGCCACTTATGTATGGCAAGTGGGGTGGGATTGGCTAGGTTTTGCAGGTTCTTCATGGGTTGGTTAATTTGAATAATCTTAGTGAACTCTGGGACATAGGGGTTGTCCCTAGTTGTCCAGTACCTTGTCCCAGGGTGACTAGGGCAGGTGTATAGTGGCCTGGATTGAAAGACAGATAAGAAAAGTGGTTGTGGGTCATGGATTTAGCAGCTCACTAAGAAAATTGGCAGGCCTCTAGCCAGGGCCTCAAAACTGGATCAACAATCTCTCACCATATAAAAAAGTCAACTTAAAATTGATTAAATTCTTAAATGTAAGACCCAAAACTATAAAACATAGGCAAAACCCTTCAGGGCATTGCTGTAGGCAAAGATTTTCTGAGTAAGACTTCAAAAGCACAAGCAACAAAAACAAAATAAACAGGTGGGACTATATCAAACTAATAAGCTCATGTGCAGGAAAAAAAAATTAACAGTGACCAGATAACTTTTAGAATAGGAGAAAATCTTTGCAAACCAGTCATTTGACAAAAGACTAATATCCAGAATATGCAATAACTTAAACAACTCAACAGCAAAAATACAATTTGGTTAAAAATTGGGCAAAGGCTATAAATAGACATTTCTTAAAAGAAGAATTAAAGATGGCCAGCAGATATATTTTTTAAATGTTTAGCATCACTAGCTACCAGGGAAATGCAAATCAAAACCACTATAAGATACCATCTCACTGCAGTTAGAATGGTTATTAGCAAAAAGACGAAAAATAACAAGTGCTGGCAAGGATGTGGAGAAAAGGTAACTCATATAATTTTGGCAGGAGTGTAAATTTGGCCATTACAGAAGACAATATGTAGGTTTCTCAAAAAGCCAAAAATAGAACTACCATGTCACCCATCAATTCTACTACTGAGCATTTATCCAAAGGAAGGAAATCAGTATATTGAGGAAATATTTGTACTCCCATGTTTATTGCAACACTATTCACAACAGCCAAGACAAAATCAACCTGTGTCTATCAATGAATAAAGGTGATATGTGTGTACACACACACACAATAGGGTACTATTCAGTCACACACAAAAAGAATAAAATCTTGTCATTCACAGCAACATGGATAAGCCTGTAGGACATTATATTAAGTAAAATAGGTTAGGTTCAGGAAGATAAATAATGCATGTTCTCACTCATATGTGAGAGCTAAAATAGTTGATCTCATGGAAGTAGAGAGCCGAATTGTTATTAGAGGCTGAGAAGGGAATGGGGGAAGGCAAGATAGGAAGAGATTCATGAACAGATACAACATTATAGATTGGAGGAATAAGTTCTAGTGTTCTGTAGCAATATAGAGTGAATACAGTTAACAAAATATATTGTACATTTTCAAAAAGCTAGAAGAATTTTGGATGTTCCCAGTACAAAAAATGTATGAGGCAACAAATATGCTAATTACCCTGATTTCATCATTACACATTATATACACGTATCAAAATACCACTCTTTATTCCATAAATATGTACAATTATGTATCAACTAAAAATTAATAAGACATTAAAAAATTCAAAACTGAGTCAAAAAGCACACAAACTATAATTACATTGTGGTAAATATAACTTTCCACCAACTTCATACTTTTACCCAAGCAACTGAGTACATCTGAAGACAAATCTACAACTCTTCTTCCTCTCCTACATGATCAATAAAGGCAGCATCCTACTTAAGCCTCATGTCCCTTTCCAGTTACTACCCCAGTTCTCTGATATTCTTTAGGATAAAACTCCTCAGAGTTTTTTTCATGGTCTTCACTTCCATTCCCTTTTTTCTTTAACACATTCCTGTAATAATTTAACCTCTATTATTCCTCTGAAACTGTCTTACTTTGGTCACCAATGAACCCCAGATCACTAAACATAATGATTTTCTTACTTTACCTGTGAGCTGCATTTGAGATCACTTCCTTCCTCTTTAAAGACTTTCTTCACTGGGCTTCTAGAACATTCCACTCTTGATTTGCTCTCTACTGCTATTTATCTTCCTCCTCTTCTATCTCTAAATATGGCAGTGGAGCTGGGTTCAGCCTTTGGCCTCCCCATTCTTCTTAGTGTCATTCACCCCTTAAGTGATCTCATCTTATTTTACTATTTTAAATGACATCTATATGCTCTTGACTATAATTCTATATTTTTTCTCTTATTACTCCTTTGATCTTCAAACATAAATCTAACTCCTAACTTGTCAACTCCATTTCCTATTGGGGCAGAAATTGTTTGTTGCCTACTCCAAAGCCACCTTTTTCTTCCTTGTGTCACAGTTTTGTTCTGGTACAGACAAACAGTCACTGATAGCATGAAAGTTGAGTCAACTCTTTTATGTTGATGCATGGAAATTGTTTCTGTCATTGAGAAACTAAAGGGAATCTACCTGAGGAATCTCTAGGAAAGATTGGTAAAATAAAAATAAATGAAAAGAAATAAATGAAAAGAAAACCTCTACTTCAATTACCTCTTTCTGAAAAAGGGTGTCTCATACTTGTACTACAGCAGCCATCTTGTACAGGGAGAAGGCTATTTACCCAAAATCCTGACACTGTGGGGCCACCTCTGAACCACAGCAACATCTCCTCTTAACTATGGACCTCCTGAAATTGACTACTCTGATTTTTGTGTGAGTGTGAGACAGAAAAAAACAAATAACAGAACCCTCCCTATTTGATTAAATCTTCCTCAGATATTCTGTTATTTCAGATAAAGCATGGACTAACCGATATCTACCTACACACATTGGCACACTTGAACTTAACATTTCCTAAGTAAGATTCTGTTTTCCTACTCCCTACCAAACAGGTTTGGGTTCCCACAGAAGACCCTGAAATGAGAATTTGAATCCAAGTATTTTACTTGGAAGATGATCCCAAGAAAATTTGTTCAGGGATTGGAAAGTTAGATAGGCAATGGAAGGCAACAAATAAGGAGTGTATAATCAAGCTGATTACCACGGAGGGTGACTGAAGCAAAACTTCATGGGGAAACTCTGGTAAATAGTGTTGAAAACATTCCTTGGAGTTATTCCAGCCTCAGGATGAAAAAGCTGGTATTTGTATATCAGCTCCTGTAGGCCATTGCTTGAGTGCTGCTGCCTGGAGTGTTAATTTCTTGGCACATAAAGTCTGCCCTGTATGTAGGCAGAGCAACATTTGTTGGCTTCCGAGAAAACCCTTTAGGCAAAAAATGAAGCAAATCCTTACTGTTAAAATTTGGCATCTAAAATCCAAAAGATACAGAGAACCAACTGTTTCTGCTTTGCTAAACCTCCATGCCCTGATCGTTTCTACTGACACTCTACATTAAGTTCACCCTGAGATATTATTGCCTTCTTCAAAGAACCAGTCAAGTTTTCCTTCAGAAACAGTGTATAAGAGAGTTAGTAGAACAAGGTACATTAGTTGATGTTTTAGTTAATTCCCAAGGCTGCAAGTTAAATTCATCATCTTCTGAACCTTGAGTTTCATGTGCTTTTCAGACTAAACGTGATGCCTTTTCTCATTTATAGTTGTCATAGAACTTGGAAGCACCAAAGGAGGCCCAGGGAATAGTCCTAGTTCTATGTGTTATCTCCTCTCGTTCATTATGGAAAAGCAGCCTTATCTTCTCCCGCTAGCGTCAATTATCCCTGGAAGTGTAGCCACCCCTTTGATTGCTGGTCTCCTGGCATAAGGAAGCCAAACAACTATATAGTAGTATGAGATGGGAATACAAATTTCTCCAAGAGAAAAACTGGAAGTGATGGTAAGTGAAGTCATTCCTACTTGGTTCTTGGATACATGTAATTTACCTATTGAAAGCATACCACTGCATAATGGTGGTCACTACAAAATATACCCTCCAGTTTTGAAACTAGTCGCCCAAACTCTCAGAGAATTATTCCCAAATGAGCATCATGGCTGTGTCTTTAAAAGGCAATTCAGTGTTTCACTAGATTGGCAACTTCTGGTTGATTCAGTATGTGGTAGTATTTGTCTCTAGGCAGTGACTCCCATCTTCATTATCATACATCTTTCATTAGAAATAGGTTCCCTGGTCCAGTATAATATCTGTGACATCACATGCTGATAATTTAGATATTCCCTGATTCTTCCATGCTGTTTCTTGCCAAAATGCTGTCAGCAGGGAAAGCAAACTCATAAAAAATTATGCTTCAATTCCAGTGAGGATTAATAGTCTTTCCTCCAACTTACCAAAAACTGATTCACTGGTCTCAATTGATGGTGCCAAAATTAGGATTTGGCATCAGTCCATGCTATTGATAGCCCACGCAAGGAACTGATGCAACGCCCCTACTGATACATGTAAGGGCCATCCCTCCATCCCGGACACCATGATTATTCCATTCATTTTTTCACCAAGGTTGCCAAAGATGGAGACTGGCTTGTTTTCTCCACCATGCATGTCTTCCGATGTGTTTCCAAATACTAGACCTACATTTATATAAGATTCTACCTGATCACCAGTAATGCCTATTAGACTTTTCTCTTGAGTTTTACATATTTCTAAATAAATTCACATTTCCCTTTACTAAAATACAGCTTAAGAAAACCCAGCAATTTTGTATTCTGTACTAGTTTCTGTTCTAGCCTTTCCTATATTCATCATTTAGAAAATATTTCTAACAGAAATACTTAAGTTGAATACCTAGTCATGCATTATAATAAATAACTATTTGATCTTTTCTTTTCTTGTTTTCATGAGCATGGATCATCCATCGTATGAAATGCTGAGTTGGATGATCAGACAGATAAGCTTATTTTTTCCTTGTACAATTCTAATTTCAGTCCTGCAACAGACATTCACCAATGAGGAAGCTGATTTTTAGAAATGGTAAAAATAAAATTGGCAATGGTCCTGAAACTACTATGTGACAAAGGTGGTGTTTGAACTCAGTATTTCTGATTAATAAAACATCCATTACAGGGTGAGGCATACTCAGTTATTCATTAAATATTGGATCATTTTATTTCTGCCATCATCTTCTCCTCTATACAGTCACTCCAATTTAAAGAAATAGGTTAAAACCATGTGTAATGCCTCATGATTCATAAAGCATTTTTATGTATTAGATAAATAAGGAAAGATTTATAGGCAGATGTAATAGTCAGTGGACAAATATAATTAAGAATAAACAAATAGTGTGGATAAAACACTGTGAAGTAGATATTGCTTCTATTTACATTGATGGACCTCCTTAAAACCTTGTCTTTGCATGTCCATACTGGAAAACCCAGAGGGGAGGTGTTCAGGAATCAGCTCATTTTCCTGGAACCCTGAGCACCCCCTCTTAGATTACTTGGTAGAGAAGATGACACTAATGAGAAACCACAAGTTTCCTGGCACAGAGTTACAGAAGCCTCATGAATGTTATGTTACAAAATACTTAGCTGGATGACAAAGATAAAGTAGTGTCTCTTTGTACCGAGGAAGTGCAATGATCAAGGTTTGCCCATACATGACGTCTTCTGTGATACCCCTTCTCTCTGCTACCCCTGGGTAATCCCAACACAATCTCTGCCACCCACTCTGCTCTCCCTTCCTCATGTGCTAAACACCAGGGCTGCTGTCCAGAGATGACCTGTCTTGTTCCCCAAGATAATTCTTGCTTGTCATATGACATGGCCGATTTCACTCTAATAAGAGCGATCTATGCACATCTTTCTGTACACTGCACATGAAGGCACCTATTTTTCTTCTCCATTAAATCTTCTGAATGAGGTGCCTCTCTCTGCATTTCAGTCATTATCATTTCTGTAAGTGGACCTGGTTCTCCTCTTCAGAATGAAACTGTAAAGTTTCCATTGTCATACAATGTCTTTGGCCCTGTATTATCTGTCAATCAATCTGCTTCTCAAGAATGTGAATTATTTTTTAAGGATGGAAAGAGAAGGTTATTACGTGTGATAATACCACTTAAACTTTCTCAGCCCATTCTAGTTGAAGTGATATGAAATCACATCCTTTTACTAGCCCCTTCTCCTTTTGAAAATAATAAGATTGCATGAGATTTAACAAGAAAATCAGCATATGTGAATGGTTTGTATATTTGAAAAATAAAAATTCCAGGGCAGACCTGTGTTATATTGGAATAAATGCAATGAAACAGGAAGGAGCCTCGTTTTACTTCTGGTAGTAACAGGATGTTGTTCAAATGCCAATTAGGAGAGCAAAAAAAAAAAAGAAAAGAAAAAACTTCAATGGTGTTTCTGGGAGACCTTGACACAAGAAATAGTGTAAGAATTTTAAGCTGTCTTGTAAAGCTTAACATATCATGTGCTGCCTTGACATCCTGGAGCTTCACAGGGCCCCAAGGGCACAACCACGAGTTCCCCTGCCCTGGCCAGAAATACTTCCCACCCAATGGGAAAGGGTCTTTTCCTGGCTAGTTCCCCATCAGCTATACAACTGCATGTGATCCACTGGGTCCTCAGTCTAATGGTGTTCACTTCCCTGGAAGCTCACAGAATTATTAAAATAAGCCAATCACATCCACCCACAAAAATCTGGTAGCACTTCACCCCCTTGTTACTGCAGGGCCTGCCTCCTACAGCCCTATTGGTTCACTCCTTTCTCCAGCACAACCTCCATGAGGCCCTGTGATGTGGCAATTACACATCCATGGCCTGTGATGTCCTCCTGTGGGATGTCAGTATATGTGACTAATACATTGCTGTGAACTCATCTGTCCATTGTTAGATGTCATGTTTCTGGCCACCTTGGATTATTCAAGATGTGTATCGCTCCCTCACCAACAAGGTGAAAAAGAGGCAATCAAAACATAGCTCATACCTGGGAAGTCAGAATAATAAGATTTTTTTCTTTATTAAAAACTTATTAATTTTTCAAGTGATCACTGTTGCTAATAAGTGGCCAGGTAAAAGATGTATATAAACATTAAAGAATTATATACAACCATTATTGTAACCATAGCATTTTGCGAAGACACATTAAACAGATTAGAATGGTTACTAAGTGGTATGTTAAGTGAATGAGAGGTAAATACAGGGATAAAAGGGAATTTAGAAAACGAACAAAAAGGGAGTCTTGGGTAGAATATATGTAATAATATGTCATGAATTGAGGCCAGGAAAAACAAACCCTATTTGAAAACTCCCTTGAATGTGTGTGCAATGGCAGCTTGTTTTCTATATTGGAAATCTATTTATTTTTATATACCAATTTTGTGACCAACAACATTATTGACCTATTTTATGTTTTCTAATAGCTCAAGGTTCTTTTCTAGGCTAGGGACTGCCAAAAATGTATCCTAATCATCTGCAAATAATGATTTTAATTTTGTTGCCTTGTTGTTCAGTGTGTTCCTTATATTTCTTTCTCATATAATAGAGGTGGCTAGGACCTTTAAAACAATGTTAAATAACGATAGTGCCTCTCTTTGTTTCTGACTTTTATGAGAATGGTTCTAGTGCTTCATGATTAAAAAGGATTCACTTCCCTGAATATTTATAGCAAATATTCAGCATTATACTTAATTATGCAACAATAGAAATATGCTTACATTCATATTAAAGGATTATTTCATTAATATATGTTTTCTCTTTTATAAACTACAAGTGGGAGTTTGATTTATCATATGTAATTTTGTATCTCTGAAATTAGTTGTATATCTTTTCTGCTTTGGCCTCTTGGAGTGACGTATTGGATTTTGTTTATATTATTGTTAGAATGAGCATAGTGTATTTTATAATATAAAATGCATACAGTCTGATTCATGCTGTTCTCAAGTTAATTTGTTGAAGAGTATTACCATATGAGCATGCAAGTCTTATTAGAGATAAATAGGCAAGAAACTCTGGATGGCCTTTGATGTATAGTGTTCCAAACTCTTCATTTTGCCTCCCAAAAAGTGATCCCTTTGGGAAACCAGCTCAGACTTCAATTGTATCTCCCTCAGAGTGCATATCACTATTAAAGCATGTTTGCTTGTGTTACAGTTTTATTTCTGTGCAAAGAGCATTAGTTTCTGTTTTCCCAAGAGGACCTGTTTTCATACCTACATTTGGCCCTAATTATGAACCGCATGATATATTCAACTGTGTTTACATTGCACATTTTCTGCCATGTTCTATGATTCGTTCAGAATTTTATGTTTTGGAGCAATTACTTTGATATAAAACGTGTAAGCTCTGTGAAGGCAGAAACTTCATTCATTGCCTCTCCACAGCCTTCTTAGAATAGTGCTCAGTGTATAGAAAATGCTCCATAAATATTTGACATTTTTGTTTCAATTTGTCTTGAAAAATTTGTTTTTATTGCAAAGGTTATATGGTTATATCTTTAGAAAATATTAATTTGGTGGGAAACACTGTCTTCTGAATGCTGTAAAGAATACTGGTAAGAATCCCACCTCTGGTGTACTTTGGATATAAGGACATTAAAAGTCCTTCCATGGCTTAACTAAGATTTTATTCCTCTTTAAAATGAACAAAGCATTTCAATATATCAATGTATTCTCACCAAAACTCTTTGATGTATTGTTAATACCCTATTTTAAAGATAAAACAAATCTCAGAGATCAGGTAATTTACACAAAAGTGCTGATTTGGTAATCCCTGAAAAACACACAGAATTTTAAGTCCCAGATATCCGAATCTTCCACTAAATGTGTATTTTAAAAAAATATCTATTCCCCTTTTATATTCATATCCAAACATATTGATAAGCACATCCATTTAAAATAAACACTAATGTCAATCTCAAAGCCAAAAGGATAGATGAGATTATAAAGTAAGTTTTTGGCTTGAAGCAACTACATGGAGGATAGTAGAAGTATATTATTTGAAGACAATAAGTATATTTTGAGATGTTTTCAAATGAGAAAAAAAAATATTGTTGAACAATTCCAGTAAAGAAAATCATCCAAAAAAAAATTAATCAGACAATGTATTTATAAAAACTCCTCAGGTAGAGGACACATTTTTCTCTTTGCTCTCCTTACATCTGTATAATTAAATACTCAAAATTGTTTGATCAATGAGAGAATAAATAATCATAATAATTGACTATACTTCCAGTTTTATGTAAAACATGTTGAAAGTCATGGTAAAATTTTAAAATGCATATTCAGTCTTCAGGTGTTTTTTATTAAAAATTGTCATATAGCTGCAATTCACTTAAATGTTGTCAGCTTTTACTTATTTATGTATTCTTAAGGGTGGATGTACAATTCTTGTCATATAGAATCTGATGTTTAGTTCTTGAGTGACTTTTTTTTCTGGACTTTCTGCTCTTAGGGTTCCCACCTGAGAAATTAGATGACATCTGTGATGGCTACTTTTATGTGTCAACTTGACTGGGCTATGAGATGCTCATATATCTGATGAAACATTAATTCTGAGTATGTTTGTGAGGATGTTTCTGGAAAAGATTAGCATTTTGAATTGGTGGACTGAGTAAAGCAGATGGCCCTCCCCAATGTGGGTGGACATCCTCCAATCTACTGAGGGCCTAAATAGAACAAAAAGGTACAGGAAGGTGGGATTTGTCCTCACTCCGCCTGACTGCGTGAGCTGGAACACTTATCTTTTGCCCTCTGTGTCCCTGGTTCTCAGGCCAGACTACACCACTTACTTTCCCAGTCTCACACTGTGCTAGAGGCAGATTATAGGACTTCTTAGCCTCCATAATTACCTGACCCAATGGGTCCATCAATACCTTACAGTAAATAGTAACTCTCTTTTTCTTTCTCTCTGTCTCCCTATGTGTGTGTGTGTGTGTGTGTGTGTGTGTGTGTGTGTGTATATATATATGGTTCTGTTAGGAGAAATAGACTAACACAACCTTCTTATGACCGTAACTGTTAATGTGACCTTTCTTGTGCCTAATACACCTCATAAAGAGGTATCAGTAAAAATCCAGACTTTGTCCAGTCAACTGGAGATCAACAAACTTCACTTTAGATGTGGTAATTAAATACAGGTACAGATACATCGAATAAAAAGAAATCAGTGTCATTCTATTTAGAATTATATGATCTCAGAATTGAAAGGAAATGTACATTTAGTTTACTCCAACCACTCACAGAATGTGCAATGGTACACTATAATATTCCATGGAATGATTTGGCTTATAATTATTTTCATCTATTAACATGTGTTTATTCTACTTCATTTGATGTTTTAAATTAAGTAATTATTTCTTATTTTAACAAGCCAAACAATTCAGAAGTACAAAGTAAATAATCTGCATTGAGCTCACACCTTACAATATTAATCCCTTAGAGTAATGATTATTAACAATTTGATCTATATATTTTCACATCTTTATGCTCTTAAAAACATTTACAGACATTTAAAATTACTTTCAAGGACAAGTTATTCTATCCTTGGGTATGTAACCATAGAAACTGAGATGTATTTTAATTAATACACTAATTGTTTTTATTAAAGTTTTATTTAAAAGAAATATGCCTTTTGAGTTTATTTATGTAATATCTGACTCAATATAAAGGAAATCTAATTTGACTTACACAAGATTGTAATTACAATTTTACAAAGCAGAGTTTGCTTTAAAATATATTAAGTAAAAATTATAACAAAAAGATTTACCATAGAATCACATGGTTTTATACTACTATACAACTGATTTAGGATCAAGAAAAATATTTAATATTGTTTTGTATTAAGGCAGGAAAAAATATAAGACAGAATTGCAATAATTAACTGTGATCGTTACTTTCAGGTGTCAACTTGAATGGATTAAATAATACCAACATAGCTGGTAAAGCATTATTTCTGGTATGTCTGTGAGACTCTTTCCCAAGGGGATTGAGAGGAGCTTGTCATGTGAGACTGAAAATCTGCCCCCAATGTGGGCAGCACCATCCAATAGCTGGTGGCCAGACAGAACACAAATGGCAAGAGGAAGAGGAAAGGTGTATGTGCTCGATCTTTCTTTCTTTCTTTCCCTTTCTCTCTCTCTCCTGACACACACACTGTCCCCCATTACCTTGATGCCATATCACCACCACCACATGGTTCTCAGGCCTTTGGCCTTGGATTCAGAGTTATACCATCCATGGTTCCAAGGTTTTCAGACTTGGAATGAGCCCCAGGCTACCAGCTTCCCTGGGTTTCCAGCCCTCTGACAACCTGTCGTGGGACCTCTCAGCCTCCACAATCTGCAAGCCAATTCCCCCAATATATCCCCTTTTATCTCTCTCTCTCTCTCTCTCTCCCCCAACCCCCTATTGTTTCCATCTCTCTGGAGAACCCTAATACAATCACTTTATTAAATTTATGATTTCAGTGAACATTCTAAATTTACATAAAATAACAAAAGTTTAGATATAAAATAACATGAAAAAGTCATCTTTCTGTATATTAGCAAAATTTGATTCAAATTTACAATTAAAATAGACTGAAATCAATATAGTTAATAACAGCAAATAAAACTAGGTACTTAGTGATAAGTTAAATATATGCAAACTTACATGTAAAATATTTTACTAAAATATTTTTTAAATTTATTTTTTATAGACAGTGTCTCACTCTGTCTGCCAGGCTAGAGTGCCAGGATGTGACCATAGCTAACTATAATCTCAAACTCTTGGAGTCAAAGGATCTTCCCACCTCCACCTCCTCACTATCTAGGACTAAACAGGTGTGCCATCAAGCCCTAATCATTCTTAATTTTTTTGTAGAGTTTGGGTCTTGCTATGTTGTCCAGGCTGGACTCTGACTTCTGGCCTCAAACAGTTCTCTCACCTCAGCCTTCCAATCTGCTGGAATTGCAGGCATCAGCCACCACACCCAGCACTGAAAGATTTTACATAATTTCTGAATATACAAAAGTTTCATGCTCTTGGATGAAAAATATTAAAATCATATAAATGTGAATTATTAATGTATAAAATCAAAATCCCAACATTCTGTTTTCCTTTATAATTTCCCAATTATTTGATATTTATACTAAAGTACAAAGGGCCAAGAATAACCAAGACACTTTTTTTTTTTTTTTTTAAGTTCAAGGGTACAAGTGCAGGTTTGTTAAATAGGTAAACTTGTGTCATGGGAGTTTGTTATACATATTATTTCACCTCCCAGGTACTGAGCCTAGTACCCATTAGTTATTTCTCCTGGTCTTTTCCCTCCTCCATCCCTCATCCTCTGAAAGGCTCCTGTGTGTGTTGTTCCTCTCTGTGTGTTCATGTGTTATGATTTAGTTCCCTCTTACAAGTAAGAACATGCAGTATTTGGTTTTCTGTTCTTGTGTTAGTTTGCTAAGGATAATGGCCTCCAGTTCCATCTATGTCTCTGCAAAAGACATGATCCCATTCTTTTTTATGACTACATAGTATTCCATGGTGTGTATGTACCACATTTTCTTTATCTAGTCTATTGTTGATGGACATTTGGGTTGATTTCATGTATTTGCTATTGTGGAGAGTACTGCAATGAACATATGCATTCACGTGCCTTTATAATAGAATGATTTATCTTCCCTTGGGTATATACTCAGTAATGGGATTGCTGGGTCAAATGGTATTTCTGTCTTTAAGTCTCTGGGGAAAGACCACACTGTCTTCTACAATGGCTGAACTAATTTACACTCCCACCAACAGTGTATAAGCGTTCCTTTTTCTCGACGACTTCACCAGCATCTGTTATTTGTTTACTTTTTAGTAACAGCCATTCTGACTGGTGTGAGATGGTATCTCATTGTCATTTTGATTTGCATTTTTCTAATGACCAGTGATGTTGAGCTTTTCTTCCTATGGTTGTTGGCCACATGTATGTCTTCTTTTGAAAAGTGTCTGTTCATGCCCTTTGCTCACTTTTTTTATGGAGTTGGTTGCTTGTTTCTTGTAAATGTGTTTAAGTTCCTTGTAGATGCTGGATATTAGAGCTTTGTTTTGGATGCATAGGTTGCAATTTTTTCTCCCATTCTGTAGGTTGTCTGTTTACTCTGTGGATAGTTTATTTTCCTGTGCAGAAGCTCTTTAGTTTAATTAGATTGCATTTGCCAATTTTTGTTTTTTCACGTCTTTGCCATAAAATGTTTGCTCATACCTTTGTCCTGCATGGTACTGCCTAGGTTGCCAAGACACTCTTAGAGAATAAGGTAAGAGGGTGTGGTGATATTAACACTACCAAATCTCAAGGCTTAATGAAATGACTAAGATGGCCTGCTATCTAACACATGTTTAGAAAAATGAATTGCAACAAAATAGAGAATTGTATGTGACAAATTAACAATAAAAGAATAGATTGCATAGTAAATCCTTCTGCTGTGATAACTGTAGATACATAAAGAGAAAAAAGTTAAATTCTCACTATTTAAAAATTTGGGGAGAAAATCTAAACTATTTTAGAATATGCTTTTAAAGTCAGCAACAAAACAATCATAGAATAAATTGTTGATAAACTTGATTACTTCAGTAACTTCTATACATCAAAAGGTTATCTAGAGAGATACTAGATATTTACTGAACAATACTTGTTGTTCAATAACTGTGATAAGATATCAATAATAATATTTACCATTTAGTATGCTAACTTTTGCTAGGAATTGTTTTCTGCACTTCCCAGAGTGAATACTTTTCACATCCTGTTTCAGTACATGTTTCTCTCATCACCACCCCAGTCTCCCTACCTAACCGAAAAACAGTGCCTTGAATGCAAGTAGATTTTATCAGAAGTGATCCTAAGGAACAAGAAATGTAAAGGAGACTGGGAAGAGCCAAAGAGCAGAGAGGAGAAAGTCAATCTAAATGTAATTGCTGTGACTCAGTCTCTCCAGAGATCCCTGCAAAGCCTTCAGTCATCCCCCTGCACTCTATGGTGTTTGTATATGCCATATCCGTTAACCTATCTCCCACAAGCCTCCCACATGGTGACATAGCTCATGACATACCCGGTGAAGCTGAAACAAGACCGTTATTAAGCTACATCTCTTTGCAGTAAATGGCTGGGGGCAAAATAAATAAATAAATAAATAAATAAGTAAATAAATTAGTAGAGAGATGAGACATGGTGCCTAACGCACATCTCAACAAAATAAGTAGTATTATCATCCCCTTTTTAACAATGACTGAATCATTAATCGGAGACACACGGTAACGTGACAAAAGTTACATGTTTGCAAGCAGTGAACTAGATTCCAAGACTGAGCATGATCTTAATAAAGTTAATTCACTTGCTATCCACTCCATCCTGGGACTCGGTTTCCTTACCTGCAAAAATTAATTTCAACTCAATGTTCTCATAATATTTATTTATGTTGGTAAAATACTGATAACACAGACAAGGCTAAAATCTTTTGTGACCATCACTCCCAAATTTTACTTTGTTCCACAGAGTTAGCCACTATTGTTTGTTAGATACATATGTTCCCAGATCCTTTCAAAGCATTGGCCTACATCAATGTGTATGTATATATGCATTAACAGAAGTTTATACACAAATACAAATGCGCATTCATTTATATACTTTAGTATTTAGTAATTGTGTATTTAGACATTCATGGTATTAGACAATACTTTGGAAATCTTATCCCATAATTTTTCCCTGATATTCCATTGTGTCACAATATTACATTTTAATTGGTCTTGTTGATACTTTTGGGTATTTTCAATTTCATTGTTTTATAACTGTTATAAATTTTTTCTGTGTACATGTGCAATAATTTTTACAGGACCATAACAAGAAGTAAAAGAGTTGTGTTTGAGTATTCATTCCTCATTTAAAAGGAATGAATACAACCAAATTACAATTTGCCCTATCCCTGACTCTGCAAATGATAAATAATGTAGTAATGAGAATATACACATATCACATTTTTGTCTTATTTCAAAATACATCTTAGGGACATTAACTTTATATAGAATTGTATATGTCAGGAGAAAACTGAAGAAAACATTCCTTCTGTGCAGTACTGCATTTGATTTCTAAATAAGTATGTGTCTGCTGCTAATGCTAACTCACTTTGAAGTGATCAGAAAAACTAGAAAGTCCGTCTACATAACAGTAATTCAGCTAACAAATTGCTGTGTCATAGCACTATCACCCAGGCTGAACTTACAGTCCACTTTAGGTAGCCACGTTTCATTTATGCTTGATGACTAACACTCACAGAAGATGGACTGTCAGTCTAAAAATTATTGGTGTCCTCCAAACAACAGGCTGCAGTGGAGCAGAAATTACACCTGAAAGCATTACCTAATTATATGTGAAAAGGGGACTGTTAATGACTACAAGCAGGATTTGCTCAAATGCAGTGAATTCAAACCTAGTTTTGCACATAGGACAATAACACAATCAAACATTTCTGATATTTGCTCTGCTGCACACCAAAATAAATTAATGTATTTAATTATGTTTTTCTCTGTTTACTTGAGTTTATCTTCATTAACCATATATTAAGAGACTATTAGAATGAACTTGAAACCAAGAAGAAATAGAATTATTTTTCAAGTTCTTTCCCCCATTAATCTACACAGAAATGCATTATTATAATTGTATCTTAAATTTTTATAAAGCCTTCTCTAAATAAAGGATGTTCTTTCTTAAGAGTAAAGATATTTTTTACTTAGCTTAATTTAGCTAATACAATATCAATCTGTTTTCCCCAATATACTTTTTGGAATTTGTGACTAAACACCTTTTCTTCATTATTTTGGCACTATAAAGGGCAGGGCCAAACATGCATTCCTCTTTCAAGATCGGTAGAAAACCTTATTATGTGCATATTGTACATGAGTATCACTTTTATTTTCTGCTTACATATTGTATCCTATGGCAAAGTCTGTTATCATTAATATTCTAAATTATCTCCAAATATTACAAATAATTATTGGAATGTAGCTATGCTTTATAGTGTGATCGATTGCATTATTGACCCCAATTCTTCATTCTTTTCTGTAACCACACCTTGTTATGTGACTTCGGACTTTCTCCCTTCACTTTGGAATTAACAATGTGTCTTGCTGTTGCAGACATAAGGTAAACATAAAGTATGTTGGTTTATGGTTTAACCTTCAGAGATTTTATCTGTTTCAACATACATTTTTGTGTTTCTGTTAAAGTTATTAGAAGACTATCCCCGGAAAGTCCACTGGTCCAATGTGAATGGGAAATACATAAAGCAGACCTGGTTTCAAAGACCTAGAGCATGAAACAGTCTCTCCAGCTGTTGTAGCCTAGATTAGCTGACCCAGCATCATGTAAGAGAGTTCAGCTGCAATCAAGGGAGACACAATAACCCCCGTTTTATTAAGAGCCCCTGTTAGCCCTCAGGTGAGTGAACTAAACAAAGTCTTAAATTTCATTGACATTTTTGTGATTGTTATGCAGCATTATCATGACAGTAGCTAACTGATGCATACATCAATATACAGTCTCTGTTTTAAAAAATATATGGCTATCAGATTCATCTGATGTATATAGCTCAAATTTATATTTATAAGAAGGAAAATTTATAAGAATTAGGGCATATGTGTTTTAAAAAAAACACTGGATATGAAAGTGTTAGATTACATAAAAAGAAATGTTTCCCACACTTCCATTTAGAAGAGTTTTTGTCACCCGTCTAATCATTATGCTGTATCTACACTGCTTTCTCATATACATAGGCTGCCATCATCTAAAACAGGTATTGTCAACATAAGTTGAATCTGTCTCTTTATTTCTATTATTGCATCTTCATACAACCATAATTATTGCTTACATGTGACTCATAGGAGTCCCCTCCCTGCCACTCTTGCCCCTCTCTAAAGTATTATTAATTAATTTGTTCAAAAAAATTTAATCCAAGCAACACTTTAGATTCTGGAAATAGAGCAAGGAAAAAATAACCAAAATACCTATCCTCATAGAGTAAAAACTCTACTGAATACAGACAGACATTAAATAAGATAAATTAGTAAAACTGAACATGTTAGTGAAGGAGGTGTTATAAAGAAAATGAATGGAAGAGTGTTGGCAGGGGTGCAATGCAATTTTAGCAATGGAGGAGAGGGAAGCCCTTCCTAGAAAGATTACAAACATCGTTGGAGATAAGGGAAAAAACTATGTCAACATCTTAAGAAAAGCATCCATAGGCAGTGGGAATAGGGAGTGAATAATCCTTAAGTGGGAGCAAGAACTCAAGGAAAATCTCAGAGGTTAATGTATTGAGTGAGAAGTAAATAATAAGTGTAGTAGTAGGATATGAGATCAAAAGAGTAGCTAGGGACAAAACTGTGTAGCATCCTATAGGACAGTGTATAAGATTTTGGTTTTACTTCTAGTGGCATTAAAAGTCATTGAAGAGTTTTGAGCGAACAAGTGATATGATTTATGTTTTACTAAGAACACTAGCTTTCATATTTTGGGGATACTGAAGGCTAGTGAGTTCATGAGGCATCATTCAATCAAGAAAACCACCACCACATAAGGAACTTAAGGCAAAGGGGGTTCAATACTGGGACTCGACTACTAAAAAGTTGAAAAGGATACAAGATCAAAGCTAAGAAGCAGAAGTAACCCAGAGATTTGCATACCTCGCCTAGTGCTGAAGGAAGCAAAGGGAAAAGGTGATGTTACCACAGCCTACAGCATACTTGCTGCTGAAGTTTCCGGCACTGCAGCTAGAACCTCCAAATGTCACATAGAGCACATAGTTACTTACTACTGCCTATGCTGTTACCACTGATGAGCAATTTAGAACCACTACCTGCTCTTGAATACGCCTCCAGAAGCAGAAAGAAAACGGGTCCCTTCCCTCTCTCCAACTTCTAATCTCCCAACAGCCCTTCCCAGTGGCTAAATATAAGCAGAAGCCAGCTGGCAAGGGATTTGGGGAAATGCAGTTTCTAAGGGTCAAGTTTCTTTGCACAAAGCAAAACAAGGTTGGGAAACAACAGACATAAGAGAAAATAGGCAAATAACTAGCACAAGGGGCAGGGGTAGAATAAAAACTATTGCTTCCTTGTGGTTTCAAGTTTTGTGACATCCTAGAGGATAAACAAGGTTAACCACAAGAAATACATAACTGTAAATTCCTATGGTACAAATTGGGTCTAGTGCAATTTGCAGTAATTCCAGGTGGCCAATTATGTTAATAGCCATGAGTGTTTAGACCAAAAAGAAAATATATAAACACTAGATCTCAGTATGCATAAATGTAAATTTTATTAAAGCATATTCTGTCCTAAATACCTCCCCCTAGTGATAAAAACTACTGCAACAATCTAGGAGAAAGATAAGTGTGACTTAGAAGTACAGAACACAATAAGAAGTGGTGAAATTATAGATATATTTTTAAGTATTTACATACAGATTTGATAAAGCAACTGAAGGTAAGAGAAAAGTCAGGTGTCAGATAATGGCACCTAAGCATTTTGTCATAACTAATTGTAAAAAAAAAAAAAAAAAAAAAAAAAGAGTAAAAGAGTATCATTAATTGAGATGGGAAACATTTTGGGAGTAGCAGGTTAAGAATGAGGGAGAAAAGATAAGGACATCCATTTAGGACACACTAAATTTGGGATACCTGTGAGATATCCACATACAGATGTTGAGTGGGTAATTAGATGCATGAGACTGGAAGTTGTGGAATAGAGGTCTAGCATGGCTATACAAATTTCAATGTTGTCACCATATAGCTGGCACCTAATGCTATGAGAATGGATAAGATATTTTAAAAAGTGAGGGAACACCACTGAGAGAGCCAGTGACTGATCTTGATGTATTCTAATGTTAATAGGTCATCAAATGAGGAGGAATTAGCAACAATATATGAGAAAAAGTGACAATGCTGTCAGAGAAAAAACTGGAGAGTGATATCCTGGAAACCAAATGAAGAATAAATTTCAAAGAGTAGGAGTGATTGTCTATCAGATGCTACTGATAGCACAAGCTAAATGAGAACTGAGAATTGACCCTTAGATATCATCAGCTGCCACCTGGTTATGTTGTTACTGGACCCTACTTTTTGGTGTGTTTGCAGAAGAGGAAGTAGTGCTAGATTCTGAGGACTGAGAATGTTATTTTGCAAGCGTCAGTCTCTGCACTGTCTTCAAGTTAGGGGAAACCCTTGCCTTTACCAGAGAGGAGGAGAGTACTTCTACAAGTACAAAAGATATTGGGAATTCAATGTTCTTCAATATATCAATGTAGATATCTCCTTATCATTCTCAGTGTCTCCTTACCATTTTCTCTCCCAATCGGAGATATATTATATGGCATGGCAAACTTGTAGGGTCTGAAATCCAACCATCTCTGGAATACCCCATATAATTACCCATATAATTTAGTCCTGGTCCTCAACTTTCTTTTGCCATGTAACCACAGGAAATGGAAGTCTCATTATATGTATACTACCAAAGAAGTCCTCTTCTTCTACACTTTACCCTAAATCAGTGAATAATTATTCTAAATTTTTATTGGCTTCTAGCACAGCAATAATCTCCAGCAGCCATCATATGATTTCATAGTCTTTTTTTTTTTTTTGGCGGAGTCTCGCTCTGTGGCCCAGGCTGGAGTGCAGTGGCCGGATCTCAGCTCACTGCAAGCTCTGCCTCCCAGGTTCACGCCATTCTCCTGCCTCAGCCTCCCGAGTAGCTGGGATTACAGGCGCCCGCTACCTCGCCTGGCTAGATTTTTGTATTTTTTAGTAGAGACGGGGTTTCACTGTGTTAGCCAGGATGGTCTTGATCTCCTGACCTTGTGATCCGCCCGTCTCGGCCTCCCAAAGTGCTGGGATTACAGGCTTGAGCCACTGCGCCCGGCTCATAGTCTTTACAATAACTACTTCTCACATGTCTGAGATATTACACCCACCAATGCATTCCTGCCCACTGATATTCCATCCCAGTTCACCATCGGTGAAAGTTTTAACAATTCCATTGCCACAGCATGTTATGTGATATCCAGAGGCCAACTATCACCAGTTATGGAGTACCCATTACATGGTGATCAGTGGATAATCCACTCCAAAATTTCATTTTAGAGTTAACTACCTCAAACCACTTTGAAAACTATCTCAGACACAAGAAGTTCCCTGATTAACAGAGTCAGACGTGAAATTTATTTCGGAGAGTTCTCAGTATCAACACCTGTGAAAGAATGAGCAAAGCAGGATTAGACTGAGGAAGAAACAGAGCCATGGTGCACTGCAATTGGAAACTCTGCCACCACCAAAGGAATTAATAAAGATAGAACAAACCTTCAGAGGTTTCTCTTCTTGGAGCCACTGGGGCCAGAGCTTTTTAGACCTGCATTGACCATTCACAGGATGCAGTCTGTCACTAGGGAGTAAGCATACCTCAGAAGAAACAGCTCTCTTAAGCCAAGATTAATAGTTGGAAAGGGAATTAGCTATAAACTATCAACTGACAACACCCCAGTGACTGAGAAATGAATGTCTATTCTGAGGGAATGAATAAAGGAATCAAGCCACAGCATTGACTAGAAGCTCCTATCCAAACACTATCCTCTTGCAATTTCTCATGTTGCTGTTTTCTTTATAGCACATATCAAATCTCCATTATAATTACTGTATATATTTAATACTCTCTTTTATCCTCCAAGTAGACTCCAAGTTCTATGATTCCAGGGACAACTCTCATTAACTTCATCACTACAAACCCAGTGTTTCATACTGAATATGTGTAAACATTTGTTTTAAATTAGTAGATTGTGATACCTTCCTTTACTCCTGTATATTTCTCCTAAGCTTATTTGCTGTTGTAAATTCTGTTGCCTACTTATGTGTCACTCATTGTCAACTAAGATATGATTAAATTATTAAATGTTAACTCATTAATGAATGGATTTTACTTGTTACAGATGCGAAATAAAATGACTGTTTCAAGTCTTTGTTGCAGAGTTTATCATTCACATGAAGTTATGATCTTGAATGATCTTTTATCACTCTGAACTTCATGCTTGAGTACTTGGCTTCAAGCCCAGCCTCAAGATCCTTAACAGAATAATAGGCTTTGATCAATGATTGATATCTGTCATTGCCACAAGGCTGAAAGAAGTGGCGTATTTGCCAGGTATTTACCTTATCTCCTCTAAATCTAACATAAACCATCACTATTTTACTCAATTCATTTTTATGGCGAACTACATATAACTCCCATACTACATATTACTCAAATGAAGATTTACTTTACAAAACAAATAAAATGTTATAGATAACCAAAGTCAATAATGTTTATGTGAGCACCTGATTTAGAATCTTATTCTTGTAGTATGGTCCATGAAGATTGTTTCATCCATCACTCTTACTTTACACATAAGAACACTGAGAACTCAAAATATTAAATAGTTTTCTTATGGTTATACGTTTATTTAGTAGCAAAACCCAAACTAGAAATATCCTCCTTTTCACTAACCTGGCTCTCTCTAACCAAGAGGCTTCTTTAAATCTCTTGTAGTCTATTTGCAATTTACATTTTACTTACAACGATTTTATGGAGACTCTGTCTTAATTTATAGCCTTTTATTTCAACAGAGTAATGGTAAAGAAAACAAAACTATTGAATATATTTGGGAAATAAACTCACAGTTAATGCATAAACCCATATTTTCTACATTATGAATATAAATAAGCAAAGACTATAGGAAGATAAATGTTTCAATCAAAAGTCCAAGTATTCCATGGTGTATATGTGCCATATTTTCTTAATCCAGTCTATCATTGATGGACATTTGGGTTGTTTCCAAGTCTTTGCTATTATGAATACTGCCACAATAAACATACATGTGCATGTGTCTTTATAGCAGCATGATTTATAATCCTTTGTTTACATACCCAGTGATGGGATGTCTGGGTCAAATGGTATTTCTAGTTCTAGATCCTTGAGGAATCACCACACTGTCTTCCACAATGGTTGAACTAGTTTAAAGTCCCACCAACAGTGTAAAAGTGTTCCTATTTCTCCACATCCTCTCCAGCACCTGTTGTTTCCTGACTTTTTCATGATCGCCATTCTAACTGGTGTGAGATGGTATCTCATTGTGGTTTTGATTTGCATTTTATGCAGCCATAACAAAGGATGAGTTCATGTCCTTTGTAGGGACATGGATGAACTGGAAACCATCATTCTCAGCAAACTATCACAAGGACAAAAAACCAAACACCGCATGTTCTCATTCATAGGTGGGAATTGAACAAGGAAAACACTAGGACACAGGAAGGGGAACATCACACACTGGGGCCTGTTGTGGGGTGGGGGGAGGGGAGAGGGATAGCATTAGGAGATATACCTAATGTAAATGACGAGTTAATGGGTGCAGCACACCAATATGGCGCATGTATACATATGTAACAAATCTGCACGTTGTGCGCATGTACCCTAGAACTTAAAGTATAATAAAAAAAAAGTCCAAGTATTTTATTATCTTTCTTTTTGCTTTAAGTATCTCTCTCATAAAAGCATGTATAAATCTTATTTCAAATGCAGTTCTTCATTTCAGTTTCTAAAGAAAGGGACTATGTAAGAATTCTATATGTGCTTAAATTTATGATTCCTCCATGAGGAAAAAATAGATTCTTACATATATTTTAAAGGTATGAAATAGGACAGCCCCTTAGAATTACTCTAACTCTAAAAATAAGAAGGAAAATAAATTGTTGCAGATTTTAGAATAAAGTGGAGAAAAAAGGATTAACTAACAGTATCACTGCATACCTCATCTGCAATATGGTTTCTCAAATTAACTGAAGAATTGAGTTCATGTCTTCACTTGATCCAATCATGATTTAATGTGAGAAACAAACTTATTGTTAATGGGATGTGGAGATAACCCTCAGGCGAGTTTAAGCAATGAAGCAGCCAACATGTCAGACAGTTTTGTTGACTTCAAGATATAGAAAAATAATTCAAACAGAGAGGACACAGAATCAGGTGTGACACTTGGTTCAAGGAGGTAATGGTGCATCAAACAAGGGGTCAAAACAAAACTATAAGTCAGCATACGCACGTATAAACAGTTGTTTTATGGTGTTAGAGTTCCAAAAGTGTTTTGGCTTACCAGTGAGAGGTTTTGTTTTTATTTTTATTTTTTAATTGTATTCGTATCCAACCATTATTTTCTGATTAATTCTAACAAAAATTACTTCCTTCTCGGTAAAACATGTGCTTGCACACAAGTGAATGTGTGTGTGCATGCACATGCATAAGACAAACGGGTACCTATCTAGCACTGTCCTCCCTACTTCTAGGATCCACCATTTCTATTGATATGACATGAATCCCACAGATATGTTACTGAAAAGGTTCTTTCTTTTGCTCCATGGCCGCCACCTGGAGCCACCGTTAAATCCAACTATCCTATAAATTTATTCTTAATAGCCTGGGAATCTAAACCAGAAAATAAAGAAGGATTTAAACTAAATCAGGACCAAGAGTAGAAAAGTAGCGTAAGAAAATCCAACAGGCCTTTACAAAATACCCAGTATTTGCCTAATGCTGTGTTAAGTGCTGTAAATAGAAAGAGGAAAAGGCACAATTATCTGCCCTCAAAGAGCTTGCAGCACAGCAAGGAAATATCATAGGCTATTCTGATGATGTGCAAGCAGTGTTGATTTAATATATGAAAAGTAGAAGGCCATTTAATTTATAACTAGAAGTCCTTGGGGTAGGATAAAGCAAGATGTTTTTCCTCCCTAGCATTTATTGACAGTGACAGAACAGACCAGTGGATGTAAAGTAAGCATCTACCCTTATGGCTAGTCCTAAAAAGGAACTGGGGCTGTCATGTGCATAACCAGCCTATAAATTCCAATCATATCTTCCCTGCCTTTTCAGTCACAAAGTAAATTATTCCTACCTTAACTTGTTCTGCAGATATCTCTTAAATTCATCTTCTGTAATGATTCTCTTTTTAAATATATTTTTAATTATACTTAGAATTATAAAGTATTAGGTATTTATTATACAATGTTTGAACTGTGAAGAAAGTAGAAGAAAAAAACACTTATAATTCCAATACTCAGAGAAAACCAATATTGACATATTCAGTTATTCATTTGGTCATTCATTCATATTTTCAACAAATATTACCAAGAGCCTACTATGTGCAATACATAATAGCCTTCTGGATTTTTTCCTTGGATTAATATACATTAAAATATACCTTTCACAGAACTAGGACCATGTTGTGCTCTCTGTTACATAAGTTTGTATTTTCACTCATCAGTATGTGGTAAATATTTTCATTACTATTAAGTATTTTTGCTAGATCTATTTAAAACATTAAGATATTTTGTTAGTTCACTCCCTGACAGTGTGGACTGTCCAGAATCCCATGCCCACAAGGAATGGCTGTGTCTACCAACATTACTTTTGATATCAAAAATTTAGAATGACCTGAGCCAAAAACTCCTTTGTGAAATTAGGTGGAAGCTCCTTGAGAACAAGGAATAGGACTAAAGGATTGTGCAACATATCTTCTTTTGCCTTTTGCTGTATAACATACAAGATTAAGGGTGTAAAAATTCGTAAATGAGGCCGGGTACAGTGGTTCATGCCTGTAATTCCAACACTTTGGGAGGCTGGGGTGGGTGGATCACTTGAGGCCAGCCTGGGCAACATGGTAAAACACCACCTTTACCAAAAATACAAAAAAAATAGCTGGGTTTGGTAGTGCGTGCCTGTGATCTCAGCTACTTGGGAGGCTGAAGCACAAGAATTGCTTGAACCCTGAAGGTAGAGGGTGCAGAGAGGCATGATTGCACCACTGCACTCAAGCATGGGCAACAGAGCAAGACTCTCTCAAATAAATAAACAAATAAATGCGAATCGCTGAATGACTACCAGTTTGTCGTTTAAGTTAATCTTGCTACTACTTCACACTACTCCTATTTTCTTGCATGTGTCATGCATTTTGATCACAAGTAACATTGCTTTAATATTATGTAACACTTACCCTGTTAACTGTCTCTCTTCTTTTTTCCTATCTCCACACAAGACAACATATTCTACATTTCAGGTGATCTTGTTATTTAAAAAGTGACATACTGTCTTCTCACATTCACTTTCCTACTTTGTTATAATCTTCTAATTACCTGTCTGTACTAACCAGTCCTGACTAGATTATAAACTCCACGAGGGCAGGAATCAGGTCCATATTCATTATCACTGCATCTGCAGTGCCTAGTACAATGCCTGGCACATAATAATGTTTAATAATTAATGAAGGGAGAAAGAAATATATTTTCCAGGTGAGAAGTTAGAAAGTTCCGAACCACGGCGGTAGTGGGGCTAGAAAGCTAAGGTGCCATAGGTTTACAAAACATCTGAATGTGGAATTAGGACCCTGTTCACAGGCATCTATCTACACTGAGATAGTCCCTAAGCAACTTCCTTCCTTATCTCTACCTCAAGTATTCTAGCCAATCACATTTGGGAAACTTACTCTTCCCCTAAACAAAGGCCTGTACTCGATTTAATTTTAAACAATTTGATTCCATTTCTTTTACTGGATTCCTCTGCTGTGCACACTGTAAACTTTATTTCTGATCTATTGTCTGCTTTGAAGGACAAGAGGCATGCCGCATTGATGCTCAGTGTCAATGTATGAATGCTGGTTTCTAGCTACGTCCTCATTTTCCACAGCTGTGAGTTCTCCCACTCTGTTGTCCTCCTTAATTTGGGAAATAGGAGTGATGTGGGGAAAAGAGAATAAGCTGTAGTGCCGGTAAGCCCTACACGTGAATCTTGGCTTTATCATTATTCATACGTAAGATGAGTTTGTCAACTTTTCCTACCCTAGGCATCATCATCTATCACAATTAAAATAGATAATGTGTGTCTGGTATATAGTAAAAGGCAACTAATATTTATTCACTTTCTGTCCCATGATTACCATTAATATCTGGAGCTATTCGCAGTTCTGCCAGGTCTTTTTCCCCCCTTAAAGTTATTATCTGGAATTAGTCCAGTGAACCTATAACTTACTGCTGCCCACACTTCCAACTCAGTAACAGCTTTGTAAAATTGACTCACTATATCCATATGACATGTTACAAATATTGCCTCAAAAATGAGAGCAAATTACACAAGGCTAATATACCAAAGAAATTGGATGTATTTTAGGAGTGATTACAGATTTCATATTTACCTTCTAAATCAAATAAATCAATAATTTTAGAGCACATTCTAATTAAAATTATAACTTCAAGAGAAGACAATGATTAATGCCATCATAAATCATAAAAAAGTTTGAAAAAGTTCAGTTTTATCATTTCTGTCAATTTTATATTACTACATTTTTATCATTTTAAGTTTATATTTTATATCCAAACTGATATTCAAAATAGGATTTGTTCATGGTGTCAGATGATAATATATATAACATGATTTTGACGGTCTTTGTGTTTGCTTTAAGAATATGGAAAATATACAAGAGTGAATTTGTTTCTGATACTTTTTATTTGAATGTAAAAAGTTAATGAAACTTTGATGAAGGCTCATGGATCTAATTGTCATCATTTAAACATCTTATTAAATACAACTTGAAGTTAGAAAATACACATTTTGAAAGAGGAAAAAAACTCAGTAATTCTGATGGTTAATTTTATGTGCCAATTTAAATGGGCTAAGGATGCTCAGATAGCTCAGAAAACATTTCTGGGTGTGTCTGTGTTTCTGGAAGAGATTAGAATTTGAACTGGTAGACTGGTGAAAAAAGAACACCCTCACCAATGTGGGTGGGCATTATCCAATCTGATCCCTTCCCCCTCCCTCCGATTCTCAGGCCTTCAAAATAAAATTATACCACAGGTTTTCTTGGTTTTCAGCTTGCAAATGGCAGATGGTAGAACTTCTAGGACTCTATAACCTTGTGAGCCAATTCTTATTACACACACACACGTGCGCGCGCACACACACACACCAGTTCTGTTTCTCTGGAAAAGCTTGACAATACAATGATTTAATGCCAAAAGCACAAAAGAGATTTTGAGAGTTGAGCTAATAAATTTTTTTCATCTTCTGTAAGATTCTTAAAGATCATCTAATATACCTTTTTTAAAAACTACCATAAGACTTCTATGACTGAAAAAGTACTCAACCTTTTAATTTTCTAAAAGGGTGAGCCTTGTTAAGGTGATGCAGCTAATTGATGAATAACAGCATATGTAGACAGAGACAGAGCTATCAATACAAGAATATCATTTCTATTTATATAAAATGGCTGTACCAATCTGAGGGAGAAGCAATATGCCCATCTAACAGAAAATATCCTTGCTTCTTGATGCATGCAAGCTTGAGTTAAGCTTTCTGTGCTTAAAGTCAAACTCTTCCTCATTCTGACCTCATTCTTAATGTCCTTTAGAAGTGCTTTCCAAATATTTCCCCTTCCCAAGCTTTCCCCAAGGTGGAATTAATTGTGATGCTCTGCCCATAATTATTGGAGAACTCATTTCCTTGTTGGCTTTTTGTTTTTCTATAACGCAGTTTGCACAACGCAGCACTGGCTGAACCCTTCCATCTATCTGATTGCATTCTCCTGGATAAAGTCGTAGCCGCCCTCACTCTTGTGTTTAAAATTAGGCAAATATTTTACTATTTGGTTTGTTTTCTCTAATTTTTATATTTGCTTTTTCCCCCCTCTATCTCTGCCTCTATCTCTCCCAGGCTCTGTCTCATGTGCATGGATTTTTTTTTATTAATTACTTTAATTCACGTTAACCTTGGTGCCTGTATTTTTTTTTTTTTTTTTTTTTTTTTTTTTTTTGAGACAGAGTCTCGCTTAGTCGCCCAGGCTGGAGTGCAGTGGCGCGATCTCGGCTCACTGCAAGCTCCGCCTCCCGGGTTCACGCCATTCTCCTGCCTCAGCCTCCCGAGTAGCTGGGACTACAGGCGCCCGCCGCCTCGCCCGGCTAGGTGCCTGTATTAATCTATATTTCACGCTGTTGATAAAGACATACCTGAGACTGGGCAATTTACAAAAGAAAGAGATGTAATGGACTCACAGTTCCACGCGGCTGGGGAGGCCTCACAATCACGGCAGAAGGTGAAAGGCACAGCTCCTCACACAACGGCAGACAGGAGAAGGATGAAGATGAGGCGAAAGGGGTTTCCCTTATAAAACTATCAGATCTCACGAGACTTACTCACTATCACGAGAACAGAATGGAGGAAAGCGCCCCATGATTCAATTCTCTCCCACCAGGTCCCTCCCACAACACGTGGGAATTAGGAGAGCCACAGTTCAAGATGAGATTTAGGTGGGGAAACAGCCAAACCACATCAGTGCCTTTCCTCCTCCTACATAATAGGTTTCTCCCCTAAGCAATATGTCTCCCTCCCTCAACAGCATCATAAATTGTTAGCTATTTTCAAACTCTTCACTCAAATAGTTATTTAATTTGTGCTCCCACCAACAGTTTATGATAGTGTTTTCCTATACTCTGCTAGAACTACATATTTTCAACCTTTTAACAATTCTAACAATCTGATACGTTAAAAAATAGTATTTCATTGTTTGTTTGAATATAAACAAACTAAATTTGAACTTGGATATAATTTCTGAGAAGATTTGTGTTTTCCACACCTTTTTTATATATATTGGTTATTTTTACTTTTCTCAAAATTGTTTCCCATTCTTTGCCCTTTTTTCTATTAAATAGTTTATATTTCTTTTTCTACAAATGTTTATGAGACTGTCATAAATAAATATTGGAAATTAGACCTTTGTAACTTTAAGAAAAATAATGTCTCTGTGACAAATTTTGGTTAGGTTGTTTCCTAGAACGGAGGGTGCCATTTTAAAATGTAGACTTTTTTCTAAAATACTTATTTCTTCCTCATCCAGATTTTGAAGAAAACAATTAAAAACAGGGTTTTTTTTTTTTTTTTTTTTTTTTCTAATATATTGTTACCATTCTTTTTGTTCTATGGTTTTTAGAGTATTTTCTTTTCAACTTCAGGGACATTAAAAATCCTTACAATGGTTTGTCATTGTCTCCATTATTATTACCTTTGTTTCTAATACCTGTTGTGCCTTATTCTTCATGTTTTTCCTCCCTGAATTCCATGCAGTTATCTCCAGACTTGTCTTTATAAGTAATTTAATGTTCAAGCATTGCTACTCTGTTCCATGCTCTTTATAAGTTTTTCATCTTGTATGTGTTGTTTTGATCATTGTTTTCTTCACTTTCTCATCTTCATTTACATTTTATTCCACTGATACACACACACTCTCGCTCTCTTGCATGTGCACATATAGCTTAAAAGTTTCTATTTTATTTAATTTATGTCCTCATTAATTTTAAAATATAAAGTAGCTTCAAGGGATTTCCTTTTTTATTTGTGTTTTGTTGTGATTTTGTTTTGCTTTAAGGCTGTAGTTAGTATCTTTTGGAGTTGGCCATTCTTCTGTCTTTGGCTTAGGTTGTATCTTTTTAAGATGAGATTTCACTCTGGTATATTCGAGAAGTTTTAATGGACTTTCTGTTTTTTTTTTTCCTTTGCCAATCCTAATATAACTTTACCAGTGATGTTCAAAAATCATGTCTCAAATAGTTAATTGCAAATCAGTACAATGATAACATGAAAGTATACTTAAGATGTATATGTTTACTATCAGCTCATGAAAATAAAATACAAAATAAAAATATTCATTCCTGACATCAATATCAAAAGCTGACATGCATTTTAGTTCAACTTTATATTCATTTAGGACCCTTGATATAGTTCAATTTTAACCCAGAGAACAGTAGGGGGAATATCTGTATTAATGCTGTTATTTATAAAATATGTTGATTCCAGTCTGCAAAACTAAAACTTTTACTGAGGCTTACTGAGAGCATATGGACAATTAGAGTTTGGTCATTAATCATGGACTACTTTTTCTCTCACCTCAGCATCATTGTGATAAGCTGCCAAGACTGCATAGTTCTTAGTGTATACTTTACATTCATGAATCATAGGGGATCAGGAGGTAGGGATAGTAAATTTTAAGTGAACTGATACTTAAAGAATATAGCTGATCTCCTTTGGAAACGAATTTATTTTATTTCACAGAGCAATGCAGTAGGTATTTTATCTTTCTGGTTAAATAGTCGTACTTATTTTGCTAAGCAGCCCTTTTGCGGTGGTTAGATATTTAGGCAAATTTTTAAAGTATTTCAGAAGGTTTTTTTCTACTTACTATGACTAACAGTTCAAGATGTTCTGAAATAATGATTATTGTGTATATTGGTTTTAATAATCATTAAAAACATTTTGGCCATTTAAAAATTGAACCAGTTTCATGGCTGAGTTGAAAAATAAGAAATTGTGTCCTCATTCATTTGATTGCTAACTATTCTTGCTCTAATTATAAAAAAATTTAAAGTCCTAGCCTAACTCTGAGGGTAGAAATTATTGTTTTCAATAATTGAGATCATTCTCATTGTAAAACTGAGATCTTGGGCAAATGTAGACATAGTACTGGTACCTATAGCAGCCATAGCTCTTAAAGAATTTTTAATTGGAACAATTGAGCACATCAGTTTATCAACCACAAGGACTCAAATTTGGTTCTAGGACTAAAGACAAACCTTTATCTGGCCCTTTTCTGATTTCTGATTTCTGACTACAACTATAGTAACAAAGCTCAGTTTTGAAAAAAATTCATTCTGAAGCTCAACTCATCAGAATCTCAGTCGAGATCATGCCCAAAGCAACACTTTATTCTTGCCTTAATTTGGAGTTAATTTTTTTCTGTCAAGCACAAAAAAACACTAAATATGATTACTCTAAAGAACCACATATTGTTCAATTTACAAAATGTTTACTTTTTTTACAGCTAAACAGAAAGTGAGTTCTAATTTTGACCACTTTTTCCTAATTCTATTGTCCTTTTTTAACTTAAAAAAATTTCAAATCATTTTATTTCAGTTATTCTTGTCTCTCCACCTAGGTGATAAGCTCCTCAAGGACAAATACAACTTCAAATACCTTTGTTTTCAGTGAGGTGAAATTCACATAAAATACAGTTATCCATTTTAAGTGTACAATTCAGTAGCATTTAGTACATTCACAGGGTTGTGCACCCATCACCTCTATATTATGCTAGTGTCAGCTCTGGCTATGAATTTGAATAGAACTAAAGGGTAATTCTAAAACTAATTGTAGTTTTTGGCATTAAAAGTAGTGACAAAAACTGCAACGGCTTTTGCACCAACCTAATAATACCCGCTCCCGCTCTGACCCTGGAATCTCTGCTGGTCTTTTTCTCATCTCATGCCTTGGCTTTAGTCTTGATAGGGCAGTGTCTAGGCACGGGCTCAGTCTTTGGGTTGGCCATGACCTCAGGCTCTATTGTCTAGTCAGAACCATTACCTGGGTTTGGGTCTTTTTTTTTTTTTTTTGACTGCTGCTTAAGCTTCAATATCCAAGCCTAATCATCAGTTTGGGACATCAGCTTTCTGGCAAACATCTTCGTTTCAGCCAATGGCTAAGTCTGGCATTGGTTTGCCCAGACTTCCATCTGAGTCATTGCCTCTGTCTTGACTAAGCCTCTGCCATTGAGCTCAGTCTCCTCTTAACCTGCTTAGTCTATAACTCAGTATCGTATATCAGCACCAGTCCTCACGGATACTCAGCACATCCGCTGTGAATAACTCATTTAACATGCACTGCTAATGGCAAGGACAGAATGTAGAGAGGGGATCTCTCAGGGTGGGATAAAGGGTGATAAGCGAGGATATATATCAGTGGATGGTGGTGATATCTTCAGGCACTCAAACTGGCCACCACTGATTGAAAAAATACAATGTCAGGGTAGGATTCTTTCTTTGTTTAGTTTTTACTGCTCAGTGTTTCGCAGTATGTGAATGTGTGTGTGCATGTGTGTTGTATGTGTGTTTGTAATCTTAATGTTATTTAAAGGGAAGAATTCTACAAATACACATACTTGGAAGGAATTAGGTATCACTTTATCACATTAACTTAAATGACTCCAAGATTATGTTTCAATAGAGATGTTTCAAACACATGTTTTTAGACACAGAGGCAAACACATGGGTGTCAGAGATTAAATAAGTTGCTCAATCACAGGAAAGATGTCCTTAGGCAAGGAATGGTTTCCAAGGAAGGTAAAAGAGATGTTGGAGGAAGACTACCAGTGTAGTCGTAGCTGTTTAAGTTGACCACACTGGATCACTGAGTCTCCACTCAGGGCTGTAGGTAAGATTGGTCTAGAACATCAGTCTTCAAATATGTTTCGTTTGTACACCATAAAATAATATTAAAAATGTATGTCCCCTCTTTAAAACACATTTTTGAGTTGTCATGTCACAATCGTTACTATAAGTTGAAAGAGTTTCATATTGTTGAATACTGACATTTTTTAAATGAAATAACTACATGCTCTACAGTAAAGCTACTCAGGTCCATGAATCTTTTACTTACTGGCAATGTGACCTTGGGCAAGTTAATCCCAGCTACTCGGGAGGCTAAGGCAGGAGAATCGCTTGAACCCAGGAGGTGGAGGTTACAGTGAGCCGAGATCATGCCATTGCACTCCAGCCTGGGTAACAAGAGCAAAACTCTGTCTCAAAAAAAAAAAAAAAAAAAGAAAGAAAGAAAGAAAGAAAGAAAAGAAAAGAAAAGAAAAGAAAGTTTAGCTAAATTACCCCAGCACAATTCTCTGTGACAAAAATATCTATACAAATTGAATATTTTATTTTCTCTGCCAATATAGCTCTAATAGTTAAAATATTCTGGAATGAGTTATCATTCCAACAAGTAAATTAATGTATAGTGAGTTTCAATAATTGTTAAATATAAAAATACATCTTTTGATGTAATGTTAATGGGGCTTTCCCTCATTATTTTATGTTTCTATGGAAGAATACTATATATTGCCTGAATAAGACAGGGTTTATTGTTTTAATTTCTATTTTTTCCATATAACAATTTATTTATCCTATAATACATAGATGGGAATGGAAGTTTTATAACAAGGTCAGATCATTCTTTTAAATTCTTCAATTCCTCAAAATTCTATGACAAAAATCTCATTAAAATATATCATCAAAAAAGTTAATAAGAAGTTGATTAAGTTAGCCTTTTTTTTTTTTTTGGATGAGACAAAGAATTGGAACCAAGATGAATTACAAAAGGGTCTTTTGCATGAGGATGTTCAATTGTTTCAGCATCATTTACTGAAAAGACTATTCTTTCCCCCATTATATGACTTTGGTGCTCATTAAAAATCAGTTGACCATAGGTGTGTGGCTTTATCCTTGAACTTTCAGTTCTATTAAATTGTTGTCTTTGTCTAGCCTGTGGCATTACTAAACTTTTTTTTACTCATTCAACATGATGTTAGCTGTGGATTTGTCATAGACGGTCATTATTGTATTGAAGAACATAGCTTCTATGCCTAATTTGTTGAGATTTTATCATGAAGCCATGCTTAATTTTGACAAATGTCTTTTCTGTGTCTATTGAAATGGGTTATATGGTTATTGTCTTTGTGTTAATGTGATGTATCATGTTTCTTGATTTGTGTCTGCTAAACCATCCTGTATCCCTAAGATAGATCCCATTTAATCATAGTAAATGGTCTTTTAATATGCTGTTGGATTCAGTCTTCTAATATTCTGTTGAGCATTTTTGCATCTATGTTCATTAGAAATACTGGCCTGTAGTTTTCCTTTTTTGTTGTGTTCTTGTCTGGTTTTGGAATCAGGGTAATGCTGGCCTTGTAAAATGAGTTTCAGTTTTTTGGTATACTTCAAGCCTCTTCAGTTTTTTGGTATACATTGAGGAAAACTGATGTTAGTTCTTCTTCAAATATTTGGTAGAATTTGTCAGTGAAGCCATCAGGTTCTGGGCTTTTCTTTGATGGAAGACTTTTATTTATTTACTCCTTATTGGTCTGTTCAGATTTTTTATTTACTCATAGTTTAATTTTGGCAGGTTTTATATGTCCAGGATAATATACATTTCTTCTGTATTATCAAATTTGTTGGTGTATGGTTGTTCATATGATCTTTTGTGTTTTGTGGTATATTGTAATGTCTCTTTTTTATCTCTGGTTTTATTTGTTTCAGTCTTCTCTTTTCGTAGTCTAGCTAAAGGTTTGTCGATTTTGTTTATCTTTTCAAAGAAACAACTCTTCATTTTGTTGGACCTCTGACTTGCTTTTTTTACTTTCTATTTCATTTCTGTTTTGAAATGGTGGCTGCCACTAGGCTGGCTGTTAAGTTGAGCTCAGGTGCAGCAGGGCCAGGCAGCTCTGTATTGGTCTGCCTAGAGAGACAGGGACACCACTGGGCCAGATGTCCAGACTGGCATGCCAGCAGGCATGCATATGGCATGGCGAGGCATCTCTGTGGCAGTGTGTCAGGGGCCAGGGCTGCCACCTGGCTAGCTTTCAGGCTGGGTGCTGGTACACATGGACAAAAGGGACCAGCTGGCTGTGAGGTACAGGTGCACATGGGTGAGGGGCTGGCCAGCTGTTTGGCAGCTTTTATATTATGGCAGTCCACCTGTCCCTGGAGGGGATGGGGTGCCATGTAGGTTCCAACTGAAAATCTCAGTCTTTTCATCCTGCCTAGGCTCCAGAAAGATAAAATCCTAGTGTTGGAAGCACCTGTGTGAGCAGGGTGAAATGATGGCAGGGCTTCAGGGATACATAGAGTCAGTTGCTCCTGGCCCCCGGGCAGGATGTACTCTAGTAGTGAGTTCAATTTCAAGATGGTGCCATGACATAGCAACGTAGCTGGCAGGGTGGGAGGTGTTCAAAGTGAACTCCTACTCTGGTACCATGCAGCCGTATGAACTCCCATCTACTCTCCAAGAATCCTCACAGGATGAAAGGCCTATGAGGACTGGGGGACCCTTCTGTAGCAACAATTGCTGGTGCCTATGGTGACAATGGGACCTGCTAGGGATCTCTAACTTACCTATTTTCCTGTAAGAACAAGTTCCTTCTGACTTTGGGCTGAACTAGATAGGGAAGACTGTGGCAGAAGTGGATGCCTCACTCTGCTCTTTATAGTGCTATTCTGGGCCTCTGTGCTACGCAGGGATTTTGTCACTTTCTCGATGCTCTGAAGCATAATTCCTCAGTCACTCCAATGGAAATATAATTGCTCGTTAATTGTTTTGGTCTTTTTATTGGGGGAAACAAGCACCAGGCAACTCTAGGTGGCCATCTTGCTGTTGACAATCCGAAGTATCTTCCTTTACAATATTATGCATTTTGTTTTTCTTATTAATTTCCCTAGCCAGAATTTACAGCCCATTGTTGAATACAAGTGCAGAAAGTAGACATTTTTATCTTGTTTATGCTCTTAGGGAAGAGCTTTCAGCCTTTGAACATTAAGTATTATATTGGCTCTAGGTTTTTCATAGGCGCCCTTTACTAGATTGAGGAAGTGACCCTCTATCCTTAATTTGTTGAGTGTTTTATCATTAAAAAGTGTTAGATTTTTCTCAATTGCTCTTTTGCATCTATGAGACAATCATGTAATTTTATTTTATTTTATTTTTTATTCTGTTAATAATACATTACATTGCTTGATTTTCATATGTTGAACAAGGCTTACATACTTAGGATAAAACTCACCTGATCAGCCGGACATGATGGCTCATACCTGTAATCCCAGTACTTCGGGAGGCCAAGGTGGGTGAATCTCTTGAGGCCAGGGGTTCAAGACCAGCCCTGACAACAAATCAAGACCTTGTGTCAATAATAATAATAATAATAATAATTAGCTAGGCTTGGTGGCCATGCCTGTAGTCTCAGCACCTGGGGAGGCTGAGGTGGGAGGATCACTGGAGTCCAGGAATTCGAGGTTCAGTGAGCTATGACTATGCCACTGTACTCCATATTAAGTGGCAGAGCAAGGCCCTATTTCAAAAGAAAAAGAAAAAAAGAAAACCACCTGATCATCTTGTATAATGCATTTCACATGTTACTGGATTTTGTTTGCTAGTATTCTGTTAAGGATTTTTGCATCTATATTCGTAAGGGACATTGGTCTATAGTTTCTTTTTTTTGTGATGACTTCGGTTTTTGTATCAGAATACTGAGGTTATAAATAAATTAGAAAGTTTTTCCTCCTCTTCTATTTTTTGCAAGAGTTTGAGAGGATTTGTGTTAATTTTTCTTTAAACAGAATTTAATAGTGAAGCCAGAGTCCTGCACTTTTCTTTGTGAAGTCATTTGATTAATAACTCATTCTCTTTACTTATTACAGGTTTAGTCAAATGTTCTATTCTTCTTGAGTTAGTTTGATTAGTTTTTATGTCTTTCCAGAAATTTTTCCGTTTCATATAATTTAATTAGTTGGCATAAAATTGTTCATAACATTTCCTTATTATATCTTTTTCCCTCTGAGGTCTGTAGTAATTATCTCTCTTTTTTTCTCTTTCAGTAATTTTAAACTTCTCTCTTTATTCTTAGTTAATATGTATAGCTAAAAGTTCTTCAGTTTGTTGATCTTTTCAAAATAAACAACGTTTGGTCTTGTCGATTCTTTATTATTTTTCTCTATTTTATTTATTTATGCTCAAATAGTAATTATTTCCGTTCTTTGCTGCCTTAGGGGTTAGTTCTCTTCTTTTTCTGGATGTTTTAGGTAGAAGGTTAAGTTATTGGTTTGAGATTTTTCTTTTCCAATGTAGGTATTTACTACTATAAATTTCCTTTTAAGTATACTTCGTCTCCAAATGTATTGTAACGCTGCATTTTCATCTTTATTCATATTTTATCTTTATTAATAATTTCCCTTATTATTTATTATTTGACCCATTGGTTATTTAGGAATCTATTGTTGTTAATATCCAAATATTTATTAATTTATTAAGATTCTTTCTGTTAATAATTTCTAATTTATTTTTATTACGATCAGAAAACGTGCTTTCCAGAATTTCTTGGCTCTTTCCTGAACATGTGCACAGACCTAGGCATGTAAATGGCTTTCTGGGTGCCCAGAAGTATGATGGAGATTTAAAAGTAAAAGTCCTATAAACATCTCATTTTCTTTTAAGCTTTCTAGTTATCTATTGTTTGCCCCAAATATTGCTCATTGCCTCAGGCAGTGGTAAGTTAAAATACTGGCCAGTGAATGTTTTCTGAGTCTTTTAGCACAGAGCATGTTCTATCAAGTCAAATAAAGACACGCATTATGCGTAGAATTTTCCATGAAGGCATGAAGCAGGTCAAATAATGCCATCTTTGTGGAAATGAAGCTTAGAAAGAGCTTTAGCTCAATTATACAACCTCTGGTACTGGGAACATGGGAATTTTTTTTTTTTTCTCAAGGCTATCGCCAAGCTGTGAAATGGGATGGAACTAGGGTGAGTTAAGGTAGCACGAAACTTGTTTTTACTGTGATTTGGTAATTTTTATTGAATACACACTCTCACACTGCTATAAGCCTTTATTTCCAGAGTTCTGAGGTATATATATATATATATATATATATATAGCCAGCTTTTTCTTTGCTTTTGTGGAGGTTGTGGAGGGGTGAAATTTCTGAGATCTTCATGCTGCCATTTCTGCTGATGACAATCACTTCTGTTAAGGTTTGGATAAGCCTCGAACCACAAGTGCACTGCAGTCTGAACAGGCATCATAATCCTCCAGGAAATTCTGAATGGTCTTGACACAGGTAGGAGTCATTTGATGACAGCCACCTTTAAACCCCACAAAAGACCACTTTGCCTGAGAGTTTAGAACTAGGAGGGAGTCTCAAGTCTGTGAGATGAGATGGATGCTAAAATCTTCTCCCTAAAAGATGCCTCAGAATTTGTGTTTATTTTTATTGGTTCTATTCTTTTCATTTCACCTGGAGCTGTGCCCTCCGGGAGCATCTCAACAGTTACATAAGCCGCTCCACTTGATCTCTGCCGGATAATTTTAAAACTTACATGTAAATAGGGCTTGCAGTATTATATGTAGAACATAAATAATAAATATTTCTGTGGCTTCTGTGGAAGCTAAAAATCATGATATGGTGTTTGAATATGATTTGTCTTTATATTCATCCCAAGGGCTGAATTATTTTTATTGTTATCAGTACATCTTAAGCTGACCTCTTTCTCAGAAAGGCTTACATTTATTTAGGCTGCATCTTTTTTCCCTTATGCTGTCATTTCCCAAGTAGGCACCTCAGTAAAGATTCAAACAAATAAGGAGATATCTGACAGAGAGAGAGAGAGAAACAGTAACAAATGTCTCCAAATAAGAAGTCATTTATCTAAATTGTTTGACCATCAAATAGCAGGGCTTTTTCTTTTTTCCTTTTATCTCACAAGACCGCTGTCTGCTACCTAAAATTTAAAAGGAACAAAAACTCTGAACTTAGGTTGAGGCTCCCCAAACCACAGAGCCATACCTCAACTTCAGAAATTCCTGGCAAACTATGTATTAGCTGGTACCTGATAAAATGAAACCTCCGTACTTGTTACTTCCTTACATGCAGAACTGTTCATATTAAATAACATCACTTTTGTTTTTACTCATGCTTTGTTTTTACTTATACTTAACACATTTCTGAACAAATTATAACAAAGGGGAAAAAAAACCCTTTATTCAGTTCATCCTAATCCCAATAACCAAAACATTATAGACAAATAGACACTTAGGCCAAAGTTTCACTTGGAAGGCGTAACTACAATTAACACATAAATATGAATGCTACTCTGTGACAGTTACAGTGATACCATTCTGCATTTCTGCTCCTACTGCCCTGGCCTGGCTATCATTGTTTCTTACTTAGTCAACTGAAGTAGCCTCTAAATTGATTCACTGAATTCTCTCCCACCACTCTCTACTTCATTTTTCATTATGTAACAAGGGGAAACCTTTAAAACTATACATCTGATCATGTCACCTTCCTCCTTGAAACCCTTCAGAAGATCCTCATTGTTTTTAGTATAAAGATCTAACAAGGGCCGGGCGTGGTGGCTCAAGCCTGTAATCCCAGCACTTTGGGAGGCCGAGACGGGCGGATCACAAGGTCAGGAGATAGAGAGACCATCCTGGCGAACACGGTGAAACCCCGTCTCTACTGAAAAAAAAAAAAAACAACTAACAAGGACATGAATAATCCACCCCAGCTTACTTCACCAGCTTCATTTTATGCCACTCTTCTTGTATTTTCTAACAGCCATCCTCATATTCCCATTTCAGCCTCATATGTCGAATTCTCATAACACATGCTTATATTTCCCACCATTCAATTATGCCTTTCTTCTGCTCAGAGCAGGTTCCTTCTATGAGTAATTCATTCTAACTAAACCTCTAGAGTCCATTTGAAGTACCATTTCCTCAAGGCAGCCTTCACTGTCTGTGTAATCTAGATCAAAATTTTGTCCGTTTTAGCAATAACACAGTTGTAAATAACTGATTATGTGAGTTGATATTAGTATCTGTTTCTCCAAAAAAAATAAATAAAATAAGATCCACAAATTCTGGGACTTCATCTTGGTCATTACTGTATTCCTACTTCCCAGCACAGAGAAGCACTCAATCTCAGTATCTATATGAATGGAGTTTACAAATAAAATTTATAATGAGTATAATTTATAAATGAAATAAAAGCAGGAGTACATAAAATGTTTTCACATAGATTATCTTATTTAATTCTAACAGAAAACTCTATGGTAAATAACGATATTATCATCTTACAGAGGAGAAAATGAGAAAACTGAGTCCTCTACTGTATTATGAGAGTAAGCATATGTGTGTCTTTCTTGGTGAGACCAATGGTTCACTCTGCACAATTTCCCTAATAGTATCAAGAATTGTTTTGTTAATAAATATAATTGCCAACCACTAAGGTAAGTAATACACTTGAATAAACTTATTTTCCTTAGTAATGTGACGTAGATTTATCATAATTTATTGATCCAGGCCCATTTTTAAATAAATCACATATTTATTTAGTCTTAACATAACTTCTTGGGCCTTAGGTCTAGTCCTATTGACTTAAAAGAGAACTTCCTTTCAGTTATCTTAAAACATAATCTTATTTCATAACTGAAATAAATGTAATTGAAATAGTCATTTAATTTTTATTGTTTCTATGTTCAATGGAATACCTCTGTTAATTTAATAGCATAAAATTATTCATATATAATAGGAATTATTTATGCATATATACATGAGTATATAGGCCAAACTACTTCAGGTAAAAAATCAGGGCGGATTTGTTACGGGGCTATGTGTTTGATTGTGTGACTGTGTGTGTGTGTGTGTGTGTTTATGTGCAAATTTATTTTTTTAAACTAAATGTCATCTTTAAGCATTTATTCTATTTCCTTTACTTCCCTAGAGGGATTAAGACAATGTCTCCTTTGGTACCTCTATCAACATGCCTTAAGTAACAGCTTCAGCATGTTAAGTCATGAAATTCTTTCAGTTTGCTCTAAAATCTGTAAAAGAGGCAATTCTAAAGCTTCAAATGCTTAAACCCTCAATATAAGATTTGACATTTAGAAAGTAGGTCAAGTGCCCTAGTGCTGTTTTGGCACACATCAATCTATCATTTAGAAACAATTTTAGTGACTAGGCATCACAAATGAGACTTAAGTCTATTTCTAACACTCCCTGTATGTTTTTCTACTTAAGGGGCTAGGGCTTTAAATAATATTGAGCATGAAATGAATTTTAAAAGCTTAGTCCTTAGCCTCCTTTCAAGACTTTTAACAAATTCTTTTGTAAGTTCTGTTGGTATTGCAAAGAGGGGGAAATAGAAACCAGAATTAGAGTCCTGTTTCTACCTAATTGTGTTGACTTTTGGCATGTTAGTAATCTCCTTTGTGAATTAATTTCTACATCAAAAAGAAGATAATTACCCAAGGATTTGAAAGGAAAATAGTGCCCCCATGACCACCCAAATTACAATGATCATCACAGTATGCAAGCCGTTTCAAAGATTCAAAACCTAGTTCTGAATTCATTGATCTATCAAAGTGGGATAAATAGTCCTAGGTAACTTATATAAGATCAGAGAAGATTATATATCCTCTCTTGTAACTTATATACAACCATCCCCCCACCGTTACTTCTGGCTCATCCTCTCCCAAATGCAGTTTTTTCTTTTCTTACTCAATATTTTCTCAGTCGGTCCTATTCTTTGAGGTAATTAATTTAGATCTATAATACCATTAATTTTCCTATAGACACCAGTCTATTATGTTTTTCTGAAATCCCTTTCTAAGATTGTTTTACGTTTTGTGCTATAATCCCGGAATCACAGGGTTTTTTCCATGCTCGCTTTACCTTTTTAAAGAGATTGTTCATTTTATGTAATAATTAAAGCCTTTATGCAATTGCATCTAAAACACACAAAATAAGAGAGTGCATGGCTCTCTTAAAATTTGAGATCAAGCATATATGGAGATTGAAAAAAAACTGAAGAAAACCTCTTCTCAGAAAAGATGTAGCAAAAATTAAATCAACATAATCATGTTATTTGAAAACAATGAGAGATTCATGTCCTCTTAAATTTTCTTTTTGCCCTTTATATCTTTTTCTTGCATTATTGCACTAGACAGCACCTACAGCAAACTATTGAATGGAAGTGTTTATAGTGAATATCTTTGCCTTATTCCAGCATGATTTGTGCATGAGAAATCCAAAGCAATCTTAAAACAATCTATTACAATAACAGAATTTAACAAATTTGGAATATACAAAGTCAAAATACAAAAAGCAATTGTATTTGTGTTCCCAAGCAATGTAAACTTTTAAAAAAGGAGATTAAAAATAATGTTTTTTTCAATAGCATCAGTAAGCATCATTGGCCAGGCATGGTGGCTCACACCTGTAATTCCACTACTTTGGGAAGCCAAGACGGGAGGATTTCTTGAGCTCAGGAGTTTGAGACCAGTCTGGAAAACGTAGCAAGACCCCATCTCTATAAAAAATTAAAAAATTAGCCAGGCATGGTGGTGTGCACCTGTAGTCCCAGCTACTCAGGAGGCTGAAGTGGGAGGATCCGTAGAGCTTGGGAGGTTGAGGCTGCAGTGAGCCATGATCATGCCATTGTACTCCAGCCTGGGCAACAGAGACTGTTTCAAAACTAAAAAATAAAAATATAGTTGTACACCAATGTACATCCTTCTGTATAATTTACACACATTCATGCCATGAAATGCTAATCAGCAATAAAACGAACAATTATTGATTCATACACCAACATGAATGAATGTAAGAAGTATTAGATGATGCAAAAGCAATCACACACTGAATGAAACTATATATCCCAATGCTGTTAAATCCAAATATAGGCAACCTAGTCTATTATGATAGTGTTTGATGGAAACGGGAAGCATAAGGAGTTGAGAAAAGTTATAGAATGAAATATTTTGAGGGGATGAAAATTGCCTATGAATCATTTTCTGCAATTGTTGCAAATGAGAAAGGTCCATACAATTGTCAAAACTCATCAAAGTGAACACTTTATCTGTGCATTTATCTAAGTAATAGTTTTTATTTCAGTAAAACAAGATTAAATAATAAATCCTATACAGCATCCAGCACAGGTTCTGGAACAGAGAACTTTTAAAAAGAAAAAAAAAATAGAGTTTTATCCTTTTCTTTGAAGACTCTAAAGCCCAGCTGGGCACAGTGGCTCACACCTGTAATCCCAGCACTTTGGGAGGCCGGGGCAGGCAGATTGCTTGAGCTTGGGAGATCGAGATCAGCCTGGGCAACATGGTAAAACACCGTCTCTACAAAAAATACAAAAATTAGGCATGGTGGTGCATGACCGTAGTCCCAACTACTTGTGAGGTTGAGGTGGGAGGATCCCTTGAACTCAGGAGGTGCAAAAAAAAAACTGTAAAAGCCATATGATAAGTTAAATCTGTACTATATCATATACAGATAAAGTAGTTTTAGAGAATGCAGCACTTGGTCAAACAAAATCCACGAGCAAATTCGATTGCTTTATATCATAACCCAGAGAAGTGTTAAAACCTGGTGGCACCACTGTATTTTTTTAAGAGAATGATCACTCTGAAAAATATCACTTTTTATTACCCTGAGGAACATTCTCAAATAACTCCAATTTTATATTTAATGTCCACTTTTATATTTAATGAGCAATTTCTATTTGTAAGCACACATGCCTTGAATAAACAATTCTGGCTCTTATGGGCGTTTGAACTACACTTGCATTAAGAGGATGGCTATAAGATACTGTGACTTATAGTAGTCATTGTCAGAATATGCCTTTTGAAGCCCTCATAAAAATAATAAGCTTCATTACAACATATTTTAGAGTGTTTTATGCATATAATCAGCAAATTAACCTCATGAATAAAGAGTTAGTCATAATAATTGTGCCTGCAATGAATTTGCAAAGTGCTTTCTAGATGTAAACTTATTGCTATTCTAAGCCTACGGGAAGACAAATGTGAAAAGTAGAAGATTCAAGTATTGGGAAATCTCAGAGGAAAGTCCAACTGTGCCATTAGAAAATCTTTAGTGAGTGATATTGGAGCTCCTTCCAGATCCTGTCACAGCCCTCTCTCATTTTTGTGTAAACTCCCACCCCTGTCCAGTCTTAATGTATTCCTCTTTCTCGTCGTAATTCCCAATAGTGGTTTGATATCCTATGAAACATTTATACCTTTGCTGATTAAAATATTTCCCCAAATTAACTAGTTATGCCCCCTTTCCTCTTGATGGTTAACTATTTTTTTAAATAAATATTTTCATGGATATACGCATTCCTCCCGTTATAAGTAATTTTTTTATGCGCTGTGTGAGGAGGTGTGTGTGTTTGAATCTACCCTTTCAGCCACTGCCTGACATTTAGCTCAGTATCTGTCACTGGCAGGAAGTCAATAAACGCTTGCTGATCTGCGCTGTGTCCCCAGGTGATTTACCTCATCTCTCTGTGTTTAAGGCTACCAATGATAAGGACCCTAAAAAATGGCATAAATAGGTCCTTAGGCTCTTCTGTTTGCCTTCCTCTTTTTTCATGTGGATTATTTGCTTCTAACAATTGTAAACTTTCCCCTTTTTTCTCATATACACTATTTTCTAGTTCCCTTTGCATGAGATTGTCATACAACGTTCATCAAAATTTGTCATTGACAAATACTTCATTTTTATTTTCTTGCCTAGTTGTACCTTTAAGTAACATTTAAAATGCCATAGAAGGATGGGCGCGGTGGCTCACGCCTGTAATCCCAGCACTTTGGGAGGCCAAGGCGGGTAGATCACGAGGTCAGGAGATCGAGACCATCCTGGCTAACACGGTGAAACCCTGTCTCTACTAAAAATACAAAAAAATTAGCCAGGAGTGGTGGCGGGCGCCTGTAGTCCTGGTTACTCTGGAGGTTGCGGCAGGAGAATGGCGTGAATCTGGAAGGCGTGGCTTGCAGTGAGCCGAGATCGCACCACTGCACTCCAGCCTGGGGGACAGAGAGAGCGAGACTCTGTCTCAAAAGAAAAAGAAAAAAAAAAAGTCATAGAAAACTTCTGTTGGAATGCTAATTGGTACAGTATGCAAACTGTAAGTTAACTTGGACAGAATACCTATTTTCACAATACGTTGTGGAAACAGTTTAGAACAAAATACATGTGCCAGCTATCTTTTATTCTCCATGTATTTTTAACCTCAGGGACAAGAAGCTGAATTAAACATAATCCTGTCTTCATCATGTGCTCTTGTCATTGGTGTAATCAAGGCTCAGTTCTTACTTCGTTTCTATTCTATTCATATTAAGTTTCTCCTTCACGCTCCTGCATGGATATCCACTCTCATGTATAAAATATGTGTCCTTCAGCATGTCTCAATTTCGCAGTTTCTTTATATGACTCATCCAGATTACTTATTTCCTATTCCCCCAAATATTATCTTTTTATTATGTTATGAGTGGAATTTCCTTAACAATTATAAAATTTAGGTAGTTATTGCTGGGGTGCAGGATCACTACTGTGGTTTAATTATTTTTTATTATCCAGCCCTTTAGTGAATTTTTTCATTATATCTAATAGTTGTGAGTTGACAACTCAGGATTGCTCAGGTATGTGATCATAGAATCTATAAAGAATTACTTTTTTTACTTGGTAATATTGTTTGTATTCTTACTGTTACATCAACAAAAATTTCTAGAATCACAAAACAAAACATGATGTTATTAACAATTCCTATTCTGTTATTGAATTTCAAAGTGATATATTGAATACTCTACAGTGACATTTGATAATAACTAATGGTTTAGGATAAAATCCTTTTCTAGTTTTGTTGATTTTTAAATATGTCATAGGGATGCTTCTGATTTTCAGCCAAGATCCTAACTATTTCTTATATAAATATCATTATTTCCATTCAAATTAATTAGATATTAATTTTAAACCGCACAATGCTTATTTACCTTCCCAATTTTTCTGTTAGAGTAACTTGGCTTATAATATAATGGTCACTTAAAAAGAGCACATCTGTAAATTCCCTTAGATTTTCAATTGAAACATGAAACAAGAGAAAAACAACATCCTCATTTCAACTTTCAAAGATATTACCATCCACTGAAGAACCACACACACAAAAAATGATTCCATAAAAGTTTTGCGGAATCCAACACCAACTTAAGATGTTGACCAGATTGTGTATGCAATTGTTTGGAAGGTGTAACTTCAGCAAGATTGCAAGCATCTTGATTAGCTATTGCAATTTTCCAGGAAGCTGATATTGTCATCCTGTGAAATAATTGTGAATATGCAAGTCTATTAGGTGCTGATGGAATCATCTTCTGCATATGCAAAGACAGGTTCAAAAACATGGGGTTATTATTCATAATTAATTATAATAATTTATTAAATGTCTACTATAAGTTCTGGAAAAGGGTAAAGCTTGATTCCACATTCCATGAATTTTAACCTACAAGATGGTTTATCATGCCTACAGAATAGGATCTCACCATTTAGACATTAGGATACTAGGAAAAACTGATTTTAAATCTTGTGATGTTGCTTAACACTGGTCCTCACTGTAAGTGGCAGTACTTAATGTCTGTAGTGGGCCTCATAATTATCACCTTTATTTGAATTTGAATTTTTGTAATGTGCTTCCCCCCAAAAATAGGATAGAATCATAACACAACTTGCTTAACAGTATACCACAGATCTAAAATCAGTTTTCAAAAATGATTACTATTTTTTGTAGATACATTTTTTATCTTGGCCTGAGAATAGTTTTCCTCCTATTGTAGTCACATAGTCAAACTACTGTATAATAACATTTTTCTCGTGTATTTAAGATCTACATATTAATAAAACTCATATCTCCTTTAACAAAAAAATAAGTGAAGCTTTACAAAAGGTTGTTTGCATAATTAAACACAATGTAGATTGTTTTAAAATCTCTCATCAGATAATGTCCTCCAAATGTTTTATTTCAGAATATGTAATTTTAAGAATACAATTAAAATTGTGTGACTTGTATCACTAGGCATCTCTAGCAGGAGATATTCTATTTCAAAAAAGTGATTATTTTAATTTTTTTCTGGAGTACATCCATGACCAAGTTTAGCATGCCCTGCACCAGTTAGAAATTTTAGGTAGATTAACTGATGTTAGTTGAAAAAAATTAACTTCTATCATATATGCTTAGTGAAAGCTCCTCTTATCACAAAATATCTTCCTTTCTCATTACAGTACACAAGAGAAATAGAAGGAGTGGAAGCTAAGAATTAGAAATTGTTTCCTGCTTTTAATTATTGCTTTGTATTTTCTTGCAAAAAGTGGTAGATTGGTAAGCACTAAACCTCACTGCCATGCACTTAGTAGTGCTGAGCGAAATAGGATAAAAGAGACAATCTGCTCATAGGACAGGACTGCAGCAATTGCTATTTGGCTTATTTTGTAAGGGGACCCTGTCATCCAAACTCGGATCCAAAGGAAGCCACTGCCATCGTATCCATATCTAGCCACACTTGGTTTGAAAGCTTCCTGGGCTCTGTGAGTGCTAGCTTTTGGGACCTATTTTTGAGGGGAAAGAATACGGGCATTGCTTCCTTCTGGATACACTGAACCCTCAGTAAAGGACTTGGAGGTGGCTTGTACAACTTTTATTGCTGAAGTAAGTAGGCTTTGTTTTAAGCCTGGTATCTAATCAGTTCAGAACTTAGCTATGTTTATATGCCACAGGGAAGTCAAAGCCAATGCATCTTGTAACTGACTGAAAGTAAATAACTACTGTGTAGCTCCCTGTATTCATGCATAAGGCCCTCTAGACTGAAATATATCATGCAAAACGTGGCATACAGAAAGACATCTTGAATATTTCCTGTGACTAGTCAAGACCCTATCAAGAGGTGATTAATATCATCTACACTCTAATTGAATCTCGCATTTATACCCTATCTGAAACTTGCATCCTTTTGTACACTGTTTCTCCTCTATCTTTCTAGTTGGAACATATTCCTTAATACACGGATTTAGGGTTTATCCTCAACAGTGTCATTAGCTGATTGTCTAATGGAATCAACCTCTTTATCTTTATATGAAATTATTTATTTGGATTTCCTCATTATCAGAAACATACTGACCCATGCAATTATTTAAAGACTTGATTTTGTCGAAAATTAGGTTACTCTCATGATGATAAAATAGGATAATGAAATGTGTATCCATATATAATAATAAAATAGAGAACCCAAACCTATTTGTATCTATAATTTATACAGAATAAGTAAGGTAACTGCATTAGTTTCCAAATGCTGCTATAACAAATTTCTAAAAACTCAATGGCTTAAAACAGCACAAATTTATTATGTTACAGTTCTGAAAGGAAGGAGTCTAAAATGAGTTTGCAAGACTGCATTCTTTCTGGAGACTCTAAGGAATAACCTGTGTTCCTGCCTTTTCCAGCTTTTTGAGGCTACTCACATTTCTTAGCTCATGGATCTTTCCTGATATCACTCAGATCTCTGCTTCCATTATCACCCCTCTTTCTCAAACATTGACCTTCCTGCCTCTCTCTTATAAGGACCCTTGTGATTATGTTGGGCTTACCTAAACCATACAGATCATCTCCACATCTCAAAATACTTAACATTATCACACCTAAAAAGTCCCTTCTACCGAGCTTATATATTTACAGGTTTCTGGGACTGGGATATGAACACCTTCAGAGCTACATTCTGCCTACTACAATAAGCAATACCCAAGCTAGTATTTTATTCTGTGCCCAAGGAACTGTATTTTCACATCTCATTTCAGCTATGCTTGGTCATTCTACATCTTTATCATCCAAGGTGCAGATGAAATAAGAGTGTTTTGCTCTACGGAACAGTAGAAAGTACATTGGCTTTGGAGTCAAAAAGTCCAGTTTTCATACTCTGGCTTTTCCATTCAGCCAACTGTATGGCCATGAACAAGACATTTAACTTCTCTGATCCCTGACACTTTGAATACAGTATGGTCCTCAATAAATGGCAGTTGCTTTAACAAAATAATAAATATTGTCAAATTTCAAACCCCAGGCTCCCAGCTTTATACCCATTGACTTTATTCCTTCAGTGAGGGGTTCCCTTCTCTCACAATATTTCCAGAAATACTGTCAATATTGCTGTCATGCTTTTCCCAAGAAAGGAATTTGAATTCACACCACATTGTAAGTGTTGGATCACACGCTCAGGCCATGCCTTTCATCCTGGCGGTAAGGCAGTGTGCACGCTATCTTGCCAGGCTCACTTGCTATCCAGCCCAGCTCCTAATTCACATGAACCTTCATGCTCCCCAACTCTTAGATATAGAGAGCATTTTTATCTTTAACTCATATGAATAATGCCGGCAAAATAATTGCAGGTGAACACTTATTCCAATTAACAGTATTTTAAAGTCTATATTCTAAGAAGATGATTTACTAGATTATAAACTTAATATTGTTCAGAAATAGCACTTCATACACTTTAACAATTTTTCTGCAAACTATCCCCTAAATCATTCCCCTCCCTACAAAATAGAATATGAATACATGTTAGACCATTTTACCAGCATTAAAGTGTTATTATTGTCATTATTATTCATTCATTGTAAAAAATGTTTTCAATGTAGTATTGTACCCTGTGGCTATTTGTATTTTCTGTCTTGCAATTATCTCCTTGTCTTTATTTTCCTAGTGGTTTATTATTTTTCTTATAGATTAATAGGAGCTGTTTATATAGTATTATGCATTGACTGCATTGAAGGCCCAATTCTTCACCCTCCCTGTTTCCAGAGAACTGTCCTTCTGCCATGTAATTTTGCAGTACCCTCCTACTCAGGAAAAGACGTTATACTCACTCCTTAACATAGTGATCAATTACGTGACCTATGTTGACAAATGGCATGCTAGCAAATGTGACACAGGCAGATACTTGAAAACGCTTCTGCATTTCTATTGGTTTTCATTTCTCTGCCATTGCCATGAGTACTTATCTTTGCTAGCCTGCTGGACGAAAGACACGTGAATAAAACTGAATCATTCCCTATCATCCCAGCCAAGTCTATCCTGTATTAAGTGACAGCCAGCTGGCTCTTAGTCTTGGGAGAGAGCCCAGACAAGATCAGTAGAACTGCCTCACTACCCCTCAGTTGACCACAGGCACATAAATGAGTCCAGAGGAGGTCAGCAAAATGCCATGGACCTGTGAGCTAAATAAAATGTTACTGTTTTTTGCCACTAAGATTTTGTGGGTGGTTGTTATGCAACAACAGTAACTGATGTACCTATAAGGATATTTGGCATATTCACACCCAGCCCTTTCCCAGTTTGTCACTGACCTCTTAAGTATATTTATGTATTTTTAAATATATAGGCTTATACATTTTCATATCAACTTGTGGTGAAATAAGAAATATATTTGGTGTTTGTCCCCAGTTCCTGGCACAGAGCTGTTAAAACCATTGGAACTTCCTAAGGGATAAGGTTGATAGGAATATCTTTTGTTCCAGTAAAGCAACTCTTGGCAGGCCCCTAGATAGCTTCAGGATGAGGGCTAGTTGCCAGAAAGACCAAGCCTTAATTAGAAACTTGGAATTTTCAGTCCTACCCGCCTCCCCATCACCCACCCCTCCATGCCAACCTTGGGGAAAGAGAGAGAGATGGAGAGTTAATTAATAACCAATGGCCACAATCAAGCTTACATAATGAAATCTCAATTAAAAACTAAAAAACTAAAAATAAAAATAAAAAATAAATGATGGAGTTCTGAGAGCTTCCTAACTGGGGAACACATTCACATGCCAGGAGGGTAGTACACCTCAACTCCATGAGTAACAGAAGGTCCCACCATTAGGACATTTCTGAACCTCTCCCTACCTAACTCTTCACTGACAGTTATTTTTATCCTTTATAATAAGCCAGTAGACCTAAGTAAATGGCTTCGTGAGTTCTGTGAGTCATTCTAACAAATTGCAAAACCTGAGGAGGAAGCCATGGGAACCCCCAATTTATAGCCAGTCGATTAGAAGTAAAAATTTGCATCTGAAATGATGCTGTGAGATTGAGCTCTTAAACCTATGGAGTCTGACATTAAACCTGAGCAGTTAGTCAGTTTAAATTGAATCATAGGATACCAAGCCAGTGTCATAGAATTGGAGAAGTGGGTTTTGAAAAGAGAATTGGAAAAGATATCACATATTTTGTGTTAGGAGGAAAGAACTCTCTCAATCCATGTTCAGAAATCTCTAGCTATAGCTACATTATAGCAGCAACTAAAAGTGACACCAACAAACTTGATATATATGACAGCTCTCTGGATTCTCTCAGCAAAGCAAATATTGGCAATGCAGCTCCAGGCTGGGTAGAGGTCACCACAGAGATAGATGGGCTCTAAGGAGACCCTGAAGAAGTCAGGCTCCTGCCCCTTGCACGCTGATATTTGTTCTAAACATGGAGTCTCCATATAGAGTTCTCTGTTCTCAGCTCAGTTTAGTCATTCAATGCATGATGACATTTGAAAATTTAAGTGAATAAAGAAGAAACTCACATATTCTTGCTTTTGTGAATAGTTTCAAGGTTTTTTGTTTCTTAACATATTCATGTAATAAGATAAAATAATTCAAGGATTATATTCTAGTTGGACAAAGAATCCTTACAGATGATGACAAATACAAACATTATACAGATGTGTACAGATATGCCAATATAGAGATAGACACAAATGTATATAGATATATACAAATGTATATAGATATACAGATACGTATGTACATACAGGCACATAAAGGCAAAATACAGACATATACAGATATGTCAACTAATAGTTATTACCAAGAAGGTGACTGTGAAGTATGGGGTCAGGGCCAAGGTAGTGGTCAGGTCAGAGTTAGTAGCTGTTCACAGAAGGAATTTGATTATACACATTAAAAAGTGGGCAAATAAATGTATTATGGATTATTTATTTAAAAATCCTTTTTTAAAGAAGGCAAAAAATTACCAATAAAGGCAATCTCTCATGTCAAGAGCTGAGCTGAGCTGGAGACAGCTGAACTATGAGGTATTAGGGCAGTAAATTAAAACAACAAGCCAAAATGAATGTACTAGTTGTCCACCAAAAACAGAACTAATAAATGAATTCAGTAAAGTTTCAGTATACAAAATCAACATAAAAAACTTAGCAGTGTTTTCATACAGTAACAAAAAACTTTCTGAAAAAGGGACCAAGAAGCAATCTCATTTATGATAACATCAAAAAAACTTAGAATAAATTTAACCAAGGAGTTAAAAAACCTGTACATTGAAAACTAGAAAAACACTGACAAAAGAAACTGAAAAGGACACAAATAACTGGAAAGATATTTTGTGTTCATGAAGTGGAAAAGTTAATATTGTTAAAATGCCAATATGTCTTAAAGCAATCGATAGATTCAATAAAATTCTTATAGAAATTTGAAAGTAATCTCTCATAGAAATCGAAAAAACTAACCTAACAGTCACAAAAACCCAAGAAAGACCCAGAAGAGTCAAAGCTATCTAGAACAAAAAGAATAAAATTGTAGGCATCACATTACCTGAGTTCAAAATATACTACAAACCTTTGCAATAGAAGCATCATGGTACTGGCATAAAAGAGAGATATTGACTAAATAGAACAGAATAAAGAGCTTAAACATAAATCTATACATTTACAGTCAAATGCCAAAAATACACAATAAGGGAAGGACAGGTTTTTTTTAAATAAATGTTGGGAAAACTAGATATTCACATAATTGAGATTAGAGCCTTATCTCACACCATATACAAAAATCAACCCAAAATGAATTAAAGACTTAAATGTAAGATCCGAAACTATAAAAAATACTAGAAGAAAGCCTAGGGAAAACTTGCCTAAACATTGTTCTGGGAAATTTTTTTATATGATCCCCAAAACAAATGGATTTGACAGGCAACAAAACCAAAAAGAAACAAATGGGATTTCATCAAGCTAAAAAGTTTCAGGCATAGTGGCTCAGACCTGTAAACCCAGCACTTTGGGACGCCGAGGCTGGTGGATCACGAGGTCAGGAGTTCGAGACCAGCCTAGCCAAAATGGTGAAACCCCATCTCTACTAAAAAATACAAAAATTAGTTGGGTATGGTGGCAGGTCCCTGTAGTCCCAACTACTCAGGAGGCTGAGGCAGGAGAATAATTTGAAACCGGAAGGTGGAGGTTGCAGTGAGCTGAGATTGTGCCACTGCACTCCAGCCTGGACAACAAGATTGAAACTCCGTCTCGAAAAAAAAAGTTTCTGCACAACAAAGGAAACAAGAGAGCGAAGAGAAAACCCACAGAATGAGAGAAAATACTTGCAAACCATACATCTGATAACAGATTAATATCCAAAATATGTAAGAAACTCTAATAACTCAATTGCATAATCAAAAACAAAAACCCCTAAAAAATGGACAAAAGACATAAATAGATATTTCTCAAAAGAACACATAAAAATAGCCAGCAGACATATGAAAAAAAATGTTCAACCTCATTAATCATTGGAGAAATGCAAAGTAAAACCACAGTGAGCTATCAAGGCATACCTATTGGAATGGCTATTATCAAAAAGATGAAAGATAACAAGTGTTGGCAAGAATTTGGAGAAAAGGGGTCCCTGGTACATTGTTGACTGGGATGTAAATTGACATACCCATTATGGAAAACAGTATAAAGTTTCCTTAAAAAAAATTGAAAATAGAACTGTCATATGATCCAGCAATACTGCTTCTTGGTATATATCCAAAAGACATGACATTAGTATCTCAGAGAGATAGCTGCACTCCTATGTTCATTATAGCATTATTTATAATAGCCAAGATAAAGAATAAACCAAAGTGTTTTTCAATGAAAATTTTCAAATGAAAATGTTACACACACACACACACATTCACACTCACACACACAGAAACATTATTCCACCTTTTAAAAAAGGAAATCCTGTCATTTGCAAAAAGGTGGATGAACTTGGAAGACATTATGCTAAGTCAAATAATCCAGGCACAGAAAAACAAATACTACATAATCTCACTTATTGTGAAAACTAAAAATGTCAAACATGGAAGCAGAGAGTAGAATGATGGTTGCTAAGGGCTGAGGGTGGAGGAGTGGGGGAAATAGAGAGATGTTGGTCAAAGGGTACAAAGTATTAGTTTGGCAGAATAAATAAGTTCTGAAGATCTAATGTAGCCTCATGATTAGAGTTAATACTGTATTGTATACTTGAAATTTGCTTAAATGTTCTCTCCACACACCCACACAAAATGACGATATGAGGTGATGGATATGTCAATTGGTTTCATTGTGATAATCATTTTACAATGATTTTAAAAGATCACCCTGTACAATGTAAATATACATAATTTGTATTTGTCAAATAAACCTTAAAAAAGTTGGAGGAAAAATCAAACACAAAAGTAACAGTTAAGTCTTTAATCCCTTACTGTGATTAAATATTCTTGTGTATAAGGAAGACACTAACCTGGAGGATGCACTGGCTCTCTGCTGTTCTATTTTTCCCCCATGTAAAAGTGCAGATAAGAGTAAGCTGAATTAGTGCAGATGTAGGGAAATCTGAGTTCCTCGCTCACAATTAAAGACTTCATTTCAGATATGAAGTTTACTTCCATGGGATATAGTAATAATCTCTAAAATCCAAATGTTTTATAAGACACTTTTATAAAAATAAAAGTTCAAAAGAAACATTTGCAAAATAAAATAATTATTAGTTCTTATAAAAATCTTCAGATTAGAAAGAAGACAATAAATACTTTTGTTAAAGCCATTGATTTGTCTCTTAATTTAAACTAACTTTATAGAAAACAATAATATCAGCTCCGTAGGACAGCTGATTTTCTTTCACCAAGAGTACAAGGGACTATAATTTTAAGAATAGGTGTTGGAATTTCATCAGAGAGACAAAACAAACATAAAGAGAAAATATATAGGGAAAGAGTAAAATGTGATTATAAACAAATGCAATATTGGCATATAATATTTTACAACTATTAAGCTGTCTAATTGATGTATCAGGTGATTCATATGAGCATTCAACACTATTCTAATTGCTAGTCACCTGTATGCTGGTTGGAGCTATGGCACAGTATATTGATATCCTTAGCTATTTGGGTTAAGGATGCACAAAGCCTGAAGCAGCTGGAGCTTCATGCTCTATAATCCAAGTAACAAACTCCAGACATATAGTCGTTAGTTCCTTGGATGACAGATGAGCAGAACAGGGTCTGACCATTTCTCTATATTACCCACTGGTAGTGAACATGCTGTGCCATACCTACTACTCACCATTCTCCGTGATTCAATGTGTGGTCAAAGAAGGGTTGGAATCCCCTACACAACTATTTCAAGTATAGTGTTGATGGCCAGAGTGTGTCATACAGGCCAGAAGAAATTTTTGGTGAATTCATAATTGGACAGTGAACCAGAAATCCTGTCTCCACATATAGCACATACTTCTGTCTATTTGAGGTCAATATGGTAACTTAATGAGATCTAGACCGGCACAGAATGGCATTTCCACAATGCTTGCAAGTGTAAAACATGAGTTCTCCATCTTTTTTTTTTTTTTTTTTTTTTTTAGTTGAGACAGAGTCTCGCTCTTGTTGCCTAGGCTGGAATAGAGGGGCGTGATCTCGGCTCACTGCAACCTCTACCGCCCAGGTTCAAATGACTCTGTTTCAGCCTCTTGAATAGCTGGGACTACAGGCACCTGCCACCATGCCTGACTCACTTTGTGTGTGTGTGTGTATTTTTGTATTTTTAGTAGAGACAGGGTTTCACCATATTGGCCATTCAAAGAGATGAATGGATGAAGAAGAGAAGGAAACATAAAGTAAGAAGTGACAGGGCTAATGAGTCAAATCAAAATGTAGGGCTAGTCTTCACTGAAACAAATTAATATGCCAATAGTAATTAGTAAATTTGAGATTTATATGGGCCACAATTAGTTTGTAGGGTAATCTTATTTGGTAGGATGGTTTAGTAGCAACTATCTCTCAGTGTGGATGAAGCTTGAAACCAAACATATAATCCTGTAGTTTCAGGCTGTCGGCCAGGTTTGGAAAATTGTCAGCCAGGAACTAAGAATGTAGAGAAAAAGGGGCAGTCCTTGTAAAGGAGATGCAAGGGACATCCAGTGCTCAAGCATAAGAAAGCAATAGAAAAAATAAGTGACTATGAAAATATAATCCATTTTCTAGTCTTTCCCCATGCAGGTAGCCATAGTGATCTTTCCAAAATGCAAAACGTATCATGTTGCTCAACTGCTTAGGTTCAATATTGTTTCATTTATCTTTATGTCCTTTGCTTATTTGTTTTTGTTTTTACTTCTTTTTGCTGGAATGTTTTAAAGTAAATCAAAGATACATGTCACACATTAACACTTCAGTATGCATCTCTTATTAATAAACATTTACTTTTAAGCTTAGTAGTCATCAACTTTCTGCCACTCTTTTTATCAGCTAAGATCCTCCCATCTTGTTTTTTAGTTTGGGCATTCCAATATGCCTACTGGAAAAAAGGCAGGATAGATAGTATATATAATGTCTAATGTGATTTCTCTCATGTAATTGTTGCTCAATAATTATAATGATGAATTTTTAAAAACCAAATATTTCACACTGGGGAAAATAATATAGATTTTCTATTCTTCCTATCTGTCTTAGGCTGGGTTTCAACCTTTTGCATAGTGTTCTATCTGGGTGACAATTTGTACTCATCACCATTTGGTATATAAGAAAAATTGAAATAGAGTATGAGCCTCTAAAATTATTTTTTAACTTGAGTATGTAGAGCTTTTCAGCCCTTCTCAATGTCATCAACGAAGTAGATTAAGCTTTAATTGTATATTTAGGTTTAATGAGGATCATTCATCCCTTACTCAGGAGCAATCATTCTAGAATCTGAGTGTATTTACTGAGAGAAAACAAAAGATGAAAATGTATAACATATCAAACAGGATATCAACAACTTAGCCATATCTTAAATTTAGCTTCTCTAAGCAACTCTGGTTCAACAAATCCCTGAACAAAATCCTGGGATTGCCCCTTACACTGGAGAAATGAGGCAAATAGTAGACACATTCATTTATAGCATAAGCCAGGATCAGATAGCGACTATATTGGGCAGAAATATTTCTTTCAGTTTCATCATTCAAGGAGGATAGTAATTCTTCAAATCTACAAATAAATAAGAAGTTCAAAATAAATAAAGCATGTGGTATAGGCTTTTAGATATCACCATTGTTTAAAGTTTTCCTGTAGATATGTTCTGATCTTTGTTAATGCATTCATATACATTAATTCTACAGATGTAGACACACAGTTCAAAGCACAGTCTATTCAAATTTTTAAAAGGAAATTACTCAGTCCCTCTAAATGACTGACACATTGACTTACTGGGAAATTTATTAAAAATCTATCCCGGTTTATTTATTGGAAAATTGTAGTTCAAAAATATTCTCCATGAAGAACTAATGAGATTTAGACAAAATTATTCTACAAGTAGCCATGGTGAAAAAAAAAATCTGATTTTGTAGTCAGAAACCAGTTAATGAGCAATCTGTATAAGTCTTAAAATGCCATATTTTGGCTGATCTTCTCACATAATTCATATCAATATTTAAAACTCACATCAAAATTGTGATTACTGTTTAAAAAAAGATTCTCATGGTGTATAAATCATAATTTAATTTGGTAAAAACATATTTTTTCACTCACCCAACCTCTTTAACTTTTTTCTTACTTTTTAATGAGCTAGATGTACACCACCTGTTATTTGATCATTATATCAAGCCTGTGTTCAGCCAGGAAAGCAGAACCATACCAGGGAATTTAATTCAGCAAACTAGTCACAGAGTTTTCCAAAAAGCCAAAAACAGGGAAAGATGAGATACCCAGAGATAAATCATCTGCAGGAAGCTGCTGTTTGTACTCCTAAAACTGGAGGTACAGAAACAGAAGGAAATGATGATACCAGAGTCCAGAAGCCAGGCTCACCAGGGGGAAACAAAACCCCAGTGAAGGAGATTCCCAGGAGACCACCAGATGAGCCACATAGAAGAGACCACCAGATGGGAGCTGGAACTCTGTCGGAGGACCATAGGCGGGGTTAGACCCATAGTATGGGCTTCTAAGTGTGATTGAGACCATGAAGGAAGGAACAGGTGACAATAAGGAGCTGTCTAAAAAGAACTAGAATTATAAAGGTAGAGTTACTGCTGAAGATTACATCTGAAGCAGCAAGAGGGGCAGAGAAAGAACTCAGTTGGCCTTCCCACACTCCAGTCTCCTGCCACTTAGGCAGACAGAATCTAAACAGAAGTCAATCAGCCAGGGAACCTGAAAGACACAGTTTTCACAGGTTTACTTTCTGCTATAGAAAGAAGAATCAGAAGGGGGATAGGAAGTACATGCAAAAGTACATAGGCAAATGGCTAGAACAATGATGCAAAGAAGAAAAAAGTAGGTATTAACCTTTAAGAAAATGTCTAGTCTTAAGCAATTGTTTCTCTGTCATTTATTTCCTACTACCAAGTGGAAGTGATTTCTGATATGCTTTAATCTGCATTGGCAGTATAATTATTTATTGATCTCAGTGTTAGAGATCAATCTGTAACAGTTCTATGAAGTGTTTAAACTCCTTCAATAACAATTCACCTAAGCCACTTTCATGTCCTGGGGCAATGACCATTCCAGCCTAACATCTCAGGTAATCTTATTATATGTGGACTGTAACAATATCCTCTTCTCTGTTCTAATTGTAAAAAAATATATACATATGACCATTATCACCAAGATTAATAACGACATCCAAATTTTCTCAAACATGGCTCCTAACAATTGTGAGCAATCAGGAGGCTGAGTTTGTACCTCTTCAAAGGGAAATAAGTATTAGAGATGTTAACTAATTTCATTCAAGTCAAGTAATGAATAGCAAGTAGTAAGACTGGAAATAAAATCCAAAACTTGTAAAGGAAAATATTTTGGTCTTCCTTCTGTACCACTAAATTTCCAATACATAATTAACTCTAGTCACATACAAACTTCAAGAGCCAGAAGTTGGTTCGCAAAAGTAATTGAATAAGTCACAATTATTGGGTAAGTGATTTCCGTAACAATATGAATAAGGATGTACTATTAGAAGCAATTTGGACTTTTCAGAAACTACTGGATGGTTTTTTTTTCTTTTTGTTTTCTTCTGGCCCTAGGCTTTCTTGCGTTGATTCACTTGCTCTTTTAGGGATTATCAATCTGAGAGATATAATTCAAGTTGGTGAATTTTCTATCCCCATCCACCAACTCTCATAGTTAGATTGTGGGCTCTTTGAGAACAGAAATTCTTTTTTCTTTTATTGCTACAAAAAAATTGCACATATTTATGGTATAGATATGAATGTGATATTTTGATACATGCATATAGTGTGCAATGATCAAATCAGAGTATTTAATTTATCACCTCAAACATTTACTATTCTTTTGTTTTGGAACATGTCAGATCTTCTCTTCTAATTGTTTATTTGAAGTATACAATTAATTATTGTTAACTATATCCTGCTACTATGCTATTGAACAGTAGAATTCATTCCTTCTATCTAGCTCTATGTTTGCACCCATGAGACAACTTTTCTTCATTCTCCCCCACCCAAAACTTCCCAGCCTATGATAACTATTATTCTACTCTCTACCTCCATGAGATCAGCTTTTTTTTTAGCCCCCACATATGAACAAGGACATGTAATATTTGCCTTTCTATGCTGGGCTTATTTTACTTAAAATAGTGACTTCCATTTCCATCTATGTGGCAGGAGGTTAAAGGATTTCATTCTTTTTATGACTAAACAATATTCTATTGTGTATATTGCCATATATTCTTCATTAATCCATTCATGGACGCTTATGTTGATTCCAAATCTTTGCTATTGTGAATAGTTCTGCAATAAATGTGGGGGAACAGGTTTCCCTTTAATATATGGATTACTTTACTTCGGATAAATACCCAGTAGTGAAATTGCTGGATTAGATTTTTTAGGTTTTTGAGAAACCTGCATACTGTTTTCCATAATGGCTATACTAATTTACATTCCCATGAAAGATGTATAAGAGTTCCTTTTTCTTCACATCTTCACCAATATTTGTTATTTAGTTGTTTTTAATTTTTTGTAAAAGTCATTCTAACTAGGGTGAGATTATATTTCACTGTGGTTTTGATTTGCATTTCTCTAATTATTAGTGATGTTGAGTAACTGTTTCCCATATTTCTTGCCATTTTGTCTTCTTTTGAGAAATGTCTATACAGGTCTTTTGCCCACTTTCAGTGGGTTTTTCTTTCTGTTGAGCTGTTTGAGTCACTTGTATATTATATTGCAAGATAAATAATTTGTAAATCATTTCTTCCCATTCTCCAGGTTGTGTCTTCATTTTGTTCATTGTTTCCTTTGATGTATAGAATATTTTTATTTTAAAATAGTGATATTTGTTTACTTTTGCTTCTGTTGCTTATACTTTTAAAATCTTAATCGTAAAATCTTTCCCTGGATCAATGTTCTGAAGCATTCCTCCTATGTTTTCTTTTAGTAATTTTACAGTATCAGGTCTTACGTTTAAGTCTTTTTTTATCTTTTTCAACTGATTTATGTTTACGGTGAAAGGGGTCTAGTTTCATGCTTCTGCATGTGGATATTCAGTATTCCCAGCATTATTTATTGAATAGAGTGTCATTTCACCAATGTATGTGCTTGGTGCTTTGTTGAAAATCAATTGGCTCTAAAATGTGAAATTAATTATGTGTTCTCTATTCTGTTACATTGGTCTATATGTCTGTTTTTATGTGAATACCATGCTGTTTTGATTACTACTGATATTACTTTGATTATTCAGGGTCTTTTGTAGTTCCATGTGCATTTTAGAATGTTCTATTTCTTTGAAAAACGCCATTGATATTTTGATCAGTGGTTGCACTGAGTCTGTAGATTGCTTTGGACAGTATGGTCATTTTAACAATATTAATCATTCTGATTTATTAGCATGTAATATATTTACATTTATTTGTGTTCTCTTCAATTTCTTTAATTGGTATCTTATAGTTTTCATTGTAAAAGTCTTTCATCTTCTTCATAATCTTATTTCTAAGTATTTATTGTAGCTATTGGCTATTGTAAATAAGATTGCCTTCTTGATTTCATTTTTAGCTATTTTGTTATTGGTGTATAGAAATACTACCAATTTGTATATGTTGATTTTGTATAATGCAACCTTGCTGAATTTATTTATCAGTTCTAAGACATTTTTGCTGAAGTCCTCAGGTTTTTCTATATATACGATCATGTATTCACAAAGAGGAACAATTTGACTTCCTCTTTTCCAATTTGGATGTCTTTTATTTTCTCTTGACTGATTCTTCTGTCAGAACTTACAGTACTGTGTTGAATAAGAATGGTACAAGTGGGCATCTTGGCCTTATTCCAGTTCTTAGAGGAAACGTTTTCAGCTTTTCCCAATTCAGTATGATGTCATCTGTGGGCATATGCTATATGGACTTCATTATGTTGAGACATGCTCTTTCTATACCTAATTTGTTGAGAGTTTTTATTATAAACAGATGTTGAATTTTATCAAATGCTTTTTTTCTGGTCTATTAAAATCATCATATATTTTTTGTCCTTCATTTTGTTGATGTGACAACTTACATTTGTTGATTTGTCTATGTTGAACCATTCTTCCATCACTGAGGTAAATCTTATTTGATCATTATATTTTATCTTTTTGATGTATTTTTGGTTTCAGTTTTCTGTTTTTTTTTTTGGGGGGGGGGGGACTTTTCTGTCTATGTTAATCAGGAATATTGGCCTATTGGCCTGTAGTTTTCTTTCTTTATTGTGTCCTTGGTTTGGGCATCAGGGTAATGCTGACATCATAGAATAAATTAGAAAAAATTCCCACCTCTTCAATTTTTTGATATCAATTTTTTTAAATGGGTGTTACTTTTTCTTACAAGTTTGGGAGAAATCAAAAATAACAATAACAATAATTTTCTATTTCTTCCTAGTTCAATCTTGGTAAGTTGTATATGTCTAGTAATTTATCTGTTTCCTCACGGTTTTCCAATTTGTTAGCCTATAGTCGTTCATAATATCACTATTGAGTCTGTATTTCTGTGGTATCAGTTATAATGTTTCCTTTTCATTTCTGATTTTATTCATTTGGGTCTTCTGTCTAGCTAGCAGTTTATCCATTTTGTTTATCTTTTTAAAAACCAACTTTTGTTGATTTTTTGTATATTTTTAGTCTCTATTTCATTTAGTTCTGCTCTGATTTTTATTATTTCTTTTAGTATATTAATTAGTTTTTGGTTTATTCTTGCTTTTCCAGTTCTTTGAGATTCATTAGGTTGTTTATTCAAAATCTTTCTACTTTTTTATGTAGTTGTTTATTGCTATACACTTCCTTCTTTGCACTGTTTTTGCTGTATCCCGTAGTTTCAATATGTTGTATTTTCTTTTCCATTAATTTCAATAAATTATTTTATTTACTTCTTAATTTCTGTATTGACTTAGTGGTTGCTTGGGAGCATCTTGTTTAATTTCCAAGTAGTTGTACAGTTTCCAAAATTCCTCTTGTTGTTGATATCTGTTTTTATTCAATTGTGGTCTCAGAAGATATTTAATATATCTCAATATTTTTAAATTTGTTGAAACTTGTTATGTGGCCTAATATATGATATCTCCTGGGGAATGTTCTATATGCTGATGAGAAGAATGTGGATTCTGAAACTGTTGGATGTAATGTTCTGTAAATGTCTGTTAGGTACCTGTAATCTTGTCACATTAGTTATATTAAAATTATCTTAATTGTGCAGGTTAAGTCCAATGTACAGAATAAGTTCAATTTTTTAAAATTAGTTTTCTGTACAGTTGATCTATCCAATGCTGAAGGTGAGGTGTTGAAGTCCTTAACTATTATTCTATTGGGGTCTATCTTTGTTTTTACCTCTATTAGTATTTTTACTATGTATCTGGGAGCTCCAATATTAATGTGTATATATACTTACAGTTGTTATAACTTCTTGGTGAGTTGATCTCTATGATTATACAATAATCATCTTTGTCTCTATTTGTTTTTTACTTCAAGTCTATATTGTGTATATAAGCATAGCTACTCTTGCATGTTTTTTGTTTACATTTACATGGAATACACTTTTCCATCTCTTTACTTTCAGTCTATGTGTGCCTTTATAGGTGAAGTAAATTTGCTGTAGGCAGCATATAGTTGGGTCTTGTTTTATTTTTTTACTTTTTAATTCATTCAGCCAGTCTGTGCCTTTTAATTGGGGAATTTAAACCATTTACATTCAAGGTTGTTAATGACAGGTGGTGACTTATTTCCATCATTTTGTTATTTGTTTATTATTTATTTTCTGATTTTTTGTATAAATTTTGTTTCTTTCCTCTTCTGTTGTTTACCATCTAAAACAAAAAGTATCCAAGACAGGTCTTAATCAATTTAGAAATTTACTTTGCTGAGGTTATGTACTCAGACAAAAGGATAACAAATCCACAGGAACAATCCGTGCTCCATACTTTTTTCAAAGATTTTGAAGGCTTCAATATTTAAAGGCGGAAAGCAGGCTACAGTAGAAAGAGGGAGGGTATGTGCACATTACTGGACCCACCTGTTTGTTGCAGGAGAAAAGGAACAGGTAGAGGAATAGTCAATTATTTATTCAGCTAGCACTCAGTAAATTGACACTTTACATAAGATAAGGTCAACATAGTGGATCTATCTGTGAAGATATTTAACATTTTATCTATAGATAATGGCTTGAAAACAAAAGGAAATGCAGTTTCTGGCATGACTCAGCTTTCAGCTTAATTTTTTCCATTTTGTATAGTCAATTGAGGTCCCAAGATTTAATATTCCTTTCACAACCTTTATGATTTGATGGTTGTTTTGTAGTGATAATGTCTGCCTTCTTTCTCTTTCTCATTTTTGTATCTTCTTTAATAGTGAGTTTTATACTTTTGTGTGTTCTCATCATAGTGAGGTACCCTTTCACTTCCAGATGTAGGATGCCCTTAAACATTTCTTGTAAAATTGGTCTAACAGTGATGAACTCCTGTAATTTTTGCTTACCTGGAAAAGGCTTTACTTCTACTTCATTTTTAAAGAACAGCTTTGCTGGGTAGCATATGCTTGAGTGACAGATTTCTCTGTTTGTTTGTTTTATTCCGCCCTTTGAATACATCATTCCATTTTCTCATGGCCTGTACGTTTTCAACTGAGAAATCCACTATTAGTCAGATGGAGATTCCCTTATATGTGACTTGATGCGTTTCTTTGTTTTTAGATTCTCTCTTTGTGTTTAACTTTTGAAATTCTGACTATAATGTGTCATAGAAAAAAACCTTTTGGAGCTGAATATGTTTGAGGATCTTTGAACTCCTTGTATCTGAATTTCTATATCCTTTGTAAGACTTGGAAAGTTTTCAGCTATTATTTTATTAAATAGGTTGTCCATGCCTTTGCCCATCTCTTCCCCTTGAACTTCCAAAACTCAAATATTTGGTCACTTTTTTATACTCCATATATCATGCAAGCTTTTATTATTCTTTCATATTCTTTTGTTTAGTTTGACTTGGTTCTTTTGAAAGACTTGTCTTCAATTTTGCAAATTCATTCTTCTGCTCAATCTATTCTATTGGTGAATCTCTTGATTATGTTTTATTTCATTTTTAAATTTATTCATTTGCTGGATTTCTAGTTTTTTATGGTATCAACTTCTGTGTTGAATTTCTCATTTAAATCATAAATGGATTACTTCTTTGTGTTGTTTGCCTGTATTCTCTTGTATCTCACTGAGTTTCTCTGTATTAGTCTGTTCTCATGCTGCTAATAAAGACATACTCAAGACTGGGAAAATTATAAAGGAAAGAGGTTTAATTGACTCACAGTTGCACATGGCTGGGGAGGCTTCACAATTATGGCAGGAGGCAAATATGAAGCAAAGTCACATCTTACATGGTGGCAGGTAAAAGAGTGTGTGCAGGGATCTCCCTTTTATAAAACCACCAGATCTCATGAGACTTATTCACTATCACGAGAACAGCATAGGAGAAAGACCAGCCCCCATAATTCAAGTACCTCCCATTGAGTCCCACCCACAACATGTGGGGATTATGGGAGCTACAATTCAAGATGAGATTTGGGTGGGAACACAGCCAAACAATATAATTCCATCCCTGGTCCCTCCCAATCACATGTCCTCACATTTCAAAACCAGTCATGCCTTCTCAACAGTCCACCAAAGGCTTAAGTCATTTCAGCGTTAACTCAAAAGTCCACAGCCCAAAGTCTCCTCTGAGACAAGGCAAATCTTTTCTGCCTATGAGAATGTAAAATCAAAAGCAAGTTATTTACTTCTTAGATACAATGGGGGTACAGGTATTGGGTAAATACACCCATTTCAAATGGGAGATACTGGCCAAAATGAAGGGGTTACAGACCCCATGGAAGTATGAAATCCAGCACAGCAGTCAAATGTTAAAGCTCCAAAATGATCTCCTTTGACTCCATGTCTCACATCCAGGTCATGCTGATGTAAGAGGTGGGTTCCCATGGTCTTGGGCAGCTCTGGCCCTGTGGCTTCACAAGGTACAGCCCCTATTCTGGCTGCTTTCATGGGCTGGCATTGAGTGTCTGTGGCTTTTCTAGGAGCATAGTGTAAGCTATCAGTGAATCTGCCATTCTGGGGTCTGGAAGATGGTAGCCATCTTCTCACACTTCCACTAGGCAGTACCCAGTGGGAACTCTGTGGGTGTGCTCCCTCCCCACATTTCCCTTCTGCACTGCCCTAGCAAAGGTTCTCCATGAGGGCTCAACCCCTGCAGCACACCTCTGTGTGGACATCCAGCCATTTCCATACATCCTCTGAAATCTAGGCAGAGGTTCCCAAAGCTCAATTCTTGACTTCTGTGCATGTGCAGGCCCAACACCATATGTAAGCCACCAAGGTTTGAGGCTTTCACCATCTGAAGCAATAGTCTGAGCTCTACATTGGCCTCTTTTAGCTATGGCTGGAGTGGCTGGGACACAGGGCACCAAGTCCCCATGCTGCACATAGCAGGGGTTCCTGGACCCTGCCCATGAAACCATTTGTCCCTTCTAGGCCTCTGGGCCTGTGATGGGAGGAGCTGCCATAAAGACCTCTGACATGTCCTGGAGACATTTTCCCCATTGTCTTGGCAATTAACACCTGGTTTCAAATTGCTTATGCAAATTTCTACAGCCAGCTTGAATTTCTCCTCAGAAAATTGGTTTTTCTTTTCTATTGCATGTTCAGACTGCAAATTTTCCAAACTTTTATGCTCAGCTTCCCTTTTAAATGTAACTTCCAGTTCCAAACCCTATCTTTGTGAGTACATAAAACTGAATGCTTTAAACAGCACCCAAGTAACTTCTTGAATTCTTTTCTGATTAGAAATTTCTTCTGCCAGATACACTTAACTATCTCTCTCAAATTCGAAGTTCCACAAATCTCTAGGGCAGAGGCAAAATGCTGCTAGTCCCTTTGCTAAAACATAACAAGAGTCACCTTTATTCCCAAAAAGTTCCACATCTCCATCTGAAACTGCCTAAACCTGTACTTCATTGTCTATATCACTATCAGCATTTTGGTCAAAGCCATTCAACAAGTCTCTAGGAAGTTCCAAACTTTCCCACATCTTCTTGTCCTCTTCTGAGCCCTCCATTCCAACTTCTGTCTGTTACCCAGTTTGAAAGTCACTTTCACATTTTTGGTTATCTTTACAGCAGCACCCCACTCCACCAATACCAATGTACTATATTAGTCTGTTCTCATGCTGCTAATAAAGACATACCCAAGACTGGGTAATTTATAAAGGAAAGAGGTTTGAATGACTCAGAGTTCCACATGGCAGAAGGTGAATGAGGGGCAAAGTCACATCTTACATGGCAGCAGGCAAGAGAGTGTGTGCAGGTGAACTCCCCTTTATAAAACCATCAGATCTCATAAGACTTATTCACTATCCCAAGAACAGCATGGGAAAGACCCACCCCCAATATTCAATTACCTCCCACAACACATGCGAATTATGGGAACTACAATTCAAGATGAGATTTGGGTAGGGACACAGCCAAACAATATCATTCTATAATATCAATATTTTGAATTTTTTTCAAGCATTTTATAGATTTCTATTTTTTAGATATGTTACTGAAGAATTATTGCATTCATTTGGAAGTGTCAGGTTTAATTGCTTTTTAATGTTTCTCATGTCTTTACATTGATATCTGTGCATCTGGTGTAATAGTCACTTCATCCACTTTTATAAATTGGCTTTTATTGGGAAATTTATTTTTTCTATAGGTGTATCTGTAGTGTCAGTTAAGTAAAGTGCTTTGGCTTTGATTCTGGATTGGAACAGGAATGTAGTCTCTGTATAATTCCTTTGCTGTAATCAGCATCAGACTGATCACTAGATTAGTCTGCAGTTATTAGTGAAGGTTGTGGTGTGTGTGTGTGTATGTGTGCATCTGTGTGTATGTGTAAAAACCACTTTTTGCCTCAGCACTGTCACAGTAGCATTTTGAAAGTGGAAATTTATTACAGAGAATGGAAAATTTCTACCTAGGACTTGTTACCCAGAACATCAGGAGATATATATATATATATAAAAATATATATATATGAAAAATTCAAAAACAACTACACTGAGAACCAAATTATCAAGGTTTGGAGCAGAGCTACAAAAACCTGACTCACCAGTGATCTGAAATTGCCCACTCAAACAGAAACCACCAGGTACTGTCCCAGGAAAAGAGCAACTACATCTTTCTTCTCTTAACCTTTTGGCCTCAATTTCATTCTTCCTTACTTTTGGTCTCCTTCTGATATTAAGAGTGCTCATTTATTTGTTTTCAGTATGGTCTCGGAAGAAATGGTGGATGCATACAAGTAGCTAAACAGCAAAATGTGGAATACCACTGATGAGCAAAATAATTTACCTGCCACTGGTGATAGGGGAAAGAGGCAGTTGTTTGAGGAAGAGGAGTTGAAAACCAGTGAGGCATTAAAATGATATATAACTTTCCAGTTCGTAAATGTAATATGAATATGTAGGTCTTTATGCCCAAATTAAGGAACAATAGCAATAGCAATAATTATATGATTATATATGTTCTTGGTTTCTGTCTTTCTCTTCATTATTTATGAATTGCTTAATCTTTATTCTTTCTTATTTTCCTTCATTTTTAAATTATGCACTTATGCACATGTCTTTTTTTTTTTTTTTTTTTTTTTTTTGAGTCAGTCTCGCTCTGTCACCCAGGCTGCAGTACAGTGGCATGATCTCGGCTCACTGCAACCTCCGCCTTCCAGATTCAAGCAATTCTCCTGCCCCAGCCTCCCTAGTAGCTGCGATTACAGGCACACACCACCATGTCTGGCTAATTTTTGTATTTTTAGTAGAGATGGGGTTTCACCGATCTACATGTCTTTTAATGTAAACTAGTTCAAGAAATAGTTATTAATAACCTAACATGATTTAATACTGTTACTCCCCTCAACCACTACCATATTTATTTTTGAACCAAAGATCCCCACAGGTAAGTTTTTTTTTTATTTTCATTGGTCTGTTTGGTTTTTTCCCTCTGTCTAGTTTCAATAATAACTGCACTTAGAAAAATAAAAGCAGTTATTTCTTATTCACTAAATATGGATCATATATGAGTATTCACATATATTATTTCTATTCCTCCATGAATTTCTATGGAATATTTCTATATTATATTCAGGAATATTTCTATTCCTCCTTTCAGTTCCATGAAAGAAGCAGCTACTATTTCTGTTGAGTTTTATAACAGAAATATGAGGAAGGAATGGTAGATATAGGGATCTGTAAATAGTACATGTTAGGAAACTGAGGCTGTAATAAACATGGGGAAAGATATGTTTATCCATGTTCCTTGAATATGTTGATCCAAGTTCCCTGAGGGAAATAAAGTACAGATATCTCAAATCATTTCAGTAAAGAGTAACTCTTCTGAGATCTTCTTACACATAAGTTCCAATATTAGGATGTATGTGTAAATTTCCACTATTAGGATGTATGTGTAAAGTTCTGCTAAGAAATGTGCAAGTTTGCTTATAGTAGTATTTGTGACAAAAAAAATAATTAGGAATTAACCTAAATATTTCATCAGCCAATAACATTATGGTTTATCTGTACATGTAATACTATGAAATTAAATTAACCAGGTATACTTTTATATGTTGATATGAAACATCTCTAAAATATATTGTATCATATGGAACATCTCTAAAATATACTCTGAAAAAAGCAGAGAATGAAACAGTGCACAGAGCATGTCTTTTATGTGATGTTAATACTTCATATAATACAAATCATACTTAATATATTAAAGATTTTTTGGCATCTTTTCATAATGTCTATGACTTCATTATACAGGTATTATATGTATTTATAACATCTAATAAATATACTATTTTACACACACACACACACACACACACATACACACACACACACACACAGATGGATACCCAAAGCAAAAAGCCTGTAACAGTAATTTTGGAGGGAAAAAAGGTTGGAAAATATAGAGAAGATTATTTTTATTTTGTAACTTTCTATGATTTGAATGTTTTCATCTTGATACATTATTTTTACATAAATGGAAGTTTTTAGGGGTCAGGATATTGGATTATTTATTCAATCATAGTTACTTGTTTTAATTGTGCACAAAATGAATATTATAATGTTATTTAAAATTAAAGACAACAAGATTCATGAACATAAAGCATAAAACTTCTTTAAGAATCCTAAAGGAATAAAAGTTGATTATTTAAACAAACACAGTTTGAAAGAGCAAACAAGAGAAAGAAAGAAATAAACAAGAGAACCATATAAATAGAAAACATAATAACAAAAGTGACAGGAACTATTTAAATGAATCCCTACTACTCAAAATGAACATGGATTTACTGAGTTTTGCTATTGAAAGATCAGCTTTCAAATTTCTTAAAAACCTAAACATTTGGCTGTTTACAAGAAACACATTAGAACAAACTAAATCATATGCAAATGTGTTTAGACCTTAGAAGGAGGGTAAGCAGCACAGAGCTTCTGTGGAGGCTAGCATGCCAAAGTTTTGTCAACATAAGTCCTTAGATATGATCAACACCTGGGTTCTTTCACTTGACCACCACTGCCTCATACATGTTTGCACCAGCTCCACACATGAAGGGCACCAATGCATAAACATGGAATGTTTGGGGCCCCAGCCTACTTCTCTCACCTCCTGAGAGGCCACCCACATGAAGACATGAACTCTGCAGGCGCATTCAAGTCAGTTTTCATGAATAGACCCATATACAACAGATGCCTCATGGTTCCCCCATCAGAATGGTGTCAGGGTGTCAGGGGAGGCCTACTGGAGACCCAGGACTTTGGGGAGATTGTCTTCTGCTTACTGAAATGCCAGGGGTTTGGTTTACGTTCTGCTGATCACTGCACAAAAAGCCAATCACTGAGAAAATTAGTATTGCCAGAGAAGGCTTCACATGAGTACTGCAGCCAAGGAGCATGAAAGATCAGTCTGAAAACCATCTCCTCACTAAAATTAGGGGCTTATATAACAGAAAGAAATGTAACTACCTGTGGGAAAACAGGAATTTGGGGAGGTAAAGAAGAGAAATTGGTCAACAGGCAGCAGGTGGTCAGTTAGGCAACCATAATGGGTAAGGAGTCTGGTGTCTCATTGCCTAGATGTGGTGATCTGGTATGTTTCATTTTCTTGATACTGTCTGGGAGGTCTGATGCATGGTTTCCTGAGAAAGAAACTCAAACAAGAGGAATTAAAGTTTCTCAAGTTTTAAGACCGAGAGTGTGAATTTTTATGTTTATTCAAAAGAAACCATAAATATCACTTCCAAGGCACAACTGGGCCAGTTTTACTCTCTTAACATAACTCAAACTCTTAGGAAAACAATGGAGTTTTATATAACAAAAATCTTTGTTTGAATCACATCAATTATTCCATTCAGGAATGGTTTCCTGATTCTATTTTCTGTATTTTAACTGAAATCTCTACTAGCCCCTCAATAATTTTGCAAATAATTAATAAGATCATTTTTGATAAAGATACATATGTGTGTGTGTACATGTGTGTATGTGTGTGTTTGTGTTTTCTACCCATGTTAGCCAGGCATGTCACTAAGTTATTATATAATATGAACATCATAAAATGCAAGGACTATGCGTTGAAGATTTTATTTTAGAGACAATTTCATATGGTATCATTCTACTGGCTTGTACATGGAACCACACAGCCCAATATAAAACTTGCTGACAGAAGTGCATAGGACTATAGAAGCAAAAAACCAATAGATGCTGGTGAGACTACAGAGAAAAGGGAATGTTTGTACACTATTGATGGGAATGCAAATTATTTCAGCCACTGAGAAAATCAATTCAGTGATTTCAAAGAATATAAAACAGAGCTACCATTTGACACAGGAGCTCCAATACTGGGTATATATATGAAAGAAAATAATTCATTCTATCAAAAGGATACATGTATTCTTATGTTTACACAGCGCTATTTATAACAGCCAAGACATAGAATCAACCTAGGTCCTCATCAATGGAGGAATGGATTTTTAAAATGTGATAAACAGACACCATAAAATATTAATAGTGTGCAGTCATAAAAAAGAATTGAAATTATGTCCTTTGCAGCAACATGGATGCAGCTGGAGGCCATCACTCAAAATATAATAACACAGGAAAAGAAAAGCAAATACTGCATGGTCTTGCACAAGTGGGAGGTAAACATTGAATACACATAGACATAAATATGGGAACAATAGAACAGCAGGCTACTGGATAGGAAGGAGGGAGGGAGTGTAGGCTAAACAACCACCTATTGGGTATTATGTTTGTTGCGGGAAGTCAGGGACCCCAAATGGAGGGACCGGCTGCAGCTGCAGCAGAGGAACATAAATTGTGAATATTTCATTTTAATATGGACATATATTAGTTCCCAAAAGTAATACTTTTATAATTTCTTATGCCTGTCTTTACTTCAATCTCTGAACATAAATTGTGAAGATTTCATTTTAATATGGACATTTATCAGTTCCCAAAAGTAATACTTTTGTAATTTCTTATGCCTGTCTTTAATCTCTTAATCCTGTTATCTTCGTAAACTGAGAATGTACGTCAGCTCAGGACCACTATTGCATTAACTGTACAAATTGATTATAAAACATATGTGTTTGAACAATATGAAATCAGTGCACCTTGAAAAAGAACAGAATAACAGCAATTTTCAAGGAACAAAGGAAGACAACCATAAGGTCTGACTGCCTGCAGGGTCAGGCAGAATAGAGTCATATTTTTCTTCCTGCAGACAGCCTATAAATGCATGTGCAACTAGGGAAGATATCACTAAATTCTTTTCCTAGCAAGGAACATTAAATATTAAGACCCTGGGAAAGGAATTGCATTCCTCAGGGGAGGTCTATAAATGGCCACTCTGGGAGTGTCTGTATCATGTGGTTGAGATAAGGACTGAAATATGCCTCGGTCTCCTGCAGTACCCTCAGGCTTACTGGGATTGGGAAACCCCGCCCTGATAAATTTGAGGTCAGACCGGTTCTCTTCTCTCAAACCCTATATTCTGTTGTTTAAGATGTTTATCAAGACAATACGTGCACAGCTGAACACAGACCCTTATCAGTAGTTCTGAATTTACCCTTGTCCTGTTTCCTCAGAAGCATGTGATCTTTGTTCTCCTTTTTGCCCTTTGAAGCATGTGATCTTGTGACTTACTCCCTATTCTTGCACCCCCTCCCCTTTTGAAATCCTTAGTAAAACTTGCTGGCTTTAAGGCTCAGGTGGGCATCACGATCCTACCGATATGTGATGTCACCCCCAGAGGCCCAGCTGTAAAATTTCTCTCTTTGTATTCTTTCTCTTCATTTCTCAGCCAGCTGACCCTTATGGAAAATACAAAGAACCTACATTGAAATAATGGGGGTGGGTTCCCCCAATATCTGATGCCCAACATGGTTTTCTTTTTCCTAAGTGCATGTGGGAACCCGATTCCCTTTGGTAGGTACGGAGAAACATTCATTGGTCTGGTCCACAAAAATGCTTGTTCAGCTCCCTGACGATTGGTGAGTTGTCTGTGTGTTGTCCAGGGTAACTATGGGTCATGCAGAGTCTAAACATCATCCTTATCTCTGCTATATTAAACTCCTATTAAAACAGGGTAGTGTTTGAATGCCTATGGAAAATATGGTCACTCTATTCAGGGCAGCGGAGGAACACTGTCTTTGGTTTCCTGAAAAGGGAACGTTAGATGTGGAACTATGGGATCATGTTGGTGCAAAATTTCAGGAACTGGTCCCGACAGGAAACTATGTTCCCATCACTGTTTGGGGTGATTGGGCCTTGGTACATGCCGTCCTAATGACATACCAATCCCGTGACCCCCTACAGTTACCACAGTTTTCTGAATCTGGTGGCCCTCTACGTCTTCCTCAGCTTTCCTCTCCTGCTTGACCTTCGTTATCTGCTCAGCCTCTCCCTTTGCCTACTCCTCCCCCACCTGATGACATTGAGGATTCAATATCTAACTCCGGTGACTTTGGCTTAATGTCATCCCTTGATGATCTCATTTCTTTTCACGAAGAGCCAATACTTGTAGCTCCTGTGGCCCCAACTTGGACAGCCTGGGACCATATCTATGTTAACTCTTCCCTTCCAAACCTTGGCAGTCTTTGGCTCCAGAGCCACCTAATGGCTCCAGGACCAAACTACAATTTACCTGTAATTCTGCAGGCCCTCCTCCATCCACTGCAGCCCCTCACCCTCCTGTCATTTCGGTCCCTCAACTGGTCACTTTGCCATCCACTCAACCTGCTTCTCTGTACCCTTCTTCACGCATAGACACCAATAATCACCAGTATGCTTCTGCCTCTTCTGCTCCCCCAATGCCCCTTTCTCACACTCTCATACTGGTCCAACCTCCTGAACCTGTTTCCCTTATCTACACATACTTTTCCTGTCACTTCTATGCCGACTGTCTCTCATGTGCTGGCTCTTGAAACTTCCATGCAATGCTTATTACACCACAACAAAAGAAACAAGTGGATTAGAGGCATGGGCTTATCCAGTCACGCTGGAACCTGCAAATGCTCAAGGGGTACAAGTGCGTCGATATGCGCCACTTAATCTAACCTTTTTAAAAGAATTCAAGGATGTTTGTACTCAGTATGGTCCTACTTCTCCATATGTTAAAATGGTATTACAGACTCTTTGTACGGAGGTCATTTTGCTTCCTTTAGACTGGGACTTTTTGGCAAGGTATGTTATGGAACAAGTAACAAAGGTGTGTATGAGAGCTTCGGATAAATTACATGCCCCAGGCCAAACTCCTGTTTCTTTGACTACTGTTAAACAGGGTCACAAGGAATTATATCCTGATTTTTTGGCCAAATTAAAAGATGCTGTTCAAAAATCTGTCTCTGATAGCGCGCTCAAGGCATTCTCCTTTGTATGTTAACTTTTGAGAATGCAAACCATGAGTGTAAAATGGCCATGCGTTCCATCCAACGACAACATTTACCTGATCACAAGGTGTTGCCTGCTGCACATATTAAAGCTTGTAAAGGCATTGGATCAGAGACCCACAAAGTTATTCTGTGGGCACGAGCCATGAAGGACAGCAATCAAACTGGTTCAACTGATTCCTTTCTTAGAGCCTGCTATAATTGTGGTCAACTTGCTCATACTAAAAGAAAATTGCACTGTTAAAAACTTAAAAACGGCCAAGCCAGTTCAACCGTCACAGCCAAATGCTCCTGCTACTGTGTGCCCACGTTGTCGTAAAGGTAAACATTGGGCAAGTACTTGCCACTCTAAATATGATATAGATAGATGGAAATCCCTTGCCACAGAACCAGGGAAACAGGAAGCAGGGCCAATCCCAGGCCCCAATATCAAATGGGACACCTCAGACTCAGACCAATGTTGCATTTCCACTTTGAGCGGTTGCAACGCAGCCCCCAGCACAAACAAATTTACCTACAGTCAACCCAGATGGGTCCCAGCCTCTTCTTCTGTCTCAGTACAATGCTTGTCTATCTCCACAGTAGGGGGCAGGGCAGTCGATCCCTGTAGTACCATTACTCTAAATTTACTAACTAATTCTTTGCCTTTAATTGTTCCCACAGGGGTTACTGACCCTTTACCTCAACGTTTGGTGGGCCTGGTGTTAGGTAAGGCATTCACCTCTGCTAAAGGAATCATGGTTCATACTGGTTTCATTCATTCTGATTCCTCTGATGAGATTAAACTTATGGTGTGTGCCAAGGTTCCTGTTTCCATTCTGGCTGGTGAGTCAATTGCTCAATTACTTTTACTATCTAATATTGTTTTAAACAAAGGAGATAAGATACGGGGCCCTGGGATGGGCACCGGCAGTGAAAAAGTCGCTTATTAGATTAATGTAATTTCTAAACAACAGCCTGCCTGCACCAAACACATTCAAGGAAAAAAGTGTGAGGGCTTAGTAGATACTGGGGCTGATGTTTCTATTATTTCCTCTAATTTATGGCCTTCCTCCCGGCTTAAACATCCCACTATCATGGGACAAGAAGGTGTTGGAAAAGCTGATGAAGTTCACCAGAGCACATTTATCTTGCCTTGCATTGGCCCTGATGGTCAAAAGAGTACAATTCAGCCTTATGTCACACCAATCCCCATTAATCTTTTGGGAAGAGATATGCTGGCACAATGGGGGGGCTGAAATTAATATTCCACATAACTTATAGTGCTCCCAGTCAACATATAATGGAAAACATGGGGTTTGTTCCCGGACTCAGTCTGGGTCCAAAACATGAAGGAATTACTAACCCCCTTCAAGTTACTGTAAAACAAGACAGGACTGGTTTAGGTTATCCTTTTTAATGGTGGCCACTGCCATGCCTCCTAATCCTATTGGTTTAAACTGGAAATCAGAAACACCTGTTGTGAGCAGTGGCCACTCTCTAAAGAAAAACTGGAGGCTTTAACTCACTTGGTTTCTGAACAGTTACAACTTGGAAATGTTGGACTTTCTCTTTTCCCCTGGAATTCTCCTGTATTTCTAGTAAAAAAGAAATCAGGCAAGTGGCAGATGGTAACTGATTTAAGGGCCACTGATGTGGTAACTAAACCTCTGGGAGCCGTCCAACCCGGCATGACTTCCCCTGCTTTAATACCTAAGAATTGGCCTCTCATATTTATTGATCTTAAAGATTTTTTTATATTGCTTTGCATAAATCGGATTGTGAAAAATTTGCCTTTACTGTACCATCTATCAATAATCAGGAGCCTGCAGCTCATCATCAATGGAAAGTACTTCCTCAGGGAATGCTGAATAGCTCTACCATCTGCCAGCTTTATTATGTTGGACAGGTGCTTTCACCAGTTCAAACTCAATTTTCCCAGGCCTATATTCTTCATTATATTGGTGATATATTAATTGCTGCCCCCACTGATAAAGAATTAATTGACTGTTATCAATTTTTGAGCCACTGTGCTACAGAGGCTGGATTACACATCGCTCAGGATAAAATTCAACAGACCACTCCTGTTCAATATTTAGGAATGGTAGTCGATAAAGAATGTATTCAACCTCAAAAGTTTCAGATTAGGAGAGATTCTTTGAAAACTTTAAATGATTTCCAAAGACTTTTGGGTAACATTAATGATTTAAGACCTACTTTAGGCATTCCAACATATGCGCTAACTTGTTTTCTACGCTGCATGGAGATTCCAATCTCCGCAGTCCCAAGACTTTGACCCCTGAGGCTTCATTGGAACTGGAATTCATAGAGGAAAGAATCCAAACTGCCCAGTTGTCTAGGGTACAGCCATCTCAGCCTTTTCAGCTTCTGGTTTTGGCTTCATTACACTCCCCTACTGGGCCAATAGTTCAACATAATGATTTAGTGAAGTGGTGTTTTCTTCCTCATTCTGTGTCAAAAACTTTGTCTGTTTATCTGGACCAAATAGCCATCCTAATTGGACAAGCTTGGTGTAGAATACTTAAAATTTCTGGATTTGATCCCAATTTAATTGTGGTTCCTTTAAGTCAGCTTGAAGTTCAAGCCACTTTTCAACATTCCATACTGTGGCAAATCCACTTGGCTGATTTTATCGGTGTTATTGACAATCGTTATCCAAAAAACAAATTGTTTGATTTTATAAAAATGACATCTTGGGTAGTCCCCGACTGACCAAAGATCAGCCCATTCCTGAGACCGTTACAGTGTTTACTGATGGCTCCAGTAATGGAAATGCTGCTTATGTGGGTCCTACAGACAAGCTTATTTCTACCCCTTACACATCTGATCAAAAGGCAGAGTTAATTGCTATAATTACTGCCTTACAGGATTTCCCCAAACCTTTAAATATTGTCTCTGATTCTGCTTATGTTGTACATGCCACTAAAAATATGGAAACCACTACTATCAAACATATTGATAATTCTGAATTGGCTTCTTTATTGTCAAGGTTACAACAGGCGGTTCACCAACATAGACACCCTTTCTGTATGACACATATTAGATCTCATACCACTTTACCAGGACCCATGTCTACTGGCAACCAAAAGGTCAACTGTTTGGTCTCTTTTGCAACCCAAGAAGCTCAGGAGTTCCATAATCTCACTCATATCAATGCTGTTGCATTAAAAGATGAATTTGCTCTCACCTGGAAAGAGGCGACGCTTATTGTCCACTGCTGCCCTCAGTGCCAAGCTTTTGTACTTCCACATCAGGAACCTGGCATTGATCCCAGTGGCCTAACTCCTAATGATTTATGGCAAATGGATGTAACTCATGTTAACTTCTTTGGCAGACTTTCATATGTACATGTTTCTGTAGACACCTCTTCAGGCTTTATCTGGGCTACTTGCCAAACAGAAAAGTATGGCCCATGTTAAAAGACATTTGTATTCTTGCTTTGCAGTTATGGGGCTTCCATATCAAATAAAAACAGACAACACCCCTGGATATGTTAGTAAGGCTTTTGATTTATTTACGCAACAATGGGGAATTTCCCATATTACCGGAATCTCTTACAATCCTCAAGGACAGGCTGTGGTGGGATGGGCCAATCACACTTTAAAAACCCAATTGTCCAAACAGTCTGAACAACAAAAGCATAATTCGACCACTCCCCACTCCCAATTACATTTAGCATTGTTTACTTTAAACTTTCTAAATGTTCCTAAAGACAATACTCTGACTGCAGCTGAACACCATTATACAGGCAAAAAATTCTCCCTAAATGAAGGCAAACCAGTGTTATGGAAAAATTCCCAGACCAATACCTGGGAACCTGGAACAATTATAACGTGGGGAAGAGGGTATGCTTGTGTTTCACCAGGAGATCATCAATCCCCTTAGTGGGTACCCACTAGGAGACTTAAACTTCATATGAATACTGATAACGAAAACCACAAGAAAAAGACATCTGTCAGAGACCACCCTCATACATGGTGAGATCTGTGCCAACTCCTCAAAAACTGGCATGCCAAATCAAAATGGATCTGGTTTGATCCTCCCTAATGGCAATGGAGACCCCTCTAACTAATCCCACTTCTCCTAATTCCCTTTCTTTTTCTCCTTACAAACCTAAAAATCTCACCATTTCTATTAACCTGAAAATAACATCCCGTTCTTCTCTTCCGCCTTCAGCACTGAATCTCGTTTACAATAGGTTTCATTTAGTGATTCTCCTCCTTATACTTTCTGTCTCACCTGTTTCTTCTTTATGTAGTAGATTTACCTACTACATAAAATTATTCTTATTGGGCGTATGTGCCTTTTCCTCCACTTATTTGACCTCTCACCTGGATGGATGCTCCTGCAGAAATCTATACTAAAGATAGTGTGTGGATGCCTGGAGCTACTAATCACCATTGTTCTGCTGAATCAGGAGACGAAGGCACTGCATTTAATGTTACTATGGGTTATAAAAACCCTCCTCCGTGCCTTGGATATACACCTGGTTGTATCCATCTAGAAACTCAAGTCTGGGCCGCTTATCTTCTGGAGAGATTAGCTACAGACAGACTGGGACATTTGGTCTCCGGCCTCTCCCTTTCTCCTTCAAGAGAAATGAAAAGGGGAGTATTAGGAGATACTCCATATTTTCAATATAAATCTGTAGGAAAACCATGTGTCCTAAACATTTTGAGGGCCCATTAAAACTTTAATTTGGGAAGATTGTGTTAACTGACATGCAGTAGTATTTAAAAAATGACTCATATGGTTCAGTAATAGACTCGGCACCAAAGGGCTATTTAAAAAAACAATTGCTTCTCTGGCAGAAGGGAATGCCTGGAGGCTACTTATTTTATTTCTTATTGGGAGGATGAGGAGGATCATCCTACTTTGCTTAGGAGGTTCAGCTCATTCTTTCCCTTAAAATCGGAAGATAAGGGCATTACCCGCTCCCCGGCCCAGAGGCCTCCTATGATATTCCCCATTCTGAGCCCAGAACACCCAGAACTTTGGAAATTGGCTATTGCCATGTCCGGACTGTGAGTTTGGGAAGGGGAAAATTTTCTGTCTGTTGTCCCCTCTACCGCCCCTTGCATCCAAAATTCTGAACACCATGATAAATCCCCTTTGAACCCCTTTCCTCTTTTTGATGTCAGTCCTCCTTTATGGCACTCCAATTGGCATTTTGATAATTATTCTCGGCCCAGGTATGCCCCTCTACCTCTTTGGCATCCCCAGGCACCTCGGATCGCTTCCTTACTGGGGAGAACATCGGGCGTGGCCACCGCTGCTCCTCTCCCTTAGTATCAGTGTAGATTCAGACATTCTGCTTTGTTTACCTCAGCCTGACTATTCCTATACAAAGTTATGTTAAGCCTCCTTACATGCTGTTAGTGGGAAATATCAAAATTTGGGCTAACAATCAAACTGTCCAGTGCATTAATTGTCATTTATATACTTGTGTTAACTCCCGTTTTGAAAAGTATAATGTTCGTTCGAGCTCGAGAAGGAATCTGGATACCGATAACCTATCTATCATACAAATGGAAAATAAAGAATAGCAGGGGCCACTCTTTTTATGTTAGATAAAATGACTTTAAACCAACACTATTAAAAACAAACAAATAAAGAAGGAAACTACATAAAGTTTTCTATTTTACAAGAAGATGTAACTGTCATAAATATAAATTTACCCCAAATTGGAGGACACAGATTCATAAAATAAGTACTTCTAGACCTACCAAAAGACCTATACACCCCCATATAATAGTGGAGGACCTCAAAACCCACTGATAGCAGTAGAGAGACCATCAAGGCAGAAAACTAACAAATGAATTCTAGACTTAAATTTGGCACTTGACCAGTTTGACCTAGTTGACACCTACAGAACATTATATCTATCAATATACATTCTTCTCGTCTGTACATGGAACATACTCCCAGGTCAACCACATGCTCAGCCATAAAGTAAGTCTCAAGAAATTTTAAAAAAATCAAAATTATACCAACCATAGTCTCAGACCACAGTAGACTAAAAATAGAAATTGATACTAGGAATATCACCAAAACCCTCACAGTTACACAGAAACTAAACAACTTGCTCCTGAATGATTTTGAAGTAAACAATGAAATTAAGACAGAAATCAAAAAATGTTTTTAAAAAACTTTGAAATAAATGAAAACAGAAGCACAACATACGAAAACCTTTTGGATGCAAATAAAGCAGCGTTAAGTTTATAGAACTAAATGCCTACCTTATAAAGTTAAAAAGATCTCAAATTAACAATATAATATCCTACACCTAGGAGAACTAGAAAACTGAGAACAAACTAACCCCAAAACAAGCAGGAAAAAACAAAGAAATAACTAAAGTCAACAACATTTACATGTGAAAAACCATACTGAGAATCAAGAAAACCCTAAAGTTGGTTATTTGAAAGGACAAACAATATTGATAGATTAAAAGCTAAATTTAACAAACAAAAAATAGGGAAGAGCTAAATAAGCACCGTCAGAAACAACAACAGCAACATTACAATGAATCCCACAGGCATACAAATGATCTAGACTATTATTAACATCTGTATGCAGACAAACAAGAAATTCAAGAGAAAATGAATAAATTCCTGGAAACAGTCAACCTCCCAAGATTCGACCAGGAAGAAATTGAAACCCTGAATAGACCGATATGGAGTTCTGAAATTGAATCATTAAAAAAAATAACTACCAACCAAAAATGGTCCTAGACCAAATGAGTTCACAGATGAATCCTAACAGACATACAAAGAAGAATTGGTACCAATTCTACTGAAACTATTCCAAAAAAATTATAAAGGAAGAACTTTTCCCTAACTAATCTACAAAGCAAGCATCACCCTGATACCAAAATCTGGTAGCACAGACACATGAAAAAAGAAAACTTCTGGCCAATATTCCTGATAAATATAGATGCAAAAATAATCACCAAAATACTAGCAAACCAAAACCAGCAGCACACCAAAAAGTTAATTCAGTATGAGCAGGTAGCTTTATTCCTGGGGTGTAAGGTTGGTACAACATATGCAAATCAATAAGTGGGATTCACCATTTAAACAGAATTAAAAGCAAAAACCATATGACTATCTCAATAGACATGGAAAAAGTCTCCAATGAAATCCAACATTCTTCATGATAAAAACCCTCAACAAGCTAATCACAAAGGAATGTGCTGCAAAATAATAAGAGACATCTATGACCAACACACAGCCAACATCGTACTGAATGGGCAAAAGCTGGAAGCATTCCTTTTGAGAACTAAAACAAGATAAGATGCCTACCCATGCAAATTCAAAGTTCAACAAGGCAGTCATTAAATTTTAAAGCTCCAAAATGATCTCCTTTGACTCCATGTCTCACATCCAGGTCACACTGATGCAAGATGTGGGCTCCCATGGTTTGGGGTATCTCTGCCCCTGTGGCTTTGCAGGGTACAGCCCCAATCCCATCTGCTTTCACAAGCTGGCATTGAGTGTCTGTGGCTATTCCAGGTAGACGGTGCAGCTGTCAGTGGATCTTCATTCTGGGGTCTGGAGGATGGTGGCCCTCTTCTCACAGCTCCACTAGGCAGTGTCTCAATGGGGACTCCATGTGGGGGCTCCAATCCCTCATTTTCCTTCCTCATTGCCCTAGCAGATATTCTTCATGAGGGCTCCACTCATGCAGCAAACTTCTGCCTAGACATCCAGGCATTTTCATACATCCTGGCATTTTCATACATTCTCTGAAATCTAGGCAGAGGTTTTCAAACTTCAGTTCTTGACTTACGTGCACCTGTAGGTACAACACCATGTAAAAGCTGCCAAGGCTTATTGCTTGCACCCTCTGAAGCTATGGCCTGAGCTATATCTTAGCTCCTTTTAGCCATGGCTGGGATGCAGGGCACCAAGTCCCAAAATTGCACAAAGCAGCAAGGCCCTGGGCCCAGCCATGAAACTATTTTTTTTTCCTCCTAGACCTCCAGAACTACATGGAAGGGGCTGCTGTGAAGATCTCTGTCATGCCTTGGAGACATTTTCCCCATTGTCTTGACAATTCACATTTGGTTCCTCATTACTTATGTAAATTTCTGCAGTAGGCTTGAATTCATCCCCAGAAAATGGGTTTTCCTCTTCTATCACACCATCAGGCTGCAAATTTCCCAGACTTTTATGATCTGCTTCCTTTTTAAATATAATTTCTAACTTCGAACCATCTCTTTGTGAATGTATAAGGCTGAATGCTTTCAAAATTACCAGGTTACCTCTTGAATGCTTTGCTGCTTAGAATTTCTTCCACCAGATATGCTAAATCACCTTTCTCAAATTCAAAGTTCCACAGATCTCTAGGGCAAGGGCAAAAGGCCACAAGTCTCTTTGCCAAAGCACAGCAAGAGTGACCTTTGCTCTAGTTTCCAATAAGTTTCTCATCTCTATTTGAGACCCCCTCACCCTGGACTTCACTGTCCACATCATTATCAGCATTTTGGTCAAAGCCATTCAACAAGTCTCTACGAAGTTCCAGATTTTCCCACATCTTCCTGTTTTCTTCTGAGCCCTCCAAACTGTTTCAAATTCTGCCTGTTACCCAGTTCCAAAGTGACTTCCAGATTTTCAAATATCTTTATAGCAGTATACCACTGCCTTGGTACCAATTTACTGTATTTGTCTGTTTTCACACTGCTATAAATAAATACCTGAGACTGGGTAATTTATAAAGGAAAGAGGTTCAACTGACTCACAGTTCTTCATGGCTGGGGAGGCTTCAGGAAACTTAAAGTCATGGCAGAAGGGGAAGCAAACACATCCTCCTTTGCAAGGCAGCAGGAGAGGGAAGAGTGAGTAGTGAAGGAAGAACAGTCCCTTATAAAACCCTCATAACTTGTGAGAACTCACTCACTATCATGAGAACAGCATGGGCAAAACTGCCCCCATGATCCAATCACCTCACACCAGGTCTCTCCCTAGACATGTGGGAATTATGGGAATTATAATTAAAGATGAGATTTGGGTGGGGGCACAAAAACTAATCATATCTGACACTGTGGAATACAATGCAGCTGTAAAAAAGAACAAAATCATGTCTTTTGCAGCAACATGGACACAGCTATAGGCCATTATCCTGAGTGAATTATGGCAGGTACAGAAAACCAAATATCATGTTTTCAGTTATAAGTAGGAGCTAAATATTAGATTCTCATGCATATAAAGATGGGAAAAATAGACCCTGGTGACTAATAGAAGTTGGAGAGAGGGAAGAGGAAGGAACTAACTGCTGAGTAATATGCAAACTATCTGGGTAACAGGTTCATCTGTACCCCAAATCTCAGCATCATGCAATATATCCATGTAACAAACCTGCACATGTACCTCCTGCATCTAAAATAAAAGTTGAAATTTTAAAAATAATAGAAAATAAAAAACTACATGTTCTCACTTACATGTGGGAGCTAAACAACGGATATACAGAGAGGAAAAATAGACATTGAAAACTCCAAAAGCTGGGAGGGTGGAAGGTGGCTGAAAGATGAAATATTACCTATTGAGTACAATATATACTATTTAGATAATGGGTACACTAAAAGCCCAGACTTCACTGCTATGTAATATACTCATGTAACACAACTGCATTTGTGTCCCCTAAATCTATCAAAATAAATGAACAAATAAATACATATATCAGAAAAAAAGAATGGCAATGAACACATATTGCCAGTATGCAAGGACTCATATATGTTACTTCTCATATACTCTTCCTAGGAAGCCATTGAGGATGTATTTCTAATAAAACTGAAGATGTTAAAAAAAAATCTGAGAAGTTTCTATCTATTCCTCTCTGACTGATTATCAACCTCTGTTCATTAACCAGTGCTTTCCTGCCAATCTTCAGGAGTTTGACACAGCTATTCGAGACTGTATCAGTTCCTTAAATTTGCCTTAGTTTGCTAGACCTTTCTATTCCTTAAGTATTTGTCCAAAGGATTTTTTCCCCCGAGTTCTTTGGCTGCAAGTAACTAGTGCTGGGAGAGACCATGTCTCTTACATGACACATAAGATTTAGAAAAGATTGTTGCATAATAGCTACTGCATTAAATGAGCTAAAAATTCTGTTAAAATCAGCATAGGGTAGAATCTGTATTGTGTATGTTAAAGTAGGACAAAAGAAAATAAATGTGAAAGTTACGTGGAACGTTGAAGAGTGAAATAAAGAGATGACAGGACCATCCACTCCATCTTACTATCTAAACCATGTTTCTGTGCTTCACCGAGATGCAGACAATTAGGAATAATACTTAATGCTTCATAAACAAGATGATAGATCTGCCAAACTGATCTTAGCTATCTGACCTTTTAAGATTATATATTATCAGAGGAAAAGAAACACTAACTTGCACAAGACTGATAAGCACACAGGTGGTCAAGGGTATTGCCTCTTGATTGCATAAGAAAGAATGCCCCAAAATAGATAAGATTTATTAGGTTGTATCTCAAATTAAGAGAATGATCATAAAGTTGTAATCCTTCTCAGCCAAGATAGACAGTTACGCTAATGTAACAAATAAACCCAAAACCTGAATCTAGAAAAAATTAAGTTCTTGTTTATGCTACAAGCCCAGTGAAGATTATTTGGAGGGCAGGATTCTGCCTTTTCAGTTCCTCAGTGTATTAGTCTGTTTTCACACTGCTATGAAGAAATATCCGAGACTTGGTAATTTACAGAGAAAAGAGGTTTAATTGACTAACAGTTCCACATGGCTAGGGAGGCCTAAGAAAACTTACAATTATGGTGGATGGGGAAGCAAATACATCCTTCTTCACATGATGGCAGGAGAGAGAAGTGCTGAGCAAAGGAGGAAAAGCCACTTATAAAACCATCAGATCTCATGAGAACTCATTAACTGTTGGGAGCAGCATGGTAGTAACCACCTCCATGATTCAGTTATCTCCCACTGGGTCCCTCCCACAACATCTGGGGATTATGAAAACTACAATTCAAGATGAGAGTTTGGTGGGGACACAGCCAAACCATATCACTCAGAAACCCCAGATTACAAAGGTTTCATGAGCAACTGGGTAACTTGCACATGCTTTTATAGCATTCTGATCAAAATAATGTATGTCACTTCCACTCACTTTTTGTTGGTCAAAGCAAGTTACCTGACTATGTCTAACTTATAAAGGAGCAGAGAAGTGCAATCATATACATGCCAGAAACAGTGGTGAAGAGGATAGTTGTGAGAGCCCTCCTCATTGCTATATAATTGTATAAAATTCTAAATACAATGTAAGATAAATAAATGTCTAGACTACTAAGGAGAAAAAAACATGCTACGTATGGAAAATAAAAAGTAAAGTTAAAATATTCTGAGAAAAAGTGGGCATATTTTAAGAATTGTCTGTGTCATACTGCCTTTCATATATACAGGTAAAAAAAGAATTATGATGTATGTCTTTAGACAGCCATAAAATATGTCCTTTCACCAAAATTTTCTCAAGGAAATATTTCCAGGTCTTGAAGGCCAAGTTTCAAAATAAATTTTGGAACAGAGATATTGTTGATGAAAATGGATGCTGACAGATACATTTATTGAAGAGGTCAGTAAATAAGAACACTGAAAGCAATACCTGCAGCTAGTTAGAATTATCCAAGAATTGAAACAAACACATTAGAAAAAATATACAATATAAAAACACACAGCAATGTCTTCACAGTTCTAATTAGATTACTAGGATGGCAGAGGACTGAAAAGATAAAGATATAAAATATACTCTTCTCTTTCCCATGTATTAAATCCAAAGTTATTGTGTAGGCTATTAGACTTATATAAAGGATTAATAATAGAGAAGTTTTAAGATGAAAAAGATGACAAGATATATATATACATATATATATACACACACACATATATGTGTGTATAACATTAATGCTACAAATTGATTTTATTTCTAAATTTAAAAAATCATACTTAATTCAATAAAACATTAAAATGCTCAATAAAACTTATACTCAGTATCATTTATATAGTATCCTTAGTGCTTAGCAAAATTCTTGGTCACATAAGGGGCATTGAAGAAGACACACACTTCTTATTTGTTGAGATAGATAAAAGGCAAGTTACAAAAAGTAGAAAGGCAGAAACTAGACCAAAATAAAGTAATATATCTAAATTTTTTCTTACATAAAGGATGTTTAAAGCAAAATATAGTTGGTCCTTTGTATTGTGGGTTCTACATTCTTGAATCCTACCATTCAAAGTTAAAAATAATTAGGAAACAATTCCACAAAATTACGAAAAGCAAAACTTGAATTTTCAGACACCAAGAACTATATTAAATCCATGCAAATAAGTAATTTGTAGGCTTTATATTGGTACTATAAGTAATCAGAGACGATTAAAGCATACAGGAGGATGTTCATAAGTTATATGCAGATACTACACACCATTTTATGTAAGAGACTTGAGCATCTGCAGATTTTAGTATTTGTTGGGGTCCTAGAAACAATCCCCCAAGGATACTGAATGATGACTAGCCAAAGTTAAGAATAAAACACCAGACAAACTGATCTGCCTAATAATTATATTGCCACCACTGTTCTCCCACTTCCATATTTAAATTTAAGGGAAATATCAGGTGAAAGATGAAAGCAGATATATAATGATGAAAGGTGCAGACAGACATGAAAAGACTGAGTCTGTTTATATACAATAAATAGCAAGGCATTTCAATATACAAAGCAAAATTTCATTACAAATCCTAAAAATAATGAAAAAACACACTTGTAATGATATTTTTATTTAGTGTTACCACTATGTAGCAGTTAACATAGAAAAAAAGTAGTGACAAAAAGTCAGAAATAAATAAATTATAGGATTTGATTCTATATATATGCTTTTTCTTTACTTTTATTACTTGTCTCTATTTTAGCTAAGGAGCTTAAGTCATTTGAGTGCTTTGTGCATAGCAGAGCTTTCTCAAACACAGTAACAAGATTTAGCTGATAATAATATCAGTGCCCTTTTCGTGTATAACAAAAATTTCCAAAACCAGAAGTCTTTTAAAAATTATTTCAAAGCCAAAAGTGTATGTTCCTGCATATGCCCATTTAAATAGTTTCAATATTGTTTGATCAACATTCTATTCCTCTTTCTATTCAAGTGTTAAAAACATGTATTATAATCATTATTCTTTTCACAATCTGTTTACTACATTATTTGGTTGTGATCTTGGATTGAATTATTTCTTATGAGAGATCTTTTAAAAGCCTGAAGATATAGCATTCTATATTTCCAAGAAGATTACATTTTCAGGATTAGTAGCTAGAGAGCCAAAAGGCATTAATGTACTTGATGTCCCATTGTTTTAAATAGCATTATTGCTTTGTGATATTGAATTTAATCTTGGTAAATTTGCAGTAGTTTACATATGTTAGATTCAAACTCCTCATGTGTGAAAAAAAAGACAATTAATGTACTGTAAATAAATGAATATAAACTAAGTTGTTGGGATTCATAATGAGAGATGAAATTAAGGACTTAGCCTCTTAGCAGTGAAATGAGTTCTAGTCAATTGAATAATTTTTCAGTAAAAGTTTTACAAAAGTTTAAATTAGAAAACAAACTAAGCCAGATTAGAAATCATATACAAAATGTAAATGCAAATTTATTTTTGGAAAGTAAACTACTGTTTGATTGATTGAAAACTTAAGCATGGGAGATTATGATTTTTAATTCCTTAAATGTTATGAGTTAAATGGTAATATGCTTTCATTCCAGTGAAAAATATACTATGAACAGAAATTTTCAGGGTCCAGTTATATTTTAATCATTGTAAAGTCTAAGTCCTAATTTTTTCTATGGGCAACAGAGGCTGGGAGAAGTTACGTCCCTCCAAGGACACAGAGTCATCATGAAGATGGGAACTCCTGCTTTTACGATGTAAACTTTTTCTTTCCAAAGATCTACAGATCATTGCCATCTCTTTTTATCTGACTCATTAATCATATTTTTTACTAACATATTTTAAAACTACCTTTGGAGATACTGAAACTGTATTTTATCAGAAACACTAAATGATAAGAAAGCAAAAGAGCCTTAATGCTGGTATGGAGAAAGTTTTAGTGGTCTGGGGATATCAAACCAGACACATTTCCTCAGGCCAAAACCTAATCTAGAACAAAGCCCTAGCTCCCTTCAATTTTGTGAATGCTGAGAGAGGTGAGGAAACTGCAAAAGAAAGGTTTTAAGCTAGCAGATGTTGGTTCATGAGATTTAAGGAAAGAAGCCATCTCCATAATTTGAGAGTACAAGGTGGAGCAGTAAGTGCTGCCATAGAGGTTGCAGCAAGTTATCCAAAAGATCTAGCTAAGATCATGATGAAGGTGGCTATGCTTAATGACAGATTTTTAATGGAAATGATACAGCCTTAGAATGAAAGAATATGCCATCCAGGAGTTTCATAGCTAGAGAGGAGAAGCCAATGCCTGGCATCAAAGCTTCAAAGGACACCCTGACCCTCTCGTTAGGGGCTAATGCAGCTGGTGGCTTTAAGATAAAGCCAATGCTCATTTTCCATTTTAAAAATCCTAAAGTCCTTAATAGTTGTGCTAACTCTATTCAGTCTTCGCTCTATAAATGAAACAACAAAGCCTGAATGACAGCACATGTACTATGGCAAGATTTACTGAACATTTTAAGCTTGCTCTTGAGACCTAGTGCTCAGGAAAAAGACAGTCCTTTCAAAATATCATTGGCCAAAATATCACTGACCATTGACAATGGCACCTGGTCATGGAGATGTACAAAGAGATAAGTGTTGTTTTCATGCCTGCTAGCACAATGTCTATTTTGCAGCCCATGGATCAAGGAGTAATGTCAACTTTTAAGTCTTGCTATTTAAGAAATGCATGTTGTAAGTTATAGAGACCATAGAGAGTGATTCCACTGATGATTCTATGGGCAAAGCAAATTGAAAACTTCTGGAAAGGATTCGCCATTATAGATGTCATTAAGAGCATTCATAATATATGGGAGGAGGTCAAAATACTAACACTAACAGGAGTTTGAAATAAGTTGATTTCAGCTCTAATGGATGACTTTCAGGAGTTCAAGACTTCAGTGGGGAATGTAAATGCAGGTATAGTGAATAGCAAGAAAACTAGAATTAAAAGTGAACCCTGAATTAATATGACTGAATTGCTGCAATCTCATGATCAAACTTTAATGGATGAAGAGTTGCTTCATACTGATGAGCAAGATAAGTGGTTTATTGAGATGAACTCTTCTCCTTGTGTAAATATTGTGAGCATTGTTGAAATGACAACAAAGAATTTAGAATATTACATAAAATTAGTTGATAAAGCAGCAGCAGGACTTGAGAGGATTTACTCCAATATTCAAAGAGTTCTGTGGGCAAAACACTGTCAAACAGCATGTCATGCTACGGAGCAATCTCCCATAAAAAGAAAAGTCAATTGTTGTGGCAAACATCATTGTTGTCTTATTTTAAGAAATTGCAATAGCCACTCTGACTTTCAACAACTGCCACCCTGATCAGTCTGCAGTGATCAACGTCGAGGCAAGACCCCCCACCAGCTAAAGTCATGACTGGCTGAAGGCTCAGATACTCATTTTTTATCAATAAAGCATTTTTAACCAAGGTGTATACATTGATTTTTAGACATATGCTATTTCACATTGAATAGACTATAGTTTATTGTAAATATAACTTTTAAATGCACTGGGAAACAAAAAAAAAATGCATGTGACTCACTTGATTGCAATAAGTGCTTTATTGTGGTGGTCTGGAACCAAACCTGCAATATCTCAGAGGTATGCCTGTAACACACAAAAATGCTTTGTGTTGAAGAAAGCTGCAGGTGTCCTTTGAGGAATGTGTGGCGTAGCTATGCTCTATGTTTGATGGCCATGCCCTAGGAAAGGTTGTGATTACAAGAACTAATAAGGAGTTAGAAGTGACATGACTAGGTACTGATATGTCCATGTAAGTAGGATTATTTATGATTAGGATAATGGAAATGAATAACAAATTTTCCCTCAGTGTTGGTAGTTTTCTGTCTTGTATTATGTGAGTTTGGGACAAGGTCTGAACAGGTGTGTCTTATGCTGTGAGATCATTGCAAGGCACTGAAAGACACATGTTTGCCTCATAAGATGAAGGACTTAATTGTTGTCTAGTGGTTTTATTGCTCTGAAGGAAACATGAAGGTTGAGGGACAGACAATAATTTTCATTGGTTGATTGACCCTCTTTAAGGAACATCAGTCACTTAAATTCCTAGAATTTGGTTTTGCCTTTTTTCTTTTCTGTTTTAGGTACAGAGCGGGGAAGAACATAAGTTTTCTTTGACTGAGTTTATTTCTTTTCTCAATTAACTGTGTCAGGAAAATAAAATACAAAGAATGAGACACACAAAGAGCGGTTCCCATAGACAGAAAAAGATAAATGAACACCGAGAGAAGACTGCATATAGAGATACAGAGGGACAAAGAGTAAACACACACAGAGATACATACTCACAAACACAAACACATAAAGTCAGGGAAAGACACAACCATAGAAAGATACACTACACATCCAGAGGGAAACACAGAGACAATAGACAAAGGGTAACACAGAGGTACAAAGATATGCAGAGGGAAATGAAAGACAAAAAAAAAAGCACCAAAGAAGATTCACAGAGACACATCCACATACAGACATATACACAGGCACACAGAAAGACTCATGGAGAGACAGAGATATGCACACAGAAACACACAAAGGGCAGAGGCAACACAAATATTGAATCATACATGAAGAGATACCCCAGGAAGACACATATGGAGAAACACAAATACAGAATCACCTATATTTTACAGAAGTTGCCTTTATCACAGGCATTTATATCTGAACTTCCGTTGTTTTGAACAGTCCATAACACTGTGCATTCCAGGACTTCACTAATGCCTGCCTTATCAGAATCACCAGGGCTGAAACTAGAAACGTGTTGTTTCTAAAAACTGCATAGATATGTCTGTTATGTACCCTTAGCTGGAAGCATCTCTTATATTGTAAGGAAAATGGATGTGCTGCAGTTAAGAATTGGCCAAGGCAGATACCCAGTCCTACATGACTCAATGAGTTTGGAGCGCAGGCACACAACTCCACTCATTATGTAACCACTCCATGTGAGGCACATTAGTTAATCACCCAGGTGAGCTTGTGCTTGGCTCAGAGCCACCATTGTCTGTAAAAGATATAATTACCCTGATAACGCTGTATATATGGTTTGTGCACACAGCTCATGCCCAGGGTCCCTCACAACCAGACAGAGAGAGTAAAGCCATGTCAAAACTGTCTACTATTCCTCGAGTGTTTTTCCAGCTACTGCCACTCACCCATCAACTCCCCTCGGACCTCAGTTAGAACTTGACATATATTAAGTCTTCAACACTCCTAAAGTAGTGTGCATGCCAACTTTTCCCTTGCAACTGAAAGAGCCTTACTAATACACTGGAACATGGTGCTTTTTCAAAAATAAGGTTTGCTACTTTCGCCAATTTTAGGATTTTTTTACCAAATTAATTTGTAATATTTAATTATTTTCTACTTACACTTTCAATTTTATATATTTTAGCTAATATTTTAGGTTCCCTGGTTTTAACCTTTTCTATTATTATTATTTTTGTTCACATTCTTTAAAAATATTATTGCCTTTTATTATTTTAATCCTTAGGTTAGCTGTTTTTATTGTCAGGAGTTAATTATTAAATTATTAGAATGTCTTTCATGACAAGCAATGGAAAAGTCAAATCAAACTGGCTTAACCAATAAGAACATTTAGAACTCTTGTATATGTAAGTCCATATACAAGATGGACTTTAGGATTTACTTAATCTAATGACTCTGTCTTTATTTTCCCTGTGATTCTTGGGGAGGAGAGAGAGCAGATGACATCTCTATGTACTACCTTCATCTACAGGCTGGTCATCAGGTATCTAGAGTTGTCGTAGTATATTTCCCAATGCCCAGCAGGAGAGAGCTCTCCTAAGATTTCCCCTTAAGAATAAGAAAAAAGTTTCTCAGAATCCTTTTTTCAAAATTCCCCTTACATTTCAATGATCCAGATCTGGTTTTGCGTCCTTTCCAGAATCAATCTCTGTTGACAAGGAGTTCCCAAATCTGCTTAGCATACATTTGGATTCCTAAACCAATCACTGACTGGGAGATGTGATTTTGTTAGTTGACTTAAACTAATTAGATCTGGAACCAATGTCCCAAATCACATGGTTGCTACAAATCAAGAGGGTAGACACCAGAAGGAAAATTAGGATGTTAGCAGGGAAAAGAAAATGGTAAAACAGCTGCTGGTTATGCAACCAGTAATATCCATCATCATCATCATCACCATCATTCATCATCACTATTATCTTTACCTTCATTTTTCTGTAGGTCTTAACACAAACAAAAATCACAGGTGTAAAATGCTTCGCATTTGTTTTAATTGTTTTAATTAAAATGACAGCTCTATCCTGGGTTTACCTTTTGTTTTAACTAGGAAATTGAGAGATATGGTAAACCATTTTCTCTCTGTGAAATCTGCTCTGATTCTTAGCCAACAGGCAAAATTAATGATTCTTCTATAATACTTCCTTTATGTTTTTGGCATAGTGCTTATCAATTTATATTAGATTATAACAGACCATTATGTTAGAGGTGGAATGGGGCATTCATTGTTGAAGCTCCAGGACCTATTATAATGCCTGGAATACATTAAGTACACAATTAACATTTACCTAATTGATGTAACTGTCAGGCAATTGGAATGCTTATGGAGCATATTCACTGAAATAAAATATATTGCAAAGGATAATTCTAGATCATGATGATTTTGAAGAAAACTGCGTAAGTGCTATATTGTTCTGCCTTAAGCCATTTTAGAAAAATTCACTTTTCAGATTTTGACAAAAAGCCTACCAAAAAATCATATATTGAGAAATAGCTTTAAGTTACAAGAATAATATGCTGGGACAGGAAAGTGTTGTTACAGTTGTTATACATCCTGAGCCAATAAACTATGATTTTGGATTCTTACATAATGTCTCAGATCCATTTTTAAAACTTTTTATTAAAACACCTCTCAAAATGTCAGTGAGACATGGAAGATGGCTCTAAGAACCTGCTTATCAACTTATGAGCAGAAGTTGAAGAAATTATTTTGAAAAAATATGTATGATACATTTATAATTATATCTGTATATATACATATATGTATATCTTACCAAGCAATATTTTAGTACAGTGTAATAGTTAGAAAACACTAAGTTACATATAAGCAAAGACTGAGAATTATCTCCTAATTCTCACAATTATAAAATTAGAGTTTAAGACTGATTTTATGAAGCAGAAAATCGTAAAGACAACTTCAAGTAGAATTATAAATAAAACATGACCCTCTTGGAATAGATGCTGTGGACTGGCCACTCCATTTCTATCCCACCTGTCTTCCATGATAACTTTCTATACAGATCCCAGAGAGGAAAGCAATGCATTTTCCAGATTCCTTCACAGCTGGAGATTTGGTTAAATTCTCACCAATCAAGTAAAAGTACAGAAACTTTGGAAAGCAGAAGTGAATTAAAGATTATATCTGGCCCATTTTTCTGTTTTAGCTGTTGGCAATCAAGGGTGTAGAGATACAGCTTTCCTGCAAAAGCAGTCCAGTGTCCATTCCCCAGTTTCTCAGACAATTGTGGTGGTGATGTTAGCATCAGTGGTAAGCTGTAAGGTCCGTGGTAATTCCTGATTTCCACTCCTACACCTTGGATATCAGCTCAAACACTATATTCTTAAGCTCAATATTTCCAAAGTGACTTAAAAGATAATAGTTCCTTTGATGGATCGATCCTTTCATGTTCAAGAAATACTTCCTGGAGGCCCAGGATAATTTGTTTCTCTAGATATCCTAACAATTTTGTATCAAATGCCTTCCTGCTTTCTACTTAATACATGGATGCTGTTAGAATATGCCTATAAAAACAAGAAAACTTTAGAGCAAAAAAATTATGGGAAACAGGAAAAAAAAGAATGTACAGAATTAGAAAATATTAAATAAAATAACAAAATTTAAGATAAAACATAGGAGTTATGGTAATAAATAAAATATCTAAGTTATTTCTTCCTTTTTAAATGAAAAACACTACTATAATATGTCAAGTTAATGTATAAATGTTGATGATTATAAAAAACCTACCTATGGTTATGAAACAAAAATGGCAAATGTAGAATAATTAGCAAAAATATATTTGATAAATTAAAAAGAAAAAAGGTTGCTTGCTTTCTTGCAGTGGTTCAGTGTTTACATCAGAGAAAATAAAATTCAATTTTAAACACATTAAATAGAAAAAAATTATATCCTCAATGAAAATAAGTCATAAACATTTATGTTCCAAGTAACATTGATTTTTAAAACGTGGAGTCATGTTTTATGAAAATTCAAATCTTTAAAACTCTGCAACAGTAACTCAATACCATGCTGAAGTCAGATGTCAGGAGACAAAGTTTCAAAATGAACAAAGTTTGTCTCTTCCATAACATCCTTTCCTGCTTAATACAGGTGTCCTAGTCATCAAATCAACTTTGTTAAATCAAAGTTATTCTAAAGTGAATTTCAAACATTGAAAAAAATGTGTCATTCATGAAATGGATGAAAGTACTACTGGAGATCTGCTGAAATCTGACTAAAAGACAGTGTCTTAAGAGAGTCTTCTAGAATGAAACCAATTTCAACAGTCATATAATATGACAGATGCTACAGAAGAGAATGATTTGAAAATTGAGGGACTAAAGGAGGACCTTTGAAATTGGCAAAGCCCTGAAATATTGTCTTTTTTCTGATATTATTGCCAATGACAGTGCCCAGGGAGGCTGTTACATTGTGCTATTGCCAAAAAAATTAAGTCTATCTCAAACTCAAGATGTTTTTTTCTTTCTTTTTTCACTTTTTGTAATACAGTTCCACCTCCATGTGCAAAGATACTATGTTCTTTGTAACACAGCCTATGATGAACAGATTTCATTTTTTAAAATCAAATTGCTGTATAATTTTCAACTTTTTGTTTTTCAATGTAAGTATTAATCAAAATATTGGTTCTCAATACCCTATGAAATTTTGGTTCTGATTTCAAGCGGTTGCAGTTTAAGTAGTCTTTTCCTGATATCGCTCATTCCGAGGTAATTGTGACCTTTTATCTGGTAAAGTAAAATCTCTTAAATATACAAATAAAAAATGACAGAAACACAGATGCAGCTGTATACCTAAATAGGTACATAAAGTACCATAATAACATAATTTATAAACGTAAAAAATATATGTTTTTAAAAACTTTGTTTTGTTTTGAGTTTTACAAAACAAACTTCAGAAATCACATTATTAAAAAGTGAACTGCAATCAAAATGCTCAAGTGAATTACTGAACTTAATTCTCTAAGTTTAATTAAGACTTCATATGCTTTAAATAACAGGTATCTTTAAGAAAAAATTTAGTTTATTTATTATTGAATCTATCAGCTGATGTACTTTTTAAAACTATATTAATATTCATTGTTTAATAACTCATTTAGTTGTCTGAACATTTTAAAGCATTTGAAAAAGCAAAAGCAAAGATCTTTCAATGCAGACAATACTATTTTAAATATTAAATTAGAATATTATTTTCTTAAGAGAAGCTGAAAAAATGATGTCTTCAGTATGATCAAGGCAAGAAATAACATTATTTTGAAACTTATCTCTTTCATTTTTAACTAACTAAATAGCAAAATTTTTTAAAATGTGATATTTTTCCATGACTTTGTTATACATCTGTCTTTATTATATTCACAAGAAGCAGAAATGATATCTTCATTTCAAGTTTCCACAACATAACTTCAAAACATTTCAAAAACCAGAAAAAGTAGATGTCTCATTCTATAACTTCAGTGATCTAAGTAAAGATAAATAACACAATTTGCAAACTGAATTTGGGAGGACTGCTGTCAGCACAATGCAGATTAGGAAGTTCCAGGTTATGGTTTTCCCAGGAAAACACAAAAACAGTATGGTCCTGACACAAAGACAGACAAAACAACCAACACAATAAAATGGAGCTCAGAAAGAAATCCTTGTATATATTGTAAAATGATTTTTAACAAGGATTCCAAGACCATTCAATGGGGAAAGGAGAGTCTTTTCAACAAATGTTATTGGGGAAACTGGGTATCTACATGCAAAAATACTGTTGAACCCTTATACTATTAAAAAAAACCTCAAAATTGATAAAATTAACTCAAAATGGATCAAAGGCCTAAACACTGATAACTAGAATTATAAAACTCTTAGAAGAACACATAGGAGAAAAAAACTTCATGACAGTGGGCTTAGGGGATTTCTTGGATCTGAAAAAGCACAGGCAACAAAAGAAAATAGATAAGTTGGACTTCATCAAATTTAAAACTTTTGTGCATCAAAAACATTGACAGAATAAAGAGGAAACCCACATAATAAGATAAAATACTGGCAAATCATATATCGATAAGAAATTTATATCTAGAATGTATAAAGAACTTCTACAACTCAACAGCAACAACAACAACAACAAAACCAAACAACTTGATTAAAAAATGAAGAAAATACTTGGATAGACATTTTTCCAAAGAAGACATCCAAATTTGTATCTCTAGACAATATATGCAAGTGGCCAAAAAACACACACACACAAAGTTTAACACTACTAATTTTTAGGGAAATTTAAATGGAAACCACAATGAGATATCACTTTACATTCATTAGAATGGCTATTACAAAAATACACACAGATATATACACACACAGAAAATAACAATTGCTGGTGAGGATATAAAGAAATTGGAACCTTTATACATTTCTGGTAAGAATATAAAACTTTCCAGCCACTGTAGAAGATGTTATGGCAATTCTTCAAAAAGATATTAAACTTAGAATTATCATATGATCCAGCACACTATTTCTGGTTATATACTCAAAAGAATTGAAAGCAGGGTCTTGAATAGATTATTATACATTTTTGCTCATGGCAGCATTACTCACAATAGCCAAAAGATAGAAGCAATCCAAGTGTCCAACAACAGATAAATGGATAAACAAAAAGTGGTATAAACGCAAAATGGAATTATTCAGCCCTTAAAAAGAGAAAGATTCTGACACATGCTACAACATGCATGAACTTTGAAGGCATTATGCTAAATGAAATAAATCAGTCATGAAAGGACAAATACTGTGTGATTCCACTTACATGAGGTACCTAGAATATTTATAGAACCAGAAAGTAGAGTGGTGTGATTGCCAGGGATTGAGGGGTGTGGAGAATGGGGAGTTAATGTTTAATAGATACAGTATTTCAGTATTTCAAATGAGAAAAATGAAAGCATTCTGGAGATGGATGATGATCACGGTTGCACAACAATGTGAATGTATTTAATACCACAAAACTGTACCCTTAAAATGGTTTATAAGGTAAACTTTATGCTATATATATTTTACCAAAACAAAATATTACTTAGAAATGTAAAAAGGATGCTGGGCACGGTGGTTCATACCTGTAATCACAGGTCTTAGGGAGGCAGAGGTGGAAGGATAGCTTGAGCCCAGGAGTTCGAGATCTGCCATGGCAATATAGAAAGACTCCATTCTCCACAAAAAGGAGAAAAAAAAGATAAAAAAGAGAAATGTAAAAAGGAAAACAGATAAAGCTCTTAACTCTTAAATAAGAAATTAAAGAATAACAAAAAATATCCAGAAAATGAAGGCAATGGAGAAAAATACCTGTGGGATGCAGCCAAAAAGAAAATTTTAGAGTTTTAAATGCCTTCGAATTAAACATCAAAAATTATAGTAATTACATATTTACCTTAAAATTATAAAATGTGTACATAACTCTTAACAAAACAGAATAAAGAATTAATAAAATTACGAACCCAAAATTAATGACAACAAAATATTGGTAGAATTAATGAACACATCCAAGACATTTCTCTGAAAAGGCCAATAAGATAAATTTTGACAAAGCAATTAAAATAATTTAAAAAATAGAAAAAGTGGTATTACATATTTCCATTATGAATGAAACCTGAAAATATATATCAATGTGGAAAAAAAAGTTGAACATTTCACAAAATGTTTCACAATATTATACACATTATGTTGTATATAATACATATAACATTTTAAAATATTATATATGACTCTGAGATAGGAAATATAAAAATATTTGTCAATAAGCATCATTGAATATACAGCATTCTTAAGGGATACTCTTTTTTAAACCCAGAAAAGTGCTAAGAGTTTTTTCCCCTATTTTTTCTTACTATTTTATATCTACTACTATAAATTGCTCCCCGAATATCAAATGTTCTTTTTCTCTAAATCAAATAGGATCTGACTCTGAGCCCTCTAATAATTTTGAAAGGTGGGAAGAGTCAGGTGGAGAGTAATTTTTTTTTTCCAAGTGAGTTTTAACCAACATGACTTCAACTTCCCACAACAGCTTGGCAGAACGTTAGTCAGGTTTCTTCCTGACTATGGACCCCCAAACTCTTTTTTCCTAGAGCATTTTATACAGAAAACATCACAAATACTTTATTTGCCCCTTTGAGATATAGGTTTTCTCACAGCTTCTTGCCGATATTACAAACCACAAACGCATTTCTCAAGGAGCTGAAAAAGCATCCTTTTAAAATGTAATCACTAAGAGAAATAAGAACCCCTATCTCTTTCAGTCTCTATAGGAAGGTAAGAACCTAAATGCCATGAGCACCAGTTAGCAAATACAGATGGCCTAATCACATATGATAAACTTCCTTCTTGACATTCTCCCCTATTGGAATAATCTTCAATAAAGTCTTGTTTAACTCTGTCCTCCAAATTTTTCTTTGACGGTCTACAGCAGGAAACAGGTTCCAACACACAGCAACATAATAAGAACTAGAAAACACTAATTAACATTGTAACTTACCATGAGGGAACTGGATTTTTGTTTCATGTAACTTTTTAAAAAGGGAATTTGAGACAATATGGGTAAATATCTTTATTAAAAATAAATATTGGGATTGTTGATTCTCAGATATGTTCTAGATTCTTGGTTTAAAAGCACAGATTATTTAAAACTTACTTAAAACTAAGAAAAAAGAGAAATGAATGAAGAAAAAAAAAATTACAACTCCAGTATCTGATAACAGAAGACTTATTTGGCATCTGTAGGTCAAGAGTATTTAGAAGACGAAGAAACTTTCATCAAATAAAGGAGAGTTAAGCAAGAATGTTTACACATGAGATGTAAATACTATTTTAAGAAGAATTTTACTATTATAGGAATCATTAATTCTTATAATACCAAACTGGATAAAACATTTTATAGCAATATATAGCTGCCTATTTCTGCTGTATTAAGTAGTGATATAACAAAACAAAACAAAAAAAGACTTCCCAGTCTCTTTCATTAAAATGAAAATCGCATTGAATCTAAATCAGAAAGGTTTTGCATAAATTTGTAAATCAGATATTTGGGCATGTAAGGAAGAGTCTAAATATTTTAATATGCATTGTGTCCACCAACTCCTGGGTTCTGCCTGTTTACATTAAACCTTATTTTCAACATGAAAATTGATTGAAAAATGTAACCCAAACAACTGAATACATTAGTATACTGTAAAACAAATGTCCTAGTTTGAACACAGTTCTGTAGTCTACATCTACATAAAATACAGCACTTAAATGTCAAAAATATTTTTGAAAGTTAAAGAAATGAGAACCAAATGGCATAGTAGAAGTGAGTTTGCTTCACTCCTCCACCCACAGAAAACCAAAACCAAATATATAGTGCTGAGATTATCACCCGCAATATTCCAGAACTCAAATATGAAAATGAGACAGTTTTTGGAGCCACAGAAAGGTTAAAAAAAATCATGTAGACTGTTGGATCCACAACACCTTTCCCCCAATCTGCTAGGCCCCAAGAGTGCAGAAAAATTTCCCCTGACTCACAGTGACTATACTAAAAAAAAAAAATGAGATAGAGATGGACAACCAGTTTACCCACCATGTTGAATTTGCTGGCAAAAGGCCTGTCCTACTGACAGAAAGCCTTGCAAGTGCCTAAAAGGATAAAAATTTCTGATGACAGCCGGAGACAAAGGGGAGATGGGACTACCGTCTCCAAACTGGAAAACCCTGCTCTATATCTCAGCCAAAGAAACCACCAAATCAGAGTAGCCGTTAGTAGCACCATGCTATAGGCACTATGTTCCACAAGTTCCCTGAACATAAACCCCTCATCAGCCTTTCCACACTGCCAGGATATTCCCTTTGGGACCTCCCCAATTCAGGATGAACAGCACTTTGAAATTTACTGGAGTAGAGGCAAACCTGAACTTAAAACGCCATCTAGTGCTGAAAAGGAGGCAGTGACTTAGCAAAAAAAGATATTCAATGGTACCTTGCAATGGTATGTTGCGAAGAAATCTCTTAACTAATAAAAAGAAAAACAAGAGAACACTAGAATAAATAACTTATACCTGCATAGAATAAATAACATATTCCTGCATGTGAAGGCATAGACATATATCCACAATAAACAATAACAAACAGAGAACTGTGATCTCTCAAAGTAGACAAAGCAAGAAACCAATGACAGACTATAATGAGATGGTGACAGGCAAGCTCTCTCGTCAAGAATTCAAAATAGAAACTTCAAGAAAACTCAGTGATCTCTAAAATTACACAGAAAAGCAACTCAGAAATCTATCAGAGAAATTTAACAAAGAGGTTTAAATAAAATAGTCAAAAATGCTGGAAATAAGAAATACATTTGCTATACAGAAAAATTTCTCAGAAGATATCCAAAGCAGACTGGATCAAGCAAACAATCAGTGAACTCAAAGACAAGCTATTGGAAAATACACAGTCAGAGGGAAAAAAAGAACACCATGGAAAGGAATGAGGAATGCCTACAAGATATAGACAACTACCTCAAAAGAGCAAATCTAAGAATTATTGTTGTTCAAGTGGGATTAGAATAAGAGCAAAGGGGGGAAAGCTTGTTTAAAGAAATAATAACAGAAAATTTTTTGAAACTTAAGAAAGTTATAAACCTACAGGAAGGACATAGATCACCAAATAGATTAAACCCAAATGAGACTAATCTAAGGCATATCATAATCGAGCTCTCAAAGATCAAGAACAAAGAGAGAATCTTAAAAGCAAGAGGAAAGAAGCAAATAACATATAAAGAACATCTAATTCATCTGACAACAGACTTCTCAACAACAACCATACAGGCCAGGCGGGAGTGGGATGAAATATTCAAAGTGCTGGAAGCAAAATCAAACCCCGCCCAAATGAGACTTTTGGACCCTACAAAATAACACTTCAAAGATGGAAGAGAAATAAAATCTTTTTCAGACAAACAAAAGCTGAGGGAATACATCACTACCAGACTCATTTTACAAGAAATGCTAAAGGTAATTCTTCACTCTCAAAGACAAAAATGCTAACGTGCAAAAATGAAAAGATTTGAAGGTATTAAACCCACTGGTAAAAGTAAGTACGCAAAGAAATTCAAAATAGGCTGACACTGTAATTATAATATGCAATCCACTCATAAATCTAGTATAAGAACTAAAGGTCATTCTTGCTATGCAAAGAGACTGGTGGCATTTAACCCCTGACCTGGAGATCTGTGGAACTTTGAACTTGAGAGAGATGATATAGGGTATCTAGCAAAATAAATTTCTAAGTGTTAAAGTGTTCAAGAGGAAGCAGAGCATAAAAGTTTGGAAAATTTGCATGATGCAGTAGAAAAGAAAACTCTGCCTTCTGGGGAGAAATTCAAGCCAGCTGCAGAAATTTGCATAAGTAATGAGGAACCAAATGTTAATCATCAAGACATTGGGGAAAATGTCTCCAGGGAATGTAAGAGCTCTTCAAGGCCACTCCACCCATCACAATTCCGGAGGCCTAGAAGGGACAAATGGTTTCCTGGGCCGAGTTCAGGGATCCTCTTCTGTGTGCAGCCTTGGGACTTGGTGCCCTGTGTCCCAGCCACTTCAGCTGTGACTAAAAGAGGCCAACCTACATCTCAGGCTATTGCTTCAGAGGGTACAAGCCCCAAGTCTTGGTGGCTTACACATGGTGTTGGGCCTGCAGGTGCACAGAAGTCAAGAATTTAGGTTTGGGAACCTCCACTTAGATTTTAGAGGAAGTATGGAAATGCCTGGATATCCAGGCAGGGGGGTGCTGCAGGGGCAAAGTCCTCATGGAGAACCTCTGCTAGGGCAGTGCTGAAGGAAACTGAGGGGTGGGAGCCCACACACAGAGTCCCCACTGGGGCACTGCCTAGTGGAGCTGTGAGAAGAGGACTACCGTCCTCCAGATTCCAGAATGGTAGATCCACTGACAGCTTGCACTATGCACCTGAAAAAGCCACAGACTCTCAATGATAGCCCTTGAAAACAGCCAGGAAGGGGGCTGTACCCTGCAAAGCCACAGAGGAAGAGCTGCCCAAGACCATGGGAGCCTACCTTTGCATCAGCATGATCTGGACATGAGACAAGGAGTCAAAGCAGATCATTTTGGAAGTTTAAGGTTTAATGATTGCCCTGCTGGATTTTGGATTTGCATGGGGCCTGTGGCCCCTTTGTTTTGACCAATTTCTCCCATTTGCAATGGGTGTATTTACCCAATGCTTGTACTCCCAGTCTGTTTAGGAAGAAACTAATTTGCTTTTGACTTTACAGGCTCATAGGTGGAAGGGACTGGCCTTGTCTCAGATGAGACTTTGGATTTGGACTTTTGAGTTAATGCTGGGATGAGTTAAGACTTTGGGGGACTGTTGGAAGGATATGTCGTGTTTTGAATTGTGAGGACCTGAAATTTGGGAGGGGCCAGGTGTGGAATAATATGGTTAGGCTTTGAATCCCCACCTAATTCTCATCTTGAATTGTAGCTCCCATAATCCCCATGTGGCATGGAAGGGACCCAGTGGGAGGTAATTGAATCATTGAGGCAGGTTTTTCTCATATTGTTCTCATGATAGTGAATAAGTCTCATAAGCTCTGATTTTATAAGCATTTTATAAAGGACGGTTCGCTTGTACACGCTCTCTGCCTGCTGCCATTTAAGACGTACTTTTGCTCCTCTTTTGCCTTCCACCATGGTTGTGAGGTCTCCCCAGCTATGTGGAACTGTGAGTCCATTAAACCTCTTTTTCTTTATAAATTACCCAGTCTCAGGTATGTCTTTATTAGCAGCATGAGAATAGACTAATACAGTTGTCACCAGTTTAAAATAATCTGTTATATCTCTAACATAGTTTTATAAGCATCATGATAACCATAAAACAAGAACTTATAATAAATACACTAAAAAAGCAATGAATTAAATCATACTCCCAGAGAATACCACTTAAACACAAAGGAAGAAATGAAGAAAGAGGAGTTACTAAACAACCAAAAAGCAAGTAACAAAATGATAGTAGTAATTCTGTACTTATCAATATTAATATTGAATGTAAATGAACTCAGTTCTCCAAGTAAAACACATAGAATGGCTAAACGGAAAAGAAAACGAGACCCAAATATATGCTGCGTCACCTCTAAAGACACATAGACTGAAAGTGAAGGGGTGGAGACAGCTATTTAATGCAACCTAAAACCAGAGGAGAACAGGCGTAGCTATATTTTTATCAGTTAAATACACTACAACCCTAAGATTGTAAAACTACATAAAGAAAGTCGCTATATAATGATAAAGGGCTCAATTCAGCAAGAGGATATAACAATAATAAATATCTCTGCACTCAGCTCCAGAGCTCTCAAATATATGAGGCAAATATTAACATATCTAAAGGGAGTGATAGACTGCAATACAATAGTTAGGAACCTCAAAACCCTACTCTTACTGATGGACAGATAATCCAGACAGAAATCTGTAAGAAACATCAGGGTTAAACTACATGCTAGACAATGTTAGGCCTGACATTTACAGAGCATTTTATCCAACTGTGGCAGAATACACATTTTTCTTATGATCACATGAACATTCTTTAAAATAAATTTATTTAAAGCCACAAAACAAATCTTGACACTTGTTTCACACTTCAAGCCTTGATTACTACTTTTCAGAAAAGTAAAACTTATATAAAATATGTTTGCTGACCACAATGAAATGAAAGTGGAAATCAATAACAAGAGGAACCTTAGAAACTACACAAACACATAGAAATTAACATGCTCCTGAACAATCAATGGATCAATGAAGATATTAAGAAGGAAATTTAAACTTTGTTAAAACAAATGAAAGTAGAAATAAAACATACCAAAATGTATAGGGTATTATATAAAGTAGTACTAAGAGTGAAGTTTATAGCAGTAAATGCCTATCTCAAACAAGTAGAAATACTTCAAATTAACAACCTAAAATTTCACCTCAAGGAACTAGTAAAACAAGAACAAACCAAACCAAGGTTAGAGGGAAAGAAATAATAAAGATCAGAGCAGATATAAATAAAATTGAGACTAAAATAATATAAAATCTCAACAAAAATAAAGTTTGCTTTTTGAAAAGATAAAGGCTGAGCATCGTGGCTCATGCCTGTAATCTCAGCACTTTGGGAGGCCAAAGTGAGAGGATCACTTGAGCTCAGGAGTTCAAGACCAGCCTGAACAATATGGTGAAACCTTGTCTCTACAAAAGACACAAAAATTTGCCAGGTGTGGTGGCGCACACCTGTAGTCCCAGTTACTTGGAAGTTTGAGGCAGAAGGATCACTTGAGCCCTGGAGGTGCAGGTTACAATGAGCCAACATCATGCCTTTTCACTACTCCAGCCTAGGTGACAGAGCAAGATTCTGTCTCAAAAATAATAATAACAATAATAAGATAAAATCAACCAAACTTTTGCCAGATTAAAAAAAAGACCGTAAGAAATAAAACCAAAAATGAAAAAGAACACATAAGGCAAAGACCATGGAAATACTGAAAATCATTAGAGACCATTATGAACAACTATACACCAACTAATTGGAAAACGTAGAGAAAATGAATAAATTCCTGGACACGTACAATTTAGAAACAACATATACAAATAGAAATCCTGAACAAACCAATAACTAGTAACAGTAGTGATATTAAAACCATAATAAAACATCTTCCATAAAAACAGCCCAGGACATCATAACTTCATTGCTGAGTTATATAAAACATCTCAAGAAATGATATCAATTCTTCTCAAACTTTTCAAAAAAACAAAAACAAAAAACAAAACGAGAGGGAATACTTCCAAACTCATTCTATGAATCCAGAATTACTCTGATACCAAAACCAATCAAGAACACAACAAAGAAAGAAAACTACAGGCCAATACGCTTGAAGAACATTGATGCGAAACCTTAGCAAAATACTAGCAAACCAAATTCAATAACACATTAAAAAGACCAGTCACCATAATCAAATGAGATTCATCCCAGAAATGCCGGGATGGCACACCATACACAAATCAATAAATGTGATATACCTCATTAACAGAAGCAAAAACAAAAATCATTTGATCATTTTAATAGATTCTGAATAAGTATTTAAGAAAATTCAACATCTCCTCATGATTAAAAAAAAAAAAAAACAAACCACTCAACAAACAGCGTATAGAAGGAACATACCTCAAAACAATACAAACCATATATGACAAATCCACAGCTAATATCATACTGAATAGGGAAAAATTGTAAGCCTTTATTCTAAGATCTGGAACAAGACAAGGATGCTCACTTGTATCACTTTTGTTCAACATAATACTTACATAGTTGTAAGAAAAAAATTTTTACAGTATTGTAAGAAAAATACAACTACCAAAAGTGACATAAGAAAAAATGAAAAATCTGAAGGATCCTAAATGGTTTTAAAAATTAAATTTATAAATTGAAAAAAACTTATCACAAAGAAAACTGCAGATTCAGATTGCTCATCAGAAAATTATAACAAATGTCTATGTAAGAATTAGTGCAAATGTCAGTTCTACCCAGAGCTGACAAAAGAAAGAAAGAGCATTCAGATTGGAAAGAAAAAAGTCAAATTTGCTTTGTTTGCAGATGACATGACCTTATTTTGAGAAAACACTGAATACTTTACCAAAAACTGTTAGAATTAATAAATGAACTCAGTAAACTTGCAGAATACAAAATCAACATACAAAAATCAGTAGCATTTATATAGGCCAACAGGAAGCAATCTGAAAAATAAATAAAGAATGTGATCCTATAGACAATTGCTACAAAACATATGAAGCTTAAGATTTCTACAAGCAAAATTATAAAACTCTGATGAAAAAAATGGAAGAGGATGCAAAAATGGCATGATGTTCCAAGCTCATGGATTGGAAGAATATTGTTAAAATATCAATACTATCCAAACTGATCTATGGATTTAGTGCAATCCTGTCAAAATGCAATGCCATTCTTCACGGAAATAGAGAAAACATTCTAAAAATGTACATGAAACCACAAAAGAAAGACTTTATTTTCTGAAATAAATAAACTGAAGACTTTGCCTGTTCATTTTTTAAATATTATTTTCAGGTCCTTTGCTTACCAATCCTAAGCAAAAGGAAAAGCTGGAGGCATCACACTACCTGAATTCAAAATATACAGTGCTGCAGTAATCAAAACAGCATGGTGCTGACCAAAAACCAGAAACACAGTTCAGTGGAACACAATACAGAACCCAAAAATAAATCTATGCATTTACAACCAACTCATTTTCAACAAAGTCGCCAAGAATATACCTTGAGGAAAGCACAGTCTCTTTAATAAATGGTGTCAGGAAAACCAGATAATTACATGCAAAACAATGAGACTTGACCCCTATCTCTCACCACATACAAAAATAGAATCAAAATGGATTCAAGAATTAAATCTAAACAAAACAAACAACCCCATCAAAAAGTGGGCAAAGGATATGAACAGACACTTCTCAAAAGAAGACATTTATACAGCCAACAGACACATGAAAAAATGCTCATCATCACTTGCCATCAGAGAAATGCAAATCAAAACCACAATAAGATACCATCTCACACCAGTGAGAATGGCAATCATTAAAAAGTCAGGAAATAACAGGTGCTGGAGAGGATGTGGAGAAATAGGAACACTTTTACACTGTTGGTGGGACTGTAAACTAGTTCAACCATTGTGGAAAACAGTGTGGCGATTCCTCAAGGATCTAGAACTAGAAATACCATTTGACCCAGCCATCCCATTACTGGGTATGTAAACAAAGGATTATAAATCATGCTGCTATAAAGACACATGCACACCTATGTTTATTGTGGCACTATTCACAATAGCAAAGACTTAGAATCAACCCAAATGTCCATCAGTGACAGACTGGATTAAGAAAATGTGGCACATACACACTATGGAATACTATGCAGCCATAAGAAAGGATGAGTTTGTGTCCTTTGTAGGGACATGGATGCAGCTGGAAACCATCATTCTCAGCAAACTATCACAAGAACAGAAAACCAAACACCACATTTTCTCACTCAAAGGTGGGAATTGAACAATGAGATCACTTGGACACAGGGCGGGGAACATCACACACGGGGGCCTGTCGTGGGGTGGGAGAATGGGGGAAGGATAGCATTAGGAGATATACCTAATGTAAATGACAAGTTAATGGGTGCAGCACACCAACATGGCACATGTATACATATGTAACAAACCTGCACGTTGTGCACATGTACCCTAGAACTTAAAGTATAATAATAAAAAAATTAAATCTAAGACATGAAACTATTAGAAGAAACCATTGGGAAAATAATCCAAGACATTGGTATGCGCACAGATTTTTTAGTAAGACCTCAAAAGCACCAGCAACAAAAGCAAAAATAGGCAAATGGGACTAAATCAAGCTAAAAAGCATCTACACTACATGAGAAACAATCAGCAAAGTGAAGAGACAACCCAAGGAGTGTGTGAAAATATTTGCAAACCATTCATCTGACAAGGGATTAATAATAATATATAAGTAACACAAAAAACTCAGCAAAAAAAAAAAAAAAATCCTAATTTAAAATGAGCAAAGACCTTAATAAACATCTCTCAAAAGGATACATACAAATGACAAAAAACGTCTATGGGGGAAAAAGTGCTCAAAATCACTAATCTCAGAGAAATGCAAATCAAAACCACAATGAAATATTTCGCCCCAGAGAAACTGGCTTTTATCAAAAAGACAAGAAATAACTAATGTTGGTGAGGATGTGAAGAAAAAGTAATGCTTGTACACTGTTGTTAGGAATATAAATTATTACAGTCACTATGGAAACAGTATGGAGGTTCCTGAAAAATCTACAAATAGTACTACCATATGACCTAGCAATCCCACTACTGGGTATATATCCAAAAGAAAGAGAATCAATATATTGATGAGGTATCTGCTCTCACATTTTTCTTACAACACTATTCACAATAGTCGAGATATAGCATCAACCTAAGTGTCTATCAACAGATGAATGGATAAAGAAACTGTGGCATATATACACAATGGAATATGATTAAGCCACAAAAAATGAATGAAATCTTGTCATTGCAGCAACATGGATGGGATTGGAGGTCATTATGTTAAGTAAAATAAGCCAAGCACAGCAAGACAAATGTCACATGTTCTCACTCATATGTAGGAGCTATTGAAATGGGAAAAGTTCCTTTGTCCCCCTCACAAAGCATGTGACACGGGGAGTGGCTCGCTTCTTCAGTGCCTCTTGCCTGGCTTTGGATCCTTCAGACCTGATTTTTCTTCCTAGTCCCTCAGCCTGAAGCTTTGAGTCGAGTTTGAGATTGAAAAGGTAATTTTAGAGGCTGTTTGTATCTGTTCAGAGTGTCACACGTGCCCTGCCAAATTTGCAGTTACCGGCCAGCAGGGGTTGCTCCTCCGTTAACTTCCCTATCAGAAATAAGAGTGCTGGTAGCTGGGGAGTCCTCTCATTTAGAACAGTAAAAAGAGAGAGAAAAACAGTTTAAGGGTCAAAGTGGGGGACCCTGGGGGAAGAACTTATTGCTCAGTGAAAGTGGGCCCCTTTAATCCTTATATCTTTTCCCTGGTTCAGACCAGGTTGAATTCCTTGGCCAGGGGAGAAACGTCCTGTTGGCGCAGTGGGTGAGAGGCAGCCACCTGTTGGCCGGGTGGAATCGCCGCTACCGCTGTGGCTTTCTCCCACCCCGCCACGTGGCTGTTTGGCTTGGCCTTTGCCTGCTGCAGGCACGCCCAGGTGCCCGAGATGGGAGGGGAAAAGATAAGGAGAGGTGTCTTGAGCCTTGCGTGCCTGCGGCTGTCGAGGTGGAGGCATACGTGGTTGCTTTTTAGTCTCTTGTTTTGGGGATCTGGCAAGAGTACCCTTACCTAGGTTGATGGTAAAGTTAGAGATGGGCACAGTTGGTCTGATTTGCATCTTTGGTGGCTGAGGCAAATGCTCTTTTTACTTAGTAACTTTGCCATAGCCTGCAGCAAAACTTTTAACATTATAAAGGAAGAGATAAGGGCTATTTCAAACCCTGAGAGAGAGAAGAGGCGAAGTGTGGAATTTTGACCAGCCTGATCAGGGCAGTTTAAAACTCCCTGAAGGGAAACAGAGCCTATTACCCGCAGGAAAGAGAGAAATGGCAGGGTGTTGTTAGAGAGGCATACCAGACAATTTCGCATTGGCTCATACTCACCTTCTGCAATCCTAGACAAGCCCCAGTTGAAACTGGAAAAGTTCACTTGTCCCCCTCGCGTGCGACAGGGGAAGTGGCTTGCTTCTTCAGTGCCCCGTTGCTCAAACCTCTAGGGGGAACAAGGAGATGGGCAGGTTGTGGGGCTCTGACCACAGCAGCATCTAGGGTTGAATGTTTATAGCTCCTGAATCCCCAGTAGGCGTGTGTTACAGGCTACTCTTCTAGTTTTGCCATCCATAGGTGGCTTGTGTTAGTCAGCTCAATTAGACCCCTTTCTTATCTCAAAAACAGAGGGTTTTCTGTATCCCGGGGTTCTTGCTTTGGTGTATGGGAAGAATTGGATCACAGGTGGGCTTGGAGAATGAATGCAAGGTTTTAATGAGTGGAGGTAGCGCTCAGCAAATGGGGGAGCAAGAAGGGAGATCGAATGGGAAGGTGGTTTTTCCCTGGAGTCGGGCCGCTCAGGGACCCGGGCTCTCCTCTGACCGCCCCATCCAAACTCCGTGTGATTCCACCGGTCGGTGGCCTGACGGCCTGCTGGTGCCAGTCAGTGTGCTCTTCTGCGGAAGTGCTCTTCTGCCGAGGTGCTCCTCTGGACATCCTCGCAATGTCCAGTCGCTTGTGTGTTCTTCCGCTGGTGTATTCCTCCTGACGTCCAGCCACTTATGTGCATGCCCGCTAGGATCTAAAGGTTTTTATAGGCACAAGATGGGGGTGTGGCGGACCAGGTTGGTCTTGGGAAATGCAACATTTGGACAGGAAAACAGAAATGCCTGTCCTCACCTAGGTCTGCGGGCACAGGCCCAGGAGTGGAGCCCTAGCCAGGGACCTGACTTTCTCTACCCAGCACTTCCCTGACCTCCTCCAGTATCACTATGAAAGTGGATTTTATGAAGATAGAGAGTAAATCAGTGATTACCAGAGGAAGGGAAGGGTAGTGAGAGGGGAGTGAAGATAGATTAATGAATACAAAGATACAGTTAGATAGAAGAAACAAGATGTAGTGTTTGATAAATCAGTACAGTGATTATAGCAAAAATCATCTATTGTACGTTTCAAAATAACTGATAGAGAATAATTTGAATGTTCACAGGATAAAGAATAGATAACTGTTTCAGGTGATGGACATTTCAATTATTCTGATTTGGTTATTACACATTATATGAATATATCAAGATATAACTCACATATACCCTTAAAATATGTGCATCTATCACCTATCAGTAAAAAGAAAGAGAGAAAAAATGAGTTTTAAGAAATAAGCTCTAATTTTCTATCTGTTTGGCAAAGATATTATAGTTTGCAAAGATTTGGCAATGCCGTTGTTGCAGAGAAATAGACCCAACCATGAGCTGTAGACAAGAGGAAAATCTGGTAAAACTGTAATGAAAAATTATTGAAAATATCTACGAAAACCTTTAATGAACCCAGACTTTACCCTAGAAAAATATTAATGTGCATGCTCCCTCATCTTCATCCCAGTACTTTTCATTAAAAGTACATTTTATCAACACATTATGTCTGAAATGTAATGGAAATCTATGCAATCATTAAAATGGGGAATAATAAGAATATTTAATAACATACAAAATGTTCAGAATGTATTGTTATTAAAGCTGCAAGTGAGTAAAATAGTACGTGTTGTAATTTTTAGATTAAAATGCATGCTTAAATTATTGCAAATTCATATATATCTCAAAATGCTAACAGTTGTTATCGGCCAGATGAATTATAGATAAGGCTTATTTTAGACTATATTGTATTCCTATAAGGAACTCATTGCTTTTATAGTCAGTCAACAGTAATTAAAAAGAAAATACTGGGAAACTATATAGAATTTTTAACTTTTTATTTTTGGATTTAACTCTTATTTTCATCTTCTTTTTTTATACCTTTCCCAAAATTTGAACATCTTCTTTTTTTATACCTTTCCCAAAATTTGAACAATATTTGCATTATTTTCATATGAGAAAATTTGTTTCAAAAATCACATAGGATTAACATTTCACACATTGTCATTATCCTTCATGGTGACCTTATTAAGAAGTTTTTAGCATTCTTTTCCTGAATAATTTAAATAATGCAATTATATTTTTCTATTATGTTTTTATTGTCATTCATGGCTTAATTTGTTCCAGCTTATATGCCTTTGGGACATAATTTCTAAGCCTTCTTGCTCAGAGAGAGGGAATGAAAAGGTCTGTAGACTTTATAAATACAACTTAAATAATATATTTCTGTATCTCCATCCCTCCTTCCATCCTTTGACTATGATTTTTTCAGGTTGAATGATTTTTAAAAATACCTTTTATAAAATTAAATTCCTTATTGACCATTCAAACAATTAAGAGTGAATGTTAAGTATTTTTCACTTCTCTACATTCTAGCTAGACGATTATTTTCCTGTCACACTGAGTTTATATTCTCTCAACAAGATCCATGCTACAACCCAATGTCTTGGGAGTCATTAAGGCCCCTTGAAAAATTCAAGACTCTCCTTCCGGCATTTTGTAATTATAATACACAGGTGACACATGCTCACAGTTCTCCCTCTATCAAAGCTACAAGCCTAAACACCACTGCACAGAACAGACAGCAAATGTAAAATTTATTTTGATTCAAATTTGTTTCATACCATCTTGGTATTTTAAAGTTTTTAATATTGATATAGCAAATAGAGTATATTTAAAGATAGTTAACATACTAAATATATATGTATTTGGAAAGGGGAGAAGAGAAATATGATAATCTCTCTGGAGGACTTTCACAGTGAAGAATGTTTTGCAGTTGTAGAGCTGCAAATTTGGTGAGCCGAAGGTTCTCAGGTATTTACTATCGGTTCATCTTAATTTTTAAAAAATAATCCACAATTTTGTTAAAATTCCTTTCAAATCAGTGCAAGAATTATCAAACAAAATGTTGCAAAGATGCTTTTTATTTTCTTAATTTTGTAAGCAATCAGGTAGCTAAGTAGAAGACTTTACTTAATTCCCAAATCAGTGCAGGAATACCTTGGAGATATTGGGGGTTTGGTTCCAGACCACAATAAAGCACATATTGCAATAAAGCGAGTTGCATGAAGTTTTTGGTTTCAAAGTGCACATGAAAGTTATGTTTGTAGACTATTCTGTAGTGTACAAAGTATGCAATAGCATTATTCTATAAAAACAATGTAATACCATAACTAAAAATAATTCATTATTAAAAGATGCTAACAATTATCTGAGGCTTGAGCAAGTCATAATCTCTTCACTGGTGGAGGGTTTTGTTTCAACGTTGATGGCTGACTTTTCGGGGTGGTGGCTGATGAAAGCTGGGGTGGCTGTGGCAATTTTTAAAAATAAGACAACAATGATGTTTGCCCTATCAATTGACTTTTCCTTTCACATAAGGTTTCTCTGAAGTGTGCAATGATGTTTGATAGCATTTTGCCAACAGTAGAACTTCTTTCAACATTTGGCATCAATCCTCCCAAATCTTGCTGCTTTATCAACTACGTTTATGTAATATTTTAAATTCTTTGTTGTCATTTAAATAATGTTCACAGCATCTTCACCAGGAGAAGGTTCCATCTCAATAAACCACTTTCTTTGCTTATCTATAAGAAACAACTCTTTATCCATTAAAATTTGATCCTGGGATTGCAGCAATTCAGTCACATCTTCAGGTTCCACTTTAAATTCTAGTTCTCTTGCTATTTCCACTATATCTGCAGTGACTTCCTCCACTGAAGCCTTGAGGTCTTCAAAGTCAACCCTGAGGGTTGCAGTCAACTTTTTCCAGACTCTCATGTTAATGTTGATATTTTGGCCTCCTCCCATGAATTATGAATGTTCTAAATGGCATCTGGAGTGGTGAATCCTTTCCAGAGGTTTTCTTCAATTTGCTTTTCTCATATTCATCAGAGAAATCACTATCTATGGCAGTTAAACTTATTAAGTGATTTTTTTCAGAGATAAGGTCTCCCTCTGTGTGCAGGGTCACCATCACAGCTGCCTGGTACTCTTGAGCGTTCCTCCCACCTCAGGATCCCAAATCACTGGTACTACAAGCATGCACCACTACAGCTGGCTACTATTTTTTATATTTTGTAGAAACAATCTTGCTTTGTTGCCCAGGCTGGTCTCAAGCTTCTTCAAGTGATCCTTCTGACTCAGCCTCCAGAAGTGCTGGGATTACATGCATGAGCCACACTGTTCCCAGCCTGAAATGTATTTCTTAAATAATAAGATGTAACAGTCAAATTTACTCCTTGATCCATGGACTCCACGATGAATGTTGTATTAGAAGGCATATAAACAACATTAATCTCCTTGTACATCTCCATCAGAACTCTTAGGCGTATTGTCAATGAGCAGTGATATTTTGAAAGGTCTCTTTTTTCTGAGCAGTAAGTCTCAACAATAGGTTTAAAATATTCAGTATATCATGTTACAAACAGATATGCTGTCATTCAGGCTTTGTTGTTCAAACTTTATAGAGAACAGGCTGAGTATATACAGCATAGTTCTTAAGGTCCCTAGTATTTTTAGAGTGGAAAATGAGCATTGGCTTCAACTTAAAGCCACTAGCTTTAAGACCCTAACAAGAGAGTCAGCCTGTCCTCTGAAGTTTTAAAGCCAGGCCTTGACTTCTCCTCTCTTGCTATGAAACTTCTAGATGGCATATTCTTCCAATATGAGGCTGTTTAATCTCCATTTAAAATCTGTTGTTTCATGTACCTTCATCAATGATCTTAACTAGATCTTCTGGATAATTTGCTGCAGCTTCTACATCAGAATTTGTTGCTTCACCTTGTAGTTTTACATTATAGAGATAGATTCTTTCCTTAAACCTCAGGAACCAACTTCTGCTAGCTTCAAATATTTTTCTGCAAGTTTTCTCACCTCTCTCAGCCTTCACAGAATTGAAGAGAGGTAAGACTAAGACTTTGTTCTTGATTAGGTTTGAGCCTGAGGGAATGTTGTGGCTGGTTTGATCTTCTCCCCAGACCACTAAAACTTTCTCCATATCAGCATTAAGGCTGTTTTGCTTTCTTATCATTTGTGTGTTCCCTAGAGTAACACTGTGAATTTCCTTCAAGAACTTTCTCTTTGCTTTCACAACCTGGCTAACTGTTGTAAGAGATGTGACCTTCAGCCTGTCTTGGCTTTCAGCATGCCTTTCTCACTAAGCTTAATCATTTCTAGGTTTTGAATTACAGTGAGAGACATGCAACTCTTCCTTTCATGTGAACACTTAGAAGCCATTGTAGGGTTATTAATTGGCCTCATTTTAATATTAGCATATTTCAGGGAATAGGAAGGCATGAGGGGAAAGAAAGGGGTGGGGAATGGCTGGTCAGTTGAACAGTTAGAACACACAGAACATTTATCAATTAAGTTTGTCAACTTTCATGATGTGGTTTGGGGTACATTTAAACAATTACAATAGTAACATCACAGATCACTGATCACAGATGAACATAAGGGATATAAAAATAATGAAAAAGTTTTCAACATTGTGATATTACCAAAATATGACACAGAGACATAAAGTAAGCACATGCTGTTGGAAAAGTGGCACGGATAGACATGTTCATCACAGGGTGGTCACAATCCTTCAATTTATTAAAAAACTGCAAAGTGCAATAAAGTGAAGTGCATTAAAGTAAGATATGCCTTTTCTTGGAGGCAATTGAAACCATAATTAGAATTCACATGGATACCAAATAATCTATGAAATTATTGTATGGCAGATCCAACATTCCACCTCAGTTTGTACCTCAGCCATCAGCATAAATTAAGACAACCAGAATCTATTAAATAATCCAGACACACTTAGGAAGAGAAGTACAGCATGACTAAAATCTTCAAGGAGTACAGATTACTTTCACATTGTGTTGATATTTTTGATGCATCATTATCAGTTAATATTTGGAAATTTGGGAAATATTCTTTCATCCTGGGGAGCAAAATGCCTAAAAACAACTCTCCAAAAAATTTTTTCACCCGAATTCCAATGGGAACCATCAGCCCAGTTAATTCCAAGTATTCCTCTCCTCTACACTCCACATTGGGCACAATGCATTGACAAAATTGTGCACTTCTGAATCCTTCCATCAATTCTGATTAGAACATCTTCTTTGTGTATTCTCTTTTTACCTCTGAACCTCCTTTATGTTCCTAATTTTACTTGCACCCTCCAGAACTACATTTGACCATAATCAAACTCCCCTTCTACAGTATATCTGATTATTCATTTATTTATTTTACTCCTGTGGGAGTGGCATACTTCTTCACTCTGTTGATATTGGACTTGTCTGTCTGACTTGCTTTGGACAATGAGATCTTAGTGGTCATATATAAAGCAGCAGAAGCACAACGTATACTTTTTCCACTGGGCTACTGTTCCCTTGCACATCTGGCATTGCTCTGAGAACAGCATACTTGTAACATATGTGCCTTGTACCATAGGTCCGTCATTCTCTAAGGGGGAGGATAATATACATATGGTACAAGAATGTCCTATATAAGTTGACTAAGCCACGTCCAGCATAGATAAGCCAACCCTATCCACCAGAGGCACATATATTAAATAAATCCTTACTAATGTATACTTTTAGATTTTTGAAATCCATTGTTATTCAGCAATAGCTAATTTATTCATCTACTCTTAACTCTTTCTTTACCATCTGGCCTTAGGTGACACACATTTCTTACCTCAATGATACCACTTCTGCTGAAGTGTTCTGAATTAAAAACTGATTTTCCTAATGTGGATGATGCACTGATGGGTGCAGCAAACCACCATGACACATGTATACCTATGTAACAAACCTGCACGTTCTGCACATGTACCCCAGAAGTATAATAAATTTTAAAAAGCCCCCCCAAAAAAACAAACTGATTTTCCTTTGGGTTGTATACTACAGGGAAAGAAGGCTCATTTAGAGTTCTTGAAGTCCAATGTTAATTCTAGATAATTGAAGTTTTTCAGCCCCTTGTAAAAGCTCCTCTTCCTTCAAGTCTTATTATTTGTATTGTGTCCCTTGTCATACACACAATTTGCTGCTGCTATGAAGAGGGCCAGCTCATTCTCAGTTACTCATTACAACACTTGGCATATGTTACAGTCTTTCTCTTTCTCTCAAAATCCTGCCATTGTCCTGGGTGACTTTGGCATCAAAATGAATAATTTAGCCACGTTCCTAGATTTCAGTATCTTAAGCTCGTCATCTTCAGTGGCTAAAACAAAACAGATACACAATAAATATGAGTTATTTTCATTTTCCTTTTTATTTCTTATAATAGCCTTTATTTCTACTTTACTTGAGCTACCCAATCCTTGATCCTTAACCCTATTTTCTATATTCCTAATATGATTCTCTGTTTCTATCTTTGCTACCAATGGCACCTGCCCTTCCAATCTATCAAGAGCTCCTGTCTCTATATTTACTCCTTTATCCACTACTGTCAGGCTCATGTATCACTTCTTTCCCTGTTCAGCCTGGAATACATGTTTTATCACTTCAACTGTCTCTTAATAAGGTCCCTTTTTCTCTTTTTCTTTTCTATTATACCCATTCCACATTGCAAATGCTCATTTGTAAACCCGGATTAAAGCACACACACTCACTTCCTCCAGGAGAGTGTTGGCAGAAATCACAGAGGCTTAAAGATTGGTGACATTTCAAGTAAACAGTTTCGAACCTCTTCTGGGTTTTTAAACCCTTCGGTAATCCTGTTACTTGCACCTGATCCATTTCTTTACTCCTTACTATCACCAGAATTTCTCAATCTTTTTCACATTCTCAAGTCTTTCCCAATCTCAGTTGCCCCCACTTTCAAGGGAGATGATTTTACTGCCCACTTTATAGAAAATATATCACTTCCGTCAGGAGCATCCCCATTGTCCTTCCCATGCCCCAATCACCAACCTCTCCACTGGACTATTAGCTTCTTAGGGGCATAAATAGGGATTAATAATCTTTGTGTCTATGCAGCTGAAAACAGTGGCCTCACACTTAGCCTCTTAATACATATTTGCTCAATTGCTTTGAACTCAAAAACAGGTTCATCTTTCTGCATATGTTTTATTCTATCCAAGCATAGTTGTTCTATCTATTCTTTGGATCCCATTCTCTTACATCTCTTCCAAATTTGCTTCATCTCCTATATTTGCAAAGAGCCACTCATGCTTACTCTCCCCCTTCCCACAATGAAAATACTTGAATTTTCTTCATTCTAAAAAATCTAGCCCATTCTTGACCCTACATCTCTTTCTATTAACTATCCTGACCTTTCTTCTTGCCTCCTTTCATTAACAGCAAAGTTTTTCAAAAAATATTGTATGCTTGAGGACTTCAGCTCATATTATTTTGCTCACTTCTCAACATAAAGGAAATCCAGTCTCATCCTTAATAATCCATGAAATCTCTGGCTAAACTCACCAAAGGCTACCTGATGGATAAATACAAAGGTTGTATTTATTCTTCCTCTTATTCTGTCCTCAGTGTCTCTCCACTACTCTCTTGGTCTGGAAAATTCATTTTTTTCAGCATAAACATTAGTATTTGTTTCCATTTCCACCCCCACCACATCTGTCTAATCATTAATTCTGGTATACCTTGCTGGATCTTCTTCTCTCCCTCTCACCTTTCTGTCACCATCTTGTGGATCTCACCATCTAAAGCTGTAAATGGGCATCTCCAGGGCATCTAAATAAGGCTGTTTACTTTTCCATTCTAACTCTGTATATTCTTCCTTGGTGATCTTGTCTATGTCCATGGTTTTAACCATCATCAACAATTCTTAAATAGTTACTTCCAATCCTGCATTCTCCTAGCATAGTTCAATCCACTTGAGCATTCAGTGGGAACATTAAGCATATTACAGATAAATTTTTTACTTTTATTAGCAAAATTTATCATTTTAATTAAGATACTGCCTAAATTTCCATCGCCTTTTAGGAGGGAGTCAAGTGCTGGTCAGGTTCATTTTTCCCATAGAGCTAAGGGACAGGAAATGAGATCAGAGTGCCTCTACCAGAGTCATGTGTAGGACCACATAAAATAATTCAGAAATTTTAAATATTAAGATGAAAATGATAGAAAAAATAGGCAAAGAAAAATTTGCCTACATACAAATAATCTCTAAATACGAAAAAATTAATATCTCCAACAAGTCAATAACTGGAATCAGAAACAATGCTAATTATTCAATGTGGGTAAGGTGGCAGTGCAATGTACAGACTCAAACTTGGCTACTAGAAGTGTAATTTGGTAGAATATTTCATCTTCCCATGGCTTATGTCTATTCAATAATTTCAACTCTTTCTTTTTCTCTCTCCTCCTTCACCACAGTCCTAATTTAGACTCATTATTTCTTCCGTGAACCGCCACAGTAACCACTTTCCTCCTCGTTTCCATTCCTCTTCTCTCTCAAGTCCATCCTTCACTTCTCCAGGACACTCTTTCTAATATACAAATCCGATTATGCAGATCCCTTGCAAAAATCCCCCATCAGTGGTGCCCCATTATCTCCAAGCCAAAGACAGATTCCTTAGCATGAAATTTATGCCCTTTTTGATTTGGTTCCTGTCTGACCTTTTCGGCCTAATCTCCTACCAGATTATCTGGGTTCAAATCCTGGCTCCTGCCCCTACCAGCCATGTGACCTTTGGCAAGTTGCATAATATCTGCCTTACTTCAGTGTCATCTTCCTGTAAAATAGGATTTTAATAGGACCAATACACAAGCACGCAAAGATTGTATGTGTAAATGTACCCAACATGATCAATAGCAGTGCAGGGGACATAGTCAGCCCTATGGCAATATTTGCTATTATTTGACATTATTATTATTGTTATTACAATCACTCTTCTACAATGACTCTGTGAGATAAAGCATGTGACAGCATGTGAGATAGATTTTTTTTTCTTTTTATTCCTAACTTTGTCTACGTTGTTAAGCACTCATTCTTCATACTTTTCCTTGTAAATTTGTGTGAGGACAGTTCATTTTTCCCCTGCTCCCAAGGGACTCATTTTCAAGTGAGAAGACAAATAAATAAGAAGTTAATATATACTTTATATTTTGGAATAATAATTGCTATGGAGAAAATAAGAGCTTGTTAGAAGAATTCACAACTGTGTAAGTGACTTCTTTAGTCCAAATAATACATTGTTAATTATTTTTTAACTAATTATTCTGTCTATTATAGATATGAGTTGCCAAGTTTACTTACTTCTGTATCTCCAGGGCTTGGCACTTTGCTGAATGTATGAAAAGTATGGGAGGTACTTAATAAGGACTTACTGGTCAGATGTGGTGGCTCATGCCTGTAATCCCAATACTTCGGGAGGCCAAGATGGGTGGATCATGAGGTCAGGAGTTTGAGACCAGCCTGGCCCATATGGTGAAACCACTTCTTTACTAAAAATACAAAACTTAGCTGGGCATGGTGGCCAATGCCTGTTGTCCCAGCTCCTCAGGAGGCTGAGGCAGAAGAATCATTTGAACCTGTGAGGCGGAGGTTGGAGTGACCCAAGATCATGCCACTGCACTCCAGCCTGGGTGACAGAGCAAGACTCCATCTCAAAAAAATAAATAAATAAATAAAAATAAGGACTTACTAAATGTGCATGTGAATGCATGAAGAAAATGATGTCTGAGGGTATTTGTAATATTTATCTCTTTTTCATTTATACTTTATCTCAGAATACAAAATCTTGTAATTACATTGTCATGATGTTTGTCTTTATTGCAGAGATAGTAGAAATTTAAATTCACATATTTGATATATACAATTCAGTCTGAAACCCCTGATTTACAGATATATTTTACAAAACTATAGCTGGGAATCAACTGCATATAAGCACTGAGAGAATTCCCCTTTCTCTTCAGAGCTGGAATGCCTAGGGACCTCTCTGCCACAACTAATATGTCCTAGTCCTTCCTCACACATTAAGAATTTTTAAAACCTGAATCTGCATGCTATGGTTGCCACAGCCTTTTTAAGAGGTGGGAAGAGGGATTTCTTCCAGCTCATGGAAATCCACCTAAGTTGGTTCTATACCTGGTGTCCTGAAGTGTTACAAGGCATGAGTTTTGTAAAAAAAAAAAAAAAAAAAAAAAAAAGCTACACATGATCAAACTTGTTTTTGTGTCTAATTTGTCATATTTTATAGAGAACTGGCTTTTTTTCAAGGTATCCTGGGCACATCAACCTATTCAGAATGAGGTTTCTGTGGAGTAAACTATTGCAACTGCTAACTAGCCAACTTAAAAAAGGGAATTTGGAATTCTGCCTGTTCATAAATTGGGGTTTGTCTTCACTACTGAACCAGACTTACTTCAAAACATTCCTGCTCCATTCAGTCCTCTCTCCAATTATATAACTAATTTATCTTCAGAGACTTTCACATTGCTCAGATCAAAGTGGAATACATTCTATAGCAAATGTAAATTAGAATTAAATATCTGAAGACTCTTTCTTTTTAATAGTATAACATTTAGGATTCCTATTGATGGTGGTGGCCACCCATTGGGAGTGGCTGCTGCCAGGATGAGAAAAGCACAGCTGGAACTCTGCATTCCATGGAGCCCGTCAGGGCTGGCAACAGGTGGGAACCCTGCCTCCTACCAAGTTAGTGGCCAGGAGCCCTTCACTCTATAGGGGCAGCTGCAGCCACCCAGCCACAGCTCCAGAGCTGGGCATCCCTGCACTCTTGGGGGCCCAGGAAGCACCTCTTGGCCCTGCAGGCTCAGAAGTGCCTGCTCAAACTCCTTGGCCTCTCCCCACACCTGGTACCTGCTCCAGCACAAAGCAAAGTAGTAGCTGAGCCCAGACACCGTCGCAACCCCACTGAGTGGAAACATGCTCAGGGAACTGCTGGCATGCCACCTCAAGCCCCTCTGGATTTTGGGTGCTAACAAGCTCGGGAAGGAGACTGGGGAGGGGGTGCTGAGGGCAGCTCAGTGCAAGCCTGAAGGTGCCCCTTGGCACCAACAGCCTGAGTGTCATGAATGGCATGTTGATGGCAGGAGGCCAACAGGTTCCTGGGTGGAAAGGGGCAGGTCCTGCCCATCTTCAAGTGAGGGACAACCTGAAGCATGGGGACAAGCTGCCAGTTCCAGGTGGAGTCCATGGCCCTGAGTGAGAATGTATGGTATTTTTTTCAGGCCCACCTATGGCCACCCAGGGACCAGTTAGCATGTACTTCCTTTTGAGTTCATAAAAACCCCAGACTCAGCCAGACACAGAGATGACCTGCCTGCAGATGGCAGCTACCCACTCTGTCTCCACTAAGGACTGCACAGACATCGGGATAACCTGCCTGCAGATAGGAGCTACCCACTCTGGGTCTCCTCTCCACTGAGGGCTGCAAGCTCAACCAGGATGACCTGCCTGCAGTTAGGTGCTGCCTGCTAAGGATCTCCTCTCTGCTGAGAGCTGCATACTCATTGGGATGACTTGCCTGTGGAAAGGAGCTACCCACTTCAGGTCTCCTGAGAACTGTACTGTTGCTCAATAAAGCTTCTCTTCCCCTTGCTCACCCTCCAGTTGTCCATAAGCCTCATTCTTCCTGGACACGGGGCAAGAACTCAGGACCCACCAAATGGCAGGACTGAAAAAGCCATAACACAAACAGGGCTGAAACATGCACCCCATCCCCCTGCTCACCACACTGTGGACAATGGGAAGGAGAAAAGAACTGTGACTCTTCTAGGATCCCAAACCTAGGAGCTCCCTGAGCCAGGGCTGACAGCTTCTTGGGAACTCTGCAGTTTCTGGCATCTCCAAGCTTCCAGACGCCACCAGGTTCCCCTTATCCAACCACAGGCTGCGTGAAGCTGGTGCTTGTGCCAGTGCCTGGAGCTGCCCGCCCCACTGCAGCAGCCAGTGTGCCTGGCTGTGTGCAGTGGCCAGACCTGCCACTTGTTCGCTCACACGCCCTTTGCTGCTTTGTGCCTGGCTCACTCTTGGCAGGCATGAGATCTGGGCCAGTAGCATGAGCTGAACGCAGCTTCCCAGACCAAGTGAACAGAATGAGCCCAGTGAGCCTGAGCAAAACTCAGGCAAAGGCACCACTGGCCACAGAAGCTTCCAGCTGGAGAAGTCAACACCCTAAGGATCTTGTGACACTATTGTTACAAATTATAGCAATGCTTTTCAAATTAATTTAGCAATTCTCTTCTCAGAGATAATTTTTTTAAGAGGCCCAAGTAACCATGGAAAGGGATGCAGTCATTTATGAGGGACTCAAGTGCTACCAGGGCTCTCTCTCTCCATCCCTCAACTCCATTCCTCCCTCTGTGCTTGCTTCTTTCTCTCAAAACAGCTTGCTTAAATTTGAACGGCATGACACTGTCAGCAACCTCTGTGTCACCAAAACAGAACTGGCCATTCTCTCCTTTATTTTGTTCCTAAAAGAGGAATCTCATTTGCCTATATTGGGTGATATGCTCATCCCAAGATCAATTATAGTAATTGTTCCTAAACATGTGTAATTGCTTTTTCTCTCCCAATTCCCAAATTTTCCTTTCCAATTGCTTGTTATTTTCAAATAAATGAATGACAACTGTCAAATTAAAATCACTATGTTCAAACCCAAACTCATTTCTCTTCTTACATAATTTCTTGCTCTTCTTTTATTATCTATTAATAATGTGATTAATTTAATAGTCTTCTAGGCATCTGGACTTGAAACTTACCCACTTGTCCTAAATTCAATTAGGTATTAAGTAATTAGCTTTTGCTTCTACCAGAACTTTCTTTATCTGCTTTCTCATTTTCCTTCTCATTCTTGCCTCCCCAATTGAAGTATACTTTCCCCTCTTCCTAGACTAATGAAATAACTTTCTATGTAGGCATCATACTCCTATTCTTTATTCTAAACTAGATTTCACATTGCTATTAGAATTACCACTTTACAATAAAGCTTAACATCACATCTGTTTCTTATTTGGGGGCTGCCAGGGGTTTCTAATAGCTGCAGAATGTAATGCAACCTCATCATCTTGAATTTAACATCCACAATTTGGATATGTACCTGCCAGTTTCAAGAAGCTGCTCCCCCATACATCCATACTCTTTGCTCTTGCACAGTTTCCTCAATTTCAAATGCTATTTCCTCTTCCCCAACCACAGCCTCTTTCTACTTGTGAAAACCCTATCCATCTGTTTAGGCTTATACCAAATGCCATATTATTTTTGAAAATTTTCCCATTTCCATCTGATTATGAATTTTCCTTCCTGATGATTCTTATACTTATCCTTTACATTCTTCATTTATACTTTACTTATCACACTTGATCTACAGTCATGTATATGCTTTACTTATTTACTTCAACTGGCTAAGTAGTTCACCTGAAAACAGAGTATGAGTCTTATTTATCTTCATAAATCATTCTGTAAAATGGCTACATATGCTTGGTATACCCACTTTAAACTTTTATAAAGATGGATAAAATCACAAATAGCAGTGACCCTGTATATTAAATATGTGGAAAATCTGCCCAAATCTGGGCAGAATTTCTAACTACTACTTATGAATGAAGAAACAATGAGGAACACCTTCTTAAACTCTGCACTCTGTGATGATCTAAAGCAAGTCAGAATTTACTAAAGAAGGTGAAGAAACACTGACTCACCCCTACCTGGTTTCAGGATTTACAACCTACATGCATCATAAAAGGAGGTTATAACCTCCAACACAAAAAATCATCTTGTCTACCAAACTAATTCTGCAAATTGTCTTTTCTGGGATGTGTAAATTCCTGGCCCCTTTGATACTCTTTCTCTCTTCACTTTCACTCAGGGATGCCCAACATAAAAATGGCAGAAAATATGGGACAGCTCAGAGCACGTACCATTATGAGATGCTTAACTACTTAGGAAAAACCATAGTGATACTAATTTTTTCTGTCAAATTAGCAAATATTTCAAAGCCAGCATTCAATATTAATGCATGTTTAGCAAAGTGGGCATCTACTGTACTGTAAGTGGAATGTAAACTGGTATGAGAGTCCTGGAAAGAAATTTGTAATGTGAATCAAGAGATTTTTTTAAATACACATACTCTTTCACCTCGTAACTTGCCTTCTATGGAATAGTCAGATACACGAATGAAGATTTAAGGCTCCTCTGTATAAGACAGTATAATAATAAGAAGATAAGGGACAGAATCTTGTAAATTGTGCAGTCTTAGAATATATGAGAAAGAAGAGGATTTGGGGGGAGGGTCTGATAGAGGACTTCAGATAACAGGATGCACGGGAAGTCAATGGAAGAGAAAGTTTTAAGAAATTATAGTGGTCAAATGTTAAATACTACACTAAGGCCAGATAATATGAAGACTCCGTTCAGGCTATTTAAATTTAGTTATTAAATAAAATGACTGCATTTTTAAGTAAAATAATAACATATTTTGTTGTAAAGAGATTGTAAGTTTGGAGGGCAGTTTCACTGAGGGCAGAGCTGGATAACAAGAGGCTATAGAGTAAGTGAGTGTGTGTTAAAGAATAACAGTTATGAGTTGTAAATCGCACTTCCAAATACTTGACAGTGAAGAATTCTGCCAGTAACCATTTAAGGAGAACGTACTCTGCGAATGGCGGTGAGGGGCAGTGAGGACACAAAAATGAATGAGACTCACCTCTTTCCCTCAAGGGGTCTGCAGTCTGCTAAGTCTCTTGGAGGCTGGCTTTAGTGAGGGCAGTGTATTGCTCAGTAGCCTCCTTTGTATCAATGGTTAAGGTTCTCCATTTTCTTCCCAATATGGAACACACATAAATTTATTTTCCTGAATTATTCATTCTCTAGTGGTCTTCTAATCCATCGCTGCTTCTACTTGCAGAATTTATAGCTAAGCTGTTTCACTAAGTGCTCTTGCTTGTGCAAAGCAAAAAAAAAAAAAGCAAACAGAAAACCAGTTTGATTTTCTGGACATCCTGAGTTGCTATGACACCTTGAATTAACAAACAAAGACTATTCACCTATGTGGTTTTTTTATTTTGCTTTGTTTTTGGTTTTGGTTTTGTTAAAAAAAAATAGTCAATTCATCTCTCAGACCTGAGTGGTGAAACGTGAATTTAATGACCCTGTCAACTCATAAGTGTGTGACTTCATATGACAGAGTCTGGCATGAGGCATGAGGCTTATTTGCTTTTCCAAGAGACAACAATGATTTCACAAGAGGCCAGTCACACTCTCTGTCTAGTTCTTCTCTGATCATGGTTTGCACTTAAGAGACAATAGGTATGGATGGTCAAAGTTTTAAAACCAAAATATTGCTTCATTTCACACATAGGAGAAATGGGAATAGCCATTATCACTACTGATAGAAGCAGCCTTTGGTGAAAGGGACTGTGGAGGGTATTTATCTGAGAGAAGTAAAAGTCATCCAAGGTTAAAGAAAGTTTCCTGATTTCCCAAGGCTTACACTCTAAGAAGGAAAGGCCTGTAAGGCTAATTGTAATCCATTGACAATAATTACGGGAAAGAATGACACATTATAATTTGGAATCTTCGAACCATGTTGCTTGTGCTTTGCTGTTGCTTTTCAGTGCTGTTGGGAGTTATTTCCTTGTTTGCCTGAGCCATTCTGCCTGCCGTTTCTTTGAAACTAGCCCTTGCACTCATTCTATTCCTTCTACACTTTTTTATTACTGTGAGAGAACAGTAATAGGTTTTATATAAAGGCTGATAGGTTTACTTAATTGCTAATTGTGCTATTCCCGTTATTTCTCATCTACAGAGCTTGGCAAGCAAACAGATGCCATTATCAGAGCTATTTCTTTGTTACTCAAGGTCTATTGTTGCCATCATTCCAAAAGTAATGCTTTAAGAGCAGAGCCTTGGGTTCTTCTAATTACTGAAGTCAACACAGTTTTCAACTTCTTCAAATTACTTTTGGACTCATTCTTCCTCTTACTTTCTCTCTTTTCCTTCCTTCTTCTCTCCCTTTTACCACCCCATCACTCTCACACTTGCTTATTAAGTCCTGGGCAGCATGCTAAATGCTGGAGACACAGAGATAAGAAAGCTTTGTTACGGTAGGGCATAGTGGCTCACACCTGTAATCCCAGCACTTTGGAAGGTTGAGGCGGGCAGATCACAAGGTCAAGAGATCCATCCAGACCATCCTGGCCAACATGGTAAAACCCTGTCTCTACTAAAAATACAAAAATTAGTTGGATGTGGTGGCGCACACCTGTAGTCCCAGCTACTCCGGAGACTGAGACAGGAGAATTGCTTGAACCTGGGAGGCAGAGGTTGAAGTAAGCCGAGATCGTGCCACTGCACTGCAGGCTGGGCAACAACAGTGAAACTCTGTCAAAAAGGAAAAAAAAAAAAAAGAAAAAAAGGAAAAAAAAACCAAAAAACTTTGTTACTAAGTCTGAGGGGACTTGGAATCCCTGGGTAAGAAGTCATTACACTTTTGATTTCTTGTTCAAATTTGGGTGTTTTCAAGAGGCTAAGTACTGTGGGTATGTGGAATTGAGATTGATAAACAGGTCTGTAAAGAAATGGAAGCCTTCATTAGAGAAATAACATTTAAAATGTGACCTGAAGGATAAAGGGGTCATATTTATATGTGATTATAGTAAGAACAGATGTTGTTCTCATGACTACATTTTTAAGTCTCTTGCTGCCTCTATTTCTCTCTTTTAAAAAAGCCTCTGGCCAGACATGGTGGCTCAGATCTGTAATCCCAGCACTTTGAGAGGCCAAGACAGGTGGTTTACCTGGGGTCAGGAGTTCGAGACCAGCCTGGCCAACATGGGGAAACCCCGTCTCTATTAAAAATACAAAAATTAGCCAAGTGTGGTGGTGGGTGCCTGTAATCCCAGCTACTCTGGAGGCTGAGGCAAGAGAATCTTTAGAACCCGGAAGGCGGATGTTGCAGTGAGCCGAGATCGTACCACTGCACTCCAGCCTGGACAACAGAGCAAGACTTCCACCTAAAAAAAAAAAAAAAAAAAAAAAAAGCCTCTGCACAGCAAAAGAGACAACCAACAAAGTGAAAAAACAATCCACAGAATGGGATAAAATATTTGCAAATCTACCCATCTGACGAAGGATTAATAACCAGAACACATAAGGAGCTCAAACAACTATGTAGGAAAAAATCTAATAATCTGAACAAAAAATTGGCAAAAGATTTGAATAGACATTTCTAAAAGAAGACATACAAATGACAAACAGGCACATGAAACAGTGTTCAACATCATCAATCATTAGAGAAATGCAAATCAAAACTATAATGAGATGTCATTTCACCCCAGTTAAAATGGCTTATATACAAAAGACAGCCATCAACAAATGCCAGCGAGGATGTGGAGAAAAGGGAATCCTCATACCCTGTTAGCAGGAAAGTCAATTAGTACAACCACTATGAAGAACAGTTTGGAGGTTCCTCAAAAAACTAAAAATAGAACTACCATACGATTCAGCAGCCCCATTGCTGTGTTTATACCCAAAAGAAAGAAAATCAGTATATCTAAGAGATATCTGCCCTACCACGTTTGTTGCAGCACTGTTCACAATACATAAGGATTGGAAGCAATGTAAGTGTCCATCAAGAGATGACTGAATAAAGAAAATGTGGCACATATACACAATGGAGTACTATTCAGGCATAAAAAAATGAGATCCTGTTATTTGTAACAACATGGAAGGAAACGGAGATCATTATGTCACGTAAAATAAGCCAGGTGCAGAAAGACAAACATCACATGTTTTCACTTATTGGTGGAATCTAAAAATCAAAACAATTGACCTCAAGGAGTTAGAAGGTAGAGGGAAGGTTACCGGAGGCTGGGAAGTGTAGTGGAGGTTTGTGGGGGAGGTGGGGATGGTTAATGTGTACAAAACACAATAATTAGAAGAAAGAATAAGACCTACTATTTTATAGCACAGCAAGGGGACTATAGTCAAATAATAACTTAATTGTACATGATAAAATAACTAAAAGAGGGTAACTGGATTGTTTGTAATAGAAAGGATAAATGCTTTAGGGGATGGATACCTCATTCTCCATTATGTGATTACTATGCATTACATTCCTGTGTCAAAACATCTCAAATACCCCATAAATATATATATATATATCTACTATATACCCACAAAAATGAAAAATGAAGAAAAAAAAAAAAAAGCTTTAACCTTAACCATCTAATGTGCTTGTTACAGTGCTTTGGGACCAAAGGAGGATTCAGGGATTTAGAAAGAAACCATTAACAATGGTTAAAAACAAAAAAAAAGCAATTACCACAATATCAGATATACATTAGTTAAACAGTCAAGAAACTACTTATAACATGAGTGTACTGGCTCAGAAACCCTGAGGAACTTCTACAAAAATGATATCACAATGGGCCTAAACACAGAATTAATTGACCAATGAGAGGCAAAATGAATATTAAGAAAGACATAAGATAATTTACCAATCAGAAAAAAATAATACCAAGCACCATACTGTGCAAGTTTCTTATAGAAACAAACAGGATGTGAATTTTTAGGGAAATAATTTTTTAAAATCATGGATGGCACACGAATGTGGGGCCTTTGGTCAAAGTCTAGGATCTCTGTGTGGAAGGAAGGGAGGACAAACTACAGGCAAGCTGTGGTATCTCCACTGAAAAGCCTTTTAAAAAGTAGACAGACATTTTGTCAGCTTTATGTCCTAGGAATGTCTTTCTGAAATACCTGGGAGTTATCCCTTTGAAATGTCAGCAACGAGAGAGAGAGAGTAACCCTATTTCCCAGTTTCTGTGGGAGGGTAGAAGTCTAACTTCAGTAGGCACCTTATTCCAAGTTGCAAAAATACCTCCTGCCATAAAGATATGAGAAGTTTGTTTTTTTCCTCTGGATGAACCCAATTAGTTAACACAGATTGTTGTTCCAATTGCCATAACAAAGTTACGATGAACAATGTGTAACAAATGGTGCTGTCAAGTCCTCTTACTTAAGGATTTATTGTTTATCTTGAAAATAGGTATGCAATGAGTTGTATCTGCTTGATTGTGTAAGAGGGAGATATTCTTTTCTATTTTTGCAATCTCTTAGCACATTGCCTGTGATGGACATCACATTGATTTAATGCCTATTCAGTAATAAATATATTTTTTTCTACTACCTTGGTGGGAGGAATACTGGGTGGAAAGAATGTTTTGTTTTTCATAGTATTTCCCTGACACTCTGTATACACAGTCAGGCCATTATACTGTGCTCTTTATTTCTGGTCTATTTCCCAAACCCAATTCATCCTCCACACTGCAGCCAGAGTGAGATTTCTATAAGATAGCTTTAGCAATGGCACTCCCTCCTAAAACTTTTTACTGACTTACCACCTGCTCTGAGAAAACAACTATATTTAATGAGCTTTTCTGTGTCTCAGGTACTACAGTAAGGGCTCACATGTATTAGCTCACTTAATTATCACAGTAATCCTGTGAAGTAAGTACTATTTTTACACACAAGTGGATAGAAAAACGGCCCTAGTTCCTACAGATGACATGGGTTTCAGTTAGGCCTGGAAGCCAGGTAGCATGTATTCAAAACACTTCTAGATTAGACTGCTCAATCTCTGGTCTCTCACTACCTTTTTATTCTATACTTCATAAATGTTGAAGTGTCTATTCTTTACTTAACCTATCTGTTCTTTTTTTTTTTCATAGTATAGACCTCTCCAATTTTAAAACTATATAAATAAATGACACAAAAGGTAGGATTCAGAAAATTACTGACACATACAAAAATACAGTATGTTACTTAGAATACACAGGATAAGTGCAATATTTTAAGAGATGTACAATAAGAAACAAAGAACTATTTAGTAGCACCTGTTATCATTCAATAAAATTCAAGAATCATTCTAAAATTTGTCTGCGAGAAGAATATGTAACAATAGCTGATTTTTTAAGAAAAAAAATTGAGATAACTTACCCTACTAGATAGTATAATAAAATGTGTGTAAAGTTGCAATGATTAAAACACTGTGATATAGTAAATGAAAAGAAGGATTTATAAAATCACATAGAGCCTGATATTACCTTACATATATTTGAGATTAGGATATAGATAATTTTAACTAAAAAGCTTTCTGCATAGTAAAATAGATAATTAACTGAATGAACAGAAACTGAATGAACAGAAATTCTCCTATAGAATGGGAGAAAATATTTGCAAACTATGCATGTGACAGGGGATTAATATCCAAAATTTATAAGGAACTCAACTCAACAACAAAAAAAGACCAATAATCCCATTAAAAAGTGGGCAAAGAACAGGAATAGACATTTTTCAAAAGAAGACATGAAAATGGTTAGCAGAAATATGAAAAAATGCTCAACATCACTATTCATCAGAGAACTGCAAATTAAAACCACAATGAAATATCATCTTACACCAATCAGAATGCCTATTACTAAAAAGAAAAAAATTAAAGATATTGTCAAAGATGTGGAGAAAAGGGAATTCTTATACACTGTTGGTGGGAATATAAATTAGTACAAACTCTATGGTAAACAGTATGGAGATTTCTCATAGAACTCAAGATAGAACTACCACTCAATCCAGCCATCCCTCTACTGAGTATCTACCCAGAGGAAAAGACATCATTATATCAAAAAGATACCTGTACCTGTATATTTATCACATCATTATTCACAATAGCACAGAGATAAAACCAACCAAAGTGTCCATCAATGCATAATCGGATAAAGAAAATGTGGTATATAGATATACTACTCAAGCACAAAAAAGAATGAAATAATACCTTTTGCAGCAACATGAATGGAACTAGAGGCCATTCTCTTAAGTGAAAAAAATGAGACAGAAAGACAAATATCACGTGTTCTCATCTATAAGTGGGAGATAAATAATGTGTACACATAGACGTAGAGTATGGAATGATAGACAATGGAGACTTGGAAGGGTAAGGTGATGGGAGGGGTTGGATGATGAGAGATTACTTAATGGTTACAATGTACATTATTTGGGCAATGAGTACCCTAAAAGGCCTGACTTCTCTACTTTTCAATCTATGTGTTTAACAAAATTATACTCATACCCCATACATTTATACAAATAAATAAGTAAATGTGGAAGGAATCGACTTTTTTGGTTCAGCACCCCTTTAATCAAAGTCTCTATTTTGACTACTAATCATAATAGGCATTTTTTTTTCATAATCCCTGTAAGCACTAAGACATGGTATGAAATGATGGATAAAGATCAGAACATTCTCTGGAGAAGTCACTCTTTGTTCATTTTCAATCTAGACTCTGAGCACCCAATTCCTTTTCTCACAATTAATTTCTGAGGCAAAGTGGCATTTTTATAAGGGTTTTCATAATGAAAACCTGGTGAAAGATTAGTAATAGCAAATGGAAGAGGCATTGTTTTATTAAGAAAATCGTGTCTGTTTCTCTGTATCTGTTTGCTTTCAGAAATGTTTTTAAATCAAAGCATAGAGCACATACATCTAAGGGGATTGAGATGTTCTTTCAGGAAAGAGGAAACCTTAAAATTTAGAATAATCAACTAAATTTTAAGATTACATCATTAAATTTAAAGTTGAAATTTACTGTACTTCTATCTTACAGTCCAGAGGTTCCCAAACTTTCTCAGTTCATAACATTCTTAGTATCTCAGTATTTCTTTTCATGACATTCTCAGTTTTTTATTAAATAATTAGTTTCCAACTACTTAATAAATATCTATATCTTAACAAATTTGTAGCTATTTGAAAAGCTAATACACATATACTCAAAAAATGTTTTATTTCATCCTTAATAATCATGACAACATACTGATGGAAGGTGTGTATCTGCTAGTCACTGTAAATTTTTCAAATTGGATTCCATCACACCCTTCCTCGTTTCCTCTTCCATGTTAGTTTCTGTATGATACTTGCTTTTTCTTCCCTATGCGCCTAAAATACTACCTGACATAAAGAAAATGCCCAGTAAATGGATCAGCAGAAGCATTCGAGTTGGAGAGAGCTGAGTTTCCCTCCTGGCTTTACTATAAACCATTATATAACTTTGGACTTAGCTTCTGTGAGTCTCAGTTTTTATTTTGTTTAAACAGAGATAGTAAAAGTGAATGACTATCTGGATTACTTTAATGATTTAATGAGCAACTAAAATGCTCAGCACAGTGTCTGACATGTTTTACTGCTTTTAAGTGATACTTTTTAATACTATCACTACTACTCCAGAGTTTTGCTTTCACAGTTATAAAGTTTTCTAGAAAGCAAATTTTAAAATCTGACAACCATAAATACCTATCATCAAAATGCTAAAAGGAAATAGAGGATTATAATTAGATTTAAGGATTATAAGAATTATAATTTATTCCTGCAAGTTCTGTTCCAGATAAGAATTCAAAGGGGTTATAGAAATAGCACAGAAAATTTGGCTTAAATCAGACTTTTGCTTCTCATCAGCTTTGCTGCTACTTAGAATTGCTAACCCTCAGCTTCTCTTTCTGTTAAGTAAAAGAAAATAATACTGCTCAGAGCGATGATGTTAAGAAAACTGGAAGAAATATTCTCCTTTATCTCCATGAGGAGAAGAGGCTACAAATTTCTGCCTGGTAAAATTTTGGGTTCCAAGGCTGACAATTGAGTGGTCTCTCAACACTATATATTATAGTGTGTGGATAAAATTGCTTAAGTGAGTATCCAAAGGGGTTTCCTATTTAGTCTTGACATACACTATCTAAAACTTGGCTACATTATTAATCAGAGTTTGGTCTGGAAAATTAAAATCATTCTAAGTATTTTACCCAGAAAAGAATTGAATACCAAGTGTCAGAGGCTCACAAAGCAATTGGAAGAGCTGTTGGATGTTGGAGAGTAAAAGTCAGGACAGCCTCTGCTAGCTTTCAGCTAGCTGAAAGCACAAGAATCGTGGGGAACCAGCACTGCTGAATCATGTCTGGACATTCCCAAACTACTGTCAAAACCACATAATTGCTGCTTGCTAGAGCCCATGTACCTGCTGACCACTGCTGGGGAAATAATTGCTTCTTCTCTCCAACCTTCTAAACATCATGTGAGAACCTCTCATTGATTCCTACCCAAACCAGAAATCTGCTAGCAAGGAAGCATAGGAAAAGTATTTTCTAGGCTTCTAGCCTCTGAAATATGAGAGAGAATGTAGAAGGGAGCAGAAATGCTAACGAGAAGCCCAAATCAAAGACTAACAAAAAATAAAAATTAAAAAAAAATCATGCAAGCAAATAAAATGACTCACAGGGCAAGGAAAAAAGGATAAGACAAGAGCATTAAAATATACGACAAGAGCATTAAATAAAGGAAACTAAGGCAGAGCTATGGTGAAGGACAAAGCTAGGACAGCCTCCAGGATATTTTCTGTGCTGGTCAGAAAACTCCTTTTCCCTTTTGGGGACACCCAGGGACAGCCAAAGTGGTGTCTTGATACACAGTGCAGTTAGGTGAGGGGTTTTCCAGATAATATGTACAGCCACCTTACTTGGTCAGCCTGCCCAGTATTTCATATCTCCAAGGCAGCCCCTGGGTTAACCTGGATCTTACTGTGACCATGTTGCTGAGATCAGAGCACCCTGGGGAAAGGCAGCAAGCATTGTAGCTAGAAGGTATTCCACTGTGAACACTCATCAAATAGGGTCACTCTGCTAGTCCCTGGTGTATCAATATTACGCAGAAATAAAGGAACAAAACTATAAGTTTCCTCCATTTATCCATATCCACAGTGGCAAAGTTTCCCTAAAATCTGAGTTAAATTCCATTTTATAGCATTGAAATGCCTCTTAACTCTCCTCTCACCATATATTTAAGGATATTTTCCTTTTTTTCAAGAAAGCAATAAATGGTAATACCTTTTCTTCAGAAAATCACATCAAGATTTGTATATACCTGTTTTCAGAAGGATAAATTTCCTGTTGTTGTAGTAAATGGAATATATGTTTGCAAAGTTCCTTGGAGACCCTTAGTTGAAAATCCTGCCAGCTTACTTTTCAATGCCAACCTCAAAAAAGGGAACGGCTTACTGATCTTGACTTATTTCTTTCCTCGGGAATAATAAAACAAGTCAGAAAACGGTTTACTTAGAATTATCCTATGGTAGACAAGTTTGTCTCTGGGTTTTCACCCACAAATGCAGGAAATGAGCAAACTCATTTTCCCTTTTGGGAACAAAGGAAAACCTGCTAGCACTTTTGGAAGAATTCACCTCACATGCAGTGAGCTAAAACCAATGTGATAATACCCGAGTGTTGTGTGATGCTATTGCGAATAGAGAATAAAAGGCAGCAGAAGAATTCCTTGAATGGCTCCCAGATGCACTAAAATTTCTGTCTCATTGCTTATCCCAAAAGAATTTGGCCTAGTCAAAACAAGGGACTTACTTACCCCTGCCTTTAGCAAACTCCTAATGAGTCTTCTAAGAGTGAAAGTTCTCTATCCGATCTCTCAGCTGAAAATATTTGCCTTCCCAAGCTGCTGTTAAGGGAACAGAAAAATAGTTAACATAAATTGCACCAGGAGATGGTAAAACATAAGTGTTTAGCAATGGGGGCTATTTAATGGGCTTCAGCTGTTCCAGCTCTACTCATTGCCATGACGTGAGGGTATAGGTACCATGGGATCCTTTAATATTCCATGCCAGTCACTGTTACACATTTCTAATACTTTAAACAGGGCTATAAATATTGTTAGTGTTATTATTTTCATCTCACAGTTGTGACAACTGAGGAACAAGGCAGCTAAGTACCTTGCCCACACAGATACTAAGTGGGCAAATTGGGATTAACACCCAAGCAGTCTGACTCCAGAGCCCATGCTGGGACCCCTTGGGGCACTTGCCCAGGTTGTTAAAGCAGCATGCACCCACCCACAAACTTAAGGCAGATGCTATACATCATTTGCCAAAAGCAAGTTCCCCACCGCCTAGCCTAGGTACTTGGTAGTAGCTGATGGCAGGCCGTGAATGATGATTTGCTTTATAAGATGAACTCCAGAAGACTTCCGGTAAAACCCATCAATTCCTAAAGACTCGAGACCTGGGTCCACATGTATTCACTACCAGACAACTCTTCTTGTTTAATGTACTCAGTAAGTCTCCTGACCTATTTTATTACAAGTAAGATCAGAACATATTGTAGCAGAGAGGCCAGTGATGCTGCCAGACTGTGGGCAGTAGCATGGCCCATGTTCTACAGAGTGCTCTTTGGGGCAATCTAACCTGCTCTTTGCTGACGCCAAGAGGTCCAGGCAGTATGTAAAAATGAAGCTACCCAGCTGGACAGAGTGCAGTGCTAAGGAGATCATATGTCTCAGTTTATCTGGGAAAGTCTTGGTTTAGTCCTGCTATCCCAGTGTAGTTATGAATAGTGTTTCCTTTCACTTTCAAGTCTTCCAGTGTGAACTGTGGATAGCTACATGACTCTGGGCATCTTCCACCTCTTTATACCTATAGCCAGGCAGGAGCCCCAAGAATCTGGCTTCTTTGAGAGAGATGAGCTACTGGTTTCATCTTCTAGATATCAGGGACTCAGGAGTCCCATGGATACTCACGCCTAATCAGAAAGTCTGATGACATCAAAGAGTTCATCAATTGTGTGTCGATTTTTGTCTTCTACATTTTTTTCAGAGAGTTTCAGATTAAGTATGAACCATTCAGAATAATTTTTGTATATATATTTCTCTCATCACACATGCAAAGCTGCTTTAAAAAAACCACTATTGGTTACTCTCTTCTTCAGGAAGTCTTCATAGCATAACATGAAAAGGACATGCACATAGCCTGATTATATATTCATATGAAAAGTAAGTCACTCGAGGAAATTAGGAACAGATTTTATTGACAGGGATAAATAAAAATAACACCTGAGCCTCTCCCCTCATCAGTCACAAGTCTTAGCGGCCACTGGCCAAATGTATCATCTGTTACTAGCAGTCATTTGACTTTTGACATTCATTTCTTTCAGTATAGAAATCTTTGAAGGAAGATCTCCAAGCATGCCTTACTGACATTCTGGAAAATGTTGCAGCTTAAACCATTATCTAATATCTTATTCATTTTTAGTTAGGTAAGTGGCAAAAATGATACACTAGGTTAGAAGGAGTAGAAGGATGACAAAGGACAGGCCAGTTTAAGAAAGGCTTTGTTGTTAGAGAAAAGTAGAAGAGACCAAATCTAAGCATTGTCTGTTTCAAAAATGTGATTAAGCTCATGTGTGCCAGGCACAATCTCAGTCTCAGCCTATAAATTCTGTTACTGACTCCTGCACAATGTCAACCCCTCTCCTCACCTTCCAGCCTGCATCGGAAGTAACCTCTATATCCACATAGTGTCTAGTTCCTACTCCACTGGTAATGTGGAGGAGGTGTCGAGCAGCTTTCCATCTGAATGCCCAACCAATGGAATTTACTCACTCAGACATTTAAAAAGCCCAAAGCATCATTGACCAGCTTACATCAAAAATCTTTTGATCTGTGGCTTTAGAAAATTAGTGTAGGTGTCAAACCCTGAAGAATGACTTAAGCATGCATTTGATTTAATTTCTACAACCCTCAGGTCTGAGACTAAGATGGACAAAAGCAATAGGCAACACCGAGTCTCACCAATATGTACCACTGGGGTAAGAAGCCTTCAGCACTTACCCTGTCTATACACCCCCAGCACTGAGGCCATCAATCCCTTGGGCTTCACTTACCTCTGCTTTCCTCACCTCATTCCATCCAGCATTCTGTTAAACGCCCTGTGAAGCTCCTCCAAAGAAGCCCGAACTCTGGATGCTTTTGCTAGGAGATGCTCCTTGAGGAGGAAGCCAGGACTTTGATTCTGGAAAAAAGGGAAAAAAAGTCTTCCGTATACTGGAGTTGGTGCCCAGTACTTCCATTGCCTCAGCCAGACTTTATGGGACATTGCTTTTTCTTTTATCCTAAGACTGAATTTTAAATCTGACTTGTGTAAAGATTGGTGTTTTTATCAAATGTTTTATCCCTTTTTGACCCACACCAGAAATCATTTTCCATGTTCTTATTGGAGAAGTTTATGGGTCTTCTTCCTTTAGGTTTAATAGTGAGTAATAACTGTGAGGCCCAGCTGTTCTCCAGTCCTTGTTGCCCAGACTATTTTATTTCTGTAGCAATCAGAAAGAAATGCTTTCTGTTCAGGCTCTCACTCTCAACTCAGATATGCAGGAGATAAAGCACAGTCAATACATCACTGTTAATTCCTCTCTTCTAGAATAGCCCTCACTCATACCTTCTAGCTTCAGTGTGAGAAACTCCATTAAATTCCAGCCATTCTTGCTTAGTGTCCCCACTGCCTCTTATTCCCTAGGATGTGTAAAAGAATTAAATACCTCCATACCTTGAGGCACTGAGTTTTTCTTTTCCAGTTTGAAACTGTCTTGTCCAGTATTTTTTCATCAGGTTGACTTTAAAAGGCTAAAAATCATAAGACAAACCTGCCCCTCAACTTCTAAGAGGACTCAGACCTTGGGGCTCCTCATTAGTTTCCCTGCTTTTTCGGGGACCAACATCCCTTTTGAACATCCAAAGCAAACAAAAATGTAAATGTTTTACTCTCATTTGAACAAGAAAATAGCTATATACGTAGAAAAGATTTCTCATATGAATGTGCAATTAAAGATTAAGGGATTAAAGTAATATTTCATGAACGTAATATTTAATTTGAGCTTGAGCCTTGAGGAAGAGGTGGTGTTTCACTCTATAGTAAGAAATAATTTTGCCTGTCATTTGTTTAAAATAATAAAAAGAAGAAACAAATTAGTGAACAATTTTCTTTAGTGTTTACAAATACATTAGAGTCTATTGTTTCTGAATATGAAGTATACTGATTCTGAATATGGAGGATGTTTCTGCAGCAGCAGCTGTGACTGTCCTGCTTGTATTCAGACTTTGAAGAACAAGTGGCTATTGTAGGTATTGATTCTATGAAGCTATATAATTTATGAAACCCAAATATTAAAGTTATGACAATAAACCTCGGTCTACACTTGACCCTGTGCCCATTAACAATAAGATGGATGAACTGAAAATGAATGGAGGAAACCTGGGTCATTTACTTTCCTACTACACAAGGAGCCTTAATCCTAGGCGATTTGAACAGAAAATGCTCTTTGCAACTCTTCTAGTCCAAATATAACAGCTAGGTTTCATTTCACGTTTTAACTTCTAGGGAAGGAAGAAGCAGAGGAAAAACATTTAGGAAAAAGTCATTTACTCAAAAAGATGGTTTGTAAGGGAGTCAGATTTTTGAAAAATCGTTTCATCAAATAAAGACAGAACATATGTTTAAAGGAAAAACAAAACTGCAAAATTATCAGGTTATCAAATTTACAGTTAGTCTGTTTATGGTGGGAAAAAAAACAATGTTTTCCCATTATTATCATATCCAAGAATATCCTGACATGGTGTCAATTGTCAGCATTATGAAAGTCAAGGGTGAAGGTGTTTGCATTAGGAAGTCAAAACTTAGGAAGGCGAAACTTAGGAAGTCAAAAACTCAGTGAACATCTGAGCTTTCCCTAATTTTGAGAGTAGAATTAAACATAATAACTCGGTTATTTTGGCTTGTGTTGAGGTGCAAACTTTTGTTTTTGTTTGGTTGGTTCCCTGGTCTTGAGATGTGATGTAAATTCTTACCTAATATGGAGGCCTGCCAAGAAGTCAATCTTGCTTTCACCCTCCAGACTATCAATAACAGTTGTTCAAGCATGAAAGATTCTAAGATGCCTCATTTGGGATAAGTATATGTTGTAATATTTGAACAGAATTTTCTCCCATAAACATGAAAAAAGTTAAGCAGGACCATTTCTACCATTTTATTTTTTAACTTCTGCTCAATTTGAATGCCCTTCTTTTACATATAAGGAGAGGAGTAACCTGGTAAAAATCATACATCAGATAATATAACTCTGACTTGAAACTAGGTGTTTTAATAAGTGGTCCAGCAAACACATGGTAGAGAGTGAGGAGGAAAGGGACACTTATAAATATTTGTAGGATAAACAAATTCTCTTTTCATTTCACCAAGCTGAATGCACTACAAAAATTAAAATTGCCATATCACACTCTGGAGCTTATCCATTCAGAGTAATTATACCTACTCTACTGTAATGATTTCTTTTCCAATGTAGAGAGAATTGATTTTTGTCAAATACCAAGTTGAATAATCCTTGTGTGCAATATGATCATTGAGTGTTCGCTGTATGAAGGAACTCATGTGGTTTGCCAGAAATCTCAGTGTGACTCTGGCTAAGTGGTAAGAGGTAGAATGCATGAATTATGTGAAGTAAATGCTGTGTGCTCATTACATGATTCCACACAAGGTTGCTATTTCTGTCCGACTTCTTATGTAAAGGGTCATTTTTTTAATTTCCAAACTTTTGGTTTTTTATTTCTATTTGGTTTCTTGATAGTTTTTTTTCCCCTGTAATGCATCATTAGCTTAGCCAAGAGTTTTTAACTAGTTTTGCCTTAGAGTGCACAGATTTTCCTGAAAATTCACTCAAATAACATGTTCCTTGCATCTTTTCCTCAGAGATGAATTGCCTTTTTCAGTTTGAGCCTGGCAAACCTAGGGCTTCTTACTCAGCTCCAGTCCCACCCCTTAGCAGTGGAAAGAGGCCAGAATACATATTTTGCAGACTCTTGCCAAATCAGCTGCTGATGTAGTTCACTTACTTTTCAGGCCTCACCACAGATGGCAAATCCTACAGCAAAGAATGTGTTGAGACCAGAGGGCCCACAATAACTGGCAATTCACTGTAGTGTACTCAAAATCAACTGTGAACCCTGAACATCCTCTGCATGAAGTAATTCTATTTTTAAAGTATTACTATGAGATTTAAGAACTTTAATGCTTAACTCCTTTTGCACATTAATATTTAAACATTAAATAATAATTGCATTCAAAAGAAAGCCACTTCTAACAAGAAAAATACACTTTGTTTTGAAAAGGGGTAAGAATCTCTTTGGAAGAATAATGAGAAAATGAACAGGAGTAAGAGAAAACTGTAGCCTGAAAGCCAGTTTCATTGACTCTGCATGAGACTAGAACATACTTAATGAATTTGTTTCTTTACAGACAGCTAATTAAAGTCCATTGACAGATTATAGTGTTCTTGATGTTGGAGTGAACATACATAGAAAAAATTATACAATGGACTTCAAGTCTACTATTTTTTTCTTTAAAAATGTGTAAGAAATTAAGGTAGCATTTTTTTGCTTTGCTAATACCCATGCTATTTTAAAATGTAATAAAAAATTAAGAGAAGAGTTTTGCTGCACTCTTAGAAGACATACTCTATTTTCTAAATATGAATATAGCAGTTTGTTCTATAAATTCTATTTCCATAAACAAATATTTAATATTTATATGTGAATGTTTCATCAAAAAGTCCTGCATTTGTGAGGTCCTGGAAAAATATATAAGAAATATCTTCTCTGAATCTTTATTCTAATTATAAAACCCACTGAAAAATGTATTGTTCATTGAGCTTTTCATTTATTATTAAAATACATACTATATGTTAATTTATGTAAAAGATGACATTATGAGAACAAGACTGTGACTCTCAACCTGTCCCCTATGATGACTGGAATTAACAAAGGGATATGAAAATAAGAAAAATTATCTAGCTCACTATGATGAAAGCATTCTATGAAGATTATGTCAAAAGATTAAGGAGTAAATGCTCCCAAACCAGGCAACACTGTGGATTAATTTTCCTCACAGAAAGTATTTTTAGTGATATGAAAAATGACTCTCAGCTCACCAAGATTTTCACCATTGTGACTGGACATTCTCACCACAGAAACAAGGTTGTAGAAAATTAAATCAGCAATGTGACATATATTCTGGGAATGCAAAGAAAGATCAGAAAGATGCAGTAATAACCAAAATTAACACATTAGGTCTGAAGGCCAGAAATTGAAGCCCTATTTTATGGAGACTTCATTTTTCTAAACATGAAGTCAGAAAAAATGGAAGATAAAAATATTTCAAGATAAAAATAATAGACTGAATTAGCAGAACAAGTAGGGGTGCTCGCAGGGGAAGACTTGAATTCTAAACTCAAAAGGCATACTGAACACTTGCAGAAAATAATAAAAAGAATAACTACATATATTTTGGAAGAATTCTTTAATTATACAAATTAAGAAAAACCCTACAAATATTCATTCAGAAAAAGTTGTATATAATCTAGGAAAGAAATTTCTTCCCACCCTCAAAAACAAATCTAAAATACCATAAGACAATGGAGCAACATCTGAAGAGTTTTAACGTGGAATACTTTTTCAAGATTTTTCTTCATGTGTGCAAGCACAAGAAATATCTTCCTCGTTCTTACATATTTCAGCATGTCTATTACTCTTACATCTTTCCTAATACACATATTAAAGCCTGCAAGGAAAACTAAATTAAAGAAAAAAGAAGATGCAATGATTTCATCTATTCAAAATAAATCACCCTCAAACTAAGCAAATATATTTAATAAAAAATATATCATGACCAAAAACACTAACTACTTTAAAATAGGTCATAAAAGAAAATTACGTTATCTAAGTCAATGTCAAAATAATTTTAGAAAATTTAATTCCCATGCTGTGTATAATCGAAATGAAAAAAGTTATTTCTTGACATGTTAAAACATAACCATTCTGAATTGGATCATCATGCTTAATGAAGAAATTATTGAAGCATTTTAATTAAATTTAGTAAAATAAAAAATAAAACCAAACCAAAATATAAACATAAAGTTACTCATAACTAAATCATTAGTAAATATTTTTCTGATAATACTAGCCTAAACAAAAAATAAGAAAAAAATAAGGTATACATTTTGGAATGAGTGAAAGGAATTCATGAGCGAAAGCTTTATCTTGTATCAAAGGAATGTATCCCTCACTCCACAATTGTACCCCTTGAAAACCTATTTCATGGCATAATTTTTGTTCTATTACTAGAATGAAATAAAAACATGGAAATAAAACCAATCTCAGACCATTATTTTTTGAATATGCTGAGACATTTCAGGACAACCAGTAACTAAGCAATGCCTAAAAATAGGAAAAGATCATTAAGGAACAGCAACTGTGTATTTCTGGTATTTCATTTGCCACGGGTGGGGGATTTTCCAGCAGGCACATGAAAGAGGAAGGAAAAATGACACAAGAACTATAACTGCCACCTGACCCAGAAACTTTATGAATTATTCTGAGAATGGTTCGTGGGTTATCTTTTTAACAATGATTTAGGAACATGTAGCACGTCACTTTTAAATGCTGAGTGAATCTGACATGATCAATTCTCAACATTAAGAAAAAAATTATATTTGGACAAATTGCATCTCATCTATTGCTTCTCAACAGTACCGGCACCAGCAATATTAAAGCTTTTAGCAAATTCACCTACAGTCCTGTGTCAGTTACCTGGCAGACATCAGAATGGAGGCCAAACAGTGGCCATTGTTTTATGTATTTTGACTTTTTAATCCCTGTGACTGTTTTGTACAAGAAACTTGAGTTATGTCCCAGGTATTTAATGTTAATTCCATAACCATAACCCTTCTATATTCCAGCGTGCAACAAATGTCTAATATTTTTTACTTGATAGACTCTGAAGAATCAAGTACCTAAATAAATTTAAACTGATTTTGCTAACAGCAACATCAGAGAAATTACCTTTGTTTCTTGGTAATTTTAGTTTATTATGAAATATGCCCAGTGCAGTAAACCATTTTACTAATTTTTACATCAGGCTGGTACTGAAGGGGAGCCTCATCTCCTAAGCCACGATGATGAGCTAAGAACTCAGGACTCTTAGATGCACAGTTTTCTCCAATTGCTGGCTTTACTGAGGTCATCACAATCAGTTGAGAAATCCTCTGGGTAAGCTTGCTTTGCTACAAGATTATAGATGCAAGAAAAGTGGAATTTGTGTACCGATCCTTACTATTGTACTTCCTCTAAGAAGGTCATTTGCTGGTTTCCTGGGCCATCTACATCCAATTAGATGAAGGAATTCTTCATATTCAATTCCTTTGGGTTCTGTTCAATTCCGGGTCAATTAGTGTTTTTGCCGTATTAGGCATAGACAATTGTACTTACATCTAGAAAGTTTTCTTTTCTACACTGCATGTGTCTAGGCTGAGATTTACACATCTTTTGCAGGATGTGCTTTTTACTTACTTCCTATTACAAGGCCAGATGTTCTCATGTTTGCGTAACAGATTAGGTTCCTCATAGAATTCCTGGTATTCTTTTCTGGATAGATGAATTGAGTCAAATAGAAATTCCCTTGATGTTGATGGTTCAAGCTGTTTTAAGGCTTACAATGCAGTGACATATACAGTAATATTTTGCAAAGTTAATTTTGATATAAAAAAATGAGGGACAGAGTGGTTAGGTGGCTTCCCAAGGTCACAAAATCAATAAGGAGTACAGCAGGAATTAAAATGGCATGGTAGTTTAGAATCTATATGCCTAAATACACTGAGATTCAATGAGTTTTACTCATCATGTCTTTGTCATCATTCCATTATCTTGTACTATCTTAACATATTTTTACCAGGACTTTCCTGGGGTTGTGTAGGCGGAATCATTTTGTTTCTATTAAGCACAAAAGATATTTGGCAGGGACACATTAAGAAAATAATAAGTTAAATAATGGAGAATAGTCACCCAGACTTGAAGCAGGCTGAATAGGTATATCTCAAAGCAGATGTATCCCATCAAGTATCAATTTCATCAATCTATTCTACTGATCATAAATAGGCTAGACAACATTTCATTGTTTCACAGGGACACAATACAATTTTCAGCAGACTGTGAAGTCTAGTGAGCTGCCTGTGGCCCACAGTGTGGCAATCAGAAGCTGTATAGGTTTGAGCAAGTCACTTAACTACTCTGGGGTTCAGACGAAAGAAGGGAGTTGAGCTTGATGGGTTCTACCAATCTTTCCACTTTTAATCATCATTTTTGCTTAGACAAAGTTAGTATTTTTCATTATGATGTTACTGGAATGGAACATTAGAATAGGAACCCTTCATTATAAATGAAAGAGATTTTACTGAAAATGCCACAAAAAAAAGGGTAAAGGAACACCCTTTGAAATGCTTTTTCAAAACCCTATCTTTTACTAATCTTAGAGTTATATCTTCTTAAGGATAATTGTATTTTCTTCAAAATTAAGTAGAATCTCTTTCAAGAAAAGAAGGTTATTCTCATGGATAAAATATAGTGAATGTTTTAAAATTTGAATTTCTTAGAAGAAAAATTGCTACAGTGTAATGAAAAGAGTTGGAGCCTTTCTCTGAAAGAGCATTAATTGTTCCCCACCCCTTCTATCTGACAGTCAATAACTAAGAAATAAAATTATGCATTTAAGTAAATAATTTTTTGAAAATGATCTTTCAAATTACTACTTATATTATTGGCCTTCAAATTATAAGTGTAAAATTATTTTAATAAAGTTATTTTATAAAATAGTTATATTTTTTACACCGTGTAAAAACTAGAATACTATCCACATTATATACTATCCACATTTACAATCTTAGGCAGTATAAATGAATGTAGAAATTGCTTAATATTAATTAGCCAACATAAATACTGTTATTATCTATGATTCTTAATTGAAGACAATCCATAGTAAAAAATTAAAAAAAAAAAAAAACCATTGTCTTAAGAAGTAGTATAACTGGAGTCTCCTTTCTAACCCCATGTTGTACATAGTGAGGCATAAGCCCCAGATTTCCATAAATTAGAGTCTTGAGCCTTTTATGGCAAGTATAAATACTCTGGGGTATTCTGGTTTAAAATTTCCTAAGACCATACTTCCTGCGTCAGCCTCTTCCAATTTTTCACTAAAACTCTAATGGAGCCCTGAAAAGAAGAAAGTTCTTAGTAATACTGACAACAAAAATATACATCTGGTCTACTGGCCACACCAGAGAAATTTGTGCCAACCACAAAACCTTTGGAGCTAAGTTGACGACCATAATCAGACTTCTCAATCTTAGGATTAAAAAGATGAAAAGACAGTTGGGCTTTTACTAACTCCCTTTTTCCTGATTTGATAATTCAGGTTGTATCAACCCAAACACCAAGCTACCATCTCTTTATTATGATTCCATTCCCTAACTCCCTGATGGTGTCTTTCTTCATGCATCCAACTAGAAAGTTTAACTTCCAAGGAAGAAAAAAAAATTGAAGGAAATTGGGGGATGACACATTACATTCTGGGAAGTAAAGTCCCAGCAGATAAAGCACTTTGTGAAAACATACTCAAAAAAACACTAGTAGCAATTCATGGAGGTGATCATTCTTATAAATTATTTAATGTGTTTGTTGTATCACAGAAACAGAATGTAGGAGGTGAAGAAATTCCCATCAAAATCTATCAATGCTACACTAAATGCATTCCTGTTAGAAAGTGTAAATTACCTTGAGAGTTGAACTCATTATCTTGCCCTTCAGCTATTGGTATGAGAAGGAAATTACAATATTGTGATACTGTAGCAAAGACAGAGTACCTGCTCAAGATGAAGTTCCAGCTTATTTATTGGTAGGCATTGAGTCTGTTTGAATCTCTTCATGTTCTAGGACAAGGATGAGTATGTAATATATTGATCGATACATGATAAATTAGATAGAAATCAATAAATAAGAAAAAATGAAAGTTAACATGTACATTATTCTAAAGAGTTAGAGAAAACAAGTATTAATACATCGAGAAAGAATTTGCTATAGAACAAAAGGAAATCTTTAAGCATACTCACACACCTTTGTTAGGAAGTTAGAAAACAGCATTCAGTGAAAGAGTAGCAGAAAGATTAGATAAAACTGGATTACAAGGAAACTCAAAATTTAATAAAGAATTAAAGACTTTATTTGAAGCAAAGAAGAGTACATCCAGGTAAAAATGAAATCAGTCATTCAGAGGACAAAATAGAAATAATTCTTCCATATCATTTTAGAGTGCTTGTGTTTTTGTTTGTGTGCACAAAACTGTGACTGCACAAAATAAGGCAGAAATGTTATCAGTGATGATGAAATCATTCATGGGTTTTATTTTTCTCTTTTTATACTGTGTTTTATTTTATAAATATTTTGAAAACAGCCAGTGCTATTCAAATAATCAAAATAAATACACATTATAAAAAATGTGATAGTAGTGCAAACTCATAGAGATCAATTGTCAGAGCAAAACACATGGAACAGATTTTAGTACAGCTGTAAGAAAAAACTGCCAGCTAATGAAAAACTGCATACATTTTTTTAATGTTCAGAAGAAAATTAAGTTAAATTATTATCTTACCTTATACATGTAAATACATAGTAAATGAATCAATTAATTAAATGGACATAAGCCATAAAAAGCTAGAATAAAACATATTGTACTATTTGACTAATCACTCTTGAGGTAGAATTGTAAAGCATAAATACAGTAAAAAAGATGGCGTCAAGCAAAAGGAAAAAATATATATAAATATATATTACATATATTTTAATAAAATAATATATCGTTAAAATTGCTAAATATAGAAAATCAGAAATCATGATAATCATTAACAAATATTATAAAATTAAAGAAAATGATATTAACATGAAATATTAATATTCATGTATGATATTGGCAAAAATTTTAAAATCATTTTTCAGAAATTGGGCATAAAGCTTCTAGTGGAAACGGATATTGGTGAAACCATCTAGAAAAATAAACTGGTGAAATGTATAAACAGCAATTAAAAATTTCTATCATTTTGAACCAGTAATCCAACATTAAATGTTTTATACTTAAAAGATATTCAGAGGTATCCACAAAAATTTATATTTTTAAATGTTTATACAACATTATTTATGATGGTAAAAAGTAAAAATAATATAAATGTCCAAGTATAAGAAAATAATTACCTGTTAGTATAGTCAAATGTTGGAATCAGGTAATAATTAGAAATTAATTTTTCAAAGAATATTAGGTATAAAATTTTTATAAGGTGATATTACATGACAAAATAGCAATATAGAAACAGCATACAGATGGTCCTCCACTTACAATGAGGTTATATCTCCATTATAAGTTGAATATACAGTTAGGTTGAAAATGCATTTAATACACTTGCCCCACAAAACATTATAGCTCAGCCTAGACTACGTTAAAAGTGCTTGAATACTTACATCAGCAAAATCATCTAACATCTGTTTTTTGATAAGGTATTAAATATCTTATATCTTATGTAATTTATTGAATAGCCGGGCGCGGTGGCTCACGCCTGTAATCCCAGCTCTCAGGCAGAGGCGGGAGGATAGCTTGAGCCCAGGAGTTCGAGACCTGCCTGGGTAACATAGTGAGACCCCGTTCTCCACAAAAAGGAAAAAAAAAAAAAGACAAAAAAAATTTATTGAATAATGTACTGAAAGTGAAAAACAAAATGGTTGTATTGGTCCTCAAAGTACACTTTCTACTGAATGTGTATCACTGTAAAGGTAAAAAATTGTAAGTCAAACCATCTTAAGTTGGGGACCATCTGTGTAAAATACAGTAGTTCTTGCTTATCTGTTGTTTTACTTTTTGTGGTTTCAGTTACCCGTCGTCAACCATGACCTGAAAATATTAAAGGAAAATCCAAAAATAAAAAATTCACAATTTTAGATTGTGGATCTTTCTGAGTAGCCTAATGAAATCTCTTGCCGTCCCTCTCCACCTCACCCAGGACATGAATCATCCCTTTGTTCAGCGTATTCATGCTGTATACACCGCCTGCACTTTGGTCACTAAGTAGCCATCTTGGATACAAGATCATCGGTCATGGTATCACATTGCTTGTCTTCAAGTAACTCTTATTTTAGTTAATAATGGCCCTGAAGCAAAAGAGTAGTGATTATGGCAATTCAGACATGCCAAAGAGAAGCTGTAAAGGCCTGCCTTTAAGTAAAAAGGTGAAAGTTCTTAGTAAGCAAAGAAAACAAAATCATTTGCTGAGGTTTCTAAGATCTAAAAGAAGAATGAACTTTCTATAAAATTGTGAAAAAGAAAGAAATGTGTGCTAGTTTTGCTGTCACACCTCAAACTGCAAAAGTTACAGCCACAGTGTATAATAAGTGTTTAGTTAAGATGGATAAGGCATTTAATTTCTGAGTATGAGGCAGCCAGGTACGTACCAGCGGGCGCCCGGGAAAACTCCAGCCGGCCTGCGTACTGGGGGCAGCTTTGGGAAGTTCCTGCCCTTTGCCGCGGATAAGAGCCTGGCTCCTCCTCTTCCTGTGTGGAACCTGGGATTCAAACCGCCAGGCAAAGCGGCCTAGCAGGGACTCTGACCTAGTGAGTGTCAGTTTCCCGCTTTTCTTTCTTTCCACCCAATAAAACCGTGTCTTACTCATCATTCAAATTGTCTGCGAGCCTGAAATTTTGTGGCCGTGGGACAAAGAACTCCGTCTTTAGCTGAACTAAGGAAAAGCCCTGCAACAATTTTGGCGCGCAACGTGGGGACTTGAGAAGCGGTGAGTGAAATGGAGACTCAAACACTCTCACTGTGGTTTCTAAGCCTTTTCTTCCTGGGACTTGTGAGGGTGGGGGAAACCATTCCCCACCCACTGTCACTCCAAGGTCTTTTCGTGGCCTTTTCCTTCCTTTTTCGAGTCAGATCGGTGAGCAGCGGCTCCCCTCCACCCTCCCATCCTTGCCACGGCTGGGACTTAGGGCCCAAGGGTCCCACACAGCTGGCGGGCTGGCGTTTTCCACCACATCTCCTGAGGCTTCCCCTTCCCCAGCCAACGGGTTTTACTCCATCAGACAGTGATTAAGCTTTTCTCCTGGTAGAGGAAACAGTTCTATAAGAATAAGAGGTTCTTCTCTAGGCATTTTTAAACCTTTTTTTTTTCCCTCTTCTCTACCCTGTCAGCAGTTAACCTTATTTTTTCCTTTTGGAAGACATTTTACTAGGCCAGGCTCCGCAGCTATCACTGTTTGTACTCTCGGCAAAGTTTTGGTTGTCCTACTGTGGGGTAAGACATAGTAAAATTATAATATTTTGGTCTCAGACAGCATTTGAAAGCCCAGGGTGGCCAGGCGCGCTGGCTTCTGCCTGTAATCCCAGCACTTTGGGAGTCCAAGGCGGGTGGATCACGAGGTCCAGAGATTGAGACCATCCTGGCCAACATGGTGAAACCCCATCTCTACTGAAAATATAAAAATTAACCAGGCCTGGTGGCACGGGCCTGTAGTCCTAGCTACTCGGGAGGCTGAGGCAGGAGAATCGCTTGAACCCGGGAGGCGGAGCTTGCAGTGAGCCGAGATCGCGCCATTGCACTCCAGCTTGGCGACAGCAAGACTCCGTCTCAAAAAAAAAAAAAAAAAAAAAAAAAAGCCCAGGGTTTAGATGGCACTTTTACTCTAGTTCAGGACTTTGTAATAGACAACTCAAGGGAACGAGTGAGGCATTCTGCTTCCTACTGTTTTGTGGGTCTGCCTCATCATCATCAGACTGTTTTAAATGTTTGCTGCTTCTTCTACATCCTCTTCCCACATCTGAATTAAACTATCCTTAGTGCCTCTTCCCCTTTCCCTTTGGCGAGACAATACTTTTTTTCTTCCTTGCACAACTTTACCGTCGTCTTCTAGGGTCATCTAACTCCATGAGTGTGGCCAGTGACAGCACCCCATCCCCTGAGCCATAGAGGCAGACCTGTGCCTGAGATCTGAGCATTCATGGGAATGACTACCGCCCTTGCTTTTTTGATGGGTTCAAATGCCAACAAATCAATCAAAACACTTCACTGAAATTTTTCTGATTGAAGTGAATGGAGGAGAATTTCCCCAACCACCATTTCTGGGTGAGTTTGAAAATATATAAGCATTGATTCTATACTCCTGAGGTTATTCCATGTGAGAGAACACAGAGGAAGCACAGATAAATAAACAGCAAGAAAGAGACTGCTGACAGCTTTTGGAGGCTGGAACTATTTATGCCAGGGTTATCTATCTCATCTTTTTCTACAGATTATTTCCTTAGATCAGTTTTTTGTTGTTGTTGTTTTACTTAAACAGGTTTAAATTTTCAGATGAATACTGTCCAGTATAACACACAACCTCATCACGCTTAATTCTACCAAGTTGTGTATGTTAACTACGGCTATTCTATTTAGACATAGGAAAGTTTGAAACTCACCCTCCTAGCCCATGCTGGCAATTTTTCCAATATAAATAAACATTTCTGCTCTCTCTCTTTAGCCTAGAGAATTTTCATAACCAGAAAGAAATGTTCTTTTGACTATAAAGTATCTATAGGTTATAATGGCAAGAACAGTATAAATAATAAGACAACATACGTTTATTTTCAACAGTAGTAATCAGAAGATTCAATATACATTTCTAACACTTTGGAGGATAAATTATAATAAAATGGCTAGGGAGAATGTAGATGATACATATAAATCTAGTGAATAAACTGCATTAAATATTATAAATTGCAAAAAGATTTGGAAAGTAACTTCTTTTCTAGTGCCCATGGATCACTTATAAAAATTGATTGTGTATCAGAGAAGAGAGAACTCCTCAGTAATTACTTCAGAGCAGGTTTTAAATACTGAGGTTTATGCAATAAGTAACTACTTATGAAATGTAAAAATATTCAATCATTTATATATTTTGAATCACTATCCTATATAACTTTTTGTTCTAAAAGAAATCAAAATGGTAATTCTTGGCATTAGGATAAGGATAATAGTACGCAACAAAATCTGTGGTTCTAGTAAAAGCAAAAATCTATGAAAAAGTACACCATTAAATACATTAATATTAGCAAAAAAGAGGAATTATCTAGATGTTCAATTAAAATTATTTTTAAGTAGAACAAAGTATTATTGGAGATAAAGTAAGGCTGATGAAGTGGAAAACAGAGAATTCATATAGTTATTTGCTCCCACTCATATACCTAACAATAGGCAGGGCCAAAACATCTTCAAACACCATACTTTGAAATGCTTCATTATACCTCATCTAGTACAATCAGCAAAAGAAAGGATACATGTATACAAAGACAGTCATGGAAAAGTCAAATGAAGAAAAATATTTGTTGATTTAAAAAGAATAGGCTCTCCTTTACAACATATAAAGAAGTAAATTCCAGGTAATTTTTTGTATTATATATATAATTATATACAATTATATATGATTACATATACAATTATGAATGTAATCTATAATTATAGAAAACATTAAATATATATAATTTAGAAAATAATATTTTCTTTTTTTTTTTTTTTTTTTTAATTATTATTATTATACTTTAAGTTGTAGGGTACATGTGCATAACGTGCAGGTTTGTTACATATGTATACTTGTGCCTTGTTGGTGTGCTGCACCCATCAACTCGTCATTTACATCAGGTATAACTCCCAATGCAATCCCTCCCCCCTCCCCCCTCCCCATGATAGGCCCCGGTGTGTGATGTTCCCCTTCCTGAGTCCGAGTGATCTCATTGCTCAGTTCCCACCTATGAGTGAGAACATGCGGTGTTTGGTTTTCTGTTCTTGTGATAGTTTGCTAAGAATGATGGTTTCCAGCTGCATCCATGTCCCTACAAAGGACACAAACTCATCCTTTTTGATGGCTGCATAGTATTCCATGGTGTATATGTGCCACATTTTCTTAATCCAATCTGTCACTGATGGACATTTGGGTTGATTCCAAGTCTTTGCTATTGTGAATAGTGCCGCAATAAACATACGTGTGCATGTGTCTTTATAGCAGCATAATTTATAATCCTTTGGGTATATACCCAGTAATGGGATGGCTGGGTCATATGGTACATCTAGTTCTAGATCCTTGAGGAATCGCCATACTGTTTTCCATAATGGTTGAACTAGTTTACAGCCATCTGATCTTTGACAAACCTGAGAGAAACAAGAAATGGGGAAAGGATTCCCTATTTAATAAATGGTGCTGGGAAAATTGGCTAGCTGTAAGTAGAAAGCTGAAACTGGATCCTTTCCTTACTCCTTATACGAAAATTAATTCAAGATGGATTAGAGACTTAAATGTTAGACCTAATACCATAAAAATCCTAGAGGAAAACCTAGGTAGTACCATTCAGGACATAGGCACGGGCAAAGACTTCATGTCTAAAACACCAAAAGCAACGGCAGCAAAAGCCAAAATTGACAAATGGGATCTCATTAAACTAAAGAGCTTCTGCACAGCAAAAGAAACTACCATCAGAGTGAACAGGCAACCTACAGAATGGGAGAAAATTTTTGCAATCTACTCATCTGACAAAGGGCTAATATCCAGAACCTACAAAGAACTCAAACAAATTTACAAGAAAAAAACAAACAACCCCATCAAAAAGTGGGCAAAGGATATGAACAGACATTTCTCAAAAGAAGACATTCATACAGCCAACAGACACATGAAAAAATGCTCATCATCACTGGCCATCAGAGAAATGCAAATCAAAACCACAATGAGATACCATCTCACACCAGTTAGAATGGCGATCATTAAAAAGTCAGGAAACAACAGGTGCTGGAGAGGATGTGGAGAAATAGGAAAATAATATTTTCATACATTAAGGTGAGTGAAAATTTCTTATGGAGGGAATAAAATCCAAAAGTCTTAAATGAAAAAAAGGAATATTGTGTAAAAATAAATATTCTTCCATGGCAAAAGACATTGAACATGATTGTTAAGAAAAAAGGAGCTGATATAATGGGGAAATTTTTTGACATGTATGTAGACAAAGGGTTAGCAGTTCTATACACCAACTGTAAATTCATTGTAAAAGAAGCAACTTGAAGAAGTATAATTGGGAAAAGAAAATAGAAAACAAATTCATGTGAGTGGAAATGTAAATGATGGAAAGGGACAATAAGTAATGAAAAAATATGTTCAGGCTTGCTGATAATCAGAAGAATGCAAATTATAAAATGAGAATTTGTTTTTCATCCATCAAACTGGCAAAATTTAAAAGTATGGTAATATTAAGATTTAATATTGGATATAAGGAAATGGACAGTCTCAGACATTACCATAGTGTGAATGAAGTATCTGGCAAAGCATACATAAATGAAGACAATTAAGTGAAAATACGTACATGGTAGTACAAGCTGGAAATTCCCACAAACAGAATGTTAGATATGTAACTAGACATTTAAGTCATAATATTGAGGAATGGCAAAAAAACAGCTATCACCTACACACAATATATAACCTAAAATATATGATTTTACTGGACAACTTTATGGTAATACAATGGAAAAATCTTCCCAAAGGATAACTTTCTTGGAAAATGCAAATAATCATTTTAGAAATATACACCTGAGCAGATGAATTAATGAGAGAATAAAATTTAAAAAGACTTTATCAAATAATTAGTTTTATAAGAACATCTAAGTTCAGAGAGTTGCATGAATGGATTTGTCATATCTTCAGGGAATAGTTACTTCCCATGGGATTTAAACGGTTCCAGGAATTAATAAACAATGTAAATATTTTAAATTTTTTATGATATAGATACACACATTCAGAAGAGTACCTGTATCCTAAATGATAAATATTAAGTGAGTGCCTCTGTAACCATTAGACAAGTCACAAGACGGAATGTTTTCTGTACTCCTGAGGCTCTCCAGGTATATCTTCCCCTCATGGTCTTTTCACTCTCCCAAGGCCATAACCAGTATGGTAACTTTTGAAAATAACTTTCTTCTATTTGTTTATGGTTTTAACTTATAAGAGTGTCATCAAATGATATAGCTTAGTTTTTCATCATTTTAAACTTTATATAAATGTATGCATTCTGACTGAATTCTTTTATTCCACATTTTGTTTGTAAAATTTATTTGCATTGTTATTATTATATGTGGCCCTAGTACATTCACTTTTGTCATATAAAGGACATTGTATGGAAAGTCTACAAGTAAGCTATCCAGTTTATTGTGGATATTTTTTACTTTTTTTTTCTGTTTTTAGTTTATTTCAAATAATATTGTTATGAACATCTTTGTACATGTTTCCTGGCATATGGGCATATATTTCTTCAGGGCATACTCTCAGATCTGAAATTGATCAGTTATGAGATATGCCTGTCATTAAACTTACTAGAGAATGTTAAGTTGCTTTCCAAAGTTGTATTACAATTTGCCTGTTATGTAGTAGGGTATGGAAATTTCTGTTGCTCTGCAAATTCGTCAACACCTAGTATTGACAGACATTTTTTATTGTTTGGCAATATGGTGGTTGTGATTTTAAATTTGACTTACTATTGGGATTCAGTATTTTTACCTACATTTATTAATTATTTGGATTTCCTCTTTTGTTAAATCCCCATTCAATTATTTGGCCCAGGAAGGAGCCAAGATGGCTGATTGTACACAGCTAGGAAGAGTGTCTCCCACTGATATACTAGACCATCAAAAAACCTGGAATACTCCAGGCATATCTTTAGAAGGAAGGCATTGAGAACGAACAGAGGGAGGATACAGATCCTGGGCTGAAGAGTAAGGCAGCTGGGAAACATGCACAGGGCTACTGTGTACCGGGACTCATTCCTGGACCTCAGTGGTTCCTGGTGAAGAGGTGAGTTAAATGAGTAAGGAGAGAGCATATTATATTATACTGCCAAAGATCTCCAGAATCCTAGCTGCAGGAGACCTAACAACCCCCACGGACACAAGCTGAAAGGGAAAGCAGTTTGGAGAGGTAGCAGGGACAGGACTTTAGCCTGTGCAAAGCCCAAAGGGTGTGGCATGGGAATGGCTGCAGTGGAGCATGAGCTGGAATAGCCATCCCCAAAGGCTTGCCACACTCTTCTAGGTGGTTTTGGCCTTTGTTGATGGTTGGACCTGGATGGAGTTGGGCTCTCTTGCCTGTGAGATGAAGCCAGTCTGATCTGAACTCCATTCTGTCTTCCAGGCTCTCATGGAGTCCCTGCCTGGCCACACCCACTTGTAGCCTCAGGTGCCCAACAAGGTGCTTCCTAGCAGCCAACAACAAGGCTACTTCACTGGCAGACTGCACATGACCATCATAGAACTCCATCAGAAGGAACCCTGTCAATGCACAACCACCCACCCGTAGCCTCCCCCCCACCATTTTGTTGTCACGCACTCATCTGCAGCCCTTGTGCACTGCATTGCTGTCATGTGTGCAAGTAAAACACACCACCCCTCCACCACCAGCACACAAGCATGGCCCACCACCACCATTGACACACATGTACTCCACTGCCACCCCGTCTCCCTTTGGAACCACATGCCCACTGACACATGTGCACCCTGCCATGCCACTGCCACTACTGGCATGTGCATATGAGCTCAGACCCTGTGCCACTGCCCCAGTGAAGCATATTAGCTTGCACTCCCCATTGGAGTGTTGTTGCCAGTGGACCAGGAATACCTCAGCCCCTCCAGTTCAGCAGGTGCTTAACCTTGAGGGGCCAGGGAACAAACCCATAGGCTTGGTACCAGCCCCCATTGTTAGAATCCACAGCTCATGAGTGCCAAGCAAAGCCTTGGCCCTCTGGAATCTTCCAGAAACAAAGCTAGTCAATTCAACCTACCTTATACCACAGTCAAACCCTCAAGGTAATTAAATAATAGAAAAAAAGACATCCAAAGAAAAGCGATTTCAAAGACCAAATGACCATCAGCCCACTCAGATGAAAGAGAAACAGTTCAAGAACTCAGGGAACTTAAAAAGCCATAGTGTCTTCTTATATCAAAACATCCACACTACTCCCCCTGCAATGGTTCTTATCCAGGCTGAAATGGTCAAATGACAGACATAGAATTCAAATTCTGGATAGGAACAAAGATCATTGAGATTCAGGAGAAAGTTGAAACCCAATCCAAGGAATCTGAGGAATCCAGTACAATGATACAACAGCTGAAAAATTAAATAGCCATTTTGAAAAAGAACGAAACTGATCTGATAGAGTTGAAAAACTCACTACAAGAACTTCATAATACAATTGGAAGTATTAACAGCAGAGTAGACCAAGCTGAGGAAAGAACCTCAGAGCTCGAGGAACAATTTTACAAATCAATTTAGTCTGATAATAAACACAAAGGAATTAAAAATAATGAACAAAACCTCAAAGAAATATTGGATTATATAGGGACAATCTATGACTCATTGGTGTCCCTGAAAGAGAGGGGGAGAGAGCTGCCAATGTGCAAAACATGTTTGAGAATATTGTTCATGAATCTTTCCACAATCTCAATAGAGAGGATAACATTCAAATTCAGGAAACGCTGAGAATAGGTATGAGATACTATACAAGATGGCCATCTGCAAAACATATAGTCATCCGATTCTCTGAGGTCAGTAAGTAAGAAAAAATATTAAAGTCAGTTAGAGAGAAGGAGCAGGTCATCTACAAAGGGAACCCCATCAGGCTAATAGGAGACATTTCAGCAGAAACCCTACAAGCCAGAAGAGATTGGGGGCCTATATTCAGCATTCTTACAGAAGAGAAATTCCAACCAAAAATTTTATATCCAGTCAAAGTAAGCTTCATAAGTGAAGGAGAAATAAAACCCTTTCAGGCAAGTGAATGCTAAGGGAATTCATTACCATCAGACTGCCTTACCAGAGGCCCTTATGAGAGTGCCAAACATGGAAACAAAAGACAATTACAAGCCACCATAAAAACACACTTAACTACATAGATAACTGGCACTACAAAGCAACTACCCAATCAAGTCTTCATAACAACTAGCTAACAAAATAATGACAGGATCGAATCTGCATGTATCAATATTAAAATTGAGCGTAAATGAGCTACATATCCCCACAGAAAAGGCACAGAATGGCAAGTTTGATAAAGAAGCAAGACCATATGCTGTTTACGAAACACCGATCTCATATGCAAGGACACCCATAGGTTCAAAGTAAAGGGATGGAGACAGATCTATAAAACAAACAGAAAACACAAAGAGCAAGGGGTTGCTATTCTAATTTTAAACAAACAAACCTTAAACCAATAACAATGAAAAAAGGACAAAGAAGGGCATTATATAATTATAAATAGTTCAATTCAACAAGATTTAACTATCTTAAATATATGTGCACCCAACACTAGAGGAGCCCGATTTATAAAATAAGTTCTTAGAGACCTACAAAGAGACGTATATAACCACAGAATAATAGTAGGAGATGTCAACACCCCACTGACAGTGTCAGATCATTGAGGCAGAAAATTCTCAAAGATGTTTGGTACCTGAACTTAACACTTGACCAAATGAACCTAACAGTACACTCCACGTCCAACAGAGTGTACATTCCTCTCATCTACACATAGGACATACTCTGAAATTGAACCCACGATTGGCCATAAGACAGTTACCGACAAACTCAAAAAAACTGAAGTCATGCCAACCACACTGTCAGACCACAGTGCAATAAAAATAGAAATCAATTCTTAGAAACTCTCTCAAAGCCATATGATTACATGGAAATTAAACAGCCTGCTCCTGATGCTTTTGGGTAAACAATAAAATTAAGGCAGATAGCAAGGAATTCTTTGAAACTAATGACAAAGATACAGAAATACCAGAAGCTCTGAGACACAGCTAAAGCAATGTTAAGAATAAAGTTTTGCTAAACGCCAACATGGAAAAGTTAGACCTAGCATCACACCTAGAGGAAGGAGAAAAACAAGAGCAAACCAGCCTCAAAACTAGTAGAAAACAATAAATAACCAAAATTATAGCTGATCTGAATGAAATCGAGATGCAAAAAGGCATGCAAAAGATGGATGAAACTAAAAGTTCTTTGAAAGAATAAATTCAATAGAATTAAAAGAATAAATAAATAATAAATAGACTAAAAAAGCAGAAGTAAGTTCTTTGAATGAATGAAGAAAAAATAAATAAAATTGATAGACTGCTGGCTAGACTAAAAAAGAAAAAAAAAAGAGAAGATCCAAATAAACACAATCAGAAATGACAAAGAGGACATTATTATCAATGCCACATAAAAATAAAATTAAAAAACCTCTCAAAGACTAAAGACCTACATGCAAACAAATTAGAGAATCTAGAAGAAATGAAAAAATTCCTGGAAACATACAATGTCCCAAGATTGAGCAAGGAAGAAATTGAAACCCAGAATAGACCAACAACAAGTTCCAAAATTGAAGCAGTAACAAAAAGGCTACCAACCAGAAAAAGTCCTGTACCAGACAAATTCACAGCTGAATCCTACCAAACATATAAAGAAGAGCTGGTACCAGTCCTGCTGAAACTATTCCAAAAAATTGAGGAGGGTCGCTTCCCTAACTCATTATATGGGGCCAGTGTCATTCTGATACCAAAACCTGACAGAGACACAAGAAGGGAATATTTTAGACCAATATCCCTGATGAACATAGATGCAAAAATCCTCAACAAAATCATAGCAAACCGAATCCAGCAGTACACCAAAAAGCTAATCCACCATGATCAAGTAGCCTTTATCCCTGAGATGCAAGGTTGCTTCAACATAGGCAAATCAATAAATGTGATTCCTCACATAAACAAAGCTAAAAATAAAGACTATGTGATCATCTCAATAGATGGAGAAGACTTTCAAATCTTCAATAGCCCTTCATGTTTTAAACCCTCAACAAACTAGGCATTGAAGGAATATACCTCAATATAATAAGAGCCATCTGTGACAAACCCACAGGCAACATAATACTGAATGAGAAGAAGCTGTAAACATTCCCCTTGAGAACCAGAACAAGACAAGAATGCTCACTCTAATCAATCCTGTTCAACACAGTACTGAAAGTCCTAGCCAGAGCAATCAGGTGAGAGAAAGGAATAAAAGGCATCCAAATAACAGAGAACATCAAACTATATCTCTTCACTACATCTCTTCACAGATATATCATATCTTCACAGATAATATGATTTTATTATACCTAGAAAACCCGGTACTCTGCCCAAAAGCTTCTAGATCTGATAAACAACTTCAACAAAGTTTCAGGATACAAAATCAATGTACCAAAAGTCAATAGCATTTATATCTACCAACAATGTCCAATCTAAATGCCAAATCAAGAACGCATATCCCATTGCAATAGCCACAAAATATAAAATGCTTAGGAATACAGCTAACCAGGGAGGTGAAAGATATCTACAATGAGAATTACAAAGCACTGCTGAAATAAATCAGAGAGAACACAAACAGATGAAAAAATATTCCATGCTTATGGATAGGAAGAATCAATACTGTTAAAATGACCATACTACTCAGACCTATTACAGACTCAATGCTATTCCTATAAAACTACCAATGACATTTTTAACAGAATTAGAAAAAAATTCTAAAATTTATATGGAACCGAAAAAGACCCTGAAAATCCAAATTCAAAGCAATCCTAAGCAAAAAGAATGAAGGCCTCACAGAAACCAAAACAGCATGGGGTACAAAAACAGACACACAGATCAATGCAACAAAATAGAGACCCCATAAATAAAGCCACACACCTAAAAACATCTGATCTTTGACAAAGTCACCAAAAAGCAATGGGTAAAGAACTCCTTATTCAATAAATGGTGCTGAGATAACTGGCTAGCCATATGCAGAAGATTGAAACTGGACCTCTTCCTTTCATTATAGACAAAAGTCAACTCAAGATAGACTAAATATTGAAATTTAAAATAGAAAACTATAAAAATTCTAGAAGAAAACCTAATAAATACCATTCTGGGCATAGGCTCTTGCAAATATGAAGATTCTAAATGCAATTGCAACAAAAACAAAAATTGACAAACGAGACTTGATTTAACTAAAGAGCCTCTGCAGACCAAGAGAAACTATCAAGAGTTAACCAACAACCTACAGAATGGGAGAAAATATTCACAAAATATGCATTTGATAAAGGTCTAATGTCCAGAATCTATAAGGAACTCAAACAAATTAACAGGCAAAAAACAACCCTATTTTAAAAAGGTCAAAGGGCATAAACAGACATCTCTTAAAAGAAGACACACACACATGGCTAACAAGCATATGAAAAAAAATATTCAACATCACTAATCATTAGAAACATGCAAATCAAAACCACAGTGAGATACCATCTTATACCAGTAAGAATAACAATTATTAAAAATTTAAAAGTAACAGACACTAGCAAGGTCACACAGAAAAGGTAATGCTTATACACTGTTGGTGGGAATGTAAATTAGTTCAGCTACTGTAAAAAGCAGTTTGGAGATTTCTCAAAGAACTTAAAAACAGAGCGACCATTTGACCCAGCAGTCCCATTACTGGGTATGTATCCCACAGAATATAAATCATTCTGCCAGAAAGACACATGCAGGCATATGTTTATTGCAGCACTATTCAAAATAGCAAAGACATGGAATCAACCTAGATGCCCATCAGTGATGGACTAGATAAAGAAAATGTAGTACATATACTTTATGGAATACTATGCAGCCATAAAAAGAACAAAATTATATCCTTTGCAGCAAAATGGGTGGAGTTGGAGTGCATTGTCCTAAGCATATTAATACAGGAACAGAAAACCAAATAACCGCATGTTCTCCCTTATAAGTTACCCTAGAACTTAAAGTATAATAATAATAAATAAATTTTAAAAAAAAATAAGTGGTAGCTAAACGTAAGTACACAGGGATGCGAAAAAGGGGACATTAGACACTGGGTCCTACCTGAGGATGGAAGGTGGGAGGAGGGTGAGGATTTTTAAAACTATTGGGTACTGTGCTTATTACCTGAGTAATGAAGTAACCTGTACACCAAACTCCTGTGACATGCAATTTACCTATATAACAAACCTGCACATGTACTCCTGAACCTAAAAGTTGGGAAGAAAATAAAGAAAAAATTCTATCTAGCCAAAAAAAAATTTTTTAAGCAAAAAATAAAATTTTGTGCACATTTCTATTGTGCTTTTTAAAAGTAGTGATTTGCGGCCGGGCACGGTGGCTCAAGCCTGTAATCCCAGCACTTTGGGAGGCTGAGACGGGCGGATCACGAGGTCAGGAGATCGAGACCATCCTGGCTAACAAGGTGAAACCCGGTCTCTACTAAAAAATACAAAAAACTAGCCGGGCGAGGTGGCGGGCGCCTGTAGTCCCAGCTACTCGGGAGGCTGAGGCAGGAGAATGGCGTAAACCCAGGAGGCGGAGCTTGCAGTGAGCTGAGATCCGGGCACTGCACTCCAGCCTGGGTGACACAGCGAGACTCCGTCTCAAAAAAAAAAAAAAAAAAAAAAAAAAAGTAGTGATTTGCAAATGTTCTTTACACAAATTTTCTATTAATCACATATAAATATTCTTCCTCATTCTTTGGCTTGTATCTCTTTGTGGTATCTTCTGTGATTTAGTATAGTTGGATTTATCATTTTCCTTAATATACAGACATTTTGGTCCTGTCTATGATAGCTTTTTATCCCCTAGTTAAGGATATTCTATATAATCTTCTAAAAGCCTTGTAGTTTGCCTTTTCCATTTAGGTCTACATGTATTCATTGGTTTTTGTGTATTGTATGATGTCTAATGCCATTTTCTCTATATAGAGGTCTTATTGTCCAGTATCACTTATTGAATACCTTTGTATATAATGAGTATGCATGTAATCAGGATCTATTTCTAGTCCCTTTATTCTGTTGTGTCTAGCTCTGCACTGTCTTAATTACTGGGACTTTATAATAAATCTTGAAAATTGTAGGAAAAGCTCTCACACCTCGACTAAGCTTTTTTAACCTTTTACATCTTCATATAAATTTGGATTTTGATTAGGATTGCAATTAATCTTTAAAACAATTTGTAAAATGAAATACATTAAGAACATGCATCTAAGGTATCTTCTTGTCTTCTGAGGAATTATTTTATGAAAAAAATGCTTTCTATTGAATCTTATGCTTTAAAGATTCTCCGTTAAAAAGATCCATCCATTTCAATCTTCATGTATTACAAGTCTATGTTTCTCAGACTCATGATTTATATATAAGAAACAGATGGAATTTTATAAGGCTATTCTAATATTGGCACTATAACAATATTCATCATGTTTAGAATGAATTATTTTTATGTAATGAGGCTTTTAGGGGAGTTTTTCTCGGTTATTGACTCTGTATAAAGAAACTCTGTGTGCCAAGTTCTGCAGAATAAATTTAGTCCCTTGATTTTAGATAAATATATTTAAATATTACATGAAATTGAGAACTGGTGCAAACTGATATTTTGAAGGCACTTACAGCACTTCTGAATTATGTAATGTGGGAATTTATATCCTTCATTAATATATTTTAGCATTTTTTATAGATATAATATGTTAATTATAGATAATTTAGAAAGAACAGCATAGAGAAATAAAAAAGAACAATTAAAAAACCACCCAAATGGCTTCACCTAAAATTAATATTTTTAAATATTACAATAAACCAAATTTCCTTCCTGAATTTATATACAGCTATATACCCCTATCTCCTACATGTCCATATATCTTAAAATCAGTATAAAATAATCATTTCAATAAATTGGCACCAAAGATCCTTTGATAGTTTTAAAAACAATATTTCCTATTTTCAAAAACAGGCGATTTTAATTCTGTATAATTTTCTTTGGAGCACAGGAAAAGATGAAAGACTATTCAATTTATTTTCTGAAGTTAGAAAAACCTTGAAGTCAAAATATGACAATCAGTGCAAGTAAAAAAAAGACAAAATTCTTTTAAGAATTTAGAAGCAAGTATGTAAATGAAGTACCAGAAAATACATTATAACATCATATTAAAAGACCAATCTACCATAATCAAGTAGAGCTTATCTTAGTGATGAGAGGATGTTTTAAATTTAGGAAATTTATAAAAATATTTTGCAAGGCCGGGCGCGGTGGCTCAAGCCTGTAATCCCAGCACTTTGGGAGGCCGAGACGGGCGGATCACGAGGTCAGGAGATCGAGACCATCCTGGCTGACACGGTGAAACCGCGTCTCTACTAAAAAATACAAAAAACTAGCCGGGCGAGGTGGCGGGCGCCTGTAATCCCAGCTACTCGGGAGGCTGAGGCAGGAGAATGGCCTGAACCCGGGAGGCGGAGCTTGCAGTGAGCTGAGATCCGGCCACTGCACTCCAGCCTGGGCGGCAGAGCGAGACTCCGTCTCAAAAAAAAAAAAAAAAAAAAAAAAATTTTGCAATATCACCAAGTCAAATAGGAAAACAAGAGAAACATTGGCTAATAGTGAATAAAATCATAAATCACAAATACTGGACAAATTATACAATTTCATCACTCAGCAACTGTCATGATTATATATCAAAAACTTGAGACAAAAACCAAGTATACTTAATACAAGAATGGACTCTGAATGAAATCTGTAAGACATGTAGGAATCAATAACTTTTCTATGTCCTAGAAAAAAGTTTATAATATGTAACCAAAATTTCATTTATAAAAACGTAAAAATTATAAGACATATATAAATAATGTTAACAAGAAATGTGGATAATCCAGATAAAGAAAATTAATTATTCAAGCCATCTTTTATGTCTGTTACTTAAACTCTGTAGGAAAACATACCATGTTCCTGAATAGTAAAGTTGAATATTGTAAAATGTTGATTGTTCTTCAGTCAGTTTTATTGGTTTAATTTAATGTGAAAAATAATCCTATTATGTTTTTGTGATATTTTTTGAAATATATGTTAATTGACAAATAATAATAGTACATATTCATGGGGTACACAATATTTCAATACATATAATGTGCAGTAATCAGATTAGGGTAATGAGCACATCATTTATTTATTTGTGTTGAGAAACATTTCTTTGTATTGAGAAGATTCAGTATCTTCCTTCTAGCTATCGTAAACCTTGTATTATTGTTAACTATATTCAATCTATAGTGGTTTAGAACACTAGAACTTATTCCTTCTATTTAGCTGTCATTTTGTGTCCTTTAACAAATCCCTATGTATTTTACCCTTCCCCTTCCTTCCCAACCTGTAGTGTCTTCTATTCTACTTTTCACTTCTATATCAGCTTTTCTTTAAGTTTCTACCTATGAGTGAGAATATGTGTTTAGCTTTCTGTTCCTGGTATACTTTACTTGACAATAATGTCCTCTAGTTCCATCCATAATGTTATGAATGACAGAATTTCATTCATTTTTATATCTGAATAGTATTCCATTGTGTTTACATACATTTTCTTTATCAGTCTCTTCATGGACACCTAGATTGATTCCATATCTTGGCTATGGGGAACAGTTCAGCAATAAACATGGGGCTGCAGGAATTCATTTGATATATTGATTACTTTTTGGAGGGTAAATACCCAGTAGCAGTGGGATTGCTAGATTGTATGGTAGCTCTATTTTTGTGTGTGTGTGTTTTTTTTTTCCAGAAATCTCCGTACTGTTTATCACAGTAGTTGTATAATTTGCATTCCCAACACCACTGTATTTGAGTTCACTATTCTCTGCATTCTGACTAGCATTTGTTATTTTTTTGTCTTTTTAGTAATAGCCATTTCCACAGGGGTAAGATATCTCATTTTGATTTTCATTTTCCTGATGATTAGTAATGTTGAGCATTTTTATATGCCTGTTGGCTGTGTGTATGTCTTCTCTTGAGAAATGTGTATTTATGTCCTTTATCCACTTTTAATGGGATTATTGGTTTTTTATTGTTCAGTTGTTTGAGTTCCTTGTATATACTAAATATTAGTCCCTTGTTAAATGAATGATTTGCAAATATTTTCTCTCATTCAATAGATTGTGTCTTCACTCTGTCAATTGTTTCCTTCACTGTGAAGAAGCTTTTTAGTGTAATATAGTCCTATTTGTCTCTTCTGTTTTTGTTGCCTATGTTTTTGAGGTCTTAGCCATAAAAATATTTACCTGGACGAATGTACTGATCTAGTGGTTTTATAGCATCAGGTCTTATATTTAAGTCTTTAATTTATCTTGAGTTGATTTTTGTATATAGTGAGAGATGGGTACAGTTTCATTCCTCCGCATATGGATATCCAATTTTCCGAACAACGCTATTGAAGAGGATGTTCTTTCCCCAATGTATGTTATTGGTGCCTTTATTTAAATTCAGTTGGCTGGAAGTATGTGGATTTATTTCTGGGTTGTATTTTCTGTTTCATTGAATCTGTGTTGCTGTTTTTATACCAATACCATGCTATTTCATTACTATGGCCTTGTAATAAATTTTGAAGTAAGGTAATGTGATGGCTCTAGTTTTGTTCTTTTTACTCAGCATTGCATTGGCTATTCAGGCTACTTTTTGGTTTCATATAAATTTTAGAATTTTATTTCTGTGAAAAATGACATTCATATTTTGATAGAGATTGCGTTAAATATGTAGATTGCTTTGGATATAGTTGTCATGTTAACTATATTAAGTATTTCAATCCTTGAGCGTGAGATGTCTTTCCAATTGTTTGTGGCCTTCTCAGTTTCTTTCATCAGTGTTTTGTAGTTTTCTTTGTAGAGTTTTCTAATCTCTTTGGTGAAATTTACTCGTAGATATTTTAATTTTTTTGTAGATATTGTACATGGGATTGCCTTCTTTCTCTGCTGGTTCATTATTAGTGTATAGAAATATTACTGATTTTTGTATGTTGATTTTGTATCCTGCAACTTTGCCGAGCTGATTTATCGGATGTAAGAGTTTTTTGGAGTTTTTAGGTTTTTCTAGATACAAGATCATGTCATCTGCAAAAAAGGAACATTTAACTTTCTCTTTTCCAATTTGAATGTCTTTTTTTTCTCTGTCTCCTGTTTGATTTCTCTGGCTAGAACTTCCAGTGCTGTGTGGAATAGGATTGGTGAAAGTGAGCATCCTTGTCTTGAGCCAGTACTTAAAGAGAAAGCTTTCAGCTTTTCCCAATCCAGTGGAATGTTAGCTGGGGGTTTATTGTATATGCCCTTTATTATGTTGAGGTATGTTCCTTCCGTGCCTAGTTTGTTGAGAGTTTTTATCATAAAGGATGTTGAATTTTATTAATTGCTTTTTCTGTATCTATTGAGATTATCATAGAGTTTTGTCCTTCATTCTGTTAATGTTATACATTATATTTATTGATTTCATTTCTAAATTTATTCATTTGGGTCTTCTCTCTTTTTTCTTGGTGAATCTGTCTAGCAGTTTCATCAATGTGGTTTGTCTTTTCAAAAAACAACCCTCATTTCATTTGTCCTTTATATGCTTTATTCTTCATTTTCTTTAGTTCTGCTCTGATTTTATTATTGCTTATCATCTGCTAATTTTGGCTGTGGATTGCTCTTGCTTTTCTACTTCTTTCAAGTGCATCATTAGATTATTTTAAATGTGTCTACCTTTTTAAGGTAGACACTTATTACTGTAAAATTCCCTCTTAGCAGTACTTTTGCTGTATTCCTTAGGTTTTGGTATGTTGTGTTTTTATTTTTATTTGTTTCAAGAAAATTTCTTATTTCCTCTTTAATTTCTTCCTTCACCAAGTAGTCGTTCAGAAGCATGTTGCTTAATTTCCATGTGTTTGTACAATTTTCCAAGTTCCTCTTGTCATTGAATTCTTGTTTTATTCCACTGTGGTTTGAGAAAATACTTGATATTATTGAGATTTTAAAAAAATTTTGAGACTTGTCTGGTATACTAACATATGGTTAACCCTAGAGAATATTCTCTGTGCTGTTGAGAAGAATGTGTGTCCTGTAGCTGTGGGATAAAATATTCTGTACATATCTATTAGGTTTATGTGGTCTAATGTGTAGTTTAAATCCAATGTTTATTTGTTAATTTTATGTCTAGATGATCTATCTAATGCTGAGAGTGAGAGGTTGAAGACTCCAACTATTATTGTATTGCAGTATTTTCTTTTAGACCTAATAATATATGCTTCATATATCTGGGTACATATGTTTATAATCATTATATCCTCTTGCTGAATTGATCTTTTTATCATAATAAAATGATCTTCTTTTTCTCTTTTTTACAGCTTTTAACATAAATTCTGTTTCATCTGATATAAGCATAGCTGCTCTTGCTCACGTTTGGTTTCTATTTGCGTGGAATATCTTTTTCTATCCCTTTACATTCAGTCTACATGTGTCTTTAGAGGTGAGATGAGTTTCTTATAGCAAGCATATAGTTGGGTCATTTTTTATCCATTCAACCATTCCATATCTTTTAAGAGGAAAGTTTAATCTGTTTACATTTTAAGATTATTACTAATATGTGAGGGCTCATTCTTGTCATTTGATTAATTGATTTATGGTTATTTAGTATATCCTTTGTTTCTTTCCCTCTTATTGTTTATCACTGTGGTTTGGTAGTTTTCTTTAACATTTGAGTTCTTTCTCTTCCTTTGTGTGTTTTCTTTACCAGTGGGTTTTAACTTTCATGTATTTTCATAGTGGCATATATTGTCTTTTCACTTCCAGGTGTGAACTGCCTTAAGCACTTTTTGTAAGGCCCTTTTAGTGGTTTTGAATTCCATCAGATTTTGCTTGTCTGGTAAATACTTTATTTCTCCTTCATTTATGAAGGATAACTTTGCTGTGTATAGTATCTTGATTGACAGTATTTTTTAATTTTTATTTTAGATACACACACACACACACACACACACACACAGCCCAGTCTCTCCTGGCCTGAAAGATTTGTGCTGAGAAATCCACCATTAGTCTGATGGGTGTTCCCTTATAGGTGACTAGATGTTTTTCTCTTGCTATTCTTAGAATTCTCTTTGCCTGTGACTTCTGACAGTTTGACTGTAATGTGCTGTGAAGAGATTTTTGAATTTTCTGTCCCTTTCACTTTCTCTTTACCTTCTGGGACACCTAAAATTTTTATATCGGGTGACATTTTGAGTCCCATATGTCACATAGGTTTTGTTCATTCTTTCTTATTCTTTGCTTTTTATGTTTGTCTGGCAGTGTTGTTTCAAAAGATTTGCCTTCAAGTTTTGAAATTTTTTCTTCTGCTTGATCCAGTCTATTGTTGAGGCTTTTCAATGTACGTTGTATTTTATTTTACAATTCTCAAGTTCTACAATTTGTTTGGTTCTTTTTTATGATGTGTAACTTTGCTAAAGTTTTTATTCATATCCTGAATTGTTTTTATAATTTTTTGTGTTTTTTTTTTATATTATATCTCACTGAGCATCTTTAGTGTCATTATCTTGAATCCTTTTCTTTCCTAGAATTATAAAATTTCTTTTTCTTTGGAATCTGTTTCTGGAGAATTATTGTGTTGCTTTGGAGGTTTCACATTTCTTTGTCTTTTCATGTTTCTTATGTCCTTATGTCGATATCTGCACATGTGGTATATCTTTTTCAATTTTTTATAGTTGCCTTTGTAGGGGAGGATGTTTTTCTAAAGATATATTTATAGTGTTGGTTAAGTAAGGCACTAGATTCTGAGTATGTCCACAAATGCAGCCTCCATATCATTTATTTGACTGTAAGCAGCATCAGTGATGTTTGTTAGGGTGCTGTGGTTAATGGAGGCTGTGGTGAAGTTTTGCTGGGGACAGGGCACTAGATGGGCCTGTACTCATGCCCATTGGTGGCAGTAGTGGGCCAATTATGCCAATTTTTTGGCCCTAAAGTGTCATACACTGGCACCAGTGTTAGAGGGTCCAGTCAGGCTAATTCTTGGGCCTCCAGGCAGCTCGTTCAGGCATTGGTAGTGACAGTGATGGGCCAGGCAGGTGGGCATGTTCTTGGACCCATGAGCAGTGGATGTGGAATGGATAATGGCAACGCAGTGGGAGGGCAACCCTCTGGCTTCTGAGTAGTTCACTCTGGTGTTTACAGTGGCTGTGAAAGGCTGGGAGAGCCAGTCCCCAGGCTCACAGGTAGCTCATGTGGGTGGGTGTCATCTGTACCAGTAGCAGCAGATTGGATGAGCCTAACTTCAGGTACCCAGGAGGAGTGCTTCAGTCCAACAGTGGTGGACTGGGCTGGACATTCCCCAGGTCTCTGGATGGCATGCTTGGGCTGTAGGTAGGTGGATCTGGGCCAGGTAGACCTGTCTTCAGGCGCCCCAGCATTGCATGCATGTCCTGGCCATGGTAGGTAGTGGCGGTGTAATCCCCAGGACCCCAGCAGAATGCTTGAGTAGCGGCAGTGGCAACTGCACTGCATTCTGCTATTGGTGAGGGTGGGGTTGCTTTCAGTGGCAGCAGTTGGCTGAGAAGCATGCACTCTTTGCTGTTGCTTTGGCCTTAGCTGCAGCATCCTGCAGTGGCAGCATCTGTTGGTAGGAGAGTTTGTCCTTGGAGCATGTAAAAATGTGCACTGGCTTTGCTGCTGGAGAGCAAGAAGGCCATTGTCAATGTTTTGTGCTTCAGTTTTTACGGCAGCAGCCAGCTATGGCAGTGTCTTGTGTGAGGATGTCAATAGAGCTCCAGGGATGTGGAGATGCAGGGGTTGTTGGGCCCCCCAGGCAGGATGCAATCTGGTGTGGGCTGGGGTCTCAATATGGCACCTTGCTGTAGCTGCTTAGAACTCAGAGAGTGTATGGGACCCAGTGTAAGTTTGCTCTCTGGAGCAGTCTGTTGCACAGTCTCCAGGTACCACCGTATGTTAGTCTCAGGACATCTGAGGGCCCAGGGGCTTTCCTGTGGCTAGGATTGTAGGGGTCTACAGTGAAAATGTAGACTACTTGGGATCTTGCACTTACCCCTTCTTCACATTGGGGAACCTCTCCAGCCTCCCAGCCAATCCTGGCTGAACAAGCTGCCTTGCTTCTCTCTCCTTCCTTGTGAAAGGTGTTTTATTGTTACTTCTCTGTGAAATTGCAGTGTTTTCTCTTAGATTATTTGAAGTATGATTATCTATTCACTATTTTGGTTTTTCTTTGGAAGATCAGTAACAGATTCCTTTAGTCAGTCATCTTGAAGCCCGTTCTAAGCATGCTCAACATTTTCTTCTTTCATATCACAAGGTTTGAATCAAAGCCTCTTTATACTTAGAGACTAAATTTTTGTGAATCACTTTGGCCACAGGCAGCAATATCAGCATCACAGAGGCTTGCTCCTTTTCCTATTTCCTCATCAGGAGTTTGGCCCTTTAGGGCCCTTTATGCTCAGTGGTGCAAGTTCAAGAAAAAACAAAATAAACTGGAATTTCAAGTCCGTTTTAGAATTTATTGAAGGCCTGGGACATTTTTGTTTGTTTTGTTTTGTTTTGTAATTGCATACCAATGCAGAACATTAAAAAGCCTTCCCTGGAAGCCTGATAGAAGATTTTGACAGATGATGTTTGGCACTGGAGTGACATCTATGAAAATTCCCGGATCCTGTTTGATGTAATAATTTCTACTGTCTTTAATTGTATCACTGTGTGTGTGACAGGGTTTGCAGTATAAAATAACTTTTAATATCAATGTTTTATTCCAGCATAATCTTTCGGAAGATAGTTTGGCAATATTAAAAATGCACATTTAAATATTAAATGCCCGAGATAGTACAAATGAGCATAATGGACCTGCTAATTGGTCAACAAACTCCTTTTATGTACTAGAATGTTCTCATACAGGCAGGTAATCACAACTACGTCTCAACTCACTCCCTTGCTTGGTGGCTGCCAAAAATCTTTTGACATATGTCATAAGACACACCTGATTTCAGAAATTTGGACAAAACATGCATTTGAATTAGGGATTTTCAGAAATAGAGTGTATGCACACTTTATATTATTTTACAAAAGTGATGTTTTCATAAGACATGCTATTTCACTTGGGGCAATTTATTGGGACTGTTTTTCAATGCCATTAACTACTGCTTTCAAACATAATTATTTAAGGAGAGAATAATATTCATTTGTAGTTATGACATTTTTAAAATACTTTTTATAGTTATATTAGTTGTTTATAATTCTATGTTATTGTAAATGGCAGTGAAATGTAGCTAAATCTTTGTGAATACCCAGAACCATTTCTCCGGATAAATATGCAGAAACAGAGTTCTGGGGTCAAAAGATATATATGTATCTTTCTAAAGGATTTGAATGCAAAAGCTTAAGTGCTCTACAGAAAAACCATATGCTGTCCTTCAGTCCTCAGAATGCATCATACCACCTCCTGCCTCTGATTTTCATGGTGCTGTTGGTTTTGGTACAACTAATTCCTGGCACTATTGATTCCTCACAGAGAAAGGGCTTTCATGGGGAGACCGCCACATCCTCTATCTTTGCAAATTAAAGGGAGTATGTGGCATTTGCCAGGATCTCCTCTGCTTACTTCTTGTATTACTATAGCCTCTTCTCCAGGAAGGAATTGTAAGAATTAACCAAAGGTCTGTTTGTTCCATCTGGCCCCATCTAGAAGCTAACTAGCAAGAGATTTTTGAAGTCCATGACGTGTGGGGAGCATTGATCTTCGGCTTTTAACTTCGAGATCATTTATCAATTGATCTCTTAATATCCTTTGGAAATTTGGGGGTTTTAGATAAGAATGTTTCAACAAAAGTTTTAACAAAAAGTTTTTGGTGGTGGTTGGCTCGCTTTATTAAAGTGTATGAATATAAGAAGTGACATATCTATAGTAATAAGGTTAAAATGAAATAACTGGAGACCTAGAAAATCAGTATTTATCCTTTTTCTAATAGCATCTCCTAGGTCTTCTTTGAGCCTTTGTAACTCATTTTTCCATGCACTGTCAGTGCCTAATCCTCAAGAACATACATGGTAACACTGTCAGGAAAGTGTTCCTGAAAAGGAAATAAGTGTCCTGTACAAGGGCCAGTGAAGGAGACCAGATACACACTTCTAGTGGATACTCCTCTCACAGATTCTCCCACAGAGCTGAACCTGGGTGGTAGTGGACCCTGAGGTGTGATATTTCCTGCTGCCTTTCCACCTTTATCTAAGGTAGGACACATGACCATCTGATGTTCCATAGATGCTGCCCTTATCTTGCCCTCAAATAGCAATTTTATAAAATGCCAAATCAAGCCCTGCTAATAAAGCAAGAGATGAAATCCTACTAACATTATTACAGGGTTCTGATCAGTTCCCAAAAGGAAATCACTGGCAACACCATCACAAATAAAACCCCAAATTTTGTTTTTTCAATTTTTAGATTTCAGAAAGGTCATGTTTATTGTCAGCAGATGCATTAGAGCAAAGTTCTCTTATTCTCTTAGTCACGTCTTTATCAAGTAGCACTGGATGAACATCAGCTTTCAGTTATGATGAATAAATTGAAATTCTAGAGATCTGGTTTATCACCTCAATGAATAAGATGAGTAAGTTCTAAAAATCTGGTTTACAAGCTTGTTCCTATGGTTAACAATACTGTATTGTGCATTTAAAAATGTGTTAAGTAGAAAGACCTCACATTAAACATTTTTTTTTTTTTTTGTAAAAAAGTAGTATTGGATGGTCTCATGGTATGATCACAGCTGTTTCTGCTTGCCTCAGTCAGTCTAGGCCAGCAGTTCTCCACCCAGGAGCATGTCTCCACCCAGGAGCATGTCCTACAGAGATTTGTGAAAGTGCTGATCCTCTGGCCCCACATCCAGAGATTCTGATTTAATTGCTATAAGCAGGTGTAATAAACTTAAAACTTAGTCACGTGCTTAAAACTCAGTCACGGGAATTAAAAGAACCAAAAAGAGAATGGTGTAGACACACGGAAAACTAATTAGATGTTAAATAAAACAGATACTCAATTTTACACTCCCTTACCAAACCACATAGCAAACCATATTTGTGGAAATGTAAGCAATTTAATTTCATGCTTTGTGCCTTTCCCTCCTTTTCACCTTCCTCTTCCTCCCCTTCCTCTCTTTCCTCTTTTAATTCCTCCTCCCCTTCCTCCTTTTCTTCCTTTTTCTTCTTCTTTTTCTTTTCATCTAATTGCTACAGATTAGATTAAACTTTGCCCCCTTTTGAAAACCTTCCTTATGTTCCCAAAATGATTAGATGACCCTGCTTTTGTTCTTTCATATCGCATTGACCGTAGGGCTCTTATAGATTTCTTCTCCCTGTGTGTGTGCATGTTTATAATCGTCTTCATTCTAAGCAGGGTTTGAGTCTATGGTGTGCTTAATTATTCATTTACACTTTTGTGTTTTTACCTGGACTCAGTTCTGACTGCCAAGGTCCCTGGATTATTAATCTTTGTATCCCCAGCACCTAACACTCCATAAATTATCTGTAAATGCTACTGAATTAATTCAGAAGAAAAAAGTGACTGCTTTTGTTTGTTGTTTGGTTTTTAGCTAATACATAGTTTACATCCTGTTTCTTTTTCTTTTGAGGCTTCCTGGGATTTTAATTGACCTAGGCACATTAATTTCAAAAAAGAAAGAAAACTATATAGCTTCAATGTTCTAACCTTCAACATTAAGTTAATGTGCTCTAACAGTAACTTAGCAATTGCTATTGGGCTAACTGAAACAATCAGAAAGAAGGAAGAAAATGGTTATATATACTTGAGTTAAGAAACTTGCATTTATACTTAAAATATCAAGGAAGATATTTTCCCCCAGAAAGCATCCATTTATAGGAAATGCACACAGGATTGAAGTTCTTATCCCCAACCCTTTTCCTGAATTAGAGGGAAAAATTATTCATCACCATTAAACTGTTTACATAAAAATATAGAACTGTGTTTAAGAGATGAACGTTTTTCTTCCTTATGTGGTTGTGAGAACACCAGATTGCCAGTCCATTCTTTTGACAGGTGTCTCTTGGAATGAGCCATTGAGAGGCCTGGCATGATTTGACGCCACTTTGACAGGACACTGTCTCTTATGCATGGTCGCTGAGCAAATTGGCTTAAGAATCTCCCTTAACAAATTCTAAGTCAGAGTGATTTGAGGCAGCACGTCAGTTTAGATTATTCTCTCCTACAGCCTCCAGAGAAAACATGGCTTCCCTGTCAGCTCTCTGTAGACATGCTGCATGGTTAGCTTCAAATTTTAAAAAGTAAAGGAAGTGAATTTACTTTATTAAATTTCAAAAAGCAAAAGGATTTTCATAAGCATTCTTCATGGGAGCATTGGGTTACTTGAATCTAAATTCAACCTCTTCTGTTTACTAGCTACTGAACGTAAACAATGTACTTGATTTATTTAAACCCATATTTCTTCATCTGAAAAATGGGGATGATAATAATATCTACCTCTTGGATCTACTGTGTAGAAGAAATGAGCTAATTCATATAAAGTTCTTAGGATGTTGCCTGGTCCATAATTAGGGCTCAATAATGTCAACTATCATTATTCCAAAGCCTTCCTTACCTTGTGGCAGTTGGGAATGATGACCTTTATAGTCATTTGAAGAATCATTTTGTATGTAAATCCATTACCACTTAGGCATAAAACATAATGCATCTACATCCTAGCAGAGCCCCAGGCAATCTTAAGAGAATAAAAACAAATGTGCATGGAAATTCTTCCTACCTTGCCATTCTCAGCTTTATTATACATGTATAACATTTATAGAGGTATCACTTTTTATTACCAAAGTAAAATATATTTCTTATGAAAACTTGAAAAGCACAAAGAACCTTGAGTGTGCACATAACAGTAATTCCATTATCCAGATATAAATGCAGATAACGTGAAGGTATTTATATTACCCTTCTAGTATTTTGCGAATGCATAAAATGTACGCAAATAAAATGTTTACATAATTAAGATTATGTTGTTCTTTTGATTATTTAATATTACTTTGTAAAAATTTGTTAATATCTTTAAATATCCCTCTAAAACTCTAGCTACACAAGTTTATTTCAGTAATCTATTGGCATTTATGTTATTTCTATATTTTTTTGGAAACTCATACTTTATTTTTAAAAACAATTATTTGGTCCTCAGAGATTAAGACTTCTAAAAATTGAGAGATCATTAAGAAGTTGGGGTAGTCATTTATAACTTTGTGTCTTTCTTAATTTCCATGAGTTTATTTTATTTTCATTAATAATACTTGGTCAATAGTCTCCTAAAAAGCAGATTATATCACTAATGTCTAAACACCAAGCTAAAACTTCCTGAATTTTTTAAATTAACTAATTCAAAAAATATCTATCAAGCAACGACAGTGTGGTAGGCATAGTTTTCAGAAGTGGAGATGCAATAATTGTCAGTGCAGATAAAGCCTTTGCCTGTGCAACTTACATTCATTTTAGAAATAAGATTAAATTTTCATATATAAATCTAAATTTAGAAATAGTAATAGGGAAAGATTGATCTGAAATTTCTATTAGTGACAAATGATATTTTAAAAATATATAATGGCATATTTATTATATTTAATACATCATAAATAAATAAAAATTACATAATACATTATAAATTAAATAAAAATTACAAACTATAAATGATTTTCTTTCTCAGTAGACCCCCTCTTCCATCTGCAATTTCTTCAATGGTATATGTGTGCTGTTGTTTTTCCAGAAAACTCTGATATATTCTGTCAACTGCTTCATGTCAGACCATACATAGCTTGTTTTATTTATGAACCATAGCTCTCTTTAGGAATTTTTTCTTTTCCAAATTTCCACTTATGTTTGTTTATTTGTTTTTTAATTTTAAGTTCAAGGATATATGTGCAGGATGTGCAGGTTTGTTACATAGGTAAACGTGTGCCATGGTGGTTTGCTGCACAGATTATTCCATCACGTAGGTATTAAGCCCAGCATTCATTAGCTATTCTTCCTGACTCTCCCTCTTCTGCTGCTTACTCTCTGACAGACCTCAGTGTGTGTTGTTCCACCCCATGTGTCCGTGTGTTCTCATCATTCAGCTCCCACTTATACGTGAGATCTGATATATGGTATTTGGTTTTCTGTTCTTGTGTCACTTTGCTGAAGACAATAGCCTCCAGCTCCATCTATGTCCCTGCAAAGGACATGATCTTTTTCCTTTTTATGGCTGCGTAGTAATCCATGTTATATATGTACTACATTTTCTTTATCCAGTCTATCATTGATGGGCATTTAGTTGATTCTGTGTCTTTGCTATTGTGAATAATGCTGCAATGAACATACACACATGCATGTATCTTTATGATAGAATAATTTATATTCCTTTGGGTATATGCCTAGTAATGGGATTGCTGGGTCAAATGATATTTTTGCCTCTAGGTCTTTGAGTAATTGCCACTCTGTCTTCCACAATGGTTGAACTAACTTACCAACAGGGTAAAAGCGTTCCTTTTTCTCCACAACCTCGTCAGCATCTGTTATTTTTTTACTCCATTCTGACTGGTATGAGATGGTATCTCATTGTGGTTTTGATTTGCTTTTCTCTAATGATGAGTAAGGTTGAGTTTTTTTTGTTGTTTTTTTTTTTTCATATGTTTGTTGGCCCCATGTTTGTCTTCTTTTAAGAAGTGTCTCTTTATGTGGTTTGCCCATTTCAATGGGGTTGTTTGTTTTTTTCTTGTAAATTTGTTTAAGTTCCTTGTACATGCTGGATATTAGACCTTTGTCATATGGATAGATTATAAAAATTTTCTCCCATTCTTTAGGTTGTCTGTTCTTGCTGATGATACTTTATTTTGCTGTGCACAAAGCTCTTTAGTTTAATTAGATCCCATTTGTCAATTTTTGCTTTTGTTGCAATTGCTTTTGGCATCTTCATCATGAAATCTTTGCCTGTGCCTGTGTCCTGAATGGTATTGCCTAGATTGTCTAGTAGAGTTTTATAGTTTTTAATTTTACATTTAAGTATTTAGTCCATCTTGAGTTGATTTTTGTATATGGTGTAACAATGGGGTCCAGTTTCAATTTTCTGCATATGGCTAGCCAGTTTTTAGCACCATTTATTAAATAGGGAATCCTTTCCCCATTGCTTTTTTTGGTCAAGTTTGTCAAAGTTCCAATGGTCATAGGTGTGTGGTGTTATTTCTGGGTTCTCTATTCTGCTCCATTGGTCTGTATGTGTCTGTTCTTGTACCGGTACCATGCTGTTTTGATTACTGTAGCCCTGTAGTATAGCATGATGTCTCCATCTGTGTTCTTTTTGCTTAGGATTGTCTCAGATATTTGTACTCTTTTTTGGTTCCATATGAATTAAAATTTTTTTTTTTCTAATTCTGTGAAGAATATCAATGGTAGCTCAATGGGAATAACATTGAATATATAAATTGCTTTGGGCAGTATGTCCATTTTCAACAATATTGATTCTTCTTATCCATGAGCATTGAATGTTTCTTCATTTTTCTATCATGGCTGATTTGTTTGAGCAGTGGTTGTAGTTCTACTTGAAGAGGTCCTTCACTTCCCTTGTTAGCTGTATTCCTAGGTAATTTATTCTTTTTGTGGCAATTATGAGTGGGAGTTCATTCATGATTTGGCTTTTGGCTTGCCTGTTGTTGGTGTATAGGAATGCTAGTAATATTTGCACATGATTTTGTATTCTGAGACTTTACTGAAGTTGCTTATCAGCTTAAGAAGCTTTTGGGCTGAGATGATGGGGTTTTCTAGATATAGAATCATATCATCTGCAAAAAAAGAGAGTTTGACTTCTTCTCTTCCTATTTAAATACGCTTTATTTCTTTCTCTTGGCCAATTGCCCTGGCCAGAACTTCCAATACTATATTGAATGGGAATGGTGAGAGTGGTGTCCTTGTCTTGTACCAGTTTTCAAGGGGAATGCTTCCAGCTTTTTCCTATTCAATATGATATTGGCTGTTGGTTTGTCACATATGGCTCTTACTATTTTGAGATATTTCCTTCAATACCTAGTTTATTGAGAGTTTTTCATGTGAAGGGATGTTCAATTTTATCAAAGGCCTTTTCTGAATCTATTGAGATAATCATGTGGTTTGTGTCTGTAGTTTTAATCTATTCTAAATTATCACTAAATGTGCTTTCATACACATCTTTACAAAATGAATGAAATTAATGATCCTTAGAATAGTATGAGATTTTCATAAATACAAGCAAATATCTCTAAGTATTTTTAATAGTTTATGCTCAGAGCAGCAGAATATAAGAATATCTTTCTCACCTCTGGTAGCATTGAATATTAACATGTAAACGTTTTGTGTGTCCTTACATATTAAAAAGATAAAAATTTATTTCCTGCTCTGATTTGCATTTTAAAAAATCTAGTTTCAGTGGATACTTTGTTTCTGCAATTTTGACTTAAAATATATATTGAGTGCCTATTTGTTGCAAAATGTATTGCCAACAAGATATGCCATTTATTTATTCATTTACTTACTTATTTAGGTCTTGCTATTAAACATTATTTGTATTTTTCTTGTTGTGGTTTCCAGTTTTTTGTTGCACTTTTTAATTAAAATATTTGTCTTTTCCTTGAATGTTTTGTAAAAATCCCTATTACAGAATACCAACTCTTTGTCCCTCATACAGGCTAGCCTGCCATTATGTTTCTTGTTTTATGTGTTTTTCAGTAATATTTATATGTTAATATTTTTGTTTTTTAAATTTCATGTTTTTAGAAAGTTAAACAATACAGAAAGCTAAATAGCACAAAATAAATTCCCTGAATTCTCTATGCCTAGAAATTTCCACTAAATTTGTTTTAATTTTAACTTTTAAATTTTATTTTTTATTTTTTGTAGAGTTGGGGTCTTAATATATTGCCCAGGCTGTTGCTGACCTCAAGGAGCTCCTGGCCCCAAGTGATCCTACTGCCTTTCCTCCCAAAGTGCTAGAATTATGGGCATGATCCACCATGTGCAGCCTAGAAATCTTTTTACAAATATGTTTTATACACATTTACCTATGTAACACATAGGTAAATTTAAATTTAGATTACATTTTGCACTTAAGTACTAGACACTGATACTCTTTTTTATTGATAACTTTTCCCATTCTTGAGAACTTATTTTAAATCATCATTCCATTACCTGAGATGCAACGTTTAGTAATTTCTATATGAAGCACAGAATTGTGTATTTAACATTATATTGCTATTGTTTTCATATATAAATGACCCATGTTGTTTACGTACATAAGATCATATGTCATTTTTCAATATTTTATAATAAATAACATGTTTTGTGAGTCTCTCCATTTCAAGAAACATAGATCTTCATCTTTATAATGACTGCATTGTAATATAGACATATGTCATACTTTGCTTAGTTAATTCTTTAATAATGAATTTTAGGCTGTTTCTAATTTTTCACTACAATAAGCAACACTACCATAAACTTCTCAGCACATTTATTATTTTTTGTACTGACCTGATTGCTTCACTGTTGAGCATATAATTAAAGCAATCCATAGAGACTTTGATCAAGATTGAAATTGATAACTTCACTGGGAATTAAAATTTTGAGGTTAAAGACTTTTTATTTGAATACAAGCATAATGTCACATTTTAAAAGTCTATCAGTGAATTTCATATAGTTTTCTCTTCATAGCCCCAAAGTATCATGGAGATAATTTTCCTTTTTATCTTTCTGAGCCAATTTTTAAAGTTATGTACATTTTATCATGTTATATTAATGAAGAATATTAATGTACTAATAACAAATGAAATTATTACATGTATTATTAAATTAACATAAGTAATAATAGTAGCTAGTACTGTTATATTATCATTTTCAACATTGGAATTATATTTTCAAATTACTAACCAAAAAAAATCAGTGCAATTACTCTGACCTGCATCAACTGAATTCAGAAAGTTACTTCTTCACATCTTTATTCTCTCAGCTATTGTTTTATGGAGAGATATACAGTCTCAGGTTTTTTATTTGTTTTTAATATTTGTTATGTGAGTATACTCTTTTTCAGGACTTACGGCATTTGGATTTTTAGTTGTAATTATATTTAAAATTAGATTACATTTTGCACTTAAGTACTAGACACTGATACTCTTTTTTATTGATAACTTTTCCCATTCTTGAGAACTTATTTTAAAACATCATTCCATTGCCTGAGATGCAACGTTTAGTAGTTTGTATATGAAGCATAGAATTGTGTATTTAATATTATATTGCTGTTGTTTTCATATATAAATGACAATTTGACTGGGTAAAGCACTTTCTAGCCACAGACCTATTTCATTCTCAAAACTCTATAGATACATTTTTTACTCCTTCCTTTTTTTTTAAATTATACCTTAAGTTCTAGGGTACATATATACAATGTGCAGGTTTGTTACATAGGTATACATGTGCCATGTTGGTTTGCTGCACCCATCAACTCGTCATTTACACTAGGTATTTCCTTATTTTTAATGATGTAAATTGAGGATGGTCTAGTATTTCTTCTTTTAATAAAACTGCTTTTTGCGGTATAGAGGGAGGGACCAGGCGACTCAGTGCTCCTGAATGCTCATAAGTTGGGTTTTTTAAATAAAATAATAATTATTAGTTATTAATAATAAATTATCATAATTATATAATTAACATGTAATCAATAATGATAATGTTTTATAATTAACAATTTTTGGCTATAATTATCATATAATTGATTAATTATACTTATTGTTGTTTAACATATATATGTATGAGCCCTGCTTATTCAATTTTTCTGGAACTACTGCAAGCCATTTTAACTTGGCAAATTTATCTTCACATCAGAAAACCTTTCTTCCAGTACATCTTAGATCATTTTCTTGTTTTCCTTTTGCTATCTCTTCTTCATGACTCCTAATGTTGGATGTATTGATGCCCTTTGCCATATATACATATAATCTCTTCTCATATTATTTTTACCTCTCTCAAATTTATATTCCCACATCATTTCTGAAATTTTATTTGGTATAAGTTTTTCTTTATTCATGTGAATGTTATTTAAAATTCTATTTTTAAGTTATAATTAGTTCACCTTCCTTAACTACAGTCATCTTCCTTTTTATTTTATTGTCATTGGTATGAATTCTTTTTCACTCTTTTTTATTAGAGTTAATATTATATTCAGTTTTACAGTTTTATTGATTGCACACAACAGGACCTATTTATTCTAGATTTTTAGTTTTGTTTAGTTTTGCTGGGTGGTTGGTTGGCTTGTGTAACACCTTTCCAGAAGATCATATATGCATACTGAAGCTTCCCCCTTTTTCATTATAGTAATTTTTGAGAGACAATAAACTCCATGCTAAACATTCATTCCACTCACTCTTGCACAAAAACTCTAGGCAGGCATTGCATTCATGGGAAAACTATGTAGGTGGATTCTCTTCAGTCATGCTCACTCTCCTCCTAAATGCTGCCAGGATCTTCTTGAAGCTTATGTGTGAGAGTTTGCCACTATAGCACAAAGTAGCCACACGATGAATTTAGCACCCTACAGGAAGTGGGGTGTGTGTAGAGGGACAATGAAATAACTTGTTTTTTTATGCTTTCTCCTCTGCATATGATAAAGCTGTAGCCAAGAGGAAGTTTTCCCATGGTACAGTTTCTCGTTTCCCCTGGTACAGTTTCAGCTAAGGGAACAGCTTGAAGCTAAGCTCCCCCTTCCTCCTGGCTCTATTTCCTTTTTGCTATGCTGAACTTCAAATGCCTACATGCATTTTCTTTTCTTTAATTTTTAATTTTTATGGGTACATAGTAGGTATATACATGGGATAAATGAGATTTTTAAAGCAGGCATATAACACATCAGAGTAAATGGGGTATCCATTTTTCAATAACTAAAATAGTACATTTGGAATGTTTGTAACACAAAGAAATGATAAGTGCTTGATGTAATGGATACTCTATTTACCCTGATGTGATTATTACCTGCATTTTCTTCAAGTGGCATTTCCTAACCCTGAGAGAACAAATACAGATGCTTCGGAACAATCAAAGAACTTTTCAGTAAAAGTGTTCCAGTAGCTCATTTGACTCACGAATCACCTTGGTCCTTAGCCTTCACTCTGAAAAATGGAAAATGTTAATACGTGTTTGCTTAATTTCTTCTGCTTAGATCTGTGGCATTATCCAACATGCTTTCATAGAAAATAAATGTCCTGAAATCATCTGTCATCCTTATATTTAATAAAGTAATGCATTGTGAACAGTGGAAGCCTTGTTTCAGAATTTCTCTTAGAAATGGATATGTACTCTTTTGTAATAACATGGAGCCCATGGTCAGATTATGAAGTATCAGGCTGGAGGCAGAATGCTTTATTTGAACTCAGAGGCGAATTTACAACAGGTATTTTGGTAGGTGTTAAATAGAAAAGCTTCAACATGATGGCTGTCTGCTGTCACGTAACAGAGTCTAGTAGGAAATATAGATAAATAACTTATTAATTAAAGTTCTATGTGATAAAAGGTAAGGTTGGGAAAGTTTATTCAGTTATACTATTTAGAAGTTCCTGCTGTCTAAGGTTCAACATAGGTAGTGATGGATATCTTAATTAATTTGATTATGGTAATCATTTAACAATTTATATGTATATAACATCACTACATTGTATACCTTGAATATATACATTCTTGTAAAAGTTTTTCTTTACATTTTTAACGTAAGTATTTTTTAAATGTAGGAAAAGTTTATAGTGCAATGACAACATAGCATAGAAGTGTTAGAGAACACAGTGTTCTATGTGTTGGAGTGTAAGAGAACATAGAGAAGTTTATAGTGCATAGAGAATATATCATGTAATTCAGATGTGTGACATCAAAAGCAGTTTCACAATTTCAGACCTGATGAGTCAAAGGTAGTCAAGTTGAGCAGAGTAAGGGTGTTTTAGGATGTGACAAACAGGCCTTGCAAGGTCTTACCACAAAGTTCTGAGATTCTTGGTAGTAATTATCCCTTCATATGCAAATGTTGGACATAATAAAGAGCATATTCTTATGAGTCTTGGGCCATTCCATCACAAGAGAAAATGTATAAAGCTCTTACATTTTTATTACTTTTTTCTTTTCTGGAACTTCCATTAAATTCTTTTTTTATGTGATTCAGGTATCTGATGAAATACTAAACTGTGTCATATAATTTCTTAGACATGCTAATTATGGTCATTTTAAAATCAATCAAAGTCTTCTGTGGATATGTTTCTATTTTCTCTTGGTTTTTTGCCAATTGTTCTTTTCTCCTGGCATGCCAGGTAATTTTCCAGTAAATGCTGAGCACTATAAATTTCAGAAAATTACAGAGATAATTTAAGCTCTGGGTAAGATCATCTTTGCTAGAGAAGATGTGTTTTGTTTCTGGCAGGCAATTAGCTAGTGGCAGGTAATCTTAATCCAGTCTGGGATTGAGCTGATTTAAAGCTTAGTTTCATTCTTGATGGGTGCTAGTCTATTTCTAGTTTATCCACATTCCAATGGATTCCCCTTTGTTTGCCCAGCTGAAGCCTGTACTGTTTTCTATGGTTTCTTCTAGTTGGCCTTCCCAAAACTCCAATTTTTGCTTTCTCTGCTCTGTGAGATTGCCAGCAGTTACTGCTCAGTGTCTTAGTATCTAGATTACCACTTATAAATTGGCATATATTATAAAGGGAAAAATGTAGGTGAATATCAAGTTTAACTTAACACATGATTTAAGCGCTTTCAAACATGCAGATTTTAATATTCTCCATCCAACTTTTCTAGTGGGTTTTAGTAGTAGTGTTATTGGTGAAGGAAAATCACAGTCTCTTCCCCTTATGGTTTTTCAATTAACATTGATTCAATTAAGTATTAACTTATTGTCCTTTTTATATGGGTCATTACACAGTGGAAGTCCAGGATCCCCTCATTCTGTTTCCTTGAACCATTGGTTTGGATTCTACTATGTCCTCATCCCCATATTCCTGGTTAACACTATGAGATATAATGCCAAAGTGTGAATAAATGGAGATATCCCAGCTCTAGAAAAGGCACGAACGTAGCCAATGGTACCTCCCTTCAGCAACCTTCAAGATCACCATTTCCATCTCCCGAATCTGCCCTACTGTCTACCTTGCTCTTTTTTTTCTTGAGACAGAGTCTCACTTTGTCACCCAAGCTTGAGTGCAGTGGCCTGATCTCAGCTCACTGCAACTTCCACCTGCTGGGTTTAGCGATTCTCTGTCTCAGCCTCCTGAGTAGCTTGGATTACAGATGTCCGCCACCACGCCAGGTTAATTTTTATATTTTTAGTAGAGATGGGGTTCTACCATGTTGGTCAGGCTGGTCTTGAACTCCTGACTTCGAGTGATCCACCTGCCTTGGCCTCCCAAAGTGCTGGGATTACAGGTGTGACCCACCGCGCCTAGCCTGCCTTGCTCTTTTAAAGCAATGACTCTGCATCCAAAAATGAAGCATAGGAGGGTTTTTTTCTACTTTATCAATGTCTTTATTAAGTTGCACTAGGTTTTGAATAGTTTTCCCTTTATACCACACATCTGTTCTCTCTATTATATACAAATCCTTGAATTGTTCATTCATATGTGTGGAACCTTGAAAAGGGATATTGCTGGTATAATATTGACCTGGTCAGGAGTGTTGGGATGAGTGTTTTGGGACAGTCTCCAGACTCTAAATGTGTGTTGATTTACAGCAGGTTATCAGGATATCAGGGTCATGGGATACTAGCACCAAAACCAAGAACTACAAGGAGCTTCCCCTGTCAGGCATAAGTTATTCACTATTGAAAGTCAGGAGATATTTTAGATTACAAGGAAATTATTCTTAATATTTTTTGGCAAGGATTCCTTTGAAAATCTGAGGATATATGTGACTCCTTTCATAAAGAAAATATGCATATTCAGTATTTCATACTCTAAATCAAGAAGTAGAATTCTTGATCTGAGACATTTAAAGGGCCATGATTCCCAGGACAAGGGCCGTGGCGGACTTTGAATTGCCACCTCATAACTTTATTTTTGAAAATTAGAGCACAAGAGCCAGAGAGAAATCCCCAGAGGCAGCATGGTTTGGTGGACTGAGCACTGGCCTTGGAGTCAAACAGGCAAGTGTTTCATTTCTAGAACAGTAAGTTTTCAGTTGAGTGACTTACCTTAATTATTTTACAAATGGGAAAACTAGACTCAAAGAATTTAAGTAATGTGTCAGAGTTTGTGAAGAGTAAATTATGAACCCATATCTGTCAGGCTCCAAATTCATATTCTTTCTAGTATGTTGTATTGATCAGCAAAACAGGAAAGCTAAAAATGACATTTTTTTCTTATTAGCTCTAAACCCATAAGTCTGCCATTTGCAAGCTCTTGGCAGATGGAGAACATTGAGGCCAGGGGAAGCATTTAGAAGACTGCTTGATATTCAAGTAGAGTGAGTCTCGGACTCTGGCGTAAGAAGCACCAGAAATTTGGAGCAAGTAATTCTTAAGCAGAACAAAGAACATTAGGCTTACATTAAGTAGTACTTGATGGGAATAAGTATTGTGATGTTATTTTTTCAAATTTGTCTGTAGTAATACCGGTTGAGTATCCCTTATTTGAAATTTTTGGGACTAGAAGTGTTTTGAACTTTGGATTTTTTTTTTTTTTCAGATTTGAAGATATCTGCATTATATTCAGCAGCCCTAATCTGAAAACCCAAAATCAAAAATGCTCAAAACTCTGAAACCTTCTGAGATGATGCTCAAAGAAAATGCTCATTTAAGCATTTCAGATTTTGGATTTTCTGATTAGGGATACTTAACCTATTCAAATCACTTTATATTCAATTAATGTTGACACAAAGCTGTTACAGCAATGCAGTCTGCTTTTAAAAAGTTTTCTTAAAATGATTTAATAAAAAATAGGCAAGTGTATTTCATATGTATAGACTACTACTAAAATGACCAAAGAAAAAATAGGTTTCTGTGTTTCTGAAGAATAATTGCTGGATTTATAATAACTGAGCTTAGCTCCTAGCTCTCTCACTTATTAGTTAGATGACCTTAGGAATGTAACTGAACTGTGCTTCAACTTCCTTACATATCAAATAGAGATTATAATATTTCCCACACATAATACTTATTTGGCAATTAGGTGAAATAATGTAGAAGGATAACTGATGAATCAGAACATGAAAATTATGCTAGAGGTTTCAACGTATAAAATAGAGGTTGATGCAGAATGTCAACTCAGAGCCCATTTTCTATGTCTTTGTGAAACAGCTTTTCTATCTTGATGTGCACAGTTCTGGACAGAGGGAATGCCAATTTGCATTTGGAGCACAGGGTCCTCCTGGAAGAGAAGAAACTGAGATACTAAGATTAAAGTTAGGAAAAATGTATTGAGGCAGGACAGGGTGATGCTAACCAATGCTAAGCAGCAGGTAAGGGCAACAGAGTCCCTGAACTAAAATTATTCTTGGTATCAGAAAATACTGTCATTGTAGACTGGGTTAGCACTAAATCTGAGAAGAGGCAGGAGTATCGGAAATAGAGAGGAAAAAGAGAGCCCACCCAACCCAGCTTTCTCGAAACAGGCTTCATTTTGGGGAGGTGACCGTGTGAGTAATATATGAGCATTATCCTCCAGAGATCCAGCCAACTTGGCATGGAATCTTCTCTGCTATGGAGTGGACCATCCTGTCTCTGGGAGTTCCTGCAGCAGAGCAGGAACGTGTACTAGCACTTGTGGAGAGGAAGAGCGGGAGCTCAGGTTCAAGCATATGGCCTTGAGTATAACCCTGATCCTTGGGGACAATGCTCTCTTGCTTCCTCTTGGTAGGAGGAGCTCTGCCACAGAGATAATTAAGCAGGCAACACTTTTCCATTGCAGAGAAAAGTTCCTCTCTGAGACCTCAAAAGATGATTTAATAGATGAATAGCCTTTAAGGAAACTCAGATAGCTTCAATCACAACAGTAATCAATTGCAGCAGGAACATTTATTGAGCACAGCATGCTGTGTTCATATTATCTTATTTAATCTTTAAAACAACCTTATGAAACTGGCATTATCATTCCCATTTTACATATAAGAACACTGAGACTGGCCGGGCGCGGTGGCTCAAGCCTGTAATCCCAGCACTTTGGGAGGCCGAGGTGGGCGGATCACAAGGTCAGGAGATCGAGACCACAGTGAAACCCCGTCTCTACTAAAAATACAAAAAATTAGCCGGGCGCGGTGGCGGGCGCCTGTAGTCCCAGCTACTCAGGAGGCTGAGGCAGGAGAATGGCGGGAACCCAGGAGGCGGAGCTTGCAGTGAGCCGAGATCGCGCCACTGCACTCCAGCCTGGGCAACAGCATGAGACTCCGTCTCAAAAAAAAAAAAAAAAAAAAAAAAAAAGAACACTGAGACTCAGCAAGGTTAAAAAATGTCCCTGGCTAATAAACAGTGGATCCCGGATCAGAAATCGGGTCTGATTCTAAGCCTCACACTTAACTCATGTTCTACTTCCTTAAAATCACTTCTTGACACAGTTTTTGACTTTCTGACAGACCAGTATTTGCACTGCAGCTATTCTTGTGGAATATTTCTGCAAGAAAAAACTATTTGCAACTGGCTGCTGCAGAACTCACATCCCTGGAGGCTTCAGCTTCAAATTATATTCCAGGTTTTCAAAGTCTATTAGGTTTAAAAACAGCCTGGGCTTTTTCTCCCATCTATGTTTAGGATAGCATACATTAACTGAATATTCTAACACATTTGCAAATGCAGTCATCCAGGCGGTATATTACTGGAGGAGCATACCCAGACAGCTATGCAAATGAAAAATACATCTACTTTTAAATGACCAGTAGACCTCTAATGACTTACTGTCAAATAAGCGCTGTTGGTGTGTGGGCTTCTCTAAAAGGATCCCAGCACTCTAAATTTGTGAAACTAAACTTGACGTCTCCAGTGGTAATATGAGTATAGTATGGTGATTACAATTAGTTTAGATTTATTTAACTGCATAGGCACTCAACTTATGAATTTTTCCTCATGCTAAAGAGCAAAATGTGATGCTTCTTACAATGTCATTTTGATTCAACTTGGTTTAACCCTGTCTTTTCAAGCCTAGCCTTCCCCTTTTCATCAGGGGTGTATGCTAATAAGTGCAGGCAAACTGTCTAAATATTTGTAGGAAACTCTAAATATTTGTAGGAAACATTTTTAGCAAGTATGAATTCCACAACATCAAGTGAAAGGATGCTGTCTCAATGATCTATACTGCAAAAGGCTAAGAGACATATCACTTTATTTTAAACACAAGACTAGTAATTTTACTTTATTTGAACTTTACTTAAATTCCTGGAAGGTGATACTTTTTCAATTCTGTAGTTAAGAAGACTATTAAAAATTTTTGCTGACACTGAAAGAAAGTTATTTGCTATTTAAGATATTTGAGTGTAAGTAATGTGACATCTAAGCTGAGCATATGCAGAAAGGAAACATTTGCAGAAGCAAGAATGAGCGTAGTATTCTGTACTTACCTGTATTCACCTATATTCAGGAAGGTAACATAACAGAAAGGTAAGAAGGCTGCTCTAGTCACCTTAATGGTATGTAACTGGCTACCTTCTATATATTTGAGAACTTTTGCACCATGGATGTGTTTGAATGCAATCATTTTTAACACAGCAGTCATTCCGACGCCATAGGATTCATATGAGCAAACCTAACAGTAGCAGCTAGGCGAGTCTGAAAAAAAATGAAGTAGGTCCATTGAGATGAAAACTAACTTGGGTATAAACCTCTATAAGTAAAATGAAAACAGAAACAATTCTGAGATGAATAGAACAAGAGGGCAAGGCATTAAAGGTTTCAGAAATCTCATGCAATTATCCCAGGGAATTGAGTATTCTTGCTTTATTGGGATATAAATCATTATATTTTACGTTGAGAGAGAAGATCATCTTAATTAGTGCAATTTATCATCTATAGGAACATTTGGAATTCCATGGTATCTATGAGAGGCTAAGGTCTCCTTGTAAATTATTATCATTATCATTATTAAACATGTTCCTATGTAACCTAAAGAAGCAGAAGGTTTTACTGAGAAAATTGGACAACACTTTCCTATGTGAGTCAACCATTTGTCCTTCAACTTAGAACAGAATTTCTCAGGGAAAAGACACGGGACTTGCCCATTTTATGTAAATCTCTAGGGTAGATACACTACCCTAGATAAAAGGTATGATGGAATCTTTTATTTATACCTCCACCTTCTCTCTATTTTTCTGGGAAGGCAAGGCTTTTAGAGATGAGTAAATTTTCATGTGAGTAAAATAGGAATGGGATAAAGATTGGGATCATTTCTTTTGGGAAATGTAATTTTATAATTACCCATTTTGATGGTTGGTCCATCACCAAATGAACAAGAGTGAAGGAGGGAGACTGGTTGGGAGACTCCTGCAGTAGTTTAATCAACAGATGATAGTGCTTTACACTGTGCTTTTAGTAGTGGAGATGGCGAGACATGGTCTGATTTGGGATAGATTTTGAAACTGGCACTTTTGAAGTAAGTTTCAAAATCTTAGTTCTTTGTTCCAAGAACTAAGATTTACTGATAGAATGAGTATACACCGTTGAATCTTTAGTACCTAGCACAATATACATGACATAAATAGGCAATGGGTATGAAAGATGGTTCAAAATGAGGAAATCTATCAAGTCAAAGGGTAAAAAAATCCACACAATCATCTTGATCAATAAAATTGACAGTTTGCATATATGAAATGCAAAAGGACTATAAATAATTGAAAAGAGTGAAGCTTCACTAGCAGGTGAGATAAATTTAATTATCACCCATAAACTAGAAAACAACTGTGTTGCTTTCTGGATTTATTATCCAAAATGACGAATTGTTGGCTAGAATATAGAGAAGTCTCTTCCTTATCTTTTATAAATCTGTCCTTGACCTTAATTTTTTCACAATAAACATATAAAATCTCTTTAATATAAAGGAAGTTGTTTTGTAAAAAGTGAACAAAATATTATTAGTATTGAGATTTTGAAAAGTTATAAATATCTGAATATGTTTGATTTGTTTTCGTTTAAGAGTTTATAGGGATGGACAATCGGAATCAATGAAGTATTTAATGGGGTCATAAGATTCTAAAACACACGTGTAATTTCTCCCTCTGTATCCTTTTCTCTAATGTTACTACTTTCTTTTACTTTTACATGTGTATTTCCTTAGAGTTCTTGGGAAACCATAAGACTAAAACCTTGATAAATACTCTACATACTCTGAAACGTGAACCTTTCTAATGGGAAAAAAGAGGTTGGGGGGCAGAATTTGTAACCGTTTCTTCTTCAGATTTATGATATAGTAAATATACAATTTTCTTTTTCCTATTAAAGACAATTAGAGATCTGGAGTGGGCATCTGGCCAAGTGGTCTGGTTTTAGCTCTTTCTTTCAACTTCTCTCTTACCACATTTATCACCCTCCATGATTCCCCAGTGCAGATAGCATGTGACCTGAGAGAAGAGTGAGTATCCCCAACTTCTGCAACGTGTTAGGCTGCTGCACCCCCACTTTTGTGAGTAATCGCATTGCAGCCACAAAACTTCCACCTTCATGTTTAGACATAGTTTTGTTTTGTTTTCTTGGAAATCTCCAGCCTTCTGTGAGTAGAACTTTCTCTGATAGGGCTCAAGCTTCAGAGTATTCCAGACTCAATATGTCTTACTCTGAGATATGAGCATAACTCTCATATCTGTTATGCTCCTTCCCTGGGAAAGTAACCTTTAATTTCAAAGCCTCTGTACAAAAGACTTCTCTCATGTCCCAAAGAGAAAATGTGCAAACCCTTGTCAAGTCATTTGAATTGCCTCCTTATGTAACAGTAAAGCAGGAACTTCAACATTGAATGAAGTTACAAATGATACTTAGTGCTTGTGAAATGGTGAGCCCTCCTTAAATAGTTTGTGAGGTGTGTGAGTGAGTGAGTAAATATACAATGGTATGACCTTCATACTCTATGTATAACAAGATATAGCCATCTCTGTAAAGCACCCCTCAAAGATATTTCTATATGAAACCGCAGGTTTAGAGCCTTGGCTCAGGAGGTAATATAAATCTGAGGTTAGATCTGGGCTCTGCTACTGGCCAACAAAATGACCACAGTCAGTTGCCTAGCTTTTCTAAGACTCAGTTCAGAGTCTTTTTGTAAAAGTTCAATAGGATAATATGTTAAACTCAGCATAGTCCTACACTAATAGCACATATTCAGTAAATTATAATAGTTATTACTGGGTTCACTTAAATAAATCTTTTTTTAAATTTTACTTTTAGTTCTGGGGTACATGTGCAGAATATGCTGGTTTGTTACATAGGTATACATGTGCCATGGTGGTTTGCTGCATCTATCAATCTGTCACCTACATTAGGTATTTCTCGTAATGTTATCCCTCCCCTAGCCCCCCCATCCCCTGACAGGCCACCGTGTGTGATGTTCCCCTCCCTCTGTCCATGTGTTCTCATTGTTCACTCCCACTTATGAGTGAGAGAGAACATGTGGTGTTTGGTTTTCTGTGAAGTTTGCTGAGAATGATGGTTTCCAGCTTCATCCATGTCCCTGCAAAGGACATGAACTCATCCCTTTTTATGGCTGCATAGTATTCCATGGTGTATATGTGCCACATTTTCTTTATCCAGTCCATTATTGATGGACATTTGGGTTGGTTCCAAGTCTTTGCTATTGTGAATAGTGCTGCAATAAACATATGTATGTATGTGTCTTTATAGTAGAATGATTTATAATCCTTTGGGTATATAGCCAGTAATAGGATTGCTGGTCAAATGGTATTTCTAGTTCTAGATCCTTGAGGAATCGCCACACTGTCTTCCACAATGGTTGAACTAATTTAGACTCCCACCAACAGTGTAAAAGCATTCCTGTTTCTCCACATCCTCTCCAGCATCTGCTGTTTCCTGACTTTTGAATGATCACCATTCTAACTGGCGTGTGATGGTATCTCATTGTGGTTTTGATTTGCATTTCTCTGATGAGAAGTGATGATGAGCATTTTTTCATGTGTCTGTTGGCTGCATAAATGTCTTCTTTTGAGAAGTGTCTGTTCATATCCTTTGCCCACTTTTCGATGGGGTTGTTTGGTTTTTTCCTTGTAAATTTGTTTAAGTTCTTTGTAGATTCTGGATATTAGCCCTTTGTCAGATGGATAGATTGCAAAAGTTTTCTCACACTCTGTGGGTTGCCTGTTCACTCTGATGATAATTTCTTTTGCTGTGCAGAAGCTTTTTAGTTTAATTAGATCCCATTTGCCAATTTTGGCTTTTGTTTTCATTGCTTTTGGTGTTTTAGACGTGAAGTCTTTGCCCATGCCTATGTCTTGAATGGTATTGCCCAAGTTTTCTTCTAGGATTTTTATGGTCCTAGGTCTTATGTTTAAGTCTTTCATCCCTCTTCAGTTGATTTTTGTATAAGGTGTAAGGAAGGGGTCCAGTTTCAGTTTTCTGCATATGGCTAGCCAGTTTTCCCAACAACATGTATTAAATAGAGAATCTTTTCCCCATTGCTTGTTTGTGTCAGGTTTGTCAAAGATCAGATGTTTGTAGATGTGGGTGTGATTTCTGAGGTTTCTGTTCTGTTCCATTGGTCTATATATCTGTTTTGGTACCAGTACCATGCTGTTTTGGTTACTGTAGACTTGTAGTATAGTTTGATTTGAAGTCAGGTAGCATGATGCCGCCAACTTTGTTCTTCTTGCCTAGGATTGGCTATGCAGGCTCTTTTTTGGTTCAAAGTAGTTTTTTCCAATTCTGTGAAGGAAGTCAGTGGTAGCTTGATGGTGATGGCATTGAATCTATAAATTACTTTGGGCAGTATGGCTGTTTTCACAATATTGATTCTTCCTATACATGAGCATGGAATGTTTTCCCATTTGTTTGTGTCCTCTCTTATTTCCTTGAGCAGTAATTTGTAGTTCTCCTTGAAGAGGTCCTTCACATCCCTTGTAAGTTGTATTCCTAGGTATTTCATTCTCTTAGTAGCAATTGTGAATGGGAGTTCACTCATGATTTGGCTTTCTGTTTGTCTGTTATTGGTGTATAGAAATGCCTGTGACTTTTGCACATTGATTTTGTATCCTGAGACTTTGCTGAAGTTGCTTATCAGCTTAAGGAGATATTGGGCTGAGACAATGGGGTTTTCAAAATATACAATCGTGTCATCTGCAGACAGAGACGGTTTGACTTCCTCTCTTCCTATTTGAATACCCTTTATTTCCTTCTTTTGGCTGATTGCTCTGGCCAGAACTTCCAATACTATGTTCAGTAGAAAAGTTTCTAATGATGTCTTGATGGCCTATGAGTGATATAATCAATTAAATCAGGAAAAATACAGATTAACTTGAGAAATTTTTTTTTTCATCATTATAACTGTTACCTTTACCTACAGACTCATGGTCCAGAGTCAATATATTTTCTAAACTGTAACAAGATGACTAATGGGTGGGAGTGGATAAAATAAGTTCATTTGAACTCTATATAATGATATGCAAATTTGTTATTTTAGCAGGGTAGCTTTGCTGAAGCTTCATCTGACTGAAAAATATGAAACATGATGTGTAATCATCATTTTGGCCTCTGCTATAGAGTGGTCATGATTGTAATTAAAGTTAATCACCAGTTATACTGCAAAACAGGAAACATTGTGATGGAGATAGACTGTGCTAGAAATGCCGGGATTTAATCACTGGATGCTGAGGCACTGATGTGAGGGGATCGAGAGAGCTGGCTTAGAAAAAAAAAATGAAAGTGAAGGACTTGCACATGTCAAGTCCCTAGAAGATAAAGTGTACAATGAATTTTGTTTATTGCATAAGTGGAGATGTCAAGCTGAGAAGTATCAGAGTCACAATTAATGAAAAGTGACATTTCAAAATGGAAGATTTTTTTTTTAATATTCATGGAAATATTCATCTTGAGATTCATTGCACACCAGCGTGACTACAGTCAATAATAATGTATTATGTATTTTGAAATAACTAAGAGAATACATTTCAAATGTCTCATTATTAAAAATGATAGGTGATGGATATGTTAAGCAGCTTGATTTAATCAAACTATATCATATACATATATCAAAGCATCACATTTTACCCCGTAAATCTATACAACTATGATTTGTCAATTTAAACAGGTATCATGGTAGTAAGGGAAAATGGTCCATGATCTAAATACCTAAAAATAATGAAATTATTAATGAATTCCAATAAAAGCACATGTTGGAAATTATATAGCCATAGAGTGATGCATATGGCAACTATAGTAATATGAGAAAATACTTATGTTTAAATGCTAAATGAAGAAAATCATTATTGATTTTGAAGATGTTATAATTATATAAACAATACAAATTTTAAATAAATTTTAAATATTTGGTTTTTTCTTTGAATCAGGACTCAAAATAATATGTTTCCTTAAATTGTATCATTTATTTTTAGTAAGCACATATTAATTTATTCATCACAATCTACAATGGAGAAGGCAGGAAATGTTCTACGTTGTGAAATTCAATTGAATATTTCTTTCTAGAGTATCAGATAGAGTTCTTTAGGTGTGAAAGAATAATTTCAACTCAAAAAAGAATTTATAAAAAAGACTAATTTGGGCCACCTGGATCATGAAAATTTAGTTAAACACATGATATATCTAAAAGTTGTCTTAAATTATTTACAATAAATGTTAAAATCTTTTTAAAATGTGCATTTCTGTATTGTTAAAATCATAGAGATTCACTCTAGATATATTTGAGATAAAAGCATGATTCATAGAGTGGGTAGTATTTTATTTGTAAATGAAATCAAATATGGGTACTAGAAAGTGAAACAATATTATCATATGAAAATCTATAAAAACAACTGTTGAATTGTTTTTGGACTAGATGATGACCTTTGACTGTATTTTCCATTTCTGAGCATTGTCATAACTCAGTCAAATAACTATGCCTATGACCCTGGTGATCAAATGGACAATTTAACAGCTAATTTGGTTAGTTTTAAGTGAACTCCACTAGGCTCTCTGCTGGAAAATTACATTTAAAGCAAAATATGAATTTTATGTGGTGTAAAAAGTAGGAAGTTGTTTCTTTTTAGTTAATTTGAAGGGTAAAGGGAATTTGGTGCGTGCATTGAACTATAAATAGTTAGGCTGTCACCTAAATTAGCAGTATTCCATGTAGGTAAAGCAAAATATGAAGCACCAAAGGGCAAGTCTTTGACAACAATAAAGTACCACTATATAGAGAAGGCAACTCTCTTGACTCATTGTTCAGAAATCAAATATCAAGACTAGGTTAAGGTCGTATTATATTAAATAAAACAGGGAGGGATCACAGAAAATTAACTATTTTAGTCTTTGGGGCTGATTTGCCTTCAGTGTATTACCAGGCAGGCAGTTCAGGTTAAAATGTGTTTCTTTGGGTCACTCCTTTGGAGTGACTTTTCCTAGATAGTTGGTATCCTTGCTGGCTATTCTGACAGACTTCCGAGAATAGTTTAATAAGAGCTGCTTGCATTTGCATGAACAGCCAAGCACTCCTCAATCTGGGCTCTGCTACTTATAGCCTATGGGACCTTAGACAAATCACATAAATTACCTGAGCCTCAGTTTACCACCTGCAAAATAGTTAAAAGGATCTGTCTTTTATGGAGTTGCTGTGTTAATTAAATTAAATGCCATGTGGAAAATACTTAGGATAATATCTGGCTACCAAATAGGTATCTGTATCATTATATATTGTTTTGTAATAAATTACCACACATTTCATGACTTATCATAACCCTTATTTATTAACTCATTGTTCTTTAGGTGAGAAGTTCAGGGGGACTTACTTGGATTCTCTGCTTAGGGTTTCACCAGACTAAAATCAAAGTGTCAGCCAACTACATTTTCATCTGAAGCTTGGAGTCCTTTTCCGGGCTCATTTATCTTATAGGAGTCAGTTCCTTGTGGTTGTCCCAGTTATCTTTTTGACTGTTGGCTGAAGATCACTCTAGGCTCCTAGACCTCCTTATATGAGGTCCCTCTTCACATTCTTTGATTCTCTCTGACTTTCTCTTCTTTCACCAGACAGAAAAAGATATGTATTATGGTATTAAATGGCTCATGTGATTAGATTAAGCTCGCCCTGATAATCTCCTGTTTAATTAACTCAAAGTAAACTGATTTGTAACGTTAATATATTTGCCAAATCCCTTTTGCCATGAAAGGTAGCATAATAACACTTATGATTTCTGATCATATTCCTTTTTTTTTGGCACAGTGCTTACTTTTGTTTTATTTTATTGTATTTTTTATTTCCATAGGTTTTTGGGGAACAGGTGGTATTTGGTTACATGAGTAAGTTCTTTTATGGTGATTTGTGAGATTTTGGTGCACCCATCACCCAAGCAGTATACACTGAACCCAATTTGTAGTCTTTTATCTGTCACCCCCCTCTCACCCTTTCTGCTGAGTCCCCAAAGTCCATTGTATCATTCTTATGCCTTTGCATCCTCATAGCTTAGCTCCCACTTATGAGTGAGAAATACAATGTTTGGTTTTCCATTCCTAAGTTACTTTACTTAGAATCATAGTGTTCAATTTCATCCAGGTGACTGTGAGTGTCATTAACTCGTTCCTTTTTATGACTGAGTAGTATTTTGTCATATATATACACACGACCATTTTGGGAATAATTGGCAAGCCACATGTAGGAGAATTAAACTGGATCCTCATCTCTCACCTTAACACAAATATCAGCTTAAGATAGATCAAGGACTTAAATCTAAGACCTAAAACTATGAAAATTCTACAAGATAACCTCGGAAAAACTCTTCTAGACATTGGCTTAGGCAAAGACTTCATGACCAAGAACCCAAAAGCAAATGCAACAAAAACAAAGATAAATAAGTGGGAGTTAATTAAACTGAAGAGCTTCTGCACAACAAAAGGAACAGTCAGCAGAGTAAACAGACAACCCACAGAGTGGGAGAAAATATTCACAAACTATACATCTGACAAAGGACTAATATCCAAAATCTAGAAGAAACTCAAACAAAATTAGCAAGAAAAAAGCAACAAACAGTCCCATCAAAAAGTGGGCTAAGGACATGAATAGACTGTTCTCAAAAAAAGATATACAAACGAAAAACAGTGAAGAAATTCCTTAAAGAAGTAAAAGTAGACTTACCATTGATCCAGCAATCCCACTATTGGGTATCTACCCAGAGGAAAAGAAGTCATTATATGAAAAAAATACTTCCACATGCATGTTTATAGCAGCACAATTCACAGTTGGAAAACTGTGAAACCAGCCCAAATGCCCGTCAATCAATGAGTGGATAAAGATGCTTCTCATCATTTTCACAGTACCGGGTATTAAGTTGGGAAAACCTTATAGGAGCGTTTTAGAACTCTGTCTAAACGTTTTAGACACTCAATAAATGTTGTTAGTTCATCCTGCTACTATTTCCGAAAGAAGCTAAGCTTGTTCTGTGCTAATTTTTATGTACATATGACATCTTATTCATGAAAATATTCACTATCTACACAGTCCCTGAAAGATCTGGGAAATCCAGAACTGGCATCTTAAAAGTCCAAGCCTCAGAGCCAACTGATGGATCTGCTAAATCAATAAGGAATACCCACAGAGTGACATCAGAAATTCTGAAAAAATACATAAAACACCTGTGTATCATCACTTCAATTAAATCCAGTAATAGGTGTTCACTTATGAGTTGAGAGCTAAAGATTGCACGAGTCTGGTCTGAGCAAGGAAAACATAAAATACAATGAAAACAAGGAGGAAAATAACGTAGGCACTCCCTATAAACTGCATCCTTATTTCTATGATAGGTAGAATTTATGCTGAAGTAACAATTGTTTTAAAACTAGTTAAAGTGGCCGGGCATGGTGGCTCACACCTGTAATCCTAGCACTTTGGGAGGCCGAGGTGGGCAGATCATGAGGTCAGGAGTTTGAGACCAGCCTGACCAACATAGTGAAATTTGTCTCTACTAAAAAATACAAAAAATTAGCTGGGTGTGGTGGTGGGCGTGTGTAATCCCAGCTACTTGGGAGGCTGAAGCAGGAGAATCACTTCAACCCGGGAGGCGGAGGTTGCAGTGAGCCGAGATTACACCACTGCACTCCAGCCGGGATGACAGTGCAAGACTCCACCTCAAAATAAATAAATAAAAGTGGTTAAAGTATTGATTTAAGTGTCAGAGAGAACAGTGAGTACAATCAGAGATCAAATCTTGGGCTCTAGACCTTACTCTTACACACATTATTAACAAGATCAAAAAAATTAGCATGTTCTCAGTAAGTATGAGAGGTCAAGAAAGAGAATAAAAAACCCCTTATCCTCCTCTGATCAAAGAGTCCTAACTCAGTGAGGTCAGAACGACTGACAGCCAACTTTCTGATACAGTTTGGATGTTTGTCCCCTCCAAATCTCATGTTGGGATGTGTTCCTCAGCGTTGGAGGTGGGGACTGGTGGGGTGGTGTTTGGGTCAGCAGGGAAGGTCTCTCATGAATGACTTGTTGCCCTCCTCCTGGTAATGAGTGAGTTCTCACTGTTGGTTCACATGATACCTGGTTGTTGAAGAGTCTGGCACTTCTCTCTCATGCTTCCTTTCTCATCATGTGACATGCTGGTTCCCCTTGCCTTACTCCATGAATAAAAGCTTCCTGAAGCCCTCATCAGAAGCTGAGCAGATGCTGGCACCACGCTTCTTGTACACCCTGCAGATTTGTGAGCCAAATAAATGTCTTTGTTGTTGTTGTTTGTTTGTTGTTGTTGTTTTTGAGATAGAGACCCAGGCTGGAATACAGCAGTGTTATCACAGCTCACTGCAGCTTGAACCACCCAAGCTCAAGTCATTCTCCCACTTCAGCCTGTTGAGTGGATGGGACTACAGGAGAGGGCCTCCACACCCAGCTAATTTTTTTTTCTTTTCTTTTCTTTTCTTTTCTTTCTTTCTTTATTTTTTTTTTTTATGTAGAGAGAGGGTCTACTAACCCAGTCTGTTCTTGAACTTCTGGCCTGAAACTATCCTCCCACCAAGACCTCCTGAAGTGCTGAGATTACGAGTATGACCCACTAAGCCTGGCCAAACCTCTTTATAAATTACTGTGCCTCAGGTATCCCTTTATAGCAATGCAAACACACTAATACTGTTTCCTACTACATGGAAGAACCTGAGAGAAAAATGTCAAGGCATGCATCACATGTGCCTTCCTTATATGCTATTCCTCTTCAGAATAACCCCTTAAAATTTTACAAATTAGAAAACAGAAGTTTAAGAAGTTAAATAGTTATATAAAATATCACAGTTGGTAAGGTGGCAGAGGCGGTTTTCAAACCATATCCGTTCCACTATAAATACTTAAAAAATATTATGCCACCTCCTACATTGGTTACATAAAAATGAGTGTTTCTCTTGAATGAAATTTTATTTCTCTGCATATTCGCTAACTGAACACACATAAACCTGTGTATGTAAGTGTATACCCATCTTGCCCAAACTTAATCTTTGAAAAATGTTTAAACAGATTAGTCTATTTACTCGGTATCTAGAATCATGATAGCAGTCCCAGAATTATTACATGATTGGCAGGAAACTTAATCAACCTTAACTCAAAGTAATTGGCTAAACTTTCAACTCTTGACTTGAGACCAATTACTATTCAGCCGGTGGCACTCCAAGTTGGCTCAAGTTTCACCTTTGACTTACAAACCAAAGTACTAGGAATAAGTTGAATATGAATTGTTAGAGAACTTTATGCCTCATATCTTGGTATCCATTATGGGCTAGAATTGAGAAAAAAAATCCCATTTATGAGTTATAGTGATAGTTGACGAGCTAAAAAACAAAAATTGCCGAAAATGTCTCATAATGTTTTAAGAAAGTTTACCAATTTGTGTTATGCCACATTCAAAGCCATCCTGGGCCTCATGCAGCCTGCGGGCAACAGATTGGACAAGGTTGTTTTAGGGTTTTCTATATATAAAATCATGTCATTAACAAAACAATTTCATTTCTTCCTTTCCTATTAAGATGTCTTTTCCTGGCCTTAGAAAAATAGCTTTCAATTATTCATCATTAAGTATAATGCTAGCTGTGGGCTTGCCATATAGGGCCTTTATTGTGCTAAGGTATATTCCTTGTATACCTAATCTGAGAGTGTCTATCATGAAAGGATATTGAGTTTTGTCAAATGCTTTTTTTGTGTTTATTGAGATAATAATATGGTTTTATCTTACATTCTGTTAATGCGATGTATCACATTTATTGATTTATGTATGTTAAAGCACACTTGCATCCCAGGGATCAATCCCACTTGATTATGGTGAATGATTCTTTAAATACGTTGCTAAATTTGGTTTGCTAGTATTTTTCTGAGGATTGGGCATCAATGTTCATCAGGAATATTGGCCTATAGTTTGTTTGTTTGTTTTTCCGTATAGTGTCCTCATCTGGTTTTGGTATCGGGGTAATACTGGCCTCATAAAATATGTATGAAAGTATTCCCTCTTTAACTTTTTGGAACAGTTTGAGAAGAATTGGTATCTACTCTTCTTTAAATGTTTGGTAGAATTCACTTGTGAGTCCATCCAGCCCTGAGCTTTTCCTTGACGGGCAAATTTTTATTACTGATTCAATCTGCTTACTCGTGTGTGTGTGTGTGTGTTTGTGTGTATTTATATATATTTATATATTTATAACATATATATAATTTTTTTTTTCCAAATTACCCTTCCTTTCTTGTCTTCTTCTGGGACTCTGATGACATAAAGATTAGACCTTTCGGCATTTTACCACAATACCCTAGGGAGAGGTGTTGTTCATTTTTTTCAATGCTTTTCTCTCTTGTTCAAATTGGATAGTTTCTGTTGATCTAGGTTCAAGTTCACCGATTCCACTTTCAGTCATCTTACTCTCATTTTGCTAGTGAGTCTATCAGGTGTTACAGGCTGAGAAAGAGAGGGTCGTGATCAACTCAGTATACCACTGGAGGCTATGTGAGTAAACAGCACACTGTTCTCATAAAAGCAGGATGTTGGCAAACTGACAAGCTGCATCTGCTGCCCAGAAGTAATGCTGAGGGCAGTCACGCCCCAAGCTCAGTGTTTCTTGTGATTTAGGCACATCCGAAGCCTGTTAGCAATAATGTGAACCTGTGATCAATTAAGCAGCTGACCAATCATTACCTCCTCCTCCCTGCTCTTTCTACCCAATAAATACAAAGAGCTGTAGAAGCTCAGGGCTTCTGCTTTTGCTCACTAGAAACAGGGAGGCCTCTTCTTCTTCCCCTGGCCCTTTCCTTTAAAATAGTTACTTTTGTTTTAAGTTTTCATTTCTGCGTTCGTCCCCCTTCGTTCAGTCGCATAGTAACCGTGACAAACTGCAGCAATCAAGTATAATTCAAATTTTGGATATGTGTGTGTAAGTTCTAAATTTCCATTATTTTCATTTATACCTTTTATTTCCCTGCTAAGATGTTCTTTCCATTTGTTTTGAGGGTATTAGACCCTAGCTTGTAGATTCCATTATCATAGCTAATTTGGAAGTCATTGTTTCATAATTTCAATATTTGAATTATCTTGGGATTGGCATTCATCTTCAGACCATAGTTCCCATGGTCAGAGAGAAGGATTCACCTTCCCGAAAGTTTTAGGTATTTGTTATGCTCACCACACACTACTCCTCAGCTGACATGCATCTTCAAAACTGAAACACACCCGCAATCTGGGTAGAACAGAAAAACGAAATGAAACAAAAACCTAAGGATACTGTCTCTGTCCCATAAAGGTTCCTATTCCTGCTTTTCTGATGAAAAAAATAGAGACAGACAGATATTCTTTTGGAGGTATTTCTGTCCATGCTTATAGTTTTAGGATTTGACTGCACTTGAGACTGTATTATATAGAAGAAAACAAAACAAAACAAAATGAAAACAGAAAATGTACCACTTGAGTTTTTAGTATTTTCAATTCTAATTTTCTTACCCAATCTACCTGCTACAATTTACTGTTGAGAGTCCTCAGATTGCTGTCTACTGCATTCGATCTAGGCTTCTATTTGTATTTCTTGGGAGAGGAGGGATAATGTGCTTATTTTACCACCACTCCACTTCCATGCTTGAAAAGAAGACTGAAAGATTTAAATCTTATTCCATCTTTAATCTTATTCAGTCTTATTTAATCTTATAGTTCTGGATGCTGGGTAGTCCAAGATCAATCAGTCACATCTGGTGAGGACCTCTTGCGGTGGGAACACTGCAGAGACCCCAGGTGGCACAGGGCATCACATGGTGAGGGGACTCCCAAGACATGGCAAAACTGGCCTTTTATAATAGTCTCACTCTTGTGATGATTAACCCATTCCCCATTAGTAACCCATTAATTCATTAATCCATTCATTTGTGAATGGATTTATCTATGCTTATTCAATCTTATTTAAACCCAAAACTCTACTATTTATTTTTTTTAATTAGTTTGGCCCTTATATTTCCATTTTCAAAATTCTTTACTCTTATCTGATTATTTGTTTGTCATAGCATTCATTTTCCCTTTATGTATGTAATTTAACTTTGTCTCTCTAATGATTTCAATTAGAGGGTTATAATTTGAGATTTTCAAATATGATATCCCTTGTTCTATTTGCTTTGACTCTTTCTTTGGAAAGCTTCCTCAAATTTCTGGTGACTGCTTGGTTTTCTACTTCTTATTTACTAAAGTTTACTAAGTAGGAATTTTGTGTTAGTGGAAAAAAATGTCATTATGGGGTAATTAGAAAATGCGCTGACAGTTCATTGGGGGAACTCCACAGTGTAAATATGGGAGAATCTGTTAAATCTTTCAGTCTTCTTTTCAAGCATGGAAGTGGAGTAGTGGTAAAATATGTTGATCCTCTGAACACACCAACATTCAGTGTGAAGACATTCTAGACTGTCACAGTCCCCTGGAATTCCGCCATGCGTATATCCCCTCTGTTTTCAGACACTGGCCTTTATTCCTGCCTTATTTTAATGTTGTTTGTCCAGACTTTCTTTAGGTCAGTTTCTCCAGAGAGTAAAAATTTGATCCCCTGCCCAGGAGTGGGACATGGATAAAGAAGAGTTAACTACTTGGCCTTTTAAAGTAAGAGAGAGTTCAGGGACTCTCTCTGCTTTATATATTGTTTTCAAGCAATTCTTCTGTTTAATTCTTGCCAACTTGAGTACCTTGTGTCTCCAAGTCCTAGGCATAATATTCATAAATGAATTTGCCCACTTGTCAATAGTATTCTTGTCAAGAGGCACTTCAGGTTGGGCTCTCTTTACCTTGAGAAGTCAGTTATATCTCCCCATGCACCCACTTCTCCCAAATACAAGCTTTTATGCTGCAATATTATTTTCTGTATTTGTCTATGTGGATTTCTATGGTTTGAACATGTCCCCCAAAAGTTCATGTGCTGGAAACTTGATCCCCATTGCATCAGTGCTGAGAGGTGGGACCTTTGGAAGGCAGAGCCCTCATCAACAGATAAATCCATTCACAAATGAATGGATTAATGAATTAATGGGTTACTAATGGGGAATGGGTTAATCATCACAAGAGTGAGACTGTTATAAAAGGCCAGTTTTGCCATGTCTTGGGAGTCCCCTCACCATGTGATGCCCTGTGCCACCTGGGGTCTCTGCAGTGTTCCCACCGCAAGAGGTCCTCACCAGATGTGACTGATTGATCTTGGACTACCCAGCATCCAGAACTATAAGAAATACATTTCTTTTCCTCATAATTATCCTGTCTGTGATATTCTGTTGTAGCAACAGAAAAAAGACTAAGATGTGAACTTAAAGCTTCATTGTCATTCCTGTAATAGCATTTAGTGCACTCCTAGAAGAAAGAGGAGAGAAACAAGATTTTTAATTTTTAAAATAGAAGTTTAATGTATTGTTTTATTTAAATAAATTAAAGATCACTAAGAGCTGATTAAAGCCAAAAAAATGCCTTGATCCTTAGTATTAAAATTTACCTTTCCAAGTTAGATCATGCACTTAAGACAATATTAACAAAAAAATGCTGCCCCAGTTTTCTAAGTAGGTCTAAGAAGTAAATGAGGAAAAGACAAGTCCTTACATCTGATGCATTATTTTGGGTGACATGGCCCTGCAGGGGCCTGTTGTAATTGATAAAAAGAAATAAATTATGTCTACAGAGAAGATTAATGGAATTTGCATATCCTTTTTGTTTGAAGGATACGTCAGTACTCAGCCTGACCCATTGGACTTTATTTGACTAAGAGTCTTGGCAGGGCCCTGACACAAGTAATTTATAGTTTAAGAGTGGTAATTTATATCACATCCAATATCTTCTACCTTATTTCATAAGAAGAATGACCTGGGCATGACAGAATCTGGACCAGGACCCAGGGTGGAATAAAAAGGGAGAAAGACTGATGTGTAATACTCCAGTAGTCACATTATATAAGTGGATTAGGTGAGACTGAAATAGGGCATTATTAATGCGTTTAGCTATTTTAGGAAACATATACCACCTCAAGTAATGCAAACAGTATGAGAGATCTTAATGGCAACTTCTGGTTGACTGTTCTGCTATTCTGTTAACATGTAAATAGAGTTATGTGACTTGTGGTGGTTTGCACAAACATTTTACTGTCAGTCACCAAAATGGTACTGTTTGAAAGCTGTTCTCCCAGATTGATGACAATGAAGGTCATGGGATCCAGCAAGGGAATTAGCAAGTACAGCAATGATTGTCTCAGGCTTTCAGAACATTTACCACTGAGATAAAACCTTGGTTTTTATTTTCAAGGATATCCTGCAGTAGGCAAAGGTAATGCGATTATTCTCAGAGGAAATACACAGTGATAGAACAATGGGAACACTTAAAAGGTGCCCTTAACCATTTTCACATAAAGCGAAGGCTGAAAAGCCTCTGTTCATTCATTTATGATGTCATTATAAAATGCCTTGGAAACCAAGGTTCATGAATGTAAATTGCTAGGGAAGCAATTGACATAATTAATGGAGGAGAAAATGTTCTTTTAAAAATGTTTTTACAATCAGAGCTTAGATATAGTGTTCTTTGAATTTGTGAATACTGGTACTCAAGTTTGGCTTGGAGGTATTTTTTTCTTTCTGGTGTATCCATTGGGCATAAAGGAGTATTAGATTCTGTACTCACCTTGTTATTTTAAAACAGTGCTATGTGTTTGACATCAGTGGTGCCTGAGCATTTATGAATTTTGGTCATCACTTTTCTATGCACATTATATTCCAGACTTTCCTTAATACTGTTAAAATAAATTTCCAAGCAAAATGACACAATTTAAGACATGTCAAACTTTCAAAAATTGTCAATTTACTTTATTTTGGTCGTGGCCAGGCCTTTCTAATTTCATAGTTTATGGTGATTACAACAAAAATAACCACAGAGAAATACATCAAATTCTGTATGTCAGTTCTATAGAGACTTGATGGGATTTTATAGCAATGACTATAAAAAATAATCAGTTATAATTTTATTTCTATCTTAAATAATATTGAAAAGCACAATCTTAAAAAGTAGTTTCCCATTGTGATTCAACATATAATTAAAACTAAATTGGCTTTGTAATATACTTATCAATTTTTTTATTTTAAAACATTGTAATTGGAAAATGTAATGATAGTCCCTACCTTATAAGGTTGTTACATTTCAGTGAATTAGAGTTCATGCAAAATGCTTAAAATCGTGCCTGAAACATAGTAAACATTCAATAAATTATATTTATTACACAATTAACAATGGAATTTACAGTTTGCCTGACAATTACAATTAGAGTTGAGTACGGTTTTACGCTCCACCATGAATCTTTTTGACATTTGTTCAACTTTCCTATATTTAGATTGAGCTCTTAATCTTCATTTAAAACATGTAGGGTTATGTCTTTCATTTCAGTAAATACTTCCTAAACCTTCACAAATGTAGTGACTGATCTATATTCCAAATATCCTCTCTAACGATGATCTGGTAGCTAGTCCCCATAAATAAAAATTTAAAATTGCAGAAATTGACCAGCTAAACATGCCATAACTCTATCTTAATAGCAGATACTTTTTTTCAATAAAACGTATATAGTGAATAATATTTTAAAATGGAGTTTCTCCTTAACATTTAAAACATTTCTCCCCAGGTAAATGTTACACCAAAGGCAAATTTTGTTAATGTTCGATTCTTACACAGGAAAGTTTATAATAAATATCAACTGGCACAAAAACTGATTTAATGATTTATCTCCACAAAAATCCACACACAAAAATTGAATGATTTATACTTCTCAGACTTCAGAGTCCAAGTTCTGTACAAGTAACCTGTTCAGAGTCCAGAGTTCTGTACAAGTAACCATGTAACCTCAGCTATATATAAAAAAAAATTTATTTGATGCTGCCAGTGGGAAGGAATATAGCTGGCACAATAACAGGGGCTAACAGACATTTGCAAAATTTGGAAACTCTTCTTTCAAGAAGTTATAGATCTAAGAGTCTCTTTGGAAAATGAGGTCCATCAGAATGGAGCAGGACACAGATAAAACTGAGACACATTGGGCCCATTCTCTAGAACAAGGATTTTGGCATGTTCAATGGGTTGTCAAGTAAAGTTCAAGTCCCTAGCAGAGAATCAGCTGTAAATCAGGAATGGAAGAAGAGCCCGTATTTATAAAGACTGAGAAAGCACAGAAAACACTATGCATACACATAAGAGACTCATGGCAGATACACAGGATTTTTTCTTAGGTCAATGAGCCTAACTCAGTGTTGCTAATTCAGCTGACATTATTTCTTTTTCTTTCTTTGCAACCTCTGCCTCCCAGCTTCAAGCGATTCCCCTGCCTTGGCCTCCCCAGTACCTGGGATTACAGGTGCCCACCACCATGTCCAGCTAATTTTTTTTGTATTTTTAATAGAGACAGGGTTTCATCATGTTAGCCAGGCTGGTCTCGAACTCCTGATCTCAGACAATCCACCCGCCTTGGCCTCCCAAAGCTGGGATTATAGGCGTGAGTCACCGTGCCCAGCCTCAGCTGACATTATTTCTTCCACTAGCTTAGATGAGGTTGCACTCCTGGGACATGACCTGACTGAAGCTCACCCAATTCCCCAGCTAATCCAGGCCACACTGCAAGTTAAGGTCTCTAATTTTCCAGCTACCCAGGGAAGGGATTGGTGGGAGTAGTCTCTTAGAAGCAAAGCCTGGCAAAGCCTAAAGATTCAGGAAGATGCCTCACCAGAAAATTTCCAGTTTGGTTCCATGACATTGAATTCAGCATAATCCCATCAAAGCTTTTGTCTTTTTGTACTGATTCTGCAACAAGGAATTTCAGTTAATCAACTTCCTTTAAATGACTTCACATTATCTTGAGCTGGGACACTGGACTTTAGAGAACTTGATCTGATTCACCAAATGAGTCATGCTCTTTATACTAGCCTTACTGACTGCATAAGAATGTGACTAGTAGGCTGGGTGCAGTGGCTCGTGCCTGTAAACCCAGCAATTTGGGAGGCCAAGGTGGGTGGATCACCTGAGGTCAGGAGTTCGAGACCAACCTGACTAACATGGTGAAACCCTGTCTGTACGAAAAATACAAAATTAGCTGGGCGTGGTGGCAGGCACCTGTAATCTCAGTTCCTCAGGAGGCTGAGGCAGGAGAATCGCTTGAACCCAGGAGGCGGAGGTTGCAGTGAGCCAAGATCACACCATTGCACTCCAGCCTGGGCAACAAGAGTGAAACTCCATCTAAAAAAAATAAAATAAGAAAAAAAAAAATGAATGTGACTAGTTCATTCATATGGGTTTAGCAATCTTTGAACTGTACTGTAGCTCCTTCAGAACTTTCATAATTGATTTATATTTAGTTAATGACAAGGTAAAAAGATTTGACTGAGTGAGCTTAGGATTGCTCTAGTATAAGTTCACCAAGTTGGCCAAGCTTTAATTTAGTTCCTCCCTCTTTATAGAATCTCGCCCCATCTTTTTTGGGAAAGCAAGTTATGCTGCCAAAAGTCCACCTTTCACAGGTCCTAAAATCTCCTTCCTCAGTGTATTTTTCTCAGGAGTTATGCTTGTTTCACTGTTTCTCTAATAATCAATAAGGTATGCCATAACTAACTGTAAAGATTCAGAAATTATGCATTGATGCCAGAGTCCTCAAATCACCTGACTTTTTTGATGGGTAAATCTGAGTTTACTGATTTTTTTTCTACCACATCCTGGTGGCAACCTTTTTTCTTTCTTTCTTTTTTTTTTTTCCAGATTGCTTTCTATATTCCCGGTCTGGCTGCCTGGTTTATTCTGCACTGAGCAGATGGGTCTCTTACCCTTACTCCCATAGAAGCCAACATTTTGAACAAAGGCAGATTTACCTAGAGGCTAATTGGTCTTAAAAACTTAAGTGGCTTCTCACCTAAAAGACCCTTGAGAGAGATGGGAGTTGTCAGGTGTTCTATGTGAAGAAGGAACACTTGGCTATAATCAGAAAACATTTCCATGAAATCATTTCTGTTAACATGTCCAAAGAGATCTGAAGAGAAAGATCTGAATCTCCAAGGACCCTGTCATTTGTTGTGATTGCTTTCCTTATCTCAATAAATATTCAAGTTTGTACCTAATTTTGTATTCTTGTTCTTAAAGAAGCCCCGTACCCCTGCAACCCGCCCCCAGTAACAGCTTAAACTTCAGTCCCTACAAAACTGGATCCACCTCTGCTTTTGGCATTGCCTGTTATTTTTGCATCCTGCAGTGTTCCTGCTTGTTAACTTACCAGGAGGTGGCAGGAGGATGCCTTTCTTCATGTTACTCGGTTCACACCTGGGGATACATTAGCTGTGCAAGAACTTGCTCTGGTTGTCCACACTTGACCTCCAATCAGTTTTGTTTGGGACATGCTGCTGCATCTCCTGCTCCTTAATTGGCTCAGTGGTGACTTATATTATCTTGTTGCTCATTTTTTTTTTTTTTTTGCAGTTTCTTATCTCAGCTTCCTGGACTGTTTAGGTTTTATCTCTTCCCCATAGAACACTCTTTGATGAGAAATGTTACAAGGGAACCCTGGTGACTCTTTTAATCTGTGAAACAATTAATTGGAATTCTGTGGAGCATTCCCTATAGAAACACCTTTCTATATAAGAAGCTAGTTAGTTCTCCTGCCTCAACAATGTTCATATCTTTGGAATACAATCTACTTAAATATGCAGAGGCAGTCCCCCTTCTGTGCTCTAGTTCATTTGGAAAACTGAATCCTCTTACTGAATGTTCTATAAAAAGACAAAAGCTGTCAAATTAGGTTAAAAAAACAAAATCGAGCAATGTGCTGTTGACAAGAAACTTGCTTCAGACTAAGTGATAAAGAACAGTTGAAAATAAAGGGAAAAGCCAAGAGACACTAGGCAAATGCAAACATTAAGAAAGGCAAAAATGTCAATATTTCTTCAGAAAATCTTAGCTATAAGCTCAAAAGTAAAAAGCAGTGTAAAGAGGGACTTTTAAAATCATAGTAGGCACAATTCATGTTGATATAGCAATCATAACAATGTACATTTAGCAAAACAGCTAAATATTTATAAAGAAATTATATTGAAAATGTAAGGAGTGATGAGAAACATCAAACGATAGTATATATTTAATAAAATTATTTCAAGATTAAAGGTCAAAATCAGGCAAGGAAGGTGAGACAGTGAATAACAGTAGATAAATTATAATATGCAAATGTATACATGAATATATTCATGTATGTGTATATATAAAATCTCTGCACACGCACGTACATATATATAATCAATCTTTCTTATGTCCATGTATAAAAAATATCATACATTTGCTTGAAAGCTTTACATTTAAAAAGTAGAGATTACATAGGTCATATTCTGTAATGTCAAATTTAAAAAAGCAACAATATAAATATATGACCAAAAAGATTAAAATCCTTCAATATTTATAGATTAGAGGCAATCACTATATATATATATATATATATATATATATATATATATATATATGCCAATATAGTAAAAGCTACACTAAAAGGAAATGTATAGCTTTAAATACTGAAGAATAAAGACAAAAATATAGAGAAAAGCATACCTCATTTTAAGAAGTTAATAAAAAGAACAATAAAATAAACCAAAAGAAACCTAGAAGAAAGAATAGATTAGGGTAAACATGAAGTAAATGGAAAGGAAAACAACATAGTAGAAATAACAAACTATAAAAGTGAAAAGTAGAAATAACAAACTATAAAAGTCTGAAAAGACCAATAAAACAGAAAAGTTGCCTTGAGCCTGATTAAGAAGAGAGGTCACTTTGGGAGGCCAAGGCGGGCAGATCATGAGGTCAAGAGATGGAGACCATCCTGGGCAACATGGTGAAACCCCGTCTCTACTAAATATACAAAAATTAGCCGGCGTGGTGGCACATGCCTATAGTCCCAGCTACTCAGGAGGCTGAGGCAGGAGAATCGCTTGAACCCAGGAGATGGAGATTGCAGTGAGCCGAGATCACACCACAGCACTCCAGCCTGGCAACAGAGTGAGACTGAGACTCCGTCTCAAAAAAAAAAAAAAAAAAAAAAAGAGAGGTCAAAAACTTACAAAATTAGGATTGAGAAAAGAAACAAAACTATAGATCTAAAAAATATTTAATTTAATAATAAGAAACATCACATGCAATATACTGAAAACAAATTTGAAAATGTAGGAAAATTTAGTAAAATTGACCTATGAAGAAATGGAAAAAATATTATAGATATGTCAAAAATTATGAGATAGGAGATTTTTTAGATCTAGCCTTTAAAAAGCACATACTCAGTAAGCTCACAGAAAATACAGAACAGGTAATTATGTAATATTTAAATTATCCCTGGCCAAAGAGACTAAAAGACTCTTACTTTATTCATGAAGCCAGCATAATTCTGATGCTAGAACCTTGTAAACCAACCAACAAAAAAAGTAAAACATAGCTACTTTTTAGGAAAGATACAAAATTGCCTAATAAAATATTAGAAAGTGAACCTAGTAATATTCCAAAATAAAAATAGGTAGGGCTTATACAAGTGTTATTTAGTATCATAATATGAATCAAGTAAATAAATAACAAAAAGCTTATAATTTATAATTGTATCTATACATGGATGAATATCATTTTATAAAATTTAGCAGCACTCCCAATAAAAACTCTTAAGTAAAATAGTTCTCTAAGAAAGTTATTTAAACACAATATAGATCATTTTCACCACAAATGTAGTAAGCTACAAAATTATATTTAACAAATTTGGAGCTAGTCAAAGGTACATTCCAGAATTTCATTGCATTCTTTCCTTAGTAGTGTTGGTTTACTACGAAGGTTTACACAGCAGGAATAAGAGACCACAAATGTGCCTTTTTCTCATCTCTGTTAAAGATTATATTTTCTCACTAAAATTCTGAAATCAGTACTTTTACGTAGATTAAACTTCTTTCTCTTTGAGCTTTGAAGTGTGATGTGAAAAATCACTGAAATTCATTTATTCATAGTTTTGTTGTTGTTTGTTTTGAGGAAAGAGATGGGAGAATATCCTGGGCTGTCCTTATTTCCCACTGGCTATTCTTAGCAGTTGCTTTACCCATTTCTGTTGGGCCTTCAGAGACCAACTGATTTAGAGGCAGAATTTCCTATCATTCAATTCTGTAATTGTTATATCAGACCAACACTGTGGCCCTGTGGGCAATTCAGTGAATAAATGAAAAGGGCCTAATGGTTGGGTGACACTGTGCTGTGCATAACACAGTCTTGCAGAAATAAGTCTGGTACAGGCAACATTCCATGAGGAATCTGCTTACTTCTCTTGCCAAAAAATTTTTGCCCACAGTAGTTAAGTGTGATCCTTCTAGTTCATTTTCCTTTGACAAGACTCCATGGAAGAATTTTTAGGATATCACACTTTGTGAAGAATGTGAATCGCTACATAATTATGATGTACTTAATAAGCATAATTAAAAACAACTTGCAAAAGACATTCTCACATGAAATACAAATTGTCTTTAAGTCGGCAGTGAGGAGTTGGAGTTAGGAGTGGCTTTCAGAATGCTGGTCTTAGCTTTGTCCTGAATTCTCTGCTTGTGTTTCCTCAATTCTGATGATCCTCTCTTGGGCCCCTCATTGTTATTGCTGCACACCAGTCTGTGCCACAGGGTCAATTTTGTGTCAGTTCCCTTATAACAAAGGTCCCCAGTGGGGTGGTGTGGCTCACACCTGTAATCCCAGCACTTTGGGAGGCCGAGGCCAGCAGATCACTTGGGGCCAGGTGTTTGAGGCCAGCCTGAGTAACATGGTAAAATCCTGTCTCTACTAAAATGTTAGCCAGGCATCGTGGTACACAACCTGTAAGCCCAGCTACTTGGGAGGCTGAGGCCTGAGAATTGCTTGAACCTGGGAGGCTGAGGTTTCAGTGACCCAAGATCATGCCACTGCACTCCAATCTGGGTGACAGAGTGAGACCCTGTCTCAAAACAAAAAAAAAGGTCCCCAACCCCTGGACCATGGACCAGTCCCATGGCCTGTTAGGAAGTGGGCCACACAGCAGGAGGTGAGGTGAGTGGTGGCAGGCAGGTGAGTGAGCAGTACCGCCTGAGCTCCGCCTCCTGTCAGATCAGGGGCAGCATTAGATTCTCATAGGATCAAGAGCCCTGTTGTGAACTGTGCATGCAAAGGATCTAGGTTGTACACTCCTTATGAGAATCTAATGCCTGTCTCCCGTCATCCCCAGATGGGACTGTCTAGTTGCAGGAAAACAAACTCAGGGCTCCCACTGAATCTACATTATTGTAAGTTGTATCATTATTTTATTATATATTACAATATAATAATAATAGAAATAAAGTGCACAATAAATGTTATGTGCTTGAATCATCCCAAAACCATCCCATCCCACTCCCAGTCCCTGGTCCCTGGTGCCCAAAAGGTTGGGAACCGTGCTTCTTACGATATTTAAAAATTTTTAGGTCTTGACAATCTGTAATTACTATGATAATATTTCTTTTCTTTTTTCTTTCTTTTTTTTTTTTTTTTTTTTTTTTGAGACAGAGTCTCACTCTGTCATCCAGGCTGGAGTACAGTGGTATCATCATGCCTCGCTGCAGCCTCCACCCCCCAGGTTCAAGAGATTCTCATGCCACAGCCACCTGAGTAGTTGGAAATGCAGGCATGTACCACCATCCCTGGCTAATTTTTATATTAGAGACAGGGTTTCACCATGTTGGCCAGGCTGGTCTCAAACTCCTGGTCTCAAGTGATCCTCCAGCTTTAGACTCCCAAAGTACAGGCCTGAGCCACTGTGCCCTGCCAAGATCTTACAGATAGTATCTCTAAGGAGTATCTCCTCACAATCAAGTAGGTGCTGTAAATGCCACTTTCTAATTAGTATTTACTCCAATAATTTCTCTTTCTTACCTGTTTCCTTAGTACTCTGGCTAGCTGTAGCACCTCTGTTTTCTACTTTCTTCATTTTGCTTCTCTATGTGTACTGAGATGATTGCACATTGCCTGGTTGCATTCAGAAATTAATTGAAAATAAATTTCTCCTGAGGCAGAAACATGGACATCATATATGATTTTGTTAGGAAAAACAATTTTGACCTAGCTTCTGAGGATACAGCCTGTTAAACAGCCAGGTGCTCGGGCCCTTGTGATCCTTCTGGCCATTTCTCAGGTTACAAAGCTGTCTCTGGTGTTCTACTTTTGGTGAGGCCTAATGACAAGGAGCACTGCATGCTCTCACTAAAGATAAACGCGTAAGTGTAGTTAGAATTGCCTCTTTCGGCACCTGTTGCTGGAAGATGGAGTGGAGGGGATATTTCTATCAGTGGCTATCCCTCTGTAACCTTGCCCACGTGATAGATTTGGGGGCACACAAAAGAAAGCAAAGGATGGAAGGAATTTGTCATGGCATCTCATGGGTTCCCCAAAGTGCACCTCATTCTTTTCTAGGAGAGGAGATGTTGCAATTTCTACCACAGGACAGCACTCTAACAAAATATTCCCAATAGGAAGGATAGTTTTATGAAACCAACCATACGATGTGCCCAGTTGGCTCACTCTATACTATATCTCAAAAAAGCACAAAATCAAAATGTAAACCAACAGCTATATCACCATGGAAACACTGTTTACAGTAGTAATTATAAAGTCTTCTATAGTTTAAATCAATAATCTGGTAACTATCTGGAGTGTAGTCCATAAAAGCTGACTAAAATCACTTCCTTGAAGATATTTCCAGGACATCCTCTGGTTACAGTCCTATTAGAGGATTAAATTCACCATAAAAAGAGCCAATGCAAAGTGATAATTCAAGGCTGCAGACAAGCAGGGGGAATTCCAACTTCTTCTCACCAGCCCACTGTCCATGGGATTTAATCCTCCAAAGATACAAGTTGGTACTTGCATTAGGGGAGTTGAGAGGCCTGTGACAAGCCACCTAACAATCATACCATGGTGTTGGACACTGCCATTGTGCCCTAACCTGGGCCACTGTGGGATACTGTCAGCCCTAACCTTCCCCACATCCATACTCAGACCTGCACAGCAGGTGAACACTGCTGGCGGAATGTGAGCCTCTTCTCACGAATGTGACCTGGAACTGCTACTGATAGAGTCTGGCAACAATAGAATAAAAAAAGAAATAAAAAAGGAAGGACAAGTAGACCCTGGGGCACCAGGGATGGGTGGCAAGTGGCCCATAATCACACATGGAAAGAGCATGTGTGAGCTGACACTCCAAGCCCTCCCTTTCCACATGCTCCATTTTCCCATTGGACTTTAATTACAAAACACAAATTCAAAGATGAAGTTATTAAAAATTTCAAGATGGCAACCACAGAGCATTGGACCCCAAGCATGAGGCCCTTCTTAGCATGAAGCCCTGTGTAACTGCACAGGTGGAACATCCTGACTGTAAAACACAGAAGGTTCTCATGATATGGGAGGCATTGCTGTGTAGATAAAACAGCCTTTTACTGGAATTAGGAGGCTTTTGGTCTACTATTGACTTGACCACTGACCATGATGTCACTATACCTCTTTGAACTTCAGTTTCCTCATCTATAAAATGAAAAAATTTTCAAGTTCTTTTGCACTAAGTTTGAATCTCTAGGAGTGGGGCTTCAGAATCTGTGAAAACCTACTTAGGTCTCTAGCTTTTTGCTACCCAAAGTGTCATACATAAACAAGCAGCATGAATATCACGTGGGAGTGTCTTAAAAATGCGCAATCCCAGGCCCCACGCGCAGGCCTACTGAGCCAGCATCTTCATTTTAACAAGATTGCCAGGTGATTTGAATGCACACTAAAGTTTGAGAATCACTGCTGTAGATGACTTTGATGATCCGTGAAACCATCAATATAGAATATTTCTATAAACGTTTTAATCTTGTGCAATAGCTAAATGCCAATGGCAGTTAATGGTTAATGCCTACATTGGATTATTAGGTAAATTCGTCAAGGAGGGTCTTTGCTTTAAGTTATGTTTTGAGCCCTAAATGTGTATTTGTTTAAATTGTTTCATTCTCTTTTCATTACAGTCCTTAGTGACTGCTTCCTCATGAAAATTGATTTAATTTTTCACTGTAATTAGGAAAAACAGGAAGGGATCTTACATCAATATTTTCACCAACTGTTCATGGCAATTTAAACATAGCTCTTCCCTTAAACTTAAAATAGATGTATTTATTAAAACAATGATTATTATAAAGACTTTATGACAATTTTTTTCCAACTACAGAGTTTAGTTTCTCTTCAGTCTTTAGCTTTGGTACCTATATTATGTTCCTAAATGCAAAGTGATTGCATTAGATAAAATTTATTCTGAAGTTTTAGCTGATATCACCTTAGGTAAATATGGTAATTTCTCAAAACTATAGATGAGTTTCAGACCTATTTTCCAAATTATGAATTTTTTACTCAGAACCAGTTCAGACTGCCAATGAAGACTGACTGTAGAAACCTCTGTGCTCTATATGTTCTTCCTGGCAGAGCCTACATTATGTATGTTTTCAGTATAAAAAATATCAGGAATCCATTTAAGTTTTTCCCTTCATCCAATTTATGTCAATTTACATTAAAGAAAAAAAAAACATTTTGTAAGTAACATTGGCAAAAGGCATGAGATGATGTGTTTTCAGACAGTGAGGTCTTGGAGTCTTAATTCTTAATTATTCAATTTTGACACTGATTGGAGCCTGAGATATTTCTCAAGATGAATATAAGAGGAAGGACACAGAACAATTTGGTAAGTAGCATCACTGCATGAATTATTGGCTGATTCCAGGGAGTATGTTGGCAGGCTGGCTTACAATGGAATGGGCTTTGTTCTTTTTCCCTGGCTCATTTCTAAGCATCTGCTGGGAGGATTTTTAGATTTGCCATGTAGCAAACACAGCTCAGAATTCTTCAAAAATTTTAGAGTAAATTTTGTGAATTCAACTGACACTTCTTTTTTTTAACTGCTCTCTCTCTCTCTCTTTACCTCAAATGTAGCTTACCATGTGTAGAGCAGAAGTAGGGAGAGGATCAAAAAGTCCCTCAACTACCGCCTTCCATGTGAACCAAGAGGACATTGATGTGAGTAGCTAATTATCTATTAATGCACAAGTATGGCAGCTGTTCCTTTCCAGGGACTCTGTCCCTCCCCGAGCCTTCTCTGGCTGTGCCCACACTTCATGGAATGAGGAGCCCACAAGGCCAAGTGGACATGATCCATACAGAGTCCAAATCCCCAGGTCCTCTTATAGATCAGACTTTGGATACCTAGGAACCTAAAATTCCCACCCAGACTATCCCAAGCCCACCTCCAGAGTCTGTGTTTACCTGTGTTTTAAGGTAGACTACGATGTTGGTGTATGTATCTCTAGGCAACAGGGATGCCAGGGGGCACTGGGGAGAGGTTGGATGGAGTATGGCTTTGTGGACCACAGTGTCTACCCAGCTATGCATAAGACTCCTCAGGGTGCAAGACAGAGGCAGGGGTGAGAAGGGAATCTATGTGTGTGCCCTAAGATGCACAGATGTTAAAACTAGACCGATGATGAGACATGTCAGCAGGCAGGCATGTAGTCTCATAAGCCAGGCTAAGTAGTGGCTTGTAGCAGAGGGAAAATAGAAGCATGAAACTGGTGTTTGAATCACAGTTCTGCAACTTATTAGCTGAATGATGTCTTTCCTGTTCTTTAATCTCTCTGAATCTAGTTTACTCTTTTCTAAAATGAGAATAATATCTACCACAACAGTTTTGTTTTAAGTAAGGATTAAATCAGTAAGAAGTTTTTATATACATATATACAGGAGATTATGTGATGGGATCTATCTATCTATCTATCTATCATCTATCTATTGAGATAAGGAGAGGCAGAGAGAGAAGAGATCCTCAAGAATAAGCTGTAGGTAATATTAGGCATATTTTTTGAGTCAGCAGCTAATCTTTTCCTTTAAGAATTTTCTTGTGGAGTTTATCCACCCAGAGGCACAAAGATTTTCCTGAAAAAATGCATATTAGTTATTTGTTAAATTTCAGCTTTAGAACATTAAGTAATCCTCCCATTTTAGTAACCCACAAAAATCTATATTTCCTGTCTCAAGCATGAGAACATTCTGCTATCAATTTTCCATCCCAGTTAACCTGCTTATCACCGCTTCATTTACAGAGATATTCCAAATAAAATTTACACAGATTGTCACACTCTTCTCTTAACTTCAATCATAACATTTTTTCTTCAGTACAAATAGAAAATCATAGCTTGCTGATAAATATATTGAACCATCAACTAGCAATTGTACTAGACACTTTCCATCACATGGTAGAGCATCACTTTTAATTATTCACATTATTTACCTGTGTTCACCCCTCTCCTTTCTTTATTACACAAAGTACCTATATTTTCAGAAGCTTGATTTGAAATACAGCGTGTCTTTGAATAACATTGTTTCGTTCAACATTGTTTTGTTACAATGTTGATGAAAAAATCAATTTTCTTCTTGGGCCACTGTCTATGTGGAGTTTGCACATTCACCTCATGTCTGCCTGGGTTTTCTCTGGGTACTCAAGATTCAAGGTTTTTCCACATCCCAAAGATGTGCATGTTGGGTTAATCATCGTGTCTAAGTTGTCCTCATATGAGTGAGTATGGGTATGTGAGTATGGGTATGTGAGTAAGCATGCCCTGCAATGGAATGGTATCCTGTACAGGGTTGGTTCCTGCCTTGTACCTGAGCTGCAGGCATAGGCTCAGGACACTTCCCTGAACTGAAATAATTGGGTAAATAATTATCTTACTTATTTTTACCAATATGTATGTATAACTCATGTTTATATCAACATTTAATATTAAAAGTGTTTTGGTCTTAGAAGTTTGGTGATGCTTTCATGACCAGAAATATGCTGTAGGAACTTAACCTTTATTTATATAAATTAGCCTATGGTAAATTTGGTCTGCTTCTACGTAGTTTTGCTTAAAGTTCGTTTCCAAGAACCTCTCAACAATGTTAAGTGATGACATACTGTGCTGTTTATAGCCCACCTATTTCTATTTCACACACTTAAAAAACTGAACAAATTCTATTCCCCCTTCCTCCTCAGTTACCCATTTGAATCATTGGTCTTAAGATGCATGCGTTCCTCCCTCCCTCCATTATTTCACAGACTTCATTCTGTTCACCCTTTGGATTAGCTGTGGTGGATTGTGCTGCGTCAACTTAGTAACCCTGAGAACTGCATTTTCAGAGCCTCTCAGTGCATGATTTGGTCAGAGTTAGCCCAATGAGGAGCCTGTCTGAGATTTAGAAGGTGGAATGGATGTGTTTAAAAGATGATCTTTCATGATTTATTCGTGTTACTACCGATACAGATATTTATACTTTATATACTTTATTGCAAGTACTTTACAGATATTTTACTACTTATATAGATACTTAACATATGATTGTTTTTAAGACTTAACAAAGATATAAATGATACTAGCATAAGATCTTTACTATACAGAATACTCAAAAAACATGGCTTTTCATTTTTTTCTATGAAACCTCGTGGTTTACATAACCATAGTGGACTTAATAGGGTAGGTAATTATACCTGCAATGTCTACATTTTTTGTAAAAGGAAATCAGGGTTCTTGGTGTATATTAGTTTTCTAGTCATGTGTTTGACAAGTAGCACTTCCTGGTTATTGTACAGTCTCTACTAGCCAGGATTATATAGAAATGGGTAGCATATTAAGGATCCACTTAGGGAAATAGTGGAAAAGATTGACATAGAACATACACTGAAGTCAGTTATAGAATTTCCTCTATAAGAAGAAATGGTGATCCAGTGAAAGGCAGATAATAGAGATTTTGGTATAGATTTATGCCTCTACGATGTGGGTTAAAATTATAAAGATTATCATGAATACTTAAACAATTATAGTTGAGAGAGTTACCAACTATTTTAATGCTAATTAAAGTGAAATCAAAGAACTTCATAGGAAATTAAATTTACTGAATATCAATGTGGTCTTTGCCTGACCCGAGTCCCACTGTTTACATAGATGAAAATGAGGACACTTCCATATTAAAGTCTGGTTATTAAAACAACCTGTTAAAATAATAAAACTTTCCACATTAATAAATACCATCATTTTATGCTATAAACATACAATTGTCTGTAGAGACCTCTGATAGCAAATTAATTAAATCTCTTTGTCATTATGGTGTCAGCTAATTTGGAAGCTCATTATTTATTTGGCACTAATTTAGCCTGGCAAATTAATTAGAAAGGGCATGGGAAAATAAATGATTCAACATGAAAGTCCAAATCAAGACAAAGAGGCAAAATGAAGGAACTTACTTAGAGGAGAACTTATTTAGGGATTCCTGAAGACAGACAACACAGTGCAGAGAAGCTGCCCAGAAGCTGACTTAGAAAACCAGAATTATGGCTCAAGCCTGTAATCCCAGCACTTTGGGAGGCCGAGACGGGCGGATCACGAGGTCAGGAGATCGAGACCATCCTGGCTAACACAATGAAACCCCGTCTCCACTAAAAATACAAAAAAACTAGCCGGGCGTGGTGGCGGCCCCTGTAGTCCCAGCTACTTGGGAGGCTGAGGCAGGAGAATGGCGGGAACCCGGGAGGCGGAGCTTGCAGTGAGCTGAGATCGCGCCACTGCACTCCAGCCTGGGCGACAGAGCGAGACTCCGCCTCAAAAAAAAAAAAAAAAAGAAAAGAAAACCAGAATTAGTAATTGTCTTTAAGAAAAACAATTCCTCCTGTGCAGGGTTGCCTACAGAGGGCCGCACCCCTCAGTGTGTCCACACAGCTCTTCCTGACTTCATCCTTCTATAATAATGCAGTCCTTGGACTCATGGTAAAATTGGTCACTGGTTGATAATCTCTACCCCCAGCCATGTTAGGGTATTGGAAATTTGGTTTCTGCAAGGATTTGAAAAGAAAGAACCTGTTTGTGGCTGGGGGGACATTAATCTTCTAGGTACAAAAATATAAATGGTTCAGAGTAGCTGGTGGCTACCTAGATTTTCAGGTGATAAGTGACAAAAATAGTGTTTCAGGCAAAGACTTTTTCTGTTTTTGTCTAGGCTTCAGAGAAGTCCAGGAAAATGAACATAAAAAGTTTTTCAATTCATCCCTTTGGTCCATGTTCCTGATAGCAGTATCTGCCGAAAATACAGTATCTACTGAAATTTGGAAAGTTTTCTTTCTTTAAAATTTGCCAATTCTTATCTTGTTTATAGATCTTCATTAGAAAGGTAACTTAAACACTACTAATGTGCACTGTGATCATCTGGAAGTCTATTAATTAGTCTTATTCAATTAACAAGGACATGTTGAGGACTTGCTATGTGTCAGTCATTGAGCTGCATGCTCCTCTTCCTACATGGAGAACCAAGTAGACGTGTTCATTTTCTTCAAGCAGCTTACAGTACAGTGGAGAAACACATTTAAATGCATGACTAAATATATAATTACAGATTTTGATAAATAATATAAAAGAATATGTAAGGTTATTATGAAACAGACTAACTTGGGTGACCTAATTTAGATTAGGAGTCAGAGAATCTTTCTCTCAGGAAATTGCATTTAAGCTGAGACTTGAAGAGCAAATGGGAATTATTCCAGATGTAGAAGATCAAGAGGAGACTTCTAAAAGAGAAAAGGATTGTGTGCTTCATGGCTTTGAGGCAGTTTTGAGGACATTTTTCAAAGGCCAAGGAATGAGATGAGAAATAGAATTTTCACCACGGGAAGTTTGGATCAAGGAAAGTATGCAAGCCATGTTAACATTTTGTATTTATCTTCAGAGGTACAGGAAAGGATCAATGCTTTTAAAGAGGAGAATAACATGGTCAAATTCACTGGCCTTAAAGATCACACTGGCTGCTGGGTGGAGAAAAATAGAGAAAACACAAATGGAAGTTTTCAATTCAATAACCACCTCTGACCACAGGCAATCGTGACCAGCTGCTTTACCCAGGAGCATTTTTGGTGTCAATACTTTACTTTTCCTCATAGTTTAACATTGTTTTTTTTCTTCTTCTTTATTTGAGGTAGATGGTGCTTTGATACATAATCTCTAAGAACTATTCAACTGTTAAAATCTACACTTAGGTCTTAGCAGTTCCATAAGTACATCCATTTTGATGTGAAGAGGTATTTCAGGGAAGAAGTGTTTGTCTTTTCCCTCTGGGGGCACAAAGACCTATTGACAGACAATATGTTGTAAAATCCAACTTCAGAGGAATAAAAGTGTCAAACTATCTGTGAACAACTATATGTTAAATGAATTAATGATGAATCATTTTTACATTCTGCCTGCCAGAGGCTTACTTTTGGGTAATCTAAATCTGTTATGTACAAAAATACTTGCCTCTCTTAATTAATACCATCCTTATAATTCAGAATATTCACTTTTTAAAACAGATATTTGAACATATTTTCTTCTTTACAATCTTTTCACATGTCCTCAAATACTACAATATTGAAAACAAAACAGACAGAAACAAAAGGACATCCAGTTTGATTTTCCAGTTTCATGTGCTTCCATTTCCCTCATGTCCTGTATATGTGAGTCCTGACAATGCCATGAACTTCTTTTTCACCTCCATTTGTTTCCTCAGGCCATTAACATCTAGGCATTATGTGCCTTTCTCCTTCTTTCTGCAACAGGGTCTGCTTGTTTGTTTTTCTTAACATTGCAAGTGTTGTAGGCTCTACCTGTCCTTCCTCTATGATAAAACACTGCAGCAAACACAGAGACCAGATATTAGCATATTGGATTTATATCAGAAAGTAACTTTTTATCCAGTTGAAAAAAATGCATCAGAGAGCTGGAGTCCAAGAAACAATTCCCTATAGTGATGGACTACCTTTTACTGGTCACTGTAATCCTAAGATATACTCAGATACTCAGTTGCTGGCGTATGATTGAAGAAATTAATCAGAACTGTTATGGAAAACACAAACTTAATAAACTTAGAATTCTCAAATGAACTTTCTCTCACTAGGAGTTTGCTTTTGTTTGTTTGTTTTCCATCTAAAAACTAGATTTGGGTCATAAAAACAAAGAATTTCAACATGTTCATTAAATAAAGGAGGGGATAAATGTAATTTCTTTTGTAAGATGACACATGTCAACACCTTTGAACTATCTCTCAGTGTTTATTGATGCCCTTAATTTTTCATTTACGTATGTCCATAACCCCCCATGAAGCGGTCCTTAATGACCTGTAGTTAACAGGAACTTAAGTTCTCATTAAGAATATACATATAGAAGATAAAATATTATATGTGATTGCAAGTAGTCAAGATTTCCTTTTCCCCTTTTCTATCTTCATATCTCTCTCATATATGATCTACAGTGACTAAAGTTATAGATTCCTTAGATATTGGCTGACTTCCCAGAGACCCAGTCATTTGTACTTTTTCTTCTGATTAATTTGAGAAATGAATCTAGTACGAGTACAATTCAGAATTTCTTATTTTTAAGAAGAGAAATGTGACAGAAGAACCAGTGTGATGTGCATTCCATCCTGAATCAGCATGTTGTGATGAAATATAGGGAAGATGAATGACTAAATACCTAATATTAGTGGTGCTGCCAATGCATATTTTCATGTGTCTATTTTCATGTGTTCATTGGGCTAGTATTTATTTAGTGCTAAAACTGTGGTAGACACATGGGGGAATGCAAAGGGAAATTAGACACAGATTTGCCCTTATGAAGTTTACATTCTAATAGGAAATGTAATCGATGGGTATTATAATCCTTAATAAATTGTAGCAAGTAATATTGTGTGAATAAAATGGTATGGGAGTACTTCCTGAAATAACTCTAGGCAAGGCACAGTGGCTCACACCTGTAATCCCAGCACTGTGGGAGGCTGAGGCAGGAGGATCGCTTGAGCCCAGGAACTTGAGACCAGCCTGGGCAACATGGTAAAACCCTGTCTCTACCAAAAATACAAAAATTAGCCAGGCATGGGTGACATGCACCTGTAGTCCTTGCTACTTTGAACGCTGAGGTGGGAGGATCGCTTGAGCCTGGGAGATTGAGGCTGCATGAGCTGTGATAGAGCCACTGCACTCCAGCCCAGGTGACAGAGCGAGATTCTGTCTCAACTAAATTAATAAATTAAGTAGTTCAAGTAACTCTAAAGTGCTGCTTGAAAGTAGAAAAATACTTGATTTGGCTCAGGAAACTGGGGAACAATAGAAACACACATTTATATCAAAGTGAAATTTGAATCGAATATAGAATTTCAAGATGTAGTTGTTCTGGCACAGTGATTTTTAAGTTTTTGTTGTTGTTCTCAACAATCTTTACACTCTTAAAAACTATTGAGGACCCTGAAAAACATTTGTTCATGTTTAGGCAGTATCTACTAGTGTTACCTGTATTCAAAATTAAAGTGATTTTTGGATAATACTTATTTACTATTTTACTTGAAAAATAGACCCATTCCATGCTAACATAGTGATTTTTACTAAAATGCATTTTCTAAAACAAAGAATATCAGCCAAAAATGATATTATTTTACATTTTCTTGCACATCTCTTTAATATCTGACTTGATAGAAGACAGCTGAATTGCCATATTTGCTTCTGCATTAAATCTGTTGTGGTATATTGGTTTTGGGCAAAGTAGATGAAAAGAAATCCAGTTTCAAACATACATGTAGTTAGAAAAAGAGGTATATTTTCTAGCCTTTTCAGACAATTTTACATAATATTATTTAATACTACATAAAATTTCACAAGTGATAATTACTTAAAATTTATTTGCAATGTGGAACCTGAAACTGTATCAATGAACTCTTTATTTCTGTTATATTAAAATCCTTGGTCTATCTGTATTTTTAAAGGATCCTTTACTCATCCATGATTTTGTAACATCATACATTGGTCATTTGAAAAAAAAAAAATCCCTTCAGTGAGTTATGTAAATCTTCCAAATGACAATACGTTTTCTTATGTGACATCAAAAAGTCACATTTATTAATATCACTATCTTATTGGAAAATATTTTAATATTGGAGGCCGTCAAGCTTTAGGTCATACATACAAGTGTTTCACAATTCTAATTTTTGCTTGACAGCTTAAATATAATTATTGACAACAAACACCGTGAATTATTTTTTTAAGTTAGTTTACTTTGCTAACTTTTGGGAAAATGTCAGCCAAATAGCAAAGTCTGAATAACCATAGTTTATCTCAATTAAAATGGCATTCTGTGGAAAAAGTACATTGTTTAACCTACAATTCAGACAAACATACAAAAGCTTTTCCTCGAGGCCATTAATATATATTTATATGCAGTACAAGCAATTTATACATACTTCCTGTTTTATATGCACACTTAAGGTTCAAATTTGAATAAGATCAATGATTTTCACCACTTCTTCAAAGACATTCTGAAGTGAAACTGGCATTATTATTATCTGCAGGTGCAGGACGATGATAATTACAAAGACTACCAGCACGTTTTGTTGCCACAGTCTTGATTCATACTAAGGCATTTTAAATCTTGATATCAGTTTTTGTAAAATCAGCAAACAATTTCTACCTAGTGAACCCATTGAAAGGTCTTGGAGGTTTCCTGAAAAGTAAATTACACCATGAGAATTCTGCTTTATAAAGTTACATTACTCATCCTTTATGTATCAAAATCTATTTTGAAACAATATGACACCATTTTTCATCTAAGAAAATCGCAGTGGTTTCATTTTATTCATTCCTCTTTTTCTTTATACATTATTGCTATATTTTACTTATACTTACATTATAAGCTCCATAATACATCATCATTTTTTTTGCTTTGAGCAATCAATTGTCCTTTGAAGAAATTATGAAAAAGTTACCTTTTATTTTTACCCACATATTTACTACTTCTGACATTGTTGCTTTTTGTTTGTTTGTTTGTTTGTTTGTTTGTTTGTTGGGGTTTTGTATGTAGGTCCTGATTTCTATCTGGCATCATATTCATTTAGCCTGAAGAACTTCTTTAAGCATTTTCTATAGTGCAAGTCTGCTGACAAATTTTCTCAGCGTTTGTTTATCTATAAAGATCTCTATTTCACTTAACTAAGGTTATTTTTGTTGGGTATGTATTCTAGGTTGACTGTTTCTTTAAGCACTTTCAAGATACTTAAAAGATGGAATTCTGTTGTCTTCTGGCTTCCATTGTTTTTCATGAACTGTCATATATCTTCTTATCATTGTCAAATATCTTCTTATCACATTTAGTATGTCTTTTCTCTCTGGCTATTCTTATGATGTTATCTTTATCTTTGACTCTCACCAGATTGATTATGATGTTTCTTGGTGATATGGCTTGACTGTGTCCCCACCCACATCTCATCTAGAATTCTCATGTGTTGTGGGAGGGACCTGGTGGGAGGTAATTGAATCATGTGGACAGGTCTTTCTCATGCTGTTCTCGTGATAGTGAATAAGTCTCATGAGATCTGTTTAAAAGATGAGAATTTCCCTGCACAAGCTCTCTCTCTTTGCCTGCTGCCATCCATTTAAGAAGTGACTTGCTCCTCCTTACTTTCCACCATGATTGTGAGGCCTACCCAGCCATGTAGAACTGTGAGTCAATTAAACCTCTTTCTTTTGTAAATCGCCCAGTCTCAGGTATGTCTTATTGGGAGCATGAAAATGGACCAATACAGTAAATTAGTACCCATAGAGTTGGGCACTCTGAAATGATACCTGAAAATATAGAAGTGACTTCAGAACTGGGTAACAGGCAGAGGTTGGAACAGTTTAGAGGGCTCAGAAGAAGACAGAAAAATGTAGGAAAGTTTGGAACTCCCTAGAAACTAGTTGAATGGCTTTGACCAAAATGCTGATAATGATATGGACAATGAAATCCAAGCTGAGGTGGTCTCAGATGGAGATGAAAAACTTGTTGGGAACTGGAGCAAAAGTGACTCATTATGTTTTAGCAAAGAGACTGGCAGCATTTTGCACCCTGCCTTAGAGATGTGTGGAACTTCCAACTATAGAGAGATTATTTAGGGTATCCTTAGAACTTTATAAGCAGCAAAGCATTCAAGAGGTGACTTGGATGCTGTTAAGGGCATTCAGTTCTAAAAGGGAAACAGAGCATTAAAGCTTGGAAAATTTGCAGCCTGACAATGCAATAGAAAAGAAAAACCCATTTTCTGAGGAGAAATTCAAGTCAACTACAGAAATTTGCATAAGTAATCAGGAGCTGAATGTTAATCACCAAGACAATAGGGAAAATATCTCCAGGACATGTCAGAGACCTTTGCAGCAGACTCTCTCATCACAGGCCCAGAGGTTTAGGAGAAAAAAATGGTTTCATAGGCCAGGCCCAGGGTCCCTCTGCTGCGTGCAGTCCAGGGACTTGCTGCCCTGCATCCCAGCTGCTCTAGTTGTGACTAAAAGGGTCCAAGGTACAGCTCAGGCTGTTGCTTCAGAGGGTGGAAACCCCAAGCCTTGGCAGCTTCCACATGGTGTTGAGGCTGCAGTACATAGAAGTCAAGAATCGAGGTTTGGGAACCTCTACCTACGTTTCAGAGGATATACAGAAATGCCTTGATGCCCGGGCAGAAGTTTGCTGCAGGGGCAGGGCTCTCATGGAGAACCTCTGCTAGGGCAGTGCAGAAGGGAAATGTGGGGTTGGAGCCCCCACACAGAGTCTCTACTGGGGCACTGCCTAGTGGAGCTGTGAAAAGAGGGCCACCATCCTCCAGACCCCAGAATGGTAGATCCACTGACAGCTTCCACCGTGCACCTGGAAAAGCTGTAGACACTCAATAGCAGCCCATGAAAGCAGTTGGGAGGGAGCCTATACCCTGCAAAGCCATAGGGGTGGAGCTGCCCAAGACCATGGGAACCCACTTTTTGCATTAGCATGGCCTGGATGTGAGACTTGGAGTCAACGAGATCATTTTGGAGCTTTAAGATTTGACTGCCCCGCTGGATTTTGGAGTTGCATGGGGCCTATAGCCCCTTCATTTTGGCCAGATGCTTCTATTTGGAGTGGTGTATTTACCCAATGCCTGTACTCTTATATCTAGGAAGTAACTAACTTGCTTTTGATATTATAGGCTCATAAGCAGAAGGGACTTACCTTGTCTTGGATGAGATTTTGGGCTGTGGACTGTTGAGTTAATGCTGAATAAGTTAAGACTTTGGTGGACTGTTGAGAAGGCATGATTAGTTTTGAAATGTGAGGACATGAGATTTGGGAGTGGCCAGGGGCAGAATGATATTATTTGGCTGTATCCCCACCCAAATCTAATCTTGAATTTCCACATGTTGTGAGAAGGACCTGGTGGGAGGTAACTGAATCATGGGAGCAGGTCTTTTCCATGCTGTTCTCATGATAGTGAATACATCTCACAAGGTCTGATGGCTTAAGAAATGGGAGTTTCCCCACACAAGCTCTCTCTCTTTGCCTGCTGCCATCCATGTAAGCTGTGACTCCTCCTTGCTTTCCACTATGACTGTGAGGCCTCCCCCGCCATGTGGAGCTGTAATTCCATTAAACCTTATTCTTTCGTAAATGGCCCAGGCTCAGGTATGTCTTTATTGGCAGTGTGAAAATGGACTAATACACTTGGGTTGGGTTTTGAGTTTTTTGTTTGTTTCTTCTTCTATAAAATTGTTTTAAATTGCTGGGATTAGCTTAGCTTGCTGGATAACTGCCTTGGTGTTTTCCATAAAAGCTGATAATTTTCTGCCATTATTATTTTTTTTAGTTTCATTCTTGGTCTCTTCTCCTCTGGGACTGTAACTACATGTGTTATCACATTTGATATTGCCACATGGGTCAGTGATGCTCTGTTTAGTTTATCTTTTATATTTCTTTCTTTTTCTTTTGTTTGTTTATGTACTTCAGTTTGGATAATTTCTGTTGTCCTATATTCAACCTCATGAATTTTTTAATGTTTTCTACTATGAACAACCAGCCATTAGGCTCAATATGAAACATTTTGTTTCTCATATTACATTTTAATTACAGACTTTCAATCTGGTTGTTTTGTTGGAGTGTTATTTATTTTTATTTTTATTTTTATTTTTAGATGGAGTTTTGCTCTTGTTACCCAGGCTGGAATGCAATGGCGTGGTCTCTGCTCACTGCAACCTCTGCCTCCCAGATTCACGTGATTCTCTGCCTCAGCCTTCTGAGAAGCTGGGATTACAGGCATGCACTGCCACGCCTGGCTAATTTTTGATTTATTAGTAGAGATGGAATTTCACCATGTTGGTCAGGCTGGTCTTGAACTACTGACCTCAAGTGATCTACCCACTTTGGCCTCCTAAAGTGCTGGGATTACAGGTGTGAGCCACCTTGTCCAGCCTAGAGTGTCCACTTTCTTTACAGAAATTTCTGACTTCATTGATTCTACTTAATTTTTGAAATATAAAAAAACTTTATTATATTTATAATAGTTGTTTAAAACACTTGCCTGCAAATTTCAGCAATTAGGTCTTCTGTTTTTCTCCTTGTATTTGTTGTTTCTCTTTATTATATTTCATGTCTTCTTTCTTCTGCCATGTCTCATATTTAATGTATGCTGGATTTTGCAAAAATAACTGTAAAGACTAATGTTAATGTTAAACCTTCCCTCTGTTAAGTTTTGTTTTGTTTCCCAAATTAGACTGAATCTATTTCTACTTTCAAATGGGTTCTGTCCTACCCAGATTTTCCCATGTTCTACAGAGGGTTGAATCTCTTAGATCTGTCAGAAGTTGAGCTGAAAGGGAAATAGATTATGGTTCCGCCTAGTTTTGACTCACTTTTGAATTCACCTTCAATAGAATCATAGATACAAATACCACAAGTGTGTGCAAGATTGAACACTTTTCACTTTTGAACCCTACTTCTATTGTTTTCTTATAAACATCCATGAAGGAGAGAAAAATGCTTAAAGTGAATGATTTATTTCTGTATTTGTGACTTTTCTAGATTCCAGTATTTCATGCTGCCACGTTTTAGTTAAAAGCCTGGCTGGCAATATGTGAACTACACAAAAAATTCAGGAAAAAAATTAAACCAAGTAAAAAGCATTGTTCAGCTATTGAGGCATGTAGGGTACGTCTACTGTTTGACAACTCTTCCTTCCTATATGTGACATTTCCCTCATCACTTTTCTATATAGGTAAGAGTTTATTTTTTTTAAATATGAATTTGATTAAGCCCTATATAAGCATCCTTCACTTGGTATGCTATGCATAGCTTTCAGTCATCATGATTTAGTTGAATAACCCCAGTCTCTCAACAACACAGATCAAATATCAGTTATTATGGCATGTTAATTATGAGTAATTATATAAATTTTGCTTCTAGATATTCAGTCTACAAATCACTACATAAATAACAGATGTGTATGATGATCAGTGACCAAATATGTCACTTCTTTCAAAGTCTGTCAGTGGTTAGTCATTCCTCATGTGTTATTCAGTTCATTCACAGACAGCAAAGTGTGTAATTGCTTCCTTGTGTCCCAATGATAAAACCATGTAAAATTTTACCAAAAAGAAAATGGATAACTAAAAGAAGAAACTGTGAAACAAAGATAAAAGTACACCAATGAGTAAAAAAATGACAATACTGGAAATTAAATTTGAAGTAAATATAAATGTGAGTTACAGAAGAAATAGCTGACCTTGGTCTCCATACTGTCTTCCACATTTGGTGCATCATTTTACATTCCTACCGACAGTGTACAGCGTTCTCATTTCTTCACATCTTTCCCAACTTGTGATACAGTTTCGATATTTGTCTCTCCAGATCTTATATTGAAATTTGATCCCTAATATTTGGATTATGGGGATGAATCCCTCATGAATGGCTTAATCCCATTCATTGGTGCCATACCAATGGCTTGGTAATGAGTGAGTTCTTATTTGATTAGTTCCCGTGAGAACTAAAAAGACTAAAACTAAAAAGACTTGCTTTTCTGTCTTTCTTCCTCTCTTTTCATGTGAAGTCTGCTCCCTAAACACCACCACCACTTTCTGCTATGAGTGGAAACTTCCCGAGACGCTCACCAGAAGGAGATGTTGATGCCATGCTTGTTGTACAGCCTGCAGAATTATGAGCCAAATCTACCTTTTTAAAAATAAATTGCTCACTCTCTGATATTTCTTTATAGCAACACAAATGGACTAGGACAACTACTCTTTTATTAAATAATAGCTATCCTAACAGATATGAGGTGATATCTCACTGTAGTTTTGATCAGCACTTCCCTCATAACAAAGTGTGTTGAGCATCTTTTCACATCCTCATTGGCCACTTGTATGTCTTCTTTGGGAAATGAATCTGGAGGACATTGTGCTAACTGAAATAAGCTGGTCACATAAGGACAAGTACTGCATGATTCCGCTTATATTAGATATCTAAAACAGTAAAAAACATAGAAGTGCAGAATACAATAGTGGTTACCAGAGGCTGGGAGGTGTGGAAAGTGGGGAGCTATTCTTCAATGTGTATAAAGTTTCAGTTATGCTAGATGATTAAGTTCTGGAGATCTCCTGTACATTATAGTGCTTATTGTTAACAGCATGCTATTGTAAACTTTAAAATTTAAGAAGGTAAATCTCATGTTAAGTGTTCTTATCACAAAAAAATCACACAAGAAAACTTCAGGAGGTGTTGAATATGTCTATTACTTTGATTGTGGAGATGGTAGCATGGGTGTTTGCATATATCCAAATTCATCAAATTGTACACATTAAATATGTGCAATTCTTTGTATACAAAATATACCTCAACAAAGCTGTTAAAAACATTTAAAAATAGTACCATCCCTGTGGGGATGTAAACAAACCGAAATAAAGGAAAATAAGGGGTATGACAATTCACCAAGCTTTTAAAAATTGCATGTTCCATATCATAATTTATATGGTGAGCAAAAAAAAAAGCAAGTACTTACAAGTTACATGTAAGCTGTTTACAAAGAAATAAAACACTTTAATTCTCAATATCCCTAGTGTTCTAAATAATGTTTATAACTGACAGCAAGAAAGATTTTATGGTCTTGAAACAAATTGTAAAGGTCACAAAGCAATTGTAATTTTCCCCATAGATTATTAAGATTATTTTGTAGGATTTTAGTTTTTGTGTTTTAGTTTAGTTTTTTGTAGGATTTTAGTTTTCATTTTGATGGTCCCACACTATCAAGTAAAGTCAACACTGCCTTTTTATGTCTCCTACCTGTGCAAAATCTTTACTTATTCCAGGTAGTCTAATGTGAACTTTTGTGATATTTAAATCTGATACAAACAGAGCTAAGATCTCATACTTGAGTATTAATTTTGTTTCTAATAATTTAGTTTTTTAAATGACTGGGGCCTTACTAATTCTCTAGCTACACAAATCATGCTACTCCTTCCTTCACTCACCATGCCCCACTGAGTCTTTCATTGTTTGGACACATTAGTCCTTTCATATCTGAGGCCTTTACATTGGGAGTGCTTCCTTCTGCCTGGTATGCTTCTGAAATCTCTTTTAACCTCATTAATCTCATTCAACCTTCAGGTCTTAGGTTAAATATCATTTTCCAAAATCTTCCAATATTAGGTCTTCCTCTTGCATTGTCTCTCAGTATATATTATAATTTATTCTATGTGCTTATCAAAATTTGTGTTTATATCTGTGGTTATTTACTTAATTTATCTTCACTAAATTATTAGCTCCATAAGTGAATAGATGAATAGTGTCTGTTTTGTTGACTTTTATGTCTCCAGTGCCAAACACAGTGCCTAGTACTAAGTAAATGCTAAGTAAATATGTGGTCAATTAATGGATTAATAAATACTTGTTAAAGAAATATACAAATTGGAAAAACAAGAAATAGGCTAGGATAAAGTGATGCTTATGCCAGCAGATAAAAGCATGGTTTGTTGGGGAAAACACTAGGTTAGGATTTTGAGATCCTGGTTTTGATTCCAGTATAAACCTTTGGCTTCCATTGTCCAACTGCTCTTCCTGCTCTATGGTCCTTTGACCAATCTCATCACTCTCATAATTCAACTATGTTTTCCATGTTGATCACTTGAAAATCTTTGTCTCCAGCCAGCGTTACCTCCTGTCTATGGATCTATATATGCAATTGGTCTTCTGGACATCTCCACATCAGTACCCCACAAACAGCTTACATGCAACAAATCCTAAATGAAACATTTCTATCCAAATCCTGCTTCTTCTCCTGAAATTCCTAACTCTTTTATTGCAAACATTATTTACTTTGTCAATAAGTTATGAATCTGGAAGTCATTTCGTTACTCTACAGATCTAGTCAGTCACCAAGACCCACCAAAATCTCACCTCCTAAAATCTCACAATCCCACTCCTTATTCCCCAGCCCTATCTCAACTTACCTAGCTCAACCCTCTTCATTTTTGCCTGGACTGATTCTGTCCCTTCTATTCCTATATCTTTTATACCTATTCTCCTCACAGATATTGCAGTGATTTTAATATGCTACTTCTATATATTTTTTTCTCCTATCCTCCCTTTGTTGCCTAAGAATCTTAGGAAAGTTGAAGAATCTTAGGATATTTTTGCTTCACTCTCGCAATGCCTATATGTACCATGAATGGAGGCAATATGAGCCCAGGTTATGTACTATAATTGTTATAAATACTTATATATGTTACTTCTTTTCCATATTTCACAATTTCCCCTAACTTAGCCCCCTCTGAGGCCATAACAACTTGTTTTCTATAAAAAGCAGTAAGAGTTTTCAGAAAATTGGAATATTTCTGCACTCTCCACCTTTGCCCTCAATTCTGTTCCTCTTCTGGTGTCCTGTCAATTGTTTTAACTTCCTCAGGGGGCTGTTGACATTTGTGATTTTCACCCCTGGAAAAGCTCCAGACAATCTGAGCACTATCAGCATCTTAGTGTCAGGAATATTGCCTCTCAAATGGTTGACAAACACTATGAACATATCAATCATATGAACATAATCTATCCCATACTCACAAAAGAAAATAGGCATCCCTTAATATTCACAAGGTATTGGTTCCAGGGCCCTCCACAGATACCAAAATCCACAGATGTCCAAGTCCCTTATATAAAATGGCATAGTATTTGCATATAACCTTTGCACATCTTCCCATATATTTTAAATAATATCCAGATGACTTATAATACATGATACAATGTTAATGCTATGTAAATAGTTATTATACTATATTTTTATTTGTATTATTTCATTGCTATAATACTATTTTTATTTTTGAAATATTTTTCATTCATGGTTGATTGAGTTCACAGATGTGGAACCCATAAATGTGGAACCCAGAGGGCTGGCTATATTATAGATCCCCAAGATGAAAGTGAATGCAAAATGTTACTCTATGGTACTCATTAAAAAAAAAAAAAAAAAAAGGGATGAGGAACATTTGCCGTAAGTGGCTAGAGATGATCACAGAGGAATCTTCTCCTCTGAGTTGAGTGCTGATCTACTTCACCCTGATTATATTTTTAAGTACCACATTTTTTTTAGCCTACCACATTATAAAATATATATAAATATGATCATGTGGTAACTCTGCTTAGAATCCTTAAATGGCTGCCCATGGCTTCAATGGAGTTCCCTTAAAAGATAATGGCCACATTTTTTAATGACATGCAAGGCCCACTGTTGCCTAAATTCTTCCCTCTCTTAATTTGTCTCCTAGTACTCCATGCCTTGCAACATATACGAAAGCAAACTCCTTCCAGCTGCCTCCTCTCCTCCATTTAATCCTTATGAATTTGCTCATTTCATCTCTCTTTTATGTGATGGTAATTCCTAATCAACCTTTAACGTTCAAAGCAGAGAGGACACCAGCAAGATGTTGGAGTAGGAGATCCCAGCCTTTTTTCTTCCCACAGAGAACAGTTGGACAACTATCCACAAACAAAAACAGCTTTGGAAGGGCTCCTCAGGAGTCCCCTTAAGAAGCCACACAAATAGAGTAAAAGAAAAAAACATGAGAATGACCTCACAAAAAGGATCACTAGGGAGACCAGCATAGCTCAGACATTTGGTGATGGCTTGGAACAGAAAAGAAAGATGGAGACTATCAGTATTAGACACCTGGTGAGAGCCACCATCATCTGTACTGGCATGATCTTCACAGGAGTCTGGGACACTTCTCCACTGAGGGCCTCAGCAGCCCTCATGGCTGCCACACATCCCACACACCCTTCACCACCATGAACCAAACAGGGTTAGCTTTCGAAGATCTCACTGGCTTGCTCCAACAGAGGACCCCAGAAATGTTGACTACTGAGGAAGTCAACAGAACAGCCACAGTGGACCTCCTGCAGCATTCACAACTGACATCCCTCAGTTTTTTACATCCACAGTCTCCAGGTGCCTAAGCTAACACCCCTCCTACTACTCCTTTCTGGAGCCACCCCAGCTTCTGCCACCACAAGCATGCCAGCCCAGGGACCCAGCACAGACACAGTGCACATGCCCGTGAGTGGCCTCAGAACCCCAACCAGACCCTGGCTCCCATCACTACATGCTTGCCAGCAGCTAACCACTACAGCCAGCCCTAGCATCCAGCTATGAAAGCACAAGCATGCAGCCCTTCTCCCATTGCTTGCCTCCACAGCTACACATGCACACATAGTCAGCCTGATCGCTGTTACTGACAAGCAGCTAATCTCTGCAACTTTTCACACATATGCCACCAACTTCAAATCCTATAGCCATGGGTGTGTACTCCACTGGCCCCTACTGATACATGTGTGCCTAAAGTCAACCCCAGGTCTTGCACCTAACCTCAGCCCTCATCACATGATTGCAGCTGGCCACCTCACCACACACATGCCTGCAGCCCACCTCCACAGATAAGCATGAGCCCACCACCATAATTTTGAAGCCAAAGAACACAATGACTGAATTAAATGCAATAGGGAACTTCAACAGCAGACTAGAACAAGAAGAATAAACATAAAGAAACCCAGAGATAGATAGAGATAGAACAAGAAGAATAAAAAATAAATAACCCCAGTCAGAGGATGATTTATAATTATTTTTCTTTCAGAAAAAAGAATGAAGAAAGCCTATTTTATCTATGGGCACCATCAAAATAATTAAATTTGTGTTATGGAAGTTCTACAAGGAGAAGAGAAACAAAATGACAGAAAGCTTATTTAAAATACAGAGGCTGAAAACTTCCCAAATCTGGGGAACAATGTAAAGATCCAGGTATATAAAGCTCAAAAGTCTTCAATACATTCACCCCAAAGAAGACTTTACCAAAACATAGTATGATTGACCTGTAAAAAATCAAAGACACTCAGAAATAAACCCACAAACCTACAACCATCTGATCTTTGACAAGACCAACAAAAGCAATGGTGAAAGGACTCCCCAGTCAATAAATGAGGCTGGGATAACCAGATAGCCATATGGCAAAGACTGAAGCTGGACCCCTACCTTTCATCATATAAAAAAATTAACTCAAATTTAAAGAGAGGCTGAGTATGGTGACTCACACGTGTAATCTCAGCACTTTGAGAGGCCATGGTGGGCAGATTGCCTAAGGTCAGGAGTTCAAGACCAGCCTGGCCAATATAGCAAAACCCCATCTCTACTAAAACTACAAAAATTCGCTGGGTATGGTAGTCCATGCCTGTAATCCCAGCTACACAAGAGGCTGAGGCAGGAGAACTTTTGAACCCAGGAGATGGAAGTTTCTGTGAGCCAAGATTGTGCCACTCCACTCCATCCTGGGCATCAAAGCGATTCTCTATCTCAAAAAAAATGAAAAAATTTAAAAAAAAAAAAAGATTTAAATGTAAAATCTCAAACTATAAGAATTCAAGAACACAACCTCAACGTCAGCCTTAGCAAAGAATTTTTGGCCAAGTCTCCAAAAGCAATTGTAATAAAAACAAAAATTGGCAAGTGGGACTGTATTGGTCCCTTCATGCACTGCTATAAATAAATGCCTGAGACAGGGTAATTTATAAAGAAAAGAGGTTTAATTGGCTTGCCGTTCTGCAAGCTGTACAGGAAGCATGATGCTGGCATCTGTTTCTGGGGAGGTCTCAGGAAACTCTGAATCATGGTGGAAAGCAAAGGGGGAGCAGGCAAGTCTTACATGCATGGTCAGAGCAGGAGAAAGAGAGAGAGGAGAGATGCTACACACTTTTAAACAACCAAATCTCCTGAGCACTCTATCAAAAGAACAGTACTAAAGGAATAGTGCTAAATCATTCATGAAGGATTGACTCTTGTGATCCAATCACCTTCCACCAGGCCCTTCCTCCAACACTGGGTATTACAACTGACCGTGAGATGTGGGTGTGGACACAGATCCTAACCATATCATTCTGCCCCTGGCCCCTCCAAAATCTCCTGTCTTTCTCACATTTCCACATACAATCATGCCTTTCCAACCATCCCCCAAAATGTTAACTCATTCTAGCATTAACTCAAAAGTTCAAGGTCCACAGTCTCTTCTGAGACAAGACTAGTCCCTTCTGCCAATGAGCTTGTAAAATAAAAAACAAGTTAGTTACTTCCACAATACAGTGGGACTATAGGCATTGGATAAATACTACCATTCCAAAAGAGAGAAATCAGCTAAAAGAAAGGGGCTCCAGGCCCCATGCAAGTCCAAAACACAGCAGGGCAGTCATTAAATCTTAAAGCTCCAAAATAATCTCCTTTGACTGTCTGTCTCACATCCAAAGCATACTGGTGCAAGAAGTGGATTCCCAGGTTTTGAGCAGCTCCCCCATTGTGGCTACTCTCATGAGCTGGTGTTGAGTGCTTGTGTCTTGTGGTGTTGGTGCAGGCTGTCAGTGGCTCTATAATCAAAGGTCTGGAGGATGGTGGCCCTCTTCTAACAGTTCCATTAGGCAGTACCCCAGTGAAGACTCTGTATTGGGGCTCCAGTCCCACATTTCCCATCTTCTCTGCCCTAGTAGAGGTTCTCCATGAGGGCTCCACCCCTGTAGCAGGCTTCTACCTGGTCATCCAGGCTTTTCCATACATCTTCTGAAATCTAGGCAGAGACTTTCAAACCTCAGCTCTTGCACTCTGAAGACCTGCAGACTTGGCACCATGTGGAAGCTGCCAGGGCTTATAGCTTGCACCCTCTGAAGCAGCAGCCTGAGCTATGCCTGGATCCCTTTGGGCCATGGCTGGAACTGAAGCAGCTTGGATGCAGGGACTGGTGTCCCAAGGCTGTTCAGAGTGGCAGGCTCCTGGGCTGGCCCATGAAACCATTCTTCCCTTCCAGACCTCCAGGCCTGTTTTGGGAGGGGCAGCCACAAAGGTCTCTGAAATGCCTTGGAGGCCTTTTCCCCATTGTTTTGGTTATCAGCATTTGCCTTCCTTTTAGTTATGCAAATTTCTGCAGCCTGCTTGAATTCCTCCTCTGAAAATGGGTTTTTCTTTTCTACCACATGGCCAAGCTGCAAATTTTCCAAACTTTTATGCTTTGCTTCCCTTTTAAATATAAGTTCCAGTTTCAGGCCATTTATTTGCTCATGCATATGAGCATAGGTTGTTGGAAGCAACCAGGTTACATCTTGGACATGCTACTAAGAAATTCTACCAAATGCCCTAAATCATCTCTCCCAAATTCAAAGTGTCACAGATCCCCAGGGCAGGGGCAAAATGCAGAAAGAAAAAAGAAAAGAAAAGAAAGCTGTAAACAGAGTAAATGGACAACGTACAGAATGACAGAAAATATTCACAAACTATCCATCTGACAAAGGCCAGATATCAAGAATCTATGCAGAACTTAAGTCAAAAAGCAAAGAGCAAATAATCCCATTAAAAATGGGCAAAGGACATGAGCAGACACTTCTCAAAAGAAGACATATGAGTGGTCAACAAACCTATAAAAAAAAGTTCTGTATCACTAATCATTAGAAAAATGCAAATCAAACCCACAATGAGATACCATCTCACACCAGTCAGAATGACTATTATTAAAAAATCAAAAGTCAGAAAACAACAGATGTTGGTGAGGCTGCTGAAAAAAAGGGAATGCTTATACACTGTTGGTGAGAATGTAAATTAGTCCAGCCACTGTGGAAAACAATCTTGAGATTTCCCAAAGTACTTAAAACAGAGCTACCATTCAACCCAGCAGTCCTATTAATGGGTATATGTCCTAAGTAAAATAAATCATTCTACCAAAAGGATATATGCACTCGTAAATTTACTGCTGCATTATTCACAATAGCAGAGACATGGAATCAACCTAGATGCCCATCAATGGTAGATTGGATAAAGGCAATGTGCCACATATATAAGATGGAATACTATGCAGCCATAAAACAGAAAAATATATCCTTGACAGCAACATAAATGCAGCAGGAGCCATAATTCTAAGCAAATTAAGAACAGAAAACCAAACACCACATGTTCTCACTTATAAGTGGGAGCTAAACATTGAGCATATATGGATATAAATATGGGATCAATAGACACTGTAGACTATTGGGGATGTAGGTAAAAAGGGGGGGCTTTAAAAACTACCTATCAAGGTACTATGCTCACTTCCTGGGTGAAAAGATTCATACCCCAAACCTCAGCATCATTCAATATCCCCATGTAACTAACCTGTATCCCCTGTAACTAAAGTAAAAGTTGAAATTTTTTTTAAAAATCAGAGATAAAGAATTCTCTAAGCAGCAAGAAAACATAAACACATGATATACACAGAAATCTTAGTAAGGCTATTAGTGAATTTCTCAGCAGAAAATTTGCAGACCAGGGTAGAGTGAGATAATACATTCAAATTGTTGAAAGCAAAAACTGCCACTCAAGAATACTTTACCTGGCAAAGCAGTCCTTCACATATGATGGAAAAAGGAAGTATTTTCCAGATTTACAAAAAAAAAAAGCTGAGATAGTTATCACTAGACCTGCCTTACAAGAAATACTAAAAGGAGTTCTTCAATCATAAGTGAAAGTTGCTAATTATTATTAAAAACAAATAAATGTAGAAAACTCCTTGATAAAAGTAAGCACACAGTCAAATTCAGAATATTTCAATTTTTTTGTTTTTTGTTTTTTTATTTTTTGGACAGAGTCTTGCTCTTGTTGCCCAGGTTGGTGTACAATGGCACAATCTTGGCTTGCCACAACCTACACCTGGGTTCAAGTGAATCTCCTGCCTCAGCCTCTCGAGTAGCTGGGATTACAGGTATGCACCACCACACCAAGCTAATTTTGTATTTTTAGTAGAGCCGGGGTTTCTCCATATTGGCTAGGATGGTCTCAAACTCTCGACCTCAGGTGATCTGCCCACCTTGGCCTCCCAAAGTGCTGGGATTTCAGGCATGAGCCACTGCACCCAGCCCAGAATACTTTAATATTTTTAATATTTTAATAATAGTATGTAAATTGCTTATAACTCATATGAAGGTTAAAAGATAGAAGTATTATTACAAAAACCACAGCTACAATTTTATACAAAGATGTACAATATGACATCCAAAACATAAAACATTTCGGAAAGTAAAACTGTAGATTTTATGTACGCAATTGAAGTTAAGTTGCTATCAGCTTAAATTGTTTGGTATAACTATAAGAGGTTTCATGTCAGCTTAATTATCACCACAAAGCAAAAGCATATAGCAGATACACAAAGAAAAAGAGAAAATAATCAAAGCATACCACTCCAAAATAATACATATTATTGTACAAAGAAAATGAGCAAGCAAAAAAAAAAAAAAAAAAAAAACAGGATTTACAGTACACACAGAAAACAATTTTTTTTTTTTTTTTTTTTTGAGACGGAGTCTCACAGTGTCACACAGGCTGGAGTGCAGTGGCACAATCTTGGCTCACTGCAAGCTCCACCTCCCGGGTTCACGCCATTCTCCTGCCCCAGCCTCCAGAGTAGCTGGGACTACAGGTGCCCGCCACCACGCCTGGCTAATTTTTTTGTATTTTTTAGTAGAGATGGGGTTTCACCATGCTAGCCAGGATGATCTTGATCTCCTGACCTCATGATCCACCCATCTTGGCCTCCCAAAGTGCTGGGATTACAGGCATGAGCCACCACGCCTGGCCCCAGAAAACAATTTTTTTATATGGCAGTAGTGAATCCCTGCCTATTAATAATTACTTTAAATGTAAGTAGACTAACCTCTATCAAAAAACATAAAGTGGCTGAATGGACATTTTTTTAAAAAGACCCAACTATCTGTTACCTACAAGAGACTTATTTCACATAGAGAACATTCCATCTAACTGCAGCACATAACACATTATTTTCAAGCAAACATGGAACATTCTCCAGAACAGATTATATGTTAGACCATGAAACAAGCCTTAACAAATTTTAAAAGATTAAAATCATATCAAGATCTTTTCTGACTATAATGGTATAAAACTGAAAGTCAATAATAGAAGGAATTTCATAAAATACATAAATATATGGAAGTTAAACAATATACTCTTTAGCAAGTGGGTCAAATAAGAAATCGAAGAAGAAATTTAAAAGTATTTTTAGACAAATGAAAGTGAAAATACAATGTACCAAAACCTCTGTGATTATGCAAAAGCAGTTCTAAGAGGGATATCTATAATAAATGCTTACATGAAAAAGAAGAAAGGTCTCCAAAAATCACAACAACTTAGCATTAAACCTCATAGAATCAGGAAAATAGGAACAAACTATGCCCAAATTTCATAGAATGTAGGAAATAAAGATCAGAGCATAAATAAATAAAGCAGTGACTAGAAAAGCAATAGAAAAGATTACAAAACTAACTTGGATCTTGAAAAGATAAAATTGACAAACTTTTAGCTAGACTGAAAAAGGAGCAAAGGTACAAATATTTCTAATAAACATTAGTATTTCTAATGAAATACTTCTAATGAACAGTAATGCAAAAATCCTCAACAAAATATTAGCCAACCATTATTCAACAACATGTCAAAAAATGATACATTATGACCAAGTAGGATTTATCCCTGGAATGGAAGTTTGGCTTAACATACACAAATCAATCAATGTAATACACCACACCAACAGAACAAAAGGCACATGATCATCTCAATACATCAAGAAAGGACATTTCAAAAAGTTCAATACCCTTTCTTGATATAAAGTCTCAAAAATTTAGATACAGAATAAATTTTTTCTCAGATTATCACAGCCATTTATAAAAAATCCAAAGCTGACATAATAATCAATGGAGAAAACATGAAAGCTTTTTTTTCTAAGATCCAATACAAGGTAAGGATGCCTTCTATTGCCATTTCTATTCAACATAGACTGAAAGTACTAGTAAGAACAATCAGACAAGAAAAGAAAATAAGAGTATCCAAATCTGAAAAGAAGAAATAAATATCTTTATTTGTAGATGACATGACCTTATATGTAGAAAACCTTAAAGACATCACCAAAAAACTGTTAGACCTATAAAATGAATTCAATAAAGTTACGGGATACAAAATTAACATTCAAAAACTCAGTTGCATTTTTTACTCCAATAATGACTTACCTCAAAATGAAACTTTTTAAAGTCCCATTTACAATAGCATCAAAAAGAATAAAAACTTTTGAAATAAATCTAAATAAGGAAATGAAAGACCTGTACACTGAAAACTATAAAACATGAATCAAAAAACTGAACATGATATAAATAAATGAAAAGATAATTTGGAATAATTACTATTGTAAAAATGCCCATACTACTCAAAACGATCTACATATGCAAAGCATACTTCATCATCATTCCAATAACATTTTCCACAGAAATAAAAAAAAAAATTCTAAAATTTATATGGAACCACAATATACTCCACAAAATGTATACAGAACCACAAAATACCTGCACAAAAGCCAAATAAAAGTTAAGGAAAAAAAAAAGTTGGAAGCATTACGTTCCTTAATTTCAAATTATACTACAAAGCTACAGTTTTCAAAGAGTATGGTACTGGCATAAAAACAGACACATAGACTAATGGAACAGATTTTAGATCCCCAAAGTAAACCCAAGCATATGTGGTCAACTAATTTTCAACGAGGATGCCAAGAATACAAAATAGTAATTCGATTAGTCTCTTCAATAAATGGTGTTAGGAAAACTAAATATATACGTGAAAAAGAATGAAACTATATATTTATCTTGCATCATACACAAAAATCAACTTAAAATAAATTGAAGACTTAAATATAAGACCTGAAACTAACATTTCTAAAGGACATTGGACAAAGGTCTTGACATTGGCCTTGGCAGTAATATTTTTGGATATCACACCAAATGCTTAGACAACAAAAGCAAAAGTAAACAAGTAAAACTATATCAAACTAAAAAACTTCTACACAGGAAACAATCAACAAAATGCAAAGGCAGCCTATGAACTAATAGATTATTTTCAACCTATATATCTGAAAAGGGGCTAATACTCAAAAATATGTAAGTAATTCACACGACTTGATAGAAAATAGTAATAATAACCTGATTTTAAAATGGACAAATAACTAGACAGTTTTCCAAAGAAGACATTAAAAATGGTCAACAGGCCTATGAAAAGGTACTCAACATAACTAATTATTAGGGTAATGCAAATTATAACTACGATGAGGTATCACCTCACATCTTTTAGAATGACTGTTATCGAGAAGATATGATAACAAATATTGGCAAGGATGTGGAAAAAAGAGAGTCCTTACACTCTATTGGTAGTAATGTAAATTGGTGCAGCCATTATGGAGAACACCAAAGAAGTTCTTCAGAAGTAAAACAGAGCTATCATAGGACTCGCCAATCCCTCTTCTAAATATATACACAAAGGAAATGAAATCAGCGCCTTTTGGAGATATTTGCACTCTCTTGGCCATCACAGCATTATTCACAATAGCCAAGATATGGAAACAACCTAAGTGTGCATGGATAGATAAAAGGCTTAAGAAATTATGGTGTATATGAACAATGAAATATTAGTTGACCTTTAGAAAGCAGGATATTCTGTCTTTTGTGAACACGTGAATGAACCTGGAGTGAGTTTTGCTAAGTGAAATAAGCCAGGCACTAAAAGAAAAAGATAGCATGATCTCACTTATATGTAGAATCTTAAAAAAAAAACTAAAATACATAGAAAGAGAGTGGAAAGGTGGTTATCAGATATGGAGACAGTAAGGGAAATAAGGAGATACAGGTTGAAGAGTAAAAAGTTGCAGTTCTGTCAAATGAATATGTAGAGATCTAATGTAGAGCATGAGGAGGACAATAGTTAATAATATTGTATACTTTACATCTGCTATGAAAGTAGATTTTAAGTGCTCTTAACCACAAAAAAAAAGCCTAACTGACATAATGAATATGTTCATTTGCTTGGTTGCAGTAACCATTTCACTATTTATAAGTGTATCAAAACATCATGTGGTACACCTTAAATATACACCATTTAGAAAGAGGAAAGATTATCAAACAAAGAAGACATACCACGTGGCCAGTACATTCATGGAAAAAAGCCCAACATCACTAATCATTAGAGAAACAAATTAAAATCACAATGAAACAGATGGATAGTATAAGACCAAAGATTAAACTCTTGAAAGAATCAAAAGGAAAAGCCAAATATAAAAAACATGTAACCAAAACAGAGAATGCTTTTGATGAACTCATCAGTAGACTGAACATGGCCAAGAAAAAGAATCAGTGAGCTAGAGGACAATGCAATAGAAACTTCCCTAATGAAAATGGGCAAATAAATAAATAAGAGAGAGAGAGGAAAAATGAAAATCAAAAACAGAGCACATTCAATGTATAAAGAAAAAAATTAAAGGTATAACATACTTATAATTGGTATCCCATAAGGAGAAAAGGGAAAACGGAATTAGGAGAAATATGTAAATAATGACTGAGAACTTTTCAAACTTACTGACAGACACCAAACCACAAATATAGGAAACTCAGAGAATAACAAACATGATTAAATACCAGAACAAATAAAAACAAACAAAACCCTAGAAAAATCATTACCAATCTGAAGAAAACTAGAGACAAAATGTTAAGAGTCCAGAGTTATATACACATATGCATAAACACACACAAACACACACACTTCACTACCCAAAGAGGAACAATAATTTAATTACAGTAGACTTCTCACCAGAAACCATATAACCAAGATAACAATAATATAAAATGTCCAAAATGTTGTAGAAGAGTAACACCAAGAATTTTAATCCCAATAAAATAGTCTTTTAAAGTGAAAAAATAAGAAGATTTTTCAGAGAAACAAAGCTGAGTAAATTCAATACCAGTAGCCTACTCCAGCAAGAAATGTTAAAAAGAAGTTCTAAAGGGAATAGAATACAGTGTAGAATATATAGTGCAGAAATTGAAAGCTCCATAAATAAAGAAGGTTGGCAATGGAATAAATGACGATTTTGTAAAAAGCCAAACAAAATTATGAGACGTCATCTTACACCTGCTAAAATGGCTGTGATCAAAAAGATAAGTGATAAATTTGAGCAAAAATGTAGAGAAAAAGGAACCTTTGTATACTGTTGTTGGAAATGTAAATTAGTACAGACATTATGGGAAATAGGGAGGTTTCTTAAAAATTTTAAAATAGAACTACCATATGATCCAACAGTCCCACTTCTGGGCATATATCCAAAGTAAATGAATATAGGATCTTAAAGAGATAGCTTCACTCCCATGTTCATTGCAGCAGTATTCACAGTAACCGAGATATGGAATTAATGTAAGTGTCCGTCAGTGAATTAATGGGTAAAGAAATGTGATATATATATTCAGCCTTTCAAAAGAAGAAAATTCTGTCAACACAGATATACCTGGAGGATATTAATGTTAAGTGAAAAATACCAGGCACAGAAAAACAAATACTGCATGATTGCACTTATAGGTGGAATCTAAAAAAGTCAATCTCATAGAAGCAGAGTTCAGAATATGGTTGCCAGGGGCTGCGCAATGGCAGAAGTGAGAATGGGGAGATATTGGTTAGAGAGTATAAATTTTTGGTTAGGATTAATAAGTTCTAGATATCTATTGAACAGCATGGTGGTTATAATTAATAATAACATAGTATAGTCAAAAATTGGTAAGACAGCACATCTTAAATATTTCTGCCACAAAAAGTTAAGTATGTGAGGTGATAAATATAATGCTTGATGTGATTTAATCATTTCATAATGTATACATATATCGAAACATCACATTTGGCTTCTTGTGGCCAAGATGGCCAACTAGAAGCAGCTAATCTGTGTGGCTCACAGAGAGGAACAAAAGGGGAGAGTAAATACAGCATATTCAACTGAAACATCCTGGTACTGTCATTGAGACTAATTAAGGAAACAACTTGACTTACAGAGAATGAAGAAGATCAAGACAGAACAACAGCCCACCCAGTAACAACACAGAGCCAGGGGAACATCCACCACGCAGGGAAGTGGTGAGTGAACATGCAACCCCAGGAAACCATACTTCTCCCACAGATCTTTGCAATCCTGAGGTTAGGAGATCTCCTTGTAAACCTGCTTTACCAGGGCCTTCAGTCTGACAGACAGCTGTGTGAAGTCTCAGCAGATCAGCTGCTCAGGAATGCATGAGGCCCTGGAGCCTTAGATACTCAGGCTTTCCAACCTGCAGGCCCCACTTTTGCAGCACCTCACAAGATAAGACACACTAGCTTGGAATTCCAGCCAGCCACCAGTAGCAGCATTGCACCTCCCTAAGAAGGAGCTCCCTGTGGGAGGGACAGGCCAATATGTTTGCTGTTTGGGCACCTCAGCCATTCCAGGCTTTAGTCTTTGAGAGTCCGAACTGACCAGGAGTGGAAGGAATCCTTCAGCACAGAACAGCTGCTGTACCAAAACGTGGCCAGACTACTGCTTTAAGTGGGTGCCCAACTCATTCCTCCTCACTGAGAGGGACATCTCAACCAGGGACTCTAGCTACCCACCTCTCATGTTCTCCAGCCAACAGAGATTTGAATTCTCCCTGGGACAGCATCCTCAGAGGGAGGGGTGGACTGTCATCTTTGTTGTTGGCGCAACTTAGCCAATGTGCCTTCAGATTTCAGAGAGTCTGAGCTAACCAAGGATGGAAGGGATCTCCCATCACAGCACAGCTGCCCTACCAAAAGGTGGCCAGACTGCTCCTTTAAGCGGGTTTCCAATTCCACCCCTCCTCACTGGGTGGGAGCTCCCATCCAGGGCCCTCAGTCACCATTGTCAGTGTTTTCTGGCCAACAGAGAATTGTAATCTCCCTGGGATGGAGATCCCAGAGGGAAGGATGAGCTGCCATCTTTGCTGTTTGGGTGATTTCACCATCCCAGCCTTTGGGCTTCAGAGTGTCTGAGGTGACTGGGGACTGAAGCGGATCCCCAGCACAGCACAGTCACACTACCAAAATGTGGCCAGAGTGCTTTTTTAAGTGGGGCCCCAATCCCATTCTGCCTCACTGGGTGGGAACCTCCCAAATGATGTCTCCAACCACCTCCTATAGGTGCCTTTGGGCCAGCAACAGGCTCATGCCTCTCTAGGACAGGCCTACTAGCGGGAGAGACAGGCTGCTATTTTTGCTATTTCACAGCCTTCACTGGTGATACTTACAGGTACTGGAAAATCCGAGGTGCCTGGGAACTAGAATGGGCCCCAAGCATACCACAGCAGCCCTATGGAAAAGAATCCAGATTGCTACATGTTTGCCCATGCCCCTATCTCCTTAAGGGCAGGTCCTTCAGGCCTGGGCCTCCAGCCACACAACATCAGAGCTATTGTACCAGTAGCAACTTGGCAACTCCCTGGACAGAGCCTCCAGGTCAACTGAAAGCCTCTTTGCCACTGCCTCTGCAGTGGCACTGCCTTTGCCACGCTCAGACTAATGAAAGAGCAAAGACCCTAAGTGCCTTATCCACACCTCCAACATCCTCCCCACATACCCCCCAAAACTGCTTGTCACAAGAAAGGGAACCCCTGGCTTAGGCCCACAGCACAAACCGTCCATCGCAGGCTGATTGCACTGAGTGATTGCTGACTTACCTGCATCTCTCTGGGGTGAAGCCCCCAGAAGATAAGCAAATGACCCTCATAAACAACCACTACTGAATTCCTTTCCTCTTCTGCCTTCAAGTTGGGGAACAAACATAAAGACTAAAATCTCCCCAGAGCTGCAGGGAGCAGCCTAGGAGTGCCACATCACAGTCTACCACCAGCACTCATGGGGGAGAGGAACCCACACTTTCAGAACACAAAGAGGGAGCATAGCTGCAACTGTGAGGAAATATAGGGGAGCCACACACTGAGCAAGAGTCTACAAACTGACCAATAAGTTTGCCACCTGATGGATCACACCCCAAAGCTTCAACCATAAAAATACCTCACTAACATGCCCCCCTTTGAAACCAGAGACAAGAAGGCAGCATCAAATAAAGACCCTGCAAAAAGACTCACCCCAGTGACAACATCCAGAAAAGAATTCTATTGACTATACTGAATCTATACTGCAGTTAAAGAAACACCCACACTCAGAAATGAGAAAAAAACAGTGCAAGAAATCTGGCAACTCAAATGGCCAGAGTATTATATGTCCTCCAAATGACCACACCAGTTCTCCAACAAGAGTTCTTAATAAGGCTGAACTGGCTGGAATGACAGAAATAGAATTCAGAATATAGATAGGAACAAAGATCATCAAGGTTTAGGAGGATGACAATACCCAATCCAAGGAAAATAAGAATCACAATAAAGTGATACAGGAGCTGAGGGATAAAATAACCAATATAAAAAAGAACCTAGTGGGTCTGACAGAGCTGAATAACAAAATATAGGAATTTCACAATGCAATCACAAGTATTATTAAATAACAGCAAAATAAACCAAGCTGAGGAAAGAATCTCAGAACTTGAAGACTGGCCCTCTGAAATAAGATGGTCAGACAAAATGAAAGTAAAAGGAATAAAAAGGAATGAACAAAATCTCTGAGAAGTATGGGATTATGTAAAGAGGCCAAATCTATACATCATTGGCATCCCTGAAATGGGGAGGGAAAAAGTAAACAACTTGGGAAACATATTTCAGGATATCTCCCATGAAAACTTCCCCAACCTTGCTAGAGAGGTCAACAGTCAAATTCAGGAAACACAGAGAATTCCTGCAAGATTCTCCACAAGAAGATCATCCTCAAGACACATAATTGTCAGGTTTTCCAAGGTCAAGATGAAGGAAAGAATGTTAAAGGCAGCTAGATAGAAAGCTCAGGTCACCTACAAATGAAACCTCATTAGGTTAATAGAGCACACATCTCAGCTGAAATCTTACAAGCCAGAAGAAATTGGAGGCCTATATTTAACATTCTTAAAGAAAGAAATCTTCAACTAAGAATTTCACATCCAGGCAAACTAAGCTTCCTAAGTGATGGTGAAATAGAATCTTTTTATATAAGCAAATGTTGGGGAAATTCATTACCACTAGACCTGCCTTACAGGAGATCTTGAAAAGAGCAATAAATAAAAGAAGGAAAGATTGGAAACAGCTAATACAAAAACACACTTAAATGCACAGACTAGTGTCATAGTAAAGCAACTATACAAACAAACCAACATAATAACCAGCTAACAGCACAATGACAAGATCAAATCCACAATATTAATACAAACCACGAATGTAACAAGATAAATACCCCACTTAAAAGACAGAGTGGCAAGCTGTATAAAAAGCAAGACTTAATGTATGCTGTCTTCAAGAGACTCATCTCACACATAATGACACTCATAGGCTCAAAATAAAAGGATGGAGAAAAACCTGTCAAGCAAATAGAAAACAGAAAAGGTAGGGGTTGCAATACTAATTTTAGACAAAATGGATTTTAAACAAACAAAGATCATAAAAGAAAAAGAAGGGCATTACCTAATAGTAAAACGTTCAGTTCAACAAGAAGACCTAACTATCCTAAATATATACGCACCCAGTATAGGAGAACCTAAATTTATAAGTCAAGTTCTTAGAGACCTACAAAGAGACGTAGACTACCACACAAAAATAGTGGGGGACTTCAACACTCCGCTGAGAATATCAGACAGACCATCAAGGCAGAAAATTAACAAAGGTATTCAGGACCTAAACTCAACATTGAGCCAAATGGATCTGACAAACCTTTCCAAAACTCTTTACCCAAAAACAAAAGAGTATACATTCTTCTTATCACTGCATGTCATGTATTCTAAAATTGACCATATCATTGGACATAAAACGATCCTCCACAAATGTAAAAGAATGAAAATCATACCAAACACACCTTAGGACGACAGTGCAATAAAAATAGAATTCAAGACAATGAAAACGGCTCAAAACCATGGAATTACATGGAAATTAAACAGTATGTTCCTGAATGACTGTTAAGTAAATAATGAAATTAAGGCAGAAATCAAGAAGTTCTTTGAAAATAATAAGAACAAAGATAAAACACACAAGAATCCCTGGGACACAGCTAAGGAAATGTTAAGCAAGAAATTCATAGCACTAAATGCCCACATAGAAAAGTTAGAGAGATCTCAAATAAACAACCTAATTTCACAACTGAAAGAATCAGAGAAGCAAGAAAAAATTAACTCCAAAGCTAGCAGAAGATGAGAAATAACAATAATCAGAGCTTAACTGAAGAAAATTGAGACTCAAAAAACCATGCAAATAATCAACAAATCCAGGAGTTTGTATTTTGAAAAAATTAATAAAATACATAGGCCGCTAGCTAGACTAATACAGAGGAAAAGAGAGAAGATTAAAATAAACACAATTAGAAATGACAAACGGACTGTAATTACTGAACCCACAGAAATAAAAACAACCATTAGAAACTATTACAAACACCTCTACACAGACAAACTAGAAAACCTAGAAGAAATAGATAGATTCCTGGACACATAAACCCACCCAAAACTAAACAAGAAAGAAGTTGAATCCCTGAATAGACCAATAACAAGTTCTGAAATTGAGGCAGTAATTAATAGCCTACCAACCAAAAAAAGCCCAGCACCAGAGGGATTCACAGCCAAATTCTATCAGAGGTACAGAGAGGAGCTCGTACCATTTCTTCTGAAACTATTCCAAACAATAGAGAGAGATTCCTCCCTAACTCATTCTGTGAGGCCATCATCATTTTGATACCAAAACCTAGCAGAGACACAACAAAACAAGAAAACTTCAGACCAATATCCTTGATGAATATCAATGCAAAAATTCTCAATAAAATACTGGCAAATCAAACCCAGCAGCACATCAAAAATCTTATCCACCACAATCAAATTGGCTTCAACCCTGGGATGCAAGTTTGGTTCAGCATATGCAAATCAATAAACGTAATTCATCACATAAACAGAGCTAAATACAAAACCACATGATTATCTCAATAGACTCAGAAGAGGCCCTCAATGAAATTCAACATCCCTTCATGTTAAAAACTCTCAATAACTAGGTATTGAAAGAACATAACTCAAAATAATAAGCGTCATATATGACAAACCCAAAGCCCATATCATATTGAATGGTCAAAAGCTGCAAGCATTTCCCTTGAAAATCAGTCCAAGAGAAGGATGCCCTCTGTCACCACTCCTATTCAACATAGTATTGGAAGTTCTGGACACAGCAATCAGGCAAGAGAAGGAAATAAAGTGTATTCAAACAGGAAGAGAGGAAGTCAGACTATCTTTGTCTGCAGATGACATAATTCTATATCTAGAAAACCCTGTTGTCTCAGCCCAAAAGCTTATTAAGCTGATAAATAACGTCAGCAAAGTCTCAGGATACAAAATCAATGTGCAAAGATTACTGGCATTCCTATACACCAACAACAGGCAAGCTGAGAGCCCAATCATAAATGATCTCCCATTCACAATTGCCACAAAAAGCATAAAATACCTAGGAATACAGCTAACAAGGGAAGTGAAGGACTTCTTCAAGGAGAACTACAACCACTGCTCAAACAAATCAGAGAGGACACAAACAAATGAAGAAATATTCCATTCTCATGGATAAGAAGAATCAATATTGTTGAAAATGGCCATACTGCCCAAAGTATTTTATGGTTTCAATGCTATTCTCATTAAACTACCATTGTCATTATTTACAAAATTACAAAAAGTATTTAAAAATTCTTATGGAGCCAAAAAGCCTGAATAGCCAAGACAATCCTAAGCAAAAAGAACAAAGCTGGAGGCATCATGCTACCCAACTTCAAACTATACTACAAGGCTACGGTAACCAAAAGAGCATGATACTGGTACAAGAACTAGCACATATGCCAATAGAACATAATAGAGAACTCAGAAGTAAGACCACACACCTACAACCATCTGATCTTTGACAAACTTGACAGAACAAGCAGTGGGAAAATGACCTCCCTATTTAATAAATGGTGCTGAGAGTGCTGGCTAGTGCGGTAAAGCTATACCATGGAATACTATGCCGCCATGAAAAGGAATGAGATAATGTCTTTTGTAGGTACATGGATGGAGTTGGAAGCCATTATCCTCAGCAAACTAATGCAGGAACAGAAAACCAAACACCATGTGTCCTCACTTTTAAATGGGAGCTGAATGATGAAAACATATGGACACGTGAGGAGGAACAACACACAATGGGGCCTGTCAGTGTGGGGGCAGTGGGAGAAAGGAGAACATCAAGAAAAGTAGCTGATAAATGCTGGCTGGGCTTAATACGTAGGTGATGGGATGATCTATGTAGCAAACCACCATAGCACACACTTACCTTTGTGACAAACCTGCACATCCTACACATGTACCCCTGAACTTAAGAGAAAAGTTGAAGAGAAAAAAACAAGAAATCTCCTTTAATTAAAAAAAAAGAGAGAAGGAATAAACACTGGCACAGACAAGGATGCCCTATCTCACCACTTCTATTCAACATAGTATTGGAAGTCCTAGCCAGAGCAATCAGGTAAGAAAAAGAAATAAAGGGCATCCATTTAGGAAGAGAGGAAGTCAAACTACCTCTATTTGCAGATGACATGATTCTACATCTAGAAAAAACCGTTATCTTGGCCCCAAAGCTCCTTCAGCTGATAAACAACTTCAGCAAACTTCAGCGAAGTTGCAGGATACAAAATCAACATACAAAAAATCACTAGCATTTCTATACATGGATAGATTCCTGGACACATAAACCATACGTAGGAATACAGCTAACCAGGGAGGTGAAAGATCTTTACAATGATAACTACAAAACATTACTCAAAGAAATCAGAGAAGACACAAGCAAATGGAAAAACATCCCATACTCATGGATAGGAAGAAATAATATCATTAAAATAGCTATACTGTCCAAAGCAATTTACAGATTCAATGTGATGCCTATCAAACTACCAAGGACGTTTTTCACAGAACTATCTAAAAATATTTAAAAATTTGTATGGAGCCAAAAAGCCTGACTAGCCAAGGCAATCCTAAGCAAAAAGAACAAAGCTGAAGGCATCATGTTACCTGACTTAACACTTTGCTACAAGGCTGTATATACCAACACAGCATGGTGCTAGTATATAAACAGGTACATAGACCAACAAAATGGAATAGAGAGCCCAGGAATAAGACTGCACATCTACAAGTATCTGATCTTCAACAAAGTGGACAACAAAACAAAAGATGAGAACAGACTCTCTATTTAATGAATGGTGCTGGGAGAACTGGCTAACCATAAACAGAAGATTGAAGCTGGACCCCTTCCTTACACCATATACAAAAATCAACTCAAGATGGATTAAAGACTTAAATGTAAAACCCAAAACTATAAAAACCCTGGAAGACAACCTAGGCAACATCATCCTGGACATAGGAACAGGCAAAGATTTCATTACAAAGATACAAAAAGCAATTGCCACAAAAGCAAAAATTAACAAGTGGGATCTAATTAAACTTAAGAGCTTCTGCACAGCAAAAGACACTATCAACAAAATAGACAGACAATCTACAGAATGGGAGAAAATATTTGCAAACTACCCGTGTGACATAGGTCTAATATCCAGCATCTATAAGGAACTTAAATAAATTCACAAAGAAAAACAACCCCATTAGAAAGTGGGCAAAGAACTTGAACAGACACTTCTCAAAAGAAAACATACATGTGGCCAACAAGCATATAAAAAGCTCAATAGCACTGACCATTAGAAAATCCAAATCAAAACCCCAATGAGATACCATCTTATGCCAGTCAGAATGGCTATTACTAAAAAGTCAAAAAACAGCAGATGCTGGTGGGTTGTGGAGAAAAAGGAACACTTATACACTGTTGATGGAAGTGTCAGTTAGTTCAACCATTGTGGAAAGCACTACCATTCAACCTAGCAATCCCATCACTGGGTATATACCCAGAGGAATATAAATCATTCTACCATAAAGGCCTACATGTGAATGTTCATTGCAGCACTATTTGCAATAGCAAAAACATGGAATCTACCTAAATGCCCATCAATGACAGACTGGATGAAGAAAATGTAGTACATATGCACCATGAAATACTATGCAACCATAAAAAGAATAAGATCATATCTTTTGCAGGAACACAGATGGAGCTGGAAGCTATCATTCTTAGCAAACTAATGCAGGAACAGAAAACCAAATACCATATGTTCTCACTTGTAAGTGGGAGCTAAATGATAAGAACTTATGAACACAAAGAAGGAAACAACTGACACTAGGATCTACTTGAGGTAGTAGGGTGGCAGGAGGGAGAGGAGCAGAAAAGAGAATTATTGGGCACTGGGCTTAATACCTAGGTGATGAAATAATATGTACCAAAAAACCCATGACACGTATTTACCTATGTAACATACCTTTACATGTACCCCCAAACTTAAAAGTTTTTTCAAAAACTTTAAAAACAAAAAATATCACCTTGTGCACTGTAAATATATATAATTTTAGTTGTCAATTGTACCTTAATAAAACTGAAAAAAATAATTTTTTTTAAAAATTAACATTTTTTAAAAAAATAACAAGGGATAACATTCACCATGGATCTTCAAGACTACATAAAGATTCACTCCTCTGAGCTCATAATATCCAAACCCTCATCTGTCATTAAATTTACTATTTACCATATTGCTTTGTCTGCCACTGTAACATAAATGTCTTCACAGAGAATGTGTGATAAGAATGTTGTACTCCAAAACCTAGTACAAAGCTTGGTACATAGTAGGCACAAAAAAATGTTGGTTAAAACAATGCACGATTCTCCTTTGTAAAATTTGTTTTCAGTGCTCACATTTGACTGACTTTGTACATTGCCTTTCTAACATGTGTTCTTCCCAAACAGGAACCAAATTATTCCAGAGACAAATCACCTAATATGAATAGCTGCAAATATAAAGCACTTGTCAGTAAATGCCACAGTCCCATCCTGGTTGTTTTTCTTTCAGAAATGATTTTCTGACACAAAATAATCAGCACCTAGTTTGCTGCTTCTTGCAGTCTAGAAGCAAATGATTCATGCTTCTTGTTATTGTATTAATGCACAGGAAAAGCAATAAAAAATCCAAGAAGCCATAATATATTCACAACATTGTAACTTTCTCTCATTACCCAGAAGTAAATGGATCATTGCTCCTGATATGTGTTGATTCAAGCTGACAGCATTGGAATTTACATTAGCTGTCACTCATAGTCTTTAGGTCAAATAACTGTCATAATCACCTTAGTGCATTTACCTATGGAACCACACTAGACTTTGTGCAAATACTGTACATTTTGCATTATGGTGATCGTACACTTGCTTGGTCCAAGGTGTTGAGGATGGAAAGAGTTAAGACTCTTGTCTAAAGCTAGCAATTTTCCACACACTGTGCTAAGCATATTATAATCACTGTATCATTTAATCTTCATTGAAAAATCTGTGAAAAAAATTGGCATTATTACCATCATTTTATAGATAAGAATCGCAGGCTCTACATGGTTGATTCTAAACACCACTGCTATGGTGCATTAGACTGAAATGTCCTTAAGCACCTGCCTGGGTCTCATACTCAAGTGCCCCTGCTGGTGCCTTGGAGGCCATTCCTAACCCTCTGCCACCTCTAATCCCTCTGCAGAGCTACCCAGTGTCGCTGCTATGCTACTAGAGATGCTACACATGCATAACTTTAAAACCACCTCCTGACTTAAGGCACTACTCCTGAGGTAGGGGCCATAGGAGGAGCTAAAACAGCCTTCTCTCCGTTTTCTGTGGAAGTTACTGTCCTGCTTGCTAATGCTGATTCACACTCTTGCACTCATGGCCTTCATGCTCAGCCATGTTACTGCGTTAGTCTTTGCTAACCCACTATAACATAAACCTCTCCCTTGCTACTAGTCTTCATTTCCATGTGTCTGAACCTCTCTCCTATGGAAAATAAAACAAATTGTCTGACATTTTTAGCCATTTCTATTCCTCATTTCTTTTCCGGTCTTGCTTTTAAGATTTGTCTGCACTCAGTGTCCCCACATCTGCAACCCACATTCATCTTGAAAATTGCAGAAGACTGCTCTTGCCACACCCTGTCCCGACTCTGCTCTTCAGGTCTCCAATCACCATGTTGTAGCTAAATAAAAAAGGACTTCTTCTAGGTCCTTATTTTTCTTGCATCCTGTGCAGCGTTGGCACTACTAACCCCCTTTTTTCAATTGAAGCACTGTTTTCCCCTGGCTCCTCATTCATTCTCAGGCTGCTGCCAATGTGTTTTTTTGGTCCTGCCATTTGCCATGGGAACTGTACAGTTTAGCATTTTGAACATAATGTGCTATTATATCCTGCCCATCCTCCAGCCTCTTCTCCCAAGTCTCTGTGAGGCTGACTCTCTTCCCACTCTTCAGCCGCTGGACAGTCATTTTCCCTGGAACATTTATTTAGTCTGCCTTTACCCAATTATCTCACTTATCTCTGAATGTTCTTCTCGGCTGTTACATGCCTGGCATTTCCTCTCTTCTCTGTAATTGCTCAAGAGCGAGTTATCTTCCCCAAGCAACCTTTTCCTAGCAACTGATGAGAGGTGAATTTTTATGATGCTTCCAATATTTGCCATGTTTAAATATTCTCTACTTAACTTCTCTACTCAGTATATGTTCACTCTTTGGCTTATACTGGTTATTATCCTAATATTATGCCGTGTGTACCTGCGTTATGTGCTGTCTGGGTTGGGCCATGTACATAGTGGCTTTCAGAATTTGGTGTGCTTTAAGCATTTAGTAAAGATGTATCAGTTAGAAATTTAGAGGTATTTTATGATAATAATGATAGTGATTTATTGTGAGTAATCAAGTATTCTACTGAGTGACAAGAAGAAGCCTGTTTATATAAAATTCTCATATGAATATGAGCCCAATTTTTGAGGCATGATCATGATAAAAATAAAGATGCTTTTACTTAAAGCAGAATAGGGACATTGATATAATTTTACAGCTTCCTTTCCTAATTCAGTAGCAGGAGTTCCATGATGAAAATAGCAGAGGGGGCCCATAGTTGCTAGCCTTAGAAGCACTTATGAAGAAAATTTTACATTTCTTCTTAATGTTCTCTCTCTCTCTTTCTCTAGTTCTTTTTGAGTTTTACATTTTACTTTATTTATTCCCTTTTAAAATTTCAAGTGATAGCTAGGCACAGTGGCTGTAATCCCAGCACTGGGAGGTTAAGGTGGGCAGATCACTTGAGATCAGGAATTCGAGACCAGCCTGGCCAATATGGTGAAACCTAGTCTCTACTAAAAATACCAAAAAGTAACCAGGTGTGGTGGTGCATGCCTGTAGTTCCAGCTACTAGAGAGGCTCAGGTGGGAGAATCACTTGAACCTGGGAGGCGGAGGTTGCAGCGAGCCAAGATCATTCCACTGCACTCCCGCCTGGGCTCAAATAATAATAATAATAGTAATAACATATAACTTTAAGTGATATTACTTTTTCCTTTGTTACAGTCCTATAGCTCAGAATTTTAAAAAATACAAAAGAGAGCATAGTGAAAAGTCTCCCTCCAGCCCAAAGCCACTGTCACTTACCTCCCCTCCTCAGAGACAACCAGTCTTCCTAATTTCTAGGTGTCTTCCTAGATATTTTATGCACATGCAAATGATTGAACTCTAAGGTCTTTATAGAAGCCAGGATCTCTTTGGAAGCCACTAATCAATTTTCTCTTTATATATTTATGTATTCTTTGTTCTTCTTAGCCTCTCCCTCCCACTACTCCCAGAGGCACACATGGAGTTATACTGCAACTCTTCAGGAGCTCCTATGAAGCGCTGCCTCTTAAACATCTCTTCTACACCTACTTGCTCAGCTTTGATGACTTCAATTTTCCTTCCTCTGAGAATAACCCCTTTTGAGTATTCTTTCTTTGTATGTTGGGGTTGGCTCTTGATTTTGCCCTTGGTCCCTAGTTGCCTTTTGCATCTCTCTTGGCTCCAGGCTCTGTAGATAACAGGCAGCCCTGACCCTTCTCCATGCCCAGCTCTGATCCTGAATCTCCTTTCTGCATCCAGCACCCAACATAATCACTTCACCAAGAAAAGACTTCAGGCCTTAAAGGCTGTTATGAACTGAATCATGTCCTCCCCGTAATGCATATGTTAAAGCTCTAATTTCTGGTATGATGATATTTGAAGATAGGACCTTTGGGAGAAAATTAGGGTTAGATTAGGTCATGGGGATGATGCCCTCATGATAAAATTAGTGGTTTAGTAGAAAAAAAGGAAAAGAAATCTCCTTTTATGAGGTCACATACTGAGGAAAGATCATAAGAAGATATAGCACGAGTGGCTTCTGCAAGCCAGGAAGAGAACCCTCACCAGGAACTGAAGCTGCTGAAACCTTGATCTTGGACTTCCAGCCCCAGAACTTTGAGAAGTAAATGTCTATCGTTGAGGCCACCAGTCTATATTATTTTGTTATGTCAGCCAAACAGAACAAATGCCAAGGTTAGCTGGTCCTGAAACCATCAAGCATACCACCTTTCTTTCTTCCCTTTTGGAAAACATGGGTTTCCCCCTCCTCCCACCCCATGCCCTTGTCTATCCTGTTTCCTTTTATTTTCTTACTTATTTATGCCTACTCATCATCAGAAATTTCAACCCAGCTGAGCTAATGAATTGATGCTTCTTTTGCATGTATAGAGCTAATGAGGCACAGGCAACAGGTAGTCATGTGAGTTTCTTTCCTCTGTGTAAAAAAGCCTCTATCTTCTCATCCAATTATTGACTAGCAATTAAGGCCTGTTACCTCCATCAGAAACAGAAGCTCCCCTGGTCACATAAACAGTGTGACATGTCAGCAGCACTGAGCTGTGTCTCAAGATTCTTTTCCTGACAGCATTTAAGAGAAGACACCCCAAAGACCATGCTACTCCAAATAGCTGATGAAATGTGTAGTGCTGCACTAGCAGAAATCTGGTTTTGTGAATAATAAACTCCAGTTGTATGCTTTCAGGTTGAACTCTTTTGTGTCAACTAAAAGAACATGTGGACATAGCAGGGCTGTCAAGATAAGGCCACGAGCTTGCCAAGTTGGGGACCTTTGAAATACAAGTAAGTTGGTGATAGTAAATCAGTGCTTTCCAGGCAAATAGTAAATTTTAAGTAAGTAGTAGGAAAGTAAAACTGCTTATGTCTTCCATGCAGTGAATTAAGCTGACTACTGTTAAAATACTCTTGTAATACAGTCATATATTATTGGCTATCTATTTCTCAGTATAAAAATTATAATTCATTTTCATATATCATTATTAAAATGCCTCTCTTTTGTTTTTGTTGTTGTTGTTGTTGTTACAATGGATGCATGGTTGCTTTGAATTTTCCAATTCTTACTGCCATAGAACATGAAGATGCCTGGGAATTACAATATCCAACCATTTAATTATGTGATGTCATAAGAAAATGGCTTTATTTTTATTTTTAGGACTGTGGAATCAGTACCTTGTATATATGGGTTTTTTAATCTAAAGGCTTATTAGGAAGCTAACAATGGACCAATTAACTTACTTATTATCAGTTGCACATGATATCTACACTGAGTGACTTTGAAGAAAGCTTGTGTTTTCAACAGAAAACATTCTACAGTAAAAATTCTGTCTTGCCAAGATAATTGCTAATTGTAACTCATCAAAATATGTGTCTGGTTCAAGAGCAGCATGTTTATTACTCTGTATATATTTATTATTTCTGTTGAAGCCATCCTAGAGAGGCCCTCAACATTATTGCTTCTGCATACAATAGAACTTGACATAAAATTAATCTCTTAAAGATATATATAAATGAATAACTAAAGCTGCATATAGGTGGATTGGGACTGGTGATTGAAATGTATCTGTTATGATTTAGTCACTGTCTTAAGGATAACATGTTTGGCCATGAGTAAAACAAGGTAGTGAGAAATAAAACAGTAGGTCAGACTTGTTTCCTCCTTTCTTTCTACCCATTCTCACGTTTGTCTCATCTTATATTTAACTAATTTTCCAGAACAAATATAAAGGGTATGAATGACTCTAACTCTGAAGAGAGAGAAAAGTCAAAGCAATGATTATACCTGCCCTTCTCACTTACAGCTCTTAGCACATTTATCTTGTATTGGACACATTTTCAAAAACTTACATGTTGGGCTGGGCATGGTGGCTCATGCCTGTAATCCCAGCACTTTGGAAGGCCAAGGTGGACAGAATTGCTTTAGCTCAAGAATTTGAAACTAGCCTGAGCAGCATGGCGAAATCCCATCTCTACAAAAAAAAATTGGTGGTGTGCACCTATAGTCCCAACTACTGGGGAGACTGAGGTGGGAGAATCGCTTGAGCCTGAGAGGTGGAGGCTGCAGTGAGCCATGATCAGACCACTGCACTGCAGCCGGAGTGATGTGAGTGAGACCCTGTCTCAAAAAAAAATTTTTTTAAAGCACATGTTCACCATTATCAAAGTAAAATTAAAGGTCAAAGTTAGGTATTTATTTGTTTACCTAGTACCCACTAATAAAAACCATTAATAAAAGTGTAAACTAAATTGGGCCATGAATCATCAGATCCTTTTGGACTTCAATGGGGAAAACACCAGCATGAGATCCACTGGTAGGTTAGGTGCGAATGTAGCTAACTCCTCCAAATTTGAAAATTAAGGTAGTAAGGTTCTTTTTACTGGTTAGTACCAAAATTAATTACTATAAAATGTTCAGCCGTGATCAAGGTTTGTATAACAATAAAATATATAAATATTTTGGTAATTCTATCAACTTCCTGACACATATAATCGAACATTGTCCGTGTTATATTATTGCCTGAAAAAGTGTATACAAAGGTCTGCTTGCTAATAGTTTGGTCATAGTTACTTTAAATCATGTGCTGGATATTAGTGTGTCATAATAATCTTAATCAGCAAATATCTACTGAGTACCCTCAATGTGCAAGTCACTCTAGTGGACATTAGAGGGGAAAGGCACATAAAGCAATGCTTGCACTAAAAGGTTTGATATCCAGATGGAGACATCAGATGCGATGTGCCCATTGCTTCTGATAACTTAAATATCCTCAGGGTAAAGATCAACCAAAAGCATAAAAAACTATTTGCTGAATCATTCTGAGAGCCCAGTTGAGGTGGAAGGCCTGAAAGTGGTACAGTGGCATTCTATTTTGTAATTTTATTCAAAATTACTTAGCAGTCCAAGTATCAAAGTATAGAAAGATTAGGAAAAAAGGAAAAGGTCAAAGGACCAGATATGTAGGAATATATATTTATATTTTTTTCCAATGGGTATGTGTACATATACACAGACATAGATATACATATACATACACACATATACATATCATAGTGAAAGTAAAGGAATAACAGACCTATAGATTAAATAAAGTATCTTAATTTCTGCATTTATCCATTAAAAAAGAAAAATGAATTAGCTATATAATTAGCCAGATTTTATAAAGATATCTTTATTACTTTTAAAAATTTCTATAGGTATAAAAACATAATAATCCCCTACTAAAGAACCAGGTAATTTTGTAAAGAATGTGGAAATAAGGGTTTTTCTCCTTTCCTCTCCCATTTGCCTGATGCGAGATTTAAGCCAGGTTTCTCAGAGTGGTCCATTTTCTTATCTGTGAAATGGGAAAAAGTGCACCTTTGCTTCCTCATTCAGAACAATTTCCAGTATTTGAGGTAACTATTTGAAAACATCTTATAACCTATCTAAATGTAAGACACTTCTCTTTCTGCTCTAATTTTTCTGTGAAGCAGGAATCTCTTTGTGTTTACTCATTTACAAAAATAATTCGATAATCATCTTAACACTGGTTTAAAATGCATATAAATCCTACTTATAGGTATCCAGGAGAAATTAAAACATATCCACACACACACACACAAAAAAAATGGTACACAAATTACCATAGCAGCATTGTTTATAATAGCCAAACAGTAGAAACAACTCTATTTTCCATCCAAGGAACAAACAAAAGGTGTTATATCCATATAGTAGATTGTTATTCATTGATAACAAGGAATGAAGCACAACATGGATTAACCTTGAAAACAAAATATATTAAGATAAAGAATTCAGTCAAAAAGATGGTATATTGTATGGTTTCATTCATATAAAATTTCTACTAGAATAGGCAAGTCCTTAGAGACAGAAATTAGGTTAGTGATTGCATAGGATTGGAGTGCAAGGGAGGAGAATGGAGAATGACTGCTAATAGGTATGGGGTTTCTTTTTGGGGTAATGAAATTAGGAGTGATAGTTGCATGAGTCTGTCAAAAATACTAAAATCCATTTAATTGCACACTGTAAATGGGTGAATTTTATGATATGTGAATTATTTCTCTTAATAAAAGTGTACAAATCACCACTTCAAAAATATTACAAAAATAGTGCTAATTATTTATTAGCCTGAAGGATAATACATCCAGCAATGTATCAAAAAGTACTTTATCTGAGCAGATTTAACTGCTACATTTGCATTTGAATTTCAAAACCCATTATCTTAAATGCAGAGACAAGCCAGAGAACTCAGATAGGTTTGCTCTATCATTAGGCAATATTGGAAAGAACCATTCCTGCACTATTGAGTCTATATTTTCTTATTCTTTCTCAATAATTTTGAGAATTAATTACTTTGATTTCCACTCTGTAAGTAGCCTTTAAAGACTCACATTTCTCAGATTTTCATGCTCCCAAAGGTTGATTTTGATAGGGTCTTTGTTAACTGTGGATGCTTTGTTATAAAGATCAAAGCAGTTTAAACCATGTGAATAGAATCAATCTAAAATTTAGATGTTAATATTAACAGAGCAAGTCCTAGTGAATGGGATAACTAGAATAATAATAGTACTAAAGCATGCCAGGCACTTATTATTTTATGTCCATTTAAAAAATAAGAACAAAGAGACCTAGGGAAAGAGAAGATACCTGCTTTGCCCAAAGACCAAATTGGGTTTCAAGTTCAGGCCCTCAAAATCTGAGCTTTTACTCATTACACTAAACACATAAGAAGAAGTTCCTTCCCCAAAGTAACTCCTTTGTAGATGGGGATAGGTAATGTTCCTATCTAACAGAAGAAAGGTGAAAAATTCAATGAAGAACCATATTAGGTGTTTAAATAAACAGCCTTTTTAAAGCATTTTTATAATTTTTGAGGGACTTTCAATTATGACCTCACTTGATTTTTTGACATCTGTCCTGCACATTCCAAAAGGACTTAAGGTTTATTCACTGCCACAAAATAGCTTACCTCTGTAATACTAAGTAACACGATCAGCATCTTCATCTTAACAGCATTCTCCTTGGGAACATAAACACAACACTACTGAAAGTGACACAAGTGAATTTACTCTAGTTTACATTTTAGTTCTTAGATATCTGAGCTCTCCACTTATGTTCTGTTATCTACTGCTTTTCTCTGTGACCAACAGTATAGAATTGAAGATGACTGGCCAATGCATTGGGAATGAGACATGTCAGACTCAAGTAAATAAAATAATAGAAGAGAACAAAAGTAGGAAGACAGTATGCCCAATAAGTTAAAAAGTCAAAGATTTTGCAGTGACCATAAACAGAGCCCTCAGGGGATGTGGCTTAGCAAGAGAAAACAAATAATGGCAAAGTCCATGGGAGACTGGACCAACATCTAGATATGGACAGAGAATGTAGGCTTCTGGCTGGATTTAGAATTCTTTACCACTTGTGTGATGGTTAAGTTTGTGTGTCAGTTTTGCTGGGCTAGGATACCCTGCTGTTTAGTCAAACACTAGTCTAGATGTTGCTGGGAAAATATTTTCAGATGTGATTTGCATTTAAGTCAGTAGACCTGGAGTAAAGCAGATTACTCTTTATAATGTGGATGGAGCCTATCCAATCAGTTGAAAGCCTTAAAAGCAAAGACTGAAATTTCCCAGGGAAAAAAAAAAAAAGAACTGTCCTCAAGACTGAACATAGAAACTCTGTCTGAGTTTCCAGCCTACTACCCTGAAGAATTATACTCAAAACCTCAACATCAACTCTTAACTAATTTTCCAGGCTGTCAATTTGCCTATGGATTTTGGACTTGCCAGCCCCATAATCACAGAAGCCAATTTCTTAAAGCAATCTGAGTGTGTCTCTGTCTCATTATTTCTCTCAATATAGAGATGGATATAGATATATTAATGTATCCTATTGGTTTCATTTTTCTGGAAAACCTTGACTAATACAGTTTATTAACCTCATAATTTCCTGTATGTTTCCTGAGCCTTACTTTCGTCATTTTACAATAGGCAAATAATACTTAATTTACATAGGGTTGTGACAAGCACCTTACTTGTGCCTAGCACAAGTAATAATAAATGCTAGCTGTTACTTTCTTATTGTGTATATTTAAGGTATAAAACATGATGTTATGGGACACATATAGATATCTGTTACTTGGTATTCTTTGACCTTAATCTCTCCATTTTTCTCCATTCTTCACCCTGCCTCTAGTAACAAATATTTTGTTTTCTATCTCTGTGTATTTCAAATTTGTTTTAGATTCCATATGTAAATGAGATCATGCAATAAAGATAGTCGCTCGCTTACAGTGTTTTGATTTACAATTGTTTGACTTTACAGTGATAAGAAAGTAATATGCATTCAGTATAATCCACACATAAAATTTTGAATTTTGATGTTTTCCTGGGATACCGATATGGTGCGTGATATTCTCTGGAAATTCTGGGCACTGGCAATGAACTCCAGCCCCCAGTCAGGCACATAATCATGAATAGAAATACACTGATACTCTACAATATACTGTGTTACCAGTTTAGTTTTTTTGATATTGTGCTTTGTGTTTTCACATTCCATCATGTCTACAAAACGCCTATCTGTGTCTAGGTTTCTGTAAGTGTTCTGAGCACGTTTAAGATGTGGCTAGGCTAAACAACGATGTTCTGTAGGTTATGTGTACAAAATGCATTTTTGACCTATGACATTTTCAACTTATAATACATTTATTGAAATGTAATCCCATTGTAAGTCAAGGATCATCTGTATAATCACCCCACTCTCTTCTGATTACCATTTTCATGGATTCTTTTGATTACCATTTTCATCTTTTTACAACCCTTCACTTTCAACCTAGTTGTGTCCTAAAAGCTTAAGTGAGTCTCTTGTAGGTAGCATATGATTGAATCTTTTTCTTTATGCATTCAGCCACTGTCTTGATTGGATAATTTAATCTAATTACATTCAAGGTTATTATTGATAGGTAAGGACTTACTACTGCCATTTTATTATTTCTTTTCTGGTTATTTTGTAGCTCCTTTATTTCTTCCTCTTTTGTCTACCTTTGTAATTTGAAAATTTTCTGTAGTGCCAAGTTTTGATTCCTTTATTTTTATAGTTTGTATATTGGCTGTAGTTTTTTGTTTTGTGGTTGCCATGAGACTTATATAAAACATCCTATAGTTATAATCAACAATTTTAAGTTGATAATTAACTTCTATCGTATGCAAAACTGTAAACTTTTTACCCTTCCTTCACAATTTATGTTTTTGATGTCACAATTTACATTGTTTTACATTGTGCATTCCTTCAAAACTTATTGTAGCTTTAATTATGTATGACCATTTTAACTTTCCACCTTCATACTAGAGATATCTATGATTTATACATAACCATTATAGTATTGGAGTATTCTGGATTTGACTATGTATTTACCTCTACTAGTGAGTTTTACACTTTCATATGTGTTCATGAGAATAATTACCATCCTTTCATTTCTACCTGAAAAGCTCCCTTAAGTATTTCTTGTAGGGCAGGTCTATTGGGGATAAATTCCTTTAGCTTTTGTTTGTCTGGGGAAGACTTTATAATTCATTTTAGATGGAAAGCTTTGCTGGGTATAGTATTCTTGACTCATGGGTTGTTTTTTTTGTTTTGTTTTGTTTTGTTTTTTTTTTTTTTTTTTGGTTGTTGTTTCAGCACTTTGAACATATCATCCTAATTTCTTCTAGCCTACAAGGTTTCTACTGAGAAATCTGCTGATAGTCTATTGTGGATTCCTTCATAGGTGACTTGCTGCTTTAAAAATTCCCTCTTTGTCTTTAGCTTTTCAAGTTTAATTATAATGTTATTTGGAGAGTACCTGTATGAGTCATATCTTTTGGGGAACCTTTGAGATTAATGGATCTGGATGTCCATATTTCTCCAAAAACTTAGGAAGTTTACAGCAATTATTTTATTAAATAAGCTTTTTGTTCCTTTCTCTATCTTTTCTTCTTCTTGAATTTTAATAATGAAAATGTTCTGTTAAAGCTGCCCATACTTCTCATAAGCCATCTTTACTCCTTTTCATTTCTTTTCTCATTGAGTCATGTCAAAAGACCTATCTTTGAGTTTGCAGATTATTTCTATGATCTAGTCTGATCTAGTCTGCTGTCAAAGCTCTCTATGATATTTTTCATTTAATTGACTGAATTCTTCATCTCCAAGATTTCTGTTTGGTTCTCTTTTATGGTTTCTGTCTCTTCATTGAATATCTCATTCAGATATCAAATTATTTTCCTGGTTTCATCAAATTATCTATCTGTATTTTCTTGTATCTCACTCAATTCCCTTAAGAATTACATTAAATTGTTGGGGTAGGAGGGCAATTTATAAATTTCCATTTATTTGTGGTTAGTTACTGAAGAGCTATTGTGTGCCTTTAGTGGTGTCATGTTTCCTTACTTTTTCATATTTTTTGTGTTTCTGTATGGGTATCTCACAGTGTTGGCACTTCTTCCAAATTTTATAAAGTGACTTTCATAGAGGAAGACTTCCACCTGCAGATGGGCCTGTGGGCCTGAGCGTGCCAATTGGTCAGGGTACAGTGGCTCTGGTTCTGTGTGGGCACAAAGGTACACTCTCCATGTAGCTTCTTTGGTTATAATCAATGTCAGTGATAATTGTGAATGTCTCAGTTGTCTAAGCTGCAAGAATTTGTGGCAATGGTGGTAGCTGTGTAGGTTATCAAAGCAAGGAATTTAGGGATCCTCCTGTTCTGGCCTTCCCTATAGCAAAGTATCTTAACAGAGGGAATTTTTCCTGGTGTTGAGTCTGACACAACCCACAAACAGCTGCAGTGGCAAAAGGATTCAGGTCATAGGTGCTCTGAGCAGCTATACTGTTGGGTTTCTCAGGGTCTTGTGAAACTGTTGTAGCATCTAGGATTTAAGGTACAGTTTCACTTTCCAAGACAGAAATGGATGTAGTTCTCCCACTAAGCTGTGGTCTATTGCTCTGAGCAAACCCAAGCAGTTAGGGCCCAGGGGTCTGAGATGTAGGTGTGGTTCTGACCCTGGAAGGCAGGGTAAAGCCTTGTCCCAGCTCTGAGGAAGAATGTATGTTATGGAGGCTCAGGCTTTGAGGAGCAGGGCTTAGTTGCTATTTAGAACCCAAACCAGGGCATAGCAGCTAGTGCTCCAGGTGATGACATATTTCACAATGGTAACTATGGATCTTGGGGTGGTAGGATATAGCAGTGGCCCAGGGTCTATGAGGCCAGGTGCAGTAGCAGCAAGGACCCAGGAATGTCAAGGCACCACTGTGGCTTGAGCTCTGGTGTGAGGGAAGCAGCACACCAATGACTGCCTTCTCCAGGGAAGTAGGGCATCTCAGCAGCTCAGACTGCAAGGGGGGCTAGTCAAACGGTAAATAGGCAGGATACTGTGGCTATTCAGCCTGGAGGATCTGGTGGCACAGCACAGCCAAGGCTCTGATTCCCTGGGATGCAAGGCGCTATGTCTTATCAGCCCCAGAGAGTGTGGCTACATGGGTCAGCATATCCTACAGACCCTTGGGATATGGTATACCTCATCAGCTGTGGCACTAAGGGGTACAGCTACTCTAGTGTGCCAGGGGCTTGAAGCCCCCAGATGACAAGATGCTGCCTCATCCATGGTGCTGGGAGAAGAGGTTTTACTACTTTGGTATGCTGGAAGCCTGGGAACCCCAAGAAGGAGGGCACTGTCTTGACTGTAGTACCAGGTGCATAAGTTTTTCTCTGGTGTATGGGAGGCCTGAAGATCCCAGGGGACAGGACACCACTTCAGTTCATCTGTAAGGAAAGGGCTGCATCGGCAACTAGAATGGGGGGGATGGAGCAGCTCTGTGATAGCTTAGCCCAGTGGGGCAGGAAATAGCAGTGGCTTTGCTAGGGGTTGGCAAGCTACAGAGTAGGCATGTCACAATGGCAGCAAAGCCTCAGGGATGGAGGGCAATGGCTACTCCTGAAGCAGGATGTTCCAGTTCCAAGATGGCACATCACAGTAGTGACACAGGCCTTGGAGGGGCAGGGCAGTACATTGGCTTCTTCTCTGGGGTATCTCAGGGTGTGGATTCTGGGGAGCTTCCTCAGCTGGGCTTGGAGCCTGTGAGGACTGCGGGCATTTTTGCTAGCAAAAACTAAAGGTGTCCGCAGTGGTAATGGGGGCTATTGGGATTATCTTGCTTACCTTTTTATCTGTAGGAAAGAGTCCCTCCTGGTTCCAAGCTGACCCCAACTGGGCAGATGGGGTGGCAGAGGCAAAGTGTTTTCTTCCCTTTCCTATGTGGCCAGCCTGGGTCTAGGCTTCAGTAGATTTTTGCTACTTTTTTGCTGTTCTTTGGAGCTCTCCTTTAGTTATGTTGATCAAAATGTAGGTTTTTATTTGTTATTTTGTTTTTTGTGTGTGTGAGGGAAAAGTACTAGAAGCTTCTAGTCAACCACTTTGCTGATGTCCTCTAATTTTGCCTGTGAAGGATCATTTGAAACTATCACAGTCATTTTAAGGATAAAGTAATTATTTAAGAAGCACTTACTCCATACCTATAGCAGACTTGAATCTTGGTCAATCACTGTTATTATTGTAATGTAACTAAATCAGTGCTTTGGTGATTTATTCAGGTGAGTTTTTTCTCATGTGGTGAAAACTAGAAGGACATTTTCAGTATTTTTAAACTCCATTTATTTTAGTTCACTTTAATTTTCATTCCACTTTATTATTTTAGTTCATTTTAATTCTGCCTCCACATCTGTAGATTCCACATTTGCAGATTTGACCAAGCATGAGTCAGAAATATTTTTAAAAACAATAAAAAATAACACTAATAAAGAAAAGAACATAGTATAACAGCCATTTACATACCATTTACATTAATTAGCTATTATAAGTAACCTAGATATGATTTAAAGTATACAGGAAGTTGTTCATAGGTTATATTCAAATACCATGCCATTTTGTAGAAGGGAGTTCAGCATATGCAAATTTTGATATCCATAGGGTGTCCTGGAGTGAATATTTTGTGGATACTGAGGGACAACTGTACTTGCGTCTTCACAGACTAAAAGATAAGGCAGAAATAGATCCAAGCTAATAAATCTATGTTAGTTATACATATAATTCTTTGAGAAGAAAAAAGGGAGTAATTCATTCTTTGAGAATTCAGAAGGTAGAGTAGAGGGGAAGAAGTGTTAGAAAAAAGCTGCAGAAAAGAGGCAAAATTTGATCTGGATTTTAAAAGAAGAGTTAGAGAGGGCAGGGCATGCAGGGCCGAAGGCGGCATCATGGTGGCGTGCAGGAGCAGGAGGGTTTTCTTGGTAGAAAACAGTATTCTCCAATCACTGTTAAGAGGCCCAGTGACAGGGTAGCTTCATCCTCTTCAACTTGCTAATTAAAAGTGCATCTCATGCTCACATTCCAGACCCATCAGCAGGAAGAAAACGAGGTTTAGGTGAGGGCCTAAGTGTCCATGGAATTCATAAGAGGAGGGCAGCTAATATTTTACCTTTCATTTGGTCCAAGTTGTTAGACTGAAGTACCTGGAAGATTAGACATGTTAGGGATATTTAGACAGACAAAAGCCTAGGGCTTCAGCAATCATCAAATTCTCTTCTGTGGACTTGGGGAGTGACAGAAGGTACCCAGGTTGATAAAGACCACAAAAAATTGCTGGAGGTATTATTAAGCTTCCCCAGGAGGCAGTTTGAAACAGTCGAATGCATTTCAAAGCTTCTAGAACAGAATAAAAATAAAGAGTGCTGTAATTTAAATGTTAAGATCTCATCAAGTTTTATGTATGTGAGGAAAAAGAGAGGACAGCTCCATAGTCTATTTTCCGGAAGCAGATAAGTAGCTCTAAACAGCTGGCTGCCCTCAACTGAAACAATTTATGCTGCCTTTGTGATCCATCTCCTCTACCATGTGGTAACATCAAATTAGAAGAGGCAGGCTTGGGGGCTTTTTATTCTGAGGCCAGATCACAGCATGTGAAGAAACATAGTTCTGTAAAAGAATAGTGCTTCTCCAGCACCCAGGGCTGCTGATCTAGTGAGACAGGATGAGGTTATCTTGGTGTTTCCTGGCAACACGTGATGCAATGAAGCTCTTACTCAGGATAGAACCACCCCATCAGTGTGTATTAATTAAATGCTCAGGTAACTATGGAGGCATGTCAAAATGCTTCTCAAAGAGCATTTTAAGAGGAACAATTATTGTACAGCAATTAGAATGCTGTTGTGTGGGCAGCAAGAAAGCACTAAAGCCCACAGTAAAATTTGATCACATCATATTAGAACCACATGTAGGATGTCAATGAATATTTTGAAGAGTGCATTGGGGGTGGGAGATTACTACTGTTAATCATGATGTGTGTGTGAACAATATGTGTGAACTAGCATTACTGGTGATATCACTAGGATTACTGTTACTTCTTTGTAAGGGATTAGTTTCTGCCAAGAACAGTTCTAGGCATTTTACTTCATTGAACCGTCACAGGACTGAGATGTAAATTATATTGCCAAAACTATTATTTACCACATTTTTCAGATGAGGAAACTCAGACATTAAGATGTTAAGAATATCCAAGGTCACACAGCTAATCAATGGTGGAGTTAGAATTTGAACCTAAGCCATCTGGCCTAAGAGTCTAAACTGTTACTACTAAGCCCTGTGTCTTCTTTCCCAGGCAGGAGAGAAAGAGGCCATTTACCATGCGCGTAAGGAGAGAAATGTCTATTCTCTTACCGCCTCTAAATATTCCCCAAAATGTGTCTGCTGTCTAATTTCTGATGTTAATGCTGCTTTAATAAAAGACAAAATATCTTATTTCATAAGCAGAACTAAATCTCAGGGAATATTTGCATAGTGACTAAATTTAGACTAACATGTAAACAACCAATGGAGAATTGGATATCTGAGAGGATTTTCTTGGACACTAAACACCAATATTGACAAAGTAGCAGGTAACAGGGCTGGAATTAGCAAAGACACACTTATTGCTTAATTTTCAACATTGTCTGGGTCAGTGAGGCAGGCTCTTAAAATGTTCTGCTCTATTTTTGCATTGTTTATATTATGCTACAAGGCTCCCTGTATGCATGTACAGCAATGCTTTGTAGGCATAAAGTGCAATACCTTTTCCCACCAGTGGATTATTAGGGTAGGCAATATGAATGTTTTGACTCTTATGGAGAAGTGTCAAATGATGCAGCCCAAATCACCTTTTGATGTATAATCATCTCTGTTTCTGCTATTACATGTATGTTTTATATGAATCATACTGGCACTTAATCATTTATTATTTTGAATTATAATGTTATTATTTTATGTTTATATGTCTTCTCCATGTTTGAGAGGCTAGAGTATGTATTACAGTTTTTCATATTCTCTTCTCTGTTTAGAGAAGCTTTTGATTCAATGCAAAGATTCAATGAATGTTTTTTAAGACAATATTACAAAACTTCTTATTCAATCTATTGAGGATTTTTACTTTATTTGTCACGTTTTCCTATGTTGAACTCTTCTTGAATTCTCAAAGTCATGTTTTCTGGAAAAGCTTGTAGAACAAGGGTATCATTTGGTTTTGCCAATGTTTGAAAGAGAGCATAACTAAATCTGCCCATTTTAGGTATTTTGAAGGCAGAGGGAACAGACTTTATAGAATATTTTCATTTTTCTACTAAATAATTAATCTACTGAGATTGTCCACATCTTCAGTCAATGTTGATATTTTATATTGTTTTATCAAGACTTTTTAGTGTATAAAACTATGTTTGAAATTGACAGAGACATAGAGATATTTTGGTTGACTTTCTATATATTATTATGTTTATTATTTTTAATTTTATGTTTGTGCTTTTCCTTTTATATACTTAATGATTTTGTAATATTTACATTGATTGAAAGTATTAAAACTTATGTTTATTAATTCAACTGTTCTATAATTTCTTATATCTTCAATTATGTTTTATTTCCCCTCCTGTTCTCTTTTTATTATTGTTTTTGTTGTATGTGTTTTGTATGTTTGGGGTTGGGGTGGTAGATCAGAGTTCCTTTTCCTACATGTCAAATTTTCGTGTATTAGTGGAAATATCTTCTGTTGTTCAGGACCCCTAAAGTTACCAGGGTAAATAGGATGTTTTTGAAAAGAAAATATTTATTAGAATTAAAAGGGCATTTTGCTAAAAATCCATGCTGTAGCTGCTCCCCACATTCCATTACGTTACCCAAAGATGCACTGAAATGTGACTATTTTTTCTTTCCACCATGATCTTACTTAGTCCATTATGTGCTTTTCTTTTTTAAAAATTTTCTTTTGTTATTTTTTTAATGCCAGGTTTTTCTTATTTGATACAACTTAGATATTATTTAGTATCACAAAATATAGATAATACATGTTGTTGAAACAAAAATTACACCAGCCAATATTAAGTAGGGAAGGAAGACTTAATTCAAGGCTATTTTAAAGAGCTAGGATCAGGGAAATTGTCAGCCATCTGTGTTTGCTAATTGGCCTTATTCAAAGGAAAAGTAAACTTTCTCATATCTTCGTAACTGGAGGTAATTTTGCAAATTGAAGCAAGAAATCCACTGAATTTAGGCTCCTACCTTCTCACAAAGACTGGGACATACGGGAATTATCTTTCTTAATGATTACATTTTAGAGGTCTTTGAGATATTCACCAAGGGCTTTGAGAAAGATACTACTAGGTCACATGAGTGGCAAGAGGCTTTTTGAAAGATTTACATGTCAAAGAGCAAAGAAAGAATTTACAAGTTTTCTAAATAAAATACTCCAAGGAAAGAGAGGCCAGGAATCTAGCTTCGGAAAGAAGCCTGTCTAATGTTTAGTCAAGCTGAAGGGAACTTCAAGTTTGTCTTGGTCACTGTGTTCTAAAAGTTGTTGTTTTTCAATTGAGAGATGCTTCAAGGGTTATATTTTCTTTTCTTTTTAACTGCTTTGCTCTTTTTTTATATTGTGAATATTTTTAATTTGGCTCTAGATTACTTTTCTGTTTGCTAATTGATTCTTTTAGAAAGAATTATGCGTGTGCTTTCTAAAAGATGATGTTATAATTATTTTAATAAGACATAGGAGAAGGAAATACTCTTAACTAAGCCACCATCCCAGAAAGAACCATGTTTATATTTTTAAGTATACTTTACAACTGGGCCATAAACTTCTGAATATCTGTATGCCTACCTTAATTTTTAATGTAATTATTTATTTTAAGTCTTTCTCAATATCTGGCAATAAGTCTGGTACACAGCAGGTACAAAATATATTTTAATGGAATCAATAAATTCTAAAATCCAAGAGAAGTGATAAAAATCGGGCAAATGGGATGGGGATCTCTTTCCTTATCCTTTATTTATTGATGCACACGAAATGTCCATTATCCTTATTTCTGATAAACTGGCAAATTCTGTGACTCCCAATTTTCTTTCAAAGAAAAAGTGACAGAAAATCAAATGATTTCACTGGTACTAGTATATCTGGGTGTATAGTCCATTTTAATGTGCTGATAAAGATATACCCAAGACTGGGTAATTTATAAAGAGAAAGGTTTAATGAACTCACAGTTCCATGTGGCTGGGGATGTTCACAATCACAGTGGAAGGCAAAACGCACATCTTACATGACAGCAGGCAAGAGACAATGAGAGCCAAGCAAAAGGGGAAACCCCCTATAAAACCATGAGATCTTGTGAGACTTACTCACTACCATGAGAACAGTATGGGGGAAATCATCCACATGATTCAATTACCTCCCACAGAGGTCCTCCACAACACGTGGAAGTTATGGGAGCTACAATTCAAGATGAGATTTGGGTGGGCACACAGCCAAACCATATCATTCTGCTCCTGGCCCCTCCAAAATCTCATGTCCTCACATATAAAAACCAATCATGCCTTCCCAACAGTCCCCCAGAATCTTAACTCATTTCAGGGTTAACTCAAAAGTCCACAGTCCAAAGTGTCATATGAGACAAGGCGAGTCTCTTCTGCCTATAAGCCTGTAAAATCAAAAGCAAGTTTCTTACTACCTAGATACAATAAGGATAAAGGCATTAGATAAATACACCCACTCCAAATGGGAGAAATTGGCCAAAACAAAAGAGCTAAAGACCCCATGCAAGTCTAAAATCCAGCGGGGCAGTCAAATCTTAAAGTTTCAAAATGATTTCCTTTGACTCCATGTCTCACATCCAGGCCATGCTGATGCAAGAGGTGGGTTCCCATGGTCTTGGGCAGCTCCACCCCTGTGGCTTTGCAGGGTGCAGCCTCCCTCCTGGCTGCTTTCACAGGCTGGCATTGAATGTCTGCGGCTTTTCCAGGCGCACGGTGCAAGCTGTCAGTAGATCTACCATTCTGGGGTCTGAAGGACGGTGGCCCTCTTCTCACAGCTCCACTAGGCAGTACCCCGGTAGAGACTCTGTGTTGGGGCTCTCACCCCACATTTCCCTTCTGCACTGCCTTAGCACAGGTTCTCAATGAGGGCACAGCCCCTGCAGCAAACTTCTGCCTGGACATCCAGGCATTTCCATACATCCTCTGAAATCTAGGCAGAGGTTCCCAAACCTTAATTCCTGACTTCTGTGCACCCACAGGCTCAACACCATGTGGAAGCTGCCAAGACTTGGGGCTTGCAAACTCTGAAGCATGACCAGAGCTGTACCTTGGCTCCATTTAGCCATGACTAGAGCAGCTGGGACGCAAGGCACCAAGTCAGTAGGATGCACACCGCAGGAAGGCCCTGGGCCCAGCCCACAAAACCATTTTTTCCTGCTAGACCTCTGGGCCTGTGATGGGAGGGGCTGTCACAAAGGTCTTTCACATGCTCTGGAGACATTTCCCCCATTGTCTTAGGTGATTAGCGTTTGGCTCATAGTTACTTATACAAATATATGTAGCTGTCTTGAATTTTTCCTCAGAAAATGGGTTTTTCTTTTCTATCACATCATCAGGTGCAAATTTTCTGAACTTTTTTGCTCTGTTTCCCTTTTAAAACTGAGTGCTTTTAACAGCACCCAAGTCACCTCTTGAATGTTTTGCTGCTTAGAAATTTCTTCCACCAGATACCCTAAATCATCTCCCTCAAGTTCAAGGTTCCAAAAATATCTAGGGCAGGGGAAAAATGTCAGTAGTCTTGTCTCTGAAACATAACAAGAGACACCTTCACTACAGTTCCCAACAAGTCCCTCATCTCCATCTGAGACCACCTCAGCCTGGATTTCATTGTCCGTATCATTATCAGGATTTTGGCCAAAGCCATTCAACAAGTTTCTATGCAGTTCCAAACTTTCCCGCATTTTCCTGTCTTCTTCAGAGCCCTCCAAACTCTTCCAACCTCTCCTTGTTACTCAGTTTCAAAGTTGCTTCCACATTTTCAGGTATCTTTACAGCAGTGCCCCACCCTACTGGTACCAATTTTTTCTATTAGTCTGTTTTTCTGCTACTGAAATAGACATACCTGAGACTGAGTAATTTTTAAAGAGAAGAAGGTTTAATGGACTCAGCTCCATGTGGCTAGGGAGGTGAGACTCCCCCATTACAATACTGGGGAATGGTGAATGTCATGTCTTACATGGTGGCAGGCAAGAGAGAATGAGAGCCAAGTGAAAGGGGTTTCCCCTTGTAAAATCATCAGATCTCAACTTTAAATAGCAAGATAGCTGAATAGAAACAGCTCCAGTCTGCAGCTCCCAGCGTGATCAACGCAGAAGATGGGTGATTTCTGCATTTCCAACTGAACTACCCGGTTCATCTCATTGGGACTGGTTGGACAGTGGGTACAACCCATGTAGGTTGAGCTGAAGCAGGGTGGGGCATTGCCTCACCCGGGAAGCGCAAGGGGTCGGGGGATTTCTCTTTCCTAGCCAAGAGAAGCCATAACAGACTGTACCTGGAAAAAAGAGACACTTTCGCCCAAATACTGCGTTTTTCACAAGGTCTTAGCAACCGACAGACAAGAAGATTCTCTCCCGTGCCTGGCTTGGCGGGTCCCACTCCCACGGAGCCTTGATTACTGCTAGCGCAACAGTCTGAGATCGAACTACAAGGCAGCAGCCTGGCTGGAGGAGGGACATCCGCCATTGCTGAGGTTTGAGTAGGTAAACAAAGTGACCAGGAAGCTCAAACTGGGTGGAGCCCACTGCAGCTCAGCAAGGCTTACTGCCACTACAGACTCCACCTCTGTGGGCAGGGCATAACTGAACAAAAGGCAGCAGACAACTTATGCAGACTTAAATGTCCCTGTCTGACAGCTTTGAAGAGAGCAGTGGATTTTCCCAGCATGGCATTTGAGCTCTGAGAACAGGCAGACTGCCTCCTCAAGTGGGTCTCTGACCCCCGTGTAGTCTAACTGGGAGACACCTCATAAAGGTGGGTGCCCCTCTGAGATGAAGCTTCTAGAGGAAGGATCAGGCAGCAATATTTGCTGTTCTGCAATATTTGCTGTTCTGCAGCCTCCGTTGGTGATACCCAGGTAAACAGGGTCTGGAGTGGACCTCCAGCAAACTCCAACATACCTGCAGCTGAGGGACCTGACTCTTAGAAGGAAAACAAAAAGGAAGGAATAGCATCAACATCAACAAAAAGGACATCGACAACAAAACCCCATCTGTAGGCCACCAACATCAAAGACCAAAGGTAGATGAAAGCACCAAGATGGGAAGAAACCAGAGCAGAAAAGCTGAAAATTCTAAAAACCAGAGCACCTCTTCTACACCAAAGGATCTCAGCTCCTTGCCAGCAACAGAACAAAGCTGGATGGAGAATGACTTTGATGAGTTGACAGAAGCAGGCTTCAGAAAGTCAATAATAACAAACTTTTCCAAGCTAAAGGAGCATCTTCTAACCCATCTCAAGGAAGCTAAAAACCTTGAAAAAATGTTAGACAAAGGGCTAAATAGAATAAACAGTGTGAAGAAGACCTTAAATGACCTGATGGAGCTGAAAACCGTAGCACAAGAACTCCATGATGCTTGCAGAGGTTCAATAGCCAATTCAGTCAAGTGGAAGAAAGGGTATCAGTGATTGAAGTTCAAATTAATGGAATAAAGCAAGAAGACAAGTTTAAAGAAAAAGGAGTAAAAAGAAATGAACAAAGCCTCCAAGAAATATGGGACTATGTGAAAAGACCAAATCTACATTTGATTGGTGTACCTGAAAGTGATGGGGAGAATGGAACCACTTTGGAAAACACTCTTCAGGATATCATCCAGGGGAACTTCTCCAACCTAGCAAGGCAGACCAACATTCAAATTCAGGAAATACAGAGAACACCACAAAGATACTCCTCAAGAAGAGCAATTCCAAGACACATAATTGTCAGAGTCATCAATTGAAATGAAGGAAAAAAATGTTAAGGGCAGCCAGAGAGAAAGGTCGGGGTACACAAAGGGAAGCCCATCAGACTAACAGCGGATCTTTTGGCAGAAACCCTACAAGCCAGAAGACAGTGGGGGCAAATATTCAGCATTCTTAAAGAAAAGAATTTTCAAGCCAGAATTTCATATCCAGCCAAACTAAGCTTCATAAGTGAAGGAGAAATAAAATCCTTTACAGACAAGCAAATGCTGAGAGATTTTGTCACCACCAGGCCTGCCTTATGAGAGCTCCTGAAGGGAACACTGAACGTGGAAAGAAACAATCAGTACCAGCCACTGCAAAAACATGCCAAATTGTAGACCATCCATGCTAGGAAGAAACTGCATCAATTAATGGACAAAATAGCCAGCAAACATTATAATGACAGAATCAAATTCACAGATAACCATATTAACTTTAAATGTAAATGGGCTAAATGCCCCAATTAAAAGACACAGACTGGCAAATTGGATAAAGAGTCAAGACCCATCAGTGTACTGTATTGAGGAGACCCATCTCATGTGCAGAGACATACATAGGCTCAAAATAAAGGGATGAAGGAAGATCTACCAAGAAAATGGAAAGCAAAAAAAAAAGCAGGGGTTGCAATCCTAGTCTCTGATAAAACCGACTTTAAATCAACAAATATCAAAAGAGACAAGGCCATTACATAATGGTAAAGGGATCAGTTCAGCAAGAAGAGCTAACTATCCTACATATATATGCACCCAATACAGGACCAGCCAGATTCATAAAGCAAGTCCTTGGAAACCTATAAAGACACTTAGACTCCCACACAATAATAATGGGAGACTTTAACACTCCACTGTCAATATTAGACAGATCTGCAACATAGGAGGTTAACAAGGATATCCAAGACCTGAACTCAGCTCTGCACCGAGCAGACCTAATAGACATCTACAGAACTCTCCACCCCAAATCAACAGAATATACATTCTTCTCAGCACCACATCGCACTAATTCTAAAATTGACCACATAATTGGAAGTAAAGCACTCCTCGGCAAATATGAAAGAATAGAAATCACAACAAACTGTCTCTCAGACCACAGTGAAATCAAATTAGAACTCAGGATTAAGAAACTCACTCAACACCGCACAACTACATGGAAACTGAACAACCTGCTCCTGAATGACTACTGGGCAAATAACGAAATGAAGGAAGACATAAATACATTCTTTGAAACCAATGAGAACAAAGACACAATGTACCAGAATCTCTGGGACACATTTCAAGCAGTGTGTAGACGGAAATTTATAGTGCTAAATGCCCACATGAGAAAGCAGGAAAGATCTAAAATCGACACCCTAATATCACAATTAAAAGAACTAGAGAAGCAAGAGCAAACAAATTCAAAAGATAGCAGAAGGCAAGAAATAACTAAGATCAAAGCAGAACTGAAGGAGATAGACACAAAAAACAGTTCAAAAAAATCAATGAATCCAGGAGCTGGTTTTTTGAAAAGATCAACAAAATTGATAGACTGCTAGCAAGACTAATGAAGAAAAGAGAGAAGAATCAAATAGACGCAATAAAAAATGAAAAGAGAATATCACCCCGATCCCACATAGATACAAACTACCATCAGAGAATACTATAATCACCTCTACGCAAATAAACTAGAAAACCTAGAAGAAATGGATAATTTCCTGGACACTTACACTCTCCCAAGACTAAACCAGGATGAAGCTGAATCCCTGAATAGACCAATAGCAGGCTCTGAAATTGAGGCAATAATTAATAGCCTACCAACCAAAAAAAGTCCAGAAGCAGATGGATTCACAGCTGAATTCTACCAGAGGTACAAGGAGGAGTTGGTACCATTCCTTCTGAAAATATTCCAATCAATAGAAAAAGAAGGAATCCTCCCTAACTCATTTTATGAGGACAGCATCATCCTGATACCAAAGCCTGGCAGAGACACAACAAAAAAAGAGAATTTTAGACCAATATCCCTGATGAACATCGATGCAAAAATCCTCAATAAAATACTGGCAAACCGGATTCAGCAACACATCAAAAAGCTTACCACCATGATCAGGTCGGCTTCATCCCTGGGATGCAAGGCGGGTTTAACATATGCAAATCAATAAACGTAATCCATTACATAAATAGAACCAAAAACAAAAACCACATGATTATCTCGATGGATGCAGGAAAGGCCTTTGACAAAATTCAACAGCCCGTCTTGCTAAAACCTCTCAATAAACTAGGTATTGATGGAAGGTATCTCAAAATAATAAGAGCTATTTATGACAAACCCACAGCCAATATCATACTGAATGGGCAAAAACTGGAAGCATTCCCTTTGAAAATCGGCACAAGACAAGGATGCCCTGTCTTACCACTCCTATTCAACATAGTGTTGGAAGTTCTGGCCAGGGCAGTCAGGCAGGAGAAGGAAATAAAGGGTATCCAATTAGGAAATGAGGAAGTCAAATTGACCCTGTTTGCAGATGACATGATTGTATATTTTGAAAACCCCATCATCTCAGCCCCAAATCTCCTTAAGCTGATAAGCAACTTCAGCAAAGTCTCAGGATACAAAATCAGTGTGCAAAAATCACAAGCATTCCTATACACCAAGAACAGACAAACAGAGAATCAAATCATGAGTGAACTCCCATTCACAATTGGTACAAAGAGAATAAAATACCTAGGAATGCAACTTACAAGGGATGTGAAGGACCTCTTCAAGGAGAGCTACGAACTACTGCTCAACGAAATAAAAGAGGACACAAACAAATGGAAGAACATTCCATGCTCATGGATAGAAAGAATCAATATCGTGAAAATGGCCATGCTGCCCAAGGTAATTTATAGATTCAGTGCCATCCCCATCAAGCTACCAATGACTTTCTTCACAGAATTGGAAAAAACTACTTTAAAGTTCATATGGAACCAAAAAAGAGCACGCATTACCAAGACAATCCTAAGCCAAAAGAACAAAACTGGAGGCATCACGCTACCTGACTTCAAACTATACTACAAGGCTACAGTAACCAAAACAGCATGGTACTGGTACCAAAACAGAGACATAGTCCAATGGAACAGAACAGAGCCCTCAGAAATAACACCACATAGCTACATCCATCTGATCTTTGACAAACCTGACAAAAACAAGCAATGGGGAAAGGATTCCCTATTTAATAAATGGTGCTGGGAAAACTGGCTAGCCATATGTAGAAAGCTGAAACTGGATCCCTTCCTTACACCTCATGCAAAAATTAATTCAAGATGGATTAGAGACTTAAATGTTAGACCTAATACCATAAAATCTCTAAAAGAAAACCTAGGCAATACCATTCAGGACATAGGCATGGGCAAGGACTTCATGACTAAAACACCAAAAGCAATGGCAACAAAAAACAAAATAGACAATGGGATCTAATTAAACTAAAGAGCTCTTGCATGGCAAAAGAAACTACCATCAGAGTGAACAGGCAACCTACAGAATGGGAGAAAAGTTTTGCAATATACCTATCTGACAAAGGGCTAATATTCAGAATCTACAAAGAACTTAAACAAATTTACAGAAAAAAGAACCCCATCAAAAAGTGGGCAAAGGATATGAACAGACACTTTTCAAAAGAAGACATGTATGCAGCCAACAGACACGTGAAAAAATGCTCATCATCACTTCTCATCAGAGAAATGCAAATCAAAACCACAATGAGATACAATCTCATGCCAGTTAGAATGGCGATCATTAAAAAGTCAGGAAACAGCAGATGCTGGAGAGGATGTGGAGAAATAGGAACACTTTTACACTGTTGGTGGGAGTGTGTATTAGTGCAACCCTTATGCAAGACAATGTGGCGATTCCTCAAGGATCTAGAACTAGAAATACCATTTGACCTAGCAATCCCATTACTGGGTATATACCCAAAAGATTATAAATCATGCTACTATAAAGACACATGCACATGTATGTTTATTGCAGCACTATTCACAATAGCAAAGACTTGGAACCAACCCAAATGTCCATCAATGATAGACTGGATTAAGAAAATGTGGCACATATACACCATGGAATACTATGCAGCCATAAAAAAGGATGAGTTCATGTCCTTTGAAGGGACATGGATGAAGCTGGAAACCATCATTCTCAGCAAACTATCGTAAGGACAGAAAACCAAACACTGCATGTTCTCACTCATAGGTGGGAATTGAACAATGAGAACACTTGGACATAGGGAGGGGAACATCACACACAGGGACCTGTTGCGGGATGGGGGACTGGGGGAGGGATAGCGTTAGGAGAAATACCTAATGTAAATGATGAGTTGATCGGTGCAGCAAACCAGCATGGCATGTATACCTATGTAACAAACCTGCACGTTGTACACATGTACCCTGGAACTTAAAGCATAATAATAAATTTGAAAAGAAAGAGGTAAGTTTTTATCAGTATAATATTACAAACTTTCTGGATAAAAATGCCCTTTTGACACAGTAACATCCCCTCAGATGAAAATTTCTTCACAGACAGAAAAATAAATGGTATTTCATTAAAAGTAGCATGTCTGATTCAGAGATTTATGTTAACTGCATTGGAAATGAGATACACACCTACTTTCAAGATGTATGAATTGCGACAAATACAAAGCAGTTGTTTATGGCTTTTAACCAGCTAACGGGAGAAAGGAAAGCTGTTTATGAAATATTTGCAAATAACTTCAAAAGTATTTGTGAAATGCATCATTTCAAGATATGGCTTATCAGTGAAAACCCTGAAGTTGATGACATTTGGTTTACCAAATGGGTCTGGCAAATGCATTTTCGCATGTTGCTGGAAGTATATTTTTTTTCTCTGACTTAGCTCATCTTTTTAAGTTAATTCATGACTTAATTATAAAACATAAATAAGACCATCTTTACAGTTAAATCATTTTATAAACGGTGTGCATGAACAAAATTCCACGAACCTTACTGCCATAATTTCTATCCTTCCATCCATTCACTCACCTCTTATGTAACTTTGAGTATTTTGATGCCTGAATAAATAATTTTCAGCCATCCAATCATTAACTTGGAGGATGGATACAATGGAAAGGCTATCAAGAGAAAAAATGAAAAGGTAAGCAAAAACAAAATCTGTAAGATATTCTAAGTTGTTTGTACTTTATTTTGAGGGCAGCAGGGAGCCAATGAGAGACATTGAGCAAGAGTGATACTATCAGATTATATTGATGAAAAAATCACCCTGGCTGCAGTGTGAGCCTTCGGAGGGGGCAGGAGTAGAATGACAGACCAGACAGGTGACTACACATCTGCTGTAACATGATGCTAGCCAGAACAAATATGGTTGTGACTATAAAAAGGATTTGACAGAATTGGAAAGTAGAACCCAGAGGACTTGGTAGTTAATTTAATGTGTGGGATGACTTAGAAGAGTCCAAGATAGAGTTAAAGTGAATAAGGTTAAATGGGAGGAGAGGCACTTCCTCCACTGCAGCAGCAAGGAAGTAGGAAAAATTACTATGGAGGCAGTTATTTTATAGTTTTGGTACAAGAATGTGAGGAAACCTGTTATTTCATTATATTTGGATAATTGAGATGAGATCTTCTCTGAGAGGAGACAAGTGCAAGAGGGGTTGGAGTTTTAGAATAGAAAATTAGGAAAGTTCAACTGACAGAAAACTAGAAAAGATTTTTGCTTAGCTCAACAGAGGTTAAGGACAAAACTGAAACATTCGATTCAAATAGAATAATTTATAGAGATTTTTTTTAAAAAGGCAATTTGTTACAGTCCTGTTCATGAGCAGCAGCGTTATCTCCAATAGCTAAAGCATGGAAGCAACCCAATTGTCCATCAGTGAATAAATGGATAAGTAAAATCTAGTACACACAAAAAATGGAATATTATTTAGCCTGAAGGAGGACGGAAATTCTGACATTAGCTACAACAAGGATAAACTTTGAGGAAATTAAACCAATCACAAACAATGAAACCAATCATAAAAAAAAACCCTGATCACAAAAAGATCAATACTGTATGTTTCCACTTACATGAAGTAGTTAGAACAGTCAAAATCATAGAGACAGAAAGTAAAATAGTGGTTGCCAGGAGCTGGGAGGAGAGAGGACTAGGCAGTTATTGTTTAATGGGTATAGAGTTTCAATTTTGCAAGATGGAAAGAGTTCTGGAGATGGAAGATAGTGACGGTTGCATAACAATATGAATGTATTTAATACCACTGAATTTTGACACTTCAAAAAGGTTAAGATGGTAAATTTTACATCGTGGACGTTTTACCACAATAAAAATATTGTAAGACACACACATATACACAAACAATAAGTAGGACAATGATGTGTAACTTGAATGCGAAGAAAAAGGAAGCAAGGGAGAGCATATTAACACCAGTGAAGTAGAATTACATGAAAAATTGAAATGTGAGAAAGAGGGCTCTTTTACGTTTTCAGATAAAAGTTGCCATTCGTAATCTCAAAACATAAAACACTTTGGTATGTTTCCCCAAGATGCAACTAGGAATAGTTGTCACACAATCACTCGAGCCAGCAACATCACTAGCATCTACTAATCTAATATTATTCCTGTTAATGTATACATGTTGACTCTAGGGAGAGAGGATGTGTTTCATAAATTTTGAAGTGTGTACATAATCATATCTTAAAAGTTTTAACAAGTATAAATTGTCAACTTGTATGTGAGAAATGTGAGACACCAGAGAAGAAATGTTAACAAAATATAGGAGTTCAGAGCAATTTGAAAGAAACTGCGATACTGGGATAAAGCGCTACCATAATTAATATGCGCTGAGAGTATTGAAAACAACAATTTGGGGAAGTAAAAGTAATAGGTAATATTACTTAATCACATGCTATGGACATGACTAATATTTTATATGATTAACCTACTGAATCTTTGCAAAATTAATATGAGGAGCTACTATAGTTATCACTAATGAACACATGAGGTAAGTGAAGTGCGTACCAGTTAAGTAATTCACCGAGGAAACTTTACAGCAAAAATGTAGACAAGCTAATATTTGAACACAGGCTATCTGCCTTTAGAGCTAAGGCCCTAAACTTCTATGTGGTACTGGATTCACTCACAGTGGGATGTCATAGACTAATTAAATATCAGTGCAAAATTTGAATAATTAACATGTAAGGATTAATGTGTTGGAAAGCAGAGAATAAGAAAACAGGATGTGTATTTCCTGTGTGTCCTGCAAAGAACGTGAAGCCCTTTCTAACTGAACACATGCTACTGACCTCATTTGATACAAATATGCCTTTTATATATATTCAAACAAGAAAAATTTACAGTGTGTTTACTTTTTTAATTTCCACTGAGAAACCAAAGGGACAGAGCTAACAGAATTCACTTGTACCTTTCCATGACGTGGAAGGGTAAAATACATGTTTCATATAAAACTACATGTTGCTTTTTAAAAACATTTGATCTTTGGACTTCTCTAGTGTTTCATCTAAGTAAAATAAAATTTTAATTGAATTGACAATAAAATAAATATGTAATTATAGAAAGTATAGCATTATTTTTTAAAACTATGATTTTTTTCATAGAATACACAAGAGAGTAGCTGTTACACCAGGCACATCTAGTGTGCGTATAAACATTATAAGTGTTAATACACCACAAAGGGAAACATTAAAATATAATACTCAGATACTCATAAAAGTAAATACTGATAAAAGATTAGTGGTTTGGGAATTTATGTTTCTCAGTATATAACAAGTGAATATATAAGCACTAAATAAGTCTTAAGAACTTTGAAAACTATAATTATACATGTGGTTAATGTATAACTAACCATAGATGCATTATAAATGACACTATCAGAGTAAATCGATTCTTTTCAAACGACTATGAAACCTTATAAATATTGAGCATTAGCAAGAGCCCTTGGGTAACAGTGACAGAAACCTAATCCAAACTAAGGCTAAACAGGAACAAAACTGCTGTACTAGGAAAGAGACGAAGCTACAGTTAAAAGAAACTCAGGATAAGAGATGCAGAGCGAATCCTGGTCACATTTGAATCCTTCGGTCTGCATCTGGGGCATTTTTGTATCTGTGCTTCCCAGATTTCAATCCACAACACCCGCTTTGGCCTAGTGAGACAGCCCAGTGTTATTCCTATAAACTTCTCCATATGCCTGTGTTTGGTTTAGAGTTTTGTCTGAAGCAATCTAAGAGCTGCAAAATAATGCCGTCACAAACCAAAGCCCTTTACACTGTACCTCACCAACAAGATGAGACCAAGGGGAACATGAAGTAATCAGCAGCCTGGTCTCTTTTCTCAGCTTTTGGTTTCAGAAGCAGTCCCAGAAGAGATTAGTAGCATCATGTCAAGCAGAAAACAATAGCAAAAATAATGTCAAAGTCCAGAAGAGATAAGTCTGTCTGTTACAAGTAACACAAACACAGAAGCTGAGCCAGATCCAGGAAAAGTACTCGTTTGCCAGATACGATTGAGTTCATCAAACAGACTTAATGTATAATTCCAGAAAAACTAACTTGACATTTTCAGGGCCAGTGTAATATAAATTTTTTTAGAACATTGTTATTCTTTTAGCAGTGTTTCTTACAAAAAGCATACGTGCTCCATTCTAAAATTTTGAGATTACATTTAAAAAGTAACAAAAGTTACTCGCAATTACTAACCTCTGGCTTCAAATTTTTGTATTTATTCCCCAGTATTTATATAGACACACTTGGAGTGTGTATGTGTGTGCATGTGTGTGTGTCTTCTTGTCTATGCCTGTTTTTAATGTAAAAATGAGAAAAGGGTGAAGGGCTGGCATAAAACCTAGTTGTACACATATTTTATGAAATTGTTTTTGATCATTAAATACCTGCTACTGGATTTTTGTGACTGTTGCCTAGAATTTCACTAAACAAATGTACTATCATTTATTTAATTATTCCCTTTTTGTTGAGTGGGGTTTTTTTTCATTCTGAGCAGTTCTGCAATGAGTACTAATTAAATTAAACCACTGTAATCACCCATGAGTATTACCACAGGAAATTCCCAGAGATTAAACCTTAGGTCAAATATTATGAAAAAAATGTTAAAGCTTTTGAATGCCTAAAGACTTTACTAATATTTGCTACCACAATAATTACTTCTCTGGAATGCCATTATTTCTTTACCAATTTTTAATACAGGAAACTATCTTTTAAAAATATTTCCTTTTTTTTTTTTTTTTTGGGTTGTTTTCTTTTTTTTTTTTTAATTTATTTATTATTATTATACTTTAAGTTGTAGGGTACATGTGCATAACGTGCAGGTTTGTTACATATGTATACTTGTGCCATGTTGCTGTGCTGCACCCATCAACTCGTCATTTACATCAGGTATAACTCCCAATGCAATCCCTCCCCCCTCCCCCCTCCCCATGATAGGCCCTGGTGTGTGATGTTCCCCTTCCTGAGTCCGAGTGATCTCATTGTTCAGTTCCCACCTATGAGTGAGAACATGCGGTGTTTGGTTTTCTGTTCTTGTGATAGTTTGCTAAGAATGATGGATTCCAGCTGCATCCAAGTCCCTACAAAGGACTCAAACTCATCCTTTTTTATGGCTGCATAGTATTCCATGGTGTATATGTGCCACATTTTTTTAATCCAGTCTGTCACTGATGGACATTTGGGTTGATTCCAAGTCTTTGCTATTGTGAATAGTGCTGCAATAAACATACGTGTGCATGTGTCTTTATAGCAGCATAATTTATAATCCTTTGGGTATATACCCAGTAATGGGATGGCTGGGTCATATGGTACTTCTAGTTCTAGATCCTTGAGGAATCGCCATACTGTTGTCCATAATGGTTGAACTAGTTTACAATCCCACCAACAGTGTAAAAGTGTTCCTATTTCTCCACATCCTCTCCAGCACCTGTTGTTTCCTGACTTTTTAATGATTGCCATTCTCACTGGTGTGAGATGGTATCTCATTGTGGTTTTGATTTGCATTTCTCTGATGGCCAGTGATGATGAGCATTTTTTCATGTGTCTGTTGGCTGTATGAATGTCTTCTTTTGAGAAATGTCTGTTCATATCCTTTGCCCACTTTTTGATGGGGTTGTTTGTTTTTTTCTTGTAAATTTGTTTGAGTTCTTTGTAGGTTCTGGATATTAGCCCTTTGTCAGATGAGTAGATTGCAAAAATTTTCTCCCATTCTGTAGGCTGCCTGTTCACTCTGATGGTAGTTTCTTTTGCTGTGCAGAAGCTCTTTAGTTTAATGAGATCCCATTTGTCAATTTTGGCTTTTGCTGCCGTTGCTTTTGGTGTTTTAGACATGAAGTCTTTGCCCATGCCTATGTCCTGAATGGTACTACCTAGGTTTTCCTCTAGGATTTTTATGGTATTAGGTCTAACATTTAAGTCTCTAATCCATCTTGAATTAATTTTCATATAAGGAGTAAGGAAAGGATCCAGTTTCAGCTTTCTACTTATGGCTAGCCAATTTTCCCAGCACCATTTATTAAATAGGGAATCCTTTCCCCATTTCTTGTTTCTCTCAGGTTTGTCAAAGATCAAATGGCTGTAGATGTGTGGTATTATTTCTGAGGACTCTGTTCTGTTCCATTGGTCTATATCTCTGTTTTGGTACCAGTACCATGCTGTTTTGGTTACTGTAGCCTTGTAGTATAGTTTGAAGTCAGGTAGCGTGATGCCTCCAGCTTTGTTCTTTTGACTTAGGATTGTCTTGGAGATGCGGGCTCTTTTTTGGTTCCATATGAACTTTAAAGCAGTTTTTTCCAATTCTGTGAAGAAACTCATTGGTAGCTTGATGGGGATGGCATTGAATCTATAAATTACCTTGGGCAGTATGGCCATTTTCACAATATTGATTCTTCCTATCCATGAGCATGGTATGTTCTTCCATTTGTTTGTGTCCTCTTTGATTTCACTGAGCAGTGGTTTGTAGTTCTCCTTGAAGAGGTCCTTTACATCCCTTGTAAGTTGGATTCCTAGGTATTTTATTCTCTTTGAAGCAATTGTGAATGGAAGTTCATTCCTGATTTGGCTCTCTGTTTGTCTGTTACTGGTGTATAAGAATGCTTGTGATTTTTGCACATTAATTTTGTATCCTGAGACTTTGCTGAAGTTGCTTATCAGCTTAAGGAGATTTTGGGCTGAGACAATGGGGTTTTCTAAATATACAATCATGTCATCTGCAAACAGGGACAATTTGACTTCTTCTTTTCCTAACTGAATACCCTTGATTTCTTTCTCTTGCCTGATTGCCCTAGCCAGAACTTCCAACACTATGTTGAATAGGAGTGGTGAGAGAGGGCATCCCTGTCTTGTGCCAGTTTTCAAAGGGAATTTTTCCAGTTTTTGCCCATTCAGTACGATATTGGCTGTGGGTTTGTCATAAATATTTTGAGGTACGTTCTTATTATTTTGAGGTACGTTCCATCAATACCAAATTTATTGAGCGTTTTTAGCATGAAGGGCTGTTGAATTTTGTCAAAAGCCTTTTCTGCATCTATTGAGATAATCATGTGGTTCTTGTCTTTGGTTCTGTTTATATGCTGGATTATGTTTATTGATTTGCGAATGTTGAACCAGCCTTGCATCCCAGGGATGAAGCCCACTTGATCATGGTGGATAAGCTTTTTGATGTGTTGCTGAATCCGGTTTGCCAGTATTTTATTGAGGATTTTTGCATCGATGTTCATCAGGGATATTGGTCTAAAATTCTCTTTTTTTGTTGTGTCTCTGCCAGGCTTTGGTATCAGGATGATGTTGGCCTCATAAAATGAGTTAGGGAGGATTCCCTCTTTTTCTATTGATTGGAATATTTTCAGAAGGAATGGTACCAACTCCTCCTTGTACCTCTGGTAGAATTCAGCTGTGAATCCATCTGGTCCTGGACTTTTTTTGGTTGGTAGGCTATTAATTGTTGCCTCAATTTCAGAGCCTGCTATTGGTCTATTCAGGGATTCAACTTCTTCCTGGTTTAGTCTTGGAAGAGTGTAAGTGTCCAGGAAATTATCCATTTCTTCTAGATTTTCCAGTTTATTTGCGTAGAGGTGTTTATAGTATTCTCTGATGGTAGTTTGTATTTCTGTGGGGTCGGTGGTGATATCCCCTTTATCATTTTTAATTGCGTCGATTTGATTCTTCTCTCTTTTCTTCTTTATTAGTCTGGCTAGTGGTCTGTCAATTTTGTTGATCTTTTCAAAAAACCAACTCCTGGATTCATTGATTTTTCGGAGGGTTTTTTGTGTCTCTATCTCCTTCAGTTCTGCTCTGATCTTAGTTATTTCTTGCCTTCTGCTAGCTTTCGAATGTGTTTGCTCTTGCTTCTCTAGTTCTTTTAATTGCGATGTTAGAGTGTCAGTTTTAGATCTTTCCTGCTTTCTCTTGTGGGCATTTAGTGCTATAAATTTCCCTCTACACACTGCTTTAAATGTGTCCCAGAGATTCTGGTATGTTGTATCTTTGTTCTCATTGGTTTCAAAGAACATCTTTATTTCTGCCTTCATTTCGTTATGTACCCAGTAGTCATTCAGGAGCAGGTTGTTCAGTTTCCATGTAGTTGAGCGGTTTTGATTGAGTTTCTTAGTCCTGAGTTCTAGTTTGATTCCACTGTGGTCTGAGAGACAGTTTGTTATAATTTCTGTTCTTGTACATTTGCTGAGGAGTGCTTTACTTCCAATTACGTGGTCAATTTTGGAATAAGTACGATGTGGTGCTGAGAAGAATGTATATTCTGTTGATTTGGGGTGGAGAGTTCTATAGATGTCTATTAGGTCTGCTTGCTGCAGAGATGAGTTCAATTCCTGGATATCCTTGTTAACTTTCTGTCTCGTTGATCTGTCTAATGTTGACAGTGGAGTGTTGAAGTCTCCCATTATTATTGTATGGGAGTCTAAGTCTCTTTGTTAGTCTCTAAGGACTTGCTTGATGAATCTGGGTGCTCCTGTATTGGGTGCATATATATTTAGGATAGTTAGCTCTTCCTGTTGAATTGATCCCTTTACCATTATGTAATGGCCTTCTTTGTCTCTTTTGATCTTTGATGGTTTAAAGTCTGTTTTATCAGAGACTAGTATTGCAACCCCTGCTTTTTTTTGTTCTCCATTTACTTGGTAAATCTTCCTCCATCCCTTTATTTTGAGCCTATGTATGTCTCTGCGTGTGAGATGGGTCTCCTGAATACAGCAGACTGATGGGTCTTGACTCTTTATCCAGTTTGCCAGTCTGTGTCTTTTAATTGGAGCATTTAGTCCATTTACATTTAAGGTTAAGATTGTTATGTGTGAACTTGATCCTGCCATTATGATATTAACTGGTTATTTTGCTCGTTAGTTGATGCAGTTTCTTCCTAGCGTCGATGGTCTTTACATTTTGGCATGTTTTTGCAATGGCTGGTACCGGTTGTTCCTTTCCATGTTGAGTGCTTCCTTCAGGGTCTGTTGTAAGGCAGGCCTAGTGGTGACAAAATCTCTAAGCATTTGCTTATCTGTAAAGGATTTTATTTCTCCTTCACTTATGAAACTTAGTTTGGCTGGATATGAAATTCTGGGTTTAAAATTCTTTTCTTTAAGAATGTTGAATATTGGCCCCCACTGTCTTCTGGCTTGGAGAGTTTCTGCCGAGAGATCTGCTGTTAGTCTGATGGGCTTCCCTTTGTGGGTAACCCGACCTTTCTCTCTGGCTGCCCTTAAGATTTTTTCCTTCATTTCAACTTTGGTGAATCTGGCAATTATGTGTCTTGCAGTTGCTCTTCTCGAGGAGTATCTTTGTGGCGTTCTCTGTATTTCCTGGATTTGAATGTTGGCCTGCCCTACTAGGTTGGGGAAGTTCTCCTGGATGATATCCTGAAGAGTGTTTTCCAACTTGGTTCCATTTTCCCCCTCACTTTCAGGCACCCCAATCAGACGTAGATTTGGTCTTTTTACATAATCCCATACTTCTTGCAGGCTTTGTTCATTTCTTTTTCTTCTTTTTTCTTTTGGTTTCTCTTCTCGCTTCATTTCATTCATTTGATCCTCAATCGCTGATACTCTTTCTTCCAGTTGATCGAGTCGGTTACTGAAGGTTGTGCATTTGTCACGTATTTCTCGTGTCATGGTTTTCATCTCTTTCATTTCGTTTAGGACCTTCTCTGCATTAATGACTCTAGCCATCAATTCTTCCCCTTTTTTTCAAGATTTTTAGTTTCTTTGCGCTGGGTACGTAATTCCTCCTTTAGCTCTGAGAAATTTGATGGACTGAAGCCTTCTTCTCTCATCTCGTCAAAGTCATTCTCCATCCAGCTTTGATCCGTTGCTGGCGATGAGCTGCGCTCCTTTGCCGGGGGAGATGCGCTCTTATTTTTTGAATTTCCAGCTTTTCTGCCCTGCTTTTTCCCCATCTTTGTGGTTTTATCTGCCTCTGGTCTTTGATGATGGTGATGTACTGATGGGGTTTTGGTGTAGGTGTCCTTCCTGTTTGATAGTTTTCCTTCTAACAGTCAGGACCCTCAGCTGTAGGTCTGTTGGAGATTGCTTGAGGTCCACTCCAGACCCTGTTTGCCTGGGTATCAGCAGCAGAGGCTGCAGAAGATAGAATATTTCTGAACAGCGAGTGTACCTGTCTGATTCTTGCTTTGGGAGCTTCCTCTCAGGGGTGTACTCCTCTCTGTGAGGTGTGGGGTGTCAGACTGCCCCTAGTGGGGGATGTCTCCCAGTTAGGCTACTCAGGGGTCAGGGACCCACTTGAGCAGGGAGTCTGTCCCTTCTCAGATCTCAACCTCCGTGTTGGGAGATCCACTGCTCTCTTCAAAGCTGTCAGACAGAGTCGTTTGTGTCTGCAGAAGTGTCTGCTGCGTTTGTTTAGTTTACTGTGCCCTGTCCCCAGAGGTGGAGTCTACAGAGACAGGCAGGTTTCCTTGAGCTGCTGTGAGCTCCACCCAGTTCAAGCTTCCCAGCAACTTTGTTTACCTACTTAAGCCTCAGCAATGGTGGGCGCCCCTCCCCCAGCCTCGCTGCTGCCTTGCCGGTAGATCACAGACTGCTGTGCTAGCAATGAGGGAGGCTCCGTGGGTGTGGGACCCTCCCGGCCAGGTGTGGGATATGATCTCCTGGTGTGCCTGTTTGCTTAAAGCGCAGTATTGGGGTGGGAGTTACCCGATTTTCCAGGTGTTGTGTGTCTCAGTTCCCCTGGCTAGGAAAAGGGACTCCCTTCCCCCTTGTGATTCCCAGGTGAGGCAATGCCTCGCCCTGCTTCAGCTCTCGCTGGTCGGACTGCAGCAGCTGACCAGCACCGATCGTCCGGCACTCCCCAGTGAGATGAACCCAGTACCTCAGTTGAAAATGCAGAAATCACCGGTCTTCTGTGTTGCTCGCGCTGGGAGTTGGAGACTGGAGCTGCTCCTATTCGGCCATCTTGCTCCGCCCCCAATATTTCCATTTTAGAAAGGCTAAAAAGTATATTAAAATATTCAAGAATTCATGTATATTCAAATATATTCAATGTTCAAATATATACTGCATTTGAATAATTTGAATATGCTCTTTGAAGTTTGGCTTTTTTAGAATAAATTGCTTATTTATTTTCTTTACCCTAATAGGTTCTAGTCACTGGAAATAAATGTCTCCAAATCTCTATCCTCATGGAGTTTACGTTAGACTAAAAAATTAACAAATAATCAAATATGTAAACAGACTATGTCAATGATAACCTCTATGGTAGATGAATAGGTTGATATGATAACAGCCTACTTTAATAGGATGGTCAGGAAACACTTTATTTGTAGGAACTTGTTACATATTTAAGAAAGTATTCATTTGTTTATCTTACATACAGCACATACTTTTCTGAAGTTGTTTCAGATATAAGGGAGGAGCTAAGACCCAAGGCCCTGCCTGGAAATATCATTCATCTCCTCATGTGAGGAAAGAAACAACTGGTTAGGAAGTAATTGGTTAGGAGGTGGGGTGTTTGTGTAAAGAGACTTTAAACTTTTCCAGAGGTGTTTTGGCTGAGGATGGGATAAGACAGGCTTGAAAAGAGAAGGAATGTTGTAGAGTGGGGAATGGGAAAGGTAAAGGGAGAGGCAGAAACAGAAACAGAAATAGAAATAGGGGATAGAAATAGAAATAAATAGAAATAGCACCACAATGTCCTCATGCTTGGATTTTCTCCACTTAACAGACCCCTCCCCTTTGAAAGCCCAACATCCAAAAATCCTGGACTTTTTAAATCCTTGAGCAGAACACATACTCTATAGTTCAATAACCTTTATAAGCAAAAAATAGAAAGTAGATGTTATCCACCTGACAGAAGTTGGGAGAAGGAAGGATGGAGAAAACAGAGGGAAGAATAAATGAGTTAACATTCTCTTCTTGGGGGAGTCAAGAAACGGTGTGTAAATTTGGTGAAACAAAAGGTAGTATTTTATTGAAAGTAACAAAAACATCTGATTGAATAGGGAAAATAATAATATTCAAATAATAAAACTTGATGTTTTGCAGATTTTTTAACTTTTAAGTTCAGGGCTACATGTGCAGGTTTGTTACATCGGTAAACTTGTGTCATGAGGGTTTGTTGTACAGATTATTTTGTCACTCAGGTATTGAGCCTAGTACCCATAAGTCATTTTTCCTGATACTCTCCTTCCTTCCACACTCTACCCTCAAGTAGGCCCCAATGTGTGTTATTCCCCTCTCTGCGTTCGTGAGTTCTCATTATTTGGCTTCCACTTATAAGTGAGAACATGTGGTTTTGATTTTCTGTTCCTGAGTTAGTTTGCTAGGCATAATGGCCTCTGACTCCATTCATGTCCCTGCAAAGGACATGATCTCATTCCTTTTTAATGACTGCTTAGTATTCCGTAGTATATGTGTACCACATTTTCTTTATCCAGTCTATCATTGATGGGTATTTTTGTTGGTTCCATGTATTTGTTATTGTGAGTAGTGTTGCGAACATACACATGCATGTGTCTTTATGATAGGATGAGTTGTATTCCTTTTGGTATATACCCAGTAATGGGATTGCTGGGTCAAATGATAGTTCTGTCTTTAGGTTTTTGAGAAATCACCACACTGTCTTCCACAATGGTTGAACTAATTTACACTCCCATCAACAGTAGATGTTCCTTTTTCTCCACCACCTTGCCAGCATCTATTATTTTTCTACTTTTTAAAAAATTATTATTTTTTTTTAAGTTGCAGGGTACATGTGCAGGATGTGCAGTTTGTTATATAGGTGAACATGTGCCATGGTGGTTTGCTGCACCATGCAGCAACGTATTAAGCCCAGCATACATTAGCTCTTTTTTCTAATGCTGTTCCCTCCAACCACTCTCCTCTGACAGGCCCCAGTAAGTGTTGTTCCCTTCTCTGTATCCATGTGTTCTTATTATTCAGCTCCCACTTATAAGTGAGAACTTGAAGTGTTTGGTTTTCTGTTCCTGTGTTAGTTTGCTGAGAATAATGGCTTCTGGCTTCACCTGTGTCTCAGCAAAGAATATGGTCTTGTTCCTTTTTATGGCTGCATAGAGTTCCATGGTGTATATGTACCATATTTTCTTTATCCAGTCTATCATTGATGGGCATTTGGATTGATGCTGTCTTTGCTATTGTGAATAGTGCTGCAATGAACATACACATGCATGTATCTTTATAATAGAATAATTTATATTTATTTGGGTATATACCCAGTAATGAGATTGCTGGGTCAAATGGTATTTCCAGTTCTAAATCTCTGAGAATTCACCACACTGTCTTCCACAATGGTAGAAATAATTTATATTCCCACCAATAGTGTTAAAAGCATTCCTATTTCTCCGCAACCTTGCCAGCATCTGTTGTTTCTTGACTTTTTCGTAATTGCCATTCCGACTGGCATGAGATGTTATCTCATTGCGATTTTGATTCACATTTCTCTAATGATCAGTGATGTTGAGCTTTTTTTCATGTGTTTGTTGGCTGCATGTATGTCTTTTATTTTAGACATATCTGTTCATATCTTTTGCCTACTTTTTAATGGGATTGGTTTTTTTTCTTGCAAATTTGCTTAAGTTCCTTGTATATTTTGAATATTAGACCTTTGTCAAATAGATAGGTTGCAAAAATTCTCTCCCATGGTGGGTTGTCTGTTCACTGTGATGATAGTTTCATTGGCTGTGCATAAACTCTCTAATTTAATTAGATCCCATTTGTCAATTTCTGCTTTTGTTGCAATTGCTTTTGGCAATTGCATCATAAATCTTTGCCCATGCCTATGTCCTGAATGATATTGCCTAGATTTTCTTTTACAGTTTTTATAGTTTTGGGTTTTACATTTAAGTCTTTAATCCATCTTCAGTTAATTTTTGTAAAAGCTGTAAGGAAGGGATCCAGGTTCAGTTTTCTGCATATTGCTAGCCAGTTCTCCCAGCACCGTGTATTTATTTATTTATCTATTTTTTCAGATATTTTCATGCCTTCCCTTTTTTTATTATACTTTAAGTTCTGGAATACATGTGCAGAATGTGCAGGTTTGTTACATAGGTATACACATGCCATGGTGGTTTGGTGCACCCAGCAACCCGTCATCTACATTAGGTATTTCTCCTAATGCTATCCATCCCCTAGTCCCCTACCCCCCAACAGGCCCCGGTGTGTGATGTTCCCCTCCCTGTGTCCATGTGTTCTCATTGTTTAACTCCCACTTATGAGTGAGAACATGTGGTGTTTGGTTTTCTGTTCTTGGGTGAATTTTCCCAGCACCATTTATTAAATAGTGAATCCTTTCCTTATTGCTTGTTTTTATCAGGTTTGTTGAAATTAGATGATTGTAGATGTGCAGTTTAATTTCTGTGTTCTCTATTCTGTTCCATTTGTCTATGTGACTGTTTTTTGTACCAGTACCATGCTGTTTTGGTTATTGTAGCCTTATAGTATAGTTTGAAGTCAGGTAGTGTGATGCCTCCAGCTTTGTTCTTTTAGCTTAGGATTGTCTTGGCTATGTGAGCTCTTTTTTATTCCATATGAATTTTTAAATAGCTTTTTTTTCTAATTCTGTGAAGAATGTCAATGGTAGTTTAATGGGAACAGCCTTGAATCTATAAATTGCTTTGGGGAGTGTGAGCATTTTTGTGATACTGATTCTTCCTATCCATAAGAATGGAATGTTTTTCCATTTGCTTGTGTCCTCTCTGATTTCCTTCAGTGGTGGTTTGTAGTTCTCTTGAAGAGGTTCTTCACTTCCCTTATTACCTGCATTCCTAGGTATTTTATTCTCTTTGTGGCATTTTTGAATGGGAGTTCATTCATTATTTGACTCTCTGCTTGTCTGTTGTTGGTGTATAAGAATGTTTGTGATTTCTGCATATCAGTTTTTTTTGGTTTTTTTTTTTTTTTTTTGGCTTTGCTTAAATGGCTTATCAGTTTAAGAAGTTTTTGGGCTGAGGCAATGGGGTTTTCTAGACATAGGATCATGTCATCTGCAAACAAAGACAATTTGACCTACTCTCTTCCCATTTAAATAGGCTTTATTTCCTTCTCTTGCCTAATTGCCCTGGCCAGATCTTCCAACACTATGTTGTATAAGACTGATGAGACAGAGGGTGTCTTTGTCTTGTGCCAGTTTTCAAGAGGAATGCTTCCAGTTCTTGCCCATTCAGTATGATATTGGCTGTGAGTTTGTTATAAATGGCTCTTATTGAGATATATTCTTCATTAAAAAAAAAAGGCCTTCAATAAAATTCAACATCCTTTCATGTTAAAAACTCTCAATAAACTAGGTAATTTTGTTGAAGGCCTTTTCTGCATCTATTGAAATAACCATGTTGTTTTTGTCTTTAGTTCTCTTTATGTGATGAATTACATTTATTTATTTGCATATGTTGAACTAGCCTTGCAACCCAGGTATGAAACCGACTTGATCGTGGTGGATAAGCTTTTCGACGTGCTGCTGGATTCGTTTTGCCAGTATTTTTTGAGGATATTCACATCAATGTTCATCAGGGCTATTGGCCTGACGTTTTCTTTTTTTGATGTGTATCTGCCAGGCTTTGGTATTAGGATGATGCTGGCCTCATAAAATGATTTAGAAAAGTGTCCCTCCTCTTCAACTGCTTGGAATAGTTTCAGAATTAAGGGTACCAGCTACTCTTTGCACCTCTGGTAGAATTCGACTGTGAATCCATATGAACCTGGACTTTTTTTGGTTGGTAAGCTATTTATTACTGCTTCAATTTCAGAACTTGTTATTGGTCTATTCAGGGATTCAGCTTCTTCCTGGTTCAGTCTTGGTAGGGTGTATGCGTCCAGGAATTTATCCATTTCTTCTGGATTTTCCAGTTTATTTGCGAAGAGCTGTTTATAGTATTATCTGATGATAGTTTGTATTTCTGTGGGGTCATTGGTGGTATCCCCCGTATTTCTGAGTGTGTTCATTTGAATCTTCTCTCTTTTTTTCTTTATAGTCTCAGTAGCAGTCTATCTATTTTATTGATTTTTTTCAAGGGAAAAAAAAAACAGCTCCTGGATTCTTCGAATTTTTTGAAGGATTTTTCACTTGGTGATTTTTGACAGGGGTTGAGGGGCAGGAACTAGGGCAAAACAAACTTTTGGAAGCCCAGGTGTTGGGAACAGACTCAGGGAGGGGGCAGGCACTGCCTTGGGTGGCCTCTGAGGTAAAGCCTAGGGTATCCACTCAAGCCCTGTGAGTGGGATCTGGCATCAGCAGCCATACCACCACTGACTCGAGCTGAGAGGGAATATAAAGTCCTTCAGAAAGGAGGCCAGGAAAAATCTCACCAGCTCCAGCATGGCCTCCTCACATGGATTCCTTGGCACCCTATACTTTCCATGCTTGTCCTAATTCGTCTTTTGAGATTCCAGTTTACTCTGATGCCAGGCATCACATGAAGATTTTCCCAGAGGAACCAGGGCTGCAGGATGGGATGGTCATTGCACACCACATGTCCCTGGTCAGCAGCTCAGGTCAGGCAGACCCTGGATGGAAAAGGTACACTCTAGCTTCCAAAAGAAATAAATGCAAGCAAGCCAGTCAGCTCTGGTGTTTGTGGGTATTTTCATCTCAGCCACAGTCCTCCTTTTTTGGGGGGGGGATTCTGAAAAAGGGTGGTGTGTAGGAAGGCAGAGAATGGGGATGTTTGGTTCAGTACTTAAATTTCTGAGCCTCAGTCCACAAAAACTTCAGCATTATTTGTGCTTAGTGCTACATGAATTCTATCTCTGTGGGTTTTTTCCCCCATTCCCAGATTTACTATAAATGCTCCTTAAAACGTATCTAAGCTGTTATTTTATAATAGCTTTCCTTCATTTGTTTATAGCTACTGTGCATTTTCTGTGTTTGGACTAACATTATGTTCAAGTATCTAGATATTTTCTCTTTGCCATATGTTTCAAATAAAGAAATGTTTATACCTCTTTGGAGAAAAAAAAACGGGAAAATGAGGGAGAAAATAAATTATAGAATGAGTATGTTAAGCTCAATCCTCATTTTTATAACAACAAGAATTAAGTAGACTATATTAAAAAATAACAAATCAATAAATAGTAATATTGCATTATTTAATAAAAGGAGATAACTAAAATTAATAACTGAACCCATTAAAAGATAATTCAAAAGAGATTGCAGTTGGAGAAGATCTATGTGTAGGATTGTTCTATTTATTTTTGCTATAACTGTTTAAAATATTTTTATTTTGTGTTTATTTTGCTGTGATAAAAATAAAAATAAACACCAAAAACTAAAAATGAGAACAAAAACATAAACTAACAAATATCTGAGGACTGTCATAGCTATCAAACTTTTGTTTGCTAAGAACTAAGAGAAATTAAACAATTTTGTCTAATAAGAGTATTGCCATGTATTACATATTAAGAAAATAAAAGTATGAACTTAAGAGTGAATTTTAGCATCAGTAACTTCAGGGTTTCATGTTTCAAGAAGCCTGTATTACAGTTTCCTGGTTTTTTCTCTAGCTCATGAACTCATTTTAGTATGTTTGGTAATTATGCTTGACTTGTTTTCTACCAACATATAAATAATGGTTTAAAAATGAGATTCGAGTCTGCTTATGGTACTTGATACCACTATCTTTATATTATTGATGGCAGCACGGCCCATTTAGAGCAGTCACTGCCATCATGCTGGCTGATAATACAGGGAGATGCCACAGAAGCTGCACACTCCACAGAGCTGGGAGGAGCCAGGGACAAGTGGGAGCCCCATCCCTTCCAAGTGGTGGGGCAGGAGCTCCCCAGGTGCAACAGCAGCTGCCCAAGTCGTGGCTGCAGACCCGGACCTCTCACTGCACAGGGCAGCAGGAGCCCCACCCCACCTGTCTCAGCTGCAGCTGCTCAAGTTACCACAGTGGACCTGGGCCCCCCTGTACTCTTGGGAGTGCGGAGAGCAAGCAGAAGCCCCGCCCTCCTAAGCACAGCTGCAGCCTCCCAAGTTGCTGCTGCAGACCCAGGCCTTCCACTCCACAGAGCAGGCAGGAGCCCTGTACCCCCACACAGCTGCAGCCACCCAAACCACAGCTGCGGATCCAGGCATCCTTGCACTCTTGGGGGCCCAAGAACCTGCCACCTGCCCTCACAGGCTCAGAAGTGCCTGCTCCCTCTGCCTGGCTTCTCCCTGTTACTGGCACCCACTCTGGTGTCCGAGCAAAGTCAAGTGGAGCCCAGGTGCTGTCACAGCCTGGCCAGTTGTGCACATGCTCAGGGCAGTGCTGATACACCAGCCCCCTGCCCCACAGCCTCCTCCAGACTTTGGGTGCCTAGGAGCAAAGGAGAGAGGCCAATGGGGGGCTGAGGGAAGCTCGGTGCTAGCCTGCAGGCACCCCTTGGCACCTACAGCCTGGGAACCATAAACAGTAGCAGGAGGTAGGCTCCTACAGGTTCATGGGCAGAAGGGGGCAGGTCCCTGGTAAGGCCCACCTTCAGGCCAGGGAGGGCCTGAAGGCCAGCTGGCTGCCAGTCCCACAGACGGGTGGGAATTTGTTGTGCCTTTTCTGGGCCTGCCCATGGCCACCCATGCACCAATCAGCATGCACTTCCTCCCCTGTGAGGCCCATAAAAGCCCTGGGCTCACCAGTGCTAAGGAGGCATTGGCTCAACCGGCTGTGGAGAGGATCTACCCACTCCAGGACTTTACCTCTGCTGAGAGCAGTAGATGTCTGGATGACTAGCTGCAGAGAGGAGCTGTTTCAGAAGCTGAGAGTAGAACAGCAGTAACAGTCTGGGTTGTGGGAGAAACAGGAAAATGAAGGTCAAAGGGTACAAACATTCAGTTATAAGATGAAGAAGTTCTGGGGATCTAATGTACAGCATGGGTAGTGGTGAATGTGTTACTTAATTTGACTGTGGTCATCATTACACAATGTGTATGTGTATCAAATCATCATGTTGTATACCTTGAATATATACAATCTTTGTCAGTTAAATATTTTTGTAAAAAAATCTGTGGGCTACACATCTATCTACTTGAGAAACAATAAAAATAAATTTTTGTTAATTTTTTAAAATTTATCTTTTTTTTTTAGACAGGGTTGCACAGGCTAGTGCACAGGCTAGTGCACAGTGGCACAAGCACAGCTCACTGCAGCCTCGACCTCCCAGGCTCAAGCAATCCTCTCACCTCAGTCTCCTTGGTAGCTGAGACTACAGGTGGGCACCACCATGCCTGGCTAAGTTTTTTATTTTTTATAGAGACAGGGTCCCACTATGTTGCCCAGACTGGTCTTGAACTCCTAGTTTCAAGGGATCCTCCCACCTCGGCTCCCAAAATGCTTGGATTATGGGCATAAGCCACCACACCTAGCCAAAATTATTTGTTATGAAAAAAAAAATAAGTATTATATTAGAAATGCCATTGTGGTGACAATATGTAAGATTAATTTCCTGATATATTTTAAATAATTTTTTTCATGTGAATGAAATCAATATTACATTATAGAAAATCTGGAAAATAAAAAAGAACACAGATTCTCTCTGACTTATGATGGGTTTATGTCCTGATAAACTCATTGTAAGTTGAAAATACCATTAGATCATAAATGTATTTAATACACCTAATCTACAAAACATCATAACTTAGTCTTGTCTGTCTGTAACACGCTCAGAACACTTGCATTAGCCAGCAGATGGGCAAAATCATCTAACACAGAGCTTGTTTTATAAAACATTTTATAATTTAAAAAATTCAAAATTTGAAGTACGGTGTTTATTGAATGCTTGTGACTTTTGCACCATCGTAAAGTTGAAATAGTTTGAGTAGAACCATAATAAGTTGGGACTAGTATAAATTATCTAATTGCCTGATATCTCACACACAGCAATAAATGTTCTAAACATCTTACCCATTTTATGCATATGTGTACTATTTAAACAGTGTTGGCATCGTTCTATACCAGCATTTTTTCTCTAAGCAGTTTGTGTCATGCCACAATCATGAGAGGATTCCTCCACAACATTGAATTGTAAGGCATGGTTCACAGTGTAGATATGCCATAACTTAGCAAATGTCCTCCTTTTATAGTAGCTTTGAAAGTTTTAAATTTATTTTGCTGTTGAAAATTTCACTTCAGGGATCATTCTTGCATGTCAATCTTGTACTTGTCTATTATTATTTTCTAAGTTAAAAGGTTAAATTACTTCATCAAAAGATGAGACACTTTCATAATAACTGCCAAATAACACTCTAGAAAGTTGTATCCATTAACAGTTTTATATGCAGTGTGTGGCAACATTCATTTTATAACAACCAAGTAAAAATTGGTATTTTTCTTTGTAGTCTTTACTAATTTTAAAAGTGAAAATGCTATCTTAATTTACCTTCATTTAATTACTTATGAGGTTGGGCATTTGTTTATATGTTTCTCAGCCATTGATACTTCATTTTTTTGGCCTTTTACTTTTCATTTTTTAATTAATTTTATTTCTATGGTTTGATGTCATTTTTAAAAAATTATTCAACTGTTTCCTCCATATTTGTGTGAGGTAGGTAGGAGAAAATAAGTACTGTATTTTTAACTTTACTAGATAAGATAATGCCTGATTTGTTTTTTTCCAAATAGTTTCACATTCTCACCCAAATTTCATGTTGTCAAACTTTTAAATTTTGTTAATTTGGTGGGTATAATGGTTTCTCATTAATTCTGACTTGCATTTTTTCAATTGCAACTAAGGTTGACAACTTTTTGATATATTTATTATCGAACTGGATTTTGTAAAGCTCTTTCATCATTTCTCTGTTAAATTGGCTTTTTCCCATGTATTTGTTTGTTGCTGGTATATAGAAATACAAATTGATTTTGTGTACTTGGTTGGTATTTAATTTATCTTATTAAATCAAGTAATGTATCTAATATTACTTTGCATTTTCTATACATATAACAACAATTTTAAACCTCTCTCCTAATTTTTAAATATCTAATATATTTGTTTATCCAATTATTTATTCCTTCTTTCCTTGGCCTCACAGGTCTGGTAAACTGGACCTCCAGTCCAATGATGGAAAGTTTTATTAGTATGCACCCTTGACTATTTTCCATTCTTAAGGGAAAGTTTTTATTATTTCAATATTAATAATGATGTTTTCTCTACGTATCTTTGTACTATACCCTGAGTATACTTTTTTGCATTTAACTTTTAGTTCACTAATTTCTCTTCCACTTTGTCTACTCTGATTCTTAGCTCTCACTTTTTTTTTCTCATTTTTTTATAATTTCAACTTTTATTTTAGATTCAGGGGGAACATGTGCAGGTTTGTTACATGCGTATATTGCTTGATGCAGAGGTTTGGAGTGTGATTGATCCTAGTCACCCAGATACTAAGCGTAGTATTCAATAGCTAATTTTCCAAACTTTCTCCTCCTTTCCTCCTCCCTCTATTAGCCCCAGTGTCTATTGTTGCCATCTTTATGTCTATGAGTACCCACTGTTTAGCTCCCACTTATAAATGAGTAAACACAGTATTTGCTTTTCTGTTCCTGTGTTAATTCACTTAGATAGTGGCCTTCATCTGCATTCATGTTGCAGCAAAGGGCATGATTTCATTCTTTTTTTTAATAGCCATATTCCATGGTATGTATACACCACATTTTCTTTATCCAGTTCACTATTGAAAGGCACCTAGGTTGATTCCATGTCTTTGCTATTGTGAATAGTATTGTGATGAACATATGGGAGTATGTGTCTCATTTAATTTTTTTATATATACCCAGTAATGACACTGCTGAGTCAAATAGTAGTTTTATTTTAAGTTGTTTGAGAAACCTCCAAACTGCTTTCCACAGTGACTGGACTAATTCACACCCCACCAATGGTGTTTAAGTGTTCCCTTCTCTCAGCAGTCTCACTAGCATTTGTTGGTTTTTGACCTTTTAATAATAGCCATTCTGAGTGGTGGAAGATGGTATCTCATTGTCATTTTGATTTGCATTTCTCTGATGACTAATAATGATCATTTTTTCATATGTTTGTCGGCCACTTTTATGTCTTCTTTTGAGAAGTGTCTGTTCATGTTTTTTGCCCATTTTTCAATGAGGTTGTTATTATTATTATTATTATTATTATTGCTTGTTCAGTTGTTTAAGTTGCTTATAGATTCTAGATATTAGACTTTTGTCAGATGCAGAGTTTGCAAATATTTTCTCTCGTTCTATAGTTTTTCTGTTTACTCTATTGATGGTTTCTTTTGCTGTGCAGAAGCTCTTTTGTTTAATTGGGTCCCACTTGTCACTTTTGTTTTTGTTGCAATTTTGAGAACTTAGTCATAAATTATTTCTCAAGACCAATGTCCAGAATGGTATTTCCTGGGTTTTCTTCGAGAATTGTTTTATGGATTGAAATCTTATATGTAAGTCTTTAATTCATATTGAGTTAATTTTTGTATATGGTGAAAGGTAGGGGTCCAGTTTTATTCTTCTGTGTATGACTAGCTAGCTACCCAGCATCATTTATTGACTAAGGAGTCCTTCCCCATTGCTTAGTTTTGTCAGCCCTGTAAAAGATCAGATGGTTGTAGGTGTGCAGCTTTATTTCTGGGTTCTCTATTCAGTTCCATGGGTCTGTGTGTCTGTTTTTCTACCAGGACCATACTGTTTTGGCTACTGTGGCCTTATAGTATGCTTTGAAGTTCAGTAATGTGATGCCTCCAACTTTGTTCTTTTTACCTCTGATTGCTCTGGCTATTTGGGCTCTTTTTGGTTCCATGTGAATTTTAGCAGAGTTTTTACTAGTTCTGTGAAAAATGACATTGGTTGTTTTGTTATGGGATCTTTGGGGTATCATTTTTCTGATCAGAAACCTCTGTGGCTGGTGGCACCTTTGCTTGAGTTTTGTTCGGGACCACTGGGCTCATTTCACTCACTCAGCCTGGCAGACTGTGCTCAGCTCACACTACCAACCTGAGTCCTGTGCCTGCAAGGGGTGAGTAAGGCGCAGAATGGCAAGGGGTGTGTGGGTGAACATGGGGTCCAGCCACTGTAAACAGTCATGCCAGCTGCTGCAGCAGGGTAGGAAGCTCCAGATGCTAGCACAGGTGTTGGCACTCTGTGAGGCTGTGGCTGGACCAGGCACACTGCAAGCAGCTTCCACGGCTGACACCAAGGAACATGGTGGTACCTAGAAGGTTGGAGACTCCAGGAACTCAAAGAGGGAATCACAGCCCTGGTTCAGGGAGCTCCCAGGTCTGGAGTCACTGAAGGGCTACAGCTCTCTTCTTTCCTTCTCTTCACCCCCAACATGGCAAGCAGGGGGCATGTCTGAGCCCTGTTTGTGTTGCAGCTCTTTTAGCCTCATTTGTCAGGTCTCAAGTTATCATCCTGTGCCCGGGAAGAATGAGGTATGCAGACAAGTAGAGGGTGAGCAAGACGAAGAGGAGCTTTATTTAGCAATAGAACAGCTCAGAAGAAACCCACAAGGGGCAGCTCCTTTCCACAGCCAGGGTGTCCCAACTAGTGTTCAACTGCTAGCAGAGTGGGTAGCTCTGAGAAAGCAGTGGGGGCACTTCCCAGGTCCCCAAGAGTGCAGGTATGCCTGGGTTTGCATGCTTGCTCTGTGGAGTGGGAGGCCAACATCTGCAGCCATGGTTTAGATGGCTGCAGCTACATCTGGGAGGGTGGGGCTTCTGCCTACTCCCAGCTCCAACTGGCTCCATGAAGGGTGCAGCCCCATCACAGTGGCAGTAGCTGCTCCAGATGGCCCACCGCTGCCATCAGTTTCATAGGAATAGCAATGAGTTTGTCAATTGCTTTGGGCAGCATGGCTATTTTAACAATATTGCTTCTTCCAATCCATGAGTATGGAGTGTTTCTCCATTTGTTTCGGTAGTGTCTTGTCCCCGTCTTTCACCTCCATGTTTGTATGTTTCCTAGATATTTTAATTTTTTCATGACTGTTGTTTTTCCGAATGTTTTTCCATTTGTTCATGTGATCCATGGTTTCTTTCAGCAATGTTTTGTAGTTCTCTTTGTAGAGAACTTTCACGTCCTTGGTTGGATTCCTAAGTATTTATTTTTTGTGTGTGGCTATTGTGAATGAGATTGCATTCTTGATATGGCTCTCAGCTTGAATGTTATTGGTGTATAGAAATGCTACTGATTTTTGTACCTTGATTTTGTGAACATATTTATTTTATATAGTGTATGGGATAATCTTAAGACTTAGTCTCTGTGGGTAAATATTTATTTTTTCTAATGATTCTTAGTCATGATGAATTATTTTCTTACTTATTTTGACATGTTTGATTGTGAACTCATTTTCCTCTGGAAGACATAACTTTGGAAATTTTCCAAAGCCTACGTTTAAGAATTTCCTACAGACAAAATATGCATCTGTTTTTATCAGATGCCTTCTGGAACTACCAGTTGGCTTTAAATTTAAACTACCTTTTCAGGCTTTCTTCTTCAGAGTTTATTTGAACCATCATAATTGTGTACATTTTGTTCCCACTCATGTGACAGCTGACCTGTCATTATGAGGAAACAGGAGTGTCTTTCTACTTTCTCCAGAACAAAGCTGCAAGTTGATTTGTATGATTCTCACTATAGAATTTTTTCCCCTGGAGTTTCACCTCTCCAGGAGCCCTGGCTTTATATGTTTGTTATCATTATTACAATAATCATACATGACTACTAAAGTTCTAATGAATCAAAATAAGGGTTGCCTTTCAGGAAAGTGCATTTTTTACATTTTCCTCCAGTTGTTAAATAAAACTGTTCATATGCTGTCTCCTAAACAACACATTTCCCTATAAAAACCAATATTTTCAAATTTAAATATTTTCAGAATTTTAAAATTTACAATACTACAAGATCTGGAACTTTAAGAGCTGGAAAAGCTCTATAACAAGGAATAATAATAACACAGGGATAACCATATTGTTGCATGGTGATGAATATTTTAAGCTAATGCATTCTAGATGCTGTATCCTATATATACATTTTATTCTTTTATTCTCTAATTCTTCAAGTAGAACAGAATCATTAATGAAACTATGAATCATTCTATAATGAGAATTACAATAATCTTCCTGTACTAAAAGGCACTTAAGATCCAATTGATGATATTAATTAATATTATTAAAATTGTATAATACTTGTAATTATTATACTTAGAAAACTTAGAGACATAGAAATTTGTATTCTTTCACATTAGCCATGTTATCAGATTGCATAAACTTCTCTAGTTATCTTATCTTCAATTTCCTAAACTACATAATATAGTCTATTGCTCTTTGGAAATGTCTCAGTATTTCCAAAATTTATCAAATACCTTAAAAAGGAACACCAACAGATGAACTCAGTTTTCAGTATTAAAAGCAAGATAAATGTTTATAATACAATGAAAAACAGTCTTATGTAAAATTGCACTAATGCTTGTCATCCATTATCAACTGACATGGGAAACATACGGACCTGCAATCTGTGTGTGTGTGTGTGTGTACAATGCACATATACATATACACATGGTCATGTACTGCATAACAATGTTTCAGTCAACAACAGACCACATATACAATAGCGGTCCCATAAGATTATAATGTGGCTGGAAAATCCCTATCATCTAGTAACTTCATGACATCATAGCATAATGCAGTACCCACATGTAGCACAGTGCATCACCTACATGTTTGTAAAGATGCTGATGTAATCAAACATATACACTTCCAGTAATATAAAAATATATCATGCAATTATATGTCATGCATAAATAATAGTGATAACAAAATATGTTACTGGCTCATGGATTTACTATAATTTTTATCATTATATTAAAGTGTACTTCTTTTTATAAAAAAGAAAAATCTAACTAAAACAGCCTCAGGCTGGTCTTCCGTAAGTATTCTAGAAGAAGGCATTGTTATAGGAAATGGAAACTCCATGTGTGTGTTATTGCCCCTTGAAGACTTTCCAGTGGGATAAGACGTGGAGGTGGAAGACAGTGATATTGATGATCCTGAGCCTGTATAGGACTAGGCTAATGTGTGTGTTTGTGTCTTAGTTTTTAACAAAAATGTTTAAAAGTAAAAAAAAAAAGAATTTAGGCTGGGCATGGTGGCTCACGCCTGCAATTCCAGCACTTTGGGAGGCTGAGATGGGTGGATTGCTTGAGCCCAGGAAACATACAAACATGGAGGTGAAAGAGGGGGACAAGACACTACTGAAACAAATGGAGAAACATTCCATACTCATGGATTGGAAGAAGCAATATTGTTAAAATAGCCATGCTATTTTCTTGGTGGAGACAGGGTTTTGCAAGAAAGATACAAAAATTAGCTGGATGTGGTGGTGCATGCCTGTGGTCCCAGCTACTCAGGAGGCTGAAGTAAGAGGATCGCTTGAGCCAGAGGGGTGGAGGTTGCAGTGAGCCAAGATCGCACCACTGTACTCCAGCCTGGGTGACAGAGTGAGACCCTGTCTCAATAAAAAGAGAAAAATAATTTTAAATTTCAAAAATAGAAAAAATTTCTATAATAAGAATATAAAGAAAGAATATCTTGTCCAGCTGTGCAACATGTTTGTGTTTTAACCTAGGTGTTCTTACGAGAGTCAAAGAGTTTAAAATTTTTAAAGTTCACAAAGTAAAAATAGTTACAGTAAGCTAAGGTTAATTTATTATTAAAGAAAGAAAATTAATGTTATAAATTAATGCCCCCTCAGTGTCCAGTGTTTATAAAGTCAATAGTAGTGTATAATAATGCCCTAGGCCTTCAGATTCACTCACCACTCACTCACTGATTCACCCGGAGCAACTTCCAATCCTGCAGACTCCATTCATGCTAACTGCCCTATGCAGATGTACTATTTTTTATCTTTTATACCATATTTTTACTGTATTCTCCCAAAGTGCTGGGATTACAGGTATGAGCCACCATGCCCAGCCAGGAAAAGCAACATTGATATTGATTACAGTTACATCAGGAAATGCAACTTTAAATCACTTTGTCACTTTTCTATGTTTAGATAGACAAATGCTTACCATTGTATTACAATTGCCTACAGTATTCAGTACATTAACAGTACAGGTTTGTAGCCTAGGAGCAATAAGCCCTACTAGATAGCCTAGGTGTATAGTGGGCTATACCATCTAGGTTTGTGGGACTACACTCTATAATGTTCACACAATGATGAAATAGCCTAAGGACACGTTTCTGAGAGCATATACCTATCATTAAGTGATGCATGACTATATACATACATATGTATATTTTTGTAATATACCCTATATTTTATTTCAAAGGCAGTTGTGAAAACTCACCAGCTTTGATTGCAAATCAAATTGTTTTTGTCCAGCATGAAAATTAACATGCTCTTATTCCATAAATATAAAAAGACACCAGCTTTTTAAAGTTACAGCATATATTTAGCAGCAATATTTATCTTATTGCTTATATTTTATCTTATATGCAGTAAAATACTAGGTATCTCATATTTTTGTTAGTATAATAAAGAACACCTCCTCACCTTTAATTAAGCACACAAATAAGATAATCCAATTGATGGAACATGATTCAAATATGAAAAAATATCCTTTCACATATTAACATTGCTAGATGGATTTTTCTTTAGATGTTAATAGATATGACATTGATATGATTTGCATATTCTAGAGGGTAATTAAACTGACACATGTTCAAATCAACTTTAGGACAAAACTGATTAAAAGTTGACTTCCAACCAAAATGACTGATTGGCTTTTAATGCACTGAATGCACTGAAGTGTTCAGAAGGCGATTTATACAGGAGAAGGAAGATATGTTAGTTTCCTATTGCTCTTGTGACATAGCCACACAAACGTAGTGGCTTAAGACCACACAAAATTATTATTGTACATGTCTGAAGTTCAGAAATGTTAAATTGAGTCTTACAGGGCCACAATCAAAGATAGCGTTTCTTCCAGAAGCTCTAAGGGAGAATCTATCTGTAGTAGGTAGAATAATGGCCCTCCAAAGGTGTCCACGTTTGGACAGCCCCAAATCTGTAACTATATTAACCTGCATGGTAAAGGTGGTTTTGCAGATGTCTTTAGTTAAGGATCCTGAGATGGAGAAATCAACTTGGATGATCCAGTGGGCCCAATGGAGTTGCAAGGATAAAAGGAGAGCAGGAGGGTCAGAGTCAGAGAATTCAATGTGAAGATGCAAGTAGAGGTTGGAGTGACACTTTGAAGATGGAAGAAGAGCCATATAGAGGAATGCAGGTAGTATCTAGAACCTGGAAAAGGTAAAAAAATTCTCCCCTAGAGCCACCAGAAGGAACATGCAAAAAGCAAGGAAGCACTTTCTCCTCTAAAGCCTCCAGAAGAAATGCAGCTCTGCTAGCACCTTGATTTTAGCCCTGTAAAAGCCATTTCAGCTTCTGACCTCCAGAACTGTAAAGCAATAAACTTGTGTTGCATTTAGCTACTAAATGTATGGTTATATCTTATACCAGCAATAGAAAAATGGCATACTGTTCCTTGCTTTTTATCCTTCCATCATCGAGCCCATCCAATGTAACTTCCCCATCTCAACATGCTTGATTTAATCACATCTGCAAAGTCCCTTTTTCCATGTAAGATAACATTCACGGGCTCCATGGATTATAACATGAACATTAGGGGATGGAAGAAAGTGAGGAGGTATTCTGTCAACCACAGAAATTGATGCATCTTTTTAAATCAGAAATGTATCAGAATTATAAAAAAAATCAGTTCTAAGACTTCATTTTTATTGTGGGAATACATACACTCAGTTACTTCTAGACACTAATAAAACTTAAAAACATGAACTTGGCTGTGGTAGTTTAACAAGAACACACAATAGGAAAGCAGATATGACTTCCAAAACAGATATAACTTCCAAACCAGTAGAAGAAAAACAATGGAGCAAAGAATGTCATATTTAGCCAGCAAGAAACAGGGAGGAAAAAATATGATGGCATCGGGTATGTAAATCAAACCCATAAAAATCAAAAGAGAATTAGAGGACTCCAGTTTCATAGTAGCGTATGTTAACCTAAATTTGTCTGAAACTGATAACTCATACTATAAAGATTACAGAGTACACACACCTGACATGATTTAAATTACTTAACACTATTAATATTAAAGATGGTGAAATAGCATCTCAATGAAAAACATTAAAATAAATTTTTGATAAAAAATGCTAGACTTGCCATTTTTAAAACATATTTCTGCTGACTTCTTAGTCACCGCTACAATAATGATAAATAAAATTTTTAAATATAAATTTTTTAAATATAAAAATCTGTAACAATGAAAATAGGAGTGAGGTCATCCTAAGATGAGTGATTTCAATAAATTTTGATGAGTGTTCACAGTGCTATAAAGGCCACACCCTCTTGCCTCAATCTGAGACAATTTGGGGACCATCTTAGCTCTACAGATACCTGTGGGACTGGGCTGAGGCCTTTGATTTGATTACCTGACAGTGCAAACTCTCTCTCTGCCCAATTTGGCTTCCCTCACATCCAGGGTTAGTAATCCAGAGACCTCATTCCAATAAGCTTCCTCTATTAAAAATCTCTCTGAATCCAGTTTCCAGAGAACCTGAGCTGAAACAGGCAATATGAATCTAAAGCTTATACCATGCTATACTGATTCTCCATGTGCTGTGTTTATAAATTTTTATACTGCTGCTGCTGCTAATGCACTTTCTATATACAAGTATTGTTTTACGAGCTTTTCATAAGCTAACTCATTTAATACTAGAAATAAGCCTATGGGAGGTACTGTTATTATACACATTTTACAAATATACCAATTCATACAGGACATAGATATATAGATAGAGATTATTTAAAATAATACTCAGAACAATTAAAAAGTAACACATATTCTGAAATATTTTGACATATTTTTCTTTAAAAATATCAAGATATTTTACCCTGTGGAGAAGACTTCTTTTTTTACTTTATTACTTAATTATTTGTTTAACTTTTTTTTGAATTTTTTTGAATTTCAATAGGTGTTTGTGGAACAGGTGGTGTTTAGTCACATGTATAAGTACTTTAGTAGTGATTTCTGAGATTTTGCCCACCCCTCCCCCAAACCGGAGCAGTGTACACTGTACCCAATGTGTAGTATTTTATCCCTCACCCACCTCCCATCCTTTCCCCCAAGTCCCTGAAGTCCATTGTATCATTCTTTTTTTTTTTTCTAAGACAGAGTCTCACTCTGTTGCCCAGGCTGGAGTGCAATGGCATGATCTCGGGTCACTGCAGCCTCTGCCTCCTGGGTTCAAGCGATTCTCCTGCCTCAGCCTCCCAAGTAGCTGGGATTACAGGAGCCTGCCAACAGGCCCGACTAAAAATTTTTTTTTTTTTTTTTTTTGTATTTTTAGTAAAGATAGGGTTTCACTATGTTGGCCAGGCTGATCTCAAACTCCTGACCTCATGATCCCCCACCTTGGCCTCCCAAAGTGCTGGGAATACAGGAGTGAGCCACCGCACCTGGCCCATATGCCTTTGCCTCTTCATAGCTTATCTCCAACTTATGAGTGACAACATCCAATGTTTGGTTTTCCATTCCTGAGTTACTTCACATAGAATAATGGTCTCCAATTCCATCCAGGTTGCCGTGAATGCCATTATTGTGTTCCTTTTTATGTCTGAGTAGTATTCCATGGTATATATATGCCACATTTTCTTTATCCACTTGTTGATTGATGGCCTTTTGGGCTGGTTCCATATTTTTGCAATTGTGAATTGTGAATTGTGTTGCCATAAACAAGGGTGTGCAAGTATCTTTTTTGTATAATGACTTCTTTTCCTCTGGGTAGATACCCAGTAGTGGGATTGCTGGATCAAATGGTGGACATACTTTAATTCTTTAAGGAATCTCCACACTGTTTTCCACAGCGGTTGTACTAGTTTACATTCCCACCAATGGTGTAAAAGTGTTTCCTTTTCACCACATCTACACCAACATTTGTTTTTTATTTTTTGATTGTAGCCATCCTTGCAGGAGTAAGGTGGTATCACACTGTGGTTTTAATTTGCATTTCCCTGATAATTAGTGATGTTGAGCATTTTTTCATATTTTTTTGGCCATTTGTATATCTTCTTTTGAGAACTATCTATTCTAGCCCAGTTTTGGATGGAATTGTTTGGTTTTTTTTCTTGCTGATTTGTTTGAATTCCTTGTAGATTCTGGATATTAGTTCTTTGTTGGATGTATAGATTGCAAAGATTTTTTTCCCACTCTGTAGGTTGTCTGTTTACTCCACTGATTATTTCTTTTGCTGTGCAGAAGCTTTTTAGTTTAATTAAGTCCTATCTATTTATCTTTGGTTTTGTTGTGTCTGCTTTTGGGTTCTTGGCAATGAAGTCATCTTTGTCTAAGCCAGTGTCAAGGAGGGTTTTTCCAATGTTGTCTTCCAGAATTGTTATGGTTTCGGGTCTTAGATTTGGTCTATCTTGAGTGGATTTTTGTATAAGGTGAGAGATGAGGATCCAGTTTCATTCTCCTACATGTGGCTTGCCAATTATCCCAGCCCCTTTTGTTGAATAGGGAGTCCTTTCCTCATTTTATGTTCTTGTTTGCCTTATTGAAGATCAGTTGGCTGTAACTATTGGGCTTTATTTCTGGGTTCTCTATTCTGTTTCATTGGTCTATATGCCTGTTTCTATACCAGTACCATGTTGTTTTGGTTACTATAGCCTTATAGTATAGTTTGAAGTTAGGTAATGTGATGCCTCCAGATTCATTCCTTTTGCTTAGACTTACTTTGGCTATGTGGACTATTTTTTTGGTTCCATATGAATTTTAGGATTGTTTTTCTAATTCTCTGAAGAGTGATGGTGGTATTTTGATAGGAATTGCATTGAATTCATAGATTGCTTTTGGCAGTATGGGCATTTTCACAATATTGGTTCAACCCATCCATGAGTATGAGATGTGTTTCCATTTGTTTGGGTCACCTATAATTTCTTTCAGTGGTGTTTTGTAGTTTTCCTTATAGAGGTCGTTCACCTCCTTGGTTCAGTATATTACTAAGCTTTTTTTTTTTTTTTTTTTTTTTTTTTTTTTTTTTTTTTTTTTGCGGCATTGTAAAAGGGGTTAAGTTCTTGATTTGATTCTCAGCTTGGTCACTGGTGGTGTATAGCAGGGCTACTGATTTGTTTACATTTGTGTACATTGTGCTAGAATTGTATCCTGAAACTTTGCTGAATTAACTAACCAGTTCTAGGAGCTTTTTGGATGAGTCTTTAGGATTTTCTAGGTATATAATCATGTCATCAGTAAACAGCGACAGTTTGACTTCCTCTTTACTGATTTGGATGCCTTTTATTTCTTTCTTATGTCTGGTTGCTCTGGTTAGGACTTCCAGTACCATCTTGAATAGAAGTGGTGAGAGTGGGCACCCTTGTCTTTTTCCATTTCTCAGGGGGACTGCTTTCAACTTTTTCCCATTCAGTATAATGTTGGCTGTGGTTAGTCACAAATGGCTTTTATTTCCTTAAGGTATGTCCCTTCTATACCGATTTTGCTGAGGTTTTTAATCATAAAGGGATGCTGGATTTTGTCAAATAATTTTTCCGTATATATTGAGAAAATCATGTGAGTTGTGTTTTTAATTCTGTTTATGTGGTTTATCCTATTTTTTAACTTGCAGATGTTAAACCATCCCTGCATTCCTGGTATGAAACCCACTTGATCATGGTAGATTATCCTTTTGATATGCTGCTGGATTATCCTTTTGATATGCTGCTGGATTCAGTTAGCCAGTATTTTGTTGAGGATTTTTGCATCTATGTTCATCAGGGATATTGGTCTGTAGTTTTCTTTTTTAGTTTTATCCTTTCCTGGTTTTGATATTAGGGTGATACTGGCTTCATAGAATGATTTGGGGAGGATTCCCACTTTCTTTATCTTTTGGAAAACTGTCAATCAGATTAGTAACAATTGAGAAGACTTTTTTTACATCCATTAATATTTATCAAAGATTTGTTGAGTTTTTTTGAAACTTAGTATGTAATAAATATTTAAAATAAATAATGTAGTAACAATATCCTCTGCTACAATGCAAACTGCTAGAATTTAATAAAAGATAAACAAATAAAATGAAACTAATTGAAAATTCTGAAAATAGAAATCAAAAAACAATACAGCATCCTAAGCAATTATTTATATAAAGAGAATATCAAACTATCAGTTACAAACTAATTATAAATTAACCCATTATTGTGTATTGAAATTTATGAAATGTGACTAAAATTATACTAAAGAGAGAGGAAATACAAATGAAAGAACTAAAGATTCCACTTGAGAAGATAGAAGAAGATTAACAAACTAAAGGCCAAAGAAAGAATTTTGAAAAGGTAAATGTAGAAATTAGTGAAATACAAGCCATTTTAACATTAGTATTTAAAATTAATTTTAAGGCCTATTTCTAAAATAACCTACAAAATACATAACATTTCAGCAAGGTTAAAGCCAATAAAGAGATAAAACAAAGTAAAATATTAGGAATAAAAATGAAAGATGATGTACACATTATAAATAAATAACATATAAGCCAATGAAGATAAATTATTTTGTCTGTTGCATTTTCTTTGCACCCATGCCCTTCCCTGTTTATGCTTTGATAATAAGGGAAATGTAAGCTAGATCAGTATTACACTACATGTGGTATATAAGATTATTTTATAGGATACTCGTGTGAACAATCTTTCATTTTAATTGTGATGGATTTACTTTAACATATTTTTAAATAAGTAACCTGTCATTAAAATACCACAATTTCATAGATATTATTGCTTAAGGCAATGCTATAAACTATATATTTAAAAATAAGTTGATTTAACAAAAATATTAAGTAAATGACAGTCTAAGTAGTAGTATGCTGTTGTAGCAAAATCATGAATTTAGTGAGTGAATGATTGAATTTAGAAGTACATTCTGTGTGCTGTTACCAGTGATGGCAGATCACTTTTTACTGTCAAAATACCACTATTATACCAAACCCATTTTCCTCTGTTTCCAAATTTCACATGCCCTGAAATCCAGTCTTGACAGTTGACAGTTGTTATGCCTATGCTTCTTGCAAAAGTAATATTTTGAAAAATATAAAAGCAACAACTAGAAGATTTGAACACAAACATGTATCTTCAAAACTGGAAAAATTCTAGAGACAAAGAAATCATAATATTATAAAAAGAGACCAATCAAAGGAAACAACAATTTAGTGTATTTTTTTTTATTATACTTTATATTCTAGGGTACATGTGCACAATGTGCAGGTTTGTTACATATGCATACATCCTCCATGTTGGTGTGCTGCACCCATTAACTCGTCATTTACATTAGATATATCTCCTAATGCTATCCCTCCCCCCTCTCCCCATCCTATAACAGACCCTGGTGTGTGATGTTTCCCTTCCTGTGTCTGAGTGTTCTCACTGTTCAGTTCCCACCTGTGAATGGGAACATGCGGTGTTTGCTTTTCTGTTCTTGCAATAGTTTGCTGAGAATGATGGTTTCCAGCTGCATCCATGTCCCTACAAAGGACATCAACTCATCCTTTTTTATGGCTGCATAGTATTCCATGGTGTATATGTGCCACATTTTCTTAATCCAGTCTGTCATTGATGGACATTTCGGTTGATTCCAAGTCTTTGCTATTCAGAATTTACTTAAATGGGTCCAACATTTATGTCTACTTTTGTAAAAATTAAAGTAGACTGTAATCCAGTAAGACATATCTATTATATTGTTTTACACAACCTAGCTATTACTATGCTTGAAATTTAGTTCAAATGTCTTTTGGGATAAACTAATAAGCAGGCATGTATTGACAAAATATTAAAACAAAAGAAAAGCTGATTTTGTTTACTTCGAATGATTAAACAACATATGATAAAACTGTCACGAGAATTCCTATTTGTACACAAGGGCAATCTAAAGAAGATCATCCTTAATCTCTTTTCCAAGACATCAAGAAATATTTTTCTAATGCAAAAAAAGATATTCTGACGTGTCAAGCAAAATTCAAATCATTATGTTTAACTTACTCTTTTGCCAAATCAGATTTGGTTTGTTTATTGATTCATATCATTTTGGTCCTATTATTTACTGACTCTCTGATACTTCCTTTATATCTGACACTATCAAATTTTATCCTAGAAATGGGCAAGAGATGTGGAGGACTTTTTTCTAAGTACAGGTCACGTATGTGGAGTCATGTAGGAGAGAAAAAGGGTTTTGATATTTTCACCAAATCACTTTCTGTCATATTTTCGTAGCCATTGTAGAGTTAAAAATGGTATAAATGTTATTGTGAGTCATAAGTAAGCAGAATGAACAGGGATTCTATATGAATTTCTTATTACATTTTTTTTTTTTTTTAAGATGGGATTTCACTCTGTTGCACAGGCTGGAGTGCAGTGGCACGATCACAGCTTACTGCAGCCTCAACCTCCCAGGCTCAAGCAGTCTTCCCACTTTAATCTCCCAAGTAGCTGAGACTACAGGCACATGCCACCATGTCTAGCTAATTTTTGGTTTTGTTTTTGTTTTCTAGCGATAGAGTTTAGCTGTGTTTCCCAAGCTGGCCTTGAACTCCTGAGCTCAAGCAATCCACGCATCTCGGCTTCCCAAAGTGTGAGCATTACAGACATGAGCTGCCACATCTGTCCTCTTATTACAATTTAGAGAAATTAAAGCCTGGATTTCAATGGAGGTGACTACAAGACAATCTATTGCAAGGTAAGATTAAATGTGGAATAAAAATTAGGAAGTTAAATATGTGTAGTTTATATCTGTAAGTCTGTATTGATTTGCTTGTTCCCTAAATGTAGATAGAATACCAGATTTAACAAGAAAGAAAATTGCAAACAACTAACATTTCTTGATCTCCAAATCTGAGCACTTCCACAAATACTATCTAACAATCTCCCTCATTACCTTTATGAGGCAGACAATTGTCCATGTCAGAGACATTCAAACTGAGGTTCAAAAAGGTAATTTCCTTGGCCAGTATCATGTATTATGGGCTTACTTAGGATGGGGGCATTCATCTAAAAATTAGGAAAAGATAGGAGAAGAACATTTTTACTTCAGTTTTAAACATCTGCTGACCAAATTTGTTTCTGGTTTTCTGTTTTTGAGGACTTATTTCTACCATGCACAATACATACTGTGGTCCTGCAAGAACTAACAGTGAGTGTATTAGTCCATTCACAAATTGCTATAAAGAAATACCTAAGACCGGGTATAAACGAAAGAGGTTTAATTGGCTCACGATTTCACAGGCTGTACAGGACACATGATGCTGGCATCTGCTCAGCCTCTGGGGAAACCTCAGGAAACTTAAAATCATGATGGAAGATGAAGAGGGAGCACACACATCATATGGCCAGAGTAGGAGCAAGCGAGAGAGAGGGGGAAGGTGCCACACACTTTTAAAGGAGCAGATCTCAAGAGAACTCATTCACTCTTGTGAGGACAGTACTAAGGGGATGGTAATAAACCATTCCAGAGAAACTCCCTCCATGATCCAATCACCTTCCACCAGGTGCCTCCTCCAGCATTAGGGATTACAATTCGACATGATATTTGGTGGGAACACAGATCCTAATGAACTGTTGCTGTGTATGTTATAGTTTTACCTACCTCTGACCAGTCCAGTGATACCACTGATCTTTTCAGATCATAAAACCTCCCATAATCTCCTATGTGTAAATTACAAATTCTTTCTTCATTTAATATGTTAGGAATATCTTTGTTTTCCAAAATTTTTTTCATTAACTTATGAGACTTTTTCTCATCTAATTTTTAATCATTTTGTTTTTAAAAACTGTATTTCAAATTCTGTCACGAATATGGATTTTTTCTTTTGAAAATTCTTTCCTTATTAAATCATTCTTACATTTTGTTTCATTTTAGCACCATGTCTAATGAGCAAGTTTTACTTTTTGTAGTTATTATAGAGTTGCTTATTGGTACTTATAGTCTATTTATGTAATAAGTCCTGTCTTTGCTTTGTTTGGAAATGATATAAAATTCATACTGGGTTCATTATTCCTGGAATTTAATAGGAAAATAAAATAAAGAATAGTTGCTTAAAATCAGATTTACCCTCTGACAGGTAAATGCTTTGTAGTATATCTCCTTTTAACGGTAAAGTGTAATAATATTAATTTTGCTTAAAAAAAATGGAAACACTTATTGAAAGTCACTGAAATAAAGCACTCTGGGGAACCACAAAAGCACTGCTCTAAGCACTATTTAATTGAGTAGAAATTTGGAAAATTAAAAGAGACTGATAGAAAAATAGCTTTTCAGTCATATGGGTAAATATAAAATTATAGAAGTGTGCTGTGTAATGAGAAGCATCAGTAATAAAGGAAAACGAGGTTTTCCTTTTTTTTTTTTTTTTACAAGAAAAGCATCATTTAATCATGTCCTCCACATAGAAGCACAGACAATGCTAAAACTTCATCAAATTGTGTAAAG